>NC_090266.1:274782532-277775032 GCF_040414725.1 Anabrus simplex
TTTTTTTAATTGTAAATGATTAATACCCTGGCCTGGGGCATAAAACAGAAAAAAAGAAGCGAGTGCTTAGAGTATGATTTTACAACAAATATTTTACCAAACATTGTGCGTCATAATAGCCGCCTCCGCAGTTTAGGGAGGCCCTGGGATCGACTCCGGCCAGGTCAGGGATTTTTACCTGTATCTCAGGTTTCGTGATCACGTTGAGGTAGAGACCGGGTCTAGAAAGCCAAGAATAACGGTCGAGAGGATTCGTCGTGCTGAACACACGTCACCTCGTAATCTACTGGCCTTCGAGCTGGGCAGAGGTCACTTGGTAGGTCCAAGGTCTACCAGGGCTGTCGCGAAAAGGGGCTTTTGTGTATACTACTAATACTACTACTACTACTACTACTACTACTACTACTATTAATAATAATAATAATAATAATAATAATAATAATAATAATAATAATCATAATGCAACAAAGCCGCCTCTGTGGTGTAGTGGTTAGCGTGATTAGCTGCCACCCCCGGAGGTCCGGGTTCGATTCCCGGCTCTGCCATGAAATTTGAAAAGTGGTACGAGGGCTGGAACGGGGTCCACTCAGCCTCGGGAGGTCAACTGAGTAGAGGTGGGTTCGATTCCCACCTCAGCCATCCTCGAAGTGGTTTTCCGTGGTTTCCCACTTCACCTCCAGTCGAATGCCGGGATGGTACCTAACTTAAGGCCACGGCCGCTTCCTTCCCTCATCCTTGCCTATCCCTTCCAATCTTCCCATCCCCTTACAAGGCCCCTGTTCACCATAGCAGGTGAGGCCGCCTGGGCGAGGTACTAGTCATACTCCCCAGTTGTATCCCCCGACCACGAGTCTGAAGCTCCAGGACACTGCCCTTGAGGCGGTAGAGGTGGGTTCCCTCGCTGAGTCCGAGGGAAAAACCGAACCTGGAGGGTAAACAGATGATGATGATGATGATGATGATGATGCAACAAGACTTAACGTGGTCCTTGAATTATAATGATAACCTACAACCTGTTTTCCAGTCAGTGACCGGGTCAGGAATGGAATGAATGAAGCCCCCATCCTGCGGCGAGGATAGGAATTGTACCGGTTGCCGAGGCCTGTCGCACTCCTCTGGGACAATGATGAATGACTGACAGATAAAATGAAATGATGTTGGAGAGTGTTGCTAGAATGGAAGATGACAGGGAAAACCGGAGTACCCGGAGAAAAACAAATCTCACGTGGAGTGACCGGGATTTGAACCACGGATTTTAGCGATGAGAGGCCAACGCGCTACCGCCTAAGCCACGGAGGCTTTTAATGGTGTAATCTATGTTCGAATTATGTTAGAGGATTTACCCATATTAGATTTGTTTTCATCGTTCATGTGCAATTCATAATGATTTACCATCGATATCTGTTTATCAGTTTCCGGATCACGACAAATAAAGACGTGAAATTAAATGCCCGTGGTCTGCTATGTCGATACTTTCTGACATGACACGTTTAATTTTATTTCAGCTACACCATTACGCTCGTCGTCTTCGTTAACGATATCGTACTTCACTCTGCAATACTCTTAAAAAACCCAATGGGCAAATGAGCAGCAACATGTATGATATTTCATGTTATTTTCCGCACATCGACACGCTAGCGGCCCCGCAATGAGAGTCAAGTTCGCTTGGAGTCGCTAGGCTTCATGCGAAGCGACCGTGGGGCCCCGCAATGCGCATCAAGTTAACTTGGAGTCGAGAGGCTTCTTGCGAACCGAGACCGGTGTTCGGAGTCGATGGAGTCGACGCTCTCGATTCCAGGCTTCAGTCGCGCCCATCCCTAGTGTACTGTAAGTTCCTGATCATCTCTTCTGAATGATTTGACGTGCTGCAATGGGTTCCGAACCGTGCATTATTGACAGCTTGTTATCAAATCCATTTTCTCGGAGAACTATCCAATGAAAACAGACATTATTAAGAATGGCAGGCCCTGTCCGGCGCTGCCAGATTTAAAGACACGGCACAGGGAGAAAAATAGCGAATATGTACGTTTGTTCTCTGTATCTCAATATAATAATACGCACTGGTTGACAGGGTCCAAGAAACTGAATAGACTGTTTTGCTGGCCGTATTTACTATTTTCTGCTGATAACGGTGTATGGTGAAAAAGTGGCTTTGACAATTTGAACACCTTGACATTGTCCATTACAAGACATGAGAAATCTGCAAACCATATGAAGTGTTTCTTGCAGTTAAATAGCTTTGGGCGTACAAGGATCGACCACCAGCTGGATGAACAGAAACGCACCAGTGACCAACTTCATAATGAAAAGGTAAAGAAAAATCGTGACATACTTAAACGACTGATCGATGCAGTGCGTTTATTAGCAAAACAGGAACTAGCATTTCGCGGACATGACGAGTCTGCAACTTCCGTAAACAGAGGGAATTGCATCGAACTTCTACAAATTATAAGTGAATATGATCCTCTTCTGGCAGCTCATCTGAAAGACTCCACGATTTTTAGAGGGACGTCGTCTGCAATCCAAAATGATTTAATAGCAGAAATAAGTTCAGTAATTGTGAGAAGAATAAAGGAGGAGCTTAAACAAGCAACTTTTGTGGCAATAATGTTGGACGAAACGTCCGGTATTATTAATAAGTCACAACTCTCCACTTTACTCCGTTTTGTAGATGAAAGTGGTGAAATTCAAGAGAGGTTTCTTGGTTTTGCTGACGTTGGTAAAGATCGCAAGTTCGTGCTATTTTAAAATAGTTCAGTTGTGAGGAAAAGATTGTGGCTCAAACATATGACGGTGTTGCTGTCTTAGCAGGTCATGTGAATGGGCTTAATAAACTACTTCAAGACCAGTACCCATATGCGAGATTTGTGCATTGTTATAGCCACCTATTGAATTTAACACTACAGCAGTCTGCTTCAAAAATCAAAGAATGTACAGTTTTCTTCCAAACAATGTCAGGACTTGCTGTTTTTTTTTAAGTCTACAAAGAGAACAGCTGCTCTTCGACATTTTGTTCAGAGGAAGTTGCCAACAGTAGCACCAACGAGATGGAATTTTGCTTCACGTCTTATTAATACTGTGGATACTTCAGACAACTGGGATGAAGACACTACATTGAAAGCACAAGGATTTTTGTTCTTCTTACTTAAGTTCAACACTAGATTTCTGCTGGCAGAGTTCTCCAAGATTTTTTCATTATTCGATACTGTGTTCAATATTTTACAAACAAAATGTCTGGATATTCAGTATTGTGGCAAGAAGGTTGATGAGCTCTTTTTAAATATCCAGTCTATGAGAGATGAAGATTTTGATAGTTTGTATGGACATGTTGATACTGAAATTGATGTTTATGGAGGACAGCCGTGCTCTAAAAATCGAAGTATTAGTGATGAACCAGAAAAATCAAAATACAAACGTCTATCCAATGAAAGTCTTGACAATGTAATTGTTCAAATAGGAGAGCGTTTTAAATGCCTAAATAAATTTGTGTTCTTCTCTCTGTTTGATTGTGATTTGTTTGAGAAGCACAGAAATAGGTTTCAAGACTGATGTTACTGCCCCAGAAAAGACCTATGGGTCAATTTTCGCCATTGTTCGCTTAAAAACCGGATTAAGTGTGATGTATTCATCTTCTGATTTTAAAGAGAAAAGTGTTTCAGACTTAATGCAGTTTATGCATACTAATAAATTGTACACGAGTATGCCAGAAATGTTCAAGCTCGTCAAACTAGTAGCAACAATTCCTGCTACTACATCCTCTGCAGAATGTTCTTTTTCTACACTGAGACGCATTAATACATATTGCAGATCGACTCAAGGTCAGGAGAGGCTATCATCATTAGCTATGTTGTCGATTGAAAAAGGATTGCTTGCAAAAATTAGATTACAGTCCTCTTTCTATGATGAAGTTATTGATGATTTTGTAAAGAGAAGCCGCAGAGTAGAGTTTGTTTTCATGTACGAAGATCTAATAAATTGTTGCAATTTTTCTGTGTACATAGTTTGACGTTTACTTGTTTAAGTTATATAATCACTGGCTTGTCATGATTTGTTAACAATTGTAAAATGTGTCCGATTGTTATTCTTTTGGCCACTCTTGAAGGTGTGACGTAACCAGTTTGAATGCATGATCATGTAACCGATGATTAAAATGTTCATGTGATTTAGCGATTATTGGGTTTATAAATTTTATTCATTCAGGACTATGCATGTCCCACCCCACCAACTTTCAGGAATGGAAGACCAAGCTTGACTTTCATGACCAGCATTCGCCCCTGCTCTATGTTAAACCCCCGTTACATGTATGAATACCTTTGTGTGTCATATTTCTAGCCCTATGAACAAGAAAATCATGGTCGACACTTAGGAATTTCAGTCTAAGTCAATGTAAAACACGTTCAAATATGACGATGTCCATTTCTGAAACTGAGATTGGCTTTTGTCCATTTTTGATACAAACATCCATGTAATTGTCCACTTTTGAAACGAACTATCCAAATATTTGAAAGGTTGCAGGATGACACGAAGTAAACTTCCATTTTAAAAGAAATATAATTAAAATATGAAAGAAATAAGGCTATTCTTATATTTTGTTAACATTTTTAACATTCATTTCACTTCTTGCTTCACTGTATTTCTGGCCAAATAACCTTTAGTTCACCACAAGGGTCTTCAAAACAATCACATTCATAAATAATCATTAACAGCTTGTTCATTTTCACTACAAATGTTCTTATTGATGACTTCGACATACCACTTAAGAGAGGCATTCCTTTCCAATCTTTTCCAAAGTGCTTTCCTAGTAATTTGTCAACATCTTTAAGTTTCTGTGCGTTTACATTCATGCCAATATCAGTAGGTAAAGGATTCATTAACATTAGACTTACCTGTCATGCTTTCGTGATCTTACGCTCAATACCTGTTTCCAATTAGTAGCTTACCTCACCTTTAACTACAACATTGCCCATTTTCTTGCTCCTGAGAAGGCTAGGGTGTATCCTGGAAGAGTTCATGTCTGGCTAGAGAGCGAGAAGACATTCGCTGCCCTGGTACATTAAAATAAGAACATCTATCAGGCACTCATTTCAAGGGCATGGAGAGATTGTTTGATCTGCTCTGATTACATTTGCACAGAAACCTTCATAAGACGAGTTTGTTCAATAAACTATGTATCATGGGGACACTCATTCTAAATATGTCTTAAGAGGTAGAAAGCCCATAAGATTTTCTTAGCAGAATTTTTAACAGCAAAACCGTAATGTTGTTTTAATTTTGCCATCGTCCAAGAGATCAATGGAATCTCAAAGTGCTTCCTCAACATTAACGACAAACATAATAGCTATTAATACAATTTAGACAAGCATTATAAAGGAAAAGAGCCTCCGTGGCACAGACGGCAGCGCGTCGGCCTCTCACCGCTGGATACCGTGGTTCAAATCCCGGTCACTCCACGTGAGATTTGTGCTGGACAAAGCGGAAGCGGGACAGGTTTTTCTCCGGGTACTCCGGTTATCCCTGTCATCTTTCATTCCAGCAACACTCTCCATTCTCATTTCATAGCATCTATCAGTCATTAATGAAATCACTTTGGGAGTGGCGACCCCATCGTACTAATAGCCTATATATGATTCATTCATTTCATTCCTGACCCGGTCAATGACTGGAAAACAGGTTGTAGGTTTTCATTTTCATATAAAGGAAAACTTATAGTATGTATTCTTTTTTCCTTTTAAAAAAAAAAAACTATTTGTGCTTTTAGTGTGAGTTAGGTTAATGCATCTTGGAATATGAGGAATTTTGGTTTATGATGTTACATTCGCTGGTGAAGATAGTGGTCATCTTTTGAAACATGTACGAATAATAGTAGTGTAAACTAACGAGTTTATAATAAATATTGACAGGGCGTAGCTAACAACTACCCGTGGCATTTTTCCACGAGCTTAATCAATACAGATCAATTGAGGAGCAAAAATGGTCAAATTTGTTGCTCCTGGAAGCAGTCTCGTTACCCGAAGGCTGTGAGAAATGGACGACTCTGAATGCATGGGGCTAAAGAAGAAAGTTCAATTTCTGACTTGAAACAATGGCTAGTATGTGGGTAGAGCTAAATACAGACGGTTGTGTTATGTAACATTATTCTCGTAAAACTGGCTGATTGAACCCTTATCAGACAGAGGATCATCTTCCACATTATTTTTAAAGAAAACTATAAAGGTTGAATTGCTGGGATTGTTTAATGGCTCCGCATACAGAGAGAAGTTCCACCTGATTTAAGCCTATTTCCAACTTAATAACAGAGCATTAAAAACAATACCTTGTCAGCTAAGTGTTGGACTAACAACCAGAGGAGTATTCACAGGGTCTATAAAACTACCATCATGACATCATGACCCAAAAAACAATGTAACTTATTTTAACCTTATAATCTCATTTTAACTTTATGACCTTCTCCGATGATCTAACATTTTTATTTACAAATATGCTTTTTAACATAAGCAGGTCTGTTGAAGTGTATATTTTTAATTGTGGCATTTGACCAAGTTTTTAATGTACAACTCAAGAAATCTAGACACATTATTCAAGATATAGCAGTTTACTACAAATTCTGTGTGTATCTTTATTCTATTTTTGTTCTTTGCTGAAGATGTCTCCCACATATACACAAAGCATGTCCCTTTGATGCTGTTCTGGAAAATAATTTAAAAACACTTGTTCAAGGTTGACAATACGGATTAATTATGACTAGGGGGCGGATTTCTATGACCTAAAAATGTATGAAATATGTATGCATTTATGACCTAAAAAACATAAAAATATGACCTGTAAAATTCAAAATATGACTTAATGAATAGCATCTACATTATATAGAAACACTTTTATTACAATTGCTACAGGTTGCAATTAATTTAGAGTTTAAAAAGTTGTAATTCTTTGAAATCTTTAATCCAAAATCATGAACTCATTAAGGTTACACTGCATACTCCTAGGCAAGGACGGACTCTGTGGAAGACAAACACTACAGTTACTTTCACTGTTCAATATTCAATCAGTTTTAATTTATACACAAAACATATGTTATTTGAATGAAACTTTCATACCTATTCTAGTCTCCATTATCAGAATTGTTGCAATTTATGACCACATGCATCTTAAGATTGTTGAATGAGAATCCCCTCCTATTGTCGAAGTAAGAAAAACTTATTTCAACATCACATGATGTAGCGGGAGCATACTGGAATAGAGTTAAATCACTTGGAGAAAAATTCCTGGAAATCTGCAGATGAAGGGTTTCGAGAAAGAATGTCACTTATTCCACGCAGGTACACAAGTCCGCTACATTTTTCCAGTACATTTTCTAATTTTCTACACATCCTAGATGCTGTTGTTCCTTTCACATGCTTTAATTCCTGTTCAATGCACTTTACAACATCCAGTGCATCGCTTAGTTCTGCACCTGAAACTTCCATTTGCATGATTGCTCTAGATAAAGAATTAAAATTGGACTTTATGTAAGCCAGGTCTGCTTTTAATGTAGTGCTTGAAAAGAAATCTTGAGTGGTTTTTATGGATGACGATTCTGCAGGATCAAAAGACTTCACGATCTTCTCCACGACATCTAAGTTGTTGCAATAGTATACTTCGGCATCAAGCCAAGTCTCCCATCACGTTATAACTGGCTTGGGAGGTCGGGGTGGTGAAGGTGCTTCTCCTTTAAATTTCTGAACGCGAAGTGGAGCTTTGACAAACACTTTCTTACAGTTCAATATTATTTTTTCAACTTCAGGGTAGCTATTTCTAACTTCTTCAGCTGCCCTATGCAAGGCATGTCACATGTATCATTTTCGGGTATAGCATTTTAAGTCCCTTGGCTGCCATCACCATATACGGAGCAGCATCAGTGACAAATAGAAAAATGTGCTCTCTCTTTGCCCCGTTTGGCCACAACAGATTCGTTAATTGTCGAAGAGAACTGCAATGGTGGAATGGTTTGTCTTCTCTAGCACTTCACAGGTCAGGAGGAACGTATCTCCAGGCCGGTCTTCCTTCAGCGTGCCAACGATCACATTTGCTACATATCTTCCATCCACATCTGTGGCCTCCTCTATTGAAACCCATATCTTACTGTCTCTCACGCCACGCCTTATTATATCCAACATCTCTTCATAACAAGGGGTCAGATAGTCCTTCCTGAGAGTAGATTCGTTGGGAACAGGATGCTTTGTATACACTGACTGACAGAGCAAATGCAACACCAAGGAGGAGTGGTTCGAAAGGGATGAAAGTTGGGGAAAAAACAGAGTCGGCACGGAAGAATAATTGATGTTTATTTCAAACCGATATGCAGGTTACACAATGCGCACGGCATCGACTCAGTAGGATGTAGGACCACCGCGAGCGGCGATGCACGCAGAAACACGTCGAGGTACAGAGTCAATAAGAGTGCGGATGGTGTCCTGAGGGATGGTTCTACATTCTCTGTCAACCATTTGCCACAGTTGGTCGTCCGTACGAGGCTGGGGCAGAGTTTGCAAACGGCGTCCAATGAGATCCCACACGTGTTCGATTGGTGAGAGATCCGGAGAGTACGCTGGCCACGGAAGCATCTGTACACCTCGTAGAGCCTGTTGGGAGATGCAAGCAGTGTGTGGGCGGGCATTATCCTGCTGAAACAGAGCATTGGGCAGCCCCTGAAGGTACGGGAGTGCCACCGGCCGCAGCACATGCTGCACGTAGCGGTGGGCATTTAACGTGCCTTGAATACGCACTAGAGGTGACGTGGAATCATACGCAATAGCGCCCCAAACCATGATGCCGCGTTGTCTAGCGGTAGGGTGCTCCACAGTTACTGCCGGATTTGACCTTTCTCCACGCCGACGCCACACTCGTCTGCGGTGACTATCACTGACAGAACAGAAGCGTGACTCATCGGAGAGCACGACGTTCCGCCATTCCCTCATCCAAGTCGCTCTAGCCCGGCACCATGCCAGGCGTGCACGTCTATGCTGTGGAGTCAATGGTAGTCTTCTGAGCGGGCGCCGGGAGTGCAGGCCTCCTTCAACCAATCGACGGGAAATTGTTCTGGTCGATATTGGAACAGCCAGGGTGTCTTGCACATGCTGAAGAATGGCGGTTGACGTGGCGTGCGGGGCTGCCACCGCTTGGCGGCGGATGCGCCGATCCTCGCGTGCTGACGTCACTCGGGCTGCGCCTGGAGCCCCTCGCACGTGCCACATGTCCCTGCGCCAACCATCTTCGCCACAGGCGCTGCACCGTGGACACATCCCTATGGGTATCGGCTGCGATTTGACGAAGCGACCAACCTGCCCTTCTCAGCCCGATCACCATACCCCTCGTAAAGTCGTCTGTCTGCTGGAAATGCCTCCGTTGACGGCGGCCTGGCATTCTTAGCTATACACGTGTCCTGTGGCACACGACAACACGTTCTACAATGACTGTCGGCTGAGAAATCACGGTACGAAGTGGGCCATTCGCCAACGCCGTGTCCCATTTATCGTTCGCTACGTGCGCAGCACAGCGGCGCATTTCACATCATGAGCATACCTCAGTGACGTCAGTCTACCCTGCAATTGGCATAAAGTTCTGACCACTCCTTCTTGGTGTTGCATTTGCTCTGTCAGTCAGTGTATTTTTCAAGAAACTGTCTGAAGTTTCAGCTGTTAAGTTTCTTTAAAGGAATATTAGACGAAACCATCATCTTGCAGAGATCTTGTGAAAATTGTGAACACTGAACTTTTATGTCGGGGTTTCGAATAGCAGACAGTGCCTATTTTTGAGTGCAGAATATCTAGTTACACAATTCTTATGTTTTACAGTATTATAGTGTTGTTGCACAGAGAAGCATTTTTCGGCAGTAACTTTTACCTCACACAATTTACAGAATCACTCCATCCGTACTGAATATGTTTTCACCGAACTCGCGAACAAAACTTTGCAACTTCCCACAAATTGAGACTTTTGTTTTAGGCATATTGAAAGGAACTGAATGACTGAAGCACCCTAATGACCAAGGTCATTCAGTGTGTTGAAGGTGGAAGAGGGAAGGGCGAAGGAGAGAAATAAGAACAATGACAAATAACTGCAGAATTACCTCTGCCTCCATGTAAACAATAGCCCGGTTTCCAGGAACTGACCCAGCTAGCAAACAATAGCTCCTACCTGTTAGAAACATTCCATACACTACTTTAGAATGGTTCTTCAGTAGTATATTACAGTCTATCCTGAAAAATAATTTCTTGATTTCCCAGGATCACACTAAGTACGAGAAAGCCAAAGGAAAAGCCAAGAAAGCCATAAGTATTGATAAATAATAAAAATAGATACTACTCCCAGCTCTTGGAAAAACTAGAAACAAAAAAGTGTGAAAAGGAAATCTTTAGTCTTGGTAAGGCACGGAGAAGATCTAAAAGGGATATGTATATAAGGTACAGTACATTAAAGATGGAAGAAGAGGGCCGGGCTGAGTGGCTTAGACGGTTGAGGTGCTGGCCTTCTGACCCCAACTTGGCAGGTGTGATCCTGGCTCAGTCCGATGGTATTTGAAGGTGCTCAAATACGTCAGCCTCATGTCGGTAGATTTACTGGCACGTAAAAGTCCTGCGGGACTAAATTCCAGCACCTCGGAGTCTTCAAGAACCATAAAAAGTAGCCAGTGGGACATTCTAATTATTAAAGATGGAAGAACATTGTTTTGACTAAGGAGGATGAAATAAAGGGGCACTGGTAGTAGCCATATTTCCAGGAATTAATAAATGAGGTGAAACTACCAGAACTCTGCGAAGATCTTCCAGATAATCAAGGTCTAATACATCCTGTTACTTTTGAAGAAGTTAACAGGGAGCATGAAGGCCGGTGAACCTTCAGGACCTGATCACTTACACATTGAGGGACGGAAAAGTCTTAAGGAGGAGGGGATTCAAAGGTCCACTACCCTCTTCAATAAGATTATGAATAGTGGGAAGATTCCTGAGGAATGGAGAAGTACCATTATACCAATATATAAAAACAAAGGGGATGCTCGGGATTGTGGAAATAACAGGGGCATCAACCTTCTGAGCCCTGCCTTAAACTCTGGGAGAAGGTCATTGAGGGGAGAGACAAAGGTGAGGGACCAAAATAACAGAAAATCAGTTTGGAATTATGCCTGGTAGTACCACAACTGATGACATCTTCATTCTCAGGATGTTGATGGAGAAATACAGATTGTATAGAAAAGATCTACATATTGTCTTAACAGATCTTGAGAAAGCTTATTATATGAGTGTCACATGATCTCTGGTGGGCACTGAAAATAGAAGTCCCTTATCAGTATATCAAACTGATTCATAGTATGTATCAAAGAAGCTAGACAACTAGAGAAGATCATGTGGAACTACAGAAGAATTTGTAGTTAAGGTGGGCCTGCATCAGGAATCAGCTCTCAGCCCATACCTCATTGTCATTGACAAACTAACAAAAACACATTCAGCATGTAGCCCAGGGCCTCTCGACGTCCAAAATCTCACACGTACAAACCGAGGTACGGAGGTTCTGTGCACCGTGCATTGGTCCAACTCGGTTCGGACCAGCGTTTTGTCTCAGGGTGACTTGGCTAAGCTCGGCTCAACTCTGCTCGGATGGTGCAGCACTGCAGATCATGTGAGGAAGGAGGACACAAGCAGAGTGAGCGAGACAGCGTTATTGGTCAAAATCTAGGAGTGCGGGTCTGCACTCTGGTCAACCTAGCGAAGTAGCCTTTTGCACCTTGCTCTGCGCAATTCACCAGTGCATGCACCCTGAGAGGCCCTGATGTAGCCCCATAATGCATACTGTTTGCAGACAATGTAGTGCTTGTGGATGAAAGATTAGGAACACTACAGCAGAAGCTGAACACTTGGCAGGACGTGTTGGAAAGAAATTGGCTCAAGATAAGCAGGATTAATATGAGTACGTCCACTGTAATTTCTCCACGAGTGATCTTGATGGTCAGGATGGTTTAAAAATTGGAAATGAGGAGGTAGCAAAAACCAAAATCTTCCAATTTCTTGGATCCGTGATACAGGATAATGCAGACATCGACAGAAAATATTACCAATATGGTCAACAGTGGCTGGGTGAAATGGCACACAACTACCAGAGTTCTATGCGACAGGAAAGTCACTCTCCGCCTGAAAGGCAAAATCTACAAAATGATTGTCCGTCCAGCCATTCTATATGGTTTGGAGTGTTGGGCTACATAAAAGAGAGATGAAGAGAAACTTCATGTGGCTGAGATGAAGATGCTACAAGGGGCCTGTGGAGTAACCAAGCTAGACATTCTAAATTACACCATTCGCAAATATCTGAGAGTAACACCCATCTCTGAGAAACTGAGGGAAAAATCTACTGAGATGGTTCAATCACCTTCAGCCAAGACCAGAAGATTATGTGGCTCACACAGTGGAGAGGCAGGCAGCAGAAGGCCAGCCAACCACGGAAAGACCTAAATTAAGAAGAAAAACCTGCATCAGGAAGGATCTGAATAGTACCAATGCTCATGAAATTAGAGTACAAGATCGAAATTAATGGAGAAGAGTTACCAGAAAGGCTGACCCCATCTGAGTGGGATAAGGAGAAAAAGAAAATTCCCCATTCATTTATTAATCTTATGACTATGTTTTTTTCCATTTTTTAACTTACATCAGAGTAAACACCAGATGGTAACATGAACTACTACTCTGAATATAACAGTGCACATAGCAAGCCTTCTGATAATAATCTCAACAGAGCAACGATCTACTGACTTCAAATCTTTCATCATTATATGTAAGAATGGTTGTGGTCGGTCTAGGTTTACTTCTGGAGAAGCAGAGCAAATTCTTCACGAAATATAGATTCCCTGCAGTTCGTCTCTTTCACACGGCCAGCCTTCTGCCTGTAGTCTTCTGTATTTTCTGGAAGGAACTAGTAAATCAGCTGGAAGCTAACAGCCAGAGGGCACAGTGACAGCTTCTCCCCTTTGTTGTTCTCTTGAATCTTCTGGAAGGTGTAAGAATGTTCTTGTTCCAGCTACACCCCGAAAAGTCCGAAACTTCATCACTGGGGATATAAAGGAGGGCTTGCCGCAAAAGAAGTGTTGGTGTGGTGGGTGTCCCACCGGAGTCAGTGCCAGAGTATCATCGTGTAAGAGTGCTATAGAGTGCCTATCCTCCATGCTTGGTGACGGACGTGAGTGAGTGAGTGAGGCTCCACAGCAATCAAGTGATTTGAAGGTGTTATACAGCAGTGAAAGTGACAAAAATTTGCGGAAGTGTTACATTTGTATTTACCAATCAATATACACACACGTTTCGTTGCTATTGATCCTCTTTTTCTTCCAAACTCGCATTGTAAAGAAAATGGGTCGCCGAAACAACGGGATTGGAAGCCCAGCCATTACCAGTGCTGCCAACGTAGACCGCCTCGTGAAGTGCGCGCTGGATGACTTCATTAACTCGGACAGCTTCCTTGAAAAAATTGTGCAGGCCATTTCGACCCGCATAACAGAAGTGGTCATAAAAGAACTTGAAAAAAGTTTAAAATTTAATATCGAAGCGTTGTCAGAGTTAACTGAAAAACTTGATACGAAGGAGGCGGAAATCCGCAAACTGAAGGAGGATATTGACGCTAAGTGTGATTCATTGGAGCAATATAGCAGAAGAAATAATGTAAGAATTTTCGGTATTCCTGAAAGTTCGAACGAAAACTGCGATGAACTAGTGCTCAACGTGTGCAAAGCAGTAGGTGCAGATGTGAGACTTAATTGACTTCGATAGGTGTCACAGAGTAGGACCTCGATCTCCAGGAAAAACACGACCTATCCTAGTGAAATTTGTGTCTTATCGCTCACGGCAGGACGTTTTCACGAAGAAAAGGAAACTGAAAGGATCATCTACAACAATCCGTGAAGATCTTACGGCTGTCAGAATGTCCATCTTGAAGACAGCAATCCAGCGTTTTGGACTTACAAACACTTGGACTGATTCAGGAGACATCATAATCAAGAATGCGGACGGGATGAAATTAAGAGTTTGCCAGTTAAAGGAACTTCCTGTGGCATAAGTTTCTGTTGCAGTGCTGCTTTATCACTTGACAATGTGAGTCTACTCCCATCCTTTACCGTAAGTCACAGCCGAGAAGCTATCTTTTTATTTAGTTTAAGAAAATCTATCTATCTATCTATCTATCTATCTATCATCTGTCTATCTACATATCCATCCATTTACCGTATTAATTGATCTAAATATCCATTAGCTTATCTGTCTTCTTATCCTACCATCTGTCGATTGACTTACTCTTTAATCACTTTCCTAACTGGTTCTAATTTAAATCAGGCCCCTGTATTTACGTCTACATAGATATAACATCTACACTACGCAGAATAAGCTCCTACTCGAGTTATTCTGTACGCGTAATCTGCTGTTGCACGTTGTTATTATTATTATTATTATAGACAATTTAGCTATCTAAAATACGTAAATTGCTGATTATTCATTGGATGTATTCGCATGTTGTGCTCTACTTCTAGTTAGTTTTCATTTTAGCAATTGGCAATGCATACCACTAACAGCAGTAATCCCTCTGACTATTGCAATACTTTTCCTTGTCACACTTCCCCTTCCCCGCCCACCCCTTCAACCTGTCTACCTGCTAGTCCATTGACCCGAACCTCACCCCTTGAAGCTACAACACACATTCTCCAGTCAGCCCTAAATAGACATAAAAGCGCACTTCACATATGTCACCTTAATGCCCAGAGTTTAGTTTCTCAAACTCGTATAGATGAACTAAAAGCGATTTTCATTCCACTGTCCTTTGATATCATCTTATGCAGTGAAAGTTGGTTGAAAGTCAAACATCAAGCTAAGAATCTTGAATTACCTGGCTACTGCCTTCTGAGGAATGACAGACTTGGCAAAGGGTGAGGTGGGGTCTGTGCTTTTGTCTCTTCGCGCTTGAAACATAAAATTATCTGTCAGTCGCCTCAACAGTACGAGCGTAAACCTAAGTACATGTTCATAGAGATACAGGTCGCTACTGTGAAATGCTTGGTAGGTGTAGTATACAAACCGCCTAAAGCTCGCCGTCTGAATGACTTAGAGACTGATATTAACAGACTGTTACCTATGTACGAACATTTTATAATGATGGGAGATTTTAATACAAATCTTCTAGATCCAGATTCTTCCGAAGCCACCCATCTATTGAATACGTTTCAGGCATGCAGCATGGCGGCCCTCCCACTTTCTCCCACTCACCACACTAAAACTTCACACACACTACTGGACCTAATAGTAACGAACAACCCTGACAGAGTATTACATCACGGCCAGACATCTGCTCCCGGACTGTCAGCCCATGGCATCATCTTTATGTCTTACGCACTGCAATGTCCTAAACATAAACCTAAGTACGTGACTTACCGAGACTATAGCCGTATTAACAACGAAAAATTATTGAAAGACGCTTTTTCGATGCCGTGGCCGGAGATAACTCATAAAACTAATATTGACGACATGGTCACCACTTTCAATAACATGATACTACATAGGCCTATTTTTGACAAACATGCCCCTATACGAACAGCACGCGTCTGTAAAAGACTCTCCCCGTGGCTAAATGATGATATTAGAGCAATGATGGCTAAGCGGGATGCAGCTCATAGGAAATATAAACATTACCCGACAGAGGAAAACTTTATCTATTACAAACGACTACGTAATAAAACGACTCAGACAGTAAGAAACGCTCGACTACGGTACGCCCATGACCTTATAAAACCTGACGTAAGACCCGCTCCTTTATGGAAGTCAATCCGCCATTTTGGACAAAATAAACCGGACAAGGTAGACGATTTGGAAGTTTCTCTTGATGAATTGAATAATCACTTCGTATCCTCCCATGTACAATTAAACGAAGAAGCAAAAGGAAATCTTTTGTGTGCAAATTACAACACACCACCCATAGGCAGAGACAAATTTTATTTTAGTTATGTCTCACCCCTTCAAGTGAAAGCGGCTATCATGCGAATTAAAACTAAATCCACAGGGGTAGACAATATATGTATTATAATGCTAAAGAAAATTATCGACGCTATTATTCCAGTATTGACATTCATATACAATTTCTCCCTTCAAAATAGTGTATTTCCAACTGTCTGGAAAATGGCCCTGGTGCATCCTTTACCAAAGACAAAATCTCCTAGACTAAACAGTGACTACAGACCTATAAATATACTGTCAATAGTAGCCAAGGGACTCGAACACATTGTGCATAATCAAATCACCAACTATCTCAACGACCACGACATATTAGACCCACACCAGTCAGGTTTCCGACGCAATCACAGTACATGTACTGCCTTACTAAGCGTGACTGACGATATAAGACTGGCTATCGATGAGCAAAAACTGACTATCCTAGTATTATTGGACTTCAGCAAAGCATTTGACTCTGTAGACCACGAGCTGCTCCTATCCAAACTTTATCACCTAGGGTTCTCCTACAGTACTCAGATGGTTGGGAGCTTATTTACACGAACGTCAACAACGTGTCTTCAATCAAGGTGCATTTTCTTCGTGGCAATATGTAAAAAGAGGTGTCCCACAAGGGTCAACCCTTGCTACTTTGCTATTTTCTGTCTATATCAACGACCTAGCTAAACAGCTGACACACTGTAAACGTCACATCTATGCTGACAACGTACAATTGTACCTCCATGCAAAACCAACAGACGTTTTGACAGCAATCGAGAAAATTAACATGGCTCTAGAGGCCATAAGTAAATGGTCTTACCAGCATGGACTTATTTTGAACCCAAAAAAGTCCCAAACTATAGTAATTGCCCACCCAAGACTTATTTCCGACAATTTCCGTATGTCCATCCCCGAGGTACAACTTCAAAATCAAGTTTTGCCCTTTTGCAAGAGCGTAAAAAATCTCGGAGTAACCATTGACCAGCACCTCTCGTGGACGGATCAGATAATATCTGTGAGTAGACGAGTTTTCGCTACGTTGCACACATTAAACAATTTCAAATTTACTTTTCCGTTCAGTTTAAAGAAGAAACTAGTTGAAACCCTCGTTCTTCCAATATTCGATTATTGTGACGTAGTTTACAAAGATGTGAAAACCGAGCTTCGAGATAAACTACAACGTGCACAGAATGCCTGTGTGAGATTTATATGTAATCTGAAATTTTCAGATCATGTTACCCAGTCTTACGTCGACCTCGGATGGCTACGCCTTGAAGACAGACGCAAGCTGCATACCCTGACTTCATTGCACCGAATCCTTACCTTACAATCCCCATCTTACCTGTATGAACGATTTCATAGCCTTTCTGAACACCATGATAAAAACACCAGAGCGCTGAGCTCTACATTGCTCGCTATTCCTAAGCATAAATCCTCAACCTACAACAATTCCTTCACTGTTGTGGCAAGCCGTGAATGGAACTTCCTTCCGCAGGAGGTCAGAGGGATTTCAAACCACGGAAGATTTAAAAGTATGTGTTCAAATTATCTCTATGAAACGAGCTCGTAGTGCGACAGTCTTCTTCTTCTTATTATTATTATTAATATTATTCAACAGTGTTAGAAAGTACTCAGCTGTGGTTTCCTGCATAGTTATCCTTATCCCTATCCCCATTTTACAATGTTTTTCACCCACAGTATACACATGAAAACTAACATTCGTCAATGTGATATATTTCTGGAATTGGACAAATTAATTGTAAATATTAGTAGGTTTATCTATATTATTATTATTATTACTGAAATTGTAATTCGTTCTTTGTTGTATGTTAATTTCTTCGTAGGAAGCAAAATGTTAATTTATATTGTGTATTATAATAGTTATTTTTATGTACAGCAGGATAGCATAGTACCGTAGTAATTTGTTTGTCTATTTTTTCATTTATTCAGTATGTTATATATTTTTATGTTAATTATGTATTTCACTGGTTAAGTGTAAGACAGGGACACGTGTCCCTAACTTTGCCAGTTAAAATAAATCATATCTATCTATCTATCTATCTATGAAAAGGAATACTGTGTGTGTTCTGTCATGAAGAACCAAGTTCTGTGTGCGTACCGACGTGGAGTTGCTGTGTGGAACAGTTGGTGAGAGTAGAGCTGAAGCAGTATTAATTATTGCTGTTGTGCTGTGAGGAGTACTGTAGCACTGGTTGGCACTGCTGAGTAGTATTGTGTGGCTGATGTTCAGTTGTCAGTGCTGGTGGTGTTATGAGTTGTGACGGTCATCGTAATGTTGAAGTAGTATTGGGGAGGAGTGTTGGTTAGCACTGTCGTCTTTGTTTAGCAATAGGTGTTCAGTAGTTCAGTGTGGGGAATAGTCACAGTGACCGAGTTAATCGAATTGACTCTGTGAGCGACGGACTACACTGGAGTTGAGCCAAGGAACCGTCACCATGCATCATGCTTGCTGACAGACTGTGTGTTTGAATGTGTGTGCATGAAGGTGCTGAGTGGAGTGACTGAGCATACAAAATGAAGTGAAAGATGAGCTGTGAATCAAGATTTACCGAAGGGAGTGCGCAATATTTGAGAGAAGTATTGTCATCTATCCTCAAATTTGTGTGTACAAACTGGGTCATCCTACATTAAATTACACTGATAAGACAGAGAGCATTTTATGTGTGAACAGTATTCACCCAAGAGATATCCCATCAATAGATAGTGTGATCATAGCCTCAAAAGACATTCAGTTTTATGTGGAATCTAAATGCAACAATGACACACTTTATTACAATAATCCTACATGAATTGGCTGGAGTTCTAACTACGTTCACTTTGTTGAGCACCCAGATACAATGACGCTCTGCTATCGTGTCTGCCACACCAAACAGTATGTTTCATTACTATCTTTGAAATCTGCATGTCAATGTCCATTGGAATGTTTAGTTTCTACTTTGGAGAGGAATTTCTCTGCACCGTTTCCTGATTCCTTTGTATATCAAGACAACCTTCATGGAATGAAATACCATTAAATTACTTGAAGATAAATGAGCCTACTTCTTTCAACATCAATGATTTCAATCGAAGACATACATTAGATGGTACAAAACATTAAAAGCTAGTAGTTAATTTTTTTTAAAGTACTTTATGAGGATAATTCTGGAAGGCAAAATACAAAACAATAACCATATCTATATATATTAAATTTCACTCTCCAAAACGTCACAGTGTATATAGAAACATTTTACAATCACTTCTTTATTCTTGAATTTTCATCATTACAATGTACAATTAAAAACTCCCTTTTCTCATGAACCTACAAAACATGGAGACTATATTTTGTTATAGCAATGGCATTATGTTTCAGAAAAAATTAAGAAAAACCAAAACAGAGATGAAATTCCTACCTTAGCTGTAATGAACATTCCATGCTGAGATATTTAAACTTTAGCCCCCACAGCTACTTTCTCCCTTGAGGATAGGTACAGGGAGTTGGGGACCATATATATATAAAACAGGGTTATTCATCAACTATATCAATTGAAGATACTGATATTCTGTTTTCCATATTCTTAAATGGTATTAAGAGGCTCATAAAGCACTGCGCTATGTTCGCCTGTGGGATTATTAATTTTGGAAAATATCAACAACTAACGTTTTATAAAACGAACTATTGTAGTATTTTCTCCTTGCAGAAAAGTTCAAACTGTGGCAAATTTAAACATGTAATATATTTAACAATGTAATTTTCCCATTAAATATTAAGATGGAAATTTGGGGGAAAACAATTTTCCCTAACACGATTATGTAAAAGTTTCTTGTCATTAGTGTGTTTTCTATTATTTTTGTGCAACGTGAGGCCATGGAAATGCTGAGACTAGGGCTAGACAAACATCTTTAAACATATAATTCGTCTGTTAAATAACATAAGAAATATACATACAGTAATGTGCAATATGCTGTGGCTTGACGCTATGGAAGTTATTGCACAATGTCAAAGTACAAAGCCATAATGGCCCATAATCTTCCAGTTAAGGATCTAACTATTAGTGGCTACACACACATTAGGTAATGTAGTGTTCAAATGACCGGGGTCAATTTCCAATTATTCTATGTTTCTCTGCCGTTTCAATTTATGTCATGACAACCAATAATGGAACAATCGCTTTTGACATTACACTTAATTCCGTCCTAACATTTCATTTCTTCAAAAATGTATGACTGTCTACACCAAGGTCCTACAACAAAGGCAACTACATTAAAAGTACATTGTGTAGCCAATGCAATCCAAGACGTGTCATTCAATGCACAGACAACTCTTATTTTTTCATATGATCTAGGTGGGATGAATGGAATAAAAAGTTACATTTACTTCTGTAAAAATAAAACTTATGTTTAACAATGCCTGTCTAGCCATAGCTGAACTGTTTCAATGGCCAGTCATCATTTATATGCAGCAAGTGTGAAGTGCAAGTGGCAACGCTATAGTAACAAGACTTCTCGGCTCGGTGAGCTACTTATAATATTGGTCTATGCACAGCACACGCATCATTAGTATGCTAGTAGAACCAGGCAAGAGGCAAGCACTTGTCTAACCCTTAGAATGCCAGACAATATATCGTTGTTGGGTACACATGTGTGAAGTACCAGCAACGATATATCGTCGCCTGAACAGCACGACTTATTATCTGCACTTAGTAAGATTATGAATGGCAGATGGCAACATCCTTTGTGTTGTTTCCATAGAGTGAAGAATGTAGTTTCTAATTTTATCATTGGGCGGCACACTTGTTCATTTATTTACGCACAATGAATTTCTTAATTTCATGTGTTTCTCTGGCCATGTGATGACTGGTAGTAAGGGTTACTTTGTTGATGATGATATGGCAAAGTTTGTGAATTATTTAAATGAATGTGTGGAATTATATTTATTCCGATGAAGATTTCATTTCTCCCAGCAGATGAGGAGGAACTTGAAGGTAAAAATTTGAGTGGTAGAAGTAATAGGTGACCGCATGTTGATAGGAATTCTGACACCGGCAGTGACAGTGATGACTAAATCCTGTACAATGGCAGTACTGACAATGACTCTAATAATGCTAATCAATCTCTGAATTTCTGTGAAGTTGTCATTAGCCAGATTCTAAACACCAGCCCTCACATGGATATTACTAAATACCTGGTCTTAAACATGACCCTTGCCACAAACCAAACCTAGCACACAGTTTTATTTGTTCCACCAAAAATATATTTTTCAAATTTTCTGTGTTTATTCACTTGGATGGCTGCACTGTAGAGGAATTACCACATTTTATCTGTAGGTTGAATTTTGAGTTCTTTTTATTGCTATTTTTGAAATATGATTTTTGTTTTGTTTTCCAAGTGTTCAGAAATTTTCCTTTTTATATTTTGAAACTTACCGGAATTGCAATCATTGTCGGTAGTAAATATATATTATTCTTAACATTTCTTGCAAGTTTAAAGTCAAAATATTCAAAATTGTAAATTATGTGGCACTTAAAAATAGGGACTTGCACAAATGCCACTAATCAGCCTGGAGTTCTTGACATATTCTCAGCATGACAACATAGCACTAAGTGGTCTAAATTTCACATATAAAAATCATACTATTACTTTGATGCAATCATAATCCCATTCAGTAAAGAAGAGATGCTAGGTAGTATGACTCTGACAAACCCTTGACTGGTCTGCACACATAAGTACACGTCGAAAGATGTGCACGATGCTACACCAACTCTTAACTTATGATTTTCATGATTTCAAGTTAATTTCTCAGTTTCAAAAGCTTTAACTTTGTTTTGGACACTTCAACCTAATCAACACTTACAAATTGTGTCTTAGCCAATGCAATGTTGTCCCTTATGGATGAGACTCATGAACAAATGACAAAACTGCACGAGCACTGAACTCCATTCTTCGCTTTCCTTTTAACATGAATTATGATGCTCATGGAACCCCTAGCTACAGAGAACTTTGCTGAAAACTGACAGACGTTTCGTATATTTATGTTGATATATCGAACTCTGAATGAAAAATCTCCCCAAACGCATTTCTTCAAAATTTAATTTCTTGTCCTAATTCCATAAATGTAACAATAGCTGGCACATTCTTTGCTATTCCCATCAACCACTCATGAATGTACGATAGATTTATCATTGTAGCTGGGTCACAACTTTGGAATTCCCCTCCAGCTGTGCAGAGATTACCCGCTGAACACCGCTGACCATTTCGTATGACTGGTGATATGTTGTGTGATTGTGATAAGCTAGCAACATTGTCATTTTTACTGTACAACTGAAGTATACTGTTATTTCTTGTAAGTAATATTAGTTATTATTTTATTGTTATAGTGCAAAGTGTTTACACTAAGTAGGTGAAAGAGAAAGAAAGAATAACACAACCTGAGGAGACTAGAAAGGCTGGAAGGATGACTTCAGTGAACTGAATGCGAGATAGGGTGTAGATGAGATGATAGAAGCAGAGTATTAGGAGACAGAATCAGAATGGAAGAAGTGGAAACTGTTGTCAAACAAATTAACGCCAGAAAACCAACAGGACTGGATAAATTGTGTGGGGAAATGATAAGAGCAGCAGGGCCAGTTGGTCTACAATGGCTGTATAGGTTACTTAGATCTAATTGGAAAGAAAAATTGGTACCAAATGATTGGAGTAAAGGGGTATTAATTCATATACTGACGAAGGGGGACAAGAAAATATGTGAAAATTGTCGAGGAATCACACTCTTATCTCAGGTAGCAAAAATATATGAAAGGGTACTAAAAGAGAGAATGAGAAGAAAGATGGAAGGACAATTACAAGAAGAGCTTTCAAAATGGAAGATCAAAACTAGAACCCATCTTCAGTATGAGGCAGTAAATGGAATAACACTGGCAATATGGGAGAGATATGGGGATGACATTCCTTGACTTAGAAAAGGCTTATGATAGTGTACACAGAGCGAAGGTACGGAAAGTAATGCAGCGGAAAGGATTTGGAAAGCAGATGACAGAATATGTGCAAGCAATGTAGTAAAAAAACAAAAATTGTTGCAGCAGTATCCCAATACATGTGGGGAGAACAGAGTGGTTTTGGAATGAAACTGGGCTACGACATGGAAATGTGTTGTCACCATATTTATTCATAATGAAGTTGTGAAAGAGACAACGACAAAATTATGGGGACATGGAGCTGAAAGTATTGCTTTCTGCAGATGATATTGTGATGTGGGTAGCAAATAGAGAAGAAGTACAAGGGCAACTCAACATACTGAGTGAGGTTACTGAAAATTATGGAATGAAAATCAGCATGGAAAAAGAGTATGACAACGGTTTTGACAAGATGAGAAAGGGAAGGGAAAGGAATCATGAAAGTAAAGGGAGAAAACCTTGAAATTTTGGAGAGCTTCAAGTACTTGGGAAGCAAACCGATGCAGGATTGGACATGGAGATCAGTGAAGGGATTCAACAGGGAAGTGCATTCTATCACAGTGTGAGAAACCCTGGTGTGGAGGAAGGAAAAGTACCAATGAAGTGTAAAGAGGTGATTTATAAAATCTAATGCTGCCCAATACAGACATATGCAGCAGAGACCTGGACACTGAAAAAAACGAATGCAAGAGAATAAATTCCAGACTAGAGAAATGAAATTTTTAAGAAGTGTGATAGGATAGACAAGAAAGGCCAAAGTAATTTAATTTTTTATTTTTATACAATTTGCTTTACATCATACCGACAACAATGGGATAGGAAAGGGCTAAGTTATCACTGGTTTTCTAATAGCTGTGGCCTAAAGTAAGAAATAAGGACATCAAGAAAGAAATTGGAGTGGAAACGTTTTTCAACAGAATGGAGAGGGATAAAGTTACATGTTTTGGACTTGTTAAGAGGGTGAAGAGGGAAGGATGCTGAAACAGATTATGGAAACCCAGATAGGGGTGAGGACAAGAGGGAGACCCACATTGAAGTGGCTGAAAATGATCAAGAATAATATAATTAGCAGAAACCTGGATTGGAACACAGTTAAGGAAGAAAAATGTTGGTTGGACAGAGGAAGACAGAAAGGTGCAATAAGTATCCTAACCTGGCAGGAGCTGAACAGAGGAAGAAGGATGATGATGATGATGATGATGATGATGATGATGATGATTATTGTAAATGTACATAATATTTAGCTTTTAACTCTTGTACCTACTTTAAATAATATAACTGTTCATTACCATACATTTTTCCCTTTACATTATTATGTATTTCATCCTGTTCATGCAATGTGGCTTATGTTTTCAGTTCGTATATTATTTGTTTTTCAATATGATGTATTGTTTTCTCTTTGTTTTTACTTTCATGTTTCAAATTTCTTTTTGTTTGTTGAGCATTACTTTCCTACATCATCATCATCATCATCATCATCATCATCATCCCACTCCAGTTGCCTGGGTGTTATTACTTTCCTTATAAATGGTATTTTCTCCAAATCTTTTATTTAGCTAAGTTAACGCTGGTTTTCTAATAGAATATTTCTCTTATCCTGTAATTTACGTGGTTAAATGTAAGGGAGGACCACAAGCCCTAACTTTGCAACTTCTAAGGATAGATAGATTAGATAAATAAATAAATAAATAAATAAATAAATAAATAAATAAATAAATAAATAAATAAATAAATAAAATCTCTGACCTAATTATTTTTACGTATAAATGAATAGGGGTTAGTGACTGGTAAGTAAAACTGGAGTTACAGCGATGGGCAAAGAAAACAGGAGTTATAGAACACAGTTTAAATTAACCCCTCAGCGACACAATATTTGAGTGACGCATTGCCTGGTGGACGGAGGCGATTCAGGTGCGAATATTCACAAAATGCAATAATTTCTTTGAAAATTCATTCTTACAACAGTTCAGCTCAGACTGGAATGACAGTAATGTTCTTGTATTTGCATGGGTTGTTTTAGGATGCAAAGAAAACTAGTGTAATCATTGCCTTGGAAACTTTAATGGAAGAACTGGAAACAATAGTTCAAAAGATTCATTTAGCACAAATTTCAGATTAATGGATAATTAGTTCGTGAGAAAGAGAGCATGTACCTAGGCATGTTTCATCGTCTGTTACTAGTCCATTACCCTAATACCTTATGCTATGCATCCACTCTCACTTCGATTAGGGGTGATAAACTTTGTCTTAGTAGTTCAGTCTGGTGTAGTGCTGTTAACAGTCCGATTTATTCCGACTTAATTACTTCACTTTCATTTAAACTGCACAATGCCATACTTTTATGGTACACAATATTGAATTTCAAAGTGTCAGCAAGCCAAGTAATTATGAGTTGCAAGAAGTTTCAAGGCACTGAAAGAATTATAGGAATTCTTGAATAAAAACTAAATATTTACTGACTGAAAGGCTAGAGACCATCACTCAATCTATACATACTTGCAAACTAAAGCAGTTAGTCACAGGTCCATTAGAAAGCTCCTGTGGCAATAGCAAATACTTTTAAAGAAATTAAATTAGGGAAAGAAAAAGAATCCCTCACTGGATCAAGTCAACATGCATATCAATGGAAAGAATGTGATCTGTCCTATCAATCTGCATAAGGAAACACAATGTACATAAACACAGGACCACTAGAATGCAGCAAAAATTTAAGTCTGTATGCTCTCAAGGAGAAAGACACGAGATTTTCAGTTTCAAATATATACTGTTTCCAACTTGACAAAAAAATGTTACAAGCCAGAACAAAATAAAGTTAGGTCTACAGGGGTTTATACCACACATGCAGGTAGGCAATACGTGAAGAAAAGGAGGTCTATACGACATATGGAGGTCGGCATCAAGAGGTTAACAATGATCGCGTTAACAGAAAAACACGGCAATTGTGTTGCAGCATGCAAGTTTTGCATAAAGTCATCACATATAGACTACTAAAGTAAATAAAAAAGGACAAGTGCAGTGGGCCAAGAAGACAGCCTTATCACTTTCAAGGATCAAAATTAGGCCAGTATCCAGAAACTGAAAAAGAACTGCTAAAATATGTAACTGGATAAAAATAGCAGATATTCAGTTTCTTAAAAACTGCTACAGTTAAAGGAGATGCATAGAAAAGCAATGCAAGTATCTCCGAGTTTAAAGCAAGCAGAAGGTGGCTGTGTAGATTCATGAAGAGGAACAAGCTTTATTTTCTAAGACTGTATCATCATTGCCAGATTCAGGTGCAGGAACAAAGCTCTGGCCGATAGGTACTGGGCTAAAGAAGATGTAAAGAAATGCAGAATATGCGGAGAAAGTGAAGAAAAATGAGACGCCTGTTATACAAGTGTTCACAGTGGAAAGTAGAAGGAAAAATTTATCAAGAGGGCATATTAAATGAAAGAAGGAGGTGGAGAAATGTGGATGAGAGAATTTTTTTTTTTTGCTACTTGCTTTACGTCGCACCGACACAGATAGGTCTTGTGGCGATGATGGGACAGGGAAGGGCTAGGAGTGGGAAGGAAGCGGCCGTGGCCTTAATTAAGGTACAGCCCCAGCATTTGCCTGGTGTGAAAATGGGAAACCACGGAAAACCATTTTCAGGGCTGCCGACAGTGGGGTTCGAACCTACTATCTCCCGAATACTGGATACTGGCCGCACTTAAGCGACTGCAGCTATCGAGCTCGGTGAGAGAAATCTTAAACCAACGGGGGGGGGGGGGGGGGGGGGCATTGTATATTTCAATATAATAATAATATTAATAATATTTGCTTTACATCCCACCAACTACTTTTATGGTTTTCAGACACCGATGTGCCAGAATTTAGTCCCGCAGGAGTTTTTACGTGCCAGTAAGTCTACCGACATGAGGCTGACTTATTTGTGCCCCTTCAAATACCACCGGACTGAGTCCCGAACCTGCCATGGTGAGGTCAGATGGCCAGCACCTCAAACGTCTGAGCCACTCAGCCCAGCTTTGAAGTATCAATAATACTTCCACTTGCCGAATCAGATTTTCCACTGACGCAAGGTCGTGTTAACACAAGCTGTTTTCTTGCTGTGAACATAACCACACAAATGGTAATGAATGAATTAATGTAGTGGTAGTAATTTTATTTCTTGACTTTGGGCATTGAAAATATTTCAATTACATTGTTAATAGAGCATACCTTGAATAAAATCCAGCACTTACAATCCTTAACTAATGCACTATGCTTATATATACAAAAATTGAAATAATATATGCAATGTTTTTTCCCCATTGGTTTAAGATTTCTCTCATCTGCATTTCTCCACTCCCCTGATAAATTCTTCCTTCTTTCCTCTGAATGTGAACACATGCATAACAGGTGTCTCATTTTTCTTCACTTTCTCTGCATATTCTGCATTTCTTTGCATCTTCTTTAGCCTAGTACCTATTGGCCACAGCTTTGTTCCCACACCTGAATCTGGCAATGATGATTTGATGTTGCTTGTGCCCTTTCCCACATAGGTATTGCAGTAGATATGTTGTTCCAAAATTCTCACATATTTGGCAGTACTGGGCTCTCTCGATCTCGTTGAATCAGACTTGCTGCTGTACGTCTTTGTCCCTCCTGCGCAAAGTGTTTAGTTTGCTTCGTCTTGTTCCCCCCCCCCCCCCGACTTCTTCTGGAGACAGGCAGTTTTGGTTGTAATACTCTCATTATCTTGCCTCCCATTAGGATAGGCATTCTTTCCTACCATCTATTTCTTTCAATCATTCATTCAATATTGTGTTTGATGATTTTTGCTGTATCCTAGCTTCAAAGTTTGCTGCTCTCATTCTGGTGTCTATTCTGATGTCATCCCGTTTGAATTCTTCCAGTACAATGCAATTTGGCGCACATCTGTTCACTTCCAAGATCCATTTTAAGTAATGGACTTGTGTCCTTTCCAGCTTTGGTTGCTCTGCCCATCCCTGTATCTCTGCTACATAGAGCAAGATGCTCTTTACTAGGCAGTCAAACATTATAATTATTTCTTTGGAAGTCAGCTCCAAACCATCTTTTACCTGTTTCATTGCAATTGATGCTTCATTGTTGGCCTGTAAGATATGTTTTTCTGCCTTTACATATTTGGTGAACAGGTACCTGGAGTATTTGAATTCATGTACCTCTTCTATGGTTTTGTCTGACCATTTCCACTTGTTCATCATTTTCTTCATCCTTTTTCATTTGAAGACGAGCATTTTTGATCTCTCAGCGTTCAGTTTTAGGTCCTCAGTATATTGAGTGAACGTTTCTTCCATCTCTCTCTCTCTCATCTTTGGCGAGTGATACATCGTCCGCATATATTCCAGTGAGCAAATTATGTTCTCTCTGATGATTATACCTCCCATGTGGGCTTCATGCAGGAATTTCTCTAGATCTGCTATTACTAAAGTGAACAGTGTTGGGCTGTGTAGTATGTATGTACAAGCACATCTCGTAAATACAATTTAATGTATCCATTGGTACCGCAACATTTTTATGACAGGCAAAATAAAGAGGAGTAATAGCAGTTTACATTTTTAAAATAATTAAAATAATAGTGTTGGTTGAAGAGAAACTTAAATAAAGCTTTATTGTCTCTGTTTTGAGAATACAGAACATGTGAAATGAGAAAAGAAGCAGCAGTATAATTTAAGCAAAGCTCTTGTATTGTATTAAGTTCATGAATATGAAATGTTAATAAGTTGGAAGAATAGCATTAAGTAGTAGAGTACAGTGGTGAAAACTTTGATGTTTTCATGCATTCCCAGGTGTTCTGCAAATGAATGGACAACCCCAGAAGATCTCAAATGCCTCATCATTGCAGCACATGCTGCAATATCCAGGGAGACTATTTGGTCTGTGGCGCCATCCCTCGAGGAAAAACTGCAAATGTGCACTGCCCTTGATGGTCAACATTTCCACCTCATAACATAGAAACATTTTGGGCAATGATCACAATTGAAAAGCTCGTTCTCACAAACATCTAATTCATTTGTATCCATTGTTTCTGTGATAATTCCACTTAGAGTCAACTAATGATTGACCATGAGCAAAGAATCAGAGCAGTGACTTTACCACATAAAGAGTAGGCTACTCACGTTGCCTACCTCTCCTACTCGCGTTAATGTCATAGCAATTAAACAGATAATACTGTATTATGTTGCTGTGCCCAGTCCACTTGAATATTACCAATGAAGTCCAATGAAACGTTATTCATTTACTGTTCCTAAAAGGACCCGTTTAGTTTAGACCCTGTATTATCAAAACAGACCTTTAGTTACATTCCTTTGTAACCAACAAACAGTAACATTTTTATTTTGTTTATCCCATTCATCGCTAGCCCTTTAAATCTCCTGCCGGCGCTAGCACGTTGCCCAATAGGCCCTGAGGTTTCACTTTGAGCATTTAGTTGGAAAACAATTATGTCTTTGGTCATTTTTGTGCGATTTTTATGAAACTAAAACTATAGTGATTGTGAATCTTTCCTCTAAGCACTTAGAAAGTTACAGACTTACTACATCTACATTTGAGGTAATGGATTGATTTCAAAGTTTTTCTTTACTTTATTGGTTTAAATTGGGGCAAGAAAATGCCAACAGTCGTTCAAAATTTGTGTTTGGACTATACAATCTAAGTTGCAGGGCATATCCACTTGCATTATGAAAGAAACTCGTATAGAGTTCATTGTCAGTAATCCTTAGGTTTGGGTAGATGTGCTGGTCAACGTCTCTCTACAAATTACAAAAGCAGCAGCTGTTTAAGTTGTAATAGCACACAAGATTACACAAGTAATATGCTTTGAATATTTAGATCAAATCACTCTTAACTACGACTTCAAAAAGTGGAGGCGTGTCGAGTAGTTTGCGACGTGTAGCTACTATTACTGGCGCAAAAAATTATGATGGACTTTGTGTTGAAGATGTACTAGATAATGACAGTGATATTGATTTCAGCTTTGGTGGCTGATTTAGAAAATAATGTAGGAGAAGCTGTTAGTTCAATGGCGAAAGTGAAGGAGATGAATAGGTACGTTCTTGTAGGGTTGAGGGAGGAGTCAGGTATGTGGGGCGTGGGCAGCATAGGCCACATTTAATTAGTATTTCAAGAAAAGTATTTTCTCCAAAACATTCAGTAAAATATAAGGAATGTTTGATGAAAATATTCTGCAATAAATCTACATCCATAAAGGGCGATGGACATTTTCTGCTAGACAATTTGTCATCCATAATGGGGAAGGAGTTAAGAGCAAAACCCTCCCTTTCACATCTTTCGTTCACCTGTCAAAAAACTGCTGCAAACGCAAGGGATACACCCCTTTGTATTTACAAGACCTGGCTGTACATACAGTACCAACTGTATGGCTGTGATCACAAGGAAGCAGCTCATGTGTTCAACACGACTTCATACCAGCAAACGGTCTGATAGAGCAAGACTAGCACTCACTCGCCCTCAGCCACATAAATTACAGTTAAAATATTATTAACTTTAGCCAAGCGTTACACGTCTTTATCCGGAACCCATCTACTCCCGCGCGAGCGATAGATGTTTATCTGGAATTTTGAATTACGTGCTTTTGCGACCGTATGTTTCCTTTTAGGGTTGAAATATTAGCCGATAGATGCCAGGAGTGTATAGATGGGGCCTTTATTCAGGCTAAACACAGGGATTTGGAATTTTAAAAAGAAGGTGTTTGTTACGAAGAGCGGTTTCCATTCTGGTGTACTTCGTATAAGTTTGTTGACATTGTGAAAGTCCAGGTTGTGCCTTTTCTAGACGTTACATCGCGGAAATATATTCAAAACGAGAGTGAAATAGAGTCACAATTATTAAATAGTGATGATGACTACCTGGAAATGAGTGATAATGGTTTTTTCTTTTGCTTTACGTCACACCGGCACAGATATGTCTTATGGCGACAATGGGAAAGGAAAAGCCTAGGAGTAGGAAGGAAGCGGCCGTGGCCTTAATTATGGTACAGCCCCAGCATTTGCCTGGTGTGAAAATGGGAAACCATGTAAAACCATTTTCAGGGCTGCTGACAGTGGGGCTCAAACCCACTATCTCCTGGGTGCAAGCTCACAGCTGCGCGCCCCTAACCGCATGGCCAACTCACCCGGTAACTTACATTTTGCCAATTCTATTGATAATGAAAAGCTAACCAAAGTTCAACAAATCAATCCTATTTTAGATAAAATTCAGGAAAAATGCAAATGGTTTTTTCTGTTCTGGTCCCAATGTTGCAGTTGATGAGAGCACTATATCATTCAAAGGTAAAGTCCCCTTCAAAATATATAATCCAAATAAAGCTTCAAAATTTGGAATGAAATTATTTGTACTTTCAGACAGTAACAATGGGTACATATACAATTTCAAACCCTATTTTAAGAGGATAGAAACTGTAACTTCAGACCTTCTGAAGACAAAAGACAACACAAGTCGTGAAAGATTTGTGCTCTGATCTTGTCGAGGATCCTTTAAACCCCGCAACACAATATTACATTTTCACTGACAGATACTACAGCTTCCCCCCCCCCCCCAATTAGCAGAAGAGTTATCAAACATGCAAATGGCAACCAGAAGAACTGTAATTCCTTCAAGGAAGGGCATGCCAGAAGAACTGAAGAAGGTACATACAACAAAAAACATGGAGATGTGCTTTCTTACTGGGAGGGTAACAAGTTAGCTCTTGCATGGAAGGATAGGAGAATTGTCATGGTGCTCAGTGTTTTTCATAAAGGTACAAAGGAACATATAACTGCAGTGCCCTCCAAGATCCCAAACCAACTACCAATAAATAAACCTAATGTCACATTGGATTATACCAAGCATATGGGGGTTGTAGACCGTAGTGACCATTATGTTGCATCATATCCTTTTCTGTGTCAAACAAAGAAGTGGTACAGAAAGATGTTTTTCTGGCTGTTTGAAGTTAGCATAGTAAATGCCTACTTATTGCATGTAATGGTGCAGCAAAATGACCTCAACAAGCCCATTTTACATCAGAAATTTAGGAAGCAGCTTGTTCTCTCTTTAGTCCATGACAGGACTGCTGTTAAGGGGAGAATTGCAGACGAGATTAGGAGAGGAAGAAAAGCTGTTGGACCCACTCGGGAGAGGCTTCAAGGAAGTCATTTCATGGCTCGCAGAGAGAAAAAGGGTTCTGTGGCCTGTACTGTCTGTAAGGCCCAAAAAGTAAGAGACTATTTAGTATTGTAAAACTTGCACAGCAAAGGCATTCTTAGACCCTGATACATGCTTTGAAATGTATCACACAAGTGAAAGTTTCTACACTGTCAGGGAAGAATAGAACTCAGATAATTAGAGTAGGTGAAGCTTTATCTGTCCCTGTAAGGCAGTATTATTGGACCTTTATGTTTTCGTATATATATCAATGATATGTGTAAAGAAGTGGAATCAGAGATAAGGCTTTTCGCAGATGATGTTATTCTGTACAGAGTAATAAATATGTTACAAGATTGTGAGCAACTGCAAAATGACCTCGATAATGTTGTGTGAGATGGACAGTAGGCAATGGTATGATGATAAACGGGGATAAAAGTCAGGTTGTGAGTTTCACAAATAGGAAAAGTCCTCTCAGTTTTAATTACTGCATTGATGGGGGGAAAGTTCCCTTTGGGGATCATTGTAAATACCTAGGTATAAATATAAGGAAAGATCTTCATTGGGGTGATCACATAAATATGATTGTAAATAAAGGGTACAGATCTCTGCACATGGTTATGAGAGTATTTAGGGGTTGTAGTAAGGATGTAAAGGAGAGAGCATATTTGTCTCTGGTGAGACCCCAACTAGAGTATGGTTCCAGTGTATGGGACCCTTACCAGGATTACTTGATTCAGGAACTGGAAGAAATCCAAAGAAAAGCAGCTTGATTTGTTCTGGGTGATATCCGACAAAAGAGTAGTGTTACAAAAATGTTGCAAAGTATGGGCTGGGAAGACTTGGGAGAAAGGAGATGAGCTGCTCGACTATGTGGTATGTAATACCAATATAAATGGTCCGTTATTGGACATTATAAATTTTCCAGCCAACTCATTCTTGGTTGCCAGCGTTTCGTCCTTGTGTGCTAGGGTGGGCTCATCAGTTGGTACCTAGCACACCTACCAATACGCTGGCTAGTGCATACCGTGGAGGCCACTGCGTAGGCTAACTGGAGCCACCGGCAGTGCCAATGCACTGAGAGACTTTGTCTCATTACCAAAAATTGATGCCTGCTTGGCCATCAGATGATATAGATGTTGATTCCCATAGGGAATCTGAAATATTTGTCCTGAATGAGTAAATTTATAATACCAATAGAAATGGTCCGTTATTGGACATTATAAATTTTCCAGCTAACTCATTCTTGGTTGCCAGCGTTTCGCCCTCGTGTGCTAGGGTGGGCTCATCAGTTGGTCACACCTACCAATACGCTGGCTAGTGCATACCGTGGAGGTACCAACTGATGAGCCCACCCTAGCACACGAGGGCGAAACGCTGGCAACCAAGAATGAGTTAGCTGGAAAATTTATAATGTCCAATAACGGACCATTTATATTGGTATTATAAATTTACTCATTCAGGACAAATATTTCTGATTCCCTATGGGAATCAACATCTATATCATATGTGGTATGTTCCGAGCTGTCAGTGGAGAGATGGCGTGGGAGGACATCAGTAGACGAATAAGTTTGGATGGTGTCTTTAAAAGTAGGAAAGATCACAATATGAAGATAAAGTTGGAATTCAAGAGGACAAATTGGGGCAAATATTCGTTTATAGGAAGGGGAGTTAGGGATTGGAATAACTTACCAAGGGAGATGTTCAATAAATTTCCAATTTCTTTGCAATCATTTAAGAAAAGGCTAGGAAAACAACAGATAGGGAATCTGTCACCTAAATGCAGATCAGTAGTGATTGATTTCAAGACTCAACATCATGTGTATAAAATTGTATCATAAATACTAGTTAGATTTTTACTGTGCATGTTTATTAGTTAATTTGCCAGCTCAATATTTATATTTATAACAGTAGACATAGTGAATTATGAAGTAGGGTAGAAGTAGAAAGTGAATAACAGCTCAGTTGTTTAGTGATCTTTAGGGCACATGTCTGTGAAGACCATGTTGAAGTAGTAAAAGGTCACTACTTTTGTCTTCATCATTTCAACAAATACACTTATTCTAGGTGGACAAAAATGATCATGTGCAATGAATAAACACTGTACTTTAGATTGTTATTAGCTTATTAGTTACTGGTTATACTTCACGGTTAATTTTTAATGACAGTTTATTCCTTATGTTCTTAAGGCTCCAAATTCACTCCAAGCTGTCAGAAACGTAAACTCGGAAACTACTAATGTGACATGAATGATATTTTTAAAGATACTACACACAGCATGTAGCTACTAAGTAGACTACAATAATATTTGATTAAATAGATTTTTGTAGAAAAATTTCAAATATTGCTGTTTGAATATTCTCAAATTTTGCAAAATATTTTATGGTCTATTTTTTTTATAAATAAAGAGCTACATTAATGATTGTAGTTCACAATTAAGACAATTGTATACCAAAACAGTGTGCCAAATTACATTGCTCTATCATTTATAGTTAGTGAGATACGGGACATAATTTTTTTTTCATTGTATTACTCTCCTGTAAAAGTGATTTTCTTTCTTTTTTTCTTTTTTTCTTTTTTTTTTTTCTTTTCAGAATATCAGTTTTACCATCCCTGTAACCATTAATCACAAACAAATAAAATTTGGCACAGTTTTAGTGTGCAATTACCTTAAAAATAGACTATAATCATGAATGTAGTTCTTAATTTATGAAAATAAAGAAGGGCAATTACATTTTCAGACAAAATTTATGAAAATTTGAATATCAATACTTGACCTTTTCTTGACAAAAAACTATTTTACCCAAATATCACAGTTGTAGTCAACGTGTGCTGTGGTTAGTAGCTGTAAAAATATCATTCATGTCACATGAGTAATTTCCGAGTTTACCCTTCTAACATCTTGTGGTGAATTTGAAGCTTTGAAAACCATCGCAAGGAATAAAGTGTCATAAAACCATGAAGTATATAACCAGTAACTAATAAGCTAATAATCTACAATGTTCATTCACTGCACATGATATTTTTGTTCGCCTAGAATAAGTATTTCTCTCCAAATTACAATGGCAAATATAGTGACTTTCCACTACTTTACTGTGATCTTCACATACATGTGCCGTTAATCGAGACTACCTTGTGCCATTTTTGCACTAAAACCTACAGTTAAGGGTTTATTTTTTCAAAATTATACGGATACCTACAAGCTGACCTCCTAAAATCAGGTATGAATGACTTAATAAACCTTGTAGTACTTACATATTTGCATCTTCAGGTGTGTTAAGAATAAAAAATATTTTTACAAAAATAAAATAAAATTATATGCTCAAAAGCAAAAGCAAGGGTTAATATTTCAAAAATTAATAGGCTGGTGTATGAATTAATTACATGTGTGAATTCACAACAGTTTAAACTTTTGCAGAAAATGTTACAGTTCCATTTGATAAACAAGGTTGTTGTCGATGTCTCTGTTATGAATAACCATTAAGGGGAAAAAGTAGCATGATGTTTTACAAGCTCTTAATACCATTTAAGAATAAGAAAAGGAAATTTAGGCATAGAACAAACTACCACGTTAAGAACTGAAAGAATTCAGCAAGTCATTGCTCACACACTACGTGTAAAGCTGAAGTTCCCCTACTCCCTATATCAATGAAGAGTGTGAAGTCACTATTCTAGATCACTACAACTGTAATTCAAGTTTCTTCTGATGTTTTAACACAGAACTGAGTAATTATCTTTACTAAAATTAACATGGTAAAATGATAATAAGAGATAATATGTTAAAAGATTAACATGAAAGATCTACATAAGCACATACATAAGGGGAAAAACCTCTCTGAAGTCTCAGCAAGAATGTTGAAATACATATTATATGGAAATTAAGAAATTAACTAAAAATGATAACTATAATTATTTCCTTGTCACATTGGTCTTTTCTTGGCATGAAACATTACGGTATCGTTTGTGCAAAATATAAAAGCAAGAAATGTTATGAATGTGCTTACATAAAGGAGGAGATTAAAATAGAGGAAAACTAACTGGCCCTCAGGGGTAGTAGAATTTCTGATAAAAACTACTGTCATATTTGTATGCTTAGCTGAAAGAAGAATCAGTATAATCTTTTAATAGTATGGGTAAATCATCTTTTCTTTTTAACCTCAAGGTAGGATTTACCATTTTGGCCCATTGCTGGGCATAATTTGATGTTTCAATAGATGCACCCAATAATTTACAATGCCATCAATACAGACCAATATGGATAATAAATAAAAAGAAGTTTAGATTTATAAATATATATAATGTAAGACTCACCTTCTATTTTCTTTAAGAATTAGAGACAATGGGAGGTAATAAAGTCTACATGCTGCAATAGAGAAACTCTCTCATATTAAAAAAGATCTAAACGATGCTGAAAAGCTGCAATACTCAGGTACTGTACAATACTCTCTCCCTCCTTTGCCTGGCAGCATCTGACTGCGATCAAGAATGTTCATGCATAGCTCAGCCACAACCTCACATTAACATACCTCAATTTTTCAGATTGAAGAATAAACGTTTAGAATTAATGATAAAAAATGAAAAATATTCACCATAGACTTATTGCCCCAGTTTTTTTATTTTTACAGAGTTCATTACACACTTCCCATCAAAATCAAAGAAAAACAAAAGAGGACAGTTAAATAGAGACCGCTCAATATATGCTACAAGTGACTTAGAAACATCTGAAGCCTATTGTCCGTGTTATACAACCATATTCTGCTTAGCTATGGATAGCTCTGGGAACAGCATGTTACTTAAAATTCATTTTTTGACACCTGAGCTGATTAATAGAAACCACTTTTTGCACATATTATGCAAATAATGGCAAAACCTGAGAAGAAAGTATTCTATCAGCACTTCAAAGTGGGGGCGTAATTTCATCCTTGGATCCACAAATGCTTACCAGTGACTTAGTTTAATTCTATATGCCATTTGGGGGAATGCTCTGAAAGTGAAGGAATGTGGCAGTTTAGGTCAAGGTCAACAGTGGCCATAAAATTAGGACGCCTAATGTACAAGAAATGAGGATTTAATGAACACTCCCCAATAAGAAAATTTAAAAGACTGAATTACCTGTCAGGTATAATTAAAATGACATTTATGCCTAATTATGAAAAATATATACTATGTACATTTGAAAGTAACAAAAAAGTGGGAAAAAATTATATACATAAAGAAAAAATACATATATTCATGGGTGTTTCATAATGAACACTCCGTAAACTTCATTAAAAAATTTTCAGTTCTCTCCTTCAGCATAATTAAAAAAAAGGCCTGGATACCTCACAAATAATTATATACATATAAAAAAGTTCATGACTCAAAGAGTTATGTACAAGAAAAGATATTAATTCATTTAACCAGCATTTAATTGAGTTATGCCTTCTATTGAAGTGTCACTGCCAGTCGTTCTCACCAGTAGAAGTAGTGAAATAACAGATTCCATTTTTAACAATTTAAAATATTTCATGTTTTAAGTGAAGCAACATGGCTTTTACGTACAGAGAGCGTACAATGTGCCTGGCACATATCTGTAGGCAAAATCTTCATATGAAATTAAAAAATAAATTGTTGTGTTATTTAAAACTACTCTTAAGGATTAAAAACTAAGTAACCTTGGAGAGTAATTTTCAGAGAGGATTTAACAGAACACAAAACTCCACAGGCATTAATATAAAACAATGAGCAATCTATACAGCTCTTAATGTTAACCAATAGCCAGTTTTACATTTTTTATGAATCATACCAAATCATAGCTGCAGAATTTTATGTACACTAACCTGTGCCTAGGGAAATTACAAACAACAAAAAGTTTATTGTGCAGTTTTGTCTGAAATATACAGGGAGAATGTATGGAAGCCTTCCTCTCTGATTTTTTTTTTGCAAAGATTTCACCAAAAATCTTCTGTTGAACACTTGCATTAAATCCTGTATGCATCAATGTCAAGAACTTAAGATCAAGATGAATCAATGAAAACTGACATGCTCTCAATCAAAAAGAATTTCAAAAATCCACATTCCTCAATAACTAGTATGCTGATGTTAAGTGCAGTACAAGCATGCAATAAATACATACAACAAAGGTACCAAACCTCATAGCAAAACTGCTATATTTGGTACTAATGTATGGAAGATATTTACTGCATAATTACCTCAAACGTTTTCCTATACTAAGTAGAACCTTTCTGAAAAATTTCATATTGAAGGGAATAAATTTTGCAATCAGTACGCAGCTACATAAGTAAAGTGAGTTTGCTTCTTGTAAAAAATGGAGCCTGAATATTTACTATGACCAAGAAATAAACCATTGAACTTTCTAAGCTCAGGTGTCATTCCTATTACAAATCAACTTATTTTCTGCCAATGCTCAGGCAGAACGTACATGAGAACATCACCCCACCACTTCTAATAACAATTCAAAGCCTAATGAAGTGATGTTCAGTGATATGTAAGGCAGTGCTGAACCATATTTCGTTGATGTGTAATTAGTTTTCCATTCTTCTTCTTTCGTTCAAGATGGTAACTTCAAAATTTTCAGTGTATAAATATGACTCATTTATAACCGATTTTATGCCACGTTAATTTCCATTCAATGTCTTTTCATAGCATTTTACCGAAAGTTTCAATACTTATATCAATCCTCTGATGGTTAATATAAACATGAAGATTTGTCGCTCTTCTAACCTGGCTCAAGAAGTTTGATACACTTTATATTTTGTACATGGTATCTGCTTACTTAACACTACTAGTCCCTTTCTTTTTTCCATCCCCACTCCCTAGGGTAGACAATAAAACAACACAATGGTACTCAAAAATTCATTCTACCAAATTCATTTACCCTCACTGAACTTCCTAAGAAAGTTCCAGTATAAAATCAAAGTAAGAGCTCATCCTACAAGTCCAATGCTTGACATAGCACAGTAATATAATTTCATTCGATGAAATATTTATGCACAGCAATGGATACCACAGTAGGTTCATTCTTATAATGTTTCTACCGTAATATCAAATTTATTAATCACAACTCTCTTGCATCAAACAAATATCACATACTTCCATGCAACAGGAAACTTCATAATCCACTGATATATCCAGTCAGCTCAGCGTTCGGTGATAGAACCAACCACAATGTTCACTTGCGAGTGCGTAAAGATACACAACACTAAAAACCAATGCGACGAACACACTGTAAAGAGTCACAGCCACTGAGGCATAGCTACCAATCTGTCTGGACATGTAGGATTCCATGTATGACTCAATGGACTATTCTCAATCTCTGCACAATTTCTTCCAGTATGGCACAAGCACCTAAAAAGACAAAAGTGCTCGAACTACAATCTGGGTTGAGGTAGAAAGAAAGTTCCTTCTTCATTTAAAATGAACTATGGCAAACTATGTCAATCTAGCTCTCTTAGGTGATGGTGTTAGTACATCATTGCCTTCATCTTCATCATCTTCATCCGAATCCCCTTCGTAGTCAACCAGCGCCTGAAACAATTATTCATTCAAACTATCAGACCAATACTTGTTAAACAATGGAAAGGTATGTGAATAAACTATACATGTTTGCTAAAAAATGGATTATTTTGGCCCAATCAAGTAAATAAATAGAGAGACTGAAGGGGAAAAATAAAATCCCAAGTTTTTCCTCTGAAAAACCCACATAATTACTTCTCCACTTAAATAAGAACACACTACCCAATCGGTCTAATATTAAAGCCATATGAATATTTCATTCTGAATAACATACAAAAAGAAAAGGAAGTAAAAGTTGATGTCAAGATGTCAATAAAGAACAAGATCAAATAAAAAGGGCGAAATTAAAATTTTCATAAATATCAATTCCATGAGCAACTACCAACAGAAAAATCAATTCTTTATTTATTCTGAAGATAAAATCATAACTAAATATGTATTTTTTTTTTACAATCTGCTTTACGTAACACCAACACAGATAGGTCTTATGGCAACGACAAGATAAGAGAGGGTGGGAAGGAAGCGACCATGGCCTTATTTAAAAACAATAATTTACTTTACATCCCACTAAATACTTTTACGGTTTTCGGAGACGCCGATGTACCAGAATTTAGTCCCGCAGGAGTTCTTTTACTTGCCAGTAAATCTACTGATACGAGGCTGACATATCTGAGCACCTTCAAATACAACCGGACTGAGCTAGGATCGAATCTGACAAGCTGGGTTCAGAAGGCCAGCGCCACAACCGCGTGAGCCAATGAGCTCGGTATGTATTCAGTTTTGTTTACTAGTTTGTTTGTTTGCTTGATGTATGTATTTATATACTGTATTTATTTGTCCTGTGCATGTATACAGCTGGCAAGTTCTGCTTCATTTTATTTTCTATAGGCGTAATTATGCTGCATCTTTGAGACGATTACGTCCGCACGCCACTGTGGACACTGCACTCTCTGTCACTGCTTCTCTGCGCTCCAACACCTCGATACTCCACTACGAAGTCTTAAATTATAATCCCTGTAGTAAGGGTCTATGGAGAAGATAAGAGTTGTGCTACTACGTTATCACAGCACAAATATTAGGAATAGAACAAGTACATGAAATGATAATGTTTAAGAGCAAGGAGAATATGGAAGACATATGGGTGTATCACCCAAAACTACCATTAGAAATATTTCCAAATTAGATGTGTCAACACGTTTCCACAGAATGGAAGCACAGGCAAGGACTCACAAATGTTGCTGATAGGAAACTTCCAACAACAATCAGAAATTCATATTCTAGCAAAACAATCCATGTTTTTAAAATGGAACCATGTTTACAGACACCACAAAAATAAATGTAGGCAAGATTAGGACAACTTTTGAAATTTTATTTCCATGATCCTTGGGCAAATAGTCACTTGAACTTCTGAGTGTTGTTTGTTCCACTTGAAGTAAAAGAAGCTTGTTTTTTTTGCACAACTGAAATCATGATCATAGCCACAGATCGTCCAGCTTTACACAGAATCCTAACCACAGTGACATTTAATTTGAAAAATCCTGCATACAATGACAGGGATTCTAACCATGGCTGCCTTGATGAGAAACCAATACAATACCACTCAGCTATCATGTTCCCCTGTTCCATTTGAACTGCCACTACTAAAGTGCCTAAATTCAGCTGTACATGTATGCTTACCTTGTGCTACAACACATGCTCTTGGTTTTTCATGCAAAGACTGCTGCACAGAACATAGCATTTCAGAAGAAATGTTTTCTGAACTTATCTCAGTGCACACCGGTTCACCATACGTCTGCTACTTGCAGGTGACACGGACTGAGCTGGGTTATTGCTTCCACTTGCAGCCTACAGCTAATCCAGTGGAAATGAAGTAAGAGAAGAAACGGAATAAGCCGCACGTAACTACTTTATAAATAATGTTATTTATTTTACGTCTCAATAACTACTTTTACGGTTTTCGGAGACACCGAGGTGCCGGAATTTTGTCCTGCAGGAGTTCTTTTACGTGCCCGTGAATCTATCGACAAGAGGCTGACGTATTTGAGCACCTTCAAATACCACCAGACTGAACCAGGATCGAACCTGCCAAGTTGGGGTCAGTAAAAGTTAAACAGGATGGCCAATATGAAGTTGCGTTACCTTGGCTGGGGTCCGGCTCCATGGCTAAATGGTTAGCGTGCTGGCCTTTGGTCACAGGGGCTGGGTGTATGAGTCTTCATCATCATCATCACCATCATCATCATCATCATCATTTCAACCTCATCACGACACGCAGGTCGTCTATGGGCGCCAAATCAAAAGACCTGCACATGGCGAGCTAAACATGTCCTCGGACACTCCGGGCACTAAAAGCCATACGCCATTTCATTTACCTTGGCTGGAGAGCCACCATTATATACGGAACATCAAGGAGAGAGCGGAAAAGAGATTGATCCCTGTTTCGAACAGGCTGACCAAGGAAGGAAAGTTTGAGGAATATGGAAAGGTGTTTCAGGAGTGAATAAATGAGGACATTATTAAAGAGGTGCCAGAGGAAGAAAACAAAGATCAGTGTTGTTATTTTCCACACTGAGGAATATTAAGACAGCTCTACCACCAGGGAGAGACCCATTTTTGGTGGTTCCTGCAAGTCAAAGGATATGCCTTCATTGAACGAGTGTCTCGTGAAAAGACTTAATATACTACTACAAATCCCCACGCTTCTTTTGACGTTTCAGAAGAATAGGATAGGGATGATTTCAGATATTAGAAAGGTTTTTCTTCGGATATCTGTCAAAGAAACTGACCGTGATTGGTTACGCTTCTTATGCTGGAAGGGTTTAGAGAGAAAAGAATTAAAGGTATTTTGTCACTGCCGAGTAGTATTTGGACTGAACTGTAGCCCATTTCTGCTCGAAGCAGTGTTAGATCTACACTTGAAACACAGTACAGACTACCAAGAGAAAGCTGAAAAGTTGAGAAACTCCTTCTATGTTGACAACTATCACTTCTGTGGACAATGAGGAAGAATTATATACACTGACTGACAGAGCAAATGCAACACCAAGGAGTGGTTCGAAAGGGATGAAAGTTGGGGAAAAAACAGAGATGGCACGGACGAATAATTGATGTTTATTTCAAACCGATGTGCAGGTTACACAATGCGCACGGCATCGACTCAGTAGGATGTAGGACCACCGCGAGCGGCGATGCACGCAGAAACACGTCGAGGTACAGAGTCAATAAGAGTGCGGATGGTGTCCTGAGGGATGGTTCTCCATTCTCTGTCAACCATTTGCCACAGTTCGTCGTCCGTACGAGGCTGGGGCAGAGTTTGCAAACGGCGTCCAATGAGATCCCACACGTGTTCGACTGGTGAGAGATCCGGAGAGTACGCTGGCCACGGAAGCATCTGTACACCTCGTAGAGCCTGTTGGGAGATGCGAGCAGTGTGTGGGCGGGCATTATCCTGCTGAAACAGAGCACTGGGCAGCCCCTGAAGGTACGGGAGTGCCACCGGCCGCAGCACATGCTCCACGTAGCGGTGGGCATTTAACGTGCCTTGAATACGCACTAGAGGTGACGTGGAATCATACGCAATAGTGCCCCAAACCATGATGCCGCGTTGTCTAGCGGTAGGACGCTCCACAGTTACTGCCGGATTTGACCTTTCTCCACGCCGACGCCACACTCGTCTGCGGTGACTATCACTGACAGAACAGAAGCGTGACTCATCGGAGAACACGACGTTCCGCCATTCCCTCATCTAAGTCGCTCTAGCCCGGCACCATGCCAGGCGTGCACATCTATGCTGTGGAGTCAATGGTAGTCTTCTGAGCGGGCGCCGGGAGTGCAGGCCTCCTTCAACCAATCGACGGGAAATTGTTCTGGTCGATATTGGAACAGCCAGGGTGTCTTGCACATGCTGAAGAATGGCGGTTGACGTGGCGGCGGATGCGCCGATCTTCGCGTGCTGACGTCACTCGGGCTGCGCCTGGACCCCTCGCACGTGCCACATGTCCCTGCGCCAACCATCTTCGCCACACGCGCTGCACCGTGGACACATCCCTATGGGTATCGGCTGCGGTTTGACGAAGCGACCAACCTGCCCTTCTCAGCCCGATCACCATACCCCTCGTAAAGTCGTCTGTCTGCTGGAAATGCCTCCGTTGATGGCGGCCTGGCATTCTTAGCTATACACGTGTCCTGTGGCACACGACAACACGTTCTACAATGACTGTCGGCTGAGAAATCACGGTACGAAGTGAGCCATTCGCCAACGCCGTGTCCCATTTATCGTTCGCTACGTACGCAGCACAGCGGCGCATTTCACATCATGAGCATACCTCAGTGACGTCAGTCTACCCTGCAATTGGCATAAAGTTCTGACCACTCCTTCTTGGTGTTGCATTTGCTCTGTCAGTCAGTGTATGTTTATGGAAGAATCTACAGCATTGTTGGACAGAGCGTGGTTCGATCTTTGTAACTAGGAGCACACCTGTCTGAATTCTGAGAGATTCCTCTACTTCTGAAGTAAGTGTTATGTCTTCTATGGAATAACGTGAGAGATGTTCTTTCTTGTGAACAAATTGCCATTGGTGAGAAGATCACTAGAAGAAATGTATTGGCTGCTACCCAGTGCAACTTTAACCCCTATAAGTTTCACCTGTCCCGTCTCTCTAGTACCCAAGTTGCTGTTACAGGAAAGTTGATGGAAGAAAATGAGCTGGCATGAAGAAATGAGGAAAAGGTTCGAAAACTGGCTTCGAGAACTGAACGTACTGTTTGATATTAAAATTCCTAGACAAATAGCACCTTGTAAAACACAGGAATCTCGGAGCCTTTATATATTTTGCAATGCGAGCAGCGTGGCATGTGCCGCAGTTGTATTTCTTCGATCACAAGATAGTCAAAACTCAAATGTAACACTTATACAGGTGAAGTCTCATGTAACACCTCTGAAGAAAAGTACTAATTCTCAGTTGGAACTTCTTAGCTGATTCAATTGGAGCTCGTCTTGCTTTCTCCATAAATGCAAGCTTAGGAATTGGAGATCTTTCAACTTATTATTGGATGGATTCCACAACAGCACTCTGCTGGATCAAGAGGAAGGAAGTCTGGGGAACTTTCGTGGCCAACCAGGTGAAGGAAACTAAACAGTTGTCGACCCCTGATAGTTGGAATCATGTGCGTGGAGCGAATAATCCAGCTGACCTACCCTCTAGGGGCTGCTCTGCTAACAGACTCCTGATGTCGAAATAGTGGGAGGGCCCTCAGTGGCTGAGATGCCCCAGTTCTGAATGTCCCATGGACAATGTCATGCCTGATGAAGAAAAGGTCAAGGAAGAGAAAAAGAAAGGATTTTCTATTGTTTTAGTTTCCTCAAAACCAGAAGAAAAATGGTTTCTTCAGTATTTTTCGAAGTATACAAAAGTTGTCAGGATGACAGCCTGCATTTTGCAATATACCTACAACACAGCTGGAAAGAACGACTCACTTCAAAGGAACTTGAAATGGAAGAATTGCAAATGGTTGAAAGGAGGCTATGGAAGATAGTGAAGCAAGAGATGCTTGGAGAAAAGGAGCAGTCGTCCCTCAAATCTCCCAATGTGTCTGAAGATGAAAATGGGTTACTTTGATTCAAGACGAGGTTAATAAGGAGAAAGGATGAAGAATTATTCCTAACTCCCATTCTGATACCTGCAAATCATAAGCTAATTCACATGATGATCATGTAGAAACATCTGGAATTGTCTTGTGCTGCAGTACAAGTTTTGCTCTCTACCTTGTGAGAGCAGTTTTGGATAGTCAATGGTAGAAGTACCATAAGAAAGGTGAATTCAGCTGTGTCAAGTGTAGAAGATACCAAGTGAAAAAGTCGCACTTTAGCCAGAGGATCGAATTTGAGACTCTTCTGCTTTTGAGATTGTAGGGGTGGATTTGGCTAGCCCATTACATCTCCAAGGGGGTGAAAAGGCATGGATAGTGATATCCACGTGTGCCGTTTTCAGAGCTGTAGACTTTGAGCTAGTCAGGACATTGTCTACTCCAGGGTTCCTTCAAGCGTTACAAAGATTCATTGCTCAGAGAGGGAGACATAATGTTATTTACAGTGATAATGGAAGGAATTTTGTGGGAGCTGAAAATGCGTTCCATGATAATGACTGGACAAAAGTGAATGTGGAGGCTACTTGTCTGAGAATTGCTTGGAAATTCAATCCTCCAACTGGTGCATGGTAGGGAGGCTTTTGGGAACGTATTGTTCAGATGTTGGAGAAGTTGTTGCGACAAATGATAGGTTGTCCCTCTTTAGATTACGAGGAACTGTTGACAGTACTGATGGACACTGAAGCAGCTATTAATTCCTGACCATTGACTTACTTATTTGAAGACAGTGATGATTTACTAGCATTGACTCCAGCAATGTTTCTTCAGGATATTCCCAGGGTGGAAGTACCCGATATTGATCACATTGATCAGATAAGCCATGGAAAGCGATTCATATATATACAGCATCTGAGGACAGAATTACGCAAAAAATTCAGAATAGAGTACTCAGGGCAACTTAAACCGGGGAAAGGTCAGGCGAACTCACATCAAGAGTTAAAGGTGGAGAAATTAGTGATCCTTGGAAGTGACGGAGCATATAGATTGGACTAGCCTTTAGGAAGAGTGGTTGCTGTATATCCCAGGAAAGATGTCAATACAGTTGGCCCGTTATTGGATATTTAAATTTTCCAGCTCACTCATTCCTGGTTGCCAGCTTTTCACTCCGGTGTGCTAAATTGGGCTCATCAGTTGGTAAATAGCACACCTAGAAAGATGCAAGACTAGTGCATACCATGCAGGCCACTGCATAGGCTAACTTGGATCCACTGGTAGAGCCAATGCACTATGAAAGCCTCATTTTCAAAAATTGAAGCCTGCCTGGCCATCAGATGATATGATATTGATTCCCACAGGGAATCTGAAAAAATTTATAATGTCCAATAACGGACTAACTATACTGGTATTATAAATTTACTCATTTAGGGCAAATATTTCAAGTTCCCAATAGGAATCAACATCTATATCAAAGACAATGTCGTCAGAGTGATCAAGGTGAAGACTGCTGTTGGTGAGTTGGACTGGCCTGTGAAGAACATCTATCCACTAGAAGCAACTCCCATTACTGAGTGTCAGAATGAAGAATAGGTCCTGGATAAGAGCCCTGCTGTGCCTCTTTCTAGCAGAAATGTTCCACGAGGGGTTACTACAAGATGTGGGAGGAAGATACGAATTCCCTCTCGTGACAGTTTGTAGATTCTTTCTTTGCTTTCTTTTGGTTTGGTTGTGAGTTCAGTGGTTTTACTCATTAGTATATGATTAAAAGGTGAGAGGATGTTACAAAAATTTGGCTAAGTTTATTTTCTCCTGGACTAAAAAATGGCAGACACTGGCTGAAGATCAATGTTTTACTTGGAATTTGTGGTGTGTAATGTCTGATGGGACAGCGACTACAACAAAAGAGTGATGTGTAATGGCTGTAGCCATGTGTATGTATGTATGTTTATGTCATTGTGCAATAAATATTATTTCCTATCTTTGTGGTTAACACTAATTCGGTGAATTAGTCCCTTAAAGAAACAATATTGATATATTTGACAAATATATGACCATCCTGTGGATCCCCTGTTAGCTGTTGGTGGATCCAGGAATCCAATCCGCAGAGCACATTTTGGGAAGCACTGATGGATAACAATGGAATGGAGTCAAATCATTGTCAACGTTGAAAAGGAAATTATGGAAATAATCTGGACAATTTAGGTTAGGCAGCTATGAAACCTTTCTGGAACATGATGAACAAAAAAATTGACAGGGTTTTGGAACTTGTAGGTGCCGAGAATATGCTAAATGAATAGAAATAACACACTGTTTTCCCCCCTGGTAGTATAATATCGTGCTAATCATTGAAGGTTTTCAGCAACACAAGGATGAGAAATCGCTAGGATTGGGTAGGAAGCAGCCGTGTCCTTAACCCATAAAATATTAGCACCTAATATTTCATGTGCAGTGTAGGTTGTTTTTGGCATTTTGGTGGAATCCTACAAGTTGAGTCTCAATGCTAGAGGCAAGAACAAAGATGATGTAAGAGAAAATATTCTGAATATTACTGTCGGTAAAGCTGAAGATGGGGAAGAGCTGTGGGAATAGATGAAATAGCCACAGAAATGTTCAAGGCTGCAGGACCAGCAGGACTTCAGTGGTCTTAGAGATACTCAAGTGTGTATGTGGAGAGAGAGAGAGAGAGAGAGAGAGAGAGAGAGCAGTGCCTGAGGTTTGGAAAAGGGGATTGTAATACCAATATTCAGAAAGGAGATAAGAAGATGTGCAGTAACTACCAAGGAATCACCATCCTCTCCCATGTTGCCAAGGTAACACTGGTCAACAAATTTCACATTTTCATCTGCCACATGCCAAAAAAGTGGTCATTTCAACCAAATCTAACCTAATGAATATATGAAAATGACAGTAAAATCTTCGTAACGCTTAACATTTTCGTGTGACAGAATTAAGCTGGATTCTGGCAAAGGCAACAAAATATTTCAGTATGTTAGCATACAACTCTAATCTTGTCATTTATATACTTCTTAAATTATTCACTCTGGTCATAAAATGTCTTTATTTCCATGTTATTAAATAAAATTCTTTATTATTTATTTGTTTATGTTTTCATTTTTTGAACTGATTCAATCTCGGCAAGAAATGTGAAAATGGGGCCTAAAACAAGGTACAGCAACATCAGAATTAAATGCAAACAGTACCTGTAATGGAAGCACTCTGAAATATGCCGTTATAATAAAATATATATCACAAAAATGACAGTTTATTTTAACACTTACGATTTTATTTCTTCCTTCTGTAGCATCAGTAACCTTCTCTAACTAAAAACCAGTGGTAGTTGCCCATCATATGGGGATTCCATCTACCTTGGTGCCTCTGCTCCATCGTCTGAATCTCCTGGTGGAATCTCTCTCAGTGTTCATCACTCAGAGCTCCTAAATTCTTAGGGGAAAACCCAGGTGTAAATGGAGAAAGTAAGTTTTTAGGAACATCCCACATCCTAGATTTTGGTAATTATCAATGAGTTTCTGAATCATCTGTAAGTAATTTTCTGCTTTTTATTTCCCAGGAATCTGCTCACTACTTCAGGAAATGCCTTCCAACCCATTATTTCCTTAGTACTTAACTGCCCCACAAGCATAGGAGCAACAGTACCTTGTAAATCCATCTTGTAGTCTTAATAAAATGGCAATGACCTTTAAATCTCCATATATTTGCCAGCCGTACTTGATGTAATTAATCATATCTAACAGAACAGTCACACATTCATATGTTTCCTTCATTTCTACTGAATGTGCCGCTGGTATTGAAGGTTTGATATTTCTATTGTGGAGCAAAACAGCTTTGAGTCTTGACTTAGTTTAATTAATAAACAACCTCCATTCTTCTGGGATCCTACCTCATTCATTAAACCATCTACATCTGCACATCCACAAATGGAATTGTTCATAGCATAGTAACTGTAAACTGTTCATGCCTCTTTCTAAAAAAATTATAATAATCTGAAATGAAATTCTGTTGAGAGCTAGTAAATTCCATTATTGCAGTTGCGATCCCACCACCTCAGCCTGCTGTTTTGTTAGATTCATATCCCTCACTAAGTCTGGACTGATTGACCAGGGGCCTATTCCACAAAAGTATGGTCTTGTACATTACAAGCAAATTCTCTAGTAACTAGTACAAATACCAGAGTTTCTGTTCCACAAAAGAATTTTCTACAGTTGTACTTTACTACTCCATACTTACAAATTACCAGTGAATTTTTATGGGTGTGTTCCACGAAAGTACTTGTAACTTACTAGTGAATTGGGCAGTATTCTCTACCAGTGAAAGTACAATAATATATAAATGTACTAGTGCTATTTAAATATATTTATTTCAGATACATTGTTATAAATATATGGTCTAGCAGTAGTGATGGTGATGAAAATGAAAACTACTGTTTGAACAGGGAAAGAATAAATTTTCAGTTTACACTGTATTTGAATACAATGAACATTTTAGGTTAAGCACAATATAAGTGGAAGAAATTGGGCATAGTTTAAACATCCTACTAAATGGATACACAAATAAGAGGTGTATCCTACTAACAGAAATAAATCTCTTTCTACTAAACAACAGTTACTAACAACACTACATTGGCCAGGAAATGGTGGCCAGTACCATGGTATTGTAGATATGCATGGGATGGCAAAATCTTCGGTCTGTAGGTCAATACATTCTGTGGTAGCTGCAATAAATGATATAAAATTTCCTCAAATTGTTCGTTGGCCTGAAAATACTGAACAAACAATCATTAATGAGCAGAATATCTCTTACATATGTTCAACCTTTCCCCTCAAAAGCTCCATGAGCTTTTCCCAAGTCAAATATTTCCATCCAACCATTTATTTTGTCTTGTTTTTTCAGACTCTCGCTGAATGCACAGAAAAGAATGTCTTTCCTTCTTTCTATTTCCTTGAAAATGAATAACTTCGTTTCTCTTGACACCATTTTAACAAATCATGCAGAGTTTGCAGTTTGGTAACAATTAAGTTTGGCGGCCGAATATCGTTACTAGCAGCATCTGATTCCTAATGACAGGCCAAAGTATGTCAGACTATCGTGGAACATATGCGAGGATCGCGGAAGAACAGATTGGGTAACGGAGTAATTTCCTATCATGAAAGAAATAAACTGAAAAATAACATTGTAGCTGCATAACTTACCTTAAAATACAAAATTACGATAAATGAGGCAAGCATAACCTAATTCAACGAATGGAATACAAAGATAAACAGCTGATCCATGCTATGACGTATGTTTATTGATATGTCGTCACTTGTAAAACTTGTAACAATTCACCGGTAATATACAAAAGACTTTCAATCTTTTGTGGAACAGAAATGTACAACTTCATACATTACAAGAACCCACACTAGTAACTTGTAATGTACAAGACCATACTTTTGTGGAATAGGCCCCAGGAGGGGTTCATTCTCAGGTTCTGGGTTGCAATCTGGATCAAAGGAAGTGGACGGTTCAGGGCTCATCAACTTATTCATTTGTTGAAGCGGTTTCTTCTAAATTTGAAGGAGGGCTAGGAACTGGGAGCTCAGGTCCATGTGGAATGGGTTTTCTTGCAGAGGGAACATTAGGATATTCAATATTGGATTTTAGTTTTCTTTGAATGTCCCCCAATTATTATTGTTAGACAACAATAACAAAAATAACAGTCATTTACATGGGTTGTTGGTTCGCACAAAACCACTGGCACTGTGACAGGCATAGTGTGAGTTTCTTCACCACCAATCAAATGAATAAGATTAGAATAATTTATGCAGCACACATGAGGAGCCCACTCTATCTTCATCACCAACAGGACAGTTAAAATAACTGAAATATGCTCATTTTCAAGTTTTTGCAGATTTCTTATAATGAGCTGCCCACACGTTACAGAAATTGTTTCACAAATTAACACAAGTGGGACGAGATTTCCTCATTGCAGAGAAAATAGAAGATCACAAACAGCCACTTGAAAACAAACCAGTTTTTATGTGCAAGATAAAACTTGAACTGAACCTAAAATGTTAATATTGGTCACTTCCTACTGGTCTGGCAACTGAAGCACCAAATCAGTAAATCACTCATCCCCTTACCCTTAGCAAGAGCACACATATTGTAAAATAGGTTTATAGATTAAGTTATGAATCCTAAGTAACTGAAAAGAGAAAATTGTGAAAACTGGTTTTGGAGAACATGTGGAGCATTTGCAAAGGTCCATAGTTCACCAACTTGATGTTTGCTTGTTTTTAAACATACTTTAATAATTTACAAGAAAATGGTGTGTGATGGAACATTTTCCTGTTCATGTTTGTTAATAGCTCATAAATCTTGACTTAATATGCTCATTTTTACCAATGTGGCAAAAACCTTTAACATGTGCAGTAACTACCAAGGAATCACCATCCTCTCCCATTTTGCCAAGATAATGGAAAGAAGAATTAGAGAAAAGGTGGAAAGTCAGTTACAAGAGGAGCAATTTGGATTCAGAAGTGAAAGGTCAACAGCAGAACCCACTTTCATTCTAAGACAAATCATGGAAAAGAGGTGGGAATATGCGAAGGATATAGTGATGGCTTTTATATAACTAGGAAAGGCACGACAGCATTCTCAGATCAAAAGTTTGGGAAAGCTTGACACACAGGGGCTTTGGCAAGGAACGTGCTTGTGAACAGTTGGCTGTTGAGAGAGCTCTTGCATTATTGTAGTGAAAAAGTAGTTAAAACCTATTAAAATTATTTAAATTTTGTGTATGCATGTTCCATTTAGTGCTATTTATATATTGGTGTTTAGTGCCTGTTGGTAGAAATTAGGACTAGTATTATTTAATTAGATTTTTATAACAAGTAATTCAATTGGTGTTCAGTAGATTACGTTTCCTAGGTTAAGTAGGCTAGCTAGGTGTACTTTATTTTGAATTTAGGTTTAGGAAATACTTTAGGTAATAATACTAACTTTTAAAACAATATTTTTAAATATCTGTATGTTCTTTGGTATAATACAAAGGCAGATTATCATAAGGAGTTGTAACTCATTGTAATTTCCGCAGCTACTTTTCCGATATTTCGTACGGATATCCGTTTAAACTCTCGCGCAGGTGATAGTTCGTTGCATTGAATAACACGATAAGCCTGTAAACATCGATTTAAAGAGAAGTTAAAGAGAATTCACGGTAATTTCACTGGATAATTACGGTACTTAACAGTTTTTTTGGATTGTTGAAGATTATTGCTACATGCACATGATAGTTGTGTAAATAAATACAAAGTCAGCTGATTCATTATTCCCATAATTTGTAGTCTTCCCTGCATACTTTGTACTTTCCACCTTCGTTTCTTCATGGAGTAAAAGTTAACAAACAAATTCCTATATTCCAATAATATTGCATTTCAAGCCTCCGGCGTGGTTTTGACAGAAATTATAGTAGAACACCTCTTATTCTCAGCACTTAAGGGCACTTTTATTCTCCATCCCACGTAGTAGGGAAAATAATACTAATCCACCAGCGGTAAAAGTTCATATAACCAAACTTCAGCTGAAAATTGTAGTGTAGATACAGTATATTTAGATAGTGCCGTATCTTGCTTGCTATATTCCTGTGTTATCTTTCGTGTGTATCTATTAGAGCGTAGTTCTAATTGGTTCTAATAATAATTTGTCTAAGCATTTAGCTTTGTTGGTAATCCTTGAGTACAGTAGTTCTTGCAAATTTCATTTCTGTTTGCACTTAGTAGTGACATACGGTACCAGTACTGTAACTAGGATATGTCTGAAAGTAGTTTAAAAATTACTGTAGTATACTGTACAGTAGTATACGAGTAGCCTAATATCCTATCAGAATTTAGTGTGCTTATTTTATTACTGTAAAATATTTGTGTAGTACTGGTGTAGTAGAGGTATCCGCAGAAACTCTTACTAAAATTCTGTTGTTGTAATTAGGATAGGCTTAATTGCAGTTTGGAATTGTGTAGTTCTTGTGTATTCCTTTAGATATTCAGTAATTAACAGCAGTTTTTATCCTGTTAGGGGTTGTAGGATAAAAAATAGAGTAGTAATGTAGTGTAGTCGTATATTAATTACCTTATTGTTGTGTGATCTTTGAGTACTATCACAGACAATATATCCCTCCCTTCATTCATTTTTGCAAATAAGTTCCGTTATTTTTATTTTCATTTTTTCCGTAAAGAATGGCTAAGGAGCGTGAGTGTACGAACTGTGGGTGTGGCGAGGCATTGAGGGGTATGAGGGAGGAGTTGGAGAGTTTGAGGGAGATACTTAGGATTCTCACAGAAGACAGGAAGGAAGACAGGACTCTCTCAAACAATGTACAGGTTACAGTAGGTGTACAAGAGGGAGGGGAAGGAAAGGAGGGAGTTGTAGAAGACAGGTGGTCTAATGTTCTAAGGGGTAGGAGATTGCAGGCTAAGGGCTCTATTCAGGATCAGAATTCAGGACATGTGTCTGGGCGAAATTGGTACGAGTCACTCCAGGTAGAACAACAGAGGGAAGATGAGGGACAGGGAACTGTTGCTGAGATGTGTGGAAGTAGGAGGAAGGGAAAAGGTAGGAAAGGGAAATGTAGAGTAGAGGATAGGAAAAGACAGGTGGAACAGGGTCATGGGAAGGAGAAAAGGGAGGAGGAAGTAGCTTCTGCAGCTATCAGGAAAGATAGGACTGACCAGGAGGGGATCAAATGAGGTGGGTAGGGTTGAGGCTCTGGTCATGGGGGATTCCATCGTTAGACACGTGGGGAGAGTGTATGGAGGAAAGGGAACCAGGATAGAACGTAATCAAGGGAATTAGGATGAGGCAGATGTGGAGGAAAGTAGAAGAGAGGGAGGAGGGGAAGGAGAAGGTGGTAGTGGTTCACGTTGGTACCAACAACGTAAGGAAAGCTGATATAAGTACCAACATAGTTGGAGATGTGTGGGATCTGGTAAATGCAGCATGGGTGAAGTTTAAGAAAGCGGAGATTGTTATTAGTGGAATACTGTGTAGGAGGGATACTGACTGGAGGGTGATTGGGGATTTAAATGAGATTATGGAGTGGGTATCCTAGATCCTAATGGGTGGGTAGGAGATAGGGATCTGCGCTCAGATTGCCTTCACTTAAACCGCAGTGATACGTATAAGTTAGGAAATTTGATTGGAAGGGTAATAGGGAGGTACATTCAGGGAAACGGGGCGGCCTAGGGAGCGGTGATAAGGGAACAGGCAACTGGAAATCAAGCAGGGATGACATAAAATAGTTAGTGTTGAACTGTAGAAGTATTGTAAAGAAAGGAATAGAACTGAGTAATTTAATACACATATATTTACCAGATATTGTTATAGGAGTTGAATCATGGCTGAGAAATGACATAATGCATGCAGAAATTTTCTCATGGAACTGGAGTGTGTCCGTAGAGAGGATAGGAATGGTGGGAGGGGGAGTATTCATTCTGGTGAAAGAAGAATTTGTAAGCTGCGAGAAAGTTAAGGATGAAAAACATGAAATTCTGGGTGTAAGGCTCATCTCGTAAAGATAATAGGCAACTTCTTGTCTTTGGAGTGTACAGACCAAGAAAATGTAGCACTGACACGGATTCAGAATTATTTGATAAGATAATCAGCTATGTAGGAAACGAAAAGGAAAGAAATGTGATTGTAGCGGGAGATCTGAATTTACCAGATGTCAATTGGAAAGGAAATGCAAACGACAGGAAGCATGACCGACAAATGGCAAATAAGTTAATATGGGAAGGACAGCTGATTCAGAAAGTAATGGAACCAACCAGAGGGAAAAATATCCTGGATGTGGTGCTGATAAAACCAGATGAGCTCTATAGAGAAACTGAAGTAATAGATGGTATTAGTGATCATGAAGCCGTTTTTGTCGTAGTTAAAAATAAATGTGATAGAAAGGAATGTCTTAAAAGTAGGACTATTAGGCAGTACCATATGGCTGATAAAGCAGGCATGAGGCAGTTTCTAAAAAGTAACTATGATCGGAGGAAAACGGTAAATAAAAATGTAAACAGACTCTGGGATGGGTTTAAAGAAATTGTTGAAGAATGCGAAAACAGGTTTGTACCTTTAAGGGAGGTAAGGAATGGTAAAGACCCACCTTATTATAATAGAGAAATAAAGAGACTAAGAAGGAGGTGCAGACTGGAAAGAAATAGAGTTAGAAATGGCTGAGGAAGCAAGGAGAAATTGAAGGAACATACTAGAAAATTGAATCTAGCAAAGAAGGCAGCTAACGATAACATGATGGCAAGCATAATTGGCAGTCATACAAATTTTAGTGAAAAATGGAAGGGTATGTGTAGACATTTTAAGGCAGAAACAGGTTCCAAGGAGGACATTCCAGGAATAATTAATGAACAAGGGGAGTGTGTATGTAAGGATCTTCAAAAGGCAGAGGTATTCAGTCAGCTGTATGTAAAGATTGTTGGTTACAAGGATAATGTCCAGATAGAGGAGGAGACTAAGGCTAAAGTATTAAAATTTACATATGGTAACAATGACATTTACAATAAGATACAAAAGTTGAAAACTGGAAAGGCGGCTGGAATTGATAAGATTTCTGGGGATATACTAAAGACAATGGGTTGGGATATAGTACCATATCTTAAGTACTTATTTGATTATTGTTTGATCAGAGGAGCTATACCAGATGAATGGAGAGTTGCTATAGTAGCCCCTGCGTATAAAGGAAAGGGTGATAGATATAAAGCTGAAAATTACAGGCCAGTAAGTTTGACATGCATTGTATGTAAGCTTTGGGAAGGCATTGTTTCTGATTATATTAGACATGTTTGTGAAATTAATAACTGGTTCGATAGAAGGCAGTTCGGTTTTAGGAAAGGTTATTCCACTGAAGCTCAACTTGTAGGATTCCAGCAAGATATAGCAGATATCTTGGATTCAGGAGGTCAAATGGACTGTATCGCGATTGACCTGTCTAAAGCATTTGATAGGGTGGATCATGGGAGACTACTGGCAAAAATGAGTGCAATTTGACTAGACAAAAGAGTGACTGAATGGGTTGCTATATTTCTAAAAAATAGATTTCAGAGAATTAGAGTAGGTGAAGCTTTATCTGAAACCTGTAATAATTAAGAGGGGAATTCCTCAAGGCAGTATTATCGGACCTTTATGTTTTCTTATGTATATAAATGATATAAGTAAAGAAGTGGAATCAGAGGTAAGGCTTTTTGCGGATGATGTTATTCTCTATCTATCTATCTATCTATCTATCTATCTATCTATCTATATACACAGTAACTTGTCCCGACTGACTGACTGACTGACTGATTCATCATCGCCGAGCCAAAACTACTGGACATAAAGAAATGGAATTTTGGGGATGTATTCATATTAAGATGTAGGTGCTCGCTAAGAGAGGATTTTTGGATATTCCGTCGCTAAGGGGGTGAAAAGGGGGTTGAAATTTTAAAATGAGTATCTATATCTCAAAACTTTTAAAGTTCACAGATGTAAAAATTGGTATTAAGAATCATTAAAAATAAAGAAACACGAATTTTTTTGTTTTTGGAAAATCCCAATAGGAGGAGTGAAAGGGGGTGAAAAATGGGTTGAATGCCTTTAATGAGGATACTAATATCTCAGAAAATGAAGATATTACAGACCTGAAAATTGGTATTTGGGATCTACTTTAAAAATAAAGAAACAAGTATTTTTTTCATTTTTGGAAAATCCAAATAATGGGGGGGGGGGGGGGGTGAATTTTTAAAATGAGTGTGTCTACATCTTAAAACTTGAAAAGCTTACAGATGTAAAAATTGGCGTTTAGGATCTCCTTTAAAAGTAAAGGAACATGTACTTTTTTGTTTTCTGTAAATCCCAATAGCAGGGGTGTAAAAGGGTGAATAATGAGTTGAACGCCTTTAATGAGGATACATATATCTCAGAAAATGAAGATATTACAGAACTGAAAATTTGTATATGGGATCTCCTTTAAAAATAAAGAAACACGTATTTTTTGTTGGAAAATCCAATTAATGGCGGTTAAACAGGAGTGACAAATGGGGTGAATTTTTCGAAAGACTATATCTACAGAATATCTGAGAAACGTAAAATGTTACAGACGTAAAAAGTGGGTATTTGGAATTTCGTGTAAATGTAAAGACACATAGGTGATTTGTTTTTGGAAACTCCACTTAAGGGGAAATAAAAGGGTGAAATTTTAAAATGAGAATTTCTACAGTATATAATAAAAAAAGTAACATGTTACAGAAGTGAAAAATGGTTTTTTATATCTCTATTAAAAATGAAGAAACGTAATTTTTTAGTTTTCGGTGGAGGGGAGGATAAAAGTGACTGTAAATGGTGTTGATTTATTTTAATTAGGCTACTGATATCTCAAAATGAAGATGTTAAAGACGTGAAATTTGATATTTGGAATCTGCTTTAAAGGTAAAGAAACATGTATTCTCGGAAAATCCAATGAAGTTGGGGGGAGGGAGGTGGGTGAAAGAATTGAAAAATTAATTGACTTAATTGTATAATACATACATCTAATAAAAACTAAAGTTGTTACAGATGTGAAAATTGGTATTTGGATTTCCTTTAAAAACAATGAAAAACGCGTTTTTGGGGGGAGGGGGAACATATCGGGGGGCGGGAGTGAAAAGGAGTTGAATTCCTTTCATGAGGACACTTAAATAAAAAACTGAAGAAGTTAGAGTCATGATAATTGGTATTTAGAAGATCCTTTACTATTAAAGAAACAAGTATTTTTTGCCGGAAAATTCACTAGGGAGTGGGGGGAGGAGTTTTAAAGGAAGTGAAAAAAAGTTAATTATTTTTATGGGGATACTTATATCTCAAAACTGAAGAGAATAGACGTCAACATTGGTGTTTGGAATCTCCTTTAAACATAAAGAAACACTCCTCCTTTTAAAATTTTTGGGGGGTGTAAATAAACTTGGGGTGTAAAAGAAGGTGAGACCAATTGATTTTACTGTTCATAATGTACTTATAAGGAGCCTCTGTTGCTCAGGCGGCAGTGCGCCGGCCTCTCACAACTGGGTTTGGTGGTTCAAATCCCGGACACTCCATGTGATAATCGTGCTGGACAAAACGGAGGCGTGACAGGTCTATCTCCGGATACTCCGGTTTTCCCTGTTATCATTCATTCCAGCAACACTGGCCAATATTTCATTTCATTTGTCATTCATCGATTATTGCCCCAGAGGAGTGCTTCGGCAGCTGGCACAGTTCCTATTGTCGCCGCTAGATGGGGCTTTATTCATTCTATTCCTGACCCTGTCGAATGACTGGGAACCGGCTGTAGATTTTCGATGTTCTTATTCTGATCATAAACCGATCATTTTTAATCTTTCCTGGGTTCGTTTTCAACAGCCATCTTTTCCTTCAGCGAACGTTCTTAGATTACACTAGATTCTCCTGGCATATAAATAAAAAATTAAATAGATTTGAAATAAAAGATAGGAATGGGATTGACCGTCAGATTGTTCACCTCTATAATAAGGTCAATAATGCACGGAAGTATGTCATTCGTATCGCCAGAAATCCCGCACACATGCCTACGCGTGTCAATGGCGCTGGTCACATTGTCAACAATGACAATGGCAGCAGATGTAATTTACCGCCAAGTAACAGTCTTGCATCTTGCTGTTGCTGTGGGGTCCAGAACATATAATAATAATAATAATAATAATAATAATAATAATAATAATAATAATAATAATGTTCTGGACCGTCGTCAAATGTGCGGACCGCGCTGGAAACTGGTCCTGGATGGGTAAAGGCTAAGAATGCAGTCCGGCCGTGGGTTCAGTACAGCTATGGCACCCAAGACGACACCACGCCCGATCTCCTGAAGGATTTGATCCATATTAAAAATGCTTATAGGAAAAGATGGCAAAGATTTAGGGACCCAACTGACCGGGTGGAATACCTGGACCTAGCCCGGGAAGTACGAAATCGATTGCTGGAAGGAAAGATTGAAAAATGGGAGGAAACTTGCCGTAATCTATTAGAAAACCAGTCAGATCGCGAATTTTGGCGGATTCTCACAGAAAACGAGTCAGATCACGAATTTCGGCAGGTTATATATAAAACAATAAGCATCCAATTATATATTTCTGTATAATACCGTAGCGAATCACGGGTATCTTGCTAGTAGAGTAATAAATAAGTTACAAGATTGTGAGCAACTGCAACGTGACCTCGAAAATGTTGTGAAATGGATAACAGGCAATGGTATGTTGATAAACGGGGTTAAAAGTCGGGTTGTGAGTTTCAGAAATAGGAAAAGTCCTCTCAGTTTAAATTACTGCGTTGATGGGGTGAAAGTTCCTTTTGGGGATCATTGTAAGTATCCAAGTGTTAATATAAGGAAAGATCTTTATTGGGGTAATCACATAAATGGGATTGTAAATAAAGGGTACAGATCTTTGCACATGGTTATGAGGGTGTTTAGGGGTTGTAGTAAGGATCTAAAGGAGAGGGTATATAAGTTTCTTGTAAGAGAGTAGAGTATGGTTTTTGGCTTAGGTCTGACACTAGACTCATCAGAGTGGGATGTGTCAGACGCTACCCACTGACGCTGGGGTGTATGCAGGTGAACTTATCAGAAGCCCTTATAAAAGGCACAGTCTGATAACTGCATATGGGAGATAAATCTCCACAATGGAATTATTGCCCGCCTAGCAATTCCAAATGAAAAAGAAACGCTCGTTAATAGAGCAAACGCCTGAAAAGCCTTACATCTGATATGTTTTTGACATTTTTGACATGCTCCATTGGTGAAAAATATCTAATTCCCTCCATGGGAATTTAGAATTTTTCATAAGTGGTATATTCCGAGCTGTCAGCGGAGAGATGGCGTGGAATGACTTTAGTAGAAGAATAAGTTTGAGTGGCGTTTATAAAAGTAGGTAAGATCACAATCTATATATATAAAATAAGAGTTTTGTCTGTACATTGCTCAGAATTTGAAAAGAATGCTATTTTTGTATCGGTCATGTTCACAATAACAAGAAAATGCATTTTTTACATTTCCGTAATTTCTGTCTGTCTGTCTGTCTGTCTGTCTGTCTGTATGTATGTACACGCATCACGAGAAAACGGTTGAAGAGAATTTAACGAAAATCGGAATGTAAAGTCGGGTGATGAACCGCTACAATCTAGGCTATAAATTATTTTATTCACGCTGAGTGAAATGGTAGTTTAGGGGAAGCCTGAAATTTCATTCTCAAATATTTATGTTATTAGTGGTCGTGTCTTAATGAAAATCGGTAGACAAACATGTGAAATAAGTCGCTACAATATAGGCTATACACGCTGAGAAACATGGTAGTTTAGGGGTAGGCCTAAAATTTAATTGTCAAATATTTATTGTATTAGTGGTCGTATCTTCACGAAAATTGGTGTGCGAAGTCGGGGAATAGGTCGCTGTAACCTAGGCTATTAATAATGTTATTCACATTGAGTGAAATGGTAGTTTAGGGGAAGGCCTGAAATCTAATCTATATATAAAACAAGAGTTTGTACATTGCTCAGAATTTGAAAAGAATGGCGTTTCTGTATCGTTCATGTTCACAGTAACAAGAAAAATGCATTTTTTACTTTTCCGTAATTTCTGTCTGTCTGTCTGTCTGTCTGTCTGTACACGCATCACGAGAAAACGGCTGAAGAGAATTGAATGAAAATCGGAATGTACAGTCGGGTGTTGAACCGCTACTATCTAGGCTATAAATTATTTTAATCGCGCTGAGCGAAATAGTAGTTTAGGGAAGGCCTGAAATTTAATTCTCAAATATTTATATTATTAGTGGTCGTGTCTTAATGAAAATCGGTAGACAAAGATGGGAAATAAGTCGCCACAATATAGGCTATACACGCTGAGAATAATGGTAGTTTAGGGGAAGGCCTAAAATTTAATTGTCAAATATTTATTGTATTAGTGGTCTTTTTTTTTTTTTTTTTTTTTTTTTTGCTAGGGGCTTTACGTCGCACCGACACAGATAGGTCTTATGGCGACGATGGGAGAGGAAAGGCCTAGGAGTTGGAAGGAAGCGGCCGTGGCCTTAATTAAGGTACAGCCCCAGCATTTGCCTGGTGTGAAAATGGGAAACCACGGAAAACCATCTTCAGGGCTGCCGATAGTGGGATTCGAACCTACTATCTCCCGGATGCAAGCTCACAGCCGCGCGCCTCTACGCGCACGACCAACTCGCCCGGTATTATTAGTGGTCTTATCTTCACGAAAATTAGTATGCAAAGTCGGGGAATAGGTCGCTATAATCTAGGCTATCAATAATGTTATTCACACTGAGTGAAATGGTAGTTTAGGGGAAGGCCTGAAATGTAATCTATATACAGAGTGAAGCGAAATTCGCGCACTCGGGCGTCGCAGTGAGACTCCCTACATGCCAGCAATAAAAATGTCTTTCACAAAAGTTCGTCCTGCGAGTATATCAGGCAGAGAAAGGACGTTGAATAGTGGCAATCTGGCAACACTGTAACCACATGTACGTTAAGTACCACTGTCAGCATCATATATATCCGTGCTGAGCAGTTGGTGCATTGGATAGGGTTTTGGGTTGGCATGCAGGTGGTAGAGGGTTCGATCCTGGGTTAAGGCGCAATTCTTTGTTTACTAATTTCAATCGGACATTACATACTGTAATACAGTAAGACACCGTACCTTAGGTCTCATGTATCCTACATTTACAACATTTTGTAACGCTGAACACAACAAATACCTTGCTAGGCCTACTGGTAACGTAAGCCCTTACGAAATACAATGGACTTGAACGAGGCAAGAATAACAGTTGCTACTAATCTATGAGATCGTTGGAGGACGGTAGAAGGAAAAGAGGTTTCGCATTTAGTATATGAATTTGTGCGAATAAATTCACGCCCACGACGTGGAAAGGACGTCTTTCAAAGCTGACCAAGGAAAACGATTGTTCGTCCATTTGTAGGATCGTAGTATGTAAGTGCAAAGGGTTTCTAGAGGACCCGCTGCAATGGCTGTTGACGATTCAGTTGCCAGATACCATACCACCTGGACTACATTTATGAAATAAAAAAATACGCTTCAACCCAGGATCGACCCCTCGACCTCCTGAATGCTAACCCATAACTGTAACCACTGCACCAACTGTACAGCACAAAGAATACGTGCTGACAGACGTAGTTACCCTACATGTGGTTACAGTGTTGCCAGATTGCCACTCTTCAACGCCCTTTTTCTGCCGGATATACTCGAAGGACGAACTTTTGTGAGAGACATTTTTTTTATTGCTGGCATGTGAGCAGTCGCGCTGCGATGCCTGAGTGCGCGAATTTCGCTTCACCCTGTATATAAAATAAGAGTTTTGTCTGTACATTGCTTATAATTTGAAAATAATGGTATTTCTGTATCGGTCATGTTCACAGTAGCAAGAAAATGCATTTTTTACTTTTCCGTAATTTCTGTCTGTCTGTCTGTCTGTCTGTCTGTCTGTACACGCATCACGAGAAAACGGCTGAAGAGAATTTAATGAAAATCGGAATGTAAAGTCGGGTGATTAACCGCTACAATCTAGGCTATAAATTATTTTGATCACGCTGAGTGAAATGATAGTTCAGGGGAAGGCCTGAAATTTAATTCTCAAATATTTATGTTATTAGTGGTCGAGCCTTAATGAAAATCAGTAGACAAACATTGGAAATAAGTCGCTACAATATAGGCTATACACGCTGAGAAAAATGGTAGTTTAGGGGAAGGCCTAAAATTTAATTGTCAAACATTTATTGTATTAGTGGTCGTATCTTCTCGAAAATTGGTATGCAAAGTCTGGAAATAGGTCACTATAATCTAGGCTATCAATAATGTAATTCACACTGAGTGAAATGGTAGTTTAGGGGAAGGCCTGAAATGTAATCTATATTTAAAATAAGTGTTTTGCCTGTACATTGCTCAGAATTTGAAATGAATGGTATTTCTGTATCTGTCATGTCTACAGTAACAAGGAAATGTTTTTTTTTACTTTCTCGTAATTTCTGTCTGTCCGTCTATATGTATGTATGTACACGCATCAAGAAGAAACGGCTGAAGAGAATTTAATGAAAATCGTCATGTAATGTCGGGTGATGATCCACTACAATCTAGGCTATAAATTATTTTATTCACGCTGAGTGAAATGGTAGTTTAGGGGAAGGCCTGAAATGTAATTCTCAAATAAGATATTTATGTCATTAGTGGTCGTATAGATAAATCTATATATATCAATCTCACAGCTGCGCGCCCCTAACCACACGGCCAACTCGCCTGGTCGTACCGACTGAAACAGCCTGCCTGTATATTGGCGGGAAGTAGCATGCCATTCCTCTGGTTCATACATTTTCTGATATATCTGGTTCGTAACACATTGGTTCATCATAGTATTCGAGCTATTCAATCCCTACTCGGAGGCACTGATTGGAATGAGTAGTGTGCATGTTTAACGGAATAATGATAGAGGAGTGTTCACGGCAGTCTGCGACCTGGTTATTCCAGCTCTGGTACTTCGGACTCTTAGATCGGCACCGTAGTACTGTTCGTTGAAAGTGAGAAAGTTTGCGGTGTTTCATTTGATCGAGTATTTTATATGATAACATTGCTTTCAATCGCTACATTCCTACTGACGTTTTTGTAATGGCCTATGTTGGATTAAGTTAGGAAAACCACCAAGTCAGTCTTTCTGAGAATCCCGTAGCGAAGCACGGGTACATCAGCTAGTATGAAGATAAAGTTGGAATTCAGGAGGACAAACAGGGGCAAATATTCATTTATAGGAAGGGGGGTTAGGGATTGGAGTAACTTACCAAGGGAGATGTTCAATAAATTTCCAATTTCTTTGAAATCATTTAGGAACAGGCTAGGAAAGCAACAGATAGGGAATCTGCCAGCTGGGCGACTGCCTTAAATGCAGATCAGTATTGATTGATTGATTGATTGATTGATTGACAGAACTAATAACGATAAAAGCAATATATGATAACGGTTACAGCTGTGTGAAGACAATAGTGGGTAGAACAGAATGGTTTGTAATTGACAATGAGCTAAAACAAGGGAGCGTGTTGTCACTTTACTTTTCATAATGGTGATGGATGAAACTGAAACTGCAAAGGCAGCACGAGATGTTAATAGAGGGAAGGATTAATATGGAATAAAGATGTAGACTGAAGGCTAAAGAAGTGATGTACAACGGATATTACTTACCTATAATGATATATGGTAGGCCAAGGAAGAGAAGGCAATACAGTAGGAGAATTTGGATTGGGACAAAGGAACGAAAGATGAAGTCGGCTGGTTGAATTCTGCACTGATCATAATTTAGTCCTTGCCAATACATGGTTCAAACACCACAAACAACTGCTTCATACGTGGACGAGACCTGGAGACACTGGAAGGTATCAAATAGACTTCATTATAATTAGGCAGAGATTCAGAAACCAGGTGTTGGATTGCAAAACTTTCCCAGGAGCAGAAGTGGACTCTGATCACAACTTGTTGGTCATGAAATGCCATTTGAAGTTGAAGAAATTGAAGAAAGGAAAGAATGCAAAAAGATGGGATCTAGACAAGTTGAAAGAAAAGAGTGTGAGGGATTGTTTCAAGGAACATCTTGCAAAAGGACTAAATGAAAAGGCTGAAGGAAACACAATAGAGGAAGAGTGGAGAGTCATGAAAAATGAAGTCAGCAGGGCTGCTGAAGAAATGTTGTGAAGGAAGAAAAGATCAACTAAGAATCAGTGGATAACTCAGGAGATACTAGACCTGATTGATGAACGACGAAAATACAAGAATGCTAGAAATGAAGAGGGCAGAAAAGAATACAAGCGATTAAAGAATTAAGTGGATAGAAAGTGCAAGGATGTCTAAGGTTGTATGGTCCTGGGAAAGGTAGATACTGCATACAGGAAAATCAGGAAAACCTTTGGAGAAAGGAAATCTAGGTGTATGAATATTAAGACCTCAGATGGAAAGCCACTTCTAGGGAAAGAAGACAAAGCAGAAAGATGGCAGGAACATATCCAACAGTTGTATCAAGGTAAAGATGTAGATAATTTGGTTCTGGAACAAGAAGAGGCTGTTGATGCTGATGAAATGGGAGACCCAATTTAGAGGTCAGAGTTTGACAGAGCTGTGAGAGACCTAAATAGGAATAAGGCACCTGGAATTGATGACATTCCCTCTGAATTACTGACTGCCTTAGAAGAAGTGTGTAAGATGTATAAGACAGAAATTCCCATCCGATTTTTGGCAGAATGTTGTTATACCTATTCCCAAGAATGCCGGAGCTGACAGGTGTGAAAACTATTGCACCATTAGTTTAGTATCTCATGCCTGCAAAATTTTAACATGTATTGTTTACAGAAGAATGGAAAAACAAGTTGAAGCGAGTTGGGAGAAGATCAGTTTGGCTTCAGAAGAAATGTAGGAACACGTGAAGCAATCCTGGCTTTACGTCTGATCTTAGAGGATCGAATCAAGAAGGACAAGCCACATACATGGCATTCATAGATCTAGAAAAGGCATTCGATAATGTCGATTGGACCAAGCTATTTAAGATTCTGAAGGCGATTCGGATCAGATACCAAGAACGAAGAATTATAAAACAATCAGTATAAAAATCAGTCTGCAGTGATAAGAATCGAGGGCTTTGAAAAAGAAGCAGCAATCCAGAAAGGAGTGAGGCAAGGCTGCAGTTTGTCCCCCTTCCTTTTCAACGTTTACATAGAACAGGCAGTAAAGGAAATCAAAGAAAAATTTGGAAAGGGAATCACAATCCAAGGAGAGGAAATCAAAACCTTGAGATTTGCCGATGATATTGTTATTTTATCCGAGACTGCAGAAGATCTCGAGAAGCTGCTAAATGGTATGGTTGAAGTCTTGGGTAAGGAGTACAAGATGTAAATAAATAAGTCTAAAACAAAAGTAATGGGGTGCAGTCAAACGAAGGCAAGTGATGCAGGAAATATTAAATTAGGAGATGAAGTCTTAAAGGAAGTAGATGAATATTGTTACTTGGTTAGTAAAATAACTAATGATGGCAGAAGTAAGGAGGACATAAAATGCAGATTAGCACAAGCAAGGAAGAGCTTTCTTAAGAAAAGAAATTTGCTCACTTCAAACATTGATATAGGAATTAGAAAGATGTTTTTGAAGACTTTCGTGTGCAGCGTGGCATTATATGGAAGTGAAACATGGACGATAACTAGCTCAGAAAGAAAGAGAATAGAAGCTTTTGAAATGTGGTGTTACAGAAGAATGCTGAAGGTGAGATTAACAGATCGAATCACAAATGAAGAGATACTGAATCGAATTGGCGAGAGGAGATCGATTTGGCTAAATTTGATGAGAAGAAGAGATAGAATGATAGGACACATCTTAAGACACCCAGGACTTGTTCAGTTGGTTTTTGAAGGAAGTGTAGGCGGTAAGAACGGTAGGGGTAGACCAAGGTATGCTATGACAAGCAGATTAGAGCAGATGTAGGATGCAGTAGTTACACAGAAATGAAAAGAATAGCACAGGATAGGGTGGCACGGAGAGCTGCATCAAACCAGTCTATGGACTGCTGACTCAAACAACAATGATATATGCAGCAGAAAAATGGACAATGACTCGGAGAGATGAGAGTAGAGTACAAGCACCTGAAATGAAATTCCTGTGGAGTATGGTACAGAAGAAAAGGAGGGAAGGAGTGAGAAATGAAAACATACGAAAAGAGCTAAATGTGCAAAAACTAAATGACAAACTGGAACAGAACAGATTGAGGTGATCTGGACATGAAAAAGAAAGACTGCCATGATAAGCACTGGAAAGACAGATGACAGGGAAGAGAGGACAAGGGAGACAAGGATTACAATGGATGGACTCTGAAGAACAGCACAGGCCAACGGAACCTGGACTGGAACCCAGTGTGGGATGAGGAATGGTGGAGAGAGAGGACGTAGTGGAGAGGAACTATATTTTCCCCCACCCGGTGTCAGCTGGAAAAGGGGAATTGATGATGAAGTACAGAATTTATTACTCTTCATGGATATTATTTTCTAGGTAGCAATCAGTCTCGTTTGAACCTTTCTCTCAAGTCTTCCCAGCCCAAACTTAGCAACATTTTTGTAACGCTACTCTTTTGTCAGAAATCACCCAGAACAAATCAAGCTGCTTTTCTCAGGACTTTTTTAAATTCTTGAATCCAGTAATCCTGGTGAGGGTCCCATACACTGGAACCATACTCTAGTTCAGGTCTTACCAGGGACTTATATTAATATTTAGTTTGAACTATATTTCTGTCGTTTCATTTAACCTATGTCATTAGGATACATCTAAGGGCAGTTTAGACTGTAGTATAGAAATTTAAAATATCTTGCTTGCTTAATTATTGTGTAATCCTTGTGTAGTACAGGAAAAATCTTTCTAGGAATTTAGTTCTAACTACATTTCTATTGTTTCAGTTAACATGTGGTAATTAAGATATTTTAAAGTTCAGTTTGGAACTATAGTGTACTTTTTTTTTAGATACAGTATCTTTCTTACATTCTTAACTCTTTTGTGTAATACTTGCGTATTCTTTTCGATATTTAATTAACAGCAGTTTTCATTCCTGTTAGCGTGTGGTATGATAAAATAATGACAATACAGTACCCCTATGTAGTACTGGAGTGTAGTTATTTTAATAGTTTATATATTGCTTACTTTAGTACTGTTTGATCCTTGTGTATTATCCTAGATAATATTTCTTTCAATTTTTTTCTTCGCAGAATAGCCTAAGTTATTTTACTGTTGCTGATTTTTTCCATTTTTCCATAAACGGTAAAAAATGGCTAAGGCATGCAGGTGTATGAACTATGCGTGTGAGCAGGCATTAAAGAGTACGAGTGAGGAATTGGGGAGTTTGAGGGAGATAATTAGGATTCGCTCCAGAAGGGCAAGAAGGAATGTATGTCTCCCAAATGCTTAAAAGGGAATGAAATTGAGGGCAAAGGGCTCTATTTAGGAGCAGATTTCAGGACAGGTATCAGTCACTGCCCTTAGAACAGAAGAGGGAATATGAAAAACAGGGAACTGCTACAGAGTGGAGAAGTAGGAGGACAGGAAAAGGTAGGAAAGGGAAATGTAGAATAGAGGAGGTGGAACAGGGTCACAGGAGGGAGAAAAAGGAGGAGGAAGTAGCTTCTGCAGTGTCAGGAAAGATAGGGGACCCCAAAAGAGGAGGGGATCCAATGGGCTGGGTACGGTTGAGCCTCTGGTCATGAGGGATGCCACTGTTAAGCATGTAGGGAAAGAGTGTGGAGAAAAGGGAACAAGGGTTAAGTGTTATTCCAAGAATTAGGTCGAGGCAGATATCATGGAAAGTAGAAGAGGAGGAGCATAAGGAGAAGACGATATTTTTCATGTTGGTACCAAAAATATAAGGCAAGTAAGTATAGGTACAAACACAGTTGGAGATGTGGGAGATCCAGTTAATGCAGCATGGGAGAAGTTTAAAGATGCAGATGATGTTATCAGTGAAATACTGTGTAGGAGGGATACTGATTAGAAGGTGTTCAGGGATTTAAACAAGACTATGGAGTGGGTATGTGGGAAAGTGGGATAGAGATTTCTAGATCCCAATGGGGGGGAGGAGATAGGGATTTGTACTCAGATGATCTTCACATGAACCACCGTAATATAGGTTAAAAGTTTTATTTAGAACAGTTACAGGGAGGTACATACAGGAACCGGGATGGACTGGAGAGCGGTAATACGAGTACAGCCATCTGAAAGTAAAGTAGGGATGACATAAAAATGTCAGTGGCAAACTGAACAAGTACTGAAGTGAAAGGAATAGAATTAAGCAATTTAATAACATATTGTAATATCGTAATACAGGTTTATCTCGGCTGAGAAGTTATATTATGGATGCGAAAATGTTCTCACTGGACTGGAGTGTTTAGTGTAGAGACCGGATGGGAATGGTAGGAGGGGGAATATTAATTCAGATGAAAGAAGAATTTGTAAGCTATGAAAAAGTAAAGGCTGACAAACATGAAATTTTAGGTGTAAGGCCCACCTCTAAATATAATAAGCAACTTAATGTTCTTGGGGTATACAGATCTGGAAAAAGTGGCTCTGACAAGTATGCAACATCATGTAAGCTATGTGGGAAAAGAGACGGAAAGGAACATGACTGTTGGGGGTGATCTCAATTTAACAAACGTCAATTTTTAGGTAATGCAAACAACAGAAAGCATGACCAACAAATGGCAAATAAGTTAACCTGGGAATCAATCAATCAATCAATCAATCAATCAATCAATCAATCAATGTTCACCATTTAGGGCTGTCACCCAGGCGGAAGATTCCCTATCAGTTGTTTACCTACCCTTTCCTTAAATATTTTCAAAGACAAATTCATCGAACATTTCCCTAGATAAATCATTCCAATCACTTACTCATCTTATAAATTAATATTTGCCCCAATTTGTCCTCTTGAATTGTAACTGTATCTTCATTTTATGATCTTCCCTACTTTAAATAGCTCCACCGAAGCTTACTTGTCTACTAATGTCATTCCACATTATCTCTCCACTAACAGCTCGGAATACAGTACTTGGTCTGGTACCTCGTCTCCTTACACCCAACTCTTCCCAGACCAAAATTTGCAACAGAACAAGACGTGCTGCTTTCCTTTCGATCTTTCCCAGTTCTCGTATCAAGTAGTCCTGGTGTGGGTCCCATACATTGGAACCATACTCTAACTGGGGTCTTACGCCCTCTCCTTTGTGTCCTTACTACAACCTCTAAATACCATCATAACAATGTAAAGAGCTCGGTAACTTTCCTTTAAAATGTTGTAAATGTGATTATCGGATATCCCAATGAAGATCATGCTTTATATTAACACCTAGGTATCAAGAGTCATCCCCAACATGTACTATCAACTCATCAACACAGTAATTAAAACTGAAAGGACTTTTCTTCTTGGTGAAACTTACAACCACACTTTTCATCCCATTCACCATCATACCATTGTTGGCTGCCCATTTTGCAACACTATCAAGGCCTGTTTGTAGTAGCACTCATTCCTGTAACTTATTTACTATTCTAATAGCCTTATCTGTGCTTCCAGTTCTTTACTCATATATATACACACACACACACTTCACCTACTCTAATTCTCTGAATTCTATTTTCTAGAAATGTAGCCACCGATTCAACCACTCTTTTGTCTAGTCCAATAGTTCCCATTTTCGTCAGTAATCTCCCATGATCTACCCAATCAAAAGCCTTAAATAGGTCTTCATAGTACTCCAGTTATTCGATCCCTAATCTGATGCGCTGTTTTGAATGAACCATGTGCATACTTACGGCAGGGGCTGACTTAGCAGTAGCAATAGCAGCAGCAGTAGCAGTATAGCCTGGTCTAGAATAACAATTTAGGTCTATTCCAAATTATAGCACCACAATTCACTAAATAACTCAAAATTCAACCATGAAAAGAGCCGTTTCTTATGAAAAGCTTCTACCTCTTCACTTTTATTAAATTCTACATTAATTTTATTCCAAATTATCAGTGAAGAGGGGGTTTCTCCTCTGGCTTGGAGGAAAAATTTGCCTCCAAGTCAGATAGATTTTTCTGCCGCCAGTGCAGTGAATTGATATTATCCGACTCATCGGGTACTCCTAGGAAACAGATTAGTAAAAGGGCATAGTTTTTGCCCTGAAAGTCTCCACTATTCGACCCTCTCCCCGCCGAAAAAGGACTAAGATTTTTCACGAATCACGGCTGTCTGCAGCTTGGTCACTCCAGCTCTGGAGCTTTGGACTGTTACATCGGCAGTGTAGTCGTGTTCGTTAAAAGTGAGAAAATGTGTGGTGTTCCATTTGATCGAGTATTTCATATGAAAGCATTGCTTTTAATCCCACCATTCCTACTGACGTCATTGTAATGTTCATTTCAGTTGGGAAAACCACTAAGACAGTCTTTCTGAGGATGTAAAAAGGCAGGCGGAGAGTGAGTGTCTACCATTATAATGAAAACTCCCCAACCTGATTGTGACTGATGGTATGCAAGCGGGTCTACCATTACAGTCTTCATATGAAAAATGATGTTTGGTGACTTCCCCGTCGCGTTTCTAAGGAAACGTTAAGAGCTATACAATTTAATACAACCGGGCTCGATAGCTGCAGTCGCTTAAGTGTGTCCAGTATCCAGTATTCGGGAGATAGTGGGTTCAAACCCCACTGTCAGCAGTCCTGAAGATGGTTTCCCAATTTCACACCAGGCAAATGCTGGGGCTGTACTTTAATTAAGGCCACGGCCGCTTCCTTCCCAGTCCTAGCCCTTTCCTGTCCCATCGTCGCCATAAGACCTATCTGTGTTGGTGCAATGTAAAGCCAACAACAATTTAATACAATCTTGTTCTCAACATGTACACTAGAATTCTATATACAATGTAGAATTCCGTAGCGAAGCACGGGTTCATCAGCTAGTTATTATAATAAAATAAGCATGCTAATGTCTACCAAAATAACTACACTGTGTTTATACCTATTCTAGAGGGACAGCTGAATCAGAAAGTGATGGAACGAACTAGATGGAAGAATATTCTGGAGGTAAAACCAGATAAGCTCTATAGAGAAACTGGAGTAATACATGGTATAAATGATCACTAGACAGCAGATTTTAGGCAAATGCCAATTTTTTCCTAAACATATACATGGGTCATCTTTTAAATTGACATGTTTCATGAACATTTAGGTCTATATAAAGCTGTTTTATAATGCCTAAAAATGCATATTTTCCATTCTAAGTCAATTTTTAGTGCCAATTTTTCAGTTTGATTAGTTTTCCCTTTTTAGATTTGAATTTCCATTTTACTTTTGATATTTTACACTGTTCATAATAATGGTCTACTGTACCATTATTTTTAAAGAGCATATAACTTAACACTCGAACCGCGCCTGGGTCATTTGTGACCCAGCTACAATTTCTTTCTTCCCTATCTTCTACAAAAAAAAATATTTGTAGCATGTGTACAGCCACGGAATATTATGTATTCTCAATGTGTGTGTCGTGTGAAGTGCCATTCCTACAAATAAGCTATATGCAGCATAATGTTCATCGTGTGTCCTGATATCAGATGATTGGTCTCTAAAAATGGAGGAGGTGGAAGCCTTTCTTGCTATACTGTACAATCGCGGAGCCATAGGAGCAAGGGATTAGAAATGAACTCATTGTGGGTCAGCGAAGTGGGGAAATCTTATTTTCCACAGAGTCCTTATATTTATGGTTAATATTCTACATCAAAATACACTCTGTGCATTAAATTTCAAAAAAAATATCCAGCGCAGGTACTGGTACATTCATTGGCTCTACACTTGTTACAAATAGTTCTTTTTTCAGAGTATAGAGAAGAAAGAACTAATAGCTGGGTCACAAATGACCAAGCCGCGGTTCTAGTGTTAAACGTCAACTATGATTCTTACGAGCCTGTATAAAACACTCCAAGAAGAGTTAGCAACCTCTTCCTCCTTCCCAGATCTGGAAAGCCCAGCAATTAGCGAGACAACGCAAACATCCCGATCTCTCTACCTTTATAAATATAACCTTCTCAAATCTTGGAATTTCATCTTTCACTAGAACAACAGCTGCACATCTGATACGTGTGTACTGCTGGTCTTTAGAGCTCCAGAGGTAAGCTCGACGTGTTCACCTACAGAAAATGCAATCCCAAGGATTTCATTTTTTAATTTTCTTTTGCAAGTAGCTTTACGTCGCACCAACACAGATAGGTCTTATGGTGATGATGGGACAGCAAGGGGCTAGGAGCGGAAAGGATGCGGCTGTGGCCTTAAGGTACAGCCCCAGCATTTGCCTGGTGTGAAAATTGGAAACCACAGAAAACCATCTTCAGGGCTGCCGACAGTGGGGTTCGAAGCCACTATCTCCTGAATACTGAACACTGGCCGCACTTATGCGAATGCAGTTATCAAGCTAGGTATGCCGAAAATAAAATCATATTCATCGAAAAGGGGGTAGCAGCCTTTCGGTAGTTGCAAGGGCGGCAGTCTAGATGACTGACTGATACGGCCTTGTAATAATACTCAACATGGCTTAGCTGTGTTGATACTGCTACACGGCTGAAAGCAACGGGAAACTACAGCCGTAACTACCTCCCGAGGACATGCAGCTCTCTCTGTATGAATGATGTACTGATGATGGCTTCCTCCCAGGTAAAATATTCCGGAGGTAAACTAGTCCCCCATTCGGATCTCCGGGTGGGGACTACACGAGAGGGGGCGATCATCAGGAAGATGGATATTGACATTCTGCGAGTCGGAGCGTGGAATGTTAGAAGTTTGAATCGTTGTGGTAGGTTAGAGAATCTGAAAAGGGAAATGGATAGGTTAAAGTTAGATGTAGTTGGTATAAGTGAAGTACGTTGGCAGGAAGAACAAGATTTTTGGTCAGGCGACTACCGAATTATCAACACAGAATCAAACAAGGGAAATGCAGGAGTTGGTTTAATAATGAATAAGAAAATAGGGCAGCGGGTAAGCTACTACGACCAGCATAGTGAAAGAATTATTGTCGTCAAGATAGACACCAAACCAATGCCCACCACAATAGTGCAGGTCTATATGCCTACTAGTTCAGCGGATGATGAAGAAATTGAAAGAATATATGAGGAGATAGAAGATTTAATACAATATGTAAAAGGTGACGAGAATCTAATTGTGATGGGAGACTGGAATGCAGTGGTAGGCCAAGGAAGAGAAGGTAATACAGTAGGAGAATTTGGATTGGGACAAAGGAACGAAAGAGGAAGTCGGCTGGTTGAATTCTGCACTGATCATAATTTAGTCCTTGCCAATACTTGGTTCAAACACCACAAATGACGGCTGTATACGTGGACGAGACCTGGAGACACTGGAAGGTATCAAATAGACTTCATTATGATTAGGCAGAGATTCAGAAACCAGGTGTTGGATTGCAAAACTTTCCCAAGAGCAGAAGTGGACTCTGACCACAACTTGTTGGTCATGAAATGCCATCTGAAGTTGAAGAAATTGAAGAAAGGAAAGAATGCAAAAAGATGGGATCTAGACAAGTTGAAAGAAAAGAGTGTCAGGGACTGTTTCAAGGAACATGTTGCACAAAGACTAAATGGAAAGGCTGAAGGAAACACTATAGAGGAAGAGTGGAGAGTCATGAAAAATGAAGTCAGTAGGGCTGCTGTTAGGAAGGAAGAAAAGATCAACTAAGAATCAGTGGATAACTCAGGAGATACTAGACCTGATTGATGAACGACGAAAATACAAGAATGCTAGAAATGAAGAGGGCAGAAAAGAATACAGGCGATTAAAGAATCAAGTGGATAGCCATTAGCTAAGGAAGAATGGCTGAAGGATAAGTGCAAGGATGTCGAAGGCTGTATGGTCCTGGGAAAGGTAGATGCTGCATACAGGAGAATCAAGGAAACCTTTGGAGAAAGGAAATATAGGTGTATGAATATTAAGAGCTCAGATGGAAAGCCACTTCTAGGGAAAGAAGACAAAGCAGAAAGATGGAAGGAGCATATCTAACAGTTGTATCAAGGTAAAGATGTAGATAATTTGGTTCTGGAACAAGAAGAGGCTGTTGATGCTGATGAAATTTTGAGGTCAGAGTTTGACAGAGCTGTGAGTGACCTCAATAGGAACAAGGCACCTGGAATTGATGATATTCCCTCTGAACTACTGACTGCCTCAGGAGAAACCAGCATGGCAAGGTTATTTCATTTAGTGTGCAAGATGTATGAGACAGGAGAAGTCCCATCCGATTTTCGGCTGAATGTTGTTATACCTATTCCCAAGGAAGCCGGTGCTGACAGGTGTGAAAGCTACCGCACCATCAGTTTAGTATCTCATGCCTGCAGAATTTTAACACGTATTATTTACAGAAGAATGGAAAAACAAGTTGAAGCTGAGTTGGGAGAAGATCAATTTTGCTTCAGAAGAACTGTAGGAACACGTGAAGCAATCCTGACTTTACTTCTGATCTTAGAGGATCGAATCAAGAAGGACAAGCCCACGTACATGGCATTCGTAGATCTAGAAAAGGCATTCGATAATGTTGATTGGACCAAGCTATTTATGATTCTGAAGATGATAGGGATCAGATACCGAGAACAAAGAATTATCTACAATCTGTATAAAAATCAGTCTGCAGTGATAAGAATTGAGGGCTGTGAAAAAGAAGCAGCAATCCAGAAAGGAGTGAGGCAAGGCTGCAGTTTGTCCCCCTTCCTTTTCAACGTTTACATAGAACAGGCAGTAAAGGAAATCAAAGAGAAATTTGGAAAGGGAATCACAGTCCAAGGAGAGGAAATCAAAACCTTGAGATTTGCCGATGATATTGTTATTTTATCTGAGACTGCAGAAGATCTCGAGAAGTTGCTGAATGGTATGGATGAAGTCTTGGGTAAGGAGTACAAGATGAAAATAAATAAGTCCAAAACAAAAGTAATGGAGTGCAGTCGAACGAAGGCAGGTGATGTAGGAAATATTAGATTAGGAAACAAAGTCTTAAAGAAAGTAGATGAATATTGTTACTTGGGTAGTAAAATAACTAACGATGGCAGAAGTAAGGAGGACATAAAATGCAGACTAGCACAAGCAAGGAAGAGCTTTCTTAAGAAAAGAAATTTGCTCACTTCAAACACTGATATCAGAACTAGAAAGATGTTTTTGAAGACTTTCGTGTGGAGCGTGGCATTGTATGGAAGTGAAACCTGGACGATAATTAGCTCAGAAAGAAAGAGAATAGAAGCTTTTGAAATGTGGTGTTACAGAAGAATGCTGAAGGTGAGATGGATAGATCGAATCACGAATGAAGAGATACTGAATCGAATTGGTGAGAGGAGATCGATTTGGCTCAATTTGATGAGAAGAAGAGATAGAATGATAGGACACATCTTAAGACACCCAGGACTTGTTCAGTTGGTTTTTGAAGGAAGTGTAGGTGGTAAGAACGGTAGGGGTAGACCAAGGTATGAATATGACAAGCAAATTAGAGCAGATGTAGGATGCCGTAGTTATGTAGAAATGAAAAGGTTAGCACAGGATAGGGTGGCATGGAGCGCTGCATCAAACCAGTCTATGGACTGATGACTCAAACAACATATACTATCAATTTGACAGTGGCTCCTTGAATTCCCTGATTACTCATCAGAGTTTTAATGTTTTCTTGATATCTGTTCAATTATATATATCTGCCTATTCATTTTAGTGCCAAAATACAGCAGTTAAGGAGCCTATTTTAGGCAGGTAAAACATTACCTTTTATAGCCTAAACTTCCAATGTCTAGTGATCACGAAGCAATTTCTTATATCTTTGACAATGAATGCGAGAGAAGGAAAGGTTGTAAAAGTAGGACTATTAGGCACTACCATATGGTTGATAAGAGACATGAGAGATTTTCTTACAATTATGATTGCTGGAAAATGGGAAATAAAAATGTAAACAGTCTGTGAGATGAGTTTAAAGCATTTGTTGAGGAATGTGAAAACTGGTATGTACCTTTAAATGTGGTAAGGAATGGTTAAGACCAGCTATAAAACAGAAGAGAAGTAAAGAGACTAACAAGGATGACTTGGTTGGAAAGAAAGAGTTAGAAATGGTTGTGGAAGTAAGGAAAAATAGAAGGAACTTACTAGGAAATTAAACCTAGCAAAGAAGTTGGCCAAGGATAACATGATGGCAAGCTTAACTGGTAGTCATACAAATTTTAGTGAAAATGGAAGAGTATCTACACTTTAAGGCAGAAAAAAGTCCCAAAAAGGACATTTCAGGAATCATTAATGAACCAGAGGGTGCACATGTGAGGATTAAGAGAAGGCAGAAGTATTCAGCCAACAATATATAAAGATTGTTGGTTACAAGGATAATGTCCTGGTAGAGGAGGCGACTAATACTAACAAAGTTTTGAAATTTACATCCGATAACAAAGACATTATCAAAAGGATACAAAATTTGAAAATTAGGAAAGCAGCTGGAATTGATACGATTTCTGGGGATATGATGCTTGTTTAATGGAGCCCAACAGGTCATCGGCATATATGAAAGGTAATGGGTTGGGATATAATACCGTATCTGAAGTACTTACTTCATTACTGTTTGCATGAAGGAGCTATACCAAAGGAAGAGTTGCTATAATAGCCCTTGTGTATGAAGGATATGATGATAAACATAAAGGCCAATAATTACAGGCCAGTCAGTTTGACGTGTTGCATGTAAGCTTTGGGAAAGCGTTCCTTCAGATTATATCACACAATGTTTGCAAAATTACGAAGTGGTTTTGTAGAAGGCAGTTCAGGTTTAGGAAAAGTTATTGCCTTGAAGTTCAATTTACAGGATACCTACAAGAAGTAACAGGTATTTTAGATTCAGGAGGTCAAATGGAATGTATTGCTATTGACCTATTTAATGCATTTGCTAGGGCTAATCATGGGAGACTACTGGCAAAAAAAAAAAAAAAGTTCAACTGGATTAGACAAAAGAGTGACTGAATGGGTGTCTATATTTGTAGAATACAGAACTCAAAGAATTAGAGTAGGTTAAACATTATCTAATCCTGTAAACATTAAGAGGGGAATTTCTCAAGGTAGTATTCTTGGACCTTACTGTTTTCTTATGTACAAAGGGCACTAGGAAAGTTTTGCAATATGTAAAAACGGTTGGCAGGACACCCCTGTTATGGTGAGGGATGAAAAGAGGGGTGAAAACCGGTCTAGAAAACAGCAAGGCGCAACCTTCACACCAGTTGTTACCAAGCAGTGAGATTGAAAGCAAGTCAAGATGTCAGTGTGGTCTAAAGGTGAATATCGCGCAATTACCCGCTACAATTCTGCTTGTGGATTAACCGCTGACCAGTGCCTGGAGGAAATAACTCCTGTGCTGGGGAAAGACTGTCCACATCGGACAACGATTTTCCGCTGGTACAGAGTTCCAGGGGGGAAATTTTGGGGTTGAAGACGATTCTCGTTCTGGGCGACCATCTGAATCAGTGACTGAGGAAAACATTGAAGCTGTGAGGAAAATGTTGCAGCAAGACGGGCGGTTGACATATCAGCAGATAGAAGAAACCCTCCACATCCCTGCACCAGCTATTCATTCCATTCTACACGACCATCTCAATGTTAGAAAGGTTTGTTCCCTTTGGGTGCCCCATTCACTTTCAGAGGAACAAAGGGCACAGTGAGTGAAATGGTGCCAAAAAATGCTAAAACAGTCTGAAAATGGGACTTCGCGTAACGTCAATAGCATCGTTACAGGTGACGAAACTTGGCTTTATTATTATGTCCCAACAAAATCCCAGAACAAGGTGTGGCTGTTTGAAGATGAAGGTACTCCTGTGACTGTGCGAAAGTCAAGGTCAGTGAAGAAAAGGATGATTGCAGTATTCTTCACTAAACGGAGCATCCTGAATCGGGTTGTACTAGAAACACAAAGGACAGTTACTGTGAAGTGGTACAGTGAGACTTGTCTGCCTCAGGTTGTCCAGGCTCTCAAGCAGCTACAGCCAAGGTCACGGCTCTAAACTTGGCTCCTGCATCACGACAATGCTCCAGCACATCGTGCTAATGTAACAATGGATTTTCTTGCCAGATCAGGGTTGACTGTACTTGATCACCCTATATACAGTCCTGATCTTGCCCCATGTGACTTCGCACTCTTCCCAGCAGTGAAGATGAAGTTGAAAGGGCGGCGTTTTGCATCCGACGAGGAGATTCTGGCAGCATTGGATCAAGAGTGTGAAAATGTACCCGAAAAAAAGTGGCAGAGTTGGTTCAGTGACTGGTTTCGAAGTATGGAGAAGTGTATTGAGTGTGGTGGAAATTATTTTGAAAAAGTCTAAAGTGTTCACTCACATTGCAAAACTTTCCTAGTGCCCTTTGTATATATATATATATATATATATATATATAGTAATATTTCCTGACTGACTAACTAATTCATTGCCAAGCCAAAACTACTGGACATAAAGAAACGAAAGTTTGGAGATACATTTATATTACAGCGTAGGTGCTCGCTAAGGAAGGATTTTTGGATATTCTGTCACTAAAGGGGTGAAATGGGAATGAATTTTTTAAATGAATATATATATATCTCTAAACTTAACAGTTTGAAGACATGAAAATTGGTATTTGGAATCTACTTTAAAAATAAACAAACATGTATTATTGTATTTTCAGAAAATCCACTTGAGAGGCAAAAAGAATTGAAAAAGTGGGTACATTTTTAAAATGAGTAATCTCCAGTATATCTCAAAAACTTAACATGTTACAGATGTGAAATTTGGTGTATTTTTGTTTTTGTAAAATCCACTTAAAGGGACAGGGAGGTGAAAAAGAAATTAAGGAGTTGAATTATTTTTACGAGGATACACATATCTAAAAAACCGACCATGTTTTTTTGTTTTTGTTTTGAAAAATCCACTTAAGTGAGGTGAAAAGATTTTGTATGATGATACTTATATGAGGTGCCTAGTATCAAACATGGACAAAAGCCATTTTGTTAATTTTTCAGTAGAGCCACATTTTTATTTCTCTATGTTAACCTCCCGATACGAAAGTGAAAAATTTGTGTGCCATATTGCCAGCCCTATGAACAAGAAAACCATGGTCGACACTTAAGAATTTCATTCTAAGGCAATGTAAAACACGTTCAAATATGACGATGTCCATTTTTTAATCTAAGATTGGCTTTTGTCCATTTTTGATACAAACATCCATGAAACTGTCCACTTTTGAAGCAAACTATCCCAATATTTTGAAACAAAGTTGCAGGATGACATGAAAGTAAACATCTGTTTTAAAAGAAATATAATGAAAATATGAATGAAATAAGGTTATACTTATAATTTGTTAATAATTTTAAGATTCATTTCAGTTCTTGCTTCACTGTATTTCTGGGCAAATAACCTCTAGTTCATCACACGGGTCTTCAAAACAATCATATTCATAACCATTAACAGCTTGTACATTTTCACTACAACTGTTGTTATTAATGGCTTCAACATGCCATTTAGGGGAGGCGTTTAATTTTCTCTCTTTTCTGAAGCGCTTACCTAGTAATTTGTCAACATCTTTAAGTTTCTGTGGGTTTACATTCATGCCAATGTCAACAGGCAAAGGACTCATTAACATTGGACTTCGGCAGCCCTGAAAATGGTTTTCCGTGGTTTCCCATTTTCACACCAGGCAAATGCTGGGGCCGTACCTTAATTAAGGCCACGGCCGCATCCTTCCCACTCCTAGCCCTTTCCTGTCCCATCGTCGCCGTAAGACCTATCTGTGTCGGTGCGACGTAAAACAAATAGCAAAAAAAAAAAAAAAAAAACATTGGACTGGCCTGTCCTGCCTTTGTGATCTTGTGCTCAATACCTGTGTTCAAATAGTGGCCTACCTCAATTTTCACTACAAAATTGCCTCTTTTCATGCAACTGAATACAATTTTTTTACACTGTGAAATCTTGAAATGAAGTTGACTAGCAGATTTCAGATAAACCTGTGATTATTCTTTCCAATTCAGTGGTTCCCAGGTTTGTCCAATCACTTTCACTGTGCCGTACTTTTTAAACACCTCATGATATTAATCTGAACTTATTGTGGTCTTCATTTTCTTCAGGTCTTTCTCGATGAGTCCAAAAATTCTATCTGAGGGCAGATATCAGTGTCCAATAACTGAAAATAAGAGTTCTAATTTCTTTACCTCATTCTCCAGCCACGTATAAACAGACACATTGTTAGGGCGCAGTTTGCTTTGAGATGTGTATGTTACAACAGACAGATTGTAACAGTAGAGTTGTCTGGAATAATAAGCCAACTGATCATTTAATTTTGGAGAAACAAGGTTCTTTTGGCAATCATAAGATATTAAAAAGCAGTCCCATTCCTTCCTTCCTTCAGATGTCGATAAAAATTACTTGCTTGTTTTTGTGAATAGATCTCTTGAACATTAAGGTTGATCTTTCCTCTTCATTCTTTTCAAACTTAATACATTGCTCTAGTTCCAAGCATGTTCTGCACTCATCTGTGCCTGGAGAAGAAAACCCTAAATTAAACCTGGTATTAAAAATGTGCTGAACGTACGCTTCCTTTACATGCAATTCCACTTCTCTACCTTCATTATACATATGCAAGTTCAGGTGGACACTCCAAAACAATGTCTTCCATATTAAGTGAAAATATTTTCCCAAATACTTATGTTATAAGTAAAACGCTGAAAAAAAAATTAACACTAAATTTCCAAGAATGCAGCAACAAGAGAATGTAAACAAATGGTCGCCATGACAGTTTGATGTCACTTGCAGCAATCTGATTGGCTGAAACAGTCATGTCTTTTTGATAGAAACTACGTTTGGAGGTGTCCGATTATGAAAGAAACTACATATTTCTGTGTAAAAATAGAGCACAAATGTTTGTTTATGAAAGACATGGGTCACTAATTCAGAGAGAGAGAGAGAGAGAGAGAGAGAGAGAGAGAGAGAAAATTAAAAATACTATAATAATAGATTCCTAACTCAATTTTGATATTAGGCACTTAGTACCTCCAAAACTGAAGATGTTACTGACATGAAAATTTGTATCCGGAATCTCCTTCAAAAATTAGGAATCACATATTTCTGCTTTTGTAAAATCCACTTAATGGAGCAGCGGGGCTAAAAGAAATTAAGGAATTGCAATTCTTTCTATACAAGGATACATGTATCTCAAAAACTGATGATGTTACAGAGGCATGAAAATTGATACTTGGTATTTGGAATCTCCTTTAAAAATAAACAACAAATATGTACTTTTCTTAAATCCACTAATAATAATTTTGTGTGGCTATTTCTAGCCGAGTGCAGCCCTTGTAAAGCAGACCCTCCGATGAGGTTGGGCGGCATCTGCCATGTGTAGGTAACTGCGTGTTATTGTGGTGGAGGATAGTGTTACGTGTGGTGTGTGAGTTGCAGGGATGTTGGGGACAGCACAAATACCTAGCCCGCGGGCCATTGGAGTTAAGCAATGAAGGTCAGTTGTGACCACTGCGCTGCTTGCAAGTAGATAGCGGAAATCTACAACGCCCGACTTATTCCTGCCTTTCCTGTCCACACTGTTGCACCACAGCAGGTAAATCTTTGGAAGGAGTTCGCGTTTCCGATCATTAAAAAAACGAAAATAGTTTTGTTCTATTCTCCAAAACAACTGTTGTGACCCTTCCTTGTCAGAAGCACAAAAATAAAAGGCTCAAAATGAGAACATCTAGCCTGAGGAAAACCCAACAGATGAAGTACTGGTTCATCGCCATAGAAATTTGAGCAAAAACCCACAAGGTGCTGAACACATTTACCCTCCCTCCCTCCATACATTCATTCATTATAGACTGCTACACTTTTCAGCATTCATTCTGCAAGCCTGTGTGATATTACTAAACTCTTCACACAATTTTCTATTTGCAAATAGCTCAGTGGCTCAGTTTACACCTCTTATCTTGAAATCACTAGAAACAGAGTCTAACCACAGTCTTCTTTGTCCCCCTCTACTTCTCATACCCTCTATGACAGAGTCTGTTTTTCTCCTAGGTAACCTATCTTCCTACATTCGCCTCACATGATCCCATCACCAAAGCCAGTTTATGCGTACAGTTTCATCAATCGAGTTTGTTCCTAACTCAGCCTTTATCTCCTCAATCAGAGTACCCTCTCGCCATTGTTCCCTCCTCTTTGTACCAGCAATCATTCTCGCTACTATCTCATATCAGTTACTTCTAACTTATGAATAAGATATCCCGCGTCCCCCCCCAGCTTTCACTCTCGCAAAGCAAAGTTGGTCTAAAATCAGACCGATGGAAAGAGTTTCGTACTACAGCCGACTATTTTCTTACAGAATACAGTTAACGGCAAATGCTAGCTCACCGAATTACCTTTGTTGCTGCTTGATTCAATCTCGCTCATGGGTGAATAAACATCCTTAATAATTGAAATGATCTACCTGTTCCAGCTAGTGTTCCCAAACTGACATTCAATACTCTTAAGTTTCTAACCTATTGACATCACTTAGTCTTGGAAGGGCTAATTTGCACATTATACTCACAGCACCTATTTTCAAGTTCCAAGATATTAGACTGCAGGCTTTCAGAACAATCTGCCATTAAGAATAAGTCCTCTGCAAGGACAAAACTGCTTACTACATTTCCACCTAACTGAATCCCTCCCTGTCACTTTATACCTTTCAACAGATTATTCATGTAAACTATGAACAACAAAAGTAAAATACTGTAGCCTTGCCTAACCCCTGTACAGTAAGTACACAGAACATAGTTCAAGACTTCATACTCCGGCTCACAGGCCGCGGAATCCCCAAGCTAGAGCCATATGGCTTGTGCCAGTCTTGACAGCTGACACAGTAATTCACTAGAAGCTATTGGACTTTAGGAGTTTTATGCAGTTATTATCACGATGGTTAAGTACAATACAGTGCAGAGAATATTTCTGATAGTGTTACTTGTACTAGAATAAGAAACAAGGTACAAGGTGCCTTTGAAAATTCCGTAGACAGTTTCCCGGTTCTACAGTACCATCAAAACATTACGTGCAACAACTTGTTCACAGGTGATGTAGTACTGGTTCTGTAAGTAATATGAAAGAAAAGTGAAGGAGAGCAGCTATCACACAGAAGTTAGCAGATATACAGGGCCTCAATCACCAGGGAAAACAAGACCTATCCTAGTGAAATTTGTATCTTATCACTCACGGCAGGATGTTTTCACTAGGAAAAGGAAACTGAAAAGCTCATCCGCAACAATCCTTGAAGATCTCACGGCTATCAGAATGTCCTACTTGAAGACAACAATCCAGCGTTTTGGTCTTACAAACACTTGGACTGGAGGGGAGACATTGTAATCAAGAAGGCCGACAGGATGAAATTAAGAGTGTGCCAGTTAAAGGAACTTCTTATGGCATAAACTTCTGTTGCAGTGCTGCCTTATCACTTGACAATGCGAGTCCACTCCCATCCTTTACTTAAGTCACAACTGAGAAGCTAGATTTTTTATTTATTTCAAGTAACTTTATCGACCTACCTATCTATCATCTATCTATCCATTTACCGTATTTATTAATCTATTTATCTAAATAGATATTTGCTTATCTGTCTTCTTATCCTACTATCTGTTGATCTACATACTCTTTAATAAAATTTTCCTAACTGGTTCTAATTTAAGTCAGGCCTCCGTATTACATCTACATAGATCTAACATCCAACACTACGTAGAATAAGCTCCTACTGTAGTATTCTGTACACCTATTCTGCTGTTGCACGTTATCACTATTATTATTATTATTATTATTATTATTATTATTATTATTATTATTATTATTTACTGACAATTTAATTATCTAAGATATGTTAATTGCTGACCATTCATAGGATGTAGTCGCATGCTGTGTTCTAGTTAGTTTCATTTTAGCAATTGGCAATGTATACAACAAACAGCCGTAGTCCTTCTGACCATAGCAATACTTTCCCCTTCCCCACCCATCGCTTCAACCTGTCTACCTGCTAGTCCATTGACCTGAACCCCACCCCTTGAAGATACAACACACATTCTCCAGTCAGCCCTACATAGATATAAAAGCGCACTTCACATATGTCACCTTAATGCTCAGAGTTTAGTTTCTCAAACTCGTATAGATGAACTAAAAGTGATTTTCATACCACTGTCCTTTGATATAATCTTATGCAGTGAAAGTTGGCTGAAAGTCAAACATCACGCTAAGAATCTGGAATTACCTGACTACTGCCTTCTGAGGAATGACAGACTTGGCAAAGGGTAAATATAACTATGTATTGAATAGGTGGAAAACTTTTATGTTTATAATTTGTATGTTATAATGACGGGAGACTTCAACACAAATCTTCTAGATCCAGATTCTTCCAAAACCACCCATCTATTGAATACGTTTCAGGCATGCGGTATGGCAATCCTCCCACTTTCTCCCATTCACCACACTAAAACTTCACACACATTACTCGACCTAAGAGTAACGAATAACCCTGACAGAGTATTACATTACAGCCAGACATCTGCTCCCGGACTGTCAGCCGATGACATTCCCTTTATGACTTATGCACTGCAATGCCCCAAACATAAACCTAAGAACGTGACTTACAGACTATAGCTGTATTGACAACGAAAAATTATTGGAAGACGCTTTTTCGATGCTGTGTAAGGAGATAACTCATATAACTAACATTGACGACATGGTCACCACTTTCAATAACATGATACTACACATTTTTGACAAACACGCCCCTCTACGAACAGCACGTGTCTGTAAAAGACTCTCCCCGTGGCTAAATGATGATATTAGAGCAATGAAGGCTAAGTGGGATGAAGCTCGTAGGAAATATATAAAAATTACCCGACAGAGGAAAACTTTATCTATTACAAACGACTACGTAATAAAACGACTAAGACAGTAAGAAATGCTCGACTATGGTACGTCCATGAACTTATAAAATCTGACGTAAGACCTTATGGAAGTCAATCCGACAATTTGGACTAAATAAACCGGACAAGGTAAACAATTTGGAGATTTCTCTTGATGAATTGAATAATCAATTTGTATCCTCTCATGTACAATTAAACGAAGAAGCAAAAAAAAAAAAAAACTTTTGAGTGCAAATTACAACACACCACTCGTAGGCAGAGACAAATTTTATTTTTAGTTATGTCTCACCCCTGCAAGTGAAAGCAGCTATCTTGCGAATTAAAACTAAATCCACAGGGGTGGACAATATATGTATTATAATGCTAATGAAAATTATCAACGCTATTATTCCAGTACTGACGTTCATATACAACTTCTCCCTTCAAAACAGTGTATTTCCAACTGTCTGGAAAATGGCCCTGGTACATCCTTTGCCGAAAAAAAATCTCCTAGACTAAACAATGACTACAGACCTATTAATATACTGTCTATAATTGCCAAGGGACTCAAACACATTGTGCATAATCAAATCACGAACTATCTCACGATACACTAGACCCACACCAGTCAGGTTTCAAACGCAATCACAGTACATGTACTACCTTACCAAGCGTGCCTGACGATATAAGACAGGCTACTGATGAGCAAAAACTGACAATTCTAGTATTACTGGACTTCAGTAAAGCATTTGACTCTGTAGACCATGAGTTGCTCCTAACCCAACTCTATCGCCTAGGGTTCTCCTACAGTACTCTGAGATGGATGGGAGTGTATTTACACAAACATCAACAATGTGTCGTCAATCAAGGTACCTTTTCTTCGTGGCAATATGTGAAAACAGGTGTCCCTCAAGGGTCAACCCTAGCTCCATTGCTATTTTCTGTCTATATCAACGACTTAGCTAAACAGCTGATACATCGTAAATGTCACATTTATGCTGATGACGAACAATACCAACAGACATTTCGAAAGCAATCGAGCAAATTAACATGGATCTAGAGGCCATAAGCAAATGGTCTTCCCAGCATGGACTTATTTTAAACCCGAAAAAATTCCAAACCATAGCAGTTGCCCACCCGAGACTTATTTCCAGTAATTACCACATGTCTATCCCTGACGTACGACTTCAAAACCAACCTTTATCCTTTTGCAAGAGCATAAAAAATCTCGGAACAATCATTGACCAGCACTTCTCGTGGACGGATTAGACAATATCTGTGAGTAGACGAGTTTTCGTGATGCTGCACATATTAAACAATTTCAAATTTACTTTCCAATTCAGTTTAAAGAAGTTTAAAGAAGGAACTAGTTGAAACCCTAGTTCTTCCAATATTCGATTATTATGACGTAGTTTATGAAGACGCAAAAACTGAGCTTCGAAATAAACTACACCGTGCACAGAATGAGTAAGATTTATATGTAATCTGAAATTTTCAGATCATATTACCCATCTTACATCAACCTCGGATGGCTACGCCTTGAACACAGACGCAAGCTGCATACCCTGACTTCACTGCACTGAATCCTTACCATACAATCCCCATCTTACCTGTATGAATGATTCCATAGCCTTTCTGAACGCCATGATAAAAACACCAGAGCGCCGAGTTCAACGTTGCTCGCTATTCCTAGGCATAAATTCTCAACCTACAACAATTCCTTCACTGCTGTGGCCAGCCGTGAATGGAACTTCCTTCCACAGGAGGTCAGAGGGATATCAAACCATGGAAGATTTATACATATGTGCTCAAAATATCTCTATGAAACGAGCCCATAGTGAGACAGATTATTGTTATTGTTATTATTATTATTATTATTATATCATTCATCAATAGTGTTAGAGAGTACTCAGCTATGGCTCCCTGCATAGTTAACCTTATCCCGATCCCCATTTTGGAATGTTTTTCGCCGACAATATAAACACGAAAACTGTAACATTCATTAGTGTGATATATTTCTGGGATTGGACAAATTAATTGTAAATAATAGTAGGTTTGTCTATATTATTATTATTATTGCAATTCATTGTATGTTAATTTTTTTGCAAATATTATACTTAGGAAATGAAATGTTAATTTATATTGTGTCTTACAATAGATATTTTATGTACAGTAGGATAGCACACCAGCGTAGTAATTTGTTTGTCTCTTCTTTTTTAATTCAGTATTCAAATATTCTTTATTTTATGTTGTTTATGTATTTCACTGGTTAAGTGTAAGACAGGGATACGGGTCCCAACTTTGCCAGTTAAAATAAACCATATCTATCTATCTACCTACATCTACAAAACATAACTGTCTATTCCTCCCGTAGTAATTTTTCATTACCTGGCTTATACTGAAAATCTGATCCTTAAAGGCCCTCTGTGGTTTGAAACCACACTGGTTTTCATCCAGCTTACTCTCAAACACTGATCGCACTCTCTCTTCCAAAATGCTAGCAAACACCTCGCCTGGGATACTGATCAATGAAATACCTCGACAGTTGTTGCAATCCTTTCTGTTCCGTTGGTTATAGATAGGTGCAACTACTGCTTTTGTCCAATCAGAAGGTACCTTACTAAAATTCCATGCTAATCTTACAACTCTATAAAGCCATTATAACCCTGTCTTCCCACTATATTTCACTATTTCAGGTCCTATTTCATCTACTCCTGCTGCTTTATGACAATGAAATTTACTTACCATTCTTTCAACTTCGTCAACCATTATTTAACCAACATCATTGTCCTCTTCCCCACGAGTTTGGTTGTTCGCAATGTCACCATAAAATTTCCTTTCTCACTGAGAAGATTTTCAAAATATTCCTTCCACCTGTCCACCAATTCCCAGGAATCTGTTACAAGTTCACTTGATTTTCCTAAAACACTATTCATTTCCATTTTCCCTCCCTTTCCAAGATTCTATCTTACTGTCCACATAGGTTTCCCTGCCATATGACCTAGCCTTTCTAGGTTGTTATCAAAATCTTCCCAGAACTACTTCTTGGATTCAACAGTTTTTGTTACGCTCTGTTTGTTAGATTGGTTACTCTTTTGTATTTAGTCTTCACCTGTTGGCTCTTCGGTTCAAAGTGTTTCACTGTTACAGTTATCTTGATAGGTAGATGTTTTCTGATAGGGATCGTTGGTGAATCATCTATAACTTGGAGATATTTCACAGTAATTTTATGGTTTATGAAGACAAGATCTATGATACTGTGTCCGTTGTGACAGATGTACGTTGGTTCCGTTGGCTTGTTTACTAGCACGAGTCCTTCAGATTCTAGGTATTCTTTCACCAGTTGTGTTTTCTGATTTGGCACGTCTATGCGACAGTTTAGATCACCTGCTACGATGAGAGGTTCGTTCTTTCCTATAATGTTTACTGCTTCTTTTAGTGAGTCTATTATGATGTCTTCTTGGGTATCTGGCTGAAAGTATGAACATATCAATGATGTAAACGTGGTTTTGACCAGCAATAGGTGCGGTGTTCTGTACATAGTTCCCATTGGAGTTAGTTCCGGTTTTACGAAGCAAGATATTCCTCCACTGGGTCGTCCTTTTGCCCCTTGCAGTGCCAGACTGTGTGTTGTGTAGTATCCTTGTATTGATAATGGATCTGTTAAAAACGTCTCTACTAGTATTACTATGTCCGTGTCTATAATATTCACTGGCATTTGATTTAGGGCGCTTCTTAAGCCCTCTACGTTCCATAACATTAAGCTTATGGGGTCGTCTGATGCGTCACTTGGGCTATTATTGGAGTATCGCTCCTGCGTCCCTATTATATTTGGCAATGTCGTCAAACCTTCTACATTCCCTGTTAAGAGCTTAATTGTGTCACTCTCATCCTTTGCGCTATGCTCTACTTCTTTCCCATCTCCATTTCCGAAAAATATAACGTCTTACTATGATACCCTTTGGCCAAGCGTCGGATTTTTCTATCAACTCTTTTTTGTCAAAAGGGATACCAATTTTGTATGCTTTGTTGAAGCTCACTGATTCAAGTTGCTCACATTCTATTTGCCCTGTGATACCACACTGATTTATGTGGGCTATCAGGTCTTCCCTCTTCACCGAATGATGTATGCGCCCGACATACAGCCAGGCTCTTCGTTCTCCAGCTCGAAGACTATTTGGTTCCGGTTCCTTGGTTCCAGTAATTGTCTCGCTGTTCCTGCGTTTCCTTCGGTATGTGACTTTGGTAGACGGTCTCTGTTTATCCTCTCTTGTGATAATGGTACCGTGTATTTCCTCCTCTTCCGTTGGAGCGAGAGTAGTAACGTGTACTCTTGGTCTTTATCTGTTTCTTGAGATAAGGATATTTTCTTGTTTCCATTTATGGGCTTCTTGAAAATTTGTGATTCTCCCTCATTTAAGGTATCTGTATTAATGTTATCCTTGATTCCCGATGCTATCTTTGGAGTCTTAGGAGCTTTAGTTTTGGTCATATTAGGGCGTGGAAGATGCCTCTTCATTTCCTGACAAATTGTATTTTTGATCTCGTCTTTTAGCATACCCTCAATATTGATTTTTATTCCGGTTAGTAGCGTTTCCATGTGAGTCTTTAACTTTTCCATCAATTTCATTTCTGTCTCTGACGTTTTTAGCACTTTGGGCTTGCAATCTGGGCATAACCATGTCAGTTTACAATTTTTCCTCTTGATAATGTCAAATTCTCCTCTTGTCAGTCCACTGCATTCTGCGTGCTGCCACCTGTCGCAATTTTCACACTGTATAGAGTTTTTATTTTTATGTACAATCTTCCTGCAGATGTCACCCATTTGCGTATCATCGTTGTCTGCCATGTTCCTTGTCCAATGTCAGTTACGTCTATGGCCTTTAAAACGTCTTCCTATAGTTTATATAGTATTTTAATGGTTTGTTACCTAACATAGTTTTATATTCCTCAAGAAGCATTTCCACAGCACTATCGCTCCAACGCTTAACAAATTAGTGAGTATCTAATATTAACTGGCACTCGACTGTATAATTGTATTATCGGCATGTATAGAGTACCTGTACGTGCACTGAATCAGTCGCGGGGTTCCTTAATATAATCTCCTGTTTCCGCGATATCTGTTGGGTATTGTACAGCATCATCTACAAGAGCTTCCGATATCGATATATGTATATATCTATCAGAGAATGTCTGTCCGCATTTAATACACATGTGGAGTTTCTCTCTTGAGTGAGTCAGTTTGTGCGGTAGGGGTAAATGTTTGAGCGCACTTATTGCAACTGTGGATTTTTTCGCCTGTGTGGGTCGATTTGTGCGGTGATGTGACTTACTCTGTTTGTGCTATCTGTGGTAACACTTTTAGATGGGTTTGTTGTTGAAGTGGAAGGAGGCAACCCAGGAGATAGAAAAGGTCATATGAATGGGAATGGTAAAGATTGAGGACAGGACGAGGAAAGCAAAATCATGGTTTGATCGAGAATGCTATATTTTTCGGAAAGATACTCTTATAGCTCTCCACAAAGCAAGGCGCTCACACGAAGAAAGCGAATTACATATCTACGCGATGAAGAGAAGAATATATAAGGCTTTATTAAAAGAAAAAAGAGAAAAACATATAGATGAAGGAGAGAAACTCGTCGAAGAGGCAAAAGTAAATCCGTTTATAGCTCTAAAACCAAGAAAGCCGCACTTCCCTCATGATATTGCCATAGAAGACTGGGAAGAACATTTTAGGAAAGTGCTGAACACGGACAACTTATCTGTAACTACAGTAGATAATATCGTACATAGAGAACAAAAACTCTTTCAGGACTTCACCGAAGAGGAAGTAAAAAATTCCATGAGGGACTTGAAGGCTAAGAAAGCTGCAGGAATTGATGGCATTTTCAACGAACAGATACAAACTACAGAAAATATACTACTAACAACGTGGACATCGCTCTTCAATAAGTGCGTTGAAATGAACAAAATTCCCGACACCTGGCGACACTCAATGATGAAGATCTTATATAAAGGAAAGGGAAACACGAGTTGCCTAGATTCGTACCGTGGAATTGCCTTAGAAAGCAATATCTTTAAACTCTACCAGGTTACTAACAACGAGACTGATAGAAGAGGTAGACCACGCCTTACCGGAAGAGCAATTTGGCTTTCGACGAGGGAGATCTACAATGAATGCGATAAAGAATCTGATTGACGACATAACGGATACCCTCAGACATCCAAAAGGGAAACTTTACGCGATCTTCGTAGACTACAACAAAGCGTTCGACCTAGTGGACAGGGAAAAGCTACTGAAGAAACTGGGAAACATAATAGGATATATGAATCCTTTAACGAACATCATTAGGACCATTCTTGCTTATAATTACATCTCTGTAAACGATAACGTCTCTATCTCGAATCCCATAACGCAGATGAACGGAATACTACAGGGTGATCCAATGAGCCCCATACTCTTCAATATAGCGGTCTCAGACCTAATACCCACTATAAAGGTCGAAGGCGACGAGGTACACATATACATGTATGCAGATGACATGGTACTCGTATCAAAAACACACGAAAAACTACAGGCTGCTTTCAACAAGCTGAACATTTGGGCAGAGGACAATAAATTCAGAATTAATCGACAAAAGACGGTACAGATGATCTTCCGAAAGGGAGGCAGAACAGCATTAAAAGAGAAAATTCAGTATGAAAATGGAGGAGAAACTATGCCAATAGTAAACAACTTTAAATATTTGGGCATTACATTACAGATGTCAGGAACTACTTATACCAGACACATTAAGGATAGAGTGGCTGCGGCCGTAATAGCAATGAATGACATCTTGATCTTACGCAAACTTTCGGTTGAAGTCGCTATGAAATTGTTCCATGCAAAAATATCTCCGATTATGACGTATGGACTAGAATTGATATGGGAACATCTCACTAAAGGAAATATTCGAGACATTGAAAGTGTAAAAGCAATCTACATGAAAAAGGTATTATGTTTGTCCAAATTCACTCCTTCAAGACTATGTTACGAGCTGACAAGAGAACTCTTCTATACAGAAGAACTACGTCACAAACTAATAATGCCGTCTACAGATGCATTCAACCCGTTACAAACAGAGCTGCGAACCAAGAAGGGAGATATATGGGAAACATTTTACACCACAGAGGCTATGACCAGTATGGACTGGATGAAGGCAAACTATGAACTCAGGCACATTGTGACTAGATTAGCAACACACGGTTTTCATCATCGTGTGTGTGCTAACAAAACTTTCCACACCCCGAGAAAGAATGTATATGTGTTCTGTGCGAGAAAACTTGCGACTTATATCATGTGATGACGTGTACTAAAAGACAGATGGGACTAACCAAATTCTGTTTGATGTAATTAGTCATGTAAACATATTTTAATGGCCATTGGCTGCAGTAAAATCTTTATTATTACGCTCTGTTTCTTTCATCTACGAACAACACCATCTGCATCAGTCCTTGTTCACAACCGTTTCTGATATGCCTTCTTTTTTTGTTTACAAGCTGCTCTCACTTCACCATTTCATCAAGATGTTCACTTTCTCCCATCTTTACACACAGTTCCTCTGAGGAATTCAGCTGCTGTTTCTACTGCAGCATCACTGTATGCTGCCCATTCTCTCTCTATATCCTGAACCTTCTTATTGTCTGTTGTTCAAAACTCTTTCAACAATCATATAAATTTACTTCTGTCTGATTTCCTCATCTTGGAGATTTTCTGCCCTTATTCGTCAGCGGACAGATATCACTTTCCCTACGGAGGTCAGTTGATAGTTCACTGCAGATGAGATAATGGTCTGCATCATCAAAAAAATCCCAGAAAAACCTGCACATTCCTACGAGATTTCCTGAATTCTAAGTCTGTTACAGACATGCCAACTTTCAAAAGTGAAAAATCAGAAGAAATTTTGCAGCGAATCGCAACGTATTATGACACATCACTGATGGCAGAACATGTACAAATTCATTATAATTCAATACATTAACAATTCTATATGCCCATACATACACTGACTGACAGAGCAAATGCAACACCAAGAAGGAGTGGTCAGAACTTTATGCCAATTGCAGGGTAGACTGACGTCACTGAGGTATGCTCATGATGTGAAATGCGCCGCTGTGCTGCGCACGTAGCGAACGATAAATGGGACACGGCGTTGGCAAATGGCCCACTTCGTACCATGATTTCTCAGCCGACAGTCATTGTAGAACGCGTTGTCGTGTGCCACAGGACACGTGTATAGCTAAGAATGCCAGGCCGCCATCAATGGAGGCATTTCCAGCAGACAGACGACTTTACGAGGGGTATGGTGATCGGGCTGAGAAGGGCAGGTTGGTCGCTTCGTCAAATCGCAGCCGATACCCATAGGGATGTGTCCACGGTGCAGCGCCTGTGGCGAAGATGGTTGGCGCAGGGACATGTGGCACGTGCGAGGGGTCCAGGCGCAGCCCGAGTGACGTCAGCACCCGAGGATCGGCGCATCCGCCGCCAAGTGGTGGCAGCCCCACACGCCACGTCAACCGCCATTCTTCAGCATGTGCAAGACACCCTGGCTGTTCCAATATCGACCAGAACAATTTCCCGTCGATTGGTTGAAGGAGGCCTGCACTCCCGGCGTCCGCTCAGAAGACTACCATTGACTCCACAGCATAGACGTGCATGCCTGGCATGGTGCCGGGCTGGAGCGACTTGGATGAGGGAATGGCGGAACGTCGTGTTCTCCGATGAGTCACGCTTCTGTTCTGTCAGTGATAGTCACCGCAGACGAGTGTGGCGTCGGTGTGGAGAAAGGTCAAATCCGGCAGTAACTGTGGAGCGCCCTACCGCTAGACAACGCGGCATCATGGTTTGGGGCGCTATTGCGTATGATTCCACGTCACCTCTAGTGCGTATTCAAGGCACGTTAAATGCCCACCGCTACGTGCAGCATGTGCTGCGGCCGGTGGCACTCCCGTACCTTCAGGGGCTGCCCAATGCTCTGTTTCAGCAGGATAATGCCCGCCCACACACTGCTCGCATCTCCCAACAGGCTCTACGAGGTGTACAGATGCTTCCGTGGCCAGCGTACTCTCCGGATCTCTCACCAATCGAACACGTGTGGGATCTCATTGGACGCCATTTGCTAACTCTGCCCCAGCCTCGTACGGACGACCAACTGTGGCAAATGGTTGACAGAGAATGGAGAACCATCCCTCAGGACACCATCCGCACTCTTATTGACTCTGTACCTCGACGTGTTTCTGCGTGCATCACCGCTCGCGGCGGTCCTACATCCTACTGAGTTGATGCCGTGCGCATTGTGTAACCTGCATATCGGTTTCAAATAAACACCAATTATTCGTCCGTGCCATCTCTGTTTTTCCCCCAACTTTCATCCCTTTCGAACCACTCCTTCTTGGTGTTGTATTTGCTCTGTCAGTCAGTGTATTTATTTCATCATTTACATGTGAATACTAAATACTGGACATACCTGAACTGTAGAAACATGTGACCTCTCATCCTTCAACATGGTGATCACATTACGACTAATTGTTGTTCAACACACCAGTAGCTGACTTAGCCCTCTTCAGAAACTCGGAACTAAATTTTTGCTCAAAGCACTTGCCTTGCTGAACTGATTTCAAGGTTAAAAGTTTCTCCAAAGTGTGTTCAGACAGCAAGGATCTGAACTGTGTTTTTGTCTTTGTGACTCTGCTAAAAATCCTTTCATATTCTGCATTGCTACGAGGAATTGATACAATAGCAAGCATCAGAGAGTCATATTTAAGTTCACCATCAGCTGATTTCATCTGACCTACCAATGCCCACTGAATATCAATTCATCCTTTTGCCGGGTCTGTTTCTTCGAGCTGAAAGTTACAGAACTAGGAGTGCAGAACATCAGTTTCTTTATCCAAATGTTCCATTTCACTAGTCAAAATATTTGGACACTTGTTAATGAAAATTCTAAGGCTAGAAAATGATGCCTTACTATAGCAGAAATATTTGCAACTTCTGCATTAATTAAAACTTCATCTTTGAATGGAAATTTGTGTACCATGTAGTCACACGATGAAGAGAAACATTTTCTAACAGACTTAAAGAATATGCACTTTTCCTCAGACTTCAAGGTGTTCACTAAAACAAACGCAGAGTTCCCGATCATCACATCACAATCATCCTTTTGATTTGCTGGAGTATGATAATCTACATCAAGGAGAGAGGAGGATCTTTTAATAACATCTGGTTTCACAAACCTTGCCATCACATTCTTCAATAGTTCCTCCAAAACTGACCTCAATAAGTGGATGTGCGGCATACTTGACTGAAGAGCTACATTTGGATTCTCAAAGATATCCATCAAACTTGAGAGAAAAAGGCAAAAAGATTTATGTAAATTTGATGAAAGGAACATGAAGAGTCGTTCTTCACGTGACAATGCATGGCTCTTAGTGTGATCGGTAGTTTCATTTTTTTTTTTAGTGTAACTAATGACTGGGTTTTCCTTTTAATTGAGGAATGAGGTGAAATGTTATGACATTCCTTAACGTTTTCAGACAAACAAGACACATCTGCACTTGAAATGTGCTTAGGAATTTTGTAAGTCTTCAAAGTTCCCATCTGAGAATCCTTACTCACAATTTCGCTCCTGAATAATGTAACCAAAGGGTCCCACTGAAGCAAAATCCTATCTAGATACCTTCTTAGTGATAACCATCGAGTAGGCACATGCTTCAGAATTTTCCTGATCTCAGTGTTGTGTAAATTCTGAAATTCTCTGAACTTTCCTTTCCTCTTTGTACTCCTTTCCAGATAATAAAATATATCAACTACACTTTCATCTACATTTACGGGCAAGCACGCCGCACGCTTCTCGGCAGCAAGATTAATTAGGTTACAAGAGCAGCCTACGATGATTATGTTACTATTTTCCCGCTTCAAACATCCTGCCACACCATTCTTCAATCCTACCATTACTGGAGCATTATCAGCACCAAGAGCTAGGCAGTTTTTTAATGGAATGCAGAATTCCCGAAAAGTTGAGAGCAAAAGATCGGCAATGTTAGCTCCAGTAGCATCCCCTTCCAAATTAGGCACAGAGAGTAGACAACTGTGAATTTCATTGAGTTCAGGCCTAAAAAATGTTACAACAATGGGATATATCTTCAAGTCGCTTTCATTGCTACCATCAGTAGCAACAGAAAATGCATTCACCTGCAAATGTGATACAATTTTCGCCCTCTCTTCCATGCACATTTCTGTAATGATAGCCTCTGTTTTCGTTCTAGCAAACCCATATCCTTTAGCGATTTCCGAATCAGGAAACATTTTGCGAAACAAAGGTCTGGCGTGATCGGCACAATTTACAGGCAGGTTATGTTCTACTATAAATGACGTAAATAACACCTCGGCATTCGTCACAGGATTTACATCTTGGTTTTTACATGAAAAGTTCAGTTTCTGGTTTCTTTCTACACACAGGACACTCTCCTTATGTTTTTTCGTTTGCATATGCTTGAGTATATCGCATTTCCCGCCATGTGCAACTGAAAATTTACACCTACATATAGTACAGAATGTGAGCGTTGGTCCCTTTCTGGATTCACTCAAACATGGAAACTCTTCCCTATAAGCACTTTTAAACACTGCATCATATTTCTTTTTTGACATTTTGGCCAAAACAAATATTAAGGCACACCACGAGCACTTCTACGGGTAAAACAACTATGGTGTGCTACTTCTGAGGTTAGGTTACTCCAAAGAGAATGTTACTCGCTTGACTCGCTTGCAAAGAGAATGACTGTATTATAGGCCAAAGAGCAGCACATGACTGGCCACCGTGCCCCGTACTGCCATCTGGTATCATTATTAGAACTACTATCAACCAATCATACTCAGCCATATATCGATAGAACGAGGAAATCTGCGGGAGTTTAAAATAATACGAAAATTATGGATATTGCTCTGAAAATCAGGAGATCGGACCCGGCGATCGGGAGGAACGATGAAAAATCGGGAGTCTCCTGCTCAAATCGGGAGACTTGGCACGTCTGTCAGTAATATAGTCTATTATGGATCTAGTGACCCTACCTTCCCGTGTGCAGAGGTGAATAGCCTTATGCTTGAAGAATGTATTCCTAACTACTAATCCCATACCAGAACAGAAGCCCAGTAAATGCTTCCCATTCCTATTAGCACAAATCTTCCCCACATTTACCAATCATCTTTTTGTATCCTTTAGTTCTATTTCCAACTCCTGCATTGAAATCATCCATTAGCACTATCCTATCCTTGCTATTGACCCTGACTATGATGTCACTCAATGCTTCATAGAACTTGTGAACTTCATCTGCAACCTCACATGGTGAATACAGTGAGACAATTCTTGTCCTAATTCCTCTGACAGTCAAATCAACATACATCCTTTGCGCATTGTGGGTAGCCACATCATTTGCTCATTGTCCACCTTCATAGCGTAATTAGCGGCCATCCTCAGAGGCCTGGGTTCGATTCCGGTACTGCCAGAAATGTTAGAATGGTAGGAGGGCTGGTAGGTGGTTAAAATGGTACAATCAGCTCACCTCCATTGGGAGTGCCTGAAAAGAGCTGCACCACCTCGGGATGAGGACATAAGTTTACTTTATTTGCTCATTTACATACCTAACAGAAACTATGCTGTGTGCAATAGTATTCCTGATGAACAGTCCTACACCACACTCTGCCCCTTCCTTTTTAACACCTGTTAAAAATACTTTATAATCTCTTCATTCTTACCTCCCTTTACCCAAATATCATTAACTCTTAAATCCAGATGCATCCTCTTTGCTGACTAGAACAGTTCTACTATCTTTCTTCCATAGGTCCGATTGATATTAGTGATGGGATATTCTATTAATTTTATTGAATCGATTCATTTGATTCCATTGACATACTGAATGGCACATTATAGAATAATCTTTCCTATTACACCTGTGTAATGTATATTGATAGAGAGCAGCAACAGCATTCACTGCTCGCTGCAGTCATTAGCTCTTCATTCTATGAACTGCTTCCCTATGGGTCATCCAGCTTTCCCATCCCTGCACCTCACACACCACTCATAACACTATCCTCAACCACAATAACACGCAGTTACCTACACATGGCAGATGCCGCCCACCCTCATCGGAGGGTCTGCCTTACAAGGGCTGCACTCGGCTAGAAATAGCCACACAAAATTATTATTATCCAGCTTTCCGACTCAGGTTTCTCATGCAGCCATGTTTTCGCATCATGGTTTGATGTAACAAAGCCTTCCCCCACAGAGACAACTCCACTAAATGAGTATATAGAATTACATTAAAACGTATCTATACACACAATCATCAATGAATTGCACTTAGGGCTGTTGCCCAGGTGGCAGATTCCCTATCAATTGTTTGCCTAGTCTTTTCTTAAATGATTTCACAGAACTTGGAAATTTCACTGTATTCACGGTTTTTGGATTCAACATCTGTTAAGTTAAATTACCATGATCTTATGATTTGATGACTGAAGTCTTATGCAATGATTTGACATACAAACTGAGAGAATATTGAGAGTGGTTCTTCCCAATATAAATCAGATCAGTTTAGGCCAGAGAGCTGAGTCGAATTAATTGCTGAATGTCAACTAAGTTATAATATTAAGATACATTACACTATTAAATAGAATAACCTAACAGCCTACCTACTTACTAGTTACTTTGGAATTATGTTTTGTCTACCATTTTAACACGACAAATCCGACTATTACTTAAACCTCCCTGTAATAAGAGAACAGTGAATGCAAGTGGGTATTATTTTCAAATGAGCTGAGAGCTACAGTCCATCATAGCATATGATTCTTTCAGTGAGCCATTGCTCTGTATGTCTCCCCCGCAGCAGAAGAGGATTATAGTGGCGCTTAATAAATTCACAGAGGCTTGCTGACTGAATGCTGAAAGGCATAACAGTCTATAATGAAGAGATATGTATTTTATTCATTTATATGTTCATTAATTATAGCAACAGTTCTTTTTATTTTGTAAGGTGCTTATAACATGTTGTAGCATGTGATTTAGATAGAGTCCTCAAGATTTTTAGGAGATATTTTTCACCAATTAAGAGAATGTATTGTGTTCTCAAAACATGTATGATTAAGAAATATGTATTAAAACAGTTTTTTTTGTATAGTTTTGACAAGGTCGACTCATATCAACTCCTGCATAACCATTGTAGTGAGATTGTTAGAAAAAAGTAAATACGGACCAATAAAATTGGTCAAATTAATAAATTCAAAAATTTTTGTCTTGTGCTGCACGTACCCCTTAAAAGTTTGCGCTGCCCACTAGAATGTTATGAATTTACCTATCCACTAGAAACGTTGAGTTGTAAACGGTACTGCTCTATAAATGTTTCAAACTTTTATTTTCTTTCTGTAAAACCTATTTGAAAGTTTTTATTTGCTCCTATAGTTTTTGTTTCAGGAGCACCCCCCCCCCGCCCCACATGAAAAAAATTCCTGGGTATGGCCTCATAGAGAGGTGTTTATGAAGTAGATCTGTTAAATAAAGAGATGAATTGTCAACTTATATATCAACTACATTCCTACGTACTGCAACAATAATAATGTTATTGATTTTTACGTCCCACTAACTACTTTTACGGTTTTCGGAGACTCCAAGATGCTGAAATTTAGTTCCGCAGGAGTTCTTTTATTTGCCAGCAAATCTACCGACACAAGGCTGACGTATTTGAGCCCTCGAATATCACCGGACCGAGACACGATCCAACCTGCCAAGTTGATGTCAGAGGGCCAGCGCCTCAACCGTCTGAGCCACTCAGCATACGAACAAGAACGTGATATACAGCACATATCCTCCAAAAGATGCCGAGTTCAGCACCTTTTCTTCTAATATATATAACTTTACTGAGTAACTGATCACCCTAACCAGAAATTGTGGCTTATGGATGAAAAATTTCAGGCCTATTCATTATGAACTAAACTGTCATCTTATTCTATGGCAAACTATCTAGAAATTTCATTTATGAAATGCCAAAAGATCAGAAGAATGATATGTATAGGCTTACCTTCTTAAAGATGGTACTGGATTTGACATCACCAGACGTTGGACTTGGTGGGGAGCCCCCGGTTGTGTTGCTTAAATTATTATTGAGGACATTTCCTGTTTTACTGCTGCTGTTAAGTAATTTAGGACCATTTCCATCCGTCTTCTTATCTATTATCTTACCTGGAAGAGGTTAATTCACAAATAAAAATTAACTTGGAACACATTCAGCCATGCATCACAACAGTTTGCAAAGCCTTCAGATGCATGGCATTGAAGACAAAATACAAAACAGAAAAAATGTACAACAGAAATGAAATGAACAGGTTATTGATGCTTTGAATGGGACATTCATTTTTATATTTCTCTTACAAGATGGGGTAAGTTAAACTACCCACAAAAAGGTGTAGTGTAGCAAATGATCTAATGATGATAAATGTGTACAACCGCAAGTAGCTTACCTAAAGTGTCCAGGTCAGAATCTATCTTTTTGCCTAAAATATCATTTGTGGCAGGTACAACAGCCTCACCGTCATCAAAGTCATCGTCCTCATTAAACCACATCTCTTCCTCCTCATCCAGCTGGCGCTGATCACGTCGATACCGACTGTTCCGTAGAATAGAAGGTACACTGGAACATATGGAACTGCTGTACGTTAATCATTCAACTGGAGTCACAGCAGGAACTTAACTATATATAAAAACTATATAAATACTGTTTCATAGAGAACAACATTTTAAATACATAGATAACAACTTACCTGTCTAATGTTGTTCTATCTCTATCTTTCAATTTATCTTGATGCTGGTCATAACGAAGCTTTAGTGCTTTAAATGTCTGAACATATTCAATATCATCCAAGACTTTGCCAAAATTTTCCACAACATGGGAACACAATGATTTGATGTCCTCCTGAAACAATTTCTCCATTAAGTATTTCTATGTAAATTTTCCTTTAAAAGAAGTATAGTTAAGTACACATGAAATAATCCTTCCTCAATATTACCAAAATTTAATTATAAAGCATGTTGCACATGCCACAGTCAATGTACTATGTATTACCAAGTATAGAGATTGCATCATTGATTGATTGATCCCACCTTTCCAAAACACGGTGAAAACATGTATAAAGGTACATTACAACACTTTCCAAATGGGAAGCAGTTCTGATCAAAGCCAATGGCATATGAAGCGTAGTACAAAACTGCAGATGGCTACACTAACTAGCAAAACCACTCACTTCCATATGGAGAATAAAAGACAATCGTGTAGTCAAATGTACCGTCCAATGAATATATATTTCTAGTAACAGTATTGAGGATAGAGCAATATTCTAAGAAAATATGAAATCTATTACATCAACTACTTCACTATAGGAAAACTGTTACGGACTCGTTGCTGGTTTAACGGTTCCTATCGTAGTCATTTTTTTTTTGCCAGTTGATTTACGTCACACCGACACAGATAGGTCTTATGGCGACGACGGCAGGACAGGGAAGGGCTGGGAGTGGGAAGGAAGCGGCCGTGGCCTTAATTAAGGTACAGCCCCAGCATTTGCCTGGTGTGAAAATGGGAAACCACGGAAAACCATCTTCAGGGCTGCCGACAGTGGGGTTCGAACCTACTATCTCCCGAATACTGGATACTGGCCGCACTTAAGAGACTGCAGCTATCGAGCTCGGTATCGTAGTCATTAAGGGCGGATTTGTATGACGCCATATTTGTTCCAAGGCCTTTATCTTGATTTCTAACTATGTAAAAGCATTAATGTGTAAGTCTTCTGAAAGCAAATTCAGGGTATTTCTTTTACCTTAAAAGTTATATTGCGGATGTTTCTGAGATATTGGTCATATGCATTTCTGCTTAATTCTATATACAGCCATATTTTTGTCATATTCCACAGAATTTTATATCACCATTACAGGAGTTTCTGTGGCAAACCTTCGTGCATTACTACTGCGACGACTACGTGGCGTCTTTCTGCGGAAGTAATATTTCTCAGCTTTAGTTTATTTTTAGCACCTTGACTTAGGATGTCTTAATCTCACTCTTATCTGAGTGGCCACGATGCCAGGATTTTTGTTTCCTGGAAAAACAAGGAAAACTGAACTAACTTTCACTCCACCCTTCAACTGTCCTTGATTTGAGCACAACTTAAGTCTTCAAGTGCAATTTCAAAATGCCCCAAGGGAATTGCTCAGAGTATATGAAACTGAGGCAATTCGTCCAAAAAATTTGAGAATAGATTTTAGTAGCAATGGTGTTATTTTATACAGTAAACTCTGAAGTTAAGACTTCAGTTTAAAAGTATTTTAATGAGCAACACACTGTGGTACCGGTAAGCATAGGTGTTCAATTAGTTTTTACACCATGGAGAACAGGCAGGGTGTAATTTTTGAAGGACCTTCTTCAAATACAATCTTGTTAGATAATACTTCAGACTTGCATAAAGATCTCAGGATGATCCAATATCCCCATTTAAAAAAAAAGTAAATAGTGCCAGCTTTTAATCAGCCAATTCCTAATGAATCAACACTCAAAGAAAATATTATATATCCTCTTGCTATGAAGATGTGTTAAAGAAGATAAGATCTACTGTTCCCGACAATAAGATATGGGTATCGATGGATAAAACAACCAACGCAGATTGGAGATTATTGGTGTAATGAAAGAGCGCCAGGCTGGTGCAGTATTTCTTCTAGCGTGAAGTTCTGGAGAAAGTAAATCATTCTGCCATTGTAGTGCTGTTTGATGATGCTATGAAGCTACTCTGGCCGTATGGTGTAAAGAGGGAAAACATTATATCCTCTGTAACCAACACCGTGCAGTATATGACCAACGCTGGGAAAGAACTTTAACTACTTTTCCCGAAAATGGTCCCCGTTACATGTCTCGCATATCATTTGAATATATTGGCAGAAGAGGTTCAAAGCAACAACACTAATGTAGATGGTCTAGTTCCTAACGGGAAGAAAATGTTCATGAAATCTCCACTTCGAATACAGGAGATCAAGAAACAGCCCCTGCTCTACCTCTTCCTCCTCAGTCTATCTTTACTCGCTGGATCAATGATACTCAATATTATCACAGAAACTGTAATTCCTTTGAGAGAGAAAGCATTTGATCCTACTGATTGATCATAAATTAAAATTGTGCAAAATATTTCATCTAAGAGCTTGGTCAGAAACTTTGCATTCATAACATGAAACTTTGGCAAAGTATCAAGATTAATCACTCATCTTGAAACTACAGGTCTTCCACTGTGCGATGCATGGCTGATGTGTGGCTGATACAACTGGTGCAAAATTGGAAAGGGTGCTGTTGTCTCTAATGTAGGTTATCTGTTCTATGCTTCACAAGACAGTGCAAGACAGTGATATTCTTTGTGCACACGAAGCAAAATTTGAGGATTATGAACCAGAATTTTCCCCGGATAAAATAACTTGATCTCCTATAACATCATGTGATGTCAAGCAGAGTTTCTCCAGGTATTAAAGAGCCAGACTTCCAGTTTGCAGACTTGAAAATGCACGTGATTGTCCAGTATAGTTTAACTCACACTGGGAAATAATGCCAGGTACAGACATTTTATTCTCATTTTTATACAGAATTTGCTGATTAAACACTAGCCAAGTACTTTTGTCACCGACTCTTATTTATTTTCTATTTAATTTTTTTTTTTACTTTCCAGGGTACATAACTTGCTAATGCTGAAGGCAAAGTGGAACAAAGAACTTTCTAAAAGATGACAGAAATAATATGTAACCATAATTAATATGAGTTAGGATATATTCCCTATTTGTGTATTTTATTCCCGTGTACACAAACGTAGGCTTTTAAGATATAAATCTGTTGCAGACTCTTTTTGGCAAGAATTAATTGGTCTTATTGTGCCTATAATGCCCATTTCAGGGGTTCATGCCTATTTGTAGTACAACTGCCAATTAAATCCCTGTTGACATTTTTTTAAGGAAGACCTTTCTCTTACAATGCGTTATTTTAGCTGGTGTGGTCGACAGAATTATTTTTTTGTTTCTCAGCATCTACTCCTCTAACAGGGAGAATTCTCAGAAGTCTCCAGAAATAATGCTTGGAAAGTTACCTCCAGAACAAACGAGGAACAATTGTGCCTCAAGGCCTTCCAATCCTCCCATCTCCTAAGATGATATTTGAGAACCAAACACCCCCAAACTACGTTGTACCCACCCATATACCCTACTTCCATCTCGCAGCAGATTGTTTAAAACTTTATCTTCAGATCTACTTCGAAGAAGTGTGTTTAACATTGCCTAAGGAAACATCTTCCAAGTCCTGCTGCCTGAAGCAGTGAATCACTGAGATCACAACTTCACTACTGATGGAAGGTTATGTTTCTGCCAAATTTGCAGTAAGGAGGTAAGTTTATTTGCCTCTTTTCTCTCACTGCAATTAAGGACTACAATCACATTCCATTGTTGCATTTATAGGCCTAGTAATTTATGCATTGTGGCAAGTTGTTTTCTTGCAATGCTATATAGGCAGTTAACATTCAGAAATGTACATCGCTAAAATTTAAAAAATCATTTAATTTCTGGGTAAGGGGCTAAAATACTGCCTCAAGACCACTGTGGTGGTTTCTTTTCACAGAGTAGATGAAAAATAAAAATTTTCATTTTCAATTGTGATTAATTTCCTGCGGAAAAATTTACATAATGCAATTGAATGGCTGCACGCAAAAATGGGCTAACCATCATTCTCTTAAATTGGAGAAAAGACACTTTCCCACTCATGGAAAAAATAAATATTTGGAGAATAAAATTAACATAATTTTTGTTTTCATCCGAAAGTAGCAGCTTTATTTTTAACAATGGCAGACAACTTTAACTGTTTTATTGATAATCATAACAGGGGTGAGATAAATTATGTTCAGATGCAGCCACTTAATCATAATCCAGCCCATAGACGAAAGGACCGAGCTCGGTAGCTGCAGTCGCTTAAGTGCGGCCAGTATCCAGTAATCGGGAGATAGTGGGTTGGAACCCCACTGTCGGCTGTACCTTAATTAAGGCCATGGCTGCTTCCTTCCCATTCCTAAGCCTTTCCTATCCCATCGTCGCCGTAAGACATATCTGTGTCCGTGCGACGTAAAGCAAAATAGTATAGATGAAAGGTTCCTCAAATGATGGCTGGTTGTCATCATGGGGTAGGTGCCAGGGGACTTGAAATAAGGTACTATCCCGGTATTTGTCTGGAGGGAATGCGGAAAACCCCAGGGTAAAAACACACTCAGGATAGCTGCTGTTAGCACCAGGATTCGAACCTCGCATCTCCAAACATTGCAGCTCCACAGCCCTCTCGAGAAGCGCGAGTAAACATGCTCAGCCATGGAGGTGAATGGAACACAAATTACTGGGCAAGAATATGAAAACACAAAATGCTTTTACGATTTTGCAGGGACAGTATTCACTTAGCACACATTCGTTGTCTCCACCCAAGCTTTTCTTTTCCCTCAATTCACCTTTGTATGTAATGTAAAAATCACCACCAACTCTTTTCTTTTCCTGCTTTTCCCTTTCCCAGTTTCTGACATTCTTTTTATATTTCCTGCAACTTCCACTGGTAGAACTCTGGTTACGTTCACATAAATTATCATCACCTTCAAAACCGGAAGCCATCTTGACTTGGTTTGTAAACAGACAATACCGCCAGTAAGGAAGAGTAAGTGTCCATATAACACTTCATAATTTACATTAATTTATTGCACTGAATACTCTTCTAAGGCAATGCATTAGGCTATTAAAATTTAAATAATATACGCATTTTGTTTCTATTTTGAGTGAACATGTACCAAATTGGACATGTATCATGGACTACGAAATTCCATAGTGGTTGCTGCCCTGCTACTGTGGTGCCATCATACGCAAACGTTTAGTAACAATCAGTCTGATTTTGCAATTCTGTCAAGATGATTTAGATATTTCTTTATAGGTAATTTCCTGATCGTAGCCCACTTCAGTAAATGAAGTTTATAATATTAACAGTAGGTAGCAGCATCCAACTCAATTTTCACAAATTTGATGGTTAGCCTGCTTTTTGCAGACATACATTCAATTTTTCTAACTCCCTTTTAAACAATTCATAAGTAACTTTAACCAGTCCTGTGTCCGGGCTCTAGTGAACTCTACACGATAAAGCCAAATTGTAACTGAAAAATCTTTAAGGATATTATTTCATGTAAATTGCTAATTAATTCCCTTGTTCCTACCTTACAGTTTAATACTTATGGAAACATTATCCTCTCCAATTTTTGTTGTATGAAACACCTGCATGATATATGCTAGGCGTTATTGCCAGCTAACCTAACTATAGAAATAGAAAGATACAGGAACAATGGAAAAGTCTATGTTATTATTTTCATACCAAATGTGAAAAAATTCCTCATAGATCAGCACAACACTTCAGCGATACATACAAAATGAGTGCAGAAAACTGTATCAATGTGAATAGCAACCAGCAACAATTTAATTCAGATTTCTGCATTACAATAGTGGGAGACAATATCCCACAGCAAAAACTAGAGCATCCAGCATTTAAGGATTGTTTAAAGAAAATACACAAACAAAATCATACCATGGTGCATCAACGCTGCAGAAAGTCATATCATGCCTATTGGTTCGAACAGCTGCTGGGAATCACCACAGAGTTGTAGAAGGGTGACATGCCTCTTGTGGAGTCCATTAGGATTGAGGAAGAAGTTAGGTGAAGTCTTAAGCAAATATTTGGGAAGGTAGCCACTGTCAGGGAAATACGGTCCTGAAACCAAATCCAGAGTGGAGGCAGATAGTAAAAGTAGCCAATATGCTATACGGCGAGGTAGGTGGAGCAGTAGACGTAAAACCTGATAAACTGGCTTCATTGAAGTTTTGCCCCATAACTTCACATGTGATGTTCATAGATCCTTCTCACAATACAGAAATATTCTTTCACGATTGTTACCTGAAAATATTGAAAAGTTGTTGCCGTATTTACTCGAGTATTAGACCCACCTTGGCTTTTCGAGACGAAGAAAATGAAAAAAAAAAAAAAAATCTTGCATACAAGACCCCCCCTCCCCCGTAATTCGTCAGAGAAAAACAACAATTCACCTTCGAAGCGGCTACAAGCTTTATGCAGCTCTGATGACATCACACAAATTTGTGAATAGTTTCATCCATACAACCCACGCAATGAAAACATGCGTCGAAGTCATGCAGTACAACTGTGTATAGTAGTTAAGGAATGTCCGCCTCCATAGCGTAGGCCTACTGCAGCTCCGATGACGTCGCACAAATAGGGAAATAGTTTCGTGTCTGGCCTGCGCATTGCAAGCACACATCAGTCGTGCATATATGTCTGTGTTTTGTAGTTAAGAATGTCCACCAGTGTAATGGTTAGCACAATTTTTTTTTTTTTTTCCTACGGGCTTTACGTCGCACCGACACAGATAGGTCTTATGGCGACGATGGGATAGGAAAGGCCTAGGAGTTGGAAGGAAGCGGCCGTGGCCTTAATTAAGGTACAGCCCCAGCATTTGCCTGGTGTGAAAATGGGAAACCACGGAAAACCATCTTCAGGGCTGCCGATAGTGGAATTCAAACCTACTATCTCCCGGATGCAAGCTCACAGCCGCGCGCCTCTACACGCACGGCCAACTCGCCCGGTGGTTAGCACAATTAGCTGCCTTCTCGGGAGCCTGAGTTTGATTCCTGGTACCATATTGCCAGAGACTTACGAATGGCAGGAAGGTTGATTTTTGGTTAAAATGATACATGCAACTCCCTTCCACTGGAGGCCTGTCAAAAAAAGGGCTGCACCACCTCAGGATGAGGAAATGAGTTTACTTTAGTTAAGAAATATTCATTGTTGTTGCTAGGCCTATTAATATAGGCAGGCAAGATCATTAACAAAGTGATTGTTTAATATGTCGTAACTCGGGCCAATATAGAATTTTCTGGGAGAGAAGTAGGTTTAAAACGTGATTAAAACAATCCAATCACAATTCTTTTACTCGCTAATGTACCTAAAAAATAATAATATTGATTTTCTTTATGTCTCCACTTACTTTCAACGATTTTCAGAGACGCCAAACAAAACATACTAGGGTAGGCCTATGCGTTAATAAAAATGAGAGACAACAAACGTACGAAATTAAACATTATGATAATAAAACGCATTAACGCCACACCTGCAGATATCCATAAATGCAGCTAACTTTCCGGTTATTTATTTTTATTCTTTCTGTTGTGGAGCATTCTGCACTATCTGGGCGATAGCATACCTAACCTAAACAATGCGGTATCTCGTATCTCATTTACAGCTGTTTTGGTAAATCCTGATGTCATAAATGTACAGAACAAGCATGAAATATACTTAAAAATAAGGGTCTGGCTTTCAACAGCTGCAGTTATCAAAAGAATGCTTCCAGTCACTACATATTACCGGTACCCTACATTCGGAAATACAACTCTTAACATACATTAGTTATCAGCTGGTGGTTTGGCACGCTTTCAATAACATTGCTTTATTCAGAAGGACTGCCTTCTAACACACATACACCAGCTGGGAATGTCAGAGACCATCTCCAGAAACCATTTGGGAATAGCTTCACACAGTTTGGACTGTATAGTCGGGAACAAAACTATTTTTAAAAGATTCAAATAACGGGACCTCGAGTGCTCTCCAATATGTTTGTTAAAGAACAGCGTAGAATGTACAATTTATAGCTCTCTATACCCATCATTTGTTCACTGCACAAAATTTGAGGTTATCAAATATTGGACCCCTCCCCCCTTTACTGTTTTTGGCTGTAAAAGTGGGGGAAAAGTAGTCTAATACGCGAGTAAATACGGTAGTTGCAAATTCCTTCCAAAGCCATTTAGTTTACTAGTAAATTATAAATCATTTTTTCATGCCTATATGGTTAGCTATTTTACACACTGGTGCTTATTTACGTGCCTACTTTGGCTATTTGTAATGCCTGTATGCCTGCCTATTTTTAACTGCTTTTAGTGCCTATAAATCCTGACCCTAATGAGATGTAGATTATATCTGAATTAATTAATGTTGTCTGATTTGGGTCTTATTTGACCATTTTTAGGTCATTAAAATCCGCTCATTAATTGTCATCAATTTGGAATTCTTCACTGTCCTCGCCATCTGGGTTTTGCCAATGTCCTATAGGTTGTAACATTTCCCCTAATAACATCCTCTTGTTGTAACTCGGAGACATGTTGTACACAGGTTTCTCAAACATAGTGTTGAACTGTCATTTTGTTTAATAAAAAGTTTTTCTACTGTTCTACACTGTTCATTTTAGAACAGTTATTCTTACTAAATTTTTCTGTTTTATACACCCCTGTACTTTACTTCAGACCATTGTATTGGCAATGTTAAGGGGTCATCAGATACTACTTCTACTGGCTGGGTTGACTCTCTCAGATAGCAGAGACTGGGTCATATTTGACTGCTTTCTAGGCTATATTTGCTTAAATATTTTTAGGCCATTAAAATCCAGCCCCTATGCATCATTGATTTGGTATTTTCTTCACTGTCCTTGCCATCTGGGTTTTGCAAATGTGCTATAGGTTGCAACATTTACCCGAATAACTTCCCTTTATAACTTTGCAAGAGAGTGCTGCCTTTCTGGGCCCAAGATTGCAAGATGGAAGGTTTGATCCCAGTAAAGTCTGATGGTACTTGAAGACGCCCAAATTCATCATTTTTGTGTTTGCAGATTTACAGACATACAAAAGAACTCCAGCAGGACAAAATATTAGCACCATAGCATCGCCAAAATCTATACATAAAACCTATAATTTAATAATTAATTTAATTAATTATTGGAATTTAATAATAATAATAATAATAATAATAATAATAATAATAATAATAATAATAATAATAGGCCTAATAATAATGTTTCAGATCCTAAAAATCTGACACCCTTTCACTGTAATCATTACCGAGCGAGTTGGCCGTGTCCTTAGGGGCTTGCAGCTGTGAGCTTGAATTTGGAGATAGTGGGTTTGAACCACACTGTCAGCAGCCCTGAAGATGGATTTGTGTGGTTTCCCTATTTTCACACCAGGCAATGCTGGCTGGGGCTGTATCTTAATTAAGTCCATGGCCACTTCCTTCCCACTCCTAGCCCTTTCCTATCCCATGATCGCCATAAGACTTATCTGTGTCAATGCGACGTGAAGCCAATTGTAAAAAAACTGTAACCATTCATTCTTTTCAATAGGATGTGTTTGAAATCTTGTTTTAAATGAACAGACAATAAAGAACATTATTCATCAGTACCATGCCACACTCTTCTAGGCAATTTTGGAATTGTTCAAAAACATGATCTTGAATGTCATGACAGCTGTCATTTTATCTGTCATTTTATCATGATAACCAGAAGTTGTTTTTGGTATAGATCAGAAGCCCCAGTTGCTCTTGGGCACAAAATGTGACATCACTGGAACTGATATATACCATACGGCTGAAACTTGTTATAACAGATACCATAAATCCACCATTCCTTGAAGTCTTGACAGAACAACATCAGGGGGTGACCTGGTATACAGAAACCTAGATTAAACACCAGTTTTGTTGCCATTAATGCATATTCAGAGCATACTGCAATAGAATGTTAATCTTCCTATTACAATGTCACTCTCCATCAGGAAATTATATCAACTATTTGTTCCTTTGTATCCAAGATCTACATTTTCCAGCATCCTGAATGTGGATGAATGAGAGTCTTGGTAAGAAATCTTGGTTTTCAAAACTTGGTTAAATTTTCATACGGTTGGGAATTACTTCTATTGCAGGTAGCGTTTTGTACTGTTGATCACAATCCTACGTACATCTTTGTTAAAGTTAGAATGCTGCAAAGAAAGATAGATGTTAGCCATGGAAAGTTTCAACATTTGTAGGTAACACAGTTATTCTTCATATTATTAAAAAGAAAATCTATTTACTGCCTTTACAAATATTTGACAAGCTTACAAGTTATAAAAGTTCAACCCAACAGTGTGCAGTAACATGTGTGACGTGACATGAAGCAGTGATATGCTGGTGCAGAGTGATGTTCAATGTAAGTTACGCACCCTTCTAGCACTGAACTTTCATATCTCGCATAATATTGATGGTTCCAATATAAATGGTCTGCTACTAGAAATTATAAGTTTTCCAGATAATTTATTTATATTAGAATTACAGCATACTCTTGATTATCTTGGTGCGGATTAATCGAGCACGGTTTAACCTTATTAAAATTACTGTAATTGAAATTGAATGTGTTTGAATTTACAGTATTTTTTTTGTACTATTTTTGCAGTGTAGTCCTGGTGGGGATAAGTTATCTTTAGTACAGTACTTTGTGACAGGTCGATGACTTCTAACATTGTCCTGTCTTGTTTTGTAATAGCGAAGTATAACTTCCGTAAGGAGGTGGGGGTAGGCTATTTCAAGATTGCTGGAAGGCAAGTGCTGTCTGCATTCCATTGAGGGATCTGCTTAAGCAGTCAACATCTGTTAAAAAACTGTCATTACAAGATATTAGAATCATTCCATATTGATGGTTTTCACTTTACAAAGGAAATTTAATATGTCCTATTCAATACAAATGCATGTATGAGTGCAAACAGTGTGAGACAAAAAAATCAAAATAATCAACAAAAACTCATAGCCTTGACAAGGGACTGCGATAATGATTCTGGCCCTACGAAACGGAGAAGTGTGAAGTCATTTTCATAACGGGAGCTTGATTCTTCACTCCTGAAATTGTTTAACCAGAAGAGAGCAGAAGGAATACCGATTTTGGATGCCAAGTACTCTGAGAAAGCCAGCTTTTTTTTTCCAGTGAAGCGCTAGGCTTAGAGGGTGATTTTAATGCTTCTTCAGGGTGGCTTAATAGATTTCAGCGACATGGTATCAGTCAATTAAGGGTGGAAGGAGGGCATCTTAGTGTGAATACAGAAGCGTCTGCATCATTTTGCAGCAGCTTTAAGAAATTTATAAAAGAGGAAAATTTTCTTCCTGATCAAATGTATAATGCTGATGAGTCAGCACTAATGTGGAAATGTCTTGCTACAAAAACCCCTCGCTTCACAAAAGGAAAAGAACACTCCTGAACACAAATCTTCAAAAGAACGCGTTACAGTCATGTGCTGTGGAAATGCCTCCGGAAACCACAAAATGAAGCTTACAATGATTGGGAAAGCTTAGAAGCCCCGTTCATTCAAGGGGACTGAGGCCCAAACTGTGCCTGTTATTTATTACAATCAGAAGGAGGGGGGGGGGGGGATGACCAGGCAAATATTCCTCAACTGGTTTCAAGTACATTTTGTAATAGAAGGAAGAACATTTCTTAAAACAAAGATTTACCATAGAAAGCAGTACTGTTTTTGCATAATGCACCTTCATATCCAAACGAAAGTTATTGTTAACTTCAGACGATGGACTTGTCAAATTTCCTTCTCCGAATGTGACAGCACTGATTCAGCCTATGGATCACAGCATTATTGCATCTGTGAAGGAACACTATAGATCTGAACTGAAAAATTAGATGGAAGAATGTGTTATTACTCTATGAAGTTTCTGGAAACAATATTCTTTATTGGATGCAGTAAATGGAGTTGCAACAGTCTGGAGAAAAGTAAAACTATGCACCTTCTCGAGATCACTGAGGAAAATTATACCACAAATAGAAGAACAGGATATCTGCGAAGAAGACAGTTCTCAAGAAATTCTTGCTCATGTTAAGAAAGCTGAAGAGCTCGAAGAAACTGATGAGGATAACTTAACTGAACGGTTTTTGAGTGACTCGTATGAATAAGGCTTTTAACGGTTAAGTGATGAAGACAATGCCAATATCTGTGCTGGAAATGGTAGTGACGTTGATAGTTTAAGTGAGGATGAAGAAAAAGAAAGTGATGAAAGTGTTTCACATTCTGTGGCTCTACAGTGTAGATAGCCTATTGGATAATATGGGACAAAGGGGGTTTGAATATGGTGAAATTATTGCCCCAGGCAAAATACGTCTTGAGGTAAGGAAGCAGATGAACAACTAAAAGCAGAGAGCCATTACACACTTCTTCAGAGTAAATAATGCGAGTTATCTTTATAAATGTAATATAGCCTACTTTATATGGTACAGTATTTTGTTCGTATCCCACAGTCGGCAGCCCTTAAATAAAGCCACGGCCGCTTCCTTCCAATTCCTAGGCCTTTCTTATCCCATCGTCGCCATAAGACCTATCTGTGACGGTGCAACATAAAGTCACTAGGGGAAAAAAAAAAGTACTGTATTTTTTTTTTTTTTATTTAGGAAGCATCTTGCAATAAACACAAGCTTTTGGATTTGTTTTCCGATTATTTGTGCCATTCACCCCGGTCATTAGACCGGGTAATCAAAAGTATACGTATGAATTTACTCATTTAGGACAAATATTTCAGGTTCCATATGGGAATCAATATCTATATCATCTGAAGGCCTAGGAGGCATCAATTGTTGTAAAATACACTAAGTCTCTCACAGTGCACTGGCAAAGAACGGTGGGCTTGCCATCCTCGAAAACATTTTCCTACCTAACTGCTGGGTTTCAATGAGGTTGACCCTAACCTGAACCTGCCTGTTGTATTTTAGTGGCATTTCCTCACTAGAGGACCTGCACCGAACTAAAGCAGCTCCCCCACCTGAAGATATTGACCCTTTAGAGCAACAGGTTATTTACTGCCACCCAACAATCTGTGTTGAGTCGCTTGGCTGCATGATCTACAGAATCCCATAGCAGGTAGCCCTGGCCAGATTAGACCAATAAAGATTTATAATATTTCAAATTACAACCCATTAATAGACTACAAACCCCAAATGGATTTAATAACGGCAACAGTTAATCCACCCAATTTTATTTTAAGCAGTATCCAGATCAAATCAGTGAATTCATCACAATCTCAAAATTAACACACACAAAATATTACATTTTCAAACTGTAAACAACCATACACAACAACGTGGATATTTAAATTGGTAAAGACTGCCCAGAAAACCGGAACTATGATGATGAATGACACTAATCCCTTCAACATTACAAAAGATTACCAGTTCAATCGAGCTTTGAAAATATGACTACCATGTTAAGTTACATGTACAGTAAAACCTTGATGCATCGTTTTTCAAGGGGGAGGGGAAAAATGACGGTGGATGCGGGAAAACGATAAATGCAGGTGACACATAAAATAGGGCGAAAGCAAAATAATAAAATATGGGTACCGTATTTGGACATTTTTCGTTATGTAAATATAATGATGATGGCATGTGGCCTCCGAAGCCAGGTGCAGATCTTTCGAGTTGTCGCGTGATAGGCAATCTATGCGCTTATGAAAATGCGGCTCTACCTAAGATGCATACGTCGGCGCGCGCACACAGCCCCCGAACTGTCGGAACTAACCAACTAAAGTTTAAGATCCCCGAACTGATCGTGACCCCTCGAACTGAAGGCCGGCACATGCTAACCATTTAGTCATGGAGCCGGACACGCTCATACTATACATAACAGTATCAAAATATTGTAATCATGACATACGTGATTAAAATAAAAAGTGCAACTTTTATGCCGTTTCGTTTCACTTTTCCTTACATCTCGTAGAAATTAGAAAACCTTCAAGGTCAGTTCTCTTATTGCAAATTAATGATACACGTGGATATTAAGACGATAACATGTATTCTGGTAAAGATTCCGTAGACCCTTCGCAAGCGATAGGTTAGAGATCCCACATAGCGTGGCTCGGACGATGTCACAGAGGTTAGAAATTCAACATGGCGCGCCTCAGATGATGTCATAGCCGGCTAAACGATGCTACCAATTTAGGAATTAGTTTCAAGGCCAGGCTAGTGAAAAGATTATCGGTCTGGCTTGTAACAAGACAACTGGGCAGGGGACAACAAAGTGGTCAACAGGCCTCTAGCATCCCATACACATCACAAGGTAAGACGCGATTAATAACCCTGTGACTAATTAAAACACACCCGGTGCACGACATAACTATTTTAAACTGAGCAATTTTCTCATTTTCAACTAAGCTGGAAGCCCTAGTCAGCCAATAGCTACACAGAAAATGCTGGCAAATTTGAGTTTTACAGTGCCTTCACTTTAATTCTTGTAAATAAGAATACTTCTAGGGGCCGGTTAGTGGGTCGAGGAGAAGTTTTGGGGCCAGGAGGCTCATAGTGAGGTTGCGCGTGAATAGCCTGTGCACAGCACTCCAGCCTACGAGATCTCTGCTTAAGACTAGCAACTCGTAATCGCTTGTACATTCTCGTGTAACAGGTTGCCACTATTATATGCTAGAGTATTCAGCTGTCTCTTTAAATTCTAAAAACTTTGCGTATATTTTTCTTATGTACGATCGATTCATGCAGGAAAATTACGGCCGAGGACACATTTTTTTTGACGACCAATGTGATATAACAATAGTTCGATGAACGATAGATGCGGGGAAATTTAACACTGGTTTATATGGAACATTTTTGGGACCGAATAAATTGAATGATGAATACAGGAAAACAGCAGTCCTGGGAACGATGCATCAAGGTTCTACTGTATGTGCATACAGCAGAAGTCCGCTATAGCGAGAACTCTGTTGTAACGACAGCTTTTTCCCTGTCCTTGAAAATTCCTAACATTAAACTGTATACTATTTTTTGGTTATTGCGAGAACCCAATCACTGTCGGGTGAGAATTTAGTGTGATGAATTTGGTCATGGAGAGAAACGTTTTTCTAGGCCCATTTTAAAACTGTGTCTGACTGGCAATAAAAAGATCTAGTAGAATGTTTCAGTCATTTTTCGTGAAAATCAGGTTATTAAAAATACGATATCATGTTATGCGAAGTTGTTCATTATTAATGCATTTGCGTATTAGCCGTCATGAATTCTAGTAAGGATTTTATTCCAGTTCTCTGTCGATGATAGTTGTGGAGTTGGGAAACAGAGGTTAGTTGTCGTGTGAGTCGAAATGAAATTTGTGAATCAGGTTAGAGCCTGTCATTGAAGCCGGGACATGGAAGCCCAAGGAATATTTTATAATGTTGGGAATGGAAAGAAATATATAGAAATCCATAGCGGTATTAATTTGCGACGCGTATATTTATTGTGGGCATCTTGAAGCATAATCTGTGCATTTTGATGGTTAGAATATCGGACTAGGGTGAAACGCCGGCAGCTGTTAGAGGGGTTCACCGCAAGATAACGGGACACGCGTGGAATTGAGATTGTATTTCTCGGCTGGGGAGAACGTTAAATGTTGGATTTAGTTGAAATTTTCATCCGGTAATAACCTGAGTATTATTGAATACTGTAAATTTTGTTTAATTGGGGACGTAATGAACATTTGAAACCACGAACTTCAAGTATAATGAACAAGAGTAACCAAATTCAGGGTTGTCCAAAATATAGAGCGATGGTAGTGATAATTGTTTGTCTGTGAGGGGTGTGCAAACTTTATAATATGTTATGACGAGATATGACATCGTAATTATATGGAGAGTTGCTTTTGGTTTGTACGTAGATTATTAGGGTATCCAAGTGTTAATAATGGCTGGAATTAGATTAGATTTGAAGTGTGAGATCATGAGACAAGATATATAACTGGACATGAATTATGTAACAATTCTTTTCCAGCCAGATAAACATTACAGGATTGAATTTACATCACAGCTGCGTAGGAATTTGTGAAGAAACCAGAGTCCGCGGAGATAGAATTTGTTGTCCTTTAATATTTCATTAAATCATTTAAATTTATTTAATTATTAAATTCAGTGAAACCGCATTTTGAAATAACTTTAATGAAGCGAATAACTTGGAGATGCATTTTGGAGATCTTAGTTTGTTTTCTGGGGAATATTTAAATGGTAACGTAACGATTAAGGGGACATATCCGAAGGAAATGGATTTTACTGCCACAAAGTTTGTGAGCATTGCTATTGTTGTAATTATTTAACTTTGATTGATTAAGCAGTGAATGTGCTGGGGATAGTAAAGTGGAAACTTTGGTCATAAACCAATGTAACTTAATTGTGTTTAGCCTTCAGTCTAGAAACTTGGGTGGTCAGGGGGTCATCAACCTCAGTGACTTAGATTAGGGCCATATGCCACTGTAGCATCATTTTCCTTGCGGTCATCATCCACAATGACTTTAAAGTAACTTAGAAGTTTAGATGTCGGTCCATGACATAGACGCAGGTCACGTCGATTCAATTAAGGGTCCATGTTGTATAACCACTGTGTGGCACACACCGATTGGACTGCCTTAATTATACCCAGAGTCCAGAGTTCGTGTTACGAGGGCTGAACCATAACGAATCACTATGATGGTACATGTGGTCTCACATGGAAGCCGAATTTAAGGATTTCCAGACTTTCCTTTCTTTAATAAAATGAGACGATGGTTTCTAGTAAGAATGCCCATCAGGCAGACACGTCAAAGGCCCACCAGTGTTCTAACCTTCTATGTAATAAATGATTGTGGTGTCCAGTGGACACGTGTAATTTCAGTAATACGTTGACATATCAGAATGCTTCAGAATTTCCTGAATAAAATGGAATCTTTTAAACAGACCTTTCATTCAAAGTAGATATATTAGAATTACTGAACCCTACCTTTACCTCAGCAAGTGACGAAGAACCCGATACGACCCAAGAGACAGATCTCATGAACTTTGCTGATAGGTAAGAAAGGTAGGTATCCCTAAATATGGACCTAAAGGGTTCAATATGCTGTAATAATAATACTAAATAGATGTAAATCACATGTCATAATAATAATAATAATAATAATAATAATAATAATAATAATAATAATAATAATAATAATAATAATAATAATAATAATTTGAGCTTGATACTTGTATTATTTACCCATGGGTGAGAGAACATTGTTTTCAAGTTATATCTGTTTATCACACTTGCAGCAGTATCAATCAAAACAACTCCAGTAATCCTGGGTAAGTTGAGACTTTCTGAAATCAACTTGATAATGTACTGTCTGGGATTAAGATTCCAATCATTCTTCTAGGCAACTTAAACACATAGTTGTGTAAGGTTTATAATCTTCACTGTTGAGTACCTGTATTGATGATATTCAATTAAAATTGAGAGAATTCCATTAGTTTAGTGTAAGAAAAGGTATTGTTACTTAGCAGGAATTCAAAAGAATGTTAAATACTTACTGCCTCACTGGTTCCTTTAAAATGTGTCTCGGCTCATATTGCTGTCGACTGACCGACTGTGCCAAGCAGCTGACCGGGTCCCGACACATGATGAGGTGCGGAGGGAGTAGGAGGGGTATTACTATGGTGGGTTGGGGGAGGGGGGCACAATTGGGTTTGTTTCTTTAGCTACTTCTGAAACTGCTTCTAATAAAATATTTATATTGTCTGTAATTTCATTTATATTCAAATTAGGATATAACTTTTGATCTATTTCTATATAAATTGTTTCAAGAATGTTCGTTAGAATTAACACCTTTATTTACTGTATGTAAAATTGTTAGATCTTGGTCTATTGTTGTAAAGGTATGGTGAAAGTTGCTCGTGTGTCTGCTTATGGTTGAATATCTTATATTTTTCTGCACTGATGTATACTTTGTAACGTGTTAGGAAATTTGTCCCAGTTTGTTCAATGTATGAGGTTTTGCACAGAGAACATTTTGAGTTTGTAGATACCTGAATTTAAATATATATTATTTTTATGTGTAACTAGCAATTACCCGTGGCTTCGCTCGCATGGATTTCGTAATTTGATCAAAGTAATTGTTCCTCGGCATTGTAATAAAACATTATCTGAAAGTTCCTAAAGTACAAAAACTCACCAAATATTGAGTTTCATTAAACCAAAAATTATTTGTAAACCATGTTTGTGGTATTATATTTTGGGGCAAAGACGACCATGCGACATAGAACTGTACATGTGAGAAACAGCTTTCTTTCAAGTCGAAAAAATAAATACATGTTCCTTTATGTTTAAAGGAGATTCCAAATACCTATTCCTACATCTGTAACACCTTCAGTTTTTGAGATATACGTAAGTATCCCCATAAAAAGCATTCAACCCCTTGATCTGTCCTTCCCCCACCACCACTTAAGTGTATTTTCTGAAAGAAAAAAAATACATGTTTATTTATTTTTAAAGAAGATTCCAAATACCAATTTTCACGTTTGTGAAATCTTCAGTTTTTAAGATACAGTATAAGTATCCTCATAAAAAATTCATCTATTGCTCACTTCTTTTCATCCCAGTTAAGTGCCTTCTCCGAAAAGAAAAAGGTACATGTTGCTGTATTTTTAAAGGAATTTCCAAACATCAAGTTTCTTGTATCTAACATGCTAAGTTTTTCAAATATATTGTAGATATACCGGTACTCATTTTAAAAAATCACACGCTTTTCCAATTCCTTTCAGCCACTTAACCAGATGTTATGAAAACAATAAAATATGTGCTCCTATTAAAGGAGATTCCAAATACCAATTTTCATGTCTGTACGTCCTTAACACCTTCAGTTTTTGAGATAAATGCATACTCATAAAAATAACTCAAATTCCTTTTCTTCACTTCTTTCCACCCCTCTCCCGCCTGAACTGGACTTAACAAAAACAAAATATATGTGTTTCTTTATTTTGAAAGAAAATTCAAAATACCAACGTTCACACCTTTAACAGCTTCAGTTTTTAAGATAAAGTATCCTCAGAAACATATTTCAACTCCTTATTTACTTATTTTCAACCCCACACCCCTTACTTCAATTTTCCGAAAAGAACCAAATGCGTGTACCTTTATTTTTAAAGGGGAATCCAAATACTAATTTTCACGTTTGTAACATCTTTTTTTGAGATATAAGTATCCTGATAAACATAATTCGACTCCTTTACACACACACACACACACACACACACACACACACACACACACACACACACACACACCCACACACACACACACCCCTCTTTTCCTACCCATTAAGCTGATTAGCCCTCCCCAAAAGTGTGTTTCTTTATTTTTAAAGGATATTCCAAATAGCAATTTTCATGTCTTAAGCATCTTTTGTTTTTGAGGCATAAGTATCCTCACACAAAGAATTCAATTAATTTTTCAATTCATTCACCCCCCTTAAGTGGATTTTATGAAGACAAAAAAACACGTGTTTCTTTACTTTGAAAGAAGATTCCAAATACAAATGTTCATGTGTCTAACATCTTCAGTTTTTGAGATATAAATATCCTCATGAAAAGAATTCAATTCCTTTTTCACTGAACCCCCACCGTTAGGTTGGTTTCACCCCACCTCAAAAAATGCGTGTTGCTTTACTTTTCAAGGAGATTCCAAAAACCAAATTCCACGTCCGTAACCATCGGTTTCGAGACACAAGTTTCTCCAGAAAAAGAATTCAATTTTTTTCACTTCCTTTCACACTCCCCACTTAAGTGAAGTTTCCAAAAATAAAACAGTACTCGTTTCTTTAAAAGAGCTTCCAAATACGAATATCACTACTGTGACGTCTTCAGTGTTTGCGATATATGTATCCTCGTAAAAGGAATTCATCTCAGTTTTCATCCCTACCCACCCAGCAAGTTGATTCTCCCCCCCCCCCCCCCAAATTGCATTTTTTTATTTTGAAAGGAGATTCCAAATACCAGTTTTCATGTTTGTAACATCTTTAGATTTTCTGGTGTGTGTGTGTGTATATGTATCATACAAATAATTCAACTAATTATTCAAATCTTTCACACCTCCCCCCATTAAAGGTTTTTCCGAAAACAAAAGAATACCCGTTTCCTTATTTTTAAAGGAGATTTCAAGTACCAATTTTCACGTCTGTAACATGTTAAGTTTGTGAGATATACTGTAGATATGCTAATTTAAAAAATTCACCACCTTTTTCAGTTCCCCTTAAGTGGATTTTCCAAAAAAAAAATTCATGGTTTTTTTTTTACTTTTACAGGAAATTTCAAATACCATTTTTCTAACCTGTAATATGTTACCTGCCTGAGATAATTTGGAAATATAGTCTCTTTAAAAATTCACCCCGTTTGTCACTCCTGTTCACCCCCTATTCATCGGATTATCCAAAAACACAAAAATACGTATTTCTTTATTTTGAAAGGAGATTCCAAATACCAATTTTCATGTCTGCAACATCTTCAGTTTTATATATATAAGTCTCCTCATAGATCGTGTTCAACCCCCCCCCCCCCCACCATTTTTCAACCCCCTTAATGGGATTTTGCGAAAACAAAAAACATGTTTTTCTTTATTTTTAATGGAAATTCCAAATACCAATTTTTACGTTTGTAACTTTAAGTTTCTGAGATACAGATATCCTCATTTTCGAAATTCACCCCCCTTTTCACCCCCTTAGCGCCGGAATATCCAAAAACCTCCCTTAGTGAGCACCTCCACACTGATATAAATGTATCTCCAAAATTTCATTTCTTTATGTCCAGTAGTTTTGGCTCGGCGATGATGAATCAGTCAGTCAGTCAGTCAGGACATGTTACTTTATATACATAGATATTGTGGCAATTATATATTAATTGACTTTTAGTGTTGCTTGTATGGAATGGTATTTTAAAATAGTGTTTCTTAAAAATATTTGTGATTTGGTAAATGATGTTACTGAATGTGAAGGTGGCAAAATTCTTCTTGTTATTCTTCCATTCTTTTGTTAAGTTGTGCTTGAGGTTTACTTTTTATTTTATTGATTCATACATACATACATACATACATACATACATACATACATTTGCGGGAGTGAAAGCTGGGTGGACTCGGGAAATCTTATTCATAAGTTGGAAGTAACAGACATGAAAGTAGCGAGAATGATTGCTCGTACAAACAGGTGGGAACAGTGGCAGGAGGGTACTCAGAATGAGGAGATAAAGGCTAATTTAGGATTGAACTCGATGGATGAAGCTGTACGCATAAACCGGCTTTGGTGGTGGGGTCACGTGAGGCGAATGGAGAAGGATAGGTTACCTAGGAGAATAATGGACTCTGTTATGGAGGGTAAGAGAAGTAGAGGGAGACCAAGACGACGATTGTTAGACTCAGTTTCTAACGATTTAAAGATAAGAGGTATAGAACTAAATGAGACAACAGCATCAGTTGCAAATAGAGGATCGTGGCGACATTTAGTAAATGCAGAGAGGCTTGCAGACTGAACGCTGAAAGGCATAACAGTCTATAATGATAATGTATGTATGTATGTATTTTATTGATAATTTTATGAATATAGTTTTAGTGTATCCATTATTGCTATTTTATAAATAATGTCAATTTCTTTACTGAGATGGTCTTGTGACAGAGGGATATTATAAGATCTATTGATCATACTGTGGAATGTGACCATTTTATGAATTTCTAGGGGACCAAGTATTTTTTAAATAGTATTAATTAATGGTTTGGGTTGGTTTTGTGATTGCTTTTGACTTCAAGTTTAAATTAAATAATACTGTTATTTTTCTACATACCATTATCTACTTTTATGGTTTTCGGAGACGCCAAGGTGCCGGAATTTAGTCCTGCAGAATTTATTTTATGTGCCAGTAAATCTACAGACACAAGGCTGATGAATTTGAGCACCTTCAAATACCTGCGGTCTGAGCCAGGATCGAACCTGCAAAGTTGGGGTCAAAAGGCCAGCGCCTTAACCGTTTGAGCCACTCCGCCCGGCAAGTGTAAATTTTATATGCAAGTCTATGTCATTCAGTTGATCTAATATTGTCGAACTATTATTAATTTTCCATTCTGTTATGATGAAAATGTTCGGTAAGCAGCAAAAGTTTAGATACACCATACAGGAACACCCCATTCATGCCCAAACCAACTGGGGGAATGGTTCATCACCACCTGCAAGCAGATGAACCTTAAAATTATGACCACTCACTTCAAAAAAATCCTCGTAAGTGTATGACCGGGTACTCGCCTAATGAATCAATTGGTGTACGTCACACAGACCATGTTGCCATCTCCTACTGCAATTTTTGTGAGATACAGAATGTGGAAGTGCTTAGAGGTGCTAATAATTGATTTGGATCATTATTTAACTAAGGTTAGAGTGACATTTGTACCAAAGTCCAGTCAAAGATCCCAAACATGGGTTCCGTGTACCAAGCTCCGAAGTCCCCACCAATGACATCAGTGAGGAATTACTGCTGTCTCTAAACCGTGTACAAAATATCCAACACCGATATAAAAGTATATACAGTAAAACCATGTTAACCCTTAACTATTGACGTACATTTTCAGTGACATCAACATGGACGTGAGGTCACTGAGACCGCATGAAAATTAATTTGACTACGGAAGGGACGGTTAATGAGATAAATTGCTAGCTGCTTTTATTTGAATAATTACACTTTACTGAACCCAAAACCACAAAATATTTTCCATTTGTTAATTTGTATAACCCTCATAGCTTCAGATTGCAGTCGCAGCAATTTTCGTTATTCAGAATACACTGTTCCATTTAAACACACACATATCCTTTACACTATCAACAAAAATTGACCCTAACTTGGGTATTAAAGATGTTTGATAACCACTGCACTGAAAATTAAGGACACATTAGACTGATCTCTTGTTGGGGTGGAAATTGCAAGCACTGAACTTGGCCCTCAATGTTACTCTCACTCAACACATTCGAAGCAGATCTTCCTTGTACACTCAAAGCATACTGGTTTTTCACATCTGTAGCACTTGTAATATGTTTTTCTCTTCTTTGCTGGTGGGCAATGACGACAAGTTATCCGTTTTTCAAGCTTCTCCTCGGAAATGTTGATACGCTCCGCAGGGATGCTCAAAATTCTAGACATAGCGCCTCGAATATCTCTTGGGATCCTGGGATTTGATAATCTTCTTATCATGTGTGGCCTAGTGAGTTGAGCAGCAAGTTCTTTCAGAAAATGTTGCCTGGTCATTTGGGGGCTTTCGCGATAGGACTGATGCAAGATATTCGCATTCACAGCTGCAATATCGACGATACGGAAGAAGACTGCCATCGGCCACCTTCTTGTTCTTCTACCTGTGCAGTAGTTGGCTGACATCTGATCCAAAGTATCTACTCCAGACTTCGTAGAATTATAAAACTGAATCATCTCTTCCTTCCCCGTGTCCGCATCAGTTGCTTTCCCATGGTGCATAGAGGATACTAACAAAACAGCTTTGTTTCTTTTCGGAACGTGTGAGAGAAGAGTTATGTCTTTCGTGAAGCCATACACAGAGGAACCGACCTTTCTCTGCTTGGAAGGTAAGAAGTTAGTTGGAATTTCCTTCTTGTTCTTTCTTACTGTCCCAACATAAGTGAGTCCCCTTTTCCTCAGCTCCTGAACAAGCTCCACTGAGGTGAACCAATTGTCAGCTGTTATATTTCTATTTGTACCCTGTATTGGTTCCGATAAACGAAGAACTGCCTGAGTTGGCTTTGAAAATTTTCTGTCTTCCCTTGAAAGACCTATTCCATCAGTGTCCTTCCCTGCATAAATATATGCATTGTACAAATAACTATTTTTCGAATCGGTTAGGAACATCAATTTCACTCCATATTTCTCAGGCTTGTTCGGAATATACATTCTGAAACCAATTAGCATCTCATCTACTGTTGCATTTGGCCAATGGAGTAACACCTTTGAGAGTTCTGAATCAACATATTCAGAAGCTCAGATATGGGTGCAATAGGATCTGCCTCTCTCCGCTGCGTTCTGTCTTCAGGATTGTCAAAACGCAGGCTGCACAGGAGAATGGAAAACCTTGTACCTGACATCACAACACGAAATATTTCACGGCCCGTACCGTCAGCTGCGAAGACTGAAGCGATGTCCTCTTTGTTAGATTTGAAAACCGCCGAATAAATAAGAAGGCCTAGAAAAGCTTTCATTTCAACTGCGTCAACATTTTGTAATTCTGATCGGGTAGACTTTCGGTAATTACTTCTCATTGCACCGAGTTTCACATTTGTCCATCGCACTAGTAAGTTCACCATTTCTTCACTAAATATTAGTGTCCATGCCGTAACAGGATCCACACTGTTTCGAACTCGAGCTGAAGGGCGCAAACCAGGAAGGTGAATCACGATATTGTGACGAGGTGTACGCACATTCTGTGGAGGTTCCGCAGACAACCATTTGTACCTATTTCTACCATAAAAACACTTAGAACGTGAATCATCAGGCAGTAGCGCGGAACTTTCATCTTCTTCTCCCTCTCCTTCAGTCTCAGTATCTGTATTGTGATCACTCTCTATTTCACTATCACCATCGTCCACATCACTCATGTCTTCTTCAAACCACTCGGTAATTGTTCCTTCGTAATTTGCATCACATGTTCGGACACTCGCCGAAGTACCTGCACGCTGACTCATTGCTACACACAGCACTATCAACTGAAGACTGCTTCAAACCATGGACGTGCGGTCACCCAGGCCGCTACGAAACTCATCAGCTTCTTATCGCAGCTGCACGGTTATTTATGACAGATAAGATAAATACAGTGGAGAGGTCATCTTAAAATAGAAAGGTACTGCAAGCAAATATACTGGCAGGGCGATAAGCGAGGTGTGGCACGTGTTTACTTTTCCACCGCGGTCATGTTGACCGCACGTCCATAGTTAAGGGTTAATTCGAAGTCGCTGGGATGCAAAAAACGGACTTTGAATTACGCGATTTCAAATTAACCGCCAACTCCTAATTCAGAATTGCCAACACTTGCCACATCATAAAATATTCTAAGACCCATCACTGAATGCAATTAACCTTGATTCACAGTTTAAACCTTTCAAATACCACAGCAAAAATCCATTTCCAAAATGTATCCAACAAGGTGCATTTACAGTATTCAAATAATGCACTTGGATAACTTGCTGAGAACAAAACCTCACACAATGAAAGAAATACAAAAGCATGATTCAAACACGAGGATAAATCCTCTGTGCACGTGCTGTATTTGTTGAACTACTGTACTGTATGCATTTTAGATGCCCTGTACTTGCACAGAAAACACCTGATGTCCTTAAAACATCGCGGCTTATCGATCTTCCCTGTGTCAAGGGGATAAAGTCTCTCACTTCCATCTGCATTACAACATTCTTCAATTTCCCGCCACGGCACATAAGACCCATTAATGCATAATCGCTTTGATTCACAGTTTAAATCTTTCAAGTGCCATGGAGAAAACTATTTCCAAAATGTATCCAAAGTGCATTGACATTAGTCCTATTCAAATAATGCACTTGGATAAATCACTGGCAAACATAACCTCATGCAACGAAAAAAAAAAAAAAAATCTGCATGATTAAAAGACAAAGACAAATATTGCTGGCTCCCCAGTGCAAATGCCTTTTCTCATTACTTTACTGTTTGCATTTTTTAGATGTCTTGTATTTGCACAGAAAGTGCCCGACGCCCTTAAAACATCGTGGCTTATCGAACTGTCCTATGACAAGGGGAGTAAGTCTCTCGCTTCCATGTGCATTAAAAGTTTCAACACAGTACAATGACTCTCCCCCTTGTACAATTTCCCGGCTGGTCCTTCTCTCGTTTAAAACCTTAAGTCCGTTCGGGCTTGGCATTAAAAAAATGATGCAGTTTCATCGACAATGACAATATTGTTTGGTGTCTACGAATTGATTACATGAGCCACTCCTTTTAGCCACTTGTCGGCATCGCCAATGTTCGCGGATTCTGCTTCTCCACACACTGTCTGCTACGTGATATTATGAAGTTCCTTAAAACGCTGAATACAAGACTTATGATTTCACTTGAACCTGGCAAATATGAAGCGCACTGTACACACACCGAAGAGAGTGAAAGTGCGGTTAGCTACCCCTGTACATTTTGGAAGACGCATTCTATCAAGACGTGGATAAATTTTTAATTTAAATTACTCTGTAAAATACTACTTTTTTAAAACTTAAAGGAAGTTTTGAATTAAAAGTCTGAATTCGGCAATGGGACCGACATTGTTCTTCAAATTACAAATTATCCGTATTTCGAATTAAGCAATTTAAATAACGTGCAAAACTGTACCTCATGTTTCCGGGAACGAGAGCTTCTTCGAATTAGGCATGATTTTTAATTAACCGATTTCGAATTATCAAGGTTCTACTGTACATAACTGGGGATTTTAACTTGGAAGTTGACTGGCAGCACATTCGTCCTCACCTCCCGCCTATTCCCATCAATCCATTAGCAGAAACTTTCCTTACAGCATTCTACAACCTGTTCCTTGACCAATTAATTACTGAACCAACCCATATAATGAAAACCTCTAACTCCACACTAGATTTATTCCTTACTAACCTACCATCCTCAGTATTGAAGACACAAGTCATCCCCAGTTTTTCCAACCACCTAGCAGTTACAGCCACCCTAAAATACAAGAAACCACCAGTAAATAAGCGTAATAGAGAAGTCTGTGATTACAAAAAAGCTGACTGGGAACTACTATCATACTTTCTCAGAAAACATCTACCCACCCCTTTATCTTTAAACACTGTGGACATCAATTCGGTGTGGTCTTGATGGCAAGAAAGTTTCTTTCACTGTGTTGACAAAGCGGTGCCTAAAGTGAAAATCTGTACGAAGGAAACTCTCCATGGATCACAAAAGACATAATCAAAATGATATGCAAAATGAATGCTCTTTACAGGAAATGGAAACAGGATACAAGCGATCGTATGTAGGAAAAATATAAATGCATGAGGAATACAACCAAGCAACTCATCCGCGAATACAAAAAATACATTAACCAGATAAGTGGCAACAGCAAAGACATGTGGAAATTCCAGAATAGAAAACATGGGAACTCAGCACCAAGTGCATTCTACTCTAACAGGACAACTGTTACCTCCCCCCGAGGGCATTGCCACAGCATTCAGGGGGAAATTTAAAGTGAACTTTAATGAGACAGGGAAAAGCACAAATGTGTACCCAAACACAACTCAGCCATCCCCCACCCCTCTCTCTCTCTCTCCAACCATTACTTCACGGAGTGCGAGGTAATTAACGGTCTTCAAAAGACTCGACCACATGTTGCTTCTGGGCCGGACAACATAACTGCAATTATTTTACTGCAGTGCGCTGAAGAATTAGCCCCTTCCTCGTGCACCCTGTTCAACTCATCAATTAACAGTGGCTGTGTACCCAATGAATGGAAGTGTGCAAACATAGCACCAATTTTCAGAAGTGGAGGGAGAGATAATATTGGTAATTATAGACCGGTGGCAATAACTTCGCTCATCTGAAAGATTATAGAGTGATTAGTAGCAAGAAACGTGTTTGAATTCTTACGGGAAGGAGACCTGATCAGCTATATTCAGCATGGATTCCTCCCGGGGAGTTATTGTGCAACCTTCTTAGCGAAGGTCGTCGAGGACTGGCAGTGTTACTTGGATCAACCAGATGCGATTCAGGTAGACTGCCTGTCACTTGATTGGAGCAAAGCCTTCGACCAAGTGCCACATGAACGACTTCGATTAAACCTACAACAGCTCGGTAAACAAGGCAGATTATTACATAGTGTGTGGTATACGGAGGGGCCCAGTCACAATCCATTAAAGTGATATGAAGAGTAGTTCTAGGTTCTGTGATCGGTCCCATGCTGTACGTCGTGTTTGTGCTTGATCTTCCTGGATGTATAACCGCACACATGGCACAATATGCAGATGATACTGTTCTGTATAAAAGTATAAAGAACATAGAAGACAGTCAAAAACTACAATCAGACCTACGAAACTTATCTGTATGGTGTTCTGTGAATGGGCCAAACATCAATGTAAATAAATGTAAATATATCAGGATAAGTAGATCAAGAAACTGCATAGAGAACACACATGAATTAAATAAGAATGTAAAACCGCAGTGTACAAATATCAAATTTTAGGATTGATTACTTCTAGGGATTTGAAATGGAACCTGCAGACGGAGGTGGTAAGGCGAAAAGCGATTAAAAGTCGTGGGATTTCTTAGCAGGAACCTAAAAGGCTTCAAATCAGGGGCCCTATGAACAGCCTACCTCAATATGGTAAGACCCATACTAACATATGGTTTTCCTGCCTGGAGTCCCACCAGTCACAAATCTAAACCAACTTCAGAAAATACAGAATCGGGCAGAAAGGCTGATAACTTACCGCTCCCATCTTCATTCGGCTAACCTCCCCTCAACAAAAACCATTGTCAAAAGAACCGATTTGATCTTCCTCCAAAAATCCCCTGCTGTCTCCATTAACCTTGACCCATTTCTCCGCCTTTCCCTGTCCTTTCACTCTGTCCGCAGAGGCATTAATCTTGTCCCTCCATTTGCCCATACCACCTCCTACCAATCTGGTTACTACAGCCGCTCCGCGTCTCTGGAATGATCTACCACCTAAAATAAAAGACTTGCCTCCAACGCAGTTTACAAACCATGTTAAAAAGATGTAAATCTCTGTGTGTACATGGACGGGGGTGAAAGGGAGAGAAAGTGTCGTCGAGTGAATGAATAATTACTGTACGAGTATAAATATGCGAGTTGTATTAGATTAGTAGGTCTGTGAAGTAACTAATATACATCGGGCTTGCCCTTTTTCACTAGACCATCCATATAATCTGTATCATTTGTTGTAAATAAATAAATAAATAAATAAATAAATAAATAATAATACGCAGAAGGTCCATAGATTTTGGTTCAACAAACACAAGGAGAATCAAAATATCATTCACGATGACCGGAAAGAATTTCAGTTTCTACAATCAAACCAGTGGAAAGAAATTTCCAATAAGGTTCAGGATGCTGCTAATCTAATGATCAATTTAGTAGGGAAAAAATAACACCCATGGTGGACTAAACAGTGCAAAGCAGCTCTAAAAATGGTCTCAAGCCTGGAATTGCTGGAATCAGACAGGAAAAAATTAAGAATTCCTCATCCAATGCAAATTGAGAGCTAAAGTGATCCATAGACCCAAGTATTTTCTCTTCTGAAGACGCAGAGCAAAGCCTCTGCAAGACATAAAGAATTTCCTACTTTTCCTTTGACATGGCAAAAACCCAAAAGAATAGCATGTCTACCTATACGAGCCGTGAAAGCATCATTTCACACATTAGGTCAACTGCCCTCCTCCAGCATCAAAGACTACAATTTCTGATTCATCCTTCATTTCACACAATTCTCTTCCTCCCAATCAAAAAGAAATCGCCCAAATTATTGCATCTCTCCCCAACAAGAACATCAGGCAAGGATTGTATATTTGCTGAACTTCTGAAATCTTTTGTTGCCAAGATGATATTTGCATATTTGGGAACCAGGAACTATTACTAAGGAGTGGCAATCAGCTCTTATACATCTTTTGCATAAAAATGGCAATAAAACAGATGTGAATAACTACTGTATTCAGTCGCCTATAAAATCCTGTCAAAGGCACTTCAAAGTCGTGTTGAACCTACTGTTTTTCTGCAGAGTGGTGGATATCAGGCCAACTTCCATAAGACCTGCTCCTGCAGCGAACAGATCTTTCCACTATGTCATCAAAATCAGTTTTCTTACTGCTAAACCAATTGTATTGATATTTGTTGATTTCAAGTTATGACTCAATCGACCGTTTCAATCTTCTCGATATCTTCAACGAGATGGGCGTGGACAAGACTCCTTCCATTATCAAACAAACTCTGATCATCACCTATTCAAAAATGAAATTCATGAGGAAATTTATTGATCCTTTTGAGATCTAGGCAGGTGTTTGTTAAGGCGATAGTCTTTTGCCCATTCTTTTCAAATGTGTTCTTCAAAAGGTCATCTGTGAGTGGAGAAAGAGACTACTCAATAATGATATTAGGCTGGACACTGGACCCAAAGCAGTGAACAGACTGCCTTGCTTTTGCAGATGATTTAATTCTAACAGTAGATGACCTCACTATCACCCACCTCCAGGTTGAAACATTACGGGAAGTAGATAAAGCTGTAGGTCTCCTGATGCCTATAGAATTTTTTTACTTTTGATATTGCTTTACATCGCACCGAAACTGATAGGTCTTATGGCAACTATGGGAGAGGAAAGGCGTAGGAGTGGAAAAGAAATGACTGTGGCTTACAGCTGTGCGACCCTAACCACACGGCCAACTCGGCCGATATCTATAGAGGAAAAAAACGAAAGTAATGATGTCTGGCCATCATAAACCACTGCATATTTTAATACCAAATATGGAAAAATCAAACATCGCATTAATTCTAAGTATCTTAGAGAGATTATTTCCTTTAATGTATCAGAGAAAGAAGCCCTGAAATAATGGGCTAAATGCATCATAAAAACCGCTTTTCACCTCTGCAAACCTACTTATCAGTCTAGATCCATTTCATGGCAGGCCAATACCGCAACTACACCACAATATTAGGTCCTGAAGCCTTATATGATGCTAAATGCTTGGACCTCACCCACCACAGTGAAATAGAGATGATCCAAATGAAAGAGGAAATTCCTAAAGAAGGTCCATGTCAAAATTCTGAGGGCAAATATCACCTCAGGCCAAATGCAGAGCTGTACTCTAAATTTGAAATGCTCTCACTTTTTATGAGAAAGCAATACCAAACACCAGAATACCTCAAAGAACTCTAAGGGCCAGTTGCATAAACCATTTGATCTTGGATCAGAGACGAAATTGATCTCAGTTTCACGCTAAACTCGGATTTTTTGTTGTATAAACATTAATCTGAAATCAATTCGCGCTGAACTAGGATTAACTTTGACTGGAGAAATTTCTCCAATTAAACTTTTTCATCTCAGTTTAAGGTGGTGTTTTCTATTCGACATGCAAGAACAGCTGATTGTGAACATACTATTACATTTGTTGTAAGAATAAAACAAAAGAAAATACACAAAAGACTAAGCTAATACATTGTCAGCTATAGTTGTTGTCCGTATGTAAGCTATATTACGCTTCGTATAACGCAGTGAAACATAATTCTACAACATAACCTCTATGAATTGCTTACGTTCGTGATTTACAGATGTCTGATTACTGGGATATGGAGGGTTATTCAGCTAAGTTGTGAGTTGTCCATCTCAAATAACATTATGGACCGTTCAAGATAGAATAGTGTCAATATCCTCTGAGATAATGAATGTTATTTCTTTCTTTCTTAATCTGTTTACCCTCCAAGGTTGGTTTTTCTCTTGGATTCAGTGAAGGATCCACCTCTACCGCCTCAAGGGCAGTGTCCTGGAGTGTGAGACATTGAGGCGGGGGGATACAACTGGGGAGAATGACCAGTAACTTGCCCAGGCGGCCTCACCTGCTATGCTGAACAGGGGCCTTGTGGGGGATGGGGAGATTGGAAGGGATAGACAAGTAAGAAGGAAGGAAGCGACCGTGGCTTTAAGTTAGGTATCATCCCGGCATTCGCCTGGAGGAGAAGTGGGAAACCACGGAAAACCACTTCCAGGATGGCTGAGGTGGGAAAAGAGCCCACCTCTACTCATTTGACCTCCCAAGGCTGAGTGGACCCTGTTCCAGCCCTCGTACCACTTTTCAAATTTTGTGGCCTCCGGGCTTGGCAGCTAATCGCACTAATCACTACACCACAGAGACGGACGATAATGCTATTTACTTTGTTTTTACAAACGGAACTACACTGTTTTCTACACCTAGCCTTAAATCTACAAACATTACGAGTTCAGTACTGTGATTATTCCGAAAATAAATCCAAGTACTTCTCGAGAAAATGTAATGTATTCAAACGTTCTTCATTTGCCAACTGGGGACTGCTCTGATCGATTTGTGCTACGTATGAAACATGAGCTAGCTATCGACATGCAGACTTGCTTCACTTTTTCGTGACAGCTACGTATTCGCTCTGCTGTGCTCATAAAAGCACTATGACCAAATTTATGATTTAAAGCTTCTTTAAGTTTATATCGCCAAAGCTAACAGGTACCGTAAAGGAAAATCAGACATGCGATGAGTTCTATGTGACAACGTTTTTATCCTGACGTGATATTATAACCACACAAGACCGAACGAACCCTACTGCAACTGGGATATTATACCTTCTTAACACTACAGATTCTTCAAAAAATGAATAAAAGAAAGAATGTCCACGAAGGTCGTGAAAATGAAAGACTCACTAGGCTTCGCAAACCTAATACCATGGGGATCATAAATAAAAATAAAAAACAGGGGGTGACTGAGGGAAGTCTGATATCTGTTTTCCGTTCATCTGTGTTCGCTGCAAGAAAAGTGTATGAAGAAATTCCAGTACATGCTGCAAACGACGTGAATTTTTTTACGTTTTAAAAAATTGCGCACTATGCATATACGTTTTCATTTGTTTCCGGTATTGCGCTTTTTACTATATTTTTTCTCTTCACAATTGTTTTTTTCACGTCAACTGTTCTAAGAATTCTATAGGAGCACAATTACCTATTCAATTATACTGAATTATACACTGACTGACAGAGCAAATGCAACACCAAGAAGGAGTGGTCAGAACTTTATGCCAATTGCAGGGTAGACTGACGTCACTGAGGTATGCTCATGATGTGAAATGCGCCGCTGTGCTGCGCACGTAGCGAACGATAAATGGGACACGGCGTTGGCGAATGGCCCACTTCGTACCGTGATTTCTCAGCCGACAGTCATTGTAGAACGTGTTGTCGTGTGCCACAGGACACGTGTATAGCTAAGAATGCCAGGCCGCCGTCAACGGAGGCATTTCCAGCAGACAGACGACTTTACGAGGGTTATGGTGATCGGGCTGAGAAGGGCAGGTTGGTCGCTTCGTCAAATCGCAGCCGATACCCATAGGGATGTGTCCACAGTGCAGCGCCTGTGGCGAAGATGGTTGGCGCAGGGACATGTGACACGTGCGAGGGGTCCAGGCGCAGCCCGAGTGACGTCAGCACGCGAGGATCGGCGCATCCGCCGCCAAGCGGTGGCAGCCCCGCACGCCACGTCAACCGCCATTCTTCAGCATGTGCAAGACACCCTGGCTGTTCCAATATCGACCAGAACAATTTCCCGTCGATTGGTTGAAGGAGGCCTGCACTCCCGGCGTCCGCTCAGAAGACTACCATTGACTCCACAGCATAGACGTGCACGCCTGGCATGGTGCCGGGCTAGAGCGACTTGGATGAGGGAATGGCGGAACGTCGTGTTCTCCGATGAGTCACGCTTCTGTTCTGTCAGTGATAGTCACCGCAGACGAGTGTGGCGTCGGCGTGGAGAAAGGTCAAATCCGGCAGTAACTGTGGAGCGCCCTACCGCTAGACAACGCAGCATCATGGTTTGGGGCGCTATTGCGTATGATTCCACGTCACCTCTAGTGCGTATTCAAGGCACGTTAAATGCCCACCGCCACGTGCAGCATGTGCTGCGGCCGGTGGCACTCCCGTACCTTCAGGGGCTGCCCAATGCTCTGTTTCAGCAGGATAATGCCCGCCCACACACTGCTCGCATCTCCCAACAGGCTCTACGAGGTGTACAGATGCTTCCGTGGCCAGCGTACTCTCCGGATCTCTCACCAATCGAACACGTGTGGCATCTCATTGGACGCCGTTTGCAAACTCTGCCCCAGCATCGTACGGACGACCAACTGTGGCAAATGGTTGACAGAGAATGGAGAACCATCCCTCAGGACACCATCCGCACTCTTATTGACTCTGTACCTCGACGTGTTTCTGCGTGCATCGCCGCTCGCGGTGGTCCTACATCCTACTGACTCGATGCCGTGCGCATTGTGTAACCTGCATATCGGTTTGAAATAAACATAAATTATTCGTCCGTGCCGCCTCTGTTTTTTCCCCAACTTTCATCCCTTTCGAACCACTCCTTCTTGGTGGTGCATTTGCTCTGTCAGTCAGTGTATTTATCTATATACTTACTTTCCCGCAACCGAAGAAAATGACTGGATCATCAAGCTATTCTCCATTTTACTTTGGCGTTTGAAACCACAGTGCCTGATGTTAAATATATCGCGCTGATCACCGGGAGCTGGCAAGTTACTTCAACAGATCTACTCATCTTCAACTCCTGCACGATTATGGATCTTCGTATGTGTTCGATTATATGACTTTGTGCCTGACAGTGTTTAAAAACTAGCTCATTTAACCGTTCTCCGCTATTCATAAACATTATAAGACTTTGCCTAACACTGCGTGTGCCATACTGCCACTCAGAAAATTACGCACCGTTTTCTTTTAAGTGACTTACATTTTACTTCTTCTGAATTTTACAGTGTCTACCCCCGTTCATTTTTATATCGCCTCTTCTACGGATCTGAAGTGTACTTGATCTTTTATCTCCTTTTCCTATGCATTGTTTATTCATGTTTTAATTGGCTGATGATGACCTGGACTAGGGTCGAAACCGGTACCACTTCTACTTATTATTAAATGAGAATGTAATTCATTATATTTCTTATTGTTTTGTATTGAATAGGCTGAATTTCTTTATCAATTATTTCATTTTTAACAGTCAAGGCCAGCTCAATTCAACCTGTATTATCCAAGGGACAAAGCAATTTCGTATTTCATTTGTTTTGAGGTGTTGCAACATCCACTTTTCTGAACTCCAATTACATTTGAACTACACGTGTAAACCGAGTTCAGGTTTATACAACGCGACAAAGTCGTAATCTCAGTTCATTTTCGGAACCAAGTTTTTTTTTTTTTGCTTTACGTCGCACCGACTCAGATAGGTCTTATGGCGAGGGTGGGACAGGGAAGGGCTAGGAGTGGGAAGGAAGCGGCCGTGGCCTTAATTAAGGTACAGCCCCAGCATTTGCCTGGTGTGAAAATGGGAAACCACGGAAAACCATTTTCAGGGCTGCCAACAGTGGGGTTCGAACCTACTATCTCCCGAATACTGGATACTGGCCGCACTTAAGCGACTGCAGCTATCGAGCTCGGTAAAAACTAAGTTCTAAACTGATCTCTAGTCAATTGTCTTTATGCAACTGGGCCTTAATCTTCTCATGACATGGGCAACTGCAGTGGAGACAGACTGTCTGATGTCTCCGAGACACTGGTTCAAGGAAGACTGAAGTTCAGAACCTGAGTACACAATATCTTACAGAAGGAGCAAGAAGACTACCTGTGCAAATTGATCTGAAGAGCAAAGAACTGCTTTCTCCATCAAGATTGAGAACTGGAACTTCATAAAGCCAGGCAAGTGTTAACCACGGTCCTAAGAGGCCAAAATGATATGTTAAAACCAAAGAATAGATCAAATGAAAATGGAATAGGGGCCCAGAATGAAATCAGCAATGTTAATTTCAAAAGTGAACTTCAATGGACCAAAGATATCGAAGTCCTCTTACAACAGATCACGGCTGTGTGGTGGGTGGGCCGCTAAAAAAAAGGGCAGTGATAGGTCGGCACTATTACTTGGAAAATGGAGTCATGAACAGAGTTTGCACTCGTTCCAATCTGAGCCAAAAGAGTTCAATCAGTAGGATATTTACTGCTTGGTGAAACAGTGGAACAAGTGCTCATGTAACTTTGGAGATTACTTTCGAAATAAATCTGGTTGATTTCATTCCTTGGCCCCTGTTCAGTTTTCATTTGATCTATAATAATAATAATAATAATAATAATAATAATAATAATGTTACATGGTCATGTGACTGTCATCCTTCTCGATGCCCCCTCTGGTATTTCCTGAAAGGAATGAGCAGGTCAGGCTGGTGAGCTAATGGCCAGCCTGTGGGCATGCAACAGCCTTGCTTCTCTTGTCTTGATATCTTGGTGTCTCCACGAACTTTCTGGAAAGTGAAACTAGAACACTCATATTCTGGCTGTACCCCGACGATACTAGAACTTCTTCGCTGGGCAATTTAAAAGCAGGTCTTAAAAAGTGTCTTTTTGATGACTAGTGTTAAGAAGTTGGTGACAAGTCATGAGCTGAGAGTTCAGTGTGTGGAGTGGTCACTTGAACTGATTGTGCAAGGTATCAGCCTAGTCTGGAGTTAAGTCCAGTGTAGTGTTGCCGTATGTTGTGATAGTTAACATACTTTATGTTCATGATTGTAGTGCATGTAAAGCAAAGTCCAAGTCCAAGTTAACAAGTCAATATTTTATTCATGACAATCTTAACAGACAATTTCACCCCTACAACATTAATATATGATGAATTTTTTTGCTAGCTGCTTTACGTCGCACCGACACAGATAGGTCTTATGGCAACGATGGGACAGGAAAGGGCAGGAAAGGGCTAGGAGTGGGAAGGAAGCGGCCGTGGCCTGCCCCAGCATTTGCCTGGTGTGAAAATGGGAAACCACGGAAAACCATTTTCAGGGCTGCCGACAGTGGGGTTCAAACATATGATGAATTTCTACAAGCAGCAATCATTATAAAAAGCTTTTTCTAAGGCTAAACTTTTGAACCAAAAAAAAACCCCACAAATATTTTCACCGAGGTAAAGTGAAGAAAATATCAGGTCAATTGTTACAGAGAACATGGCTTTTTTCTTTTTCACCGCATTGCCACGATATCCAACCTAACCTTTACCAGATGAATTTGCTACACACTACTTTAGTCATCGAGAGTACGTTTTACTACTTGTTACGAGGCGTGTTTTTAAGTAAGGGCCGTTTGAAAATAACTACACAACGAAGGACGTTTTTCAAACACCACATTTATTTTCAGATTCTACAAACTTTACTCTGTTTTTCAACATAGCCACCAAGTTTGTTTAAACACTTATCATACCTTACAACTAAGTTTTGAATACCCTCTTCGTAGAAATTTGCTGCCTGCTCTGATAACCAAGAGTTCTAGATCTTGATCTTGTGCTGGGACAGAGTCTGTTTGGCCTTCACCTTTACAGGCGAATGTGTGTGTGTGTCTCCATTCTATGCTCTGTTGCTCCGATTCGGGCGTGATGTGCGAAACCCATGTTTCGTCTCCCGTTACGATCTGACTCAACATATCGTTACCTTCTTCGGCATAAAGAGTCAAAAACGTCATCGAACACTCAAATCTGTACAAAAACAAAAGATTCCCCTGTAAAGGTGAAGGCTAAACAGACTCTGTCCCAGCGCAAAATCAATATCTCTTGGTTTTCGGAGAAGGCGGCAAGTGTCTATGAAGAGGGTATTCAAAACTTAGTTGTAAGGTACGATAAGTTTTTAAACAAACCTGGCAGCTATGTTGAAAAATAGAGTAAAGTATGTAGAATCTGCAAATAAATGTGGTGTTTGAAAATCATCTTTCATTGTGTAGTTATTTTCAAACGGCCCTTACTTAAAAAACACACACGGATAATGGAAGGACCTCTTTAAATTAGACAATTTTGCCCTATCCTCTCCTGAATCATCTCATTTTTTGCACAGTAATATTCAAAGTAATATTCAGTGCTATTTAATAATTCTTTCCATGTATCAAGTTTAGGACTTTTACTCCTAGAACAGGAAATTTACGGCCACATCATAATGATTCAGGATATATTTCTTCTATTTCCTCTTCATGGAAATGTACTGCTGGAGCTCTGTTCAATATAGTATACTTCAATGCTAAAACACTCTTCCTGGGAATATCCCTTATAACAGAGGAACCGCAAAAAAAAAAAATTCATCGCCACACCTTTTGGTATGATGGTGAATGAAAATAAAATCAATACATATAATCTAGACTAATTGACAAACTCACCAATTTAATGAATTCAAACATTTCCAAGATGGCAGAATCCAGCAAGTTGTAGCGTCCATTATTTCTAACAAATGCGTCTATGACAGGGGCAAAGAGATTGCCTTTTATAATATACCTATTGTAGAATTCATCTCTTAAGGCAATAATTTTTCTCATGAATCTAAGAGCACCTGAAAAGAAAAACAATACAAACCAAGTGAATTATATATTCAAACATTCATCAACACATTCATCCATAGATTAGGACACCAGATAAACCAGTCCCTGCATTTCTTGAAAAACGGACAATCTACTAAAATTTAAATGTACATAGAAACTGATTCCGAAGAGCTGAGGAATATAAAATTCAGATGGGAACAGAAAAATACTTGTGTATTATGAAGGCAAGAAAGAAAGCACATATAGCTTAACACAACTGTTGACATAATGAACAACCACAGCCGAGTTCTGTTTACATAGAATCCAAACACTGGAAAGTTACTTTTCATTTTTTAAATCCCACATGTGCACTGACTGCAGAGAAAACTGCAGCAACTTAGGCAAGAAGCCAATAACAATGTCACCAAGCAATCAGAGTGAAAACACGTAAGTTATCATTAGAGCATGCAAATGCATGTTTTTAAATAAGCTGGTTACACTTCACAAACTTTGTGAATATTCTTTTTATGAACTTAACGAATCCAAATAACTGTTCTTTTTCCCTGCATGTTTGCATGTTTTGGCCCTTTTAAGAGAAAATTTATGCATAATGAATATTTTGAATGCGCATTACTGAGATAGCAGCTTACAAAGCTTGATTTTGCACTGAACATCTTCCGTTGTTATCATGGAATTTCCTATCTGGAACTCTCACTCATCACACATCTTTGTTATTGCAGAAGGCAATCTTTAGCAGTTATTGAAAACATCATCGCACGGAGAAGAAGCTGCGGCAGCTAGAGATAAGTTAAACAAAATTATCCGTTCAAATCCTGATTTCGAATTCGCCAAGCTTATGAAAGACGTATTGTGGTGAAAATGCAAAGACGTACAATCTGACCTCACTTTGTCCCAAATGTCTTTATTTAAGTATGCACCTGTCACTTCTTGTAACATAGAAAGGTCATTTTCTGTGCCTAAGAATATGCTGACAGATACACAGATGAGCTTAAATCAAGACAATTTGGAGAAATTAGTTGTTGTACAACGTTTCGAAAGGAACTGAATTTTGATAGTGCCTATTTTCCAGTTTATCGTGCATGTTTTACTATATGATAGTACATGAATGCATGCATATTTTGAGATTTGATAGTGCATGGAAATCTGGGCTCTAGTTACCATTCACATGATGGACTACCTGTGTCAGTCAAGTTCAGTTGCAGTCAATAGCCATGTAACCTTAATGAGCTTGGAATACAAAGCAAATGCATCATTTCATGTTACTGATGCTACTCATTAATATGAAGGGAAACGTTAACAAGCATGTAAAAATATTTGTAAATTGTATAGGCAGAGTGATATATATATATTTTTTTTTTTGCTAGTTGCTTTACGTCGCACCGACACAGATAGGTCTTATGGCGACGATGGGACAGGGAAGGGCTAGGAGTGGGAAGGAAGCGGCCGTGGCCTTATTTAAGGTACAGCCCCAGCATTTGCCTGGTGTGAAAATGGGAAACCACGGAAAACCATTTTCAGGGCTGCCGACAGTGGGGTTCGAACCTACTATCTCCCGAATACTGGATACTGGCCGCACTTAAGCGACTGCAGCTATCGAGCTCGGTCAGAGTGATATTGGTGATTCACAAGTTCAAAGGTGATTTGAGGAGCATTTAGCAAAGGAAGCTTGTAATGCAAGTTTGGTAGAATTTGAAGGCATTGCACAATGAGCTACACCATATGATTAATTCGGATGTGTACAGTAGCTGGTTAGAGAAAATAAAAACTTCAACCAGAAGAGGCAAGAAATAGTAAATTGAAAAATTATCATGTTCTAACAAGAAAATGAATGGCCTCGCCACACTTCCTTCGCCATTCACAGTGTGTTGCACAAGTTTGACTGGAAATTCTCCCCAGACTCACCATATTTACCACACACTGTGTTACCCAAATTCTACTCTTAAATCTCTGCACAATTCAACAACAACAACAACAACAACAAAGAAAAAATAAAATTCAGAGAATCTTTGTTTACTGTTCACATAATAGAACTATGTGCAGTTGTGCTACTAACTTCATCACCTACTGCTAGAATTTGCACCAATATTCAATCAATCAATCAATCAATCAATCAATCAATCAATCAATCAATCAATCAATCAATCAATCAATCAATCAATACTGATCTGCATTTAGGGCAGTCGCCCAGGTGGCAGATTCCCTATCTGTTGTTTTCCTAGCCCTTTCTTAAATGATTTCAAAGAAATTGGAAATTTATTGAACATCTCCCTTGGTAAGTTATTCCAATCCCTAACTCCCCTTCCTATAAATGAATATTTGCCCCAATTTGTCCTCTTGAATTCCAACTTTATCTTCATACTGTGATCTTCCTACTTTTAAAGACACCATTCAAACTTATTCTTCTACTAATGTCATTCCATGACATCTCTCCGCTGACAGGTTGGAACATACCACTTATATATATAGATGTTGATACCTATAGAGAATATGAAATATTTGTTCTGAATGAGTAAATTTATAATACCCTTCTCAGCTTTACCGAAAAGATGGTTAGCCTGTTTTTGTGAGCACCCACACAAATGCTGATGAATAGTGTACTCATACTATTCCCCGAGTACTGGGCTGCCTCTTCCGCAATCTCCGTCACTCCGAAGTCCATCTTCTCCACTGTAGATTCAGATGACGTCTTCACTCGAAATCGTGAGAGTGTACCAGATGCTACTCACCGGGTCAGTGTGGTCTGGGACTAGCATTGGCAGCAGTGCCACTCCCTGGGCAGGGCTGCCTCGGAAAAAGGTCCCTACCTGCTACCTACTGTAGTTTTGAATATGTTACTGATCTGATATGAATCACTGTTTAAAAAAAACTGTGAAACAATAACACCCCTTCTTTTCCTTAGGCTCCTTTTTCCAGTGTGGTGTTTGGCTTGTTTTTCATTTTGTTGATGATTTTGTCAAAGTTTCCATTATAACAGTTATTAAATGCTATGGTATATATAGGCCTATTGTTTATTTCTTCTTTTGTGACTTTTGTTGGATAATGGGATATTAATTGATCTATAGATCATGACATAAAAGGCAGCCTTTCATGAGCGCCAGGATGAAGGGAATCCTGCTTGAACGTTCAGAGTTGGTTTTCTGAAAATGTCAAAGGCAAGAGCATTGTTGTTTCTCATGATTTTAAGGTCCAGAAAATTAAAGGAACTGTTGATTTCTGATTCTACAGTGAATTTCGTGTAGGGATTTGGGGAACTGAATTGCTCCAGTAAGGTCTGAATTAACATTCTTTGATCAATAATGTAACTTAAAAGCTTTCCAGTCTGTCGAACATACAAATTCAATATAAATATTACACTATAACATACCTGTAAAAAAACCACATTATTAAACAAGGAACAAAACTACACAAATTATTATTATTATTATTATTATTATTATTATTATTATTATTATTATTAAATGCACAACATTTTTATCTGTTGTTGAATAGTGTGGGTGTGGTTTTTTAATTACAGGTTTGTTATGTTATATTTATATTGAAATCGTGTGTTTGACAGACTGGAAGGCTTTTATGTTGCATTTAACCTGGGGTTTTGCATAAACCCAATTACGTTTAAAGGGTTTCTTTTTAACTCGTTCATGTTTATTTCTGTAAAGAAATTAAATAACTGGAACGCCAGTATTGTATGATTTTGTTGACCTTATGAATATTTGAGATAGGGAGTTTTTAGAGACCCGTTTGTCGGTGGCATCCTGGAGACCACTGGTTCGAATTCCAAGGCAGACCATGGATTTTTTCATCACACACAATTTTTTTTTTTTTTTTTTTTTTTGGTGTTGTACAGCCAGTTGCATGTGTAAATTGCTAATACTTTTTTTTTAAAGTATACATAATTTTTGAATATGCACCCTGAGTTGTGTTTAATGTTTTTGTTTGAATTCCAAAACGGGTTCTGGCTCGTTTTTTGTCATCGGATTCATTGTGATGTGGGTTTGATTTCTGGACCTGACATTTGTCTAATTTCATTCTGATGGTTGTGATTTTGCCCACTAGTGTTAGCTTATTCCTTTGTTTTAATAATTAGTAGTATAATTATTTAAAATAGGCGACCACTCCAAGTTGTCCCCAATTTTTGCATAGATAATGTGTTTTCTTCTAATAGTGAAGAAGGCTTGTAATGAGAACTGTCGCATTTTAAAGGATATTTCTGTTCTTAAGAAAGATTAAAATTAATCATGATATAGGTGTACTTATGGTCATATCAAAAAGGGAATGGAACGATTAACTACAGTATTTAAACGATAAAATACAAAGAATTGGAAAAAATAATTAATGCAAGGAGTGACATCTCCTAATTCATATTTAGTCCATCGGACATTGTATATTTTGTTTTCATTATTGTAGAATTATTCAGGGTTGATTTCAATTAATCATAATTTTATCAAGGAATAATCAATAGGTTTTTAAACGTTTCTTTGCTTGTCATTTTGCCGGAAAAAGGTTGCATACTAAATTTTCTCCTGTTCATTTATGCCTTTAAGTAGTTTAGTGTTATATTTAGATCTTATGCCGCGAACGCATCATGCCCCTGGGAGGCCATTGGTTTGAATCTTTGGAACGGAGGAGTGCAACTGATCCTAGCAAGGTCGAAAGAGCTTTTGTTCACCTATCACTTTGAAGTTTATTTTTCCTTCCTTTCTAGATGAGGTGACATTTGACTCTAGACTTAAAAAGGTCCTATACCATCGAACGCCTTGGCGTATGGTGCTATATGGCGGTAGCCCGAAGTTATGGGGACAATGATGCTGTCGTATGGTTCTATGGGGCAATGGCATGGGTGGTATGGTTGCAGTACATACATGCAGACAGACAGAAATTACAGGAAAGTAAAAAGTTAATTTCCTTGTTACTGTGGACATGACCGATATAAAAGCCCATTCTTCTTAAATTCTGAGCAATGTACAGACTAAACTCTTATTTTATATATATAGATATGGACAAAGAACGTTGTTTACTGTGATTTGTGCGAGTGAGTTGTAGCGATTTTGCTACTGACACAGTGATGACTGCTTTAAAAACTACAATTTGTACATTCTTGTAAATATTTTGTCTCATAAATTTCACAAATGTGTACTCGTGTTGGCTAAGTATGTTAAACATTGCTTGGGACAAGCCATAGGATTGAGGAGTGGCTGTTATGTATACTGGGTACTAAGCTAAACTGCGATATCTTGTGCTGTAATCTCAACCGTGCAATATTTTGGGAATCTGCCGAGAAAATATTAACCAGTTCTCCATACAAATAAAGAACAACTGTGAGGTCCAGAAGCTGGAAAAGTGCTGTGTAAACAGAGTCAGGGATGCACTTAATAAATAATTGTATCTAAACAGTAGGAAAGGTGGTGGTACCACAGTCTTACATATAACTTATGTGATTGTCAATGTTATTTACTCTATGATGATGTTTTGACACGCAAGTGGTTATGGTAGTTTGAACTCTTTGTTGTGAAGGAGAAACGCAGTTTGCTGACGAACAGTAGCTGTTATTTTCTTTGTAGTGCGTTTGTCTTCATCGTACAAATATTGTTATTCTTTACTTGTATGATGGAAGACTCAAATATATTGGTATTGAGAGCAGTGCTGTGGGAATGTCTCATTGAGTGTATAATTTGTGTACAGTAATATGTTTAAGTTGTGAATGTGTGTTATTGTTGAGAGTTTATGATGAACCATAGCTCAATTAGGGTTCATAGTGGAGTAAATCAAGTCATTTAACAATCTACAGCTTCTTTCATTAGTGAAGTCATACCTGGCAAAGTACCTTATTATTTTCAGAGATGAATGAGTGGCAGGTAAGGTTAGACCAGCAGAAATGGATTTTCATCAGCTCATGATCGAATGCCCTGGGATATTGGAAGAATTATTTCATGCTCAATTTAAGTAGTACAGTAAAATACCAACATAGCAAAATTTTGGGGACCTCAGAAATTAATTTGTTAAAGTGAAATTTTTTATACTGAAATTGTCACAGGTGTAGAATATATTGGAAGTGGGGTGTGTTTATTGGAGACTTTATTTGTAAACCTTCCGTAGTACTTACTGTATGATCTGAAGTGTGGTGATAGAATATTTCATTTGTATTCCATTCATGTACCTAACCTGTACAGTGTAAGAAATATTGTTGTACGTAGGTTGGTTGTAACTAGTAGATAACATTTCTATATTGACTGGAACAGTCCAGAAAATTTGTGACGCGAATTTTTGAACAGGGTGTGTTGCCTTTTGTTGGTTATGTATTCTAGAAAGTATGTTCTGACTGTTCTGGAAATGGAAGATTCGTGATAGTATGTATTTGAGAAAGTATTTTAACCCATTGAGCCCTGCATATTTGTTAGATTGAAACTGCATTGGCGCTGAGATTATTTTGGAGGAAATATAGTGTCGCTTCATATCATGAGAAATTTCTTAGTTACAAGACCATTAAAGATTTAAATATACATGAACACAAAAGGCTTCCATACCACAAACTGCGGAACAAGGAATACAGTAAAACACTTTATTTTATTAGCATCATGGGACCGTAGGCCTACTCAGTCCGCCAGCTGAGCTGTAACCCAGTTTTCTCTTTGCACTTTCTCTTCGATTTCCACATCTATTTGTTATTCAGGAGCATTGCTCACACTAGTGCTAATATTACTACTAATTTCACTGAAAAAATTACATACCTAATCATCATTACTTCCTAAAAGGGGTTATATATCTGTAAATATCAGTTCTATACTGGCAGCCATCTTGTTTACAAGCGAATCTCAAAGGTGGAGATAGCCCACTTCAAACTAATATTACCAAGCACACTATCGATATATATTACCAAAGAGCATATAACATTGCAAAGAAAGAGTCCCTACACAAATCACAAATGCAACTCACTCTGCCATCTCTTGAGGAAAAGTAGAAGTACGTAGTAAAATGAGACAACGGAACAGTTCCGTGGTCCGGCGTTTGGTCCACCGAGACGAAGCACGGAACGGTTCCGTGGCTCGGGCCCAATGAGTTAAGTTCGCAACTGAAGTAAGAATTGAGATTGGTGAATCTGGGTGGCGATAGGCGGGCTCATACGTTCTGATTAGTGATGGGCGATATTTCACGAACTGTGATTTTTTCACTGATATCAATAAATCACGAGTAACGACTGTTACTTTCTACGCTATCACTGTGATCAGCCGTGATTTCAAGATTTTACTTCAAGTGATCACCGTACGCCCTCTTAACTCCATATACCGAACTAGAATGTTGCTACTTAAACTGTGACTGTGATCCATGTTGTGATCAGTCGTGATATCACCAAATACAAATACTGTATTTGTATTTGATATCACGACACGTGCTGCCGCAACGGTATCCACGCGAAGCGATGCGTTCAAGGAAGCAGCATCGCCTTGATTACCAACAGTACGGACATTTGTTGATTTCACTTTTTAAGGACGTCAACATATTGTTCAGTATATAATGTATTTGTAGGAATTGAGCACATTCCTCCCGAATATATTAACAACTGAAACACATATAATCCTCGGCATCGCTTGCAATATCAGTTGGTATTATTTTTAAGCGCGCGTTCAAAAAAATCGTGGTACACGGTACTCTCCTAGAATAGTAACAAACATGTATTTCTCCTGTATTTTGGAATGCCCGGGGGCATATTGTCACTGGAGCTCAGTATTAGGAGGCAAGTTGACTGAAATGGCGTTTTCTAGAAAAAGGAATTGTCTTAAAAAGAAGTGCTTCAAATCTGAATAAACATTTGGAATGCAAGCACCTCTCACTTGCTTTGCCAGAAAGCAGTAGTCAACAATCGGCATGTACAGACCTGGGATTTTAGACTCTAAAAAAATATTTTAGGCACCTAAAATGGCCTTTTCTAGGTTTTTAAAAGAGAATATAGGCACTTCAAATATGCTTTAAAAATAGGCAGAAAATAGACTTTAAAATATGACAAATAGACCTACACTGTAATGTGATATACTTTTTTTTACGTTAAGTACAGTAATGTGGTATAGGCTACCCTTTCTAAATAGGAATAGTTGCAAAATGAAGGCATAATTAAACAGGCGTTTATTACAAACAGCTATGGATTAGGAAACAAACAAATTTTCATCAATACTGTACTAAAATTAAATTAAATGCGGAAATTGGTATGCGTATTTATTTGTGAGGAACATTCCTGCTGCACTTTTCAGTCGTAGTTTGCTTTACAGTACATAACAATAATCTTCTCCAAATTCTCCACAGTCAGACTGTGTCTTTTGTCTGTTAAAACAATTTTAAAAGCAGAAAAAATGTGTTCTACACCTACAGATGTTGGAGGGGCATAGCAAAATTTACCTACATTTTTCAGTTCAATTTCACTAGGTAGGTCTACTTTTCCCCATCCATTACCTAATGTACCCTTTCCTGCACTGAATTACCTAGATTTTACAGCAAAACACTAGCCCACCTGTCTTTTATTCTATCCCTTACTTTACCCCTAGTACTTTGTATAATATTCTCACCTTCCTCAATTACAAAATATATCTGTTTGAGACTCTACTTTTTTTTCTATTTTTGTAATGATTGACTGGAAGAAATGAAAAATTTGCCTGAATATATGCAATGTCTCTCTGAACACTGGAATAATCCTTTAGCAGATCTTTGCCCATACGACACACATGCAGTCTGTTAAAGGCATATTGTCTATCACAGATGTTCCATATAATACAGGGCAGCTTCCATTGAGGAACCCCAACGGCTGATGATTGGCTGTGGTGGAAAAGAATAGAGGGGAATTTCTCTCAGAAGATGGCTATTCTTGATGGAAGCTTACAGAACACTCTCTTCGTTGTTTAAATCAGATTATTTACTGCAGGCAACTTGGCCCTAACTATTTCTGTGAGTCTGTGCAAGGCATGGGCCATGCAAGTAACATGAACATTAAAGAAGGGTAGAAAGTTTTAACGAGAAGTAGAGTAGCAATCATGTAGGAAGCAGCATTGGAGACAAGGAGAAGGTCTTTATAATCATCAACAATCCCAGGATACAACAACTGGAACCCCTTGTTGATGATGTACACAATGTATTGCTCTATTTTCTGAAGCTGCTTAGAACAAAGGAGAGCAGTAAATGCCAACTGGGTTCCAGTTTTCCTACTATAAGATTAGCAATGTACCTGCCCACAGAGTTGCTGGTTTTGTCCACATACAACCCTATGTAAGGACTCCCAAATATCCTCTGTGACTGGCAAAATTACCTCCTATACCTAAGTAGTTTTTCTTTAATGTAGATGTTGAAAGTATGTGTTGTTGGTGTATTTCTGTAAACAAATCTCTGAAAACATGACTATGCACAGAATTCCAGGGGATATTTTCAGCAACTAGGGCTCTAAACATATGAGCATAGAAACTACTGTGGATTGTGGGAGGTATACTTTGTGCGAGCAGAGTCTGTCCAATGTTACTTTTCATGGTTGATTTTGCTTTGTGACTCGCACTATCAGCATGCTCTTGTGAAATCTAAAACACAATAATGTGATGAAAATTACAGACTAAGATAAGGAATAGCTAATGAATAAATTTTGTAATTTTGAATTATTTCATTTAAACCACTTTTACTCTAAAGTGAATTAAGAACAAGAACACTCCAGGCCTTGAAAGGTCTTGGCTTTCATTTACAGCTTCTGCGCAGCTCTAGGCTTCCAGATATTAGATAGCCGTGTGGTCAGCACGTCACATCCCTCAAGTGTATTGCCGTGCCTCTGAGACCGCTGCTCATTGTAGCTTCCCAATTGCCCTCACGCAGCTGGGTCAACGCCTTTCCATACCTTACATTTTTCTAAATTACTGCCGGTACTATTATCTAGGGAAAGGTGCACTGGTATCGTTAACCTTACATTAGGTGGCTGAGAATAGTCATTCATCATTATATTTTTCACTTGTACCAGATAAATGTGTAGAATTTCATTTCCTAGCACATACCAAATAATCGGTTACAGTATAAAACACGACTGTTGCCAATATTGATCCTATTTTTTCCTTCACATATTGGCTGAACTTCGGCATGTCTACAAAAAAAAGAATGTAAATAATAAAATGAGTATGTTTGTACGCCTAGAAGTAAATTGGCAACGACCGTGTCTGTAATGCAACCAAAATGTAGGCTGTTTATTAAATGCAAAACCTTAGGTGGGTGATTTTCTTATAAATGTTTACACAGAGATAGCCTAGTCACAATAACAAGGCATTCTCTTGATCACAAGCTACAAATAACAAGCAGCACGGACGATGCGGTGATTGTGATCACGTCACGACTAAAAATCACTGATATCAGAAAATCACTATATCAAATCACGCTGTGACTCACAAATCACGGTATCGCTCATCACTAGTTCTGATTGGCTACTCCTAGGCCAGGGTTTCCCTTATTAATAGAGGGAGGCACCATTTCATGCACTGGCCGGTCTGTGGTCTGTGAGTGGTCTGTCTGTCAGTCTTCGATCTCTTGACGGTCCGAAGTTTTGATCCAGTCAGCGGCGCCTCGCTACCGGGATGGGCCTCTTTGGGGTAAGCACTCTTGATTTCCGTTCCGGCTTAAATTTCGTGTAATGTTCGCTTGCTTTTTCATATAGGAGTCTGCCCTAACCTCACCTAGATTCGCCACTTAATTATTTATGATGCCTTAGCTTTTCAGCTGGGCTTGCCTGATTGTTTTCGAGGCATTCCCCGTTCCTTGTTTCGCTAAATATGTAAATTGTAGTTTAATATATTTTCCTTGGGGTTTGCCTCTGGTAGTTCCGTGTCACTTGATGTACGCTAGAGTTTGAAAAGTACGCTTAACTTCACTGTAAATTGAAATTGCGTATTACGTTTCTTCTTGCCTATTAAATTGCATTGTACAACTGGATTTGCAACTAGATGTATAGTTTGTTTGAATCTTTGAAATTATAGGAAACTATTGTCAAAGAACGTATATTAATAGTTGGTGTATCTCTGCAGAACGTCATGTGTTGGTACCTTTCCGCATGGCAGAATTTGTTAGAAATTTATTTGTAAAGTCCATTTGTAAATAACATTTTGAAAATTAAGGATCACGGCATATCCATGCCCTCGGTTAGTTCCCAGCTCCTTCCCACCTTCCTGGTTTATTGTCATGTAGTTGGCCCTACTGATATTCACTAATGTTGTTATCAGCGGAGCTGTGCGTAGGTTCAGCCGACGTTTCACTGAGTGTGTAGTGGTTTTTGGTACTGTGTAATTGCACTTACTTTCCTCCCTTTACTGTGTTTAGTTTTGGTTTAGTGTAACCGCTGTAGTAACGGTTACAGAAATAAGCCAATTCTTAACAACTCACCCATTGCTAAACCTGTTGAAAAATGTGAGTTATTTCAACATGAATTTATACAGAAAAAACCTGAATACCATATTTATTAAATGAGAGGAAAATTAGGATACACACATATACATGAAGTAATGATATATAGCCTAGGTACTTGCAACAAGTTTTCAGCATTTCAAATTTTTACCCTGTACTGGTATATTATGCCCTTGACTTTTTTTTTTTTTTTTTTGAAAAAGTCTGATTTTCTTCTGAACAGTCTCAGGCACAAACAAATATTCCAGGTAGTCAGCAACCACCGATTCTGGCACATCACTTTGTGAAAGAAGAAAATCCTGAAGACTACGTGCCATGTCTGTTGCATGCACAAGAGTCAAACGGTTGAGGCACATCTTCCTCTTCCACCACATCACATGGATTCCTATCACTTTTAAAATCTGCCACAATCGCTTCTTCAGTGATTTCTTTTTCCACTAACACATCACAGTCCACGTTGACATAATCAGAAATTTACACTTGATGGCACATCCAACTTATCACACGAATGCTTCCAGGTCTCTATTTCTGCATCCAACTTCTTACTTTCTGCAATGTTGTCTTCTCCATAACCCACTCCGGCTTTTATAACGCAATTCCTGATTACTTCTTTCAGTGACCTCCATACAGCACTGAACATCTGCATTGCTTCCAATAAGTTGACATTAATGTCTCTCTCGCTGAGGCAATGTTACATAGCATACGCAGGACCACACAAGCTCACCAACGTCGCTTCACCACGTGAAGCATCCCCGATCCAGTGGCTGCAGAACTGAGGTAATATTTGGAGGCAAAAATAAAACTTTCACATGCTTCAAATGGTGAGGTACACAATTGTGAGAAGAGCAATTGCCTAATTTGAGAAGAATACTCCTCTTTTCGGAGTTCATCAAATCAATCAATCAATCAATCAATCAATCAATCAATCCTGATCTGCATTTACAGCAGTTGCCCAGGTGGAAGATACCCTATCTGTTGTTTGCCTAGCCATTTTTTAAATGATTTCCAAGTTATTGGAATTTTTTGAACATCTCACTTGATAAGTTATTGCAATACATAACTGCCCTTACTATAAACGAATATTTGCCCCAATTTGTCCTCTTGAATTCCAACTTTATCATCATATTGTGATCTTTCCTACTTTTAATGACACCACTCAAACTTATTCATCTACGAATGGCATTTCACGCCATCTCTCCGCTGACAGCTTGGAACATACCACTTATGATAAAGATGTTGATTCCCATGGGGAACCTGAAATATTTGCTCTGAATGAGTAAATTTATCATACCAATATGAGCAGCTTGTCTTCTTTCTCCTAAACCTTCCCAGCCCAAACTTAGAAACATTTTTGTAATGCTATTCTTTTGTCGGAAATCAACCAGAACAAATCGAGCTGCTTTTCTTTGGATTTCTTCCAGTTCTTGAATGAAGTATTCCTGGTGAGGGTCCCATGCAGTGGAACCATACTCTAGTTGGGGTCTTACCAGAGACTTATATGCCCTCTCCTTTACATCCTTACACCCTTATAACCATGAGCAGAGATCTGTATCCTTTATTTACAAACCCATTTATGTGATTACCCCAGTGAAGATCTTTCCTTACATTAACACCTAGATACAATGATTCCCATAAAGAACTTTCCCCCATCAACGCACTAATTCAAACTGAGAGGACTTTTCCTATTTGTGAAACTCACAACCCGATTTTTAACCCTGTTTATCATCATACCACTGACTGCTGCCCATCTCACACATTATCGAGGTCACTTTACAGTTGCTCGCAATTGTGTAACTTATTTATTATTCTATACAGAATAACATCTGCAAAAAGCCTTACTTCTGATTCCACTTCTTTACTCATATCATTTATATATACATAAGAAAATATAAAAGTCCAATAATACTGCCTAGAGGAATTCCCCTCTTAATTATCACAGGGTCAGATAAAGCTGCATCTACTCTAATTCTCTGAGATCTATTTTCTAGAAATATAGCAACCCATTCAGTCACCTGTTTGTCCAGTCCAATTGCACTCATTTTTGCCAGTAGTCTCCCATGATCCACCCTATCAAATGCTTTAGACAGGTCAATCGCGATACAGTCCATTTGACCTTCAGAATCAGAGATATCTGCTGTATCTTGCTGGAATCCTAGAAGTTGAGCTTCAGTGGAATAACCTTTCAGAAACCCAAACTGCCTTCTATCGAACCAGTTATTAATTTTGCAAACATGTCCAATATAATCAGAAAGAATTCCTTCCCAAAGCTTACATGCAATGCATGTCAAACTTATTGGTCTGTAATTTTCAGTTTCATGTCTATCACCCTTTCCTTTGTACACAGGGGCTACCAGATATGGTACTATATCCCAACCCATTGTCTTTAGTATATCCCCAGAAATCTTATCAATTCCAGCCGCTTTTCTACTTTTCAACTTTTGTATCTTATTGTAAATGTCATTGTTATCATATTTAAATTTTAATACTTCTTTGGCATTAGTCACCTCCTCTATCTGGAGTTCCTTGTAACTACCAATCTTTACATACTGCTGACTGAATACTTCTGCCTTTTGAAGATCCTCATATACACACTCCCCTTGTTAATTAATGATTTCTGAAATGTCCTTCTTGGAACCTGTTTCTGCCTTTAAGTACCTATACATACCCTTCCATTTTTCATCCCACATTCTAGGCACAACCACCACTCTTCGAAGATCACTGATGTCATCCATGCCGTGTTGTTGTGCCTGTATTAACAGGGTAGATGTTGTACTGCCCTGAAGCACCTTGACTTCCCAAACTTCCCAATTATGAGTGGCTTCAGTTTATCCGTCCCTGTGGAGGTGGTGCAACAAAAGAGCCGTTATCCGTTCTTTAGAGCTTTTGCCTCCAAAACACTTATCTCCCTTGAATTCAAGCGTTTTGTTCAATTTAATTTGTAGAATAAATGCAGTCTCATCTCTCGTCTGCATCATAAATATCTGCCGGCGAATATTATTTCCAGGCAGCCGATGGCGCCTCCATCTGCCATGAAGATGCAAACTCCTTTGGGACACTTTCCTTCACCATTCACAACCTTGAGGGTAATATGTCATATCTTTCCCGGAACCTATGAAGCCAACCAGTACTATCCATTAATTCCAGAAATCCAAGCAAACGTGTAAAGAATCGTGCACGCTCGCATAACAATGGGCCACTGACAGGAATGTTTCTGGTCCGCATTTCGACAAACCGCAGGGGCGAAGGGCATCAGCATCAATATTCTGCTATATCTCATTTTCCTGCTTTAGTAAAGTAGATAGTATTGAAGGGGTGATGCCATACTTCTTCACTATTTATCCTTTCTTTCCTCCTTTCTCCACTTCCTGAAGTATTTCATAGTTTTCTTTTAAAGGAAACTGCTTTTGCTTCTTTTGATCCATACTGGCGAAAGAGTTAACTGGCACACTAATACACACATTGCTTCACGAACGAAAGATAAACAATGAACGTGTCGTGAGATGTGAATAAACGAAATGCAGTACTGAAGGTAGATGTGAAACTGTAACATTCATTGGATGATTGTAAATGTGATGTTCTTACCCAACCAATAGCATTACTTCTTAAGTATCGGTTACTTTGAAATCTATATCCAGCTCGACCAATCACATACATGTATGGAAAACAGCTACCTGAACCGTATCCTGGAAACTTGAGTACTGCAGTCCAATCTGCACACCCCAATATTTGAAGATATTTTTATTAATAGAAAATTGGCTTTAATTTGCTTTTTATGTATAAGAAATTAATCCTACATAATGACGTTCAACACCGGTACACCAAAACTGAATAAAATAATCTTCACGTGCTGTTGGGTAGACAACACACTCGTCAGAATTGTGATGTGTGTGCTTATCTTTCCCTTTGATCGGGTAGTTTCACCTGTGTGTTGTATAGAGCGTGCCGTTTGGTATTAGCTGTACAGAGAGAAATACCCGCTGATTGAAACAGGATGAATTTCAATTATATTTTGAAGAAAAAAGATGTTAAATATAAGCAAAATGGCTACATTTTAATTTGTTACACAGAAAATTTGACATTCGGTTAAAATGAAATATTTTAACACACATTAAATAGGGCAAAGGCAAGGGACCTAAAAATTATTTCACTATTCTGAATATTTCGTTAAGCTGCCATTCGTTACAATGTCATTATACTGTATTTATTTTTTGTAATTTCATTACAGTTTCACCCAACTTAATCTTCAACGCTATTTTCATTATTAATCAAATGGGGGAAAATCCTTTTTTTTTTTTCTGTGCAGCACCCAATAAATTTAGTCATTCATGTGGTTTCTTGTGAATATCTCTAAGTCACAATTTGCACTGTAACAGTGGAGCATTTCTTGTTAAAATTACAATTGTCGCCCAATGGTTGGGCATATGATTTTAGTGGGTTGTTGACGAGTTGCAATTGTTACAACAAGCGTGTGGTGAGTCCTATTAGGAGAGTTTCAGTTTGGCATTTAAAACAGATTCCTTCTAATGCAAAATTTTTATTTTGCTCTTAAGTTGAAAAAAATTAATCTCTGCTCTTTTTTTTTTTTTTTAATACAGTTTGTGTTCTTGGTCTTATTTAAGATTAAACTTTAGAAACTCAGGAGTCAAGTTGTCTTATTTATTCTCCTAGAGCAATTTCAGCTTACAAACAGAAAGTGACCCCAGGGGCCGCGAAACAATTTCACAGTTTCTTGCATTGTTGAATTTTTTACAATTTATTTTACGTTGCAACGACACACATAGGTCTTACGGCGACGATGGGATAGGAGAGGCTTAGGAGTGGAAAGGAAGTGTCCATGGCCTTAATTAAGGTAGAGCCCCAGCATATACCTGGTGTAAAAATGGAAACCACAGAAAACTATCTTCAGGGTTGCCGACAGTGGGGCTCAAACCCACTATCTCCGGGATGCAAGTTCACAGCTGTGTGCCCCTTACTACATGGCTAACTCACTCACCCTGTGCATTGTTGAATATAAATATGCATCGTTTAGTAGAGGATTGACTCCCTATCCTGTGAAATACAGATGGTGATGGAGACTTTTTAGTGAATCCTTAATAATGTTTAAGGCGATGTCATTTAACAACTTAAAGACAATCAAAGCCTTTTCATGTTCCCAGTTCAACACTGACACAGCACCCCTACCTCCAAACAGTAGTCCTATCACACACCAGTTTTTCACTGTTACACTTTTAAAGTCCATCCAGTACAATGAACAAGAGAAGTTTCCCTAAACTGATATGTTATATTTTTAAATAAACGTAAGACAAGTTTTTGTTTCTAGTACCCACTTCATCAATTTCCACCAAACTGAAGCAAAAAGACACTGCATAATGTGTTTTTCTTTTTAACTTTTCATGTATACATCTTTTTCGTCATTTTACTATTTGGTCTGTTCAACACATTTTATAGTTTTTAAGATGTCATTTCTATGTTTGTAACTGGCTGAAGATGATCTAATAAGGTTGAAATATGTACCAACATTTTTAAATGATTATGTTTATCACTTAATTTGAGTGTTAGTATTTTAAGTGTTGAAATGAAGACCCATAAACAAAATTTCTTTAAGAATTAAAAACCAAGAACTTGTAAAGTCAATATGGACCCATCATGAAGTTTTTTGTTTGTGGTAGGGTTTGAACAGACCATTTCCTGAATGCCATGCTCACAGTTACATGACCCAAACCATGAGGCTAACTTGCATGTTAGGAAGCATTTAACAACACGCATGCTACTATGTCCTCCTACTGGCGATGATACTGTAAAATATCATCTTCCTTCGAGATAATTTCGTCCCTCTTGGAAGTATTTTAACAACAAAAAGCCTCTAAGAATTACCAGTAAAAGAAGATGATATACAAAGACAGATATACATTGTATGAAGATAAAAATGAACCCTTTACAACAGCTACGGTATAAATTATAGTGTATAATAGCAAAAGTTATCAATGACTTTTGATTAAGACAACTTTCGACTTGTCTGATATATGGTGTGTATAGATAAAGCATGGAAATTGGGTAGACCATGGTTTATCTGGGTAACCTAGCAATACCCAGACCTCTGGGTAAATGTTACATAGATTATACTGAGAAATAGCCTTACCTGGATAATGTGCAGTCTATCCAACTCTCTTTAGGTAATGCAATTCAAATACACTTTACACAAATGCTGTATTTTAAGCATGAACTTCTCTTGCAGAATGACGTTAAAAAAGAATAAACTAAATATGAAGCAAGAATGTGGGATGCTAAGGCAAATTAAGCAAGCCAACAAACAACCAAAAACAAGGACTTACAACCCAGATTTTAATGTGATTTTTATAATACGATTATAAATTTTAGAAGTACAGATTTTCCCTATTTAATTTTCCCACCCCCAATTTTGAAATGGAAATTTGGGGGGAAATAAAAATTAACATGTTTTTTCCTGCCATGATTAGATAGAAGTTTTATGTCACAAATGTTTCTTTTTTTTTTTTTTCTCTTCAAATGTGCAGTCATGAAAACTTTTTCAATGACTGATCATCAGTTTGGTGGCAACAACTGAAAAGCGCAAGCAGAAACAGGATCACTCAGCAAGCTACACATACTGTTGGTGTATGTATGCATCACTAGCATCTAACCACATGGGAGACGAAAATATGATAATAAACACTGGTCTTTGCCCTAGATACTTTTCATAAGTAAATTTTTAGTTGTTAGACACTCCAAAGCATAGTTTACATTAACAGTGATCACATTCACAGAAAATTATGGAAAATGTGTTGCAGCATGCAAATTTTGTGCAGGAAAAAAAAAAGGAAAAACAACAACAAAGTTTCAATGTGCACAGAGAGAGAGAGAGAGAGAGAGAGAGAGAGAGAGAGAGAGAGAGAGAGAATCTCTGGCAAAGAAGTATGTTCCCGACCCATGTTTGTAGTCTATAACTGGATAGTTTTAGTCAGTCAAAACTAATTCAGAATAAATAAAATTAGAAAAAAACTTCAGAAGAATAACATTTAATAACTGATTATACATGAAAGAGATATCACTTACTGTATTCAATTAGCCGGCCTACAGTAATTCAGAAACGAATATTTTTAAAAATAATTTGAAGCACACAAAGCATTAGGAATCAATTTTCTGGCATTTAACTGTTTATTCAGTCATTGCAATCAGATGATTCAGATTCGTCACGTATTTCTTTGTCTTCGTACAGAAGATCGTCTCTTAGGCCGTCAAGTGTGTTCGAGATCGAATCCCTTTCAAACGCATGACTGACAATTGGGAACATGCATCATTTTCAAAAATATTTTTTTTGAAAAGTACACCAATGAAATAGTACGTAAACGTATGCATTGTGGTATGTTGCCTTGTTTTCTACCATTAAAAAAATATTTAATAGTGCCTTTCCGCAAGGCGAGTGAAACGGCCTCTGACGTAAGCGGCGCGCTGTGACGTCACAATCCAGTACCGCATGGAGCTCTATCAGCCGCTGTGCATCAGCCGTTGCTAAAAGCCGATTGTTTATTATTCACGATCGCGAATAACTTCGAAATGACAGAAGAAAGGTTCGAAACAGCACAGTCAGACAATCTACCATGTGTAGATGTCATCATTCTTGAAAAATGCGACTTTTGTGGCCGCAGAAATTCGCGGATAACAAGCAAGTTTGTAAGTGGCGTCTTTTATATACGTGCAATGTACTGTAACCCATAGTATTAGGATAACAATGAACCGGGATAGATATCACATCACTTTCAACATTTCCTTCTAGACTGATTCCCCTATTAAAGAAGAACACTACATTTTCGGGCTTTCAGCATTAGTAAAGTAAGAAATCGGATTTCAGCACTAACATAAACATATAGGTAGCATTATAGTACTAGTCCGCTTCTGTGGTGTAGTGGTTAATGTGTGCCACTCCCGGAGGCCCGGTTTCAATTCCCGGCTCTGCCATGAAAGTTGAAAACAAATAGTACGAGGACTGGAACGGGGTCTACTCAGCCTCGGGAGGTCAACTGAGTAGAAGGGTTTCGAATCCCACCTCAGCCATCCTCGAAGTGGTTTTTCGTATTGTCCTACTTCTCCTCCAGGCACCTAAGGCCACGGCCGTTTCCTTCCCTCTTCCTTGTCTATCCCTTCCGATCCTCCCATCCTCCAACAAGGCCCCTGTTGAACATAACAGGTGAGGCCGCCTGGGCAAGGTAATGGCCCTCCTCACCAGTTTCATCCCATACTCAAAGTCTCACGTTCCAGGACACTGCCCTTGAAGTGGTAGAGGTGAAATCGCTCGCTGAGTCCGAGAGAAAACTAAACCTGAAGGATACACTGATTAAGAAAGAAAGAAAGAAAGAAAGAAAGAAAGAAAGAAAGAAAGAAAGAAAGAAGGAAAGAAAGATCATAGTACTGTAGGGCTATAATCTATCATTCCCAAAAAAATATATATTTATGGTTGGGACAACTGGCCTACCCACTTCCAGGGCCCATGAAAGAGAATTAAATATCTTTGTGGAGGGAAAAAGTTAAACATGATAAAGATAAATATGACTTCATCTAGTTTTCACAAGTCGGGCTGAGTGGTTCAGACTGTGCTGGCCTTCTGACCCCAACTTGGCAGGTTCGATCCTGGTTCAGTCCGGTGGTAGTTGAAGGTGCTCAAATACGTCAGCCTCGTGTCGGTAGATTTACTGGCACGTAAAAGAACTCCTGCAGGACTAAATTCCTGCACATCGGCGTCTCCGAAAATCGTAGAAGTAGTTAGCGGGGCGTGAAGCCAATACCATTAATTACATTTGGCTTTTAACAAGCTGAGCATATCAGGAAAGAAAAGTGTCCCGGTGACATTTTAGTTGCTCAATACAGGAATGTCTTTGGGTGCTGTGACTTTTACTTTTTTTTTCTGTTTGCTTTACGTCACACCGTCACATATAGGTCTTATGGCGACGATGGGACAGGAAAGGCCTAGGAATGGGAACAAAGCGGCCGTGGCCTTAGGTACAGCCTCAGCACTTGCCTGGTGTGAAAATGGGAAACCACGGAAAACCATCTTCAGGGCTGCCGGCAGTGGGGTTCAAAACCCACTATCTCCCGGTTGCGAGCTCACAGCTGCGCGCTCCTAACCGCACGGCCAACTCGCGCGGTATTTTTACCCTTCTGTTTATTGACTTGGCTTGTATAACCTAAAACTTAGGCTAAGTTGGATAATATTTTAAACACCTACATCACTATTTTCACCTGTGTGCAATTATGTTATTTATTTCATTAATATTATGATAATTATTATAATTGAGCATTGTTAACTTATAAGACCCCAACAGACAAGCATTGGTTTAGTGTAGAGTTATACATTTGTTAAATTCACGTTGTTTCCTTTCATGATGTACAGGCCTATTCTTTGTTACATTATAGAGTATTTAGATATAGCCTAAATTTCTTTACCAATTAAGCTCTTCAATAAAGACATACATAACTGTCCCATGCCAAGATATATTGGTAGAATTAGAGCTGTCAAAATGGTTCATAACCCCTTTGATTTATTATCTTGACATGGATCACCCAAAACATAGGTTAGGTTAGGAGAATACTTTAATAATCAGCATTATTTAATGCACTGTTTTTTACTTTCATATTCCAAGATGTAATTGAAGCATTTAAATAAAGCATCATACATTAAAATTTAAAGTTTTACCACTAGAACAGCTGACATGGAAAAGTGATTTGAAAATTCAAACAAATTCATCTTACGTTAAAATCTTCAAAAAAATAAACTGTAGACTTTTCCGATATATCACCAGCATTTCTCCGGCTCGCCAAAATCCATTTCTCCCTAGTTTTAGCGTTTTTGGAACATTTATAAACAATTTGTTTGGTATGGTATGCGATGTGCTATTGCACATCGGAACTCTACACCATTTATAAGTTTTCTGCCTCACTGTCTGCGCAGGATTCATTTTAAGTCTAAAATATACCACTCAGATTATTATCCAATGTATAGACCTCGAATTTAACCATACTAGACACTAACGTAAAGTAGAAATACGCGAAGTGTATCCTGTTTCTCACAGCACACTATGTGTTACTTCGTCTGCTAATTCAGTCAACCTGTACGATGACGTCAGACCAATGAGATCGCGTGCTTGCGTGACGTGACATTTTCGTAGATTTTTATCACGTTTGGAGTTATTATTTGTACATTCTGATCACATTTTTGAATTCTGCATGAAATTTTGAATCAGATTAGCATATTTTTAATTAAAACCCCGGATCATGCATGTTCCCTATTTTTCAAGTAATGATTAGTCAAAATGCTAGAATTTCAAAAGCTTCACAGTTAGTGGAATTGATAGAACTTCTGAAGCGCAAGCATCCGTGAAAAGATCACTTAGTATTTCCTTCAGTAGAAGGAATCCAAGAGATTATCAATCTTCTTTTCCTACCGCTTTTTCCCACACCTGTGGTGTCGCGGGTGCGAACAGCGTCGCACATGTGGATTTGGTCCTATTTTATGGCCAGATACCCTTCCTGGCGCTAACCCTATATCCTCCTCAGTCCTGGTGTCCAGTCAGCTGGACAGTTTTCAAAAACATATAACACCATTACTGCTACATGAATCAATGGCTCTAATGAAACATGCCATTTTTCTGGTGTTTTAGGTGCAACAGATAGTACACTCGCAAGAATCCAATCACCTGGAGGCAGCAGAGCTGAAATATGCCACAAACTGAAGGGATACTTTCTTCTACTGACATTGTAATATTCTTTCTAGTACTATGCAAGTTTCAGCATAATTCTACATTCCTGCCTTCTACTGCCACTGCCTTGCTTACCTGCTGCAACTTCCACCCTTGGGTATGTGACTGTGATGTCACTGTTCTGAAAAACGCTGGCTCTCTCTTACCTATGATTCAAGATTTTTCCATTGTGCTATATAACCCAGGCTCCACCCCTCACAAGTCAGTCTCGCATCGTTATGGAATGGTGGAGCACCAAGGACCTGTGTGCCGTCTTATTATTTGGCCATTACCATCTTGGGCTTTTAACATCGTGCAACTTGGTGAACAAGAAAATTATACTGCTATTCTGACTTGAGACTTTCACTTGGCCCATCTGGCCTTATTTCTTTTACCACCACCAGCACCACCACCACCACCACCACCACCACCACCACCACCACCACCACCACCACCACCAAACGTTTTCATTCTTCCCCTGAAGAGGGAGGCGGGCCTCTTAACGGTGACGCCGTCTCTCACGCTGGGAGATGTGCGGAGAAGGTGAGGGGGTGGGCAGCCGTGGCCTACACTACGAACTGTCCCGGAATTCGCCTTAGTGTAGGAGAATGGAAAACCACGGAAAACCATTCTCAGGACAGCCGACGGGTGGGCCCAGGTGTGAAGTCCGGCACTGTGCCCCAGACCCATCTCCCGAATGCTGAGGCGTAGAGCCACGGTAGAGCCGTGGCTACCTTTCCTCTGCTCGGTTGGCCGATCAGAGTACAGAGCTGATGGACCATGGCAAGCCGCGGCCTCTTATGGGACATAACCCAAGGGCCGAAACCCACTCTGCATCTACCGACCTCTTTCTTTTTCCCCTAGACCCGGTTTCTTATGAACTTTTTCATTCAGCCAGCTAGTATCAGTGTTAACATTTGAGGTGCAAGATTTATCGTTTTCAGCTTAAGTTGCTACCGGAACTATGCTCTGGACAGTGGAACATTAATTGGAATCACCTATTTACGTGTTTGAGATACCTACTGGTTGTTCAACACTTGTATTTCTTAAACAAATATAGCTACCCAGCAAAGAATCTCTTCCTCCTTGTATCCATCTTTATCCCCCCCTTCTCGCGTTTCTATAAAATCATTCCGCTTCTTTCTTCTTTCTTTTGAGTTCCTTCACCATTTTGTACATTTTTACAATTCTGTAATTATATCTGTGTCACGTCAAAATTTATATTTACCTATTGAATATACTTCTACTACCTATGTGACATTTGTAAATGTGGCATATTCCTACTTCATACCTATTGATTTCAGAGCTGTTCCTACTATTTTCATTGCTCGCTTTATTATGTTGGTGTCCTTATCTTAACAAAAACTTCTCTCTTATCCTCCATTAACCCTCTTGGAGCCAGGAGCCGATCTGGTCGGCTGCTCACCATCAGCTGGAAGAGGCCAGAGCTCCGCCTCCACTCTACTACTGTAAAGTGCCAGGCCTCTTTCAGTGGAAATACATGTATTTTAAAATTTGCGTATATCTACCGGTGTATAGCAAATACTGGCATGAAATTTTCTACACATCGACTACATAGAATAACCAACTGGTTTAGAGTGATATAGAGAGTCGAAAACGTTTTATTGTTGATCTATAGTTGTCAATAACGTTTATTTTTAGGAAGAGAAAAATATTCTCGCACATTCTCTCTCAATATCTACTTTCAAAAAATCACTTACGATACAAAAGAATGTATGTAATTATGTATAATGTATTTCTAAATACAATTCTATAGAATAACTAATTTGAAAGAGAAATATAAAAACATTAAAAATAAAAATTCAATCACATGTCACTAGTAAAAACATGGCAATATTACTCACCGATAAAATTTGCTTATATGCATCGATGTATGGCAAATACTGTACTGACAAGAAATGTTCTACATGCGGACAACATAGTATAAAAATAATTTTGAATTATTAAAAAAATAAAAAATAATAGTTGATATTATAGTTTTTGTTTTCAGCAAAATCATTTTCTCATTCTCGGTTCTAGTATCTATTTGAAAAATAATTTTACAATACAACAGAATATACGTAATTAAGATTTCTATAACGTGCCAAAGCCCTGATTTGCTTTGGCCTACCAAGCGACCGCTGCTCAGTTCGGAGACCTGCAGTTTACGAGGCAAGGCATGGTCAGTGAGACAAATCCTCTCCGTCATTATTCTTGGTTTTCTAGACCGGGGCCCCCCTCTCACCCTCAGATACCTCCTCTATTGCAATCACTTAAGGTCACTTAGATTAAGTGAACCTCGAATCAACCCTCAGGACCTGGCAAATATTCTTGACCGGACGGGAATCGAACCCATGACCTCCGGTTGAGAGGCAAGCAGGCTACACTTGGCCTGCGGGGACCGGCATTTACGTAATGATAGAGGACTATATGCGACAATAAGGTTTAGCAGAGAGAAAGTGAAAAGTAAATTAAAGTATGATATGGGGATGTTTAGGTCCAAGAAGTTCCTTTGAAGGAGACAGGAGGTTGAGGAATGTTGTCGAGTTCATTGGGACAAATTTCCACAAAATGTTCTCCAGAGACATCATCATCATCATCATCATCATCTTTATCACTAGTTTCATCTAGCACCATATTCAGAGTAGCCTTAGTGCCGTTAGAAACAATTAAACGTCTCTTCTTTAGCAGCGGTGATTCCGCGGGCGTGTCCAGTAAAATTTCGTCGCTACTCTCTGAACTAAATTCACTACGGCTATCCAATAAATCCCCCGCGTTTACTTCGCATTGTTCCAAATACTGCATTAATTTATAGTCATCAATACCTGCTGAAAAATTATCACGTTCTCAACTTGCCATTCTGCTGTCACAAATTCACTCACTGCAAGGAGCAATCTTTTACTGACCGGTTAGCGGTATTTGTAAACGCAGGAAACGACTCTTGTGAAAGCTATAACACCCTCTTAGAACTGCCAAAGCAAGGTCAGGCACACAATAACGTGTAGCCCCTTTAGTACAGGTTGTAACAAAAGTATGCACATCACTATAGGTTGCCTCAAACTTATGTACATCACAGAATTTTAAGCCGGCCAATGTAATCGGCTCTGGCAACTTCCGAGTGGATTTTTAAAGGCCGACCAGATCAGATTTGGCAATTTAACGGGCGGGTGCTCGCACTACCGCCCGGCACCAAGAGAGTTAAATGTATATTTATTTGTTCTCTTTATCAAATCCGACCGAGCTCGATAGCTGTAGTCGCTTAAGTGCGGCCAGTATCCAGTAATCGGGAGATAGTGGGTTCGAGCCCCACTGTCGGCAGCCCTGAAGATGGTTTTCCATGGTTTCCCATTTTCACACCAGGTAAATGCTGGGGCTGTACCTTAAATAAGGCCACGGCCGCTTCCTTCCAATTCCTAGGCCTTTCCTATCCCATCGTCGCCATAAGACCTATCTGTGCCGGTGCGACGTAAAGTGAATAGCAAAAAAAAAAAAAAAATAATAATAATAATCAAATCAAAATCTCTTTATTTGCAAATGAGGTGTCTACCTCGGTGGCCAATTGTACACTACAATACATCATTGTCAAGCACTAAATAATAAATTAACAACAGAAGAAAATTTTCCTATAATACAATGTTATACAATTTACGCTAACAATTTTTTCTATTAAACACACAGCTCATCCTTAATAAATTTATATTGTTTACAAACTTCTACTTATAATATCTCCTGTACTACTTACAAATATAGTCAACTGATATAAATGATACTATACAACTGGTATAAGATTGAACTTTACATTGCATTTATTTACTTTTTTTTTTTTTTTAACCCATTCTGGAACCTAAGTAGCATAACGACCTGCTGTGTCTTAACCAGAGCTCCTTTTGCCACCACTTTTCAGAGTTCCTGAAGGGCCTCCACAGCTACCGTAGCGGTCCCAGGGCCCTCGAAGTCCCCACTGTACTTCACCCCTACAGGCAGTCCCCTACTCGGGCTGTCCAAACTCCTTAAAACTCCTTAGAAAAGGGGATGGAATTAACTTATTCACACACATTTTTTTATTTACAATAACCTGCACTGGTCGAATGCCCTCTAACACTTCATTTATTTTCTCTGTTGCTGTTTATTCTCTTCTTGAATATCTGTACAGATTTTGGAAAAGGATCAAACACTACCCCTGGTAAACTGTTCCACTCCTTCACACCCTTCCCAATGAATGAAAATTTACCCCAATCGCTTCTGCTAAAATTCCTTCTAATTTTATATTTGTGGTTTGTCCTGCCGATATAATTATTTTCCAACTGAAGCCTCTCACGGATATCTCCCCATGCTTCTTCTCTTGTATAGGCTCTATATAATCCTACAAGTCTAGTTTTCTCCCTTCTCTTACTTAAAGTTTCCCACCCAAGTTCCTTTAACATTTCTGACACACTACTCTTTCTCCTGAAATCCCCTGTTACAAATCTTGCTGCTTTCCTCTGCACACTATCTATTTCTTTTATTAGGTATTCTTGGTGAGGATCCCAAACACTGTTTGCATATTCCAATAATGGACGAACCATACTTAAGTAACTTTTTTCTTTTAATTCTTTATTGCATCCTTTTAAGTAATATTCTGATCTCTCTAATCTAACCCTTTTTTATCCTCTGGGACCCATCATCTTCTCTCTGCATATTCGTTTAATACACCGTTATTCTACTACATACGTCAGAACCCTACTACAATATTTAAGCGATTAATGATCCTTACCCCCAAATTCAAAATCAGGGAGTAGTTCTGGCCAGGTTCAGGTAACGACGGTATAATATTTAATAACCCCCATATCCGAGCACAGTTTGAAGTGCGGACAAGTTTAAAAAAAGTGATCCTGAACAGCATGGAAGGGACGATAGAGGTCTGTAAAAGATGGTTTCGGTGGTGATTTTTGTTTTAAGTGGAAGTACAAATGGGCAACCATCCTCAATAAAAGAAAACAGTGGGGGAGGAGGGGGGAAATTTCCAGCCCTCAATGCGACTGCCATGGTGAAACATGGTCCACCATGTTATGGTGGCAGGGTTTCCATGGAAAATACCAAGAGCTTCATGCAGCAAGTGAAGAGGCAGTGAAGTGACTCAACTCTGGACATTAGGCTGTGATTGAAATTTACCATCCACTGATCCTTATGTCCAATTGATGTCGCTTGTATTTAGTGTTTAAAGTTTTACTGTTCATTTTCTATTCCTGTAGCCTCCCACTGCTCTCAGAAAGTTTTCTTCGATGGTATGTCTTCAGGTTGACAATTATTGAACACTGGCATTCCAAAGGATTCACTGCTTGGTCCACTATGTATCTCTATATTCAATTATATATCCACAGTTTTTAAGAATAACCCCACGGCACTTAATGCCCTTGAAAGGGCTTTGGCCTGCCCAGCGACCGCTGCTCAGTCCGAAGGCCTGCAGATTACGAGAGGTCGTGTGGTCAGCATGGTGCATCCTCTCGGCCATTATTCTGGGCTTGCGAGACCAGGGCTGCCATCTCACTGTCAGATAGCTCCTCAATTCTAATCACGTAGGCTGAGTCGAACTGGAACCAGCCCTCAGGTCGAGAGAAGAATCCCTGACCTGGCCGGGAATCGAACCGGGGGCCTCCGGGCGAGAGGCAGGCACACTACCCCTACACCACTGGGCCGGCACAGTTTTTAAGAATAGTCTTTACCATATGCACACTGATGTTCAGGCATAATCCACATTACTCAAGTACAGTCAAGTACAACACATCAGCATACAGAATATTCGAATGAAGATATCAACTGTCTTATTCAGTGGACCCAAAATCATAATCTTCAGTTAAATATTTCCATGACCAAGCTCATATCTGTTGGCTATAACAAGCTCCTGAACTCTGTGGATTTCTATTCTCTCAGATGTAAAATGCTGGACACTGACATACCCTACAGTAATAGATTCAGATTCAACAAGTAAACAACGATGATCGACAGAGCTTTGACTTAAAGCACACAACAGCTGTGGTAAAAAAAATTTCATTGATGTATTTCTTGAAGCATAATATTCATTATATTCCTTCTAATATGTATAAGACACTTATCATAACTCTAACATTTCTGATCATCGACTATGGTTCAGCTATGCACAATGATTTATCTGATACATTGAATAAAAATTGCAGAGGTCATAATGTCTGTGTTCATTACATTTTCGATGTTAGACAAGATGAACACGACATTACCTTATTGCCAGGGAACAGATTTATATGTAAATACATCTCTCTATAGGAAGCTAAAATTAATTATATTTTGCATTATCTTTACAAATCATGATGTGTGGAGTTGAAAAATGGAGTATTCATTTTCCAAATTTTTCCATATTTTGGAGTGTAGCACGTATGTTCCATATTCTTCGTCAAAATCAATGTAGTCCATATTTCAGCTAAAAAGTATTAAATTATATTAAATTAGCAGTCCTCTCAATAGCGGAGAAATAAATTAAAAATCTATATTCGAAAAATTAATATTTTAACTGGTGTGCAGGTCATTATCACGCCTGTCCACGTCTGGGCTGATAAAATAAGCTGATAAGCGGTGCGAAGAAAGAGAGAGGTTGAGCCCGGAAGTGGTAGATATCAGCTGGTCAATACCGTGACTATCTGAATCACACTTACAGCCCTGATAAGCTGCATTACATAACATCGACGATGTGCTAGTGGTTTCCGGATTAGTTCGTAATTCAGGCACTCTCTTTGATTGCTTCATAACTCCATCTAGTTCACTACAAGTCATTCACAGTATGAATTAGCAGTACATTCAGTATGTGCAGTTGTATACTGATATTCATTGAAGACATTAACGTTGTTACAATATGCCTAAAGTAGCTCAGTCAACTGGTTTAAAATTGAAAAGTTACGTATATCTGAAATGAAGTTCTTGAGAAGTATGATACAGAAGAGTAGAAGAGACAAAATAAGGAATGAGAAAATCCGGGAAGAAATTGGAGTGGAAAAAATGAATGATAGAATAGAGAGGAGCCGATTAAGATGGTTTGGGCACGTAAAGCGAATGAGTGAGAAAGAATGCCAGAAAAGGTGATGGAAATGTAAATGCAAGGAAGGAGAGGCCGTGGACAACCACGATTGAGATGGAAGGATACAATTCAACGCAGTATTATAGAAAGAAACCTGGACTGGGCCACAGTATTGGAGGAGGAGTGGTGGAAAGACCGAAGAAAGTGGAGAGGAATCCATATTTACCGCTACTCGGCTACAGTTGGATAAAGGAAAATGATGATGATGGTTTATCAACTGGCAGTGAGATGATATTTTGTAATTTGCGGCATTGCACAGTGACATCTACTCGAAGGTTCCTTGTGCAACAGCACGTTTCAACCAGTAAATTCCAGGCTAACTAACAACGAGATTCAAAGCAGAGACAGTTGTTTCTGACACAACCAGCAACTTCCAGTGTAACGTCCGAGTTCAACACCGATCTCTGCTGTGCTCTCATCTCTGCTGACATACCTCTCTTCAAACTGAATAATCAGTGCTTCAGGGAATTCCTCGAGAAATATACTAAATGATCCATCCCGTATGAGTCAACGTTCAGATAAACGTACTGTTCAGCCATATACGATGAAATTGTTTGGAAGAGAAGACAAGAGATTAAAGACGGTCCAATTTGGGTTTCCATTGATGAGACGACAGACAAAGAAGGCAGGCTAATTGGCAACGTAATCATTGGTTTGTTAAGCTAAGATTATTGTAAACAGATTCTCTTACACTGTGATGTTCTAGAAAAGTGTGATAACAAAACTGTTCAATGAGGCTATGGGTATCCCTCTGGCCACACGGCGTTAAGTATAATAATATAATAATATTAGCGATGCCGCACCTTATAAATAAAAGCCGGAGAAGCATTAAGTGTTGTATATCCTACGATGACTCATTTAACATCTGTAGCACATGCCTTTCATTGTGTGGCAGAAGTGGTAAGAGGCAGTTACCCCAAAGTAGATTTATTGATTTCCTCACTGAAAAAAGTTTTTCTCAAAGCCCACAGAAGAGTTCATCTTTTGAAAGAAATGTACCCAGAGATTCCATTGCCGCCTAAGCCGATTCTAACTAGGTGGGGTATGTGGCTGCAAGCGGTTGAATATTATGTTGAATATATAGACTGTATTAAGAACGTTCTGCATGCCATGGACTCTGAAGATGCAGCCTCAATTGAAGCTGCGAAAACAGTTGTCTGCGATACAAGTGTGAGAAATGACTTATGTTACATTCAGCATAACTTTTCATGCATCACAAAAACACTGAAAAGGCTCCAAAAAACTTGCATCTCTCACTTTTTGAAAGTTGTGAAACTGTGAATAAAACTGTGGATCAAATAAATCGTGGTACAGGTAAAGTTGCAGATGTAGCGAACATGAAGATGGTCACTGTACTTTCAAAGAACCCTGGATATGAAGAAATGACAAAGGTTGCTGCAATGCTGTGTGGAGATTTATGTGTAAAATTAACAATGGATTTAACCCCAGCAGATACTGTGAAGTTGAATTATGCCCCCATTACCTCTTCCGATGTTGAACGCAGTTTCAGTCAATATAAATCTGCCCTTAGAAATAATAGGAGAAGATTCACTTTCCAGCACTTAAAAGTACATTTTGTAATCCATTGTTTTGGTAACAGAGAATAAAAGATTGTGTGTTCTTCAAATATATTAAAATGAGAAGTGCAACATTATGTTGCATGTAGATCTACTTTGTTTAGCTTCTTCGAACTTTGATATTAAATAGAAATTAATGTTATACAAGTAATTTTAAGTCCATATATAATTCCATATTTCAATAAAAATAACTAACTATATATGTACGTATTTCAATAATTATTAGTACAAATAAATCCGTTCCCTGCTTATTACATACAACTTCAGTACTTAAAACTTCGAGCCATAGACGGCTCTCGATTGTGCTGCTTATGCACAAGATATTTGTATACTAAGATCCCATGTTGCCTCTATAACCCATTCCCATTAATGACCATCCATTACAGAAAAAACTGATAATGCAAAATCTACATTTCAGACTCCCACACATCATAGTGTAAAATAAAATAGATGCTTCCTCTGCACAGCATCATGTCTTTTTAATATCTCTCATAGGGTCAGTTGGTGCATGCATTTCAGTGGGCTTGGCAGACTGATATGTAATAGAAACTTCTGGCTTGGTGAGGAAGGCAATGGGAAGCTACCTCACACCTCATTTCCCTAGTATGCCTGTTCAGTGATGGCCAGGCTATGACAGCTGCTGATGGAGCTGTCGAGGATCAAACTAAACTTTGGGCAGAATATCCAACATACACAGTATATCGTCGTTGCCGGGACAAAACCTCCTATGTGATAATATTTTTGGAGATATACCGACCCGCAGCACATACTTTATGAAGAGCGAGAATGCCTTGACAATATCCACGCAATATTGCACCTTAGACGACAGAACCTTACTGGCCAATGTTCTAAGCTAAAATATTTCACATAGGAGGTTTTGTCCCGGCAGCGACGATATTCATTTAATGATCTCATTTTCCATAAGCCACTGTTATTTTTTTTACTTTATTTTATTTTATTTTATTTTATTTTATTTTATTTTAACCTTAGTCAGTCCGTGAGTCCGTCCTTTTGGCAGCATTTCAGATAACTGGGCTCACTCCTTGTTAATCATCAGCATAGCTCCTTACTACAACTAAGTTACCCCACTTCAATGTTTGAAATATTTAAGGTTAACCACCGTATATTATTTTCATCCAGTTTATGCTTATAAATGTTTACTGTAAGTCTACGTTCTTCAGATTTCAGATCAATTTTCTCTTTTTCCCCTTCCTCCCCATATATTGTCTTCAGTGATGCCTATGCCATCTATGACAGCTGATAGTGGAGCTGTTGAGGATCCAACCAGCCTTAAGGCTGAGGACTGAACATACACATACATACATACATATTGTTTTTAATATAGATGCTACATTAAGGGGCTCACTAGACTGAGTTGCAAATTCTAATCAATATCAATTTGTATGCCAAACAAAATATGTACATATTTTCTATAAACGACTGTTTGTTTCCCATTCTTAGCTGGGGATTGGGATACAAATGTTGAGACAACCTGAGTGTTTACGATGATTTCAGGCACCATGTTTTACAGACGTATTCAAACAAAATTGCACTGGACCATTTGGTTCTACCAATTCCTTCCAGATTCTTACCATTTGCAACTCTCGCTGAAGTTAACAAAATGCTTACTTATATTTCTCAAGAAAATTTTGAAGAAACTTGAGCATTTTAACAGGGTTAAATTTTTAATTTTGAACACTGTATTAACTAACGAATTGCTTGTATATATTTCAGAACTGTTGATGAAACTGGGTCAAACAAGATGTCAAAAATTTACTTATGATGGATTCTGGAGTTATTTGTTGGAACTTTTTCCCAATGCGTCGATAAAGGGTGTCGTCTACTTTACCAGCCATGTTAACGATACAGATTCTAAGCCAGGGGCAATTTCTGAGCCAAGATGATGGTTTTATAAAAGGTCTGCTTACAATCGGGTAAATACGGTAATTAATTATGTTTTTAACTAAATATATTTTTTCAGGTATAATCTGTTATTAAACGTTTTCTTTTTTTCAGGTATTTTCTAATTTTATTAATCCTGAAGTAGACTGAGAACCTTACAGTTATAAACCAAGTCAAAACTGAAAAGAAATGGCTACCGTTATAACAAACTGTGCTCGAAGTTTGAATCTCATCTCATTTGCTGAACGTAGAAAAAAATTCAATTTAGTACTTTGTAAGTACTGGGAGTATTGATCTCTGGCAAGGATATGTTCCCGACCCGAGCTTATAGGCTGAATATCATCTCATTCGCTGAATATAGGATTGATTTAAATTCTATACTTCTGAAATACTGAGAATATTAATATGCAACCTCTAATGAGAACATGAATCTATGCAAGTAATTAACAACTACAACATTACCAAACAAATGAAAGTATGAATAAATATAAAATTTGTCTTACAGAGAACAAGAAATGTATGTGAAGACTTCATGAGCACCAGAATGCGTCGTAGAAGATCCTTGTTAAGGATGCAGTTCTTTATGTGGTACGTGTGATGTTCCACACAAAATGACAGCAATTCTAAGATTAGCCCCAGCAGTTGTACAGTCTGATAGTCCTCCTTAGCTGGATGATCCTCCACTGTATTAGCTAGAAGAGGTGCTGCAAGAAGAACAGTATCATCTATCAATAAATGAACATACAAAACAAATTACATAAGGAAGATATATATACATACAGTGGAATCTTGTTAGCATGTTTTTGAAGGGATAAAAAATGTGTAAACACTGTACGTGGGTAAACGTACTAATGGAAAAACAATTGTGAAGACGACTGTTATTTAAAGGGGCCGAATATCTGCTGCAGACCACACACCTCACACTGGAAAAATATTACAATTTATTATGTTCAGGGTAGTAATCTGATTTTTTTTTTTAAAGTTTAAACATATTAACTACACTACGGACTGAAACACTATACATATCCAGAAAGAATAGCTTTGTCTTTTCTCCTTTTTTGCCCCAACTTTTATTGAATCCATCTACGTTAATACAGCCTACAGCCATATATCAACAACAACAACAACAACAACAACAACAACAACAACAACAACAACAACGCTTGACAAGTCATCAAACAGGATCCACTGCTTCGGTGGCATTTGACAGTTTTCACCAGTGTTGGTTCAGTTTCATTCTCTCTGTCATTACTTTCCACTTGCAGCTTCTCAGACGTACGCTAACCCAGGATTTCATGCATCAGATTCTATGAACAGTAAAACCTCTTTAATTCAAAGTCATTGGGACGCAAAAATTGGACTTCGGTTTACGCGATTTCGAATTAACCGCCAACTCGTAATTCAGAAATGCCAACCCTTGCGGAGTCACAAAATATTATAAGACCCGTTACTGTATGCCATTAACCTCGATTCACAGTTTAAACCTTTCAAATGCCATAAAAAGAAACTATTTCCAAAATGGATAACTCACTGGCAAACATAACCACACGCAATGAAAAAAAGAAAACTATTCAAAGACTAAGAGAAATTTATACTGGCTCCTCTGTAAAAGTGCTTTATTCATTGGATTACCGTACTGTATGCATTTTAGATGCCTTGTACTTGCACAGAAAGTACACGATGCCCTTAGAATATCGTGGCTTATCGAACTTTCGTATGGCGAGGGGAGAAAGTTTTGCTTTTGTCTGCATTACAACACAGTACAGTGACTATCGTTGTACGATTTCCCGTCATGGCACTTCTCTGTTCTCTCATAATTCAGAAATGCCAACCCACGCCGCATCACAAAATAGTCTAAGACCCATTAATGTATGCAGTAACCTTGCTTCTCAGTTTAAACCTTTCAAATGCCATGGAAAACACTATTTCCGAATTGTATTCAACAGCAAGATGCATTTACATTATTCAAATAATGCACTTGAATAAAACACTGGTAAACATAACCTCACGTAACGAAAGAAAAAAAAATCAAAGACGAGGACAAATTATGCTGGGCCCCCTGTGGAAATGCTTTATCGCTTGGATTACTGTACTGTTTGCATTTTTAGATGCCTTGCACTTGCACGGAAAGTGCCCGACGCCCTTACAACATCGTGGCTTATCAAACTTCCATATTGTAATTTTATCGTATTTTAATGTATTGTATGTTATTAGTGTTTATCACATCCATATCCAAGAATGTTCCAGAATGCATAGTACAAACATACCAACGAACGTATACAACGATTCACCAATATGAACTAAGTGTACCTCAAGAATGCTATAAACATTTTAAGTGTAGACATTGTATTTCACCAAATTATCTATTACTCAAAAAAGAACAGTACACCAGAATTTTATGTAACATACACATGTAACAGAATATCGACGCTTGTTTTTTAAACCAGAAGACGCATCATATCATTGTATATTTTAATATTATCACTCATATCATGTGACACTGTAGCCTCCGTGACTCAGACGGCAGCGTGTCGGCCTCTCACTGCTGGGTTCCGTGGTTCAAATCCCGGGCACTCCATGTGAGATTTGTGCTGGACAAAGCGAGGCGGGACAGGTTTTTCTCCGGGTACTCCGGTTTTCCCTGTCATCTTTCATTCCAGCAACACTCTCCACTATCATTTCATGTCATCTGTCAATCATTAGTCATTGCCCCGGAGGAGTGCGACAGCCTTCGGCAGCCGGCACAATTCCTATCCTTGCCGCAAGATGGGGGCTTCATTCATTCCATCCCTGACCCGGTCACTGACTGGAAAGCAGGTTGTAGGATTTCATCATGTGACATTCATCATTAGATTTAGTAATGTTTTAAAATTATATATTAAGTTAGCTTTAGATCTCATGACCAGCTGAGGATGACCTCTGTGAAGGTCGAAACCGGTACTGCATAGTAACAAGACATAATGAAGTATTGATTAGGTGGACGGTACCCATTCTTTGTGATTGTGAAAACTTCCATATTACGAGGGAAGGAAGCCTCTCGCTTCTGTGTGCATTGCAATCTTCAACACAGTACAGTAACCCCTACCCTTGTACAATTTCCCGGCTGGCACTTCTCTCCTTTTAAACCATAAGTCCATTTGGGCTCGGCATTGACAATAGTGTTCGGTGCATATGACGTATGAACCACACTTTTCCGCCAACTGTCAGCATCGCTAGTGTTCGCGGATTCTGCATCTCCTCACACTGCCTGCTACGTGATATTGTGGCGTTCTTTAAAATACTGAATGCAAAACAATTATGATTTCACTCGAACTTAGCAATTATGAAGCACACTGTAGACACACCGAAGTGAGTGAAAGTGGGGGAAAGCTATCCCTGCACATTTCGGAAGACGCGTTCTTTCATGACACGGAGAAATTTCGAATTTAAATTAGTCCCTAAAATACTTTCTTTTTTCAATATAAAGGCAGATTTGATTTAAAAGTCTGGAATTTCAGTAATAGGACCGACACTGTTCTTCGAATCACGAATTATCCGTATTTCGAATTCAAAACCGTACCGCATGTTTCTGGGAACGAGAGCTCCTTCGAATTAGGCGAGATTTAGAATTAACTGATTTTGAATTATTGAGGTACCACTGTATATATCCTTTTAAGTTTTTCAGTCTGTCAAAGTATGAAATATAACACTTAGAACGCCATAAATACCTGTAGACGTACAAACAGGTTGACAGGTACACATTCAAAATTGTTAGGTATGGGGATCCACCTATTCAATACAAGAAATAGTGATAATTATGAAGTCATCACTAGGGCTTGGATGTTTAAGACCTAAAAATAGCCCAAATATGCAAGCAAATATGACCTCAAAAGTGGCAAAATATGACCTCAAAAGTGACGAAATATGACGTAAAATGACAAAGTATGACCCGAAAATGATTAATCTAAACATGATCATTTTAAAATAAGTTATCAATCGAAATGGCAATTCCTTTGATACATATTTGTTCACTAAATTTTTAATTCTTACTTTCATATTAATTTTCTGAGTCGCCATAAGACCTATCTGTGTCGGTGCGATGTAAAGCCACTAGCTAAATAAAATCTGAGTATACATGCTTCGCAGTTATTCACAGTGTATTGTCCTTCATTCATTTATCAAGCATTTGTGAATACATACCTATAAAGTTCTAAATTAAGATTATCAGATCACACAATATTTTAAAAGTCAAGACATGTTTGCACCCTACATTGATGGTTTGAAATTTGAAAAAACTACAAATCAATCTATTTTTAAATATTTTGGAACGTTTAAATCCAGATTTCATTAATATTACTCAAATGCGTTAACCTTTAAATTGAGCACCACGAAATGAATTAGTTTAGTTTAGTTTAGTTTATTGCCTTTCTTATATGGCGGGGCTCAGGCTATGAAGCCTGCTATTATGCCAAACCATATTATACAACAGCTTTATAAAATCATTTTTACATGTATTTCTAAAAATCACTAAAAGTAATTTACTTAACCTCTAAAATTTCTATCCTTATTGATAATTAAGAGCTAATTATTAAATTTTACGTTGGTGAAATCTACTATTTACATATTTGAATACCACATTAAACATTTCCTTTTAAATAGCCTCGGATTGCCTATGCCTCTAATTTCAGCTGGGATTGAGTTCCAGGAACGTATGGTAGCAGGTATGAATGAGTTGTTGTACGAGTTACTGTGGTGAATGGGAATGGACAAGAGGGAACGTGTGGATGACCTTGAGGGAGCTCTATCGGAAGGGGAGAGGTATTTAAAGTCTGTTCTAAGATAATCTGGTTTGCTCGTTTGCAGAATACTGTGGAGAAGGGAAACAGCGTGGTATTTACGTCGTTCAGTCAATCTTAGCCACGACAGCTGAGAGAGGAAAGGGCTAATATGAGTTTGTATTGGGATATTTAATACGAATCGAGCACAAGCATTGTAGGCTCGCTGTAGTCGACATGAATGTGTTTTGCTCATACTATTATAAACTACATCTCCGTAGTCAAATATTGGAAATATTAGACTCTGTACTAATAATTTTCTTGTGTTTCTTGGAAGGAAGTCCCTCATCCTTTTTGCAGAATGTAATGAGTAGAATACTCTTTGACAAATTTTTGTGACGTGTTCCGACCAACTTAAATATTTATCGAATACTACTCCAAGGTTCTTTACATGATCGCTAAATGGTACTGGTATTCCACTGAGCATAACACTGGGTATATACATGTTTTGTATTTTAGCATGAGATTTATACGTGCCAATTATGATGGCCTGTGATTTTGATGGGTTCATTTTCAGGCCATGTCTGCTAGTCCAGTCATTAACATTTGCTAGGTCTTCGTTTAACTTAGTGATTGAATTGTTTAAGTCATTAGGCTTTGTGTGAATATATAACTGTATATCATCTGCATACAGGTGATATTTACAATTGGTCAGCGTCTCAGATAAGTCGTTCATGTACAATGAGAACAAAAGTGGTGACAAATACTCCTCCCTGAGCCACGCCCATCTTAGTGGTTTGCCACGAAGATGTATCGTTTCCCACTGATACGCGCTGCTGACGATCACTAAGATAGGAGTGTACCCAGGTTAAAGTGCTGTAAGAAAATTTCAGCGCCTTAAGTTTAGCGAGTAATATGTCTCTATCTACACAATCGAAGGCTTTGCTTAAGTCCAAGAGAACAAGTATAGTCATTTGTCCTTTATCTATCGCTAGTTGCATGTCATTTGTCACTTTAACTAATGCAGTGGCAGTACTGTGGTTTTGTCTGAATCCCAATTGATATTTGTCAAGTAAGTTGTACTGTATAAGATATTCAGTCATTTGTTTATGTACTATTTTCTCCAACAATTTTCCTAATATAGGAAGGATACTTACAGGACGATAATCTTCGGGACTGTTGGGGTTGTTGTTTTTAGGGAAAGGTCGGATGATTGCATGTTTCCAATTAGAAGGAAATACTCCAGTCATGAGTGAGTTGTTAATGATATGCGTGACCGCTGGAAGAATGATGTCTATGATTCTTTTTAAAAGAGACAGGTTAATTCCATCATGGCCAGTGGACCCTGACTTTATTTCACTGAAGACTTCCCTATCATCACTGGGGGTCACATGGGAAAAGTAGAACTGCTCGCCATTATGTCTTATTTTTGAGGATATTCTGTTAATTACTGCTGCTTTGGTCTGTTCGCCAATCTGAGAGGATCGTGAGCTAAAGTATGAGTTTAGGTCAGCTAGTGGTACATTACAGTTGTTGTCATTTGTCTTGTTTTTGCATAATCCCATTTCGCGAAGAGATTTCCAAATCTGAGTAGAATTTTGAGTGTTCAAAATATCATAAGAGTGACGTATTTTAGCATTTCTAATTAACTGTGTTGTTCTGTTTCGGAGTTTTTTATACTTTCCGAAATTGTCAGATGTAGGATATTTCACGTAATAATTATAGGCTGCGTCTCTTATTTTCATCTGGTCACGTATTTCTTGGGACAGCCATGGGTTTGAAGGTCTCTTTACCCTAACAGTGCGTAGTGGTGCATGTCTGTCATACAGAGTCAGAAGTAGTTCGTTAAAATGATTTACTTTTCTGTCAATGTCATTTATGAATTGAATGTTGTGCCATGGTGTGTTAAGAGCATCTTCAAAAAATGCGTCTTCATTAAAGTGTTTAAAATCTCTATATGTAATTAATTTCGGCTTGAATTTAGGGCACTTCAAGGAATATGCAGCGTAAACCATGTCATGTCGGGAGAGACCGGGAACGGGCATTTGTCCATGAGTTAGGATTCGGTTGGTATTATTAGTAATTATTAGATCGAGGAGCGTACGTGAGTTGGCAACATGGTGTGTAGGGTTTAGGGGTAGTATTGTCAAATTAATGGATGAAAACATCTCAATCGTTTTGTTTCGGTAGATTTGTTTGTCAAATCTGTATTAAAATCTCCCATTAAAATCAAATGCTCATACCTGGGTGTTAGATCATGTAGGGCTTCCTCTAGACTTGTGATGTTACCAGTCTTCGGTGGACGATACACCACACCAAGCAAGCACTTCGTACCGCGAACTATGAGCTCAACGAACAAGAATTCGGGGCTACTGGAGAACTCACTGGGGGATTTTAATATCACCTTATACTTCACATCATCCCGTATGTACATACCGACTCCTCCACCGAGCTTACCGCTCCTGTCATTCCTAACTAATGAATAACCATTCATACTAACAAGAGATGAAGGGATAGACTGACGCAACCACGACTCGGAGAATAGTATGGCATGCAGGTTGCAAGTTGAGAATATTTCGGAGAATTCCGGGAAATGCGGGAGAATGCTCTGAGTGTTTACATGAGCTATTTGTAAGGAGGTAGGGTAAGGCGAAAGAATGTCTTGAAGGTGATTAGCGGTACTTAGGGTGGGGGCTGGGAGATACAGGTAGTGACCTGCTTGGGACTGTGAGTTGGAGAGGCTGAAACTAGAGGCATTTGTTACCTGGTTACTTGTTGCTGCCAACTTAAAATTTAACTGTGGTTATAAAAGGAAAAACTACACTAGATAAAATTAAGAAACTAAAAACTGAAATTAATGATAAAAATGTAGGCTATAGCTAGAGTTGAAATTATGATTAAAATTCTATACAGCGGTATTTAGTTTACAGAATGTCGGCTCATGGTTAGCAAATACGATCGAGATCTTCGCGGTTTGACACAGGTATTTTACGAGTTCCCTGCTTAACATAGATTATGCCATCCTTCGACCACACGTTCCGCACACTGAACTTACTTATAGCGTCCTGTAGAAGCCGCAGTCTCTCTGGGGTTAGGTCCTCTCTAATTGTTTTATTTGTACCCTTGAGTTTCTTTTTGTTTATAAACATCGCATTTCTTTTCCGGTACGAAACAAACTTCACAATTATGGGTCTTGGACGGCCAGTTTGACTTTTCCCTACCCTGTGCGATCTGTCTATTTCGTCCACTGAGAGATCCACCCCAATTTCACGAGCAATATCAATGACAATATTGTCGGTGTTTTCTCCTGCAGTTTCTTCCACACCAAACACACGCAAGCACTGTCTTCTTTGGTACTGCTCTAAACTGTCTGTTTTAATTTGCAGCTCCCTTTTTAATTCCCTTATGGTCGTGTCTCTTTCTTCCAGCGCACGCTTTAGTTCTTCGATCACGCTCGTATTGAAATTTATGGTTTCTTTCAGTTGCTCTACAACTGTCTTCGTCACCTGATCTTGGATGAGGTTGGCAAGCGTGTTGAGAGTCTCCTTACTGCACAGCGCTTCCTGCACTGCTTGCTTCACAATGGCTTCCATTGGCACCTCTTTAACTTTGGGTGGCATGGTTGTTTTTGTAGATATTTCGCTTCAGGTTTCACTGAACACTTCACGAACACTCTGACGTGAATAACTGTACGAGTTAGAGTAATGTATCACACTTGCGACTGTCAAACTGCTAAAATTCACCTCCTAATGCCACACAAACCACGAGCCTCGTATTTCGTGACTATACACTATCCGCCATTACGCCATTAAGTAGATGTCTTTCAATACATTATGGTAGGGCGGCAGGACAATTAGTGCAAACTCGCATACCTTTTTCATTCTTTTCCGCAGATGGAATCCAGTGTATGACAAGATTCATATTCAAAGCATAAGGCGCGAAAGACCTCCCATTATCACTTAACACATTATTGTAAGAAGAGAAGCTCCTTTCTACAACACAAGACCTTATTAGTGCATATTTATGCACTCGTCCTGAAATGTACTGGTAAAGAACATCATTTATCTTGCACACACAGCGAAAAGTGTCATTTCGATTAAGCACGTTTTAAAGTGTTTACACTGTTGCCAACTATTCCATGTGATTGATGTACTGCAAGTTCAGCACTTCTCACAATTTCAATACGTGCATGAATTTCTAAACTAGCAGCTTCTAAACGAGGAATTGCACTTGATATAATTCCAAAATTAGACTTAATATATGCCAAACTTCCTGACAAACTGTTAGAAAACAACTCCTGTGCAATATTGATAGAAGAGGCCGACATGATACCGAGAAACAGTTTTGTGAATACTAGTTCGTATTTGGTAAGTTGAAGGTAATTTTGCACAGCTACAGCTGTCGTCAAACCGCCGAAATATGACATTTCTACGAAAAAAGCTCAAAATATGACTTTATGACAAAAAATAGCCAAAATATGCATTTATATGACAAATAAGAATCACTTAATTGTGACGATAATCACCTGATTTGCACCAAAATCCAATCATGCAAGAAAATAGAAACAAAGAAAAAAATATGACTTTTCCTAAACATCCGAGCCCTAGTCATCACATATTCATTTTACTTGGGATGGGTTTCGGCAAAAGCGTATGCCATCATCAGCCTAGGAAGTAAGACAAAGACACTGGAGATATCTAACAATTTTGAATGCAAATTCGATTCAATACGGAACCTGAAAAAGAAATTTTTGACACTAGAGAATGACCGGTTTCGTTCTACAAGAACATCGTCAGATTCTATCAAATCACTTATAAACATGGTATATAGACTTGTGAGTAATTGACTTAGAGATAGCTCCCGTAGTGGGGAAATAGCGCTTTGTTCGGCCCAGCGAATGTAATAGGATGACATGGCGTGTAACAGCAAGGACGTCAGATCTCGTACGGGCTGCATGAGCAACAGCTGACTACAGGATGGGTAAGACAAGATCTCAATGCATTTCATCACAGCCAGACTGTCAGCTCCAGACGTATGGACTGCTCCATCTCTGAAGTTGTGCAGGCACTGGAGATTCCAACAGCAACTGTATTGAAAGTGTACAGCGTACGTACATTCGGACAAAACTGACACCACCAGAGTTAACTATCATGGTATACGATGCACAGATGAAAGGGGTCACCGTCGGCTACCTGGGATCGTAAGAGCTGATAGACCGGCCAAGTGCAGCAGATCACTTGACAATTAAATGCTGGACAACAATGACAAGTGAGCAACCGTACAATCCAGAACCGTCTCCTCGCCACTGGGTACAGAAGCAAGCATCCTACATACACTACCTCTGCTCAAGAGCAACTGCAATACTCAGGCCTCAAGGCAGGTTTCGATTAGTGGCAAAATAGCAGTAGTACGGGCCTTACATGAATTCAGTGTGATCGTGAATGCCAGTTTAAAGTAATTGTTGTGACTGAAGTATTTCGAGTCTACTTTTGTGGCTGCTGTTTATAGCTTTCAATAGTGATAAGGAAGTATAAGAGTCGTCATATTCTTTTTTTTATTTTTTTATTACTAAGTATAGGTTATCACCTGCTTGCTCGTGGTCACGTGTAGGTTATGAGTTTGTTTATCTTCGTGTTTGAGTGTCATTATTATTATTAGCATCGTTTTAGAATGTCATGTACATATTTTAGACTAACATGGGTCGATCATGTTATGTACCTGTACCTCTCTGTAAGTCAAATTACGGAAATTCTTCGGAAATTTCTGCCTTCCCACTTCTGAAGGACAAAGTCTTATGAGAGAAATGGATTTGCTGCATTCATCATGAAAATTTCACTGTCAATATTAAGACTATTGTCTGCATCAAACATTCTGACCATAAGTTTATTGTGTGTGAAGATGTTTTTCCTGTTGAGAATGGTGAACCGATTCGCATCCCTATGAAGAATCCTAAATTAGCACCTGATGCCTATTCAACCATATTTGACAATCAGCCTTCATATAATACCGTAAGTTTCCCTTGAGAAAGAAAGGCCCCTGAAGAGTGTAAACAACAACTGCTACAGAGACACGAAGAAGCATTTAAACGTCGGTGTGAAGAGGACAAGATAGATAATTTTCAAGTTTTCAGACAGAAGTGAAGAAGAGAAATGCGAGCCCATTGAATGTGATTATAAAAGATGATAGTGTTATATTCTTAAAACTTCCAGACCAAGATATTCCATCAATAGTGGTGAGTTTCAAAGTGATAAGTGGCCTAGAAGTGAAAGTGTATTTTAAAAACATTCCTTTACCTGCAAAATAATTATTTATATTAGGATGTGAAGGATAGGATGTCCTGAACTGTGACAGATGGTGCAAATTCAAAACTCTGGTAAGTTATCTTGGTAATTATGAAGAAAGTAGTATTGAACTGGGTGACAAAGTATTTATTTTGGTGAACTTTCTGAAAAAAGCCCCTGCTTTAGATTGTGAAAAAGGAGAACTGAAACACAATAAAATTAAGTTTGCAGTAGAACAGTTGGAACTTAATTTACAGAAGCAAGCGAGATATTCTTATGACTTGCTAATATGGGCAGCAACATTTTACTATTCTTTTTCGGGGGTGTATCACATGTTGAGAAATACATATGTGATGACTTTACCACATCCCGTCTTTTAGGACACTTTATGACAAAAATAAGTTTAAATAGTACTGGTATTGAGCCTTCTCAAAAAGCATTTTTGCAGGAGAATGCTTAACTTCTCCAACACAGTGATAAAGTTGTGACACTGATGCTGGATGAAGTCTCTGTCAGTTCTAAACAGACATATAAAGCTGAAACGATTTTAGGAGTAGCACAGCTGAATCCAGCTACTACCATTCAGGTTTTTATATCCTCTTCTATACTTTATGACCACAAAAACACTTCTGAAACTCACAAAAGAGGTTCTGTTCTAAACCTTATGAATGAATCAGGGTTTGAAGTAGTGTGAATGATTTCTGACAATCATAGTACAAACATAAGAATTACTGAACTGTTGTGTGGTGTTTCTCTAAAACCTTGTGTTCCAAACTCATTTAATTCATTGTGTGTCATTTATCTTCTTTTTGATAGTGTTCACATATAGGTTCCCTATGGGAATAAACATCTTTATCATCTGATAAATTTTTGAAAATGAGACAAAGTCTCCCATAGTGCATTGGCACCGCCAGTGGCTCCAAATAGCCTATGCAGTGGCCTCCACGGTATGTACTAGCCATGCGTCTTGGTGGGTGTGCTATTTACCAACTGATGAGCCCAACTTAGCACACTGGGGTGAAATGCTGGCAACCAGGAATGAGTTAGCTGGAAAATTTATAATGTCCAATAACGGACCTACTTCCCGGCATAATCGTCGCCACCGCGTAATCGTCGCATCCTTTCTTTTCAATACAAAAATCGGACTTTAAACCTTTAATCAAATAATCGTCGCACGTCCAAATTTTGTTCACCAATCTGGTTAAAAGGTAAATGGAACTGCAACGTAAGTTGCACATGAATGCGCAATTTAAATACGTGTATGGTTTATGGGAAATTTGGCAACACAGTCACATTTGCAAGATGTTGCACAAAGTATAAATAATACCAGTATATGTACGACGCATGGCTTACCGGTAGGCTATTGGCAGTTTGACAACGTGGTAGCGAGACAGTGTACAATTTATTCACCACCTACATATTATGAGTTCTCATTCGAAATACGTAAGGTTGTAAGTTATCGCTTATCAGCAACGTCGCCAGGAAATACCGGGTACGTAGGTTGAGTGGACCTCGAACCAACCCTCAGATAAAGGTAAAATTCCCTGACCCGGCCGTGAATTGAACCCGGGGCCTCCGTGTAAGAGGCAGGCATGCTACCCCTACACCATGGGGCCGGCTCCTGCGTTATTGCGCACGAAGTGAAATCCAAGACGATAACGCAGATTTCCATGGAATTATTCAGCTCATGGTCAGCCGAATTATTTACGATGTCTCAGTTGTCATCGCTAGACTCTTATCTTACTACTACGTCATAAGTGTCCGGGCATGGGATGAAAACTTTTACCCAAGCAGTCAAGATAATTATTATCCAATGCTATTAGAGTATTTATATTATAAACTCGTCAGTAATGTAATGTAAAATCATCAATAACTGGGAAGAAATATTAACCTAATTACCATATGTTTAAAAGAAACTGAAAAAATGAATGTTTGTTACTGACGTCTCGGAACACGGTCAACTATACAGTAGATCTACACCGCGCTAGCTAGAGCGATGTATGAAGACGTCCGTGCTCCGGTTTGCGATTTTCGCGCAAGCGCACTAGTGTGTCGCAACCAACGAGCTCAACTGATAACAAATTGCTGCATGCTTCCTTGCTGCCTAACAGTACTGGCTGCTCTGGAATGGACAGATCACAGATGTATTTATTTGTTTGTGACTGACGTGATTACTGTACATGTGTGCGTGGGAATTTAAGTTTTTAATTTGTGTTTGGGGTGTTTGTAGAAATAATTTGTTTTAATAGTGAACAATTATGGAAAGTCATTTATATTGCAAAACATTAACGTGTGAAGCATTTATAAGCGATTATGGGTAAATACAGAAACTATTCTGCGGGCTTCAAGCTAAGCGTAATTGCCTTCACTGAACAGCACGGGAACAGAGCTGCAGAAAGAAAATTTTCAGTGAGTGAAAAGTTGGTGCGTGACTGGCGGAAATTAAAAAGCAAGCTAAAAAGCACAAACCCTTCTAGACGCACGTTTAGAGGTCCTAAAACAGGGAAGTTTCCTATAACTGATGAAGTGTTTATGAACGTCAAAGAAATACGTAGCAATGGCTGCAGTGTATCATATGAAATGTTACAAATTAAGGGACGGGAGGTAGCGCGCAAACACAACATACCGGTAACTCAGTTTAAGGCGAGTCGTGGGTGGATTAAGGGGTTCATGCAACAACACAATCTGTCAGTGCGAAGGAGAATAATACTAAGCCAAAAGTTGCCTGCTGATTACAAAGACAAGGTTGTAAATTTTCACCAATTTGTCGTACGTTTGCACAAGGAAACTTCGTACTTGCTTTCTCAAATCGGTAATGCCGGTCAGACTCCAGTTTTTTTTTTTAATATGCCTCCCAACAGCACTATTGCACTAAAAGGATCACGGAGTGTATTAATGAAAACCAGCGGTAGTGAGAAGTTGCGATGCACAGCAATGTTAGCCATTACAGCTGACGGAAGAAAGTTGCCGCCTTACATCATTTTCGAGAGGAAAACGATGCCTAAGAATATACAGTTTCCCCGTGGAATTCATGTACAAGTGCAACCAAAGGATTGGATGGACGTAGAACTCATGCTGCACTGGGTTAAAACTGTGTGGGATAGAAGACCTGGTGCACTACTAAAACAACCTGCTCTGCTTGTTTTAGATAGTTTCAGAGGTCACCTCGTGAACGAAGTGAAGCAACTTCTCAGTAAAAATAAGACACGACAGACAGTCATTCCTGGTGGCCTAACATCTGCTTTGCAGCCACTAGACGTATGTATTAATAAACCCTTTAAAGACCACTTACGTCGATTTTACGAGTGGATGATGAGCGGCGATCAGCAATTGATGCCCGCTGGAAATATCAGGCGTCCACCCATGGACTTGTTATGCTCGTGGGTGATGAAGAGTTGGGATCTTATACCACCTGAACTAGTCTCCAAGAGCTTCAAAAGGACTGGGATTTCGAATCCACTAGACGGATCCGAAGATGACGCAGTGTGGCAGAGAGACGAAGAATCTGATACTGGTATTAACAGCGGTGAGGACGGAGCATCAGATACCGAAACCTGCGATAGTGACACAGAAGATTTGGAATAAATTGTGTACCGCTAAGTCCGTATTTCACAACAAAGCGATAATTTTTTGCAAGGATCACGGAGTGTATTAATGAAAACCAGCGGTAGTGAGAAGTTGCGATGCACAGCAATGTTAGCCATTACAGCTGACGGAAGAAAGTTGCCGCCTTACATCATTTTCGAGAGGAAAACGATGCCTAAGAATATACAGTTTCCCCGTGGAATTCATGTACAAGTGCAACCAAAGGATTGGATGGACGTAGAACTCATGCTGCACTGGGTTAAAACTGTGTGGGATAGAAGACCTGGTGCACTACTAAAACAACCTGCTCTGCTTGTTTTAGATAGTTTCAGAGGTCACCTCGTGAACGAAGTGAAGCAACTTCTCAGTCATTCCTGGTGGCCTAACATCTGCTTTGCAGCCACTAGACGTATGTATTAATAAACCCTTTAAAGACCACTTACGTCGATTTTACGAGTGGATGATGAGCGGCGATCAGCAATTGATGCCCGCTGGAAATATCAGGCGTCCACCCTTGGACTTGGACTTTAATACTCAAATTAATGACAATTAACTTAATACGTTCATTTTTATTTTCAGGTTTAAAAAACGTTCGCCAAATTGTTGCGAATAATTATGAATTTTGTTTTAGACTATTTTAATTATTTTGATGTATAAACGCGAGTATTACGTACATCTTAAATTTGTATCAAATACAATTTAGTTATCAATAAATTTTTTTAGTAATACAAATACTGGTATTAAAAATTCTTTGTATAATGGTCGCACCCTACTATTTTTTTGAAAATTTTGGTATAAAAAGTGCGACGATTATGCTGGGAAATACAGTATACTGGTATCAGAAATAACTGCCTCAATAGGTCTAATCAAACACTCACTATTCCAAATCTTGAAGAGACTTTTCCAGTAATTAGTAACACGCTCAGTATTCCTGATGGCACTTCTACATGTCGGTAATCTAAAGTTGAAGCTCGGTTTTTAGACTTGAAAGTTGTATTCCACTCAGAAAAAACATGCTTTTGAAACTGGCACAGAATTTATCAAGAAAAGCCCTTTTTCCTACTTCAGTAGAATGAAAGAATGTTTCTTTGGCAGTAAATATTTTTGATGGGAAGAAGCTCTTGAAGTGTTGAAGAATGAAGGTGTTGATATTTCTATTGGCACAATCTAGATCTTGAAGCCGATTCATAGGTGGTGGGCAATATACAGTAAAACCTCATTAATTTGAAGTCGCCTGGACGTAAAAATCGGACTTTGAATTAACTGCCTACTCGCAATTCAGATGTGCCAACTCTTGCCACATCACAAAATATTCTAAGACCTGTTACTCACTCCATAGGCTTCTGAGAGACGTGAAGTTCCCGTGACAATCTCACAATCCTCCTCCATCCTTTTCGATCTTGAACCCGCTCTCAGACCAGTTTTATTCTGGAAGGAACTTTATTTTCTGCCCTTGAGCAAAACACAGCTAACATTACCATCCATACACAGTATGCACATGTTAATTAATGCTATGGGAAAGCCATACTCCATCATGATGTTCCACAGCCCTTCTCTGTCGACTGAATCATATGCCTTTAAGAAGTCTATAAAGAGATAATGAACCGACTCCTTGTGTTCCCACACCTTATCATTAATAGTCTTAATTGCAAATATGTTGTCGTATTGGATCTGTTACTGCAAAAAACGTTCGGATAGTCCCCAATAACATCTTCAGCAAAATGTTTTAAACGCTGTAAAAGAATAAAAGACAGAATTTTGTAGGCCGTGTTTCCAAGAAATATACCACGATAATTTTGGAGTTCTTCCTTATCGTGCCATAAACTTAGAATGAACTTATATATGTACTTATGTAATCTTTTTCCGCCATATTTAATGAGCTCCGCAGAAATGTTGTCACTACCTGAAGCTTTATTGTTTTTTAAACGCATAATACTTTGTAATACCTCTTGATATGATGGCTCTGGTATTAGTTCTTCTGATGGGGAACTGGATGGTTTACCAATACAGATTTCTGGATCAGCACAATTCAGCAAGGAATCTTAAGTATTACTTACAGTAATTTAATAACTTGTCCTGATCAGCAATTAAATTTCCAGACTTATCTCTCATAATACTCGATTTTGGTTGAAATCCTTTTTTAATTGTGTTGAGAGTTCCATACATCTTGCGGATGTTCGTGTTTCTGTTGTCATCTTGGATTGATTCTATTTGTTGTCTCAGGTAGACTTTTTTCTTTCTACGAATTAATTTACTACATTCTTTCTGTTTTTCTCTGTATAGTTCCTCAACACCTACATTCTTATTAGACTGCAGCCACTTATTATGCCATATTGCCACTTCATTAACTGCATCTTGACATGCCTCATCGAACCATTTCTTTTTCTTACTAACATCTTTTGGTATCACTTTCATTACTACTGTTGTCACGATTTGTTTTGCGTTATTCCACATTCGTTCACAAACTTCGCGATTGGTTTCATCAATGTCTTCTATAGGATCTTCTCCCAGAATATAAATCTGTTTGTAATTTCCACATTGGGTACTTTTAATCCTTCATCCTCCTGCTTCAGTTTCACAGTGTCAACTTTGCATCTTTCCTCAGCCTGCGACTTACAAGAGGTTTTCAATTTAATTTTAACAGAAGCAATTATCATATTGTGATCAGATCCTATCTCAGCTCCTCTGTAAGCTCTGATACCAGTTATGGAGCTTCTATGCCTGTTATCAATTAGTACATGATCTATCTGATTGGCAGTCTTACCGTCACACGAATACCATATTTCCTTATATATTTGTTTTATGTGGAAATATGGTACTCCACACATTCATGTTTGTGGATGTCACGAAATAGATTATTAGTCTGATGGCATTATCACTGCTTCTGTCATGCATTCTTTTCCTATTGTTGGCATAAAAATTTCTTCCTTTCCAACTTGTGCACTGAAACCACCAAAAATCTTTTGACATCATGTTTGGGTAATTTATTCCATAGTTCTAACAACTCATAAAAGGAGTCTTTAATGTGATCATCCTTGTAATTTGTGTGGGCATGGCAGTTCACCAGTGATATGTTAAACCATTTAGAATGTACCCTCAAATAGCATAGTCTTTCATTCACATGCTCAAAGGACAGCACTGACGATACTAGTAAAGTTTGGACACAAAATGCAATACCAAATTCGTGGGGCCCAGTTCCTTTACCACTCTTAAAAACTGTATACCTCTCCATGTCCTGTATACCATTACCTAATAATCTAGTCTCTTGAATTGCAGCGATTTCCACTCACTTCTCCAACTGTTGACTGAGGATTTTGAATGATCCAGGTTTATGCAGTTCTTACATTCCAAGTTCCTATTCGTAAAGCCGATTTCCATTGCAGGGTCGTCATACTTTGATATCCATTCTTATTCATCCAAGGCAAATGTGAGATATTCGTAATAACCTTTTCTTTAAGATTTACCCTATGTGCAACCCCCAACCTGGAAGGCCAGAGACTTTTCCATCACGGTGGCCATACCTTAGTAGAGTACTGTAGTCCCAGTTTTTAGGTGCCAGGTACTCACCAAGGGCAAGAGAGTGCCCTTCCTTCTACCCCGCTCATCCCCCCTCCTAGGAGGCCATTGGCATTTGGTAAAATGTGGTCTCCTTATACTGGGAGATACTCAGTCCCTGCATTCCTTAGCCGCCTGTATATAATATATATATATATATATATACAACCGTTGCCCCCTCTCTACCAAGAGGAGGTGAATGTCAGGATTTCACAGTCATTGAAACTGGGACCAAAAGGCATTTTCCAGTTTCTCTAGTTCTTCAGAGATACCCATTACTGCATGCAATTAACCTTGATTCACAGTTTAAACCTTTCAAATGCCATGAAAAACAAAAAAAAAAAAAAAAACCTATTTCCAAAATGTATCCAACAAGATGCATTTACATTATTCAAATAATGCACTTGGATAAATCACTGGCAAACATAACCTCGCGCAATGAAAAAAAACCACACGATTCAAAGACAAGGAAAATTTATGCTGGTCCCCGTGCACAAATGCTTTATTTTTTAATTACTGCACTGTTTGAATTTTTTATATGCCTTGTACTTGCACGGAAAGTGCCCGTCGCCCATAAAACATAGACGCTTATCGAACTTCCTTACGACGAGGGTAGGCAGTCTCTCTCTTCCGTGTAAATTGCAACATGGTACAATGACTCCCACCCTTGCATGATTTCCCAGCTGGCACTTCTCTCCTTTAAAACCATAAGTCCATTTGGGCTCGGCATTACAAAAAACAATACAGTTTCATCGGCATTGACAATATTGTTCGGTGTGTATGAATTGATTATATTAGACACGCTTTTCTGCCAACTGTCTCCATCCCCAGTGTTCACAGATTCTGCTTCACCGCACAGTGCCTGCTACGTGATATTGTGGCATTCCTTAAAACGCTGAATACAAAAGAATTACAATTTTACTCGAACTTAGCAAATATGAAGCACACTGTACACACTGAAGTGAGTGAAAGAACGGAAAGCTAATCCAGCATGTTCCGGAAGATGTGTTCTACCATGACGCGGATAAATTTTGAATTCAAATTACACTCTAAAATACCATTTTTTTAAAAATGCAATGGCAGTTTTGAATTAAAAGTCAATTTTGGTAATGGGACCGACATTCTTCGATTTACGAATTATCCGTATTTTGAATTAAACAATTTAAATACCATACCTCATATTTCCAGGAACGCGAGCTTCTTCAAATTAGGCAAGATTTTGAATTAACCGATTTCTAATTATCGAGGTTCTACTGTACTATGTTCAGCATTGAATGAAAGGAAAATATACCAAAAATGACGACTTCCAATCCCATTACTGGTCCTGTAGTTTGGAAGGAAGGTTTGGTGCCTATAGAAGGTTAAGCGGGTGTGCTTATATTGTTTCAGTTGAACAGATTATTGTGTCCGAGAGAAAATTTAAAGTGCTTAGCATACTAAAAATGCAATCTGGTAAACTTGGTGAATTTACACTAGATTTTTCAAGTGAACTACACAATGACCAGGAGAAACAAGTTCGGAATTTAGACAGGATAGAGCTAGCATTAGGTGACAGAGTGTGTAACAATTTCACCCCACTCACAGACGAATCTCATCTGTATTGCCAGCTGTACTAGTATGAAGGTCATTGACAAGCTTGGTACAACTGTGCTTATTGTGTTGAGATGCTACATTCAGAAGAAAAAATAGTGATACACTGTGATGTTGACCAAATGCTCTCATATTTTAGGCAATTAAACAGAAATGGCTTGAAGTGCCCATCACCGATCACGGTTTCTGTGTGTTGAAAAATATTTACGCTTTTTCAGGTCACCATAAGTAGCACTTATGAAACAGAATATTTAAAATTAGAAAACAAAAGGGATGCAATAGTTACCTTAGGAGTTGAAGCTTTTGAAATTAGTGTTACAATGCAAGTAATGTGTGCAAGTGTGGTGTTCCTTTGACAAGAATTATGAAGAAGTGCGTGAAAATTCTGGCCAATATTTTTCTTAACAACAACAAAAAAGGCTTAAATGAACAGAAAATCTCCCAAGAAATTGCCAAGAAACTTGAAAAGCAGGGTACCAAGAGGAAGACTGATGGAACAACTCTTGGGCAGAAACAGCACATTAGGAAAGAGTTGAAACTCAGTAGCAAGTAACTTTAAGGTAATGAAAATGAAAATCCACAGCCTGTTTCCAATCATTAGACCAGGTCAGGAATGGAATGAATGAAGCCCCATCTAGCGGCGAGGATAGGAATTGTGCCAGCTGCCGAAGCCTGTCGCACTTCCCTGGGGCAATGATTAATGAATGACAGATGAAATGAAATGGTATTGGAGAGTGTTGCTGGAATGATGACAGGAAAAACCGGAGTACCCGGAGAAAAACCTGTCCTGCCTCCGCTTTGTCCAGCACAAATCTCATATGGAGAGACCGGGATTTGAACCGTGGAACCAAGCGGTGAGAGGCCGGCGCACTGCCGCCTGAGCCACAGAGGCTAATTTTAAGGTAATAAATTAATTAATTCTGAGTCATTAACTAATGTTTATTTTCTGGGGTAGACTCTTTTTCCTCCTAAAGTTATCACCACCTTGACGAAGGCAAAATGTTGCGTGTTCAAATGATCCTTCGAGCTATGCCAGCGGGAGCACATGCTCCTGGTAGGGCCACCCAAGCCGGACAGGTCTAAGGTAATGATCCAGACCAAGAGCGATACCCTGGTCCTCCTCGTAAAAAAAGGAATGTTACGGATACCTTAAGACAGACTACAGGAAAAGTGGATAACTTGGTGATGACCCGGCGAGTAAAAACTGCTTAAGAGTAGGAAAAATGATATAGTAGCAACGTGGAATGTAAGGACATTAAAGAGACCTGGCAAGTTGAAGGAATTAAGGAATTAAGGAATGAACTGCGTAAGTATGACGTGAAAATAGCAGCATTGCAGGAACTAAGATGGAAGGGGCAAGGGATGAACAATGTCTGGTCAACATATCCTGATTGTACAATGTAGAAGATGAAGGCAGTAATGGCACAGGATTCCTTATACAAAAGTCTGTACAGCAAAGTGTGATCAACTTTACTGCAATCAACGATAGGATGTGCTCTTTGAGACTTCGCTCAAAATTCTTCAATGTTACAATGTTTTGTACAGAAGAGGCAGAAGAGGAGGAAAAAGATGCATTTTACACCAAATTGGAGGATGAAATTAACAAAGTTCAAAGACATGATGTGAAAATGATCCTTGGAGATCCAAATGCAAAGAATGGAAGAGAAGAGGTATATAAACACACAGCAGGGAAAGAAAGCTTGCACGAAATCAGTAATGATAATGGTTTAAGACTGATTGACTTTGCAAGTGGGAAGCAGATGATAATCAAAAATACTTGGCACCCGCAGAAAAACAAAGGAGACATGGATATCACCAGATGGTGTAACAAGAAATCAAATAGACCATGTTATCATAGATAGGCGGCATGCATCAGACATCATGGATGTTAGAAGTTGTAGAGGTGCTGATGCCGATTCAGACCATTATCATGTAAGAATAAAATACAGACAAAAAATAGACTTGGCAAGGATGGAAAAAGTAAGAAGAAAGACAAAGCATAATGTAGAGGGTCTTAGAAATGAGGAATTGCAAGAGAAAAACAAGAAGAAAATAGCAGAATCTTTAGAAATAAGAAAAGAGTTATGGGAGAAAGGAGAAGTGGAAAGTAAGTGGGAGATACTGAGAACAACCATCAGTGAAGTTGTAGATGATACTTTGCGAAAGAAGGAACATGTAAAGAGAGCACCAGAATGGTTTGATGCATGCTTAAAACTAATTCAACAGAGAGATGAAGCTAGGAAAAGAATGCTTCAAAGGAGGACAAGACAAGCAGTGGAAGAGTACAGAGGGAAGTGGAGAAGAGCCGATAAGATATGCACATCCAAAAAAGAGCTTTTGAAAGAGAATCGAAGAACTGGATGAAATGAAGGATAGAAATGAGGTACGAAAGTTTTATGAGAGAACAAAAGATTACAATAAGGTGAATTTAAGGGTTCTACTTTTTCAATACAAAACAATTATACTGTGCAATATATCACAACATGTTTAATATGGTACTGGTTTCAACACTATGTTTGTGTCATCATCAGCCGATCATTAAAAAGAGCAAAAGAACAAAATATATGAGACAATATTCACACACGACACAAATGACAAACGTAACACTTAAAAGTAAGATAGTCCTTGATGGAAAAATCCACATTAAAGTTTAAAAACATTATTCTTCTTGTTATAACGTATTTAATACATGATAGTCTTGATTAATCATGAGGAGGAAAGCCAAGCTTTAATGCTGAGACTTAATTATGTGTTTAAAATCTTGAATATACACATTAACATTTTGAAGTTGTTGTCTTGTTGTGACAGAATAAAATGGATCTCTAAACAGAGAAACAACTTTTAAATACAATTGATGTACAAGAGCGGCTATAAAGTTTTAAGTGTTGTGGTACGTCAAGCAGTGGAAAGCTATAAAGGGGGTCCTTTTTTATATATATATAAGACCTAGGCTTCTCAGTTTGATGCGGAGCGTAAACAACCTGAAAAAAGAAGAGGCCTAATTAGGTATGCAAAAGACAAAGATCTAAGGAAACTGAGAGGAAGAAGAAAGACTTATTGAAAACAAATGGAAATGAAAGAAAAACTAATAGTATGAAACTCACCCTGCTCAGCGTGCCAGGGAGCCTGTTGTGTGGAGAGGAACTGAGTTTTGAGTCGTGTGTGGAAGCAAGAATGGGGCAGAGGCGGAGTTGGAGGGAAGGGGTAATTCTCAGTTCAATACGGACCAATCGTGAAGTTTTTAACTTCAAAAGAACAAAAGATCATAAGAGAGAATTTCAACCAAGAGTTATTTCCTTTAAGGACGAGGATGGAAACCTCATCGGTGATAAGAGCAAAGTGCTCAAAAGATGGCAAGAGTATTTTTACAAGGTACTCGATGGAAATAATGAGGATGATAGAGAAGAGGAAAACATCAGTGATGATGGGGAAGAAGGAGAATCGAATGAAGAGTTAACAGACCAGCCAGATTTAGAAGACGTTAATATAGCAATTAACCCTCTTAGTGCCCGGCCCGGTGGCTCACACTATGCCAAGAGTGCCAGAGAGATTTAGAGAATTTTGCAGGTTCTCACTCTCTGGACTATATAGTTCACAAATATTACAACTATGACTTGAAATGTTTATTAAATGTTAACAAGAAGACATTCTTACTGCTGAACTAAATTACAGCACTAAAATGCTCTTGGGTATTTTGAAAAAAATATTTTCCAAACAATTTCAAAATACCAAAAATTAAAAATCAGAAAGAAAACAGAAAAAAACAGAAAATTAAACTCAACGGTAAATATTGATGACTTCTTTGAAATGTCCTATTTTACATTAATAAACATGTAAAGTTTTACATTTTTATCCTCAATAGTATAAGAGTTATGTACAATGGTATCGTAATATACAATTGGCATGTTCAACAATGGGATCAAACCTGGCACATGGGTTGTAGTCACGGTGACCAGATGGTTATACATTATCACTGTTCACAAGATGAAAGAATCTCAAAATCAATTGGAATCTGTTTCTTGAGAACATATTTCCAGACCACGGAATATAACGGGAGTTTTTGACCCAATAAGAAAATATGCTCGGCCTTGTAGTTATACCCATTTCCAACAAAACAGCAATGAAAGCCTTCATTTCAGTCAATGTAAACGGGCGCCACTGCTTTGCTCTGGCATATGGTGACAATACATGATTTCTCATATCTGCTTGTCTCTGTAGTTATAAGATTCAATAATTGAGCCGTGCGAAATAAAATAAAAATACGCTATAGGTTTGCGTCTGACGAATGGGCGTGTCTCGGGCTACGAGTGTCATAATAATCAGGCGAGGATTGGTATTTCGCATCTTGACCTACTTGAATTTCACGGAAAACAGGAAATTGTTGCTGTTGGATATTGTTACAGCCGTCATCATCATCAGTACTGTCACTCAGACGGTCATTACCACTTCCAATGTTTACATTCGGACAATGAGCACGTGGTTGAGTGTTTACAGAAAACTCGCCGTTATCAGTCCCAATAATACTTTCACTTTACCCTTCCTCACTTCTTGGAGGAATGAATTCCTTATCAGAGTCTTCATCATCCTCTTCTTCACTAGAAAGTATTAAGATATACAGCCAGTTCGTCATCGTTAACAAAATAACTTCTCCCGCTAGTCGGCATTTTACTCACACGGCATGGAGATCACACATCGTAGATGAACACGGACTTTAGAAATTCAATGCATGATAGCGAATGAATTTACGCACTATCTCGCGGCATAGTTAAAATCTAATGACAATTATCTAAGGACTCCACACATAAGATGTTGCAATCTGACGGCCCAAGTTGTACTAACACGTATAGAATTGCGCACTATCCAAACAACGATATATCGTGGTTGGCACTTTACGCGTATATACAAAACAACGATATATCGTTGTCTGGCTCTCTACGGGTTAAAGCATTAAAGAAAAACAAAGCCCCAGGTGAAGATGGGATGGAGACAGAACTGTTGAGATATGGGGGAGAAGGAGTAGAGAAGGCTGTTCATGAGTTGATAAAGGAGGTTTGGATGAAGGAGGAAATGCCCAAGGACTGGACTTTGGGCATAGTATGTCCAATACATAAGAAAGGAGATAAGGCAGTATGTGGAAATTACTGAGGGATTACTTTGCTGGATGGAACTTGCAAGGTTTTCAGTAAGAGATTAGCCTCAAGACTGGAACCATGGATGGAAAGGAGACTACAATATTACCAAGCAGATTTTCAGAAAAAAAAATCGCTCTATACTGGATCAAATTTTTATATTGCGACAATTACTGGAGAAGTTTTGCGAGTATGACAGGCAGCTGCACCAGCTGTATGTTCATTTTAAACAGGCATACAACAGTCTACAGTAGATAGAGGCAAATTTTATAAAATTACTAACAATTACCCGCGGTTACGCTTGCGTGGATTTCGTAATTTGATTAAAGTAATCGTTCCTCGGCATTGTACTAAGACATTATCTGAAAATTCCTATACTCTGCACGGCTCTACTTCTAAATTGACGTTTTGGCAGATTTTGGCTCTGTCTGGTGGTTATGCGCTGAAGCATGGACATCCAACCAATCCCAATCTGCCATTCACATCGATTTATATCGACAGAGCACGATCTCAAAACCCAGTTGCCAGCGTGTATTGTATCAAAATCAAATCAAAATCTCTTTATTAGCAAATGAGGTGTCTACCTCGGTGGCAAATAGCAGGCATACGACAGTCTACAGTAGGTAGAGGCAAATTTTATAAAATTACTAGCAATTACCCGCGGTTGCGCTCGCGTGGATTTCGTAATTTGATAAAATACATTATTGTCAAGCACTAAATTTTAAATTAACAAGAAATTTTTTTTTTTCTAGAATACAATATTATACAATTTATGCTAACAATTTTTTTCTATTAAACAAACAGATCATCCTTAATAAATTTATATTGTTTACAAAATTCTACTTATAATATCTCCTATACTTACAAACATAGTCAACTCATATACAGTATGTGGAATTACTTCAAATAATACTATGCAACTGGTATAAGATTAAAAATTTACATTACATTTATTTACTTTTTTTTTTTTTTTTACCCATTTTGGAACCTAAGTAGCATAACGACCTGCTGCGTCTTAACCAGAGCCCCCTTTTGCCACCACTTTTCAGAGTTCCTGAAGGGCCTTCACAGCTACCGTAGCGGTCCCAGGGCCCTCGAAGTCCCCACTGTACTTCACCCCTACAGGCAGTCCCCTACTTTGGCTGTCCAAACTCCATGGACCAGGGGATGGAATTATTTTTTTATTTTTTTTAACACACATTTTTTTATTTACAATAGCCTGCACTGGTCGAATGCCCTCTAACATTTGATTTAATTTCCCTGTTGCTGTTTATTCTCTTCTTGAATATCTGTACAGATTTTAGAAAAGGATCAAACACTACCCCTGGTAAACTGTTCCACTCCTTCACGCCTTTCCCAATGAATGAAAATTTACCCCAGTCGCTTCTGCTAAAATTCCTTCTAATTTTATACTTGTGGTCAGTTCTGCCAATATAATTATTTTCCAACTGAAGCCTCCCATGGATTTCTCCCCATGCTGCTTCTCCTGTATAGGCTCTATATAATCCTATAAGTCTAGTTTTCTCCCTTCTCTTACTTCAAGTTTCCCACCCAAGTTCCCCTAACATTTCTGATACACTACTGTTTCTCCTGAAATCCCCTGTTACAAATCTTGCTGCTTTCCTCTGCACACTATCTATTTCTTTTATTAGGTATTCTTGGTGAGGATCCCAAACACTGTTTGCATTTTCCAATAATGGACGAACCATACTTAAGTAACTTTTTTCTTTTAATTCTTTGTTGCATCCTTTAACCCCTCAGCGCCGACCTCTATACGTTGTATAGACCCTCTTTTCTTCCGTAGCCGCCGACCTCTATACGTGGTATAGATCCATACATGGTTTCACATTTACGGCTATAGCGCGAAGAGTTTTGGAGTTATTGATATGCAAATTGTTTTGTTTCCAAGAAGACAGTTTCGGCTTTATCAGTGCTGTAAATAAGAATTGAAAAATCATTACAATGTAGTTGTTTTTGCTAGGATAAGTATTTGTCAAGTAAGTCTGAGCACTAATCTCTTGCTTTTTTGAAGTCTGTTTGCTTCGTTCTTTCCCACAGAATAAAATAAAGAAATGATGATCTGAGAAGTTTGTCTTTTCGTGTGATGTTCTTCGCTCAATGTGTACATTGGGAGTTCGGTTTATTTATTATATTTGTCTTTATTTCTCAGCTTGTAATATTTTCGTAACTTTCCACGAGCGCTCTGTGTAGGCATCAGTTAGTGCTGCTTTCTGTCATACGGTACGAGAACCTGTTGTTCATGGTATATATCTCGTTTGAAAGACGTCTCGAACTTTTATCTGAAATATGTATCGAGTTGGTTTGTTTCGTCATAAATGTTATTCCCCTCATTCAGTTTTGTCCTGCTGCTTTCGGTCTCGCTGCAGCTTCACCAGTCCGTGTGACGCGCCGCGCTCAGCCGTGGTATGACTGACAGTAACGTGCTTGAAATATTGTATAATTCAGATGAAAGTTTAGTCGGAAGTAGTAGTGACAGTATAAGCAGCAGTGATAATGAAATAGATGATGTAGCAGTGGTAAATGATGAGAGTGACGATGAGGAGGAAACAGTACTTGTAAATTTTGTGTAAGAGACTATATATAATTATACAGGTCAAAGAGAAGTTTTCAACGGTGAATTCTGATTGCTAAATTCTCTATTAATACTCACACAGGTCACAGAGACAAATATTGAGCAATTACCTTATCGGGTTCAGCTGGTGAAAGGTTTGTTTACAAAATACGCTCGCTCGGGAGGGGAACGAAATATTCAAGGCCGGCGCGCATCAGATAATACAGTTCCAAGGTTGCAGGAAAGAATTTTATCAGGAAATTAGCACCCAAGAGTTGGAAATCCAAACCTCAGAGACATTGTATCCTCTGTTCAAAACACGGCGGAAAGAAGACGTCAGTGTACTGCTGCCAGGAGTGTGACTTGAGTCCCTGTCTCAAAGAGGGCTTCGAACTCTATCACACGGAACTAAATTACTAAGGAAATGTGAAACAATTATGTAATTATCTGCATGTACATAGTTCTGTCATAAGGAATTCCAAATTTCGTGAAAATCGGGCTACTCTTATACTTGTAGTAACGCTTTAAGTGAATCGATGTATTTCAGTCGCGCGTAGTTGAAATCTCATGCGGCCGCGGGGTAGGAAGCTATTTAAATGGCTGCGACGCTGAGGGGTTAAGTAGCCTCATTATGACATGTAACGATCTGTATGCTTTCCCAACAATGTCATCAACAGGACCCTTCCAGTGCAAATTACTTTCAAATCTCACACCTAAGTATTTGCACTTGCCATCTTTTGGGATAACTACCTCATCCAAAGTATATTCAAATTCAGTTTTAAAGCTCCTGTTTGTAAATGTTGTAACAGTTGATTTGCCTCCATTAACCTTCATATTATTTTCTTCAACCCACTGTTGAATACTTTCAAGGTCCCTTTGTAATTCTGAACAATCCTAAATGTTATTTATTTCCCTATAAACAATTATATCATCTGCATACAATCTTATTTTCGATGTTATATTGTTCCCTAAATCATTTGTGTATATTAAGAAAAGTAAGGGACCGATTATACTACCCTGTGCGATTCCCTTCCAAACTTTCTCTTCCTGTGATATATAATTTCCTACTTTGACTTTCTGAACCCTTGAATTTAGAAATGTTCTTATCCAATGTATAACCCTTACGTCCAATCCTAGTCCCTCCAATTTCTTTAATAACATTCCATGTTCCACTCTATCAAAGGCTTTGGAAAGATCTATGACTATGCAATGTAACTGGCCTTCTGAATCCAACTGATCTGATATGTCCTGCTGAAATCCCACCAGTTGTGCCTCACAAGAAAATTTCTTTCTAAATCCATACTGGCTCCTCATGAACCAATTTTTATCATCACATATCCCTCTGATGTCCTCTGCTATTAAACTCTCGAGTATTTTACAAACTATACTGGTCAGGCTGATTGGTCTGTAGTTCTCTGGTTTCCTTTTATTACCCTTTCCTTTATAAATTGGTATTATTATAGATTTCTTCCATTCTTATGGTATTACACTATTATTTATGACATAGTCAAAGAGAAATTTTAAATAAGGCACTATATACCACACCATTGTCTTTAATACCTCCCCAGTAATTTGATCACTTCCTGCTGCTTTTCCTTGCTGAAGCAGTTGGATTTCTCTGAAAATATCTTCATTTGTGAATGAGAAGCTTCTTGTTTCCCTATGTGTCTCTCTCTCTCTATCTTCTGTTACTGTTTCCAACTCCTGACAATCTTCTACTGAATCTCTGAATTCCCTACTAAATAGATTTGCTTTCTCAGTATCTGTTAAATAGTGTTCACCCCCTTCTCCCACCATTGTAGGAATTTGGATTCCTTTTCCTTTTTTGATTCCTAATATATGAATACATCTTTTTCCATTTCCCTTTGTGGTCATTACCCTCTTGAAGTATGCCATTCATATATTTCTCTCTTGCTTCCTTTTTCACTCTATTCAATTTCCTCATAAGCTGTTTTCTAGTTTCTCTATTCTCCCTACCCTCTTTGACTTTCCTGTTTACTACTCTACATTTTCTTTTTAATTTCCTTATTTCCCTTATATAATAAACAGGGTATTTGGTACGCTTCACGATCTTTCTCATTTTCCTTCAGTAATTAGTGTGTTTTTCATATTGTTGGAGGGTTCCAGTGACTGAGATCAGTGGAGTGTTCCCTTTGTAGGCCATAACCTCCTTCCTGTGCCAGCCATTAGCGGTGAGTGATGTTTTATTTCCTCATTCTCTTTTATTCTTAATAATATATTCTCTCTTAGTGTCAGATGTTGTTAGTGAGTGTAGTTTTTGTGAATTTGTTTTCAATCCATATTCATTAGTTTTTCTGAGTACGGTATTACATTTTACGAGGGCTGTTTACCGCGGTCGTATTGCATCAGCTGTCCTCGCGGGTGTAGCGCGCTGGCAACAGAGGAAAGGCGATGCTCATTTGTTTTGCGAAACTTCAATTTAGAAGTAAGGCCGTGCGGAGTATATAGTATAAACACTCACCTGAAAAGTGAGTTTCATTTACCTCATAAATTCTTTTTAAACCATGTTTGTGGTATTACCCTTTGGGGCTAAGACGACCATGCGACATAGAAATGTACATATGAGAAACAATCTTCTCTCAAGTCGAAAAAATAAATACATGTTCCTTTATTTTTAAAGGTAATTCCAAATACATATTCCCACATCTGTAACATCTTCAGTTTTTGAGATATACATAAGTATCCCCGTAAAAAGAATTCAACCCTTTGATCAGTATCTGCTGAGAGACCAGACTAACGACTAGTTCATCCAAAGGGGGGTAGCAGCCCTTCGGATGTTCCAAAGGTGCAGTCTAGATGACTGACATATGGACCTGTAATAATACTCAACATGGCTTAGCCGTGTTGATACTGCTACACGGCTGAAAGCAACGGGAAACTACAGCCATAACTAACTCCCGAGGACAGGCAGCTCTCTCTGTATGAATGGTGTACCGATGATGGCTTCCTTCCAGGTAAAATATTCCGGAGGTAAAATAGCCTCCCATTCGAACCTCCAGATGGGGACTACACAAGAGGAAGATACTGATATTCCGCGAGACGGAGCGAGGAATGTTAGAAGTCTGAATCATTGTGGTAGGTTAGAGAATCTGAAAATGGAGATGGACAGACTAAAGTTAGATGTAGTTGGTATAAGTGAAGTATGTTGGCAGGAGGAACAGGATTTTTGGTCAGGCGACTACCGATTTATCAACACAAAATCAAACGGGGGAAATGCAGGAGTTTGATTAATAACGAATAAGAAAATATGGCAGCGGGTAAGCTACTACGACCAGCATAGTGAAAGAATTATAGTTGCCGAGATAGACATCAAACCAATGCCCACCACAATAGTGCAGGTCTACATGATTACTAGTTCAGAAGATGATGAGGAAATCGAAAGAACATACGAAGAGATAGAAGATTTAATACAATATGTAAAAGGTGACGAGAATCTAATTGTGAAGAGAGACTGGAATGCAGTGGTAGGCCAAGGAAGAGAAGGTAATACAGTACGAGAATTAGAATTGGGACAAAGGAACGAAAGAGGAAGTCAGCTGGTTGAATTCTGCACTGATCATAATTTTATCCTTGCCAATACTTGGTTCAAACACCACAAAGGACGGCTGTATACGTGGACGAGACCTGGAGATACTGGAAGGTATCAAATAGACTTCATTATGATTAGGCAGAGATTCAGAAACCAGGTGTTGGATTGCAAAACTTTCCCAGGAGCAGATGTGGACTCTAACCACAACTTGGTCATAAAATGCCATCAGAAGTTGAAAAAATTGAAGAAAGGAAGGAATGCAAGGAGATGGGATCTAGACAAGTTGAAAGAAAAGAGTGTGAGGGATTGTTTCAAGGAGGAGAATGTTGTGCAAGGACTAAATGAAAAGACTGAAGGAAACAAAATAGAAGAAGAGTGGTTAGTCATGAAAAATGAAGTCAGTAAGGCTGCTGAAGAAATGTTAGAAAGGAAGAAAAGATCAACTAAGAATCAGTGGATAACTCATATACTACACCTGATTGATGAACAACAAAAATACAAGAATGCTACAAATGAAGAGGGCAGAAAAGAATACAGGTGATTAAAGAATGAAGTGGATAAGAAGTGCAAGGTAGCTAAGGAAGAATGGCTGAAGGAGAAGTGCAAGGATGTCAAAAGTTGTATGATCCTAGGAAAGCTAGATGCTGCATACAGGAAAATCAAGGAAACCTTAAAAAAAAAAAAGCTAGGTGTATGATTATTAAGACCCACTTCTAGGGAAAAAACACGAAGCAGAAAGATGGCAGGAATATATCCAACAGTTGTAACAAGGTAAAGAAGTAGATGAAAGGGTTCTGGAACAAGAAGAGGCAGTTGATGCTGATGAAATGGGAGACCCAATTTTGAGGTCAGAGATTACAGAGCTATGAGACACCTACATAGGAAAAAGGCATTTGGAATTGATGACATTCCCTCTGAATTACTGACTGCCTTAGGAGAAACCAGCATGGCAAGGTTATTCCATTTAGTGTGCAAGATGTGTGAGACAGGAGAAGTGCCATCTGTTTTTTTTGGCAGAATGATGTTATACCTATTCCCAAGAAAGCCTTCCCAAGAAAGCTGGTGCTAACAAGTGTGATAACTACCGCACCATTAGATTAGTATCTCATGCCTGCAAAATTTTAACACATATTATTTACAGAGGAATGGAAAGAAAAGCTGAAGATGGGTTGGGAAAAGATCAATTTGGCTTCAGAAGAAATGCAGGATCACGTGAAGCAATCCTCACTTTATGTCTGATCTTACAGGATCGAATTAAGGAGGACAAGCCCACGTACATCGCATTTGTACATCTAGAAAAGGCATTCAATAATACTGATTGGACCAAGCTATTTAAGATTCTGAACGTGAATGGAATCAGACACCGAGAACGGAGAATTATCTACATTCTGAATAAAAATCAGTCTGCCGTGATAAGAATCGAGGGCTTTGAAAAAGAGGCAGTAATCCAGACAGGAGTGAGGCAAGGCTTTCCTTTTCAATGTTTACATAGAACAGGCAGTAAAGGAAATGAAAGAGTGATTTGGAAAGGGAACCACAATCCAAGGAGAGGAAATTAAAACTTTGAGATTTTTAATAATACCAATATATTGGTATTATAAATTTACTCATTTGGAACAATTATTTCTGATTCCCTATGGGAATCAACATCTACATCAACTTTGAGATTTGCTGACAATACTGTTATTTTATCTGAGCCTGCAGAAGATCTTGAGAAGCTGCTAAATGGTATGGACGAAGTCTTGGGTAGGGAGTACAAGATGAAAATAAATAAGTCCAAAATGAAAGTAATGGAGTGCAGTCGAATGAAGGCAGGTGATGCAGGATATATTAGATTAGGAAATGAGGCCTTAAAGTAGATGAATATTGTTACTTGGATAGTAAAATAACTAACGATGGCAGAAGTAAGGAGGACATAAAATGCAGACTAGCGCAAGCAAGGAAGAGCTTTCTTAAGAAAAGGAATTTTCTCACTTCAAACATTGATATAGGAATTAGAAAGATATTTTTGAAGACTTTCATCTGGAGCGTGGCATTATATGGAAGTGAAACATGGACGATAACTAGCTCAGAAAGAAAGAGAATAGAAGCTTTTAAAATGTGATGTTACAGAAGATTGCTGAAGGTGAGATGGATAGATCCAATCACGAATGAGGAGATACTGAATCTAATTGGCGAGAGATCAATTTGGCTAAATTTGATGAGAAGAAGAGAAAGAATGATAGGACACATCTTAAGATACCCAGGACTTGTTCAGTTGGTTTTTTAAGGAAGTGTAGGTGGTAAGAACAGTAGGGGTAGACCAAGGTATGAATATGGCAAGCAGATTAGAGCAGATGCAGGATGCAATAGTTACATAGAAATGAAAAGTTTAGCATAGGATAGGGTGGCATGGATAGCTTCATCAAACCAGTCTATGGACTGATGACTCAAACAACAACGTGTATTTTAATGTTACAATCAATCATTCCTGCAACATTGTCCTTGTATCGTACACATGTTTTAGTTTTCGCATAATCTGTTTAATTTTTATTTGGTTGAAGATGGCCACAAGCTGGCTGAAACTAGTATCAAGACTGATGTAATATCATTTACTTGATATATATTGATATATTATTATTTCTTACTATTATCAGCTGTCCTTCCCATATTAATTGACCTGCCATTTGTTCGTCATGCTTTATGTCTATCGCATTACCTTCCCAAGTGACATATGGTAAATTGAAATCGCCCGCTACAATCACGTTCCTTTCCGTACAGTTTCTCACATAGCTGATTATCTTATCAAATAATTCCAAATCAGCGTCAGCACTGCCCTTTACCAGTCTATACCCGCCAAAGACATCAAGTTACCTATTATCTAGAAGTAACTAGAATTTCATGTTTGTCATCTCTAACTTTTTTGAAGCTTACAAATTCTTCTTTCTCCAGAATGAATACTGACCCCTCATACCATTCCTATCCTTTCTCTAAGATACACACTCCAGTTCTGTGAGAAAATTTCTGCATCCATTATATCATTTCTCAGCCATTATTCAACTTCTATTACAATATCAGGTAAGATTATATCTATTAAATTATTTAATTCTGTTCCATTCTTTACAATACTCCTACAGTTCATCACTAACAATTTTATGTCATGCTTACTTGACCTCCAGAACCCTGTACCCTTATCACCACTCCCTAGACCAGGGATGGCGAACCTATGCCACGCGTGTCATTAGGTGACACGCGAACACGATTTCGGTGGGACACCACATGCACATATTAAAATTTTTATATACGTTTTGTACTATAGACTATACATATCTCATGCATCGTATAGTTATATATAGTTATAGTGTTTCAGGTTTAAGAAATAAATACCGAATATCTAAATTCTAGTTCCATTAGAAAGTGCATTATGGCAACACTACAACACCCATAGGTCCGGAAGTCAAGTGAAATAAATGTCAGATGCAGCCGACGAGCCATTCGCTTACCCATATCAGTGAATTAGTGAAGTTTGGCTTGTGTGTGGTTGCCATCATCGCGTAATTATTCCTAGCGAGTAACTGTTTATTGTTGTGAATTTTGTAAGAGAAATAGTTGCCAAGAAATTATCCCAATTTCGAGATATGGAGAAGTATCGCACTTTATTTCAAAACCTCATATTGCACAAAGGAGTCCTCTTTTTTTCTTTCTTGAGTGTTTAGATATGGGCAGTTTAGAAATGGAGTTGACTGAATTTTAAGAAAGCATGTATGGGTGAAAAGTTCATACAACTTCATGAAGCATTAGTGAAAATCGAGTGTGCTGTTAATGGTGAATACTCTCCCGAGAAGCCAGAGAACTTAATACTTGAATAGTAGAACCGTCTCCCACAAAAGTTTTCGGCCATGAAGAAACTCGCTACAGCGCTACTTCATTTGTTTGGGTCTTCATACGCCTGCAAGCAGATATTTTCTACAGTGAACGTTATGAAGACAAGTTATGAACCTAACATAAATGACAAAGCTACTAAGTATTTTTGCGGTATTCGCAAAATACGACCTTGAAACATGCAATCACATGTATTTTGTGTTTTACAATATATATATATATGTAATATCATATTATGAAACACAATTTGGAATTAGGGATGGAAGTCAGTGGTGGCGGTGGTGAGTAGGGGCGGGGGTTGTATCCATTACAAACGAAAATAACAAGTGGCACAGGAAACAGCTGAGAATAATAATCCAGACCTAAAATGGCACACTAGCTGGAAAAGGTTCGCCATCCCTGCCCTAGACCAACCAGTTTCCCTGAATGCACCTCCCTATAACCCTTCTAAACAAATTTCCTAACTTACACATACCACTACAGTTTAGGTGAAGGCCATCTGAGTGCAGATCCCTACCTCCTATCCAGCCATTAGGATCTAGAAATCCTATTCCCAGTTTCCCCACATACCCACTCCATAGTCTCATTTAAAACCCCAATCACAATCCAGTCAGTATCCCTATTACAGAGTATTCCATTGATAACATTCTCCGCTTCCTTAAAATTCATCCGTGCTGCATTTACCACATCGCACACATCCCCAACTATGTTGGTACAGTAGAACCTCGATTATACGTTTCCCGGAAACTACGTTTTATCATATTATTCGTTCAAATTACGTGGTCCCGCGAGCATCCTAATTAAATCACTTTGTAAAAATCCTGCATTATCCGTTCCTCGAAGAAACGATTTCCCGGATCAACCGTCCAGAAATTTCAGTCCCATCACGCATTTTTCAAGAAACCGTATCTCACAAAGGGACGGCTACGGCACACTTACAGATTTGGGTGTTAACGTCCCGTCTTTGCAGTAATTTGAGGAAGTAGCTTACTGTAACGTTCTAGAAAAGCGATTGGCGGTGAACTTGCATACGGGACCATCTTAGTTAGCATCGCATTCGGGTGGTATTGTTTAGAGAATCCTCGGAAATCATAAAGCAGAGTGTGTCCACAACAATTGGAAGGAGATAGAGCTCATTTCGGCAGCTCTACTTAAATACGGAACGAATTTCGTCAAATATTCGTACTTGCAAAACGTCTACATTATGTCCAGGGTTACATGTTTATTTTTTTTTAAATTTTTTTCGAGTGTATCGCCGAACAGGTTCTCGGCACTTAACTCAGGGCACTGTGTAGTCACTAGGTTTTCAGGCAGAATCGAAACTGCTCCTCCTTAAGTAACACAAATTTAGTATTTTAATATCATATACGATTATGTTATCGAGACCAGAACTTTATTACATACTGTACATAAAGTCATGGGACATATTTGTGCTACAATGGTATAAAAACTTGAGTCTGTATTTTTGCGTTACATTTAAAATAACTTTGTATCATTTCGCAATCGTACCCACCGACTTGTGCAGCGAGCGTGCTTTTCAGCTGAGTCAAGTTCGCGAATAACCGTAATTTCGGAAGTGTTAATGATATTTTTTCTCTTACCAATTTGATTGTGATTAGTGACTGGCAGAATTGAATATAATGCATTCGATAACTTGCAAATCGATACTCACATTCGAAACCATATTCTCGAGTTCAACATAACCTTTAAAAGTCGATGTAGGCCGAATTTACGCGGTACAAGATTTCCTTAAACTGACTACTAATTCGAACAGTATACCGGTGCCTAAATTATAATGGAAGATTTAAAAAAAAAAAAGGGATTTCGCCATCATGTTGGGTGCTTTTGTATCTAATATGCTTTATTTTCTTAGATTTGAGAATTAAAAGCTACTTGTGGTCGATTGTTGTTTGGCTTGGCGTTACAGGTGTTAGATTTTTCAAAGAGTTTGGCTGATCAAAGTTGCTGAACTGAAAGTTTTCAGAAGAAACTGATGAAATTTTCCCAGTAAAAGTGAATGTAAAGTTTCAATATTTTTAAGTCGCGTACCGGTAATTAATGTTTGAAGTTGGCCCCGCGGTCTAACTTGCCTGCCTCTCAACCGGAGGGCCCGGGTTCGAATCCTGGCCAGGTCAGGCATTTTTACCTGGATGTGAGGGCTGGTTCCAGGTTCACTCATTCCAAGATTACCTTTCAATAAGGAGCTATTAGATGGTGAGATGGCGACCCTGGTCTAGAGAGCCAGGAATAACGGCCGAGACGATTAGTCACATTGACCATGCATTACCTCGTAATCTGCAGCAGTCGCATGGTAGGCGGAAGGCCATTGGGGCTGTAGTTTGGTTTGGTTTACAGGTGTTTGTAAGATTATAAGTACACATATTTCATTTTTGTGCTGTTTAGCCAAATAGTTGATGGTTCATTCATTTCCGGATTTTCTGTTTTCCCGTGTTGTACGTTTCTTTACCGTGGTCCCTCCAAAAACGGAGAATCGAGGTTTCACTGTACTTATACCTGCTTGCCTTACGTTGTTTGTACCAATGTGAAACACTACCACCTTCTCTTTTCCCTCCTGCCCCTCTTCTACTATCCTCAACATCTGCCTTAAGCTAATTCCTGGATAAAACTCTACCCTGGTTCCCTTTCCTCCACACACTTTCCCCACCTGTCTAGCAATAAAATCACCCATGACCAGAGCCTCAACTCTACCCACCTTATTTGATCCCCTCCCCTCCTGGTCAGCACCATCTTTACTGATGGCTGCAGAAGCTACTTCCTCTTCCATTTTCTCCCTTCCATGACCCTGTTCCACCTGTCTTTCCTATCCTCTACTCTACATTTACCTTTCCTACCTTTTGCTCTCCTCTTACTTCCACAATTCTCAGCAACAGTTCCCTGTTCCTCATCTTCCCTCTTCTACCTGCAGTGACTCGTACCAATTTCTCACAGACACGTGTCCTGAATTCTGATCCTGAATAGAGCCCTTAGCCTGCAATGTCCTTCCCCTTAAAACATTAGGGCGCCTGTCTTCAACAATTCCCCCCCTTTCCTTCCCATCCCTCTTTTACACCTACTGTCTCCTGTCCTCTGAGAAAATCCTAATTATCTCCCTCAAACTCTCCAATTCCTCCCTCATACTCCTTAATGCCTGGCCACACCTACAGTACCTACACTTGCACTCCTTAGCCATTCTTTATGGAATAATGAAAGGAAAATTAAAATATCTTATTCTGTTCACACACAAAAAAAATGAGTTTCTAGAGATACTTCTACTACACAACTATTTTACAATAATAGAATACGCTAATTTCTAATAAGATACTACAATACGTAGACATATCCTATTTATGATAGGTTATTACTATGCAGAAACATAAATGAAAATTGCCATTAAAGTTTAAAATTCGCAAGAACTACTCAAGGATCAAAATGCGACTATCAGAGATAATTTCAGGGTTAAAATGCTGAATATCGCACCTGAGTATTGTATTGTATTATATTTATTTTGTATTTGTTTTATTTGATTTTTATAAATGCTGCCCATATATTTGTTCAGTCACTTACCCCTCTGTAAGCAGATTTTTAAGTGGAGCTGGAGATACAAGTGTATTCAGAATGAAATGGAGTGCTAAGGGTTGTATAATAAATTAATACTCACAAAATGGTCCTATTTGCCAGGCCACGGTCTAAATTCAAAGAATAGAATACTAACAGGTATAATCTAAACCACACTCCAGACATACCGTCTGGCACCATGGCTAAATGGTTAGTGTAGCGGCCTATGGTTACAGGGGTCCTGGGTTCAATTCCCGGCAGGTTCGGAAATTTTAACCATAATTGGTTAATGCCCCTGGTATGGGACTGGGTGTATGAGTCGTCTTCATCATCATTTCTTCCTCATCATGATGTGCAGGTCACCTGCGTGCGTCAAATTGAAAGACTTGAACCTGGCGAGCCAAAGTCCTCTGACACATCCCGGCACTAAAAGCCATACGACCATTTCATTTTTCCAAACATACTTGCATCATAGTAACCTAAAGTGGGATTAATTACGAGCTAAAGAAAAGTAGTGTGAAATATTAACTGAAATTTAAATTAATTTAGTGGTGCAAAGGGGAAAGGGGGGGGGGGGGGATTTTTCAGGTCTGAGTGATAACTGAAGTTTTTTTTTTTTTTTAGATGTGTTTCATAATTAGCTTTTATTCTACAGATGTACAATTCTTAGGTCTGTGTTGATGTCTGCAAAATGGTGGGAGCTGTTGTATATGTGCTCTCCAAAGACTGAATGCTGATTGAATCCAATTGCATTGTTGTGTTCTTTGTACCTTATGTGGAAATTCCATTTTGTTTGGCCCACACTTCCTGAATTGCAGTTCGGTTCTTGAAAAGGTGGGGTTTTCTGGTTTGTTTTTGTTTTTTTATCTTTGTACCATGATGTTCGTTCCGAACCCTACTTTTTGTAAACCTCAGCTTATCATGTATGTGTTCTTGTTCATGAAATAGGGGACTCTGTATTTGTTGTTTTGAGGTGTGGTTTTCTTTTCGTTTCCTTCATAGTCTATTTACTGTGTCAGGTGGGTGGTGGTTTCCTTTTGCAATTTGTTCAAACTGATTTTCATTGGTATGGTACATTACTCTGCATATCACTGTATTCAAAAAAAGCAGTCATCACCGTTAAAGCCGTGAAGGCCCTGGGAGGGGAAAAGGCTTCCACTTAAAACACTTACAACACATGGCACTAATGCCCTTGAAGGGCCTTGGCCTACCAAGCAACCTCTGCTCAGCCCGAAGGCCTGCAGATTATGAGATGCCGTGTGATCAGCACAACGAATCCTCTCTGCCGGTATTCTTGGCTTTCTAGACTGGGGCCGCTATCTTACCATCAGATAGCTCCTCAATTCTAATCCCGTAGGCTGAGTGGACCTCGAACCAGCCCTCAGGTCCAGGTAAAAATCCCTGACTTGGCCAGGAATCGAACCCCAGGCATCCAGGTAAGAGACAGGCACGCTACCCCTATACCACATGGCCAGCAAAGGCTTCCCACTTTGCAACCAGGAATTCAGCTGGTACTCATTTTTGCTGTATGCTGAGTGAACCTTATGGTCAAGTTCATCTCCAGAAGTAGAAATCTTGTTTTTTGAATTTCTGGACGTTCTGGCGGAGAATAAACCCACATCCTATTGGGTGAACCAAGCCTGCATTTACCACCTCGGCCCAATCGCTGCAAAATAATGCATGTTCAGATGGTTGGATTCATTGTCTATTGTGTGTGAAATACTGTATGAGTGGGTTTCCTGTATATTTTATATAACAGATTATCATCATTTCTATCGATTGCGATATCTAAAATACTGATCTTATTAGTTTCTGATTCCATTGTGAATTTTATTGATATGTGTAAGGAATTCAGAGTATCTAATAAGTGGTGTGCATTTGTGATGCCATTGTCACATACACATATTACCCCACCAGTATAGAATCCCTTAAGATGGTTGGTTAGAAACTGTTTTCAGTGTTATGTAAGAATAGGTTCACTATTATTGTATTCCTAATAATGGTGAGCTAATGGTTAAACCTTCCTTTTGAAAACAGAGTTTGTCATCAAATGCAAAACGGTTTTGGTTTGAGGTTGTTCATTTGTTTCTTAAGATGGTTTTCAATAATTTTAAATGATTCTACTATTGGTATATTAGTGCACTTACTGGTATCATTCTTGAGCTCAGTTTTTTTCTTCCTCTACTGGTTTAATGTTGCACTAACTCATTAAAGGTTTCGGCGAAGCAAGAATGAGAAAGGGGTAGGATTGGGAAGGAAGAGTCTATGGCCTTAAGGTACAGCTCCAGCATTTACCTGGTGTGAAAATGGGAAACCATGGAAAACCATCTTCTGGGCTACGAATAGTGAGTGGGGTTCGAACCCACTACCACCCAAATGCAAGCTCAGCGCTATGTGACCCTAACCGCATGGCCAACTTGCTCAGTCTTTAGATAGTTCCAGGGTGTTTTTAAACAACCAATCATATTTGATTGAAAATGTTTCTTTCAGCAATTGGCTGAGTAGTTTGCTTATATTGGAGCTTGGCACATCTTTGTAATTTACTATTTGTCTGATGGGATGAGAGTCTTTTGTGGATTTTGGGAAGGCTCTTGGTGTCAGGAGGTTGGGATTTATGATAGCTAGTTTTTCTCTTTCCTACTTTGTAACAATAAGGTATTCCATTGCTGTTAATGAATTTTTTAAATTTATTTTTTATTATGACTATTGTGTTCCCTTTATATGCTTTTGTAACAATTAGGTTGTTTTTAATACTGAGTTTTGATTTTTGAAATTTGGCTGTTTTATGGAATGTTCTTGTCTATTTTTGGGGGGGTTTCGCAGGTGACTACAATTTTTATTTCTCTTTGTTTTATGGTTATGTTTTTGCAGGCAATTTCTGCATCAGTTATTGGTTATTTTATGTTCATTTTACTGTGAAGTTCATGGTGGTTGAACATGAAACCTTTATCTTTAGCAGATTTATTTCCTTATACCAAAAGGTTATGCTAAATCTGTTGGTTACTCTCAGATGTAATTCAATGAGTTTGCCATGGTGGTTATTTTCTCACCAGGTTTGTTAATTGTTTAGGTTACTGATTTTGTTGTCAATAATAGTTTGTCTTTTGACTGCATCCTCACTGAAGTGAAATGAAAACCTACAACCTGCTTTCCAGTCACTGACCACGGCAGGGATGGAATGAGTGAACCAGATATAGACTATTATTACAATGGGGTCGCCGCTCCCAAGGTGTTATATGACTGATAAATGCTATGAAATGATAATGGAGAGTGTTGCTGGAATGAAAGATGACAGGAAAAACCGGAGTACTCGGAGAAAAACCTGTACCGCCTCCGCTTTGTCCAGCACAAATCTCACATGGAGGGACCAAGATCTGAACCACGGTATCCAGCGGTGAGAGGCAGACGCGCTGCCGCCTGAGCCACGGAGGCTCTCTTCATTGAAGTATTCATGTAAATTATCAGTGGAGGGTGACCACGGAGTGCGGTGCTGAAAGTTGCTTAGGCTGATGTGAATGCGTAACATTTGCTCATAAATTTCTTGTTCACCAGGCGATTTCGCCCTGCAGTTAGGGGCGCGGCGGTAAGCTTGCATCCGGATGATGGCGGGTTTGAATCCCACTGTCAGCAGCCCTGAAGATGGTTTTCCATGGTTTCCCATTTTCACACCAGACAAATGCTGGGGCTGTACCCTAATTAAGGCCACAGCCGCTTCCAACTCCTAGGTATTTCCTACCCCATCATCACCATATGACCTATCTGTGTCGGTGTGACGTAAAGCCACCAGCAAAAAAGAAAGTCCTGTTTGTTATATATGCTAATTTTATTTTGTTCTTTATCCATATCAACTGTGTTTGGAATGTTGAAATTTTAGCTGATGTGGAAAGTTATTATTGGTACATAATTGGGGATAAGCTTTAATTTCTTATTACATACAATGGATTTGTCAATGTTTATGATTTTGATTTTAAGTAAATTGAGTATTGTGGCTTCATAATTTACATGACTGGCTGAATAATTTGTAAAGAAGGAAGCCATTCTGAAGAAGTAAAAGTTACATTAACTAAGTTGGCACTGAAAAAGAATGGCTTCCTCCTTTACAAAACAGTCTGTGTAGTCGGCAAAGGTTATGTTGTCTTCTTGTCCCGAATACCTCAAGCTAATCGTCTGCCACAAGTATGTTTCTCTTGTGGGTGTGACATCATAGACAACAAAATGGCTAACACTGACTTCAATGAAACAGCTACTTTCGAAGTTTCTAGGAACTGATCATCATAGACAGCAAGATGGCTAACACTGGCTTCATTGAAACAGCTATTTACAAAGTTTTTAGGAACTGAATACTGCGCCTTTCCTGCGTCCAGGGTGGGTCGCGAAAGAAATCCAGGCCAGCGTACTCTCAGGGTGTGACGATTAACATTTCTAACGCGAGTTCCAAGAAAGATGAGAAGAGATTTTCGACGAGTGCATTACCTGCCAGTAGTAATGATGGACATCTCCATCCTATGAATCGTTGGTTTCTGTAAGAATATAATTTATATTGCTCCTTAAGTCTAAATATATTCAAAATGCTTAAGCTAATTGATGAATAGGAATTCCAATATATCTTAATCATAATCACTTATTCAGTCTTAAAATTGAGAAAAGAAAATGAAATCGAAGGAAAATAATTATCTCATATTAAATTCATTAAATCTGTTTCGATCTAGTAAAAATGAATGTTGATCAAAATACGTTAATTATGTACAATAAAAATTATTCAAATTCAAAATGAACTCGTGTATCATCTTCACATCATCAAATTATGAAAATGTACATAAATGAAAGTTGAAGTCTCTTTAAATTAATTACAAATCAACTTGGAGAGTATAGGATAATGTTAACCTGTTTATTCTTTATCAGCACCAGGCGAGTTGGCCATGCGGTTAGGAATGCGCAGCTGTGAACTCGCATCCGGGAGACAGTGGGTTCAAACCCTACTGTCGGTAGCCCTGAAATTGGTTTTCCGTGGTTTCCCATTTTCACACCAGGCAAATGCTGGGGCTGTACCTTAATTAAGCCCACGGCCACTTCCTTCCCATTCCTAGGCCTTTCCTGTCACATCGTCGCTATAAGACCTATCTGTGTCGGTGCGACTTAAAAAACCGAATAGCAGGAAAATATATATATTCTTTATCAGCATCATATTTCATTTTTCTTCACGTGATAACTTAGGATGAGAGTTGGGCTTTGTTTGTTGTAGGATTATCAAATTATTTATACGCGTCAGGAAAAAGATAAGTACAGTATACCTGGTTAGCAAAACATATGCTAATATTCATCTTAACTTCTATCATCATTTAACAATATATATATATATATCATTCAACGCATTAATCTTCGATTCAATTTGACCATTAAATATAACTAATGAAACATATTCTCGCACGAGTGTCTGAAAGCTTTGGGAAGACATTCTTTCTGATTATATTAGACATGTTTGTGAAATTAATAACTGGTTCGATAGAAGGCAATTCGGTTTTAGGAAAGGTTATTCCACTGAAGCTCAACTTGTAGGATTCCAGCAAGATATAGCAGATATCTTGGATTCTGGAGGTCAAATGGGCTGTATCGCGATTGACCTGTCTAAAGCATTTGACAGGGTGGATCATGGGAGACTACTGGCAAAAATGAGCGCAATTGGACTAGACAAAAGAGTGACAGAATGGGTTGCTATATTTCTAGAAAATAGATCTCAGAGAATTAGAGTAGGTGAAGCTTTATCTGACCCTGTAATAATTAAGAGGGGAATTCCTCAAGGCAGAATTATCGGACCTTTATGTTTTCTTATATATATAAATGATATGAGTAAAGGAGTGGAATCGGAGGCAAGGCTTTTTGCGGATGATGTTATTCTCTATAGAGTGATAAATAAGTTACAAGATCGTGAGCAACTGCAACGTGACCTCGAAAATGTTGCGAGATGGACAGCAGGCAATGGTATGTTGATGAACGGGATTAAAAGTCAGGTTGTGAGTTTCACAAATAGGAAAAGTCTCTCAGTTTTAATTACTGCGTTGATGGGGTGAAAGTTCCTTTTGGGGACCATTGTAAGTATCTAGGTGTTAATATAAGGAAAGATCTTCATTGGGGTAATCACATAAATGGGATTGTAAATAAAGGGTACAGATCTCTGCACATGGTTATGAGGGTGTGTAGGGGTTGTAGTAAGGATGTAAAGGAGAAAGGAGAGGGCATAGAAGTCTCTGGTAAGACCCCAACTAGAGTATGGTTCCAGTGTATGGGACCCTCACCAGAATTACCTGATTCAAGAACTGGAAAATATCCAAATGAAAGCAGCTCGATTTGTTCTGGGTGATTTCCGACAAATAGTAGCGTTACAAAAATGTTGCAATGTTTGGGTTGGGAAGAACTGTGAGAAAGAAGAAGAGCTGCTCGACTAAGTGGTATGTTCCGAGCTGTCAGCGGAGAGATGGCATGGAATGACATTAGTAGACGAATAAGTTTGAATGGCGTTTATAAAAGTAGGAAAGATCACAATATGAAGATAAAGTTGGAATTCAAGAGGACAAACTGGGGCAAATATTCATTTACAGGAAGGGGAGTTAGGGATTGGAATAACTTACCAAGGGAGATGTTCAATAAATTTCCAATTTCTTTGAAATCATTTAGGAAAAGGCTAGGAAAACAACAGATAGGGAATCTGCCACCTGGGCGACTGCCCTAAATGCAGATCAGTATTGATTGATTGATTGATTGACTGATTGATTGATTCTAACACATTACCTTGTCTCGTTTATTTAAAATATGAAAGGGATATCTTTCATGAAGATTCTAGTAATTATCTAACCACCTGGAATTATTTATAAGGAAATAATAATGCCTATGCATGTGACACACTGTATGCTATGCTCATTTTTAATGAAAATACAACTTTATGATAGAGATACTAGGTTGAAATTCATCAAATTACTACTCAACACTTCCTAGCAAGATTCATTGCGATGATCTTCTTATGCCATAACTCATTATAAACTACCTCAACATGTTGTCACCATCGTAGGATATGGATTTCTTGTCAATGAAATATCAACATGGTATCACGAACATAAATGATCCTGGATTGCAGATATATATCCTCATCTTTCTCTTCAAAAAACAATTTTCTTGTTTATCAACGTAGCAACATATATTCCATCTTTCTATCCTTCATTATACCCATATAACCTTACCAATATCACTTTCTTCTCATATATCATCTCTCTTCCATTTCTTTCCAATAATTCTCATATGTACCTCATCTTGATGCTTAAAATGATTTCATTCTCAATTATTCATTTCATTGTCCGGCTCCATGGCTAAATGGTTAGCGTGCTGGCCTTTGGTCACAGGAGTCCCGGGTTCGATTCCCGGCAGGGTCGGGAATTTTAACAATCATTGGTTAATTTCGCTGGCATGGGGGCTGGGTATATGTGTTGTCTTCATCATCATTTCATCCTCATCACGACATGCAGGTTGCCTATGGGAGTCAAATCAAAAGACCTGCACTTGGCGAGTCGAACATGTCCTCGGACACTCCTGGCACTAAAAGCTATACGACATTCCATTTTCATTTCATTCATTTCATTGATTAAATCTCTACATATCTATTCTCATCATGACTACGAATTATTCTCATATCCATATATTATCCTACTCTGATTTCCTATGGCACTATCTAACTTTCATATTCCAAAATATCAATCATCACTTCACATATAACCTTAAATATTCTACCGATATACACTTCACAATTCACATAGTATAAACTTCCAATATTCATTGATTTCATAGCAATGGCATTAATGTATAATTCACTTCACACTCCCTACCTAGGATTGGTTATATCTTCAAGATGACTACCTATATACATGTATTTTGACAGAAATGTAAAATTATTTCACAAGAATCTAACATAATTGAATCATCTCGAAGATAATAACGATTAACATCTATTCAGAAACAAATAAGATGACTACTTTGGAATTTATAAGACTTATTTACCTTACTTCAATGAAAAACTTATCTTTTCCCTTCAGCTCCGGAACTGGATTATGTCTGCCTCGACATCTGCGGCTGTGGTTTGGCGTTCACATTCTGCCGCTGGTCATCAGGATGCTCTGGGATATGTGGTCCTTCGTTGCCGTCATCTCAGCTTATCCTCCTCCGGACAATCTCATCATAGTCTTCTTAGAATTGCATGGCAGCCAGATCTTGCGCAATTGGGATACAAAGATATATATATGAAGTTAGTTGTGACATTACGTTGAATTCAAAGCCTTCTAACATTACAGTTTCATTGATAATTCTTTTATCTTGAATTTAATCGTAATAACGTTTGCAGATCACCAGTATGTCTACCCTTATTTCAGCTTTATATATCGTATTTACTGTTTCAGAAGTTAAGTTAGCTATTGCCGCGTTATATTGAATTCCATTCTTTCTAATTGAGTCAAGGCCTAGTCTTCGTCATGATGGAACTTCAGTATATGAATTTCCTTTATACTTTTCTTATTTCGTAGATTCAATTACTGCTGTTGTAATTATATGTTCTTTAGCTACTTCTGACGTTGCAAATCTTTATTCTACTGATTTCCTTCTAAATCTTGAATTTATATATGTGTTTCTAGACTCTTCGAATTAGCATGTCCGCTCTTGAAGATCGCTTGTTCATTTATCATTTTGCAATAGTACAGTGTTCAACAATTCTGAGTCTTGTTTTGCCTCAGCCACTGCCATGTTGATCTTTACTATTCCGATCCCGCGCTAGATCATATCTCCTTGATATGAATTATTGAGTTTAGGCGTTATGTTTAAATTTGATATCGGCAACTGCAACCATCTTAACTTCACTGAATTATAATCTTAGGAGAGTGAAATGGTACAATACTAAGCAGATTTTACTAAATGTCTTGTATCCAACATGCTTGTATTCCTCACAGTGGAATGAAGAAAAGCCACCCACCTCTGAACAAGTTTCTTTGCAGTTTTGCTGTACACATTGATACTCTGATCAAGAGGCTGCAGATAACTTCTACAATTTGCTAGGAAGAATACAACTTTCACATTCTGAATATATGACACGTTGGTACGATGAGCTAACATCAGTCAACAAACAAATTGATTTTCTGGTTTTCAGCATACATCTGGGCATCCAGAGCATGTAAATATTGTTGAATACTGTGGCCATTATCCAGGATTTTGGATCTGAAGTGTTCTTGCATGGATATTTTGGCTCTTGGCTTTCATTAGAGAAACCAACTTTTCTCTTCCTCTTTCAGTATTGGAACACTACATGACTGTCAGTCTTTCTTTACATAACTTCCCACAATGACATTTATTGCACTTAAATGCCAAGGCAAAAAAAACACCTCACTTCAACTGCACTGAAAATATCATTTGGACTGTAGTTCTCGAGAAGTGACTGCAGTGTAGTCTCTCTACATGTTTCTATGGTCTCAGAGTTCAAGCTAGCTATCTCAACTTACACACATCTATACACTAGATTATGCCTGTTCTGAAAACTCTCAATACACCCAGTGGAAATTTGGAAGTTTGAGCACCCTAGTTGCTGTGGTAAATGAACCATCTGGGTTCAAATCAGTTCCATCATGTTGAATATTAGGTGCTCAAGCTTATTTAATTCATTTCAGTAACATGCTTTGCTGACGGGAAATTGACCCTTAGGCACTCATTTTCTTTTGCCACTTGCACGTTCTTTGCGAACACGTACAATTTCTTTCCTCTTGCTTAGTATTGTGTTAATTGTGGGTGAAGGAATGCCCACTTTCCGAACAACACCCACACATTTCATGCAAGGAATAGGGTACATTTTTTGAATGAATGTCAGCTTTTCATAACTGATTACCTGTAGCACTTTCTTTTTTCCCTGTAATTAAAAATACACATTGTAGAACTTTGTTACTACGACACTGAACGAATGAGAGAACACAACACTCATCTACTGAAATAACTGCACACTGCCCTCTGTAGGTGAGCTAACGGGGGAGAGAGCAACGGAAATAGAAGGCATTTCTTTCACCGTCACAAACTATGGAAGAATTTTACACCGTCCACGATGTGAGTAAATTTTTAATTTAGTCACTGATAATGGGGAAAATGTTTAGCCAAACAGTGTTACAAACTTTGATCATCTTAAACAGGAAGGGAAAATGTGTTAATGAGGGTATGTTGGACTGGGATCGATAAAAATCATTGAGTTAAGCACGAAAACGTGGTAACGGAGAACATACCAATGAGATTCGACCGTATATAAATGCCCACGAGTCACATTCCAAAGCATCAAGATATCACAGTACACATTAAAGGAAAAATATTTCACGAGATTTGGTAATGGTCAGCTTTACATTTTACACAAATTCCACATATCCAGAAATTTAGTACATTTCTTTCTCATACCTAACACTCCTCAACTTGAATGGTTTGCTGCATAGGTTACTATTTATCCATAAGTTGGTGTAACATGTTTGTCATCTACAGATTGCTGCAGATAAATACTTAGCCATCTCCCTCGGTGCAACTGAGTTTCACAAAATGCTAACTATGCAGTACAGACAAAATAGTGACCCCTGGTTTATTAGACATGCTCCTGGAGTATCGAAGGTATCTAGGCTACAAGAGAAACTTAGACGGTAACATGTTAAATATAATCATTGTTTTGAGCTGAAATATCAAAGTTGCTCATCAGAGGTCTGTTTAAACCTTAAAGGCCATATTATCAGAATGTACAGCAAGACAGGCTGACCGGCCAGAATTACCACGTTTTCTGACAAAGGTATTTAAATCCCCAATAGACACAGCAGCATAAATGCCACCCTTTATAAATGCACAGAAGTCAAACGAATACATATATACATGTAGGCCTAATATTGTTTGCATTTTGTTTCTAAGAGATCAGTGTGTATATATACTTGTACTCACCCTAATTTTGAATCCCAATATTGCCCAAGTCTCCTAAACTGTTCCATTGTCAATGCCTGCCTTATTAACCGGATGTCCAGAAGCTGCCTAGGAAATAACTGTCAATTTCAGATAAAAGAACCAAACCCGTATAAATTAGAACACCTACATATGCCCTTACATCATCAGTGTTGGTGTCTTGCCAAGTAGTATCAAAACTGACAGTTTTTTCTTTGTAAATATGTGCCATGAATATTCGTCTGATTTGCCACAAGCTCACAAAATTCCCATCCCACAAATAATTCAAAATCATCCTTTTCTGAACTCCTGGAAAGTAAATCGTGATTTGGACCAGCATTGTTTTCCCACATTTCCAGTACATAAACATGATTATGACAACTCAAAATATCACTAGTAACATTCCTCTGTAGCCCTGTCCCTTTGTCTTCACACTATATCTGTTCACGATTCTAGGAATCATTATCACTACTACATTCATCAGAATACAATTCTGAACCACAATACTTTCCAAAGGTCTGAAGCATAACTGGCCAAATGCCAACACACCTAAGATTTACAAGATGAACTAAAACTGGATGTTAAGAGACACCTAAATAAAATATTCACCTCTCCCGGTTCCAATAAAACTAATACAGATTTTCCAGAAAGAACAAACATCATTGAACTAAAGAGAAAATCATGGATAATCAACTTATTATCACTAAGGCAGATAAGGGGAACGCTACCGTCATTATGGAAAGAACATATTACATTGAAAGAAAAAAAACTTTTTTAAAGATAGCTCTTTTTCGGTCGTCAACAAGGACCGAACTTAACTAATTCAGCGGAAACTCGAACACTTAAGAACACGTCTTTTCTTTTAACTGAAAAGGAAAAGTCAAGACTTATTTATATGAACCCTAGCTTACCCACTGCAAAAGCACTACCCAAGATCCATAAGGCCGGTGTCCCCATACGTCCTATAATAAACTATAGGCTGTACAAACTTGCTCAGTTTATTCAACAATTTCCCAAAAAACATTTCACTTTTGCTTCTAATAAATCCATTAAGAATACCTCGGAACTAATCAAGAAACTAGACTGATTTAACCTGCAACCATACCATACGTTGTACTCTTTCGATATTACTAACATGTACCTGAGCATAAAAATGAGCAAGCTTTATACTATTATTGAAAACGATCTAAATTCCAATAGTCATTTAAGCAAACTTGAAATTTCTGATTTTATGTCTGTTTTGAAACTGTTAATAGATAATAATTATTTTACATTTGACAATGTAGTTTATAAACAAAATGGCTTGGCTATGGGATCACTGGCCTCTGGCATCTTGGCAGGAATATATTTAGATTTCCTAGAGCATAATGCTATTGACAATTATGAAAAGTTTAACAATATCGAGTTCTGGGCCAGGTTTGTAGATGATACTTTTGTTATCATCAACAAACGTTCTAATGACGCACCGAACACTCTTGTAAACCTCAACACCGTAGACCCTCATATCAAATTTACAATAGAATCCGAAATTAACGGTTCCATAAACTTTTTAATTTAACGATCACAAGGCTCCCTTCTTCATACAAATACAAAATTTACAGGAAACCCACCCATACAGCATAACAATAAAACAAGATTCAATACATCCCTACTGTCACAAGTGTGCTACTTACAATAGGTTAGTTGATCGCGCGTTCAAACTCCCAATGTCGAAAGCAGACTTGAATAAAGAACTAATATCATACTTGCGATAGCTATGTTTAACAGTTATAATGAAATTTTCATCGAACATATTATTAATAAATTCAGACATCGCTCAAATCCTAATTTAATTAAAGATAAACCCAAACCTTAATTATTCTCGACTTTCACCTTTAATCGCAACATCTGCGGTGTCACCAAAATATTCACGAAATGTAACGTTTTTGCCTTCCGCACCAGCAATAGTAATATGCATGTTCTTCACAATTCCAACTTAATTAACAAATCTAACCCTTTCACGAAGTCAGGTGTTTACAGATTCAGGTGCAATGACTGCTGCAGCTCTCATATCAGGCAAACTGATGGGAACTTGAAGATTAGATATGCAGAACATCTTAATGCAATCAAATACAATAGGTTTTCCGCAGTAGGTCAGCACATTCACAATTATAAACACAAATTTAATGGAATAGATCAGGACTTAACAATATTACACACGTTGAGCAAAAGCCCCATGCTAGACACCACAAAGGTCTGCTATATACATTTGTTCTATATTTCAACCTGAACCGAGCTCGATAACTGCAGTTGCTCAAGTGCGGCCAGTATCCAGTATTCGGGAGATAGTAGGTTCGAAACCCACTGTCGGCAGTCCTGAAGATGGTTTTCCGTGGTTTCCCATTTTCACACCAGGCAAATGCCGGGCTATACCTTAATTAAGGCCACGGCCGCTTCCTTCACAGTCCTAGCCCTCTCCTATCGCATCGTCGTCGTAAGACCTATCTGTGTCGGTGCGACGTAAAGCCAATAGCAAAAAAAAAAAAATTTCAACCTGAATCTGAATGATATTTCTGAAAAGCCAAGAATCTTATTTGATGTCCTCATTTCAGTCCTTAATAGTGTCAAACTTCCCAGAAACAGTTTGTTCTTTCAGATTTTACGCAACACATTATCGCGCTATCCTTCCCTACCATGCCCTCCTGACTCCGCCCCTTCCATCGCCCCTCTTCCCCTACCTCCTGATCCACCCCTCTCCCTCCCTTAACACTGTGCTATACCGGGCGAGTTGGCCGTGCGCGTAGAGGCGCGCGGCTGTGAGCTTGCATCCGGGAGATAGTAGGTTCGAATCCCACTATCGGCAGCCCTGAAAATGGTTTTCCGTGGTTTCCCATTTTCACACCAGGCAAATGCTGGGGCTGTACCTTAATTAAGGCCACGGCCGCTTCCTTCCAACTCCTAGGCCTTTCCTATCCCATCGTCGCCATAAGACCTATCTGTGTCGGCGCGACGTAAAGCCCCTAGCAAAAAAAAAAAACACTGTGCTATGCTCCCAGTAAGCTCCAGCCTTCAGTTCCACTGAGTTCCGTACAAACAGGCCCATCAAGGTGAGCACCTTACTTTAAATTTTTTTAATCTAATGCCCTCTTTTTCCATCAACTTATTTTAATTCAAAATTTTTTCTTTCTCACACTTCAGGTCCCGCATTGGATTGAGAACTTTCTGGTTTCACAACAATACTTCTGTTAATGCCGTTAACACGATCCACTAGCTTTATTACTCTATAATTTATTGTTTAACTTATGAAAACTGATGCTACAAGCCACTACCAAGTTAAATATTATCAACAGAGGAACAATGTTTTACGTCAGCTTTTAAATGTCAACATTCAACATTCAACCAGTGTTTATCCACTCCATGCTCAAGACTTTCAGGCATTATACAGTGACAAAAAGACTTCTTAAACCATTTGTTAATATTTTTTCACTTCTATTTCATTATTTGGCCATCAAGTTCCTAACTTTTAAATTTTGTAAAAATGACTTTTAAGCACCTTCATGTTGTATATTTCATCCAATCAATGTCATTTTATTACCTGATGGTATATATATATATATATAAAAGAGTTTTGTCTGTACAATGCTCAGAATTTGAAAAGAATGGTATTTCTGTATCGATCACGTCCACAGTAACAAGAAAATGCAGTTTTTACTTTTCCGTAATTTCTGTCTGTCTATCTGTCTGTCTGTCTGTCTGTCTGTATGTATGTATGTATGTACACACATCACGAGAAAACGGCTGAAGAGAATTGAATAAAAATCAGTATGTAAAGTCGGGGAGTGAGCCGCTACAATGTAGGCTATAAATCATTTTATTCACGCCGAGTGAAATGGTAGTTTAGGGGAAAGCCTAAAATTCAATTCTCAAATATTTATATTATTAGCAGTCATAGCGATAAATACTACATAACTAAAGTTATATAGAATTAAATATCTGATCATTTAGGTCTTATACATTTTTACTGTATCGGCTATGATAACACAGATATTCATGAATTTGGATTTTTGTTGCTACGTCCGTATCAACGCCGAGCCCCGACAAAATGGGTAAACAGAAGTCAATGAAAATCAGTATATAGAGTCGTGGAATAAGAAACTACAGTTTAAGCTATAAACAATTTTATTCACCCTGGTGAAATGGTAGTTTAGGGGGAGGCACCTAAAATTTAATTTTTAAATACCTATGTTCGTCCTATGGAAAAGTACTACATAACAAATGTTATAGAGAATACAATTTCCGATCATTTATGTTTTTAATAATGTTATTTGTTTTACGTCCCACTAACTACTTTTTAAGGTCTTCGGAGACGCCGAGGTGCCGGAATTTAGTCCCACAGGAGTTCTTTTACGTGCCAGTAAATCTACCGACACGGGGCTGTCGTATTTGAGCACCTTCAAATACCACCGGACTGAGCCAGGATCGAACCTGCCAAGTTGGGGTTAGAAGGCCAGCGCCTTAACCATCTGAGCCACTCAGTTTTACCGTACCGACTATAATAAGAGTGATATTGCAGAACCGGAAGACAATTAATAATGTGAAGGCCTACAATATTGAAAGCATGTAACATTGATCAACAATAACATTATACTGACCGTTGTTTGCTGTAATGTTCTTTGTCTCTTATGCTGACATTCAACTCCGATAGATGAGATTACTGCTGCGTACCGAGTATAACAGTCTAACTGAATATTGGCGGGAAATAGCTGAGGAGTTAGATAACTTTATTCTTTAGCATGCCACATGCCATTCCTCTGGTTCATACATTTTCTGATACTGCTGGTACGTAACACACTGGTTCATCATAGTATGTCAGCTATTTGATACCTACTCTGACGCGCTGTTTTGAATGAACAGTGTGCGCACTTAAGTCAGAGGCTCGATAGTTGCAGTCGGTTAAGTGCGGCCAGTATCCAGTATTCGGGAGATAGTGGGTTCGAATCCCACTGTCGGCAGCCCTGAAGATGGTTTTCCGTAGTTTCCCATTTTCACACCAGGCAAATGCTGGGGCTGTACATTAATTAAGATTACGGCCGCTTCCTTCCCACTCCTAACCCTTTCCTATCCCATCGTCGCCAGAAGATCTATCTGTGTCGGAGCGACGTAAAGCAAATAACAAAAAAAATTAGTAGTAGGAGTAGTAGTATGAACTGATCTAGAATTACAATTTAGGCCTATTCCAAATTATAGAACCACAATTCACTAAATAGCTCAAAATTCAACCCTGAAAAGAGCCATTTCTTAAGAAAAGCTTCTTCCTCTTCACTTTTATTAAATCTACATTAATTTTATTCCAAATTAGCAGCGAAGATGTGGTTTCTTCTCTGGCTTGGAGGAAAAATTGCCTCCACGTCAGATAGTTCTCTCCCCCGCCGGTGTAGTGAATTGAGATTTTCCGACTCATCGGGTACTCCCAGGAAACAGATAAGTAAACGGGCATAGTTTTCTCCCTGGAACTATCCACTCGACCCCCCGCCGGAAAAAAGACGAAGATTGTTCACAGATCATGGATGTCTGCGTCTTGGTCATTCCAGCCAGCTCTGTAGCTTTGGACTGTTAGTTCGGCAGCATAGTACTGTTCGTTAAAAGTGAGAAAATGTGTGGTTTTTCATTTTGATCGAGTATTTGGTATGAAAGCATTGCTTTTAATCGCGCCATTCCTACTGACGTCATTGTAATGACCCATGTTCATTTCAGTTGGGTAAACCACTAAGAGAGTCTTTCTGAGAATCTATAAAGTCAGGCGGAGAGCGAGTGTCTGCTGTTATAATGAAAACTCCCCAGCCTGATTGTGACTGGCGTGAGGCAAGCTGGCCTACCATTACAATGAAAATTCCCGAACCCAGTCTTCATATGAGAAAAGGCGTTGGTGACTTCCCCGTCGTGTTTCTAGGCCAAAGTTAAGAGCTATGCAACTTAATACAATATTGCTCACAACGTTTACACTACCTAACCTAGGATTCTGTATAAAATTTAGAATTCCGTAGCGGAGCACGAGTATGTCAGCTAGTATTTTATATTATAAAGAATATGCACACTGTTTGTACAGAAATAGTTCAGAAAATCAGTTTTTTTAGACTTTTTAAGAGAAGCAAGCATATTTTTTTGGATCTAGCATCCTCAGAGTAGCAATCAGATGTACAGGTCCACCAAGCTAAATGTCAGTATCACAGGTTCACGTAATCCATTTGTTGCAGAGTGAAGACCTCTTTCAACTAAAAAGCAAGATACTGAGCGAGTTGGCCATGTTGTTAGGGTCGCGCAGCTGTGAGCTATCATTCAGGAGATAGTGGGTTTGAACCCCCGTGTCGACAGCCCTGAAGATGGTTTTCCGTCATTTCTCATTTTCACACCTGGCAAATGCTGGGGCTGTACCTTAACTAATGCCATGGCTGCTTCCTTACCACTTCTAGCCATTTTCTATCCCATCACTGCCATAAGACAAGTTTGTGTTGGCACGACGTAAAGCGAAATTTTAAAAAAATTAATATGCGAGGAATTCTCAGATTTAAAAGCAGACAGAACACTGAAATCAGATTTTCTCTAAGTGCCTTTGAATACATTTTGGCATAAATTATTTGAATAAATGCTACTGAAAAAACGAAGGGCTTGACACATAGTTTTGTAATCTTCTTCAAAGTAAACTTTTAACTACGTTATAGTACCTAGTCAAAACCCTAATCAAGAGATTATTCAGTTTCATACTTTACCTATAAGAACATGTACACTGTGTTTATAGAAATAGTTCAGAAAATCAGTTTTTTCAGACTTGTTAACAGAAGCAAGCATATTTTCTGGATCTAGCAATATCCTCAGAATACCCATCAGTTGCACAGCTCCACCAAGCTCAGGGTCAGTATCACAGATCATTTGTTCAATTATGACATTTATCAACATTTGGTCCTGTAAGGAAGAGAAAGGAAAAAATTATAAAATAGAAAGAGAATACCGTACCTCAACTGTGAATGCTTTAGTAACAATCTTAAAGTACCATAATTTAACGCATACTTACTTCATCTGTATTGTTGGTTTGCTGCAAAGTGTAATCACGAACAACGGACGGAGAAAATTCAACAATATATGTAAGGATGTCTATCGATGCTGTCTTAGTTTGAGGATCATCTGCTCCCAGTGTTATTTCTAATGCAGGAAGAATGCCCAATGATGACAAAGTCTGGAAAAGAAATATATAAGACAGGTTAAGAGTTTAGAGGCTATGATGGAAGATCCCTGAAGTACATAACTGTATTGTTTAGAGAAGTCTAAGCACTTTCTAAAGAGTAAATGAAAAACTGTGTTTCAGAGACAAGTGTTATTCAAGAAAATATTCTTGAATTTCTTTGATGGCCTATCCTTCTGGCAATTTTTAAGCTCAGTCAATGCACAGAATTGGGCTGGTTTGCAGGAGATGTCAATGTGGCATTGCCGGCCCCGTGGTGTAGGGGTAGCGTATATGCCTTTTACCCCCGGAGGCCCCGGGTTTGATTTGCGGACAGATCAGGGATTAATTCAAAATCATTCAAAAAAAAAATTCAAATAATGCAAAAATCATTGTTGAACAACTCTAGTCACCCCAGTGTGGTATACAGGCCTCCTCAATTTTTGTCTATGAACAACTCTTCTCCCATAACCTTCTCTCAATCTTGTCCTCTATTCTCAACATCTTTCTTTACTAGATAGGCCCATTTTTTGCTGGGTCTGCCCACTGGTCCCTTTCCTTTTAGATCTCTTGCATATTCCCTTCTTGCAGTCCTGCTTGCACTCAACCGTTTTACATGGCCAAACTAATTTAGTCTTGCCATGTGGATCTTTTGAAGTAGAGTGTCTTCTGTTCCCACCTCCTCTCAGTTTCTTTTATTCCTGATCTTGCCCTTCCAGGCCTTCTGGATCATAGTGCCTATGAACTTCATTTCTGCAGCTTGGAGTTTTGGGTTACTTTGCCTTGTTAAAGTGGTAGTTTCCAGATATACGTGAGGATGGAGGTATAATAGGATTTATGTAGTGTCATCTTAACGTTCAGCTGTACTTGTACAACAGTTGTCTTACTTGGCAGTAAAATTGTGTTCCGTTGCTAATTTGATAGTCCACCTCGAATTTTGCATGGTTGTCTTTTGATACTAAACTACCCAAGGCTAGAACTTTGGAGCAATGTCCAGTTTGGTGTCATCAAGTATGATTTGTTTGCTACCTCCTCCTCTACATCTTCAATACCACCATCTTAGCCTTACTAAATCATGTCCTAACTCTCGACACATCTCAGCAGCCTTTTCTCCACATTCTTTTTTAGTTTCACACCAGATCACCACGTTGCCTGCAAAGACGAAAGCTTGTAAGTCCTCCTGCCCTTCCTTTTTTAGTGCCTTTATTATGGCATCCATCACAGTGAAAAACCAGGACAGATGCCAAAAAAATACCTTGCAGTACTCTTCTCTTTGTTTCAAAACATTTGGACAACCTACAACCCACTTGATCATGACTTCTGATTTTTCTTCTTTTTCTATACAGTATCTTAACTTTTTGCTCTTTTAGGCATTCCCAGATACACTCCCTTGGTAAACTACTGTAAGTTTTTTTTTTTAATGTCTAGGAATGGTACTAGTGGTTTCTCTTTTTTCCTAAAAAAACTGATAACTGCACAAAAAGTAGTTACTTTAGTTTGACTGTGTACACCAGAAAGGCATGCATTCTTTTCAATGGTGTCTCTCCATTTCAAATGTCCAATCTGACATCTGAAATGGAACAAAAAAAAAAAGCCATTGAAAAGAGCTCATACAGTTCTGCTGTAGGAAAAAACATGGATATCGCATTAATAATAATAATAATAATAATAATAATAATAATAATAATAATTGTTATTATAATGATATTTGTTTTAGGTCCCTCCAACTACTTTTACAGTTTTTGGAATGCAAGGTGCTAGAATTTAGTCCCACAGGAGTTCTTTTACGTGGCAATAAATCTAGTGACACGAAGCGGACGTATTTGAGACCTTCAAATATCACTGGACTGAGCCAAGATTGAACCTGCCAAGACGGGGTCAGAATGCTGGTGCCTCAACCATCTGAGCCACTCATCCCAGCATTGGTACCACAAAACTACTTTTCAAGCGTAATGCTACAGTAGTTTGTACATTTCTGTCTACTCTCCCTGATAAGGGGTATGACAATGTACTTCTTCCAGTCTTCTGGTCTATTGTTTTCCTGCCATACTGTGTTGAGGATTCCATATAACCACTGGATTGCTGAAGTTCCTGCTGCTTGCAACATATCCACAATCAACTAGCGCACTCCAACTGCTCTCCCTTTCCTCATACTTTTCAGGGACTTTTCTATTGCCAGTCATGTAATTGGCTGTTGTACTTGGCTCATTACTTACAACATGGCTCTTCACTTTTTGATTAGTCGCTCCATTTAAAAAGGGTCTTAAATCCACTCCTCATTTCATCCTCTTGTTGCACTAAGGTTCCATTATCACGTTCTAATGCCTTTATATCCCCTTGATCGCTCCTTCTGTTCAGTACCCTGTACAATAATTTCCTATTTCCTATGCTGCCCACTTCCAATTTATCCACAAACTCATTCCATGTTTTCTCCTCTCTTACTACCCTCATAGCTGTGAGTTTTCTTGTTCTATAAAGTTCCTGTAGTCTATTAACTTCTTGGCTTACTTGGTCTTTGATAGTTTAACTGTCTTATCTTGTATCCATTTCTTTAGTTTCTGTCTTTGATGGCTGTTTTGACCGCTGCCCCACCAAGTGACTCTTTTACGTCTTTGTCAGCCCTGTTACTTCACACAGTTCTTTAGTTTCTCCCACAAATGTATCTTTAAAAATTTTACACTGTTCATCTACTGTTGTTTCTGCTTTTAGTTGTTTTTTTTTTTTTTTTTTTTTTAATCCATCTGCAACTGGCAGCAACCTAATTTACAAGTCGTACTTTTCATTCCTTGTTTTCTTCTGAGTTACATTAGTCGTATGGTTCAAGTCCCTGATCAGCAGTCTATGGCCGCTGACCAGACTCAACTGGAATGATCTCTATGTCAGTCACCCCCCCCCTCCCACCTTTGTGATGAAATAATCAAAGTTTTATGTTTGCCATCACAGCTATACCTTTGTTATTTTGAGGTGTTTTTGTTTGATGACCATACCATTTCATCTACATTGAAATTTTTTTAATTAATCCTTATCAAAATTAATTGTTTATTCCCCTTAAATACCAAGTGCAGATTACAATGTAATTTTCACATATAATTTCCAAGAAATCAAGTTTTCATTTTTGCATGCAATCTCCATTATGTAATAAGGAAACTTAAATGACCAACTTCAGAGCAAGTGAGAAAATTGAGAGCCAGCATGAGAGCCTTTCATCCAAGCTATTAATGGGTTTGGCCAGCAACTAACATAAAATAAATTTCATTGCAAAGCCCATATTGTGTTTCGTATACTTCTTCAAAAGTTACAGTCGAAGGTTCCACCTTTACAATACTAAAAGATTTTTGTTTAATTAACAAATATCGGTAGCCTACATCTTGCTGGACATCATCAGCCGAATATTTGTAAGAATAAAGACAAAGACAAATATATATTAAAATATGATTCAGAATACCAAATATGTCAGTTAAAATGCATGTTAAAATTTTTTGTTTGGGGAATGTTCTGGAGCATGAATGTTTGGTTCTGTTAAAATGAAGATAAAGATATTAAACACACGTGATAGTTCCAATGAAATATGATAATTGAGCCCTTCTTGTTGGCATGATTATGTTGTTGACAATTCTTAGTTAGGTAATGAGGCAGACGGAATATTTGACTGTACAGTAAGTTCATACATGAAGAAATTGTGTTGTAGTTGAGTATACGTATAACGAAAACGGTGGCTATTAGAAACGTTAAAAGTAGGCAAGGTTGCAGCATTTTATAATTACAAGTGAAACTGAAACAATATGCAACACATCTGACTACTGCACGTGTGGTTAGGAGCGTGCAGCTGTGAGCTCGCATCCGGGAGATAGTGAGTTCGAACCCCACTGTCGGCAGCCCTGAAGATGGTTTTCTGGGGTTTCCCTTTTTCACACCAGGCAAATGATGGGGCTGTACCTTAATTAAGGCCACGGCCGCTTCCTTCCCATTCCTAGGACTTTCCTGCCCCATCGTCGCCATAAGACTTATCTGTGTCAGTGCGACGTAAAGCAAATAACATCTGACTACTTAATCAAAAAGGTATGGTCAAATGTTCCTATTTACATCCTTGTCTGCCCAAGAGAGGTTAGCTCGATACATGTGTTAATGTTGACAGCTTACTGAAGGTGAACTGTGGAGGCCATGTGTGATGAAAACTAGTTTGAAGGGAGAGTACGGGAGGGTTGAATCCAGTGGGCGAGGAGCGAGTGTGTAAAAGTTTGTTGTGAGGCTTGTTCAAGGAGAAACTGTTGAGTAATGCCTCGAAAAGCACATTCACAGTTTCCGAAATTTCATTTAAATTGTGAGCAGGTTTGCATTTTTGTCTATATTAATGAAGATGCTTTCTAAGATGTAAAACAAATTGCCCTTATTATTAAAGCAAAAAATGTTTAAGTGCTGCTCTATGGAGGTGAAGGAGTAATTGGACTCTGTTACACGATTACGCATGCAGAATATATGTTGTGTCTGGGGGCGTTTACATGTTCTTTATATCTAATAATAAAGTTTCTTCCAGTCTGACCTACGTAACTCGCTGGATATTGGTTACAATTTAACATGTAGGTATACACCTGATTTGTGGTATTTGTTACTGATGTTATTGACTTTGTACCGGTTATAGAAAAGATTAGCATTGTTATTCATTGTTTTAAAAGCAATGTTGACATTATGTTTCTTAAGAATGTTTGTAATTTTGTAAATATTTCTATTGGTGTAAGTGAAGGTAGCATAGTTATCTGCTTTCTTTTTTGTCTCTCTGAGCAGAGTTGAGGTGGATTTGTTTACAATTTTACAGACAATCCTATCTATGAAATGCCTGCCAAAACTGTTTTTTCTTGCAAAGTAGATGGTGTTGAGTTCTTTCCTTTGATTCGCATCAGATAAAGGAACATTAAAAGCTCTACGAAAACGGCTATAAAATGTTGCTCTTTTTTGAGAGTCCGGGTGCATAGAATCTTGACGAATAGTGTTTGCGGTTTGGGTAGGCTCTCTATAGATATTATAAGAACGTTTGTTCGAGTTGCTATTAAGGGCGAGATCTAAAAACGTTTAAAGAGTTATTGATTTCAATTTCAGAAATGAACTTAATCCATGGGTCATCCGCATTTTATTGTTCAAGGATGATATTGCTGTTGGTGATGATGTGATCTATTAAAGCAAACATATCATCAGCAAAGTGCATCCAGAACACAATTCCTTTGATTTTGTAATGAATTTTGGTATTTTCCAAATGGTCCAAATAAATTTCTGCCGATCTTGCTTATACATTTTACCATTAAAAGTAAAGTAATTGTTAAAAGTTACAAATTCTAGAATGTTTAAGAACTCTTCAGTTTTGTATGTGCTTAATTTACTATGTTTCCAAAAGTTCAAATCAAAATTTCTTTATTTGCAAATGAGGTGTCTACCTTGGTGGCAAATGGTACACTAAAATACATTATTGTCAAGCACTAAATTTTAAATTAACAAGAGACAAAGAAAATTTTCCTAGAATACAATATTATACAATTTACGCTAATAATTTGTTCTATTAAACACATACATCATCCTTAATAAATTTATATTGTTTACAAAATTCTACTTATAATATCTTACAAACATAGTCAACTCATATACAGTATGTGAAATTACTTCTAATAATAATATACAACTGGTATAAGATTAAAATTAACATTGAATTTATTTACATATTTATATTTTACCCATTTTGGAACATAAGTAGCATAACGACCTGCTGCGTCTTAACCAGAGCCCCTTTTGCTACCACTTTTCAGAGTTCCTGAAGGTCCTTCACAGCTACCGTAGCGGTCCCAGGGCCCTCGAAGTCCCCACTGTACTTCACCCCTACAGGCAGTCCCCTACTTGGGCTGTCCAAACTCCATAGACCAGGGGATGGAATTAATTTAATCACACACATTTTTTATTTACAATATCCTGCACTGGTCGAATGCCCTCTAACATTTCATTTATTTTCTCTGTTGTTGTTTATTCTCTTCTTGAATATCTGTACAGATTTTGGAAAAGGATCAAACACTACCCCTGGTAAACTGTTCCACTCCTTCACGCCCTTCCCAATGAATGAAAATTTACTCCAATCGCATCTGCTAAAATTCCTTCTAATTTTGTACATGTGGTCAGTTCTACCAATATAATTATTTTCCAACTGAAGCCTCTCACGGATATCTCTCCATGCTTCTTCTCCTGTATAGGCTCTATATAATCCTATAAGTCTAGTTTTCTCCCTTCTCTTACTTAAAGGTTCCCACCCAAGTTCCTTTAACATTTCTGATACACTACTCTTTCTCCTGAAATCCCCTGTTACAAACCTTGCTGCTTTCCTCTGCACACCATCTAGTTCTTTTATTAGGTATTCTTGGTGAGGATCCCAAACACTGTTTGCATATTCCAATAATGGACGAACCATACTTAAGTAACTTTTTTCTTTTAATTCTTTGTTGCATCCTTTAAGTAGCCTCATTATGACATGTAACGATCTGTATGCTTTCCCAACAATGTCATCAACATGACCCTTCCAGTGCAAATTACTTTCAAATCTCACACCTAAGTATTTGCACTTGCCATCTTTAGGGATAACTACCTCATCCAAAGTATATTCAAATTCAGTTTTAAAGCTCCTGTTTGTAAATGTTGTAGCAGTTGATTTGCCTCCATTAACCTTCATATTATTTTCTTCAACCCATTCTTGGATACTCTCAATGTCCCTTTGTAATTCTGAGCAATCCTCAATGTTATTCATTTCCCTATAAACAATTATGTCATCTGCATACAATCTTATTTTCGATGTTATATTGTTCCCTAAATCATTTGCATATATTAAGAAAAGTAACGGACCGATTATACTACCCTGTGCAATTCCCTTCCAAACTTTCTCTTCCTGTGATATATAATTTCCTACTTTGACTTTCTGAACCCTTGAATTTAGAAATGTTCTTATCCAACGTATAACCCTTATGTCCAGTCCTATTCCCTCCAATTTCTTTAATAATATTCCATGTTCCACTCTATCAAAGGCTTTGGAAAGATCTATGGCTATGCAATCTAACTGGCCTCCTGAATCCAACTGATCTGATATGTCCTGCTGAAATCCCACCAGTTGTGCCTCACAAGAAAATTTCTTTCTAAATCCATACTGGCTCCTCATGAACCAATTTTTATCATCACATATCCCTCTGATGTACTTTGCTATTAAACTCTCCAGTATTTTACAAACTATACTGGTCAGGCTGATTGGTCTGTAGTTCTCTGGTTTCCTTTTATCACCCTTGCCTTTATAAATTGGTATTATTATAGATTCCTTCCATTCCTTTGGTATTACACTATTATTTATGACATAGTCAAAGAGAAATTTTAAATAAGGCACTATATACCACCCCATCGTCTTTAATACCTCCCCAGTAATTTGATCACTTCCTGCTGCTTTTCCTTGCTGAAGCAGTTGGATTTCTCTGAAAATATCTTCATTTGTGAATGAGAAGCTTCTTGTTTCCCGATGTCTCTCTCCCTCTCTATCTTCTGTTATGGTTTCCAAGTCCTGACAATCTTCTACTGAATCTCTGAATTCCCTACTGAAGAGGTTTGCTTTCTCAGTATCTGTTAAATAGTGTTCACCCCCTTCTCCCACCATTGTAGGAATTTGGATTCCTTTTCCTTTTTGATTCCTAATATATGAATACAGCTTTTTCCATTTCCCTTTGTGGTCATTACCCTCTTGAAGAATGCCATTCATATAATTCTCTTTTGCTTCCTTTTTCACTCTATTCAGTTCCCTCATTAGCTGTTTTCTAGTTTCTCTATTCTCCCTACCCTATCCTTGATTATCTTTAAGGTTTTTGTGATCGGTATGTTGGATTATATGTTAACCACCTGCGTGCCACGCGCCGATCAGATCGGCTTTCGCTCCTCGCGCGAAAAGTGCCAGAGCCGACTGGATCGGCGCGATGATTTCCTAGTGTTTAACGGCTTCTGCTAACAGATGCCTCTGGGTGTTTTATTCCGTTAGAAAGCTGAGGTTTTTTTTTTTTTTTGCTATGGGCTTTTACGTCGCACCGACACAGATAGGTCTTATGGCGACGATGGGATAGGAAAGACCTAGGAGTTGGAAGGAAGCGGCCGTGGCCTTAATTAAGGTACAGCCCCAGCATTTGCCTGGTGTGAAAATGGGAAACCACGGAAAACCATTTTCAGGGCTGCCGATAGTGGGATTCGAACCTACTATCTCCCGGATGCAAGCTCACAGCCGCGCGCCTCTACGCGCACGGCCAACTCGCCCGGTGTAAGCTGAGGTTTCAAGCTTTCATGAGAGTGGCATAGTTTTGGCCTTGGAGATCTTTGACACGAACGGAGGGAGTTAATAATCTGTGATGTTCACAAGCTCTGAGTTGTTGACAACATGGTGAGCTGTAGTAGAGATAGTTTGGTTGCCGGCTTGGATGACGATAAGCTAATAGCATATTTAAAGGGAAATGATATAATAGCAGATGAATTAGAATCGGAAAGTGATTTTGATAGTGACGTGATACCAGGAACATCGCCATTATCACCAGTTACAAGTGACTATTCTCATTTTGGTTCCGTATTGAAGTTGACGTATGTCTCAAGTATTATTACAATATTATAAGTCCACCTGTTCAATACAATACAATATGATCCACTATTTCATATGGTCAAATGTTTTTTATACATAATACATAAAAGTCAATACATGTTTCACCCTCCTTAGGGGCATCATCAGCCTATATCAATCTTAAAAAATAATAATAATACATATACTTATAAATTATAGGTTAAAATGTTGAAAAATGGTTTCGTAAAACATTATACAATAACATCTAAAACAACGATAATGCACCAAAGTATGTTAAAAGAGAGTGAAATTAACAGTTTGAAGATTAAAACGTGATTAAACATGAGATTTTGAGAGTCTAAAACTAAAATGGATCCATATTTTTATAATATCATTAAGACTGTGAAAGCCTTGAGTATAAAAACAATCATCAAAGGGGGATGTTTCTTCAATTCCCAAGTTGAATCCAAGGTGGTAAAATCACTTTCAGTTATTTAGAACGGAAGTGTGAATGTAATAAACAAGTTTAAAATGTATATGATTGGGATATCTGAAAGTCAAGAAGAAAATGGAACTTCTGTAGAGGCGATGCTTGTGATAAAACGTATGTCAAAGCTAGCGGAGTTCGGAAATTATGGGAGTCGAATGGATCTAAAAGATAGTCAAGTTGATATATAATTCCGTTGAAACATATGTTGGAAGAAATGTTCAGGATTTTCTGAAACAAAATGTAGAAGAAAGTATGTTAATAATACCGTTGTACAAGAGACTTCCCGTACGTCAAAGATGGCTAAGCGGTACTTACTCGTACGGAGCGTATTAAGTACGTCAGGTTGTTACAGCAACGCTAGCTTGACTGGGTTTTCGACTTCTAGTATTATAACGGTGTGGCTGAGGCAGTGAAGGGCATGGAGGGGGGGTAATGGTGGATGGATCCTTGCGCGCATGTGTTGTTATTGGCGGGCTGTTAGGAGCAAGATGGGCGGGCCTATCATTTGACGAGGTGGTGGAAGCTTTAGAACAAGAAGTTCTAAAAGTTGGCGGGATTGTATTATGTTTTGAATTCACCATGCCTAATAACTTTGGAGTTAGCTCATATAAAGGATTTTTTGTTTCCGTGATGTCGTTAAGATTATGGTCTTTGTTATAGGCTTGGTCTAAAAAGATGTAAAGATTTTCTAATTCATTCATAAGTTTTCCTTTGCCTATGCATTTTAGAATAGTGAGATCTTTATCAATTGATGTGAACTGATGTCCTGTTTCACTCATGTGTGACTATCTTTTAGATCCATTCGACTCTCATAATTTCCGAACTCCGCTAGCTTTGACATACGTTTTATCACAAGCATCGCCTCTACAGAAGTTCCATTTTCTTCTTGACTTTCAGATATCCCAATCATATACATTTTAAACTTGTTTATTACATTCACACTTCCGTTCTAAATAACTGAAAGTGATTTTACCACCTTGGATTCAACTTGGGAATTGAAGAAACATCCCCCTTTGATGATTGTTTTTATACTCAAGGCTTTCACAGTCTTAATGATATTATAAAAATATGGATCCATTTTAGTTTTAGACTCTCAAAATCTCATGTTTAATCACGTTTTAATCTTCAAACTGTTAATTTCACTCTCTTTTAACATACTTTGGTGCATTATCGTTGTTTTAGATGTTATTGTATAATGTTTTACGAAACCATTTTTCAACATTTTAACCTATAATTTATAAGTATATGTATTATTATTATTTTTTAAGATTGATATAGGCTGATGATGCCCCTAAGGAGGGTGAAACATGTATTGACTTTTATGTATTATGTATAAAAAACATTTGACCATATGAAATAGTGGATCATATTGTATTGTATTGAACAGGTGGACTTATAATATTGTAATAATACTTGAGACATTATCACCAGTACCGAAAAGGAAGTGCTATTCTGGCCCCAGTACATCGGGTGTTCAGGTTAGTAGGTACTCGATTGCAGTCTGTGGAACCAATTATAGTCCTCTCCGTGTAAGGACGTACCCTAAGGGTGCAACCTTACCCTTTCTCCCCTGTAATATTAAGGTATCGATTTATAGTTACTTTTCTTGCTGTTGGGTATTTTGCAGGTCTTCTTCAGTGTCGGCAACCATACAGTTTAGGGACCCTACTTGCCGATACGACGTCTTACATTAACCGTTAATCTGGCACGTTGGCAACGTTCAATCACTGTTCTAGCATGAATTGCGTGTTGCCACCGCATCGCCGTTAAAGTCACTAGTGATACATTTGCGAGAATATTTAAAGCATATTTTCTTTTTCTGTGGGATTGTAAATCTACTTGGCTAATACCAAGTAAGTAGAATTGTGGCATGTTCGGATAATGCATTTATTAACATTGTTTGCGTGAAATGATTAAAGTGCTCAAGTACGTCAGTCTCATGTCTAGATCTACCGGTACACGAAATAACTCTTGCGGGACGAAATTTTGGCAGTAGAACTTATAACATTATTATTTTCAAATCCGCAGTGAACTTGAAACCTGACCTAATTTCCGTTCACGGAGCTTGGCACATTAGTATTCCTATATGTTTCCTGATAAGCTTGAAGATATAACCAGCCTGCAGGCTGAAAATATGCCCAATAATTTCTCTCCTTACTGGTTACCGGTGTTGAAGAGAGAAGGAAATGTTCGCGCAAAAGAAAGGGAAGTCATTGGATGTCTGGAACTTTCTAAAATCACACTGCAAAGACTTATTAAATAAATTGCATCGTTTAACACGCCCCTCTTGTCAAGAATATGGTTATAGTACGCCTAGTGTATATCAAAATAAAGACGGATAATTTGAGTGAGAAAGTGTGTTTATTTCCTTAATTCCTCATTGAGCGTGGAAATCGACGAGATATTCATAATTATCTTGATTTATTTGAGCTTATCTTTTATCATTTACTAGGGTAGGGAAACATTGATTATCGGTGTTTCCTACATTGAGGTTAGTTTGTTATGGTTATGTCTGGTGATTTTAATATGTAACCAGGCAGGATGGCAGCAGTGATCAGCCATTAAAAAAAGAGAAAAGAAGAGCATCGGGTGGCGATATTTACTTTCTGGGGTATTTCCTTACGTGGAAATTACTATAAAAATTCACTGCCAGTTCTGAGTGATTCAGAAAGTGACAATAATGATGGAGCTATGGATGATGCGAGTGATAATGACAATAATAATGAAAGCAATGTGAATGCTAATGTTTGTTTCCGAGAAATTTTTCCGAACCAGTCATATACATGGAACTCGCTGGGCCTAAATATGCGCCTCCACATAATGCCCCTGTAATAGATTATTTTCAGTTCTTCACTAATTCATTGATAAATTTGATGGTAAATGAAACAAATACGTATGCCCAACAATTCGTCTCAATATATGCGTTTTCACCACAATCAAGGGTTAAAGTTTGGCGGGCTACTTCTCTATTGGAAATGAAAGCATTTGTGATTGTAATTTTTGAGGGTGTATATTGTTGCAATATGATCATTGTTAAGTTTTCACTAATAATTATTGTGTACTCCAAAAGGGTTATGCATTAAATTATTGTTCAATGCCAGGTACGATTGACAGTGGAACAACAATTTCAGTGAGGAAAATGATGAGAGCAGATTTAAAAAAAATACGTTTTGGGGTGGTTGTAGGTAAATTAATTACATTTTTAATTACGCTGTTTTGTTTAGAATTGTATGTGTATTTTACCTATGTTCTTGGATTTAGGCAATGTTACAAACTTTATTTCCAAAATTAGACTAAATCTTAAAAATAAAAATGAAAATTAACAATTGTTAAATTGTTGCCAATTTAAAAATACATTGGAGATGTTTTTCACATTTATAAGCATTTCTTGGTAAGGTCAGAAGTATATTTTATATAATACTGCAAGAATAATGCATATATTTAACAAAATAAATTTTTAATTAATATTTCTCTGAAAGTCTGCAGAACCACTAAAAATAGCTTGGCATTCTTAGCCAGAATTTCAGAAAATGGCTTGGCACTAAGAGGGTTAATGTCAAAAGAGTACATTTTATGTTGTGGTTGTAAAACTAAGCTTTTGGTCAATTTACAAAATTCCATAGAATTTCTAACAGAGCTGGTTCTAGAATTTGTAAGTTTTTTTTTTTTTTTTTTTTTTTTTTTTTTTTAAAGGTTGTGAATACATTTAGAAGCCTTGTAAGTCAGGCTGTTCCTATAGTTAATTATGGGTCTTATGGGAATGCCTGTTTTATGGACCTTGTGCAAAGCTTTGGCTGTAGGAATACTGGGGTTCATGTTGATTAATTTCTGAGAATTGTAGTCGCTGAGAATGAAGGATGTTTGTTTCAATATTTGTTTTAATTTCCTGTGAATATAATTGGTTGGATCCTTTTTAATCAATTTACATGAATTTTCAAAAAAAATTCTTATAACATCTATAGAAAGCCTACCCAAAACTGTAAACATCATCATCATCATCATTATCATCATCATCCTAAACCATCTTCAGTTTCCCGGGTGTGGTATATGAGCCTCCTCCATCTCATCCTGTCCTGTCCTTGTATCATTCTTCCTCCACCAACTTGTCCCAATCATGACCTCTCAGCAGTACATCGCTCTTAACTAAATCTATCCATTTCCTTCGTGGCCTTCCCACGGGTCGTCTTCCTTCTACCTTTCTGTCAAATTCCTTCCTTGCAGTTCTGTTTACTGGCATCCTCTTCATGTGACCAAACCACTTCAGTCTTGATATCTGAATCTTATTGAGGAGAGAATCATCTATTCCTACTTCTCTAATTTTCTCATTCCTAATCTTGTCTTTCCTGGTTTTCTGGATCATAGTGCGTAGGAATTTCATTTCAGCTGCCTGAAGTTTGGAATTATCTCTATTGGTCAGTGTTGTGGTTTCGAGACTGTATGTAAGAATTGGTGTATAATAGGACTTGTACAATGTCATTTTTGTTTTCATGGGTATTTGCTCATCCCACAGCAGGTGTCTTACGTGGTGGTAAAATTGTGTTGCCTTATTGATTCGATTGTTCACCTCATGTTTTGCTAGGTTGTCATTTGATATAACGCTACCCAAGTATTTGAAAACTGGAACGCTGTCCAGTTGAGCTTCATTTAACATGACTATTGGTTCTGCTTCTTCCCCATACACTTTCATCACCACAGTCTTGGTCTTGCTGATGTTTAAACCATATTTCTTAAACTCCTCATTCCAGCTTTGTATTCTCTCTCCCAATTCCTCTTCTGAGTCACTCCAGATAGCAACATCATCTGCAAATGTGAAGGCTTTGATATCTCCATGTTCTTTCCTTTTAATAGATTTCATTACTACATCCATTACAATAATAAATAGAAGTGGTGACAATGAGCTGCCCTGCTGCACTCCTCTCTTTGTTTCAAACCAGTCCGACAAACCACATCCTACTTGAATACAGCTTCTGTTCCCACCATTCGCCAATATTCTATGCACCCAGACTCTCAAAAAAAAGCAACATTTTATAGCCCAATTCATAGAGCTTTTAACGTCCCTTTAGCTGATGCGAATAGAAGGAAAGATAGGATTGTCAGTAAAACTGTCAACAAATCCACCTCAACTCTGCTCAGAGAGACAAAAAAGAAAGCAGATAACTATGCCACCTTCACTTACACCAATAGAAATATTTACATAAACACAAATATTCTCAAGAAAAATATGTCAACATTCCTTTTGAAACAATCAATAAGAACGCGAATCTTAAAAATTTGCTTTAATAAGGGCAATTTACTTAACATCTTAGAAAACACCTTCATTAATATACACCAAAAATGTAATCCTGCTCACAATTTAAATGAAATTTTGGAAATTGTGAATGTGCTTTTTGAGACATTACTCAACAGTTTCTCCTTGAACAAGCCTCGCAACAAACTTTTCCACACTCGCTCCCCGCCCACTGGATTCAACCCTCCCGTACTCTCCCTTCAAACTAGCTTTCATCACACACGGGCTCCACAGTTCACCTTCAGTCAGCCGTCAACATTAACACACGTATCGAGCTAACCCCTCTTGGGTAGACAAGGACTTAAGTAGTCAGATGTGTCACATATTATTTCAATTTCACTTGTAATTATAAGATGCTTCAACCTTGCCTAAATTTTTTTTTTTTTTTTTTTTTTTTTTTTTTTTTTTTTTTTTTTTTTTTTTTTACTAGGGGCTTTACGTCGCACCGACACAGATAGGTCTTATGTCGACGATGGGATAGGAAAGGCCTAGGAGTTGGAAGGAAGCGGCCGTGGCCTTAATTAAGGTACAGCCCCAGCATTTGCCTGGTGCGAAAATGGGAAACCACGGAAAACCATCTTCAGGGCTGCCGATAGTGGGATTCGAACCTACTATCTCCCGGATGCAAGCTCACAGCCGCGCGCCTCTACGCACAAGGCCAACTCGCCCGGTTTGCCTAATTTTAACATTGCTAAAAGCGACAGTTTTCGTTCTAGGTATACTCAACAACAACCCAATTTCTCCAGGTATGAACTTACTGTACAGTCAAATATCCCACCTACCTCATAACCTAACTAAAAATTGTCAACATCATCATCACGCCAACAAGAGATCGATCATCATATTTTATTGAAACTTTCACATGTGTTTAATATATTTATCTTTAAGTAAGAGAAGGGAGAAAACTAGACTTATAGGACTATATAGAGCCTATACAAGAGAAGAAACATGGGGAGATATTCGTGAGAGGCTTCACTTGGAAAATAATTATATCGGCAGGACAGACCACAAATATAAAATTAGAAGGAATTTTAGCAGAAGCGATTGGGGTAAATTTTCATTCATTGGGGAGGGTGTGAAGGAGTGGAACAGTTTACCAGGGGTAGTGTTTGATCCTTTTCCAAAATCTGTACAGATATTCAAGAAGAGAATAAACAGCAACAGAGAAAATAAATGAAGTGTTAGAGGGCATTCGACCAGTGCAGGTTATTGTAAATTTAAAAAAATGTGTGTGAATAAATTAATTCCATCCCCTGGTCTAAGGAATTTGGACAGCCAACGTAGGGGACTGCCTGTAGGGGTGAAGTACAGTGGGGACTTCGAGGGCCCTGGGACCGCTACGGTAGCTGTGAAGGCCCTTCAGGAACTCCGAAAAGTGGAGGCAAAAGGGGCTCTGGTTAAGACGCAGCAGGTCGTTATGCTACTTAGGTTCCAGAATGGGTAAAAAAAGAAAAGAAGGAAGGAAAAAAATAAGTAAATAAATGCAATGTAAATTTTAATCTTATAAGAGTTGTATAGTATCATTTGAAGTAATTCCACATACTGTATATCAGTTGACTATATTTGTAAGTAGTACAGGAGATATTATAAGTAGTATTTTGTAAACAATATAAATTTATTAAGGATGAGCTGTGTGTTTAATAGAAAAAATTGTTAGTGTAAATTGTATAATATTGTATTATAGGAAAATTTTCTTCTCTTGATAATTTAACATTTAGTGCTTGACAATAATGTATTTTAGTGTACCATTTGCCACCGAGGTAGACACCTCATTTGCAAATAAAGAGATTTTGATTTTGATTTTTTTCATTTTAATAGAACCAAACATTTATGCTCTAGAACAGTCTCCAAACAAAAATTTCTAACATGCCTTTAGACTAATGTATTCAGTAATATGAATCATATTTTAACGTGCACTTGTCTTTGTCCATTTTACTTATTATTCGGCTGATAATGTCCACCAAGATGGACGAAACATGTACCGATATTCGTTTAATTGTTAATTAAACAAAAAATCTTCGTATTGTAAAGGTAGAACCTTTGACTGTACCTTTTGAAAGAGAAAAAGCAACCAACACCCTAACAATCCAGTTAAGACTTGAGAAGTGTGGATGTGTTGGGAGTTTCACTATTAATTTGATTCAACCAGCTTTTCTGTCTTCCAACTGCATATTTCATTCCACGTTCTGGTGTTTCCGTGGAGATTTAATGCACCTTCGCTTTTCTTCATTCAGTATGTGAACTTTACGTTTCCAGGCAAAAATCCCTAACCTGGCCGAGAATCGATCCAAGGGCCTGCGGGTAAGAGGCAGGCACGTTACCCCTACACTGCGCGGCCAGCATAGGCGAGATAACAACCTTCAGAAAATTCCTGATATTCACAGCTCTTACAATAGTTTGCAACCTTTAACCATATGACGAGTGTGCACGGTGTATGCTGTGTAATAATGACGGACGCATCTGAGTACGTATTTGACTGGTGAACAACCTCTGGGGAGTAAGAAATTATCTCTTTCATATTACAGTAAACTTATTTATTACAACTTTGAGAGACTTTCAGAGACATGACAACGCATTTTGGATCGAGAAAACACTGTTATTTCAAAACTTTTTAATGTATGATACAGCTCAAATCAAGGATGTATGCAGAGAATGACCTCACAAGTATAACGCTCGTAGCTAGTTTCTTTCCTCTTCTGCCCTGATTAGGTAGTGTGTTTGCACATGTAGCATTGCCTGAGAAGTTTACGCTTTTTTGATTCACTTTGTGGGAGTGGCCTAATAAAATGGCAACCTTTGAGGCATAACGGATCCTGTGCTCCACCTCCCATCAGGCATGCAACATTCCTTCCATTGTTTTTAGCAGTAAAGTGTTTCTCAAGCAGGTGTCGAAAATATAGTCACAGTTATGTTTACAAAAACCCAAAACAAATTTACAGCTACGAAGAGCGCAAACCACTATCCACATCAGCGGCAATCTTAACACTAGATAAAACTCCATCTCATGGAAGTTTTGGCTGTTCTGGAATGTACAGATGCCCGTGTTTGTTTGTGAGCAACGTGATTACTGCAGACATGTGTGCGCGATAATTTAAGTTTTAATTTTTAAGTGTGTATTTCACTATGAAAATTTTTGCAAGTGTTATTTGAAATTTAATGCTCAATCAATGACAGTTGACTTAAGTTCATTTTTTATTTTCAGACTAGCAGTTACCCACGGCTTCACTCGTGTGGATTTCGTAATTTGATTAAAAGTAATCGTTCCTCGGTACTGTACCAAGACATTATCCGAAAATTCCTAATGTAAAAAGCTCACCGAAAGATTGAGTTTCATTTACCCCAGAAAATCTTTGTAAACCAGGTTTGTGATATTGTCTTTAGAGGCTAAGATGACCATGCGACATAGAACTGTACATGCGAGAAACAGTCTTCTCTCAGGTCGAAAAAAAGAAAAACAACAACATATTTCTTTATTTTTAAAGGAGATTCCAAATACCTATTTCCACACCTGTAACATCTTCAGTTTTTGTGATATAGGTGCCCCCATAAAAAGTAAACTTTTTTCACTTCTTTTCACCCCCTGTTAAGTACCTTCTCCGACAATACAGGTTCCTATCTTTTGAAGGACTTTCCAAATACCAAGTTTCATGTATGTAACCTGTTCAGTTTTTGACATATACTGTATATATACCAGTACTCATTTTAAAAATTCGCCTGCTTTTTCAATTCTTTTCAGCCCTGTAAGTGGATTTTCCAAAAACAATAGGATATGTATTTCTTCGTTTTTAAAGCAGGTTGCAAATACCAGTTTTCACGTCTTTAACATCTTCAATTTTTTAGATATAAGTATCGCCATAAAAAGAATTCACCTTGTTCACTATTTTCCACCCCCCTCCCCCATAGGTGTTTCTGGAAACAAAGAAATATGTGTTTCCTTATTTTTAAAGGTGACTCCAAATACCAATTTTCACATCTGTAACATCTTGAGTTTTTGAAAAATACGTATCCTAATATAAAGAATTCACCCTCTTTTTCAGTTCCCTTTAACTGGATTTTCTGAAAACAAATTATCTATGTTTCTTTACATTTACAGGAGATTCCAAGTACCAATTTACACGTCTGTAACATGTTACGTTTCTGAGATATACTGTAGATATCTTTTTTAAATTCATCCCCATTGTCACTCCTGTTCACCCCCTATTAATTGGATTTTCCAAAATGAAAAACAGGTATTTTTAAAGGAGATTCTAATACCAATTCTCATGTCTGTAACATCTTCGGTTTTTGAGATATAAATATCCTCATAAATGGTAGTCAACCACTTTTTCACTTTTTTTCCACGCCCTCTAATGGGATTTTCCGAAATTTTAAAAAAATTTGTATTTTTGAAGGACGTTACAAATACCAATTTTTACGTCCATAAACTTTTAAGTTTTTGAGATATAAATATATTCATTTATACAATTCATCTGCCTTTTCACCCCCTTAGCAATGGAATATCTAAAAATCCTCTCTTAGCGAGCACCTACACTCTTAATATAAATGTATCCCTAAAACTTCAGGCAGTCAGGACATGTTACTTTATACATATACAGATTGGAGAAACGTTCGCCGAACTGTTGCGAATAAATTATGAATTCCGATTTGGACTATTTTATTTATTTTGATGTATATACGTGAGTATTACAGCACCTTAAACTTGTATCAAGTACAATTCAGTAATAATTTAATTTTTGAATAATACCAATATTGGTATTAATTATTACTAGTGTAATGGTCGCACCCTACTATTGTTTTGAAAATACTGGCATAAAAAGTGTGACAATTCTGCAGTGAAATACGGTACTGCCATCGTTTAAAGGAGGGCCAAAGTATCTTCATGAAAGAACACAAGATGCAATGACTTACGTAAGGAAATATGGCAAACCTGATTTGTTCATTACACCTACCTGTAATTGTAAGTGGACTGAAATTAAACAAAATTTCTCCAATCATCACAAAACACATATGACATAGTAACCAGAGTATTTCACTTGACAACTCAAAAATGAATGTCCTTAATTAATAAAAATAAAGTATTTGATCAACTTGCTGCCACTTGTACACTGTCGAATGGCAGAAGCTTGGATTGCCTCAAAAATATTTTTGTCTATGGCTGCATTATAAGATTAGACCAGACCAGATAGACGGTAGTTTCAGCAGAGTTACCAAATAAACATTTGGACCCAACACTACATGACATTGTGTCAAAACACGATTCTTAGCTTCAAAGTTATCCAAACTGTATTTCCAAAGCTGCATATCTATCAGTGATGACAGGTATCCCAAGTACCACAGGTTGTCACCTGATTACTGTTGGCTACTGAGTGTGTGATTTGATGATGATGATGATGATGCTTGTTGTTTAAAGGGGTCTAACATCCAGGTCATCGGCCCCTAATGGTACAAAATGAAATGACAAATTAAAACCCCAAAAACATCCACTGACCACAATTCAAAACTAACTGGACGGGTGGGTGGGTGGGCGGGCGGGCGGATATGAATTTAAAACGATCAGTGGAACCGACCCACAATGCCTCACATTCACAGAAGCAGGCATAAAACAATAGTATTACTGACCAAGGGACTGCTTCTATAGCACCATACTGAATCTATGATACTTGTAGTCGTAAGGGGTCCAAAATCAAAGTCAGCGGCCCCTCACAATGGTACTTATCGCTACGAAAGTAGAACCATGGTATTTGTCATGTTGTGGTACTAATCAAGAGTAGCATAGACTCGCGGTATTCCACACATTATGGTACTACTCACAGGTAATGAAATTTGCATATGTATTACAGACCTACGCTGTTTCGCACATTGCGGCGCCATTTACAGGCAACGCAAACCTATGGTGTTCATCACATAAGGGTACTAACCAGAGGGACTCGTACTATCCCGTGGTGTTCCTCAGATAGTGGGTACTAATCATAGGCAAGCCAGAACTATGGGTTCCCTCATCCCATGGTGTCGCTCAGATAGTACTACTAATCACAGGTACTGTAAAAGCCGTCACGCTCTCGTTTGCTACTAATCACAAACCTATTTGGTGCCCAACATAGTGGTACTACGCGCAAGTAAAAGCAACCCATGGTGTTCCCCACGTGTTGGTACTAATCACAAGTAGTTCATGGTTCTAATTTGATCATCCCTTGGTCGCCCCCTTTAGTTGCCTCTTACGACAGGCAGGGAATACCATCGGTGAATTCTTCGTCTGCCCCCCCCCACCTACAGGGGGTGTGTATTATTCAAAGCAGCGCAGATCCATTTAAGTGTCCGAATGAACTGATTCACAGGAACAGCAAGCTCGTAGCACACAATTCACTTGACTCGCAGCAGACAGTGCTGAGTGGCTCACTCATGGATCAGTCAGACACAACGCACACACCGTTCATTATCGGCACACTGAACATTGGCGGGGGGCCAAACTTCTGCTGCAGCGAGACATACAGAGCCATATCACACTGAAAGAATCATATGCAATCTAGGATTAGTGAGACACAACACACACAGTTCATTAACGGTACACTGGACATTGGCAGGGAGCTGAACTTCCGTTGCAGCAAGACATACAGAGCCATAGCGCACTGAAATAATACTACGGTATAACGGACTCCCGCTCTCAGCTCATTCGAAAATAATACACACTTGCATTCACTGTCCTTTACTTACAGGGAGGTTTAAATAATAGATAAGATTTATTTGCAGTGTTAAAAATGTAGTCAAAACATAGTTCCAAAGTACCTAGCTAGTAATTAGGTAGATTATTAAGTTATTCTATTTATTAGTTTAAGGAATCAGTATTTTTATAACTTAGTTGATATTTGACAATTCAACTCAACTCTCTAGCCTACCATATAAATACAAGTCACGATCATGACCACTCAAAATTGTTTTAATATTGGGAGCAACCCCTCAGTATTTTTTCAGTTCATATGTCGCATCCTTGCAAAAGACATCAATAACCGAATCACGAGATCACCAGTGAACATGGACAATGCGTAAGTGAGCCAACTGACGCAAGAGCTTAAATTTAAAAAATGTTGACTGAGAAAACCAGTGGGCTATTGTATATCTCGGGTAGTATACACAAAATATGATTTACAAAATCCTCTGCTGATAGAAAATACATATTTTCAAAGATGACCAAGTGATTTGGATGTGTGGTTAGGGTCACGTAGTTATGAGCTTGCATTCGGGGGATGGTGGGTTTGGATCCTACCATCGGCAGCTGTTAAGACGGTTTTCTGTGGCTTCCCATTTTCACACCAGGCAAATGCTGGTGTTGTACCTTAATTAAGACCACAGCCGCTTCCTTTACACTCCAAGCCCATCATCGCCATAAGGCCTGTTTGTATCGGTGCGAGGTAAAGCAACTTATTTTATTTATATTTAATATGTAGGCTACTTATTGCGAACACAGGTATTTTTACATCAAATTCTGTATATATAATAGAGTTGTGACTTTCAGAGAACTGCGGATAAACCCTAAGTTAGTGTATAAAATTGGAGTTATGTCAGTTATTATTACTATTATTATTATTATTATTATTATTATTATTAAGTAAGTTTTATACTGTAATATAACGATCATAAATAGTACTGCAGAGGGGCTATTTTTTCCCGCATTTCACTTTTTAACTTATTTGTTTTGTATTATGTACTTACCATGAATACAATGAAATTCCCATGTTCTTTGAAATCATTTAAGAAAAGACTAGGCAAACAATTGATAGGGAATCTTCCACCAGGACGACAGCTCTAAATGCAGATCACAGATGATTGTATGTAAGATGCTTTTTCTTCTAATTCTATATACTTATTTAATGGAGTTGTTGTTGTTGTGTGTGTCCTCAGCACCTAAAGCTCCGTGCCTACAAGCTCCGCAGCCCGCCGCATCACCAATGTTTCCAGAGACTACGAGGTGACTGCACTGCGCCTGGCATGCTCGTCCGTGACGTCAGCCAGCGCTATATAAGGAGCAACGTTCGACTCTCCAGGACTACCCCAGTGTCCAACGACCAGACCACACCGCAAGTCAGACATGGAGGCATCCTCTTTAAAGTGTGTTTGAACAGGTGGACCGATTTCTGGCCGTGAGGTCTCACCTCTGGACATTGCCTCACTTTCCCTGATCCCCGTAGCCACGTCTAGCCCCGAGTCAAGCATTCTGCTACTCCCTCAAGTCCTCCCAGTGCTCCGATGTCAATCTTAGCATTCTGCTAATTAAGAATATTAATGCAAGTTCCTTGCAAGTCTAAGCCTAATACTATAGAGCGTTCCAACCTTAAATTGCAGTACAGCGTAGATGGAGCGCGCTGTTGCGAAATCGACCCGTGAAGATCACGCTCGAGTGTGACTCAAGCAGGGCGTCACAGTTCCACATTTTTCGTTTGCAATTTTGTTACTTTAAGTTCATTCATAAATTAATATTTCAGGGTGGTAAAATAAATACAACACACCTTAATCACTGGCGTTGCTCTCAGACATTGAACGTACATTTATCATTTCTGCAAGGCCTGATGTTCCCGCTTTGGATGAACCGGGTTCGGGAGATGAACTTGAGGATTATCCGGACGACGAAGAAAGTCGTATTAAAAACTTTTCATCGTCGACATCGTCCTGTAATTCGTCTGCTTTCCACAAATCTCTTTCATTTTTCTTTACTTCGTTCACTAATTTGCCCAATTTCTTATGTTTTTATGGCATAAAAATATTAGTTCAGCATTTGGAACAAAACCATGTTCATTACCCGCGTGGACTAAGGAAAATCACGGTCCTCGGCTTTTCCGAGGCCTATGTCCTGAACTCGCCCCTTCATTAGCTGCCTGCTGTGCACTTTTCACTGTCGTATCCTTCCATTCTTTTGTCACTGTGTGCCCAATATTTACCCACGATTCATCTGTGTAAATTATAGCTTTAATTAGTGCCCTCAAACGTTTTATCTCCCTGAGATATCTGTGCTTCCAATTAATAATTTCATTGGTTTCAATGAAAGCTGCTTTATTACCCCCTTAAATAACGGAAGCCTATATCATGTAAGAAGCGATACAACGCAGTTTTGGAAAATCATGGCAAAGAATCTTCTCCATTTACCCGACTCAAAATCACGTTCAATGTCGGTGGTATATTAGCAAATAAATGAAAGTGAACCACCTAACGCACTCCACTTCGCACAATTTCATCCTATTTAATTTTCCTTGCATTTTTCTGCCGTCCTTCTCTTTTTTGCTTTTTTTTTGCGGGAGTTCGCAAATGACCATGTGTGTGTTCCTTCCTTATAGCATAGATTGTTCTTTCGGAACAACCTGTAGCTTTAGCTGTTTCACTGACTGCGCTGCTTATATTAATAGTCTTTAAAAAATAATCCAGGACACTCATTATAATATTGCGTTCTTTTCCCATGAGTTTACCTACGGAACGTTTCTTTTTAATTTGACGATCCATTGTACATCCTTCTGCACTTTTTCTTCGAACTAAGAACCCCCCGCACGAGCACGAGCACGAACTGACAACTACACAGACTACACAAACACAACAAACACAATCTACTTGTCCTCAAGAACTATACATTTATCACTGAACTTGTCCGGCTCCATGGCTAAATGGTCAGCGCGCTGGCCTTAAGTCCAGAGGGCCCCGAGTTCGATTCCCGGCCGGGTTGGAGATATTAACCTTCATTGGTTAATTCCAATGGCTCTGGGGCTGGGTTGTGTGCCGTCTTCAGCATTAGAATTCATTACAGGTAGGGCCCCATTCTTGTAGACGCGCAGGTCGCTTATGCGGCGTCAACTCGAAAGACCTGCACTCGGCCTCTTCGGAGGCCACACGCCATTAAATATTATATATATATCATCGATCTTTATTTAATCAATCTTATAATACTGATTAAATGAACACCACGGCACACGGCTGTCAGTATATTTAAAAGCTCAGCCAGCCGAGTCACTCGTGAAACGTAAACAAACGAGACGTTCTCCCTGTCATAAATTAAGAGATAATAAGGACTCGAGGTATGATTTAAAAATAACTTCCATATCCGAAGACCGTTTACTTTGCTTTAACCACACCATGATCCTTCTGCACTTTTTCTTCGAAATTAGATCCCCACGAACTCACGAACCACACACACAAAATACACTTTCCCTCAAGAATTGTACATATGTCACTGATATGTATTTAACCACTATTATACATACTACTGACGAAATGAGCACTGCACTGCATGCGACTGTGTGGAAATGTTAAAAGCGCATGTTTGGGAGATCACTGCCGGTACTTCAGCCAGCCAGCCAGCCAACCGAGTCACGCGCGAAACCAAAATTCAAGGAGATATTCTTCCTGTCACAAATTTAGAACTAAGCAAGATAGGAACTTCGGGATTGTTTTAAAAATAACTTCCATATCTGAAGACCATTTGCCTCGCTTTGACCCCCCATGCAAATTCAATAGGAAAGACGCTGGCTAGCGACTGACTTTTTTGTGCCTGCACATAAAATTCCCTGAACATGACTGAAAATAAACGCATATACTGCATTTTGTTATCATTTAAAATGAAAAATAAACTTATCTACATCGAGCTGAAATGTTTCTTTACCAGCAGTGAAAAAATTATTAAAATAATGAATATAAAATAGGAGTTATGACATGATAAGTTCTATGTTAGGAAAAACTTAAAACGGTCCACCTTTTCAATACAAAAATGTTATATTTATTTATAACATGTATTTGCACTTGGAACTAGTTTCGACGCTGTGTTTGCGTCATCATCAGCCAAAATGTGGGAAATAGGCAAGATGTAGGCATTTATATTACACAAGGCGTTACATTAAACAATACACATCTTATAAGGAGATAAAAACAGGGACGAATATAGAAACAAATGAATCGTTGAGAAAACAAAAGTTATACATATTAAAAATAACCTTAACCACATATCTTGCAGTGCGAAAGTGTTCTTCTTGAAAGATTCCTGAATATAAAAAACACACGCGCACACATTTCTGGAGAACCAGCAGGCAGGACAAAGTAAAGTGAAACCTTAAGAGTTCTTCTGAGAAGAGTTCCTCATTTTTTCTATGTTCCGACTAACTAATGAAGTCTCCCTTGAGTTCCTGATAAACATACACAACAGGAAATTCTCCTTCACTCTCAACAATAGCTCTAAAGACCAACGGTAAAATTTTTATTTTAAATATTGTGCAGAGACGTGAAAGCATGATTTTGAACATGATATAACTCCTTCATATAATCCAGTTTTTTAATACAAGGTGTTGCATTAAATAATACACATCTTACGAGGAGATAAAAACAGGGACGAATGTAGAAACACATGCATCGTTGAGAAGGCAAGTTATACATATTAAAAATAAGCTTAACCACATAACTTGCAGTGCGAAAATATTTGCCTTGAATGATTCCTGAATACAAAACACGCGCGCACACACTTCTAAAGAGCCAGCAGGCAGGGAAAAGTGGTGAAACCTTAAGAGTTCTTCTGAGAAGAGATCATCATTCTTTCTATGATCTGACTAACTAATGAAGTCTCCCTTGAGTTCTTGATAAACATGCACAACAGGAAATCCTCCTTCACTTCCAACAATAGCTATAAAGACCACGGTAAATTTCATTTTTAAATATTGTGCAGAGACGTGAAAGCATGATCTTGAATATAATATAACTCCTTCATTTAACCCAATTTTTCTCTCTCTCTCTCTCTCTCTCTCTTTTTTTTTTTTTTTTTTTTTTTTTTTTTTTTTTTTTTTTTTTTTTTTTTTTTTTTTTTTTTCCTGTTGTGTATGTTTATCAGGAACTCAAGGGAGACTTCATTAGTTAGTAGGAACATAGAAAAAATGAGGAACTCTTCTCAGAAGAACTCTTAAGGTTTCACTTTACTTTGTCCTGCCTGCTGGTTCTCCAGAAATGTGTGCGCGTGTGTTTTTTATATTCAGGAATCATTCAAGAAGAACACTTTCGCACTGCAAGATATGTGGTTAAGGTTATTTTTAATATGTATAACTTTTGTTTTCTCAACGATTCATTTGTTTCTATATTCGTCCCTGTTTTTATCTCCTTATAAGATGTGTATTGTTTAATGTAACGCCTTGTGTAATATAAATGCCTACATCTTGCCTATTTCCCACATTTTGGCTGATGATGACGCAAACACAGCGTCGAAACTAGTTCCAAGTGCAAATACATGTTATAAATAAATATAACATTTTTGTATTGAAAAGGTGGACCGTTTTAAGTTTTTCCTAACATCCTTTCTCAGTTCAATACGGACAAAATGAAATTCCTATGTTTAAATGATAACTTCTATGCAATGAAGATTTTGCATTTGGCGAAATTTCCATTATATTACCATTTTCACAGTAAATTATCTTTTTTACATTTCTTTTGTTAACGGCATCAAATGCGCCTTGAAATTCTGTACATAACATGATATTCACCCATTTTAACCGATAACATCTGATTTACGGATATTTGGCAAACCCGCTGCATTAGAGTAGGACAGCGCTACTCGCAAAACATGGGAGAAGGCAAGAGACGGAATTATCCCATTACTGATGTACTGCAATTGTAAGGTTGGAACGCTCTATAGCTTCCTGTTAATACGAACTCTCGCTACGAGTTACACTTGTTATTACTCAGCAGATAGTTTTTGATTATCCAAGGACATTCTCATTGGAACAGACTATCTCATCAAGATAGGATTGAATGTGTATATAGGACTCTCACTTTGTATAAATGTATATACGCCACGGACCTTCAGTCTACCTTTCAATATCAGCATTAACTGCGTGCAATTAATCAAGCTTCAAGAAAAGTTTAGTTACATTTCTTGTAAATACTGAATGAAACTATTGAAGCAATAAACTTTATGTTGTGTTACTGTATACTAAGTTCCTTGTATACAACACAAGTCACTGTGAGGGAAAGGATTGCAACATCAAAATTTGATGGTAAGAGGTGGCTGCAGGAGAAAACTGAATCTGAAAGCTAGATGACTCATAGGAAAGCAGTTCATAGAATGAAAACCAGACGGCAGCAGCAAGCGTTGAATGTTGTTGCTGCTGTCTTATCAGTACACACTACACAGATGCAATAGGAACGGTGACTCTAATATGCCGTGAATCGGATCACTGTATCGATTGAAGAACGTGAACGGAATAAAATTAATCAACTCAATCAAATGAATCGAAAATCCCATCACCACACCTGATGACGGAAGAGAAACCGCAACTCTTGGAAACAATGAAGCAGATAGTCGTTGGTTTGTTCCCTAAAATCCACTTCTCCCTAAAAATGTTGACGTTCACATCAATGTCGAATTATGTATTTTTTTAAAATCCATTAAATATTTCAGAAAGTACATAAATAAAGGCAGCAATCTGACTACTTTTAGAATTCAATCTACAAATGAGGTTCAACAATATCAAACTGGATTACAGATCTGAGGCAGTGTGGTGGATTTTGTTGTTCAGTGTCCATGAACTAACACCTACCATCACTCACCTTGCAATCCATTTAGAGAATGGAAAACGAGTCTACTTCACTGAAAATAATGCATCTGATATTGCCAATAATCCCTGTGATATAATGCTAACAGCATTTTTAAAATTATGTGCAGGAGACTATTCTGCAGAGACTCTTACTTATAACGAAGTTAAGTTACTACACTTCGAATCAAACAAGCAGAAAATTTCAATGGAGGATACAAGGTGAGCTGGTTAATGATTACAATGAGATTAAAAGGACTGATGCACTTGGCTGAGTGTATGTAGTCTATCCCAATAACAGTAAATTCTTTAATCTATGGACGTTACTTCATGTGGTTACAGGTCCTACTTCATTTAATATGTAAGGACTGTGGAATGAGCATCTTATGACATTGCAAGAAGCTTCCAGAGTCAAGGGATTACTGGAGGATGGTTCTCACCGGCAAAACACATTATCAGAAGCTGCTCTATGTGGTAAGGCAAGAACACTTCGATATCTGTTTTCCATCATCATAGTCTTTTGCTAAGTTCCTGATCTTATGGATCTTTGGAATAATCACCAGGAAAGCATGTCTGATGACCTACTAAAACAAAAACAGAAAGAGTTTGCATAAGAAGAATTCAACTATGACCAAAATAGGTTTGATGAAGGGGTGACTGAAGTCAACAGAATAGTATAATCACTAGCAAAGCAAATCTATCAGAGTTTGGACATTCTTTCCCAGATAACAATGACTTACAGCCGAACAATAATGAGTACTTGAGGGAGATGTCATATAATCATTCTCAGCTCCAGCAAGCCGTTAATCAAAAAGAATTTTGCCTGAACCCGATCAGAAAAAAAGCTTATTATACCATCACATCTAGCATTACAAAGAAGAAAGGTAAGATGCTTCTTCTCGATGCCCCTGGAGGCACAGGCAATACCCCCCAAACTCCATGGCACTACAGCCCTTGAAGGGCCTTGGCCTACCAAGCGACCGCTGCTCAGCCCGAAGGCCTGCAGATTACGAGGTGTCGTGTGGTCACAACAACGAATCCTCTCGGCCGTTATTCTTGGCTTTCTAGACCAGGGCCGCTATCTCACCGTCAGATAGCTCCTCAATTCTAATCACATAAGCTGAGTGGACCTTGAACAAGCCCTCAGGTCCAGGTAAAAATCCCTGACCTGGCCGGAAATCGAACCCAGGGCCTCCGGATAAGAGGCAGGCATGCTACCTCCACAACACGGGGCCGGCTCACAGGCAAAACATTTTTGATTAATTTTTCACTCACCAAAGTGAGGTCTGGTGGTAACATTGCTCCTGCCATCACACCATTTTGAATGGCAGCCACTGTTTTGGAAGGGGAAAGAACAGCTCAAGCAACACTTGAACTTCCTCTGAAAGTTAGTGGTAATGATGCAAGTGTATGTAGTATTTCAAAACAAAGTAACCCTGCCAACTGAGTCATAAATTGTTCATTAGTAATATGGGATGAGGCTACAATGTCTCACAAAACTTTGGTTGAAGCTCTCGACACAACCATGTGTGATCTGAGGAATATGAACATACCTCTGGCTGGGTACAGAGTTTTGCTCACTGGAGATTTCCATCAAATCTTACCAGCTATTACAGGAGTTTCACTAAAAAGAAACAGAATTATCAAACAATGAAAGAAAAATGACCCTTTATAACGGTTTGTGTGTTTTAGTAAGCAATATTCAAGAACAGATTGATAGAGTTTATCTAAAATCCACAACCTATCCGGATTTAGAGAAAGAGCAATATTATCGCCAACAAATGAACAAGCTGGGAAAGTTAATGAATTCATGCTCTCAATATTCACTGCCCAGGCTGAAGTACATTACTGAGTAGGAACAATAGTCTATATACTCTATAATAAAGAAGCTGTTCATTACCCTACAGAATTTCTAAATTCTTTACATCCTTGCAGCTTACCACCACACAAGCTGATTTTGAACGTGGGGGTTATATAATTCATACCTGCCAAAGTTATGGAATGGGATGCCAATAGTAGTCAAAAGTTTGTAGGATTCCATTTGTAGCCAAATACACTCCTCTTGCTGTTTCTGCTTCCTCTTCATGAATCAGGTGAACAAGCTACGGTGCATCTTTAATTCTGTACTGGAATACTAAAATTGCAGCCAGTTGAACAGTCTCACATTCCATCTAGCTAATTAGGCTAAGGAACACCCTACAATCTAGAATTATCTACTTACCTAGCTTTCACCAAAAAAAGGGAGGGAGCTGCTGCAACTATGATAAGGAGAGGATTACGGGAGACCATTCGACCTTCAACTGAGAGCAGGCATGCACCCCGCAGGGTGTACCTTGCCGTATTTATACTGACACATGAAGAAAAACCAACACGAGATACAAGCGGGGATTATTTTTCTCCCTCAATTCTATATGAAAATTAGAGCGTGTGATGTACATAATGGCAAGATATATGCAAATAAATATAGCATTCATTAAAATATGTTTTCCTTCGTATCACTTTGCATGTTCTCCCTTCACTCTCCTTTATACATACCTTATAAAATGACTCCTTTCCTGGAGGTTGCAAGTTCTGTGAGAAATTACAAAATTCTTTAAGAAAAAGTACCAGGTCCCTGCGTTTAAGGTCATCAGTAGATTCATCTGTGAGTGATGCAAATAACTCGCTTAAGAACTTCTCATCATCCTGAAAAAAGGAATGTACATTAAGAGATTAAAAAGAAAACAACCAGTAAATGTATTTAACTGAACAATTCTGGATTAGTATAACATACCTGAATTAATGTTACTATTTCCACCTTATTAAAAAATATAAAACTAGATAATGTGGACAACATATTATCTTCAAACACCGAAGGAGTGGGCAAAACAACATCCTGAATATACTGTACACGGTATGTTTGATGAATTTTTGCCAAGAGCTCTGGATTTGTTATCGGAATGACTTCCTTATACCTGGAACAGAAGAAATTTCAATACACACAACGGAAGGAAACAATTATATCCAGTGAAAAGTACTTAATATTCAAGGTTCTTCATATTATCAAAATATGTAAGCAACAATACCTGGCTAATTGTTTGAGGTACTGTCTATGACGTTTTGGAGTTGGACACGCAGGATCATACTCGAGGCAACCCACAACATCAAAAATGGTCTCCTCTGCAAAAATAAAAAAATAAACAAATATAACAAAAGGTGGGTTACAAAACTGATGTCGTGTGGTCTAACTCCTGAGGTCACCCTATGACAATGTATTTGCAGATAATAATCATTAATCAAGATGGATATCACCATCATAATATATTTAAACATTATTAATATAGATACATCTCATAAATCAATGTAGAAAGACAATGTTTAAATGAACCATAGAAATATTTAACAATGCCTTAAATTTTCATTTCTTGTAATGTAATTACACTGACCTCATGAGTATTGTACATAGCATTGTTATTCAAGCAGTGCATTACAATCATGGTGCAAAGAAAAAAATCAAAATCGACAATTTTCTTATTTAACCCATTCATTTACCATGTAATTGAACTTATTTATACCTTGGTGTACCATTTCTTTTCATTACTTTACATGATATTATCAAGGACACTGAAATAGCATGCTTTCCAACAACTTAATGAGAGGAAATATCCAGACTACTGTCAGATATAGTTTGTAAAGTCTTTATGCGTTTGGTAGGTCATAAAACAGCCATCTACGTGCAGCGCCACCTTGCACCGGTGGCATTCAAATGAAGATTCCTTCCTTAGACCCCGTGTCACACAGACTTTGCATCTCCGTGATGGGGTAACGTTCTTCGTTGTTGGGGGTATTTTGGTTGGAAAGTGTTCCCAGTGCTTCCCCTGAATTCTCAGTGATGTATACCCAGGGCTTGGGCATCGTCGTTTTGGATAGTCAGGCGAAGTCACACTTGCCAATAGCTGTTCGGCCCAATTGATCCAGAAGCTGGTAAAACCTACTAGCTTCTTGTCAGGGTTGAGGAGGTGATGAATGATGTTGGAATTCTGAAGTGTCATATCTAGGATGTAGAAGTATATGTTTTAGTATCCTTTTACATACTTCCTCATCAAGGGGAATGATGTGAGTCTCTGGTCATGGGAATCAGCACCACCCATTGCACAGTTGTAGTCAACAACAAGATTGGGTCTGAACTTCTGCTTTCCATCATACTTTACCACTTCAAGGTAATCTGGCCTTCATTTTATCCACAGATACAGGAAGCCAGTGTTCTTTTTCATATGTCATTATTCTATTTATATCTTCGGCAGCCGATACAAGACATTTACTTGCATAAGCATTTATCTCTTTGGTTAGATGTTCCCAATTGTCTGCTGTTAGAAATTCGTTACAACTTGCAGTTCGTTCAGGCATTGTCCTAGGCGCCTTTGATCAACACTATTTATTTCACCAGTTGCGATGAATGAATTACACTCTGAAGTATTACTCCCAGTTCCATTCCCTATTGTGTAAATATTATTAGAAGCCGTTGGTATGGCATCAGATGTAGGCCTAAAATTCAGCGACACATTTGGTAGCAAAACAGTACTTTGTTCACCCCTACCAGCGCTCGCGTCACTGTAACATGAACTACTTTCACTTCCACTAAATTCTTCGTAGCTTATTTCCATATCAAAGTCGCTCTCTTGTAAAAATTCCCTTATAATCGCTTCGTCTCTCAACTTGGAGGCAGCCATAATTTCGTTTACGATGAGGTTGCTAAGATACAAGTTATTCTTTCCACGGAATAACTGCACAGAAGTGTTTATCGAGTACATCAATGGAATAAAACAGTGCTTCCATCTGTCAAGAGGTTACCTTACTAATATCAAATCCTTTAACAAAGGAAACCGGCTTGGAGCGGGTCCGGAAATAAACACTATGCACGGACGGAGAAATCCGTCTTTGTACTGAAGTGCAGTCGAGAGCCAGGACGGAGAGATCCGTCAAAGTACGTCAAGTGGTTAAATCAGATTTTTTCAATTTTACACTTTTAATAATCATTTCATATTATTTTCAGTTTGGTATACTATATGCATCATTGTTTATTAAGTACCCAAGATGAATAATGAAGAATCCATCTAAATTCTGTATTTTAACAGTATTTTGAATTGGGGTAATATGTTAAAACACATTTTTAAACAAGTATTCCTGTCATGTCTTATTCTTTAAAAAAAAAAAAAAAAAAAAAACACAAACTAGGTACTTTGTTTACACCAAGCCCACTTCTAAAGTAGTTCATCTTCAGTCACATTCATACCTTCCTTGTTTAAGCTTTGTCTACACAAGTCTGTTTCTTAATTTCGAATGAACACCATGAAACTTAGAAAACACACATTCTGCACCAGAGTTGCATAACTTTGTTATTACCAACTTGCCAACAATATTTTCTTGAGATTTCCACCACTGCGAAGCACACACGCCTTGCACCACTTCATCAGCGAATATTGTTGGAATGAAGGGTCTAGATTTTGCTTGATATTTCACAAGTACTGATAGAAATCAAGTTCCTGCATACTTTCCCTGGGCGAATTGAAATGTACATTCATGCTCGGATGGATGTAGAACATATTCTGAGTTGTTTAATACTGTGTGAACAACGAAAGCCAGAAAATACGATGCAGCCAGTGCTTGATTATGAGGTTTCTTCAAACTTCTTAGTATGTGTGTCATTAGTTCCAGGTTTCCTCAACACTAAAATATCCTCCAAGTCATACTTTAGTTTTTTCCTCACTTTCACTGCTTGTCCAATGGTACGGTCACTTCACTGGGTTACATTAGGAGCCAGTGCTAATGATTTTAACACATTTCAAATATCTTCAGCATTTCACTATTTGAAGGGGTCACTAACCTTTCTCTTAATGGAATCTTGAATCTTGTCTCTACCTCTATTTCCTTCACAAATCTTCACAAGCAGGACAAGTTTTTAATGAGAGATTGAAGGCAATCAGACAATGTATTCCATCGAAGTTCTTGAGGCAGGATTAACTATTGCCCTCCTTCACTTCTAAATTTTGCACTGGCAAAATGATTACTGCTTAAGTACTTCACAATTTCTACTTCATGTTCCTTTATGTTTGAGGTTTCTTTGGTAAGATCCTGATAGAGAAGTTCAAAATATAAGCAGAGCAGCCAGATGTAATTACATGATTATCTTCCCTTTCTCTGAGAGCACTCATTTTTGCCATATTGCTTCCATTGTCTGTAACAAAGCTTCTCAAATTACACTTTAATTCGCTCTCACAACTTTTTCACCGAATTCAATTAAAGTTCAATTTAGTCGTCTTGTGTGGGGATGCTGAGATGAATCAACCATGCTGAAAAGATTTACGTCCCCGATTTCACTGGTCATTGTAACACACACAACATGCTCATTATGAACACTTAACCATTCATCTGATTTCATATGAACTGTATTCTTAAATAAATCTATGAAACATCTCTCTCTCTCTGATAAATTTCTTCAAGGGATCCAGCTACTGCAGGAGATGGAGGAGTATAGTCATGTCACAACATACTTAAAGAGTTTTCTGAATTCTGAATAATTAATGGAACAGAAGGAACTGTTTGTAGCATAACAAAACTTTGCAACATATTTGCCCAAGCCCTCTTTGTTTTTCACTACCTTGTACAATATATTGACTAATATGACTTGGATAGCTAATAACTAATGATCTCTCTTGTTTTGATGTTGAAATTTGATCTTCATTGTCAGATGCTGTAGTATCATTTTGTCCTTGATCGTCTATTGTGCTGTTACTCTTTTGAATACGTAACTTCATTCTAAGAACTAATCCCTGCATATCTAAACCATAAGACCTGCATTTTTTTTTCTTTTTTAATTCTCCTCATACTGGACTGAGTTTTTGGCCTGGATTATTCGTTTTCAGTTAACATAAAATTTCTTGTACAGTTTTACAAGTACAATACACTCAATAAAGCGGCTCTTCTGTTAGAAAATTACTACTTAACTACCTCAAATGCACTCTGAGACAAAGCAGACCAAAAAAGAAACAAAAATCTGTGGGAAATGAGTTGGAACAGCCTACCTATTTTAAAGCATTACAAATACTTTAAATGTGTAAATGAATGTTATTTCTACATAAATATTACATGTACGTAATCTAATGCTGCTCAGCTTCACTTTTCGCTTCAGAAATCAATTAAGTATTATTTTTTTATATTTTTTTTCCTGTTTGTTTTACGTCACACCGACACAGATAGGTCTTATGGCAACGATGGGACAGGAAAGGCCCAGGAATGGGAAGGAAGCGGCCGTGGCCTTAACACGTTCTGCGCGGATCACACGCTGGGCGCTACTTTATAAGTATGTGCAGAGCACGCGCCCAGCGCATTGTGAGGTGCTTGCTAGGAAATGTGAATCACAGGTTTCCCGCATGGTAAGAAAGGCTCTGATTGTCATCCCACACATCGTGTAAGTCCCGTCTACTTGCAGATTCATCCGTAGCCATATTTGCGCATGCGTATTCCGTTTCCCACGTATTTCCTCTCCAGAGTTGTCATTATATGTCATCATTCATTTATGGGATCTTTGAGCAGCAAGTCCAGTTCAGTGCGAGGTAAGACAATGCATTTTCTGTTTATTATTACTTCAAGAGAATTACGAGTGATTCCGCTTTTTGAAATAAATAAATTCCACTACTCCTATGTGTTCAGTAAAAGAAATGAACTTTTAATTGTCATTTATTCTTGCATCATATATGTGTATAAAACGAAAGAACTTCTAATTTTCATTTATTCCTGCATCATATTTATAAGTAACCTGAAAGAACGTGCAGTAATCACTTTTGACTGCGTCGTGATGCTTATGTAATCATTTTATTTATATATTTTTTCAGATGGATGACAATGTAGTTCCTTCAACATCACGAGAGCCACCCAATTAGCCAAAATGTTTCATTTTTGTTTATCAAATTCTGTAATAGCGAAGTGTAAATATGAATATATTTATGTGTGTAATATATTTTATGCATTTGTTTGCTATCCGCGGTAAATAATGCACAGTAATCTACCAGAGTGCGTGGCTTGTGATCCGTCTGGTGACAAGTATTACTTTTCGATTTCAACCACCGTGCGGGTCACGCACCAGGCGCGTGATTGGGATAAGTCCACAGTTTGATAGAACTCGTCCTACCAACGTACAAAACTTCGATAATTACAACATTTAAAGAGACCCACACAAATATCTTGCTCAGGTTGGCGGGTATGGCATGCTCTGCTAACACACAGCGAACATGTTAATTATGGTACAGCCCCAGCATTTGCCTGGTGTGAAAATGGGAAACCACGGAAAACCATTTTCAGGGCTGCCGACAGTGGGGTTCGAACCCACTATCTACCGGATGGGAACAGCCATGGTTACATTCAACCCATGAGCAAGAAGAGCTCTCTGTTTAATGCTGTGTGACGAGAGAGAGAGAGAGAGAGAGAGAGAGAGAGAGAGAGAGAGAGAGAGAGAGAGACACACACACACACCCGAACTGTCGGAATTAACCAACGAAAGTTAAAAATCCCTGACCTAATCATAACCCCTGAAACTGAAGGCCAACATTTGCTACATTTAGCCATGGAGCTGGACATGCTCATACTACACATAACGGTATCAAAATATTGCAATCATGATATATGCAATGAAAATAAAAAGTGAGACTTTTACGCAGTTTCGTTTCACTTTTCCTTACATCTCCTAGTAACTGGAAAACCTTCAACGTCAGTTCACTTATTGCAAATTAATGATACACGTGGATATTACAGCGATAACCTGTATTTTGGTAGAGATTCCATTGACCCTTCGCAAACAATAGGTTAGAGATCCCACATGGCGCGGCACGGACGATGTCACAGGGGTTGGAAATTCAACATGGTGCGCCTTGGACAATGTCACAACAGCGGGCTAAGCGCTGCCGCCAACTTAGGAATTGGTTTCAAGACCAGGCTAGTGAAAAGAGTCTGGCTTGGTTAGGTCCAGCTTTTAACAAGACAACTGGGCAGAGGGCAACGAAGTGGTCAAGAGGCCTCTAGCATCCCACACACATAACAAGGTACGACGCGATTAATAACCCTGTGACTAATTAAAACATACCCGGCACACGCCGTAACTATTTTGAACGGCGCGATTTTCTCATTTTCAACTAAGCTGGCAGCCCTACCCAACCAACAGCAACATGGAAAATTGTGGCAAATTTGAGTTTTACAGTGCCTCTGTTTTAATTCTTGTAAATAAGAATACTTCTAGCGGTTGGTTAATGGGTCGAGGAGGAGCGTTGGTGCCAGGAGGCTCGTAGTGAGGTTGCACGTGAATAACCTGCGCACAGCACTCCAGCCTATGAGATCCTTGCTCAAGACTAGCAGCTTGTAATCGCTCGTACATTCTCGCGTAACAGGTTGCCGCTATTATATGCTACAGAATTCAGCCGTCTCTTTAAATTTGAAAAACTTCTGCGTATATTTTTCTTACATATGTTCGATCCATGCAGGGAAAATTGTGGCGGAGGACAACACTTTTTACGATCGATGCGATAAAATGATAGTTCGAGGAACGATAGATGTGGGGAAATTATAACTTTGGTTTATATGGAACATTTTTGGGACCGAATAAACTGAACGATTGATACGGGAAAACGGCAGTTCCGGGAACGATGCATCGAGGTTCTACTGTATATTATATGCATATTGTCGTTATTCCAATACGGTGCCAAAGCAGTATTAAGTCTAAAACGAATATATAAGTGACCAATGTGTATTTCAGTTCTTTTACCACCTGTACCTTAACAGGTAATTAGAACTTATTTAAAGCAGTTCTGCAGACATATACTCTATCATACTTTATATGAATCAAAGGAATGTACAACCATTCGCACATATTTCCATACTTCTTTCTAAAGGGGAACTGTTCACTGTACACCACCACACATTTATGACAGAAACAAAAACAATAAACATTTACCTCCAAACATAACCTCAAATAAAGCATTCTTGTTCAAAAGGAAGATGTTCTTGAAAATCTCATACAAATAGTGAAGGCCTTCTGTGTTCTCCAAATCTTCACACATATGGAACAAATTAAGGAGTTTTCTGATGTAACCCTCATTTTCAATCGCCATGGCAAGCTTCTCTTTCCTCATTGGAGAACTCAAGTTGCTCCCCATCAACTGGAAATTGAAAAAGAAAAATTAAAAATGTATATATTTATATAGGCATATAGGAAAGATCTCCACTGCATGCAATTATTCACATTTGACATTTGACAGCCGGGCGACTGGAGTGGGGCGACTGGAGTGGGACGATGATGATGATGATGATGATGATGGTGGAATATTTATTTCAAACAACAATTTAAAAAATTAAAAAGCACTTGAAGAAAGATGATCGTGTACAATCTAGGGGTGGTAGATGGAGAAAGAGAAAGCCCCAAATACTTTGAAGTGCCTCCATCCCCCACATGTACAGTATGTTGACGTAAACTCTACTGAATATTTACAGATGTATATACAATTTTAAATGTACATGTTTACACTCCAAACACTGTACCGGTACTCTTAGAATAATAATTATCTTGATTTATGCTATACATCTTAAGAGTAAAAAGACCCAGTTAGTTATTCATACCCTCACTCACAGCCCTGTATACACACTCTTCCGAGCTAACACTCATTTGATCATTTAATGAGATTTTTAGAAGTTTCAAAGACAAATCCCTCAGAAGAGTGTCCATTGATATAATGAACTAACCTCATTAATTTCTTCAAGCCGACTAAGTTCACAAGGTGGAAGTTCAACAGGTGGAGCTGAATCGGACATATCATCGAACCGTTCATCCTCCGATTCTTCAACAATATCCTGAGTGATGTCAACAGAGGGGTCCTTCCCCTGGACCTGAAAGGAAATAATTGTTGTACCATTTATTTCCTAAGGGAAGAATTAGTTTTAGGTCTACTTCCACTTAAAAGAACAATCACCATTCCAGTCATCTTTTCTCGGGTAAAGCTATCAACTGCATGCAAAATGAGTCAGTAAACCAATTTATTAGCAAAATGTTTGATATAAAAGATTACAATATATTAAAAGCTGGCTTAATAAAAATGTTGTGATGTTATTACACAGCTGAGAAAACAATGAAATTGAAAAAACAGTACAATATACTGTATATGAAACAACTGCTAGTATCTTTACTTTGTATCCAGATTCTGTAACACACTATGTTGCTGCTGCTGTTGTTGTTGTTGTTGTTATATCATCTCGTATGTTCCATAGTTATGTTTTTTATTTTTATCTTGCGATCCAAATTAGGTAAAGACCTTTTTTTTTAATGCACAGACTTCCCTACAGTGGGTGATGGTGGTGGTGATACTACAAAGATCTAATTAACTATGAACCGGCTGATGGTGTATTTCTGCTAAGCACACGTGCATACAGCTGGCGACAAGAACCAAGTCGTACCAGCTGCCTGCCATTAGCAGAGACCTGAAAGTTGTCGAGATCAGTTACTATGCAGGGTGCGTTTTGTTCAGAATGTAATTGCCAAGTGTAAAATAGATCGGTATATGTTTCCTATCGCATAAGTATATATTTATGATTCTTATATGTTAACTAAGTCAGCTCCCCAATTTCAAAGATGATATGCAGGAAGAATCCCGGGTGTAAAGTTCCCGGCCTTACAATAATTCATATCCAACTATCTCTTAACCACTGATTGCACCCTCCCTTCCAAGATGCCAGTGGACACACTGCCTGGTTCACTGATCAGTGAGATACCTTGATAATTGTTGCAATCCTTCCTGTTTCCTTGCTTATAGATGCATACCTGCCAACTTTCCCGATTTAGGCGGGAGACTCCCGATTTTCGACAGTTTTTCCTGCCTCCCGATTATTCTATTATTTCTCTCGATTTTTAGCTCTTTTTTTGTGAACTTCAAAAATTTGTTTTCAAATCCTGCCATTTCCACTTTTTTACGCATGTGGCCGGAGTTCCTTCGCTCATTGGCCACTTTCAAACGAAATATAGACTTTACTAATGCGAGAAATTTGCGCGAATGTGCGATGATTATTGAAACCTGTATATCGTGATTCGTCTATCGATTGTCAATCTCTCATTCTCGCGTGCTATGTTCGTTCACATCAGTCTAGTCGATTCTAGGGACTAGTCGCTAGATATGGAGTCTTTTTTATTTTTTATTTAGTGATATAATTTCAATGGTAACGACTAGTGACTTTTCTAGAGATTTTAGGAGCCATTTGGAGACTATTCTAATTTTAATTTATCTCAATATAAATAAAAATAAGAGTTTTTGTACATTGCTCAGAATTTAAAAAGAATGATATTTCTGCATCAGTCATGACCACAGTAATAAGGAGAAATGCACGTTTTAATTTTCCGTAATCTCTGTATGTGCTGTCTGTCTGTATGTATGTATGTATGTATGTATGTATGTATGTACGTATGTACGCGAATCACGAGAAAACGGTTAATAGAATTTAATGAAAATCGTTATGTAAAGCTGGGGAATAAGTCGCTACAATCTAGGCCTTAAATAATTATATTCACACTGAGTGGAATGGTAGTTTAGGTGAAAGCCTAAAATTTAATTCTCAAATATTAATGTTATTATTGGCTCTATCGATAAATGCTACATAAGTTATATACTGGATTATTAAATTTCCTATCATTTGTCTGTCTGTTAGGTCATCAGCCCAGAGGCTGGTTGGATCCTCAAATAGCACCTTTGTGCTGTCAGCATCAGATTTTCAGTATGAGCCAGGTAATTGAAAAATGCTACGCGAGGAATAGACAGTTGTGTTTATGTTTCGTAGATCTAGAGAAAGCACATGGCAGAGTACCGAAAAAAGAGAAGAACGCCATACTGGGGGGCGATGTGATTAAGGGTAGATTATTAAAATCAATCAAGGGATTTATCTTGACAATTGGGCTGCAGTGAGCAGAATGAGGTCTTGTTTCAAGGTACATACAGGTGTTAGACAAGGCTGTAATCTTTCACCTTTGTTTCCCATAGTTTCCATGGATCATCTGCTGAAAGGTATAAAGTGGCAGGGAGGAATTCAGTTAGGTGGAAATGCAGAAAGAAATCTGGCCTATGCTGATGACTTGGTCTTAATGACAGATTGTGCCGAAAGCCTGCAGTCTAATATCTTGAAACCTTAAAATAGGTGCAATGAGTATGAGAGGAAATTAGCCTTTCCAAAACTAAACTGATGTCAGTAGGTAAGAAATCCAAGAAAATTGAATGTCAGATTGGGGATACAAACCTGGAACAGGTGGATATTTTCAAGTATTTAGGATGTGTGTTCTTCCAGGATGGTAATATAGTGAGATTTCATCAAGGTGCAGTAAAACTAATGCAGAGACCTCGCAGTTGCAATCAACAGTATTCTGTAAGAAGGAAGTCAGCTCCCGGACAAAACTATATTTACATCAGTCAGTTTTCAGACCAACTTTGCTTTACAGGAATGAAAGCTGGGTGGACTCAGGATATTCTATTCATAAACTAGAAGTACTAGAAGTAACAGACATGAAAGTAGCAAGAATGATTAGTGGTACAAGCAGGTGGGAACAATGGCAGGAGGGTACTCAGAATGAGATAAAGGCTAAGTTAGGAATGAACTAGATGAAGTTGTATGCATAAACTGGTTTTGGTGGTGGGGTCATGTGAGGCGAATGGAGGAGGATAAGTTACCTAAGAAAATAATGGACTCTGTAATGGAGGGAAAGAGAAGTAGAGGGAGACCAGAATGACGATGGTTACACACAGTTTCTAGCGATTTAAATATAAGATGTATAGAACTAAAGGAGGCCACAGAACTAGTTACAAATAGAGGATTGAGGCAGTTTTGTAAATTCACAGAGGCTTGCAAACTGAACGCTGAAAGGCATAACGGTCTATAATGGAGATGGATGTATGTATGTATGTATGTATGTATGTATGTATGTATGTATGTATGTATGTATGTATGTATGTCAGTATTATGTCCATATGCATTATAGTAGTTGAATACTATCAAATGCCATGAGCAATCCAGACTAGAAAGAAGTAAAGCTTTGAAAGTTTATCAAGTATAATCTGTTAATAAATGTTTTCTTTTTCAGGCAATTTCTAAATGTATTGAACCCTTTATTAGTCATCAGTGTAATTCTTACCTGTTCCTATCTTCAGCATGAAATCGTAGAATCTTTTATCTCAGGGGTTGTTCGTCACTTGTCAACATGACTATCAGGTATCAAGGAAGACCTTCCTACTCCAAATTAAAGCCTTAAATATCCTAACTAAGTTTATAAATTCAAAAAATTATTCGATGAATTAAGGCAGGTGTATATTACAAATGTGTACATGAATAAATAGTAACTGAGGTCAATGAGCTTAATATAACTCTGAGGCTGGACAATTTCACAATGGAAATTATGTTTATTACCAAAAACTTGCCTGAAGGGCTAATTAAAACAAAACCACGACTATTTCATGAGAACAACATATTTTGTCATTGTGACTTTCTTCTGGTGGAAATAGCGCTTTTTGAACAAACACCCCCAGCTATCAATACATAGAATTTTCCATTTACCTTGCAGAAATTCTGAGTCAAGTTTATATATCCACGTTTTGAAAATTCCACTCATCATCCATACTTTCTTGTGACAATATCAAGAACGGTTACCGGCATAGGTCCTGGTATGAATAACTCATACTGTACATTTCCAACCTTCCTGAAGATGTCGAGCCGTTCACAGTTAAGTGTCCTTGGTGGGGTTTTGTTACCATTTGCTTTATGTCGCACCAACACATACAGGTCTTAGGGCAATGATGGGATAGGAAAGGCTTAGGAGTGAGAAGGAAGTGGCCGTGACCTTAACTAAGGCTCAGCCTCAGCTTTTGCCTTGTGTGAAAATGGGGAAAAAACGGAAAACAGGCTGCCGACAGTGTGGTTCAAACCCACTATATATCAGGATGCAAACCACAGCTGCGCATCCCTAACCTCTCAGCCAACTCACCCAGTCCTTGGTGGTTTCAAACCCGTCTACTAACTTGGGTGTATTCCTTTAAAAAAAAAAAATAATTCCTGTACCTCTTTGATGGAGATGGCACCATCTCTCATATTTGGCATCTCTCAGAGCACTGCATATATTTCTAACATCAAGGAAGTTTTATCTTCCTATGGTACAGATTTTCAGTGTGTTGTATATTCAGTTCATGGAGGCAAAGAATACTTTCCTCATGGAATCCCTCTGTGAGACTGATGTAAGCGTTGTTGATTTTGGGTAAAGATTTAAGTGAATTCATCTGTTGTACAGTTTTGAAAATTACAAAACCTTTGAATTTAGTGTGTATGTAGAGCATTGCATCAGGTGTATCAGATGGTAAGCAAAGAATGAATTTCAGTGTGCACTTAATAAAGTTATCTGTGTCCTTAAGAATCTTCATGGTATTGTTTTGGTTGGAGTCACGTGGAAGGGTTGAGTTGGACAAAATGAGGCATTTAGAATACAGAACTTCTTGTCTGGCTGAAGGAGTGGAGAGGATACAGGTAATTTCTACTTAGTTTTTGACATTGCAAAGGGCAGTTGGAGGACTGAAAATCAATATTGATTCCACCAGTTTCACCAGCATAAAAGCATTTGATATTAAAATCATTGTACAATTTTAGGTCACTACTGGTGATTTTCCTTTGACAATAATGATATATATTTTTTTTTTTTTTTTTGCTAGGGGCTTTACGTCGCACCGACACAGATAGGTCTTATGGCGACGATGGGATAGGAAAGGCCTAGGAGTTGGAAGGAAGCGGCCGTGGCCTTAAATAAGGTACAGCCCCAGCATTTGCCTGGTGTGAAAATGGGAAACCACGGAAAACCATTTTCAGGGCTGCCGATAGTGGGATTCGAACCTACTATCTCCCGGATGCAAGCTCACAGCCGCGCGCCTCAACGCACACGGCCAACTCGCCCGGTGATATATATTTTTGGGGCTGAGGAATTAGATCAATTCTTTCATAGTTTTAAATCACCATTCCAGTAAGTTTAATAGATGTGTTGTCCTTTGTCATGACAACATATCATCAGAGTAACCTAGAACTGTTAAGAGGTCCTCGACCAGATACTAGCTTGTAACCAAATTTTGAAAGCTGTTTTCACAGAAGTCGCTGAGGATAAAATCTGTTTCAATATTGTATTGGGGAAGGGGGGGGGGGGGGGGGGGGGGGGTGTGTGTGGAAAGGGAGAACCCTGCATAACAACTGTTCTTGAACTGAAAGCATTAGTTTTCCTGTAAAAATTCTCTTGCAGTGGTGCTATGATGTTTGCGAGCTTAGTTGGTACAAGAAGGTGTCCGAAAGTATAGTCGATGTTATCAAAAGATTCTTAATATATAAGCAGCAGTTCTTGCATCCTTCTCCTGTACCTGTGCGGCTTGTAAAATAAATGTCATATGACTGAAGTGTCAATGAGTGTTCTTAAATAATTTAATTTCAGCTGATGAAGGCACCTGTTAAGAAACATTTTGAATATCTGCCGAAGGACCACATGTAGTAATTGACTGCCATTTGGTAGTATCGCTGATCGCGCAAATGCTGGGGCCGTACCTTAATCAAGGCCACGGTCACTTCCTTCCACTACTATCCCACTATCACTGTAAAGACATGTGCCGTTGCGACGTAAACCAAAACTGTTTTTTGTCTCTATATAAAATAACATGTCCTGACAGATTTATCATCGCCAAGCAAATATTACTGGACGTAAAGAAATGAAATTTTGAGGATACACTTATACTGTAGTGTAGGTGCTCACTACGGGAGGATTTTTGGATATTCCATCGCTAAGAGACAGAAAAGGGGGGGGGGGAATTTTTAAAATGAGTACATTTCAAAATTTAACAGTTTAAAAACTTGAAAATTGGTATTTGGAATCCCCTTTACAAATAAATACATTGTTTTTGAAAAATACACCTAAGAGGGGTAAAAATAAGTGAAAATGACATTGAATCCTTTTTATGAGGATACTTATATCTCAAAAACTAAGGATGTTACAGACTTGAAAATTGGGATATGGAATCTCCTTAAAAAAAAGAAACTCAACATTTTTGTTTTTGAAAAATCCACTTACGTGGTGGGGGTGAATATTGGGCTATTTTTAAAATGAGTGTATCTCAAAAACAAAAAATTGATACTTGAAATCTCCTTTAAAAATAAAAAAATATGATTATTTTTTTCATTCAGAAAATCCACTTGAGGGAGGTGTAAAGGACTGAAAAAAGGGGTAGAATCCTTTAATGGGGATACTCATATCTGAAAAACTGAATATGTTACACATGTGAAAATTGGTATTTGGAATCTTCTTTAAAAACAAAGAAACATGTGTTTTCTTGTTTTTGGAAAATCCATTTCATGGGGGATGGAAAGAACTAAATAGGGGTCAAATTCTTCTTACGAGGATACTTACATCTCAAAAACTGAAGATGTTACAGTCAGGAAAATTGGTATTTGGAATCCCCTTTCAAAACAAAGACACGAATATTTCTTTGTTTTTGGAAAATCCACTGAACAGGGTGAAAAGTATTTGAAAAGTGGGTACATTTTTAAAATGAATGTATCTACAGTATGTCAAAACTTGACATGTACCAGACGTAAAAATTGGTATTTGGAATCTCCTTTAAAAATAAAGAAATATGAATATTTTGTATGCAAAATATCCACTTAAGGGGGGAGGGGACGGGGGTAGAAAAGGGGGTTGAATTCATCTTATGAGGATACATATATCTCAAAAATTGGAGATGTTACAGGAGCAAAAATTGGTATTTGGAATCTTCCTTAAAAATAAAGAAATTTTTTTTCCAGAAAATCCACCTAATGTGGTGAAAAAAATAGAAAAAGCAGGTGAATTTTTAAAATGAGTATATCTCAAAAACTTTAAACATGTTGCAGATGTGAAAATTGGTATTTGGAACCTCCTTTAAAAATAAAAGAACCATTTTTTGTTTTTGGAAAATCCACTTAGGTGGGGGGAGGCGGCTGATAAAGGGGTTGAATTCTTTTTATGGGGATAGGTTTATCTCAAAAACTGAAGATGCCTCAGATGTGGAAATAGGTATTTGGAATCTCCTTTAACAATAAAGAAACATGTTTTCGACTTGAGAGGATTGTTTCTCACATGTACGCTTCTATGTCGCATGTTCCATAGTTAGCTCTGCCAGTAGCCTGGTCATATTAGCCCCAAAAGACAAAATCACTAACGTGGTTTATGAAGAGGTTCTGGGGTAAATAAAACTCAATTTTTCAGCGAGTTCTTATACTTTAGGAATTTTCAGATAATGTCTTAGTGCAGTAGCAAAGAACAACTATTTTTATCAAATTAAAAATCTGCATGAGCAAAGCCATGGGTAACAGCTAGTGTGCATACAAGAGTTCCCCGATTTAGAAATCGGCATGGTTCTGACTTCTACAGACTGTACTTCTGATAAATTTAACCTACTTCGCCTGTCAGAATAGAGAGGTGAGGGAATATTTATATCCCTTAACTGCCCTGAATTCATCAACATTCCAGTGAATCTAGTGAGAACTAAGGTCTTCCATATAAACCTTCTGAAATTCCAACAAAATGCATCAAGATTCAATTATGTAATAATAACTACAGGAGGGAAGAATCTAACCAACTGCACTATACAGGTGATCAATAGGAAACCAATTCAATTGACAAAAGGTATTTGTTATAATTTCATGTATATTTGTCAACTGTATAAGCAAATGAACAATTACATGAAAAAAAATCCTTACCTGACATATTTTTTCCCAGATTTCATCGCAACCTGCCTTTTCTTGAAAACTGAGGGCTAAGTCGAAATTATCTCCTTCAGACCAAACAATCAATGTATCCTGGAACATAATAAAATAATAACTTTTTTCAATTTAGTTCAAAGATTTATAAAACTGTTAACTATAGGTAGGTTTCCAATTTAACTTGAAGCCAATTCATCAAAATGTAAAATATAAAAAGAAGTGGCCGGGAAACAAAGTCACTAAATATTCGTTTATCCGGATATACAAACTTCATTCAACTATAAATTTATGCCTCAGTGTACACTAAAACAAACTGCAAAACAATCACACACAGAAAATGATGAACAACATCGTAGATTGGAACACAACTGACGTTGCAGTTCATTATATTGTCCCTTGTCTCCACCTGAACAAAGTTTTATAGATATATATAAGGGGCTTCATAACTCCACTGTAATGGTGAGTTAACCCCTGAGGGGATATCACTCGGAAAAATTTACTCTTGCTTCCGACGGTCAAATCTAGGAACTGTAGATCGAAAATCCAGCGTTACATCTGAATTTCATTCCGTGCTTTGCGGTTAGAATTCTGTTGTCTTGGAAAGAGATTCTGATTCAATATTGGAATTTCTCAACCTTCAGGCACTCATACATGAATAGTTTGGATCTGTCCAAGAGGTCAACCTCGTCAACAAATCATTTTAGCTGGCGCATCTATTTCTATTCCTCAGCACTGGACCAGATGTCATTAGCCACGTGGGTATTACAGGGTTTTGTTTTTATTCTTTCTGGTGATTTAACATCATACTAACACATCAAAAGCCTCAGTTAAAGTACAGCCTGAATATTTACCTGGTGTGAATATGGAAAATCATTGAAAATCATCTTCAGGGCTGCATACAGTCGGAGTCAAACCCACCAACTCCCAAATGCAAGCTCACAGCTACCAACTGCGCAGCCAACTCCCTCTGTGTTATGCAGTAGCATTTGGGGTAGATTTACGGTGAGAAAACTATGCTCATGTGGGATTCCATTAGTGGCAGTGCAGCAAAGTTCTCTTATAAGCATTAATTGAGGCCATGAGAACCAATTCCCTGTTCAGTCCACAATCCTCACAACTTGGACCCGGCTTAATAGTTCTCTGGATTATTCCATTATATGTCAATCTATTTCCTTGAATGAGTTATCCCTATTGTTCTGTTAGTTGCTACCTCACACACACTTATGCCTGGTCGCAGAAAGGTCCATCAAATCAGTTTTTTTTACTGTAAATCAGTTTGGACATCATTTTTTATTGCACTGCAGAAAGTCTAATCCAAAATCAAACTAGCTCCAATTAATTGATTGAAGATTTGAGAATGAAAATAATCTGATAACAGCACAATTCATGACTACAGCTTTGCTAATTCTTAACTGATCTTTAAACTGCTTGTTCACCGACACATACAAAGGTTGCAGGATAAACGTTAGACTACTCTGAATCGCAGCAAGATCAGTATTAATAGCTCCGAGCTGACACTTCACAGCATCAATGACGTGGCCTCTAAAGTTGTCCAGCACAACTTAGCCCTGCTTACGGAGCAGCACACCAGGTCTTCACTACCACACGGAACATATCCAGTCGCATTATTTTCACATCCACACAGCCTTCAACTTGAGCATACCAGTTGGGAATGTGATGTTCTCTGATACTGTCCTACATTTAAATATAATGTACAGAAGTGGTTTACAGCCATCAGCAGTAATGGCCAACATCACCATACAATGTAATATTTCATTCCTCAGAAACAGTGCAAGAGGAGGTAAGAGTTCTGCTGCCTTAACCTGAACACATGCTTGTGAAATATGAACTATGTTGGTGCAGTCTTTAGAAAGTTTTTGTTGCAAATATATTTTTTGATGCAATGACAGGTTATTACACCACAAAAACCTAGTCACCCAACGAGACTTGGATAGAATAAGATTCCCGGAATACAAGTGCAATGAGCAATTTTCTGTGCTTTTAGTTATAACGATTTGCAGGAAACACTGCAATTGTTGTTCCACATTTCTCTCACCCATTCCAGTACTGCTTAAACGCCTAAGAATTTGCCCTGTTTTGGGGCTACAGAAAGCACACCTGGAGGAACTGGTACTATTTAATTAAACTTCCTAATGTAACAAATCCTTGCTTTTTTTTTTTTTTTTTTTTTTTTTTATCGGAAATCTCGTGACCCACTGCTCTGTTAAAATTTTCTTCCACGAATTTCAGCTCTTTCAGCTTGAATGAAGCTGTGCAGCTATTAACTATTCCCACGACATATTTACTGACAACCTCGACAGTGGTTGAGTTCAAACTGTGTGCAGCAGTAGCCCTTTCCTTTCGTTGCTGAAGATACACATTTGTGTGGCAAGCCTGCAAATTGGACATGCAGCTCTTAATCTGGGAAAAAAAAAATTCTCTGCTTTATATCTGTCTCTGATCTCCCTGTGCTTCGCCATACTCCTATCTCTTCCAGTGAAAGGACGAAAGGTTGCCATGCTTCCTCAAGTGCTGTGTTTGTTTTCTTACTTTTTCTTTCTGGCGATGTTAATTTAAATCCAGGGCCGCTTAATGTTCATTATCAGAATACCCAGAGTCTGAAAATCAAATTAACTGCCTGTGTACTCAGTGAACCTGAATTTATCAAGTTTGATGTCTTATATTTCACTGAAACTTGGTTACCCGATTTTGCTTTGGATGGTGAACTTCAATTCTCATTTAACTTTTCAGTGTTCCGTAAAAACAGAGGTACTGGTAAGCGTGAGGGTGGTGTAATGATTGCACATGATTGCAGTTAGTAATAAACTTAAAGCCTGTCACAGACCTGACCTAGAAACCGAATGCGAGATAACCTGGGTTGAAATGACTATCTCCAGAAGTAAAAACTTTTAAGTTGGCTGATTCTACTGTCCACTCTCCAGTGATATCACAGCATTAGAAGATTGCTTTAATTCAACGGTTCTGGCTCTGGATAAATCGAACGATATTGTGCTAGTCGGTGATTTCAATCTACAACCACTGGAACAACAACCGACCCTGTGTACTCATTTATTTTGTCAAACTTCATAAATGGTCTTCATCTACATCAGTTCTGCTTAAAACCCACCAGAAATCTGGCAACGTTGGACCTCCTCTTCTCTACAGTAACTAGTGTTAGTGTGTCTGTTGGCAAAAACATTATTAGCACTAACCGTGACTCAATCGAGCTACCCTCAGCCTACCTGCTTACCGACAAAGGCTTTCCACGCGCAGTGAGGCAAGCATTTCCTCTATGAAGTAAAGTAGACTGGCTAGTTGTCAATCAGGACTTGCCATCTCTCCCCTGTTGTTGGTTATCAGTTGGGAGTGACGTCAACAGTGCGGTTTCCCTGTTTGAGGATTTAATATTTACCACTATTAAACAGCATGTACCTTTCTCCAAACCCAGAACACACTAATATCCCCCCTGGCTGAGTGCCGAAACTAAACTGCTACTAAAGAACAAAACCCGTGCGTGGTCACTCTGGAAGTCTATCCCCAATTCACACACGTATAATACTTTTAAACACCTCATGAAAATTTCAAAATTGCATCTTCACTCTGAGCGCTGCGTGCTATTACGGTTTTCCTACTGCTAAGCGCCAGGGCTAGTTTCTGTTTTTGCAAGCTTTTGTTTGATCACTCACAGTTCAGCTGTTATTGTAGGTAGAAACTTGAAATTTGCGTTATTATTTTACTAATATGATTGCCTATACGAATAAAGCCTTACTCAGTTCATTTATGACCATTAGTAAATATTTGGCAGTCAAAGCCCAAAAATATTTATTAAAAATAAAATAAAACAAAAGTTGAGCAATAAAATTTAGGTACAACAAAAAAAAAATGTTATACATCGTGAACATATTTATTGAATAGTACAACCTATTATGAAGCTATATTGAAAATTTCAATAATTTTGTACTTAAAATAAACATGTAGTAAAAATAATTAGTTTACATATCCAAATGAGCCAAAAATACAAGTCTAATTACACTTGTTTTGTTTATATGTCAATACTAATGAAATACAGTACGAACTTCTTTTACATAACACTTACATAACATACTATAAAAGAAAAATAATAATAATAATAATAATAATAATAATAATAATAATAATAATAATTCAGCACAAGTACATTTTCCAAGACCTCTCAAACACACTTATGTTTTGTCAAGGCCAGTAGATATATAATCATTTTCACAGCAATAAATGAACAAGTAAAATATCAAGAGCAACTAGACACAGAGTGGACAAGGTACACAGCGAGACTGCTAGTGTTGTTGCCGCGCCAATAAATATGCCTGCTGACTGGACTGATATACTGACACAATGGCCTTGAAAATAAGCGAGGCTGTTTATTGCAAAAATAGTAAGTCTTTAACTAACTATATTGGGAAATTCGAAAAGGAAATGACTGTTACTTTTAATAATAAAGAATAAATACTGAACGTCCTTTTGAAAGGACGTTGGCAGTTTTCAGATCGAATCCATACGGGCTTTCAAAAGGACGTTGGCACTTAGAGGGTTAAGAATGACTACAACCGGCACATCACTTCTGTAACTGGAAACCTTAAAAACAACTCTAAAAATTTTGGACCCTCATTTCATCACTTAGAAAGTCACCTCGGACACCAATGAATCTTAAACTACATAGTGATGATGTCCCAACTGAATTAAGGTCTCAAAAATTCAATGAGTACGTTCACTCTACCTTTACCCCTCCCGCACTTATCACAGAACCACCACAGACCAATAGTGTTTGCAGTTGCTCACTGTCACAAATATCAATGCCCCCTAACAAAGTTCAAAACATCGTCAACAGTCTCTCACTGGGCCCAATAATATTAACCCTATATTCCTCAAAAATACTTCTGCATCTCTCTGTGGACCGTTATCTACAATTTTAAACCTGTGTATGGCTTCTGGTACATTCCCTTGACAGTTAGAAACAAGCTGACATCTACACCTATTTTCAAATCTGGCAACAAACATGATATTTCATCATACCGCCCAATATCTATCATCCCAAAACTATCCTCTGTCCTTGAGAGAATAATCCACCGCCGACTCCTCTTTTTCACACAGCCGTACCTATCTGAAGAACACTGATTCACTCCCGGAAAATCATGCCTCACTAACTTCACAGTTCTCAATCACCACATCATTCCAGCAACAGAAAATAAATCTCAGATGTAATCTATATAGATCTGGCCAAAGACTCAGTGGATCGCACACTACTTCTTCATAAGCTCGCTGCCAGATTTAATATCCATGGTCCCAATCTTGTCATTGATAACAAGTTTCCTCTCCGGCAGAAAACAAAGAGTGGTACTCCCTGAATCTGCCTCATCATGGTTATCTGTGTTATCAAGTGTATCTCACGGCAGTATTCTGGGACCCCTACTCTTTGATCTCTATATCAATGACATAATTCTCTCCACAAAAATAGTCTGTTCCCTCCTCCTATACGCCGACGACCTGAAAATCCTAAGACAAGTGTCCACGCCTGATGATTATAATGAATTACAGACTGTACTCAATTTGTGTGGTGACTGGTTTTAAGAAATGGAATATTTCTCCCAATGTTAAGAAGTGCAATACAATCTCCTTTTCATTGCTAAAGCAAGGAATGAACACTCCCTATACCATCCAGGGAAATACATTGCAATCGGCATCTCAGATTAGAGACCTAGGCGTTATAATAGACTAAACTAACCTTCTCTGTTGATACTGTCAATAAAATCCTGTACTATGCGTACCTAGGCATTCTTTACAGGTTCACTGAAATTAATGATATTAATGCCTTAAAATTATACTTTGTCTCGTATGTTCTCCCCATTACTGAATTTTTTCCTCTATTTGGCCCTCATCTATCACAAACATATCTCAAGTAAATAGTATTTTCAACTTTTTCACTTTCATTATTAAGACTCGCAATCCTGTTTTTAAGAATAAAACTAAATCTGATATTTTGAACTATCTGGGTATACTTGACTTGAGAAGCCATTTACACTTCTCTGATCTATGTTACCTTCATAAAATAATCAATGGCTACACCAAATGTAATACTCTTCCGGCGTACTTCCCTATACACGTTCCTCCCCGCCCAACACACAACCTGCGCACTCATCATGTGTCCCATCCGCGCCTAACCTTACAACAACGCTCTATCTTCCACCGTCCCCCTACTCTAGGTAACTCACTACCTGATATAGACATATTCGCACCTTTCGCATCCTTCAAACAAAAAATTAAAAGATTCCTTTCAAGTCCTCTCCAGGTTTCCATTCCTTCTTCCTAATTCTGTAACCGACACGTGTCAGTTATCGTTGCAATTGATGTAACATTGTTATTGTTAATAATGAAAAATGACTTTATACTTAATATTGTTGTTTATAGGCTACTGATTATCTTTTATACTTATTTAAACTTTATTATTATTATTATTATTATTATTATTGTAAAATGGCCCTCCATAGGCTGTATCTAATAATTTAAGGGCCAATGAATTTCGATGTTAGGCCCCTTAACACAGCAAGCATCATCATCAAGCAAGCTAATAATTTAATTAATTAATAAAAACTGCCTTCCAATGAAAACAGCCAGTATAACTCAAATACATTCATAAGTTTCAGAATAGTGTAGAATGTTTACATGTATAATTTATAGCTCCTTATAGCCTAGTAGCCATGTGTTCACTGCAGAAAATTTGAGGTTATTGCATATTTGACACCCCCCCCCCCCCGACTTATTTTGGGTGTAAAAGTTGAAGAAAAAGGGGTCTAATACGCTAGTAAATACGGTAATACTCTGTGTGGCTTAGCTGGGTTTATACTGCTACAATGCTGAAGGAAATGGGAAACTACAGCCTTAACTAACTCCCAAGGGCATGCAGCTCTCTCTGTATGAATTATGTACTTATGATGGCTTCCTCCTGGGTAAAATATTCCGGAGGTAAAATAGCCCCCCATTCGGATCTCCGGGCGTGGACCACAGAAGAGGAGGCAATCACCAGGAAGATGGATACTGACATGCTGTGAGTCAGAGCTTGGAATGTTAGAAGTTTGAATCGTTGTGGTAGGTTAGAGAATTTGAAAAGGGAGATGGATAGACTGAAGTTAGACGTAGTTGATGTGAGTGAAGTATGTTGGCAGGAAGAGCAGGATTTTTGGTAGGGTGACTACAGCATTATCAACAAAATCAAACAGGGGAAATGCAACAAGAGTTAGTTTAATAATAAATAAGAAAAAAGGGCAATGAGTAAGCTACTACAACATTCATAGTGACAGGATTATTGTTAAGATAGACACCAAACCAACCTGCACTCTACATGCCAACTAGTTCAGAAGATGAAGAAATCAAAAGAATATATGAAGAGTAGAAGATTTAATACAATGTGTAAAAGGTGACGAGAATCTAATTGTCATGGGAGAGTGGAATGCAGTGATAGGCCACCAGAGAAATGAACTGAAGAGATTTAATCAATCTATATTTTTCAGGAATGATAGGTTACAGAACTACAGTACTATAATGCTAGCTGCCAAAGTCCGACTTCTTACTTTAGTAATAGTGTAAGTCCAAAAATGTAATGTATTTTCCATTATGGGAACCAATGAAAATCCACAGCCTGTTTCCAGTCATTGGACCGGGTCAGGAATGGAATGAAGGAAGCTCCCATCTAGCGGCGAGGATAGGGAACGTGCCGACTGCCGAAGCCTGTTGCACTCCTCTGGGCCAATGATAAATGCCTGACAGATGAAATATTAATGGAGAGTGTTGCTGGAATGAAAGATGACAGGGAAAACTGGAGTACTCGGAGAAAAACCTGTCCTGCCTCCGTTTTGTCCAGCACAAATCTCACAAGGAGTGACCGGGATTTGAACCACGGTACCCAGCGGAGAGAGGCCGGTGCGCTGCCGCCTGATCCATGCAGGCTCACTAAGGGAACCAAACTAGAAATTAATTGCAAAGGTGATTTAAGTTATTTCTATCCATGTGCTTTGTTATCCTTGTACTATGAGTTACAGAACATTGCACGTATATAAAAGATGCCAATTTGCTTTTTTTTTTTTTTCATGGATTTCTGCAGCCACATGAGATTCGCTATTTTTCAAGAGCGATGCCACTATGATGGCACCCACACGTGGTGGATTGTCCTGAATGTGCTTTTTTAACCCTTCTTCTGTCATTTCTAAGTTATTCGCAATCACAATTAATAAATATTCGGCTTTTAGTAACAGCTCATGCACAATGGCTAGTAGAGCTTCATACGGTACTGAATGGTGATGTCACAGCCCGCTTTTTACGTCATAGGAAGTTTTACTCTCCTTACGGAAGGAGACTTCTACAAAAAAAATTATGATAGAAAACGACATAACTTATTACAATGCAATTATTTCAATGGTGCACTTGAAAATTATGCATGTTCCCTAGAGAGAGAGAGGGAGGTGGGGGGAGGAGGGATGTGGGTGATTACAAAAAGACCTATAAAATGTTATGAGATGGACAGCAGAAAATGGTATGATAGTAAACGGGATGAAAAGTCGCGTATTAATTTTCATCGAGAAGAGAAGTCCTCTCACGTAACACACTGGTTAATCATGGTATTCGAGCTATACAATCCCTACTCTCAGCCACTGATTGGAATGAGTAGTGTGCGTATTTAACGGAATAATGACAGAGGAGTGTTCACGGCAGTCTGCGACCTGGTTATTTCCGCTCTGGAACTTTGGACTCTTAGATCGGCACCGTAGTACTGTTCGTTGAAAGTGAGAAAGTGTGCGGTTTTTCATTTGATCGAGTATTTTATATGATAACATTCCTTTCAGTCGCTACACTCCTACTGACGTTTTTGTAATGACCTAAGTTGAATTCAGTTAGGAAAACCACCAAGTCAGTCTTTCTGAGAATGCCGTAGCGAAGCACGGGTACATCAGCTAGTCAAAGATAATCCTTTCAGCCACATCATAAGCCAATTAACATAAATCATTATGCACTGGAACCCTGGACAGGTGCAGTACCTTACGGTTGATTTTTAAGTCGATATGCTGTTTCTTTGTACGCCCCTTCACTAACCGAGGTCACGCGCCCGTCAGATATGACTGTCATTAACCACACTGCGCTAGTGCTCTCGCACAAGTGGTAGACTCCCTATCAAATGCTTACGAAGTCTCTTTTTTCATGATTTCAAAATTGAAAATCCACCGAACATCTCCCTTGGTATAGCTGAGACGGGCAACCCGTACTCAGCGGCATTCAAAGAGTTCGGCAAACGTTTGATCTCCCTGGCCACTTACGGTCCTAGCAGGGGGAGATTTATGACGGCAGTGGGCTTTAAAACGGAAGTTCGCATTCCCCTTCAGAAATCCTCACAGCTCTGTTGCCAATGCACCTCTTGTTAAATAGAGGTCAGTCTCTCTTTTCAGCTCAGACAATTCACACTTGCTTTGTTCGCTGTTTGAAAGTTTTGGATTATTTCTTTGCTTCGTTAATTAATATTTGTGAAGTGTGTTGTTTTTCACTTCGCTTCACGCAGTAATGTGGAGGCCGTGGGAATCACACCTGGAAATTATCGCATCAGAAAATCCTGAATTAAATCTGCCAGTGCAGGCAAACGATCCTCAACCGAGCACCGGTAACAGTGATATTCGACCGAGTAGTACTGGTTCCGCGCCCGCGAGTGATACTCAGCCGGGTAGTAGTCGTTCCGCGGAGAAAAGAAAGGCGACTAAAACTTAAGCAAAGTCATCGGCTGGTATGTAACGCGTACGAATACGTTATGAAGAACAACGTTCGCAAGGGTTATATTTCTGAGACAGCTAAAATGTTGAAACTTAACAAGAAAACTAAGTAAAATAGTAAAGAGGGGACCTACAACTCCGAAAAAGTGTGGTAATAATAGGGTTATCTTTAATAAAATTGATGATTTTTGCTGTGACTTGGTGAGACGCGAGGTATATGCATTCTTTACTAAAGGTAAGTCGCCAACCGTACAGGAACTGTTAAAACATTTGAAAAATGTGTGTGGCTTTCCTTATGAAAAAACTTGGGTTTTGTTTCCGTATTCTGAAGAAAAAACAGATTGTAATGGAATCTGCTAGAATAGTAGCTTGGCGATATAAATTCGCAGAGCGTCTCAGGAAGTTGCGTTCCGAGGGATGCAGAGTTGTCTATCTAGATGAAACTTGGTACAATACTCATGACATTGTGAAGAAAGGGTGGGATGATGGAACTTGTAATTGCATACTGAAAGCACCAACATCGCGGGGCAAGCGTATTATGGTATTGCATGCTGGAGGCAGTGAGGGCTGGGTTGAGAATTGCCTTTATTTATCGGCTAAAAACATTGGAGACTGCAAAGCTGATAGCCATGACGAAATGACAGCTCAAGTTTTCGAAAACTGGTTTAGGTCTCATCTTCTAGAGAACCTACCACGTGACCGAAAATGTGTAATCGTGATGGACAACGCAAGCTATCATTCGCGGCAGCTGATTAGGTTTCCTTCCATGAACACTAATATTAAGGACATTATTAAGTTTATGGAGTACAATAACATTCCCGTGCCAAAACCTGTACCCATCAAGGCAGTTATGTTGCAGGAAATCAAATCAGCCAATATCAGTAAAAGGTACGCTGTAGAGGAGATTGCAGCCTCACATGGACACAAAGTTTTGCGACTCCCTCCATATCACTGTATTTTAAACCCCATAGAAATGATCTGGTTTCAGCTGAAGACGTATGTTAGGAAAAATAATGTTACGCCAACTTTGAGTGCTAGTGTGTGTCAACTTCTTCGTGAAGGAGCTGGAACGATCGGTCCTGAGAGGTGGTCTGCTTGTGTTCGAAGCACCATTAAGACAGAAGAGAAGTACATGAAACACGACACGGATAGCAACCAAGATAGATTTGTAATTCACCTAGTAGACAATGACGAGGACGACGAATAGAGGTAAGGTAAATACTGCTTTTGTTTTAAAAGTAGCAAAGTTTGCTGGCTATTTTTTGTCCGAACTACATACTCCGATATTTATTATTATTATTATTATTATTATTATTATTATTATTATTATTATTATTATTATTATTAATCTGCTTACCCTCCAAGGTTGGTTTTCCCTCTGACTCAGAGGGATCCTACCTCTACCGCCTCAAGGGGACATTTGGTCGGGGGATACTACCGGGGAGAATGACCAGTACCTCGCCCAGGCGGTCTCACCTGCTATGCTGAACAGGGGCCTTGGTGGGGGATGGGAAGATTGGAAGGGATAGGCAAGGAAGAGGGAAGGAAGTGGCCGTGGCCTTAAGTTAGGTACCATCCCGGCATTTGCCTGGAGGAGAAGAGGGAAAACACGGAAAACCACTTCCAGGATGGCTGAAGTGGGAATCGAACCCACCTCTACTCAGTTGACCTCCCCAGGCTGAGTGGACCCCGTTTCAGCCCTCGTACCACTTTTCAAATTTCGTGGCAGAGCCGCGAATCGAACCGGGCCTCCGGGGGTGGCAGCTAATCACACTAAACAACTACACCACAGAGGCGGACAATTATTATTATTATTATTATTATTATTATTATTATTATTATTATTATTATCATCCCAGTCCCTAGTTCGTGATTTTACTTTTCCTATGCCAGGCGAGTTGGCCGTGCGGTTAGGGGCGCGTAGCTGTGAGCTTGCATCGGGGAGATAATGGGTTCAAGCTCCACTGTCGGGAGCTCTGAAGATGGTTCACCGTGGTTTCCCTTTTTCACACCTGGCAAATTCTGGGGAAGTACCTTAATTAAGGCCACGGGCACTTCCTTCCCACTCCTAGACCTTTCCTAGCCCATAGTCGCCATAACACCTATCTGTGTCGGTGCGACATAAAACAAATTGTAAAAAATTGTTGCACTTTTCATTTCTTTACTGAAAGCGAGACACTGATATTAGCAGCATAAAATTAATATTTTAATGGGCCTACTTTGGTATCAATTTACGTTTAGTCTTTGTCGAGTTTATTTGCCAATGCCTTCTTCCTGTTTTTCTTTCTTTCTTTCTTTCTTTCTTTCTTTCTTTCTTTCTTTCTTTCTTCCTTCCTTTCTTTCTTTCTTTCAACATCTGCGACCACCGCATGGGTTAAGCACGAAACAAATTATTCTGCGATATTGGTTTGTGCTGTGGTTCATTATCAAGTTTTTATATTTATATTTTGACTTTAGAATAAATTAAATGTTAACATGTTTAAATAATCGACGCAAAATATGACAACCTTGTTTTTGACAGAGCTCACTTGCCTTTTAAACGACACGCGCCTCTTGTGTCCAGAGGAAAGGAGCCGACTGTCAACCCTCATTATCACTAGGGCGGGCAGACTGTCAACCCTCATTATTACCAAGGTGGGCCAAGTTTTGAGATCAGAGGATACCGCGTAGGTATGCTTTGAGCGTCAGGACTATAAGTTACTTCAATCCCCAATTCCTCTTACTATAAACGAATCCTCCCCTGCGAACCATGTGACCTTGCCGCGGTGGGGAGGCTTGCGTGTCCCAATGAAGCAGATAGCCGAGCCGCAGGTGCAACCATATCGGATGGGTATCTGTTGAGAGACCAGACTAAGGAATGGTTCATCGAAAGGAGGGTAGCAGCACGGCTCAGAGAGATACAAATTACACGGCTCCTTATCGGCACACTGGAAATTGCAAGGGCGGCAGTCTGGATGATTGACAGATATGGCCTTGTAATAATACACAACACGGCTTAGCTGTGTTGATACTGCTACACGGCTGAAAGCAACGGGAAACTACAACTCTGAAAAGTGGTGGCAAAAGGGGCTCTGGTTAAGACGCAGCAGGTCGTTATGCTACTTAGGTTCCAGAATGGGTAAAGGAAAAAAGTAAATAAATGCAATGTAAATTTTAATCTTATACCAGTTGTACAGTATCATTTGAAGTAATTCCACATACTGTATATCAGTTGACTATATTTGTAAGTAGTACAGGAGATATTATAAGTAGAATTTTGTAAACAATATAAATTTATTAAGGATGAGCTGTGTGTTTAATAGAAAAAATTGTTAGCGTAAATTGTATAATATTGTATTATAGGAAAATTTTCTTCTCTTGTTAATTTAATATTTAGTGCTTGACAATAATGTATTTTAGTGTACCATTTGCCACCGAGGTAGACACCTCAATTGCAAATAAAGAGATTCTGATTTTGATTTGATCTGAACAGGCTCCCATCGCTCTCTACGGCACCGAGTGTTGGCCTGCTACGAAGGAGGTAGAACGTCGACTAAGCGTCATGGAGACAAAGATGCTTAGGTGGACGGCTGGCATCACTAGACTGGATCATATTTCAAACGACAATATTAGGAAACGCTTTGGCGTTGCACCAATCCAGAAGAAAATGCAGGAAAATCGTCTGCGCTGGTTTGGACATGTATTGCGTGCAGAAGACAATACACAAGTCAGCGTATACATTGGAAGTCGCTGGAAAGAGGCGCAAGGGACGACCAAGACAGCGCCATCGCCGAACATTGGCTTCAGTTAAGACGTATTTTCTTGCGGGTGAACAATTACTCTTTATTTCTGTGAATTTCATGTTGATGCTCGAGTCATCAGTCCATAGACTGCTTTGATACAGCTCTCCATGTCATCCTATCCTGTGCTAACATTCTCATTTCTATGTAACTGCTGCATCCTACATCTGCTCTAATCTTTTTGTCATATTCATACATTGGTCTACCCCTATTGTTCTTACTGCTTAAACTTCCCTAAAAAATCAACTGCACAAATCCTGGGTGTCGTAAGATGTGTGCTATCATTCTATCTCTTCCTCTGGTCCAATAGTCAAATTCATCACCTCTCACCAATTCGATTTAGTATCTCTTGATTCGTGATTCAATCTATCCATCCCACATTCAGCATTTTTCTGTAACACCACATTTCAAAAGCTTGTATTCTCATTTCTGAGCTAGTTATCATCCAAGTTTCACTTCCATACAATGCCACGCTCCAGATTAAAGTATTCCTATATCAATGTTCGAAGTTAGCAAACTTCTTATCTTAAGAAAGGCCTTCTTTGCTTGTTCTAGTCTTCATTTTATGACCTCCTTACTTCTGCTATCGTTAGTTATTTTACTACCCAAGTAACAATATTCACCCACTTCCATTAAGACTTTATTTCCTAGCCTAATATTTCCTGCATCACCTGACATTGTTCGACTGCATTCCATTACTTTTGTTTTGGACTTATTTATTTTCAACTTTTACTTCTTACCCAATACTCTGTCCATACCACTCAGCAATGTCTCCCAATCTTATGCAGTCTCAGATAAAAAATATCATCAGCATATCTCAGGGTTCTGATTTCTTCTCCTTGGATTGTGGTTGCCTTCCCAAATTCCTCTTTGATTTCCTTTACTGCTTGTTCTATATAAACATTGAAAAGGAGCGGGAAGGCAAACTGCAACTTTAACTCACCCCTTTCTGGATTGCTGCTCCTTTTTCTTAGACCTCAATTCTTATCACTGCAGACTGATTTTTACACAGATTGTAGATAATTCTTCGTTCTTGGTATCTGATCCCGATCAACTTCTGGATCTCAAAATGCTTGTTCCAAACAACATTATCAAATGCCTTTTCAAGATCTACAAGGGCCATCCAGAAAGTAGTACCCGTTAGCACCGCGTGAAGCGCTGACATCTCAGGTAGTCGCTGGGCAAGGTCAGACCGTATCAGCGGCTTGTCTGCCTGCCCTGTGCGAGGTTGTGTGAGGCTAGCATTGCCTGTGTTGTGTCTGTGATCATTTAAAATGTTTAAACAAATTGAGAACCCCACCAGTTGTGGAGTGAGGGCCGTGATTAAATTTCTTAATGCACGAAACGTTCGACCTTGTGATATTCATCGCCACTTAACGGAGGTGTATGGAGACAATGTGATGGAGATGGACGAGTCGTCTGTTTGGCGCTGGTGTCACAACTTCAACCTGGGGGGGGGAATACACACAACGAGGAGCGTTCAGAGAGACCATCTGTCATTACAGACCAACTGCTGAGCGCAGTAGACAAATGCGTGAGGAACGATCGGCGCATCACAACTGATGAACTCTGTGAACATTTTCCTAATGTGTCTCGAACAATTGTTCATGAAATTGTCAAAGACCATCTGCATTATTCAAAAATCTGTGCAAGGTGGGTCCCTCACGTGCTTACAAAGGAGCACAAAACCAAGCGTATGGCTGCAGCACTGACGTTTCTGGGACGTTATTCCAATGAAGAAGACTCCTGACTCGCATCATTACTGGGGACGAAACATGGGTTTGTTATGCATCACCTGAGAGTAAACGACAGTCAATGGAGTGGTATCATGCTCATTCACCAACCAAACCAAAAAAATTCAAGACAGTTCTGTCTACCAGGAAACTCATGGCAACCGTTTTCTGGGATCGCCGAGGTGTACTGCTCATTGATTTGATGGCCCGTGGAGACACAATTAATGCTAATGTGTATTGCGATAACATTAAAGAAATTACGGCGGGCAATACAAAATCGACGGCAAGGTCTATTGTCTACAGGCATCATTCTCCTTCATGACAATGCCAGGCCTCATGCAGCTGCGATAACACAACAACTCTTGCAGCAATTCAAGTGGGAAATCTTCGACCATCCCCCATATAGCCCGGACTTGGCCCCTTCGGATTTTCATCTCTTTACGAAGCTTAGAATTTCTGGTGGGAAAAATATTTGACAGCGATGAAGAACTTAAACGAGCCGTGACTACGCATCTCAATACGCTGGCGGCAGAAGACTATGACGCTGGAATACAAAAACTCGTCCCACATTATGACAAATGCCTAAATTTGCTTGGAGATTATGTGGAGAAGTAGTGTAAAGTATATGTGTATATCTGTTAATATTTACTCCTGTGTCTTTATTGCACAAACGGGTACCACTTTCCGGATGGCCTTCGTATGAATGCCATGTATGTGACCTTGTCCTTAATTCGATCCTCTAAGATCAGACGTAAAGTCAGGAGTGCTTAACGTGCTCCTACATTTCTTCTGAAGCCAAAATCTTCTCCCAACTCAGATTCAGCTCGTTTTTGCACTCTCCTGTAAATAATACTTATTAAAATTTTGCAGGCATGAGATACCAAACTAATGGTGCGGTAGTTTTCACACTTGTCAGGAACGGCTTTCTGGGGAATAGGTATAACAACATTTTGCCGGAAATTGGATGGTACTTCTCCTGTCTCATACATCTTACACACTAAGTGGAATAACCTCGCCATGCTGGTTTCTGCTAAGGCAGTCAGTAATTCTGAGGGAATGTCATCAATTTCAGGTGCCTTGTTCCTATTTAGGTCTCTCAAACCTCAGTCAAATTCTAACCTCAAAATTGGGTCTCCCATTTCATCAGCATCAAAAGCCTCTTCTTGTTCCAGAACTGTATCATCTAAGTCTCTACCTTCATACGGCTGATGAACATGTTCCTGCCATCTTTCTGCCTTGTCTTCTTTCTCTAGAAGTGGTTTTCCATCTGAGCTCATAATATTCATACACTCAGTTTTCCTTTCTCCAAAGGTTTAATTGATTTTCCTGTATGCAGCATCTACCTTTCCTAGGACCATACAACTTTCAACATCCTTGCACTTCCCCTTCAGCCATTCTTCCTTAGCTGTCCTGCACTTTCTATCCACTTCAATCTCCTGCATTCCTTCCTATCCTCTTCAATTTTTTACATTCATGTACTTTTGCTGTTCATGAATCAATTGTAGTATCTCCTGAGTTATCCATTGATTCTTATTTGACCTTTCCTTTCTTCCTAACATTTCTCCAGTAGTACAGGGACCTCATTCCTCATGACTGTCCATTCTTCCTCTATTGTGTTTCCCTCAGCCTTTTTCATTTAGTCTTTGTGCAACATGTTCCTTGAAACAGCCCCCCCACACTGTTTTCTTTCAACATGTCTACATCCCATACCCTTGCATTCCTTCCTTTCCTCAATTTCTTCAACTTCAGATGAGATTTCATGAAGAGCAAGTTGTGGTCAGAGCCCACATCTGCTCCTGGGAAAGTTTTGCAATCCAACATCTGGTTTCTGAATCTCTGCCTAATCATAATGAAGTCTATTAGATACCTTCCAGTGTCTCCAGATCTCATCCATGTATACAGCCATCGTATGTGGTGTTTTTAAGCAAGTATTAGCAAGAACTAAATTATGATCAGTGCAGAATTCAACCAGCCGACTTCCTCTTTCTTTCCTTTGACCCAATCCAAATGCTCCTACTGTATTAACTTCTCTTCTTTGGCCTACCACCACATTCCAGCCTTCCATCACAATTATTCTCTTCCTTGGTGTGCCACCACATTTTAGCCTTCTATCACAATTAGATTCTCGTCACCTTTTACATACTGTATCAAATTTTCTATCTTTTCATATATTCTTTCGATTTCTTCATTATATGCTGAACTAGTAGGCATATACCCTGCATTATTGTGGTGGGCACTGGTTTGGTGTCTATTATGACAACAGTAATCCTTTCACTTTGCTGGTCATAGTAGCTTACCCGCTGCCCTATTTTCTTATTCATTATTCAACCAACTCCTGCACTTCCCCTGTTCGATTTTGTGTTGATAATTCTGTAGTCGCCTGACCAAAAATCTTGCTGTTGCTGCCAACGTACTTATACCAACTACAACTAACTTTAGTCTATCCATCTCAATTTTCAGATTCTCTAACCTACCACAGCGATTCAAACTTCGAACATTCCACGCTTCGACTCAGAGAATACCATTATTCGTCTTCCTGATGATTGCCCCCTCTCATGTAGTCCCCACCCGGAGATCCAAATAGGGTACTTTATTACCTCCGGAATATTTTACCCGGGAGGAAGCCATCATCAGTACATCATTCATACAGAGAGAGCTACATGTCCTCGAGAGTTAGTTAAGGCTGTAGTTTCACTTTTCTTTCAGCTGTGTAGCAGTATCAACACAGCTAAGCCGTGCTGAGTGTTATTACAAGGCCATATCAGTCAATCATCCGGAATGCCGCCCTTGAAACTTCCGAAAGGCTGCTACCCCGCTTTCGATGAACCATTCGTTAGTCTGGTTTCTCAACAGATATCCATCCGATACGGTTGCACCTGCGGCTCGGCTATTCTTTTCATTCGGGGCACGCAAGCCTCCCCACCACAGCAAGGTCACATGGTTCACAGGGGAGGCAGGGTGAGTTTCATAACCATTAAATTAAAATTGGCATCATAATATTGATGAGAACCCATTGAAAATTTGCCGGCAATACCTGTTCCATGTCTTTACAATACGATAATTGGGAAGATATTTTTGCTGTCTATCAAACTATTAAGCTTCAGGTACAACCGGCTGCTCCTAGACGCACGTCTTACTTGCCGGCATTGGCCGACTTCAGCGGCTAGTGATGCATAATGACCACGTGGACGTTTAAGGTCAATGAGTTTATTGCGCTGCGGTATGGCCATTCCGCCCTTGCATATTTAATGCACATACCTCACAATTTAATCTTCGACTTCTTTAAAGCGTCCTTGTTGCGGGCCACCGAACGCATTTTTTGTACATTAAGTATTTTTAAGCTACAGTATCTTTGTCTTAACGCTAGCGCAGAACATTGGCTTTAGTCATAACGTATTTTCTTGTAGCTGCACAATTATATTTCATTTTTGCATGTTTAATTACCACTAACATAAAATTGGCATCATAATATAGACTAGAACGGGTTGAAAATTTGCCAGCAATACCTGTTCCACGTGTCTTTACAATATGTCTATCCATCACGAAAATATACCTGCTGTCTGTAAAACTGTTAATTTTACTATGCGTCAGGTACAGCAGACATGTTATAACTCTGCCACCGAGTAGTTATGGCCTATGTGACTAGAACTTTCCCCTGCAAATTACACCAGTGAACTACAAGCTCTGGACTTTGGAATCAGCGACTTATTCCTTATGCTATCACAAGATACTGGTGCAACACACCATCTGCTGTATAGATATGTGATAGAAGGATGCAATGAAAAGCCACGTTACAGCTTCGTGACGAGTGTTGCAATTAACCTTTTTTTTTTTTTTTTTGCTAGTTGCTTTACGTCGCACCGACACAGATAGGTCTTATGGCGACGATAGGACAGGGAAGGGCTAGGAGTGGGAAGGAAGCGGCCGTGGCCTTAATGAAGGTACAGCCCCAGCATTTGCCTGGTGTGAAAATGGGAAACCACGGAAAACCATTTTCAGGTCTGCCGACAGTGGGGTTCGAACCTACTATCTCCCGAATACTGGATACTGTCTTGATTTATTTTATTATAATTATCACGCAAGCTTTATTTATCAGATTTTACTGATAGTCTATTCATGACTGTACATAAGTATAAAAGGGATTCGATTCAACAGAATAAGCAACAATACCTAAGATAGATGCTTAATCAACCTAAGGATGCATTCTGTCAGCCCAAGGGCATGTATATAATAGACAAAGTTTTGTAATTTTAATTTTTAATTTTAACACAACGCTTAGAAATGTGTAAGTTTTTAAGATAAGTTTTCATTGAAAATTATGAAACAATATATCATAAGGTCTTTCAGAGGTATAAGATAGAAATGTAAATGTGATTCTGATATAGCTGAGGATGACCTATGAAGGGTCGAAACCGGTCCTAGATTGTAATACTTTGCAAGAAAATAAATGTATTGATTAGGTGGAATTTTTCTTTCCTTTTATGAAGATTGGTAAATATCAATACGGAAAATGAAATTCATAAATCAAGATGTTAACGCCAACTAGGCAAAGAGTCAAGCATATAAGTATAGGAATATCAGAATTAAATTAATGAATACAATTAAGAACATCGCATTTTTGAAAGAATGCCTCGCTCATGACCTAATTCCAAAGTTTTTAACTAAATATAACAACAAACAGAGAAACACAAGAGAGACACGTGACACTTTAAAGAAAACCAATAAAATCTGGATAAAAACTGAAATAAAATTTTTTTATCGTAAAAAACAACACTTGAATAACATACTATACCCTTTACATTTGAAAGTATCCCAAGAGCTACCACGTAGCTATTGGGATCACTTCCAACATGTTACGAATGAGAAAATTGAACATCTAGCCATAAAAAAACAGAACACCCTAGACAAGAAATTAGAAACCTTGAAACGAACTCAGAAAGAAAAACAGGTGACTCACCTTACAGAAAACAATAACTTAGCTCAGTCCACAGGAGATAGAATGCATCAATTTTACCCACCATTAAAAAATCTCACGGATACAACATTCAGTAAAGCAGAGTATGAAATTTTAAGCAAAGGACCAAAACATAACTGGAATAACGCCTCATTACTACAGAACGTTACTACCGCAATAGCAGAAACAGAATTAGCCATACAGAGAATTCCGCATGAAATACGTGAGGAAGTTAGACACGATATTGTAAAAAAACTCCCGCAGTACATCAACAGAATACAAGAAAACATATCTAATAGCAATAAAATGGACAAGACACACATTAATAGCCTAAAAGAAAAGGTCAAACGTGATAATCTCCTGATAACAAAAGCCGACAAAGGGAACACAACGGTAATTATGAACAAAGATATGTACATTCAAAAAACAAAAGAATATTTCAATAATAACACATTCCGCACAATACGTAAAGACCCCACAATTACAGTACAAAGAAATCTAAAAAACTTGCTTAAGAACACACGTTTTTTACTCACCGAAGCAGAAGCAAATAGCTTAATAATAATGAACCCCCAGTTAGCGAATGCTAAAGCTCTTCCCAAAATTCACAAAGAAAATACCCCTATGAGAACCATAGTAAATTATAGATCTAGTCCCACATATAATCTCTCTAAATTTATTCAGAAATTTCTAAAAAATAACTATTCCTTTCAGGCTAATAAGAGCATACGAAATTCCATAGATTTTTGCAACAAAACAAAGAACTTTAAGTTAGATAAATATCATTCCATAGCCTCCTATGATATAACAAATATGTATCCAAATATCCCCACTGACAAAACCTTAAACATAATCAGAACTAATCTCAAAACATATAGTAAATTAAGCACATTGGAAACTGAGGAATTTATGATATTACTCAAATTTGCAGTCAATAACAATTTCTTTAAATTTCACGATACAATTTACCAACAAACAGGTCTACCTATGGGATCACCCGCCTTCGGGATAATAGCAGATATATACTTAAGACTACTTAGAACATACTGCATTTAGTAAAATTGAAGGAATATCTTTCTGGTGCTGATTTGTGGATGATGTATTCGTCATCATCGACAACAGAACAACCAACGAAAATGCAATATTGGATAAAATAAATGCCATAGATACATGTATACAATTCACCAAGGAATCTGAGAGTAACGGTCAACTAAATTACCTAGATCTAACGGTTACTAGACACGAAAAACATCTCACCTTCAAAATTTACCGGAAACCTACATATACAATAAACACCATAAAAATAGATTCTAATCACCCTAATCCACATAAAAAAGCAGCATATCAAAGTATGATTTATAGAGCGTTTAACATACCGATGTCAAAAGCAGATCTGAAAGATGAACTACAACTAATTCACGAAATAGCTCAAAAAAATGGTTACAGAAAAGAAATGGTTAATTCCATCATTCGTAAGTTCAAATCACGACCCAACACCACTCTGACGAAAACAGATCAACCCAGAAAAAATTACGCAACTTTCAATAATACGGGCGTATATTCACTAACCAATGTTCTGAGGAAGCATAACATTAAAATAGCATTTAAGACTACACAAAATAATAGGCATGTCATATATAATAGCAAATCTGTAAATAGTAGTAACAAATATCTTCAATCAGGAGTCTACCGAATGGAATGTAACAACTGTTTAACAAGTTATGTGGGGCGTACGGGCAGGAATTTCACGACTAGATATAATGAGCACGTAAACGCAATTAGGCATAATCATTTCTCGGCAATAGGGCAACATATGCATGAATATAAGCACAATTTTACGGACATAAATAACGATTTAAAAATATTAAATGTAGAACCTAAAGGTCCTTTGCTTAATATAAGTGAAGAATTATATATAACACTAGATCAGTATGCAAATCCTAATTATAACATAAATGAGTTATCTGAAAAAACTAACATTTTGTTCAATAAAATCGTTCCTGTCTTAAAAAACGACTACGTCAAAATAGTCAACAGACGACGTCATACACAAGCTACGGCGCAGACAGCGAACCTCAGTGACTCCGCCCATACACACGTAACAACCTCCCCTACTTATCCCTCCGCCCCTCTCACAACAGACAACACTAGAACCATCAGTACGAGGTACATTACTCGTCAAACGGCCAAGAAACTTGCAATTCAAACATCCAGCAGTAAGTAAATTAATTCAGGCTTTACAAATTCACACAATATTACACTTCTATTGAAATCTAACTCACTTCATTCATTTTGGCTTACAGACTTTACCAGCCTTAAAAAAGGGAAAGGAACCACCACAGTCTTACGGCATTTGATGGGAGAAAACTCCAGAAGTTAGGCCAGAACTGAATCACACATATATTCCATAATTTAACACGTATCAAGCTTATTGATCCATTTCACAATTATAGGAAAGTGCTGTTATTTACAAATGGAACCTATAAAGACCAACATTCGACATATATATATATTTAAAAAAAAAAAAAAAAAAACAGGCAAATTACGGAAATATAACGCAAGAATCAAGGCCAACATGTTTCAGTGTCACTAAACACAAACTATATTACTAGACATTCAAGTGTTTAAAATTTCTGTAGTAAATGATAAGCATTCAATTTATTAGACATTTATGTTTTATACAACACATAATCAACATAATATGAAACTTGTAATTTTATGCAACAAGGAAATGACATTTAATCATTAGATTTAAAAGCCAACCATACACGGCATTTTTAAATACTATCAATATCTGATGTTATATAAGACAAATTGTTATAATATTTTACCACATAACAACGCAAGATCCAAAGCAATAAGTATTTTAGACTTTAAAGTACAATGATTAGACTTTAAAATATATTATGTAAAAAATATTTTATAGAGGTCAACACGCATTTATATTTTGCCTAAAATAATATCACTCCAGCAATAAGGTATAAAGATGTAACATGATATTTTATTATAATTATCACGCAAGCTTTATTTATCAAATTTTACTGATAGTCTATTCACGACTGTACATAAGTATAAAAGGGATTCGATTCAACAGAATAAGCAACAATACCTAAGATAGATCCTTAATCAACCTAAGGATGCATTCTGTCAGCCCAAGGGCATGTATATAATAGACAAAGTTTTGTAATTTTAATTTTTAATTTTAACACAACGCTTAGAAATGTGTAAGTTTTTAAGATAAGTTTTCATTGAAAATTATGAAACAATATATCATAAGGTCTTTCAGAGGTATAAGATAGAAATGCAAATGTGATTCTGATATAGCTGAGGATGACCTATGAAGGGTCGAAACCGGTCCTAGATTGTAATACTTTGCAAGAAAATAAATGTATTGATTAGGTGGAATTTTTCTTTCCTTTTATGAATACTGGATACTGGTCGCACTTAAGCGACTGCAGCTATCAATATCGGTGTTGTTGCAATTAACCATATGCATGTATGGTCTAATACAGAATACTGCAAGTTTATATTACCCCAATAATATAATTTTCTATTCAACACACTACTGTATGCCATTTCCATGTCAGTAGATTTTTCCTATGCTACACATGATGATTGTTGTTTAAAAGGGCCTAACATCCGGGTCAATGGTCCATGCTACACATTGAGTAGTACACTACATTAGAAAGAAAGACCTAGAAGATGCACCAAGGAGAGTTTAAAGTTCTCCATAATTGATAAAATTACTTTTCAGATTATTAAATCAGATGTATTAACCCATTAGTGCATAAAGTTACATTTTTTTGTTTATTCAATTCATCAACCCATTTTCACCCTTAATAACTGCAGAAACACGTTCCAACAATCAGAACGTTCATACAAGTGATAGTTTTATTTACACAGGCCGCTTGATATAGCGGACGCTACGCACTCAGGTTAGTACAACACCACTAGTTACTCAGCATTATACTGTACAATAATGTTGCAAGATAGGTAGTGTTAGAGAGTTGGATTATCTTATCCAATTTACACTGTAAAGTAGATCTACAATTTCCACTAAAGACTTATCACAATACTGTATATGTTATTTATGGTTATTTATTTACCGATTATGGTATCCGCAGAAGCATTTCAGGTGAAGTCCAAACTGATCCACTCTTCGGATGCCACTATAGGACTTGAACAGCTATCGTTGGGGTACAGACACATTCCATATTTTTTTTTTACGCTGGACCACCCTGATGCACTGCTTATCTCTAACTGTCTGTAGTTCGTACCAGCAGTGGAAACACTTGTCATTCCAGTGCCCCAGCAAGCACCACCAAAACTCCTGCAGTCGTATGATCCCCTTCTTTGTTCCGTCTGCCTTTCTTTGAAGGGGGCAATTCTCTGTCTGGTTGCACTTATTCCTTTTGAAGCCAGATGTCTTACCAGTTTCAGGAATGTAAAGTAGTTATCAAAGAATATTGTATGCCCCATGTTTGATTCAGTTCCACCTGCATCAATGAGAGGCAGAACTTCACTTCCTCCAAGTCCAAATTATTTCAGCCTTTCATTTTACATTGCTGTATACACTTGGAAAGGTATCGTACAGCCACTGGCAGAGAAAGAAGTCTAGCAGAAGTTCATAATTTTGAACATCATCTTATACAGGAGAGGAGAGGGGGGGGAGGGGAGAGAGAGTGGAGATAGGAAAACTGAGGGGAGAGAGAGTGGAGATAGGAAAACAGTCAGTCACCAAATGAGATGTACATTGTGATCTTGTCCACTTTGGAGTTGCTTCTTTTGTGTTACAATTTGACCTACTAATGCTTTTGAATTTTCTATCAGGCATATTGGAAACAGGGGTACTGGCCCAATCTTACGTATGACTCTTTATTTTCGTATGACATTCCATTTCCATGGTTTTCTGGTTTTCCAGTTCCATAAGTAAACTTTCAGTAATATTTTGTCTACCACTTGACCTAGCCTTCCCTTTTTCATATTTTATTCAAGCAATTTGCCCTTCACATTTACTCAGAAGTAGGTTTCTACCAACGTAATTTAGATTACCCTCGTATACATCTGTCATTATCATCAACCGTTTCACACTAGTCATCAGATTTGAGGTGCTGCTCCACTCCAAATGTCGGTTTTCCCCCCAAAACTTCCAATATTTCACTCACCATCAAACTAGTAAGGGAACGCAAGTGTCTGAGACAGGAGGACTCCCTGTGCATCGGGTCCGATTTTCAGGATAGCTATATTTACAAGCCTCTGTCACGTCAATAATAAGACATAATTTGACATCTTTGTGTGTCAGTAGATTCATAGGTGTGACAACAATATGGTCCATACCAAATTCACAATTATTGGAAATATTTTTTAATTCATAAATAAAAAGCTTGACTGTTGCACAAAACTCTGTACTATCTTGCTGCCATGCTCGCAATAAGTGTGATTCAACAATGAATTATAAGGATAAAGAATGATGTATCCTTGGTTCTTGTTAGCTACAGCCTTTCTGAAGCCAAGAAAGTATCGCGGGCTTAAAACCATGCATACATATCACACAATTTTATTTTTTTATGACGTCCAATTTTTCGGACGCTATGTACTAATGGGTTAAGATAACTGATCTATGCAAGGTATGCTGGCTAGAAACAGAAAGAAAATTGGCATTATCTGCCAGTATATAACCAAGAAACTTGTCCCTGATGCTAAACAGAATAGAAATATACTGTGAGAGAACCAGATTCTCTGCCACTAAAATTATCAGCAGCTAGTTCAGTCACAGCACTTCTCCTGGGATCTATCACATCTATCACACACTCCAGATAAATACGAGGATAGTATCCCATTTAAAATCCATGGTCCCTATTCCCAATTACAATCCTAAATAATTGAAGTTTATATCCCAAAAGAGTTGCTACAACATAAGTTCAGGCAAATCTAGCACACACAGGTTCACAGGTAAAATGACCTAAATGATATCCAAATTCCATAGTAAAACAATCTATTTCATCCAGGATAATAAAACTAAATTTGTACTTTCACTGTTGTTCAAAAAAAAAGGAGAATCACTTTACCTGTTGCTTTTGGTATGCAGTATCTGGTTGAATCTTTGACTCCAATAAGAGGGATCCTAGAAGAGAGAGAAAGAATTAATAAACTTCACAAACACAGACAATTTAATGAATTACCACATTTACTCACATATTTGCTGCAATTTTTATACAATTTTAACACATTGGAAACGGCCACATTTGAAAGTGATATCCTCCAGAAACTGCAGGACTTTTTAACATTTTTAATGGGTTTTTTTTTTTCCAGGGTTAGGTAAAGCGATGATGATAAAAACTGTTGGAATATTTAGAAAGGCCTGACTTTCCTCTTCACAAAAATAAGTTTTAATTATTATAATAGTACAGCAGTTTATTTTATATATATTTATAAACATACTATGTTTTACAAGCAAATATATTTTTCTGATGTTGCTATGGATACCAGTCAGGTTAATATTTTAAACTTTTGCAAATATTGATAACAAATCAACTAAAACATACTATTGTTATGTCCATGGCTAGATGATGAAACCAAGAGAATGATGGCCCACCGTGACTCTTTATTTCGACATTATAAGCAAACCCTAGATGACGCAGACTTCGAACCTTACCACATCTTAAGATATCGCACAAAGCAATTAATCAGAAATAAAATATGTGCATATTTCCGGAATTTAGCTAACAACATAAATTCTAATCGTGCATGGCACCAACTTAGAGCTCTGGGAATAGGAAAACATCAACAGAGACAGACAACTCCTGACATTCCACTTGATGAACTGAATGACTACTTTAGTAGAATAAATATTCAACCTACCCCAATTAACTGCACTGACTCACCGCCCTCCCCTCCAGCCAATCCGCCATTCACATTTCACAGTGTCACAGAAAATCGGGTTAAAAAGGCTTTGTACTCGATTAAATCAAAGGCCACAGGTGTAGACGATATTCCTATTGCTTTTATACAAAACATTATGGGTGTTGTCCTGCCTATACTGACGCACATACTGAACTTTTGTTTACTAAACGGAACTTTCCAAACTGTCTGGAAAACAGCCAATATTATACCGGTACATAAAAGTTTAGACCCACAATCACCGTCTGACTATCGTCCAGTGTCCATACTCCCTGCGCTTTCTAAAGCCTTCGAACGTTTAGTATACGAGCAGGTTCTGGAGTACCTAAATAAAAATTCTCTTTTGGACCCTTTGCAGTATGGATTTAAAAGGGGGCACAGTACCGTGACAGCACTTTTGAAGGTTACTGAAGACATTAGAAATGCTATGGACAAACGACTGCTTACTATACTTATCCTTCTTGACTTCAGTAGCGCCTTTGACACTATAGACATTCAGACTATGATAAAGAAAATAGAACTACTAAATTTTGACCTGGCTGCGCTTAAGTTTTTTAGTTCTTATTTGGGTAACCGTCAACAGCGTGTAACAGTAAACTACAAGGTCTCTAAATGGAAAATGAAACTTAGTGGCGCCCCACAGGGCAGTATTCTAGGGCCCTTACTTTTCTGTATTTATATCAACGACATATCATCTGTGACAGGAAATAACACACACCACCTCTATGCTGACGATCTTCAGATTTATCGACACTGCAAGACTTCAGACTTAGATGAAACAATACAAGATATTAACAATGACCTCCGACGACTCAGTATATATGCACAACGAAATTATCTTATACTAAACTCCACAAAATCTCAGGCAATCATAATTGGAACACGAAAATTACTGAACTGCTCAAACAATACTGCAATCCCGCCTATCCTACTGAATGGTAACATTATTCCCTACAATAAAACAGTTAAAAATCTCGGCGTAATTATGAATGAAACACTTGATTGGTCTGATCGCACGAAAATCATCTGTAAAAAGATTTTTGGAGCGCTTTACCCTCTTAAACGGCAAAGGGATGTATTTCCATTTGAGCTTAAGGCCAAACTAATACAGACACTGGTTCTCCCTATTCTTGATTATTGTGACGTTCTAGTTGATATGACAAGAGAAGAAACACTTAAACTTCAACGAGCACTGAATTCCTGCCTGCGATTTATTTACAATATTGGGTACGATGTTCACATTACCCCATACCATAAGGCTCTCTCATGGCTGAAGCCTAATAAACGTCGGCAGCTACACATTTTAACGATGGTGTTTTGAGTACTAACGGAAAGTCAGCCAATGTATATTTCTTCTAAATTCACCTTTTTATCATCATTTCACAACTTAAATACACGTTCCAGATCCACTCTTTCTATTCCAGTGCACCGCACAAATAAAATTAATAGATCGTTTGTAGTGACGGGTGCCAGATTATGGAATTCCCTGCCAGCTCAGGTCAGAGAAACTAGCTCTTTACAAAGGTTTAAGGTCACCTGCCGAGACTACCTGCTGAGGACAGCTAACTGAATGGCTGAAGTATGAATGTGTGCGCGCCTGAGGATTGGTCATTATTAAGAGTTCTTACTATTAATTAGTTTTATTATTAACTTAGTAATGTATTTAAATTTGTTCTCAATTCTATTAATTTTCTGTTTGGTTTTTACTATTTTAAATATCTCAATTTTATTTATGATTTTGATTAGTATGTGGTTAAGTGGAAGAGAGGGCCTCGAGCCCTAGGTATCACTGTTTACAAGCAGTAATTAGCTTTAATATAGTAGGCCTTGAAACAATCCGGCATACACAAACCAATATCACAGGCATACCTGCCAACCTTCCAAAACCAAAAATCAGGAGATTTAGATAGGAAAGTCAGGAAAAATCGGGAGGAATCAGGAGATACAATTGGTAAAAAATGCTTACTCTACGTATCTTGCACAATACAGGAGTTCTTATTTTCTCAAAATCAGACTGTCACTATACCAGGCTTTAAGGCTAAAAATTACACTCTCTATTCACTCACAGGAAGTACAGTATGTGAGAGAGATGATTGGTCTCTGGTAAGTCTTCTGAAAATAGTATTTACTCATGCTCCACACGCATGAATCAGCCATGCACTTTGATGCCATTACTTAGCAAATGCACACATTAATATATTGCATCACGCGCCCGCACGATTATGCGAAGCACAATGTTATTTTTATAAAGTAATAAATTACAGTTCGCCAGAACTGTCTCCAAATGGCTCGTAAAATCTCTAGAAAAGTCACTATTCGCTATCTTTGACATTCTGTCACTAAATTACTAAGGAAAGACTCCAAATCTGGCGAACAGTCTCTAGAATCGACTACAGTGATGTGAATGAACATGAACACAGCACGTGAGAACAAGAGATTGACAATCTATATACGCGTCCCGTTATACAGGTTTCAATGAACATTGCACATTTGCATGTATTTCTCGTTAACAAACATCGATATTTCATTTGAAAGCGGCCAATGAGTGAAGGACTTCTGGCCACTTGCGTACAAAGCTGAAATGAAAACAAATGTGTGAAGTTCACAAAAAAAGTAAGCTAAAATCTGGAGATATAATAGAATAATTGGGAGGCAGGGAAAAAAATGTAAAAAATCGGGAGTCTCCCGCCTAAATTGAGACTGTCGGCAGGTATGCACAGGGTAACATTGATTACAAGCAGTAATTAGGTTTAGTGTGGTAGGCCTCCAAACAATCTGGCACATACAAACCAATGTCACAAATGCTGCAGAACCACTGCGTTTCCCCCCTAATTCTCTTCCCATTATTCTTTTGCCCTTTGTCTGAACATACTTTACAGTACCTTGATGCATACTTCTTCCCTGTGGTGGGCGGAATCCTTTCAGCAAAATGCATCCCAGGCAGTCGTGCAGAAGAATTTGTGATATTAGTCACGTTGAGTACTGGGTTGTCAATGCCTCCCATTCCCACCAACTTTATGCAACTGTTGACATTGTCACCAGTCACGGGACGTCCAGTTCTATACCGAATTCGTAACCACAGAAGTGATGTTTCATTTCAAAACTTCCAGGTGCACTGTCACCATTCAAACTGCAGCCACCTTGCTGAGAAACCACTCGAGGATAAGATTCCTCTTTTTAAAAAGAATGGATGCTGGCATGCCATCATACAGCAATTAAAACCTCGTCATTCATATTTTTACTGGAAACTACAACTCAGTATTTCAGGGTACAGGCACTTGTGTTCCATCCTGATAAATTCTTTCACTTCCATGTTGCTAGTAACACACACTTTATGGAAATTCATAAATCTCTTAAGCCCACGTCCGGTGTTGAGCATTCAAAACTGCCAATATTTTCAATAGTGAAGTGAAATGAAATGGCTTATGGCTTTTAGTGCCAGGAGTGTCCGGGGACATGTTCGGCTCGCCAGGTGCAGGTCTTTTGAATTGACTCCCATAGGCGACCTGCGCGTCGTGATGAGGATATAACAATGATGAAGACGGCACATACACCCAGCCTCCGTGCCAGCAAAATTAACCAATTAAGGTTAAAATTCCCGACCCTACCGGAAATCGAACCCGGGACCTCTGTGGCCGAAGGCCAGCACGCTAACCATTTAGCCATGGAACCAGACACTTTCAACAGTGTTTAGCATCCATCCAGAACAGCAATTCCTTTGTGCTTGTGATTAAAAAATCCACAATACAACAGATGAAACAAGGTTTGCTTCAACACACAATAATCAATGATTTGCAGTTTCAACGGTGTATAAATCAGGGATGGAACTAAATGATATCACTCTGTTAAACAACAGGTGCATGTATTGTAATGATTTTCTTTGATCCTTTTTCCTAGTCGTACTAACACATGGAAGGTTTTCTGCAATAAAAGATGGGAAAGGACTAGGAATGAGAAGACAACTGACTTGGCCTTAATTAAGGTACATTCCCGGCATCTGCTTGGTGTGAAACTGGAAAACCACAGAAAACCATCTTCAGGGTGCCAACGGTGGAATTCGAACACACAATCTCCCAAATGCAAGCTCACAGCAACGCAATACAACCACACAGCCAACTTGTTCGGTGTATCAAAACAACAGCGATTGTTCTCATCAATGCAACACAAGAAAGAAATAATAATAATAATAATAATAATAATAATAATAATAATAATAATAATAATAATAATAATAATAATACAAAAATCCTTGGAACGCAGTCACAAGTGATGGGAATATTACAGTATGCACCCCACAATCAAACACAGATTGAAGAACGGAGAAATTTACATCTCAGCCTCTGACACTGGTATGCATAGAATTGCAAAAGAAAATGTATGTAAATGGCAAGAGAACATCCCGACACAAATGAAATTCTTAATCTAGACCAGGGGTTTCCAAATGGCGGCCCATGGGCTGCATGTGGCCCGCGAAGCCATATAATGCGGCCCGCGAGAGCATTTTAATAAATAATGTGAAGAATAGTTACAAAATGATATTTTATAGGTCGTTCAAAAATGTATTAATTTTTATATTCTTTATAGACCCAAGTCTGAACTAGTTCAATCTTTAATATCATTTCATCTTTTTAAAAATTCACTTGATCTGAATGGATTATTTTTAATTTTTAAACATTTAAAATCCAAATTTCAGATAATAACGATTGGTTTTTACGTCCCACTAACTACTTTTGATGTTTTTCGGAGACGCCGAGGTGCCGGAATTTTGTCACGCAGGAGTTCCTTTACGTGTCAGTAAATCAGTCGACATGAGGCTGACGTATTTGAGTACCTTCGGAATGATCTAACATCGAACCTGCCGAGCTGGCTTCAGAAGGCCAGCGCCTCAACCATCTGAGCCACTCAGCCCGGCTCCAATTGTAAATAACTTTTTACTTAAGTACCGTAATTAAAATTATCGAATCTTTATTTCTATTGAATTATGCATATTATTTTTTCGAAATGGTACTTCTGTAGGCCTACTATATGCAGAATTTTAAAAAGTTGGCCTATTATTCAAATGCGGCCCGCGAACATGACTAAGGTTTCCAATATGGCCCTCGAGCCCTTGTAAATTGGAAACCCCTGATCTAGACCATACAGTACAAGTTAGGGGATAATTCAATTCTGAGTTTTTTCATCAATTAATTTAACCCCTCAGCGTCGCAGCCATTTAAATAGCTTCCTACCCCGCGGCCGGATGAGATTTCAACTACGCGCGACTGAAATACATCGATTCACTTAAAGCGTTACTGCAAGTATAAGAGTAGCCCGATTTTCACGAAATTTGGAATTCCTTATGACAGAACTATGTACATGCAGATAATTACATAATTGTTTCACATTTCCTTAGTAATTTAGTTCCGTGCGATAAGAGTTCGAAGCACTCTTTGAGACAGGGACTCAAGTCTCACTCCTGGCAGCAGTACACTGACGTCTTCTTTTCGCCGTGTTTTGAACACAGGATACAATGTCTCCGAGGTTTGGATTTCCAACTCTTGGGTGCTAATTTCCTGATAAAATATCTTACCTGCAACCTTGGAACTGTATTATCTGATGCGCGCCGGCCTTGAATATTTCGTTCCCCTCCCGAGCGAGCGTATTTTGTAAACAAACCTTTCACCAGCTGAACCCGATAAGGTAATTGCTCAATATTTGTCTCTGTGACCTGTGTGAGTATTAATAGAGAATTTAGCAATCAGAATTCACCGTTGAAAACTTCTCTTTGACCTGTATAATTATCTATAGTCTCTTACACAAAATTTCAAAGTACTGTTTCCTCCTCATCGTCACTCTCATCATTTACCACTGCTACATCATCTATTTCATTATCACTGCTGCTTATACTGTCACTACTACTTCCGACTAAACTTTCATCTGAATTATACAATATTTCAAGCACGTTACTGTCAGTCATACCACGGCTGAGCGCAGCGCGTCACACGGACTGATGAAGCTGCAGCGAGACCGAAAGCAGCAGGACGAAACTGAATAAGGGGAATAACTTTCATGACGAAACAAACCACCAACTCGATACCTATTTCAGATAAAAGGACGAGACAACGTCTTTCAAACGAGATATATACCATGAACAACTGGTTCTCGTATCGTACGACAGAAAGCAGCACTAACTGATGCCTACACAGAGCACTCGTGGAGAGTTACGAAAATATTACAAGCTGAGAAATAAAGACAAATATAATAAATAAACCGCACTCCCAATGTACAACTAGAGCAAAGAACATCACAGGAAAAGACAAACTTCTCAGATCATCATTTCTTTATTTTATTCTGTGGGAAAGAATGAAGCAAACAGACTTTAAAAAAAACAAGAGATTAGTGCTCAGACTTATTTGACAAATAATTATCCTTGCAAAAACAACTACATTATAACGATTTTTCAATTCTTATTTACAACACTGATAAACCCCAAAATGTCTTCTTGGAAACAAAACAATTTGCACATCAGTAACTCCGAAACTCTTCACGCTATAGCCGTAAATGTGAAACCATGTATGGGTCTATACCACGTATAGAGGTCGGCGGCTACGGAAGAAAAAAGGGTCTATACCACGTATAGAGGTCGGCGCTGAGGGGTTAAGCATGGTGAGGATGTCGGAGATCCCAACGTTAATGGATGCTGTAACTCTGTAGATCATATCAAAAGGAATACACGTGAAACTGGACTTCTCAGGAGACTGCAAAAAACACAACATTGTGTTTACATCCCACTAACTATATTTACAGTTTTTGGAGACGCCAAGGTGCCACAATTCAGTCCTGCAGGAGTTCTTTTACATGCCAGTGAATCTACCAACATGAGGCTGACGATGTGAGCATTTTCAAATACCACCAGACTGAGCCAAGATCGAACCTGCCACATTGGGGTCAGAAGGCTAGCTCCTGAACCGTCTGAGCCACTCAGCCCGGCAGAAGTTTGCAAAAACCTATCAAGAAGCAGCTCCCAGTCCATGTACCAATTCCTTGGAGTTCTTCACTTATGTCAGTACTGTATGTGGAATTATATATTGAAAAATTTAAGTGGCGTTCATACTACTCGGACACATTTCATGACTACCACCAATGAGCTATCATATCTTGTCAAAGACAATCTTCACTTGCTCTGGCCTCTTGCAAATCTCAAATTCACGTACAACATTTTTCTTGAGTACACACAAAACAAATGTCCGATCTCAACACGAAGCAATTTATAATTTATGCTCCATTAACAATGACACAAATTTATTTCCAGCAGAAAAATAAACTACAAGAATTAATTCAGTATGCTTATGAGAACGAAGTTTAATTTTGCCCTGGAAAACTTCAAGATGAAGGCAAAGAATCTGTGCCTCTAACAAGGAAGGGCCGAATGATAAGAATATTGAACCAGCAATGGATTCATGAACAACTGAATTTTGCACGACCTCTATGTAACAGTAGCTTTTAACTTCATTCTGGACACTTCCGCCTAATTAACACTTGCACATTGTGTTAATTACACTACTGTAAATGAGCGAGGATAAAGTTGTGTAACACAATTTGTAAGCGTTGATTAGGTGGAAGTGACCAAAACAAAGTTAAAGCTACTGAAACTGGGAAATCAACACGGAAATTATGAAAATAATAAATTACGACTCCTTGTAACATTCAAGACCTCGTGCAAGAAAACTATTTTCCATTAGAAGATTTCAAGGAAGAATTTCAGGCAAAATTTACAGAGTTCATCATTTGTGTTATAGAATGACTGTCAAGTTCATGTATTTTACTATTGTAAAGTAGTACACAAATGATTGGGGGGGGGAGGGGGAGATTCTTAAAAGAGGTGGTTGAATCATCAAGAATGAGATATATTATCAGCATGCAATAGTTCTATTTCGTAGACTGTTATATATTTCACACATGTGTACATGCGTAGAAATGACTAAAAAGATCATTACCATCTGCTTCAGCACGGACCAATAGAGATATGCCTTTGAGTCTATCCACATATGAAGAAGAGACGTGACCAGTTCCTCGGTCATCCCACTGCCTGTCTGCATTCAGTGCATATAACTTTACCCTCCTTCGTGTGTCCGTCATGTCACTAGTCTATGTTGTGATGAGGAGACACCTACTTCACTGCTCCAGGCATTATCATCTGTAAATGATACAATATTACATATTAAACACACATAATCAACTTCAGCTGTCAACCTACAATAACAAAGAGCTAAAGAGTATGATTATTCATCAACAATAAAACAATGGTGTTCAAACTATAGTACAGTATTGAAGAACTACGAAGTTCAAAAAGTCACTTACTGCACAAGGGTACCAGCAGAGGAGGCAGGTAAAAAGGTAAAATGGAAAAGAAACGTAACAGCATGTTCCAAAAACAGTACTAAACACAGTACAACATTTATAACAGTATGGTAATGTAGAATGCAAACAAAAAATGTAAACAGTAGTGAAACTATCAGGAAATTTGATAATGCTTGCTGTTTAAAGGCGCCTAACATCTAGATAATCGGCCCCTAATGGTACAAAATGAGACGAAATGCAATGACGATTTGAAAGTCCAAAATTCATCCACTGACCAGAATTCAAAACATGATGATGAAGAATAAATGGATGAATACGAATTTAAAACAATCAGTGGATCCGACCCGCAATGCCTCACCTTCACAGAAACCATATTACTGACCAAGGGACTGCTTCTAAAGCACAATCCTGAATCGATGATGCTTGTTGTCTAAAGGGGTCCAAAATCCAGGCCAACAGCCCCTCATAATGGTACTTATCGCTAGTAAAGTAGAAGCATGGTATTTCCCAAGTTGCAGTACTAATCAAAAGTAGCGTAAACTCACGGTGTTCCGAACATTATGGTACTACTCACAAGTACTGTACGTCGCACAGGTAATGCAGACCTAAGGTGTTTCTCACATAATGGCACCATTCGTAGGCAACGCAAACCCATGGTGTTCCTCACATAGGTGTACTAATCACAGGGACTCATACTATTCTGGGGTATTCCTCACATAGTGGGTACAAATCACAGGCAACGCAGGCCAACGGTGTCCCTCATATAGTGTACTAATCACAGGCAATGCCCAGACCCGTGGTGTTTCTCACATAATGGTACAAATCACAGGCAACGTAAGCCTGTGATGTTCCGCATATAGTGGTACTAATCACAGGTGCTGGAAACCCACAGTGAACTGCTCTCTGCTACTACTAATTACAAACCTAGTGTGTACCAAACATAGTGGTACTAAATCAAAGAAATATTCATGTTTATTAAATTCCACCTATTCAATACATAAAGAGTTATTTTAATTAAGAATTAAAACTTATAAAGTAAAATATAGGGACGTGTTTTGCCCTTTTTTTAAGAGCATTTTCAGCCTTAATCTCAAACCTGAAAGATAATCAGGATCCTGATTGTTCTTAATTGTAGTTTTTTTAAAGAAAAATTACAAATTATAAATGTGAAGATAATGATGTAAGTAGATGCTTCAAAAAATGAGCGAGAGGGATGACAGTAGTTAAAATAATCATATAATGAAGCCTTTATAAAGCCTTACAAACAGTCCTAATTTATATACTTTTTATGAATGTCCTTGTCTAAAAATGTGGGAACAAGTTGCATATTAGTAGTTCTATAAGAACACAAATACTGTATTGCTGTGTTGAATTGAACCTTGTTTAAAGGTGCCCTGTATTAGTTGAGGGTGTAAGAAATAAGCTTGGAGCTTAAACAGCAGAATCTTTAGAATAATAATGAAGAAAAGTGTTATTGATTACTCCAAGTGGAGTTTAAATAAATTTTAAAGTTGCTAGTTTGTTGTTAATTTTTTGTGATGAGATAAGTCTACTGCCTTCTTAAATTACATTGTAGGAGCGAGGAAAAAAATGCTGGATAGTAAGTAGCTGAGAGACAGGCAAGAAGTGGGCCAAATGTAAAGTGTGTGAGCGTTCATTTGCAACAGGAGGAACATCTAATTTGAAAAGTGTTCACCCCAACCAGCTCAATTACAAGAAAGAAGATTTTCCAGTCTACTAACGATTATTGCAATGTGAGATACGGTACAGACTGGACATCCTAAAACTGGATCCCAGTAAGGACGTGATTGAAAAAATGAGACAATCTTCTACAATAGATATTTCCCTGAAGGCGAAAGGGTAGTCGTTCGTGACAACAGGTTTCCCGATAAAAAATGGGACATAAATAGGTACAGGCTTAAGTAAGGATGGAGCGCTGAACTACACAATATCCGTCTGTGGCAAATTATCGCAAAGCCATATCGACCAGATTAAGTCATTCAGATCTTCAGTTCAAGAGACACCCAGTACAGTCTTTGTGCTCTTACCTTTACACCATCCAGAAAAGAAGACCAATCATAATGACAACAAAAACTCTACCAGCGACACCGACAATCAGATTGTCGAATAAACATGGGTTCTACAACACGCTGAGATGTGAAAATATGTTTATAGGAGGTGTCTAATGTGATGTCATATGCCATTAATCAATTCAGAGTACCAAGCTCGATAGCTGCAGTCGCTTAAGTGCGGCCAGTATCCAGTATTCGGGAGATAGTGGATTCGAATCCCACTGTCGACAGCCCTGAAGATGGTTTTCCGCGGTTTCCCATTTTCACACCAGGCAAATGCTGGGGATGTACCTTAATTAAGGCCACATCTGCTTCCTTCCCACTCCTAGCCCTTTCCTGTCCCATCGTCGCCATAAGACCTATCTGCGTCAGTGCGACATAAAGCAACTTGTAAAAAAAAATATATATATATATCAATTCAGAGGCAGATGCTATTAATATAATTTATTGACAGAAGGCATATAGGTACTGGTTACACATTTTTACTGTTTAAGGAACATAAAAAAAAAAAAAATATTAAATTTTAACCAATGAAGCTTAAAATTCCCGAACCTGCAAGGAATCGAACCCGGCACCCCTGTGATCAAAGGCCAGCAGGCTAACCATTTAGCCATGGAGCCAGAAATTAATGAAGAAAATAGTTCCTTCTCAAAGTCAATACTCGGAATATCAAATATGTGTTACACAACTGCGAGTTGTAACCTAATTTGTTATAATTTGCTAATAGGCCCTACAGTCTACACCCACTCATCATAAATGCATTCTAAAACGTTGTACAGCATGTACGTAACGTCCACACAACAATGGAGCAACTCTACTACATGTAAAGGAAATGGTGAGTGGAATGGAGGAAACAATTGTTTTCCCGTCATGATTTTGCTTAAGGTTGTACTCGGTGCCTATGATTGAATGCATGGGAACCTCCAGCTCAGCTCCGTTCGTTCCCACCACTAAGTAGTAGTAGTAGTAGTAGTAGTAGTAGTAGTATGCTATTTGATTATTATTATTACTATTATTATTATTATTATTATTATTATTATTATTATTATTATTATTATTACAAATACATCACAAGTGGGAAATATTCTGGTGGCAATGGTCACTTACAGAATAGTGCCATAATAAAGTGAAGTTAAAACACAATTATCCAACAGCAACTACAACAAGAGTACAACAAGCAATTCCATGAAAAGAAGATATTACAAGAAATACACTAATTTAACATTCTAAATCCAGCATCATCGTACGCAACTTCACACACAACTGAAGTATTTCCAGTGCTTAACACTGTGGTGTGGAAAAGGAAGTAAAACAACAACTGTACATACCAACTGTGGAAACTGTGAAAGACTGTATGAAATTCAGTGTGGGGAAGCACAAGATGATGGTAATAACAAGAGGTGACAGAGCAGGAAAAGGAATTATAAATATTGGAAGTCAGCCTGTTACAATTGTGGGCAGCTTCAAATACCTAGGAAGCAGACTAATGCAAAATTCAAGGCTGGATATAGAGATCAGCAAAATGGTGCAACAGACGAATGCATTCTACCAGAATGTACGACGGAATCTAGTATGGTAGGATGAGATACCAAGAAGGTGCAAGGCAGTAAGGAGGTACGAAAGAAGTGCAAGGCAGTGATGTACAAGATGTACTATACATCCATGTTGACAAACTCAGCAGAAACCTGACAGTGACAAGCAGAGAGGAGAATAAAATTTCAAGCCAGTGAAATGAAACTCATAAGAAGTGTCATAGGAAAGACACCAAGAAAAACAGAGTGAGAAATGAAGATGTCAGGAAGGAAACTGTAGTAGGAAAGTTGAATGACAGAACTGAGAAGAACAGACAAGTTGGTCTGCCAAGAGTGAGGGAGGCTCAGACAGCAGAATGCAAATGTTGAATATATGTTACCAAGGCAAATAGGAGTAAAATATTTTATAAAGTAGTATCTAATGTACACATACTAAACTGGCTCAGAGTTTAACTAAGCAAGCAAGCAAGCAAGCAAGCGTTTAGTTTTACATGACGGTTACTACTGTGATCATAGCCAGAGACCACAACTAAAGTTTCAATTAAATTTAACAGAAGTCATGCTGTTTACTGGTTCTCATACCAGTAACTCTGCATTACCTTACCTCAAAAGCCACAGATAGTGCAGGTGTAGGAGTTAGAGGTTCAAATTCCTTCGGTCTACTGAAACAGATGAAACTGAGACTTGATACATCACTGATGACTTGTTGACACTGCAAATCATCTGTTCCCCATTCTGATGATAGACCTGTAAATAAGAAACAAGTGTTAATCACCAACAACAAAAGAAAAGTTCCTAAATAAGGATGACAATGGAAGTGATGAAAATTCGAACATAAAATTCAGGACTTTGACATAAAGCATAATAGAGGTAACTGGGAGAATTATCAAGATACGCAAGCCCAAGAAACACATCTGTTAGTTAAAACCTAGTCTTATAAATAAAGTTTTAGGGGTGTCCGCTCTGTAATGTAATTTATTTTGCCATATTTTGATATTTTCTTCCATTTTAGGTCAACCCAAGATGGTAGTATAATATCATAATATAAACAAATTAAGCCAGAGATGCACATTTCATGGAAATATTGAGTAAGCTCATAAAAGTAGTGCAATTCTCTTTTGATGTTATACACTGCATTCAACCTTTCAGGCATGCTCCTGATTAATGCGGTAATGTCCTGTTGAGGAATCATCTCCCATTATTCCAGGAGGACATTTCATAGATCCTGTAGGATCACTGGATAGTGCTGACGGGCTCTTCTCCCCAGCTGGTCCCAAACGTGCTCAATAGGATTCAAATCAGCACTTCGAGCAGGTCAAGCCATAGCACGAATCCCTGTTTCATCTAAGAACTCTTGCAAATTCTCGCAACATATGGGCGTGCATTGTCGTGCATTAGTATAAAATCGTCACCAACTAAATGGAGCAAAAGTCACAACATGCTCCAGAATGACTTCCTTCACATATCGACGTGCGGTAAGGCTCCCATTCTCCACGAAGAACAAATCCGTCCTTGCAGCTGTATTGATTCCTGCCCACACCCATCACAGAACCACCCTGAAAAGGCGTCCTGAATAAGAATCTGCAAGGGGAAGACCTTTCCCCTGGCCTCCTCCAGACTCACTCTCTCTCTCTTCCGTCAAGTGATCAAAGGCTAAATCATGACTCATCGATGAACCACACTTGATCCCATTGTTGTACTGTCCAGCCAAGATGTTCCCTTGCAAAACACAGTCGAGCTGGGTGATGCTCTCTGGTGAGTTCCGGACCTGTAGCAGATATTTTGGACTTAAGATTGGCTTCTTCCAGTCTTCTTCGAACAGTTCTCTCACTAATATTGACCTCTCAACTTGGTGGAGTCGATTTCGTGCTTCAACGGCGGTGGTGTGACGGTTGCGGAGAACTTGAAATTGTAAGAAGCCATCATCTCTGTCCAATGTAGCTCTTCTGGGGCCTAATCCTGATCCTGGTCTCCCTGTACCTTCGTCCGGTTCTGGAAATTGTGGAAGGTGTAGTCCTCGACACTTCTGCAACGTAATGCATGCTGCAACCATCTTCTATCAAAGCAACAGCTTTTGCAGCTTGTTCAGGGCTGAACGGCATGTTTACTCCAGAAAGCTTATTAAGACTATCACAGAAAATCCTACAAACATGTGTGATTGAAAGGGGAACAATTAAAGGTACAACAGTAAGCGCTACAAGAGAAGGAAAGCATTATTGGCTCAATCCAACGATGTGTTTTCTAGGTTGCATGGGAAAAAAGAATTGAGGCTAGTGCAATAAACAATCAACACTTCATTGTTTGCTCGGAAAGCAACACCAATAACACACCCCATCTTAAAAAATTGCTTGAAGTGCGTCACTTTGATTAAATAGATAATTACACAATAATTACGTATCATTTATTGGGTGTTGAGTTTTTCGTACCACTCAGTGTATTTAGTCTACTCATTAGCAGGTTTCAATATGCACATCATTTAGAATTCAATGAAATGACTGGGGGTTTATAGGAAGACCCAGAAAAGGATTTTTTTTCTTACACAATTGATTGTATGTAAGATAGGTAGACTATATGTGAAACGCCTCTTCAACTTTAAATAATTTCTGTTATGTACATAATTTCGCTTACTCTTCAAATGACAGAGAAAATCGCTATTTTCTATGAGCTTCATGCTCCGCAGCCAGTGGCGGACGAACCCACAGAACTAGTGTTATTTGAAGAATCCATAACAGGACAAAATCAGAGGATGCATAATATCTTGCTTGGCTTGAAAATTAACCCCACCTGATGCAACTTACCACCGAGGAAACATGAGTTAGAACTTCTTTCTTTGGTGTTTGTCTGGTTATCTATCAATTTGTATATTCGTAAAAGTGGAACACTGCTGGACTTATTTCAACCAAACTAGTATTTGGAATCTACTCACTCAGGATTGTGTTATCAGACGCATATGATGTCATGGAAATCACATGGAGCTAGTACTTCTAGGAAGATTATTCTCAAATATTTTCATTAACATTAGATCTGCATAAAACAAATGTTTAAGAATATGTAATTTCCGTTCCTTTATGACTGTATGTATTTATCGTATGATGAATAGTAACACAGATGATTGCAAAAAATTGGATTTTTAGTGCAAGTCACGTGGAACATGTCGCGCACGTCACTTCATGGTGGATCACGGAAAAATGAAGGAGCCATTTTATTCTTTCCGATAGAGCAGATCATAAGGAAGGTATCATCATCGTCAGAACGTCATATCAGTGGTCAGAGATACAATGTGCAAACCAAGACTTTTTGCTTAGGAGTGGAAGGAAGCGGACGTGGCCTTCATTAAGGTACAGCCCCAGCATTTGCCTGGTGTGAAAATGGGACACCACAGAAAACCATCTTCAAGGGTGCCGACAGTGGGATTTGAACCCATCTCCCAGATGCAAGCACACAGCCACGCGCCCCTAACCACATGGCCAACTCGCCCGGTAAAACAAACTGAGAAACACGGAGAATTTCGCGCAACTTGGACCAGAAACAGTACCGTACAGTAACTTCGGAATTTGTCCTTATTCTCTTTCGACATTTTTCAGCTTCACCATATTTCACGTTAGTGTTACGTGCATTCATAGGAAACCATCATTTTTAATATGTCATATTAAACATATTAATAGAGCCAGGTTATTTCGCATAAATTCCTGAAGGAAACATGTAATCCACTGCAAAGACCTGTGCGAAGAATGGGTACAAATTCTAGTATAAAATAATCTACTGTAAAATGATGGGGTTTGATACATATTTGAGTAATGTTCAAAAGAAAGTTACTGAATCCCTCCCAAAACAAACATGAAGACAAAATGCAATTTCAGAAACAAGTTAATACCTGAAGTACATACATTAAACACACACTGTGCCACACGTGACTACAGGCACTAAACGAAGTACAGCATTATAACGAGAATTCATAATGGTGATAAACTGACTCATTCGGGACAAATATTTCAGATCCCCTATGGGAATCAACATCTATATCATCCTAGCACTTCTCCTTCAGCCATTCTTCCTTAGCTACCTTGAACTTTCTATCAACTTCATTCTTTAATCACCAGTATTCTTTTCTGCCCTCTTAATTTCTACCATTCTTGTATTTTTGTCGTTCATCAATCAGGTCTAGTATCTCCTGAGTTATCCATTGATTCTTAGTTGATCTTTTCTTCCTTCCTAGCATTTTTTTAGCAGCCCTACCGACTATTTTTCATGACTATCCACACTTCCTCTATTGTGTTGTAACGGTTCAAATCCAGTTACAAGGCGATATCTGTTTTTTTATTATTATTATTATTTTATCTGTGATATTATTATTATTATTATTATTATTATTATTATTATTATTATTATTATTATTATTATTTTATCTGTGAGATTACTATTATTGTATTATCATTCTTATTCAATTCATTTCTGCAATGCTTGTTGCTTGCATGATTGTAGTTAAATGTATGCACATATACGTGTGTGTAGAATAACACTCAAGACATGTACAGTGAGAATTGTTATATATCAGATGTTGGATATGACATTGCTATATTGTGCAATACTGCTGGCGTTTCTGCCGAGTCATTGCTACGTCATGGCTACATCATCGTGAGCATTTAGCGATGCGCTCACGGACTTAGAGTTAGCTAGGGAGCCCCAGGGGATTTCACCATTGTATGCAATATCTGTCGCGAGGTGGGAGTCGATAATAGTTATTTCAGGAGATTACGTAGGTGCGTCAACCTAACATCTATAAAAGGTGGCTGCATATTGTAGCGTCAGTCATTATTCAATTGGAAGCAGAGGCCTAAGTCGGTCAGTCAACGAGAGTCAACGAGTGTGAACAAGAGGGAGAAGACTCAGTAAGCCATTAGTCTTTGGTCATTGAGAGAGTGAGGCTACAGTTGGTCGGTCACTTAGTTGAAGATACAGATGCAAAGCCTTACCACGAAGTCACAGAAGGAAAGTTCTCATAATGATGTCATACCATATAGATATACAAAGAAGTCATCTGATATGGAGAATTGGAAGCAGTCACATGGATACATCACCAAATTAGGCGTGACACATCTACAGTAAACACCACATCCAAGGAATACGTCGTAAGTACACACAAAGTGTTGAAGGTACAGTCATGTGAACCAGTGAGGGATATATTTCATAGAAACTGTTAAATGTCCGGTCAAGAAGAATTCAAATTCATGCCTAGTTTCTTTCAGTTGCAATGTCGTAATTTCATATTCACATCTGTTTTATCGCAGAAAGACTTATTATTTTTTATATACAATTTAAAGAATATATTTTGTTCTATCAAATGAATTCATAGTATTATTTCAATGACAGAATTAGCTAACCTCAAATTAAATGGGCAAACCGAATGCCAATCTCCTTTTCCCAGAACTTATATGGTATGTTGTCAAAAGTAAGCTTATTACCCCACACCCTAGAGATAGTCAAGATTCTCATTCTATTATTGCTGCACTGAGTGGTAGCTGGCGCCCTTCAAATAACGTATGTGTAAGTAAGCAGGTAAGAAGTGCAAGTACAAGGTTCGACGATTGTGTATTTTATTTAATGAATATTAATTTTCATTTTTTAATTCAGATTTATATATTTGTAAAATTAGTGAGTTAGAACCGTCTCAGTGTTTCCTTCAGTCTTTTCATTTAGTCCTTGTGCAACATGTTCCTTGAAACAATCCCTCACACTTTTCTCTTTCAACTTATCTAGATCCCATCTCCTTGCATTTCTTCCTTTCTTCAATTTCTTCAACTTCAGATGGCATTTCGTGACCAACAAGTTGTGGTCAGAGTCCATGTCTGCTCCTGGGAAAGCTTTGCAATCCAACACCTGGTTTCTGAATCTCTGCCTAATCATAATGAAGTCTATTTGATACCTTCCACTGTCTCCAGGTCTTATCCCCGTACACACCCGTTCTTTGTGGTGTTTCAACCAAGTATTGGTAAGGACTAAATTATGATCAGTGCAGAATTCAACCAGCCAAGTTCCTCTTTCATTCCTTTGTCCCAATCCGAATTCTCCTATTTTATTACCTTCTCTTCCTTGGCCTATCACTGCATTCCAGTCTCCCATCACAATTAGATTCTCATCACCTTTTACATAATGTATTAATATATTCTTTTGATTTCCTCATCATCCGTTGAACTAGTAGGCATATAGGCCTGCACTACTGTGGTGGGCATTGGTTTGGTGTCTATCTTGACGACAATAATTCTTTCACTATGCTGGTCGTAGTAGCTTACCTGCTGCCCTATTTTCTTATTCATTATTAAACCAACTCCTGCATTTCCAATGTTTGATTTTGTGTTGATAATTCGGTAGTTGCCTGACCAAAATTCCTGTTCTTCCTGCCAACACACTTCACTTATACCAACTACATCTAACTTCAGTCTATCCATCTCCCTTCCCCCGATTCTCTAACCTACCACAACGATTCGAACTTCTAACATTCCATGCTCAGACTTGCAGAATGTCAGTATCCATCTTCCTGATGATCGCCTCCTCTCGTGTAGTCGCCGCCCGTAGATCCGAATGGGGGACTAATTTACCTCCAGAATATTTTACCCGAGAGGAAGCCATCATCAGTACATCATTCATACGGAGAGAGCTGCATGTCCTCGGGAATTAGTTACAGCTGTATTTTCCCTTTGCTTCCGCCGTGTAGCATTATCAACACAGCTAGGCCATGTTGAGTATTATTACAAGGCCATACCAGTCAATCATCTAGACTGCTGCCCTTCCAACTTCCGAAAGGCTGCTACCCCCCTTTCGATGAACCATTCATTAGTGTGGTCTCTCAACAGATAACCAACCGATATGGTTGCACCTGCAGCTCTGCTATCTGCTTCATTGGGACATGCAAGCCTCCCTGCCGCGGCAAGGTCACATAATTTGTGAATCGTTATTCTTGCCAAATTGACCATGATCCATTTGAGGATCTTACATGTCGGCACACATTTGTTTTCTATTATTTCACTGCCTACTATAGAGAGTGAGTGACCTGCCCAAAGATGCTATCTAGTGAGTAGCTTGTGAACATAATGAAAATAGTAAAGAATGTTGTCAAGAACAATCAAAGTTAAAAAACCGTAACGTAGCAGTTGCTTTGTCACGGTTGCTTATTTCACAATCAGGTGATCACGTTTACATTTGGTTTCAGATATTTTAAAAATATTTCTTCACTAAAAACGAATTAAAAGTAAAGAATTGATGGTGAACTGCTGTCAATATTCACTTTCGAATTGCCACAAAAATGTCCATATTTACTATAAATTTCAAATTCAATTGTCGTATACTTTTGAATGGTAGCTACGTAACTTTGGAAAGGATTGGTCGGACAGCTGTGTAGCATTTTTCGACTGTAACCTCTAAAAAGGATATTACTCTTGTTAAAATGCTAGCAATTACCTTGAAAATTTCACTTGTTGTAACTTGTAAAGTTATAAAGAACATAACGGAATGGTTCATCTGAGTCCATGGTTTCGCTTTCGGCTCTCCATCACGTGGTAATCGAATGAACTAATCACATGAACGAATAGTTTCGGTGAATCGTTTCAAATGAATCTGTTCTTCTAAATGAATCTAATTCCTCATCTCTACTTTGGAATCTGAGTTAAGGGTCAATATCTCGCAAAATACTTCTAAAAGCACTTAATTTTGCCTTAAAGAGTGGATTCTTCACAGCTTTAAGGTTTTGAAGGTTTTTGCTGTTTCCTTTTTTTCAGTGTACTCTTTCACCGATTTGACAATTGTGACCATAATTGATCAACACAGCATCCATTTTCCAGCCATCTTATTGCAGTGAACTTGTAAGGAAATGCAGTGCTTGTTATGTCTGTATATTTAGCACGTTGCGCAGGGCTGTCTTTGAAACGATTGTGCAGAGATCTGCAAAAATAAAAAAGGTCCCAGTCATTTTTGGAGATCCCAGTTTTCATGGCTCAATTCACTGTATGCAAACTGCATATGCCTATATCAAGAAGAGATTTGGCCTCGGGGTTTAGCACTTGCAAATGATTTTCAAGTTTCTTAATAAAACTGAGGTCAACATTTGGCCCATCCATTGAGACTTGCAAAATATTACCTAAAGGTAAGGAGAGTCCATGTATAAACCCATCTAACAAGTGATCTGCAGTTGCCCTGTATGAAAAGAAACACTATCCCAATACCTTCTTGCAACTTTTTGAAGATTTGCATCTGTAAACCTCTTTGGAAAAATATGTCTAAAGATTCATCAAAACAAACAACGTAGTCAGAGCACTGTTGACATCATTTTGCAAACTTTCTTTAAAATATGGGGCTAATCCATTATTTCTTCTTCTTCTTCTTCTTCTTCTTCTTCTTCTTCTTCTTCTTCTTCTTCTTCTTTTATGACCACATAGGATCACTTTAGTCAGTCCGTCGTTCAGGTCTCTTTGAAGGGATTGTTCGGGCTTTGCGGTCCTCCCAGTACTTCTTCAGACGCTCCGATCTTCGTGCCCTTTCCTCAGTTGAAAATGTGCGTGTTGTTGGTTTGTTTTGTGTAAGGGTAAAGCGGAGGTTTGTATTCTTGAGTTTTGTATTCAATTTTATCTTATTTTTGGTGTCTTCTGTTGTAAGGCCTATTTCCTTCAGATCCTCTCTTACTTCTCGGATCCATTTACATCCTGTTGTGGTATTTTTTGAGACGAGATTGTGTTGTACTAGTTGTTTCAGAAGTCTCGAGTCCTGCATCCTCACGATATGTCCAAAGAATCCCAGTCTCCTCTTACGCATAGTATCTGTAATGGGTTCTAGCTCTTTGTACACGACTTTGTTAGGTATTAACCGCCACTGTCCATCTTTCTGATATTTTTTGTTGATACAGGTTCTTCCAATCCTCCTTTCAATTTTCTGAAGTCTGTCAGTCTTTGATTGTTTATTCAGGTAAAAGAGTGTTTCTGCTGCATATGTAGCTTCCGGTTTTATAACTGTGTTGTAGTGTTTTATTTTTGTATTTATTGATAGACATTTCTTTTTGTAGATATCCCATGTTAATTTTTGTGCTTTAGCTAATCTATTTGTTCTTACTTGGATTGAGATTTTTTCATTTAAGTTATGTGTTATTACTTCTCCAAGATATTTAAGCTGAGTTACTATTTTGATTTTATTACCATTTATGGTGATTTCTTTTAGCTGTGTTGGTTTTTGGGGCATAATTTCTGTTTTTTCAAATGATATTTTGAGGCCAATTTTATTTGCAATGTTTTGAAGTTCTGATATCTGGGTTTTTGCTTCTTTTATGTCCACTGCTAGTAATGCTAAATCGTCAGCAAAACCCAGGCAATTTGTTTTGATTTTTCGGCCAATCTTTATTTTGGGGGGACATTTTCTAAACCATTCCCTCATTACCATTTCTAGAGCACAGTTAAATAATAGTGGTGAGAGCCCATCTCCCTGCCGTAGTCCAGTTTTAATTTCAAATGTCTCTGATGTTTCACCCCTAAACTTCACTTTTGACTTGGTATTGGTGAGTCAATTTGATCATGTTTATTAATTTGGGGTGTAGTCCATTATTTATAACATAGGAAGCCTTAGTCTTGACCATAGTAAAGTTTTCAGCAATTTTACTGTCTGGGAAAATTATTTTGAATGCTGCAGGGTTTTCATCACAAGAGTTGAGAAACATATTTTCAGTGACAACCTGGAGAGCCCATATGGCATCAGACAATATAACATTTTTATTCACATTGAAAGTCTTTAAACTCGTTTGACTTGTCCCTGGCAATGCCAATTCCTTTGTAGCTGTGGATGAAGTGCTAACTCTTGGCTGCGTACCTTCAAGTGGAGATGGAGTAGAGGTATTCTTTGCAAAGAAAGACAGTGTTGGCTGGGGAGACTTAGCTTTCATGTATTTAAATGAGTAGGGTCAGTCAGGGTAAATATGACATTTTTTACAACTTTGTTCATAAATTACAAACTACAACAGTGGTAGTTATACAAAAAAATCATAATAAGTTGTGACTGGTGTTAAAAAAAACCACTAGAAACAACGGATTACTATATATTCATTAACTTTTGAAAAATAAATATAAATGTGCGTCTCATTTTTAACCTGCAAAAGGGGGAATTATGAGACAACCCAGGGGAAAAGTGAGACAGTGTTGTAGCAGACTGTAAAATCATGTTGGAGAGTTAATAGGGTAATTGTGAGACAGCTTAGGGTCACAGGAAGACAGGAAAAAATCTGGGTGTAATAGTTTGCAACACTTTCCTCAGTTTTATTATAGGAACAAAATGGCCATGTTTTGATACTATGAAATTTAGGCTTGAGATGCATTTTTATACTCATTCCTGACAAAAATTACTTAGTATAGACTGTTGACATTATACTAGCTAATTAAATGGTACCTGAGCTTTATGCCTGAATTTATGTTACATTTTAATTATACTAAAAAAATACATAGTGCCCATTGTAATCAGAATGGTGAAAAAATGAGACATCACTTGGTTTAAACTGGCTTAACAGAAATTGTAGGAGTTCTAGTTTGTTTGTTTTTTTGTTTTTTGTTTTTTTTTTCAAAAACATCAACTGTTCCTGGGAATGCAAATGTAATGCCTCTACCTTTCCCTGTTATTATTGGAACAGGCAATTTTCCTAGTAATTTTGACTTTTCCACAACAGATACATAATTTTCATTAAGCCTTAACACAGTTTTGTTATTGTCCACACAATTGAGACACATGACTTGCATGTCTCCACCTTCCAGAACTTTCTGAACAGTGGCAACATATTTATATTGAAAAGCATGCCGCTAGAACTTTCAAAAAGTACAACTACAAAGTCACCTGGATTTACTTAATCTGCCATGGTCATTTCCACAGCATCTGTGTCAAGCAGATCGATTTCATCAAAACTGTCACCGCTACCTTGCCAATCTTCATCTTCGCTTGTAGCTGAGTCAGAAGAATTAAATACTTCTTTTTTTGCTAGATGCTTCACGTCGCACCGACACAGATTGGTCTTATGGCGATGATGGGACAGAAAAGGGTTAGGAGCGGGAAGGCAACGACCGTGGCCATACTTAAGGTACAGCCCCAGCATGTCTGGTGTGAAAATGGGAAACCACGGAAGACCATTTTCAGGGCTGCCAACAGTGGGGTTCGAACCTACTATCTCCCAAATACTAGATACTGGCCGCACTTAAGCAACTGCAGCTATCGAGCTCAGTGAATGAACTTCTGCTCGTCTTACATGGCGGTTTTACTACTGGAACTGTTGCCTTTTGAATACCTGTACCCTTTCTATCCTTCTTATGAAGTGGTTTCTGCTTTTCCCTCACAAGCTGGGAATACTCTTCAAATGTTATCACCTTTGTTGTTGGGTACACTCTTCTTCGCTTCATCATGGTTTTGTCAGTGTGTTTGATTTTTGAAAGTAGGATATTCTCGAAAGAATTTTCAGGAAGTATATCAGGAAAGGAGTCTGTAGGAATGACAAACACAAGTATTTAGGTACAGAAACAAGTGTACCAAATGTCTCATTTTTCCCCTAAAAGTGTCTCACTTTTACCCTAATGATGTCTCATATTTACCCCCTTTTTTTTAAATGAATTTTCTTCTCAAATCAAAAACTTAAGATTGTGTTTTCAAGCTGAAAAAGAAGATTCTCCCTTACACTACCAAATAAAACCAGAAACACTTTCCTGGATATTTGGGTTGAGCCAGAGTAACAAAATACAAAGTGCAATGCACAAAAGTTTTTTGGTTAGAAAAAACACCACTCAGGAAAAACTTGTATACTGCTGTATATATAGTTCGGACATTTTCCAATTATTTTACCATAACGGATAAATGACTAATATATAATATCATTCATGCAAAGTGTTGAGATTATTAATCAGAGCAGAAAAAATTGAGTGTCTCATTTTTTCCCTTTTTCTTGTCTGTCTCATAATTACCTGACTGACCCTAGGCCCTTTAGCATGACAAGTTACTGCTTGTTTACCAATATTACTAAGTTTGAATGTTTTACAACACACTTTTCATTGCATCACTTAATAATACATCCAACCACTCACTCCGGGAAACACTTTACTGTCTAGCCAAAGTTTATGAAGTATACACTGCTTGTTAGCCATTGTCATGAGTTTTAAGAAAGCATGCTAGAACTGAAATAAAAAAGGATAACATAAAAATGGTTGAAAGAAATGACACATGGGCACAACAAAAATTGTACATTGTTATGCGCTTCTTTTGAAAAAATACCTGAAAAAGAAATGTTACAATAGCCTGGGTAAGAACAGACTAGAGCCTAAAACAATCCCCTCAAATCCATCATTGGGGAAGATTTCCCTGACTTTCCAGATTTTCTGTCTATTTCCCTGAATTTCTCTGACCAATTTTTTTCCCCTGACTTTCCAGAATGTGGTCAGTAGATTACATGGACTGGAAGCATAGCTCAAACTAGTAGATTTGCTAGGTGACTGCAGTGTCTCTTCACTAAATTGGCCAGTATCAGACTCGTGCTCAAAATCTGATTCGTAACACATCTTGTTCCTGGCAATGGTGTGCTGCCTTCTCTTTCAGTTAATCCAGATGAGGTGTCGCTGCTTCCACTATCACTTTCACTGTCACTATTTCTCTCCAGACACCACTCTGAGACAATGCTGGCACCCATGGGATGATTTTCAATTAGTTTGATCACATGTCGACCCATCTCCCATTCTTCGGAACTTATTTCACGAGAAGAGGAGAAACCTTTTTCACAGAAATAACGTAAAGCATACTCTAGAACATCAGCCGCATTCATGACTGCTCTTTCAAAGGAACATATGTCAACTGGCTAGCGCAAAACGTTCAAGGTGACCTGGTCGCTTCAGCTGGTCACCAGGGCTGTCCACGTTGAGCTATACGCTAACGTGTGCAATCCTATCAGACATTTCCGTATTGATTTCAGGACCTAACAGATCGAAATGGCAGCTGAATATTTGTACACTGTTTTCTCATCCTCTCTACCAAATTTTTCGTTAATAATAATATAAAAGAATTTATTGGACTCCAACCTATTCAATACATTACTGGATGTTAACATTTTTAGTTAAACATCGTTAAAATGGAGACATGTTTCGCCCTCCATGTGGGGCATCATCAGTCATATCAAAGTACCTCAAAATTAAACCAGACGTCTGGTTGGAAATTATGAGCAATATTTGTAAGAAAGAATACATTAAAAACACGTACAAAGTCCTATCCAAAACAAAATAACAACAGACTAGTTACACATAGTAAAATACGCTAGTGGTTTCTTAATATTAAAATGAGGTTATCATATGCACAGTATAAAAATGGAAGTAATCAAAGTCCGTATGATATTGAGTTCGATGGTAGTTCTGCGTAGTATATACAAATGTTGGCAAAATAAAACACAATTTATAATTACTGTACACTTATTTCTAATTGTTAAAAATGATGAGGTAAAACATTCCAATTTGACTATTTGTAATTTGGCTCCAACCAAAATGATTCGCCCTAGGATTCATGAGGTAGTCAAACTCCGTTGGTCACTCTCTATTTGAATGGAGTGCACAGTGCAAGTGAACAGCTTTTGTTGATTATAAAACGAGGCTGTGCTAAGACAGAGTTAAAACAACACCAGCTTCAAATGAAGATAGTTAAAAACATCATTAGGTTCTTCCTAGTTGACTAAAAATTTGCGTATATTTTGTTGTTGAAGTGTGGGAAGGTCAGTTGTTGGTTGAATGGGCAACGGTCGAAAAATGTTGTGCAGTGCAATCCGGTGTTTGAGCTGTCCTACATGTGAGGGAAATCTGAAAATGGAGGATTTGTCTTAATTAGTTAAGTGAAATGACGGAAAAAGAAAAGAAACGGGAAATCATTGAGAAATGAAAAATGTGAAAGTTAAAAATTTACCTTGAAAGCTGTTAAGCTGTTGCCTAATTGTTAGGAGGTTTGTGGAGCACTGACTGTCGCTAATGTCCTGCTCCTCGTGTTGTACGTGTGACGTCTTAGAGGAGGGGAGTGGATTTGAGAAGGCGGCGCTGTGGGTATGTGATTGGCGCTTGGGGAGGAGTTGTGTGTATTGGAGGGAGAATAGGGGCGTGATGAGTTGAGCGGCTTAGTGGGGGTGCTTGGAGAGCTTGTTTTGAGGATGTTAACAAGTCTTTTGTCTTTCAGATTTAAACTATTGAGCGAAAATATTAATTGTTCGTAAAGAGGGCTTCGGTTGTCTATTGGATCATTTAAATTCTTATTCTTATTATATTTTTGGTCCAAAAAAATGTATAAATTTTCGAACTCGGTCATGAGCCTGCCTTTATCTAGTCTTTTTAAAATTTGGAGATCCTGTTCGATTGTGGTAAAGCTATGTCCGGTGTCTTTCATATGGATGCTCATGGCTGAGTGTTTATTGTGCTTTTGGGCATTGAAATGTTCTGCATATCTAATTGCAAAGCTCCTCCCAGTTTGACCGATATATGAACTGTTACATTCAGCACATTTCAGTCTATAAATGCCAGAGCCCGAAAATTTATTGTTGTCCGAGTTTATCTTATTGTGGTTGAAAAATAGCTTTTGATTAGAATTATGGGTCTTATAGGCTACCCTAATATCATGTTTTTTTAAAGGGGTAGCGATTTGATGTATAATGGGGTTAATGTAGGTGAATGATGCATATTTAGGCTTATTAATTTTTATTGGGGAGAGGTTTGTGGCCAATTTCAATTTCACTTTATTGATTATTTTCTGTATGATTGAGGGATTGTATCCATTGAAAACAGCTATTTCTTTTATGGTACTTATTTCTTTTTTTAAATTGACGGTTGACATGGGAATTTTTAACGCTCTGTACACTAAACTGTAAAATGAGGCTTGTTTGTGCGATTGTGGGTGAAGAGAATTTTGTTTTATGGTTGTGGGAGTGAATGAAGGTTTTCTGTGAATCTGGAAATCGAAATTGTTTAAGGTCCTGGTGATTGTAATGTCTAAAAATTTTGGTTGGAGCCAAATTACAAATAGTCAAATTGGAATGTTTTACCTCATCATTTTTAACAATTAGAAATAAGTGTACAGTAATTATAAATTGTGTTTTATTTTGCCAACATTTGTATATACTACGCAGAACTACCATCGAACTCAATATCATACGGACTTTGATTACTTCCATTTTTATACTGTGCATATGATAACCTCATTTTAATATTAAGAAACCACTAGCGTATTTTACTATGTGTAACTAGTCTGTTGTTATTTTGTTTTGGATAGGACTTTGTACGTGTTTTTAATGTATTCTTTCTTACAAATATTGCTCATAATTTCCAACCAGACGTCTGGTTTAATTTTGAGGTACTTTGATATGACTGATGATGCCCCACATGGAGGGCGAAACATGTCTCCATTTTAACGATGTTTAACTAAAAATGTTAACATCCAGTAATGTATTGAATAGGTTGGAGTCCAATAAATTCTTTTATATTATTATTATTGAGATTCTTTCAATACGGAAAATAAAATGATTTTCATTACTTGCAAAAATTTTTCGTTGTCGACTGCGATATGAGAGTCAGTATGGACAGTTCACTTGTTAGGCTAATTTCTAAGGAAGTGTCTCGGTATAACACTACGATAATACGACTTGGCCAATCACAACACATTCTCGCAGTGGCCATGGCCGCCTTTATTCCCATAATCTTCTCGTTTTGGTGATGGTGACGACTAATTTGTTTACGTTGATCAGCTGATGAGGGCATCTATGTTTGAATTCAGCCTACTTACGCCATCTACACGGTATAAGTTTGTCCCCTAACCTAAAACACAAAAATTAAATTGATCAAAGTAATATTTAAAACTCAAATACGATACTATGAATGATTTCAGGGTAAGTTACTCAGAAATTCGAGGCAGTACTTTGATTCGTCCACATTTACAATTACGTAAGCTATGGTTTTGAATAAGTTGTTAAGACTTTACAAGCTTTGTTAGCAGAAAGAATGAGGATTAGGAATGCCTTTTTAATTATAATATAATTGACGAATCATGAAGGATTCCATGAAGTCAATCACCTGCATTTAGAACCCTCTATACTTCGAGGAATTCATATCAATGATTTTTTTTAGCCCACATTTACAATTTCATAACCTGTAATTTTGTACACGTGGTGGTGATTGTTGTTTTAAGAGGTAGTACAACTAGGCAACCATCCTCTGTTAACACTAATCAGAGAGAAAATAATGAAGGGGATCTAACACTTCGAAAAATGAAGGTATCGGCAAAGAAAGACAAGGAACACGAAGGGCATGAAAATAAGACTCCCTAGTCCTCCATACGCAATACCGTAGGAGTCTGAAAAGAATAAGAGTTGACCAATGAAGGTCGGATAAGATACATGAAAGTGAGGAGCCTGACACAAGCAAGTAATTTTGTACAATTAGTTAGAATTTTCAGACTTGGTTAGCAAAAAGGAGTGAGGATTTTTCAATTAAATGATCAATGATCTGCATTTAGTGCTGTAGCTCAGGTGGCAGATTCCTTATCAATTGTTCACCTTGTCTTTTCTTAAATGATTTCAAAAAAGTTGGAAATCTATCAAATATCTCCAAATGAACTTACCGACCACGTGTCGACGCAATTCAAACAAATAGCAAACATTATTCGAAAGAACGTATAGACCATACGTCAACACAATTCAAACAACAATTTTTTTCCTTACATTTACGCAAAAACAGACGCCAATCAATTGTCATTTACTACAAATCTTACCGAATGGCAGTACTTTCACAAAAGGCAAAGGCCATCGGCGGCCATACTTTTCCAAGATTGCATTCTGATTGACCAGGTCGTATTAAAGTAGTGTTATACTGGTATGCTTGTGTTTCTAATGCCGGTGTATTCTCTACAAGAATCAAAGATGCGAAATATTTTTCTAAAGGCAGCTAGACGCAAGCGCTGGGTTCTAAAGTGTCTGTAGTGATCTACGTTGTAAATTATACGCATTATCCTGGAAAACCTTGTACTTATATTACTAAATAGTTTCTTCAGCAGGAAGCTCAGTGAAGTTGCACTAGCTAACAAATTATGTCTTATCACTAACAAACCGTCTGTAGTTACTGATGATGTTTATGTGTTCAATGAACACTCAAAGTATCGTGGGGACAAACGTACAACAACATGAATAATTATCAGAGAGAGAACATTAGAAGTATTCAAATCACAAAAAAGTTCAAGGAGTTTATATACATATATTAATACTCGAATCCGCCACACGCTCCCTCCACAGTGACAGCGTCCATGTATTTTCGAGGGAAGGTGACCCTTCGACCTGATCTGCAATACGTGGTGCAGGTGCATTGGGTTGATTGCTGCCTGCCGTCTTCTGAAGTTTGACGGTCTTTGGAATGGAACTCGACGGAATGTCCAAAGTGGTTTCTCCAGATATGTCCTCCATGTCGTCCGATGATTGGTCTGTCAGAAGGAAAGCAGCTTTCAATCTGTCAATGCTAATAGTTTGTTTCCCTGTTGGCATCTCCACCTCGAAGTGTTTGTCACTGCGAGACAGGACTGGATATGGCCCGTCATATGGTGATTGAAGAGGTGTTCTGACCGCATCATGTCGAATGAAAACGAACTTGCTCGTCATCAGCCGTGGGTGAATAAGATCTTTTTGTGGTCGTGATGTTCTGTTGGGACTGGTCTTAGGTTCCTCAACTGTTCCTTCAATTTGAAAACGAAGATTGGGATGTCAGTTACTAATTTCTGTCCGTTGAGAAATGCTCCTGGTAACCTAATTGTTGAGCCTTAAGCCATTTCCACTGGCGAGGTACTGACTTGCGGAATTATGTAGGAACGAAGTCCTAACAAGACCAGAGGAAGCTTCGAAACCCAATCATCAGACACATTTGCCTTCAAAGCAGATTTTAATTGACGTGTCAGCGTTCAATTTTTCCATTTGCTGCCGGATGATATGCTGTAGTTTTGATGTGGACGATGACCAGTGTGCTTGTGAGGCATTTGAAAAGTTGACATTCAAACTGCCTTCCGCGACCAGTAGTTATGATATGAGGCACACCAAAACAAGATACCCATGTTGAGACTGTGGCAAATGAAACTGCTTCTGCTGTGATGTCAGCTAATGGAACTGCTTCTGGCCATCAGGAGAAACGATCAATAATTGTTAGTAAATAGCGATATTCCTGTGATGGAGGTAGGGGTCCAACTATGTCCACGTTAATGTGACTGAATCTTGCTGCCATTGGAGGATAATGTCCCACTACACTGTTGGTGTGTCTCCAGACTTTACTTCGTTGGCAAGAAATACATGCTGATGTCCAGATCTTTATGTCCATTTTCAGCGATGACGAAATGACGTGGTTTTTTTTACTAAATTAATGGTTGCTTGAACCCCAGGGTGAGCTAGATTGTGTAGCGAGTTGAAAATTGCTTGTCATAGTTGTAGAGATACATATGGACGAATCATATCTTCAGTCATGTCGCGAACAAGTTCTTTACCATTGGGCAACATTATTGTTCAATGTGCAAGCGATGTATTCTTAATGTGTGGAAGTTTTCCGTTGCATTGTTGGCTTTCCGCTATTTGTTCCATGGTAACAGTTGGAGGTATAGTGATTGAAGCAATTCCTGAACAAGCATCAGCTGCGATGTTCTCCTTCCCAGTAGTGTAACGTATGTCTGTGGTGAACTGTCCGATGAAACTAATGTGTAGGATCTGACGTGGAGAAGCTTTGTCTGAACGTTGCTTGAACATGAAGGCGAGTGGCTTGTGGTTGGTGTAAATCGGGAAATCACGTCCTTCAAGCACGTAGTGAAAGTGCTTCACCGCTGAGTAGGCAGCGAGGAGTTCTCTGTCATAGGTTGAGTAATTCCTCTCTGCATTTGTCAGTTTCTTGAGAAGAATGCTAATTGTTGCAGATTATTGTCTTTGACTTGTTGCAAGGATGCACCAATAGCATAATCTGAGGCGTCTACCATTACAATTAGAGGTAAATTTGAAGATGGACGAGCTAGAAGAGCTGAATCGGCCAAGCTATTTTTTAGGTCATTAAAGGCTTGTGGAAGATTTTCTGTCCTATTATTTCTCTGTTATCATTTTTCTTAGTCCTGTGGAGAATGTTCAAAAGCTCTGCTTGTTTACTGGCTGAATTTGGCAGCGCTCTTTGGTAAAAATTAATGAGGCCAAAAAACCGGCGCAGTTCTTTTACTGTTGTAGGTAGCGGATAGTCAACAATGGTTTGTACTCGCTCAGGTAGTGGTCTGATTCCTTCTGCAGATATCACATATCCCTGGAAAGGAACTTCTGTTGAACTGAAAATGCATTTGTTCAGATTGATTCTGATGTTGAACTTACTGAGGCATTCGAAAAGCATTTCAAGATGCTTCTTGTGCTCTTCTTCATCTTGTAATGCCACTAGGATGTCATCTATATAACAGTACACAAAATCGAGGTCTCCGAGTATGTTGTCGATATATCTTTGAAAAGTTTGAGCCGCATTACGGAATCCAAACAGGATACAAATTCTTATAATTTTGTTAATTACCACCTATTCAATACAATAAAAACGTAATATAAACTTACATATTTATTAAGATGTTGATATGGTACATGTTATGCTCCTTTTTCGTGAGCATCATCAGCCAATTATTATTTACTTAAGGTTATATCCTCTTCCGACCCAATGTCCACATGTGGACAATTATGTGTTATCCTCTAACAGTGAAATTTGAATTTCCTCCCAATTTTACTTTGAGTGTGTTCTCAAAGGATCTCTCTTTAAACTTCAGTGTTTTTCAACATTCTATAACCTCCTTGGTAGCACTCAGCAAGTTGGCTGGAAGTGAAGACATGGATACATCACAGGACATTCGACTTACGGGTAAATACTTGATAATACTTCATTTATGGGCTTGTCTAATAAACTCTTTCAGTTAGTTTCTTGTAATCAAAGACCCAAATTGATGAATAATGCAGAAATGTAGTATTGTGTTTATTTGGTGAGGACTGTATGGGCATGCAAATTATTTTGTCCACACACGTGGACATTGGGTCTCTATAACAATAGCTGGGTAAGACTATTTGTCCACGCATGTGGACATTTGGTCTTACCAACAATAAGTTGCTCAAGGTAATGTAGAGACCATGTTGCCAATGGTATCTAATTTAACTAAATCTACATTAATCTAGAACACATAGGAGAAACTCTCATAAATAATCATACTTATTTAGTTACACAATCAATTATGTTTCTAGGTTTGCCAGTCATCTTCCTTTAGCCATGGATTTTAAAGACATGAAAAGATGCCGAAATTCTGGCTGCAATGAAAAAAGCCGCATTCTCTGCATAACATGCAAAGTCTACCTGTGCCGTCTTAAGTACAGGAATTGTTTTGTGCATTTCCATACGTAAAAGGGAAGAAAACTTACAGGCTGTTACTTAAATAATTTGTAAATATGTGTTTCTTTCATGTGTTCATGTCAGCTGATTCAAAAGATTACAATACATTTACGATTTATTTAAGTTTACCCCACTCTTTATTGAAGTTAACCCATTATCATACTTAAAATATTAGCAGATTTCACCATTTATTCACAAAAGTGAGCAAGAGGCATAGACATAATGCAGACCTAATGTCCACATTTGTGGACAAATTATATTAGAAACATCTGACGGTAAAAAATATAAATATTGGTACATATTGTTCATTTAGGAATGTAAGAGCTCAGAAATGTGAATTTCATCATAGTTGTCCACTGGCGTGGGTGTTGGGTCTGAAGAGGATATAAGATCATGAAACAATTCTTTTGGATTAAGATTATGCCTATAAACCTGATTGACAAATCTTATAATATTTTACAAGTCATAACAATAAAATTATGTCTTTAAGTTAAAACTCTTCCCAGCCCAAACTTTGCAACATTTTTGTAACGCTACTCTTTTGTCAGAAAACAAATCGAGCTGCTTTTCTTTGGATTTTTTCCAGTTCCTGAATCAAGTAATCCTGGTAAGGGTCCCATACACTGGAACCATACTCTAGTTGGGGTCTCACCAGAGACAAATATGCTCTCTCATTTACATCCTTACTACAACCCCTAAATACTCTCAAACTTGTGCAGAGATCTGTACCCGTTATTTACAATCATATTTATGTGATGACCCCAATGAAGATCTTTCCTTATATACCAAGGTATTTACAATGATCCCCAAAGGGAACTTTTACCCCATCGATGCAGTAATTAAAACTGAGAGGACTTTTCCTATTTGTGAAACTCACAACCTGACTTTTATCCCCGTTTATCATCATACCATTGCCTACTGTCCATCTCACAACATTATCAAGGTCATTTTGCAGTTGCTCACAGTCTCGTAACTTATTTATTACTCTGTACAGAATAACATCATCTGCGAAAATCCTTATCTCTGATTCCACTTCTTTACACATATCCTTGATATATATAAGAAAACATAAAGGTCCAATAATACTGCCTTGAGGAATTCCACTCTTAATTTTTACAGGGACAGATAAAACTTCATCTACACTAATTCTCCGAGTTCTATTTTCTTAACTACTTAACGACTTAACTAACCACAAAAATGTATTCCGCGCAGTATTTTAATCACGTCGGGGTTACCAATGTCTTTATTGATGATGTTTATGTGTTTAATGAACACTCAAAGTATCGTGTGGACAAACGTACAACATGAATAATTATCAGAGAGATAACATTAGAAAACTTCAAAAAAACAAAGTTCAAGGAGTGTATATTATCCGCGCACTTTTTAGCGCTAGATTTACACCCTAGTGCTGAATCCGTTGACTTTGGTTATCTTCGAGATTCATATTGGCGACCTTTGAAACACAAACTAAGAATCGCTTATAATCGCTCTGCGACATCTGGCGTACACTTTAAGTACTCATACTACTGTTGTTTACACAGCAAAGCCAAACTATAGAATTCATGCTAGGAACACGTTTGGCATCGAGAAATGTTATATAGTATTATATATTGTGTGTGTGACACAGTTGTTGGCGTAAGATAATAAAGGTTTAGAAAATTCATATCGATCGATCATATTATCAGTTCAATTCAGATTTCATTTCCATTCAGTTGGCAGTACTACCGGAACCGGCAGTGCTCCCTTCTTACTCCTCAACCAAGTACAAAATCTATCACTAAAAAGTGCGCGTACAATATACATATATTAATACTCTAATCCGCCACATGTTAATAAAATTGGGCAATGTAGACTGTTACTGAATTACTCATGCATGCGAAGATCATACCAATGGCGAAACCGTGTTGGAATTTGCCTACAAGACATACATGAATGTTTTATTGTATGAAAAAGCTATGAAATTTCCCGAACCAAGCTACAAATTGATGAGATGTACAAGCAACGTTAATTTCAAGAATGCAATGAACAAAACAGTAGCTATAAATAGATAAATCAATGCAGTCATATATCGACATTTTATGGCAATCAAACTATTCTCATTAAAATTCTTCTGTCATTCAATTTTCGACGTCAAGTGATTTAATTGCTTAGTAATTTGGAAATATTAAGATGTGACACATTGTTGATTTACCATACACATTTCATTTTATTCTCGAGTTCGATACTACTTCGTTTTCCATGTTGGTAAAGGAAATTCTGTATTTTTCTAAAATGTATAGAGAAAATAACACATTCTCACGCATATTCGTTACTGGCTTCTATGCCTTGCAGCATTCATTCGGTAAACCTCTGTGAAGGAAATGAACGTCTCAAACTGTCAAATACTTTTGGCAAATTACCCTGTCTGTCGAATGGAAATGAGAATCTACAACTACCACAGGCCTTAGGCTTGCTAAAACATACCAAGAGCGTCATCAGTAAACGTCTGTGTATCATTTATGTATTTATCAATACCTTATTTACATACAGCCCCAGTCATTATTTCATTATAATGGTTTAGGAACCTTCGGTCTATTGAACCACCCGAACACAAGGAAGGCTACGATTTAGATATCAGATATGTTCGCTCCTATTACACAGCAACAGCAATTCTGTATTTCCGGGCACCTTGCATGAATCAGAACATGACTAGGGAAACTTCCAACTCCTTATCATTTATCCTCCTACTTCGGCTTTACCCTCACAGACTTGGCAAGGAATAATTTGTTCCTTCCAGAAATTACAGTATCCTGGAGCTGAATAGTGATTACAGATTAGAGTAATAACCAGGAAAATGTCCAATCTATCAACTCACAGAAAATTTGACAGTCTACCTAAAATGGGATGGTCAACCTATACAAGGAAATGATCAAAGTCAACCAGAAAGTACTACTCTCCCATTAACATATAAAAGCTAAAAATGAGAGAAAACTTAAAAGATTTACAAGAACAAATAACTCGGATTAGAAACGACTTGCCTCCCATGGGTTTTTTTTTTTTTTTTTTTTTTTTGCAAGCTACTTTACGTCGCACTGACACAGATAGGTCTTATGGTGACGATGGGACAGTAAAGGGCTACGAGTGGGAAGGATTTATTTGTTATTTGCTTTACGTCGCACCGACACAGACAGGTTTTATGGTGAAAATGGGATAGGTAAGGCCTAGGAATGGGAAGGAAGCAGACGTGGCCTTCGCTAAGGTAGAGCCCCAGCATTTGCCTGGTGTGAAAATGGGAAACCACGGGAAACCCATCTTCAGGGCTGCCGATAGTGGTGTTCGAACCCACTATCTCCCGAATACTGGCCGCACTTAAGCGACTGCAGCTATCGAGCTCGGCCCATGGAAATCTGACTGGATGCCCAACAGAAAATAGTTCAGATAAGCAAATGCCACAATTTCCCTAAAACACAGGCCTACACAGAAAATGACACATTAATATGCATTTTCGTTACTTGTTGGTATGCCTTTCAGCGTTCATTCGTGAAAAGTAAAAGAACGGCCGCGCAGAGTTTACTTAATGTTACAACATCCTGAGTGTAAACTGACTGCCTTATTTCGATTAGAAATCTTGAAAGTAAATACTAGTGAATATGTTTGTCCTACTGGCAGATAAACAAATTAACTGGTGAAACAGTAAATCTATACAACAAAATTTGGATTGTATGGTCAAACTCTTGCAACTCCGAAACACAATCCTTTGGAAGAAAACTAAGAAAAGCAGTTCAAGAAAGTAGAAAGAACGCAGTATAGCCATTGTAAACATTCTTTTCAGTTCTGATATACGGTAATACAACAGAGCCCCGGTAGTTCGAGGTTCCGTCTAATTCGAGCCAGACTTACAAAACTGAACTTTGACAAAAATACGGGAAAACCTCGAGTACATTTTCCTCACGAGTATGTCTTTTCATTTACAATTTGCATTATAAAGAAACCTACGGTACCCTCGCACAATTACTACGGATTGATAGGTATTGTAACCGTTCATGACATCATCATATGTATGTGGTGACATCATGCAGAGAGAATATGGCGTTTTCCGCGCAATTCTACGTTAAATAGTGTCCAAACGAGAAAATTTTACCCGTTCCGGGACGCGAGTGGTTCGCTGTAGCTTCGCGCGACCCACATCTCATCGCGCGTAATTGGGGAAGAGAGCTTACAAGCGCTTGTACTTGAAGTTCGGTCCTTCTCTGAGCGAGAGAGCTGGAACGAGAGAGGCGTCACATGCCTGGGAATTGAGGTCACGAAGCAGCCTAAAAGAAGTCATCTCAACGCATGAGATAATATCACCCCATGCATTCCCCTAAATATCCAGTAGTACCAATGCGCAGCTTTCAATTGTTTCGGTGGTGATAATACAAATTCAGAAATATCTGATGGCTATTTTCGAGTTACGACTTAGATGAATGAGGAAATTTTATGCAAATGTATCATGCCAAGAATCATTCTACATAATAATAATAATAATAATAATAATAATAATAATAATAATAATAATAATAATAATAATAATAATAATAATACTAGGAACTACGCAGTAGGTGATGACATGGGGAGATTGAAACCAGATATTCGGCTCTGACAGTGCCAGGAAAACTTAGAAATCCCCACGAGCTAAGCCCCACCTACAAAGGATCGCTACTGATGCTTTGATGATTGCAGCCGAACAAGCGATGGAGTCTGAACGAAAATCAATCAGTGGAAAGAAGGGCGTACAGGCTTCAATTTGAAACCAAACTCAACTTCTAAATCTCCTTATTAGCGGACCGATGTTGGACAAAGGGGTGAGGTTTAACTCCCTCTCCGAGAAGCGAGGCTTCTTACTATAAAAGCTGGGAGCAAGAAGGCTAACTTAACCAGTCTCTATTCAGTATTCAGTGTCTTTACACAGTGGAGGTTCTTGGTGAACATTATTGTGTGATATACTGGTGGTTCCTTGTGAACAGTATTGTGTGATGGTAAATGACAGCGTATAGTGAGTGGCATTGCGCTTCGTACTAAATACCTATGTGTTACATCTTTAATTCAGTTTTGCTATGATCAGTATAGGATCAATTTTACTTTGATTATGTGTCAGAGCGGCACGGGATTATAAAAATAGGTATTCCATTGAAGTAAAGTACTACGAACGCAGTTGCGAAACTGATCCGAGAGAGTGCAGTGGATTGTGCCTAATTACACAAGTTATGTAAATAAGCGTATAAATAGGTTAAATGAAGGAAGTGATCCCGTAGAAGGATAGCTCGATAACAGTGCTCTAGTAAGGTTTGAACCTATAAAAACATTGAGCGGTTTATTGGTTGCAATTTCAGTAGATCGGGCAGCGTCTGCCGCATTATCTCAAACGCAGTGAGTTTTCTGTCTAATCAATAATTAGTGAAGTTGAATAGACCGACCAATGACCAGTAACAAGTAAAGTATTAATATCTAACATTCATATCCTGTGGCGGTGACCGGCCAGTGTGTGGTACACCGAGATTAAACTACTTGTGGAGAGCTGAAATATGGAAATGAAAAGTATCACTATCGGGCGACAGGACAATGCCGGTATTGGACCAGGGTGCTTGAGCTTATGAGTATCCGTAAGTCATAAAATTGTAATGCATGACACAATTAATAATTTATGATAAATTAGTTCTCCCTCATTTGCACATTTGACCTTCGAGAACGTCGGGTTTGAATGGGGTCTGTGAGCAGCTTGCCGTGCATTTACTCCAGCGCAGAAGGGATATTCGAGAACCAACACCAGACGAAGATCCAACCGACATGCAGGTGAACCAACAGCGGACGAGCCTGGGACCCATCGCAAGTGAAGACATCCTAATGGCAGCTTAGATCCATGGTTGTGCATCCTGAGGAAAGCTGATTGCAGATGGCAGAGTGCTGAGTACATTTTAAACAGTTACGGTCACATTAATATAAATAAGTAGCTTGCATGTAAATACTTTGAATTTCATTTGACCATAACGGTGTTTCAGAGGGATTGTAGTTATTCATCAGATTGAATAAGGGATTTTCTTCGTGGTTGTTGAACCACTTATTTCATTCAGTATGGGATGATATTGCATGGTAGTTACAAGACCCTACACTCCGCACGGCCTTACTTCTAAATTGAAGTTTCGCAAAACAAATGAGCATCGCCTTTCCTCTGTTGCCAGCACGCTCCACCCGCGAGAACAGCTGATGCAATACGAGCGTGGTAAACAGCCCTTGTAAAATGTAATACCCTAACCAGAAAAACTAATGAATATGGATTGAAAACAAATCCACAAAAACTACACTTACTAACAACATCTGACACTAAGAGAATATATTATTAATAAAAGAGAATGAGAAAATAACACATCACTCTACACTAATGGCTAGCACAGGAAGTCACTAGAACCCTCCAACAAAATGAAAAACACACTAATTACTGAAGGAAAATGCAAAAGATCGCGAAGTGTACCGAATAGCATACACGCTGAGCGAGATAGGTTAACCACGTGGCGAATGTAATTATTAGAGTTGGCAACTAGGTTTCGAGATCATGCTCTGCCGATATAAATCGATATGAATGACAGCTAGGGATTGGTTGCATGTCTATGCTTCAGCACATAACCACCAGACAGCGCCAAATATGCCAAAACGTCAATTTAGAAGTAGAGCCGTGCGGAGTATAGTATAAGTTACGTGGCAAGTGATTTAACGTAAAGCGGTAATTTTCATAGTACGATTCCAGTCGCCCTAGAGTTATAATTAAATTCTATGAGTCGTCACAAGAATATCCGACTATTCATTATTGTTTGCACTTCACACCCACATGGTAGAAAACCCCTCCTGCATGTAGGCCTACTTGAAGACTGCAGAACTTGAAGACGACGCAGAGACGATTATGGAGTGTAATTGAATTATGCAGATCGCGAGTGACCGTGAACTTTTCATCCTGAAGGTTAGGATCTTCTCTTTAAATATTCGTGTTCTCGGGATATGAGGGATGAGAAGACGGAACGTGACTTCCGTAGGCTCTTATTTTTGAAAGTACAGTGGTATTTAAATATGTGAGTTCCTCTGTTGAATATATATTTCGGGCGATGTAGAATGCCACCTCGTGAATAAGATAATTGAGGCCAAATATAGACGGGTATATGATGTTACGCTGAGAGCGTTTAATGAATTGAAGAAAGAGTGCGTTTCTGCGACGATATGAATACTTAAGAATAGCAGGCAAATACAGTAAAGACAATACGCGACACTTGCGGATTTAGCCTTGTTAAAATGGGAGAAAATTCGACGGTGGCGCTCCTAGTGACGATCTGAAAAGTCGCGCTAAATTCAAATATCAATGGAAATGCATATACGAAAATGGATAAATAAATTACGTCTAGAAAGAAAATATTATTGAGATATTAACTTCAAAGTTGCTAAAGCAATTCTGGATAAATGAATGAAGAATTATTTAAAAGGTTATTATTTAAAGACTGAAATTAGACATAAACAAGACGTGAAATGGACTGCTGTGAAATGGGTTGATCTTTCATTTATGCATTACTTTTTTTTCTTTAGCATTCCTGCCTGAACTTTTACGGTTAGATGTGTCTTTTTTTTTCATTTAAAAAACATTGTATCATCACATTAAGACACTTGTCAATAAAATATCGGCATATTCCTTACACACATGATGCAATGAATTAACATTTAAAAGCTGGACAACTTTCCTCTTAACATGAAGCCTAGTAACAGAAAGAAAATCTGTAAACTCCTGGCTTTAATCTGAGAGGAGGGATAAAAGAAAGAAAAGTATGAAAATGTTGTCAATAGTGATGCTTTGAGGAATATTTACGTACAATTAGAGTACAAAATGTAACATACCCTTGGCTGTATAGTCGAGGATTTTTAAAGTCGCTGGCCTGGAAATGATCTGAACAGATCTTATAATTCTCACATAAGCGTAACGTCCCTTCTTTCTTGTACACCTTATCCAAATCACTTCCGTGATATTTCAAAACCCACAGATCACACCTACAACAACACATCGGTATTGAAGATTAACTGCTGCACTTTACAATAAAGTAATGCGTATTATATTTTAAGCCAGTTAAAAAATGGGTCGAGCAGGTAAGAAGGTTATGAAGTACTATAAAAATCTCTGTCACTGGAAGACTATATATGGAAACACAATATTACTTACATTTTCTTGTCACGAGGGTAGCGAAAGAAAGACCGCGCATTCTTCTCTAATTCATAGTTACTGCAGCCAAACACAGCACATACCTTTCCCCTCATGTTGAGAGGAGATATCAAGGAATGACACACGCTGCTATTTAATTATGTCAATTCACTGAAAAGGCATAAATAACACCAAAAACTTCACACACAAATACACGTGCTCTTATGACAGAATCAGCAGTTCCCAGGTCTACCCGCTAGAGAGAGCTCTAATAGCTGTCCCTCAATATCTCGCTGAGTGTCGCGTATTGTCCCTACTGTATTTGTAGCAGGTTAAGCCGGGAGCTTTGCTCTGCAGGGGAGAAAAATGAGCGTGCGGCCTTGGACGACTCGCTTGACAGTTTTGTGAGGGGTTGGCAAGGCTAGGTCTCGAGCGAAGTTTACCACCCAGGGAAAAGTAGATACATTTAATTCATTCTTTTCTTCCTGTAATATAACGAAGACATGCATTAATTGAGAAACCAACACCGTCGTGTAGGATCCAGATCTTGTAGATGAGCTAAACCCTCATATTTATTAAATTAAAACCGCTATAGGATTTCACGTTGTTACACCTCACAGGCCGAAGTAACTGGGTTTATTCCCAGACTTCAGCGAGGACTGTTGTTCACTATTGGCAAGTGGACCATGCCATCTACTGTTCATCCTATGGAGATGAAATGCAAGGTGTTATGTTATTTCTTTCAGTGAGTGTTTATTATGTGCCATATAATGTAATATATTGGTTGTCGAGTTGCTATGTGTATCGTTTATAGGAAACAACGTTGTATTGAAATGTCGTGAGTTATTGTATTAGTGCTTAGGTAATCCCAATGAAGCAGGCGTTATGAAGGAGTTAATACTCCGTAAGATAATTAGATACGGTTATTAACGTAGACAATGTGACGTAACTTTCATGTGTTTAAAATGCGCTCAGGAATATTCGCAATAACCCTCAGCTAACATGATCTCAGGGCACCGTGATATACAAATTGAATGATAAATCACTGAAATAATAGACATCATGCCGTAAAGGATATATATGTCTCTAACAGGGATACGTGTAAAGTGTTTTAATGTGTTATACGGTAAAGTCTTACGTGCATTAAATAGTTCTGAAGGGGGACGCCCCTTTCGATGTATTTTCAATAATTTTTTTGAAGATTATAAAGTGATAGATGCAAATCTGATATGGACAGAAAAGGACATTCTAAAGCTCAAACCTAACTTATGTATTAATGTTGTCACACATGTAAATATCACGACATATCCTTGTGTAGCGTATTGTACAAGTGTTTCCTTAGCTAATTAAAATGTGTTTGTGAAGGTAGAGAATCATTCTCATTTTGTAGTGCGTTCGTATTCCTCTGATATTTAAGATTTCCCCTACTTAGAGTTAATTAGTTTAAGCCAGCCCCCCCCCCCTCAGACAGACCACTGACCCGTACTGCTCTTGAGCTAGTCGTGCAAAGACTCAAGTAGGGGTGATGGGGCTTCGATGCCAGGGTCTGTTCGAAGGTCTTATCTTCTATATATATAAAATAAGAGAGTTTTGTCTGTACATTGCTCAGAATTTGAAAATAATGGTATTTCTGTATCGGTCATGTCCACAGTAACAAGAAAATGCATTTTTTTACTTTTCCGTAATTTCTGTCTGTCTTGTCTGTCTGTCTGTCTGTCTGTCTGTCTGTCTGCCTGTACACGCATCACGAGAAAACGGCAGAAGAGAATTTAATGAAAATCGGAATGTAAAGTCGGTGATGAACCGCTACAATCTAGGCTATAAATTATTTTAATCACGCTGAGTGAAATGGTAGTTTAGGGGAAGGCCTGAAATTTAATTCTCAAATATTTATCTCATTAGTGGTCGTGTCTTAATGAAAATCGCTAGAAAAAGATGGGAAAATAAGTCGCTACAATATAGACTATACACGCTGAGAAAAATGGTAGTTTAGGGGAAGGCCTAAAATTCAATTGTCAAATATTTATTTCATTAGTGGTCGTATCTTCACGAAAATTGGTATGCAAATTCGGGGAATAGGTCGCTATAATCTAGGCTATCAATGTTATTCACACTGAGTGAAATGGTAGTTTAGGGGAAGGTCTGAAATGTAATCTATATATAAAATAAGTGTTTTGCCTGTACATTGCTCAGAATTTGAAATGAATGGTATTTCTGTATCTGTAATGTCCACAGTAACAAGGAAATGCATTTTTTACTTTTCCGTAATGTCTGTCTGTCTGTCTGTCTGTCTGTATGTATGTACACGCATCAATAGAAAACAGCTGAAGAGAATTTAATGAAAATCGGTATGTAATGTCGGGTGATGAACCACTACAAGCTTGGCTATAAATTATTTTATTCACGCTGAGTGAAATGGTAGTTTGGGGGAAGGCCTGAAATGTAATTCTCAAGTAAGTTATTTATGTTATTAGTGGTCGTATCGATAAATCTATATAAATAAAATAAGAGTGTTGTCTGTACATTACTCAGAATTTGAAAATAATGCTATTTCTGTATCGGTCATGTCCACAGTAACGACGAAATGCATTTTTTTACTTTTCCGTAATTTCTGTCTGTCTGTCTGTATGTACACGCATCACGATAAAACGGCTGAAGAGAATTTAATGAAAATAGATATGTAATGTCGGGTGATGAACCACTGCAATCTAGGCTACAATACATTGACCATTGTTTGTTGTGATGTGAGTTTTGTCTTCTGTTTCCTCTCATCCTCGATAGATAGGATTACTGCAGCGTACCGAGGTTTCTTTTAATTTGCTTGACGTCGCACCGACACAGGTAGGTCTTATGGCGACGATGGGATAGGAAATGAATAGTGGTGTGAAGGAAACGGCCTTGGCATTAAGCTACAGCCTGGTGTGACTGGTGTGAAAATGGGAAACCACGGAATACCATCTTTATTTTTTTGCTTAACGTCGCACCGACACAAATATGTCTTATGGCGACGATGGGATAGGAATGATCTAGGAAGTGGAAGGAAGCGGCCGTGGCTTTAATTAAGGTACAGTCCCGGCATTCGCCTGGTGTGAAAATGGGAAACCACGGAAAACCATCGTCAGGGCTGCCGACAGTGGGGCTCGAACCCACTGTCTCCCGAATACCATCTTCAGGGTTGCCGGCAGTGGGGTTCGAATCCACTATCTCCCGGATGCAAGCTCACAGCTGCGCGCCCCTAACTGCACGGCAAACTCGCATGGTCGTACCGACTGTAACAGCCTGCCTGTATATAGGTGGGAAGTAACTTTCTTCTTTAACATGCCATTCCTCTGGTTCATACATTTTCTGATATATCTGGTACGTAACACACTGGTTCATCATGGTATTCGAGCTATACAATCCCTACTCTCAGCCACTGATTGGAATGAGTAGTGTGCATATTTAACGGAATAATGACAGGAGTGTTCACGGCAGTCTGCGACCTGATTATTTCCGCTCTGGAACTTTGGACTCTTAGATCGGCACCGTAGTACTGTTCGTTGAAAGTGAGAAAGTGTGCGGTTATTCATTTGATCGAGTATTTTATATGATAACATTCCTTTCAGTCGCTACATTAATACTGACGTTTTTGTAATGACCTATGTTGAATTCAGTTAGGAAAACCACCAAGTCAGTCTTTCTGAGAATGCCGTAGCGAAGCACGGGTACATCAGCTAGTCAAAGATAATCCTTTCAGCCACATCATAAGCCAATTAACATAAATCATTATGCACTGGAACCCTGGACAGGTGCAGTACCTTACGGTTGATTTTTAAGTCGGTATGCTGTTTCTTTGTACGCCCCTTCACTAACCGAGGTCACGCGCCCGTCAGATATGACTGTCATTAACCACACTGCGCTAGTGCTCTCGCACAAGTGGTAGACTCCCTATCAAATGCTTACGAAGTCTCTTTTTTCATGATTTCAAAATTGAAAATCCACCGAACATCTCCCTTGGTATAGCTAGACGGGCAACCCGTACTCAGCGGCATTCAAAGAGTTCGGCAAACGTTTGATCTCCCTGGCCACTTACGGTCCTAGCAGGGGGAGATTTATGACGGCAGTGGGCTTTAAAACGGAAGTTCGCATTCCCCTTCAGAAATCCTCACAGCTCTGTTGCCAATGCACCTCTTGTTAAATAGACGACAGTCTCTCTTTTCAGCTCAGACAATTCACACTTGCTTTGTTCGCTGTTTGAAAGTTTTGGATTATTTCTTTGCTTCGTTAATTAATATTTGTGAAGTGTGTTGTTTTTCACTTCGCTTCACGCAGTAATGTGGAGGCCGTGGGAATCACACCTGGAAATTATCGCATCAGAAAATCCTGAATTAAATCTGCCAGTGCAGGCAAACGATCCTCAACCGAGCACCGGTAACAGTGATATTCGACCGAGTAGTACTAGTTCCGCGCCCGCGAGTGATACTCAGCCGGGTAGTAGTCGTTCCGCGGAGAAAAGAAAGGCGACTAAAACTTAAGCAAAGTCAACGGCTGGTATGTAACGCGTACGAATACGTTATGAAGAACAACGTTCGCAAGGGTTATATTTCTGAGACAGCTAAAATGTTGAAACTTAACAAGAAAACTAAGTAAAATAGTAAAGAGGGGACCTACAACTCCGAAAAAGTGTGGTAATAATAGGGTTATCTTTAATAAAATTGATGATTTTTGCTGTGACTTGGTGAGACGCGAGGTATATGCATTCTTTACTAAAGGTAAGTCGCCAACCGTACAGGAACTGTTAAAACATTTGAAAAATGTGTGTGGCTTTCCTTATGAAAAAACTTGGGTTTTGTTTCCGTATTCTGAAGAAAAAACAGATTGTAATGGAATCTGCTAGAATAGTAGCTTGGCGATATAAATTCACAGAGCGTCTCCGGAAGTTGCGTTCCGAGGGATGCAGAGTTGTCTATCTAGATGAAACCTGGTACGATACTCATGACATTGTGAAGAAAGGGTGGGATGATGGAACTTGTAATTGCATACTGAAAGCACCAACATCGCGGGGCAAGCGTATTATGGTATTGCATGCTGGAGGCAGTGAGGGCTGGGTTGAGAATTGCCTTTATTTATCGGCTAAAAACATTGGAGACTGCAAAGCTGATAGCCATGACGAAATGACAGCTCAAGTTTTCGAAAACTGGTTTAGGTGATGGACAACGCAAGCTATCATTCGCGGCAGCTGATTAGGTTTCCTTCCATGAACACTAATATTAAGGACATTATTAAGTTTATGGAGTACAATAACATTCCCGTGCCAAAACCTGTACCCATCAAGGCAGTTATGTTGCAGGAAATCAAATCAGCCAATATCAGTAAAAGGTACGCTGTAGAGGAGATCGCAGCCTCACGTGGACACGAAGTTTTGCGACTCCTTCCATATCACTGTATTTTAAACCCCATAGAAATGATCTGGTTTCAGCTGAAGACGTATGTTAGGAAAAATAATGTTACGCCAACTTTGAGTGCTAGTGTGTGTCAACTTCTTCGTGAAGGAGCTGGAACGATCGGTCCTGAGAGGTGGTCTGCTTGTGTTCGAAGCACCATTAAGACAGAAGAGAAGTACATGAAACACGATACGGATAGCAACCAAGATAGATTTGTAATTCACCTAGCAGACAATGACGAGGACGACGAATAGAGGTAAGGTAAATACTGCTTTTGTTTTAAAAGTAGCAAAGTTTGCTGGCTATTTTTTGTCCGAACTACATACTCCGATATTTATTATTATTATTATTATTATTATTATTATTATTATTATTACCCTCCAAGGTTGGTTTTCCCTCTGACACAGAGGGATCCTACCTCTACCGCCTCAAGGGAAGTGTCCTGGAGCGTGAGACATTTGGTCGGGGGATACTACCGGGGAGAATGACCAGTACCTCGCCCAGGCGGTCTCACCTGCTATGCTGAACAGGGGCCTTGGTGGGGGATGGGAAGATTGGAAGGGATAGGCAAGGAAGAGGGAAGGAAGTGGCCGTGGCCTTAAGTTAGGTACCATCCCGGCATTTGCCTGGAGGAGAAGAGGGAAAACACGGAAAACCACTTCCAGGATGGCTGAAGTGGGAATCGAACCCACCTCTACTCAGTTGACCTCCCCAGGCTGAGTGGACCCCGTTTCAGCCCTCGTACCACTTTTCAAATTTCGTGGCAGAGCCGCGAATCGAACCGGGCCTCCGGGGGTGGCAGCTAATCACACTAAACAACTACACCACAGAGGCGGACAATTATTATTATTATTATTATTATTATTATTATTATTATTATTATTATTATTATTATCATCCCAGTCCCTAGTTCGTGATTTTACTTTTCCTATGCCAGGCGAGTTGACCGTGCGGTTAGGGGCGCGTAGCTGTGAGCTTGCATCGGGGAGATAATGGGTTCAAGCTCCACTGTCGGGAGCTCTGAAGATGGTTCACCGTGGTTTCCCATTTTCACACCTGGCAAATTCTGGGGAAGTACCTTAATTAAGGCCACGGGCACTTCCTTCCCACTCCTAGACCTTTCCTAGCCCATAGTCGCCATAACACCTATCTGTGTCGGTGCGACATAAAACAAATTGTAAAAAATTGTTGCACTTTTCATTTCTTTACTGAAAGCGAGACACTGATATTAGCAGCATAAAATTAATATTTTAATGGGCCTACTTTGGTATCAATTTATGTTTAGTCTTTATCGAGTTTATTTGCCAATGCCTTCTTCCTGTTTTTTCTTTCTTTCTTTCTTTCTTTCTTTCTTTCTTTCTTTCTTTCTTTCAACATCTGCGACCACCACATGGGTTAAGCACGAAACAAATTATTCTGCGATATTGGTTTGCGCTGTGGTTCATTATCAAGTTTTTATATTTATATTTTGACTTTAGAATAAATTAAATGGTAACATGTTTAAATAATCGACGCAAAATATGACAACCTTGTTTTTGACAGAGCTCACTTGCCTTTTAAACGACACGCGCCTCTTGTGTCCAGAGGAAAGGAGCCGACTGTCAACCCTCATTATCACTAGGGCGGGCAGACTGTCAACCCTCATTATTACCAGGGTGGGCCAAGTTTTGAGATCAGAGGATACCGCGTGGGTATGCTTTGAGCGTCAGGACTATAAGTTACTTCAATCCCCAATTCCTCTTACTATAAACGAATCCTCCCCTGCGAACCATGTGACCTTGCCGCGGTGGGGAGGCTTGCGTGTCCCAATGAAGCAGATAGCCGAGCCGCAGGTGCAACCATATCGGATGGGTATCTGTTGAGAGACCAGACTAAGGAATGGTTCATCGAAAGGAGGGTAGCAGCACGGCTCAGAGAGATACAAATTACACGGCTCCTTATCGGCACACTGGAAATTGCAAGGGCGGCAGTCTGGATGATTGACAGATATGGCCTTGTAATAATACACAACACGGCTTAGCTGTGTTGATACTGCTACACGGCTGAAAGCAACGGGAAACTACAACTCTGAAAAGTGGTGGCAAAAGGGGCTCTGGTTAAGACGCGGCAGGTCGTTATGCTACTTAGGTTCCAGAATGGGTAAAGGAAAAAAGTAAATAAATGCAATGTAAATTTTAATCTTATACCAGTTGTACAGTATCATTTGAAGTAATTCCACATACTGTATATCAGTTGACTATATTTGTAAGTAGTACAGGAGATATTATAAGTAGAATTTTGTAAACAATATAAATTTATTAAGGATGAGCTGTGTGTTTAATAGAAAAAATTGTTAGCGTAAATTGTATAATATTGTATTATAGGAAAATTTTCTTCTCTTGTTAATTTAATATTTAGTGCTTGACAATAATGTATTTTAGTGTACCATTTGCCACCGAGGTAGACACCTCAATTGCAAATAAAGAGATTCTGATTTTGATTTGATCTGAACAGGCTCCCGTCGCTCTCTACGGCACCGAGTGTTGGCCTGCTACGAAGGAGGTAGAACGTCGACTAAGCGTCATGGAGACAAAGATGCTTAGGTGGACAGCTGGCATCACTAGACTGGATCATATTTCAAACGACAATATTAGGAAACGCTTTGGCGTTGCACCAATCCAGAAGAAAATGCAGGAAAATCGTCTGCGCTGGTTTGGACATGTATTGCGTGCAGAAGACAATACACAAGTCAGCGTATACATTGGAAGTCGCTGGAAAGAGGCCCAAGGGACGACCAAGACAGCGATGGATCGATACAGTGCACAACGACCTGAAAGCTGTAAGACTACATCCTGACGTGGCCCGTGACCGAATTAAATGGAGACAACGAATCCATACAGCGGACCCTGCCACCAGGCGGGACAAACGCTAAAGAAGAAGAAGAGGAAGAAGAAGAAAAAGAAGAAGAAGAAGAAGGCAGTGGGGTGCGTGTAGTTTAGGTCTCCAAGGTAAAAACTCATTGTACCAAAACAAGCAACTCGAATTCACGATTTAGATCGAAATGTTTTACGCCGATTCTTATGACAGGTGAGATCCCTACAGCAAAGAAGTTAGATCGTATGATGCATGAAGCCACTGATTTTAATGGGAGCTCTCATTCTATGCAGAGAATGTTTTAACGTGCACGTTCCAGGTATGTAACATGTAATGGGAAGACATTTGCTATGGAACGTAGACATTCCTGCTGCGAGCGAAGAGGATTCACGATGTGTGCCTACTTAGATAAGATCTGGGTGAACGAGAACCACACAAGATCGATGATTTGGCAGTCGACGGAGGGACGGCGAGGTTTAAAAGTTCTTGTATTTAAAGCTGACCCGCTCGTTACACACCATGTTGGTTCTACAACTGGACTTATATCCCAGAATAAAACCATGTTCAGGGCGAAATTGACATTGAAACCGCACTGAAAAGAACGGGGAAACGTTCCTAGAATAGTTTGTTTCGTTTATTTTTGTTTGTTTCAATCTGCTTTACGTCACACCGACACAGGTAAGTCGCATGGCAACGATGGACTAAGAGTGGGAAGGAAGCGGCCGTGGCCTTAATTAAGGTACAACCACGGAAAACGATCTTTAGGGCTGCCGACAGTGGGGTTCGAAACCACTATCTCCCGAATACAAGCTCATAGCTGCGCGCCCCTAACCGCACGGCCAACTCGCTCGGTGAAAATAGTTTTTTAAACCAGCTGTTACTTATCTGCAGCCCGCATCTGTTATTATAATGGACAATGCGAGCTATCACTTCGTAGTACTGGGCAAGACTCCTACAACAATCACACGGACGAATGATATCATTGCATGGCATGACCGTTACACGATTATCACTGTCAGTATAAATCTAGTGAGTTGATATGGGCACAAGTGAAGGGGTAAGTGGTAGAAAAGAATACCACGTTTAAAATTGCCCATACTAAAAGGTTAACTCACGAAGCGAAAGATCGAGCCTCTGCCGTGGAATGACATAAGTAGATGAATAAGTTTGAATGGCGTCTTTAAAAGTAGGAAAGATCACAAGATGAAGATAAAGTTGGAATTCAAGAGGACAAATTGGGGCAAATATTCGATTATAGGAAGGGGAGTAAGGGATTGGAATAACTTACCAAGGGAGATGTTCAATAAATTTCCTATTTCTTCGAGATCATTTAAGAAAAGGCGAGGAAAACAACAGATAGGGAATCTGCCACCTGGGCGACTGACGTAAATGCGGATCAGGATTGATTGATTGATTTATTGATTGATTGAAGCCTACGTACGTCACACGGACAAACTGCAGGAACTGTGAGCTTGCATCCGGGAGATAGTAGGTTCGAATCCCACTATCGGCAGCCCTGTAAAAAAATTCCAACATGCCCGAACATATTTACACCTTTTTAACATAAAATATACTTTACCGTGACCCCGTTCTATAACATATGACAATATGTCCACTTCTGTAAAGGGAATAAAATCCAAATACTACGAGCCTAACAGGTACCGTCTGCTATGCTACGTAGTTGATGTTTGGGAGTGGGAGAGAGACAGAGCGACCCAAACCTAATGCGTATGCTACATTTACGTATGAAACGTCGTTTTAAAGGCATGGATGTCGTCAGCAGAGAAAAATGTTTTTATCCTATTTCATTTTGTTCGTCATTGCGTGTAAGTTCTCAGAGGGTCATAACTACAAAGGCGTGAAAGCCGAGTGGCATAGCTGCTGGTTTCTCACAAAGGCGGCCGCGGTTCGAATCCCGGCTAATGCATGCAGGATTTTTAAATGAAGAAGTCACGTTCCTGTGGTAGGTCCCATGGCTATGATCATATCAACAGTCACTTCAAACTAGAAACTTCGCTAACCTCTTCATAATTTCAGGTTCACCGATGATCATACAACCGAGCGAGTTAGCCGTGCAATTAGGGGCGCGCAGATGTGAGCTCGCATCCGGGATATAAAGGGTTCGAACCCCACTGTCGGTAGCCCTGAAGATGGTTTTCCGTGGATACCCATTTTCACACCAGGCAAATGTTGGGGCTATACCTTAATTAAGGCCACGGCCGCTTCCTTCCCATTATTCCTAGCCCTTTCCTGCCCCATCGTCGCCGTAAGACCTATCTGTGTCGGTACGACGTAAAAGCAAATAGTAGATAATCATACAATTTTTGCGATATCTTAACACTGGGGGAGCAGTTATATCCAGACTCTTCCGGTGTTTAGGAGAGCCTAAAATGCAATATCATCCCTAAAGGAGCGGAAAGGAACTGGCCACCCTACCGCACGTAAACTCCGGCTCAGGAACACCTCTGCGGAGGTTCGGACCTGCCTTCGGGCAGTATAACCCTTACCTACCCTACCCCTAAAGCTAAACCTCGTTAACAGACCATAAAACGCGAACCACTTGGTGTAGAATTGTGATTTTTGTTTCCATATAGGCCTACACAAAAAATTGTTTGCTTTCATCCCAACCATACGGAGAGCCCCTACCGCAAAATAGTGTGCGAGTGGACGTGATATTTCATATTGGGTATTACAAGTGGCGGAATGAATGCCCGTATCCGGCAACACTGTTCCGTGGCATCGCTCTTTCCCATAATCATGCTGGGCAGTGTAACCGCTGTATTTTTTTTTTTTTTTTTTTTTTGCTAGTTGCTTTACGTCGCACCGACACAGAGAGGTCTTATGGCGACGATGGGACAGGAAAGGGCTAGGAGTGGAAAGGAAGAGGCCGTGCCCTTAAGGTACAGCTCCGGCATTTGCCTGGTGTGAAAATGGGAAACCACGGAAAACCATTTTCAGGGCTGCCGACAGTGGAGTTCGAACCTACTATCTCCCGAATACTGGATACTGGCCACACTTAAGCGACTGCAAGCTATCGAGTTCGGTAACCGCTGTACTACACAGGGATGACATCCTCCGACACATAGTGACACCACACCGTCAGCATTTCAGAGTTTATTTTTATTTTGGTAATGGTATATCGTCGCACCAACACATTGAAGGTTTTCGACGACGGAAGGATTAAGAAAGAGCTAGGATTCGGAAGGTCGCGACCGTGGACTTAAGGCACAACCCCAGTATTTGCCGGATGTGAAAATAGAAAACCACGAACAACCATCTTCAGAGATGCCAATGGTGGGATTCGAAAACGCCATCTACCGAATGCAAGCTCACAGCTGCGCGATCCTAAGCGCACGGGCAACTCGCTCAGTCATTTTGTTTTAATGGATGATAATGTGCGCTTCCTTCGTGTTGTTCTTGGGATCATGATATCGCTCGACTAAAAGTACATTTTAACATGAAGCAGGTTAATAACTTTCTCTCCCCTCTCCAGTGCCGATAGAAGGTTCCACAGCGCCCCACTCGCTCCGCCCTACTCCCCCCCCCCTCCACAGTACAGTATACTAGATTTTAACATGCAATAGGATGGATCCACAATTCTCCACACGGCCCCTCCCCTCTCCGCGAGCAGTGTGCTATACCCAAAACTTTCCATTAGCCTCTACATGACCACAGTCCTGAAATAGTGTTTGGTGACAACGGGCTTAGCATCAGCAGTCTAGATAAGTAGAGAAGTTACTTTTTTTTGTCATTACTGGTTCATATTATCACTAAACTGTCTATCACTGACAAATTTACGGAACGTAAACACCACTGAACATATACACGCATGTTTTAAGTGATTTGATAGAATCAGAGGATGTTTTTGTAGAACGAAACATGTCATTCTTTGTAAATTCGTGTGTATTTTTACGGTGTGTATTTCTACATATATGTTTATCGTGTTACAATATTTATATTGTAACTGCAGTGTGTTTGATGGACTGAAAAGCTTTTGCTACATTTAACTAAGTCAACACTGTAGAGTATGGCTTCATTCTTAACTAATTATTCGGCCAGTCAGGCAAATTACGAAGCCAAAAAACTCAAATCATATAAAATCAAAACCATGAACATAGACAAATCAATTACATTTAATAAGAAATGTCTAGAATTAAAGCTCGTTCGTAAGTACATACCCATAAAAGCTAAACCCACAACTTCGGCTAAAATATCAACACCTCAATCACAAGTATTATGGATGAGAAACTAAATTAAATTCGCGTACATAAAGAAACAGGAAATCAACATACAAATTCTATGCATCCATTTAAACCTAAGCAACTTCTAGCAACAAACACAATGGACATCCTACTCCAACTTTTTACACCTTTACATTAAAAAAGAAGCAATCCGTAAACAGGTCAATGACAATAAAATACGTAACCTAACGATTAAACAGAAATATCCAGTAAACAATAAACAAAACAATCTTGCTAATTTTCACCCAAGATTAATTAACAGATCAGACACTACCTTTTCAAAGAATGAAATAAATCTGCTAGAAAAAGGACTCAAATTCAATTGACAGGAACGTCATAACGACAACATAAAACAGCTCATAACTGACGTAGAAATTGCTTGCGACAAAATACCCTTTTTGCTAGGGGCTTTACGTCGCACCGACACAGATAGGTCTTATGGCGACGATGGGATAGAAAAGGCCTAGGAGTTGGAAGGAAGCAGCCGTGGCCTTAATTAAGGTACAGCCTCAGCATTTGCCTGGTGTGAAAATGGGAAACCACGGAAAACCATTTTCAGGGCTGCCGATAGTGGGATTCGAACCTACTATATCCCGGATGCAAGCTCACAACTGCGCGCCTCTACGCGCACGGCCAGCTCTCCCGGTGACAAAATACCCTCTCCACAAAAAGAATTAGAAAACATAGCCACCAACTAAGCTCTAAAAATAATCGCATAAGAAAATTCAACCAGACAACCGAATTGTGTCACTCAATACTCGGCATTAAAAACAGTTAAGAACAAAATTAAAAACGACGAACTTATCGTCACGAAAGCGGATGAAGGTAACACGACAGTCTTAATGAAGAACGAAAAACAATAGAATTTATCAACAACAAAGGTCTTCAAGAACAGCAACGCGACCCTACAAATAAATTTCACAACGAAATAAACTATCAAGGAAACAGACTTCATTTTCACAAAACAAGAAAAAGAAAGCCTAACCATCAAAAATCTCGAACTCCCAATAGTAAGAGCCCTCCCCAAAGTGCACAAACAATCGTGTACCATTAGACCAACAGTAAAGTTTAAAAGATAAACCAAGTTACAACTTAAGCAAACTTAGCCTAATTCTAAAAGAGAAAATGTCACTTAAAGAAGACAGATCAATTAAAAACAGCCTGGAACTAATTAAATAACTAAATAAATTTAAAATAACAGAGCACAAGTATGATATCGTTAATGACATCACTAACATGTATACCAACATACCAAAACATGAATCCATTAAAATGATCGAAAACCTTCTTAAAGAAAACTCTTCTCTACAAGAAACCAAAGAAATCATTAGCCTTCTTAGAACAACTTTACACCAAGATTGCTCTGCATTCGACAAAATCTACTGCCAGAAAGAAGGGTTAGCCATGGGCTCTTCAGTGTCAGGTATAACAGCAAACATTTTTCTGAATAACTTCGAAAACACCTAAATGTGCCAACATTCAAAAGGAATCTTACAATGGAGCAGATACGTAGATGGCATCACATGCTTATGTGAGAATGATATCACCAATGCATACCCGTTATTAAACACATTAAATTATTTATACAAGTCCATCAGGTTCACAATGGAGCCAGAAACTTAAGTATTTAGACATCACAATCAACAGGAATAATGACAGCCCAATGAGACGTCTCACACTATTGACGACGAGTCGAATCACCCATACACACACAAAATAGCAGGACTAAATACAATGACACTTATAGCTATTTCATTACCAATGAGCACAACGGATTTCGATGAAGAGATACAAATCATTAAACAAATCGCGAAAGAAAACCACCATCCAGGCACAGTAGATAAACATAAGGGAAATCGCCAGGAAACCACCACACATGACAAAGAAAAATACGTGGTTCTCAACTACGTTAACAAGAACACATACAAAGTAGCGAACATTTTCAAGAATAAAGGTTTATAAGTGGCCTTTAGAACGAACATCACACTACAGAGACATATCAGCAAGTGCAACCTAAACAAACAAGACCCTTACTTGAAGTCAGGAGTATATGAATTCAAGTCCCATGTGCAATGCCACATACATAGGTCAAACGAAACGTAATTTCCACACAAGATACAAAGAACACAAAAATGCGATCAGATATAATCGCCACTCAGCCTTCGGGGAACATATATACGACTGTTCACACCACTTCACAGACATCAACACAGATCTAAAAATTTTACACACCGAAAATTAAATTAAATTTTTGAAAAGGAAGCAATTGAAATTTACATCGCAAAAAATGTTAATGTAGTCAACCTAAATGACCATACACACTTGAAAAATTCTCCCCTCTTCGCTCTACTCACGTAACATCTGGGCAACACTTACTCAATAAATTAGTATTTATCATAATAATAATAATAATAAATGATAAGTCTTTATTTCAATTCCTTACTACATATTCACCTAAAATCATTAACTTGCATTCATCAATATTACATAAAAGTACATTTTAACATGAAATAGGTTAATAACTTTCTCTCCCCTCCTGTGTCGATAGAAGGTTCCACAGCGCTCTACTCGCTCCACCCTACTTCCCCTCCACGGTACAGTATACTAGATTTTAACATCCAATAGGAGGGATCCACAACGCTCCACACGGCCCCTCCCATGCTTTCCCTCCCCTCTCCGCGAGCAGTGTGCTATACCCAAAACTTTCCATTTGCCTCTAAATGACCACAGTCCTGAAATGGTGTTTGGTGACAACGGTCTTAGCATCGGCAGTCTACATATAGTAGGGGAGGATCGGAAAGTATCGGATGGCGGCTGGTGTCGGACAATCACAGATGTCTTTGTTAGCAGCATGTGGCAGAACCTGTTTACTCACAGGTCCGCCTGCATGTTTGAAGGGTGGGTACATCCTATTCAGTCGAAAGGCAGGGTCATTTATGAGTGGTGGTGTATTTTTGTCCTTTGTGTGTGATTTTCGGCCGGCACGGATTTATTTTACCATGAAGTAGCAGCAACAAGGATAAGTTGCATTGAACTGTAAGTACATTAGCAGAAACAGTATTCCTTACTCAGTAATATCGTGTGTTTAGAATCAGTTTCTTTTCGAACGTTCTCGTTCAGTTCCTGTTCTTTCTTAAGGGGGTCATTCGGGCGGTATCGGACACGAAACTGGCGTGCGGTATTGGACATCATAGGTTGCAGTTCCGTCCAGGTTACTGATGGTACTATCCCCTGTCTTAGGTAAACATGGGAAAGATACGAGGATAATGGGAAGAAACCAATATGATATTAGCCGTGAATGTCAGGGACAATAGAATGAGTATTAAAGAGGCCAGTCAATGTTCCTCTTTTCCACAAAAAGCACGTTAGGTGATAAAATTAAAGCTCTTGATGCTGGTAAAGAGTTTCCAATAAAAGCGTGCACGGCGAACAGTGAGACTTATTAGAGAACATTCTCAGATGAAGAAAAGAACATCTACGTGCATATCGAGGCCCCGACAGCCAACTCATGCCACTCAACAAAACAGAACTTTTAAAACTTATGTTCAATTTGCTGAGGAACATAGAGAGCTGAACATAGGTTTAATAAAACTAAAATGATGGCTGGAAAGGCTCTTTTTTAATTTAAGAAGAGGCAGCAGGAGCCGAGTTTGAGCATGGCTGAGTATCAGCTTGCAGCGAGCAGTAGGCTTCAACAAGGAGCGAGTGGACAATTTTTTTGATAAGTTCAATGATCTTATGACCAATTATTTGTTTGGTCCATCAAAAATCTTCAACGCTAATGAGTGTGACATTTGCATAATGGCTAAACGTTAATTTGTTAATGTGAAAAAATCTCGTTTTTGTTAAAAAAGATTGACCGTCCGATACCACCCTCCATTTTACAAACCTACGAAAGTGACATGACCTCATAAATTGTCAATATTGTCCGTGTTTCTAATTGTGATTTAACATATTCTAGTGAGTACGTTAATATAAGAGTACAGATGCTTATGAAATGCATTAATGATTTTTTTCATATTCCATAAAAGAATTATGGCAGAAAAGTTAAACTGTCCGATACCTCTGTTATTCGTACAGGCTTCAATTTTTTATCAAGTCTCGTATATTCACATTAACGATTGAAAAATGAAATAAAACGTACATTACGGGTAAAAACATGGTTTCTCAATGACAACGTTAGTGAAAACCATACTTATTTCCATACAGGCAAGAAGTTGATATGAATGTGCCGGCATGGACAAATGGGTGTATCAGTTGTATTCGTACACATGGGCAGGATGATGCCCACCGTTTGGTTGCGATGCACGGAAAAGTCTGAGTGACTGCATACGACTGACTGGTCAAGTGCGATAGTCTCGTTCCTAGTGTATCTGTGGCGGACATCGGTAGGAGTGCAGATTTAAGTACGGAGCTGAAGAACACTATACTTAAACTGGCACTTAAAGGACTTCCTTTACGAAAGATTGAACAGCTGGTCAATACAACACATTCTACGTTGCAAAATGTGGTTGATACATTTAAATACAAAGGCACTATTAAGAACACGCAAAGGAAACCCAAGCAAAAGTGTTTAACTGAAAGGAAAGAACGGCTTGTTGTTCGGCTTATAAAGTCAGATTCCAAATTGAGTGCACCAGTATTGAGGCAACTTACGGAGGAACGAACTGGAAAGAAGATCAGCAACTCCACCATCAGTCGGATCCCGTATCGGCAGGGGTACTATGGAAGAATCCCTCGGAAAAGGCCATATGTAAGAAACAGACGGCTCATACTGACACTGGCTAAGGAGCATATAAATAAGGAGAAAGAATTCTGGAATGATGTTATCTGGTCTGATAAGACAAAAATAAACCTTTCTTGGGTCAGATAGCATCCACAGAATATGGAGAAAAATTGGTACGGACAATGATGTGGCGAATACACTCCCAACTGTAAAATACGGTTGTGGGTCTGTAATGCTTTGGGGGCTGTATATTAGCCAGACGTGTGCGTAACATACATTTCAGCGACGGAATAATGAACAAGGAGGGCTATAATGCAATCCCATGTGCAAACGTGAAGCAACGTGCCGGAAATATGGAGATGACACCTGTTTATATGTTCCAGCATAATAATGAACCAAAACGCATTGCTGATATTAATAAGACGAGGTTGATCTGGAACATTCCTAAGCAGCTTAGAACACCTTCCCAGTCTCCGGATTAAAATCCCATCGAACATCTTGGGCTACGTTGAAGAGGAATCTCCGTATGCAACATATGCGTACGAAATAGCAACTTAAAAGTGTGATTCTTCAGGAATGACAGAAAATCAGGCCCGACATGTGCAAGAAATTATTGTATGCTATGCGGCGACGATGTCAGGCAATTAAAAAGTCTTGGGGACATTCCAATCGATACTAACATGTTCCACGAACTCTTTATTTTCTTTTGTTTATTTCAAGTGTTCAATTTGCTTGTACGAATAGTAATGATACAAGATCATGGGCGCGCTTTTCTTTATTAGAAGCTGTATGTTGGGTAACATGATTGCACACAGATCCAGTAGATATGTTTTCTGAAGGCTTTGTTGAATGTATGAGTTAATGAAATACTTTTCAGTTTATTATTTTCTGTCAGTGCGTTGAAGTACTAAAGCAAACAGCCCGTACGAATAGAATAGGTACATACTGTCAGTACAGAAGTTTAATTTTTGTCAATACTGGTTCATATTCTCACTAAACTCTATTTTTGACAAGTTTAAGCAAAGTAAACAATATTGTACATGTTTTAAGTGATTTGATAGATCTGAGGATGTTCTTGTAGAACGAAACATGTCATTCTTTGTAAATCAGTGTGTTATTTTTACAGATATGTTTATAGTGTTATAATTTATATTGTGATTGCAGTGTGTTTGACAGACTGAAAAGTTTGTTACATTTAAGTAAGTCGACACTGAAAAGTATGGCTTCTTTCTTAACAAAGTAACCGAAAAGGTCGGGTTATGAGACGAAATTTAACGAACTAGATTAATTTGGTCGCAATTTAATTAGACGTGAGACGTGCAAGTTCACAAAAGGTCACCTACTGTTGAGAAATCGTTAAGCCATACGACTTTCCGTATGGAAAAAAAGAAAGGGTACTGAGACAGCTTCTACAAACAAAACCCCATTTGTTTGTTGTTTCCGAACTTTATAAGAGTTATGAAACAAATTTAGGTAAAGAGTTGAATGTCGAAAGTTAGAGAATTCCAGACTTCACAACATAAGGGCAAGAAATATGCTGCACGCTTCTGTTAATTTCAGGGGTGGACTTGCTGGCAAAGTTCCCCTTCAACAAACTGTGCCGACTGCCGTTCCAATGAGTAACCGAACTGTACAAAAATCACGACCCAATCAAGTTGCGTAAGCGCTGTTGTTTATTGCTTTATAAAGCTCAATGACGAGCATGATGGCCGGCTATTTGGAATCTTCTATTCCAAACTTTGCGTGTATTTTTTTAGTTAATTTATCTACTGTAGACCAGTGCCGTTTTAATAAATAAACCAATGCAAGTGAATTACGACAGTTAGCTGCATTCATAGGGTAGTTTTCAATCAGGGTGTTTTTGAAGTAAGTGGGCGTGAAATGTCAAAAGAGACTCTAGGGCAATGATTGGATCAGTCGTGCAGAGAAGCAAGCAGCGGAACTACAAACTTCAAACACCATACAGAGAAAAAATCAGAGCTAAATATGTGACGAATATGGACGGTTTTCAACAAGATGCAATGCGTCGGCGTCTCAATGCCTAGCAATTGCAAAACTATCCCCGTTTCTCTTGAAGAAGGAGACTTCAACCATGGAAACATTCCAAGGCCGAGTGAGCTGGCTGCGCGATTTGCATCACGCAAGCTGGCAACGTGTATGTCGGCTGTTAAATTTGAAGGCCCATTTTCTCATTATATAGGTACAAATGGCACAACCCCTCGGACACGAATCCACTTATTTTTGAAGATCAACCTCCCAAAGTTTGAACGAAATAGGTGGTGGCTCCATAGCTATGGTCTCCCGTAGTAAGTTTTGCTTGTTCGACAATAGAGTAGTAGTTCGGAGGTGCTCTTGTCTAAGAAAACAGTAATTACCACGAGCATGCATTCGAGAGAGGGTGGGTTCAAACCCCATTATCAGCAACCCTGAAGACGGCTGTTCGGTGTTTCCCATGTTTACACCAGGCAAAAGTTACAGCTTAATTAAGGATATGGTCGACCTTTCCCAGTCCTAGCTCTGTTCTATCCCATCGTTACCAGAAGGAAAGTCTGGTTCGGTGCGAAGTAAAACCAACAGGAAAAGAAAAACCTCGTAGAATGCTGTAGTGAAGGAACTGGAATTCTAAGATGGATGGGTTTGGATTGTCAGACGGGTTTAATGGACAGGAGGAATACTGAGATACCTACTGTAGTGTAGTATGTCCGATACCGTTTGAACCAGAAAAAAAATGACGAGGCAGACGATTCGGGCAAAATTCCTTCTTTGTTATCGGTTTGACGTCGCACTTAACACATCGAAGTTATTCGGCGACACAAGCATGGGAGAGTGGTTGGACTGGGATGGTAGCGGCCATGGCCTTAAGGTACAACCCTCATTTGAGTGGTGTGAAAATAGAAAACCACGGAAAACTCACCTTCAAGGCTGCCAACAGTGGTATTCGAAGCCAAGATCTGCCGAATGCAAACTCACAGCTACGCGACCCCAACCGCGTGGCCAACTCGTTCGAGAGAATTGAACTTAAAGCCAGTACAGCACCAACAAGGGAGTCTACAACTATGGGTTCAGAGATTTCGTTCGAACTTCGAGAGATTGATCTACGTCAAAAACATAGGTGTTTATCCCACTAAAAAGCCTGCTTTCCACGCGGGCATCTCGGGTTCGAAGTATGCCACCCCCTCGTTTGTATTTAATTTCCTCTTTTCTTTATATAGTATCTGCCGTCCATGCACCGGTCCCATGGTGTAGGGGTAGCGTGTCTGCAACTTACCCGAAGGTCCCCGGTTCGATTTCCGACCAGGTCAGGGATTTTTATCTTGGTCTGAGGGTTGGTTCGAGGTCCACTCAGCCTACGTGATTACAATTGAGGAGCTATATGACGGTGAGACAGCGATCCCAGTCTAGAAAATAAAGAATAACGGCCGAGAGGAGACGTCGTACCGACCACATGACGCCTCGTAATCTGTAGGTCTTCGGGCTCAGCAGCAGTCACTTGGTAGGCTGAGGCCCTTCAGGGCTGTTGCGCCATGGGGTAGGGTTTGGGTTTATAAAATGGAAAAGGGCAAAAGTGTTTGATTTATTTTAATCCACTCACTTTGTGAACAATTTAATTAAGCTAGCACAAACCGCTGAGAAGTTTTGTATTGACGTCACCAATATTGAGCCGATGTCAATAGGTGGGAATGGGTTTTCTTCAAAATAAATTTGATATCGCTTCCTTACTTCTACTCATCCGTGCCATCGCCTAAGTGGATTACACGATGTTATTGGTTTTATGTCTCACTACTTCTACGGTTTTCGGAGACGCCGTGGTGCCGGAATTTACTCCCGCAGGAGGTCTTTTACGTGCAAGTAAATCTATCGACACGTATATGAACACCCTAAAATACCACCGGACTGAGCAAGGATCGAACCTGCCAAGTTGGGGTCAGAAAGCCAGCGCTTTATTCGTCCGAGCCACTCAGATTGGCACGTGGATTATAAATCTCTTCCGTGTATTCGTGTCATGCTTCACATATGCATCTTTTTTAAACTGTGCATAGAACACACGCCGCCCAAGCTTCGGCATTGAGAGTTGCAGCTCCATTGGGCATAAATTGGTATACAGAAGCATTTTATGTTTCTCTTGACGTGGGACCATATCGGTTCAGTAAGCAGTGATAAGGAGAGAGCCGAAACACTGCATGTCCGTACGAGTCGGCCAGTTCCTCGACTACATACCTTTAACTGATATTGGCAATTTTATTGCTTCTTGCGTAACTGCTTTAACAGGCAACAGGTTAAGCACGGCAGTATTATTGAACCCCATTAAGTTCACAGTATTTTTGACGGTGCTGTTCATTGTAGGGAATCCAACAATTCGTCGCGAATGATAGGCTGCATTGCCCTTTACAATAATGAACGCCCTCTCCTTAGATAGGTTTTCTACTGTAGTATACAGCTCTCAAACAAGTTTTCCGAAAATCTCTGCCAGTCGTTCCGTCATGGCTGTCAGCTTTGCTGTCACCAGTATTTTTAGCCGACAAATAAAGGCAATTTGTTTACCTACCGCTCATTTCCTCGTGCGTGCAACACCATCATCCTTTTTCTTCCAGATACTCGTGCCTTCAGTATACAATTATACGTTCCATTATTCCCAACCTTTCATCACATCAAGTCTCGTCTGTTGTCCATGTGAATAAGAAAATATGCAGATGAAGTATAAACTGTATAATAAATTAGTTTACTATCGTTCCATCTTGCTAATCACAATTGCTATTATGACAACTTAAGAGTGAGTCTATTTACGTCTTACAACGAATATCAGTAAAAGTTAAAAAAAAAATAAGCATTCATGGCATGAACTGTTTTCAGAAAAATTTATTTCAAATGTTAATTGTAGAACTTTTCTATATATTTTCCTAATATTTTCATGAATCACCTTTATTGGATAGGTTTCGTTGTGATCTTCAAATTATGAACTAGACTAATTCTATCCTGGACACAATTTTGTTTTGTAATAAATGCAATATTAAATCGTATATTTTGTAACAAAAATTAGTACTCGCCAATGAATATCAATAGCATCTTGAGCAAGCTACTAAAGAAGTAAAAGGAAACTGAGAAGGAAATAAAAAATAAAAATGAGGGTCTGGCACTCCAATAACCCTACCGGGAAGGAAGTTAGGGACTCAGATCACTCGACCAACGGTGCTACAGATACGCATACGCAAGCTGGCAACGGGTATGTCGGCTGTTAAATTTGAAGGGCCATTTTCTCATTATATAGGTGCAAATGGCACAAACCCTCTGACACGAATCCATTTATTTTTGAAGATCAACCTTCCAAAGTTTGAACGAAATGGGTGGTGGCTCCTTAGCTATGGTTTCCCGTAGTACGTTTTGCTTGTTCGACAATAGAGTAGTAGTTCGTATGTACTCTTGTCGAAGAAAATAGTAGTAATTACCACGAGAATATGAACAACAAAGCACTCCAGGAGAGGCCTGAGAGCATATTAACGTTCTGAATTCCTACAAAGGATTTTCGTTTCCCGGTTAAGTGAAGGAAGGGCCCAATGAGGTTTTGAAAAGCGAGTACAGTACCTAACAGAAGTTTAACACCACCAGCGAAAATCAGTTAACCCTCAGAGTTGCGCGCATGTTGACAACACCCCACGTATATCTGTTAAGCTAAATCTTGGGATCGAGCTCATTTAGCCTGCTATAATCTCTTTTATAGCCCGCAATGTAACCTTGATCTTGGCGTGTTCAGCGAGTGCTTATAGTGATTACAATTTCTATGACAGGCGTTAACGCTCTTTCTTCACACGTGGGGCGTCGTCGTACCCCCACGGGACCACTATCGTAATATTTCCTGCTCAGTGCTTATCTCTCGCACTGAGAGTTACGTAGTTATGAAAAACAGGAGACTAGAATACGCGAACTTTTAGAAGAAGAGGAAAGTTGTGAGGAAGATTTCGGTGAGTCAGATCCAGACGAGAGAATATTGTAAGGAACTCATCGATATTCTTCAAAATTCTTGACATGCCGGGATTAACGCGCAGATCATATTTTCTTGTTCCTGTGTGAACTCGGGAGGAAATTAGTGAATCCCACAATGCGTAAAAGAGCCTATACTCAAAGTCTACCGAAGACCATTCTGGAAAAAGTAGCAAAACTGGTGCTGATGACCCCAATAAGGCAATAAATGTCCGAGAACGAGCTCCGAAACAATCACGCTGCAGTTCGCTCTAGAAGCAAAGACGTAAAGACTAAGTTGTACTGTGATCGGTGTTGTAGCGTGATGTGTCTGATACATATGACAAATGTTCCCAAGATTCAGGTGTACTACAAAGTGATGCAGATAAGTTCTGACCTTGTGTTATGTTCAGTGCATTGTTACATGCCTTTACTTCAGTTTGATAACGGAAACAATGGGTGGAATTTAAAAATATTAATATAATGATTCGTTTCGTACTGAAATGCAGAAATTGAGAAATTATTCCATTATTTCCATATGCTTGGCTCTTTTGTAAATCTACATTATACATCATATATTATACCCGTAACACGGTTCTAAGTTAGTCCCCGATGTGTGTGGAGTTATGTTACCCGCCGACCACGCTTCCCCAGCGAGCATGTCAGCTGAGAGCACCGGGGAAGTGAGACGTCACAACTGGAGAACTTGGTCAAGGTTGTTCGATTCTCTTCCGTCATTAATTTCTTCTAAACGAATTAAGATATGAAGAAATGAACTACATCATCGTGTAACCTATTTTTTTATAATCATGATTCCCAAGTTTCAAGGAGATCTGTTAAGAATTACGGAAGATATTAGCCATTGCAATTTCATGGGGATACCGAACAATACAAAGGCAGGCATTTCGCTAGTCAAGCCAGTTCACCTTGTACCCATAGAGTTAGTATATTATACACTAGAGATAGCATTGGCGCTGTAGTCGCGTGCGAAGTTGAACGAGCGCGCTGTTTGGCAAAAGCTGTATTGTTTGGCACTGTCACTACTGGAGCTTCCCGATAAATTGTATATACTTCTGTGAAGGAAAATGCCAGTCTCCTGTGCAACTTATGGCTGCACAGAGAGGTTCATAAAGGGCAGTGGCGTATCATTTCACAGGTATGTTTCCTTGAAATTCATTTCCGTGCGTAGCGTATACAATAATACTTTGGCCTACTTGGGCTGACTTCGCGATTGATTCCCCTGTCGGCGCGAATGAGTTTCTTTGGATCTTTCCTTGAAGACTGAAAATAAAGTTTTAGGAAATATAAGGGATGACATTTTCCTTTCGCTGAATGGCCATGCTTTTGAAAGCAAATATGCAGAAAAAACATGTGCATGATACCGAGCGAGTGGCTGCAGGCTTTAGGTCACGTAGCTGTCAGCTTGAACCCCACTGTCGGCAGCACTGAAGATGGTTTCCAATTTTTACACCTTAATTAAGGCCACAGTCGTTTCCTTCCCACTCTTAGCCCTTTCCTGTCCCATAGTCGCCGTAAGACCTATGTGTGTCGGTGCAACGTAAAGCAAATTGGTACAAAAAAGAAAATAAGTAAAGTTGTGCATGATAGCCTGGAACTGTGCTCCGCTTTTCAGTTTCTGTGTGTATTTATAGTATTAAAAGCTAATGGATATATTTTCTGCGTATACAGTTTGTTGCTTTCCCTTCGTATAGTACGTGTACTGTAGCAGTCCCCGTTCATACCTTACCAGACTTTAAAATTTAGAGCCTAAATGTGCAACACCGTGTGAACATCTGAGTCTTTTACTATCGTGAATATTATTCCCTTAAATGGCGATAGCACTACAGGCCTATACAAGCATAATACGTAAATTAATGACCGAGCGAGTTGGCAATGCGGTTAGAGCCACGCCGCTGTAAGTTTGCTTTCGAGAAATAGTGGGTTAAAACCCCACTGTCGGCAGCACTGAAGATGGTTTTCCGTGGTTTCCCATTTTCACACCAGGCAAATGCTGGGGATGAACCTCATTTAAGCCCATGTGCGCTTCCTTCCCACTCCTAGTCCTTTCCTATCCCATCGTCGCCGTAAGACTCATCTGTGTCGGTACGATGTAAAGCAAATTGTAAAAATTATTGTATTTTTCAGTTCTCTTCAATCATATAATTTACCACTTTCCCTTTCCATTTTACATTTTACAAGTTAAAATCTTAAAGCAAATCATACATTTCACGACAAGCTAAACAAAAACTCCATAATAGGCTAAAACCATAAGCGAGTGTCATATTTCCACTTGTAATCGCATTTAGAAAACATCGATGATAATAATAATAATAATAATAATAATAATAATAATAATAATAATAATAATAATAATGGATTTACGTCCCACTAACTACTTATGCGGTTTTCAGAGACACTAAGGTGTCGGAATGTTTTCCTACGGGAGTTTTTCATGTGCCGGTAAATTTATCTACAAGAGGTTGATATATTTGACCATCTTCAAGTATAAACGTACTGAGTTAGGCTCGAACCTGCCAACTTGGGCTCAGAAAGCCAGCGTCTAAACCGGCGATGACAATATTTTGTCTAGTTTACCCCAAAATCTCGCCAACGATTTTAGGCCTAAAAACTCTCTCATCCGCTTCGTACGAGAGAGGACATTTTCGGTCATTGGGCAGAATTATAGCAAATTCCTGGCCATTTACACAAAATATAGCAAAATATACGTGCCCTCCTTCTAAACGTATTTTGTTAGAAGACTTAATATGAACAGCAAATTGATTTTGTGTTACTTAACTGCACCTGAACACCGTCCTCTTTTATCACTCATTTCTCCTGTATTTTTGCTTTTAGGGCTCTCGTTTTTACTGGAGAGAAGCATCGCAAGTATACTGTAGTATCTGAGAATGTTTACATGTTAGAAATTTAAACCGTATCTACATCCACACAGTTTTAAAAGTCCCCAATTTACATTGATGAGTACGGCGGAGTGAGCTTTTTGCCAAACAGCTGGGATTTCAACATGCTCCGCTCGCTACAGTGATTCTCTCGTAGACGGTGGCGCCAATGCTACCTCTAGTGTGTTATTTACTAACTCTATGCTTGTACCACAGCCGAGATCGGACGGCCGGCTGTTGGGTGTTCTGCGGTCACAATGTAAGTCGTTAGCTCGACTCTCTGCGAAAGTTCATGTCCGCGTATTACGACGCACTACAAGACTTAGAATATTTTCGGTGTCGTGTGTGTTGTGACAGAAACTGCGCCTTAGATGAGATGTGAACAAGTTGAGGAGTGTTACCATTTACGAGAACAGTGTGACTGAAACTTACATTTTCTCACCAATACGATGTTACGCTAATACAATTCGATGTTCGTATATGAATGAAAGTAATTAACTTTACATTGAATGCTGAAAGTGTTGAAACGTGATCGTCAGTAAGACATCAAACTGTCCATGATCTTCTATTTGATCTTGACAAATAATAAACTGTGCTAGTAGTGGAATATAATCCAATATCTTCAGACTATTCAGGTTATTGAATTTACGGTAGTGAAGCATCACAGTGCATAGTTGTTCTACCAAAGGTGTTGGAACATTTTTTAAACTGTACGTCTATGTTACGAACGACTGATATAACTAATCATATTTAACAGTGTCGTCGAACTTTGACCTAATCTTCAGCGAAAGCGAGTGGGACTCGCTTTCGCTTGAAGAATAGGTCCATTGATCGGCACATCAATCGTTCTTTGTTGCTTAAATCATATAAGTAAAGATTCGTCAATATCTTTGTGCTCAGATAGACTGCCCGCTTGATTTTTAAAGAAATTTCTTCGTAAAAAGCTGTATTTTCTCTCTGCCCTTCCAAATTGTAGAAATCGTTCAGTGTGATACAATTAAGTCGCTATGCTGACGTTTATTTCCACGTGTTCTAATCGCCATATTATGCGAGACTTCTGTTCAATATTAAACACTTTCCTTTTATTTCGCGACATTTTCACAGCAATGCTTGCCTCAACTGTTTAACAGACTGATAAGAAGTGTTACATTGTTGTGAGCAATCCCCAAATATGTAACAAACAAAAATCACCACTTGACGTTATAGCATACAAATTTCTCCAAAAACGTGATCAAAGTAATCAAAATACGTCGTTTTATATCATATGTCGTAACAAGCGACGTCATACTACGAGATTTTTTTAAATACAATGTTTATATAGGATTTAGACGGGACCGTTAGATTACGCCGTTATATCCAATGCGTCGTTAAAAGCGATGTCACAATAAACGGTTTTGACTGTAGTTATTTAGAAGCGATTCTTAAGTTTAGTGAACAGGATGGTCTGCACGCCCTAAAGTGGGGTATTTTTATAGGTTCTCAAAATGTTAATTCAATCACTCACTACTACTGATCTGCATTTAGGACAGTCGCCCAGGTGGCAGATTCCCTATCTGTTGTTTTCCTAGCCTTTTCAAAGGCTGTTTTTCATGTATATTAACACGAATAAGCCATAAAATATTTTGCAGGGCCGATGATCTTATATGTCCGGCTCCTTTAAACAACAAGCATCATCATAAAATACTTTGCAGACCAATTCGTACAATAGATGTACGACCAGGAGTCCATTATAATATTTTCGCTGGTGGTCTTTTGTTGGGTGCTGTAGATGGGCTGGACGATGTGTATGTCCAGTGCGGTGCGGGACGTAGGCATGTTTAGTAAAGAATAAGGCAGTGTTTAATGTACCCGAGCCACATCAACTGCATGCTATTTGGTCCAGCTGAACGAAACATTATACTGTACACGTTTTTCAATTTTTAAAAGGGGGAAAATTCCATACCCCAATTATAGCCCAAAAATTAAATCCTGCATTGTGCTTTCCAGTGGTTCTTTATTCGTTCTGCTGTTCTGGGGTTTTCTGATTGATTTATTTTGATGTGCCAAGAGACTTGGGCCTTGGATGGTTCTTATTTGAGGATCCAACCAGCCTCTGGGCTGATGACCTAACAGACATACCGACGGGTATGGAACGAACTCTCGCCACAGAAAAAACTCCTAATAGAAAATTTTGTAAAAAGATAAAAAGAATGTATATCCAACGAAACCTTCTGTACGTAAGGTAATTTTATATTTGTGTGAATGTTCAGTGTGCGTGGGAGGACGGGTGAAAGTGAATGTGATCCCGAGTGGAGAGACTTTGTGGGTTAAGAATGAGTCGGCCTAGCTCGAGTACATATGGGAATTCACGTGTGTATACGAAGAATTACTTGAGAAGAATTACTTGAATGCACAACAAATCCCGTGAATATCATATATATTATTTCAGTAGTATAGATCCCTTTTGCGGCGCTCACAAGTAACCGATTGTGACAAATGAGCATTCAAAAGAAAGAAGAAGACATTAGCAGTGACGAAATGCACTCTCATTTCATAAATATAGATGTTTTAAAAAATGTACGAAGTGTGCGATTTGCAAATACTGTTGCTGTAGGAAAATACACGCCATCATTGCTGTCCACTTCACATTTTGGCCGCTGGGACGCCTGTTTTATGTCATAATATACTGTAATTATCTGCTAAGAAAAGAATGATAACAAAACCAAACATTATTTCCGGAACATTGGTCAGTATAATAATGTACTTTCATTTGCTTCCGTTCAAGTGGATACCGTAAATGTTAAAAAATCAAAGATTACAGTAAGTGGTAAGTAACACTGTCTAATATTGTACTGATTTGTGTAATCCTTAGTTCACCAGGGGTCTACTCCACAACATACTTTATGAACATGCGAGATTTCTCGCACGGTTCCCCTAACTTTTTTATTTATTTATTTATTTATTTATTTTCTAGGGGCTTTACGTCGCACCGACACAGGTAAGTCTTATGGCGACGATGGGATAGGAACGGCTTAGGAGTTGGAAGGAAGCGGCCGTGGCCTTAAGGCATAGCCCCAGCATTTGCCTGGTGTGAAAATGGGAAACCACGGAAGGTCCCCTAGTTATGTAAATACGTCTATGTAGATAGGGGAATTGTACGTAAGCACATTCTGTAGTCTATAATTTAATACTACAGGGAGTACAATTTAAGACTTCCCACGTCTGTTCACAGGCCGTGAGAATCTCCAAGCGGGTGCCATATGACTTGTGTCAAGCCTGGCGTTATAAGTGTTGACAGCTGAGGCAGCAGGATGTTTAGCTCTGTCGCTCAGTTCGCTACTAACGATTGGACTTTTGAAGTGTGTTGTAAGATTATTATCGCGATGGTTAAGTGCACTACAACGCAGATAATATTTTTGATTATCATTTGCACAAGAGGAAAAACCAGCTAAAATGTGCCTTCGAAAATTCCACAGATACTTTCCCGGTTCTACAGTACCATCAAAACGTTATGTGCATCAACTCGTTCAAAAGTGGCGTGGTACTGGTTCGGTAACTAATAAGAAAAAAACTGCGAAGGAGAACATCTCACATACAAGAGATGTTAGAAGATATACACATGGGCGCCCGCAAGGGGGGTTCCTCCTGGAACTCTAAAAAGGTTGATGTTCAATTGTTTAATATCATACCAGATTATTTCATAAACTGAAGTTACTGACAGTCATCTAACACATGTTATAACTGGAAATTTCTGTACACAATTTAATGATGCTGACGTTATATTGGTTCTTATATTCAGGAAAGATATTCTAATAACGTCATACATTAGGCTACTAATGGAAGCATTGCTTCAAATTTCCAATATGCTTACGCCTACCCTAGTTGTAGGTATGTTTCCATTACATCCATCATCATCATCATCATCATCATCATAATGAGTGGAGACTACCAACTTTTGCGACCCCTCGTACGGTACATTAGGAATTTTCCCTTGGCAGTGACCATAAGGGAAAGCACGTTCTGAAGATATTTTTAAAGTGTACCACACCTCTAGCGAAGCTCAACCCCGAAACCAGGGCCTCTCAAACGCCCAAAATCTCACGCGTGCAAATCGAGGCGCATAGGCTTCGGACACTGTGCATCGATCCGACTCGGCTCAACTCGGATGTAGTGTCCTGAGAGTGACGAAACATTCCGTGATAAACGGCTTAATCAGTGAAATAAATAAGCGCAGGACAACAACATAATAATCGAGCAACCTGTTTCGATTAAAGCAAAGACTTCAGAAAGTCCATTTCAATCGAACTGGGAACTTTCGTGGTTTTTTTTAATCAGTCGTGACGATAAAGCCAAATGCTTAATCCGTGGGACAATAATTATGTGATAAGTTAATCAAAAAGATCTATTTTCCAATACAAAGGCCGTGCTCAAATTCTACGAGATTTACCTACGCTGCATCGAGAAGCAGCTAAGTTTATTTCCATGTTTGGTTCCACATGCATATGTGAAAGATATTTTTTTCCTGTTTTGACTTGTACGAAAACTAGATTGCGTGCCAGTAGGCCTATTTCTGATTGTAATTTAGAGAAGGCTCTCAGAATAGGGAACATGCATGATCCGGGGTTTTAATTTAAAATATGCTAATCTGATTCAAAATTTCATGCAGAATTCAAAAATGTGATCAGAATGTACAAATAATAACTCCAAACATGATAAAAATCTACGAAAATGTCACGTCACGCAAGTACGCGATCTCATTGGTCTGACGTCATCGTACAGGTTGACTGAATTAGCAGACGAAAACACATAGTGCGCTGTGAGAAGCAGGATACACTTCGCGTATTTCTACTTTACGTTAGTGTCTAGTATGATTAAATTCGAGGTCTATACATCGGATAATAATCTGAGTGGTATATTTTAGACTCAAAATGAATCCTGCGCAGACAGTGAGGCAGAAAACTTATAAATGGTGTAGAGTTCCGATGTGCAATAGCACATCGCATACCATACCAAACAAATTGTTTATACATCTTCCAAAGACGCTAAAACTAGGGAGAAATGGATTTTGGCGAGCCAGAGAAATGCTGGTGATATATCGGGAAAGTCTACAGTTTATTTGTTTGAAGATTTTAACGTAAGATGAATTTGTTTGAATTTTCAAATCACTTCTCCATGTCCGCTGTTCTAGTGGTAAAACTTTAAATTTTAATGTATGATGCTTTATTTAAATGCTTCAATTACATCTTGGAATATGAAAGTAATAAACAGTGCATTAAATAATGCTGATTATTAAAGTATTCTCCAAACCTAACCTATGTTTTGGGTGATGCATGTCAAGATAATAAATCAAAGGGGTTATGAACCATTTTGACAGCTCTAATTCTACCAATATATCTTGGCATGGGACAGTTATGTATGTCTTTATTAATGAGCTTAATTGGTAAAGAAATTTAGGCTATATCTAAATACTCTATAATGTAACAAAGAATAGGCGTGTACATCATGAAAGGAAACAACGTGAATTTAACAAATGTATAACTCTACACAAAACCAATGCTTGTTTGTTGGGGTCTTATAAGTTAACAATGCTCCATTATAATAATTATCATAATATTAATGAAATAAATACCATAATTGCACAGGGGTGAAAATAGTGATGTAGGTGTTTAAAATATTATCCAACTTAGCCTAAGTTTTAGGTTATACAAGCCAAGTCAATAAACAGAAGGGTAAAAATACCGCGCGAGTTGGCCGTGCGGTTAGGAGCGCGCAGCTGTGAGCTCGCATCAGGGAGATAGAAGGTTTTGAACCCCACTGCTGGCAGCCCTGAAGATGGTTTTCCGTGGTTTCCCATTTTCACACCAGGCAAATACTGAGGCTGTACCGAAGGCCACGGCCGCTTTGTTCCCATTCCTAGGCCTTTCCTGTCCCATCGTCGCCATAAGACCTATATGTGACGGTGTGACGTAAAGCAAACAGCAAAAACAAAAACAAAAAAGTAAAAGTCACAGCACCCAAAGACATTCCTGTATTGAGCGACTAAAATGTCACCAGGACACTTTTCTTTCCTGATATGCTCAGCTTGTTAAAAGCCAAATGTAATTAATGTTATTGGCTTCACGCCCCGCTAACTACTTCTACGATTTTCGGAGACGCCGATGTGCAGGAATTTAGTCCTGCAGGAGTTCTTTTACGTGCCAGTAAATCTACCGACACGAGGCTGACGTATTTGAGCACCTTCAACTACCACCGGACTGAACCAGGATCGAACCTGCCAAGTTGGGGTCAGAAGGCCAGCACCTCAACCGTCTGAACCACTCAGCCCAACTTGTGAAAACTAGATGAAGTCATATTTATCTTTATCATGTTTAACTTTTTCCCTCCACAAAGATATTTAATTCTCTTTCATGGGCCCCGGAAGTGGGTAGGCCAGTTGCCCCAACCATAAATATATATTTTTTCAGAAATGATAGGTTATAGACCTACAGTACTATGATCTTTCTTTCTTTCCTTCTTTCTTTCTTTCTTTCTTAATCAGTTTATCCTTCAGGGTTGGTTTTCTCTCGGACTCAGCGAGGGATTTCACCTCTACCACTTCAAGGGCAGTGTCCTGGAACGTGAGACTTTGAGTATGGTGATGAAACTGGTGAGGAGGGCCATTACCTCGTCCAGGCGGCCTCACCTGTTATGCTCAACAGGGGCCTTGTTGGAGGATGGGAGGATCGGAAGGGATAGACAAGGAAGAGGGAAGGAAACGGCCGTGGCCTTAGGTGCCTGGAGGAAAAGTAGGAAAATACGAAAAACCACTTCGAGGATGGCTGAGGTGCGATTCGAAACCCTTCTACTAAGTTGACCTCCCGAGGCTGAGTAGACCCCGTTCCAACCCTCGTACTATTTGTTTTCAACTTTCATGGCAGAGCCGGGAATCGAAACCGGGCCTGCGGGAGTGGCACACATTAACCACTACATCACAGAAGCGGACTAGTACTATAATGCTACCTATATGTTTATGTTAGTGCTGAAATCCGATTTCTTACTTTACTAATGCTGAAAGCCCGAAAATGTAATGTTATTCATATCCAGGTTCGTTGTTATCCTAATACTATGGGTTACAGTACATTGCACGTATATAAAAGACGCCACTTACAAACTTGCTTGTTATCCGCTAATTTCTGCGGCCACAAAAGTCACATTTTTCAGGAATGATGACATCTACACATGGTAGATTGTCTGACTGTGCTGTTTTGAACCTTTCTTCTGTCATTTCGAAGTTATTCGCGATCATGAATAATAAACAATCGGCTTTTAGCAACGGCTGATGCACAACGGCTGGTAGAGCTCCATGCGGTACTGGATCGTGACGTCACAGCGCGCCGCTTACGTCAGAGGCCGTTTCACTCGCCTTGCGGAAAGGCACTATTAAATATTTTTTTAATGGTATAAAACAAGGCAACATACCACAATGTAATACGTTTACGTACTATTTCATTGGTGTACTTTTCAAAAAAAATATTTTTGAAAATGATGCATGTTCCCAATTGCTGTCAGCCGGTCCCTTGTTCCAGGCATAACAGGTACCATTGCAAAGATAAAGGAAAAGAAGAGCTAGAGAAGATAAATTGAAAGAGGGGTGTTTTAACACCGGTAACATTGTCCCATACAACAGCGTCACCGCACATAAACATTTCGCAGTGAGGGGAGAATCAGCGGGGAAGGTGGAGAAGGCGAAGACAGGCCGAACGGGTGAGACAGGTGTAGGAGAAGTGGAGTGGAGGTTTGCACTCTGGGCAACCTAGTGAAGTTGTCTTCAACACCTTGCGTCGTGCAGTGCAGTGCACGGGCGCATGCACCCTGAGAGGCCCTGCCCTAAACCAAGGTCGTGGTTTGCTGACTGGTAAGTTATTAGTCCCGTAAGGTCGTGCTTACGAATCGGATTATTTATTGTGCTCACACCTAATTTTACGCCGTTTCATCTTACCGCAATCTTCGTTCGTGCTGCGAAATGCGTATATCGTTAAATTTAAGGCGTGCAATAATACGGTGGCTAATTTCTTGCGAAGAAAGTGACGATTATATAATAGAACGGCAGCCTGCTATTGCTGTTGTACAGTACGTTCTTAACTTCTTGTGTTAAATAATCTACAATAGAATCACTGTATAATAGTTCAATGATTCTGCGATGTTTGTGTTATTATCAAAGCGGCTATAATAGTGCCGGCCCCGCGGTGTAGGGGTAGCCGAACGCCCCGGGTTCGATTCCCGGCCAGGTCAGGGATTCTTACCTGCATCTGAGGGCTGGTTCGAGGTCCACTCAGCCTACGTGATTAAAATTGAGGAGCTATCTGACTGTGAGATAGCGGCCCCGGTCTAGAAAGCCAAGAATAACGGCCGAGAGGATCCGTCGTACTGACTACACGGCACCTCAAAATCCGTAGGCCTTCGGGCTGAGCAGCAGTCGCTTGGTATGCCATGGTCCTTCGGAGCTGTTGCGCCATGGGGGGGGGGCTATAATAGTGAGAACTGATTTAGTAATTTCTATCTAACTTAGCGGTTATAAATTGCTAATAAAAATCAAACGATCTAGCGACTTTTATGCATAGGAATGGTTATAAGACGGTTTTTCAAAAAGGCTATACTTAGTAACTTAAGTGAAGGGACTGGAAGTTCTGAGGAAATAAGTGCGTCAAGTGACAGTGTTGAACAGAAAAAAAAAAAAGAGTGCAGTGTTCGCGAACTGGAATCTTCACAAGATATAGAACAATGCTGTGATAAAGCGTAACTCCAACGGGGGATTGTTTTTTTCTATTTGCTTTACGTCGCACCGACACAGATATGTCTTGTGGCGACGATGGGATAGGAAATGCCTAGGAAGTAGAAGGAAGCGGCCGTGGCCTTAATTATGGTACAGCCCCGGCATTTGCCTAGTGTGAAAATGGGAAACCACGGAAAACCATCTTCATGGCTGCCGACAGTGGGGCTCGAACCCACTATCTCCCGATTACTGGATACTGGCCGCACTTACGCGACTGTAGCTATCCAGCTCGGTACGGGGGATTGTTAACGAAGTGTTTCTGAAATATGAAAGTTACTGAAAAGACACTAAGCATGTTCCTAACGTAGAAAAATATGATACTCTTAAGTACGAATGACTGTTAAAACCATAGATTCCACAAGTAACCTACGATTTTAAAGGTGATTTGAGAGCTGGAAGCAGTCGCGCTTTCAGACACCAGTGGTTGAAGGATTATTCTACGCGGCTATGCTATTCTCGTGAGGAAATGAAGGGCGCTTTATGTCGAACGTGTATTCTGTTTAAGCCGAGCGTTAAAAGAGGTCTTCCAAGGATCATTCATTACGAAACCTTTCACAAAATAGGACTTCAATGCCAGCGCCAAAGACCATATAAAATCAAATTGGCATAGAAAATCATCAGAAAGGCGAAAAACGTTGTGGATATCTATTATGGAAGGCAACTAACGGTAGCTGATCGAATCAATAGTACTCTCCACCATCAGAACAAAATAGAGGCTGGAACCTATTTTGTCAACTTCGAGTATCATTTTCTGTGGCACCCATGATATCTCACTTCAAGGCAAAAAGTCAAAGGAATTTTCCTTGATTTATTGGAAATCCGCCTAGAGGCGGGGAGATGCTCTACTACAAGAACACCTCTCAAATTATGCAAAAAATGCCAAGTATACTACTCATCGAATTAAAAAATAAGATTTTGTGAACAGGAATTACGAGAGATACTGGTTACGGAAGCAAATTCATGCAATGCCTTCCTTCTCTGTTATCGCTGACGAGACAGCTGACATCTGGAACCGAGCGGCTGTCTACTGGAATTCGGTTCGTCAATAATACATCTAGTGATGATTTGAAAGTATGTAAAGAATTCCTTGGGTTTCAGTCTTTGGAAGAAATGAATGCCAAATCAATCGCAAACTCAATTTTGAACTTTTTAACAAGCTCTGGTATGGATTTAACCGAACTACGTGGTCAAGGATACGACGGTTGTGCTAGTATGACAGGACGTAAAGGTGGAGTTGCAAAATCAATAAAAGATAGGGACCAAAAGGCTATTTTCTGTCACTGTTCTAGTCGTAAACTTAACCTGGCAATGAACTCTCGGTTGTAAATATTGCGGCAGGTACCATCAAAGAAATAAGTCACTTTTTGGTGAAATTCCACTCCGAAGAAAGCAGATCTGCAACTTACCTCTTTTCTGTGAAACAAGATGGTCCTCAAAGTATAAAAGCATTAGACTTTTTTCAGAAAACTTTTCCAGTATCATGAAGGCTCTCGAAAATATTTCTAACTGCCGGAGTTTCAATTCCAAGACTCGACAACGTGTACATACCTGCACTGTTCAGTATCGAACTCGGCCTTTATTGTTGCAATGCACGTAATGGTAAAATACAGTGGCGTTTTAGAAACCGTAACAAACTCGCTTCAAGCGGAAGGACTGGAGATCTTCATAGAGAGCATATCTTGTTGCTTCTTGGTCTTGTTAAAAAGCAAGTATCAGACGCAATTACCACCTTCGAAGAATAATGGTAGATGCTGAGGGCACAGCTTCTACGAGTAATAGTGGATTTGAAATAACGCTCCCGCGCCTCGCTGCCAAGCAGCGTCACATGGCGAACCACAGGAACTAGTGCTGAGGACTATTACAGAGTTTCTTGTAAATGTTTCATTCTACACTCCCTACATGGACTCACTGATACAGTGTCTAAAATCGCGTTTTGGAGAACAAAACAATACCATACTGAGGCTGTATTCTCTCCATCCTTGTGTTATGAAAATATTAAGGAAAATGTTTTTGCATTCCATGAAAGTTGTTTATAATATCTACAAAATAGACAGGTTAATGGTGGACAGAATTGTGATACGACGTGTGGCAAACCAAGTACTGTAAACCAGATATGAATTTCCTGGAACATTTAAAAAAACGTAAGGATTTATACCCAAGCGTATGTGTTGCTTTAGAAATTTCCATTTCACTGCCCGCGACAACGTGCACAACGGAGAGGAGTTTCAGCACGCTTCGTAGGATGAAACCTTGGCTTAGATCAACATTGAGAAACGATCGACTTAGTGGGCTTTGCATGCTCTCTTTGCACCGTGAAAGAATGACAGAGGACAAGCAGAAGTTAATTAAAAACGTTCACACACGATGTTCTAGAGAAGCTCCTAGTGCCCGATTCATATGTTTAAGGGCATATTATTATGCAAAAAAATCATTTGAACAATTTGTGTCAGGTTTAAGCGTGGTTTACGTCCATTTATATAAAAATAATGGATAATATTTGTCAAATATGTTTCGATTGAATAAATGTGTGTGCTGGAAAACTTATTACAAAACTAAGCCTTCATATTAGTAACGCTCCTAAGTCAGTACAGTTTTTTTAATTCGTACTTTTTTCTTTTCATTTAAATTAGACAGAACATTTTGCCTAGCCAGTGCTTTTTGCCACTGCCGTGAAACTAAGTGTGTGAGGAAATAAAATGCTATTTGTTTTACGTCGCACCGACACAGATATGTCTTATGGCGACGATGGGACAGTAAAGGCCTAGGAATGGGAAGGAAGCGTACGTGGCCTTAGTTAACGTACAGCCGCAGCATTTGCCCGGTGTGAAAATGGGAAACCACGGAAAACCATCTTCAGGGCTGCCGACAGTGGGGTTCGAACCTACTGTCTCCCGAATACTGGATACTGGCCGCACTTAAGCGACTGCAGCTATCGAGCTCGGTGGAAATAAAATGAACATTACAAAGTTTGTTACTTCGTACAAGTGTTTCATTATTCTAACAAGAGCACTGCAAGATTTTCATGATTGGCTGTGAAGAAGAGGAAAAACGTAGTGATTCACTGTAACGGTGAGTACAAAATATTTTTTTTTAACTGGAAACATTTTTTAAAGTAACTGACAAAGTATTCTATTGTGTGTGCTATTCGAATAATTAGCCAGGTTGAGTTTTAGGGATACTTGCGGGCGCCCATGGCTATACAGGCAAGACCGCAAGTCGGACCACGCAAGTCATTTTGGAGATTCCCCTCAAGAAATGGGTATTTCACGTACATCAGCACGTAATGCAACAAAATTACTACATTTACGTTATTACCGGACTAATTCCGTCCATAGCATACAGCCTATAGATTTCATTTCAAGAAGACTGTAATTGGCCAATGAAGTGTCCACGATGGTATCGTGGATCCAAGCTTACCTTTATGAGTGACGAAGTGTGGTTTCATTTGATTTGATATGTCGATTCGCATAACAGAACCTGCACATTTTACAGCCGAGACCTCTGCACGAATTGAAAGTAGGTGCTTGGTGCGCTACTAGTGCCCGACGAATTATCGGTCCGACATTTTGTCAGGACAAAATTACTTCCGACCGTTATACTCACAAAATTCTTGAACCCCCTTTCCTACAACCACACAACCTTCAACATCCTTGCACTTCTCCTTTAGCCATTCTTTCTTTTTTTTTCTTTTTTTTTTTTTTTTGCTAGGGGCTTTACGTCGCACCGACACAGATAGGTCTTATGGCGACGATGGAATAGGAAAGGCCTAGGAGTTGGAAGGAAGCGGCCGTGGCCTTAATTAAGGTACAGCCCCAGCATTTGCCTGGTGTGAAAATGGGAAACCACGGAAAACCATTTTCAGGGCTGCCGATAGTGGGATTCGAACCTACTATCTCCCGGATGCAAGCTCACAGCCGCGCGCCTCTACACGCACGGCCATCTCGCCCGGTTAGCCATTCTTCCTTAGCAGTGCACTTTCTATGCACTTCATTCTTTAATCGCCTGTATTCCTTTTTTTTCCCCTCTTCATTTTTGTGCATTCTTCTACTTTCGCCGTTCATCAATCAGGTCTAGTATTTCCATTGATTCTTAGGTGATTTTTCCTTTTTTTTTTTCCTATCATTTCTTCAGCAGCCCTAGAGTCCGCATTCTTCACGACTGTCCATTCTTCCTCTATTGTGTTTCCCTAGCCTTTTCGTGTAGTCCCTGTGGAATATGTTCCTTAAAACAGTCACTCACACTCTTTTCTTTCAACTTGCCTAGATTCCACCTCCTTGTATTCCTCCCTTTTTTCAATTTATTCTTTTGCGGCGTTTGAACCAAGTATTAGCAAGAAGTAAATTATGATCGGTGCAGAATTCAACCCGTCGACTTCATCTTTTATTCCTTTTTCTCAATCCAAATTCTCCTACTGTATTACCTTCTCTTCCTTGGCCTACCACTGCATTCCAGTCCCCCATCATAATTAGATTCTCGTCACCTTTCACATATTGTACTAAATCTATCGAATACTATGTGGCCAAAAGTCTCCGGACACCCCTTGCTGTAACTAATAGTGCGTAGGACCGCCTTTTGCTACTCTTATAGCGTTTAATCTTCAAGGAAGACTCCACCCAGTTCTGATAGAAGGTGGAATTTGTCTCCATTCTTCCTGAAGCATTGTGAATAATTGTTGCTGGATTGCTGGGCGATTAGACCTGGCACAGAATCGACGCTCTAACTCATCCCAAAAATGTTCGATGGGGTTGAACGACGGGGCTTTGAGCAGGTCAGTCAGGCCAGCACATCCTCCTGATTTTGCGAACCATGATACAATTATTTTTACTTTGTGGACAGGAGCATTATCGTTCTGATACAGTATAAATCCGATTCCAAATTGCTGTCACAGAGTGGGAAGCAAGCTATTGACTTAAATGTTTTCAATTAACACCTGTAATCATCGTGTCATCGACAAGAAATAATGGTCCGAGCTCAAACGAGGAAAAACAGTCCCAGATCGTCATACCACCTCGGCCGAATTTCACTCTCGCCGCAACACACACTGGGAAATGACTGTCGTCAGGTCTATAGGCGCCTATCCGAGTACCATACTATATACCGTTACTCATCACGCCATAAAACCTTGCAATGCTCCACAGACCAATGAAGCGTTGATTGCCCCACTTTAAGCGACTCGTGCATTCGTTCGTGTGCATCAGTGGCCTCCGGTCAGAAGCCTGGCCCTGAAAACAGTCCTCGACGAATAATTCTGTCATTTATCTCTGTCCCTGAACTGCAACGGAAGTCCTCTGCAATAATTTACAAGGTCGTCAGAGGATTGGCTCGTTCAGTATGCCTTTGAGTTCGGCGGCCCCTATTAATTTCTTACGCCTGTTAGAGCGATGATTGGGTTCAGTGCTTCCGCAACATTTCCACTTCACAATATCATCGCCAACAGTGGACCTAGGCACATGTAATTCACGTGAAGTCGGGCGGTATGCCGAAACTTGTGAGCCCCGACAATCACGCCCCATTAGAACTTAATTCTCTACGTTGACTTATTCCGACAGAAAAAAAAAAACAACGGCTACGGTGTTCACACATTGTGCATCCACTTATATACCCTCAGATTCATAACAGGATGTCGTACACAGCGCGTTCAGTAGGATGTCCTGAGACTGTTGGCTACATAGTGCAGTTTTTCAAGGTTTTCCCGCTTCAAATCCAGATAAACGCCCGGACGGAACCCAAAATACAGACTACGACCGCACACTTTCCAATCCTACTACTGCCACCTTAATTACAAATACGCACACCACATAAAACATGCTATCAACCCAAACATCTCTCCCTCTTCCTAAATATACTGAATATTCGAATCAGTAAAGGCTATTAGAAAAGAACTATAGAGGATCTGAAAGCAACGTTAAAAACTACAGTTTTATTGATGATGATGATGATGATGATGATGATGCTTCTGCTTGTTTTAAGGGGCCTAACATCGAAGGACATCGGCCCCTAATGGAACGAGATGGACATGATATACGACAGTTAAAATGTTAAAATGTATCCACTGACTAGAGTTTAAAAAATGGTGATGAAGAAAAATGAGTATGAGATTAAAGCAATCAGTGGGATATAATTCGCAATGCCTTATTTTCTAATAAGAGAAAATACAGGAAACAAAGGAATAAGGCATTGCCTGGTAGTACAGGTATATATATATAACTTAAGTTAGACGTTAAAATAACACAAACTACGCAACACAAACTAAAATGAAGTCAATGGGATAAAAGCGCAACTGACACAAAAACACTAGGACAAAGGAAACCATTACACACGATAAAACAGACCACTATCCCTCATAAAGCGGATGAGATCTGCTGACTACTCGTCATCTCGCAAGATAAGGGAGATTGTACTCGGGAGATTAAGACTACGGCGCAGATCGACCAGGTCCACACACTCCGTAAGGATGTGTACCACGGTAAGATGATCGCCGCAAGTACACACCGGAGGAGGTTCTCCTTTCAATAGATGGGAGTGAGTCAGCCTTTAACCGCTCTCAGCTTATTTGGAAGCGGAGTGGCCTGCCACTCCATATCCCAATGGAACATAACCAGATGTCTCAGCTGAGAGCGAATATCACTTGCTGGAACCTTGAAAGGCAATGGGGACAGTGTTACTGCCTCCTTGGCTGCCTTATCTGCGAACTCGTTTCCCTCTAAATCCATGTGGCTTGGGACCCACAGAAACGTGATTCTGGCGCCGGCATCCGAACACCCGGCCAGCAGGTCCTGGATCCGCTGCACCTGAGGGTGCTGAGGGAAACAGGTATCAATAGACTGTAGCGAACTCAAGGAGTAAGTACACACAAGAAAGTGTCGGCACTCATCGGACAGTGCGTACCGCAGAGCTTCACAGATAGCACAGAGCTCTGCTGTGTACACACTACAGGTTTCCGGGAGAGCAAAAAGAAACCTATCAGTGTCGGCAACGAACGCACAGCCCACTTTAGTGCCTGTTCTCGAGCCATCCGTGTAAACGACTGAACCTGGACACCGGCCAACAACGGACAGAAAGAGCCCCCGATAAATCGAAGGGTTCGTGTCTTCCTTCGGGCCAGTGTGCAGTTCCAGGATTATTTCAGGACGTCGTACCACCCACGGAGGTACCCAACTTGGTTGTCTGACAAGGCAAATAACCGAAGGTACGTGGAACAATCTGTGACTGCTATCCAAGTGTATTACAACCGGCCGCGTTGCTCGAGGACAAGCAGCGTGTAGCAAACTGTTGCCGTTGTTGAATACGCAAGGATAGCTTGGATGAAGTGGCATCTGTCGCAAACTTGCAGCATGCGAAAGGAGCATTTGCTGGCGCCACAGGTATAGTGGAGGCACACCAGACTCAGCGAGCAGGCTAGCAACGGGGCTTGTACGAAAAGCTCCCGTCACCAACCTAACCCCGCTGTGGTGGATGCTGTTCAACTTCGCAAGGACGCAGGGTCTTGCTCAGCCATATGCTGCACGAGCCGTAGTCTAACCGGGATAAAACATGTGCCCTATAGAATCGTAGGAGCACCGTGCGGTCAGCACCCCAGTTAGTGCTGCTAAAAAAACTTCATGATATTCAGCTCCCTAGTGCATTGCACTTTTAACTGCTGCACGTGTGGCTCTCACGATAATTTATTACCAAAAAGGAGCCCAAGAAATCTGTGTCAACTACGGGAAGAGCGACATTTCCTAGATAAAGTTCAGGAGGCAGGTGAAGAGTAAGCTGACGACAAAAGTGGACAACATAGGTCTTTGTGGTGGAAAACCGAAAGCCATGTTCTAAGGTCCACTTTTCCACTCTCCTAATAGCTTCCTGTAATTGTCGCTCTGGGACTGCCATATTACGCGAACTATAGTACAGAGCAAAATCGTCAACATATAGCGACGGTATTACTGCTGAACCAGCAGCAGCGACAATACCGTTTATGGCAATCGCGAACAGAGTGACACTAAGAACCGATCTCTGTGGGACTCCATTTTCCTGAACGTGGTATTGCGAATATGTCCTCCCTACTCGGACACGGAATAGACGGAAGGACAAAAAATTCGCAATAAATACCGGCAAGTTACCTCGGAATTCCCACTGATGCAGGACTGAAAGGATACCATATCCCCATGTGGTGTTGTATGCCTTCTCTAAGTCAAATAAAACATCTACCAAATGCTGTTTGCGGAGAAACGCATACTGGATAGAGCTCTCCAGGCGTACCAAGTGGTCGGTGGTCGATCGAGCGGCTCGAAAACCACATTGGTACTCGGACAAGAGTCCTTGTTTTTCCAGACACCACACAAGTCGGCGATTTACCATCCTCTCAAATAGCTTACACAGGCAATTTGTAAGACAAATCGGTCTGAAACTGCCTGCATACTTAGGATCTTTGTCGAGCTTGAGGACAGGAATGACGATGCCCCCTCGCCACTGAGACGGAAAATCACCCTCTATCCTGATTCGGTTGAACACACGAAGACATCCGCGAAATGACTAGCTAGATGGTTAGCAATAGAGAGTGGTTCAGTGACGATACTGCCTGCAATGGAAATTGCCGGTACAGAAGATGATCCTTGGATACCCAAAATGCGTCGAAGTTTAGTCCACACTTGAGATGGAATATGTGACGTCATAGACGACACACATCTCTCCCACGAAGCTTTCTCAGTTTGGCGAATAAGAACTCGCGCCTTAGCACGGAGTTTCTTAAATGTTACCAAGTTGGCCACAGTAGGCTGCCTACGATAACGTTTATGGGCTCGACGGCGTTCTTTGATAGCAGCTGCAATTTCTTCGTTCCACTAAAGAACGAGTTTTCGGCGAGGAGGCCCGGAGAAGGAAGGAATGGACTCCTCAGCAGCAGCAGCAAGGATAACTAGTGTTATATAAGTTATTTCGCCGTCTACGGTCCGCGTGGTATCGGCGTTAAAAGCAGCTAGGGATGTGAACTTTGGCCAATCAGCGTGTTTAAAAATCCATCGAAGGGGAGCCTCGACGGATTTTTGTTTCATTAAAGTAAGGATGACGGGAAAATGGTCACTGTCACAAAGATCGTCGTGTGTATTCCACCGAAACAGCGGAACCAATGTTCGGCTGCATAGACTTACGTCTATATGATAATATGTGCCGTAAAGTGACTTGGTTCCCCTGTGTTCAAAATACATAAATCCAGCTCTGTTGCTAATGTTTCCAACACTCTTCTCCGGGGGCAAGGCGTCTCAGAGTCCCATATGGGATGATGGGCGTTAAAATCGGCCAATAAGAGGGAGGTGGAAGCTGATCTATAAGATCAGTGACAATTTATGTTAATAGGCTTGGCTGGTGGAAAATAAACATTACACACTGTTGCTATGACAGGCAGCGGAACGCGAACATCTACAGCCTCCAGCGGGGTTCTTAATGGAAGCTCTTCGCTGCAGGTATCAGAACGGACAAAAATGCCAACGCCACCGGAAGCCCGGTGATCATAATGTCGTTGTGTCGAGTATAGTCGAAAATTTCTCAAGACCGTATGATGACCTGGTCTGAAATTTGTTTCCTGAATACAGACTATACTCGCCGAATATTCGCTAATGAACTGGCGCAGCTCAGCAAGATGCCTATCATAACGTTACAATTCCATTGTAACTGTGCCATATTGTGAGTGTGGACTTCTGAGGTTTAGGTTATTAGCAGCGTAATGCTACCTAACCTACACTCACATCGCCATCTCGTCACCAGACGAGGTGATACATGCCTTGAATTTCTTCGACGTAGTCCGGTGGCGGGGTTCCTTCATACGAGGGGAGCGCGCAGGTTTTCCAGGAGGAAGACCCGCTGGCGCAGAATCAGGCCCTCCAGGTGGAGGGCGTGAGGCCCCATTTGTAGGAGATGTGGAAGAACGCCTGGTAAGGGCGCTCTTCTTCCCCGCCGTCGATTCTTCTTTAGAGGGGCTGGGAGATGATTTCCCAGCCCTGGTCGATGATGCCGCCTCCACCGGCTTAGGGCCGGCTTTCGCCGACCTCATGGAGGAAGGAAACGTTGTCTACTTACCCTTCTGTGCCGGCGTAGGTTTCGTAGCCGACACAGGCTTATTGGTGGTCGAAGGCCGGGATGGACCCGCCTTCGAGCTCGTTCTCTTTGCGGCGTTGCTCACAGGAGCAACTGCCGCCTTGGGTGCAGCGATCTTCTGGAAAGGTGTTCCAGTTGAAAATCAGGAACCTGGGAGAGACTGTGCTGTCATACTGCAGTCTAGTGTCTTGGCCGGGGCATTCTGAGAATTAAACTTACGGCGCGCTTCCTGGTAGGAAACACCATCCAGGGTCTTTATCTCATGGACCTTTTTCTCACTCAGATAGGTCGTACAGTTCCGATCCCGAGGAGAATGAAGACCAGAGCAGTTAGTGCACTTGTACGGAGGTATGCACTCCTCCGCGCCGTGAGCTACTTTCGCACATGTACCACACACAGGCCGATTCGAACAGCGAGATACCATGTGTCCGAATCTCTAGCATTGATAGCACCGCATAGGAAGCGGGATGTACGGCCTCACATTGCAACGATAGGTTGTTACCTTGACTTTCTCTGGCAATACTGACAATTTGAAGGAGACTATGAATGCACCCGTGGCAACGCTTTCACAGTTGACTTTGCGCGTAACGCGCCGGACGTGTGTCACGCCACGGTGCTTCATGTCTTCCATCAATTCATCGTCAGTGTTCAGAATAGGATCACTGTAGAAAATAACGCCCACGAACCAGATTCAAGGTTTTGTGCTCTTCCACTTTGACGGGGATGTCGCCAAAGTGGTCGCACTTAAGCAACTGATCGGCTTGGAGCGCAGTGCTCGTCTTCAAAAGCAAACCACCATTGTGCCTTTTCTTTAGATCCTCAAGTTCACTGTATACACCTTCGATGTGTCGACTGAAAAGTATCGATTTAACCTGCTTGAAATCTTGCCCATTGGTTCTGGTAGCAGCCAGGAACCTAGGGAAGCTGGAACCCAGACTAATACGCTGCGCTTGTTCCCAAGGGGTTGCCCTCCCCCCTTAGGGAATCAAAAGTTAAAGACGTGGGTAGCGAATTACCCGAGATGGCAGGCGGAAGTTGTTTCGACGCCATGCCCGAAATCATCCTCCCCGAATGCCACCCACTCCGATGAGGGGTCTCTGTAGCCGAACCAAGCAGCCAAAGCAATACCCACTTGGTCATAGCCGGTACTGCCCGGGGTCCGATGTTGGACGGGAGGACTGAGGCAATGAGTACTAGGACTCCCTTCCTCCAGTCACCCGCAATAGCATGTACCCTACAGCGTGTACAGAGCACTAAATATACGTAAAAATAATTAATAAGAATATGTCCTTCTGGCATTCGGCTGTGCGGAGACATGTGTTGTCAGGCGGATACTACTGCCCGGGTGCATGACACTCCCACCTGCCGCTTCCTGCGGGCTTTGGAGCGTAGTCGCACACGTAGGAGCTCCATCGCCGAGCAGCACGCACATCAACAATTTTGAAATGATCTACAATTAACCCTCAAAAAAACAATTAAAAAATAAATAGGGGACCATGGCCACATGACCCTTTAAGTCGCCTTCTACGACAGGCAGGGATTACCTGTGAATGTATTCAGCCCCTCCCATCCACAGGAGGTCCAAACCGCAATCCATGACCGCGCCTAGGTCGCCCCTTTTAGTCGCCTCTTACGACAGGCAGGGGATGCCGCGGGTGTATTCTACATGTGCGTCTCCCACCCGCAGGGGGTACAGTTTTATTAAATCATATTCCTGTATAGCGTCCTCACTTTTAGATAACAATAGTAGCATAATTTCAGTGCGTTTATGTTCATGAACAGCATTATCGGCATTCGTTTTGTTAACGTAATTTTACGTGCTGCCGGAAATACTTATACAATCAACTCAATTGGAAGATTAAATGAATCATTATCAGAGTCAGTGTTTATATGTAAATACCGGTAGGTATATCTTTGATTTTACATTAAAGTTAAATTTTTTTTATATGTTTACGAATTAGGTTATTTGGAGTAGTTCCTCTTACGTCGCACTAGCACAGATAGGTCGTATGGCGACGATGGCACAGGAAAGGGCTAGGAGTGGGAAGGAAGCGGCCGTGGCCTTAATTAAGGTACAGTCCCAGCATTTGCCATTGTAAAAATGTGAAACCACCGAAAACCATCCCCAGGGCTGCCGGGATTGGGGTTCGAAAACCATCCCCAGGGCTGCCGGGATTGGGGTTCGAACCCACTATCTCCCTAATATTGGATACTGGACGCACTTAAACAACTGCAGCTATCGTGCTCGGTGCTTATTTGGAGTGATTTAAGACATTTGATGTGTCCACATTTGGGAGTGAAATATATACTTTTATATATTTCAAAAAAAAACTGGCCAATCTTCACAAAATTGAAAGTTTTATTTGAAATATGTTCCATATTTTATGGTTACAAACATATTCTTGTCAGATAATTGTTTAAAATTTATCTTATTAGCATCTGAATTCCAAAGCTGGATTCTTTCATTTCTATGGAATACTGAAAACAAGTTTTGCGGTATGCACATTCTTTTGTTTATTGCTTGGTCTCTATTTTGTCCGTTAGTCAATTCCCGTGACAATAGAATTCTTTGTATCTTATCAGAGCAAGCCTTGTACAGGCAATTAGCAGAGCATTAGCGCCAATTAGGTTAACCTGTTCTGTTCAGTACTTCAGGAACCATCAACAACTGTGTATGAGCTTTGAGTGCATCTTCAGTGTGGTTTTACGTATTTGTCCATTAAGATTGTATGTCAGTGATATTCCGCGCGAAGGACTCCACAAATGGAAAACCAAAATGTCTGCCAGAAAAACAGCGTCTAATTCTCAGTGATTTCTGGCGCAACAAATTTTGACAGAAAAACAAGGATAACAATACGTTAATAAGCAAAGAAAAACATATATTTCTATCAGATATGCAACTGAATGTGAAGACTGACTTTAGTAACGACCTTTGTTGAGCGCAGATAACACTACAAGTTAACCCATGCTTCAAGGTGTCCCTGGATAAATATATAGTGCAGAGTATACAAGACCAGTCAGCATTAAGGAAGAACTATGCACAATTGATATACGAAGAAACGCTGGGGGAAATAAGGACATCTATACAAGACACTACAATATGGGTATCACTTGAGACGACAGACAGCGCATCCGAGGTTTTGTATACATGTAACAAGACCATAGCCAAACGAAAGCAACGGCAATTCTATAGCTGCATGGTATTAGATATGAAAATGTGCTGATGCCGCTGAGTGATGCAGCTCTGTACACGGTCAAAGTTGGTAAAACGCTGAAAGTAATATACCCGAAGATGATTCACTTCACTTGAGCATCCCACGCCCTTCAGTGGTGGTGATGACGATGCTTGTTGTTTAAAGGGGCCTAACATCTAGATCATCGGCCCTAATGGTACGAAATGTTATGACAATTTAGAAGTCCATAATCCTCCACTGACCAGAATTCGAAAACGTGAGGACGAAGAATGAACGGATGGATATGAATTTAAAACAATCAGTGGATCCGACCCGATGTATGCTCGGAAACGTTGGTGTCCATGTATAAGTACTGTCCAATCACGTCAGTTGATGTAGAACGATCATTCTCAGCCTATAAACTCATTTTGACGGACAATAGACATAGTTTGTCTCCAGAAAACATTGAAAGACTACTAGTTACCTATTGTGATGCTTCCTTTTGCAATAAATGATACCTGTAAATAGGTACATACATACATACATAATCATTATAGACTGTTATGCCTTTCAGCGTTCAGTCTGCAAGCCTCTGAGAATTTTCTAAACATCGCCACAATCCTCGATTTGCAAGTAGTGTTGTGGCCTCATTTAGTTCTATACCTCTTAAATCATTAGAAACCGAGTCTAACCATCGTCGTCTTGGTCTACCTCTACTTCTCTTACCCTCCATAGCAGAGTCCATTATTCTCTTAGGTAACCTATCCTCCTCCATTCGCCTCACATGACCCCACCACCGAAGCCGGTTTATGCGTACAGCTACATCCATCGAGTTCATTCCTAAATTAGCCTTTATCTCCTCATTCCGAGTACCCTCCTGCCGTTGTTCCCACCTGTTTGTACCAGCAATCATTCTTGCTACTTTCATGTCTGTTACTTCTAACTTATGAATAAGATATGCTGAGTCCACCCATCTTTCGCTCCCGTAAAGCAAAGTTGGTCTGAAAATAGACCGATGTAAAGATAGTTTCGTCTGGGAGCTGACTTCCTTCTTACAGAATACTGCTGATCGCAACTGCGAGCTCACTGCATTAGCCTTACTACATCTTGATTCAATCTTTCTTACTATATTACCATCCTGGGAGAACACACAACCTAAATACTTGAAATTATCGACCTGTTCTAGCTTTGTATCACCAATCTGACATTAAATTTTGTTGAATTTCTTACCTACTGACATCAATTTAGTCTTCGAACGGCTAATTTTCATACCATACTCATTGCACCTATTTTCAAGTTCCAAGATATTTGACTGCAAGCTTTCGGCACAGTCGGCCATTAAGACCAAGTCGTCAGCATAGGCCAAACTGCTTACTACATTTCCACCTAACTGAATCCCTCCCTGCCATTTTATACCCTTCAGCAGATGATCCATGTAAACTACGAACAGCAAAGGTGAAAGATTACAGCCTTGTCTAACCCCTGTAAGTACCCTGAACCAAGAACTCATTCTACCGTCAATTCTCACTGAAGCCCAATTGTCAACATAAATGCCTTTGATTGATTTTAATAATCTACCTTTAATTCCATAGTCCCCCAGTATAGTGAACATCTTTTCCCTCGGTACCCTGTCATATGCTTTCTCTAGATCTACGAAACATAAACACAACTGCCTATTCCTCTTGTAGCATTTTTCAATTACCTGGCGCATACTGAAAATCTGATCCTGACAGCCTCTCTGAGGTCTGAAACCACACTGGTTTTCATCCAACTTCCTTTCAACCACTGATCGCACCCTCCCTTCCAAGATGCCAGTGAATACTTTGCCTGGTATACTAACCAATGAGATACTTCGATAGTTGTTGCAATCCTTCCTGTTCCCTTGCTTATAGATAGGTGCAATTACTGCTTTTGTCCAATCTGAAGGTACCTTATCAACACTCCACGCTAATTTTACTACTCTATGAAGCCATTTCATTCCTGCCTTCCGACTATACTTCACCATTTCAGGTCTAATTTCATCTATTCCTGCTGCCTTTTGACAATGGACCTTTTTTTACCATCCTTTCCACTTCCTCAAGCATAATTTCACCAACATCATTTTCCACTTCCCCATGAGCTTGGCTGTTTGCAGCACACAACCATTTTACATCTGAGGGCAATATTGGATCAGGAACAGCACCCAACTCCAAGACTTTTCCAGAATTGAGTTTACCATTTTGACTTCTATTTCAAAAACCTTAGTCAAATGTTCACTGCAACCTTTTACAACTAGCATCTCTGTGCATAAAAATTAAAGTGACTGAGTGAAAATGACTGATGGAATGCAATTTAACCTTTGGTGGTAAAATGCATATACCTTCCGAACACTGACTGTGCCCTTTATGTGCATATGAACCAAGCTTATGATGGTAGTGATGATGACGTATAGGCTCCGGAGAGGCTTGGTACATAACGCACATGAGCGACCTGCACGTCTGTGAGGATAGGGCCCTAACTACGACGAAATCTCATGTTGAAGACGGCACACACATCCAGCCTCAGAGCCAAAGAATTAACCAAGAAAGATGAATTTTCCTGACTCAGTCTGAAATCGACGCCTTGGACTAAAGGCCAACGTGCTAACCAGTTAGCCACGGTGCCGAAGAGCGTTCAATGAAACGCCAAACCATTGGGCTAGTACGCAGCAGATGTGAAAATATTGTGTCTAGGGGTAGTGCACTCACTCTGTATATTATTGAAAATGTGTTAAGAACTAAGCCATATTTTCTAGTGTCGGCTTAGTTGACGTTGAAGTCTTTTCAATCTGTCGAGAACACTAATTATAACACACACACACACACACCAATATAACATACCCGCAAAAACACACACTATTAAACAAATAGAGACATGTTTTACAAGAACATCCTCAGATTCTATCAAATCACGTTAAATCATGTGTAAAATCTACAATACTGTTCACATTGAATAAATTTGTCAGTGACTGAGAGTTGGTGATATTATGAACTAATAATATTCCAAGTCACCTTATTAATTTATAGAAATGTTTTTGTACTTATCTAAGCTGCTACAACTACTGCCACATAAGTAATCAGACTTTGCACTAACTGAACATACAAGGGTGTTGACCAGAAATACACAGCCTCTACTAAAATGAAGCAACAATAACACACTTTACATTAACATCCAGGAAATAGTTATCAGCCGAGACATGGACACTACCAGACAAGGTGTCAGGAGATTACAAAAATACACTCTGTTTCCTGTAAATTCCGTGGCTCTTCCTAACGTCAACACTCCGGTGTGATAATAATAAATAATAATACTAATCGTATAGCGTTCCTCTAATTCGTATGTCTTCAGACAGCAGAAAGCGGAAATTTTTCCCGGAAAAGGGCATTATAACTTAGATCCCATCAGACTATGCCAGGATTCGATGCTAGAAACTCGAGCAGTGGGCGAGAGTCGTAACATAACACGCGGTCTACAATACGTAAGTCAAACGCATATCCTGATAATGAAATATGCCACTATCAAACAGTTAACACTATTCGTTTCATATGGACGTGGCCATAACACGTCGACTTGTCAGACGACATGGCTAGCGTTAACCCAACATCGGTCGAACTTAGTAACGTCACGTCATCGGTCGAGGTGTTAGCGCCGCGCTCACGCTAATGCAAAAGAAGTTTCTATTTTTATTCTTTTGTCACCTTATGGAGCACTTTATTTTCATCACATTTGGCCTCAAACCCCAAAGTAGCGTGTCATAATGCCTTATTATACAAATGAACGACGAGTGCCGTAATAAATGATGAAAATTATTATTTTAAATTTAGATAATCTATTCACAAATGATATCAAACGATGTAATATACAAAACAATGTACAATATGCCAATGAGAGAACAAAATTATTTCATTATGTACAGTTCATCCATATTCCGAATATTGTCTTTGATATCTTGCAGCTTCATTCACTGCTGCTCACATCCTTGGCTTCCTTATCATAGCGCTGATGACACATGGTTATTGTATGCTCTCCACAAATTGAAGCCTGACAAGAAATGCACCGAACCATGGAGAAACGATTCTTTCTTTCCAGGCAAAAGCCACATCTCACCCTCTCTTTGTTTGTAACAGGTTGAGGAGTACACTTTGTTTCTGGATATTGGAGGTATCTCCTTATTCGAATCTTCAGGTCGTTCTGAACTCCTTCCTTTGAAAGACTTGCCACCATATGATTTCTTGTGAGACCCAATGCCAGACTTTTCAAAAAATTTCTTCGTTCCATTTTACTGCTAGTGTCACAAAAGAGGATTACTTGAGCACTGGTGGCACCACCATCTAACAGTGTAAAAAAAAAAAAAAAAAATCTGAGAGGCCAACGACAACATACTCTCGCAACAGTGTACTGTGATTTCATCTTAACGACATCTACACCTCCTTTCGTGAGGTTGTACAATGTCACCATTGTTGGCTTCTCTTTGTCGCCAGTAGTTGGATCAATTTCATGTGAGTCATGCATACTTGAAACCAGACGGTCAGTTGGTCCTTACCGATATACTCCACTCGAGGTTCTGTTATTTCCTGCTCATCACCGGCAGACTGTTCACTTCCGCTATGATGGTCACTGTTATTTGACTGTTCTGCGTCTGAATCAACTGAATCATGTAACTCTTGTGATGGGCCTATTTCAGTGTCATTATCAGATTCTTCCAACAGCCACTGGATTACCTGAGCATCTGGACGATCCATAGTTCCTGATGAATACTACATGTAACTTCACGTGCACTGAAATAGCAAACAATGAACTCAAAACATCTACTCGGAGTCTTCTAATTCAATAATCACGACACAACATTACTTAGAATTCAAACGAACACCATCGGTCGAGGTGTTAGCGCAGCGCTCACGACTTCACAAATAAGCAGTCTAAGCCACTCTGATGATACCTAGGCAGCCGTTAACAGCACTATTCGATCGTTGACATATCACAGGTCAGTTAGATAGCAGCACACGTCAGCAGAACAAAAAAAAACAAGCAGCGGCCAGTTAAAATCTTTTGTTAGCGCTGCGCTCCCCCCTCGACCAATCTTGGGTTAATAAGCACCCGCTGAGACTATGGAGAATCGAGCGTTAATGTGTTCCAGGGTTTCAGTTTTTCCATCACCCTGAGTTTGTCCTTTGTATTAACTCGAACATCTACTGGGAGAAAACCCACATTCTAATTGTAGATCCATTTTGTTACAGTGAAAATCAGAACATTTTGCACAACATACAGAGTGACCTACTGGAAAATATGGCTTTTTGTAATAAACCTGAATTTAAATGGAAGGACATTTCCTACACGCTCAAAACCGTCACATGTAATGCTAATTGTGTGGATTAAACATTTCCATGAATTCGATGCTCAGAATCTGTAAATAAAACACCTGATAAAGGACCAAACAACAATATTTTGAACAATCTTCAGCTATGCTCTACGCATTACCAAAACAGGGAATGACTACATTATTCCCGAGTACATGTAGCCGTGTGTGCAGTTCATCTGGACAATGCAAATGCAACTTGAAGGTGATGTTAAAGTGTTACACAGATTGCGCAAGTTGCCGAAATAGCATCGGAAGGAATGCCAGCGCCTTGCCGTCTATTATCGCGCGGCGGATATGTACAGAAAGTAAATGTACACATTTCACATGAGACTGGCGAGGTAGAAGAATAACCCTTTTGACCACACCATAAAGCATGCAGTCGGTTGTGAGAAGCGTATATAAGGCATAACTACTGTACTTAATACTTAAAAATTGCCTAAGTTACTCCTCTATTATTATTATTATTATTATTATTATTATTATTATTATTATTATTATCATCATTATTATTATTAGTATTAGTATTATTTATTTCACGTCCCACTAATTACATTTTTACGTTTTCGGAGACGCCGGGGTACCGGAACTTCGTCCCAGGAATTATTTTACGTGCCCTAAATCTACAGACACGAGGTTGGCGAGTTATATCCCTCACCGGGAATAGAACCCTCACCCATTAATACTAGTGTATTCGGCTTCTAAAAGCTACTTATATTATTATTATTACTGTTGCTGGCATACTGTATGAGTGTCAAGCAGTTTCAACAGACCTTAGGTAAACTAGTGACCAATACTGGTGAGTCAAGATGTGAGTAAGTTTCAATAACAACTCAGAGTCCAGGATGACACATATCCTGACACATATCCTCAGGCTTGGCAGAATCAGCCCAAACCTTTCCGTGACGTATGTGCCCCACTCCCTGGTGCCATCAGAAACCCCTTCCTAAACTCCTAACTCTTTGCTACACATATCCCCTCTTCCCTGGTAATCAACCAGTACGAAGACAATGTATCCCACCCAGAGGGATTGACACGTGACTGCCCTAATTCATATAAAACCCTGGACTCCAAATGGAAAAGGTCTCTTGGAATGTAGTCAGTTAAGAACTACCAACTAATTGAGTTGGCTGTTAGGCGTCAGGCCTCAGAACTTTTAAATAGACTTAAATCTTCAAATGTAATAAGTGTTAGTAAATTAATAAATACAATATTGGACATCTTCGTTTCATTTGGAATAAGATATACTCAGACTCGTGGAGAACCTGTGAGGACCTAGCTTAACAACCCAACAAGCTAACCACGAACTTGTTAAGCGACAAACTTAACTGGGGGCCTGTGGCCGGGATTTGATACACGATCGCCACAAGATCTACGTGCTAGTTGGACAAAGTATTCAGACAACGATCCAGAATCGCCTTTCGCTACTTGTCCGTCAAGCCAGTATCTTCCCGCAAACTACTGAAGTCATCTATTCCATTTGAACCAGCCAGCTAGAAGGAAGTGGAACTGACAACCTCACTGGAGGCCTTTCGACCACAACCGACTACGCCAGCTTGAAGGAAGGAAGCTAGCCGACAACGCTCCAGAAGCGCCTTTCGACAGCAACCAACCGCCATCGCTGTACGTGCGTACCGACAACTCCGCAGAGGGGCCTTTCGATAGCACGACAACGCAGAAGGAAGACCAACCGACTACACAGCTCAAGGAGAATGCAGTCCATGCTGATCATCATGTCCTGCCTGTGAGTTACATTTAAAGTACCTATTTGTAATGCCTGAATATTGCCAGTAATAACATCATTCATCTCTTTTAGTTGAGCAAGAGCAATAATAATAATAATAATAATAATAATAATAATAATAATAATAATAATAATAATAATAATAATAATAATAATAATAATTTTCAATTATTTCAACTAATCAGTCAAATAAAGTCACTACAATGACTGAGACAGAAATGCTTTCAAAATTTGAATATGCCCAAATTCAGTTGCTACCTGAATTTAACGGAAGCGCATCTTGTAGTTTAGACTATTTCATAGCGAGATGCGATAGTTTTATAAATACTCACAAGAGAGCCCTTACAGTTCCCAACGCAAATGTTATTAACGAATTTTTATTTAATGTCGTTAAATCCAAATTAAAAGGAGAAGCTAGTAGTATTTTGGATCTCGATGCGAACTCTAGTTATGAGAAGTTTAAGGAGAAATTAATTAGAAAATTTGGTGATGTCAAAGATGAGAGATTATTAGTACAAGAAATTTCCAACTGTTTCCAAAAGAGAAACGAGAGTTACACAGATTATCATGACAGGTTGGACACTTTAGTCCTCCAATGTAAAATTTTATGCAAATTGAACTACAGAGACCAGATCTTGGAGCTCAAGTTGAGAGAACTAGATGATCTGAGTCTGAACACTTTTAAAGCAGGTATTTTAGAACCGTACCGAGCGTACCTACGGTATGCTCAAGTTACAGACTTAAGTCAAGCATTAAGACACTGTAGGACCTATGACAATGATAGAGCGCACGAAAGTTACATGGATCAATTGAGAGGGACACCGAAATATCCTCTCAATAACAGTGCCAGTCACAAGCCATTCATGCAGACACAACCTAACAGAAACAATCAAACGACACAACCACTAAACCATGCCACTCACAATCCATTTATGTATCCAAGACCACAGAACCATTACTTTCCTCAAATGCGACCTTTCGCTACCCAATCAAACCAACAATTCAGAAATCCTAACCAACAACCAAACTTCAGACCCTTCCAAGGTCCGAACCCACCTACTGCCAGACCACAGAACCAACAACCTTTTAAGCCAATGAACCGACCTTATCCTACACCAAATAACCTTGCCCGACGCTTCACGACCAATACTCAAAGGTACCCAACACCTATGTCAGGGGTATCTACCATCAGAGGGAATGTAAATACACACGCAGAGGAGACTAACGAATGTGACTATGTACCACCAGAATATTTTCAGGAGGCACAGTCATCAGACTACACTCAGGAAACTCAACCCCACGAATACGAGTTCGAATACGACACAGTCGATTCATCACTACCTCAGAATAATTATGAAAACCAAGAACAAAGCCAGGATTTTCACTTGGTCCCGCCATCTCAAGCGAAGACCTAAATAACATAAGAAACGCTCCCAAACTGCCGTTCATCACTCTATTTGGATTCAAAATCTTAATAGACAGTGGTGCTTGTCATTCAATAATGAACCCATCAATAGCACATGAATATTTTTCAGAATATTTGTTCCGAGAACCATTCTGCATACAATCTGTTCATTCGGAAACAATGGGTGAAGAAAACATACAATTCCCCATTTTTTCAGAATATGAAATTGACACGCCCGTAGATTTTCGAGTCATGAAATGGCACGAATATTTCGACGCGCTAATCGGAACAGCTGATTTTGTTAAACTAGGTGCAAAAATAGATTATAAATCAAACCTAGTTACATTAAACAACAAAGACATACCATTCTATTTCCACTCAAACAACAAGCAAGTAAATTTTCAGCCTTCACCAGACATGCAGAAAATTGCTATCCCTGTCAATATCGAACAAGGGGATGTATATATTCCAAAGTTTGAACATGAAGGAATATATTTTGCAGATGCAATTTTGCATGCAGAAAACTACCAGGTCATGTACCCTATTGAAACACAGTTAAAACAAGAATTTAACAAACCAGTGTTAGTTGAACCTTTAGAGAACATTACAATACAGCCACTGGAAATAAATTCTATTTCAGACCACGATATTCAAGAATATCTCCGCACACAACATATGAACGATCTAGAGTTTAGAGTCATATCAGAAATATGTTCTGAATTCTCGGATGTATTCTACTATCCCGGGTGCGATTTAACATTCACTAACGCCGTAAAGCATTTTATTCGAACTACTGATGAGGACCCGGTATATCAGAGAAATTACCGATATCCTCCCGCACTAAAGAAGGTATTAAGTGAAGAAGTTGAAAAACTTATTAGCCAGGGAATAGTCACCAACAGCGAATCTCCATATTGTAATCCCGTGTGGGCCGTGCCCAAGAAGCCAGACGCTTCTGGACAGAAGAAATGGAGATTAGTCATAGATTTCAGACAGCTAAATAAGAAGACCATTGAAGACAAATACCCTCTCCCTAGAATAGAAGAAATTCTAGACAACCTAGGTCACTGCCAGTATTTCTCGACTTTAGATTGTGCCCAAGGATTCCATCAAATTGAAATGGATCCTAGATCTATAGAAAAAACTGCTTTTACTATAGACAATCGGCATCTAATGTACCGCAGAATGCCATTCGGGCTCAGAAACGCTCCGGCCACTTTTCAGCGCGTAATGGACAATGTCCTACGCCCCTTTCTTTTCAAATTCTGTCTGGTATATATGGATGACATCATCATATATAGCAAATCCCTAGAGGAACATAAACAACACCTGACCCTTGTAATGCAGAAATTACGAGAAGTAAATATGAAAATACAGCATGTTGTTTCACAGAACGGAGTAAAACCTAATCCCGAAAAAATCAAGGCAGTCAAAAGTTACCCTATTCCCAAGACCACCAAAGAAATCAAACAATTCTTAGGACTAGCGGGTTTGTATAGGAAATTTATAAAGGACTTTGCTAAAGTAGCATATTTAATGACCCGTTGCCTAAAGAAGGGATCAAAAATCGATGCAGAAAACCCTGAGTACAAATCTGCATTTGAAACACTAAAGACCCTTCTAATAAATGCTCCAGTCTTAGCTTACCCAGATTTCGAAGAACCATTCGTGTTAACCACAGACAGTTCAGATTTTGCCATAGGGAGTGTTCTCACACAGAAGGGACACCCTATTGCCTATTATTCCAAAACCCTAAACCCCGCTGAAAGAAACTACTCCACCATAGAGAGAGAATTGCTTGCCATCGTAGAAAGTAGTAAGCATTTTAAACCTTACTTATGGGGACGACACTTTCATGTGAAAAGTGACCACCGTCCACTGCAATGGCTTTTCACCCTAAAGGATCCCAGTTCAAGACTCTACCGCTGGAAAATGAAATTAGGAGAGTTTGACTTTGACATAAAATATGTTAAAGGGAAAACTAACTATGTCGCAGATGCTCTTTCCAGAATACAAGTAAATGTAAATGATGAAACAGTTTCTAATGTACCCATCCCCGGAGATGATACATACCAGAATGAAATGGACAATGAAACTGTACATTCAAATCAAGAAGATCCCATTTTCACTCTAAAAGCATCAGAGAGAAATTTGAATCAAAACCGTAACCAACTTATCATAAAATATGGTAACTTTCCCAAAATCCTTGAACAAAAACTATTCAAGAAATATACCCGCCATATCATGATAGTAACAGAGAAAAACCTCCAACAAGATTTGAATAGTCACCTACTCAAAATTATTAACACGTCAAACAGATATGCCGCCTACTTTGACGACGTAACACTCGAAATCCCATTCATCAGGGTATGTCAGAAATTATTTACGTCAGAATTAATAATCATTAGGACATCTAAATTTCTAGAAGATATTGAAAGCTCAGAGACTCAGAAACAGTTGATATTACAATACCATTCAATAAACCACAATGGTATCATTGAAACATTTGAACATTTTCGAACCAAGTACTATTGGCCACATTTGAAAGAACAAATTAGAAATCTAATTAACCAATGTAACTTATGTCAGAGAAATAAATATGAAAGACACCCTAACGAAGTACCAAACCAAGGCCCTATTACAGCCGACCACCCGTTCGCTCTGATTCATATTGACACTTTTCATTTTGAACAGAACCGCATTTTAACTATACTAGACGTATTCTCTAAATACGGACAAGCGTATTTACTATCCAATGGCACAGCCATGGCAGTTCTGAATCAACTGCAAGTGTATTTCTCACACCATGGATATCCCAAGAGAATTACCCATGATCAGGGAGGAGAATTTGAGAATAGCTTAATTACAGAATACTGTAAAGCTACTAACGTTGAATATCATGCCACTACACCTCTGAATTCATCGTCTAACTCCCCGGTAGAAAGACTGAATTCGACCCTCCTCGAAAAACTGAGAATCTCAAGAGATCATGATAAATTCACTCCACTCCCACAGCTAATAACCACTGCGATCACAAATTATAATTCTTCAATTCACTCCACAACCAAACAGCCACCATTCAATGTTCTATACGGCCCGATTTACAAAGCACTAAATCATATCTTCTCCTCGTCTCCAAAAATTAATGAATATATTGAGAGACAAGGAAACCAGATGAAAATCTTAAATGAGAATAAATCTGACCCAGCAAAGCCCATTTTCAAACACTCCTATCAAATAGGTGAACAGGTATATGTCCTAGACCCTCTAACCAGAAATAGGAAGTCCAAAAACCTATATAATGAAGGCACAATAACCAAAATCGAAAAGAACCGAGTATATTGTAAAATGAAAAATGGCAAGACCCATGTCAGAAATTTCCGTGACATTAAACCTAAAAGGAAATCTCTTCCCGTTCCAGATTCCTACCAGGATATGCCACCATCTACACCAAACCCATAACCACATCAGGATTTTATGCGGACCCCATGGGATCTGTATTGGTAATCGATAAGTACCATAAATTCATGGTTCATTTCAATCTTACTACCTTAAAAGAATCATATAAAATTGTTGATGATACTGTCTCTAGTCTTGTATTGAAAAGCAATAATACTTTTCCTCACTTAATATACGAGTTAACTGAAATAACCAAAGATACCAAAAAAAGAATTAAATAAGCTAATACCCAGTACTTCTAACAGAACTAAACGAGGTTTAATAAACGGACTAGGAAAAGTAATTAAGTTCATCTCTGGCAATCTAGACCAGGACGATTTAGATAATTTACAAAATCAATTAAACACTTTAAAACAAAGTCATTCTAATGAAATCAAGCATATAAATAAACTAGTATCATTTACAAATTCAATTGCTCAAAAATTTTATGATGAAATGAATCATGTTAATGACAATATGAAGGTAATTCAAGGTATACTTCGAACAGAAGACTTCAAGATAAATCTACTAGAAAACATCCAATACGTGTTACTGTGTATTAACAAAATCCGAAATATCATACGAGTGCTTCAAGAAACCATTAGTCTTTCATTTCACGAGATGACAAATGTAAAAATGCTATCAAGAAAAGACTTAACTAACATTGTCAAACATTTGTTATCAATCTATCCTACACAGAGTATGATCCATACCGATCAATATAATCAGTATGAAAACCTAAAAATGTCAAAAACTCAAGTCCTTGTGCTGGACGAAGAAATGATAATAATCCTTTCCATGCCAATCACGGATGGAAATCAATATAAATTATATGATGTAACCCCTGTACCCACCATTAATAATGTTATACTTGTCCCATCTGAAAAATACTACCTACAAGGTCCAATTATGAAATGGTCTACCGTACCATGTGTTAAGAACACCCTATCATACGTATGCTTATATTATAACACCAGAATCACAAACTGCAACTTAACAAATACTGCAGGATGTGAATTTGCTTCTGTAAAGAATGATGTAAAATTATTTAGACCGCTAAACAAAGAACATATTCTGTTCTTTACAAGAAACCCAGAGGTAATCTTACAAACATGTCCAGAATCCCAGAAATCCATCCAGATTTCTGGACCACAGGTAATTTATTCCAATGAATCTTGCCTTATCTCCAGTATGGGAATAACTTTACAACAAAAACCTACTAATTACATCCATACTTATCCTTTCCTAGGTATCCAGAAGGAACCTTTAATTAAGAATGAAATTACGTTTCATATTTCTCATTTAGATGTAAAGAAAATGAAACTAGACTTAAAACCAATCCGTACAACCTCTATTGACATAAAAACATTTGTGTCTACTAATGTCATCCTTGTTTTACTAATAATAGGAAGTATTACAATCATGTTCAGAAAGAAAATGTATAAATTATGTAAAACTGAAAAAATTAGGAATAAGAAAAATGTAAATGTTACTGAGGACAGTAACATGAAAATAAGGGGGGAGGAGTTATATCCCTCACCGGGAATAGAACCCTCACCCATTAATACTAGTGTATTCGGCTTCTAAAAGCTACTTTTATTATTATTATTACTGTTGCTGGCATACTGTATGAGTGTCAAGCAGTTTCAACAGACCTTAGGTAAACTAGTGACCAATACTGGTGAGTCAAGATGTGAGTAAGTTTCAATAACAACTCAGAGTCCAGGATGACACATATCCTGACACATATCCTCAGGCTTGGCAGAATCAGTCCAAACCTTTCCGTGACGTATGTGCCCCACTCCCTGGTGCCATCAGAAACCCCTTCCTAAACTCCTAACTCTTTGCTACACATATCCCCTCTTCCCTGGTAATCAACCAGTACGAAGACAATGTATCCCACCCAGAGGGATTGACACGTGACTGCCCTAATTCATATAAAACCCTGGACTCCAAATGGAAAAGGTCTCTTGGAATGTAGTCAGTTAAGAACTACCAACTAATTGAGTTGGCTGTTAGGCGTCAGGCCTCAGAACTTTTAAATAGACTTAAATCTTCAAATGTAATAAGTGTTAGTAAATTAATAAATACAATATTGGACATCTTCGTTTCATTTGGAATAAGATATACTCAGACTCGTGGAGAACCTGTGAGGACCTAGCTTAACAACCCAACAAGCTAACCACGAACTTGTTAAGCGACAAACTTAACTGGCGTATTTAAAAATTATTCTACTAGTCAGATATATGAGCCATTATCTCCAAGTGCCAGGATGGTCTGAAAAAGGAATTCCTTGCCAATGCATTAAATCTACACGCACGGGGTAGTCACAATTACGTACTCTGAAGTATCAACCGACTATTGCGGGATTCAAGCTCACAACCTTCAAAACAGAAAGCGAGTGCCTAACCAACTAGGCTACGCAGCTGATAAGGAAGAACCCAGCTGTGGTACATCCATGTCTATTAATGTTAGTTAGCTCCATGCTTAGCATACTGGCTTCAGGTCCAGGGGGTCCCGGGTTCGATTCCCGGCCGGGTCCGGGATTTTAACCTTAATTGGTTAATTCGTCTGGCTCAGGGGCTGGGAGTTTGTGATTTCTTCAACATGCGGGTAAAATTATCACAGACATGCAAGTCGCCTATAGGTCGTGAACCAGAAAAAGACCTGAACCTAGCCTCTCCGGAGACCATACGCCATTTTTATTTTACGTAATGAGCGAGAATTACACAAACTATCTGGACACACCTCCGCCGTTATAAAGCCGTTCTTTCCGCTCAACAAAGGTTTTACAGTAATTACTGTATTACGGTACAAGGTGGATCCAGCGAATCAGCTTAAGAATGGCGATGCGTTGGTCACGTTCATGAGCTAAGAAACCGAGAAGACGTAGATACACGCAAATTAAAGTCCGGAAAGGAATTTAATGGGAACCTATTATAACAACCTGGAAATATTGTAAACAGCATTGGACGACAGGAATGCGGGTAGGTCTCAATCAATATACAGGGTAAGGTAGATAGGCAAGAGGGAGATGGGGAGGGGCGTGATGTGGAAGACAGGCGGGCTTATGCTTTAAAAGGAGAAGGAAAACTAAGGCTAAGGACGCGAGTTCTTGAGAAGTACCGGTGAGGAATCGGTATGAGTCACTGCAGGTAGAACAGCAGAGGGAAGACGGGGAACACTGAAGTGTTACAGAGGAGAGGCGATGCAAATCGAAAGGGAACAATGGGCAAAGGAAAATGCAGAGTGGCAGATAGGAAGAGAGGTGGAAAAAGGTTGTGAGAGGGAGAGAATGTAGGAGGAAGGAGGTTCAGAAGCGGCCAGGGAAGTTAAGGGAGACCAGAAGAGGGTATTTAATGAGGTGGACGGGAGTGAGACTCTGGTTATGAGCGACAACTAATAGGCATGTGGGGAATGTGTGTGGAGAAAAGGAAAGTAGGGTAGAGAAATTCGGTTAAGGAAGATACTGAGGAAAGAAGGGAGGAGGGTAATGAAAATGTGGTAATTTTTCACACTGGTACCCACAACTTAACGCAAGCAGGAATAGGTACTAACATAGTTGGGGATGTGTGGGATCCGGTTACGACAGCAAGGGAAAAGTTGAAAGGAGCGGAGATTGTTATCCGTCTGATAAGGATGCCGACTGTAGGGTGAGTGGGATTTAAATGAGACTATGGAGTGGGTACGTGGGAAACTGGGAGAGAGACTTGTAGATCCCTAATGGGTGACTACATAGCCTTCACTTAAACTGCAGTGGTATGTAAGTCAGGGGATTGTTTACAAGAGTTATGTGGAGGTATTCCCGGAAACGCGATCAACTAGAGAGTAGTGGTGAGCGCACAGGGACCTGGAAGCAGTGGAGGCGATAAGGACCCCGCAGATCCCGCGGGGCAGGGGGCCCATGGCTTGTGAGGGGCCCATGACTGTTTCTTACTTCGGTAGCTGAAGAGTAATTTTGCATACTGATAAAGCTTCAGCACACAATACAGTATTATATGTATTACAGAGGGTTATTCCAAACTTGCCGCCGTAGTGCAGAGCTTCTTTCGTCAATGGGAGTACGGTGGTTAATACTGAAAGAATGTGAGTTTCCCAACCTGTTCCAATAATAACCACCCCTTGCTGCCACTCACAACAATCAACAAGGCTTTTGACGTAATTAGCCAGTTCTGAGCATAGTAAATTATACACTAGAGGTAGCACTGGCGCTAAAGTAGCGTGCGAAGTTGAGCGAGCGCGCCGTTTGGCAAAAGGTGGATTGTTTGTCACTGTCACTACTGCAGATTTCTGATAAATTGAAATATATACCTCTTAGACGGACAATGGCAGTCTCTTGTGCAGCTTATGGGTGCACTTAGAGGTTCATAAAGGGCTATGGCGTATCATTTCACAGGTATGTTTCACTGAAATTCATTTTCGTGTGTATGAAATATTTTGTGTGGCACTCATTGTCATGTGGATTGGCCTACTCGCGCCGATTTTATTTTCCTGTCCGAGTCAATGGAAATTTTTAGTATTGCTATCCACACGTTCCCTCTGCATAGGAAGGAAATGCTGAAACGGTGTATACTGAGCATGAGAAGAGAAAACTAGTTGCCAACCAAGAATCAGTTTATATATTCCAAACATTTTTACCTTAGGGAAAACATACAGAAGACAACTGAAGCATGATGCAGTACCTTCAGTGTTTATTTTTCCTCAGCATTTGCTGAAGGCAGGTCCATTTTAGTAATATTATTTTGCTATTAGCCACCTAATGAGTTTGAATGGTATTTTAGTGTCTCATTAGACACATTTTTTGACACAGTAGAAACTGTAGATTAAAGTATTTTCTGTAACCACTTCTTTTCTTGCAAGGAAAGAAAATGGTGATAACATAATTGTTATTTTCTATCCCAAGGTGCAGAAGGCACAACCTGTATGATCACATCATTCAGAAACATCAAGCCCTTCTAATGCTACAGATGCTGCCCATTGTGGAGTCCTGAGTCCAGAGTGTTGTTTAAAAGATCATTCCTACAGCTTCCCTGTTTCACCATCAGAAGATAAAAGAAAATACTCCAATGCTATTTCGACTCTAAAAACGTATAGGGAAATGATGCAAAAGCAAGTTCATGTCTTGGAACAGAAGTTGAAGCGGAAAAGCATCAAAGTTAATTTGCTGCAGGAGTTACTCGATACCTTGAAAGAGGAAGGGCTTATGACTCAGGTGAATAATGATATCATCTTAGATAATTTCCCAGACATTCTTGCTTCCATCATCAAAAGGAAGTCTAATACCGATACCCTCCATGGTGAATATGATGAGACAATGCAATCATTTGCTTTAACTTTGCATTTCTATTCACCTAGGGCATATGAGTTTGTAAGAGAATCTCTTGGTTTGCATTAGCCTCATCCTTGCACATTGAGACGCTGGTGTAGGGTTGTGAAAGAGATACCAGATTTTACATCAGAAGCCCTTAATGCAATTAAACATCAAGTTGAAAACTGGAAAGAGTCTGCTGTTTGATATTTCATGAAATGGCTATAAGGAAAAAAACTGAATGGAATGGATTGAATTTTATGGGTTATGTTGACTATGGATTGGGGATTAGTAGTGAAAATGTGTCTGTTGCTAAAGAAGTATTGGTTTTCATGGAAAGTGCCCATAGCTTATTTTTTTTGTTGACGGAATATCAGAAAAAAATGTAATTTACTGGTCCAGTCACTTCAAATTCTTAAATGATATAGGGCTAAGGATAATTTCAGTAACTTTTGATGGGGCAGCTGCAAATTTAAATGCTGTAAGAAGCTTAGGGGCATCAATTTCTGCAGATGATCCTAAGCCCTGGTTTCCTGACCCTTCAGATGAAAACAGGAAAATATCTGTTGTACTCGATCCTTGCCATATGCTAAAATTGGTCAGAAATCTTTTAAGAGATAAGAAACAACTTCTGGATCATAATGGTGAGGTTATAAACTGGAAGTACTTTGTAAAGTTGCATGCACTGCAAGAAAAGGAAGGACCGACTCTAGCAAATAAATTGCAAGCCTATCATTTGTTGTGGTATAATCAGAAAATGAAAGTTAAATTAACTGCTGAGCTATTAAGAACCCCTGTTGGTGATGCATTAACCGTGTTAGAGCATGAACTCAAAGTTCCTGACTTTCAGGGCACTGGTCCAACTGCTAGGCTTTGTTATACTTATGATAAAATTTCTGACATATCCAATTCTAAGAACCCCTTTGCAAAGGAAACAAAGCAGCGCTCAGAGCTAATATTGAATCCTGCTGGAGACCATTCCTTAACAGTTTGTGTAGCTAATTTTAGGTATAACGGACCCTGTTACAGGCAAAAGAATTGTTGATACCGACAGAAGAACAGGACTTGTTGGATTTAATTGTAATGATGTAGTTTTTAACCAGATGTTTGAGGAGCTGATAGCAACAGGGGATATAGACTACCTCCGAACATACAAAATGAGTCAGGACCATGCTGAAATGTCTTTTAGCCTAATTTGTGCAAAAGGAGGTTGGAATAACCTTCCTTGCATTCAATTCCTTATAAACAATAACATAAAAGTTGTTGCAATGGGAAATTGTGCTCCACACGATGTCACAACTATATTAGTAACTCAGGTAGGTGACCATGATATTTCAGACAGTGTAATAACTTGCAACACTCGTCTTGAACAGGACCGAGAAAATGAGCTTCATGAAATACCTGATTTTCCAGATCCCTCATTGTCTGAAATATTGAAGGAAAACGTCACATAAGTGTCTGGGTTTGTTGTACGTTTTTTGTTGAAGAAGGTGAAGTGTTCTGTATGCTGCTATGTTCTCGAAGGAAAGAGGACTTTAAAGAACAGTCATCTCCTCAACAGGAAGCAGAGGGGTGGTCTCATTGTACCCTCAAAAGATACTGTCAATGCGTGCCTCCTGACAGGGAGGTATCTTCGTAGCACATTACTTAACTATGGTAATGTACCTCCACCTATGAAGGACCTTACATTGAGGACTGAAATTAATATCTTAGGAAATATAAAGGATGATATTTTTCTTTCACTAACTGGCCATGCCTTTGAAACTTAATATCCAGAAAATCATGTCATCAGGTTAATCTAGCTGATTGTGAAAGAGTATACAAATATACGAATGCATCACATTGGCAGGTCATACATGCATGATCCCAATGTCAGAATTAGGCTGGCAAAAACAATTTTGTTACACAACCAATAGGTGATACACTGTTATCCTTCATTATAATCAAAAGGTCATGTTGAATTTTCCAACATTTCTTACTGTACTGATTATACTGATGGGTATAATGTAATTATTGGTACTTTCCCACTGTTATGCATATTCAGTTGTTAAAGATTAACCTGACGGATTAATTTACATATATTTCTTCCCATTTCTTGTAATGCCACTCATTGATGTGCATGACAGCCTGGAAATGCACATAGTTCTACATTTTTCACTTTTTGTCTGTGTTGATTTTAGTAACAGCTATTGAGTGCACTTTCTGTATATACAGCTTGTTACTTGATCTTCATATAAAATATGTAGAAACCCCCAATCTTACCACAATTATAAATTATAGACTTGATATGCAGCAACATGTGAACAGCTGAGTCATTCATTTTCATTAATGTTGTTATTATTCCTTTAAATATGATATAGTACTAGGTATATATACAAGCAAAATCAATTCTTGTAAATAACTTCCCAGTTCTCTTCAATCATACAATTTCCCACTCTCCTTTTCCATTAAAGGAAGTTATTTTACAACTTAAAAACTTAAAACGAATGAAACATTTCACCAAAAGGTAAATATAAAACTCCATAATAGACTATAACCACAACTGGTTATCATATTTCCATGTATAATAAAGTTTAAAAGCGATGACAATAATTTTACTATTTTGTCCCAAAATTTCATGAAGGATTTTAGGCCTAGAAACTGTCATTCGCTTCATACGAGTGAAAATGTTTTCGGTCGTTGGAGAGAATTAAGCCAGAAGTACTGGCTATTTAGACAAAATATACGTTCCCCCAATGTAAAAGTATGTTGTTTGAAGAACTTAACATGATTTTGTGTCATATAAGTGCAACTGAACACAGTCCTCGTTTAAAGCACATTTCTCCTTTATTCTTTTTGGGCTTTTCTGCTACTGGACAGAAGCATCCGAAGTATACTGTAGTCTCTGAGAATATTTGTATGCAAGTATTTTAAACCATATCAATATACACACAGTTTAAAAAAGGTCTCTGTTTACATTGATTAGTATAGCAGAGGGAGCCTTTTGCCAAACAGCTGAGATTTCAACATAGTACGCTCGCTACAGTGATTCTCACATAGACGGTGGCGCCAATGCTACCTCTAGTGTATAATTTACTAACTCTATGGTTCTGAGAACCCAGCAATCAGCAAAGATGCGATAACAAAGACATCTGTCTTATCTAAACTTTAAATACTGAAGTTTCGAGCCTGTTAATAACTTTTGGCAGTCAGTGTAGCTAAGCGCGCTTACGATGGTCGGTTGAGTTGTAAATCATTTCGTCCTAGGAACGATATTATTTCTTAATATTGTGACGGTCTTTGGGTTTTGGTTACTGTAATTGGAATATGCATTTCTTGTGTGTGTGTGCCGAGTGTTCATACAACATAAGTGAATTATTTTAATTTCTTTGGATTTCAAATATAAATTCTGTAACATTATTATTATCGTCGTTGCTCTTCATTTTAATAATATACAACCTTGTACTACGAAAGAAACTTGTAACTTTCTTTATCAAGAAACGAGGGGCCCATTTTCAATTATTGCTGTGGGGGAGCGAGCTTCTCAGTGCCACTATTGCCCGAAAGTCAAGTAGGCCTAAGGATGACAAAGTTGTTAGTGTTAAAATATAGAAGTAGGTACTGTTAACAAAGGAATAGAACTGAATACAGGACGTAACTGAAATACATGAAGTCCGTTAAACTAGTTGTGGAAGAGACTAGTAGTGGGAGAAACTTCTTCAAAATCTTGATTCCTATCTTAGTGTACGAGAAATTAAATCACAAAACTTCGGTCAATGTTTTAGAGAAGTTAAGAGACTGGATCGACCTATTCAATACAGCCGACTTTCCTACACCGCTTTCCCCTCCAACAAGCTGTGCTAAGTAGGCCAGTGTCTGGAGGTCTCTGCTTTCCTCAATGAGCCAGACAGTGATTTTACATATCAGTCTGTCTGTTGAGGATTCCACCAGCATTATGACTGATGACTCAACATAAATTATTGGACCACAAGACAAAAGTTAGTAAATTAAACTATGGAAGATGATTACGTAAAAATATAATTGAGGAGCCGTTATAGCCGAACTTTTTTGTGGAGACAGTACAATAATAATTCCTTTTACGTGTAATTAAATACATCCACCTAAGGCTGGTGTATTTGACAACCTTCATTTACTACATGACAGGGTCAGGATTGGATCCTCGAGTAGGATAGCACTACACACACAGAGCTATACAGCCCAGCTATTATTATTTACTCCTGGTGCTAGTAGCCACACAACAAAATTACCTGCAGATGTGTGTGTTGTGAAGACATAACTGTGCATTCTTTTTTTTTCTTACAAATGCTGCCTTCCAGCGAACATAGCCAGTAAGCTCACGATATATTCAAACGTTTGTTTGGTGTAGGAAACAAAAATGTAAACTCTCTAGCTATGCTACAGTTAACTTAGATTTAAATATGCATGTGAATTTTCAAGAACCTTCTACTGGAACTATAAAACCCATCAGAAAGTCCACAATTTATTAGAAGCATGTCTACAAAAGTAGCTATAAATTTTGCATTCTGGTGATTGTATGATACAGCCCTAACATCGTCAGCATGAAGATTGTTTTCCATGACATCCCATTGTTACATCAAGCAAATGCTGGGACTGTACCTTAATGAGGTCACAGCTGCTTTCTTTCCAGCCCTAGTCCCTTCCCTCATCATATTCATATATTTATTTATTGAATGTCCTGAACAGTTGGAACCCTATTTTACAAGAGAATATTAAGGTTATAGTTTAATAACCAGTAAATTAATCTGTTTATATACAGTGTCTCCTGGTAAGGGCTAGATGAAGTTTGTTACTTTCATTGTTGTCTTGATGTAAACAACTCTTATACCAAAAGTAAGTGGAGTGAGCAAGTTCCGACATTGCCTACCCATCCCTGCACCACGTAGTGCAGTGTCACCATCAGAAATACTTCATGAGGTCTGATATGAACACAGTGATAATTTTAAAAGGCAGGCTTCAAAAACCACGAGTTGCGCAATATTTTATTAATTTATGGTGAAGCAAGATGTGACGGTTTTACCTAGAACGATTTCAAAATCAAAGGCATCCACATGACCAGCCTTTCGCTACAGTGCTTCAAGGACTTCAGGACACTGAAGCATTACACAGCCCTATTTTGAGGGAAGGGGCCATTCACGACAGCAATGCGTGTTAGCATCACAGAAAGAAATCCTGGACGCAGCATACTGCCTCCACCCTCATCCTGCCAACAGACATAATTCATGCTTGGATTATGCAACAATATCCCTCACTGACCTTGCCTCACCTCAGACTTAGTAGGAGAAGTACCACTACATTGTACACTGAACACTTAGAGAGCAGCTGTAGCACCCACATCACGTGCAACATGTTTCAACATTTCCAAGCAGCAGACCTTCCCTGTAGCCTATGATTCTGTCAATGGACCTTGAGGAAACAACAGCAACAAATGGATTTTCACACAAGAACTTAAGCAGCTGATGAATGAGGTTTTGCACAGGATGGAATACAAAATCCGGAGGGTGGGAGGGGAACCCCATCATGTTGTTTAGAGTAGTTTTCAACATGGGTAGGAATCATCGGGGACACAATCACCGGCCCTTTTGTACTGCCACCATGTTTCATGGCTAGCAGTATTTGCAGTTCCTAACCAAAAAGCTGCTGGAGGCTAAAGATGACATTCCTTGTTGCACATGAAGAGATGTGGTTTCTTCAGGATGTTGCACGCCCCCTCAGTTTTTCTCGGCCGGAGCAAGAGTACGTGACTTTCTCAGGCGAGTGGATTGGTAGAAACGGTCCAGTTCAGCCACCTGCCTGAAGCCTTGTTTTAAATCCCTTATTTCTGGGGCCTTATGAAGTAACTGGTGTACAGGAGTGAAGTGGCATGACCTAGAAGACCTACGAAAGCATGTATTTGGTGCTGTACATTCAATAAGGAATGACATCACAACGTGTGAACACGTAGAAGGAAGCTAGCTTTGTCGCTCCAAAGTTAGTTTTCAGGCTAACGGTGGCCATACTGAACACCTTTCGTAAATCGAGGAATTGATTTCCATTATGAATTAGTGAGGGAATCACACTTGTTTTCATTTGTGATTTCTACGAATTTACTTCTGTTTGGAATACTCTTCAGAAGATTGTAGTAACAATTACTCATTAAAAATTTAATGTTTATTTGTTTAAAGGGCATCAGTCACCATGACGAAACTTCCTGTTAAGCACGACTATTCTTTATACTTCCCTATTTTTATGCGATTAAATTTAAGTCCAGGCCTTTAACTTAAAATCTTGGTGTTGTGCAGTCTTCCCAACTTATTACTGAAACAATCGCGTCATACACGTTAATAAATCAGGCAGAGAAATTGTACCACCTAATCGATACTTTTTATTTTGCCTTTGACAAATTTAATTTACAAATAGTACACGTTTCATTTAGATTGACTGAACATCGTCAGCTACACCTTTTGGTTTAGGTAGAAATTCATAAAAGTAGAGACACATACAATTCCATATGAATCCTAAAACAATCTCAAACATATTAAAAACTTTTGGGTTAGATCTTTAAAAACGTAGAAAATGACAAGGGGGCGGGGGTGAGGGAAGTTTGGTTAAAAATTATAACTAGTAAATATTCCTAAAAACATGTTATAATTGATGACTAGAAATTCATTTATAGGAAGGGGAGTTAGAAATTGGAATAACTTACCAAGGGGAATGTTCAATAAATTTCCAATGTCATTGAAATCATTTAAGAAAAGGCTAGGAAAACAACAGATAGGGAATCTGCCACCTGGGTGACTGCCCTACATGCAGATCAGTATTGATTGATTGATAGAAAATGTATTTGTTCTTTTTTGTTAGTGTAAAACAAAAACCTTAAATATATGTAGCTTGTTTAAGGTTAAAACAAATGGTATTGAATATGTGGAAACCTTTAGCTTATGTTTTAGACTATACTACTCTTCAATACGGACTAATATGAAATTTATTACCTACGATGTCTTTTTTGTTAGGTGGAACAATTTCTCTGCTTGATTCATTGATTGATCTATCGATACAGACCATGAAGTGGATCATTTGCAATTGCCATACACTTTACTCGGTTAATACCACTTCATTTTTCAATTACCCGTAATTTTTTATGAAATTATAAGAACTTAACCTATACGGTAGGATATGGATTCTTTTTTTCTTTCAAGTTGTTTCTTACAACACACATTGGTCTTATGGCGACAATTGGACAGGAAAGGGCTAAGAGTGGGAAGGTAGTGGTCGTGGCCTTAATTAAGGTACAACCCCAGCATTTGCCTGATGTGAAAATGGGTAACCACAGAAAACCCATCTTTAGGGCTGCCAACAGTGGGGTTCGAACCCACCATCTCCCGAATACTGGATACTGGCCGCACTTAAGTGACTGCAGCTATTGAGCTCGGTGATACGGATTCTTGTCTGGCAGTCACTGGAATCTTTTGTGTGTTTGTGAAAAAGGCATGACTGAAAAGGTCACTGACTGTTGAAATAGCTGTCATGAATTCCTTCAATGCAGAATTGTACATAGATCGTGCCATAGGAAAGCTCAGTCAGGTTGAATGTAATACAGTAATAAGTGTTTTATTTGTTCTTCGTCCATCTTAAATGAAGATTCTAAATAGACTCTGGGGTGTCGGAATTTTGTCCAACAAGAGTTCCTTAACGTGCCAGAAACCAATGGAACGGAGTTGTTACCTTCAAAGGCAACCAACATGAACCAGATTTGAACCAGCGAACTTAGGTTGCCAGGGTGTTGGATGAGATTTATCCTGTACTACCTACAAACCCAGAACACCCTTCACATGTTTTGGATATGAACACAGAATACAACACCAGCAGCCAGATTTCAACAGCTCTGATTTTCACCCTAGTTATGACAGCTGTTGTTAAATTACCATCACTCAGTGACTGGAACCATGTTGCATTCCTTCAAGGTGATGATAAATGATACAATTATGGCGTATTACCAGAATTAAATAGCGGAGACCGGATATCACGGAGAAAACTCTGTCCCTCTACTTTGTCCAGCACAAACTTCACACATGAAACGACCAATATTTGAAAGTGGGATACAGTACTGAGAGGCCGATGTACAACCATTTGATCAATCCCGTAACCCTCAGCACAGGGAGGATTTATTCCTAGACATTCTCCATTGAACCCTGCAATCGAACCTCGGTAGGACCATGTGACATGTACGAAAGACAGCCATCGACAGACAACACATTAACATACGTTTTCAAACATATTTTCACACAGAGGCCAATTATCAAAATTATTTTTCCTTTAAAGCAAAAATCAATCAATCTGATCAATGACTGCCACACTTATTTATTTTTTACAATCTGCTTTGTGTTGCACCAACACAGATCGGTCTACTCCCAAATAACATATCCAAAGTTCACCCAGTTCTCACTCCTATAACAAAGTTGGTCTGGAAAAAATCTATGCAGCGATAATTTTGTTCAAGACATCACTTCTCGCTTTACCACAAACTATACAGGCATTCTGCAAGAATATGCATTGCAAGTGCTTTAAATGATCTGCCTGTTTCAGTTTCTATTATTAACTTCATATTTTTGGAAGCATAAACCATCCTATTTCATCAACAAGATCTGTACAAAAGGTACTCAAGCAATGAAGGACATAAAAATCCTTTCTGAAATCAGCACTCCCTCCTTTTGAACAATTTTACAGAGCACATTCAATCGATTGTGTACTGTGTGTAGTGGCTGCACGTGTTAATACACTATGGCTATGGAGTCAAACTCCATATTTCAGAGGTGCACAATTTCGAACCCCACTGTCGGATGACTTGAGTATGGTTTTCGGTGGTTTCCTATTTTCAATTCCAGGGAAATGCTGGGACAGTTCCAATTCATAGGCCACAGCCAATTCCTTCCACCTCCTAATTTCATTCACCATCATTTATTTCATTTTCAGAACATCTGCTAATTCATTATAATTCAATACATCAACAACTCTATTTGGCCTATATATATATATATTTTTCATTGTTTACATGTGAATATCAAATAGTGGACATACCTTAACTTTTTTTGCATTTGTTGGCAGGACCTAGTGTATACAGTGCACTATGTCTTCTGGTATAGGCCAGAGCAATTCTGTTCCTTACATTGATCTGTCTCTGTCTTATCCTTGGATTTGACAATATGAAAGTGACTGAGGTATGAGTGATGCTAGTAATGCCATTCCTTATGCAGCCAGTCCCTGCTATGAATGTTATGAAAGTGTTGCTCATAGGGTCAGTTGGTGCATGCATTTCACTGGGCTTGGTAGACTGACATGCAATCGCAACTCCTGGCTCGGTGAAGAAAGCAACGGGAAACTACCTCACTCCTCATTTCCCTAGTACGTCTCTTCAGTGATGCCTAGGCCATCTATGACAGCTGATGGCAGAGCTGTTGAGGATCCAACCAGCCTTAGGGCTGAGGACTGAACACCTTAACCTTAGGAACCTGTGACTTCTCATCCTTCAACACGATGAACACATTACGACTAATTGTTGTTCAACAAACCCGTAGCTGCCTTAGTCCTTTTCAGAAACTTGGAACTAAATTTTTGCTCAAAGCATTTGCCTTGCTGATTTTAAGGTTTAAAGTTTCTCCAAGGTTTGTTCAGACAGGAAGGATCTGAACTGTTTTTTTGTCTTTGTGACTCTGCTAAAAATCCTTTCACATTCTGCATTGCTACGAGGAATTGATACAATAGCAAGCATCATCTTAGAGAGTCATATTTAAGTTCACCATCAGCTGATTTCATCTGACCTACCAATGCCCACTGAATATCAATTCATCCTTTTGCCGGGTCTGTTTCTTCGAGCTGAAATTTACAGAACTGGGAGTGCAGAATATCACTTTCTTTATCTAAATGTTCCGTTTAAGTAGTCACAATGTTTGGAAACTTCTTAATGAAAAATCTAAAGCTAGAAAATGCCTTACTTAAATCAGAAATATTTGCAACTTCTGCATTAATTAAAACGTCGTCTTTGAATGGAGATTTGTGTACCATGTACCCACATGATCAAGAGAAACACTTTCTAACAGACTTAAAGAATATGAACTTCTCCTCAGACGTCAAAGTGTTCGCCAAAACAAACACAGAGTTCCCAACCATCAGATCACTATCATCCTTTGGATTTGCAGGAGTATGATGATTTACATCAAGGAGAGAGTAGGTAGGAGCTTTTAATAACGTGTGGTTTCACAAACCTTGTCATCATTCTTCAATAGTTGCTCCAAAATTGGCTTCAATGAATGGATGTGTGGCATACATGACTGAAGGACTACATTTGGATTCTCAAAGATATCCATAAAACTCGACAGAAAAAGGCAAAATGATTTATGTAAATTTGATGAAAGGAACATGAACAGTCGTTCTTCACGTGACAAAACATGAATCTTAGTGTCATCAGTAGTTTCATTTTTTGTGTGTGTGTAAAATTGATGACTGTTTTCCTTTTAACTGAGGAGTGTGGTGAAATGTTATGACAATTTCACATTTTCAGACAAACAAAGACACATCTGCACTTAGACTGTGCTTAGGAATTTTGCCTTTTTTTTTTCCTAGTAGCTTTACGTCGCACCGACACAGATAGGTCTTATGGCGGCGATGGGATAGGAAAGGCCTAGGAGTTGGAAGGAATACCATCTTCAGGGCTGCCGACAGTGGGATTCGAACCCACAATCTCCCGGATGTAAGCTCACAGCCGTGCACCCCTAACTGCACGGCCAACTCTCCTGGTACAGGAATTTTGTAAGTCTCCAAAGTTCCCATATGAAAATCCTTACTTACAATTTCGCTCCAAAATAAAGTACCCAAAGGGTCCCATTGCAGCAAAATCCTATCTAAACACCTTCTTAGTGATAACCACTGAGTAGGCACATGCTTCAGAATTTTCCTGATCTCTATGTTGTGTACAGTCTGAAATTCTCTGAACTTTTCTTTCCTCTTTGTACTCCTTTCCAGATAATCAAATATACCAATTATACTTTCATCTACATTTACAGGCAAGCACGCCGCACCCTTCTCTGCAGCAAGATTAATTAGGTGACAAGAGCAGCCTATGACGATTATGTTACTATTTTCCTGCTTCAAACATCCTGCCACACACACCATTCTTTAATCCTACCATTACTGGAAGAGCTAGGCAGTTTTTTAATGGAATGCAGAATTCCTGAAAAGTTGAGAGCAAAAGGTTGGCAATGGTAGCTCCAGTGGCATCCCCTTCTAAATTAGGCACAGAGTAGACAACTCTGAATTTCACCGAGTTCAGGCCTAACAAAAATTACAACAATAGGATATATTTTCAAGTTGCTTTTATTGCTACCATCAGTCGTAACAAAATGCATTCACCTACAAATGTGTTACAATTTTCGCCCTTTCTTCCGTACACATTTTGGAAATTATAGCCGCTGTTTTTGTCCTAGCACACCCACATCGTTTAGCGATTTCCAAATCAGGAAACATTTTGTGAAACAAAGGTGCCACATGGTTGGCACAATTTACAGGCAGGTTATGTTCTACGATAAACGACTTAAATATCGTCCCTTGATAGCCAAAAGGGCCAACGTTACATTTTTTGCGAAATTGAGTTATTAGTATATTCGTATTTAGCGATGTGAAATACACATTCTGGCAAAGGGGCAGACGTTTTAGTCCCATAGTAAACCGAAAAATACAAAATTAAAGTATGAGTCAAGGGCGAACGTTCTCCAGGCGTTACCGTCATAAGGGCTAACGTCCTATCTTGACAATACATGTAGCCTGTTTTACGAAGGAAAATAGGGTACGTTATATCTTTAATTGGAGCTTTGTTACAATTACAGATAACGTAATTTACAGTGTATCATTAAGTATGTAACCGTATTATACTTAAGCATCAGCTACAGGTACAGTTTACCGTATTTTGTTTGTAATATTCATGTTGGCAACATCTGTTTATAACACAATCTCAGACTGAGATTTCTCGTGGTCTGTCGTATTTGTGTCGAATATCAACAGTTAGAGAAGAAATAATTCCACCAGACTTCAGTTTACAAATAAGTCATCCATAACAACATTTGGAGGTAAGGTAATAAACATTTATTTTATATCAAATTACGTAACTTAACATTGTGCCTTGTTTTTAGGCCAAGCGGTGTAAGAGTCTAGTGAGGTTATGTTATTTTAACATTCTCATTATTGTACGTTTTAGACGTTACTGTGTACAGTTAATTACAGTTTGAAGTTAGATTATACTTTGCCATTAATGCTTAGGCTTAGCCATACTTCAAGAGATGGGCTTTCTATTGTTTTTCAATATTTATTTCATAATTATGAATATGTTTACACAAAGTTCGCGAAGTCTTCTACTTGATTTTAAAATAACAGAAAACTTCAAAATAGTGATTTTAAACCTTGTGCAGGCTGTAAATAAACCATGTCTTTTTTTTTTTAGTGACGACGAACTGTACCACTATGTCAGCACGGTCTCGTCGTATTCTTCAACTCGCATTACACACATTTGAAGGAGCCCTTAATGACAGCTTTAAAGAGAGTACGTCTCCAGAATCACAACATCAGCCGTTGGTAAATAGTGAAATTGTTCATCTTGTTGATCCTGTTGAAGTAAGTTCAAATCTATCTGAATTTGAACAGTTCGAGGAAGCTTATAATGACCGAATTGGAGAACGTGCAACTATATGTCCACAAAACGATCAATTTAGCATTAGTGACATTATTTTTGAGCCTGTGGAAGTAGGTACAAATATAAGTGATCGTGAACTGGACCATTTTATGCCTAGTAATAATGACATTCAAACAATTAGTGAGTTTGCAACAGAAGCAGATTGTACGGTAACCTTGAACTCGACCCTTAAAAAAACAGTCTTCAATCAACAACACTCAGGAAATTCCTTCAGCAGCAATTATTGTAGGAACACAGGGCAGTGTACAAAATGATGCCCACAGTGGTAATGCTCAAGGGTGCGTAGTTAGTGATAGTGAGTGCGTAGGAAAAACAGGAAAGCGAAAACAAAGGCCAATTTCTGCAAAACTGAACAATAAAATAGCTAGAAGGGAAGGAAGGGAGTACACAAACTCTAAAGGTTTTCATAAAAATAAGGAGTTTGGGTAAAAACCCATGCTTTGGACGAAAGTGCACTAAATCTGTTAGCTGTCATTTATTCACAGAGAATGATAGGAAAGTGATTTTCGAATCATATTGGCAGCTGGGTTCCCTTAAACAGCAACATGATTTTTTGTTGTCTAACATCCAGCAGAATGCCATTCAACGGCGTCGTAAAGACAAACAGTCAGATAGGAAGCAAATTACTAGGCATTTTTTCCTACCACTAGGGGAACATAAGCATAGAGTATGTAGAAGGTTTTTTATTGCTACCCTTGGGATCAGTGACAAACTTGTGCGTTATACAGAAGATCATAAGACCGGCATAAACACATCAAAACCTGATAATCGTGGAAAACATCCACCGAAAAATAAGACTCCTAATTCTGTTAAAATTGATGCTGAAAATTTCATTGAGAGATTGCCTGCTGTCCCTTCTCATTACTGCAGGTCAAAAACCACTAGGAAGTACTTGCCTGTTGAACTGAGAAATATTAGCTTTGTGTATAGGCTCTATAAGAGAGACTGTTGTCAAAAAAGTAAAATTGCAGTTTCAGCAAAGGTTTTTAGGCAGATTTTCTTCACGTACAATATAGGGTTCCATCACCCCAAAAAAGACAAGTGCAAATTTTGTGAAAAGTACAAACACATGTCTCCTGCTGAAAAAACAGCAGAAGATATGCACAAAATCACAGACCACGAGAGAGAGAAAGAAGCTTCCTTATTAGCTTTCAAAGCAGATCAGCTGTTAAGTAAAACGCATTCAGAATACCTATGTACAAGTTTTGACTTACAGAGAGTACTTAATACCCCCCATGGAGACAGCATGTTGCTATTTTATTCTAGAAAACATGCTGTATACAATTTGACTATGTATGAGAGCGGCACTAGAAATGGTTTTTGTTATGTTTGGGGAGAATCTGACGGGCAGAGGGGAGCAAATGAAGTCTGTTCTATTATGGATATGTATCTTCAGGAAGTAGATAAACGAGGCATCAAGCAATTGCTCATTTACTGTGATTCATGCCCTGGACAGAACAAGAATCAGCAAATGCTAGGGACACTGAGATCATTTCTTAGCCAATCTATTTCAGTTCAGACAATTAAAATAACATACCTAATGCCAGGGCATTCCTTCATGCCTGCCGATTCAATGCATTCCACAATTGAATCAAACTACCGAAGGAAAACTATATGGGCTCCCAGTGAGTGGTCCACAATTATTCGTAATTCCCGAACACAGCCTGCTCCATATGAGGTAAAAGTGCTGACATACAAAGATTTCTATGGCTGGAAAGAATTTGTTGGTGATATTTCCATGATAAGACCAGATGGGACTAAGGTAATGTTGAGGGATGTAAGACAAGTTTTATTTTCTAAGGACTCATCTAAGGTATTAGTAAAATGCTCATTGCAGCTTAATGATGGTATAGAGACTGAAATCAAGCAAAAAATCTAAGAGATCACCCCGAGCTGCCCTAGTAAAACCTCGAGTTCTTTATACTAAGAAACTTCCAATATCTTCAGCCAAGTACAAGGATTTGCATAACTTGTGCACATCAGGTGTTATTCCTCCTTGTTACCATGATGAATACCTCAGTCTAAAGCCCATGCCTAATGTACCAGACACACTGTTAGAAACAGATGAAGAGGATATCTGAGTGGAAATTCTACTTTATTTGACAAGTACTCTAGTATTTTGATTTTATTTCAAGTAATTTAAATTTCTAGCTAGATCATTCCGAACTTTTGTTTTTTTATTACCCCATAGTATTAGTACGCTGCTAACTTGTTTTATCTTTTGTTATGTGTAGTCTATTTTTATGGCTGTAAGATTATTTTAAAATGATTAAAGAGTATAAACACATTGATGTGATTTGATTACAAGATTTCCTTTTAATTTGTGTGCAGTTTTACCTCCTTCAATAATAATTACTTGAGATTGAGATTCAGCACAGCCAAATTGACATCCAAATACTTGCTGCCAAAAGGGCCAATGTCAGATAAAGTTTCCTACAAAAGGGCCAAGGTATTAATTCCAATATGGAGGCTTACTGGCAAAAGGGCGAACGTCGCAGTTTTAACATGTATTTTATATCTATTTCCGTTATAACCAATAATAACAGAAAACACCTGTATCAACATAAACAGAAAAGTTGCACGCTTCATATGAACTATCATTATTTACCTGAATATAAACTAACATTTCCTGAAACGTTTTTTGCTTCTCCTGAAAAATTAAAATGTAACGTTGGCCCTTTTGGCTATCAAGGGACGATATACTCTTGGCATTTGTCACAGGATTTACATCTTTGTTTTTACATGAAAAGTTCAATTTCTGGTTTCTTTCTACGCACTGGACACACTCTTTATGGTTTTTTTTGTTAGCACATGTTTGAGTATATCACACTACCCCCCATGCGCAAAACTGAAAAGAAAAAACCTACATATAGTACAGAATGAACATTGGCCCTTCCTGGACTCATTGAAACTCTTCCCTATAAGCGCTTTTAAACACTGCATCATATTTCTTTTTTGACATTTTGGCCAAAACAAATTTTAAGACATACAACCAAGAAGCACCACTACGTGACATAACACGAGCACTTATGCAGGTCCTGCCTCAGGTAGACGTCTATGGCGTGCTACTTCTGAGGTTAGCTTACTCGCTTGCGACTTCCACTTCCTATTATTAAGCTAGTTGAGCATTTGACTGTATTATAGACCAAAGAGGAGCACATGGCTGGCCACTGTGCCCCCTACTGCCATCCGGTTGTGATCATTAGAACTACTATCGACCAGCCATACTCAGCCATATATCGATAGAACGAGGAAACATGTGGGAGTTTAAAATAATATGAAAATTACTGAAACTGCTCTGAAAATCGGGCGATCGTTCCCGGCGATCAGCAATAACGATGAATGGACGTAATGAAGCAATGTGATGGATTCATAGCAATGGACAGGAGAAGGGATGGTACATCAAATATTACTGGACCATGTGATTTGGTTGATGGAGGAAGATTTTGAAGGCTATATACATCGACGACTAGGGCTGGAGAGGAGACTCGTACTCTTACTCAGACACTCTTATGACGATTCTACATTTCTAATCTATCATCGGAGGAGGGCTGTACGTCTTGACATCGGAGATCTTAACTTGTTCACTTCGCATCTGAGTAGTGTACTACTCAAAAGTTACTCTCATTGGGACCTGTTATCTCAATGACGAGAGGTACAGTCAACGCGAGACCGGTTTTGACTGGTATAGGGCAGGAGAGATTTTGTTATGAATTTAGTTACACTACATTTCTGTAATTCGGAAGAATACAAGTGTATTCTCACAATGAACGTAACCCATGGTGGTTTTGCTATTAAAATTAGGACTCATTACGACTTTATGCAAGGAGTACAGTAGGAAGTGTTAAAAGGCAGGAAAGTCATAGTACAACTATGCACAAAGCAGAAGTAGGACTGGAATCCACAACAAGAGATGACGCCGCCTGTACGAGAGATCCATCAATCATCAGCTACTACATCAATCGTATCCAGATAACAAGAGTCTAAAAATGGTGAGCTAATGGCATAAATTACTGCAAGTCTTCGCGCAACAGTTGATTTTCTTGGTTTATTTCATTCAATTTTTCTTTTGCTTCCGTAAGTTCAGATTCCGTTAATACGCCATTACGTCACGTTTTTCATCCTAATAAACAGCTGTTTTAATTTGTATTTCCTGAAATTATTATTACTGATCATTAACTTCCAAGTTAGAGTACTTAATGGTTTCTGTGAGATATGATTTGTTGGAAATAAGCATTACGGGAGTGTAATGTGGTCTTCGAGGATTTCAATGAACCTAAGGTTGAGAATGATTAATTAAGATGGTCATCATGCAAAGTTGAAGTGGCACCAGAAGTAGCCAAAGCGATAAGTTTTGATGATAATGTTTCTTGCATAATGTTCTGAAGATTATAAGTATTGAAACATGTGTACGGTCATCAAAATAGTAATCTATGGCATGATGGTGATGATGCAAATGTTACATATTAGAACAGATAATCACTGACGGAGGATCTTCGATAGTAAATATTTTACATTTGTCCCATACTTGAGTGATGTTATTGTCACCTGAAGCAGTACATGACTAGTATTTGCTTTATAGTATGGATTTTCATAGACAGTAGTAGATCTTCATAATTTTCAGGAGAATAATCACGGTGAAGCCGGATGCTGCTGGATCATTTTCCAAGTCTTCTTATTGTCTTCTTATTTATTAATGATGGCATCAGCTAAATGTTGTGTATTTTAGGTGCAGCAGATATGAGTTTTCCAGGAGAGATGCAGTTCCTGCTCTGATTGAATTTACTTGTTAGAATTAGTTGCAATATCTCAGAATAGTATGCGATTACGTTATTAACAAGTGACAGCGTTGAATATAGGTTAGTAGGGATACTTAAAATGTTAGACAGTTAATTCATGTGATGATTCATAACATTGATGGAATATAGAAAGATAAAATCTCGGACTGATGAGTGACAAATACGAGTGAAGGTACTAAATATTTCTCATTTTAATTCTATGATTGACACACAATGAAAATAATAAAATAATTTAATGTGTCGTGATAAATAAGCCTTCAGCAAGTTTCATGTTGGATTTATTACAAGTCAAGTTTGAATTTAAATTAGTTTACTGCCAACATGTGATTAATTATGTTATGATTCAAACCAACAAAGCATGCAGTGTTGATTTCATTCTTACTTTCCAATCATGTTGTAATGTAAATATTATTGTTATTTTATCTCCATTTTACATTTGACCAATTAAATTGGAATATCCTTCCAAGAAACTAGGACTCTCAATATTTTATTTTCGTTGAAATAAGAATTAGAATAGCCTTACATAGTTAATTGGAATGAATTCTTGCTATAGTAATAAGAGCCTAATGTTAAGTAGAAAATGAGATATAACCGGTTCTCGTTGAATGTCCATGCGTGGAGACTCGTGTAACTCCGTTGACACCAGCCGAGGCGTACTTACACACAATCTTCGAACCCTTAACTGAATCAACCCACGGACGCTCAGAATACAAAGTATCCAGGAGAGGGGAAAAAAAAAAAAAAAAAAAAAGCAAAAATGTGGTTCTGAGGAGAAGTAGCAATATGTCTGCTGGATTATCCTAATTATCCTGGGAAACATGAAAAGCTACTTGCAGCAGACATGCTCTCAAGGAAAATGCACTAGAACAATGAGTGAGACAAGCATGAGTATTCACACTAATCTGCGGAAAACTGAAGGAAGATATGAAATTAGGAAAGTGAAAAACTTTCGACGCAACCATAATTTTTCTAAAAGTGTATGCCTGTTTTGTTTTCTTCAGCAAATATTATGAGCATTATACTTATGGCTCCATACCATTGAAAGCAAATAATTTCTAACAAAGCTTTATATTTTATTTATAGAGCTGATGCAAAAAGTACTCTGTGTGTATGTGTGATATTTCCTTTTTCTTCAGCAATATTCGTCATGGATGTTCTGTCAAAAGATCTACAATTAAGGTAGCACCTGGATTAAAAGATTCAAGTCTCCACTCTGTAAGGCGAAATTCTCCTTAGATGTCGACATGTTCTGAAGCAAAGAGTGTCGTTCTTATCAGCCTGATATGATCTTTACAATGGTGTCGGTCACATCTGACTGACATACCAGCATAAGGTTTAATTCGATGCTGATGATTGATGCTTGTTTAAAGGGGCCTAACATCTAGGTCATCAGCCCCTAATGGTACGAAATGAGACGAAATGAAATGACAAATTAAAAACCCAAAATCCTCCACTGACCACAATTCAAAATGTGAGGACGAAGAACGACTGGATGGATATGAATTTAAAACAATCAGTGGAACCGACCCACAGTTCCTCACATGCATAGAATCTGGCGTAACACAATAGTATTACTGACCAAGGGACTGCCTCTATAGCATTATAGTGAAACGATGATGCTTGTAGTCAAAAGGAGTCCAAAATCCAAGTCATCGGTCCCTCATAATGATACTTATCGCTAGAAAAGTAGAACCATGGTATTTGTCATGTTGTGTTACTAATCAGGAGTAGCGTAGACTCGTCGTATTCCACACATTATGGTACTACTCACAGGTAATGAAATTCGCACACGTATTACAGACCTACTGTGTTTCGCACATTGCGGCGCCATTGACAGGCAACGAAAACCTATGGTGTTCATCACCAAAGTGAACTAACCACAGGGACTCGGACTATCCCGTGGTGGTACCCAACATAGTGGTACTACGCGCAAGTAAAAGCAACCCATGGTGTTCCCCGCGTGGTGGTACTAACCACAAGGAGTTTCATGGTTCTAATTTGATCACCCCCTTGGTCATCCCTTTTAGTCACCTCTTATGATAGGCAGAGGATACCGTGGGTGAATTCTTCGTCTGCATCCCCCACCCACAAGAGGTTGTGTGTTTGGTCCGCGGGAGGTATTTTATTTCCCTCAAGTCCGCCGGCAAGCCGGTTTGGACCCCCCTATCCGCCGCCTGGTACGCAACACGTGGGAGTATCACCTCTCCCCCTGCTAAGCCAGCGTACCAGGTTCGTGGCAGGTTGAGCTCCTTCCACTCTACATACAGCGGCATGCAAAAGTGACATCCACAGGAGTAACAAAACTAAATAAAATACTTCATAATGCAATTTCTAACTGAACGTTCAAATTTGAAGCTTACTAACTTCTTTCTTTATCAAAAAATTTGCTAAAATCTGAGGTCTATTGATCATAACATTAAAGTGTAACTCCAAATTCACATCAATACTTGCATCCTCGCTGCCAAGTTATTGTAATCGAGGAGGAAAGTAATAGAAACCATTAAAAGGCTACAATTTAAACAAAGAAGACCACAGTTTGCATAATCTTTATTGCTTCCCTGATTAAAAGAGGCAACTTCTCGACATATCTGCCAAAATTTCTTCTTAGATACAATTGAGTAAAGTCACCTCCAGATCAAATTAATACAGATTACATGAAATTTAAAACAAGACCTCTTTTATATGTAAGGGTAATCAAATCCACCAATTCTGTAAGTTTACATAGTGAAATACGCAGGGTCAATAATGAAATGAAATAAAACACAAGCTATGAGAAGCAATTACCACTAGACTGCCAGTATCTATTATAATTACACCTGAGAAAGAAAAATATCACAATACAAATACTTCATAAGAATGTTTATGAGATAGCAGTAAAAATGTAATTTATGATACCTATGCAGGTGATAATTTTCAGTGGCAACCTGAGACTAAAATGAATTGTAGTCTCCTAGCAAACAGAACTGCATTATAAAGTAATTCCAAAAATAAATTATGACTTTTCTCCAAACTTAACATCTGAAGGGAAGTAAAAGGCAACCAGAGTAACACAATACTCAGTTACATTTTAGTGTCTGCTCATGGACTATTAGTTTTCCTTGAAATTGTTTTCCATGGTTTCTGCATTTCAACAACAGGAAAATAAGGCTGAGTGTGCCTTCTCTAAATGATAACCTCGTGCTTTACTATTTTAGGTCCAAGCATCAACATACTTGCTCTATCTAAATGTGATGACTTGGAGGAAAAAAAAAAAAAAAAAAATTAAAATCCCACAAGGATTTACTGCACAAAGCTTGGTGGGGAAAAACTTCACCTATCACAGCACTCTCATTTTCCAGAAATTAGGAAGCATGTCCATAAACTGAGAGTTAAGAGGTGAAATAAATTGTAATAATTTCAAATAACCATTTATAATCTAGCTATGTACTACATCCATTTAAAAATACCAGTGATCAGGTAATCACCATAAGACCTACTTCTGTTGATGCAATATAAAGCAAATGGTTTGAAGATCAGATCACAAAGAGGTAGGGTTAAAATTTAAAATTTTGAACATTTCATTACATTACTGCCGAAAATTAAAGTAATAAAACTGATCTTCACACAAACATTAGAACAGGAAATGATGCTTGTATAATTTACCAACCTCTACAACAATGTCAGGTAGTTTTCAGTCACCAACAGTTCAATGGTTTGACGACAGACCACTGCAAATTTTAGCAACAATACCAAGGTTGCTGGCAACAGTACTGAGTATTCTTAATTTGGTACCCTTGCGTATTCCCCTAAATATATTGCAGGCAAATGCAGAGTTAATGTGTTACTCAAGAAGTTCAAGAGAACCTTTCCTTACTATATCCTCAAATAATAATTACAAAAAACTGCAAGGCTGGCAGCCCTGAAGATGGTTTTCCATGGTTTCCCATTTTCACACAAGGCAAAAGCCAGGGCTGTACCTTAATTAAGTCCACGGTCACTTCCTTCAAATTCCTAGGCCTTTACTATCCCATCGCTGCCATAAGACCTATCTGAATCGGTGCGACGTAAAGAAAGTTTTTTAAAAATTTACAAAAAAAAGATACAACAGAATAAATATATCTCATAATAGTGAAGCAGGTTTAATTCGGGATATATCCCTAAAAAATCTATTGATGCAGAGGTGTCAAACTTCAAAGTAGGTTATCAGTAATTTCCCCCCCCTCAGAATTTTTTTTAAGTCAAATGCAAAGCATGTTCCTCCCCTCCCGATAATGACACCCCTTTTGCCATTCCTGAGTATGTAATATTACACAATAACATTTGAACAGTACCTGCGAGTGTCGTGACAAAAATTTTGTTGCATCTTGTTTCGCACCCAGCAGCTGTTTTTCAGTGTACATTTTCTGGAAGCACCGTTACCACTGTGATGAAATTTTCATCTCCTGAACCATAAGCAATTCCATTGTAGATGTGTTTAATGTAGGCCTGAGTTCTGTCTGATTTATCCTATCAACATTGAAAACCCTTTCGGCGGGAGAGTTGCTGTCGGGTGCACTTAATACTGCAAATACAATATTATTTAAAGGTTTTATAGTGGAGAAGAGCACAGCTCCTTCATTCGCAATGAATTTCACAACTTTTGCAAGTACCGAAAGGAAACTATAATTGAATAAGTACAGTTGCCAATTCACAAGCACTAAAACGAGGAGAGTTAAACAGTAATTATCTAAAGAATTGAACAGTTTTCTTCTTTCCTTTTTCCTTTCTTTTTTTTTGTAGAAAATTACTTTTTCATGATAATTTTGCTTTTCTGTGATAATTTACCCCCTTGACCATAATGCCATGATTGTGAGGTCAAACCCAGAAGAGTCGGCACCTCTGTGAATGACAAGACTTGGTGAATAAAATCATCAGAGTGACTGATGGGTGAATAAAATCATCAGAGTGACTGATGGAAGACCATTTATTAGGAAAGGCAAGACTAGGAGGTTTAATACAAAACACGAGTGGTGTGCTCATACTCAATTACAGTATGCACATATCAATAGGCCTATGATTTAAAAACGAGATCACTGATAACCAAGCAGGGTCTTCGATTGCAAAAGACCCATTTCTGTGATAACTGAATGGCAATCTCATCCGGTTGGAATCTCCTGGAAAAATAATGAGAAATTGAATACATAATCATAACAGTAAGCAGGCAAATGTGAGCAGCATTAAACCCTCTTCAGTATTCAAAGCAAGCAAATGAAATTTTGGAAAGGGACAAAAGAAAGATACCCGGTCTCATGATTTCTGCTTTCTGTTGCATTATATTCAGTCTGGTATATGTACATAGACGGAAATAAGTGTTCACACAAAGGCCCGCTGACCCATTAGTCAGTATAAAATAGGCACTGTAGCAAACTGTGTACATTGTTCAGTCCATCATGAATTGGAATGATACATTATGCATACACACGCTAAACAACATACAGTAAAATCTTGATCATACATGAAGAGATGAGGAAAATAAGGCCAGGCAGTGATGGTATGCCTGAACAGAAGTCTTACACGCACCGATGAAAGCTACAGTATCAACAAAACAGAGTAGTATGCATCAGTTCTGACAAACATTGAGGAGTGAACACAGTTACGAGGCTTGTTGACATTAGAAGTGGATAATGGTGATTCCCGATGGAATGGGTAAAATTAGGAAAGAAACTACAACTGAAGAAAGAAAAATAGTAGTAACTCTGCATGAAGAAGGCAAATCATACAGCGAAATTGCACAAACTAAACGAAGCAGATACAGAGTGCAGTATCATTAAGAAGCACAAAACTTCAAAAAGATTGATAAATAACGAGAGAAATGGACATCAATGTAACTTCACTCTGAGAGAAGAGAATATGTATTTTTTATTCTATTTGTTTTACATCGCACCGACACAGAGAAGTCTTATGGCGATGATGGGATAGGAAAGGCCTAGGAATGGGAAGGAAGTGGCCGTGGCCGTAATTACGGTACAGACCCAGCATTTCCCTGGCGTGAAAATGGGAAACCACAGAAAACCATCTTCAGGACTGCCGACAGAGGGGTTCGAACCCACTATCTCCCAGATGCAAGCTCACAGCTGCGCGACCCTAACCGCACGGCCAACTCGCCCGGTAATTTGGTAATTAGGATAGTACAAAAGACTCCGAAAATATCATCATCTGAAACTGCAGTAGAACTTCAGGAATACCCATAAGAACAGTTATAAACCTCCGTAGCAATCCTACTTACAAAATATCCCAATACATACACTAATCATTACGTTTTTTACAATAAGACACCAATAAAAAATTCAGTAGATTCCAGTACATGAATGAATACAAACCATTAGGAAGAATTTAACAGAACACAAACAACTTAGCTTACCAGAAATAGAAGACTTCATTAATATACTTAAATTTGTTTCGGAACACAATTATTTCTCATTTAACAAGAAGATATATAGACAGGAAAGCCTCCCTATGGGAGTTCCCGCTTCTGGCATTTTAGCCAACATTTATTTGGATCATCTTGAACAGACCAAAATAATAAGGCCAATAGAGGGTCTTAATCTATGGATACGCTTTGTAGACGATACGTTTCTAGTAATAGATCAAAGAGTGAACAATAGCGATAATATCCTCAATATTTTAAATTTATTAGATTCCAGAGTAAAGTTTACTGTAGAAAAAGAAGGTTCCATAAATTTTTAGACATAAATATAAGACGGGATAAAGAAGAATTTATTTTTAAGATACATAGAAAGCCCACTTTTGCTCCTATTACAATAAAGAACCACTCATTACATCTGGAATCACAATAAAGATCGGCTTACTATAGTCACATATACAGAGCAATTAATATACCTCTCTCCCACGTAGAACAAGAAAAAGAACTGCTCTTTATCCGTAAAGAAGCCCAATATAATGGTTCTGGACTTAATATGAGAAATAAAATAATCAGGAAATTCAAACAGAAGTTTCATACTAATCTAACACCCGAAATAAAGAAGAAAGATATATATACCAGGTTCACATTCAACAATCCTAATACATATGCAGTAATGAATTTGTTCAGAAAACGTAACTATAAGATTGAGTACTCAACCTGTAATAATACCAAGCAAAAATTTTATAACTACAACGACGTTAATTCCCTAGGGAAAGACAAACATTTAGATTCAGGGGTTTACAAATTAAAATGTAATCAATGCGAAAAATCTTATATTGGGCAAACTGGAGGCAGTTTTACGGTAAGATACTTAGAGCATGTCAATGCTGAGAGGCATAAAAAATGTTCATCGATGGGCCAACATATGAGTGCAACCGGTCATCAGTTCACCACTACAGAGCAAGATTTGACAATGTTACGTAAAACAAATAAAGGCGGTCTTATAAATACACTATAAAATATATATACATCTATTCAGATCAACAAAGTAATCAGGATAATAACCTGAATGATATAATTGATAATAGGAACCCATTATACAAAGGGATATTATCACATCTGGAAGCATTAGGTATTAAAAACAATACAGACAATAAAAAAAAAGGAAAAAGAAAATGAACGAACTTCCGTCCTCCCATATATCTATTCCACCTACCCCCTCTTCTAAAGCTGAAACCGTGACCGTAAGCGACATGCCTCCTCCCCACTCCACAGCCTTGCCTCCCCCGAAGGCGGAGAAAGCTTTGGAACACACACAACATTACTTCACAAAACGGAAGGCTGCATCAGCCGTCGCTCCTCCAAGGACAGAGTAGATTTTTGTCAACAATAAGGTATGAAACCACTCATATACTAGGTTTCCTTGTGCAGAGTTAAAACACACTTTTAAAAAGCAATTCCCCATTTTATTTCATTTCAAATTTCGGGGAAGCACTTTTAATAATACAAAGGACACTAGGAAAGTTCTGCAATACGCAAAAACGGTTGGCTGGACACCCCTGTTATGGTGAGGGATGAAAAGAGGGGTGAAAACCGGTCTAGAAGACAGCAAGGCACGACCTTCACACTAGTTGTTACCAAGCAGTGGGATTGAAAGCAAGTTAAGATGTCATGTGGTCTAAAGGTGAATACTGCTCAATTATCTGCTACAATTCAAAAGAATCTACAGAATATACTTAAAAATTCCACTTTTCTAATTAACGAACAAGAGTATCAAAAAATGATCAATATGAATCCCAAATTACCAACAGCTAAAGCTCTCCCTAAAATCCATAAAGCACATATGCCTGTTAGGCCTATAATCAACAGTAGAGGGAGTCCTACTTATAAAATCTCAAAATTCTTACACCAATTTTTAAAGAAACACTACAAATTTAACAGCGACTCCATGATAAGCAGTTCAATTGAATTTTGCAAAAAATTAAATAGTTTCAGCTTACAATCGCATCACAGGATATGTTCCTATGATATAAGAAATATGTATCCAAGCGTACCTATTAAAGAAACCATTGAAATCATCAAATCTAATCTAACCAAACAGGGCAAGTTAAGTACATATGAAATAGAGGAGTTTATAAATTTATTAAATTTTGTTTTAAACAACAATTATTTCACATTCAACGATAAAATTTACAAACAGATGTGTTTGGAGATGGGAGACCCCATGTCAAGAATTTTAGCAAATATTTACATGGATCATCTAGAGCACAGCAAAATACAAACATGCATTAAAGGACTAAGTTTGTGGTTGAGATACGTAGACGATACCTTTGTTATAATAGATAGCAAACTTAATGACAGTGATAATATATTAAACTTCTTAATAACCTAGACCAAGGAGTAAAATTCATTAAGGAGGAAGAAAATAATCAGTCGTTAAACTTTTTAGATATTACAGTAACAAGAACAGAAAATAAATTTAAAGAGATTCCCTACACCCAAAATCACAGAAACAAGCCGCTGTTTTTAGCCTGATATACAGAGCCTTCAAAATGCCACTCTCTGATCATAGTTTAAAGAAAGAAATTAAATTTATAAAAGACTTAGCTTCAGTCAATGGTTATAAAATAGATGTGGTTAACAAAATTATTAATAGAGTGAAATCAAAACTAACCATTAACCTTATTTCAATCAAAACTGAAAAACAAAAATTCGCAACATTTACATTCACCAACCCAGCAGTATATCAAATCATGAATCCGATCAAAAAACGGCAAATGAATATTGCATTTAGAACACAAAATACAAATAGAAATATATTTTTCAACCATAATGGTGTAAATTCACGCAACAAAAAGTACCAAAGTTCAGGAATCTATAAGCTGATTTGCTCAGATTGTGATTTTTCTTACGTTGGCCAAACTGGCAGAAGTTTTATAACTAGATATTTAGAACATGTAAACGATAACTAGATATTTAGAACATGTAAACGCTGCTAAACATAACAAATTTTCTGCTTTGAGTAATCATATGCAAGAAAAAAACACCATTTTACTACAATAGAACAAGATTTAAAAATAATCAGAAAGGTTGATAAAGGAAAATTAATGAGTGAACTAGAGTACATACATATATACCTAGACAAATACTTCAATAGAGATAAAAACCTGAACGACGAAATAGAAATCAAAAACCCATTAACAGAACAAATTCCTAAGTTAATACGAACATTCCAACTCAATAGCACAAAATTGACAAACAATTTTATCCCGAATAATAATAATAGTCAATCTACGAATATACAAACTCCCCTCTACACAACTTCTGAACAATCCCCTCCACGAATCACGCCATTTGATAGAACGCCGCCCTGTTACCTCCCCTCCCAATGCCCCGAGATACGGAGACACACATACAACACGAGGAGCACAAGCAGTCGTCAAACAGCTGAGTGCACTAACGTAAATGCAGGCAGAATTAGAAAGGCTAAGTGCTGATCCTTCAATGTTAGTTTCTTCAACTTTTAAACCATCTAACATATTTTTTAAAAAAATATTCTCCTGTTACAGAAATGTCAACAGACTTACGTAAAATTCGATGAAGTTACCACTTGCTTATCATCAAAACTTGATTGTCGTCATTTGACTGAGTCCTTGCTTACGTCTGTAGAATTGCCCTACATTGGTAAAGTCTACAAGCAATTCGTGAATTTGAAAAAGAAGTAGTTTGATATTTAAAGTTCGACAATCAACAGTGTGCCTCAGTTTGTCATTTCACGGACGAAAAGAATATTAGTCACGCCTAAACTCAGCTGTTTTGAGAGTGTACTAAGATTTCATTTCCATATGGTACAACATGTGAAAAGCTCACACCAATAGTAACAAAATGTTTTTAATGTGTATTCCAACAAATAATTTTAAGACATCCAGCAATTTTAACAGATTGTAAATGTATTTACACAGAGACTAACTAGTGACATTGTATTTCAAATATTAGAACAAGGTTTTAAAGTTTCAATCACAACAAATAGTTATATTGTTTTTAATAAGACGACGTAATATATAAAGCTTTATATTTAAGAGATTTTTATAGTTTATTATGGTTAAGTTTGATAACAGTAAACAATAAGTGTAAGTTCTAGAATAATGTTACCGGTTTAACCTTGTAAGAATGTTTATAGCTGAAGATGTTCAAAATTTGAACGAAACATGTCCTATGTTTTAATAATTAAGCAATAAAATAAGGATGAGGTCCTAATTTTATAATTGCTTTTAATGTATTGAATAGGTGGAAATCAAAGTTCTATTGTTCTCCTTTGACACTGATCAAGTTTCAATTCGTTAGAAACCCTAACCTATTTTCAATTTCTTCTAATACCTTGTTCATTATGGCTTTGGTGACTAGGTATCTTTGTAGAAAACTTTCTTCTGATAATTTGAAAAAGTTGTTTTATCTTAGTATGGGTCATCATTTGCCTTCTCCAGTTTATAAACATTCTTCATACAGCAGTAAAGCTTCAAACTTTTACAGATGTTAAGATGTTTCACACAGGGCTGCTGCCATGTTAATTTAACACAAGTATTAACAATTTGTTAGAGTAAACAATTCTTGATGAGACGGCCATTTTGTTAAATTAAGTCTCCTTAAGGAGACCGGGTAGTGTAAACGCGGGTCGCTAATAAATCCTTAATATCATCTAAACTACTTGAATAATCAGTGTGAGATTTTGAAGTATTGTTACAATGACTTGTGGTTATACATCTGTTGAATCGAGTAGGGACTGACTGACCCAATGAACAGTGAAACAAAAAACAAAAAACACTGCTAATTTATGTACCCTTTTCCTGTGATCTAGATAACACAGGGTTATGAATATTGGCACATACAATGATATACACGTGTTTAATGCTCTGTAGCAGATTTATAGCCATTGCTTTTATGGTTGATTTTATAGAAAATATTCTTATACGGCAAATTTTTTGAGCCTCATTAAGACAATTTTTGGTTTACATTTAATTATTATCTCAATAACTACTAATGAAATCAAACCCATTCGGCTACAGCATATGTGTTTGTATTTGCTCAGTATGAAAAAGATTTTTCATGTGTACACTTTGCAGTTTCCGAGGAAAAGGTACAAAACAGAGCAAAAATTGTATTTTGAGAAAAATGAGGTTGAAGTTTGAGTATGAACTTGCCCACAATTTTAAAACATTCCAGGGCAATATTCATCTTCTAGCTCTTCGTTGCTTCTCTTGTCTTCTCATTCTGCCTTCCTTGGTTGAATATTCAGCTCTTCTGCCAACAAAATACGAGTTTTTGGTCGATTTCTCTTTCTCTCTTTCTGACATTCGTAACTTCCAGACGCAGGTGAAGTTGAATACTGTTCAGTAATTTAATCAAAAATAGCTTCTTTACATGCCTGTTTCTTCCCAGACAGTGTATGCTAGTTTCCATGGAATTTCCGTTTAGAAAACACGTTTTACACTTAGAAAATAACTCGCAAAGCAAGATACACAACACTGCACAATCACAATATAAACCAGAGGATACAACATTTCAAAGGCGGGAAAAAAAATTTAAGATCATTAAAGCAGACTCAGTCTAGCCAATGTGACGAACAGAACAATCCCGCTCTGTTACATGAAATATTGCTCGAAAACAAAAAGGGGGCGTGGCACCACAAGACTTGGGACGTATCCAAGGTAACATTAAAATATCCTTAATGACCTCAAAAATGCTCCTAATAACAATGCGTTATATATTGCCGTAATTAGGAAAGAGAGAATTTTTTAAAACTAAAAACAAAAATAGCCATTTTTTTATCATTTCACACTACCAGTTTCCATGAAAAGCACTGTTAACACTTAACATTCATTGAGGAAACAGGGCCTTAGTGAAACATTACTAAATTTATTTAAAACCTGTCACATAAACATGTGGAATGTACACATACCTGTATTGGATTAGAATATCACAGCTAGGTTCGCAATAATACTGCTCTGAATGTTGTGTACATCTTAAACTGGTGTATGAAGATCAGCTTGAATTTTATTCTATAAATTGTAACTTACATCCTAATTACCCCAAACCACCCTAATGTTAATTAGGCTGTTGGCATACTATCTTTCTTCTTCAAAATGCCAAAGTGCTCTGTTCCATGATAAGAGGTGCATTTCAAATTAAAATGGTATACATCCAGAATATGGCTTCCTCTTTTTTAACATTTCATTGGTAATTAAAATACTTATTTTCCAGCCCTTGAAAACTGCACTCACAGGAGGCAAGTTAGTTTTTACTGAACAAAGGAAAAGGAATCACCAATCAATTTGTAACAAGATGAGCAGAAAAATGTTCACTACTTGAATTGCTGCCTTGATACTGTCAAGAATGAAGTATGTCCCATGTACAATATTGTGGATTTCTTGTGCCTGCCTCAGATAATAGCCTAACAGCATTTTATGACAATGAGGAAATTCTTCAATTAGCATATTTTTTATTGATGTGATAAGTCATCTGGATTTTGTTGCCATCAGAATGGCTTCAACTACAGAATAAGGTTAACGAAGGTCAAATATCTTCAAAGGGATTAGGCAAGTTATTAAGAATTCTACACAATTTTCCCGAGCGCTTAGGTGAGACGAAGAAAGCATTTCCCAGACTCGCGTGCATTGCAGCAACAAAAGTATATTCTGAATGAGGATTCAGCTTCATTAACAAGATAAAAAGGAAGCTACTTTCCCTAGACATCACTACACTAGAAGATGTCATATTTGCCAGTAAATGGGCCGTCTTTAAAAAGACTTCAACCCTGGTGTTGGTTGCCATAGACAAGACAAGTAGTACTTCTCATCAGGACAGTGCCATGACAGTGGCCCAAAGACCAGACACTCCAAATCCAGGTAAGCAAGGCATGAGGGATAATTCAAAGTAATTTTTCTTTCTTAAATCAGCATTATTGAACCTACAACTTGATAAAGGAACTAAACTGGCCTAATAAATAATGGAGAATGCAATACATTTCGGTTAATGCTGAACTATAACAACATTTTTTCAACCACACCCATTCTGGAGAGTGAGAAATTCCAATAATTTTGGAGGGCTGTATTTTCTTATGCTGAAACTTACGGATATTAAGAAAGATTATCAAGCAGGTTTTATGCACACAACACAGAGCAGATGACCAGATATGTCCCTTACTGTAAAATTAAACAATAATAATCTGCTTGGAAGTAGGCAATGCAGTATGAATATCCACAAATGCATAGAATATAATGATTTAAACAAATGCAACAACTACAATACTATCCAATTTATTTCTACCATTCTACTCGATCTTCATTAGTTCTAGATTCATCTCCTCTAACTTGTAGTCTGCTGTTTTAATTGAAGTTCCCTACAAATGAGATTACATGACAAGCTATAAGGTAAAAACCAAAGCCATACAACAATCAAGGAAAATGCAACCCTCAATTCTGCAAATAAAACCTACCTTTAGATACCATAATCTACTTACTATCAGAAACTTGACATGTGTTACTGTGGCATCTGATCCGGTATACTATATGTACTTGTACTGAATTGGAACTAGGATTAGAGAGAAAGAAGCAATCTTGAGATATGGTATAACAGCAATTATCAGGAGCTGATCGCCAGGCCGAGTGGCTCAGGCGGTTGAGGTGCTGGCCTTCTGACCCCAACTTGACAGATAAAAAATTAGATGGATGGCTTTTCCGGCGTTTGCTCTATTAACCAGCGTTTCGTCTTAGGTCTGACACTAGACTCTTCAGAGTGGGATGTGTCAGACCCTACCCACTGACGCTGGGGTGTATGCAGGTGAACTTATCAGAAGCTTATTTATGAAGCACAGTCTGATAACTGCATACGGGAGATAAAACTCCACAATGGAAATAATGCCCGCCTAGCAATTCCAAATGGAAATTCTAAGTTCCCATGAAGGGAATTAGATTCTTTTCCACCAATAGAGCATATCAAAAAACAGATAAAAAATTGTACCGCCAAAATCTACTGGACCTCAATGTCAGTAAGTACCGTGTAGTTTCGTTATTTCAACAGTATCTATAACTCGGTGGTATTTGTGAAACTCGGTTATCGTTTAAAAGCTTTTTGCCCTGATGTGTGATAATGTTGTTTATTATGGATATATGGATATAATTTATATGTACAATAACTTTGCTTATATTTCCTTAATATCTTTCTCTTATATGTTTCTTGCAGTTGCCCAGAGGTGTTTTGACAGAATTACGGAGGAGCAGCAAATGACTATTATCTCTACAGTGTATGATGGCGGAACTAAGAAAGAGACAGATTTGTACCTTATGAGACTGATAGAGTATACACCAGCAGCAAGAAGAAGTAGAAAAGAGGAACCAAGATTTGTGAAAAAGGGTACATTTAAATTTTACGCTATGAAGGATTCTGAGAAGTTGCCTGTGTGCCGGAAAGCTTATTTAAGTTTACATGCTATAAGTGATAAAGCTATTGTTCGCTTTACAACACTACCGGTAGTCGTTATTGGTCAGTCTCCAAATGATAATAGGGGACGACACTTCAATAGAGGAAATGCTCTGAAACCAGATGTTATTCTCAAGATAGGTAAACATATTAGATCTTTTCCAACTCGGTCCAAACGTGGGTGCACCTTTTTGTATGATTTATGTAGACTTCCTGACACAGTTATAGAACTTTACCTTTTTAGTGATTCCTGTGCTGGACAAAAAAACAGGAACAACACTGTTGTTCGATTTTTGATGTATCTTACCATGATTGGAAAATTTCAAACATTTCAACATTATTTTCCAATACGAGGTCACCCTTTCTTGCCTTGTAGCAGGGATTTTTCTTTCATCAAAAGAGTGTTACGAAGACGAGACAGGGTGTATTCAGTTGAACAGTATGTTGAAATTATAGTGAGTTGTAGAAAGAAGCCTCATGCATATCAAGCCAAAGTCATGGAATATGAAGATATAGTCTAATTTAAGCAGTGGTGGCCATCATATTTCAAGAGTTGTACTGCCTTGGATAGCCAAATGAAAGTTAAGTTCTCTCTTGCAAGCTATAGACATTTAATCTACAAACCAGAGCTACCAGGCTACATACTGTATGTGCATCGGAGTTTATTGATGGAATAAACTTCCTCTCAACCGCAAGAAAATCGAAGATGTTCAGAAAATCATCAAATACATTCCTTCAGAGTATCAGGGATTTTACAATAATATTGTTCAGTGGTCAACCAGAAGTGATGATCAGTCTGATGTAGAAATTGATTAGGACAATTAAAAGAAAATGTTTTCATGTAAGGAATTGCAATGTTGAGTGGTATGTGCCAAGCTAAGAAGTATTCCTTGTATCTATTGTGGATTTATATGCAGTAAACTAATTGGTTATGGTGACATAAACGAGTGTTTCTCTTAAAATAGTTTTCAGTACCTTTGAAAATTTGAATTGTTGGAAAAAGGAAGAATGTCCAAGGCTTTATACCTCAAATTATTTTTAATCAGTTGTGAAAATGCCCTCTATCTGGCTGTCATAAAGTTCCTGCTGAATAGCTTTACAACTTTGCAATGTATCACAAAACTCCAGGACCAATAATATGAATGCTATTCAGTTTTTTCCAGTTTTCTCAAAACAGGGTTGCTTGGACATTCTTCCTTTTTCCAATAACCGATTCAATTATATTAGTACGACCACAATAGTAAAAAAATTTATTTTTTTAACCAGATACTACAGCCCTGATATGTCTTGGACTAAAAAGAGACCAGTGTTTAGTCTGAAGACCTGCAGATTATGAGTGATGCATGGCCAGCGAATCGTTTCAACCCTTATTTTTGGCTTTCTAGACCAGAAAGGTAGCAATTGACTCTGTATTTAGAGCCTATAAATTATATCAGGACCGAGCTCGATAGCTGCAGTCGCTTAAGTGCGGCCAGTATCCAGTAATCGGGAGAAAGTGTGTTCGAACCCCACTGTCGGCAAGCCTGAAGATTGTTTTCCATGGTTTCCCATTTTCACACCACGCAAATGCTGGGACTGTACCTTAATTAAGGCCATGTCCGCTTCCATCCCATTCCTAGGCATTTCCTATCCCATCGTCACCATAAAACCTATCTGTGTCAGCGTGACGTAAAGCAAATAGCAAAAAATAAAATATCAGGGTCTCTCAAACGGCCAAAATCTCATGCGTGCAAACCGAGGCGCAGACGTTCTGTGCACCGTGCATCGGTCCGACTCCGGTCGGTTCAGACCAGCACTTTGTCTCGGGACAACTCTGCCAAGCTCGGCTCTACTCTGCCCGGATCGTGGAGCACTGCAGAGCAAGTGAGGAAGGGGAAGACAGAGCGAGCGAGAGAAGCATGGGGAAAGAGAGAGAGAGAGCCCTATTGTCAAAATAGAGAAGTGGGGGTCTGCACTTTGGTCAGCCTAGCAAAGTCGTCTTTTGCACCTTGCACCGCACAACGCACCGATGCATGCACCCTGAGAGGCCCTTGGATTGTAAAAGAGAATAGGAAAAGAGGCTGTATAGCCTTTAAAAGCACGTGAAAATTTCTGAACATTTTTCAGTTCATTTCAGATTAATCTCCACTAGACATTAAAATGATATTTACATGAAGACTTCAACTAAAAAGGTCCAGAACAGTCACCCATCCCTTGTTGCACAATTCTTTCGAATGCACCTTGTTAATCTAATATAATTTTTTCAAATATTATTTTTACAAATTTTTAAAAGTTCACCGTAGGAAAAACATCGCTTTAAATTAATATGCAATATATCAGACAATGGGAGACCACACATGGAAAAACATTGTAGTGGCACACCTAGACACCAAGGTTATCTACGAAATTAACACAACTACTCACATAGCTCAGTGGATTAATCCATGTCATGATTGATCCGGGTAACTACACCATAATAAATAAATAAATAAATAAGTCCAAAACAAAAATAATGGAGTGCAGTCGAACGAAGGCAGGTGATATAGGAAATATTAGATTAGGAAACGAAGTCTTAAAGGAAGTAGATGAATATTGTTACTTGGGTAGTAAAATAACCAACGATGGCAGAAGTAAGGAGGACATAAAATGCAGACTAGCACAAGCAAGGAAGAGCTTTCTTAAGAAAAGAAATTTGCTCACTTCAAACATTGATATCGGAATTAGAAAGATGTTTTTGAAGACTTTTGTGTGGAGCGTGGCATTGTATGGAAGTGAAACATGGACGATAACTAGCTCAGAAAGAAAGAGAATAGAAGCTTTTGAAATGTGGTGTTATAGAAGAATGCTGAAGGTGAGATGGATAGATCGAATCACGAATGAAGAGATACTGAATCGAATTGGTGAGAGGAGATCGATTTGGTTAAATTTGACGAGAAGAAGAGATAGAATGATAGGACACATCTTAAGACACCCAGGACTTGTTCAGTTGGTTTTTGAAGGAAGTGTAGGTGGCAAGAACGGTAGGGGTACACCAAGGTATGAATATGACAAACAGATTAGAGCAGATGTAGGATGCAATAGTTACGTAGAAATGAAAAGGTTAGCACAGGATAGGGTGGCATGGAGAGCTGCATCAAACCAGTCTATGGACTGATGACTCAAACAACAACAACAACTACACCATCTGGAGACCCAGGAACAACACTGGCTAATAGGAGTGTATACATCTGGCATGTAAGGTCTAATACATTATTACAGAGGTTTATACATGTTGGGAATGTAAACCAATCCTAGGCATAAGTAATTCCAATTGCAGTCAACCTATATGTCTCCACCCAATATACCGCCACCCTCAGTTATCACCCACTATAAGCAACAAACTGATATTCCTGATGAAAGTAGCATAGTAACTACCTCTATATAATGCCACCCCCACCTACCACATTTGGCAGCACAGGTACAGAAGTGGTTTTTTTTTTTTTGCTAGGGGCTTTACGTCGCGCCGACACAGATAGGTCTTATGGCGACGATGGGATAGGAATGGCCTAGGAGTTGGAAAGAAGCGGCTGTGGCCTTAATTAAGGTACAGCCCCAGCATTTGCCTGGTGTGAAAATGGGAAACCACGGAAAACCATTTTCAGGGCTGCCGATAGTGGGATTCGAACCTACTATCTCCCAGATGCAAGCTCACAGCCGCGCGCCTCTACGTGCACGGCCAACTCGCCCGGTCAGAAGTGTTGTACAGTGTCAAAAGTGTACTGGACATATCACCAACTGACAATTTAAAATTATTGGAAGAAATCTGGAAACTATCTTCAAATGGAAACATGGCTCTTACATAATCCTTTAGGAATGTGAACAGGGTGGATGCTATCAACCCTCATTAGTAGCTCAATATCTCGAGTGGCATAGTGCAAGGGACTTGCTGTATCTCTTCTGGAAGAACGATCATGACATTGAATGGGAATTTCCTTGTGGCTTTCTGAAAATAGCTTTGGAACCTTGGACAAAGCAATGAGGGCAGAGTTTGGCAAGTAGCTCACCTTGGCCTGTTACGAACTTCAGTCCTGTCTGTGCATATGCTCTGTGCGTGCAGTTTCTATGATGAATAAACAACATTAAATGTAAGAGAGAAGCAAGGAGTGTGTACTTACAACATCCTCTCGCTAGTCAGCAGAACATAGCAAATCATTTTTTATTATTGTGGGGAAAATCCATTAAGCAGGTGAAGCTTTGGAGACATTTGAAAAACGTAAGTAGACTGACAAAACATCTCTGTCAGCCAAAAATGAAAAGTGCGAAGTGTGAGAAGCTGGAAGAAGCTTTGGTTATTTGGATATTCCACACCAACACTAAAATCGGAGCTGCAACTGATGAGGTCATTAAGGAACAAACACAGCTTATTAGTGACAAATTAGGTATTGCAGACATGGCATAAAGCAACCACTGTATTTCAAAATTTTCAACCCATCGGTTTATGTCGAGTTTAGCAACAAGAGAAAGGCATGGTTGACTGCTGTCAAATTTGACAAATGGACCGAAGATTTCACCAATGACATGAGGATAAAAATCGCAATGCATTACCCATTCTTCACGATGCACCATGTTAAAAAATTCCAGTTAATATAAGCAACACCAGGGTGGAATTTCTTTCACAACAATGCACTGGATATCATTATATTATTAACAAATACATCGCAATTGGGAAATATCCTGGTGGCAATGGTCACTTAGAGTAGTGTGATAAGGTAAAGTACTAATGTATAACAAGCAATTTCATGGAAAGAAAATATTACAAGAAATACTACTAGTTTAACATTCTAAATCCAGCATTATCATATACAATATATATTCAGCCTTCGGACGTGTGAATAATCAAAGGTTATATCAAGATAATATCAAGAGGAAAAAAAAAAGTTGTTTTTAACAGATCAATGCTGGGGATTCTGTTAGTTTGTCATTAAAGGATGCTCTGTTCTACATTGATTTTATGGGGAGAAGTTTCAGCTACAACAGTAAGGAACAACTGGTCCCATACTGGAATCACTACTGGAATCGATTCTACTGAGGAAGACCAATCACTCCAAGCATTATACGAAACTTCTACCCAAAGGAGCAACTCTCACAGAAGAATGGATAAAGAAGTGCCAGTGTTTCACTAACTTTCTACTGATGACACTGACTTAGTGAAACCACCAGAAAGGTCAAGTGACATTGAAAATCAACGTGAGATACCTGAACTGCTGCATACGATCACTACTAGAGAAGCTGAAGTGTGTGTAGACTGTTTGTGTGGTTTATTTTGAACAGAATTCTTTCTCAATGGAAACATGATCACTTCATTGCCATTCACTCAGGTATTTCAGCTCACAGTAAGATCCGTAAAGTTCAGTCCAAAATCTATTCATTTTTCAGAAGGATTTAATGTGCGGGCACTGAGATGTGTGCATATAAGATGTGTATTGCATACTGTATTGAAATCATTTTTCAGACCTAAATATAACTTATGTACTTACTGTGATTATGATAACTGTATGAAATTTGCATGTAACATCTGTCGTGGTATTTGATGAATACAAAAAATACCTACAAAAGTTAAATGCTGAATCAATACTACTCCAGAAAATCCCAATACAGTAAATCACTATGCAGAATAAGTCATTCAAATTAATGTTTTAAAGAGTGACCTTGAATTAATGCCACCTTTTTTTTTTTTTGCACGAACTACACTGAACAAACGATAGCATTATAAAGAGAGATAACTGTACATTCATTAAAACAAAACCCATAACATCACAGATCACCAGATAATTCCATCAATGATATTAGAATATACACATGATCTATCAAACAACTTGACAACTAACAGACAGACAGCTGCTTCACAAATGGGAAAATTTTATATTAGAATTCTAATTTAATTAAATGCATGGTTTATCATTATTATTATTATGACATTTAAACATAATTTCTGGATTCCTTGCATGGCTTATAACAAGTGGGTGGGAGTGGGGGGAATTTTAAAGAGCAAAGTTTTTTTTTTTTTTTTTTGCATGTTACATATATGCTACATCTTTCTTAAGCTTATTCCAGTTATTTCTGGGGTCGCAGGCACCACCCAGGCTAATTTTGGTTTTGGCTGGGAGTATAAGATGTCCTTCATAACGCCGCGTGATTCTTGAAAACCTCGACCCTGGATCGACCAGGATTCGAACCTCAGCCTTCTGGTTTGGAAGCCAGCAGCTAAGCCCCCGAGTCAATTACGCCCCCCAACATACGTGCCACATCGTGGATAAATATTCATTTCACATGTTACTACGTACAATATCAATGCAAACAAGTGTCCTTTCTCTGTTCTTTCCTTGTACTTGCTACAAATGACTTGTAAGCACGGTGCGTGTTCATTCACTGATAAATCCGTAGGTGGGGCCCATGACAGCTTACTTGACTTTCTTGGTTTCAATTTCTCTCACTTTAGGCGTTCTCCATCATGGCCAAAAGACCAGAATTATTCCTTTAAGTAAGTAAGTAAGTAATTTGCCTTTATTCGTGGCAAAGTTAGGGCTCAAGGCCCTCTCTTACACTTAACCACAACATTTAAAATAATTAACAGACATAATTTTTTACATACAATTTTTTTTTAAATAATATAGTACTAATAGCAAATATGGAGATAGTAAAACAAGAACGAATTATAGAATGTACAACATGACAATATAAATAAACATGATAATTATAAAACTAACACTAGTAATTTAATAAAAGAAGGAAACACAGCAAATGCATATAGCTAGGCAAATACACTTCTAATATTTATGAAAATATGCTCATTCACACTTCACCCATCATACAAGTCAGCTAGAAGTATTCAGCAAGTAATTTCGGCAATCCATCTTAAATCTCCTACGAGAACGCAAATCCCTAATGGCAGCAGGGAGGGTATTCTACAGCCTCGCGGCAGTGACTACAAATGAGCGGTTGTAAGTCCTGGAGTGACAGAGATATTGTTAAAGAGGAGCCAGATCGTGTATCGTGGTCATGATAGGAGGAGAGATAATTAAAATTTGATGAGAGATAATCCGGTACACCTGAGTTTACAACTCCATGCAGAAGGGGCATGTGGAGATTGCGACGCTCATGAACATGAAGCCATAATAACTCCCTATAATAAAGTGAAAGGTGAGAATCATATCGCAGCTTAAATATAAATCCAATAAAGGTGTTTGAACTCCATTCGAGCATCTTATTACTGTCTTGAGATATGACTGTAAGTACAGTGTCGCAGTAGTCAAGAAATGATAAGATTCGGGATTTTACCAGTTGTATTTTACGACATTTTGGAAATATAGTAGAGTAGCGTTTGAGAGGAAAAAGATATTTCTGCACTTTACGGCATGTATTTGTCACTTGTTCAATCCAATTTAGCGTCTCAGTCATTCTTACTGATGTACAATATAGGACAAAAGTATTATTTAAAATAATTGGGGATACATGTCTACCTTTTAACAAATTAAGGTTTCTTTTGGTACCAAATATTATACTGTAGTCTATGAGTTTTGTTAGGATTTATTAACAAGCTGTTATTTTTGGCATAGTCATTTAGTCGTCGTAAGTCGAAATTTACTCTGTCAATGGCTACATCTAGGTCTTTTGGATACGAGTGATAATAAATCTGAAGATCATCTGCATAGATGTGGTACTTGCTACATTTCGATGCGTTCCCTATGTCTTTCATACTAACAACAAATAAAATTGCGCCCAAAACCGACCCCTGTTGGACACCTATTGACTCGTTATGCTATATACAATAATAAAGTTTTATTATGAATCCACCTGTTCAATACAATATAATGTTGTTACATTTAAAATAACTTCATTAGTTAAAAATTCATAATAAAACTTTATTATTGTATATCACAGATTTCAATTCGGATTAAAACATGAGATTAGTCACTTGCAATCGTTATGCTATCCCGAATACATTGTTCCCACCGATATTCAGGAAGAAATGCTTCACATCTTATGCAAAAAAAAAAAAGTGCAAACCTACAGCATCCTAGAACCTGTATCAATTTCAGTTAGTATTCCACTTGGGCCAGTAATCAGTCGAGTCTAGAGTCTTCAAAAAATGACTTTTAGCGAGTCAAAATTAATTTCCAATTTCAACTCTATGTAATATAACGTAACCTCTTCCCGCTCATTGATCGATGCAATATCACAGTATAACCACAGTGCAGCCAACATCTGAGCAATTAACGTCAAAGACTTTCTGTTAAAATTATGGAACTCATGGGAATCCCATAGACACTAGGTCATGAAATTTCCTCTAGAGGTGTTATAAACACGTGTGCAACAATAATGCATTCCATTAACACACGGAGCACCAGCATCTACTGCCGCCTTGCATAACGCATTTTTGGCAGCAACCCTTATCCGGAGGTAGTGTCAAAAAGGTTATCTCAAGAGAGTCTGCTTACTGAATTCAACAGAATTAGATGATGCCAATTTTCTCTCTGTAACTCATATTCTCAATTCTGTTCAACATAAATAAGTAAATGAATAGGTTTCGTTCATGGAGACCAGACAAATGTGAAATATGAGACAACTTATAACCCTGTGATGTGCAGATGCTGGGAACTGGCAGGTGGCACATTGCATTGGCACAGGTGATTGACGTCACAGTCCGCTGTGCTCTCGTGCACTGTATGACTAGGTTGCATTTGTAGTTAGTCTCAGTTAACATAATGGAGGTTACTGCGGAAGGTACAAAGCGGAGACTCCCTACTTCGTTGTAGTTTCGTCATGAATGTACCTACTTATGTATGCTCAAGGGTTGGCAAAATGTTTAATTTGTCACAAACCCTTGAACCAATTGAAGAAATACAATCGAAAATGACATATTGTTTATCATAGTAGGATTACAGTCAATATAAAACTGAAGATGGTCTAGCACTAATAAATATCTATTAACTTGACAATGATGGCCACTAATGTTCCATACTGACTTAATCATAACAGTTCATTGTGTCCAGGTTCAACACGAAATCAAACAGGGGTAATGCAGGAGTTGGTTTAATAATGAATAAGAAAATAGGGCAGCGGATAAGCTACTACGACCAGCATAGTGAAAGAATTATTGTCGCCAAGATAGACACCAAACCAATGCCCACCACAATAGTGCAGGTCTATATGCCTACTAGTTCAGCGGATGATGAAGAAATTGAAAGAATATATGAGGAGATAGAAGATTTAATACAATATGTCAAAGGTGACGAGAATCTAATTGTGATGGGAGACTGGAACGCAGTGGTAGGCCAAGGAAGAGAAGGTAGCACAGTAGGAGAATTTGGATTGGGACAAAGGAACGATAGAGGAAGTCGGCTGGTTGAATTCTGCACTGACCATAATTTAGTCCTCGCCAATACTTGGTTCAAACACCACAAACGACGGCTGTATACGTGGACGAGACCTGGAGACACTGGAAGGTATCAAATAGACTTCATTATGATTAGGCAGAGATTCAGAAACCAGGTGTTGGATTGCAAAACTTTCCCAGGAGCAGACGTGGACTCTGACCACAACTTGTTGGTCATGAAATGCCATCTGAAGTTGAAGAAATTGAAGAAAGGAAAGAATGCAAAAAGATGGGATCTAGACAAGTTGAAAGAAAAGAGTGTGATGGATTGTTTCAAGGAACATGTTGCACAAGGACTAAATGAAAAGGCCGAAGGAAACACAGTAGAGGAAGAGTGGAGAGTCATGAAAAATGAAGTCAGTAGGGCTGCTGAAGAAATGTTAGGAAGGAAGAAAAGATCAACTAAGAATCAGTGGATAACTCAGGAGATACTAGACCTGATTGATGAACGACGAAAATACAAGAATGCTAGAAATGAAGAGGGCAGAAAAGAATACAGGCGATTAAAGAATTAAGTGGATAGAAAGTGCAAGGTAGCTAAGGAAGAATGGCTGAAGGAGAAGTGCAAGGATGTCGAAGGCTGTATGGTCCTGGGAAAGGTAGATGCTGCATACAGGAAAATCAAGGAAACCTTTGGAGAAAGGAAATCTAGGTGCATGAATATTAAGAGCTCAGATGGAAAGCCACTTCTAGGGAAAGAAGACAAAGCAGAAAGATGGCAGGAGCATATCCAACAGTTGTATCAAGGTAACGATGTAGATAATTTTGTTCTGGAACATGAAGAGGCTGTTGATGCTGATGAAATGGGAGACCCAATTTTGAGGTCAGAGTTTGACAGAGCTGTGAGTGACCTAAATAGGAACAAGGCACCTGGAATTGATGATATTCCCTCTGAATTACTGACTGCCTTAGGAGAAACCAGCATGGTAAGGTTATTTCATTTAGTGTGCAAGATGTATGAGACAGGAGAAGTCCCATCCGATTTTCGGCAGAATGTTGTTATACCTATTCCCAAGGAAGCCGGTGCTGACAGGTGTGAAAACTACCGCACTATTAGTTTAGTATGTCATGCCTGCAAAATTTTAACACGTATTATTTACAGAAGAATGGAAAAACAAGTTGAAGCTGAGTTGGGGGAAGATCAATTTGGCTTCAGAAGAAATGTAGGAACACGTGAAGCAATCCTGACTTTACGTCTGATCTTAGAGGATCGAATGAAGAAGGACAAGCCCACGTACATGGCATTCGTAGATCTAGAAAAGGCATTCGATAATGTTGATTGGACCAGGCTATTTATGATTCTGAAGATGATAGGGATCAGATACCGAGAACGAAGAATTATCTACAACCTGTATAAAAATCAGTCTGCAGTGATAAGAATCGAGGGCTTTGAAAAAGAAGCAGCAATCCAGAAAGGAGTGAGGCAAGGCTGCAGTTTGTCCCCTCTCCTTTTCAATGTTTACATAGAACAGGCAGTAAAGGAAATCAAAGAGAAATTTGGAAAGGGAATCACAGTCCAAGGAGAGGAAATCAAAACCTTGAGATTTGCCGATGATATTGTTATTTTATCTGAGACTGCAGAAGATCTCGAGAAGTTGCTGAATGGTATGGATGAAGTCTTAGGTAAGGAGTACAAGATGAAAATAAATAAGTCCAAAACAAAAGTAATGGAGTGCAGTCGAACGAAGGCAGGTGACGTAGGAAATATTAGATTAGGAAACGAAGTCTTAAAGGAAGTAGATGAATATTGTTACTTGGGTAGTAAAATAACCAACGATGGCAGAAGTAAGGAGGACATAAAATGCAGACTAGCACAAGCAAGGAAGAGCTTTCTTAAGAAAAGAAATTTGCTCACTTCAAACATTGATATCGGAATTAGAAAGATGTTTTTGAAGACTTTTGTGTGGAGCGTGGCATTGTATGGAAGTGAAACATGGACGATAACTAGCTCAGAAAGAAAGAGAATAGAAGCTTTTGAAATGTGGTGTTACAGAAGAATGCTGAAGGTGAGATGGATAGATCGAATCACGAATGAAGAGATACTGAATCGAATTGGTGAGAGGAGATCGATTTGGCTAAATTTGATGAGAAGAAGAGATAGAATGATAGGACACATCTTAAGACACCCAGGACTTGTTCAGTTGGTTTTTGAAGGAAGTGTAGGTGGCAAGAACGGTAGGGGTACACCAAGGTATGAATATGACAAACAGATTAGAGCAGATGTAGGATGCAATAGTTACGTAGAAATGAAAAGGTTAGCACAGGATAGGGTGGCATGGAGAGTTGCATCAAACCAGTCTATGGACTGATGACTCAAACAACAACAACAATTATTATATTTATGAGTTCTAGTATTATTAGTAATATCATTAGCTTTATGAAACAGGGCCCAGGACAATGAAATTGAGAATATAAACAATGAGCCAGTTGTCTGCCTCTCCTACAGAATCTCTCTTCAATTGGCAAAACGATCACAAAGTTAATCAGATTGAGATTTGATCAAAGGCTGTTTCAAAATGGGGGCGGAAGAATTTAGTCCTAATCTGATAAATCAATATGAATCAGCAATTCTATCAAGGTGGACTGTGAATCGACGAATTCAAGATCTTAGCGGGGAAGTATTTATTGCTACTGCCAGCCCGCAGGCCACCGCTGGCGCACTGGCAAGCAGCCTATCACGGCCTGTTCTAGCAAGCGAAGCCTGCACGTGCCTGGCATAAACGAAAAATATAAAATCGAGCAAAATATTAATGGACAAATTTCTGTGCCTAAAATATTTAGCATATAACTGTGAAAAATGTAGAAGTGAATAACGTATGAGGTTCAACTGTACCAATTATACTCAACTATCCAATCCAATGCCAAGAGTACCCAACATGTTACAGCCAATCTTCTTTTTTAGGAAGTGGATGTTTACAACTTGCTTAACGTCGCACCAACACAGATAGGTCTTATAGCAATGACGGGATAGGAAAAACCGAGGAGTGGGAAGGAAGCGGCCGTGGCCTTAATTAAGGTACAGCCCCGGCATTTGCCTGGTGTGAAAATGGGAAACCACAGAAAACCATCTTCAGGGCTGCTGACAGTGGGGTACGAACCCACTATCTTCCCAATTCTGGATAATGGCCGCACTTAAGCGACTGCAGCTATCGAGCTCGGTGATCTTAATTGAGGTAAACACATAGGCCTAAATATGATTGTAAATAAAGGGTACAGATCTCTGCACATGGTTATGAGGGTATTTGGGGGTTGTAGTAAGGATGTAAAGGAGAGAGCATATTTGTCTCTGGTGAGACCCCAACTAGAGTATGGTTCCAGTGTATGGGACCCTCACCAGGATTACTTGATTCAGGAACTGGAAAAAATCCAAAGAAAAGAAGCTCGATTCGTTCTGGGCGATTTCCGACAAAAGAGTAGCGTTACAAAAATGTTTCAAAGTTTGGGCTTGTAAGACTTGGGAGAAAGGAGACGAGCTGCTCAACTAAGTGGTATGTTCCGAGCTGTAAGTGGAGAGATGGCATGGGAGGACATCAGTAGACGAATAAGTTTGATTGGTGTCATTAAAAGTAGGAAAGATCACAATATGAAGATACAGTTGAATTCAAGAGGACAAATTGGGGCAAATATTCGTTTCGGCTATAGGAAGGGGAGTTAGGATTGGAATAACTTACCAAGGGAGATGTTCAATAAATTTCCAATTTCTTTGCAATAATTTAGGAAATGGCTAGGAAATCAACAGATAGGGAATCTGCCACCTGGGCAACTGCCCTAAATGTAGATCAGTAGTGATCGATTGAATACGGATTAATTGAAAAGTAATTAAGATCGGTGGAAAACGGTAAATAAGAATGTAAACAGACTCTGGGATGGGTTTCAAGCAATTGTTCAGGAATGTGAAAACAAGTTTGTAACTTTAAAGGTGGTAAGGAATGGTAAAGACCCACCTTATTATAGGCCTAATTGAGAAATAGACTAAGGAGGAGGTGCAGACTGGAAAGAAATAGAGTTAGAAATGGCTGTGGAAGTAGGGAGAAATTGAAGGAACTTAGTAGGAAATTGAATCTAGCAAAGAAGGCAGCTAAGGATAACATGATGACAAGCATAATTGGCAGTCATACAAATTTTAGTGAAAAATGGAAGGGTACGTATATAGTCCTCTCCGTGTAAGGACGTACCCTAAGGGTGCAACCTTACCCTTTCTCCCCTGTAATATTAAGGTATCGATTTATAGTTACTTTTCTTGCTGTTGGGTATTTTGCAGGTCTTTTTCAGTGTCGGTAACCATACAGTTTAGGGACCCTACTTGCCGATACGACGTCTTACATTAACCGTTAATCTGGCACGTTGGCAACGTTCAATCACTGTTCTAGCATGAATTGCGTGTTGCCACCGCATCGCCGTTAAAGTCACTAGTGATACATTTGCGAGAATATTTAAAGCATATTTTCTTTTTCTGTGGGATTGTAAATCTATTTGGCTAATACCAAGTAAGTAGAATTGTGGCATGTTCGGATAATGCATTTATTAACATTGTTTGCGTGAAATGATTAAAGTGCTCAAGTACGTCAGTCTCATGTCTAGATCTACCGGTACACGAAATAACTCTTGCGGGACGAAATTTTGGCAGTAGAACTTATGACATTATTATTTTCAAATCCGCAGTGAACTTGAAACCTGACCTAATTTCCGTTCACGGAGCTTGGCACATTAGTATTCCTATGTTTCCTGATAAGCTTGAAGATATAACCAGCCTGCAGGCTGAAAATATGCCCAATAATTTCTCTCCTTACTGGTTACCGGTGTTGAAGAGAGAAGGAAATGTTCGCGCAAAAGAAAGGGAAGTCATTGGATGTCTGGAACTTTCTAAAATCACACTGCAAAGACTTATTAAATAAATTGCATTGTTTAACACGCCCCTCTTGTCAAGAATATGGTTATAGTACGCCTAGTGTATATCAAAATAAAGACGGATAATTTGAGTGAGAAAGTGTGTTTATATCCTTAATTCCTCATTGAGCGTGGAAATCGACGAGATATTCATAATTATCTTGAGTTATTTGATCTTATCTTTTATCATTTACTAGGGTAGGGAAACATTGATTATCGGTGTTTCCTACATTGAGGTTAGTTTGTTATGGTTATGTCTGGTGATTTTAATATGTAACCAGGCAGGTTGGCAGCAGTGATCAGCCATTACAAAAAAGAGAAAAGAAGAGCATCGGGTGGCGATATTTACTTTCTGGGGTATTTCCTTACGTGGAAATTACTTTAGGTATTTTAAGGCAGAAACCGATTCCAAGAAGGACATTCTAGGAATAGTTAATGAACAAGGAGAGTGTGGATGTGAGGATCTTCAAAAGGCAGAAGTATTCAGTCAACAGTAGGTATGTAAAGATTGTCGGTTACAAGGAAAATGTCCAGACAGAGCAGGCGACTAATGCTAAAGAAGTATTGAAATTTACATATGATAACAATGATATTTACAATAAAATACAAAAGTTGAAAACTAGAAAAGCGGCTGGAATTGATAAGATTTCTAGGGATATACTAAAGATAATGGGTTGGGATATAGTACCATATCTGAAGTACTTATTTGATAATTGTTTGGTTGAAGGAGCTATACCAAATGAATGGAGAGTTTCTATAGTAGCCCCTGTGTATAAAGGAAAGGGTGATAGACATAGAGCTGAAAATTACAGGCCAGTAAGTTTGACATGCGTTGCATGTAAGCTTTGGGAAGGCATTCTTTCTGATTACATTAGACATGTTTGTGATATTAATAACTGGTTCGATAGAAGGCAATTCAGTTTTAGGAAAGGTTATTCCACTGAAGCTCAACTTGTAGGATTCCAGCAAGATATAGCAGATATTTTGGATTCTGGAGGTCAAATGGACTGTATCGCGATTGACCTGTCTAAAGCATTTGATAGGGTGGATCATGGGAGACTACTGGCAAAAATGAGTGCAATTGGACTAGACAAAAGAGTGACTGAATGGGTTGCTCTATTTCTAGAAAATAGATTTCAGAGAATTAGAGTAGGTGAAGCTTTATCTGACCCTGTAATACATAAGAGGGGAATTCCTCAAGGCAGTATTATTGGACCTTTATGTTTTCTTAGATATATATATATAAATGATTTGAGTAAAGGAGTGGAATCAGAGGTAAGGCTTTTTGAGGATGATGTTATTCTCTATAGAGTAATAAATAAGTTACAAGATTGTGAGCAACTGCAAAATGACCTCGATAATGTGAGATGGACAGTAGGCAATGGCATGATGATAAACGGGGTTAAAAGTCAGGTTGCGAGTTTCACAAATAGGAAAAGTCCTCTGAGTTTTAATTACTGTGTTGATGGGGTGAAAGTTCCTTATGGCTATCATTTTAAGTATCTAGGTGTTAATATAAGGAAAGAACTTCATTGGGGTAATCACATAAATGGGATTGTAAATAAAGGATACAGATCTCTGCACATGGTTATGAGGGTGTTTAGGGGTTGTAGTAAGGATGTAAAGGAGATGGCTTATAAGTCTCTGGTAAGACCCCAACTAGATTATGGTTCCAGTGTATGGGAACCTCACCAAGATTACTTGATTCAAGAACTGGAAAAAATCCAAAGAAAAGCAGCTTGATTTGTTCTGGGTGATTTCCGACAAAAGAGTAGCGTTACAAAAATTAAAATGTGGCAAAGTTTGGGCTGGAAAGAACTGGGAGAAAGGAGACGAGCTGCTCGACTGAGTGGTATGTTCCGAGCTGTCAGCGGAGAAATGATGTGGAATGACATTAGTAGACGAATAAGTTTGAGTGGCGTCTTTAATAGAAGGAAAGGTCACAATATGAAGAAAAAGCTGGAATACAAGAGGACAAATTGGGGCGAATATTCATTTATAGGAAGGGGGGTTAGTGATTGGAATAACTTACTAAGGGAGATGTTCAATAAATTTCCAATGCCATTGAAATCATTTAAGAAAAGGCTAGGAAAACAACAGATAGGGAATCTGCCATCTGGGCGACTGCCCTAAATGCAGATCAGTACTGACTGATTGATACACTTTACTAGGTAGTTCACATTTTTAACAAGGTGTAACTCATGCAAAAATGATGTGAAATAATTCTTGAAGTACATGAGAAGAGAGATCCATCATTTATGCTTGCCAGGGACCCCGCAGCCTGCATCCAGCTTACTCTATGCTTGCCAAGGGTCCACCAACCTGCCCCTAAAACTATTTTTACTTAGGCCTATATAGAAAATTAAAACTAGACTGATCTCCGAGATGTGGCTATTTCCTGTTTTCCTACTGGCTGCAGGACAGTTCCCATAGATTCCAATAGAGTGCATCATGTGTGGCCCATCTCTACTACATTCCACAAAAATAAAGAAACCGCGGAGTTTATGTACTAGTACTGTTGTTGTTTACACAGCAAAGCCAAACTATAGAATTCATGCTAGGAACAAGATTCTCATCGAGAAATGTTATATAATGTGTGTGTGACACATGTATCATGGCATCATATTCCCTCATGTTCTTGTCACTGACCAATACTGTCAAGGGGATACTTGAGGACCACATGTCTCTTCGCAACTATTGGCGCCCCTGTTTACACCCCCCCCCCCCTCCAGGCAGGTCTAACCAATCCAGACCAACGGTTTTTTCACTAGCCAGACCTAACCAATCCAGATCAATGGACCTGTCACTATCTACCTAGTCAGACGTAACCAATCCAGACCAATGGTCTTGTCAATAACCAGACCTATCTCATATTCTGTCATATTCTTGTCACCTAAGTTCAAAAGTTGGCAGCCTTGTGTTGTGCGCTGTGACATCATGTGAGCCGCGTCAAGTTGCATTCTAAACTTCTTTCGTGAACTAGCAAATTTTACTGAAACCAACGAGAAATGCTAATAAATTAACACATATACACCCCACTTTCTTTTTGTACATATGAAATCCAAATCTTCCATCGAGTAATCTCAGTAATCTCATATGAAGAACCTAACCTCCACCTGGCAATAATTTTCAGTAGATCACTGATTAGTTAGGCCTATGGCTCTTCACATAAAACCATCTAAAAGGGTTTTCCCATTTATATAAATTTTGTCCTTGATTCTCAGGAGGGAAAATTCAAAATAATAATGATCATTGCAGTTATATTCTCATGAACATTGATCTTTAACTGAGGAAAATGCAACGAAATCCCCAAACCTATTACCACACTCCTTACTTACATAACATTGAGTCAACAAACAATAATTAAATAAATAAATAAATAAATATATGCACACACATCTTGGGTATAGTCTGCAAGGAATTATTTCTTTTAGTGAATATGATAAACATATTTAAATACCTACAACAAATTTACCCAGATTATTATTCTCTCATTTTTGTCGATCTCTACTACTATTCAGCTAAGTAAATATGCATGTAAACCTGAGATGTAACTATTAAAATAAGGACTGAACAATCCCAGAACTATGCAAACATTAGGATATACCTTATAGATAATAAGATACACAAAATACCCAAGATAACATTCTGATTTGTTTAACACATTTAACAACAGCCACTCCATGGGGCATTTATTACTTGCACACTTTTTAGTGATAGATGGACACCCTAGTGCTGAATTGGTCGACCTCGGTTATCTTCGAGATTCGTATTGGCAACCTTTGAAACACAAACTATGAATCGCTTGTGCATCGCTGTGCGACATCTGGCGTAAAATTTATGTACTAGTACTGTTGTTGTTTACACAGCAAAGCCAAACTATAGAATTCACGCTAGGAACAAGATTCTCATCGAGAAATGTTATATAATGTGTGTGTGACACAGCTGTTGGCTTGAGATAATAAAGGTTTAGAAAATTCATATCGATCGATCATATTATCGATTCAATTCAGATTTCATTTCCATTCAGCTGGCAGTATTACCGGAACCGGGGGAGCTCCCTCCTTACCCATGTACAAAAATCTATCCCTAAAAAGTGTGCGAGTAAGGAACCCACAGGCCAGGGATTTAAATTCTCTTGTAGCACATGAGAAAACTGAATATCATTCCTGAAGTAAATAAGTTCTACAATCTTAAAATCTACATACCTGAAGAAATAAGAGAAAAGTGCACAACGTGCAAAACGCTGGCAAACAGGAATGAGTTAGCTGGAAAATTTATAATGTCCAATAACGGACCATTTATATTGGTATTATAAATTTACTCATTCGGAATAAATATTTCAGATTCCCTATGGGAATCAACATCTATATCATCTGATGGCCAAGCAGGCATCAGTTTTTGATAAGGAGACAAAGTCCCTCATAGTGCATTGGCACTGCCGGTGGCTACAATTAGCCTACGCAGTGGCCTCCACGGTATGCATTGACCAGCGTCTTGGTAGGTGTGCTAGGTACCAACTGATGAGCCCAGCCTAGCACACGGGGGTGAAACGCTGGCAAACAGGAATGATTTAGCTGGAAAATTTATAATGTCCAATAATGGACCATTTATATTGGTATTATAGTAATTTAGTCGCGACAAAGTTGTGTTAGGGATATACGTCTCTGGTGACACCATAGCGCATGATACCGATCACACTGTGTATCGCACTGCATCCTAATAGATTTTGACTGTATGATAACTTTAAATTGTACCACAACTAGGGGTGGGATTAAATAATAATAATAATAATAATAATAATAATAATAATAATAATAATAATAATAAAGTGCTAGTAAATGAGATGAGCTATCTTCACGAGAAAGAAAGAACACTTCAGTTTACTGATACTCAAGAAGATTGCCTCAACAAGCTTTTTCACATAGGAGTTCTTGGTTCTAAAAAAACAGGTTCCTTCAAGATTACACGCATGCTGCACGATACTAACAGGAAGAAACAAATGTCCCTTTAACATGAATCTTCAGTCCCCTACCCTTACCAGGGCTGTACAAAATATACGGGCCAACTATAATTGCAGTTTGTTTGCGCCAGCACTTAAATCCCTTAACTGACCCGACAGCCGCGCCCATGCCTTACCTGGTTTATGGTACTGAATGTGTTTACACAGTCTTTTTTAAATTTTTTAAGCTCTGTGCAAGTGTCCTGGGAGCTACAAGGAAAGGCACGAGCATGGCCCGGCGACTCATTTGACTCATGTCCGGCTGATGTGACGTAATGCAGTAGTAATTAAGTGATAAGACCCACGTCTTCACCACAATAGTTAAGTGTAACATCTGTGATATTCACGGAGTGTTCAATCTGTTAGCTTTGAAAGAGTGTAGTATCTGCACGAATACAAAAGTTATTGTGTGTTTAATAAGTGATATTTACAGTAGAACACAGTGCATTCATCGTGTTGTGCTATGCGAAGCATAATATTCTATTAGAGAGTACCGATTTAGATTCATTTGCCAATTTCCTGGCATACTCCCTCCCCATAGGAATGTAGTACGTAATTTAGTGAAGACGTTCCACACCACCAGGCCCATTCTTAACAAAAAACAAAAAAAAGCAGGAGATGAACTGTTTTTAAGGAGGAAAAGAACTCCAATAAAATCCCTGTCGCATCTCACTGTACAAGCTTGTGTGTCATCTTCTGCCCACGAAGCAACAAAATTGTTAAAAGCCAACTGCACAAACCCTGACAGTTTCGCTAGTGTTCGGTATTATAACTGGTTGTTTCAGTCCATTCACGATGGGTATGATGACCCAGAACTTTCATTTTCTTATGATGAGGCATGGCTGCAATTAAGTAGCTACATAAATAGGACAAACAATTGTTACTCGAGTATTCACGAGGTGTCAGGTTTTTTTGACAGCTGAGGAACAATATTTTGAACATCAAATGTAATGCCAGGTAGGTTTCAGACTAATAGTTTCACTAGAAATAGCTTTCTATACATGTGAACTGCTGCGATGTAGTGGGGAGTAAAGGCATGCGTTATACCAGCTAGCGAGAGTGTCATTGCATCAGCCATGCCATTCTCAGAGTGGTGCTGCGACCAAAGCTTAAAAAAAAAAAATAAAAAAAAAAAAAAGACCCTGTATAACAGTATACAAACTCTGGAACATTTTGATGATGACTACAAAGGAATCTTAAAGAGTACATCAATTCTGTTTCAAGAACACAGCAAACAAAAGAAAAATATTGCCTCCAGCAGCATGTTATCAACTAACAGTGTTACTGAGCATCACATTCTTGTATTATAGTTACTGTACCACGAAGGGGCTTCAAAGTACATTGTACAGACGAACGTTCAAGTGATTAAAATATCCATATTCAGAACAACCATACCCATACCCATCAATAAATGCAACATTTTAGGATAAACTGACCATAAATGTTTCTGTTAATGTACCACGGGTAACAAACTGAAAGCCACCGACCACGAGCGCTTAATCTGTACGAGTATTTCATATGTTGGTACCCAACATAGAATCGAAAATTATTTCAGGGAAAAATAATTATCGATACATGGTACACAAATAACGTCATTATTCCCTACTATAAACCAAAATAAAAAAGTAAATTACCCTAAGGGAGCAAAAGATTTTCAACACATGTTCCCTATTTGACGATAAATACTACTTAAGACGGAAAGTCATTCATAACAGCAGCCATCTTGAAACATGCATTTCACTTGGGGATAGTTTTTTTAATCATTATAATTCGAGAAACATTCGAGTTAACGTCGGAAACTGTGATAATAAATGCATCCAGTCAATACCCCGTCAATAAGGTAGTTCGTTTCAAGGCTGTATAATTATACATAGTTATAATTATACATACAAAAGTTAACCTACCATACTTGCAACACGGTAACTAAGGAACACCTAATACGCGTAATTTTCTTGTAGGCCTTTAAATGCATTACTTGCACAGAGCCTATCAAAACAGTTGTTCCCTGGTTCTTAACTGGGCGAAATTATTTACGCAACTCTTCCTTCGGTGAATAGTACAAGATAAGGCACCGTATAAGTGGAGTTTTACGTGATATGACGAAATTTTTAACTTGTCACTTTGAACAAAAAAAAATAGTATATTTCAATAATTTAATACATTACCTTCTTGATATGTGCTGTGCAGCTATAGTCCAATTAAGAATTCCATCATCTGCATAATTCAGTCCACTCGAAAATCCAATTATCTGTAATAGACAGTACGTTCATCACCATCATGTGCTAATCGTAGTCCATTCGGGGCTTCCATTTCGCACAGAACACATGCCTATCAATTCAGAGAACAACATGCATTTCTTGTTTTTTGGACACGTGAGATAATGGGAATAATGCACATCTACAGATGATTCTGATTATTCGGCAACAACATCAGCAAACAATAAGAAATCCTTATGAACACTTCTACCGTCACGCAGCGATTATCCATCACTTATTCCCAATGCAGAAACAACCCACTCACAGCTCTTTATTCACAACCACAAATGCACCATTTCGCAACAAACGAAATTAATCACATCCACTCCACAAAGTATATTTCAAGAATTAATCGAAAGGAACTACTCCATCACACGCTTTAAAATATACAATATCTGTTCTGTTTTCTCGACAAACTGTGAAATACACAGTTAATAGTGCAAACATTTATCGTGTCACCTGTTTCAGCATTTATCATCATTAACACATATGTCTCCCAACGTACATCGATGCCATTCACGTTTCCATCAACAACACAACACATTTATCCGATTCCTTGTGATAAACTTTCTTTTCGAAGCCATGTTCCTCCGAAAAACAAACCTTACACGACAAGTGAATACAAACTAGAAATCCAGTGCTAAGGAACAATCCACATAATTTCTGAATAGATTGCCTAACGCAGCACTCATGGACATTAAAAGTGTCTCCTGAACATCAAATCACTTTTTGACTAAATAACTGACAACTTCTCGAGGAGACCCACAACACAACGCGCCATTTTGGATTCGCATCAACGCGCTACGGGGTCCACATAGAAAATGTGACGGATCCGCGCGTAATACAAAATTGTGCTGATATGACTACTCGGATACTCGAGTGTAACAGGTACACTGTTCGTTCTCAGTTCGAATCTACATGATTAGAATAGATTCGTACGATCTTGATTGAAGGAATAACTGAACAACAAGTAAAATATACCATAATACCTAAGGGGAACAGGTAGGTCGCCTTGACGACGATCAATAAACAGTTGACGTTCCATTACCGTAACTCACCTATTGAAATAATTGCACCAAAGAAATCAACTTCGAAGAGCAATATACAGCCTGTTCTACATCATACTTTCAGCATTAAATGCAAACTGAATTATTGATTAACGCCTAAAAATGTCCACCGTCGATAAGCCAAACGGTTAAGAATTGCAATTAAATTTTCTTTGTTGCACTGAGAAAGAATTGCTTACATTAACAACTTCCACATTGATCCCAGGAAGTTAATGTGTGTGTGTGCGTGTGTGTGTATTTTAACGTCGCACTAATTCATACACAGTCCCGACGATGAAGTTATTGCACCAACAAAAACAACCATACAAATAAAGTGACAACGTTAACGATTAAAAGCAATCAGCATTCCTTAAACCCAAGATCACAAAATATAAACGAAGGGTTTTAAGCATGAAAATCTAATTAAACACATTCAGTAATTTATTTAAAATATAGGTACGTGACCACTAAAAAATCGGTATATAAAAATCGGAATTGCCGAGTAGACTAATGTCGGTTACATGGAAAAGTAATAATAATGTACCATAAACTGAAAATTCCGTATTGGAGCACGTGGGTTACCTGATGGACCAAATACACTATAGTGCGTCTCTACCATAAAAGATAATAATTATGGATTTAGATGTAATATTTGCATCTCACTCGCACTTGCGTATGCTGCAATTAGCTTCGTCCTTTTCTACCTACGCATTTTCCCTATTTGCCAACAACCCAAAGTCCGCTTCCGTAGCCGAACGGTTAGTATTATTAACTGCCGTCTTCCGGAAGCCGGATCCGATCCCGATACTGCGAGAAATTTAAGAACGGCAGGAGAGCTGGTATGCGGTTGAAAAGATACATACAGCCCACCACCATTGGGATGTGCTCTGAAAAGAGCTGCACCACCTCGGGGTGAGGACACGAGTTTACTTTACTTTAATCCAAAGAGAAAAATGTAATAGAATTATTGAGTAGGCCTAATCTTATTGAAAATTGTTCGATCTTTCTGGCGTGTAAAGTCATAAATAATTAATAGAAGGTATGAAAACGAAAACGAACAACCTCTTTTCCAGTCACTGACCGGGGCAGAGATCATATATAGGCTATTGGTACGATAGGGTCGCCACTCCCAAAGTGATGCTATGAAAGATGACAGGGAAAACCGGAGTACCCGGAGAAAACCCCGTCCCGCCTCCGCTTTGTCGAGGAAAAATTTCACATGGAGGGACTGGAATTTGAACCACGGTATCCAGCGTACAGAGGGCAACGCGCTGCCGTCTGAGCCACGGAGGCTCCGAGTAAAAAGGTATATTTTTCATGAATATATTGTTTCTTCCGTGAATCTATATTTTTGCATATAAAAGCTTATCACGTTATAGATGAGAAACCAATTATCAAAACATAGTTTTCGATTGAGTGATGTTGACAGAAAATATTATCTTTGCCTCAGCAATAATTTTTTCCGAGGAGGCAAGTGGTTTTCTTTTTGTTTTGTTTAATGAAATACCTACTACTTGAGAATTCTCGGATGGTCAAAGAATGCGTGGGTAGCGAGTAAATTATTTTGTTATTGACTGTACGTTGGTGACTAAAAAGAGAAGAAATCTTCACACAGCACAGTTAATAACGCAGTCTTTTGAACTGGGTGAAAGGGATCACCTTTGCAGAGTTAACTGCGCAGTTCACACAGTCAGTCGCAGTTTCCTCAGTCGGCCTTTGGATGTAAAGATGTCGGCAGTCCAGTGTAGAAAACGAGACGTGCCCCTTGTGTTCCTTGAGGCTTATCGTGGTATTACTATAAATATTGTTCGTTATACAGTATGAGTCCGCTGCGCCTGACGTTTCTGCTTTTAGACATTCCAACGAACGTCAGTGGGGTGATGGTCGATTTTTCTTTGCCGTATACCAAGCTACAGTCGCCTTTAAAGCACTTACTGCGTCATCACTGCACGACTTTTGCAAAAACATGTATGCGACAGGTATTCACACAATACATCACACTGCCATACGGTTATGTAAAATGTAAGTGCCAGTTAAGCTTTCGATTGGTTGTGAAATTATCGCTAAAAGCGATGGCATACTGTTAGAAAACGTGTGCGAGTTTGTGAAGCGGGATGTAGTTTTACACTAAATAAGCTTTCTGATAAACGGAAGGTAACAGACACCGTGGTGTAATGGACTAACCACAGGAGTGTTGACTCATGTTGCGTTGGTGGGTGGGATCGGCTCCCACAAGCGATAAATATTTTTATTCACATTTTTAAATTTGAGTATCAAATAAGAGGCCGTTCATGCCCCTGGTCCTGTTAGAGAGGCACCAGTTACGTCCGGTGAAACTGCTGAGGTGGTTTGGGACATTTTCCGCAAAAATTCCCACATGAATACCCGGGCAGTAGCACAACAGGCCAACATCAGCCAGTCGTCTGTGGTAAGGATATTGCATTCCTTTTTTTTCTTTCTTTCTTTCTTAATCTGTTTACCCTCCAGGGTCGGTTTTTCCCTCGGACACAGCGAGGGATCCAACCTCTACGGCCTCAAGGGCAGTGTCCTGGAGTTTCAGACTCTGGGTCGGGGGATACAACCGGGGAGAATGACCAGTAACTCTCCCAGGCGGCCTCACCTGCTAATCTGAACAGGGGCCTTGGTGGAGGATGGGAAGATTGGAAGGGATAGACAAGGAAGAGGGAAGGAAGTTAGGTACCATCCCGGCATTTGCCTGGAGGAGAAGTGGGAAACCACGGAAAACCACTTCCAGAATGGCTGAGGTGGGAATCGAACCCACCTCTACTCAGTTGACCTCCCGAGGCTGAGTGGACCCCGTTCCAGCCCTCATTCAACTTTACAAATTCCGTGGCAGAGCCGGGAATCGAACCCGAGCCTCCGGGGGTGGCAGCTAATCACACTAACTACTACACCACAGAGGCAGACTCCTTTTTTTTCTTTCGTCCGTATCACATGTAACTACATCAGTAACTCCACGGACGAGGTTTCAAAACTCATGTTGATTTCTGTGCGTGGACACTGACGCAAGTGGCAAATGATTCAGCGATTGTATCTCACATTTTATTTTCGGACGAGGCACGATTTCATATAATGGCTCTGTGAAGTTAGACAAGACAAGACACCTCCGTACAGACCATGAAGGCCCTTGGAGGAGTGGAAGGTAAAGGCTTCCACCATTGTTAACCGCGGCGCGTGATGGGGTAGAGTGGTTAGCTCTAGGCCCGGCCGCCCTTGCCTCCAGGAATTAACCTGGTACTCATTTTTGGTGTAGGCTGATTGAACCTCAGGGCCATATGCACCTCCGGAAGTGGAAATCTCGTTTCTTAAATTTTATGACTACCTGACGGGCATTCGAACCCACGTCCTTCCGGGCGAACCGAGCACGCCTTTACCGCCTCGGTCAGGCAGCCCCCGCTCAGTGAAGTGGAGTGTTAAAAATGCCCAGTGGGTAAGGCAGGCAGTATTTCAGGCACGATGGGGAGTAAGTGTCTGGTGTGGTATACTGGGTGATCACCTAATTGGACCTTATTTCTTTGAGGATCATTTGACAGGGGCCCGGTACCTACAGTTTATTCAAGACAATTGCTGCTAGAGGAGGTACCCCTGGGTGAGCGTGTAACCATGTGGTATCAACACAACGGAACACCCCCTCACATGTCAGCAGATGTTCGCAACTACCTGAATGTTACACATCCCGGTCGATGGATAGGAAGGAAGACCTGTCACCTGGCCTGCTAGATCGCCCGATTTGATGCCACTGGACTTCTTCCTATGGGGCTACTTGAAAGATGTAGTGTATGTTCAGCAGCCGGAAAATCCTGAAAGCCTATGAAACCTTATTACGGAAGCTTGTGAATCCGTACCATATACAATGCTACAAAGAGCCCGAATGGCAGTTCGACGGCGCGCTAAAACGTGCATTACTGCAGAAGGCCATCTATTCGAACAATTACTGCGCTAACAGGCTGTTGCTCAGTCAAGCGGATTCAAACCCCCAACCATTCTATCCTCGTCCAGCCCCGCTTATAAAACATCCACATAAGCAGCCCTAATTGCCTAGAACATTGCCAAAATAAATAAATTAATTAATTAATTAACACACGACGTGAGGACATTCGGATACATTGGCGCTGTGGATGATTCTCGAAGAAAAAAATGCGAATAAAATGTACAGGCTCAAGTGGGATTCAAACCCACCTACCAAACAGCGTTGTATTAACAGCACCGCACTTAATTTACGGCAACTCCAGCACGTAGGTTTCCAGAAAGCCTACTAGATGGACTACTACTACTTCCGATTCGTACATGCACACACGTTTTCTTTCAGTATGCCATCGCTTTTAGCGTTCATTTCATACATACATACATACATACATACATACATACATACATACATACATACATACATACAGACTGCACCCTACGGATTAAGGTGAATTACAGTTATTTCTCCAGCTAGTCCGATTTCGTCTCAGGGTATCCATATTTTAAGAAAAATGTTTAATTTTTCTATAAGTTCAATTTTACGTAAGTGCAGAGAAAGATACTAGTTCCAAATGCAGTTCTGAAATTCGTATGTCATCACCAAATCGCAAAGTCCGCAAATACAAACTTCGATCAACGACTTCCAACGCAAATCCGCTCAGAAAATATCTTACATGCTAAATATGACTATAATCTAATACTACGAATAATAACTCACTGAATTATAGAAATTATTAAGAAGCTTATTTATTAAATTAATAAAATCGCGAAAGAAATGGTAAAGTACCTAAATATGTTCATGAAGTTCCAATTAATATCTCAAAAACAAAGATTCTCATACGTGAATTAATTCTTTAAGTCAGCGCTGGCTTATATATAGCTTATGTTTGCTTATTACAACATTTTTAACTGGATATTTCTGAAGTGAAATCCAATTTTTCTAAATCTTCCATGCAAAAATTAAACCGTGCTACTTGCGTGCACAAATATAGCTTAATTATCTGATTATTGCCAAAGTTCATGGTTTTACCAAGTAGTTATATCATTTACGACGTCAAAAATTCACTGTCATAATAATCACAACGATAACAGTAATCATATAATAATAATGACCTGAATTATAATAAAAATGACCTAAATCAAAAACAATCTGCATAGTCTGTATTATCTGAGTTCTGATAATAGTGATCTGAATTCGTTGGTATAGGATAAAATAAAGAAAACAAGAAATCGACTGACGTGCTAAGTTACTTGGTCCTACTGCCATTCAAATTACGGCTCCTAGCTTATTATTCACTTTTATAGTGTTTCAATTTAAGAAAAATATAAACGATATTTCATATATATATATATCATATTATTTCCTTATTCTAGCTATATAATACCTTATTTAACGTAACACAGTTCGATGTGCACATAGCCGATAAGCTTCTATCATATAAACATGTGTGCAAGCAGCTGTAGTATGATATCTCAATATTATATTATCACTCTGGTTATATAATAATCTTGTTTTTTTACACGATCTATATTCATGGAGAATACGACACAACACACATAAATCTATCCATTACCAGTTATTACTACTGCCAAATCATTCTCAATACTCAACTAAATACATATAACTGAACCATCCATACCTTGCTATAAGTTTTCCCTGGGGTATGTTTCCTTTCAGTAATTGCTTTGTTACCATCCATAAATCGCGTATTATTCATTTCACACATGTCTCATTACTTACCATTCTGCGCAATATTTCAATTAAATCATAACAAACACTTCCATATCATCCTCAATAACCTTCATTTCAACTCATATTCAACTCACTTAACATTCATATATAATGCATATAACCTCCAATAATCATCTAATACATTGAGACATCACGTTCATTTCACGCAGAATTCCTTTCTTAATACTCAACTTATCGTAAATACGACACATAACCCCAAATACGGTATCTATTTTTCATACATTACCATACAGCAAAGAATATGATGACTTTAATTAAACACTTCCAAATACGCGTCCTACTATGACGTAATCTAGGTCTGGATAGCACCATGTCATTCATAGATCTTTTAAACTAACTGGCACTCTTTGAAATCACCTGATTTTCTATGTCACTTTTTAATAGTATGCTCACTCATTGATTGAAATTATATCATAATACTTATCCAGTATATCATGAGATATCGTCTTAATTCCACATTGACTTAATATATTAATAGCATTTAAATATATCTCACTTCACTTCCTTATATCATTTGCACACTTAATTATTTCATGCTTGGGCTATTCATTTCTACAGCACATACCATGAATACGTTAAATAAAGAACTACTCTACTTATTACTACCACTTAGCTCGTCATTCGACATCTCGGGCCTTAGTTGCTCCTCTTCGTCTGCTCCATGGCTGGATCTTAGATCATGGTTCGACGACTGGTCGGATCCTTCATCTCAATTGGCTCTGGTTGCGTGACCTCCATCTCTCGTGTCGGGCTGTCTTAACTGCTAGGATGACATCTCTCTCCAGGTTGGTCCATGCCGGTTTAGTAAGCCATCATTTCCTCAGAAGTACTGTAGGCAATATCGAATTTTTCTGAAAAATACATATTCATTTTGGATTTCTGATATCTTAAAATTTCGGTTGATATCTATATATTCTAGCTTTCTTCTGTAGAATAATTCCTTAATTTTTGAGGTCTGCGTATATGGTAAATCGCTTCGTCTCTTTGAAATATACGGAGTTAGCTTATTTGATTTTGGGAATGATTGTTTCTCTATTTATAATATCTCCGCTATTATTTTCTCCAGTTGCAGTTCCAGTTTCTGCTCTCGTGCATCACCAGATCTTATGCTTTCAGATGATCAGCATATATATCTGAACGAAGTTTTCAAAATTCACCGGGTTCTTATCCTCCTCACTGTATTTTATATATTAATACGCTCTTCTCTTCGATATTAATGTCGCTTCAGCTTAATATCCGCGTTAGAAATTGTGCAATCTTCTCAATTCTTCAGAGCACTATCAATCACCTCTTGTCCTTGCGAGATTAAATTTTCAAGTCAGTTTTTCTAATAATCCCTTCGATTCTTCTTATTTTTAAAAAAATTCAGTCGATTCTACTCTGTCACAACTGCTTTCGTAACATCGTAGTTCCGAATCAGTCATGGCCTTCTAATATGCTTAAACGTCGATATCTTGCTATATACTCCTGTGTCTTGGGTGGTCTTTACCTTCCGTAGGCGCCATTTTGGAACACGTCCAAGAAATCCATTGGGTACAATACATACAGTGACATTTTAGGTCTATTGTAATTGGCAGTGAATTTTATGTGACCGGACTGTACGCGATATGTTCGTGCAGAGTGTCTGCGGCGGAATCCAAAGGGATGACTTTCTTCTTTTCTTTTTGTATAACCTGTTGAGATGTGAAAGACAATGTTATCACCGCAAGAGAAGACGGGAAAATTGTTAATACTGCTGAACTCTCTATCCACGAGAAGTATTATATTCAAAATCTTTCGTCATATCACAACTTCAGATTCGACGTCTTAATAAACATTCTCCAACAAGTGTACATAAAAGTTTTGTTATCACATTTCAGGAAGGCATAAATAATAATATTTGGAAATTAAATTAATTGTGGAATTAATGAACTAATTAATTAACAAGATTAGGGGACATGTTAATTACAACGTCGAGGAATTCAGGACGTCAATCAAATCACGAGGTATGACGTCAGAGCTCAGAAAATAGGCGGCAAACTGAACTAGAATTTTCTTACACTTGCTTATGTGCTGGCTACGCGTGTTATTCAGAAGCTCACTACGCAGGGAGGTCTTTTATAGACCTGGACAGCTGATACATGCAACACGAGGAGAACAGTGTCATTTCTTGGCAGTTTAACAGACCATCTACAGTCATACCAGACATCAATAATGTCTAGGAAGAAAGTACGTATCATTACATGTCAAGTGTGAAACCACGAATGGGGAATTTATACTAATATTTTCGTGAAAGTTTCAGTGCACATCAAGCAGTACCAGTTCGATACCAGCCAAGGCAATGAAGACCTACAGTAAGGAATTCGTGTGCCCCGGAGACATCGCCCAGATCAGCATGCAGTGCTAACAGACCGGGCCAATGCCGACAGCGTCCTAATGCCATGAATCCAGCCTAGAAGGAGACCAGGGTCATCAAGACATCCAAGTTAAGTCGACATTTAATTTATACTGGGTATTATCAATTCTATGTAGCTGTGATAAGTAGTTAACTTTCTTCTTGAAGGGATTATTGATTTAACAGTAGTTTGAGTAGATTTCTAGTATCTTTACCGTGTCATTTTCTTGTGTTATACGGCGTTGAATTTGTATTTTATCCTACTATGTGATTTTAAGGTGCGTGATGACGGTATGTCAACATCATCGACCACGTGGGTTTCAATAAGTCATGTCATCGGACAAGTATCTGGTTTAAATATCAGCCATCGGCTAACCTTTAAGGAATATTACGTTTCCATTCAATTACTATAATATTGAGGATTGTGTACGCGCGATATTTTTATTCTTCGGAATTTATTTCTCTTATATTTTGCCAAAAGTGTTTGATACATTTTTCATGAGGGAGCAGGCTCATCTGACATATAAATGCTAAGCTAACGATACGGATAGGTTTCTTTTGGATCCAATTTCATACTTATAAGGGAGGACATTGTCTGATTATTATATTTACGTGTGGTTCCAGTCATTTATGAGAATTTTCCCGAGATATTTTGGACGGATGTTGCGAATTATTTTCGATATTGTACCTCTCACGTTGTGCCATGTGGAGAGATGTTGCATGGATTATGGTGATTTTATGTGCTATTTGGGGGCGAATCTTCGCGTCTCTATGATCAGAAGCACATGCAATATATTTTCTGCGATATTGTGTGCTATGATGAATGGATATTTAGGAATAATTTATCGTCATTTTTAATGTATTTACGAGTTGTTGTATTCGTGAGAGAACCATAGGCAATAGCGCCTTCATAAAATATTATTGAACCACGAGGTAAACCACATGCCTTCCTACAAAATAAAATTGAGCGTATGAGATTGTTGGAGCATTTTGTCATACTGGATGAGCGTCATCGCAATAATATCAAAATCGTAGCTGTATAATATTACTCAATTCCTCGATGTTTGATAAATTTTGGTAACGTGCTGAGTTCAATGCAGATATTGACGATATTATCAGTCACCATTACCCAGACTATTTGTTCCGGATGGATTACTTCTATGCGCAGGCCTTTATTTACGGGAGTCTTCCATTTCCATAAAATGGTCGTATAACGTGTGGACATGTGTGTATATTTGTAAAATAGTATCCTTATTTGTAGTTGGTTACAATTCTTTCCTTGGTGGATGATGGTAACGGGAGACTTGTTACGTGCATTTTTATTTTGTTATTTCCACAGGTTGAGTGATTTTATTTTTATTGCAAATTATTGATGCGTGTGTTACCATCGTTGTTCTGAGTTTCGGCGTTGTGTTAAGGTCATGACACATGGTTAAAGATTTAATTTAATTTTAAAAATCTGGTTACCTTTATCACGTAAAGTCACGTGTATTCTGAGGTTATGCTGAACAGATAATCACTGAAAGGTCGAGTTAAATTGGAGAAATAATTAGCTAATGAAATTAATTTTAAAAGAGGAAATTTATTAATGTTTTTTGTATTTTCATATTTTGACCAGTCATGTAACTTATGCATTTAAAATCTTGTTCCAGATTTTCCGGCATGATTTGACATGCGTACGAGCATCATTCTCTAAGCAAAATCAAATTTTACAATCAAAATAATATTCGATAAATATGACTTTATGAAAACAAATTTTGTCAGAATTAATAAGAATTCATTAACATGTACCATTCCATTTGCTTTAATTTTTGGATGTACAGCAAGAGTTAACGTAAAATTAAAAAATTTAGTGATCATCTCACACAATCATAATTCTTAGGACGGGGTTATTTTGTAATAAATCACCCACCATTAATTTGTATTCCGATGGTTCATCATTTACTGATATCTGCTCATTTCCTTGATCCACACCATTTTTATGGAACATGTCAATCCCTTACTGAGCACCCCTGAGGGTGTCTTGTGTCTCTAATGTGTTAGTCGTGGCTTAAACGGGCAGAATAAATACATACATACATACATACATACATACATACATACATACATACTGTCCGCACACTCTATCTTGATGCATTTGTGTACGGGGTGAGGAGTAAGGAGGGAGCTGTCCCGGTATCGATAGTGCTGCCTGGTGCTGCCAACTGAATGAAAATGAAATCTGAATTGAATCGAGAATATGATCGATCGATATGAAATTTCTAAACCGTTGTCATCTTAAGCCAACAACTATGTCACATACACATTATATAACATTATAAAACATATCTCTCGATGCGAATCTTGTTCCTAGCATGAATTCTATACTTTGACTTTGATGTGTAAACAACAACAGTACCAGTACGTAAAGTTTACGCCAGATGTCGCACAACGATGCTTAAGCGATTCATAGTTTGTGTTTCAAAGGTTGCCAGTATGAATCTCGAAGATCGCCGAGGTCGACCGATTCAGCACTAGGATGTAAATGCACCAAGATAAAGTGTGCGGATAGTACATACATGCATACATACATACATACATACATACATACATACATACATACATACATACATACATACATACATTATAGACCGTTATGCCTTTCAGCGCACGGTCTGCAAGCCACTGTGAATTTACTAAACGTCGCACGAGGCATGAGACATTTTAGACAAGCCTCATACCGTACTGAGAACTCATAAATTGCACGCACTTTTTACATAACCGTATGGCAGTTTGATGCATTGTGTAAATGCCTGTCGCATACGGTACATGTTTTTGCAAAGGTAATTGTGCAGTGAGTGATTAAAGAAGATTGTTGCTTGGTATACCGCAAAGGAAAATAGACCATAACGACACTGGGATGCCTAAAAGTATAAAACGTCAGGAGCGGCTGACTCATCCGGTGTAAGGTTTCCAACATTTTGACTTCTTTTTATAATAATAACTAATAAATACGTTTACTTATACTATTTCAGAGCCTTTATTATGGCTTAGCTTCTTTCTATTACGACCCTTCCCAGAGCTTGTGGGAATGCTCTCATAGAACATTTCATATCCTCGAACGTACTGCTGGTTGCCAAGAATCTCAGTGTAGAAATGAGCCCCCAGTTCGGTGGTATTGCCTGCCTTAGACGCGTAACCTGTTTCAGAATGTACGGTGGCACTGCCACTGCCACTAAATACTCTTTAAATGTCTTTTCACTCGTTATTAAATAGTTGACAAAGTCACCTACTTGATTTTCCAGAAGTAGTCCTTTTAATAGCATACCGTCACACGATATATTCCTTCCCAAGTACCACATTTTACTCCATACCCTACGATTTAGTTTCCTTTTTTCAGCTAATACCAACGCTGATGCGGCTAGTAAACAACAAACTACCGATTTCTCCCTGTTATCCGTGCTTGAACATCTTGCTTCACCAAAGCAGACTCCGAAGTAACAAAATAACTGTTAAAATGCGCATTTTTTCGATAAGACTTAACTGCGAGTGTATGGGACCCTTAACAGACAAGTTCACCGCCTTCTTGATGCACAACAACATCGCTACTTGTCCAGACGCAATATCCTCCCACCTTTGATTTTACACTGACAAATCAAAATTGTCATATTAACAAGACAAATACAACAAAATAGCAAACACGGTTTAAGCTATTTGACTCAAGAAAACGTGCAGGAATGTTCACTTTACTGCCTATCCTTTAAACTTTGGCACCTTGCAAGGAAGCGACAGTAGTTGGAGACCTTGTAACTGCTTCCTTGGTATTTTTTTTAGGTAACGTCTGGTGTTGCGCCTTTACCTGGCCTTGTGGGTGAGAAACACATTTCAAAGGGGTGGCTGTGCCATACTGGCCGTATGAATTCTCCAGCAACAATTTTCACCTTCACTACTCGTTCTACATTGTCCTTCCCAGGGAACACTCCTGTCACTCTCGCTAAGGGCCAGACCATTCTCTTCACGTTGGCATTGCCGATCCTTCACAACATCTCCACTTTTTATCTCTTCCCTCCTACACCTTCATGTCTCCTTTCTTGTGAACGAGTTGACCTAGATACTCCAGTCTGAACCTCTTCCTCAATTCTTCTCACAATCTGTGTTGGTATTCCAGCATTTTTGATAAATTAATGTTATCAATAGAATCAAGATCTGGCACTCCCACCATTTTGATATCTTGTATGTACATTGAAGGTGTCAGAACCAGCAGGTCACTCAGGTCATCCGATATGTAGGTCAATGGTCTGAAATTTCAACTGCTTCACACCCAAGGAGAATCGTCAACATTTCTTCATACTTTACAACTATGAGCTTGCACCCGGGATAGAGTGAGTTCGAACCCCATTGTCGGCAGCACTGAAGACGGTTTTCCGTGGTTTTCCATGTTCACACCAGGCAAATGCTAGGTTGTATGTTAATTAAGGCCGCGGTCATTCATTCCCACTCCTAGCCCTTTAATATCCCTGGATGCAAGCTCACAGCTGCGCGCCCTTAACCGCACAGTCAACTCTCCCTGTCTTCGGTTATCTTCTTCCAGTCAAGTGTGTATTTCTATTTATTTTATTTATTAATTCCAACGAGCCAAAGGCTCATATACAGGAATTGTACAATACAATTTTTTAGCTTCTAAAATTAATATAATACATATACATTGGCTGCAAATAAATACATAAATTTGTTATAATGAACCTTACTCTAAATATTTAATTTACGTTACCATTTCACAAAGTCTTATCAAGAATGTCGTCTACTTACTTAGGTACTGATTCCATAGCACTTTCTTGAGCGAATTTTCCGTTCCACGGAAGTTTGAACCATTGTCGCTATATAAAACATATGGTCTACCCTGTCTAGATATGAATCGTCTCATTACCAACATGAAACTCGACACAGAGCGAGGCAACTAGTTCAAAATGAACTGCCCTGACAACAGCACATGTAAAGATTACTATCCACGATTTTGTATTACCTCATGGGTGCAATGGACCGGCTAGATCATTTCCGACCTCTTTAAGTAGAAAGGCTTGTCTTACTCGAGCTTCCAAATGGTCCTCAGGTTCTGTTTCAGCATTCTTTGATTCGTACCTTCTAACTCTGAGAAACGTAGGCAGAATGCAACGAACTGCCTTCTTTCTCCTGATGATCCAAAATCGTTCTCTAAGTATAGATAACAAGATCTCCACTCCTGCATGAGAAGCCTTCAAGAGATCTTCAATTACAAGTAAAGCTGCTACTTTGTGTTCAATTGGCAAAAATATGGGAAATCTAAAGCCTCCTTCATCATTTATTCTGATTATATTGTGTGGTTTCCCAATAGTCCCTCTCTATTATGGAATATATACAGTGATTGGAAGTTTGATCTCTCTCGTTCATGAAAGACGTCGTTATTCTGCATACTTTATTTCTGTTACATACAACTCTGTCGACAGAGTTATTAAAGGACCGAGTTGTCCAAACCAATATCCGTACAATTCTTGTATACCTCGAAAAAATTGTAAGTTACCATTATTATTCAGACGAGGGCGATAAGGACGTAGACTTGGTAACAGATCCTCTTTTCTTTTCTTGGATTCTTGCATCTTCATTCGGCTGGGACTGAGTTCTGGGCCATTCGTTTTCATCGTATCTTTACCATTCTGGCCCATCCCACCACCTGGATTCTATTAATCTTCACACTGCAGCCTCTTGAAGGCAGATCAGGTGGGTCATCTTGAACTGTAATAGGTCTCGAATCTTCACTGTCTGAGTCGGCACGAATTTTGTTAACCCTATTCTTGACAAAGATTCCACAGTGTTCCATTTTCTTGATCCAGTAAAGAACAGAAGTGAAATACGTCCAATAATACTCCATCAGGTGTGATAATTCGAGACTTTTCTTGAACTGTAAGGCCAGTCATACTAGAGTTCAACATGCCATTAATTCTTGTCTTGGGATTGTTGTGTTCTTCATAAGGGCAACTTTTGATTGACATAACAGCAGTTGAACCATTACATTTGCACAATCTTCAAAGCGTAGGAATACCGCAGAAGCATACGAACAAGTTTGAAACATCGCAGAAACGTGTAACGAGCCTGCATAATGTTCTTCAAAGGAAATCCATCTAGACTCTCTTAACTTTCTTAAGTCCGGCAGATCTTAAACCACCTTGATGAATTCCCTGTTCAACTGCACCGGAATCTCAGTGTGCCATCCCAACTTGGTTTTCCATTCTTCTTGTAGGAGCAGATTCGGACAAAGGTGACTGGTGAACTAAGACCTTTGAAGTCAGACACTCGTTGTGCAGTAGACACTAAGATTATTCGTGTAATTACACTTTGAGGTCTATTAATTCCACTTAAATAAAAGAAAACAGTGAATCCTCCACGTCATCCCATTAGAGTCCGAGTAGAGATGACGAGATTATACTTCTTCTAAATGTTTGGAACAAGTGTTTTCCCATCTTCTTAATTCAAATTTTCCACCAGCTAATATCTGCGTAGCCTTTTCAATAAACTCTTGTACGTCTTCTCCTGAATTACCTGTACCAGGTTATATAGTGTGTCAATGTATAGTGCTCAAGGTTATTGTCATAAAGAAAACTGAGTCGTTGTACTACATGGGAATGTGTAGAAAGGGGCTGTTTAAACACCCCATAGTAGGCCTGGCTATTTCTTTCCCACGTGTTGCTGACGCTAGAAGGACCCTTATTTCGGGTATTCAGGATAACACCAGAGAGCGTAAGAATGACGCCAGAAATAACCCATGGTTCAGGAGCGCCGGTAAGTGTCAGAGTGTTCTGGAATTGTCAGATGGTGTGGGAACATTCCACCCTCGTGGCAAGAATATGCGAAGTCTGCTCCGGTCAAATTCTGAAAGTGTTTGGTTGGTTGCTTCCCTTGATCTGGAAAGGGACGTGTGGTAACTGGGAGGTTCATATTCTAATACGCAAAGCTAGCGTCGTCAGTTCTGATCTTGGTTCTCTTCTCAGTCGAAGCGGACGTCGTTAGATCGAGCTCTCGCTCCAAAGGGGAATTCGCCTGATAGGGACAAGGTAAATCTTGTTTTCGTTATTATGCCATAAATTAACTTGTTTCACTTGCAAGAATTTCGCGGAAAATCTCGCAATTGCGGTGACTTAATTTAATGAAAAACCGCCTTTCAGCGCTATCACATGGTCACTCCTTGGAATCCCTATTCGGGAGATAGTGGGTTCGAACCACACTGTCGGCAGCCCTGAAGATGATTTTCCGTGGTTTCCCATTTTCACACCAGGCAAATGCTGGGGCTGTACCTTAATTAAGGCCATGGCCGTTTCCTTCCCAGTCCTAGCCCTTTCCTATCCCATTGTCGCCATAAGACATATCTGTATCGGTGCGACGTAAAGCCAATAATATATATATATATATATATACATATAATTCCGTTGATGTTCGATAGCTTACTTTTCTATAATTGGCTACTGTTTGATCGTTGTTTCAAAAATATAAAATTCTTCTGATATCACTTTTAAACCTGAAGGCGTTTATTTGGTACACAGAAAATCACCCGGGTTCTGAGGGCAGGACCGCGAACCCAAGGCCCAGTGCACAATCCAAGAATGAAATAACTCATTTAAAATTTTGTGTACCATAAATTTGGATATTTTAACAGTAGATATAATTTCCAGCGTCAGCTGTGCCCGTTAATGTTTTGGGGCTATTTCCTTTTTAATCTATTTCGAAAGTTAAGTTGATTGTGTTTGATAAACGCTATTTTAAGGTACATGGTTGCCTGAGTTCAAACATTTTAATCTCACCAGGATGCGTTCTCGGATAAAGTTGTCCAGCATCTTCCGCATCCTGTTTTCCGTCTGTCCATATTACCTTTAATTTTCCTTGCGTTCGTGTATTCTTTTTATCTTCCATTTGCGTGTTTGTCATTTTATTGTTTTTATGTGTATATTGGGATCTGAATAAGTTAAAAGGAAAGGATGCCAGGGATGGTTTCAATGAATATGTTGCAAAAGGACTAAATGAAAGGCTACAGGAAACAACAGATGAAAAGTGGACGGTAGTGAAGAATGAAATCAGTAGGGCTGCTGAAGAAAAGTTAGGAATAAAGGTAAGATCAAGTAAGTCAGTGGATAACTCGGGAGATATTAGACCTCATTGATGAATGCCGAAAATACAATAATGAAGAAAATGAGGAGGTTAAAACAAAATGCAGACAAATAAAGAATGAAGTACTAAGTGCAGGACAGCTAAGGAAGAATGGTTGAAAGAGAAGTGACAGAATGTAGAAGGTTGTATGTTTGTATGAAAGGTGAATGAAAGGAAAATCAAGGAAACCTTTGGAGAAGGGAAAGCTAGGTGTGTGAATATTAAGAGCTGAGATGGAAAACCACTTCTAGGGAAAGAAGACAAGGCAGAAAGATGGCTGGATCATATTCAAAATATGTATCAAGGAAAACAAGATGATAAGGTTCCGAAACAAGAAGGAACTGTAGATGCTGGTGAAATCGGAGACCAATTTTGAGGTCAGAATTCGACAGATCCTTGAGAGACCTAAATAGGAATAATGCCCCATTCACAATGCAAACGTAACCGTAAACTTAAAGACGTAACGTAACCGTAAAATTAAGGTAACATTTGTGGTATCCACAATGGAGGAACGTAACGTGTACACAGCAGCCAATCAAAACACTGCAATGTTATTTAGCACGGAAACAGGGTTTTAGGCTATCTCGCAGCTTTATATTTTAATATCTCGATGGAATCAAAACATGGTAGCGGAATTCATATTACTTCAAACATCTATTGATTTGCTCCTGGGAGCTGTGTAGGCCTACATGAAAAGGAGAACTAAACAACGGTGCAGAAAATGGGTCCATCCCTTGAATCAAAGCAGGTTATCTCAGGGCGATTTTGGTAAACTACTCTAAGAAATGAACCTCATCAGTTCGTTTTGTACATGCGGATTAAACCTGAAGTGTTTAAACTATCTTACGATTTGATTCCCCTTTTCTAATAAAACGAAGTGTAAGGTCTCCTTTGCCGACTTTTATGCGCCTAGCTATCACAATCCGGTGAGGTGTTTGGATGGTATCGTTTTCGTAAACTAGTAGTCTGGCATAATGTTAAGAAATATACAGGGACACTGTTTTATCTATGACAGGGATTGTCTCTCGTCCCGTCGCCAGAGCTGCGAGCTTGTTTCTCGCCATTTCCCATTAGATTTCATTGCTACAGTATATTTATTTCCACGTACCGGTATTCTTTTCGGTACAGCGTCTTTGTAATTCTTTTTCCTTTTATCATATATTCACACAAAGATTGCGTTGAACGAGAAATACAAGTGTTTCGTCGAAAGAAGTCATTATATCGTGCACAAAATACAATGTTTACGTCTGCTCTGAGTGGCTGGTTTTTAAACCTAACGTAAAATTAACCGCATTAGCTTGGAGTTCGCAATCCTTTAATTTTACGGACTCTCAGTTAAGTTTACGTTGGCGCATTGTGAATGGTTCCATTAGATTACATGGCCGCTAACTTCTAAGTTAATGTTAATTTTAAGTTTACGTTACGTTTGCATTGTGAATGCGGTTTTAGGCACATGGAACTGATCAGATGCCCTCAGAATTACTAACCACCTTAGGAGAGACCAGCACGGGAAGGTTATTCCATTTATGCCCGTATTCACCAGCGCGAGTAACAGCTTTTACCTTAGTTTAAAGCTATGCAAATCTAGATAACAATTAAGTTTGTATTCACCAACATTGTTTCGGATAACGGGTATTACCTCAGTTAAAAATTTAACCGGGGATTGGTTGACCGGTAAAACGGGAAATCTAAGCTCGTAGACGGCTGGAATATATAATTGAAAGAAAAAGTCATAGCGACCAGGTATATGATCAAAATTATGCTATTACTAAACTTCCTTGGTGGATAAAACAACCTGCTACATATTTCGAGGACTACGACGACACTGATTTTCAGACACATTTTAACTTATCTAAATCGTCAACACTGTCAGTGATAGCCATCAAATCAAATCAAATCAAATCAAATCAAATCAAATCAAATCAAATCAAATCAAATCAAATCAAATCAAATCAAATCAAATCAAATCAAATCAAATCAAATCAAATCAAATCAAATCAAATCAAATCAAATCAAATCAAATCAAATCAAATCAAATCAAATCAAATCAAATCAAATCAAATCAAATCAAATCAAATCAAATCAAATCAAATCAAATCAAATCAAATCAAATCAAATCAAATCAAATCAAATCAAATCAAATCAAATCAAATCAAATCAAATCAAATCAAATCAAATCAAATCAAATCAAATCAAATCAAATCAAATCAAATCAAATCAAATCAAATCAAATCAAATCAAATCAAATCAAATCAAATCAAATCAAATCAAATCAAATCAAATCAAATCAAATCAAATCAAATCAAATCAAATCAAATCAAATCAAATCAAATCAAATCAAATCAAATCAAATCAAATCAAATCAAATCAAATCAAATCAAATCAAATCAAATCAAATCAAATCAAATCAAATCAAATCAAATCAAATCAAATCAAATCAAAATCTCTTTATTTGCAAATGAGGTGTCTACCTCGGTGGAAAATGGTACACTAAAATACATTATTGTCAAGCACTAAATTTTAAATTAACAAAAGAAGACAATTTATCTAGGATACAATAATATACAATTTACGCTAACAATTTTTTCTATTAAACAAGCAGATCACCCTTAACAAATGTATACTATTTACAAATATCTACTATACATACAATTATAGTCAACTCATGTACAGTGTGTGGAATTACTTCAAATAATACTATGCAACTGGTATAAGATTAAAATGTACATTGCTTTCATTTACTTTTTTCACCCATTTTCTAACCTAAGTAGCATAACGACCAGCTGCGTCTTAACCAGAGACCCTTTTGCCACTACCTTTCAGAGGTCCTGTAGGGCCTCCACATCTACCGTAGCGGTCCCAGGGCCCTCGAAGTCCCGACTGTACTTCATCCCTACAGGCAGTCCCCTACTTTGGCTGTACAACCTCCATGGAAAAGGGGATGGAATTAATTTTTTCACACTCATATTTTATTTAAAATAGCCTGCACTGGCCGAATGCCCTCTAACATTTCATTTATTTTCCCTGTTGGTGTTTATTCTCTTCTTGAATATCTGTACAGATTTTGGAAAAGGATCAAACACTACCGCTGGTAAACTGTTCCACCGCTTCACGCCCTTCCCAATGAATGAGAATTTACCTCAATCGGTTCTGCTAAAATTCCTTCTAATTCTATACTTGTGGTCAGTTTTGCCGATATAATTATTTTCCAAATGAAGCCTCTCACAGATTTCTACCCATGCTTCTTCTCCTGTATAGGCTCTATATAACCATATGAGTCTAGTTTTCTCCTTTCTCTTACTTAAAGATTCCCACCCAAGGTCCTCGAATATTTCTGATACACTACTTTTTCTCCTGAAATCCCCTGTTACAAATCTTGCTGCTTTCCACTGCACAGTATATATTTCTTTTATTAGGTACTCTAAGTGAGTATCCCAAACACCGTTTGCGTATTCCAATAATGGACGAACAATGCTTAAGTAACTTTTTCTTTTAATTCTTTGTTGCATCCTTTAAGTAGCCTCATTATGAAATGTAACGATCTGTATGCTTTCCCAACAATGTCATCAACATGACCCTTCCAGTGCAAATTACTTTCAAATCTCACACCTAAGTATTTGCACTTGCCATCTTTTGGAATAACTACCTCATCCAAAGTATATTCAAATTCAGTTTTAAAGCTCCTGTTTGTAAACGTTGTAACGGTTGATTCGTCTCCAATAACCTTGATATTATTTTCTTCAACCCATTGTTGGATACTCTCAAGGTCCCTTTGTAATTCTGAACAATCCTCAATGTTATTTATTTCCCTATAAACAATTATCATCTGCATACAATCTTATTTCTGATGTTATATCATTTGTGTGTATTAAGAAAATTAACGGACCGATTATACTACCCTGTGCAATTCCCTTCCAAACTATACTGGTCAGGCTCATTGGTCTGTAGTTCTCTGGTTTCCTTTTATCACCCTTTCCTTTATAAATTGGTATTATTATAGATTCCTTCCATTCCTTTGGTATTACACTATTATTTATATCATAGTCAAAGATAAATTTTAAATAAGGCACTATATACCACTCCGTTGTCTTTAATACCTTCCCCAGTAATTTGACCACTTCCTGCTGCTTTTCCTTGCTGAAGCAGTTGGATTTCTCTGAAAACATCTTCATTTGTGAATGAGAAGCTTCTTGTTTCTCTATGTGTCTCTCCCTCTCTATATTCTGTTACTATTTCCAACTCCTGACAATCTTCTACTGAATCTCGGAATTCCCTACTAAATAGATTTGCTTTCTCAGTATCTGTTAAATAGTGTTCACCCCTTTCTCCGACCATTGTAGGAATTTGGATTCCTTTTCCTTTTTGATTCCTAATATATGAATACAGCTTTTTCTATTTCCGTTTGTGGTCATTGCCCTCTTGAAGTATGTCATTCATATATTTCTCTTTTGCTTCCTTTTTCACTCTATTCAGTTCCCTCATTAGCTGTTTTCAGGTTTCTCTATTCTCCCTACCCTCTTTGATTGTCCTGTTTACTATTCTACATTTTCTTTTTAATTTTATTATTTCCCTTGTATAATAAACAGGGTCTGAGGTCATTTTACCCTTCTTAGCAGGTAAAAATCTCTTCCCTCCTTCCCAAATGATTCCTTTAAATTTAGCCCAAAATGTATCCACATTACTCCCTTCACTTATCCAACAACTGAATTGTGATTTAAGGTAAATCCCAAATTCATCAACTTAACTTTTTCTGTATAATTTCTTGTCTTGTGTGACCCTCTTATTAAACATTTTTCTTACGAGTCCTACATCCATTATTATAGCCTTATGGTCACCTATTGCTTTAATTACCTCAGTTTATCAACAATTCCCCATGGTTTAACCATGAATGCATCTAGCAAGTTGTTGAGACGAGTCGGTTCTTGTACTCCTTGTGTAAATCCTCCCTCCCAAATTAAATTATTTGCCAGTTTCTTTTCATGGGCTTCACTTGCAGCTCCATTCCATTCAACTTCAGGCAAGTTTAGATCTCCCCCAATTATTACCATATCATTATTATTGTTTTTATGAGTATAATCTATTATTTTCTCAAATATTTCCATGTCTCTTTCCTCTCTTCCAGGCCTATATGTTCGTATAATTCCCACCGCCTTCATATTATCACGAACTAATTTTATCCCTAATATTTCATCCCTTTCATCGGTAAACCATTTATGTGAACAATAAGTTTCCTTCACCAGAATAAACATCCCCCTCCCATTTTATCTCCTCGGTCTCTACGATAGACTCTATACCCTTCTGGAAATACTTCTCTATTACCCACCCCTTCTCTCAACCACGATTCCACTCCTATCACCACATCAGTCTCATAACATTCCATCAATGTACCGAATTTTAATTGTTTATTTACTACACTCTGACAGTTTACCAAGAGCAATCTCAGACCCCCTTCCTCCCTAAAACTTGACTGTTGCAATTGGGAAACATTTGACTCATGAGTTGATAACTTTCCTGGAACCCAGATCCTTGTACATAGATCTTGATCTAAGCATCTGGGTTTTCTGGCAAGTTTCCCTGTAAGTGCCAGTTTAGTGGTATGGGTTTTCTGAAATGCAGATTAGTTTGTAAATATCTGTTGATAATTGTAGCAATTTGTGTACAGAGAGTTGCTTTTCCATTATCATTCAGATGTAACCCATGCCTAGTGAACATTTGCCTGCCAAGACCTAAAGTATCTACTACATAGACATTTCTAAAACCCTTACATAAGCTCTTGATTTTTATATTTACATCATGTACAGCTTTGTTCACACACGAGTCCTCTAAAAGGTCATACCTACGTGGCACATTAACTACAATTACTTTTGAGTCAGGTAGTTTGGAAATCTTACCTCTGAGGTTCGTAATTAGTTCCTCACCTTCATTTGCAGCAATGACATTTGTACCACTCACAATTACCACATAATTGTCCTTCTCTAACACAGGATCACAATTTGAAAGGGCGTCTTCTGTTTCGGCACCTGTTTTTATTAGTCTTGAAACCTCAGTTTCTGGATTATGCAGCTCATCCGTGATGCCTTCTGCCATAACCCACCCTTGACTGTTTGCGTAGAGATGAATTCTTGGCGATCTTGTCTTTCGGTTGGTTTTCTTCTTCTGTAGGTTACCTCCACTGGATTTAAAATTATTCGGAAAACTTGATGTGTCTTCTTCTGGAACTTGTTGCAATGACTGAAATCTATTTTGGCACTGCAAAGTGCTTTTTTTACCGTTTTTAAGTTGTACGTAGTTTCTGCCATATGTTTAACATTAGGCCTAAAATGGCTACGGGTCACTTCCGTCCACGGCGATCTTTCTTCTCCAATGTCTTCTTTATCTTCCAGTTTCTTTATTCTGTCCTTTAAGGTTTCATTTTCAAGTTTCAGAGCACATAGGTCTGTTTGAAGCACTCCTAAAATCTTAAGCATAGATTCGTAAGTCTCTCTTTCTTGTTGTTCTGTCTCACTATCAGTTTGCTTACACTCGGGACACAGCCACATACTTTCTTCAATATCAGTTCTATTTACAATATTTGCACAACGAAAATGGTACCATTCAACACACTTACGACAAAGAATCCTATTTTTAACTACTCTTCTGCATTTGCCACATTTTTCACTGCATCCTACACCATTATCTACCACGGATATCACAGACTCACACACAGTAGTCGCCATCTTGTCAACCAACATAAACTGGAAACCACTACATATTAGTAGGCCTAAGATGAACTCTCGATTATAGCTTATATCTTCTACTGTATACGGCTGGGTGACATTTTAATGAAGAATTAAGGGATACTGCCCTACTTTTTGGTGAAACATACACTGACTGGCAGAGCAAATGCAACACCAAGGAGGAGTGGTTCGAAAGGGATGAAAGTTGGGGAAAAAACAGAGACGGCACGGACGAATAATTGATGTTTATTTCAAACCGATATGCAGGTTACACAATGCGCACGGCATCGACTCAGTAGGATGTAGGACCACCGCGAGCGGCGATGCACGCAGAAACACGTCGAGGTACAGAGTCAATAAGAGTGCGGATGGTGTCCTGAGGGATGGTTCTCCATTCTCTGTCAACCACTTGCCACAGTTGGTCGTCCGTACGAGGCTGGGGCAGAGTTTGCAAACGGCGTCCAATGAGATCCCACACGTGTTCGATTGGTGAGAGATCCGGAGAGTACGCTGGCCACGGAAGCATCTGTACACCTCGTAGAGCCTGTTGGGAGATGCGAGCAGTGTGTGGGCGGGCATTATCCTGCTGAAACAGAGCATTGGGCAGCCCCTGAAGGTACGGGAGTGCCACCGGCCGCAGCACATGCTGCACGTAGCGGTGGGCATTTAACGTGCCTTGAATACGCACTAGAGGTGACGTGGAATCATACGCAATAGCGCCCCAAACCATGATGCCGCGTTGTCTAGCGGTAGGGCGCTCCACAGTTACTGCCGCATTTGACCTTTCTCCACGCCGACGCCACACTCGTCTGCGGTGACTAACACTGACAGAACACAAGCGTGACTCATCGGAGAACACGACGTTCCGCCATTCCCTCATCCAAGTCGCTCTAGCCCGGCACCATGCCAGGCGTGCACGTCTATGCTGTGGAGTCAATGGTAGTCTTCTGAGCGGACGCCGGCCGGGAGTGCAGGCCTCCTTCAACCAATCGACGGGAAATTGTTCTGGTCGATATTGGAACAGCCAGGGTGTCTTGCACATGCTGAAGAATGGCGGTTGACGTGGCGTGCGGGGCTGCCACCGCTTGGCGGCGGATGCGCCGATCCTCGCGTGCTGACGTCACTCGGGCTGCGCTTGGACCCCTCGCACGTGCCACATGTCCCTGCGCCAACCATCTTCGCCACTGGCGCTGCACCGTGGAGACATCCCTATGGGTATCGGCTGCGATTTGACGAAGTGACCAACCTGCCCTTCTCAGCCCGATCACCATACCCCTCGTAAAGTCGTCTGTCTGCTGGAAATGCCTCCGTTGACGGCGGCCTGGCATTCTTAGCTATACACGTGTCCTGTGGCACACGACAACACGTTCTACAATGACTGTCGGCTGAGAAATCACGGTACGAAGTGGGCCATTCGCCAACGCCGTGTCCCATTTATCGTTCGCTACGTGCGCAGCACAGCGGCGCATTTCACATCATGAGCATACCTCAGTGACGTCGGTCTACCCTGCAATTGGCATAAAGTTCTGACCACTCCTTCTTGGTGTTGCATTTGCTCTGTCAGTCAGTGTACAATGTGTAGGCAAAAATATGTTTTCTTATTCTCTATGTTGTTATTGATTTCTGCCTCAAAATTCAATAATAATTATCTACCTTGGAAAGTCATACTAGGGTTCTCCTTCATTTCTGCACAATAGCGGACATTACTTACGCAAAATTATTTAAAAACCGCGAATGGAATCAAAAACTTGTTTACATTTCGATAGTGGCAGTAGCACGAGGTCATTTCCTTTCCGTGCGTATGAAAAATATTCGGTTCAAATTGAGATTGAAACGAAAACTTAGTTTTGGTAGACGGAGGTAATAAATGCTGTGGTGAATACAGAAGTGAACGTTGTCCGAGATAATGACATTATCCGAGTTTCCGAAATCTAAGATAACAGTAAAAGTAACTGGTATTGATGAATACGGGTCATAGTGTATAAGATATATGATACAGTAGAAGTACCATCCGATTTTAGACAATATTTTACTACACATATCCCCAGTAAATCAGGTGCTGGCAAGTGTGAAAGCTACCGCACGATTAGTTGATAAACTCAGGCCCAGTTTCATCAACACATGTTAAATATATACTAACAAGTAGTTAGTTAATACGGAGTTAAAATTTTAACATCTTGCTAGGTTTCTTGCGTTTCATCAAACTTTTCTTGTGAAATGTTAACTAATCGACTGTTAACTCTCCCAATATTGCGAACTGGTGCGAATCAAGGAGGCAGTGGTACGAACATGCTGTTTTACAGCGCGCTCCGATGCGCTTTTGTTTGCGTACAGCTATAAAATATGGCGCGAGAAGTGAAACGGAATCGTAGTTCTAATTTTTCCTCCTTCGAAAAATAGTTGTTAATTGAATTAGTTAGTAAATGTATATAAGTTATTGAGTGCAAGCGCACGGATGGCTTGACGATAAAACAAAAGGACGAGGCGTGGGAGAAAGTCCGCGATGGTTTCAATGGGGTTAACAGATACTTTTTTAGCGGGTATCCACTGTCACCTAACAAAATCACTTCGTTAATTGTCCAACTTCAAACTGTGCTCCGATATGGGAATTATTAAATATTGTATTGTCGTGTGCAGAACCAGACCACCTAGTAAGTATATCCCTAATTTGGAGGTTAGGCTCATTTATCACCTGAACATTAACAGAGAAATATCCCTTCCGATTACGATATATTTCGGCCCAATTGCCTCCAGGTGATTGGATTCTTTCATGTGTGTAATCTATTGCACCTAGAACAAACACTAGGAAAACGGTTTATTTCATAGAAGTCGCGGATAATTTGCTGACGCTCTTCTACTGAAGGGAATGTAATGTTATATGCCTCCTCCTCATGGATGCTATTGCTGCAGACACTCGTCAAACAACTCTACTCTTTAGAAATTCCAGCATTGTCTCCGACCATTATGTGAAAATAACCAGTAGCAAAAATCGTAATATTATCAGTACGGTACCTGCAAGATTGGAGAAAGAGGTTAAGTTTTTCTTCGTAGGATATTCTAACCTCACTCGAATTTCGTCAACAACCTTAGCAACGACTATTTTCGATAACCTGTATCTATGAAGAAATTCCGCATCCGTCAAATTTTCAAAAGTCATTACGTCGCTGAACTCTTCTTCGATCAGGATAGTTTTGTAAAAGATCTAAATAAAGCAATTCCGCATCGAAAGCGAGATTCACAGTGGCCATTTTGGAACAGGTTGCTAAATGCTAATGTTAGCCATTTAACATTGGAAATGGCTGATGTTAACTTTAATACGCAGTTTAACATTTGTTAATGTTAACAGTTGTTGATGAAACGCAAATTTTCTTAAATCGTATGTTAAAATGATTTAACACCTTGTTAAGTACTAACATGTGTTGATGAAACCGCGCCTCACGCTTGCAAAATTTTAACACGTATTATTTTCGGAATAAGGGGAAAACAAGTTTTTGGGTTATCTCCTAATTCTGCTACGTATATATCAGATATGTATTGCACCTATATGAGCCACGGCTCTGGTGGCCTTTACGAAATAAATAAATAAATAAATAAATAAATAAATAAATAAATAAATGAATAAATAAATAAATAAATAAATAAATAAATAAATAAATAAATAAATAAATAAATTAATTAGTTACAAAGTTGAAGCTGAGTTGGGAGAAGATCAGTGTGGGTTCAGGAGAAATGTAGGAACACGTGAAGTGGTTCTGACTTTACGTCTGACCTTAGAGGATCGAATTAAGAAAGACAAGTCTACATACATTGAATCTGTAGATCAACGAAAAGGCATTCGATAACGTTGATTGGACCAAGCTATTTGAGGAACTGAATATGATCAGGATTAGATAGAAAAAAAATATCTACAAATCTGTACAAAAATCAGTCTGCAGTGATAAGAACCGAAGGCTATCAAAAAACAGCAGCAATCCAGAAAGGAGTGAGGCAAAGCATCACCTTCTCAATCTTTACAGAGAGCATGCGATAAAGGAAATCAAAGAGGAATTTGGAAAAGTTATCACAATCCAAGGAGAGGAAGTCAAAACTCTGAGTTTTGTCGATGATATAGTTATTCTGTCTGAGTCTGCAAAGGATCTTCAGAAATTCCTGAAAGGTATCGATACAGTCTTGGTGAAGGTGTACAACATTAAAGTAAATAAATCCAAAATAAAAGTAACGGGGTGCTGTCTAATAAAGTCTGGTGATACAAGAAATGTTAGATTAGGAAATTAAGACTTAAAGAAGGTAGATGAATATTGTTACTTGGGTAGCAGAATAACTAATGATGGTGGAAATAAGGAGGTATAACATGCAGATTAGCAGAAGCAAGGTAGGCCTTTCCTAAGAAAACATACTTGCCCACTTCGAACATCGATATATGAATTAGGTAGATGTTTTTGAAGAGCGTTTCATAGCATGGAAGTGAAACATGGACGATAACGAGCTCAGAAAGAAAAAGAGTAGAAGATTTTGAAATGTGGTGCTACAGAAGAATCCTGAATGCGAGATTCGTAGATTGGATCACAAATGAAAAGATACTGAATGAAATTGTTGAGATGGGTGTAATTTGAAAAAAATGACCAGAAGAAGACAGAGAGTGATAGGCACGTCTTAAGACACCAAGGTCTTGTTCACTTAGTTTTTCAGGGAAGTGTTGGTGGTAAAATAAGGAGCATACCAAGATATGATCATGAATATTAGATTAGTGTAGATGTAGGATGTAGTAGTTATGTACAAATGAAACGGTTAGCACATTATAGGGTGTCATGGAGAGCTGCATCAAAGCACTCCATGAACTGATGACAGAGACAACAACGACTACAATGTTATCACGCAATTATACTTATCTTCCCTCTCTGTAACCGTAAAAGCTTAATTTACCGACTAGCTCTACATAAGACTCGGCCCAGGTGGTGACCGGTCACTATCTGAATGGTTACAGGTGAGAGGGAAGCAAATAAGTATAATGGAGCAATATCTGTTTTTTAAACAAAGTTTATTCATGAAAGAAATTCAGGTTTCAACATCACCTCAGCTCTTCAGTTGTAATGGATACCTCTCCCTGGGGTGGAATTGACTCTGATGCATTGTGAGTCAGAAAGTCTACTTATGGTGCCACCATCTTCCGAGCTGGTCTTGAACCTCTGGAAGAACTTGAGTGTCTCGAAGTCCGGATGGTCGAGGAGCAACTGAAGTTTTAGTTGTAATGTGGCACTGGACAGGAAATAGACCCTAAGAAACTGGCCTGCACTGAGTAGATAATGGTTAGTAGTGGTCTGCACATTTGACTTCACGGTGGGATCCACTAATAAACACAGTTATTGCTGATGAACTGAACTCAAAATTACATCTGTAAGGTCTCAACCACGGAAATAAATAAGTCACTTTATCAAACTTAAAGATGAAAATTTCGGTGGAATCGTGACGTAGGAAATACAACATTCCACACAGTTCAAGTCCGAATTAGAAACAAATGAAATCAAAGAATTTATTCTGGGAGGAATTTACTCCCGCTCTCGATAAATGAAGAAACACCGTCTTTTCTAGAACCGTCCTGGGTTCGATACGAGAAATATTAACTATATCAGTTATTTAACCACAGTCTTAAGGCTGGAAATATATCTTAAGTCCAATGGCATTGTTAATTTCAACTATCTGCGTCAGTAGCTTGTAAAAAAAAACGTATAGTATCACTGTCACTAAATTCAATCACCTGTACTGAATTACGTCTTACTATCGGCACAGGTTTATCACTCGTTTGGACCAAAGACAAAATTATGTACAGTCGAAGTTTCTCGAACGACAAGGTTCTCTCACCATTAGCAGTCAATGTGAAGTTTAAATACTGTCATTCAATTTCTATCATCACTGGTAATTTAAACTTTAAATTACACTTAAGTACTTGGTGACGTAGTATCGTACTAATTCAAATTGCACTGTTCCTGTTAAGAGTTACACGCCTAAATTGTTCGCGTCTTAATTTGTACACAACTCCTATTACCACACGCAAATCACACTGTAATTTCTTTCTAAGTCTTGGAGATGCGTTCGTAGAATCAAAGTCCACTGATGCGCGAACTTGAACTCCCATCGGAAAGTCGAACTGGCGACGAGCATCACGGTGACAGCAGGACCAACAGCCGATCGACCGGCCTCGACTGTGGCACAAGGTACACTGATCTGACGAGCGAAATGCTCGCCTATTTATCCAGTGTTCCCTGGGCGTCGTGAATGCCAATATCTGTCGTATCTTTAAACGGATTTCCATAAAATTTAGGGGTTATAACTATAAAAATCAGGCTATGTAGTGATGTTGTTCATTTTTTAATACCATTAATCTGTCTGAAAGAAATTAATGATGGAAGGAAATGGAACATTCCACATGACGTAACACGACTCTAGAACATGTTACTCAGTCGTGACGTTTCACTTCCGCTACGCGCAGCTGACATGGCCGCAGGGGAACGAGTTTGGCGGGTAGCATAACTCCGCATTCATCGGGACTTTTAACGAGAACCATGTTACGGGTATAGTATGTACCTCGCTAATTTCCTTTTTATTTTCCTTTTCATGTTGTTTCGTGAGACATACCAAAAGTTTGTAAATTATTTTGAGAAGTCTGTTTTACTATGCTTGAAATAGGTATTGTTTTGTTTCTGGCTAATGAGGTGTAGGCTACCTGTTTGCCTCAATTCCGTTTTGATTTTGCTGTAAGAATTACATTTTCATTGATGATGCGGCTTCTGCTAACCAAATTAACATTGTGTTTAAACTACGTTGTCACATTACGTGCGTCATGTTCAAGTATGTTTAATTCTAAAGGTTAACAATGGTAAATTCGTGTATGCAACATTCCGTTTGAGAGTCTTTCGATCTGTGTGTATTTGCTGGCACTAATGTCTGGAAGGACTGCAGTCACCTGCCACATTTCAAGACGATGACTTGAACCGAATTATGTCAAGTTCATCACCGATGTTTAACTCTATTTTGATACATGTCCGCCGTCACCCAGACCCAGCTCCTCCACGTATCTGTCGAAAGAGTGAGAGTGCTGACTTGCTACGAGTTGTGCGCACATTTATACGTCTTTAATAATCTCGTGTTGCGTTCTTGTACTTCTTCCAGACTACGTAGTTTTAAGTGTGTGATGATTATCGTACCTGTGATCACATGTGTGGCGCTATGTTAAAACATGGTGTTTCACTACATTTTAGTGGTCATTCTACTTATTCTGTATAAAGTTATTTTGTCAACGTAGCTAATTCTTAAAGTAGTTCTTTTCGAGAGTTAATTCATTACCATCAATTGTGTGTTGTGGTAAGTTAACCTCCGTTTTAAAAAATGGTTCTGATCTTCTGGCATATAATGGCATTTTATAGAATGTTAAATTCAGGCGTAGTAATTACTGTCATCTGTGACATTTTAGTGGTTAAATTATATTTTGATGCGATATTCTCCTCGTGATATTATTTTCCTACTGCTGCCAGTGTTATGGTAATTAACTTTTTTTCTGATGTGTCGTATTTTGCTCAGTGATTCCAAAATTCTGCTAGTCAATCTTGTAACTTCCCGTATGTATGACTATAACTATAGTTGTGATGATTTGTGCTTTGTTTATCTGTAGTGGTATGTCATTTATGAGTAAGAAGTGGTTCTGTCCCATATAGCCCTATTATGTACCTTTCCCCTCATTTACTTTTGATCATAATAGTATCATTCTATTACGTGCATTAATTGAGTGCTGTTCGATGTCTTTAATGTTATTTCTGTCCTCAAAATTGCTTTAGATAGTTTCATGTGTTGCTCTTAGGGAACAGCAATTACCTGGTTCGGGTGTAACCAATTATTTTGTTTTCTTGAAATGATCAAACATTAATACATGTAATAGACATCCTTAGATTCCATCGTGCATAACATGTTCACAGAGCATGTACCCAAAATCCAGATTTGCAGTGCGTCGGTAGATGCAGAGTGGGTTTCGGCCTTTGGGTTTCGTCCCTTAAGAGGCCACGGCTTGTCCGTGGTCCAACAGCTCTGTACTCTGACCGGCCATCGGAGCAGAGGAAAGGAAGCCACGGCTCTACCGTGGCTCTACGCCTCTACATTCGGGAGACGTGTCTGGGGCACAGTGCCGGACTACACACCTGGCCCCACCGGTCGGCTGTCATGAGAATGGTTTTCCGTAGTTTTCCATTCTTCTACACTAAGGCGAATGCCGGGACAGTTAATGCCGGGACAGTTCGTAGAGTAGGACACGGCCGCCCATCCCCTCACCCTCTCCACACATCTCCTTCACCGTAACAGATCTCCTGGCCTGAGAGACGGCGTCACCGTCTAAGAGGCGGGGAAGCATGGAAACGTTTATTAGTAGTAGTAGTTGCAGTGAATAAACAAATCAAAGAATATATAATGTAGTATATTTCAAGAAAAGAAGAGAGAGCATTCTGAACGCAACATCCTCCCAGCTTTTTATTTAACAAAAACTCAAGGGAAAAATCAATTAAGGCTTATAAGTCAGTTCTTCCACTTCTAGTAATAACACGTTCTAGTGATGTTTCAGCAGGTGGATGACTAAACAGTATCATACCCACACTTTTGACATCTGCAGGCATGGCCTCCGTGAGATAAACACTTGGATATGACGGAGAAAATCACCAATGGAAGTCTACACGCGAACGATTCTTATCATTGCGTCTTTGACAGGGTATATTCCATCGACATTTCCACGGGGCCAGTCAACTCTTCGTTTGTCGTCATTCCCTATGACGACCACATCACCTACTTTAGGCTCTTGATAGGGCGACTTCTGACGATTGGTCCGTTACAACATCTGCTCAAGTTACTCTACACGGACTGTTCTCCTTAAGTCGTTTCTCAGTAGTTCTTGTACTGGAACTTCCTAGATAGATTAACGTTATCAATGCAGTCTAAATCTGGACGTCCCGTTGTTCGAACATCCTGTAAACATACATATGGCATAAAAGGAGCAAGGTCATCACACCCATCATACACATATGTTAACGACCTCAAATTGATACCAAATTTTCCGTCTGTTAGTACTGTCAGTAATTCTTCATACATCAGAGCAGTTCTTCACAACACACGCTGCAGAATTTTCTTAATAATTTTTGCTATCCTTTCCCACCTCCTCTGCGAACCATGTGACCTTGCCGCGGTGGGGAGGCTTATGTGTCCCAATGATGCAGATATCCGAGCCGCAGGTGCAAACATATCGGATGGGTATCTGTTGAGAGACCAGACAAACGAATGGTTCATCGAAAGGGGGGTAGCAGCCTTTCGGTAGTTCCAAGGGTGGCAGTCTAGATGATTGACTGGTACGGCCTTGTAATAATACTCAACATGGCTTAGCAGTGTTGATACTGCTACACGGCTGAAAGCAACGGGAAACTACAGCCGTATCTAACTCCCGAGGACATGCAGCTCTCTCTGTATGAATGATGTACTGATGATGGCTTCCTCCCGGGTAAAATATTCCGAAGGTAAACTAGTCCCCCATTCGGATCTCCAGCTGGGGACTACACAAGAGCAAGATGGATACTGACATTCTGCGAATCGGAGCGTGGAATGTTAGAAGCTTGAATCGTTGTGGTAGGTTAGAGAATCTGAAAAGGGAGATGGATAGGCTAAAGTTAGATGTAGTTGGTATAAGTGAAATACGTTGGCAGGAAGAACAAGATTTTTGGTCAGGCAACTACCGAATTATCAACACAAAATCAAACAGGGGAAATGCAGGAGTTGGTTTAAAAATGAATAAGAAAATAGGGCAGCGGGTAAGCTACGGTACTACGACCAGCATAGTGAAAGAATTATTGTCGTCAAGATAGACACCAAACCAATGCCCACCAAAATAGTGCAAGTCTATATGCCTACTACTTCAGCGGATGATGAAGAAATCGAAAGAATATACGAGGAGACAGAAGATTTAATACAATATGTAAAAGGTGACGAGAATCTAATTGTGATGGGAGACTGGAATGCAGTGGTAGGCCAAGGAAGAGAAGGTAGTACAGTAGGAGAATTTGGATTGGGACAAAGGAAAGAAAGAGGAAGTCCGCTGGTTGAATTCTGCACTGATCATAATTTAGTCCTTGCCAATATTTAGTTCGAACACCACAAACGACGCCTGTATACGTGGACAAGACCTGGAGACACTGGAAGGTATCAAATAGACTTCATTATGATTAGGCAGAGATTACGAAACCAGGTGTTGGATTAAAAAACATTTCCCCAGGAGCAGACGTGGACTCTGACCACAACTTGTTGGTCATGAAATGCCATCTGAAGTTGAAGAAATTGAAGAAAGGAAAGAATGCAAAAAGATGGGATCTAGACAAGTTGAAAGAAAAGAGTGTGAGGGATTGTTTCAAGGAACATGTTGCACAAGGACTAAATGAAAAGGCTGAAGGAAACACAATAGAGGAAGAGTGGAGAGTCATGAAAAATGAAGTCAGTATGGCTGCTGAAGAAATGTTAGGAAGGAAGAAAAGATCAACTAAGAATCAGTGGATAACACAGGAGATACTAGACCTGATTGATGAACGACGAAAATACAAGAATGCTAGAAATGAAGAGGGCAGAAAAGAATACAAGCGATTAAAGAATCAAGTGGATAGAAAGTGCAAGGTAGCTAAGGAAGAATGGCTGAAGGAGAAGTGCAAGGATGTCGAAGGCTGTATGATCCTGGGAAAGGTAGATGCTGCATACAGGAAAATCAAGGAAACCTTTGGAGAAAGGAAATCTAGGTGCATGAATATTAAGAGCTCAGATGGAAAGCCACTTCTAGGGAAAGAAGACAAAGCAGAAAGATGGCAGGAGCATATCCAACAGTTGTATCAAGGTAAAGATGTAGATAATTTGGTTCTGGAACATGAAGAGGCTGTTGATGCTGATGAAATGGGAGACCCAATTTTGAGGTCAGAGTTTGACAGAGATATGAGTGACCTCAATAGGAACAAGGCACCTGGAATTGATGACATTCCCTCTGCATTACTGACTGCCTTAGGGGAAACCAGCATGGCAAGGGTATTTCATTTAGTGTGCAAGATGTATGAGACAGGAGAAGTCCCATCCGATTTTCGGCAGAATGTTGTTATACCTATTCCCATGAAAGCCGGTGCTGACAGGTGTGAAAACTACCGCCCCATTAGTTTAGTATCTCATGCCTGCAAAATTTTAACACGTATTGTTTACAGAAGAATGGAAAAACAAGTTGAAGCTAAGTTGGGAGAAGATCAATTTGGCTTCAGAAGAAATGTAGGAACACGTGAAGCAATCCTGACTTTACGTCTGATCTTAGAGGATCGAATTAAGAAGGACAAGCCCACGTACATGGCATTCGTAGATCTAGAAAAGGCATTCGATAATGTTGATTGGACCAATCTATTTATGATTCTGAAGGTGATAGGGGTCAGATACCGAGAACGAAGAATTATCTACAATCTGTATAAAAATCAGTCTGCAGTGATAAGAATCGAGGGCTTTGAAAAAGATGCAGCAATCCAGAAAGGAGTGAGGCAAGGCTGCAGTTTGTCCCCTCTCCTTTTCAATGTTTACATGGAACAGGCAGTAAAGGAAATCAAAGAGAAATTTGGAAAGGGAATCACAGTCCAAGGAGAGGAAATCAAAACCTTGAGATTTGCCGATGATATTGTTATTTTATCTGAGACTGCAGAAGATCTCGAGAAGTTGCTGAATGGTACGGATGAAGTCTTGGGTAAGGAGTACAACATGAAAATAAATAAGTGCAAAACAAAAGTAATGGAGTGCAGTCGAACGAAGGCAGGTGATGTAGGAAATATTAGATCAGGAAACGAAGTCTTAAAGGAAGTAGATGAATATTGTTACTTGGGTAGTAAAATGACTAACGATGGCAGAAGTAAGGGGGACATAAAATGCGGACTAGCACAAGCAAGGAAGAGCTTTCTTAAGAAAAGAAATTTGCTCACTTCAAACATTGATATCGGAATTAGAAAGATGTTTTTGAAGACTTTCGTGTGGAGCATGGAATTGTATGGAAGTGAAACATGGACGGTAACTAGCTCAGAAAGAAAGAGAATAGAAGCTTTTGAAATGTGGTGTTACAGAAGAATGCTGAAGGTGAGATGGATACATCGAATCACGAATGAAGAGATACTGAATCGAATTGGTGAGAGAAGATATATTTGGCTAATTTTGACGAGAAGAAGAGATAGAATGATAGGACACATCTTAAGACACCCAGGACTTGTTCAGTTGGTTTTTGAAGGAAGTCTAGGTGGTAAGAACGGTAGGGGTAGACCAAGGTATGAATATGACAAGCAGATTAGAGCAGATGTAGGATGCAATAGTTACGCAGAAATGAAAATGTTAGCACAGGATAGGGTGGCACGTAGAGCTGCATCAAACCAGTCTATGGACTGATGACTCAAACAACAACATCATTTCCCAAAAACCTCCCCATTCTGCTGCAGTCGTAGGTTTGAATCTCCACTCAGTCTTCATTAGGGATGTCTCCACATATACTTTCCCCCGTTGCACAGACTCTAATAAAGAATTTGCATCAATGAAATTTGTGCCATGGTCACTATACAGAGTGTTTCCGTGATGTTACACACTTTCAGGGATGATGGAAGACGACAAATGGATAATTTGAGTCAAGCAACCGTAATCCGGAAATGTTCCAGTCAAAAGATAATAATAATCCAAGTTGTTAATGCTCGTCCGTTCTTAACACATGCCGAAGTGTCGGAATTTGGTCCCGCAGTAGTTGTTTAACGTGTAGGAGGCCAACGATATGGGGTTGTGAACTTTAAACGCACTTAGGAGCCACAGACCTCAGTCGGATATGAACCCGTTAACTTGGGATTCGTAGACCCACGCCCCTGCGGCCGGCAGTCAAAATTTAAAGCAAAATATCGGTCTCTTATACCTCCGACTGTAGTGAACACTACCTGTGCTAAGAGTACAATAGGGGAGACAATCCCGACGAGCAGAAGAGGCTGGGATAATAACTCAACTACTCCAATGAAGATTGCGTACTGTATACTGACGTGATCGGTGTGCAATGTCTGTACTGTAGGCTTCATTCTGTGTTTATGGGTTGAAGTGGTACGTTGAGCAGCCCCCTTCAAATGGAGTTGTGCCCGATTATGGAACTCATTGATGAGATGGTGTTCGTGTGTGGACAAGCAAACGGAAGCAGCAGAGAAGCCGAACGGTTGTACAGTATCAAATATCCACGTTGGAGACATCCGTCTCACACCATGTTCCCACGACTGTTCCAACGATAAGTGAAACGGGTTAATTGATACCACAGTACAATGATCGAGGAGAACGACGAATTACACGGACTGCCGACTTAGAAGTTGCAGTGCTTGCGCGCGTGGATGAGGCGCCTGCAGTCAGCACTCGAGCAGTTGCGGGTGAAATCCATGTTTCGCATGTGAATGTGTGGCGAGTATTACGTAAAATGTAGCTACATCCCTACCATACACAGAAAGTGCAGGCTTTGAGTCCTGCTGACTACGCGCTTCAAGTCGTGTTCATCCAATGGGCCTTGCAGCGCCTTGCAGTCGATCCTCACTTTCCTGCTTATGTGCTTTTCACAGATGAAAAGATGTCATGTTTGCTCCGATGAGAATCCTCACGCTACAGTTGTGAAGAGCCATCAGCTCAATCTTTCAATCAACATGTGGGCAGGCATAATCAATGATTATGTACTAGGTCCTTTTCATCTTCCTCCCCAACTAAATGCAGCAGTGTACACAGTGGTGCTCAGAGATGTACTACCCACGTTCCTGGAACACTTCCCACTTGCCCTTCGTCAACGGATGTGGTTAAACATGATGGAGCCCCATTTGACATTGTCCTGAGAGTTCGCGAACACAAGTCTCAGACATTCCTTGCAAAGTGGATACGATGAGAGTGTGCTGTTTCTTGGCCCCTCGTTCACCTGAACTAATACCACTTGATTTCCTCTTGTGGGGCCGTGTGAAAATCCTTGTGTATAAGACACCTACCGAGACTGAAGGGGATCTCTTGGCAAGAATTATCGCTGCCTGCGACGCTGTTCAAACGACACCGGGGATATTCGAACGGGTACGATAGAACTTTGTGCGACGATATCATGCCTGCATTGATGCAGGGGGACTCCATTTCGAATATGTGTTTTAAATGGAGCAGTTTGTGAAACTTGAGGAGGTAAAAGTACTTAAATAATCTGAATTTTGCTTAACTTTTGACTCGGTCGTTTCCGGAATATGGTTCCATATCTCAAATTGAGCCATTTGCCGTCCTCCATCATCCCTGAAAGTTTGTAGCATCATCGCGGATGCACTCTGTATATGATACGAGGTCGTCCTCGTCTCGTTAAAAACCGTCTGAGGGTTTGCAAAAATCCAGCAACAGACAAAGACAGCACCAACTAAAAATGTACATAGTTGAACACAATACACGTGAAAATTATGATCCGTGACATTTCCTGTCTCATAAGAACAGCAAGATCTACTCCCACTGCCTCAAACAGTGCAGCATCTCTTACGCAGTCTTCAGATAGGGGCGGGTATGGTCACATGTCTTTTCATCAGCAGCGGCTCCTGAGAGAAACTGGCGGAGGGGCACTACTTTTTCACAAATCTACGTTCTCTGACAAATAAGTTTTTGTGGTGTGTCCCTTAATATGGAATTAATTTGTTCTAACAGACATTGATTCAATCCATCCGCTGTCCTGTCGATTGGATTCATGAACCCCCAGAAACTTTCATGGACGTGACCCTCTAATGCATATCGAAAAAAGTACCAATTGCATTTGTTTGAAACATCTGTTGTTTCATCTGCTTCTATTGCAACGTATTGGGATTCCCCATTTTCTGAATAAATTTGTTCCCTACACACATTCAACATACAGTTGAGAAGTTCGTTCTGAATGGTCTTTGACGCACCTTTAAATACAGAAGCTTTGGCCAAGTGTTCTTTCATAGCAACGTCTATTTCAGCTGTAAATTGAATGAGACCTTTGAAAATTCCAGGATTTAGAGAATTTTCTGTCACATCATGGCCTCGAGTGCCACTTCAAATACGCCACAAAATTTTATGTACTGAATAATCCTGCGTAATATGTGCCTATTTTTCCTAACCTGATCATTGTGTTTGTTAATGGTTTGGTGATGAGCAGAATCCAGTTGAATCACTGTATTAACTTTCCATAGCACAGCTAATTCCATCCATGAATTTATATGTTGGGAGGAACTTTCGTGCTTTTTAATTTTTCTTTCAAGTGTTTGTGATGTATTATTCCGGTTTTCGTCCACGTCAGGTCATGTCCGAATAGCATGCACGGAAAACAGAAAACACATTCCTTGAATCGTAACCACACAACCACACGTATTCTGTATACAGCCCTGGCAGGAATCTGCGTCGATATTCGCGCCCTTTATATTGTCCGAATTGTTCTAGTTGTAAATGGGGTTTTGGTCGACCGAGTGTCTTTATCTCCGTCTTTTCAGTTAGGGACAGTTGAGAAAAAGGGCTATTTAAAATATTACTCGCAGAATTCATTGTACGTAGCCTACAGGTTAATCATACCTGTGTGGTATACCTTAAGCGACTCTTCATAGGGATTCTATATATCTGCAAACATCACACGACAGATTTAATTTCAACGACACCACACTAAATATTGCGAGATAGGATACTGACTAATTTCATTAGCCAGTAAAGCACGTTTATCAGACCGCAGATGACAGACTTGGAACACGAATTTGAAACGGATGTTCTGCTCGGCGCGATAAGCCTTCGCGTAGTTTCGGAATCGTAGCAGGCTGGCTTCGGCAATGACCCTATCTCCCATTCCTTGCATGTTAAAAATAGTTAGTTCCACGCATGCGTGAACGAAAATTACCTAAGAAAGAGTCAACAGCTAAGGGCATAGGGCCAGCATGACCGGCGAGCGAAGAGCGCGCCGGAGGAAGCAAAGTGCGTGTCTGATGAAAACATTGACGCACTACCTGCATGCGGCGCCTAATATCAAACCGAATGTATCAGCATTCAGATTGCCAGTATTTAGAAAACCATGCATTAACAGTTACTTAGCTGGAGGGGCACGAGCCCTCTGCCCTTTAGAGCGAGCCGCTACTGCTTTTCATTCAAATCGTCTATTTGAATACAATTGTCAATAACCTTGCGTATACGTCTTATAACCATCAGAATCCAACAATGTTCAAGTAAATTTAAGAGCAGTATCTGAACACCTGCATTTAATGCCTTTAGATGTTATTCTCTTATCACTAGCTCTGTCCAAAAATGTTTCGTTGGCAACAGAATAGGTGTACGAATACCTTCCCCGCCCTCCGTCAGGTAGTTTTAGACTTGATACTTAGAAGTCCCGTCTGATCTTCAAAGACATTATGTCTTGATGTTATTTCTGTCAATGAATACTTCTGACTGCATTATCCTTAAGAATTTTCATTCTACGAACACAATTATCTCGAATGTCAACGGCGATGAGAAATTCTTATATTCAGTTCTTTACACATCGTTTATGAATCGCAAAATACATGCCATCATCCCGACTAATTTAGAGTACATATAGAAATAGTGCAAATACCATTGTGGTTCCTCGTTCGAGACAACCACCGTCGTAGTAAAGTCTTTTCCTCTCTATTCACTTCCTCTTCATGTAATGTAGTAACCGTGGACCGCCTTACATCTTCTGGGAGTTTCAACCAAGATGGTCCCTCCCACAATTTGGAAGTTGTCAGCTGGGACACGGCGCAACCACTGGAGGTCAGGTCAGCTGGGATGTTTACACCGGTCTCGTGACACCCGCATCCTGGATCCGTTAAGTTCTCATTTTCTTAAATCTATTGGTAATGAAATACCCATGCCTCTCATATCTTTATCCAGCAAAGTGCAGCGGAACAATCACTTAAAAAGCAAGCAGAACACCAGTTAAAACTAGACTACTAATTGCTGAGGCAGCTAGCCGGGATCATATGGTGCAAGCCAGTAATTCCCACCTCTAAATTGTGGTTTTCTTTAGGGGAACTACCATGGATTTTGCAGACACCAGCTTAACCTTAATCTGTAGTCCGTCCAAGGACCTTAAAAAGACAGCAGCTGCGTACGCCACGTGAATTCCGCCACAAAGTATACGGAACCTCCAGCAAGGTGCGTACTCGCGGCTTGTCAGTTGCCTGGAAACCTTCACATCACAAATGCAAGGCAGATCTTTCATACATCTATTAAGTCCGTTTTTCAGTTCCTCGCTTATTTCGTCACAACTAAATTTCAGCTGCAAACTTCTTTGTAATATGATTTTCGGTACGATCGAAATAGGACAAATAAAACCAATGGGATCGAAAAATTCTGCGCCACTAATAAAACAATTCGCCGAGGGACCCTGTCACTAATTGTTCCGAAATCTACTCCTTTAAAAGACAAGACATCTGCAACATGATCCTAGAACAATCCTAACACATGAGAAAGTTTAATATTCCACCTTCCTTCAATGCCATTCCCGTGTGCTCCAAACCCCTATGGTCTAGCTCCGGCCGATACATTTTTCGACTCGTCATAAATTGGGTGAATTTGCCTTCAGTTTCCATGGAAGTCACACTGTCATTCAAATACACAGAAGAAATTAATTTTCTTGAAGTATCTGGAAAATCTAGGCAGAGTTTCAGATGAAGAACGAAAACAGCTCTTAGCAAGAATGGGCTGCAATTAACCCCAAACACTACTCTTTTGTGACGGTAGACTTCAAGCTTTCCACATGGAAATACTCAGCGGTCAGCATCGCGGACAGAAATCTGCAGGAACGCACTCCTTATGTCCGATATGACACCAAATATTTTCAATCCGAACCTGGCCGTGTCTGATGGAATAATCTCCAGTAAATTGTGTCCGTTTTCGAGGAAATTATTTAGTGACGGTCCTCTCCTTGACTTACAGGACGCATCGAACACAGGTCTCACAGCAGTGTTTCCATCATCCTTGAAGACTTCTCGGTGTGGTATGTAGTATCCAGCATCTTGAATGTCTTCTTCGTAGACTTCTCCCATTATCTCCCCTGTTACCCACTCCTGGAACACTTACTGGTACCGCTCAAAATTCCCTTCCTACTTCAGACGATCAGTGGCAGAACTCAGTCTCTTTAATGTAATATCATTATTTCTTTTCATATGGTTCCAAATTATATTTCTACGAAAGTGCAACCACATATCTTCCTTCCTCGTTCATGTCGATATTGTCTTAAAAATATTTAAGAGTAGCCAATTCCACCTCCTGTTATGTAAGAGTTTCAATGGGATCCCTAATGCCAATAGGTTCCACACTCCACAGTTCATGTAAGGACGTGCTTTGCACAAACAAGGAATTTACCATTAGAGACATTAGATTCGCTGTCTTAAATTTACTGCTAAACCTTCCCGACAACTGTCCAACCGAGAATGATTTTTATGGCAATTAATCCAGATTTCAGCTGAACAACATTCCCGGTGAACAGTTTACCAGCGGCATCAACACGAATGAGAATTTCTATTACAAGAATTTCTGGATCAAAATCAGAAACCAAAATGTTTCTTTCCTTAATTTCATCCATCCACAGACCATGTTTTAAACTTGGAAATCTCCTAGATATTACCTTCTGACTTAACACCTGCATTTTAGGTTTCTTCAAATCACTTTCGCTACCAACTGAAATTTCCTGTTCATAGTGCTCACGTTCACTTATTGATGAACCTGCAAATAGCCTGTGACCTATCTTCTCTTTTCTAGAGGGACATACTTTATTTCATTCGCTGTTATTTCGAACAAGTAAAACCTCTGTGATCTACAATATATCAGAGCACGTTCAATTTTCACCTTTCCATCGTGCTCTAGTCTAACGCTAAGAGTCTGTAATAAAACCACTTGAACAGCTATTGCTTGTGTATTGGGAGTCAAAAATCCATTTTCCTTATTATCTATCTTGATATAATTAACACATCATTCTTGGTAGTAAACATATTTGCTTCTAACTCTGGACACATTATCACTTCATGCTTATTGGTGCACACTGGATACCTGAATTTTGCTGTGCTATTGGTTCCTCTATGAACAACATTTAAACACGCACGAAATGTACAACCTATTCTCCCTCCCTCAAATTTGCCTGTAAAGAAAACACAGGCAGCCAGTGGCGGATTATCTTCAGATTCCATCAACTTAAATGTGTTACTATTTCTCTTTTGAGACAAACCAAAACCAGACTGAGCAAGAGCTATTCTTTCTTCACCTTCCATTTCCCATTTAAGGGAGATAAATAAGGCTCCTAGTTTATCAGCATGGATACACACGTGCTTTGTTGCACTAGTCGATTGATTCCTATCCAAATGCGCAGACATTCCTCAGGGAGGCAAGACCAAAGCAATGGAAACAACATAGCCCCATAGATATCCGTAGTGACACAAATGATTTATAACGCTCTCTGCCGCGTTTCAAGTTTATAATATAAAGCAGCAAGATTAGCATTTTCTTTCCTATTATTACTAACATTTACAATGACAAGACATCTAAGTTCCAGCTCCTAATATCCTGTTAATAAATAACCCCATCCAAACCTAATATGTAGAGATTCTACTGCCTTTTGGAAATTTTCTGCAGTAGGTGGGAAACTATTTACTAACCGTTCGGCTGGAATGCCTAACTTTGTAGCCTGAATTAGATATGGGAACTTATCTTCAACTTCAATATCCCCATCCTCGTGGATACGTGTTAATTTGTCCTCAAAATCCTAGACATTCTATACCATCTCCTCCAAAATGTTAACGAATTCAAATTTAAGTCTGTTGTACACGATCAAATGTTTTCAGTTTCAAGGCTTAACAAAAATAGTCAATATTTCACAAGTTTATTAGTCAAACGTCTTTGGCACTTGACATGTCTGCAAAAGTCATCAAAAGTCTAATAGATGAAAGAATCAAAGAATTACCAAGTCTCTGACAGATTTGACCAATGAAATTCGAGTATAATGTTGCGCGCTATGCAGCTAGGCTTGGTCGGATTGCCGGGATGGGAATCAAAACAACAAATATGGCTTCTTCATGAGTGAGGGATGTTGATGTACAGTGTTAACTTGAAACATCGCTACAGCCTTGTGTTCACATAGAGGTATTGCGCGTGAGGTTGAGCACGGGATTGCTTCGCTGCGCCATCTGGCCAGGCTTAGCGATCTATGTGAGCATGCACACAAGGGTGATTAATTTTTTTCTCAGGTAAGCTTATTATTATTATTATTATTATTATTATTATTGTTATTATTATTTATTATTATTATTATTATTATTATTATTATTATTATTATTATTATTATTATTATTATTATTATTATTATTATTATTATTATTATTATTATTATTATTATTACGGGAATATCGTGGATCACAAAGGAAAGGAAGCGCGAGGGTTGAATGGGCAGACAGAGAGCATAACTAAAATGTCGGGAGATTATATTTCCTTTCTCTTTTACTCTTTAAATTATAACTACAAATAACAGGAAGAGCCCATGGCACACAATTAATAATCTCATCAGGAAAGGTAGGAAAGTAGGTAGTATAGTATCTGTAGTATCTGTGGTATCTGTAGTAACTCTCTTACTAGAATTATTGTAGTAATTAGGGTAGATATTTGATCCTGTACAACAGGCTTAAATTTGAATTCATTCAAATTTTGGAGGAGATGTTAAAGAAAGATTAGGATCTTGGGACAATATAAAACGTATCCACGACGATGGGGATATTGAAGTTGAACATAAGTTCCAATAACTTAACTGCACTTTAGAATTGTGCAATTCTTGTGTATTATTTTTTGTTTTCAGTAATTAACAGCAATTTCCTTCCTGTTAGGGTGTTGTAAGGAAAAATCGTACAACTAAGTAGTATTGTAGTGTAGTAGTCTCCTATATTAATTACCTTGTTGTCGTGTGACTTTTATGAACTCTCTTAGACAATATTTCTTTCCTTTCATTTTTATTTTGCACAGAATAAGTTTTCTTTTTTCTTATTCTTTTCATTATTCAGTAAAGAATGGATAAGCAGTGCAAGTGTAGGAACTGTGGGTGTGACCAAGCATTGAGGAGTATGAGGGAAAAGTGGAGAGTTTGACGGAGATAACTGGGATTCTCTCAGAGTACAGAAAATAAAGTAGGCATCCCTCAAACAATGTACAGGATACAGTGGGCATAAAAGAGGGATGGGAAAGAAAGAGGGAATTGCAGAAGACAGTTGGTCTAATGTTTAAGGGGAAGTAGATTGCAGGCTAATGGATCCATTCAGGATCAGAATTCAGGACAGGTGTCTGTAAGAAATAGGTACGAGTCTCTGCAGGTAGAAGAATCGAGGAAAGATGAGGAACAGGGAACTGATGCTGAAAAGTGTGGACGAAGGAAGAAGAGAAAATTTAGGAAACGAAATGTGGAGTAGTGGATAGGAAAAGACAGGTGGAACAGGATCATGGGATGGAGGGAAATGGAGGATGAAGTAGCTTCTGCAGCTGTCAAGGAAAGATATGGCTAACCAGGAGGGGAGGGTATCAAATGAGGTGGGGATGGTTGAGGCTCTGGCCATGGGGATTCCATTGCTGGACATATGGGGAAAGTGTGTGGAGGAAATGGTACCAGGGTAGAGTGTTAACCAGGAATTAGGTTAAGGCAGATGTTGAGGAAAGTAGAAGAGAAGGAGGAGGGAAAGGAGAAGGTGGAGGTGTTTCACGTTGGTACTAACATCGTAAGACAAGCAGGTATAAGTACCAACATAGTTGGGGATGTGCGGGATCTGGTAAATGGAGCACGGGTGAGATTTAAGGAAGCTGAGATTGTTATCAGAGGAATACTGTGTAGGAGGGATACTGACTGGAAGGTGATTGGGGATTTAAATGAGTCTGTGGAGTGGGTATGTGGGAAACTGGGAGTGAGATTTCTATATCTTCATGGGCGGGTAGGCGATAGGGATCTGCGCTCAGATGGCCTTCATTTAAACCGCAGTGGTACACATAAATTAGGAAATTTGTTCAGATGGGTTATAGGGAGGTACATTCAGGGAAACAGGGTAGCCTAGGGAGCGGTGATAAGGGAACAGGAAACTGGAAATCAAGTAGGGATGACATAAAAATGTTAGTGCTCAACTGTAGAAGTATTTTAAAGAAAGGAATAGAATAAAGTAATTTAATAGAAATATACTTACCAGATATTATAATAGGAGTTGATCATGGCTGAAAAAATGATATAATGGATGCAGAAATTCTCTCACGGAACTGGAGTGTGTATCGTAGAGATAGATAGGAATGGTAGGAGGGGGAGTATTCATTCTGGTGAAAGAAAATTTTGTAAGCTACGAAAAAGTTAAAGATGACAAACAAGAAATTCTAGGTGAAAGGCTCTTCTCTAAAGAAAATAGGCAACTTGAATACTTAGAGTGTACAGACCGGGAAAAGGTAGCGGTGACGCTGATTCAGAATTATTTGATAAGATAATCAACTATGTGGGAAACGATAAGGAAAGAAACGCAATTGTAGCGGGTGATCTCAATTTACCAAATATCAATTTGGAAGGTAATGCGAACGGCAGGAAGCATGACAACAAATGGCAAATAAGTAAATATGCGAAGGACATCTGATTCAGAAAATGACGGAAACAACTAGAGGGAAAAATATTCTTGATGTGGTGCTGGTAAAACCAGATGAGCTCTATAGAGAAACCGAAGTAATAGATGGTATTAGTGATCACGAAAATGTTTTTGTGGTACTTAAAAATTTATGTAAAATAAAGGAAGGTATTACAATTAGGATTATAGGCAGTACCATACGGTTGATGCAACAGGCATGAGGGAGTTAAAAAAAAAGTAAATACGATAGGTGGAAAGCAGTAAACAAAAATGTAAACAGACACTGGGATGCGTTTAAAGCAATTGTTGAGGAATGTAAAAATAGGTTTCTACCTTCAAAGATGGTAAGGAATGTTAAAGATCCACTGTATTATAACAGATAAATAAAGAGACTAAGAAGGAGGTGCAGGTTGGAAAGAAATTGAGTTAGAAATGGCTGTGAAAGTAGGGAGAAATTGAAGTAACTTACTAGGAAAACGAATCTAGCAAAGAAGTCAGCTAAGGATAACAAATGGCAAGCATAATTGGCAGTCATTCAAATTTTAGTGAAAAATGGAAGTGTATGTATAGCTATTTTAAGGCAGAAACAGGTTCCAAGAAGGGCATTCCAGGAATCATTAATGAACAAGGGGAGTGTGTATGCAAGGATATTCAAAAGGCAGAAGTTTTCAGTCAGCAGTTTGTAAAGATTGTTGGTTACAAGGATAATGTGCAGAGAGAGGAGGTGACTAATACTAATTAAAATTTACTTATGACAACAATGCCATTTACAGTAAGATACAAAATTTTAAAACAAGAAAAGCAGCTGGAATTGACATGTTTTAGGGAGAAATCTAAAGACAATGGGTTGGGATATAGTACCATATCTCAAGTACTTATTTGATTATTGTTTGGTCGAAGGAGCTATACCAAATGAATGGAGAGTTGCTATAGTAGCCCCTGTGTATAAAGGAAAGGGTGATAGACATAAAGCTGAAAATTACAGGCCAGTAAGTTTGACAAGCATTGCATGTAAGCTTTGGGAAAGCATTCTTTCTGATTATATTAGACATGTTTGCGAAATTAATAACCGGTTTGATAGAAGGCAGTTTGGGTTTAGGAACGGTTATTCCACTAAAGCTTAACTTGTAGGATTCCAGCAAGATATAGCAGATATCCAGGATTCAGGAGGTCAAATGTACTGTATCGCGACCTACGGCATTTGATAAGAGAGATCATGGTAGATTACTCGCAAAAATGTGTGCAAGTAGACTTGACAAAAGAGTGACTGAATGGGTGGCTATGTTTCTAAAAAGTAGAACTCAGAGAATTAGAGTAGGCGAAGCTTTATCTGTCCCTGTAATAATAAAGAGGGGAATTCCTCAAGGCTGTATCTCTGGACCTTTATGTTTTCTTATATATATCAATGATATGTGTAAGGAAATGGAATAAGTGATAAGGCTATTTGCAGACGACTTTATTCCATACAGATTAACCCCTTCAGTGGCGGGTTCTGGCAGACCTCCTGTGCCAGGAAAGTGAGGCTATTTGCAGACGACTTTATTCCATACAGATTAACCCCTTCAGTGGCGGGTTCTGGCAGACCTCCTGTGCCAGGAAAGTGAGGTTCTTTCGGAGGAAATTATTTATATTCAGGAAGCAATGAATGAGTAAAAATTATTAAGGGAACACATTCATATATTATTCAAGGTTAATAAAAATTTACTTTACACTCTGTTTACACGTTTTTTTACAGTAGTGCTGTGTTATAGTTTCATAAAATATTGGTGATTTGAGAATATGGTCCTTTGAGCAATACATTTTTATTTCACCCTTTGTATTATTCCCAACAGCACTAACGCAATAAACTGCCAAATTTCGTTAGAGTTTGTTTCTTTCCAAAACTGTGCCCTTGCATGCGGAGATTTATTTATTACTTTCAGCATAGGGCCTACGAATTTTTATTCGGTCACTGTCAAATGTACAATTTCATCCGTTTAGAGACAGTTCAAAGCAGTCAATCGCACTCACCTCTGGTAATAATCCAACCCTCACACCAGGATTTCCCGTAAATGGAATTATATTAGATCGCACATTATCCCCAGGCTTACAATTTTTCCACACGAATGTTTATTCAACATCTCCTACCATCACCTTAGCTTCTGACGTAATATCTTCTTCACTTTCACTATAAATAATTAGAAGGTAATCATCCGAAGAATAATTATCACTACTATCAGAAATACTCATGTCACTTAAAGATTCATCTTTGATGTAATTCCTTATTTTGTCTTTAGACAATCATCTTTTCCGTTTCGCGCTCGCCATTTCTGTTTACCTCCTCAGCTGGCCAGAGATTGTATATGTAAAGTAGAGAAGATAAGGCATATTTTAGGCCAGAGACATCATGAATACAGCTGTAAACCCTCCCGCCATCTGTTGAGAATGCTGGAAAACATTTTCCAAAGAGATTTCAGTATCCGAAAAATTATTGGGCGATTACGAAATGAACACTGCGGCTAAACGAGAATTTTGCGGGTGGTGACGTTATGAGCAAGCGTGCGCAACCCGAGAATTTCTTGGGCGTGCCACTGAAGAGGTTAAAAAATAAGTTAAAGATTCTGATCAACTGCAAAATGACCTCGATAATGTTGTGAGATGGACAGTAGGCAAAGGTATGATGATAAACGGGGTTAAAAATCAGGTTGTGATTTTCACAAATAGGAAAAGCCCTCTAAGTTTTAATTACTGCGTTGATGGGGTATGAAATGAAATGAGTATGAATTTTTGTGCCGGGAGTGCCCGAGGACATGTTCGGCTCGCCAGGTGCAGGTCTTTTGATTTGACTCCCGTAGGCGACCTGCGTGTCGTGATGAGGATGGAAATGATCATGAAGACAACACATACACCCAGCCCCTGTGCCAGCGAAATTAACCAATGATGGTTAAAATTCCCGACCCTGCCGGGAATCGAACCCGGGACCCCTGTGACCAAAGGCCAGCACGCTAACCATCTAGCCATGGAGCCGGACATTGATGGGGTGAAAGTTCCTTTTGGGGATCATTGTAAGTACCTAGGTGTTAATATAGGAAAATACACTGACTGACAGAGCAAATGCAACACCAAGAAGGAGTTGTCAGAACTTTATGCCAATTGCAGGGTAGACTGACGTCACTGAGGTATGCTCATGATGTGAAATGCGCCGCTGTGCTGCGCACGTAGCGAACGATAAATGGGACACGGCGTTGGCGAATGGCCCACTTCGTACCGTGATTTCTCAGCCGACAGTCATTGTAGAACGTGTTGTCGTGTGCCACAGGACACGTGTATAGCTAAGAATGCCAGGCCGCCGTCAACGGAGGCATTTCCAGCAGACAGACGACTTTATGAGGGGTATGGTGATCGGGCTGAGAAGGGCAGGTTGGTCACTTCGTCAAATCGCAGCCGATACCCATAGGGATGTCTCCACGGTGCAGCGCCTGTGGCGAAGATGGTTGGCGCAGGGACATGTGGCACGTGCGAGGGGTCCAGGCGCAGCCTGAGTGACGTCAGCACGCGAGGATCGGCGCATCCGCCGCCAAGCGGTGGCAGCCCCGCACGCCACGTCAACCGCCATTCTTCAGCATGTGCAAGACACCCTGGCTGTTCCAATATCGACCAGAACAATTTCCCGTCGATTGGTTGAAGGAGGCCTGCACTCCCGGCCGGCGTCCGCTCAGAAGACTACCATTGACTCCACAGCATAGACGTGCACGCCTGGCATGGTGCCGGGCTAGAGCGACTTGGATGAGGGAATGGCGGAACGTCGTGTTCTCCGATGAGTCACGCTTCTGTTCTGTCAGTGTTAGTCACCGCAGACGAGTGTGGCGTCGGCGTGGAGAAAGGTCAAATGCGGCAGTAACTGTGGAGCGCCCTACCGCTAGACAACGCGGCATCATGGTTTGGGGCGCTATTGCGTATGATTCCACGTCACCTCTAGTGCGTATTCAAGGCACGTTAAATGCCCACCGCTACGTGCAGCATGTGCTGCGGCCGGTGGCACTCCCGTACCTTCAGGGGCTGCCCAATGCTCTGTTTCAGCAGGATAATGCCCGCCCACACACTGCTCGCATCTCCCAACAGGCTCTACGAGGTGTACAGATGCTTCCGTGGCCAGCGTACTCTCCGGATCTCTCACCAATCGAACACGTGTGGGATCTCATTGGACGCCGTTTGCAAACTCTGCCCCAGCCTCGTACGGACGACCAACTGTGGCAAATGGTTGACAGAGAATGGAGAACCATCCCTCAGGACACCATCCGCACTCTTATTGACTCTGTACCTCGACGTGTTTCTGCGTGCATCGCCGCTCGCGGTGGTCCTACATCCTACTGAGTCGATGCCGTGCGCATTGTGTAACCTGCATATCGGTTTGAAATGAACATCAATTATTCGTCCGTGCCGTCTCTGTTTTTTCCCCAACTTTCATCCCTTTCGAACCACTCCTTCTTGGTGTTGCATTTGCTCTGTCAGTCAGTGTATGATTGTTAATAAAAGGTACAGATATCTGCACATGGTTATTAGGGTATTTAGGGGTTGTAGTAAGTATGTAAAGGAGAGGGCATATAAGTCTTTGGTAAGACTCCAACTAGAGTATGGTTCCTGTGTATGGGACCCTCACCAGGATTACTAGATTCAAGAACTGGAAAAAAATCCAAAGGAAAGCAGCTCGATTTCTTTTGGGTGATTTCCAACAGAAGAGTAGCGTTACAAAAATATTGCAAAGTTTGAGCTTGGAAGACTTGAGAGAAAGGAGACGAGCTGCTCGACTAAGTGGTATGTTCCGTGCTGTCTGCGCAGAGGTGGCAATATGAAGATAAAGTTGGAATTCAAGGGGGACAATTTGGGGCAAATATTCGTTTATAGGAAGGAGATTTAGGTATTGGAATAACTTACTAAGGGTGATGTTCAGTAAATTTCCACTTTGTTTGCAATCATTCAAGAAAATTCTAGAAAACAGCAGATAGGTTATCTGCCACCTGGGTGACTGCCCTAATGCAGATCAGTAGTGATTGATTGATTGATTGATTGATTGATTGATTGATTGATTGATTGATTGATTGATTGATTGATTGATTGATTGATTGATTGATTGATTGATTGATTGATTGATTGATTGATTGATTGATTGATTGATTGATTGATTGATTGATTGAGGTACTCCGATATACCACTTAAAAGGGACCCAACAGTAAATTGAATATTACACTTAAATTCCATATATAATCATTTTCGTATTGGAGTCTACACGACAGGGGTGAAGACCTTACACAACATTAAACGATCCGTGGACCATTATGACACAGTCCAAAGTTTAGGTCAGCTACTACAATAGAAATTGAGCCAAAGCTCAATAAATAAAATTATCCGAGCACTAGGTTTATACAAGTACCTAAGCGTGAACAGGGTACGCTTGTTAATCATGCAGATAATAAATACGGATCAACAGATCCAATGAGGCAGGAGTAGAAGTCCTACACTACAGTTAGAATGAAATATTACGGGGAAAACAAATCAGTAAGCATAAGCCGGGAGCTACGACAGCTCTCCTTATAAAAGTACAAACATTTCTAGGTGAGCAAAACCAGTAGAAGCAAAGGCTAGTTCATACTACCGGGTGATTGAAGAAAGCCAAAGAAATGATGAGAAACAAAATTTAGAAAAAGACAATTTCTGGTCACCCGAAATTCAAATTGAATGGAGGAGAACAACAGAACCACACTCGGGCCTCCGATAACTTTTAATAACCCATCAGTGTACAATCCGAAGAACTACTGTACTGAACTCTAAACATGCTAAATAGAACCCCTAACTTTCTAGAACATTTAACAAAATAATACAGAATTTAATAACAATTCCTAGCCATATTCTTCATGCTCCCGAGTTCAAATACATCTTCCACAAGTAAAGTACACAGAAACCTTCCTAAAGTTAAAGTCCAATTTATTCGGTACTATTCGTACCTTTCATGAGAACAGGTCTCCTTAGTGTCGCGCCTTAGAATCTAGCCCCATATCGCCGAACCTCGTCACTTTCCACAAGCCGAACTGCCTCCAAACACAAGTCCACCTCTCAACCGAAATATCTCGCCTTGTATAGGGTACGGTAGGAAAGATCGAGACTAAAATGTCGTAATCCTCCATTTTTATTTGCTAGTGGCTTAATGTTACACCGACACAGATAGGTCTTATGGCGAAGATGGGATAGGTAAAATGGCTAGAAGTTGGAAGGAAACGGCCATGGCCTTAATTAAGGTAGAGCCCCAGCATTTGCTTGGTGTGAAAATGGGAAACCGTGGAAAACCATCTTCAGGGCTGCCGACAGTGGAATTCGAACCCACTATCTCCCGGATGCAAACTCACAGCAGCGCGCCCCTAACCGCACCGCTAACTCTCCCGGTCGTGATCCTCAAGGCTGATTATTTACTTCCATATCAGGAAAGGAGCGGCGACACGATGTCACTACTTCCTGTATAGTACTACTAATATACACTTACGAAATTAAGTCCTACATTATAAACTTCCTTATGTGGCAGAGATGTCTGTTATCCTAATATTAAAGTACATGCACAAGTAGGGCACTACCTGGGCAAAAGAATGATTTTCTTGATAAAAGTTCACTAACTTGCTGTTAAGCGCACCACAGTAGAGTTGGCGGGCAACTTGAACATAGAGGCCAAACATCCGGTACGATTATTGTTATTATTATTATTATTATTATTATTGTTATTATTATTATTATTATTATTATTATTATTATTATTATTATTATTATTATTATTATTATTATTATTATTATTATTATTATTGAATTCCTAATATATTTCATGTAATAAGATATGAATTTGCATTGCATTGCTATAATTTTTATTCAATGTGTGTCAAGGCAATACATAACCTCTGCAAATGATGTTATGACAGTAAATACATTGCAAAAATTACGTTGAAGATAACCCCATTAATATTTTCACCATGAAAATTGGTGCATTGCATATTGCTCTTCTTTTAAGAATGTGTTTCACTGCTAGTTCAAGAACGACATATGCTTTTTGACTTTCCTACATGTTAAAATGTTAAAACTAAATGCTATCAACCACTGTCAAATCTTGTCAAAGCTTCAGCAATATTGAACAATCTTCGGCAAGATTTGACAACTTTCCTTGTGAAGTATTGAATTGAAAGAAAAAGAACGAGCGATCAAGTTCCTGTGTCCTTTTATGGAAAATAGACTGTAGCCTATTTAAAACTTTCAATCTAGCACTGTCCAACTTATCTCTATAATGATCAATAGTTTCGTACCAAGTGTTGCATGTGTCGTCATCCTGCTCGAGTAACACATTCATTGCCTTTTCGTCCATCGCCGCCATCTCCGTTCCTAACCTCTCCATCTTCGACAGTAAAGACTGTAGTTCCTCTTCGTTCGCATATTTTTCGAATATTATTGTAGGTTTTTGTAAAATACATCCTTACGAATTTCCTTGTCTTGATTAGCTTACCTAACTCCATCGTCGACATGTGCGATTTACCGTAAATACAATCTTCCAGTTGCAAACATTAACTTCCCCAATTAGAATATTGCTGCGATCTATCACGTCGAGGTCTCCATAAATCGCTAGCGACCAGAATCTACCTGATTCGGATGTAACGAATTGTTCTATTTCATTGAAACCATCAAACATTTACACATTGAATAAATGTCCTTAGATACTACCGTTCACAACATTTTCACAGGGCATATTGAAAAAGGAACGCTGATACAGAGCCCCGTCTCGAAGTATTAAAGTTTAAAATACCCGCTGCGTGCGAAATTAGCCGACCCATATACATTATAGACAATACACGACACATCCGAATTTAGCCTAGTTAAAACGGGAGACAATTCGAAAGTGGCGCTCCTAGTGGCGTGACCTGGAAATTCACTCTAAATTCAAACATCAATGGAAATTCATATACGGAAATGGATAAGTAAATAACTTTCAGAACGAAAGTGTAATTAAGATATTAACTTCAAAGTTGCTAAAGCAATTCTGGATAAATGAAAGAGAGTTATTTAACTGGTTATTATTTAAGGACTGAATTAATACATTTCAAGAACGAAATGCACTGCTGAGAAAGGCTTGATTTTTCATTTATGCATTTTTTGTTTTAGCATTCCTGCCTGAAAGTTTACGGTTAGATTTTTCTATGCCCTCATTTGAAAAACATTGTACCATTACATTAAGACACTTGTCAATTAGCAGATCGACACATTCCTGTGTTTTTTTCTTGGAAGGACTACCCCTTTCGGAAGGGGTGGTAGCATTTGTTGTTTCATTTCTGGGAGATTTTGAGCTAGTAAAGATCTCGGCTTTAATCTGAGAAGAGGGACAAAAGAAAGAAAGCATGGGAATTTTATCGATAGCTGTGTTTGTGGAATATTTACGTACAATTAGAGTAACAATATACAACCTGTGACAATAAAGTTCGGTGAATAGTCCTGTACTATCAACATAGATGAACAATGCACGACAGTGACCTTACTGTCCTTCGAAATAGTCCCCTCCCATAACTATGCACTGCTGAGTTCGGCGAAACTTGTGCTGGAAACTTTGCAAGAAGGCTTCCTTTCGGATGGTATTCAGAACGTCGTTCCCTCAGGTAGAAATTCATTGTGAATAATGCCTTGACTATCAAAAAAGGCTATGAGCATAGTTTTGATGCGTGACTTTTCGGCTCTGACCTTTTTACGACGAGAGGATCCCGGAGAACGACATTCCATGCTTTGCCGTTTCGTTTCAGGGTCGTACCTGAGACACCAGGTTTCATCCTTAGTGACGATACAGTTCAAGAAATTTGGTGTCGCATCCGCCGTTTCGACAAAATCCTGTGAAGCCTCTAAACGTGCCTGCTTCTGATCGTCAGTCAAGTGATGTGGCACAAGACGAGAGCACGTTTTCCTCTTCCCTATCTTGTGGGTGACCATTTGTCGCACGGTTTCACAGTTAATCTGTAGTTCATCCGCTATCATGCGCACAGTTAATCGCCAATCGTTCATGATTAATCTACTCACCTTCTCAATGTTTTCGTCACTGACGGCGGTCGCCGGTCTTCCGCTACGGGGGCTGTCAGAAACACTTTCCCGGCCTCCTCGTAAACGGGTGAACCACTCATACAAACACTTCAAGGGCAGCGCTTGATCTTCATAAACACGTACCAGCATCAAATGCGTTTCTTTCAGTGCCTTGCCAAGCATAAAACAAAAGTGTACATTGATCTTTTGGTCGTTCCTGTTCCTGTTCGCAGTTCAGAACCAACGCTCTATACACGCACTGGGTCAAACAGGCCTTACACGGCACACAGACAATGCTCAACTGAACAACGTTGGGAGCAGGTGATGAATACATGCTGCTACGCAAGTGCAACGTTTCGTGTCGCCAGTGTTGCCGGATCGACCGTTCTAACCTCAATCACCGAACATTATTGTCACAGGTTGTAACATACCCTTGGCTGTATAATCAGCGATTTCTAAAGTCGCAGCCCTGGAAATGATGTGAACAGATCTTATAATTCTTATTCAAGCGTAATGTCCCTTCTTTCTTGTACACCTTATTCAAATCACTTATCTGACATTTCAAACCCCACAGATCACACATACAACACATCGGCATTGAAGTTTAACTACTGCACTACTCAACAAAATGAGCTTATTATATGTTAAGCCAGTTAAAATATGGATCGCACAGGTCAGAAGTTTAGAAAGTACTGTAACAATATATTTGTCATTGGACGAATGTATATGAAAACACAATATTTATTTACGTTTTCTTGTCACGGGGGAAACAGAAGAAGGACCGCGAATCCTTCTGCACTTCATAGTTATTGCAGCCAAACACAGCATATATCTTTCCACTCATGTTGAGAGGAGATATAAAGGAATGACACACGCTGTTATTTACATATGTTAATTACTGCAAACGCATAAATGACACCAAACACTTCACAAACAAATACACATGCTCTTATGACAGAATCAGTAACTCCAGGTCACTCCGCTAGACAGAGCTCTAATCGCTGTCCCTCGATATCTCGCAGACTGTCGTGTATTATCTCTACTGTGTTTGGCCAACCGCAGCTGGCGAACGAGGAGTGAGCTCGGTGATGGTGGGTCAAAGACAGGCCACCTCATAAAGGATGTCCTATAATTCCATGTTATTCAAAAGAAAATGAGGAGAAATAAGAAGAGGAATTGGGTACTACAGGGGAAAGAATAGAAGAGTAGAAAAATAGAGTACTTAGGAGTGCTGTTAAATAGAAGAGGAGGGTGGGAAGATCACATTAAGAGGGCAAAATGGAGAGGTATCGAAGCATCCTCTACGGTTAAAACATTAGTGGCAAAATTCTCGGGGGTAAATTATAAGATTTTGAGATTAGTATTAAAGACGTTAGTGTTAAGCAGAGCATTATATGGGGCGGAATTATGGGGACTCGATCGGGAAAAGGGTAAATTAAACCAAACTATTTATATATTTAGTAGGTTATTATGGGTCTGCCTCAGTGTACTGCGAATAAGGTGGCGTTACTATTATGCGGAGAATATATAGAAGTGGAGTGCTTCAGAAGTGTGTTGAACTACTGGATGAAACTGAAACGGGGGGAAGGTGGTAGAGTGGTACAAGAGGCATATAAACAGCAAGAAAAATAAATGTATATAGAGAGTTGGTTGTCAAAAATAAAAAAACTATCTGGTTTGAGACATGGAAGGGGAAAGGAAGCAGCAGTCAGAGAGCGCTGATAGCTAGAATAAAGGATATACAAAGGCAAAGGTGGTTTTAAGAATGCAGGAAGAGAGCTTCTCTGAGTTTATTTTATGAGGTAGTCCATGTCTCCAATATTAACATAAGGTTTGGAGATAGAAAGTGGAGAGGGATTTTAACTTGGTGGCTCTTCGGGTTCCATAAGAATAAGGGATGAACCAGGAGGAAAGATAATACAATATGCAATCTATGCGGGAACATTTCGGATGTTTTACAATTTGTAGGGGAGTGTGTAGAAACAGGGAAGCTAAGGAAAAGTTCCTAAGTGATAAGCAGCAAGAAATGTGTAGAATCAGTGATAAACAAAAAGTTATTGCGTGGATCTCGAAAGAAGGGAACATCGAGGATAATTTTAATAAATTCCTAAGTGCTGTGAAGAAACTATGCGAAAGAAAACTGAGATCAGCATGTGGTGAGGTAAGAAATGGTTATGTAAATACATAAGAGGAAAGCAGTTTAAACGGTAATGAGGACGGTCTTGAGCCAGCAGAAAAGACAGTGCACTCAGGGGAAAGTGTGGTGTTGTCAGTGTCCGTTAATAGTGGTATATCGTAATACCAGACTAGCCAACTCATGCAAGGAAGTTGTGGGTCGATGCCAGGTTTCGCTTGCATTAGCCGTTCTCCTTAGTTTATCTTTCACTCTTCATGTTACGTAACCTAATCAGGATGCATAACATTCCTTAGTCTTTTGTTAAATACCAGGCTCCACCCAGCAGTTATCATTACTGGTGGAGCTATTATCGCTATTATTTCAAAATCATTTTAGTATCGTGAGTAGCCTCTCATTTCCTGGCAATCGCCGAATATTTGGTAATAACCAGACTCCACCGCACAGAGATCATTGCGTTGAGAGCCCATTATCCCTATTACAGTTTATTCTTTTGTTAATCGCCAGGCTCCATCCAGCAGTTATCACTGCAGGAGGGAGCTATTATATTTATTATTACAAACTCTTATTACAATCGTGAGCTTCCTCGCGATTCCCTGGCAATCGCCGAATATTTGGTTATCACCAGGCTCCGCCGGGCAGTGATCACTGCGTGGAGGGCCCACTATACCTATTACAGCTTATTTAGTTCTTATAACTGTATATTAGATTTGATTTGTTCACCACTAACACAACTGGGCATAAGTTGGAGGATAGTTCTGTAGTGATGGGCAACGCTCTCACTCGAGACTCTCGAGACTGACGTCGCAGATCTCGAGACTCTCACGAGAATCTCGAGACCGATCCTACCGTAGCGCAAGCGGTGCGAAGTACCTGTAGCTACGACTGTAAACTTGATAGTATATCATTGGCAGTTATTGCGTGAAACAACGTTCTCATATGAAAACGTGTGAGGCAATACATTTTGCAAAAAGCCTAGAAAAGTACTGCATGTTCAACTATGAACCCCTTAATACCATTAACGAAAGTGAAAACAGAATGTCAGTATCGTAAACTGTTCACGACTTATTTGTGGTGTACATCTTAGCTGAATAACCATGCATAATTTGTGAATACCTGCAGATAGGATGTACACCTACTTGGATACAACAGGCGTGCATTATTCGAACCTGAGACGGGGAAGATATGCTTTGCTACATATGCAACCACCACTACAAATGAGTGGAACGTGTAATCTAAAATGCCCGACTTTGCTCCACTTCTTTCAGCAGAGGTGATGGGCAACGCTCTCGAGACGGATTCTCGTGTGCTGCAAGCTGTGCGACGTCCCAGTAACTACGAAGTGTAAGCTTGATAGTTATCATCAGAAGTTCTCATATGGAAACGTGTGTGACAATAACATTTGTCAAAAGCCTAGGATAGCACTGCATGATGAACTATGAGCTCCTTAATACCATTAACGAAAGTGAAGATAGAATGCCAGTATCTTAAACTGTTCACAAGTTATGTCAGGTGGACTTAGCTGAATAGCCCGTATAATTTGTTAATAACTGTTGTTAGGATGTAAATCTCCCTGGATGCCTCACAATCGTTGTCGGCGAGGTAGCTTCTTGTGATTCAGACCGGGCCGGATGTGTTCTGCGACGATTCCTCTTCATTTATATTATGTGTTTTTAAGTGTCGGATCATCCCAAAAGTATTTCTGCCGACGTATTTTACTTCTTTTGAATAAGCAACTCAGCGGACTGTGCTCTGTGACTTCTCTTCAAAATAACCGACATCCACGACTTACGTTGCATTTAGGACATCGTCTTCAAGTTGTCACGTACAACTAGACACAATTTCACATTGCACCGTCATATATCGAAGTACCTAATTATGACGCGATATTCTATAACATTGTAAGGAATTATTTTCTTCGTCACCAAAATATCGGTAAACAGAAGCAGTGGTCATATGTTATTGAATGTGGGGTCTGATAACGATGTACACCTACCTGTTGAAAGAATTGGAGCAAACTGAGGCAATTTTTTTTTACACATTCCACTCATGCGTAACGATGGTTGCACATGTAGTAAGGCGCATCTTGCCTCGTCTCGAGTTCGAATAATGCACGCCTCCAGTATCCAGGTTCGTGTAGGTACATGAGCCGTCAGATTCTGTACTTAACCCACTCATTCGTGTACCTACCAGTGCATACAATGCCAGAATAATTGAATCGTGCAGTCGAGATAGGAACTAAGTCAGATTTTGCTACTTTTCAGAAGAGCAAAAAATCTGATTTTCGTCGACACGCTTCAATGAATAGTTCCCATTATTTTATATAATATTTAGATCGGTGATAGATGTGTAAAGGAGGTAACAGGAAAATGTTCAAGAAAAATTTATAAATTTTATGACCGTTTGAACATTTCTTGACTTAGTTCCTTTCTCCAATAACACCGAAAAAAGTTTGGGGGTTGGGAATAAATCTCTCATACGAACTATACCAACCTTTGTTGTATATTAAACATAGCATAATGCAATACATGAGCACTGTTTACAGTTTATCCAACAGAAAAAACAGGGGGGAAATACAAATGACCTTGAAGCGCCAAGTAACTGCAGTATTACAACCGAGACTACGAACCGAAGGGGAATTCATTGGCTGCGAAATAATGTCCAAGTAAAATGCCATAGCATCCTCATTCGCAACATATTTCAACAGTTTACGTGGTCCTTAATCTTCTCAGGTTTTATTGGAACCCCACCCTCTGGATATGCTGCCATTGGTTGCAGATGATGAAACGTATGTTTCACAATGCTGTTTATGAAGGGAAGTGCTACACAAGAACTCCTGGTTTCTCTGCCCTATATCTGTATTCTTTAAACGAAGAAGGAGAAAATGCAACCTTTTCAGCACGAGGAGTATTCTTTGTCGATGTTTCAGCTGATACATTCACTTTTTTAAGAAATCTCAGGCCACCACTTGTCAAAATTAAATACTGCACTTGAGTCTACTAACTTAATTGTAACATTTGCTTTGCTGTTTACAATAATTGCCATATACTCTTCGATAGTACAAACTCTGTCTACTTTTTTAATGTTTTTCTTAAATACCCCAAAGTCCCTGTCGCATGGTAGGAATGAATGAGCCCTCACGGGAAAGTACTGTCTAATCGCCTTAAATCGATTTGAAGCTGCCAGGCCTAGCATTAGTCTTATGACCGTATGGTTCTTATTTTGGCCTGGAGAGCTATCAGAGAAAACGTGTAACTGATAAACATTTTCTGACACAAATTCCTCTATATAATCTTTCAGGAAAGAAGCAACTTCATTTGCACCCTTCTTTCCTTGGCCTTCATGATACATATACACAACACACTTGTCCATTGCAAGATCATGAATACAGAACACATTCACCCACAACTGTCTCTTGTAAAACACTTCTTGCACCGGTATGTGTGGGAGGGGGCAGATTTTGCATAAAGTCAAAGGCAAGGCCTGTCACTTTGTCATTTGTTCTGCATAGTGTTGCAACTTCTTTCAAAGACCTGTAGAATTTCCTGCTTCTTCTTTTATGAACATCATATTCAGCCTGAGCTGCACGCTTTGCTGATTCACAAATATGTGGACTCCTGAGTTTAGCTGTGAACTCCTCACACTTGCTGCAGACATGGATCTGTGGTCGTCCGAATCAGTAGTTATATTTCTCAACAAAATTATTTCTGTAGAAGCTGTACTTGACTCCACACTTCGGATATTTTGTGACAAACATGTTGTGCATTTTCTTAATAGTTAAGCGGGCATCCAAGTAATGCACTTCTTTCCCTCTGTAACGAGTCCGTTTCAGAGGGAATGATTGAATATGATCGGATATCAGTTTAGAGACATCTTCCGGTATCCTTTTGGTATTTGGATTGGTTCCTCTCTTTTCCCTGGGAATTTTTCCACGAAGAAGAAGCATTGTGATACGGAATACTCTTTCCTGAGTGACGGCATGCATGCTCATAAATGCTGAACGATATACCTTCTTTCTATTGTTGTCATCCACAACAAAGTAAGTGAAACTTGCTGCTCGCTGCTTTGAATTTTGATTCCTCGGTCTTCTGGTCTTAATTTCATTCCTCTCGATGAGCCGCTGCAAATGTAAATCTTGTGCTTCTTTACTGGGAAGTTGAAGAAACTTGGAAAGAATGGACATGCGAGCCTCTTCATTGATAATCTCAAAGCACTTCTTTCTGCATCTAGAAGAATAACAACAGATTATTAATACTAAGTATAAATCTGTACCATACGTATTGTTATCTAAAACAAGAGTAGAAAGTTTGGTTATATGTTAGAATATTATTTACTAAACAATCCCTAGTAATACTTCTCAAGCTCCTTACTTACCTGCAGTCAGAATCAGTTTCTTTGCCTTCCACAACTCTCCCACGTTTATTCACATATGCCAGCCCTCTGAGAATTGCGTGTTTCAGAACACTATGTTTATGGCCCTCAGGCTGTGCCTTCCTATTCGGAGTCATATTCTCAAACGTAATACAAAGATCACTTTGTCACCCACCGAGATACAAACTGAAATACTGTACACTATAACCCACCATGTACCGTACAATTTCTGTTTCCCTACAGTATGTTGTCATTTGTGTTGTACCAACGCCGTAAATAGAAATATCCCCTGTTATACCTACATCGCATGCAACGTGCGGACAAGAATGGAACTAAGTCATGAATTGCAAGTGATGGAGAAACGCACTAAGTCATCGACTTAGTGCGTTTATTTAGAATATGCCTGATGTCCATCCACTGTTTCTCCCACAAGGAGAAGGCTGACATTTCTTTCCTTTACCAAACGATAGGACTTGGTTATGTGAGGTAAATGAGGCAATAAATGTAAATGGCCGACTTTGACTTAGTTCCTCACTCGACTGCACGATTCAATTATGTTATACTGCGTCAAAATAGACCTGGGTAGAAATGAACGCCCTAGTCGCTTGTTGACACGTATTTACGAAATTGAGAAGGCCCGTGGTTGGCTATTCGCATACTCGGCACAAATAACATTCAGCTCCGACTAACTGTAGGCCTTGGACACGCTGCTCGCCGCACAATGCGCGGACAACGCTCTCGAGATCTCTCGAATGTTCTCGCGAGAAAAAATAGTGCCTGCGCTAGTCTCGAGAAATCCCGAGAAATCGCGAGACCTCGTCTCAGACTGCTCATCACTACTGAATAGAACCTTGGAATAAATAAATAAATAAATAAATAAATAAATAAATAAATAAATAAATAAATAAATAAATAAATAAATAAATAAATAAATAATAAATAAATAAATAAATAAATAAATAAATAAATAAATAAATAAATAAATAAATAAATAAATAAATAAATAAATAATCATTATAAGCTGTTATGCCTTTCAGCGTTCAGCCTGCAAGCTTCTGAGAATTTACTAGACGTCGCCACAATCCTCGATTTGCAACTAGTGTTGTGGCCTCATTTAGTTCTATACCTCTTATCTTTAAATCGTTAGAAACCGAGTCTAACCATCGTCGTCTTGGTCTCCCTCTACTTCTCTTACCCTCCATATCAGAGTCCATTATTCTCCTAGGTAACCTATCCTCCTCCATTCGCCTCACATGGCCCAACACCGAAGCAGGTTTATGCGTACAGCTTCATCCATCGAGTTCATTCCTAAATTAGCCTTTATCTCCTCACTCCGAGTATCCTCGTGCCATTGTTCCCACCTGTTTGTACCAGCAATCATTCTTGCTACTTTCATATCTGTTACTTCTAATTATGAATAAGATATCCTGAGTCCACCCAGCTTTCGCTCCCGTAAAGTAAAGTTGGTCTGAAAACAGACCGATGTAAAGATAGTTTCGTCTGGGAGCTGACTTCCTTCTTACAGAATACTGCTGTTCGCAACTGCGAGCTCACTGCATTAGTTTTACGACACCTTGATTCAATCTCGCATACTATATTACCATCCTGGGAGAACGTACAACTTAAATACTTGAAATTATAGACCTGTTCTAGCTTTGTATCACCAATCTGACATTGAATTCTGTTGAATTTCTTACCTACTGACATCAATTTAGTCCTCGAGAGGCTAATTTTCATACCATACTCATTGCTCCTATTTTCAAGTTCCAAGATATTAGACTGCAGGCTTTCGGCACAGTCTGCCATTTAGACCAAGTCATCAGCATAGGCCAAACTGCTTACTACATTTCCACCTAACTGAATCCCTCCTTGCCATTTTATACCTTTCAGCAGATGATCCATTTAAACTACGAACAGCAAAGGTGAAAGATTACAGCCTTGTCTAACCTCTTTAAGTACCCTGAACCAAGAACTCATTCGACCATCAATTCTCACTGAAACCCAATTGTCAACATAAATGCCTTTGATTGATTTTAATAATCTACCATTAATTTCATAGTCCCCCAGTATAGTGAACACCTTTTTCCTCGGTACACTGTCATATGCTTTCTCTAGATCTGCGAAACATAAACACAACTGCCTATTCCTCTCGTAGCAGTTTTCAATTACCTGGCGCATACTGAAAATCTGATCCTGACAGCCTCTCTGTGGACTGAAACCACACTGGTTTTCATCCAACTTCCTCTCAACCAATGATCGCACCCTACCTTCCAAGATGCCAGTGAATACTTTGCCTGGTATACTAATCAATGTGATACCTCGATAGTTGTTGCAATCCTTCCTGTTCCCTTGCTTATAGATAGGTGCAATTAATGCTCTTGTCCAATCTGAAGGTAACTTGCCAACACTCCACGCTAATTTTACTACTCTATGAAGCCATTTCATCCCTGCCTTCCCACTGTACTTCACCATTTCAGGTCTAATTTCATCTATTCTTGCTGCCTTATGACAATGCAGTATTTTTACCATCCTTTCCACTTGCTCAAGCATAATTTCACCAACATCCTTTTCCTCCTCCCCATGAGCTTGGCTGTTTGCAACACCACCAAGATGATTTCCTTTTACAGTGAGAAGATGTTCAAAATATTCCCTCCACCTCTCCAGTGATTCCCTGGGATCTATTATGAGTTCACCTGAATTACTCAAAACACTGTTCATTTCCTTTTTCCCTCCCTTCCTAAGATTATTTATTACTGTCCAGAAAGGTTTCCCTGCTGCTTGACCTAGCCTTTCCAGGTTATTACCAAAATCTTCCCATGATTTCTTTTTGGATTCAACAACTATTTGTTTCGCTCTGTTTCTTTCATGTACGTACAAATCCCTGTCTGCCTCGGCCCTTGTTTGGAGACATTTCTGATAAGCCTTTTTTTACGTTTACAGGGTGCTCTCACTTCATCATTCCACCAAGATGTTCGCCTTTTCCCATCTTTATACACAGTTGTTCCTAGGCATTCCCTTGCTGTTTCTACTACAGCATCCCTGTATGCCACCCATTCACTTTCTATATCCTGAACCTGCGTACTGTCTACTGTTCGAAACTTCTCACTAATCATATCCATGTACTTCTGTCTAAATTCCTCGTCCTGGAGATTTTCTACCCTTATTCGTTTGCAGACAGATTTCACTTTCTCTACCCTAGGCCTAGAGAGACTTAGTTCACTACAGATCAGATAGTGGTCTGTATCATCGAAAAATCCGCGAAAAACTCGTACATTCCTAACAGATTTCCTGAATTCAAAGTCGGTTAAGATATAGTCTATTATGGATCTGGTACCCCTAGCCTCCCATGTAGCGGTGAATAGCCTTATGCTTGAAGAATATATTCGTAACAGCTAAACCCATACAACACAGAAGTCAGTAGAGTATCTAGAAGAAAGCTGGACCAGCTTTTCGATAGAAGAATTCTGGACCAGCGGCAGCCACTGCGCATGCCCCGTGCGCTTCACTCCCTGAAGGGGCCTCTCACTTGGCAAGGCACGTGCGGGGGGCGCCTCTCGCTGTCAAGGCTACACACAAGTGTGGAATGTCGCTCCTTGCGGTAGCTTACTACTGCTATGCTTAGGGTGGGTGGGCGTGATAGGTGACATCACTTGTTTTGGTGCGTAATTGAGTATCTTTTTACTGAAAGGTATTGTAAGAGCAAAACAAGTTCACTATTAACCTCACTCTTCTAGTAGAGATTTAAAAAAAAAGATCCTCTATTGAGTGTAATAAAAGTGCTTAGCTCAATTATCAAAAAAAAATATTCTACCCTACTTGCCTATGTGATTACCTCTTGAAATGTTTATGTTGGTGACAGGAAAGACATTTTGACAAAAATCATCATGTTAGATATGGTACTAAATTTATATATTTTTTTTGCAGAGTTCTTTTTACTTGTTAGGGTGCATGTAGGAAATGTTAACTACACTTACCCAGAGGTCTTTATGTAAGAGGTAAATATTTCTTGAAAGGCAAGGTTCTGTGAGTAGATTTGCTTCTAAAAGTTATTTGCTGGAGTTCCTCTCACTGCTCAAGGTGAGACAGCTACATGTTAAATAATTGCAGCAACTGGATTTGCTTGACAAGTTTACTTGCTGCGCAAAAGGTGAACAGGATATGAGATTTTTTTTGTAAAAAAGAATCGCTCCTCTCCTCCTGCTTTGGTCTGTTGAAGGTTAGCGAGTAACAACTCTAGCCAACTGGTTGGTGATGAGTGAAGGACAACACAAAAGTGCTTAGTTTAATTAAATAATAAAAATATTTTTCATGACTACTTACCTTTAATTATTTTTTCAACAGGATGTACATCTAGCTGTAATTCTTGACGATAGATACACGCATTGTTTACTAACCTTACATCAATAAATGTCATCTATGAAATATCATTGTACTAGGTAAAAAACAAATTAAAAAAAACTCGGATAAAGTCTGAAATCAGAGGTTGATTAAGACATTCCGTTGTTACGAACGCGATAGTATGAATTTTTACATACGGAATAAAACAAAAACATCTCGCCATTTTTGTCGGATACGTCGGCAACTGTGTATACTCATCGAGGTCAAACAGCTCATACATGAGAGTGTCATGTCTGTGATTTCTTATTATCTTTGTCCAAGATGGCTAACACAAAAAAAAATGCATTATGATCTCTGAACTAATAAATTAGTTAGGCAAACACATGATGTGCTATCTCATCAAAAATTATATCGAATATATATGTTTAGCACGGAAGATGAAATAATAAATCGTCTAATGAATCGGTTAGGGGCGCGTGAATTCACCGCAAAGAACAACAGCAAAGAACTTCAGTGAACAAAGACATCAAACACGACAGTGTTTTAACAAAACAAAAGAACGTGCTGCCACGTAGCTGAAATATTGGTTGAAAAACTGTAAAGCATGGTTTCTTTTTAAATAAAATATTACGAATTATTTCTTAATCAACCTCTGAATTGAGACAGTGTGTGAGTGAAAGCTATAATTTGTCACACCTACACAGGTTGGTGATTTGAGGATAGAAAAAATAAAATCTGGTAAAGGATTCAAGGTTATAGCATTTGGATGGTGTAAAAACAAAAAAAATATGTGTATGCATATATAGGTTAGGATGAATTATTCAAGCAACTCGAATAATAAGTGGAACATCACACTGTTTTATTTACCTGTTAGTTCAAAATACATGATTAAATTCTTTCTTACATGCTTCACAGTCTTTAATCATTGGATTCGCTCCGTCAAAACCATCAACCTCGTCTTGTCCTCTGTAGCAATAATGTCTGACACATGGGCTGCAGACTGCTATTTCCAGTTTTGCTTTTACATAGTAGGGTAGTTTCTCCCATGCTTCATCTAAATCTTTAGCGGCATATGTTGAGAGAAACCCAGATGGTAAATAGCGAATTAGATGTTGTGGCATTCGAAGTAAACTGCCATGTGTATAGTATGATGTAATAGCCTCACTTACTAATGAGAAATATATTGTACGTAAAGGATCAGGTTTAATACTTGGTGTACAAAGTTCACATTTACACTGGATGTTACGGTTTCTCTTCTCACCAAACTCATTCTTTACTTGTCGCTCCATGACTGATGACACGCACACACTGTTGCCAACAAAGACAATACCTTAATATTTATTCACACACTTTTTTAAATAGTGTGCTACAGTTTACGTTACGTCACACTGACATGGTGTATACTCCAGTTAGCTTTAAAGTACACTTCTCTTAGCAGTTACCTAGTGTTAAAATAGCGAACTAGAGAGAATAATTTTATGATTGCCAACGAGGAGGATCGAACTTGTACTCATCTAGATGTGAGCGAATTCACTTGCTTTATATAAAAATTTTAATGCTAGGTGTAAGATAATCTCACATTATATTACCAGACGCAACTTTATTGTGTGTAAAATTATTATTTTGTAGACATATGTTTGAAGCAGAACATTCCTTTGTAGTGTATATCTATCCCGGATGTTTTCTGCAAGCAGCTTTCGCATAAACCGGTTAACGCCTTACTTCTTTCGCGGTCATTGCTGGTCATGGTCGTGCTTTGACCACGGTTTCATCAAGGCTACAAAAAAAGAGGATGCGTGAACTCAAGTCCGGATCGCTACGCAGCTTACTAGCAGATGTTGTATCCAGGCAGGTTTTTTGAAACTAGTTGTTTTTTTCAAATTACATATCACCGTTAGAACAGGTATATATACTGCGATCGCTTGCTGTAGGTACGTTACAGTTTCAAACTGCCTTCGAAATGCCGTCCGTCCAAGAAACTCTCTTTGAAAAGCTTCTCGCGCTGCGGGAAATAGTTAGATTAATAGAAATGTGTGAGATAAATAATATAGTGGAAGTACAGGGCTCATTTGAAAGAGAGATTGTCAACAGAATCCGACATATGACTAACGAAGAGTTTCGGCTTCTCGTTAGGCTGCATACACGTATTTTGTTACGGCGCGAAAGCCCGAACTTCAATATATTATTTATCCACAAATTTAGTTTCTTTTCCTGCAACGCGATGTTAGCAGAACTAAGAGAGCTAATGGACGATCACGGAAGTGATGGCGATATTTTTGGTGAGTTTTAACTTTTTTCTAAATTTCAAGACTTCGTCTATTGTCGGATTGCGAAAGATTTTAATCTTACATTAACTTTTTCTTTCTATATAGGAGAAGATTAAGAAGTGAGCCTGGAGGAGGAGGAGAATTTAATTTATTTGAACTGTTATAGGTGAGTGCAAAAATATATTTTATTTATCTTGCTTTCTTTTCTGCTCTTAGGAAGATAAACTAATTAAATATAATTTTTTTACGTCGCACTAACACAGATACGTAAAGGAGTAGGAAAAAGGATGGAATTTAATATTAAAAAATTACAAGAGGTTATCTTTAGTTAAATTTTGTTTATTATAATTTATTAAGATACATGTTACACAAATGTTTCGAATTAATTATGCACAGTTGAGGTGGAAATATCTTCTTGCTTGAGGTAATGTCCAACGTTGTCATCAACAAAACAAACAGCACAGTTTCTTGAGCAAGGGAAGTCTGCAACAATAGAGAGAGGACACTATAAGATGGTAAATCTATCAGACATTAGAGTAAAAAATTAAAAATATATTATACTAGCGTACTTACTATTGATTTTTTTTAGAATACATATTCCTTCGGAATCCATGAATTATGCGTGGCGTCGAATCCTAGCCACGATACGAAAACTTTGTCGTTCTTTCTTTTTAAAATTTTATCAATGAGGTATATTTTAGGATGTTTTGTCTTCTGCAGTTCTTGTTCATAGAACGCACCAAATATTGGTTTATTTTGATAGTCGTGAAGCAAGTAAGTTCTCGGTGATGTTTCTTTTACTTTTCTTACAGTAAATAATTCATTACTCCAATTAGGAGTATAGCCCTTTGTAAAATATCGCTTAATTTTACTTATTCGTACTGTGTCACCTACTTTAAATTTTGGTGGATAAGGTGACTTCTTTTTGTTCATTTCCCGTAATTTGTACACAGTAGCAAGTTGTTGTAGATTGTTTGTGACGTCTATAGGTTTCATACCAATCGTACGATGTTTTCGATTATTATATTCATCTAATAGTTTTGGTAGCATGCGAAGCCAGTGGTATGATCCGCACGCCGAGAATTTCCTCCACATCCACTGCTTCAGTGTTCGATTGAAGCGTTCAACTACGCTTGCCTTCAAGCTGCTCCCTGTCGAATAGTGCTTAATTTTTCTTATTGTAATCCACTGTTGAAAAATCTTATTATAAAATTCTTTTCCCCTGTCAGTTTGCAGATGTTTTGGATAGCGTTTACATTTTGAATAGATGCGTTCCATATTCTCCACTACTTCGTTTCCTGTTTTTGTTTTAAGTGGAACTGCCCAGGCATACTTTGAATAAACATCAATAACAGTTAACATGTATTTATATCCACTATTAACTTTCGAAAACAGAGACATATCAACAAGATCCGCTTGATGTAAATCATCTCTCCCCCGGCTAATAACGCTCCGTCTTTCAAAATTCTTTCGCACTGGAGCGTGGAGTTCCTTCGCTATTTCTTCTCTGATATTGTTCATAAAGTATAGGTAAAAGAATTCGTTCTGTGTCGTCTATTCGTTTCTTGAATCGCAGTCGATCTATAGCCAGTTGTTGCCAGTTGCTTCTTCTGTCTTCACATCCAATTTCATAGATTACTGAAATATCCTTTGAGAATCTAACCGCTTTAAATATATTTGCGAACGGAAGTTCGTCCCACCGCGCAGTGTTCATTTATTCGATGTACCTCGACTTTCGAAGTTCTTCTTCGATTGACAAGATTTCGTTTTCGTGTGACGAATGACCAGCACTTCTAGATGCTATTAACTTTTTCAATCTCTCCACTAGACTGTTTGGATCATTCCAGTGAACTAATTCGATCTTCTTTCTTTGTTCATTTTTCCACTTGGCTACTTTTGATCCTCTTCCTGTACGTTTGTATTTGTGTACACTTACAAATTTTGGTGTGCTCCTTCCTTTTTTCACTTTTGCATCTTCTACTAATGGCTTGATAATTTTTTGAAATTTGAGCGATTTCGTGCCTCTCATTGGCTTGCCTGCGTCATACTGTTTCCTGTGCACGTTAGTGTAATTTAATATATGACTGTAAGCTGACAGATCCTTATCATCATATAACTGTGCGTCCGGATCTTTCTGAAATATTAATTCAAGGAGACCTTCAGTTAAAGGATAGTTAAAATTGTCAATTATAAGATTGTTATCGCGAAACAGTACTTTTTTCTCCCTAAATAGTGTTCTCCATGAACTACTCGAACCCCGAATATTCTATCAACTTTGTGTCTCAATTGTGGGTTAAGATAATTTTGCAGGAGAGTTGTAACCTTTCTGTCCAGAGTTTCTTCTTCTTCTTCTTCCGATTCTTCTTCTGCCTCATCACTTATATAACTATTTAATTTTCGATTTTTCTTTGCAATTAATCCATTCGAGTTAACTGTAAGCTGCTGTAGTTTATTTAATGGTGCAGTTATTGGTTTAAATGTTTCTTCTAACTTTAGTTGGTTTAAAGCCATATCTGCTTTAAGAGAGATATTTTTTTTACATCTTTTCTTAATTTTGCTAGTCTATCCTTTACACGACTTTTTTCCACTATGTTCGCCTGCATTTTTTAAACTGAAGCGTAACGTCTATTGTTTTACTCATATATAGTATATTCAAAGAGTATATGGAGCGGAAGATCGTTAGTATTCCATTGTTCTGGGTCTTTTAGGCGGAATTGAATTTCATCACCTTCCTTTACAGCAATTGGTGTACCTACTTCTAATTCGATTGGATTGTTCACGTGATTAATCATCGCATATACCAGAGAACCACGTGTACTTGTTAACGGTGTAAGTGTACCCGTGTAGGGAAGCTTATACATAAGACGACAGTTTTGTAGCATATATATTGGTGACTGATTTGACGGTAGACTGTTAATTTGAAAAAGAGCTTTTCTTGGTTTTTTGTGCAGTTCCTTTTTCATCACTTCAAACTCTTCTTTTGCAGTTGCAAACGTTTCTAAATACTGTTTGTTAACAACATCTTGCTCGTGGATAGGTGAATCAATATTTGTAATTCGTTTGTTCTTCATATTTAATTCTCCGTTAGATTCTACTGGTAGAGAATTTTTCTGAAGTTTAGATACGACAAGTTTTAACTCGTCAACTTCTCTCCGTGCAGCTGCATACTGTTCTACAAAGACTTTATTTGCAACATCTTTCTCATTTAACGGATTATGTACGTTAGTAATTCGCTTATTTTCCATACTCAAAGTACCACCCCCATCAACGTTTAGTTTCTGTTGATTGCTTATTTCATTCTTCAGTTTTTCGAGTTCTTCACGCGCTGCTGAATGTTTTTCCAGGTATGCTTTATTAATCGCATCCGTCGAATGAATAGGTTTGCCGATGTTTGTTACTCGTTTATTTTGCATATCTATCGATCCATCGTCATTCACTTGTAGTAGTCTACCTTTTGTATGCTTTTCTAAAAATAAAAGCGAAATTGCATCTTGTTCCTCTTCAGGATCTGCCACACCCGATATTCTCTTGTTGTTCATGTTGAGGATATTGTCAGTTACAGGAAGGTGATCATCCACAATATCACGTAAAAGAGAATCAACATATTCTATGCGTGCAGAAACGTCGTTAACTCGTTTCTCTAAATTTCTCTGCACATGGTTAGTGTGCGTACGCATTGTGTCAAGCGAAACTGCTTCGTTTCCATTCATCGCTGGAGCTATTCCTTTCAGCCTTTTGTTCTTAAAATCAACTGCATCCTCTTCTAGTTCACATATGTCATGTATTTCATTTTTAAGATCTAAAATGTCACGTTGTATTTCTTCTTTATTAATACTGTCCTTAACGGTTTTTAACACATAATTTTTATTACAAGCATCCTCCATGTTTATAGGATTGCCGACGTTCTTTAAACGTTTACCATGAATACTTAAGTTTCCGTCAGATGTTGATGTTACGTAATTTGTATTAACCATCATTTTTTCATCTACATATGATTTAGTAGCAATATCATGACGTGATGATGGTCGCGTTACATACACGTTACTGGTTCTGTTGTTTGATGCCATCGTGATGTTCTTTCTCTACTCAACAATTCGAAAATGAGTTCGTTAATGTATACACTCTCGTATTTATATCACATAAAATATATCGAATCCATTTCGATATCGACCTTTGCTTATTTCGCTATCCTTATCGATAACGAGAAAGCTGAATTTCGACTGTGACCAACAACGATAACATAAATCAGTGAACTGGTTGTAACTCATATCGGTGTTCACGTGATCGTCGTAGACATGCCGAAGATTTCTTGCATCTTGTTTAAACAGAATAATGAAATTAGCGTTGTCTCTAATAAGTTGTTTGGGAATGCAGGAATAGGTCTGACATAAGTAAAAAACATCCACGATATGGTGTCGACCTCTACTAAAGTAGTCTTTCATGTGCTGCTGTTTGTCGCTTGCTACATCGTCAAAAATAAACACGGAATTTCTTTGAACTTTTTCTGGCGGTATTACTTGCTCACGATCAGAGTAAAACTCGCATTTTATTTCTTTAATAGATTTTAAAAGCTTCTCTAGCTCAATATATTTCTTCTGCGACAATGATTTTGAGTAAACATACACATTCTCAAAACGTAACCCGTTCGGTTGCAATAACAAATTAATCATTACATTAGTCTTCCCTGCATTCGATGGTCCGCATATGAGACAGCGTATTGTGTCCGGCAACAGTTTACTATGTTTATTTTTCTTTCCTACTGAACGTTTTGTGTCGTTCAGATTTGCAACAGGTAAAGATATCGATTGTTTTATTGTCTTCACCATCACTTTCTTTTGATGATGATTTTTTTTACCTTCTGTTTTACTTATCTAGTTCCAAAATGGTTCGTGCATCACACTACACGTAGTATTAAGAAGTGCTGGAAGAGCTGTCCTGTTATAGTGATCTAATACTATGTTGCCAACTTCACAACCTCTCATATACCGACAAGAAGGCGACCATTTTCTATGTTCTGTTAACGGATCATCATCTTTATCCCACGAAAATAATTCGATTCCGCAAAAAATACATTTAACTGCGTCTAGGTATCCCGTGAAGTAAAATCCAGCTTTAGCTAAACTTAAGGGGTCTATCCACGGTACACGCCATCTAGCGAAATTCCTTATCCGATCTACCTCAGATTTTAAATTTAACGGACGAGGAATGTACGCCATGTCGCTGTAAAATGAGGAGAGCAGAAAAATATCTCTCTTATATATATCTTTCTACCTTTCAGAAAAAAAAAGAAAAAAATAAACTTACATACATTTTTAGTACTCAACAGTTGCACATCGTGTAAAAATGTAATTCGTATATAACAACACACTTGATAGCAGGAGCTCTTATTTGAGTATGCTGCGTCGAAGACGCAACGTTGTAGCAGCTCCATGTAAACGAGTAGGGAAAGGAGGAATAATAGGCAAAGTTCTTAATAAAGCTATAGATAATTTACCAGTAGAATTGCACATACCAGGTTATGAATTCTGTGGACCTGGGACAAAGTTAGAAAAACGACTTAAGCGTGGTGATCAAGGAATAAATCCATTAGATAAGGCATGTAAAGAACACGATATCGCTTACGCTACATACAAAGACCAGAACAGAAGGAAAGAAGCAGATGAAATCTTAGCCTCTAAGGCTTGGTCTCGTGTAAACTCTCAGGACGCATCATTAGGAGAAAGAGCAGCTGCACTAGCAGTTACGGGTATTATGAAAGCGAAAACTAAAGTAGGTGGTGGTAGACGAAGAAGAAAATCAAAACATCGAAGAGAACGAGTAAAACCAAAAAAAAAGACAACATGCTGTAAAAAAAAAAGAAAGGTGGTTTTCTCCCACTCCTTCCGATATTTGCAGCCTTGTCGGGCTTGGGCGGTCTAGCAAGTGGAGCTGCGGGCATAGCATCGGCTGTAAACAAGGCGAAAGCCGCACAGGAAGAATTAAAAGAAATGAAGCGCCACAATCGAATGCTAGAAGCGATGCGTGGGAAAGGGCTTTCTACTCGAAACAAAGGAAAGGGCATTTACTTAAATCCTCCAGCATACAAAAGATAATGGAAGGTCTGCCGAATAGAGCATTAACTAACATAGATCTGTATCGTTATGCATATCGTTTAAAAATTCCCTACTTCAGAGGTGTGTTTATGCGAGATACGTTACCGAAAATTTCTCGTAAAAATGAGAGTTGTATTTTGAATTTAGATCCGATAAGTAAATCTGGTTCGCACTGGGTTGCGTTCAGTAAACGAGGTGCGTATGTCTACTACTTCGATAGTTTTGGTAATTTACGTCCCCCTAAAGAGGTATTAGAATATTTAAGAAACTGTTACATTCGATATAATTTTCATTCTTATCAAACTTTTAATTCATCAATTTGTGGTCATCTGTGTTTACTATTTCTATACTGTATAAATAAAGCAAGACCTTAGTATTTGTGTTCAGTGTGCACGATGCCGTATGAAAGACGGATTACACTCGAGGGTAGAGGCTCGAAGATTGATGTAGTATTAGAAACTCCGATTTATTTGAATAGAGCTTCTTTCTATGAAATAGGTCTTGCCGCACTATTTACATCTAATAGTATTCGAAATGTCACTAGTAAAAATAATAAGTTTGCTATATATTTGAATGGTAAAAAAATTCTTTTGAGTGTAGCAGAAGGCATTTATGAATTCGAAGATCTTGTTGCAAAAATAGAAAGTTTGCTAACTATTAAAAATGTGAAACTATTTCTGCGGGAGTACACTCCAAAACTTAGTTTTTTTATCTCGACTATTAACAACAAACCTACTATGCATTCTCCGTTTGACATTGATTTCAATGTACCGAACAGTGTTGGCACTAGCTTAGGTTATCTGTTAAATGTATATGAGAAATATGCTAACCATGAATCACAGCTGAATGAAATAGGTAACGTAATCGTTAATAGCACAAATAACCAGATTGGTATTAAAATGAAGGGAGACAAAACAACTGTACTCACATTACCGGAAGGTAGTTACACTTTTTCGGAAATAGGAGCTCTAGTTCAAGAAGCAATAATTAACAACTTTCCTATTCTCGAAGAGGAAAATGACCCTCTAGATGGAGATAGTAAACTTATTACTATTACTTACGAAAAGACCTATCTTCGCTGTAAAATGTCCTCCAACCTAGACGTAGACTTTGATGTTTCCGATTCAATTGCTGATTTGTTAGGATTTTCACGCCGAAAATATGATGCTAATAAATTACATATTTCAGGAGAGATTATTAAAATTAATAACGTGAACTCGATTCGTGTATGTTGTAATCTCGTGTTAGGTTCCGGTTCCTACCTCAACGGTAAACAAACACATTCGTTATACAATTTAAACCGCTTGTTCCAGCAGGCTATCCTATCGTAGTTCAACCGTCAACTATAAGCTTCTTACCGGTAAACACTAGTGTTATTCAACATATATCCGTTGTACTCGAAGATCAGTTCGAAAACCCAATCGACATACAAAATGAGGATGTAAAAGTAGAGTTAATTATTCGTCCAGTAAAAATACAGTAATCATATATAACATAAAGCGTACACTTATGTACTATCATTCGAGTAAGGAACAGTTGAACAACAACATCATGGTAGTAATTTACAACAACCAGTCAAAAAACCGAGGATTAAAAGAGGAAGCAGCTAGAGTAGTAAAATATAGAGTAAAGCTAAAAAAACAATCTCATCGTCTACGCGACAAGAAAAAATTAACCACAAACAATAAAGACTTTTTACAATCGCTAGGCTACCGACTACTATAAGTTCTATTTCTCCTACAGAAACTACTTTACTCTCTTTTCGTGTGCGTAATCAAGGTAACATCACTCTCTTTTTGTGTGAATTCACTTTACAATGCTACCGACTACCCCCCTAGGATAAAGCATATAAATTCTAATTCTCTACCAAAAACTACTTTAGTCTCTTTTTGTGTACAATCACGCTAACATCAAGGAGAAATATGTTCAACGTAACGGACAAAGTTATATTTGACAACAGAGTTGCTAGGCGGGAAGTAAGGAGCTATCATCCATATGCTGGCACGAAATATGAAAACAACGATGAAATTCGAGTTCCTGTACACAACCAAGAACATATATTTTTACCCTCTGAAGCTGATGTTCACATCGAAGGTGAAATAGTTAGATCAAGCGCAGATAATACACCATCAGCTACAGCCGTTCCCGATCAAAACTTTGCAGCAAATCTCTTCGATGAAATGCGTATTGAATTGAATGGGAAAGAGATTGAAAGAACACGACGTGTAGGCACAACTAGTGCTATAAAAACTTTCGCCTCTTATTCTAAAAATGAAATGTTAGCGCTGCAAAATGCTGGCTATTTTCTATCAATTTCTACACCACCAAACGAAGCTATTATTGCCCACGCAACTACAAAGCTGTTCCACGCAATTATCCCACTGAGTCTTCTTTGTGGATTATTTGAAGACTACAGGAAACCATTCATAAACTGTAAACTTGAATTTATCTTTATTCGTTCTAGAGATGACAAATGTGCACTGTTTTCAGCCAACGCGGAAGATACAGCTAAGGTCAAAGTACGAAAAATGTATATAAAGCTACCAACTCTAATACTGTCCGACGAGGAAGAAGTTAAACGCATAAAGTTAATCCAAAAAAATTCTTCTATTCCTGTAGCATTTCGATCGTGGAGTTATCACGAGTTACCTACTATTCCAAATTCAACGAAAATTAATTGGACTGTTATGACTACGTCACAAATAGAAAAACCGAGAGTTTTTATGCTTGCTTTCCAAACCGATCGTAAGAAAATTAATGTTTCTTCTTCTCTGTTCGATCACTGTAATATTCGATCCGTTGGCGTATTCTTAAATTCAAACTTTTATCCCTATGAAAAGGCTGTAGCTAATTTTAACAATGGTGACTACAGTGAATTGTATGATATGTTCATCAAGTTTCGTAATGCGTACTATCAGCTTGATGATAATCGTTCCGAACCGAACATATCACGAAGTGAATTTCACTCGCATTGTCCTATTGTTGTTGTTAATTGCATGGAACAGGTTGAATCGATAAAATCTTCTTCTGTAGATGTTCGCGTTGAAATTGAAACGAACGAACCTATTCCAGCCAACACTACTCTGCATTGCATTATTATTCATGATCGCATAATAAATTATAAACCACTAACGAATGAAGTATTTTTCTTCCAATAATCTTGCGCGAGTTTTTCTTCCTTTTTTTCCTTGCTAATAGTGTATATAAACGAGAGAGTGAAGATTCTCTGCTTCAGTTCTTCGATATCAAGCACACCATGAGTGCAAAACCCAGAGGAGTGATAGTTGACATTCAGAGGTTACCTACTGGAGGTTACGAGATAGCCTGTTGTAATATAGATTCGTCTACAAATGGGTTATCTACTGCTCTATTAGGTATGAGTGTACCTAATTTAGATTTCACGCTTACGTCGTTTTTCAATCTTCTCAGTGAACAACAATACCAATATCTGGTTGTGTGCAACTGTGTTAATGAGTTACGTCTATTAGCACTGCAAGAGTATCCTCGTACATGCATAATTGACTTGAACACTATAGAAGGTGTACCTGATTTAAGAACAATGCGTAACGAGTGTTTCCCTGTTGACTGTCCGCGCCATTTACCACATGTTGCAAGACATTCAGGCAGCTGTGCTATGTTCAACGTTCACGCAGTTCATAGTTGGCTAAAATCGACAGATGGTGTGATGAGAATAGTGTGTTCAGTGATAAACAAATTTAAGAAAGAAGGTGTGAGCAGATTCAATAAATTTGAGTGGGCTTTCTTCCCTGAAAACATATTATCTATTTACGAACAACATCAGTTAAGTGCGCTCTGGCAGTATCTACCAGATCATCTGAAGGCGAACTTACACCAGGCTTGTCAGGATTCAGGAGCTAACAACAACGACATCGTCCGAGCTTGATATCAGCTACTAATACATCAATTATTAAGGTGAAAAAAAAATATAGATATAATACCATCCTTTTTTCCTTGGTTGTTTTTTCGGTTTTGTTCTGCTTCTAACTAATTTATTTATTTTTTCTCCTCTGCAGGTGTCTCCTCATAGTGGGATCAACAACAACAACAACAACAACAACGACGTCTGAGCTTGATATTAGTTACTATTTCATCAATTATTAAGGTAAAGAAAAAAAATAGTTTCCTTTTTTTTCTTGCTTGCTTTTTCTGTTTTATGCTGCTATCAACTAATTTTTCTTTCTTTTTTTCCCCTCTGCAGGACTCTCCTCTGGTGGCGGTAGAAGATTCAGTCTCTGCAGATCTCTCCTCGTGGTTGCAGTTACAAATTCAATCAGAAGTTTATATTTTGAAAAACCTCTGTAGTTTCCTATTCAATAAACTTGATTGTAAAAAAGAAATATGTTCTCTTTTTTTTCATTCTCCTACTCCTACTTTAGTTAAGAGTACAAGGAATAAAAGGAGAGGCTGCGCAGGATAGTTTGAAAGAAAATCAACTTTTTGATCATCTAGTGTAGAGTTTTTATTTTTTTCGAAAAAGAAAAAAGATTAAATAAAGGTTTACAATGCACTTTAATATATAAATGATAGAAAATTAACTTACAGTACAATACTAGTTAGTACAATAGTATACAATGTACTTAAACAGCGAGTGTAATTCTATAAGATTCCTTTTTTTTCATAATTACATAAATATAATAGTATGCAATGTACTTTAAAAGTATAAATACAGTACAATACATTGAATAAAAGAAACAGCGAGTGAAATGTTTATCTAGTTTGAAATTCTATAAGCTTACATTTTTTTCATTAATTAATTACAGAATGAAACAAAAGTTTCTCTAAAATAAAAATGATTAAAGTAATCATAGGAGCTTCTCCTCTTATTACTTAATATTCACCTTCAGAGAAAATTACATTATTTTACATACAGAGGGGTAAACTGATGACAATGTGGAGGAGGTGTTCACAAAAAAAGCAAACCTACTTTGCAAGATAGCTATACATTAGTTATACTTCTTTTCTCTGCAAGACTGTAATGTCCAAATGGTAATGTATTAATGTTGTTATCTGTGATGTACCTTTTGTCATCATTAGCTGTGAGTGCTAGTTTGTATTGACGAACCGTGAACACAGAACGAGAATTGGAAGTAATGCACACTTGTAGTTTGGTCACTTGTTCACCTTCATACAGACAACGTCTATACTGATCAATTGTAAGGTGATCGACAACATTTTTTTGACACCCTTAGCTTTACATGTAGGTTTCTCTTTTTCACACAACTTAATAGCATACATCTTTGGTCTCAAACCTACAAATTCTTCAACAATACTTCCACCGTTTTCATCCTTCTTCAAACCTATTTCACCTGAATTTTTTCTTTCAATTTGGAAAGGATTATTTTCATCATAATTTCCTGTATCAAACAAAACTGAATTTTCCTTCATAAACTCATATATATCAAATGAAAAATTGTATATTAAACTGTCGGTGTCAGTGTAGAGTAGTTGTGAGTTTGATTCTGTGTTTCTCAAAATAACGTTGTAGTGAAAATCGTTCATTTTCATTTTTGACAAATCTAAAATTGTAGCACCGAGGTAAACCGGTTGATTGTGATGAATTTGAAGTTTCTTCATTTCGATAACCATACACTGTTCGTCTACTATAATACGACGTTTGAAGTTTGCTCTTGAGATCAACGTACCAGCACCATAACGTCCCTTCCACTGTGTGACCCATCTGACGTCGCGCAGCTTCCTTACGTTCATTAATGAACGACCAAAAATTGCGTTATTCATTAATTTATAGAAACTTTTCTCGAACTCATTTTTTGCTAACTTTCGTTTCTCTGTGTTCAAATCAATGTAGCATTTTAACCATGCGCTCTGATTAAACTGAATCGCTCTGTAAATGTGAGCTACTTTTATACCTAATTCTACACACTGTTTTAATAGCCTATAATGAAGAACATACCGTTCCTTGTTGTAAAGAGTGCTCATTAGTTTCGTAGATTTTTCAGGACACAATGGATAATCGGCATGTTTATCATGAAGTTCTAGCGGGTAGATTAAATCAACTTCTACCATAAACCCAACATCTGCTTCATCTCCTACATTCATAATGTCTAAATTCTCAACGTTTTCGACCCATTGAAAGCCGCCCGTTGGAAGAAACTGTTGCATAGCGAATCCATACAAATTGTTCACGTCAAAGTACATTATGTATGATTCCGGTTTGGACTCATCGTATGTTAACATGTACTTGTTATTTGCTACTGCATGCCGCGTAACGCATTGCACATTACCACCACGTATGGAGCGTTCGAAAAACTGCAGCATGTCGATATCCTGAAGTAATTCTAGCTGGACAGCTGTTATTTTCTTCATAGCACTCCATGCCATAGACGGTACCGTGTAGAAATGAGCGGCATCAATACCATATGTCTCTTTTCCACTCAATCTAAAGTTTTCAAATACATCGGCCAAGAGTAAAGTATCGATTTTCAAGTAAAGATCAGAATATTCACCCAACGATTTACAGTTAAACTTATTCCAAATAAGCTGAGCAAACGCGTAGTTTTCTTCCGAAACAGTTTCACCCTTTAAAGAGCTAAAGAATGAACTCCTTGACGGTAAACTAGTGTCGTCTAACACCTCCATACTAGTAACATATTCGTATGGAAATATCCCTTTCCGAGAAGCGAGTTTAAACTGTAAATCATCGGTGAAATACCGTCTCGTTACAAGCTTTGACTCGTCACTAAGTAATAGCGACATTTTGTCCAGCGAAAAAGGAATAAAGTTGTAAGTGTCTATAAATCTTAGTTCAACACACTGTCTTTGGTTATAACGTATAAAGTTTGAAAATCCTTTGTATCGTTCCATGTTCACTGCTAATAGTTTAATGTTCGTTCTGAGATTTGTCACAACATCCCCTCCCTTCCTATGCAGTTCTCTAATTATGAAATGACCATCATAGGCTGTCAAATTATGGAATGCTACCGGCAAGATAGAAATTTTACGATACTGTAAGTTACACAATTGATGTGCTGATCCCCTGTAAACACCCGTTAAATGACAATGATCGCGAACTTTAATTTCATTATCTGCAATTTCCTTCTCACATATGTGACATAATGTAGACGAAAGAAATTCATTTTCTTGCTCAACAGTTAATGCTAACATTGGTTTCGTATCAAAATAATAGGGCGCAAGCGTGTCCACCAAGTTATACATCTCATCTACGAACCATTTTACACAATCACTACCTCGATAGAGTTTGAAAGAGCACAAATCTCTGTCAAAACTACAGTGTAAATAATATGCTACGCTGTATGGCACATGTTCGTGAATTGGAGTTGAATGTGAGGTGTCATCACTTGGAAAACAAGTAGACACAGGTTTCAGTATGCATTCTGTGTCAGCATACACAATAAAAGGCACTGGCTCTTTAACCTTATACTCGGTAAAGTACACTAGCCGTTCGCTATCCGAAGGCATTATACTTTTGCCCTCCGGAAATTGTATACAGTTATTAGTATGCAAAGCTAATTTTTCCTTATTAGAAAAGTAAGACAAACACCGTCTGCAAATATAAATTCTATTATGGTTCTTCGTAAGAGATGAGCGCACAAGACGTGGAAGATTCTTAATCAAACAAAAGTGATACTTCTCACTGTCGCCAATCTGAAGCATTAGAAGATCTACGATCTTTTCACACGTTTTATGTGAAATGTACAAAGGTACAAGAGTAAACTCTTTTTGTCATCATTCCGTCCTATGCACACCCAGTTGTTCTCGTCATACTGCGCTCCGAATACATTCACGGAGATTTCGTTTTGATCTTCAAATTTTCTCATGTATCTCATTTCCATCGGGATTGGTATGTCTTTTAAATTTAAAATTGCATTATAATGTGGATAAGAAGAAATGCGATCTACATGATGTTTAGCTGGAACTAAGCCAGCAACTACACTCCACGCAAAGCAAGCATCTCGTGTGTTCCGCAGATTAATAACTGCTTTCTTGTTTCGAATTGCTGTAGGCAACGTTAGACTAGTTGGCGACTTGCCCACGTGAAAACCTACATTTTTATTAATGTTTATCCGCAATTCGCGAATTCGTAGCAGAGACCATCCCGAATCACGAGCCTCGAACTCTGATAATTTTTTCAGAATCGGTCTCGTTACATGTTCGTTGTACCATTCTCTTAAATTAGTACCTTCAGTAATTTCAGCGTTCCTTGAATGAAAATAATTGTTATCGATTTTATCGTGAAGGACATGTTGTGTGCAGAGAACGGTATTTACTTTTAATGCTTGTGTCTTGAGTGCTTCCTTCACGTATTTATTAAACCACACGTAAGATTTATCTAGGAACTCTTCGGGGAGTAAGAAATCATTGTTAACATTTACCACCGCTAGTGTGTACACTCTGCGCCGAAAAGCTTCCTCGATTTGTTTACACTGGAAAGCAGACAAATCTTCTATCTGAAAAGTTAGTCCATTAACAGCGCGAGCGTGAAAATAAATTTCTAACATCTGATTACGCATTTCCTCTAGCTCGTTAAGATTTTCAATCAGCTTGAACTGAGCTTCTTCTCGCTCGTCGCTAGGTTCGAACCGATATGAAATTAGTATTGATCCATTTACCTCCCTCATAAACGCGCGAATGCGTTCAAACGCTCTATCAAAATGAGTTTGCATTCTACCCGCATCTTCATCTGTCTGTAAATTAATGTCTAGTTTCCTACGTTTGCTGCTCGAAGGATACTCCATGACTACAAAAAAAAAATTACGATTTGGTGCTAAATTTTTCAGCAATCTCAAGACAAGTCCAGCAGTTGCTGTAGCAACGACTTATCAAGAATGTACAATCCGTCATTACACAGTATAACCATCGAGCTAGGTCACTAACTTCTGCATCGCGTGAACAGTGTACAGCTTCGCTAGGAAACTCCTCCTGAAGCTTCCCTAGCAATGTATTACGGTAATAGGAAATGTTATTTGAATCTTGTGACGAAAAGGAAAATTCAATTTTATAAATTTCTTCGAATGTATTATAGCCAAGAAATAGTAGAAAATGTTCATTACTTGAAAGTTCACTCAAAAGAAATCGCACTACAGCAGCTGTCACTTCCTGCTGGCTTTCATAAGCTTTACTCAGGTTCGTCACATATACTGTATAATTAAAAAGAGAACCCCCTCTGTTCCATAGTTCAATACAATTAGCACTCACTTCTTGTTCTTGTTGTGCGCTCAGTTGTCCAGCTTCATCTTCAACAGGCTGTGAAGTAGCGACCACATCCTCCTCTCGATGTACTTGCAGACGACGACTCTGTATGCTTGGATATGCTTGATGTTCAGTTCCTGGTTTAATCTCAACTTTCTTCCACTTCATCATATTACCACCTCGGACCTGAAAAGAAACACCACATACTATTTTCAATTAACAAAACAAGTATGCGAATATGGCGAAAAATAAAAATTACATTAAGAACGAAAATACTCTCTGCATACTTACTTAGTTAAAATAGATGTCGTAACTGATGACATTCTACTGTAGGAAGCACACTTGATGGTAGCCCCTCTCCATGCCTCTGTACATCATTTTCAAGTTGTTTTTTAAAGAATTTATTTCTTCTATTTCTTCTGCTGTAAGTTTTGAGAATTGCGCCGGCAGGAAAACACTCACAGTCTCCTCATCTTCCCCTTCTATATCAACGATTATTTTCCTCCCAAATCTTGTTTCTACCGCTCTCAGCGCTTTAACCTTAAATGGATGGTTAAGTTGCAACTCACTTAACTTTCTATTATGAAATTGTGGTGCCTTGGCAATTTTGTTTAATTTCATTAACATATCCATTTTGTTGAAACTGCTATATCTTTTTTAAAATTAACAAACTAAATAAACTTACACTTACTGAAGAGGAAAGAAAAGTAGTAGTAGTAGAGAACTCTTCCAACTAGATGATAGTTTTAATGTTGTGCTCTGCTCCTTAAATACTCCCTGCCACCACCTTCACTCCTCACCAGTAGGCTGGACTTGTCACTAGTTCACCTTCACTCAAAATTACAACCTACAATAAACATCCTGTTCGTGACAGAGATAACCTTCAACAAGTTAGAAAGCGGATCTTGCCTAGTAACAGCTGCACTGTAGCACTCCTTAGTGTTTCCCCCTCACCCCTCTAGTAAGAGAGGAGTGAGGGATCATTTTTTTTTTACATAAACTAACATCCTGTTCAGCTTTCACCAGCAAGTGACCTATTAAAGCAAATCCAGTTGCCACATAGTTACTGTACCTTGCCCACAAGAGTAACCTTTCAAGAAAATTAATTACCTCTTACATAAAGACCTCTGAGTGTGTTGTCCTCATTCTACATGTGGTTGACCCCCTTAGCCAGTGAAAGCTACTCCAGCAAAATCCAGTCACAGCACCTTGCCCCCCACACCTTTCAAGAATTAATTACCTCTCACATTAAGACCTTGCAGTATGTGTAGTTAACATTCCACACACGCCTTGCCAAGTGAGAGGCCCCTTCAGGGAGTGAAGCGCACGGGGCATGCGCAGTGGCTGCCGCTGGTCCAGAATTCTTCTATCGAAAAGCTGGTCCAGCTTTCTTCTAGATACTCTACTGAAGTCCAGCAAACGCTTCCCATTCCCATTAGCTTCCATATCTTCCCCACATTTACCAATCACCCTTTCGTATCCTTCAGTTCTATTCCCAACTCTCGCATTGAAATCGCCCATTAGCACTATTCTATCCTTGCTGTTGACCCTGACCACGATGTCACTCAATGCTTCATAAAACTTGTCAACTTCATCCTCATCTGCACCGTCACATGGTGAATACACGGACACAATTCTTGTCCTAATTCCTCCAACTGACAAATCTACCCACATCATTCGCTCATTTACGTGCCTAACAAAAAACTATGTTGCGTGCAATGGTATTCCTGATAAAGAGCCCTACCCCAGACTCTGCCCTTCTCTTTCTAACACCCGTCAAGTACACTTTGTAATCTCCTATCTCTTCCACATTATCTCCCCTTACCCGAATATCACTTACTCCCAGCACATCCAGATGCATCCTCTTTGCTGACTCAGCCAGTTCTACTTTCTTTCTTCCATAAGCTTCATTAATATTGATAGTTCCCATCGAATTCCATTTCGTTCTCCAAGTTGTTTCCAAAGAGTCCCTCGCCTGTCAAATGGGAGTGGGACTCCATTACTCCCATAGGTCCGAGGCTTGTTTAAAATGTTCTGAGCTCGGTAAATTCATGAAGCAGGATGCTACCCTACTTGCACATAGTCCAAGTGAGGATCTCTCCTCTAACGGGTTATGGACCACCGGTGAATTGTATAGTCCTAGCCGCCTGAGCGCGAGGAGGGCCATGACTCAGAATATGTCCGAGATGTACAGTCCCATTCCATAGCAACTGGTATCCCTACTCTCAGGACCACTTACTAGGCCACTCAGCCGTTGCCCATGGTTCACGAACTAGGACGGGAATACAGTAACCCACAAACACGAACCATAAAAAATAAATAAATATAAATATAATTCCATGTCTGATCACTCAATAAAAAAATTAGCATCACGATTTTGAATACATCACCGTATAGCCAATGATAAATTATGCATAATTACCTAGTCTCAAGATAATTCACGGAGAATTGACGAAGTTGTTGTAATATGAATTTATAGGGCAATCTCATGACGCGACCTGCTGATCTCGTATATATTGATGACCAGACGACACGACAGACAGTGTGTGATTCCACAGCCTGGCCGTGCTGGCTGACTGTAGGACGGTCGACGATGAATTGCTACCGGTGTGTTACTATGAACTTCAACAGAAATCGATGGTATAAAGGTGACTAAATATTTTCTATCCGTTCATATTCGGAGTAGTGTACTTGGAAGCTTTATTCTTCAAGTTATATTAGAACTGTAAAACTGAACTTAGATTTTTGAACTGTAAATTCTTAGTTGAATGCCGAGTGCTAATCTTAGGACTTGTATTTCCAAGTGAAATTCAAATTAATTCTTTCTTCGAGTGGATATGTTGACTCAGTCTTTAAGACAGTGCATAAGACTAGGAGTTCGTAAATTCAGTTCAAAGCTTATTAACATTTATTCTACGTTAGAGCTGAATAGAATTAGTCAAGTGGATTCAGAAAAGAGAAATTACTTTCTCATACAAGTAGTTGAAGGTCATGACAATACTATCTGTAGTATTAGACATAAAACAAAGTGGTCTCAGTGAACGAAACGTTATTTACCTTCGTATCTAAATACCCCATATTATCACGTGTAAACGGAACTAAATTCACATTCTGCAAATATAACTGTCATGTTACAATAGCGAGTGAACGGAACTAAATTCATACGGCTGAACTTAACATGTTGTAGTCTCACTGACTTGTAAATAATTCTGATAATAGTAGGACGTAACGAAACTTCTTACGCATTTGTGATCTCTTACTTCATGGACTGTGAAACGCACAAGTGAATCATTACTTTGAATTTATTTAAAACCGTGCTCAGTGAAATTTTCAAAACTGTGCCAAGTGAATGGTTAATTTTCAGAACTGTGCCAAGTGAAATGTATCTTTTGAAAACCTTTAAAAACTGTGTCATGCGAATTTTGCTTGAGGGCACGTTTGATCCCATAAAAATTCCAACCGCAGTATAATATGTTTATTTTCATACGTATAGTTATGATAGAGAATGTTCGTGATGGATTCTATTGACATTCTACACGGTATGACCACATTTCTTTACTCCCATCATGGAAATCATTCGAACCTTTCAATTTGATTTCAAACTGCTCCAAAGATCAGTCGAGCGCACACAATCATTTGTGTCCTCTTACTTCATGGACCGTGAAACGCACAAGCGAATCATTACTTTGAATTTATTTAAAACTTTGCCCAATGAAATTTTCAAAATTGTGCCAAGTGAATATTTTATTGTCAAAACTGTGCCAAGTGAAATGTTTCAGTTGAAAATGTTTAAAAACTGCTTCAAGTGAATTTTGCTTTGAGTGCGCGTTTGATCCCATTAACATTCGAACCACAGAATAATCTCTTTATTTTCATAAGTGCAGTTATAGTAAAGAAATATTCCTGATGGATTCTTTTGACTTTCTACTCGGAATAACCACATTTATTTACTCCCTTAATAAAAACCATTCAAACCATTCCATTTGATTTGAAAGTGCCCCAACAATCAGTCGAGCGTACACAATCATACCGAATGAGTGAACCCCGGAACTTAGACTCGCAGAACGTCTGCGATCTGCCAGAACTTCCAGAATTTCTAGTCGTCGGCGGATCTCATGTGGTCCCATGGTACAGAGAGCTGGCCTATGGTGTGGGGAAAGAGTATCAGCAGCGAGGGATATCGCCTGTCACAACACAAAATACATTCACTCCTCTTTTCCAATTCCGGCTGTATTAAAGGTTCAATATAAAAAGTTTATTTCGAAAACCTCTCTCTCTGTACGCATTCAAGCATGGACCGTACACGCCGCACACGGGCGTTCCTGGTACAATATAGGCAAAAATTGAGTTACAGAGAATAAACAAATCAAAGAATACAAAGTATATAAAACAAAGAACAGAGATCATTCGGAACGCAACAGTTGGATTGTGTGTTTTGGTCATCTACTATACTTTGGGTCAAGTCTGTGTGAGTATGGGTTCACTTGGAACGTTCTTGGTCAGTGTATAATTTCTTAATTAGCTAGGAGATTATGGTGTCTTTTAGACTAACTGAATATTTTCTTAGATCAACTGTCGAGCCTTTCAATTATATGCTGAATTCACCTCTGCATCTCAAAAATTTTATTACAGCCCAAGAGTTCCTCTATATTGTAGGAAGAGTGTCTATGAGGATTGTGAGATAGAATATGCTGAATATTTATTTCCCTACTTTTTATGTGTACATCATGCGCGCCTCCATAATAAGATCTGCAGACCTGCAGAACCATCAAAATGATAGATATAATATACAGCGATTAGCGATCCTATCTTTCATGTTGAGTTTTGATATCGAGCCAAAGATCGATTCCCATAGATTTACTGGTGATCTGGCAACCCTGTTTAGATCTGCGAACGACAGAACATAAGGAGAGCACCATTGACCTCTAATACATCAGTTCCTGCCGCGCAGAGAAACGAATAGGTTGTGTCGTGTGTAGGGAGTTTACTTCGTGTGAGCGTTGTGGTGATAGTTCGTCTCCTCTATAGCAACCATTTCTCGGTGTGTACTACGTGTGATGGCGGCCTCCAGTGGAGGGGAGGTCCTGTTAGACAATTTGCAGTTGCCTATAGGTAAGGAGGTTACAATACCCATGGATGATGAGTCTTCGGATGAAAAGTCTACTGACCAACTTCCTAAAGAGCAAGTATCTGAAAAACAAACAGCACAATGTGATCAAACGCCCCCACTTCCCGCTCTTCAGGAATTTTATCCTAGGTAACATTATGGGCCATATATTGTCTTAGTTGAAACTTTAAGTGATAACAATGTCGGTCATCTCCATCCTATGACTTTAGGCCGACTCTATCATGAAAAGGACATGTCCGTACCTTCTATCACACGCAAAGGGAGAAATTGATTGCAGGTAGAATTCAGTTCTGCTATTCAGGTAAACGATTTTTGCGCCATAATTTACTTGAAACCATACATGCCAGAGCCTACATACCCAGTTCACACATATTTCGTGTTGGCATTATCTGTGGCGTGAATAAAAACCTGACGGAGGGGACTCTTCTCCAGCACCTGAAATCAACCGCCAATGTCTAATTCGTACATAGACTTCATCGTAAGGCTGTTCTCAATGATACCACTGAATACATACCCACTGGCTCTATTAAGCTGGTTTTCCGTGCTCAAAACCTTCCTCACCAAGTGTCGCTCTATATTGTATATTTAGATGTCGAACCGTTCATATTTAACCCCATTATCTGTAAAAAATGCCAGCGATATGGGCATTTTGCGCGACAGTGTCGAGCTCAAACCTTTAGATGCGGCAACTGTTCAATGCAGCACGCTACAGACAAGTGCACAGAACAGATTAGGAAATGCGCCCACTGCAGTGGGGAACATCCAACAGGACACTCTACATGCCCGGAACACAAGCTCCAACAAACGGTCAAGAAAATTATTAGTACAGAAAACATTTCGTTTACTGAAGATAAATCCAAAGTTTCATCTCCTGCATGTAATCCTGCCCAACAACCACAGCATTTCCCCCCTCTCTCAAGGGAATCATCCTCCCACCCCCAGTGAAAATCCGAGGAAGTGTAAGTTTACACAAGTTTTAATGCACTCGCCTAGATCTACACCCAGGCCTAGGTATGATAGAGCTGGCCGTATGGCTATTCTTCGAGATCCACATATTCCGAGTACACCGCCTGTGTGAATAAATGCTCCTATCCCCCCTCCTCAAAAGCCACAACCCTCTACTTCTACTGCTAACGTTCCTCATCCTATCGTTCCCTTATCACATGCCGAGCACCCAGTTTACCGTCAAAAAGTGAATCTTCAGAAATATATCCACAACATACCTCTACTTTTAATCCGAGCTTAAGGAGATCATCCCTCCATGATTTCCGTCGTCTCTCAATTACGAGATAGATTATGTGACATTTTAAATCTTTATGATCAATATAGTTCAGTGGAATTCCGGAGCGTCTTCAATAAAAATACGAACTCCAATCAATTATAAATGACACCGAAGCACATATTCTCGCTTTGCAGGAAACGTGGTTTACGGTAGGGCTGCCTTTTTTATTCATCGTTCTACATCTTACCAACCCTTATCCATTCATTATTACATCCCCAATAACTTTATTGTCAGCATTTCTTACTACACTTAAGAAAATGGAAATTGCAACACCATGAAGGCATTGGTCGTTTGTGTTGATTTTCGACGCAAAGTAGGTATGTAAACGATCAAAGTTTCAAACCCATTGGATTGTTTCTACAGGTTTCCCCACGTGATTGATCGCGGAGGAATTAACTCCAGTATACGGACTCTGGTGTAGAGTAGTTGACTTGCAGTCTGTGCAGTGAAGTGTTCCCCGTCATACATGCCTCGACGACAGAGAAGAGCATGCTATCAAACACTGTCGCCGTTTGAGAGGGCTCGGATAATTGGGCTGTGTGAGGCTGGATTATCGCAAAGGACTGTCGCTGCACGTTTTGGCCGACAGGCATCTACGGTACAACGTGTATAATAGCAGTGGTCAAATTAAGGCATCCACACTCCTAGACCTGGCACAGGCCCAACGCGACAGACAACTGTGAGAGAGTATCGCCGCATCATTCGGATGGTCCGGATGGAACCCCATGCAACAGCAGCGCAAATTCGAGCAGCTGTGGCACCCCACGTTACACAACAAACAGTTGGTAATCGCCTGCGTGCAGCTGGCTTACGAGCCCGTGTCCCTGCAGAAGGTGTTCCATTGACCCCACAACACCGACGTGTAAGGCTGGCCTGGTGTCGAGAAAGATCGACGTGGGTCGACGAATGGCATAGGGTCGTCTTTAGTGATGAACCGCGCTTCTGTCTTGCCCGTAGTGTGCGCCGACGTACCGGGGAGAGGGGCCGCCCAGATCTTATTGTCGAGAGGCACACAGGGCCAACACCAAGCATTATGGTCTGGGGAGCTATTGGCTTTAATGTGAAATCACAATTAGTGCTTGTTGAGGGCACTATGACTGCTCGACAGTACGTTGACAGGGTACTCAATCCAGTAGTTGTCCCTATGATGGCGAACATTGCTAATGGGATGTTTCAGCAGGACAATACCCGGGTTCACAGTGCACGCATCTCCAGAGGAGCTCTCCACGACATCACAACCTTAGGATGGCCCGCCATATCCCCGGACCTCAGTCCTATTGGGCATATGTGGGACATGATGGGTCGACAACTGGCCAACCGTCCTCAGCCACCCACAACTCTGGAACAACTGACCCGTGCAGTGCAGCAAGCATGGGCCACAATTCGTCAGGAAGCGATCCAGGGCCTTATTGACTCCATGCCTCGACGAATTCATCAATGTATTGCAGCTCGTGGTGGGCACATCCTGTATTGATTGTTGTCCAACCTTGGGGTCTGAGGGACCTGAAAGTTTAATCATCGAATCACAACCAAACGCTCGTCTTCCATGTTCAATTGCAGCAATGTAGCACCACTCCTTCTGGGTGTTGCAATTTCCATTTTCTTCAGTGTACCACCTTCACCTTATTAATCTTTATAATTCCCCCAATGTCCATACTACGAGCACACAATGGTCTCAATTTTTTCAACAGTTTGATCATTTATCAAATATTATCATGTTAGGCGACTTCAACCTGCATCATACAGCATGGGGCGGCAACAGTGCTACTCCTTGAGGCTCATATCTCCTCTTATCCTCACAGAAATATGATCTAACCCTTCTTAATGATGGATCACCCACTAGAATCGCTTTACCTGGATCTCCACCTACTGCTGTTGATTTAACCTTTTGTCGTTCAACTTTGACTCCCATGATTACGTAGACAACAATCTCTGATACATTCACCAGTGACCATTATCCTATCTGGAATGCATATGGGGTTAGTAGACCTGTACATCCCCCTCTTCCCCCCCCCCCCGTAGCCGCAAGTAATGTTCGATCCATGTGGTTATTTGATGACCAGACATATACCTCATATCATCAATATCATCTGCGACGCGACACGGAACCCGCCATCACGTACCAGTCCCTTCTTACACTTCTTAACCAGTATCTCGATAGTTATCATCCCCGCAAACCCTTTGTTAGTTCCGCCCCCCCCCCCTCCGTTTTATTCCGTACGTATCGACGATCCTTAACCCGTCACAATTATCTACGGCTGATGCATCATATTGCTAAAACAAAACTCATTTTCAATCAGAAACGTCGTGCTGCGTGGAGGTTGTTTATATCTTCCCTCAATTCGCACATATCTGCTCCTCATTTATGGAACGCCATCCGAATGCTGTCGCGTGCCTCCCAACATAAAGCGCTACGGGTCATACCACGTGATATTATCATTCCTTTTCTGCATTCGTTGACCCCTGATTATTCTTTACCAATATATGAACTACCCCCCATATAATCCACATAATCAATACTCCACCCTTTTAAAACCCGTCCAATTAAGTGAAGTAAAAGCTGTCCTTCATTCATCATCCAAATCTTCCCCAGGTCCGGACTACAATACATATCACATGCCCCGGTTATTACCATCAAGCGCACAGGCTGTACTTCTTCATCTGTTCAACGATATATTACTTAGTACACATATTCCTCCGCAGTGGAATGAATTTTTCCTAATTCCTATTCTCAAACCTAAAAGCCTCCTACGGACCCGAACAGTTAACGTGGAATTGTCCTAGGATCATGTATTCGCAAGACCTGTTTAAAAATCTTACTACAACGGTTGTTGTGGACTATAGAATATTATAATTTAATTCCCAAGTACCAATATGCATTCCTACAAGGAAAAAGTACACAAGATCACATCAATATTTTTACTATAGATCTTCTTCTTGCCAAGCACCGTAAACAGAGTACAGTTTTAGTATTTCTGGACATAAAAAGTGTCTACGGCTCTGTTCCTCTATATCTTCTCTGGGAAAAACTCGCGAAAGGCCTACCTCCCGCCTTAGTCGTCATTTCACAAAAATTATATACATATCGTTCATTAACAATTAAATCTTCATATCATCAATTATCTAGCCGCTCTTCTTGTAATGGTTTGCCCCAAGGCGACATATTAACTGGAGTTTTATTTGCAATCTATATTAGTGATTTAGAACATCTCATTTCGCAGTAGGGCCGAGTGCTTATTTATGCGGACGACATGGTTTTATATACATCTCATGATAACATTCATGATGCAAGACTACTGATGAGCGACGTAATGAATAAAGTTCATACATGGTTTCATGATAATGGACTCCAACTTTCTATTGATAAATGTGCGGCAATGATTTTTACTCATACGCGTTCCTATGACCGCTCTCCACTCACCTTTGATGGCTGTAGTATTTCCTTTACTACTCATCATAAATATCTTGGTATAATCTATGATCAAAAACTTAATTGGCAACGGCATATTACATCGATATATCAAAAAGCTGACGGATATCTCAAAATTCTTAAAACTGCCGTACGTCTTCAATGGGGCGCAGATCCCAACACTGCACTTAAATTATATAAAGCGACTATCCGCTCCTATCTGGATTATTGCGCCCATATAATAGACATTGCATCAGTCACATCTCTTACGTCGATTAATACTTTGCAATTTCATGCCTTACGTCTCTGCATCAGAGCTCTTAAAACTACTCCTACCAACGCGTTACTTGTAGAAACAGGTGAATTCCTACTTGTAATTAGACGGCACATGCTTGCACAGAAATACTTGCTTAAACGTCTTGCCTTCTCGTCTTCCCCTTTAATACAGAAGTTGCAGCTCTTACAGGAATATTTTCGACAATGCCCTCCCCGTTCAGGTCGATTCCCTGCTATATACACTGCTTATATTTCTCTATACAGTTTCCGAACTTCGCTTCTCAAGACTCCTTCACTCCCAATGTACTCCATCCCCTTTACTAGCCTACACTATACCCCCAATATTATATTTTCTCATAAATCCTAATTCTCTGGATCGAAGTCTAATTCTGATCTTCCCTTTCCCCGTCGAAAAAACTACGCATAACCCCTTCTGCTAGTGGTGTTAATATATACACTGACGGATTAAAACATTCCCAAGGAGTTGGTGCTGCTTTATTTATTAGCAATCCCTGCACGATTGAACGATTCCACTCTCTGACTACTTTTTCTATTTTCTCTGCTGAGTTGTTTGCCATCCAACAAGCTTTAATTTATACACAACAACATTCCTTCTCAAAAGTTACCATTTATACAGATGCTAGAAGCGTTTTACGGGCATTATTGTCATTCAACTCCTCCCCCCCCTTTAAACTGGTATTTATATACTGTCAAATCTCTACTCTACCAACTCGAACAAGATTGAGTCTATATAACGTTTGTATGGATACATGGACATTCTAACATTCCCGGTAATGATCAAGCTGATATTGCTGCCAATGAAGCCAGCTGTCTTCACACCACTCCTCTCTCAGTGGCCATTCCTCCTCTTGGCTTCTATCCTAGTCTTAAAGAAACTGCCTACCGGTCGTGGCAAGACGAGTGGAACAAATCCGCACTTTATAAATGTGCCCTATAATGACTCAGTTCCCGTCAGGCTTACGCCGAGATCGAACTATGTGCATCATAGTGTACAATACATCCACCAAAAGTGAATATACATGGCACATAGCTTACCTTGCAAAGAGTATCCCTCGACAGCTCCGGCAATAACAGAATGAACAGGGTTATGGGTATAAAACAGGGTACCAAAATTAATTTAAATAAAGAGGATACAGATGAAAAAGTGCAAGGTGAGAACAACGCAAATCAAAATAACTCAAACTAAGCTGCATTCAGTTTTAACAATCAGATTTATTACAATATGTGGGTTTTTTATAATGAACAAAGGTCCAAGGCAATTATGGTGTATAAGACAAAATAATTTTATAAGAATTTTGTTGACGTCGTTTCTATGTATTTTGATCTATATTCGATGTCGGGGGAGATACCATCGTCAGAGCGACTTCCATCACTCCAACAACCATCACAAAAGTATGCGTAAATAACAAGAATATTTAAACATTAATCTGCACAATGGGCAAGTCCCGTCTATCCCTAACATCCATCTATCTACACAGATCTATGCTTCAGTGCTCAAACATCCTACAGATCTCGAGCAAACATGCTATATACACAGCTTCGTCGAGGAATCAAACCCTAGACCTTCTAAGAGCAACACACTTATAATATCATATAAATAACAAGAATTTTAATATTCTGTCCTGCCGTTATATCAAAGTGGATCCTGGTATCAATGAATGACAAGGACCAATTGAAACACAATATCACTACTGGGTCCACAATAAAAAGGTCGTTGTTCACCACTATATTTGACAGACAATACCCTGCTCTCAACATTCAGACAGCCGTGTCCCGACGTCACAAACTTCCCCATCCCCTTTTAAACCCTCGTGTCTGTAACAAGTCGGCGGCCATTCCCTAGGCTATATAAAAAGGGGGCTCTCAGCTGACGTAGTATAAACACAGACCGGGGAAAGGAATATTTCACTGCTTCTTCTACCCTTGAATCTGGCCCTTCTATTCCGATCATATTATCAACTGGCCACAGGCCATAATATACATTGCATTATCAATTCAACACACTTTCGCAGATCCGCTATCATTTAGCATTGGTGCTCTCTATAGCACATTCCTAGTCTGGCCATCTTACAGGCGCTCACATCATACAAATGCATACATTATTGTTATAATAAATATTTAATATGACCTCATAGTACTACTTTAAGCACAGTAAACATGTCATAGAATTCTTTTAGACCTCTGAGAATATGACTCGCTCAACTTGATACAGCGACCCGACTAGGTTTAAGGGATTATTAAGATCTAAACGCACTATATTATGCCACAAATTTTTACGTTGAAAAAGACACTTGCCCTGGGAAATATATACATACTGCCTGTCTTAGTTACAGCGTGGTGACCGTAGTGGTCTTATACTCGTAATACGTGAAGTAAAATATGTAACCATGACAATACCGCAGGCAAGAATGACCACACAAGAAAGAAATCTACCTACATGCAAACCTATACTATCCTAACTGAGTTCGAGTCTTGTGGCACGACTATTACCCTAAATTATTTCCATGTTGGCTGAAGGCCAAACCACTCTACATTCTGAAACGGTGGTGGTGCTGCATGCTTAATTACATTGGAAAGCTCTGACCTGTGTCTACGAACATATCGGAACGGCTCCCCAGCGGACGTCTCAGATTACTGCATCATTATGACTTTAGCTGCTGGCGGCACACGTGGTTTGATGGCTGGAGACATCCTGGCTGATGGTAGTGTTTCCTGCAGCTCGTTCTGATGATTGGATGATCGCCTCTTCGATGTCGTGCTGAGTAGACGTTCCCTATGGTCCTGGGTCAACTCTTGATACTGTGAAGACTGCTTGTCCGCTTCAGTTCCAGTTACCGCTCTACCATAACAGATGAGCAGCGTCTCGTCCAGTTGTGATGTAGGGGAAAGTTTTTCCAAGACTTGGTTGAACCTTGAGTGCGGCTCGTAGATAAAGACAATCTTCTCTTCGCCGAGTGGCAGCGTGATAGCCTTCTTGTAGCAGCAGTACACCCGATGAATGAGCCTCGCCTGCCTGGCGGTGCTATTTATAATCAGGCTCGCGTCATCAACTACCAAGCTCGTTGTGGGTGGCCTCAACTGCGCGCGCCCGCATATGGAAATTTTTTCCGCAATTATGTGTGTCAAGTACCTCGACTATCCTTTAGGATTACAACTATAGTCATGCCGCATATCAAAATTTTCAGGAATTTACGCTGGTTGCAGTTCTTCTATCAAATCCTGTGCCTTCCTCATGTGGCGGAAAATATTAATTAATTTCCCCTTCTCTCAAAGGAAAAACACCCGCGAGATTCCAAGAAGCGGTGTGCGTTCGATGCTACCGGTGAATTGGCTTCATTTGGGTAATAATTTTTTTATGAGTCTCTGGAAGCTTCATCACGCTTCTGATGCCACGTTCCTACGAAAATCCGTACACTTAGATATACTTACATAAAGAATGCTATACCCAGCGCTTTTCAGGGTGGTCTCATGCAATTCTCATTATTTATGATGAAATCAATATTCTTCGACCATGAACAGAATGGTTCATAAAGGTACTTATTATTAACCATCTTCAACCATACATTCCAACAAAACCTTGGTTTTCCAAATGCTCATATACACGCCGACCTATTACTAACATAATTCGCTTAACATTTAACACCAACATGTTAAATTTAACATGTTACAATTGACTTTGGATGTAAACTCAAAATGTTGAGGTGAACACTTTTAACATGTTGGTGTGTTTTCCGCTCCAAGTGGAAAACATGTCAAGTCAATTCGTTGTTCGTGAGATGTTTGCACAGCTTCGGCAACTTCCTTGCCATTTCCATGTCAACAGACTCCTCAACACTCATTCTCTTTGTTATAAGCTACAAATACAGTACCGGTACCGGTACGCGCACGCGTGTCGTTCTCTCTGCACTATACTAAAATTTATAGTCAGAAATGGAGCAAGAATATTCTGGATTTTGGACTTAATTAATGACATAATAGAAAGACCTTGTTTGTGAGATGTCTCATCAAAGGAATACAGAGATAAAGCGAAGAAAGCGGACAGTTTCCAGGAACGCTAAATTATCTATAGATATTCCTGCGAGTGCATCGAATAATAAAACTAGCGTCCCTCCGCTCCCAGTACAGTCGAGTATTGCAAAAAAAGAATATCAGAAAAGTCGGAAGTCGGGGGGCGGGAGCGGACGAAGTTTATACCTACTTCAAAGAGGTTTGCTATTGAAGCAATGAACAGGATGAGGGCAGGAAATGTGTCTAATAAAACTGCATTTCTAAATCATAACAAGAAGCAACAGTGGGAATAGCAAAGGCCAAATCCTATTCATCTGAATCCATTGTCCTTGTTTGAAAATACTAGATACCACCTAAATGTATTACCGCAAATTGATATGATGAACTACCTATATATAAACAAGGAAAGCCAAGTTTAACATGTTTACTAAGTGTGGACACAATGTTAAAGGAAACAGTATTCAACATTTAACATGTTTAACATGTTGATGGTGTCATCAGTAAACATTTAACACTTTTAACATTTTACATGTTGTCGTTAAATGTTAATCAGTGGAGATCGGCCTTAATGTTCAATCATGCCCTTACCCCACAATATCAGTTCCGTTTTCATTTAGTAAACCTCCCTAATAGTGTGTATGGTGATTCAGACGGGGACCTTAATCACTTATTTTTCCACTGCCCTGCCTATTTTCTCTCTCGTCGTAAGTTACTTAGTCTTCCACGGATGAAAATCCCATTCCCCACTAGTATTACTTGTTTGTTATCTGACATCTCCCCCGCCACCATAAACGTTATTGATCAATTCCTTGATGATGCTCAATTGATTTTATAACAATTTATAACAATTACTCGCTCATAGTCTTGTTTTTTGAACACTTCTCACTTCTCCGTACGATTCTACGCCAATTTTGTTTGGTGTCGGTTCTTTTCCTTTCGTTCTACTTTGCTACTGTGCTTCTCGTTACAGTCTTTTGTTATTCCTACTACTCATTCTTTTTGTAGCCTATCATACGTGTTTTGGTGCGTTCTTCTTTTATCAACCGGATCAAACATCGTGTGTTATGGTTTTAGGTTACCAGTATCCAGTAATCGGGAGATAGTGGGTTCGAGCCCCACTGTCGGCAGCCCTGAAGATGGTTTTCCGTGGTTTCCCATTTTCACACCAGGCAAATGCCGGGGCTGTACCTTAATTAAGGCCACGGCCGCTTCCTTCCAATTCCTAGGCCTTTCCTATCCAATCGTCGCCATACGACAAATTTGTGTCGGTGCGACGTAAAGCAAATAACAAAGAAAAAACTTTTAGTTTATCACGTTGATCTAAAAACCACACCCTTCCGGTATTTTACTCATATCTTTTACTCAATCCTAAATGTTCATCCTCGTGTTAGTGTTTACCCTCCCCAGAAGATCCTCCTTTCATATTGTCGATCCATGTCTTTTCGTTCTTCCCAGTTGTGGAACCGATCATGTTCGTGTAGTAATAAGACGCCAAGATGGGTCGCTTCGGCGTGAAGATTAGTACCTTTGTGTCCCTGTGCTTTCCTATGTCTCTTTACCTTTATGACTACTTGCTAACTCCCCCTACTCTTAGAGGACCTTGGTAATACTACTTTCAGCATAGTTGCTCTAATTCAACATTCTCGTGAGAGATCCACATACATCCTTTACTCAGACTTTCGCAGTTTTGTCACATACGGAAATTGTGGTACGGTGTTTAATCCACCATCATAAATTATGGTTAATAGTGCAGTGAAGTTTTTAATACTTATGTATTGGACCAGGGTGACAAATGCCAAGCCAGCTCTAATTACCAGACGATGAAGATATTGTAACCTTCATACTTCACTTGTCTACCATCGGACAGTATGTTTCGGCTTCCATTTTGAACTATGTGCAAGATCTTTTTCGTGTGTGATCTATGAATAACTTGACAATTCTAACAGTGTTCATCAGTTCTATATCTCTTCTTTAATATGTGAAAATTTCATCTGTCTTATGTTTTAAAGACCCTATTTTGCGTGTGCTTCATTTTACTTAAAAGTATAGTGACTGGGTAATAGTAAAAGAGCCCATAAGCCACAAGAAAGAAAGAACCTCTAATCATTGTCTACGAGATACATAAGGCCGGGAAATACAGTACACTAGACTCGTCCTCGAGATACTTCCGACAAGTGCCGCTAGAGTTCTCTGTACTGAGCTGTCTCGCCCGCTCATTGCAACACATTCCAGTACGAAAACCTACAAAAATTCATAAAAACTAGCAATTTCACAAGACACCAAACAGATGTGAGATAAAAAAAATAGACAAAGAGCAATTGTATGACTCACTTTCTACAACGTATTTCTTACACTTTGCTTAAACGAAATAAGTAATTCACGAAATAAGCAGAGAAGTCTATTAGCGAGTTTGTCACTTCTTTCCGTTTTCTCTTATTCTGCCTCAGTGTATCCGATAAAGTGATCGAGATTGCGATCATAAATAACTTTGGGTTTAATCACTATCTTATAAATTATCAGCTATCCTACCTTCTCCTCCAGACATCTGATGTTTCGACATTCGTATTGAAGCCGCTGTTTGGAGAGCGATGTTATGCCCGTTTCGCCGTTAGAAAATCCTATATAATTTTTCAGCATCTTCTGCTGTGTTACAGCTAGGCAATGCAAGGATCTCAAATCTGTAGCCGGTAGGTGCTTTCCTATGCCAGAGGAAAGCAAACTTTTAGCGTCGCTTCTCCGTCTTTCACTCTTCCTTCCCGTAAGATTCGGTTTGTTCTAACAGGAATAAAGCTCCTAAATGATCATTTGTACCATTATTTACATTTTGGTCAAGGTCAGATACCTTAAATCATTTTTCTGATTTCATTCCCGTATCCTACTTCTCAATATACAGACTGTTTTCCGTAATCTGGCATTTGAAATCTCATCAATATATATTTAGATTTAACATAGACTTTTTAATTTTTATAAATGGTATTTGTTCGTGGCGTCGACCTCTGCAGATCTTCTGCCATTGCGGAAGTGTAAAGTGTTGCTATTTTTTTTGCTATTTGCTTTACGTCGCACCGACACAGATATGTCTTATGGCGAAGATGGGATAGGAAATGCGTAGGAATGGGAAGGAAGCGGCCGTGGCCTTAATTAAAGTACAGCCCCAGCATTTGCCTGGTGTGAAAGTGGGAAACCACGGAAAACCATCTTCAGGGCTGGCGACAGTGGGGTTCGAACCCACTATCTCCCGATTACTGGATACTGGCCGCACTTAAGCGACTGCAGCTATCGATGTAAAGTGTTTAATGTGAAGAAAGGAACATTAAGGACGACACAAACACCCAGGCCAAGGATATTAATCATTTACAACTACAAGTCCCTGACCCGGCCGGAATCGAACCCGGGGCCGCCTGATAACAGTTTAACATAGATACTCATAGCCTTTTGTTGACATAGAAACGAAACTTGTAGGTCTTTCTTTTTTGTGTGCGGGTGACGTAGATCAGTTATATGCTGAATATATGGTATGTTCATCGTTATCTGAATCAGAAATTTTACTAAATTGTGACGGCAATATGTCATTTCTTGGAGCTGGAGCCTTCCTGCGCTTGACACTTTTCTGTTATGAAGAGGATATACACTAAAACAGAAGGAACTTCGTTGGGGAGAATTCGGTTGATTGATATGCTTATACTGAAATCTGATGTATTAAAATACTCGTGCCTCGAAATAACTTGCCTGCATTTCTCTCTTAAAGCGCACTCCGAAGGAAAATTATGGACCGAGCTCGATAGCTACAGTCGCGGCCAGTATCCAGTAATCGCGAGATAGTGGGTTCGATCCCTACTGTCGGCAGCCCTGAAGATTGTTTTCCGTGGTTTCCCATTTTCACACCAGGCAAATGCCGGGGCTGTACCTTAATTAAGGCCACGGCCGCTTCCTTCCACTTCCTAGGCATTTCCTACCCCATCGTCGCCATACGACATATCTGTGTCGGTGCGACGTAAAGCAAATAGCAAAAAAAAAATTATGGAACGTCACATTTTCTTGCTTTTTCGCAGTATCCGAAGTACATAGAAGTACACAACAGTGCACCATACTTTTCAACCTCACGGACACTCACCGACCGAAACAATATGCACAATAAATTGCATAAAATCAACACAACTTCACAATTACTCCGTACATCACAATGTTAAAGTCCGCCAAGAGCAGAACAGAAACTTGACATCTAGCGGCCAAACCGTGAACGCGGTCGGGCCGCTTTTTCAGCGGTAAATTAGTAGCTATGTCCCGGCCTTGTATATCTTGTAGGCAACGCTCTGATACACACTGGAGGTAGCATTGCGTGATGGAAAACAGTGACGACAGAGTTAGCGGTCCGCCATGACAGTGAACGTATGTCTGTCTCTCTCTTACTCGTGTCCTGTATATAGTCATGCAAACATTACTGGAATTATAGAAAAATATTGGCCTTTTTAAACCACTATTATGAACGAATATTTTCAAATCTAAACGACTTGATATCTTTTAATGTAAGTTGTGACGAAAATAATATAATACCAAAGCGTTTTGTTAAAATTATTCGTTTAATCTGAATCTTGTGTGAATATACCATGAAGGTAAACGGTAGTAAATAGTCGCAGTTAAAGAGCGGAAAATAGCTTTACATTACAAACTTTTGTGATATTACACTTTTCTTGGGTACTAATAATTTAATTATCTGGAGTTTGTCTCAAGATTCTTTAGGCCTGTACCTGTATTAACTACTTGGAACCAACCTTATGTGATCGCCCAACTAGCCAGGTTCGATCCTGGCTGTCCGGTGATATTCGTAAATAGTGAGTTGGTGTCAGCTGAAGAGGGGCGGGGACGGTTTTGGGCCCCCGGCCTCCTAACCCTGTGGCTGAACAGAATGTGTTTCGGTGTGGGGTATTTGGTGTATAGGTCGACGTCATAGCGTCCTATTCCACTGACTAGTGGGTTGACCTTACTACCCCATGACTTCGTGTACATTCGGAGTGTTTGTTTTCGTATATGTTTCCTTATCGAGCTGACTTTCGCAATTGCTCATAGGTGGCGTATTGGTGTGTCATACGGGAGTCTAGTCGCTGCTCGAATGCATTTGTTTTGTATTAGTTCCAGCTTATCCAGGTTCGTCATAGCAGTGTAGCCCCAGGCAGGGGCTGCGTACGTTATTATTGGCCTAATTAGGGCCTTGTACATGTTGATTGCTACTCTGTTGTTAATACTGGATCTGTTATTCAGTATAGGATAGAGCTGTGACAGTCGTGCGCATGCTTTCCGCTGGATCTCTTTAATGTGATATAGCATGGTTAGTTTTCTATCTAGGACTACTCCTACATATTTGACCTTGTCGTGCCATGCTATATCTTGATTAAATAGTTTGAGCGGTTTTATATTGGCTGGCCTATGTGTGCGTCTGTTCTTCCTAGTGAACATCACAGCTTGGCATTTGTCAACGTTGACATTGATACGCCATTTGGTTAGCCAGGGCTCGAGGGTTTGCAGTGCTACTTGTAGTCTCTTTCGGGTGCATGCTAGCTGAGGGTGTTGTACTGTGATAGCAGTGTCATCCGCGTAGAGGTGCGTGATCGCGAGTTCCGCTGTCGGCATGTCATTCGTAAATAGGATGAACAGGATTGGGCCTATTAGTGATCCCTGGGCTACGCCCGCCCTGATCGGTCGTGTGCTTGACAGTGTGTTGTGGACATCTACTTGGAACTCTCGGCCTTCCAGGTATGATTTAATTAATCTTATGTATCCTGGGTGGAATTCGAGGTCTATTAATTTCGCTCATAGGCCTTCGTGCCAGACTTTATCGAATGCCTTCTGGATATCGAGGAATACAGTGCCTGTGCCCTTTCGCTTGTTTAGTCCGATGGTCGCTTGTTCTAAGACCCGGGTAAGCAGTTGCGGGGCGAAGTGGCCGTTCCTAAAACCGAATTGTTCATGTCGAATGATTCGAAGACGTCGCCCAATTTATACACGCTGGCTGACGTCACACACGATTACGCCAGGGCGCTGCAGTCCACACCTCGTGGTATCTAGCAGCGTCGGGGCTGGGCGGGTTGCGGAGCTTGCAGGAGGCGGAGGACACACACAACACGAAGTTAGTCTAAAATCGTATTCGGACATCACAAGTCTCACTATCGTATCGTTCTGTCTGCCAGTTACATTTCGATCGTGATCTGGCGAGTTACTTATTCTAACATTACAACCGCAATAAGTTTCATGTATACATATTATAAACTATGCAAATTGCTATAATAATAATAATAATAATAATAATAATAATAATAATAATAATAATAATAATAATAATAATAATAATAATAATAATAATAATAATACACAAATGTTAGTAGACGTAATGAAATCGTTAAATTTGATGCATAATAATATGTAGAGCCTACATTTATTTATCTACACGATTGATGAAATATTAACTTTTCCTTACAGAAATTTCTTTTACACGAACAGAAAGTATAATCTTCCCCATTTTAAAAAGTGAGCATTAGTGAATATATGTATACTCAACTCTCAACCCTACAGTATTATGAACATATTATTGCGTACAACATTGTATCAAAATACAACATTTGGTACTAATGGGGAAAAATGTCCTCATCTACCTACAAATTTCTTGAAAAAAATAATTCATGCAAGACAGACTTGAAGAATGAAGTGAAAATGATCTTATAAATGAGCAACGCCCTCTGTATTGTAATGGGTCGTGAACTAGCCCGCTATTTCATCAACATTAACCAAATAAAAAATATATACCGATATTTTAAGAGTAATAAATGAAATGTACTCTTGCTCTAGGTAACTTCGCAAATTCAAAGTATTATCAAAATGATAAACGAATGACAGTTTTACACAGTGTTTAGAAAATATTCCGTAAGTGCAAGGTCTAAATTAATATATAATATACAAACAAAAACGTACTATTAAATATGACAAACAGGTGGCATATTTTTTTATAAATACGCAGAAATGTTTTCATGTTATCGACCCGCTATTTTTTTTAAATGTATCAAACCTGTAAACGTCATTTATAGTGACTATAGTGTAAAAAACTATGCAACGTCCGCCTTTGTAACACAAATGTAAGTGCTAGTAGCTGCCGTCATCAACGGCCCGGGTTCCATTTCCAGTATTACCAGAGATTTAAGAAAGACAGGAGGTTAAAATGACACATGTAGCTCACCTCCATTGGGGTTGTGTCTAAAACGATTTCTACCACCTTGGGACAAGGCCAGGGAGTTTTTTCGGCTTCATGGTTAAATTGTTAGTATGTTGGCCTTGGCTCAAAAGAGACCCGGGTTCGATTCCAGACCAGGTCGGAAATTTTAACATTTATTTGTTAATTATTCTGGTTCGGAGTTTGGGGGTTTGCCGTCTTCAGCATTAGAGTTTATCTTAGTTAGGGACCCATCCTCAAACATGCGCAGGTCGCCTATAAGGCGACTTCTCCAAAGATGTGCACCACATCTCTCGGGAGGCCGTATGTCGTCATTATTAGTATTGTTATTGGGCAATCGGTCTGTATTAACACTATTCAGAGGGAATGCGGAAGATATCCGACCTTTGATGAATGAAGGCATTGGCAAAAGATCAACGAAGGTGGTGAAAATGAGGCTACCTAGGCATTGCAAAGCAAATCACGTCGGAGTCAGAAGGCAACAAGTGTCGACCAAGTGTGGTCGGATATGAAAGGCGAATGTGAGGAGCTTGTCACAAGTAAGTGTAAGCAATGCCAGACTCAGCTACGGGAACCGTGGTTACCAACTCACGGTCGCAAATTGAAATCCCCAGGACCCCCTTTTAGTCACCTACAGGTGGAGGATATCGTGAGTGTAATCTACCCCTCCCATCCACAGGTTCTTTTGAAATTGCCCCTGTAGCTTTTGATTTTGGAGTCCATCCCCCACCCCAAAAAATTCCTGGGTACGGTCTTGTGTCTGACTTTCCTTTCCGTAGAAAAGGTTTTCCATCTAAAATCGTAATATTCCTGCACCTACATTATACCTCTCCAAATGTTTCTTTGATTTTCGTACACACAGCACCTACCTTTACTAAAACAACACAATCTTCAAACCGAGCAAGTAGCTGCGTGGTTTGGGTCACGTCTGGAAAACCCGCGCATGCCTTAGATCCAGCGAGAAGCCTGAAGGGTCTTGACACTCCAACGAAACAGGGATGCCGTGTAATTACCTTTGTATTGAGCAGAGACGCAGAGGCTCAATCAATGCAATCAATCAATACTGATCTGCATTTAGCGCAGTCGCCCAGGTGGCGGATTCCCTATCTGTTGCTTTCCTAGCCTTTTCCTAAATGATTTCAAAGAAATTGAAAATTTATTGAACGTCTCCCTTGGTAAGTTATTCCAATCCCTAACTCCCCTTCCTATAAATGAATATTTGCCCCAGTTTGTCCTCTTGAATTCCAACTTTATCTTCATATTGTGATCTTTCCTACTTTTATAAACGCCATTCAAACTTATTCGTCTACTAATGTCATTCCACGCCAACTCTCCGCTGACAGCTAGGAATATACCACTTAGTCGAGCAGCTCTTCTTCTTTCTCTCAATTCTTCCCAACCCAAACATTGCAACATTTTTGTAACGCTACTCTTTTGTCGGAAATCACCCAGAACAAATCGAGCTGCTTTTCTTTGGATTTTTTTTCCAGTTCTTGAATCAGGTAATCCTGGTGAGGGTCCCATACACTGGAACCATACTCTAGTTGGGGTCTTACCAGAGACTTATATGCCCTCTCCTTTACATCCTTACTACAACCCCTAAACACCCTCATAACCATGTGCAGAGATCTGTACCCTTTATTTACAATCCCATGTATGTGATTACCCCAATGAAGATCTTTCCTTATATTAACACCTAGATACTTACAATGATCCCCAAAAGGAACTTTCACCCCATCAACGCAGTAATTAAAACTGAGAGGACTTTTCCTATTTGTGAAACTCACAACCTGACTTTTATCCCCGTTTATCATCATACCATTGCCTACTGTCCATCTCACAACATTTTCGAGGTCACGTTGCAGTTGCTCACAATCTTGTAACTTATTTATCACTCTATAGAGAATAACATCATCCGCAAAAAGACTTACCTCCGATTCCACTCCTTTACTCATATCATTTATATATATCAGAAAACATAAAGGTCCGATAATACTGCCTTGAGGAATTCCCCTCTTAATTTTTACAGGGTCAGATAAAGCTTCACCTACCCTAATTCTCTGAGATCTATTTTCTAGAAATATAGCAACCCATTCAGTCACTCTTTTGTCTAGTCCAATTGCTCTGCAGGGTATGACTGATGTCTGGAAGAGCGGACAATTGAGCATATTATCCAATGCTGCCCACTACATTCCTGTCCTAGAAGACCTAATACTAGTGATGGGCAGTCTGAGACGGGGATTCGAGATTTCTCGGGACTCTTGGTTTTCAATCTCAACTTCAGAAAAAGTAAGTTTAATTTCAGAAAAAAGTAATTTTAATTTCGAAAAATGTAATTTTAATTTCAGAAAAAGTAATCACAATTTCAGAAAAGTTAACTTGCTTTTTAGAAAAATTAAATTAAATTTCAGAAAAACAGCTCAACTCATAATACCGGTATGTGAAAACACGAATAAAGCGTTACTATATTAGTGCAGTAGTTTATTCTCAGGACTGAGAAGCGTAACAATGCTATAGTTGTCTTAGTGACGGGTAAACAGGCCGTAAAATTCCATATTGTTTCACGTACAACATTTAAGTAATAATAATAATAATAATAATAATAATAATAATAATAATAATAATAATAATAATAATAATAATAATAATAATAATAATAATAATTTGCTTGTGCACTATGTAAAACAAAGGAGAAATTTTTCGACAACGAAGAAGAAAATATCAAAAGGTATCTGAGGAATGTCATAACCGAATTCTGATTGCAGCAAAAATGGTGTAAACCGGAAACAGATGGCTACAACTAATGGAGTGAAGTACAAATCTGCTTATGCCGGGTTCAGGAAAGGTAGTGTCCAACAAAGAGAACCTTGCGGTAAGCGGCATCCTAAACTGTCTGAAGAAGATGTCGATTCCATTAGTCAGTGGATAGCTGAAAATGCATAGCTTACATTAAGCAACGTCTGAAGGACGCCAACGACATTTTAATGAGGGGTGATCCAGCTATGACACAAATTGAGTTCAAACTTCGCCACCTGGAGATTATCGCTCATGGTGCAATACAAGCCATCACCGCTCAGATGTGCCTACGGTCCGTAAACCATGTGCAGATAAATTATCCTGCTGTCACGCGAAAGGAAGACATAATTTGGGAAATCTAAAAACAGACTTTTAAAAAGTTATAAACTTGTTTAGTTATTGATTATTGACTGATTTATTTATTTTTGTGCCCAGATTTTTTTCAGGACCAGGCCAATAGAAAATCTAAATTTCATTTATATTAATTCTGACTTTTTCGGAAACTGAAATGACCTTTTCTGAAATTAGACTTACTTTCTCCGAAATTGAAAATATTTTTCTGAAATTAAACTTACTTTTTCTGAAACTGGGAAAAACATATAGCGCAGGCACATCTTTCTCTCGTGAAATGTCGAGAGATCGCGGTGTCTTCTGATCTCAAAACTTGGCCCACCCTGGTAATAATGAGGGTTGCCAGTCTGCCCGCCCTAGTTATAATGAGGGTTGACAGTCGGCTCCTTTCCACTGGACACAAGGAGCACGTGTCGTTTAAAAGGCAAGTGAGCGCTGTCAAAAGCAAGGTTGTCATATTTTGCGTCGATTATTTAAACATGTTAACATTCAATTTATTCTAAAGTCAAAATATAAATATAAAAACCTGATCATGAACCACAGCACAAACCAATATCGCAGAATAATTTGTTTCGTGCTTAACCCGTGCGGTGGTCGCAGATGTTGAAAGAAAGAAAGAAAGAAAGAAAGAAAGAAAGAAAGAAAGAAAGAAAGAAAGAAAGAAAAAACAGGAAGAAGGAATTGGCAAATAAACTCGACAAAGACTAAACTTAAATTGATACCAAAGTAGGCCTATTAAAATATTAATTTTGTGCTGCTAATATCAGTGTCTCGCCTTCAGTAAAGAAAGGAAAAGTGCAACAATTTTTTACAATTTGTTTTATGTCGCATTGACACAAATAGGTGTTATGGGGACGATGGGCTAGGAGTGGGAAGGAAGTGCCCGTGGCCTTACTTAAGGTACTTCCCCAGCATTTGCCTGGTGTGAAAATGGGAAACCACGGAGAACCATCTTCAGAGCTGCCGACAGTGGGGCTAGAACCCATTATCTCCCCGATGCAAGCTCACAGCTGTGCGCCCCTAACCGCACGACCAACTCGCCTGGCAAAGGAAAAGTAAAGTCACGAACTAGGGACTGGGATAATAATAATAATAATAATAATAATAATAATAATAATAATAATAATAATAATAATAATAATAATTGTTCACCTCTGTGGTTAGTGTGATTAGTTGCCAACCCCGGAGGCCCGGGTTCGATTCCCGGCTCTGCCACGAAATTTGAAAAGTGGTACGAAGGCTGGAATGGGGTCCACTCAGCCTCGGGAGGTCAACTGAGAAGAGGTGGGTTCGATTTCCACCTCAGCCATCCTGGAAGTGGTTTTCCGTGTTTTCCATCTTCTCCTCCAGGCAAATGCCGGGATGGTACCTAACTTAAGGCCACGGCCGCTTCCTTCCCTCTTCCTTGCCTATCCTTTCCAATCTTCCCATAACCCACCAAGGCCCCTGTTCAGCATAGCAGGTGAGGCCGCCTGGGCGAGGTACTGGTCATTCTCCCCATTTTTATTCCCGACTCAATGTCTCACGCTCCAGGACATTGCCCTTGAGGCGGTAGAGGTAGGATCCCTCGCTGAGTCAGAGGGTAAGACCAACCCTGGAGGGTAAACAGATTAAGACAGGAAGATAATAATAATAATAATAATAATAATAATAATAATAATATCGGAGTATGTAGTTCGGATAAAAAATAGCCAGCAAACTTAGCTACTTTTTTTAATCAAATGCAGTATTTACCTTACCTCTATTCGTCGTCCTCGTCATTGTCTGCAAGGTGAATTACAAATCTATCTTGGTTGCTATCCGTGTCGTGTTTCATGTACTTCTTTTCTGTCTTAATGGTGCTTCGAACACAAGCAGACCACCTCTCAGGACCTATCGTTCCAGCTCCTTCACGCAGAAGTTGACACACACTAGCACTCAAAGTTGGCGTAACATTATTTTTCCTAACATACGCCTTCAGCTGAGCCCAGATCATTTTTATGGGGTTTAAAATACAATGATATGGAGGGAGTCGCAAAACTTTGTGTCCACATGAGGCTGCGATCTCCTCTACAGCGTACCTTTTACTGATATTGGCTGATTTGATTTCCTGCCACATAACTGCCTTGTTGGGTACAGGTTTTGGCACGGGAATGTTATTGTACTCCATAAATTTAATAATATCCTTAATATTAGTGTTCATGGAAGGAAACCTAATCAGATGCCGCGAATGATAGCTTGCGTTGTCCATCACGATTACACATTTTCGGTCACGTGGTAGGTTCTCTAGAAGATGAGACCTAAACCAGTTTTCGAAAACTTGAGCTGTCATTTAGTCATGGCTATCAGCTTTGCAGTCTCCAATGTTTTTAGCCGATAAATAAAGGCAATTCTCAACCCAGCCCTCACTGCCTCCAGCATGCAATACCATAATACGCTTGCCTCGCGATGTTGGTGCTTTCAGTATGCAATTACAAGTTCCATCATCCCACCGTTTCTTCACAATGTCATGAGTATCGTACCAAGTTTCATCTAGACAGACAACTCTGCACCCCTCGGAACGCAATTTCCGGAGACGGTCTATGAATTTATATCACCAAGCTACTATTCTAGCAGATTACATTACAATATGTTTTTTCCTCAGAATACGGAAACAAAACCGAAGTTTTATCAACAGCTATCGTAGAGTAGTTTTTTCATAAGGAAAGCCACACATATTTTTCAAATGTTTTAACAGTTCCTGTACAGTTGGTGACTTACCTTTAATAAAGAATGTATATACCTCGCGTCTCACCAAGTCACAGCAAAAATCATCAATTTTATTAAAGATAACCCTATTATTACCACATTTTTCGGAGTTGTAGGTCCCCTCTTTACTATTTTACTTATAGTTTTCCTGTTAAGTTTAAACATTTTAGCTGTTTCAGAAATATAACTCTTGCGAGCGTTGTTCTTCATAACGTATTCGTATGCGTTACATACCAGCCGTTGACTTTGCTTACTTAAAGTTTTAGTCGCCTTTCTTTTCTCCGCGGAACGACTACTATCCGGCTGAGAATAACTCGCGGGCGCGGAACAACTGCTACCCGTCTGAGTATCACTCGCGGACATGGAACCAGTACTACTCTGTCGAATATCACTGCTACTGGTGCTCGGTTGTGGATCGTTTGCGTGAACTGGCAGATTTAATTCAGGATTTTCTGATGCGATAATTTCCAGGTGAGATTCCCACGGCCTCCACATTACTGCATGAAGCGAAATGAGAAGCAACACACTTCACGAATATTAATTAACGAAGCAAAGAAATAACCCAAAGCTTTCAAACAGCGGCAAAGCAAGTGTGAATTGTCTGAGCTGAAAAAAGAGACTGACGTCTCTGTAACAAGAGGTGCATTGGCAACAGAGCTGTAAGGATTTCTGAAGGGGAATGCGAACTTCCGGTTTAAAGCCCACTACTGTCGTAAATCACACCCTGCTAGGCATGTGAGTGGCCAGGGAGATCAAACGTTTGCCGCACTGTTTGAATGCCGCTGGGTACGCATTGCCCGTCCCAGCTATACAATTAGACGGAGCTGAATGTTGTTTGTGCCGAGTAAGCCAAGAACCAACCACGGGCGTTCTCCATTCCGTAAATATACATCAACAAGCGACTACGCTGTTCATATCTACCGAGATCTATTATTGATATAGGATAAAATAATTATAATGAACACGCATTGTGTCATTGTATGCAGCTGTAAGTACACGAATTAGTAGGCTAAGAACAGAAGCTGACGGCTATTGTAGGTGTGCAACGTATCACACATAATTTATCAGACAATACGTTAAATATCCATGTGACCAATGCTTATGTTTACCGAGATTATGGTGATGAAATAAATAATTACTTATAATGTTATATAATATTCGCGTCATAATTAGGTACCGTACTTCCGTACATGACGGTGCAACGTGTAATTGTGTCTGATTGTACTTGGTAACCTTCAGACTTGGACGAGGGATTATTTTGCAGAGATGGTACGTAACACAGTCCGTTGAGTTGTTTGTTTGTTCAAAAGAAGTAAAACAGTCATCAGAAAAACTTCCGGGATGATCCGGAATTTAACGACACACAATATCACTGACGGGGAATCGTCAAAAATAACACTTACAGCCCGGTCTGCATCACATGAAGCTACCCTGTCGACAACAATTGCGAGGTATTCAGCAGTGGCTGCCGGTGGACATTCAAGTCGGAGGGGGGGGCGGGGAGCGGGGGACACAATAATTTTTCCCACGGCTCTTTCTTGACAGCTTTGACAAAAAGAGCAAAATGGAGATTCTTTTAAAGTAAATGTAAAGTATAACATTAATCATGTTTTCAAAACTGGATATTAAGGCTGCCCTTATCTGTTTTTGTCATGTGGATATACGATGATGATTGTAATTAAAGGATAGCATCACTGAGAATCTGATATGGAAATTACGTATAGACGATTAAGATAAAAAACAAAACATACATCCCAGGGAGCTTGTGCTCATTTTTTCAACCATTATCACTATTCTTATAAACTCAAAACTTGCGTGATTCTTGCTTGTACGATTACAATATGTCACAATCTGAGTGCAGTAATAACTAATAACCAGGATCACAAAAAATTTCCGTCTTGGAGTGCAAGTTTTCGCCCTACCTAAGAGTTGCTTGGCAGCTAGAGGCAGCCAAATACCGTACAGATTATATCGCAAGCCAGGATGCGTTGGCAGACGGGTGTCGCCTTACCCTCACAAGGTCACTCAACCCTACGGGGGTTATATCCTCTGTTTTGTTTAAAGTCAGGATATTACCACACTAACTGCTCAACAACCTTTCAGCGCACAGTCGCACCAATAGATTCACTTCTGAAAATTATTCGCACGTTATTTGAGTGGAACCCTGCTCTACTTAGCATCCAGAATTATCCCAGGAATCTTATATTTTGATGAACCAAAATAAGTACATACCGGTATGTGTATAATTCATAGGGTTAATGATGAAAACAGTGCCTCAGAAGAAATAATGGAATGAATTATACAAAAATTATCCAGAAGCCTACATAATAACATAGAATATTCATACTACTTTATAACTCCAAAGTGATGAGCAAAGCGTTCACTGTTAAAATAAAGACATTAGATTATCTCGCGAATACGGCATAGAACATGATTCCTTTTCGTCTTTATTAATTATAATAACGAGAAAATATACATGTGCACGTAACAATCATTCATTCCCCAATGTCAGTGTTCGAACTGACAGATGGGAAGTGTGTGGAAAATTTACTTCCTGAGTCACTTTCGTGGTTCACTTTCATTCGTTAATAACCTGGGGAATCATGTCTCGCTTAAATTACTTTTTATTCAACTTTAAATAATTCACTGTCAGAGCGTGAATGTAAGTACAAATTAAACAGTGGAACATTATTTGAACGATAATTAATAATAATAATAATAATAATAATAATAATAATAATAATAATAATGTGATAGTAGAAAGAGCGCAACATTTAACGTGGACAGAATATAATTTGTCCAAATCTTTCCTTCAACAGCTTTCAGTTTGAATAAGGTTATAAATGCAACAGTGTAAAATTCACTGGTAATGTAAGCAAATAAAAGTAACAATTGCAACGATGTTTTTCGATAGAATCTATCGTTCTCAGCGACAAACGAAGTTTGAAAGGTAAAAGAAACCACCAGGGTAGAAGATTGTAAAAGTAAGTGGGCCTAGCTTAACTGATTTTCTTGTAGATGAAGTTCATTCGCCGCTCCTTTTGCTCAGCAAAGTGGTTTATGACGGGCTGATTGAAGTCATTTGTGGCCGAGAGGTTCTTTTCTGTGGAACACATAGCTAACGCTCACGGTAGGTCTTCCTTCATTGAATTCTTACTAAAGGTTTTTATTCTTTCCAAAGATGAAAACCCCCTTTCCTGTCCCATCGTCGCCATAAGACATATCTGTGTCGATGCGACGTAAAGCCAATAGAAAAAAAGATGAAAAGGACCTTTCACTCTCAGATGTTGTCATAGGAATCGTTAATATAGCCTAATACGCAAAAATGTTCTGACTTGAAGTCAGAAGACTGTTGTGCTTGTTTGGGTTGCACAGCGCTTGATAGTCAAGTACAACTTGTGGCCGTAACAATGAACAAAGTGCGTATTTTTGTACACGGTTTTCATTCTTGCCTGTACTCCTATGTGTTGCCCGCTCATCACATTTGAACCGTCATAGCTATGTGCTATTAATTTTCCAGAGGTCTTATTTACTTCCTATTTCTCTAGTTCAGCAAATAAACTTGGTTAATTCCTTCTGCAGTATGATCACTGGGCAGCAAGAAGCTAATAAACCTTTCATTTATTTTGCCATTCAGTTCATATCACACAATAAAAACAAGCTGTGACAGCGTGGTACATCAGGGGTTTCGTCAGCTTCAATCGCCAAGTAATCTGTCCGAAAAATCTCCTCACGTACGGTTTCAACTGAAAGCACATGGAATAGTTCGAATCTAAAAGCTCGTTCTGTATAGTTTTAGATAGTCCCAGAAAAACATGACTGTTAATTTTTTCAATGTGCTCCTTTAAAATAGAGTCTAGCTCAGCCATTAAATTAACCAATCCACGAAAGGTTCCAGAATTATCGGCTGAATCTGTTTCATCATGTCCTCAAATTTTCCACCAAACTTAATGCAGTCAATCAGTTTACTGAGTATGTAACGATTTTTCTATACATCTGTAACTATTGTGAATGACTACCAATAAATAATTTAATGAATAAAATATATAAATAAATAACATTACTGATATAAATTAGTATCACTCAAAATAATGTATCGAAATATCCGTAGTATGGGCGCCAGAGTTCACCAGAATGGATCCCTCGAATTTAGATAGAGCATGATAAACTTTATATCCCAGGGCGTGTACATAATGCTGCGTACTGGTACATCTGCTGCAGGCCTTACCTAACCTCCTGAAAACGACTAAATAGGTAGGAACTGCACCTAGGTTCATCAATAACTACACTGATTCTAAAATGGCTAACTATATTCTTAACAAAATCCGTGCATGAGCACCTCATCAACACACAACGTTATACATATAATACACACATAAAATATTGCTGGAAAACTCCATATTTACAACAACAACAGCAACACTGAAAACAGTGGGAAAACGAAAGCGAGAACTAAACTACCATTTGTAGATAGTCCGATGAACAATGTACATGTATGTAGATAAATACCCTTCACTGTCTCTGTATCAATACTACTTGCCGATTCTCATAATCGGCAGTTATCACATCACACAGATACTGTACCTTGTAACACTGTGTTCACAAATTTTAACACTTGTTGTCAAGATATATACGTTTGAGAAACACACGCCTGTCGATCCTCAACATAAATTATGGAAAGTCTGAGATAGCTTTCACCAACATACAATGCCAGACCTCCACAAGTCCTACAACACTTAATGCGTACGCCCTCTGCAATGTGTTGATCATCCACTTTCCACGAACATAACAAAACTACGTTCCACGAACGTTTTAAGTCCAGTCCATTGTAGCCGTGTCACTCGAATACCGTATATCAGCACTACTTCCTTCTCGTACAGTCTGTCCGCACTACTTCCTTCTCGTACAGTGTGTCAGTTGTGGTTCCTTTCCGTAGTGATGTCGAAGTTTATATAAACATCCGCTTCTCCCTTCCTCTCAGATGATACGTCTGGATTGGTCCTTGCCAGCCAATCATGAGTGATCCACCGTTCAAGGTTGCCCTGAACTTCTTCATGCTCCCAAGACATAAACAAACGCTGAGGTATATCACATTACTCATAGAACTTTCGTAGTGCAACAACATCAACACACACATCTCATCAGACACTGGGATGGCCGCATGAGTCATACGAATTACCAGAGCCCAAGATAGCAATGTTTTCCCACTCATGCAAAACAAATTACTCATACTACATATATGGTTACCTTCCAGCTTACAAAAATTAATGACAAAATATACATATGAAATACTTATAATAATAATAATAATAATAATAATAATAATAATAATAATAATAATAATAATAATAATAATAATAATAATAATAATAATAATAATAATAAATAATAATAATAATAACAAATCGAATACTGACAATGATATCTCTAACTTCTACATACAGTGCGAGGGTGTGATATATGTATTATCACATAACGCCCCCTTGGTGAATCGATGATATCACATATTATGATTCACCATAAAACAGAACTTCATAAATAAACCTATAATGACATAACTGAACGCTTAAACTACTGTAATAATGATATGTATATTGCGTCTACTGCATTGTATTCGCACACGCGAAATACAATTTGTCCAAACAATAATGATAACAATATGGCTATATACAAACAACTCCGATTGTTTCACATACCATTGAACACAATCCCTTCTTACTACTGTATACTTAATTCAAAATTGATAATATATACATCCAAAGTGCAGATCCTATCTCTTATATCTGCGAAGACTATAGATATTAAATGTCCCAAGGACCTTGTTGTCAGTGGTTAGAAGCCTATAAGCACACTTGCCTATACTACTGTCCACAATATACGGACCCTGATATAATTGAAAAAACTTCATATAAACTTAACATTGGCATCGATAGACGAGGAATACGTACCGCAATAAAATCTAAATACATCTCGAATCCACTATCTCACACACAAACATTCATACCATCCAGTCACACAAGAATCATAGAAGCTTTCATTCGGAACATTCATAACAAAGAAATCCCTCATGCTGAAATGCGTGGGATCTCACACTGTTTACTCTTCCACAAACTCATAATTAATGCAAGCAAACAGATCACTTACATTTTCACACATTCCACATCGCTATCACTCAGCACGTCATTCAAATCATTCATACAACTCTCTGCCTTAAATAAAAGATTACACACTCGCTTGGATAGATTTTCCTTCATCTCACGTACACTTCCATTCTCACTCACGCTCACTCTATTACTGAAATTCTTACCATAATTCACTTCAATGTTGCTATCATTACCACTTAATGACCCAACAATTAATCCATCTTCACCACCTTTCATATCAGCTCCCACTCGCACTACCTTCATGCCAACAACACTGCTACTCTCGACTCTCTTATCAGAAGTTTCATTAATATCAAAGTCACAATTTTCACACATAATGGACCTAACTTACTCTCCTCACGTACACTTAAATCAACAAAAACATCCTCATGATGTATACTCCGTAAACACTCTTCACTCACAAAACAACCTTCATCAACTTCACAAAAAACTTCACTTTCAATTTCAGAAACTTCCACAAGATTATCGATCGCAACACCGCTATTACGATCACCACTAGCACAAAGTAAGACATCCGACACATCCTTCTTACTTTCATCACGCCCCCTATTCTCAAAATCTCACTGATCACAAAACACATGGTCATACAATAATTCCTCTTTCACGTCTCAATCATAACTTACCTGTTTCATCGCGTGAATAGGAATTTCGGTATCGGACTGCCTATCTGACCCAACTAAGAAGTCCGATTCCGGTTTAAATTACTTGACGTGGACTGTTCACTATTATTATGTCTCTGCACTTGATCTGGAGGTCTTTGATCCGCATGCCCCCTACTTTCTGATTCCCCTTGATTAGGTCTTCTGCCATAATCTTCCTGGTGATTACCTCCCTGATTAAAGTGCCTGTTTTCTCTTTCGGAATTACCACCCTGATTCCCTTGCCTAGAATGACTGAAATTTCGATTATTCCTATCTTCCCCTAGCTGATTACCTTATCTACCATTATCCCCGTAATTTCTACTTTCATTTTGCCTAGTCCTCCCCTGCCCTTCCAAAGCATCAAACCTTTCTAAAAGCTGCTCTAATTGCTTAATCGTAATGATATTCTGCATACATGCAGCTAATCCGACCTTCTCAGGAAAATGCCTCAACATCTGGCGGACCGTATCTCTCTCCGATGCTAGACCTTCAATATTCTGGCTGATCAGAACATGCGCCAAGAAATACTCCGTCATAGACACACTTTCCTGAGGTCTATATTTTCCAAATATCACGCGATCGCTTTCCCTTCCCTAAATGGCTTCACTCCAAAATTTAGAACTAAATTTCTCCCTAAATTCCTCCAAACTCGAAATACCCCGTCTATAAACTTGAAACCAAGATCTCGCTTCTCCAACAAATGCAACATCCAACATCTCATCAACCATACTCCATTCAATCAAACCATCGTCAAAATTCTTGGAAAACCGTTTCTCCACCGTTTTCAAGAATTCCATCGGATTAAACTGCCGACCATTAAACTTGGGTAATTCAGAGTCCTTCGTACAAGATACGTACCTATTACATATATTGCTAACCACTTGGATTTTACTGATCTCCTGCCTTAATTTATCATGGCATTTTTTAATTCCTTCTTCCACTACCATTCTGGCATTTCCTTCTACTGACTTGAGGTCACCTTTTACCGTTTGAAGGTCTTTCTCCAATTTCTCATTCTTCTCATCTATTCGCTTCGCTAAAACATTCTGATTGGTTTTAATTCTATCTATTTCTTCGACTTTCTCCTCCACAATTTCTATTCTCTTATCATATTCCTTGCTGTTTTCCACAAATTCCTTCCTAAGTACATTAAATCGGCATTCAATTTTCTCAGTCAATTCCAAGCATTGAGCTTCTACCTTATTATTGACTTCCTGAATTTCCCTGCTTTGATGGTCAAACTTCTGGTTTAATTTATCTATTCTACCATTCACAGCACTACTTGAACTATCAATTTTACTAGACAATTCAACACTAGCTAAATTTAACTTCTTACTCTGCATCTCAATCTTACTGGACAGCTCCGTACTAACTGAATTTAATTCACTATTAATACTGTATATTTCATTACTTAAAAAACTCAATTCACTCTTCAACTCTTTACTCTGACTATCAATCTTACTGGACAGTTCAACACTCTGATTATCGATTTTAGTGGACAGTTCAACGTTATTATTATCGATTTTACTGGACAGTTCAACATTATTATTATCGATTTTACTGGATAGTTCAACATTATTATTATCGATTTTACTGGACAATACATCACTCTTACTGTTAAATTCACCCTTCAACTCTTTACTGAACTGATTAAATAGTGAGCATACTAAGAGTTAAGGTCGCCCCTTGATCCCCTACATTCTGAGTTTGAGAAGGGTTACTCGGTTCCTCACCTATCGTTGCCAATTGATCTCTCCTACTACCAACCATTTTGCTACTTTCACTTAAATTCGATAGACTCAATGTGGTGGAATTCTTTTGACTTCTCTTTTCCTGATTCTTAGTACAAGCAACTTTAACAATCTCTCTATTTCTTAATTTTATAATACTCGACTCACTACAACATTTCTTCATACTCCAACATACATATCACGTACATATTTAAAAACTTCACTGATATAGTTTGCAGAATTCCAACCACACCTGACAAGTGCACCTACGCTTATAAGCCTAACAGATGTACCAATCATTCAGCCACACATTGGGAAGCCAATTGTAACTATTGTGAATGACTACCAATAAATAATTTAATGAATAAAATATATAAATAAATAACATTACTGATATAAATTAGTATCACTCAAAATATTGTATCGAAATATCCGTAGTATGGGCGCCAGAGTTCACCAGAATGTATCCCTCGAATTTAGATAGAGTATGATAAACTTTATATCCCAGGGCGTGTACATAATGCTGCGTACTGGTACATCTGCTGCAGGCCTTACCTAACCTCCTGAAAACGACTAAATAGGTAGGAACTGCACCTAGGTTCATCAATAACTACACTGATTCTAAAATGGCTAACTATATTCTTAACAAAATCCGTGCATGAGCACCTCATCAACACACAACGTTATACATATAATACACACATAATATATTGCTGGAAGACTCCATATTTACAACAACAACACTGAAAACAGTGGGAAAACGAACGCGAGAACTAAACTACCATTTGTAGATAGTCCGATGAATAATGCACATATATGTAGATAAATACCCTTCACTGTCTCTGTATCAATACTACTTGCCGATTCTCATAATCGGCAGTTATCAGTCACATCACACAGATACTGTACCTTGTAATACTGTGTTCACATATTTTAACACTTGTTGTAAAGATATATACATTTGAGAAACACACGCCTGTCGATCCTCAACATAAATTATGGAAAGTCTGAGATAGCTTTCACCAACATACAATGCCAGACCTCCACAAGTACTACAACACTTAATGCGTACGCCCTCCGCAATGTGTTGATCAGCCTTTCCACGAACATAACAAAACTACGTTCCACGAACGTTTTAAGTCCAGTCCATTGTAGCCGTGTCACTCGAATACCGTATATCAGCACTACTTCCTTCTCGTACAGTCTGTCCGCACTACTTCCTTCTCGTACAGTGTGTCAGTTGTGGTTCCTTTCCGTAGTGATGTCGAAGTGTATATAAACATCCGCTTCTCCCTTCCTCTCAGATGATACGTCTGGATTGGTCCTTGCCAGCCAATCATGAGTGATCCACCGTTCAGGGTTGCCCTGAACTTCTTCATGCTCCCAAGACATAAACAAACGCATGGGTATATCACATGACTCATAGAACTTTCCTAGTACAACAACATCAACAAACACATCTCATCAGACACTGGGATGGCCGCATGAGTCATACGAATTACCAGAGCCCAAGATAGCAATGTTTTCCCACTCATGCAAAACAAATTACTCATACTACATATATGGTTACCTTCCAGATTACAAAGATTAATGACAAAATATACAAATGAAATAGTTATAATAATAATAATAAATAATAATAATAATAAATCGAATACTGACAATGATATCTCTAACTTCTACATATAGTGCGAGGGTGTGATATATGTACTATCACACATCCTCATTGAACTGCTTTACTTTCAACCTATGCGCACTGTCTAACTGGCATCGGATGTCTCTACCTTACCATGCATCGCGAACACAATACTATTGGTAATATGGGTTTCACTAGATTTATGTGTCTTTACTTTATCATGCAAGTGTTTAGATCCCAAACACCAGTTAATGTCCACACGAGATCACCAGAATTCATAGCCAAATACGTAGCAAAAGAACGCATTTCTTATCTCACACCCACACAACCAGTCTGCACACTTGTACAATCTCCGATTGAATTTTCTGATATAGCCAACTGTATTTTTGAAAGGATTCTGAACCTGTGTAATATTTAAATCAGGTTTCGAAGGTCCTAGCCTTTTAAGGATAAACTACCCTAAGATGTAATCATTGTTAGTAGTAGTATGAAACCAAAAGAAAGAGGCATTCAAGACGTAAGCACTGTGAGCACAACTCATCAGTTTCAACTCTAGAGCAGAGCCGCGATATTATTTGTATTATTATTACAAGCACAGATAAATAAATCACCAAGATACCGCTATCACCACAAGTGCTTCCAAATCACAACCCCACAGTATATTAACAAACACCACGTTCAAAGTTCATCAGCATACAGAATAATCACCACGAATCACAAACACAAAGAAATATTACAACCAAACAGTATGAATACAGACCATTACACTGCACTCATTCGTCTTCAACGCGAAAACAAATTTATTCACTGCTGCCAACCCTCACAAAACGCGTGATGCAAGCCAGAGGCTCGTGTTACTTCACCTTTGCAATTTAATCAAAATTCCTGGTCTGAGATGTTACATTTCAATACAATTATACATAAATAATAGGGCAAACAAGGTCATAAAATATTTAATTTTATTGTATGCAACCAATGGAGATTTGGCTGGTGCATGCTCGTGTAGGACATCTTTGTGAGGACGTCTTTACTGCTACGGACTCTGCCGGGTTTAAAGCCTCTTACCGGACACTACCTTTCCTGGAAACCGTCCACCAGCATGCTTCCCCTATACATCTCAACAACTCTTACCCATACGATGCCCTCGGATGGAAGCTCGAAGAGTTCGTACCTTATCTTCAACATGAAAATATTTATCAGCGAACTGCGCGCTGAAAGTCAGTCACCTAAATTTGATTTTGCCGAACAGTCTTCATTAATGATGAGAATTTACAGTTTTACAATACAATGTAATTTTCTTAGCATCATTAGAATCCAATATTTGACTTAAAACGTACAGAAAAAATAAAAGGACCTTTTCGTTCTCTAGGGAGAACACCGCCCGAGAGTCTTTAAGGGTCAGCCGCTACTGGTATCCAGGTAGGTGTACATCCTATCTACAGTTATTAACAAATTATTCAGGGTCATTCGGCTAAAATGTCCAATTCGAATAACTCGCGAACCGTATAAGATTCTGCCATTCTGTTTTCACTTTCCTTGATAGTATTATGGGGCTCATATTTGAACATACAGTATTTTTCCAGGACTTTGACAAAATTTGTCGACACACAAGTTTCCATATGAGAACGTTATTTCACGCAATAAGCGGTGATGATCTATAGTACTATCAAGATTAAGCTCGCAGTTACAGGGATGTCATACAGATCGCAGCACAAGAGAATCGGTCTCGATATTCTCGTGAGAGTTTAGAGATCTGTGACGTAAGTTTCGAGAGTCTCGAGCGAGAGCGTTGTCAATCACTACCTAATATAATCTTACTCCTGATGATGTTAATTAGCTACAAAATCTAAATATTGTTTAGTAAACTTATTCATTACTGTAATATTGGCATACAATTAAATAAACAAATAAGAAATCTCTTTAGCCTTCTTTCTCCTGCTGCCAACAATTAAACACAGAATAAATAACGTAAATCATAAACTAACAGACACCTCTTGTGAAGCAAATACTTCTGTCCATCGATCACCTACTCTGCTTCTATGTTATTCAATTTCCAAATACTGCTTCTCAACCTACTTAAATAGTGCTCATTCCAAAATAGCAGATACCTAACCAAAAAAGGGAGTGCACATAATTATTGTATGCACTGGCGGTGCATGACTTTTACAGTAAGGGAAGCACATATCATAACCTAAGAATATATATATAAGTAAAATAAATATAATAACTCACATTGTATTGTGCTATTTGAATGTTAATTCCATCTGCCTCTCATTCTTAACGAATTCCTCTATGATAGACATCGTCTTCATTCATTGATGACTTCAATTTTAACAACGTCTTCTCAATCGATAGTAGAGCCAAGTTCGAGAGTCTTTGTTGTCCCTGTGTGTTTCTGCAGTAGGTGTAGATGCTCCGAAGTACCGAAAATGAACGTTCGGCACTAGCACTGGATACTGGGATAGTTTAAATCAACGCACATAACTTAAACAGTTCAGAAAAGGCAGAAGATGACAGACAATTCACTACTTTTAATACCGGTAAAACAAAAGTTTTAGAATGCCCATCATAAGATAGTCATCCGAGGAATAAGCTACTCTGAGCTCGCTTCAGAGACGGACGAAGCCAAAATGCTGATCTAACTTTGTTTCAAAGAACAGAATGCTGATTCAGGAAAACTTTTCTTCGTGTTCTTTTGATTAACTTACAGTAAATTGTTAATTGCTCGAGTGCTTGGAACCGAACTTCTAGTTGGGAAATATATATTGTCATATATCTCGCAATATATGCGACGGTAGTGTGGATTTATGCCGTAGTTTTCATTTTGACGTTGCCTCTTCCTTGGCAGCTCGCAGCTCTCTTGACATTTGTTCCATACTCTTTCAAATTCATTTCTTTTTCCTTGAATGATACTTTTCTTCCTCTACTTAGGCAGTGTAGAAATTTACACCCAGCGCTTTCGTTTGAAGAATTTTAAAGAGAGAATCGGTTAAGCAAAATATCTCGCTGAAAACTAATAAAATGGAAATGAACTGGAATTCTGAAAGAACACTGTTAAAATCTCGAGCTTCGTGATACGTTTGACTGTCCCATTGCTCTGGATTATCAAAGATATTCTCGAACAACTGAACTAATTCTTTTTTTAATTCACGAACTGTTCCAAGAAGTCTTCCGTTGTAATTCCATCATGTTGGACACACTTTTGGAAATCATATATTGACTTCTTTATCTAATGCAGCAGTTCACTTCGTCGAATTACAAAAGAAAGAGGCCAAACTACTCAGAGACATGATGAATATTTTACATTCCTTTATATTAGAAGTTGTCTGTGTAAGGGCAAGGTTCAGTCTGTGAGCAAAACAATGTATGAATATAGAGTCGGGATATTTGTCTTTCATTCTTTTCTGCAGACCACTGAGGTCTCCTGAAATCACTGCGGCTCCATCGTAATATTGAGGGACTAGTTTAGAACCAAAATTGAACTCGTCCATTGTGTGGAACACGTGATCTGCAAGAGCAGGAGCACTGCAATCGGCGCTTACGTCGGTAAATCCAAGAAATCTCTCCTGTACTTCTCCGTCAGCAGACGTGTACCTAACAACAGTTGAAAGTTGGTAATGGGCAGAAATATCAGTTGTTTTATCAATGGTGACTGTGATATTTCTTTCTTTATTTCGGTTAATAACACACTGGCTACAATTAAATCATTTTGTATTTGATGTCAAAGACCTGTGAACACTGTTGCTTTCTGCGAATGATTTGCCAGTGTGTCGTCCTACGTGCTCAGCAGCGTTATGGGTTCTATGTAATTTCCCCGTTTTAAGGAACTTGTATCTCCTGTATGCGCTCTGAAAGGAAGTTCTTTTCTTGCAAGATACATTACAACGTCAATCAGTCGTTGGATCACCATTCTATTCTGTTTTACCTAATCGTTATCTTTTATTGTCTACAGTTTATGCTGCTGATCGAGTTGCAAATCTGTTCTAGTCGCTCCGAAAGTTGTTAACAGAATTTCAGCTCGGATATGTGTTTGTGATTGCTGATGACGCTGGGATGATTTTAGCGACGTATTCATGTTATCGAAGTCTACACCGTTCCACACCCCTTTTTCAATTGAAAATAGAACGCAAGGCCAACAGTAAAGTTTTGATATTTTTTGACAACCACATAACCAGCCTATTTTTCCATACTGTTCTGCATTGAAGTGTCGAACACAACGTTTCGTTTTAGGTTTTACACACGGTAAATCAGGTATTGGTAATACGCATTCACACTCCCGTCCGCTCTTCTCATTCGCGCCGACAGTTGCCAAGTTTTAGTGACTCAAAGCAGGGAATGAGCACAGTCAATGCATTCCCTTCTAAGTCGGCAGAATCGCAGTAGTTCCTTTAATTTATATGTGTGCACGTACATTTGGTGTCATTTTCACAAACAACACGAAGTAAATTAAATGGTACAACTCACTGTACGATATTTCACTTCAGTTGAAAACACACGCAGAATTAAACCTTTTTCTCACAAGTTTTATCACATACAAATACTCTCGAACGGAATGAGCTGTCAGATGCATACTCCTAGGGCGGAGATTCCCAAACCCAAGCGAATAATTACGAAGGGAGCAGAGTGAAGCCATGGACGAGTCTGGCAAGCTGGGCAAGCCGTCTGGCAAGCCACTTGCCTGACGAACGGCTTTGATAGCACATCCTTGCGTAGCTCTTGGAGACAGACGTACACTTAAGAAAATGGAAATTGCAACACCATGAAGGCATTGGTCGTTTGTGTTGACTTTCAAGATATGGAACAACGGCATGTAGGTATGTAAACGATCAAAGTTTCATACCCATTGAATTGTTGCTACAGGTCTCCCCACGTGAATGGTCGCGGAGGAATCAACTCCAGTATACGGACTCTAGTGTAGCGTAGTTGACTTGCAGTCTGTGCGGTAAAGTGTTCCCCGTCAAACATGTTTCGACGACAGAGACGAGCACGCTATCAACAACTGTCGCCGTTTGAGAGGGCTCGGATAATTGGGCTGTGTGAGGCTGGATTATCGCAAAGGACTGTCGCTGCACATGTTGGCCGACAGGCATCTACGGTACAACATGTATGGCGGCAGTGGTCAAATGAAGGTACCCACACTCTTAGACCTGGCACAGGCCCAGCGCGACAGACAACTGGGAAATATTATCGCCGCATAATTCGGATGGCCAGGATGGAACCCCATGCAACAGCAGCGCAAATTCGAGCAGCTGTGGCACCCCACGTTACACAACAAACAGTTGGTAATCGCCTGCGTGCAGCTGGCTTACGAGCCCGTGTTCCTGCAGAAGGTGTTCCATTGACCCCACAACAGCGACGTGTAAGGCGGGCCTGGTGTCGAGAAAGATCGACGTGGGTCGACGAATGGCATAGGGTCATCTTTAGTGATGAATCGCGCTTCTGTCTTGCCTCCAGTGATCGCCGGAATCGTGTGCGCCGACGTACCGGGGAGAGGGGCCGCCCAGATCTTATTGTCAAGAGGCACACAGGGCCAACACCAAGCATTATGGTCTGGGGAGCTATTGGCTTTAATGTGAAATCACAATTAGTGCTTGTTGATGGCACTATGACTGCTCGACAGTACGTTGATAGGGTACACAATCCAGTAGTTGTCCCTATGCTGGCGAACATTGCTAATGGGATGTTTCAGCAGGACAATGCCCGGATTCACTGTACGCATCTCCAGAGAAACTCTCCACGACATCACAACCTTAGAATGCCCCGCCAGATCCCCGGACCTCAGTCCTATTGAGCATATGTGGGACATGATGGGTCGACAAGTGGCCAACCGTCCTCAGCCACCCACAACTCTGGAACAACTGACTCGTGCAGTGCAGCAAGCATGGGCCACAATTCGTCAGGAAGCGATCCAGGGCCTTATTGACTCCATGACTCGACGAATTCATCAATGTATTGCAGCTCGTGGTGGGCAAATCCTATATTGATTGTTGTCCACACTTGCGGTCAGAGGGACCTGAAAGTGTAATCATCGAATCACAACTGAACAATCGCCCTGCATGTTCAATTACAGCTATGTAGCACCACTCCTTCTGGGTGTTGCAATTTCCATTTTCTTCAGTGTATGTTTGCAGCTCTCAACTGCCCATGAATCACTGTCATGTTAAAATTAAGTTAATTATACATTATATACGACGACACAAAATTTAAAATAAACACTGGCTGCAAAAACATGCTTTAAAAAATTTTTGTGTAAAAATGTTAAGGGAAGGTCTTATTCCCTTCATTCCATGGAATAACCGCCCCTGATTGCATGTATTCTTCTTACTAACACACACAACATACCCCCACCATCACTAAGGAGATTAGACATTTTTCTAGAGATGGAGGAAAATAGCAAGCAAGAATTCCTCACTTACCAATCTACACAGATGCGTTAAGAACTGCAAGTAAGTGACTGAAATCTAGACAACCACCATGGCACACAGCAGACAATCTTCTTCACAGCCCTTCCAACATTTCAGATGCCTGAGAACTGCAATGGAAAGAATATCCTCCTCTACTACACACCTAAATTGTTCAAAACCTATGTATTCAGCCAGTTGGGTTCCAGCTAACTATACTTCAATACAGAATACTTAGTCAGCTGAGGACTGGTCCAGGAAGATGTGGTGCTGTACCGGCACTCACCAAATACGGGTGGCAGACCTCACTGAACTGTGATTGTGGCAAGCAGTTACAGACAGTTGAACATATTGCTCTTGAACGTTCACTTCACGAGATTTCCAGGGCACTTTCAGACTTCTCCATTTAACATCTAATGAAGCCGTCTAATGCCATATGCGGAACGCAAAACCTGCAGCCCACAAGGCTTAAAGTGTTTTTGTCATGATATACTGAATAAAACTAGCATGGATATTTTGTGAACTTTACATTGAATAAAACTTATTTTACACTTCAGATGACCCGTGAGATAGGGGAATTGTAGAACGAGTCTCAACCTCTTCGAAAGCAGGATAAATAAGCTGGATGCTGTCCATATCCACACTATAAGGGAAGCAGGGTGCGAAATCAGAAAGGAATGGTGGGGGGAGAAGGATCATAGGGATTAACTACTGGTGTTTATTTCTGTCAGTACCCGGCAGGGGAGGGGATATACCTACACAGGTGTATCCGTGATGATGCTGCAAACATTCAGGGATGATGGAGGATGGCAAATCGATCAATATAATTCCCTTGTAAGTAAATGACCCCCACCCAAGAAAAATGTATATTTGAAATCTTTTTGTTTGAATTATTTTGTTATAGCAAGAGTGATAAACATTAGAGAGTCATTCCTATTTTCCATTAGTTACTACACAATTCAGCTGATGATGCTTGTTGTTTAAAGGGGACTATCATCTTGGTCATCGGCCCACTACACAGTTCAATAAAAATATCAGTAACCAGTAGGCACTTCAAACTAGGTGCAATTTCCATGGAAAAAGTCCATGTGAATCTCAGAAGTGTTGGCACTCCTCTCTCTCTCTTTACCCCTTGACCACGGCTCGTGGCAGGAGTTATGTGTTGCAAATGTTGAGCAATAATGTATGTGCAATGCTGAATAACTGCGCACATTGTGACCATGGAATCCTGTAGCGACAAAGGGAGTAGAACCTTAAACAGAATTTAACTTAATAAACTAAATAAAAGATAACATTTTATAAACAAAGTGTGTACTAAATATTGTAAAATCCATATATTTTATCCTATCTTTCTATGCTGTCCCCAAAATACGAAATGTGCCGTCAGAAGATTTTTTTCTGAAAGAAACCCTTATAACTACAAGTACACTATTTGTAAAATGGAAAGAAAATATGCCAGCTGGCAAGGCCTGTTGCCCTCCTCTGGACAATGATTAAAGAATGAAAAATGAAGAGAGTGTGGCAAGTGTTAATGGGATGGAAGATGATAAGAGAAACCGGAATAAACGTCTTCCAACACCGCTTTGTCCAGCACTATTCTCGCATGGAGTGATCAGTGTTTCAACCACTACGGAAATGGTGGGAGGCTGGCATTCTACCAGTTACGTCACGGTGGCACCTTCGAAAATTTTAAGTAATTTTGAATTTTAAAAAGGAAAGTGCAGGTCCATATTAAACAAAAGGAAATTTTTACAAGATAAGAAATTTAAAAACTTAAACTCACTCAAAGAAAAATTCTGAAGTTGTATTTCTCCTGACTGCTGTTCGTCAGTGAGTGGTGTTGATCTGCCAAGTGATGTCCAAAGGCGACCCATTAATCAGGGATGGTAACTGCATCCCACAATTTCATAGCGGGTCCAGTGAGTTTAATAGTCAACACAGACTGCAAAGTGCTTACCAACCAGCAAATTCTTCTGGTTGTTTTGTTGCTATGAGCAACGCTGAAACCTCGTTCGAAAGCGGCAGTTGACATAGGCACTGAACAAATTTTCCTTACTAATTCTTTCGAAAGAACCAAATCATTTAGGGTTTTAGAACTTATCTTACACTCCCTCCATTGCGATACCACAGTATCACCAATCAAACCAAACAACTTAGCTGCTTTGTATACTGAACCATTCTGTTCATGGTCGTAGGACGTTGATATAATGATAATTATGGCAATCACATGAGACCACAAAGAATGGACATTAGATGGCATTTTATTGTGCAGTAGTGTCTCACATTGCGCGCTTCTCAAGAGAACTTAGCGTCAGAAGCGAGCTGAAGTTTCCAAGATGCTTATTAAAAATTATCCCAAGCGAACCTCTTGACTTTCAGCGTGGGGACGCGAACTACACCGTGTGAAAACCGCGGGGAAGTTCATATTGAAGGGAAAGGAATTTATTCAATATCTCCGCTCACAAGAGGAATATAGAGCATTGGATGAAATAATGGCAATGAGCATATTTTTCTTAAAATTTTGATATGCTACATGACACTAATTGTAATCACAATAAAGGAATGCGTAATTGCGCTGGATACCGTAGGAGAAATTTCCTCTCCGCGGGCACGCTCCCGCGGGCCCACACACGTAGAGCTCTGTAGCGTGGGTGCTGATCGCCAATATATACGCCGTCGAGGGCGCGAGCCTCTTTTACTGGGTGTATCGCTGTCAAGAAGGTGTCTGTCACGCAGCGACGCAGCGAAGGGAAGATTACCGTTGTCTACGAGCATCGCACTCAGAGTCTACTTTGTCCTATGGACTTGTAAGTAACAACCATTTGTAATATAGATAAGAATTTTGTACAGGAAGTATTGACCTGATTTTCTGTGAGATCATTTCTCTGCTAGTAATTTGTTCCCACAAAATCGCCTAGCATAATCTGAGGCTAACATTTTTCTAAACTAAGGTTACGTGCTAGTGTAGGCTCGGAAGGTGGATGTTAATTCAATTCGGTCAGTATAAATATCAGTCAAGAGTGAAGTAAAGTGCTGCGGAAAATTGTGTAATTGTCTAGAAGGATAATGCTAAGAACGAGTCCTGACATCACGGGATTAATAAAAGGCTAGAGGGGAGACCTAGGCATCGAAGTAAGAACACAATGTAATATGGTTTTCCTTACAGTTTCTCTTACGTCACGTGTGGAACGGACGCTGCTCACCCATCACGTTGAGGCAGTAATTTGGAGTGAAGCTACAAGAACATCCTTCACGGCATCGAGGTACGACCGTGGACCATCAGCGACGTCCAATCAGCACACCGACCACGTCGAGGAGACGGCGATCGAGTCACCTAAACGAGTTGCAGTTGAACGTCACAGCAGACCAGGATGTCACCAGTCATTCAACTACGATTGCTGTCGCCTGCCCACAGCATTGACATGATGGCTTAAGTTAGCAATGTCCGTTGGGGAACTGTTCAGATGCGATCACAAGACACAGGTCAGACAATTCTAATTCTCAGCATGCAGCAGTCAGGGTATGGTTAGGTCAGCTGCAGATAAATTAGACCTTTCGCCAACATGTAAATATGTAGGTGACTAAGGACACATGTAAATAGAATTTATGCCCAGGACTCAGGCTTTTGAAGTCATGTGGTTGTAGGATTTGGGGATAGTCCTGTGTTCGATTCCCGGATGGTGGTGTGTGTATTGCATGCTTAGTTTAGAGATTATATTAATCACGAGTACTGTGGCATAGATTCATGTGAGAAATATGTTTTGTTCTTTGTAAATATGATATGGATATTCTCCAACCTAAGATTTAAATTTATTCTCTTTTGACGGAGACATTAGGCTGGCTGTTGCAGTATTGGCTGTTTCCACGGGGCTAGGAATCTCCTCCACATGGACATTAACTCCCGATGAGATGCCTCTTTACTTCAAGAACTCATTTATACTTTTTTTATGACAAGATTGTCAATTATATCAATTTTCATTGATGATTTTGGTTTATAATCAAATTTTTAATATTATTGTAATAATTTGCATAGCATAGCGAGGAGACGGCGATCGAGTCACCTGAACGAGTTGCAGTTGAACGTCACAGCAGACTAGGATGTCACCAGTCATCCAACTACGATTGCTGTCGCCTGCCCACAGCATTGACATGATGGCTTAAGTTAGCAATGTCCGTTGGGGAACTGTTCAGATGCGATCACAAGACACAGGTCAGACAATTCTAATTCTCAGCATGCAGCAGTCAGGGTATGGTTAGGTCAGCTGCAGATAAATTAGACCTTTCGCCAACATGTAAATATGTAGGTGACTAAGGACACATGTAAATAGAATTTATGCCCAGGACTCAGGCTTAGTTAGATAGTTAGTGTTTGCATGTTGTTGTTCTCATTTATTTTCGTTAGTGTCATTATTGAATAGATACTATGTTTCAACATAGGGAAATTAAGCTCGTGTACTTTCATTTATCCACGACTTACGCAGTCGCATATGAGTCTAGCTAGAACAAGTTGCTAGGTACTAGCTAAATGCATGGAGTATGGTAGACTGTAGTGTTAAGTTGTGAGACGACGAAAAGCATAAGATCTTCTATATTTCTTTAATGCACTCGGACTGGCGTATCAAAGTGAGCGGGTCATGTACTGAGAAGCCCATAAGTAATGAGAAATATATTTGTTATGCCAAGAGTATAGAGATAAGGCCCTAAATAGCATGAGGAATAAAGGCTTAAGTGGTAATTTGATAAAATGTGTGTGCCAGTAAGAGCGCCAATGTGTATTTGTATGAATGTGCCAGTTAGTGCACCAGTGTAAGTTAATGTATGGGCCAGTTGCATTTGAGTCATAAATGGAATAGAGTGTTGAATGGTTGAACTCTAAGGAATAAATTGGCATGCAATGATTATTATATAATAAGAGGGCAAGATGAAGGGTAGATAAATGGGCCAGAGCGAGGGAGAGACGTCCTTCAGCTGTGTTTACAAGTTGTCGACCGTGGGAGAGATTTATGGGGGTAGAACATGGCCGCTCCATTTATACACAAGCCGTGGTGTGTTGGAGTACAAAAGTAGGTCGTTCTGACGTCACGACCCGAAGGTATGTAGGAAGGAACAATACTGTGTCTGTCAAGGGAAAAGGGAGAGCAGTGACCTTTTAATACTGCGGTCTGGAAGATAAAATTCTATACACGATTACGTGTGTCATTTAAAGATGTATGTACCTATTCATATGTATCTACATAACGTAAATAATTTTTTATCATACTTGAAGTCATGTGGTTGTAGGATTTGGGGATAGTCCTGTGTTCGATTCCCGGATGGTAGTGTGTGTATTGCATGCTTAGTTTAGAGCTTGTATTAATCACGAGTACTGTGGCATAGATTCATGTGAGAAATATGTTTTGTTCTTTGTAAATATGATATGGGTATTCTCCAACCTAAGATTTAAATTTATTCTCTTTTGACGGACATATTAGGCTGGCTGTTGCAGTATTGGCTGTTTCCACGGGGCTAGGAATCTCCTCCACATGGACATTAACTCCCGATGAGATGCCTCTTTACTTCAAGAACTCATTTATACTTTTTTATGACAAGATTGTCAATTTATCAATTTTCATTGATGATTTTGGTTTATAATCAAATTTTTAATATTATTGTAATAATTTGCATAGTATAGCGAACGTGCAGCTCAGTTTTTGTTTTCTTTTTGCTCGAGTTAGTTCACACCCTGCTCATCTTATTCCTCTTCATTTATTTTATTTGTCACGTTGACCCTTTGTACCCGAAACCACTGTTGTTGCTGTTGCTGCCGGAGCTGATGAAGAGGATGGTCGAGCAAGGTAAGCTATGTGCCATAAGGTTTCACCTGGTGGTGTGCGTATTGTTCACTATTATGTACGTGGTCAGATCTCAGCATTTGCTTGACGTTGACGAAGGCATTATAGGGCACAATACATCAGAATTGCCATCCAAACCATTCATATCACTACTTGTTTCTTTTTCAGATACTGAAAAGCACTTCAGTGCCTTAATTGGCTTTACGTCGCGCCGACACAGATAAGTCTTTTGGTGACTATGGGATAGCAATGGTTAGGAGTTGGAAGGAAGCGGCCATGGCCCTAATTCAGGTACAGCCTATTCCTATTCATTCCTATTTACCTCGCGTGTAATGGGAAACAACGGAAAACCATTTTCAGGGCTGCCAACAGTGGGGCTCGAACCTATTATCTCCCGAATGCAAACACACAGATGCGCGCCCCTAACCGTACGACCAACTCGCTCGGTACTTCAGTACTTCACTTGAAGGAAATCTCCTTTCTACTTCATCTACTAAACCTTGGATGATATCTCCTCTTACATTGTCAAACTACCTCTTTTCATCTTAATCAGAATTGCATTTGCAATATGTTAAAATTCCTTTTCTTGGAAAGAGTCAAATAAACATAGTCTTTCATTCCTATTTCTTTAAGGGCCTGTATTGCTGAATTAAAATTGTTTTCGATTTCACCACAAGAAAGCGATTCCTTTTACATTGTTGTCCTACTTGTGATGGACAGCACACATGATACTTCTAATATAAAACCCAACAATAGAATATTTTTCCCACTGACAGATTTCTCTACAGCCCTGCAAATTTACAATGATCTTTACTCAATACTTCACTGTTTTCAGATTGACATATTAGGTACTGCATGATGCAAGGGAATATTTGAAAACTGCCAGTAAACAGTCCTTCTCACCTGAAATACAATGATCATGGACAAGTCTTTTGACTTTCAAGAACCCTGAAAGACCTGTGACTGCTGCAACATGTCTCAGTTCAGCAGCTGCAGAAGGTCTACTGAAAAGTTTATTAAGTTCATCTAGTAAGTACACAAAATCATGAACAGCATTCACAACACTAAAATCTTGTTCTGAAACTAAATCCATTCTATGAGCCATACAGTTCACGCTGATCAAGTGCGAAGATATGTTCCTCCTCATTCTAGCAGCAATACCTTCATTTCGGCCAGTAAACACTGCAGCGCTGTCTGAACTAAACCCCACAAGTTTATCTTTGAGCATTTCTACATCTATGTCATCTTCTGAAAATGCTTGGGGAATTTTCTCTTCCAGCAACTTGGCATCAGCATTTTGAACAGAGAGACAGAGACAGACTTCCGCAACCCGGCACAATTCCTATCCTCGCTGCTAGATGGGGGCTTCGTTCATTACTTTCCTGACCTGATTGAATAACTTGAAACGGGCCATGGATTAGCTAATAGAAACAGCAGCAGGCGTCATTCTCTTTGTCAACATACATAATATACAATATCAAATGTTTTTCAGAAAACCTATCCATAGACTCGTCCACACAAGCTGAAAAACAGTCAGTCACTTGGATAAAATTAATTAATTTTAAATATAGTTGTTCTGCAATAAAATTGGTCACTGCTGCCGTAGTCTTGTCTGCATTAAGATGTGTCCCCCTGTCTAAGCCATTTGTGATCTGTAGATTAATAAGCTCCGGGTGATCACAGAAACTCCACTCTCTTTCACTGCTACATAAACTAACCTTAAAACTTCAACAGTCCGGCTCCATGGTTAAATGGTTAGCGTGCTGGCCTTTGGTCACAGGGGTCCCTGGTTCGATTCCTGGCAGGGTCGGGATTTTAACCATCATTGCTTAATTTCCCCGGCACGGAGGCTGGGTGTATGTGTCGTCTCCATCATCATTTCATCATCATCACGACGCGCAGATCGCATACGGGAGTCAAATCAAAAGACCTGCACCTGGCGAGCCGAACATGTCCTCGGACACTCCCGCCACTAAAAGCCATACGCCATTTCATTTCAACACTTGAACAGTTGTATATAACTTTTCCTTTAGACTTTTCATGAACAATTCAAGAACACTCTCTGCACACGATTGTAGAACCTTTCTTTTACACATTTCATCCTGCTGCACAGCGAGAATGAATATGGGGTTTTTGTGTCTATAAACAGTGTCAAGATTCTTCTTTTTATTTTTCCTCATTACACCATCTTTCGCCTAGGGTAAATCATTAGATGAATGTCCTACCATTTTACACACGTGTTGTGAATGTTTAACACACACGCTACACATCATCACGTGGCAGTCTTTCTCATTCGCAATAAACAGTAACCAGACTCGATTTTTCTGCCAAGGCGTCGAAAGCTTCTCGGTTGCTGCCAGCATCGATTATCCTGGATAATCTTCATTGCTGCAGACGACATTATGCTTGCTAGTTAAAGGAAATTATTCCGCAGTCACCTTAACACACTCCATTATATTTAGGTTTTGTAATTGGATTTTTCCTGCACATCTTCAGATATTGCTGATTGATCTTGCATAATGGCTGGTAGATTAATAACTACATATTAGCATTACCAGTTTTAAAGAAGCTAGTAATTAAACTAGTCATGCTTTCTACCGCACATTTCATTTCTGAATTCTCAACTTATACTGTTCGTTACCATGTACATGCTTGTAGGTTGCAGACTGGCGCAACTGGTGGGCTTGGCAGTGGTAATGTCTAACAAGTTCATCTAAATCCAAATAGGATGTTCTACAGAATAAGAGAGAAATCGATGCAGCGAAGGAGAAAGAAAATATGCTGTGAAGTTTATGAGAGACTGTACCTTTCTTCCAGACGAGGCACGGTTTTGCTTTATTAGTGAAAACTTCCTTTACCAGACCCAAGTGCTGACTGAACAAATTTGTCAGATTGTACATTCCTTACGTCAATATTGTCCTATTGGCTACCTATCGAAAAAACCCTCTCCAAGAAATACAGGAGTGGTGTAAGCTTGAGCTACTTACAGCGGTGACAATGGAGGAAAACTTAATGTAAGTTATATTTTTGCCTGGGTTTCAGATGGTCTTGCCAGAGTGAAACATGAACAATAGGCTGCAAGTACGGAGTTGCCACTCCTACATCGCTTTATTGCTCAGGGTCTGACAGTTATTCGGTTATTTTTACACTGACTGACAGTGACAATGCAACACCAAGGAGGAGTGGTTCGAAAGGGATGAAAGTTGGGGAAAAAACAGAGACGGCACGGATGAATAATTGATGTTTATTTCAAACCGATATGCAGGTTACACAAAGCGCACGGCATCGACTCAGTAGGATGTAGGACCACCGCGAGCGGCGATGCACGCAGAAACACGTCGAGGTACAGAGTCAATAAGAGTGCGGATGGTGTCCTGAGGGATGGTTCTCCATTCTCTGTCAACCATTTGCCACAGTTGGTCGTCCGTACGAGGCTGGGGCAGAGTTTGCAAACGGCGTCCAATGAGATCCCACACGTGTTCGATTGGTGAGAGATCCGGAGAGTACGCTGGCCACGGAAGCATCTGTACACCTCGTAGAGCCTGTTGGGAGATGCGAGCAGTGTGTGGGCGGGCATTATCCTGCTGAAACAGAGCATTGGGCAGCCCCTGAAGGTACGGGAGTGCCACCGGCCGCAGCACATGCTACACGTAGCGGTGGGCATTTAACGTGCCTTGAATACGCACTAGAGGTGACGTGGAATCATACGCAATAGCGCCCCAAACCATGATGCCGCGTTGTCTAGCGGTAGGGCGCTCCACAGTTACTGCCGGATTTGACCTATCTCCACGCCGACGCCACACACGTCTGCGGTGACTATCACTGACAGAACAGAAGCGTGACTCATCGGAGAACACGACGTTCCGCCATTCCCTCATCCAAGTCGCTCTAGCCCGGCACCATGCCAGGCGTGCACGTCTATGCTGTGGAGTCAATGGTAGTCTTCTGAGCGGACGCCGGCCGGGAGTGCAGGCCTCCTTCAACCAATCGACGGGAAATTGTTCTGGTCGATATTGGAACAGCCAGGGTGTCTTGCACATGCTGAAGAATGGCGGTTGACGTGGCGTGCGGGGCTGCCACCGCTTGGCGGTGGATGCGCCGATCCTCGGGTGCTGACGTCACTCGGGCTGCGCCTGGACCCCTCGCACGTGCCACATGTCCCTGCGCCAACCATGTTCGCCACAGGCGCTGCACCGTGGACACATCCCTATGGGTATCGGCTGCGATTTGACGAAGCGACCAACCTGCCCTTCTCAGCCCGATCACCATACCCCTCGTAAAGTCGTCTGTCTGCTGGAAATGCCTCCGTTGACGGCGGCCTGGCATTCTTAGCTATACACGTGTCCTCTGGCACACGACAACACGTTCTACAATGACTGTCGGCTGAGAAATCACGGTACGAAGTGGGCCATTCGCCAACGCCGTGTCCCATTTATCGTTCGCTACGTGCGCAGCACAGCGGCGCATTTCACATCATGAGCATACCTCAGTGACGTCAGTCTACCCTGCAATTGGCATAAAGTTCTGACCACTCCTTCTTGGTGTTGCATTTGCTCTGTCAGTCAGTGTATATTATGCGTATTACTGCTGACGTTTTTATGAAATAATGCGCAGTAATATATGTGTTCTAGATTTTTCTCATTATTTTATAATGAAAGAATTCCCCTTTAGCAATTTTAGAGGGGGAGACCTTCGAGATAAAATCGTCAGTGGGAGTAAAACCTTTCTCTCCCCACCTCCCCCAGCGATTTCATACCCTGAGGGGAAGCAAGTCTAAGATTGTGTAGCAACTCAAGACTATATTAGAAATATTTATTTGCAATTTCATTATCATGATAAAAATTGATAGATTAAGAATGAGAAAAGGAACTGGAATTTTCCACTCACTTCCTGACATACACAGACAGTGGCTGGACGTTGTGGGAAAGCAGCAGGTAATAAGATGCCATGTCTTACAGGAATAATAATAATAATAATAATAATAATAATAATAATAATAATAATAATAATAATAATAATAATAATAATAATAATAATAATAGTAATAATAATAATAATACTTTTATAATATTTATATAATAATGATAATAATATTATATATTATTATTATTATTATTATTATTATTATTATTATTATTATTATTATTATTATTATTATTACTATTATTATTATTATTATCCCGCTTGGTGGGCATGATCGTTAAGGCATCAAGTCTATATGGTCTGACACCATGGTTAGCCAGTTTGAGTACTGCTGGTCGAAAAAATTATCCATCAGAATGTTGGGCAGCAGGGAAGAAGAGGGGGTGGTATACAGTTAGTATCACTAGATTGCACGTCAAAAGCCTGGATTCAATTCCAAACCTCTCCACAGTGTTCATATGGAGAGAGGGCATATGACAATGTTGATGGTGATCGCGGCCACCACATCAGGCAGGCGAGGAAAACTGCGCTGTCGTGAGACGTGGGAATGACGAAGTGCCAGATGGTCGAGTGTTTGGTTTCGCAATGCTGATCATGCAGCGCTGTCTAAGAAGCCGGTTGCCCCAGGTCTGCCTGGCGCGTCACTTGCAGTGTTGCCAACAGTGGAATATGACTACCCACTAAACAGCTGCTTGAAAACTACCAGAAACCACTAGCTATCCACCCTTCCTTAAGCTATGATGAGTTACAAAAACACAATATCAACATGAAAATTAAGTATTGTACCAGTAAAAGAGCCCGACTTTATGATTTAACTTTAACGTTAGCAGGAAGTAGTCCTCAGGGCAATACTGGGTGGTTACTAGCTAGGGCTTGGTACAGGAGGCAGGGTCCTATCTACAAGAAAAGTTTAATCAGATTGAATAATAATTTTTTATTCAGGAAATGCATATCAAAGTGCACATCACCTTACTGTTGATAGTCGCTGTCTTCAACATCGCCTTTTAATGATCCGTGCTCCCAGTTCACCAGGCTCAACAGGGCTAGAACACGTTCTGGAAGTTGCCAAAACTTCGTTGAGATGAGGCCGGAACACCCAGGTTGGTTGGATATGAGTGAGGCTCGAACGGTCGATGTTCTGGACGATCTCCGACGTTCTACGACGTTCTCCGACGATCTCCGACGATGTTGCGGGGTAATCACTCGTCATATAACATATACGAGTGTCCAGAATTACACAGTCCCACGATATTTTGGTTTAACAGCACTGTTTCATTTAATATGGTTGGGATATGCCGTCGAATTCACTCTTAATCTTGTAGATAGAATTTAAAAGTTCACTAAAAATGTAGATGCGATTAGCATCGAAATTGGAAGAAAATAAAGCACAGTTCATGAATAGAAGTAATGAAACTGAAAATTGTTCACGCACTTGGCACAGTTCGTGGTGATTTTCCACTAAATAAATTAAAAGAAATGTATGACTGCTCTAGAGTTTATCAGAGACACTGCTGTCAGTCATGCAATAATACTAAATACTTGGACGAAGAAATAAGGTTGAAATGAAAAGCACAGTTCGTTGTTAGGCGCACTTGACATTGAATAAAATAGGTGACTGTTCGAGAGTTTATCAAAGATACTGCTGTCAGTCACAGAAAAGTAATTTCCACACTGTTCAGAAGAATAATAATACACAGTTATATTTGAATTGGATAAAAAAAAACACAGTTTGAATTCACAGTGAAACACTTGTGTCGCAGCACACAATTATACTTTTATCATAGTAATCATTAGCAGTAATATTCATGGGAAAGTTCGAACACTTACATAAATACTCGTGTCTATTAAAGAAATTATGCTGACTGAAATGTAAAGAAAAAAATATCACAGTTCCTAGAATATTGCAGTAGTGTCACCTTTAAATTAATATTGGTTCGGAGATTAAGTTTCACACAAGCAACGTGGTAATAACTCAGTTCAACAAGAACGAAAGTAAGTTACATCGAGAAGTTCCTATAAGCGCACAGAACATAAGTTCAACTGAACTGTTGTCACTTAAGTCCAATATATGACTTGTCATAATCAGAGTTACCACACACACAAAATTTCAAATAAAGACTCTGAATAATTTGTTCTTCATCACTCGCAAAATTACAAGTTCAACTTGACTGATAGACTCAACGTCCATTATAAAGACTTTGAATAACATTAGAGTTCACACGCGCACAATTGATAAGTTCAACACGACTGACAGAGTTTAAGTCCCACATGAAGACTTTAAATATTCGAATATAGCCTCCGTCAGCACTTCGATGAACACTGCAGCGTTGAGAGTCAGGCTGAACACTCAGCTATGACTGTCTGATCTGGTTTTTTTTTTTTTTTTTTTTTTTTTTTTTTTCGGGGGGGCCCCCGAAGCCCGCTCCCCCCGCGTGACCATCGACTCAATCTACATGGCCTCCGACATGCTATTAGTTCTAAGAAGAAAAAGATAGCAGGGAGGAGTGAAAGTGTGATACTACAGGAGTATCTGCCTGTCCCCATGCTCAGCATGCTACCAGGCCAGATGTGGTGGTGGGTATATATAGTGGTGTAATCAGGTAGTAAGGGTCAGGACAAAACCACATAGGCGGAAATAGAAAGGTGCCTACATGTAAAACCTGACATTTTGTAGATAGCACATGCAAGGATGTGGTTCTGGAGAGGTCCAGGTAATTGTGTTAGTTGGGAATAGGTATCATGCACAGTCATAAGCCTATTCCTCGCCATTCCAGTTATTCAGGGGATCAGTCCTTCTGGGCACTGCTGTGACTAGCGCGGGCCGTGCCGGTTGCCGAGCCATGCGGCAATAGCCACTAGTGCCTGCCGCACCGCCCGACCCCCTTGAGGTCCCTCGTACCCAGTCTCCAATCCCGGAGAATGAGGCCAAGCCCGCCGAGGCGGGGACCTGCTGGATAGTTGTGGGACATGGCGCCGGGCCTCCTTCCTCTCTGCCCGCGCCATGGCCCGGTAGACAGGGCAACTGCGATGGGAGGCCGGGTGGCCCCCCGAGCAGTTGGCGCACACCGGCGCCTCCCTAAGTGCTGCGCAGGCCGTGTAGTGGTGATCACCACCACAGCGGTTGCACCTCACCTCGAGCCCACAGCTGACCTGACGGTGGCCCCACCTCAGACAGCGGAAACACTGCAAGAGCTGTTGAGGGGGACGTTCTGTTCTCACCTGACTGCCGCTACCTGCTGAGGTCCTCTCCTGGTTGGCTCCTCGGCTGACTGCTGTCCTGGGAGCAGTCTTGGGTTGCGGCTGGGCGGCCATCTCCTGATGGGCCGGCGTCGCCTTCTGCTTCCTGGTCCGACGTCGTCTTCTTCTTCTTCTTCCCGGGCGTGTCTTCTCGGCAGGGGAAGAGGCCGCGTCCTGGTGGCCCTCCTCCCGGCCTGGTGACCCCGGGGTAGCTGGTGGTTCCGCTGCGTCGCCGTCTTCTTCCTTCTCCAGGCTGGCGGCGGCGGCGTCGGTCGGTGCTAGCACTCGACTGCGTTCCCTGTCCTGTGGGGCGCACATCGAGGTCTGCAGCTCGACAGACATGCAGGCAGGCTGTGCCTGGGCAGCAGCATCAGAACACCAAGGGGCGTCCTTCTCCACTGCCGTGCTGCCATCCACCATCGCGGGCGCTCTCCTGGTTTGCGCCCGGGTTACAGGCCCCTCCTGGTAGGCCTGCGTCTGCGACCACTTCGCCTTGGTAGGTTGGCGACGATCCTGGTTGGCGGCCTTGTTGGTCTGCGTGTACTTCGTAAGGTACAGCTTTCCAACTGGGGTCGCGCCGTCGCGGCGCTCGGGGGCGCCGCCGTCGTCATCGTTCCTCGGCTCCGTCTGTGTGGCAGTCTCCTGGCTACCGTTGCCGGTAGTGTAGTTCCTCTTGCCTGGTATTCGGGTGACCTGAAAGTAAGCAGAGAAGCTCCTCTCGTAGCGGCTGATCTGGCCTGGGTCCGTGGGGCGAATAATTATCGCCCAGTTCTCGATGTTCTCGACGGCGTCGGGGGAGAGCTCCTTCCCTGTGGCCCCCTCGAGCCTCGTGAGGAGCTCAATGATGAGGTAGGCCTCCCTGTAGGTGTCCTCCCCAGGTCGGTACTGCACCAGCAGCGCAGGGGCGGCGTGGTTCAGCGGGATAGTTCTGTGGTCGACCCAGAGAACAATCTCCCCTACTGCGTCCTTGAAGTTCTCTGGTAGGTCTTCTCGAAGTTCCATCATCCCTGTCGCTTCCTGAAATAAAATCCTGAAAGAGAATAGCACTAAAAAGTGCTTCCTGACAGTGCTCGTACTGTGTACTTAAAAGTACAGACAGTAGATAATGCTCTTTCGGAGATGTACTAACAAGTACAGCTGCCTGACTAGTACTGGGAAAGTACAGAGCGCCTGGCGAGGAGAGAGAGAGCGAGCGGGAGGAACACGTCCTTCCACTACGGCTGTCGAACTCGTCCTGTCTGATCTGGGTAAAGTGAGCTCTCCTTATATTCGGTTTGGGGGCTCCTACGTCATCATATAACGTGATCCCTTGAGGCTGGTTATCTCACGAATCCCTCGACGGATTTCCGTGAGATTCAAAATTTGAGACGTTCATGTTATTCTCTTCAAAATGACGTAACGCTCGAGTCGCTGTGATAATTACTAGAGAAGTTTTGAAATGTTTTCAATCGAATGTTCGCGAAGGTGTGACGTTCATAACCAGAACATACCAGGTCAGACAGGCTACACGTGGCGCGTCAGGCAGATATTCTGTCTTGCCCCTGCAGCTACGTCACACACACAGCTGTCCTCGGCTCGCCTGCTCTTTCCTCCGAACGTAAACAAACCAAGTTCGCTCTGAATATCTTGCGTGATGACTGAATACAATTAATTATAAAAAAATACGCATGTGCAGGTCGTAACCGGTACATATCCCTCCCTCTCAGGGAAAAGAAAATACTATCAGGATTTTCTTTTGATTTCAACTCACTCAAAGTATTTTTTGATCAGAGGCACATTATCCTATGAAGAAATCCAGTCAAAAGTCTGCTGTGCTCAACTGACACAAGATAGAAGAAAGATAATGTCATGTCCATGCCTGAAAAATATTTTTTTCATAAAATCGCTTAATGACATCTTTAAGCGGAGGAGGGTGGTCGTACTCAAGTAAAAGTCGGTCATTCAAGACACGAGCTTCCGAGCATAATCGCAGGTTGCCATCGGGTTTCCTTACTATGGTGAGCGGATTAATATAGTGCTTAACGCACTTGGAGATAATTCCGTCAGCCTCCATCTGACGAATCAGTGTCCTGGTTTCATACTTATACTTCTCAGGCACCGGGTATGGCTTGCATTTATAGGTCGAAGTATCCTTGACGTTGAGGTGGTGTCTAAAATTCTTAATCTCTCCAGGCCTCTCATCAAAGACGTCCGGATATGTCCGATAAATCTCTTCTTCCGCCGCTGCTATGTTAGGGTGGCAATCTGGGGCTTCGGTGACACTGGAGATGTAGGTGAGAAAATAAGGCCCTTTGTCATTCAAAATTTCATCGATGGGTCCCTCTTCATCGGGATCACCCTCTTCCTTTGACACGGGTCCCTCTTCCTCTTCGGGATCACCCTCTTCATTCTGTACCTGGTCGACTGGGGCGGCATCGCCAATCGCACCATCGACTTGTGTACGGGGTAAATCAATCCCTTGAAGTCTAAAATCTTCACCGTCTACCAGCTGTAACTCTACAGATCCAATCCTACATAGATGAATAGTGTTGGCAGAGTAGTCAATGGTAGCCTTATATTTAGACAGAAAGTCTGAACCCAAGATAAGGTTAAACTTCATAGGCGAGACTATCAGAAAAATATGCTCACACACTTCTTCATTGATAGCAAATTCAAGGAAGACTTGCTGCTTACATTTGATATTCCTGTCAGGAATAATGCCCTTGATCTTAACTTGCGCTACCGGCAAAATGAGAATGTTATATCTGTCCTTGATTAATGTTATCAACTTGTCAGATATTAGGGAAACTTGCGCTCCTGAATCCACTAGTGATGATACTTGAAATTCCCCAATGGTAATATTGATTACCGGTAAACTTCGTTGCACATGTTGACGAATGGGTAATTCGTCTTCAAATACTAAATTATCATCATCAATCTGCCAATAATTAATTATGTCCACATGGAATGACCCGACCTCCTCATTTTCAGGCAATCTTATTTCCGAAAAATTTAAGATTTTTTTGGCAACAGCACCTGTGGATTCTGGATTTTGACCAAAGGTGTTGTTTCTCTTATGGTATTCTTGGTATTCAAGAGAAGTCGATCCAGGTTGATGACCCTCTTGTTTCTTCTGATGGAGGTAGTCCTACGTTTCCTTCCACCGTTTGTGCAAGTCAGAATTGTTTGAGTCTCTACTCTGTTCTTGTCTTTTCTCTCGTTTTAACCAGGTAGGTTCGGTTTGGTACGGCGCCTGGCCACGGTATGGGCGTTTCCTATACCATCTATACCGCGTAGGTGAATATTGAGTATCTCTCTCTTCCCTTGTATCCGCTCGTTCAAAATTTTCTCGCGGTTGTTCAGAAGTATTAACCTGAACTGGATGGGCGGCTACGTCCTTACTCTTGCCCGGTTTCAAAGTACCCTGCGCATGAGCAGTATCAAGACGTCGTAATACAGCATCTAATTGATCCAAGTTCTGAATGTTCGCTGCTACTAAGATCTCTTGAACGTGAGAAGGATATTGTAACGTAATGACCTGTGTGAGTTCCTTCTCAGGCAAAGGAGGGTCTAAATACTGCATCTTCTTCAACTGAGATAATAAAAAATCTGCGTATCGAGAGGTGTTGATGGAGGTGTTATACCTTCTCGAATACAGTTGAAGTTTGATAAGGTGCTGAGTTTCTGCGTTCCAAAAACGGTCAATTAAAGCCTTCTTGAAGTCAGAGTATGTCTTAAAATTAAATTTGAAAACCGCGCACCAGGAAAGAGCCTTGCCTTCTAATAATCGGGCAACTGTTCTTAGTTTTCTATCTTCACTAATGTTGTGCTCTTGAAAATATTCCTCTACATTAATCAGAAACTCTTTAGCCGTGTAATCTTCTTTACCGGAGAATTTAGGAGGTTTTTCGTCTTAGATTTTAACAATAGTCGTCTGGTATGACGTTTCTCCGACACCCTGTATCGAACTATGATTAGGTCTGGACGTATCTCAAGATTCAAGATTAACGACTTTAGTAGCTAGTTGTTTGAGATTATTCTTGACATCCCCAACTGGAGTTGGACTATTCCTTCGACATGTTTGACATCACTCTTTAATTCAGTTTTAAGTTCACCAACATCATTGCAAATACGACTAATTTGTGTGGTCGTATTATCGGCTTGCTGACTGAACCGTTTGTCAAACTCGCCCTGCTTAGCTTTTAATAAAGCAACTTCGTTTCCAACTCTGGAAATGTCATTCTTAACCGTGTCCCTAAGAGTATCTTGGACAGAAACAATTTTAGCCTGCATTTGCGAGAGCTGACCGTGTGTCTCCTGAAATTGGGCCTTGAAATCCTCAATGTCCTGCGAAAGCTGTTGGACTGAAGGAAGAGCCTTCTTCAAATCTTCCTTAACAATTTCTATGACTTGGTCTTTAACAGTTTTTTCATCTCCTCGACATTACGAGTTAGATGAGAATTGATTTCCGGGAATCGGTCATCAATTTTCCTATTGGACTCAGTGAATCTTTCTTCTATCCTAACACTTGCTTGATCAAAACGCGATTCTAAGTTCGCATTCATTTCAGTAAAGCGCTTATCTATTCTGGCATCAGCTTCAGCTAATCGCCTATCCAAGTTGTCATTTGATTCTGCTAAATTACTTAAACGTTGGTCTACATTAGCAAGATTAGCATTAGTCTGAACATTAGCCTCAGCTATGCTAGAGAGATTGCTATTACACTGACTGACAGTGACAATGCAACACCAAGGAGGAGTGGTCCGAAAAGGATGAAAGTTGGGAAAAAAACAGAGACGGCACGGATGAATAATTGATGTTTACTTCAAACCGATATGCAGTTACACAATGCGCACGGCATCGACTCAGTAGGATGTAGGACCACTGCGAGCGGCGATGCACGCAGAAACACGTCGAGGTACAGAGTCAATAAGAGAGCGGATGGTGTCCTGAGGGATGGTTCTCCATTCTCTGTCAACCATTTGCCACAGTTGGTCGTCCGTACGAGGCTGGGGCAGAGTTTGCAAACGGCGTCCAATGAGATCCCACACGTGTTCGATTGGTGAGAGATCCGGAGAGTACGCTGGCCACGGAAGCATCTGTACACCTCGTAGAGCCTGTTGGGAGATGCGAGCAGTGTGTGGGCGGGCATTATCCTGCTGAAACAGAGCATTGGGCAGCCCCTGAAGGTACGGGAGTGCCACCGGCCGCAGCACATGCTGCACGTAGCGGTGGGCATTTAACGTGCCTTGAATACGCACTAGAGGTGACGTGGAATCATACGCAATAGCGCCCCAAACCATGATGCCGCGTTGTCTAGCGGTAGGGCGCTCCACAGATACTGCCGGATTTGACCTTTCTCCACGCCGACGCCGCACTCGTCTGCGGTGACTATCACTGACAGAACAGAAGCGTGACTCATCGGAGAACACGACGTTCCGCCATTCCCTCATCCAAGTCGCTCTAGCCCGGCACCATGCCAGGCGTGCACGTCTATGCTGTTGAGTCAATGGTAGTCTTCAGAGCGGACGCCGGCCGGGAGTGCAGGCCTCCTTCAACCAATCGACGGGAAATTGTTCTGGTCGATATTGGAACAGCCAGGGTGTCTTGCACATGCTGAAGAATGGCGGTTGACGTGGCGTGCGGGGCTGCCACCGCTTGGCGGCGGATGCGCCGATCCTCGGGTGCTGACGTCACTCGGGCTGCGCCTGGACCCCTCGCACGTGCCACATGTCCCTGCGCCAACCATCTTCGCCACAGGCGCTGCACCGTGGACACATCCCTATGGGTATCGGCTGCGATTTGACGAAGCGACCAACCTGCCCTTCTCAGCCCGATCACCATACCCCTCGTAAAGTCGTCTGTCTGCTGGAAATGCCTCCGTTGACGGCGGCCTGGCATTCTTAGCTATACACGTGTCCTGTGGCACACGACAACACGTTCTACAATGACTGTCGGCTGAGAAATCACGGTACGAAGTGGGCCATTCGCCAACGCCGTGTCCCATTTATCGTTCGCTACGTGCGCAGCACAGCGGCGCATTTCACATCATGAGCATACCTCAGTGACGTCAGTCTACCCTGCAATTGGCATAAAGTTCTGACCACTCCTTCTTGGTGTTGCATTTGCTCTGTCAGTCAGTGTATTTTCAGCGAGACGTCGCTCTAAGTTAGCTCATGTTTGGACATTAGATTCAGCTATGTTAGCAAGGTTATTACTGGTCTCTATAATACGTCTCTCTAGATAAATGTTGGACTCAGTAATACGTTGCTCTAAGTTAAGCCCAAGGGCTTCAATCGCTGCTAGTATATTTTCCATATTTATGGCAAGTTTAATACTTTAAAATGTGACATTTAGAAATTTTCAATCATAAATTGAAATATCAGTGGATTTAAAATTTCAACACATAGAAATCAACCATATGACAAGAACACATAAAACACATAAATTATTTGCCACGTCCAGGGCATAAGTTTCACTTTGCAAAAGAAACACCACGTCCAGGGTGTTGTGATTGTCTAGTAATTGATATCACTGTTAACCTAGCTATCGTACCCCAACGTGTAGGGTGCCACGTATATTACTCTCCTCTCTGTACCAGTAAAAGAGCCCGACTTTATGATATAACTTTAACGTTAGCATGAAGTAGTCCTCAGGGCAATACTGGGTGGTTACTAGCTAGGGCTTGGTACAGGAGGCAGGGTCCTATCTACAAGAAAAAGTTTAATCAGATTGAATAATAGTTTTATATTCAGGAAATGCATATCAAAGTGCACATCACCTTACTGTTGATAGTCGCTGTCTTCAACATCGCCTTTTAATGATCCGTGCTCCCAGTTCACCAAGCTCAACAGGGCTGGAACACGTTCTGGAAGTTGCCAATACTTCGTTGAGATGAGGTCTGAAGACCCAGGTTGGTTGGATATGAGTGAGTCTCGAACTTTCGATGTTCTGGACGATCTCTGACGTTCTACGACGTTCTCCGACGATCTCCGACGATGTTGCGGGGTAATCACTCGTCATATAACATATACGAGTGTCCAGAATTACACAGTCCCACGATATTTTGGTTTAACAGCACTGTTTAATTTAATATGGTTGGGATATGCCGTCGAATTCACTCTTAATCTTGTAGATAGAATTTAAAAGTTCACTAAAAATGTAGATGCGATTAGCATCGAAATTGGAAGAAAATAAAGCACAGTTCATGAATAGAAGTAATGAAACTGAAAATTGTTCGCGCACTTGGCACAGTTCGTGGTGATTTTCCACTAAATAAATTAAAAGAAATGTATGACTGCTCTAGAGTTTATCAGAGACACTGCTGTCAGTCATGCAATAATACTAAATACTTGGACGAAGAAATAAGGTTGAAATGAAAAGCACAGTTCGTTGTTAGGCGCACTTGACATTGAATAAAATAGGCGACTGTTCGAGAGTTTATCAAAGATACTGCTGTCAGTCAGACACAAATAATTTCCACACTGTTCAGAAGAATAATACACAGTTCTATTTGAATTCGATAAAAAAAACACAGTTTGAGTTCGCAGTGAAACACTTGTGTCGCAGCACACGATTATACTTTTATCATAGTAATCATTAGCAGTAATATTCATGGGAAAGTTCGGACACTTTCATAAATAATCGTGCCTATTAAAGAAATTATGCTGACTGAAATGTAAAGAAAAAAATATCACAGTTCCTAGAATATTGCAGTAGTGTCACCTTTAAATTAATATTGGTTTGGAGATTAAGTTTCGCACAAGCAATGTGGTAATAACTCAGTTCAACAAGAACGAAAGTAAGTTACATCGAGAAGTTCCTATAAGCGCACAGAACATAAGTTCAACTGAACTGTTGTCACTTAAGTCCAATACATGATTTGTCATAATCAGAGTTACCACACACACAAAATTTCAAATAAAGACTCTGAATAATTTGTTCTTCATCACTCGCAAAATTACAAGTTCAACTTGACTGATAGACTCAACGTCCATTATAAAGACTTTGAATAACATTAGAGTTCACACGCGCACAATTGTTAAGTTCAACACGACTGTCAGAGTTTAAGTCCCACATGAAGACTTTAAATATTCGAAGAGAGCCTCTGTCAGCACTTCGACGAACACTGCAGCGTGGAGAGTCAGGCTGAACACTCAGCTATGACTGTCTGATCTGGGTAAAGTGAGCTCTCCTTATATTCGGTTTGGGGGCTCCTACGTCATCATATAATGTGAATACTTGAGGCTGGTTATCTCACGAATCCCTCGACGGATTTCCTTGAGATTCAAAATTTGAGACGTTCATGTTATTCTCTTCAAAATGACGTAACGCTCAAGTCGCTGCGATAATTATTAGAGACGTTTTGAAATGTTTTCAATCGAATGTTCGCGAAGGTGTGACGTTCATATCCAGAACATACCAGGTCAGACAGGCTACACGTGGCGCGTCAGGCGGATAGTCTATCTTTCCCCTGCAGCTACATCACACACACAGCTGTCCTCGGCTCACCTGCTCTTTCCTCGGAACGTAAACAAACCAAGTTCGCTCTGAATATCTTGCGTGATGAATGAATGCAATTAATTATCAAATAATACGCATGAGCAGGTCGTAACCGGTACAGTATATCCTTGTAATCCAAAGGTTAAAGGTATTCAAAATATGTTTCAAGGTGACTTATCTAATAGTCAGGGCTCAATGACGTCCTTTTAACACTTCCATAGAATGCACAAAGGAAGCATATGTCTAACATAGAAAACACATGTCTAATACGGTTTTGCAGTCCCTACTTGTAATACTTTGTTTGGTAGCTCACATGGCAGCATTGTTTGACTGTTCTCAGTCCCTCCCGAACTGACAAAAACAAATTTATATTTCAGGACTTATCTATTTTTTTTTACTTTAGTTTTAATAACGTTCTACTTTCCCTTGATCAATCTGTTTACTTTCCAGGGTAGGTTTTTTCCCCGGACTCAGCGAGGGATCCCACCTCTATCGCCTCAATGGGAGTGTCCTGGAGCGTGAGACTTTAGGTCGGGGGATATAACTGGGGAGGATGACCAGTACCTCACCCAGGCGGCTCACCTGCTATGCTGAACAGGGGCCTTGCGGGGGGATGGGACGATTGAAAGGGATAGTCAAGGAAGAGGAAAGGAAGCGGCCGTGGCCTTAAGTTAGGTACCATCCCGGCATTTTCCTGAAGGAGAAGTGGGAAACCACGGAAAACCACTTCCAGGATGGCTGAGGTGGGAATCGAACCCACCTCTACTCAGTTGACCTTCCGAGGCTGAGTGGACCCCGTTCCAGCCCTCGCACCACTTTTCAAATTTCGTGGCAGAGCCGGGACTCGGTCCCGGGCCTGGCAGCTAATCACACTAACCACTGCACCACAGAGACGGAATAGTAACGTTCTACTCACTAAAATTTTTTTAATTTATTTATTGATAAATAGGGTTCCAGAGAGCAAGAGCTCTGTCAAGAGGAACAATACATAGATAATCACAACAATGGCGGATTAACGCATAAGGTCTAAAAGTGAAAGAGTAATAATAGTGGTTTTACATATACTTTAAGTATCACAATTTATCTAATGGATAGGATTATATTAAGTGGATTATCATCAGAGTAACAATACATGAGGAACAACTTTTTGACTTTTAAGATTTGGAAATGAAAATATCAGAGAAATAACTGTTAGACATTTATAGTGCCTAACAGGCACTTCTTAAGCTTATTACGAAATGGCACAGTTTTAGAGATGATTGCTATGTTGTCAGGAATGCTGTTATATTCAGATATTAGTAAGTGTTGCACTCCCTTAGTGCCAAACCTTGTTGTATAATTTTGATGAACATGTAATTTATTTTTTTGCCTTGTCTTATATGAATGGATGTCAGTGACTTTAGGAAATTCAGAGTTGGTGAACATTTTGTTATGCAAGACTTTATGAATAAGAAGTGATGCGTTTAATGAGATTAATTTCTTAAGAGGTAATATTTGTTTCAGAGTACATTTTATTTCGAGAATATAGTTGATGAAATCCATACATAAATCTAATAACCCTGTTTTGTAAGACCTCCAAAGTATTTAAGTTATTTTGGGTTGCTTTGCCCCAAATGAAACACAAGTAAGAAAGTCGAGATTGTATCATTGTGAAATAAATTAGACGAAGAGTGTCAATTGTTAGTAGGTACTTAATCTTGCCAATGATACCAACCAAGACAGAGATTTTATTTTTTACGTTTAATATATGAGGTGTCCAGGAGAGGGCACTATCAATTATTAGTCCAAGATATTTAACTTCTTTAACCCATTTCAACTTCGTAGTGCCAAATAATATATTTGTAGTTGCATTTAGGTCATTTTGAGATTTATCGAACATCATACAGACAGTTTTTGAGTAATTGGCTGTTAGAAGATTTTTTCTCAGCCATTCATCTAAGATATAACAGTCATGCTGGATATCTGCAACTATTTCATCTTCAGAATTTGATGAATAGAACAGTGAAGTATCATCTGCCAAAAGTGATATTTTACCCTTAAAAGAACACAGGGCTATGTCATTAATATATGTAAGAAACAAAATTGGACCCAATATGGAACCTTGTGGTACACCAAAGCAGATCTTTTGTAGCTCACTTTTATTCATGCCAATCTGAACATATTGTTGTCGATTTGATAAGAAATCCTTAAACCAGAGCAGCGAGGGACCTCTCACACCTGCCTTTTCCAGTTTGTATATCATAAGTTCATGGCTAACAGTATCAAAAGCCTTTTTTAAATCAATAAACAGCCCAGCAGTCTTGTAACCTTTATCAATATAATTTTGAAGCTCAATTATAATGTCCATTAAGGCAGGATTCACCCCAGCCTTTTCTCTGAAGCCATATTGAAATCTGGAAAAATAATTGCATTTTTCGAGGTAACTAATAAGCCTCACTTTGACAACAGTTTCTAAGATTTTAGATAATTCAGGTGGTATTGAGATGGGTCGGTAGTTTCCAGGGTCGGATCTATCATTCTGTTTGTGTATAGGAACCACTCTAGAGATCTTTAATGAATCAGGGACAATGCCTTTTGACAAAGAGCAGTTGATAAATTCAGATATTGGACCAGAGAGTGCTCGATTACAGATTTTGAGAAGTTTACTGGAAATACCATCACTAGCAACTGAGCGAGCATGTTTGAGAGAATTGATTATTGTAGACACTTCTTCTGGAGAACATGGTTCTAGGAAAAGGGAATTAGGATGATTATTGATTGTAGCAGTATGTTCAGGATGTGGAAAAATATTTGAAGATAGTGTGGCAGGGACTGAGATAAAATTATTATTCAGGGCATTACAAATGTCACTTTTGTCTTCAAAACATTCATTCCCTAGCTTGATACGTGTAATATTGATTGTTGACTTTGAAGGTTTACCAAGAACTTCGTTTATGAGTTGCCAGGTGTGTTTAGTGTTGTGTAGATTGTTTTTAAATTGATTATCATAGTACGACTTCTTGAGAGTCCTTTTCAGGGTTGTAACTCTATTGCAGTAACTTTTATATTCTTCTTTAATTATACTGTTGTGTGGGTGTTTTCTCAATTTACTGTAGAGAAGTGCTTTATGCCTGCAGAGTGATGCAAGTTCTGGTGTGCACCATGCATTCAGAATGGTGTTTGCATTTTGATGATGAAATTTTCTAACTGTCGATGCATAGTCAAGACCACTTTGAATGTATCTGGTTAAAGCAGCATATGAAGCATTTATGTCTCCACCATCTACCCACTGGAATTGGTGTTGCTCAAAATATGATCTAGCCCTTTCATAATCTATATGTTTATATGAGTGTCGTTTTGGCTCACTGGGAGTAGGCCTATAATTAGATGTTTTTGAAATATCTAAACTAAAGAGCAAGAGATTATGGTCACTCATATCATCAATTATGTTATCTACAGACCAGTTATTAAGTTGTATGCTGCATAAAAAGTGGTCGATTAGTGAATTGTTCGAACTCAGTCTGGTAGGGTATATTGTGTTACAGTTTTTAAGGCCATAGCTCTGCATAAACGATTTATATTCATTAGTTAATACTGCATTTGAGAGTAAATTTATGTTAAAGTCACCAACAACAATTATATTTCTATGTTTTATTTTGTTGAGTATTATTTCTATGTCATCACATACCTGTGTCCAGTTTGAAGTGAATGGATTGTAAACAGCTATAATATTATAACTACACCCTGACTTAGAAATCTCCAGAACCAAAATATTATGATGCTTTTGGACATTATAGATGATATTACATTCCCACAATTTGTTTTTAGCGTAAATTGATACTCCCCCACCTTTAAGTGATTTTTCAGAAGGAATTCTAAAGGAATGAAATGCTTCATAACCTGGGATATTGTAAAAGTTAGACTCATCACCGTTTACAGACAACCATGTTTCGACAACAACTATAAAATCGATATTCTGAATTAACTCTATGCGATCAGCAATCATCTCTAACTTACCATTTCGTATGCTACGTGAATTGAGATACATTATTCTCAAGGTTGGAGCAATTGTTCCAAGTGAGGTAACCAAATCGCTATATTGAAAGTATGAGTTCCATTGTCTTTCTATCATTAGTGTAGTTTAAAAGAAGAGGAAGAGAAACAAATATACATAAATATAAAACATAAGAAGGAATCTGTGAAGACTGACAGCTCATTTAGGCCTAGATGCTGCGAGCCTAATCAATTTTTCAATATCGTCTTCACATTTTATTGTAAATACTTCGAGGGAGGTGGCAGAGATTTTTGCCAGAATCCTGAAATGGATTTATTTTACTTGCATCACAACATTTCATCATTGTAGACCAGAAATTAACGGTGTCCATGTTTTGAGACCATTTCAGAGAGGACACAATTTTTCAACTGATATGTTTATCTTTGCACTGCATCCAAGTTACATGATTCAAGAAGGAGAATCAACTTGACTTTCCTGCATTAGACACTTGAAGAAGTGACACTTAACTATGAAAGAAGAAAGACGCACTGAAGTATTCCTTGGTTCCTTACTTTCAAGCGAATCCCTTACATCTCAGTTTCGTCTACAGTTCAGGTCTTCCCTGGTAAACCTTTTGATGATGGCACTATGACTGTCAACATCAGGGATTTAAATTGGAACTGTTACATAGTTATAATCTCTATCATATTAATGAAACGTTAATTAAAACACTAGTAAAATATCCAGTGATGTAAGCATGAAAAACACTAGATTTCCCACTGCCCACTGACTATGAGTAGAAAAAAGTTTTAGTGAGAAAACCACTGCGTTGGCAACACTGCCTCATTTGCTGTCAAGCAGCTGTTTAGCTTGCATCATGTTAGATGTGCAGCTCTGCAGTTCTTTGAGAGACTCGTACTAGCCACGGTACTCTCTGGTTGTTACTATCATTCGTTTCAGGCTGTGAAAAGTTGCTTATTTATTTTATGTAAGTGTCAACTAAGGCCTTTCGTTTTCCTTAATAACAATGTCTGTATCAAAGGCTTGCAAATCGAAAATAGAAGACAAGGGTAGGGTCTTTAATGAATAATCGACATCAAAATAATTTTTTATACAAGTCGATCTGTTTAATTTGTAGATACATTATGAAAGTCAGCATATGAACAAGTATTTTTTATAGGCCGAGCTCGTCAGATCAAAATTATATCACTAAAACCAATCTGATATAAAACACAATATTTGTTAAAAGAAAGCAAACGAAAACATTGCTGCTGTGCGAGCCAGTTACCGTAATAATAGCTGTGGTTGGTTGATCGTATATTGACGTGGAATTTGTGAAAACATGTGTGAAGGTCATTGTTGAAGTGATGTGCCCAGAACAGTTAACAATAGTGGAAACTGTTAGTTTGTCTGCCAGAACAGTGATGTGAAGAATAGAGGATATACTGTATGTGAGGAATTGAAATGTATGCTGACATAATGTGCTAATAAGCTCACCTTCTTTTCTCTTGCGCCGGGCTGAGTGGCTCAGACGGTTGAGGCGCTGGCCTTATGACCCAGCGTGGAAGGTTCGATCCTGGCTCAGTCCGGTGGTATTTGAAGGTGCTCAAATACGTCAACCTCACGTCGGTAGATTTACTGGTACATAAAAGAACTCCCGCGGGACTAAATTCCGGCACCTCGGCGTCTCCGAAAATCGTAAAAAATTAGTTAGTGGGACATAAAGCTATTATTACTATTATTATTATTATTATTATTATTATTATTATTATTATTATTATTATTATTATTATTACTTTTCTCTTGCTATGGATGAAATTAATGATGTTTGCAACACTGCACAGTTTATAACAGATATTGTTCAAAACTTCATATAACAGAGTTGGCAACTCCTCAGAGTTAGAAAGGAACTACTATGTCAGAAGATTTGTTTGAAAAAATGTGTAATACTGTCAAGGAACTGAAACTGGACTGGGCAAAATTAATAATTGTTACCACTGATAGAGCTCGAAATAAGCAAAGGTGATCTCGTTACTAAAATAAAAACCGAGCTCGATAGCTGCAGTCACTTAAGTGCGGCCAGTATCCAGTATTCGGGAGATAGTGGGTTCGAACCCCACTGACGGCAGCCCTGAAGATGGTTTTCCGTGATTTCCCATTTTCACACCAGGCAAATGCTGGGGCTGTACCTTAATTAAGGCCACGGTCGCTTCCTTCCTATTCCTAAGCCTTTTCTATCCCATCGTCACAATAAAACCTATCTGTGTCGGTGCGACGTAAAACAAGTAGCAAGAAAAAACTAAAATAAAACATAAGTTCTGAAGTGTCGTTCCGATCCTTCAAACTCAATCACTGTGTTATCTACCAACAATTGGCAAGAAAATTTTATAAAGTGGGATCACGTGATGAGTTTCGTGGTAAAATCTATAAACTTTCTAAGAAGTCATGAAATTAATTGTTGGCAATTTCAGAAAATTTTGGCAGAGCTAGATTATGAAAATGGAAATGTTATTTTTAATTTTCAGGCTTAGCCACGGAAAGGTTCTTGAAAGATATGCCCACCTCTGTTTGGAAGTAGAATCCTTTTTACGGGTAAAAGGTAGGCCCATTGAAGAACTTTCAGACTTGGGTTGGATATGTGACGTAGCTTTTTTAGAAGACATGACTTGTCACTTGAGCGACTTAAATTTAAAACTGCAGGGAAAATGTAAATTTATAAGTGACTCATATGAAAATGCTTTTGAAACAAATGCATATTTTAAAGACCAACTCAAGAATAAAAACTTTGCTCATTGATCGCGTTGTAAGAGCATATCTATTGAACTTCAAGATAATGACCGAATATCATGTTGAAAAATGTGTTCAAGCAATAGAACTCATTGCAAGCGAGTTTAACTTGTTATTTATCGAACTTGATGATTATGCAAATGAGATCCGATTGTTTCCAAATCCTTTTGAAGTGGATGTTTCGAAAATTTCAGAAAATGTTCAAATGGAGGCGATTGAGCTACAAGCGGATGATGCTTTTAAAGACTCGTTCAAGAATAACGGCATTACTGTGTTCTACTCCAGTCTTCCAGCGTCCTTTCCCTACGAAGAGAGTTTGTTGCCTGCACAATGACTGTCTGCGAGAAAATATTTTCCCAAGTGAAACGGTTTAAGTCTGTGATGCAATCAAGACTTACAGATGAACATCTACATCAACTCTTAAGAACGTGCACAACTAACACCACAGTTAATATTGTTAAGCTGGCGTCCAGGATGCAATCCCATTACACTGACTGTCGTTTCCACATTGAGCTTTTCTTACTTTTTATAACTATAAGTGTAATTGATCTCTTTGCTTACCAACATAGCCGTAGTGGAAGTGCATTGGCATTGTTTTAGTATATCCTTACACAAAATAATATATAAGTGTAAATGAAAATGATCTCTTTTGCTTACCTATAAATACCTTGTCTTTGTCTCGTATGCATATGGTTTAGTTATCACGTTGGCAAGCTTCCTACAACAGGTCAGTGTTTGTTTCCATAACCTGCCTGCTTCCTCCAGCATGTCAGTGTGCGTTCCACATCAGACATTAGATATACTGCACATTTACTTCATTCACTGAGGTCCTAACTCTACATAAAGACATATTATGACAAGAAGATCACAACCATAATTTTTGATTTATGTGTATTTTAATGTTATAGTTATTCCTGCAACATTGTCTTTATCTTGCATATGCCTGCATATGCTTTAGTTGTCACATAATCAGTTTAATTTATTTTGGCTGAAGATGGCAACTAAGTGTCTGAAACTAGTCCCAAGACTGATGTAATGTTATTTACTCGATATATTGTATTGAAAAGGTCTTGTCAATTTATATCTTATAATTGGACTTCAATACGGAACAAAAATCAGATTTATAGCTTATAATACGTTGGACAGGTCATGTTGTTTGTATGCCTATTTTTGCCTCCCAATGCAAATTACTATCCGCGAAACTTTTATTGATTCTTCGGCTCCCTAGTGCTGAAACGGTAGACCTCGGTTATCTTCGAGATGCGTACTGGCTACCTCTGACACAAAAAATATGAATCGATTACGCATCGCCGTGAGACATCTAGTCGTACAATTGCAAAACTTTAAATAATGTTGTTGTTTACACAGAAAAGTCAAAATATAGGTTAATATTGAACATGAGTGAGAAAAATAAAACTACATCACAGGAACAACCTACAATTCCAGCACGGAAACGACGGTTTAGAAAACTCATATGGATCAAGTTTCCTAAAGATGGCGACTACAGTGTGTGAGTCTATGATACCCGTAGTAGATAATGGTGTAAGATGCAGTGAAAAATGTGGCAAAAGCAGAAGAGTAGTTAAAATTGCATTCTGTGTCGTAAGTGTGATGAATGGTACCATTTTCATTGTGCAAATATTGTAAATAGGACTGATATTGAAGAAAGTGTATGCCGCGAGTGTAAACAAACTGATAGTGAGGCAGACCAACAAGAAAGAGAGACTTACGAAACTATACCTAAGATTTTAGGAGTGCTACAAGAAGACTTATGTGCCCTGACACTTGTAAATGAAAGCTCCAAGGATAGAATCAAATCAAAATCTCTCTATTTGCAAATGAGGTCACTACCTCGGTGGCAAATGGTACACTAAAATACATTATTGTCAAGCACTAAATTTTAAATTAACAAGAGAAGAAAAACATTTTTTTCTACAATACAATAATATACAATTTATGCTAACAATTTTTTTCTATTAAACAAACAGATCATCCTTAATAAATCTATATTGTTTACAAAATTCTACTTATAATATCTCCTATACTTACAAACATAGTCAACTCATATACAGTATGTGGAATTACTTCAAATAATACTATGCAACTGGTATAAGATTAAAATTTACATTACAATTATTTACTTTTCTTTACGCATTTTGGAATTAAGTAGCATAACGACCTGCTGCGTCTTAAAAAGAGCCCCCTTTTGCCACCACTTTTCAGAGTTCCTGGAGGGCCTTCACAGCTACCGTAGCGGTCCCAGGGCCCTCGAAATCCCCACTGTACTTCACCCCTACAGGCAGTCCCCTACTTTGGCTGTCCAAACTCCATGGACCAGGGGATGGAATTAATTTTTTTAACACACATTTTTTATTTACAATAGCCTGCACTGGTCGAATGCCCTCTAACATTTCATTTATTTTCCCTGTTGCTGTTTATTATCTTCTTGAATACCTGTACAGTTTTTGGAAAAGGATCAAATACTACCCCTGGTAAACTGTTCCACTCCTTCACGCCCTTCCCAATGAATGAAAATTTACCCCAGTCGCTTCTGCTAAAATTCCTTCTAATTTTATACTTGTGGTCAGTTCTGCCAATATAATTATTTACCAACTGAAGCCTCTCACGGATTTATCCCCATGCTTCTTCTCCTGTATAGGCTCTATATAATCCTATAAGTCTAGTTTTCTCCCTTCTCTTACTTAAAGTTTCCCACCCAAGTTCCTCTAACAGTTCTGATACACTACTCATTCTCCTGAAATCCCCTGTTATAAAACTTGCCGCTTTCCTCTGCACGCTATCTATTTCTTGTATTAGGTATTCTTGGTGAGGATCCCAAACACTGTTTGCATATTCCAATAATGGACGAACCATACTTAAGTAACTTTTTTCTTTTAATTCTTTGTTGCATCCTTTAAGTAGCCTCATTATGACATGTAATGATCTGTATGCTTTCCCAACAATGTCATCAACATGACCCTTCCAGTGCAAATTACTTTCAAATTTCACACCTAAGTATTTGCACTTGCCATCTTTTGGGATAACTACCTTATCCAAAGTATATTCAAATTCAGTTTTAAAGCTCCTGTTTGTAAATGTTGTAACAGTTGATTTGCCTCCATTAACCTTCATATTATTTTCTTCAACCCACTGTTGAAAACTTTCAAGGTCCCTTTGTAATTCTAAACAATTCTCAATGTTATTTATATCCCTATAAACAATTATATCATCTGCATACAATCTTATTTTGATGTTATATTGTTCCCTAAATCATTTGTGTATATTAAAAAAGTAACGGACCGATTATACTACCCTGTGCGATTCCCTTCCAAACATTCTCTTCCTGTGATATATTATTTCCTACTTTGACTTCCTGAACCCTTGAATTTAGAAATGTTCTTATCCAATGTATAACCCTTACGTCCAATCCTATTCCCTCCAATTTCTTTAATAATATTCCATGTTCCACTCTATCAAAGGCTTTGGAAAGATCTATGGCTATGCAATGTAACTGGCCTCCTGAATCCAAATGATCTGATATGTCCTGCTGAAATCCCACCAGTTGTGCCTCACAAGAAAATTTCTTTCTAAATCCATACTGGCTCCTCATGAACCAATTTTTATCATCACATATCCCTCTGATGTACTTTGCTATTAAACTCTCCAGTATTTTTCAAACTATACTGGTCAGGCTGATTGGTCTGTAGTTCTCTGGTTTCCTTTTATCACCCTTTCCTTTGTAAATTGGTATTATTATAGATTCCTTCCATTCCTTTGGTATTACACTATTATTTATGACATAGTCAAAGAGAAATTTTAAATAAGGCACTATGTACCACCCCATTGTCTTTAATACCTCCCCAGTAATTTGATCATTTCCTGCTGCTTTTCCTTGCTGAAGCAGTTGGATTTCTATGTAAATATCTTCATTTGTGAATGAGAAGCTTCTTGTTTCTCTATGTGTCTCTCCCTCTCTACCTTCTGTTACTGTTTCCAACTCCTGACAATCTTCTACTGAATCTCTGAATTCCCTACTAAATAGATTTGCTTTCTCAGTATCTGTTGAATAGTGTTCACCCCCTTCTCCCACCATTGTAGGAATTTGGATTCCTTTTCATTTTTGATTCCTAATATATGAATACATCTTTTTCCATTTCCCTTTGTGGTCATTACCCTCTTGAAGTATGCCATTCATATATTTCTCTTTTGCTTCCTTTTACACTCTATTCAGTTCCCTCATTAGCTGTTTTCTAGTTTCTCTATTCTCCCTACCCTCTTTGACTTTCCTGTTTACTATTCTACATTTTCTTTTTAATTTCCTTATTTCCCTTGTATAATAAACAGGGTCTGAGGTCATTTTACCCTTTTTAACAGGTACAAAAACTCTTCTCTCCCTCCCAAATGATTCCTTTAAATTTAGCCCATAGTGTATCCACATTACTCCCTTCACTTATCCAACAACTGAATTGCGATTTAAGGTAAGTCCCAAATTCATCAACTTTACTTTTTCTGTATAATTTCTTGTCTTGTGTGACCCTCTTATTAAGCATTTTGGTACATGTCATACATCCATTATTACAGCCCTATGGTCACCTATTCCTTCAATTACCTCAGTTGTATCAACAATTTCCCATGGTTTAACCAAGAATGCATCTAGCAAGTTGTTGAGACGAGTCGGTTCTTGTACTACTTGTGTAAATCCTCCCTCCCAAATTAACTTATTTGCCAGTTTCTGTTCAGGGGCTTCACTTGCAGCTCCATTCCATTCAATTTCAGGCAAGTTTAGATCTCCCCCAATTATTGCCATATCATTATTATTGTTTTTATGAGTATAGTCTATTATTTTCTCAAGTATTTCCATGTCTCTTTCCTCTCTTCCAGGCCTATAAGTTCCTATAATTGCCACCTCCTTCATATTATCACAAATTAATTTTATCCCTAATATTTCATCCCTTTCATCGGTAAACCATTCATGTGAACAATAAGTTTCCTTCACCAGAATAAACAACCCCCCACCCTTTTTATCTCCTCGGTCTCTACGATAGACTGTATACCCTTCTGGAAATACTTCTCTATCATCCACCCCTTCTCTCAACCAAGATTCTACTCCTATCACCACATCAGTTTCATAAGATTCCATCAATGTACTGAATTTTAATTGTTTATTTACTACACTCTGACAGTTTACCAAGACCCCCTTCCTCCCTAAAACTTGACTGTTGTAATTGGGTAACATTTGACTCATGAGTTGAGAACGTCCCTGGAACCCAGATCTTTGTACATAGATCTTGATTTAAGGATCTGGGTTTTCTGGCAAGTTTCCCTGTATATGCCAATTTAGTGGTATGGGTTTTCTTAAGTGCATATTAGTTTGCAAATCTCTGTTGATAATTGTAGCAATTTGTCTACAGAGAGTTGCTTTTCCATTATCATTCAGATGTAACCCATGCCTAGTGAACATTTGTCTGCCAAGACCTAAAGTATCTACTACATAGACATTTCTAAAACTCTTACTTAATCTCTTGATTTTTTTATTTACATCATGTACAGCTTTGTTCACACACGAGTCTTCTATAAGGTCATACCTAGGTGGCACATTAACTACAATTACTTTTGAATCAGGTAGTTTCGAAATCTTACCTCTGAGGGTCGTAATTAGTTCCTCACCTTCATTTGCAGCAATGTCATTTGTACCACTCACAATCACCACGTAGTTGTCCTTCTCTAACTCAGGATCACAACTTGAAAGGACGTCTTCAGTTTTGGCACCTGGTTTTATTAGTCCTAAAACCTCAGTTTCTGGATTATGCAGCTCATCCTTGATGCCTTCTGCCATACCCCGCCCTTGATTGTCTGCGTAGAGATGAATTTTTGGCGATCTTGACTTCCGGATGGTTTTCTTCTTCTGTAAGTTACCTCCACTGGATTTAAAATTATTCGGAAAACTTGATGTGTCTTCTTCTGGAACTTGTTGCAATGACTGAAATCTATTTTGGCACTGCAAAGAGATTTTTCCCGGTTTTAAGTTGTATGTAGTTCCTCCCATATGTTTAACATTAGGCCTAAAATGGCTACGCGTCACTTCCGTCCACGGCGATCTTTCTTCTCCACTGTCTTCTTTATTTTCCAGTTTCTTTATTCTGTCCTTTAAGCTTTCATTTTCAAGTTGCAGAGCACTTAAATCTTCTTGTAGCACTCCTAAAATCTTAAGCATAGATTCGTAAGTCTCTCTTTCTTGTTGTTCTACCTCACTATCAGTTTGTTTACACTCGGGACACAGCCACACACTTTCTTCAATATCAGACCTATTTACAATATTTGCCCAACGAAAATGGTACCATTCATCACACTTACGACAGAGAATCTCATTTTTAACTACTCTTCTGCATTTGCCACATTTTTCACTGCATCTTGCACCATTATCCCCCACGGATACCACAGACTCACAAACAGTAGTCGCCATCTTGAATTCAGAAATAGAATAAAGAAACTGGAAGATAAAGAAGACATTGGAGAAGAAAGATTGCCGTGGACGAAATTGACGCGTAGCCATTTTAGGCCTAATGTTAAACATATGGGATAAACTACATACAACTTAAAACCGGGAAAAAACTCATTGCAGTGCCAAAATAGATTTCAGTCATTGCAACAAGTTCCAGAAGAAGACACATCAAGTTTTTCGAATAATTTTAAGTCCAGTAGAGGTAACCTACAGAAGAAGTAAAAGAACCGAAAGTCAAGATCGACAAAGAAATCATCTCTACGTAGACAGTCAAGGGCGGGGTATGGCAGAAGGTATCAAGGATGAGCTGCAGAATCCGGAAACTGAGGTTTTAGGATTAATAAAACCAGTGCCAAAACTGAAGACGTCCTTTCAAGTTGTGGTCCTGTGTTAGAGAAGAAAAATTATGTGGTGATTTTGAGTGGTACAAATGACATAGCTGCAAATGAAGATGAGGAACTAATTACGACCCTCAGAGGTAAGATTTCCAAACTACCTGATTCAAAAGTAATTGTAGTTAATGTGCCACCCAGGTATGACCTTTTAGAGGACTCGTGTGTGAACAAAGCTGTACATGATGTAAATATAAAAATCAAAAGAGATTATGTAAGAGTTTTAGAAATGCCTATGTAGTAGATACTTTAGGTTTTGGCAGGCAAATGTTCACTAGGCATGGGTTACATCTGAATGTTAATGGAAAAGAAACTCTCTGTAGACAAACTGCTAAAATTATCAACAGATATTTGCAAATTAATCTGCATTTCAGAAAACCCATACCACTAAACTGGCACTTACAGGGAAACTTGCCAGAAAACCCAGATCCTTAAATCAAGATTTATGTACAAGGATCTGGGTTCCAGGAAAGTTCTCAGCTCATGAGTCAAAAGTTTCCCAATTGCAACAGTCAAGTTTTAGGGAGGAAGGGGGCTCTGAGATTGCTCTTGGTAAACTGTCAGAGTGTAGTAAATAAAAAATTAAAATTCAGTACATTGATGGAATGCTATGAGACTGATGTGGTGATAGGAGTGGAATCGTGGTTGAGAGAAGGGGTGGGTAATAGAGAAGTATTTCCAGCAGGGTATACAGTCTATCGTAGAGACCGATGAGATAAAATGGGAGGGGGATGTTTATTCTGGTGAAGGAAACTTATTGTTCACATGCATGGTTTACCGATGAAAAGGATGAAATATTAGGGATAAAATTAGTTCGTGATAATATGAAGGCGGTGGGAATTATAGGAACATATAGGCCTGGAAGAGAGGAAAGAGACATGGAAATATTTGAGAAAATAATAGACTATACTCATAAAAACAATAATAAAGATATGGTAATAATTGGGGGGAGATCTAAACTTGCCTGAAGTTGAATGGAATGGAGCTGCAAGTGAAGCCCATGAACAGAAACTGGCAAATAAGTTAATTTGGGAGGGAGATTTACACAAGTAGTACAAGAACCGACTCGCCTCAATAACTTGCTAGATGTATGCTTGGTTAAACCATGGGAAATTGATGATAAAACTGAGTTTATTGAAGGAATAGATGACCATTACGCTGTAATAATGGATCAATCAATCAATCAATCAATCAATCAATCAATCAATCAATCAATCAATCAATCAATCAATCAATACTGATCTGCATTTAGGGCAGTCGTCCAGGTGGCAGATTCCCTATCTGTTGCTTTCCTAGCCTTTTCCTAAATGATTTCAAAGAAATTGGAAATTTATTGAACATCTCCCCTGGTAAGTTATTCCAATCCCTAAATCCCCTTCCTATAAATGAATATTTGCCCCAGTTTGTCCTCTTGAATTCCAACTTTATCTTCATATTGTGATCTTTCCTACTTTTATAAACGCCATTCAAACTTATTCGTCTACTAATGTCATTCCACGCCTTCTCTCCGCTGACAGCTCGGAACATACCACTTAGTCGAGCAGCTCTTCTTCTTTCTCTCAATTCTTCCCAACCCAAACATTGCAACATTTTTGTAACGCTACTCTGTTGTCGGAAATCACCCAGAACAAATCGAGCTGCTTTTCTTTGGATTTTTCCCAGTTCTTGAATCAGGTAATCCTGGTGAGGGTCCCATACACTGGAACCATACTCTAGTTGGGGTCTTACCAGAGACTTATATGCACTCTCCTTTACATCCTTACTACAACCCCTAAACACCCTCATAACCATGTGCAGAGATCTGTACCCTTTATTTACAATCTCATTTATGTGATTACCACAATGAAGATCTTTCCTTATATTAACACCTAGATACTTACAATGATCCCCAAAAGGAACTTTCACCCCCATCAACGCAGTAATTAAAACTGAGAGGACTTTTCCTATTTGTGAAACTCACAACCTGACTTTTAACCCCGTTTATCAACATACCATTGCCTGCTGTCCATCTCACAACATTTTCGTGGTCACGTTGCAGTTGCTCACAATCTTGTAACTTATTTATCACTCTATAGAGAATAACATCATCCGCAAAAAGACTTACCTCCGATTCCACTCCTTTACTCATATCATTTATATATATATATATAAGAAAACATAAAGGTCCGATAATACTGCCTTGAGGAATTCCCCTCTTAATTATTACAGGGTGAGATAAAGCTTCACCTACTCTAATTCTCTGAGATCTATTTTCTAGAAATATAGCAACCCATTCAGTCACTCTTTTGTCTAGTCCAATTGCACTCATTTTTGCCAGTAGTCTCCCATGATCCACCCTATCAAATGCTTTAGACAGGTCAATCGCGATACAGTCCATTTGACCTCCAGAATCCAAGATATCTGCTATATCATGCTGGAATCCTAGCAGTTGAGCTTCAGTGGAATAACCTTTCCTAAAACCGAATTGCCTTCTATCGAACCAGTTATTAATTTCACAAACATGTCTAATATAATCAGAAAGAATGCCTTCCCAAAGCTTACATACAATGCATGTCAAACTTACTGGTTTGTAATTTTCAGCTTTATGTCTATCACCCTTTCCTTTATACACAGGGGCTACTACAGCAACTCTCCATTCATCTGGTATAGCTCCTCCGACCAAACAATAATCAAATAAGTACTTCAGATATGGTACTCTATCCCAACCCATTGTCTTTAATATATCCCCAGAAATCTGATCAATTCCAGCCGCTTTTCTAGTTTTCAATATTTGTATCTTATTGTAAATGTCATTGTTCTCATATGTAAATTTTATTACTTCTTTGGCCTTAGTCTCCTCCTCTATCTCGACATTATCCTTGTAACCAACAATCTTTACATACTGCTGACTGAATACTTCTGCCTTTTGAAGATCCTCACATACACACTCCCCTTGTTCATTAATTATTCCTGGAATGTCCTTCTTGGAACCTGTTTCTGCCTTAAAATACCTATACATACCCTTCCATTTTTCACTAAAATTCGTATGACTGCCAATTATGCTTGCGATCATGTTATCCTTAGCTGCCTTCTTTGCTAGATTCAATTTTCTAGTAAGTTCCTTCAATTTCTCCTTACTTCCACGGCCATTTCTAACTCTATTTCTTTCCAGTCTGCACCTCCTTCATAGTCTCTTTATTTCTCTATTATAATAAGGTGGGTCTTTACCATTCCTTACCATCCTTAAAGGTACAAACCTGTTTTTGCATTCCTCAACAATTTCTTTAAACCCATCCCAGAGTCTATTTACATTTTAATTTACCATTTTCCTCCGATCATAGTTACTTTTTAGAAACTGCCTCTTGCCTGCTTTATCAGCCATATTGTACTGCCTAACAGTCCTACTCTTAAGACCTTCCTTTCTATCACATTTATTTTTAACTACGACAAAAACAGCTTCATGATCACTAATACCATCTATTACTTCAGTTTCCCTATAGAGCTCATCTGGTTTTATCAGTACGACATCCAGGACATTTTTCCCTCTGGTTGGTTCCATCACTTTCTGAATCAGCTGTCCTTCCCATATTAACTTATTTGCCATTTGTTGGTCATGCTTCCTGTCGTTCGCATTTCCTTCCCAATTGACATCTGGCAAATTCAGATCAGATGTAGGACTCATACCAAAAATGCTTAATAAGAGGGTCACACAAGACAAGAAATTATACAGAAAAACTAAAGTTGATGAATTTGAGACTTACCTATAATCACAATTCAGCTGTTGGATAAGTGAAGGGAGTAATGTGGATACACTTTGGGCTAAATTTAAAGGAATCATTTGGGAAGGAGAGAAGATATTTGTACCTGTTAAGAAGGGTAAAATGACCTCAGACCCTGTTTATTATAGGCCTACAAGGGAAATAAGGAAATTATAAAGAAAATGTAGAATAGTAAACAGGAAAATCAAAGAGGGTAGGGTGAATAGAGAAACTAGAAAACAGCTAATGAAGGAACTGAATAGAGTGAAAAAGGAAGCAAAAGAGAAATATATGAATGGCATACTTCAAGAGGGTAATGACCACAAAGGGAAATGGAAAAAAAGCTGTATTCATATATTAGGAATCAAAAATGAAAAGGAATCCAAATTCCTACAATGGTGGGAGAAGGTGGTGAACACTATTTAACAGATACTGAGAAAGCAAATCTATTTAGTAGGGAATTCAGGGATTCAATAGAAGATTGTCAGGAGTTGGAAACCGTAACAGAAGATAGAGAGGGAGAAACACATAGAGCAACAAGAAGCTTCTCATTCACAAATGAAGATATTTACATAGAAATCCAACTGCTTCAGCAAGGAAAAGCAGCAGGAAGTGATCAAATTACTGGGGAGTTATTAAAGACAATGGGATGGTACATAGTGCCTTATTTAAAATATCTCTTTGACTGTGTCATACATAATAGTGTAATATCAAACGAATGGAAGGAATCTATAATATTACCAATTTATAAAGGAAATGGTGATAAAAGGAAACCAGAGAACTACAGACCAATCAGCCTAACCAGTATAGATGTAAAATACTGGAGAGTATAATATCAAAGTACATCAGAGGGATATATGATGATAAAAATTGGTTCATGAGGAGCCAGTATGGATTTAGAAAGAAATTTTCTTGTGAGGCACAACTGGTGGTATTTCAGCAGGACATATCAGATCATTTGGATTCAGGAGGCCAGTTACATTGCATAGCCATAGATCTTTCCAAAGCCTTTGATAGAGTGGAACATGGAATATTATTAAAGAAATTGGAGGGAATAGGATTGGACATAAGGGTTATACGTTGGATAAAAACATTTCTAAATTCAAGGGTTCAGAAAGTCAAAGTAGGAAATAACGTATCGCAGGAAGGGAAAGTTTGGAAGGGAATTGCACAGGGTATTATAATCGGTCCGTTACATTTCTTAATACACGCAAATGATTTAGGGAACAATATGATATCAAAAATAAGATTTTATACAGATGACATATTTGTATATAGGGAAATGAATAGCATTGAGCATTGTTCAGAATTACAAAGGGACCTTGAGAGTATCCAACAATGGGTTGACGAAAATAATATGAAGGTTAATGGAAGCAAATCAACTGTTACAACATTTACAAACAGGAGCTTTAAAACTGAATTTGAATATACTTTGGATGAGGTAGTTGTCCCAAAAGATGGCAAGTGCAAATACTTAGGTGTGAGATTTGAAAGTAATTTGCACTGGAAGGGTCATGTTGATGACGTTGTTGGGAAAGCATACAGATCGTTACATGTCATAACGAGGCTACGTAAAGAAAGGTACAAAGAATTAAAAGAAAAAGTTACTTAAGTATGGTTCGTCCATTATTGGAACATGCAAACAGTGTTTGGGATCCTCACCAAGAATACCTAACAAAAGAAATAGATAGTGTGCAGAGGAAAGCAGTAAGGTTTATAACAGAGGATTTCAGGAGAAAAAGTAGTGTATAAGGAATGTTAGAGTAACTAGGGTGGGAAACTTTAAGTAAGAGAAGGTAGAAAACTAGACTTATAGGATTATATAGAGATTATACAGGAGAAGAAGCATGGGGAAAATTCCGTGAGAGGCTTCAGTTGGAAATTAATTATATCGGCAGAACTGACCACAAGTATAAAATTAGAAGGAATTTTAGCAGAAGCGACTGGGGTAAATTTTCATTCATTGGGAAGGGTGTGAAGCAGTGGAACAGTTTACCAGGGGTTGTGTTTGATCCTTTTCCAAAATCTGTACATATATTCAAGAAGAGAATAAACAGCAACAGAGAAAATAAATGAAATGTTAGAGAGCATTCGACCAGTGCAGGTTATTGTAAATAAAAAATGTGTGTGAATAAATTAATTCCATCCCCTGGTCTATAGAGTTTGGACAGCCGAAGTAGGGGATTGCCTGTAGGGGAGAAGTACAGTGGGGACTTCGAGGGCCCTGGGACCACTACGGTACCTGTGAAGGTCCTTCAGGAACTCTGAAAAGTGGCAGCAAAAGGGGCTCTGGTTAAAACGCAGCAGGTCGTTATGCTACTTAGGTTCCAAAATGGGTAAAAAAAAGTAAATAAGTAAATAAATGCAATGTAAATTTTAATCTTATACCAGTTGTATAGTATTATTTGAAGTAATTCCACATACTGTATATGAGTTGACTGTGTTTGTAAGTACAGGAGATATTATAAGTAGAATTTTGTAAACAATATAAATTTATTAAGGTTGAGCTGTGTGTTTAATAGAAAAAAATGGTAGAGTAAATTGTATATTATTGTATTCTAGGGAAATTTTCTTCTTCTCTTGTTAATTTAAAATTTAGTGCTTGACAATAATGTATTTTAGTGTATAATTTGCCACCGAGGTAGACACCTCATGTGCAAATAAAGAGATTTTGATTTGATTACTATCGGTTCACTTCAAATTTCATTTCCATTCAACTGGCAATATTACCGGAACCGTTGTAGCTCCCTCCTTACTCCTGACCCCGTAAAACCAAGTGTCACTAAAAGTTTCGCAGATAATGTGTGATCAACTGAAGAGTGGCCGTTGACACCACGCTGGACAACAAAAAGCATTCAGTGATGTACTAAAGTCAGACTTGAAGAAATGCTGCATCAGCACACACATAATCACATTTCAGTTGAGAACTGTAGTGTAGATACGTTATATTAGTATCTCGCCTGCTATATTCGTGTGTAGATCCCGGTACCTTTGTGTATGGTAACTCCTTCGATACTTTAGCATTTAACCAAATGGCAGGTTTCATTTCTATTAGAGCACAGTAGCATAAAGTAGTACTAATAACAACCTGTCTATGTGTTCAACTTTGTTTGTAATCCTTGAGTAGTTCTTGCGAATTTCAAACTTTAGTCCTCATTGTAATTTCCATTTCTGTTTGGGCTTAGTAATAACCTGTTGTAATTAGGATGCGTCTGAACGTAGTTGAAAATTATTGTAGTATCTGAACGTAGTTTAAATTATTGGAGTGTATTATAGTATCTTATTAGAAATGAGTGTGTTTATTCTATTACCGTGAAATATTTATGTAATATAGTACGGTATCAGTAGTAAGTTTCTTACTAGAATTCTGTTGTAGTAATTAGGGTAAACTTAAATGCAGTTTAGAAGTGTGTAATTCATGTGTATTACTTTCAGTGTCCGGCTCTATAGCTAAATGGTTAGCGTGCTGGCCTTTAGTCACAGGGGTCTTGGGTTCGATTCCCTGCAGGGCTGGAATTTTAACCACCATTGGTTAATTTCGCTGGCACGGGGGCTGGGTGTATGTATCGTCTTCAACATAATTCCATCTTCATCAAGATGCGCAGGTCGCCTACGGGGTCAAATAAAAAGACCTGCCCCTGGCGAGCCGAACTTGTCCTCGGACACTCCCGGCACTAAGGGCCATCCGCCATTTCATTCATTACTTTCGGTTTTCAGTAATTAACAGCAATCTTCATTCTGTACTAAGTAGTATTGTGGTGTAGTAGTAGCCTATATTAATTACCTTATTGTCGTGTGATCTTTATGAAGTCTCCTAGACAATATTACTTCCCTTTCATTTTTATTTTGCACAGAATAAGCTATTTTATTTTTTCTTGTCTTTTCAATATTCTGTAAAGAATGGTTAAGGAGTGTAAGTGTAGGAACTGTGGGTGTGGCCATTCATTAAGGAGTATGAGGGAGGAGTTGGAGAGTTTGAGGGAGATAATTAGGATTCTCTCAGAGGACAGGAAGGGAAGTAGGCCTCCCTCAAAATATGTACAGGATACAGTAGGTGTAAAAGAGGGATGGGAAGGAAAAGGTGGGATTGTAGAAGACAGGTGGTCTAATGTTTTAAGGGGAAGGAGATTGCAGGCTACAGGCTCTATTGAAAATCTACAGCCTGTTTCCAGTCATTCGACCAGGTCAGGAATGGAATGAATGAAGCTCCATCTAGCGGCGAGGATAGGAATTGTGCCGGCTGCCGAAGCCTGTCGCACTCCCCTGGGGCAATGATTAACGAATGACAGATGAAATTAAATGATATTGGTGAAAATTGCTGGAATGAATTATGACAGGGAAAACCGGAGTACCCGGAGAAAAACCTGTCCTGCATCCACTTTGTCCAGCACAAATCTCACACGGAGTGACCGGAATTTGAACCACGGAACCTAGCGGTGAGGGGCCGGCGCGCTGCCGCCTGAGCCACGGAGGTTGCTAAGGGCTCTCTTCAGGATCAGAATTCAGGACAGGTGTCTCTGAGAAATCGGTACGAGTCACTGCATGTAGAACAGCCAAGGGAAGATGAGGAACAGGGAACTGTTGCTGAGAAATGTGGAAGTAGGAGAAGGGAAAGGTAGGAAAGGAAAATGTGGAGTAGTGAATAGGAAAAGACAGGTGGAACGGTGTCATGGCAGGGAGAAAAGGGAGGAGGAAGTAGTTTGTGCAGCTGTCAGGAAAGATAGGGCTGACCAGGTGGGGAGGGGATCAAATGAGGTGGGTAGGGTTAAGCTCTGGTCATGGCGGATTCCATTGTTAGACATGTGGGGAAAGTGTGTGCAGGAAGGGGAAACAGGGTAGAGTGTTATCCAGGAACTAGGTTGAGGCAGATCTTGAGCAAAGTAGAAGAGAAGCAGGAGGGAAAGGAGAAGGTGGTAGTGTTTCACGCTGGTACTAACAACGTGAGACAAGCAGGTATAAGTTCCAACATAGGTGGGGAAGTGTGGGATGTGGTAAATGCATCACGGGTGAATTTTAAGGAAGCAGAGATTATCAGTGGAATATTGTGTACGAGGGATACTGACTGGAGGGTGATTGGGGATTTAAATGAGACTATTGAGTGGGTATGTGGGAAATTGGGAGTGAGATTTCTAGATCGTAATGGGCGGGTAGAAGATACGGACCTGCACTCAGATGGCCTTCACTTGAACCGTAGTGGTACACATAAGTTAGGAAATTTGTCTAGAAGGGTTATAGGGAGGTACGTTTAGGGAAACGGGGTGGCCTAGGGAGCGGTGATAAGGGGAACTGGAAGTCAAGTAGGGATGACATAATAATGTTAGTGCTCAACTGTAGAAGTTTTGTAAAGAAAGGAATAGAATTAAGTAATTTAACAGATATATACTTACCAGATATTGTAATATGAGTTGAATCATGGCTGAGAAATGATATAATGGATGCAGAAATATTCTCATGGAACTGGAGTGTGTATCGTAGAGATAGGATAGGTATGGTAGGAGGAGGAAGAATTCATTCTTGTGAAAGAAGAATTTGTAAGCTTCGAAAAGGCTAAAGATGACACACATGAAATTCTAGGTGCAAGGCTCATCTCTAAAGATAATAAGCAACTTGATATATTTGGAGTGTATAGACCGGAAAATGGTAGCACCGGCGTTGATTCAGAGTTATTTGATAATATAATCAGCTATGTGGGAAACGATATGGAAAGGAACGTAGCGGGTTATCTCAATTTACGAAATGTCAATTGGGAAGGTAATGCGAATGACAGGAAGCATGACCAACAAATGGCAAATAAGTTAATATGGGAAGGGCAGCTAATTCAGAAAGTGATGGAACCAACCAGAGGGAAAAATATCCTGGATGTCGTACTGATAAAACCAGATGAGCTCTATAGGGAAACTGAAGTAATAGATGGTATTAGTGATCATGAAGCTGTTTTTGTGGTAGTTAAAAATAAATGTAAAAGAAAGGAAGGCATTCCAATTAGGACTATTAGGCAGTGCCATATGGCTGATAAAACAGTTATGAGGGAGTTTTGAAAAAGTAACTATGATCGGTGGAAAACTGTAAATTAAAATGTAAATAGACTCTGGGATGGGTTTAAAGCAATTGTTGAGGAATGTGAAAACAGGTTTGTACCTTTAAAGAAGGTAAGGAATGGGAAAGATCCACTATATTATAACAGAGAAGAAAAGAGACTAAGAAGGAGGTGAAGATTGGAAAAAAAAAATGAGTTAGAAATGGCTGTGGAAGTGAGGAGAAATTGAAGGAACTTGCTAGGAAATTGAATCTTGCAATGAAGGATAACATGATGGCAAGTATAATTGGCAGTCATACAAATTTTAGTGAAAAACAGATGAGTATGTATAGGTACTGTACCAGGAAATGATTGAGGGGCCAGAACATGTGAAGGATCTCAGGTAGTGTTGGGTTTCTTATTGGAGCAGGTACAGAGACGGATAGTATCGCAGGACGAATAATAGATGGTAAAAATCTTTTTGATAGAATTTATTAAAAATATTCACAAAAAATCACCCTGCAATTGGAATTTCAAACTCAAATTTCCAGCCAATATTTTCCAAAAAGTGCAAAATAAAAGATCGATGCTATTATCTTCTGAGGCGTCTACTTGCTTAAGGATGTCCAAAATAAATATTAGTCTTTTATGGATCATATACACCCTACAGTTCATCTAATATGAATTCAAATACAAATAATATCACTTTGCATCTTGAATTTTATCAAGTTCATCACTTATGGTGCTGACCTACAGTCTTTCTAATATTTTGAATATAAAATGAATACACACTGTCATGAATAAGTTGATAGATTAAATGAAAATATTTGATCTCTTGCTGTATGTCTCTACAGTACATTTAAGTTGAAAAATGAAATAAATAGTGCACTTGTAAATCCTAAAGTTCATCTATGTGAAGTTAATTCAATTAATTAATGATTTTGAAAAGGAATTTACAGTCTAAAAACAAGATATGAAACTCTCTTGAATGATCATAAATTACGAGCTGATTTTCACACGAAGCACTTGTTAGAGCACTATAATTAACTGACTGCTTTGTAAAAAGTCAGTCAGTAGGATTACTCACTCAGAATACCGCTCACAAGTGTTGGAGTTGTGCTGTACTGCGGCTCGGTGCCTGGAACATTCCGCAGTGTGCAGCCAAGGCTCGAACTCAGCACCGGCGGCGTTCAGTGAAGATACCCCGTTAATCTCCCTCGTCGACGTCACTCGATGGGTACCATAACTGAAGAAACAACGTAGGAATCGACGTTCGATGCAGCAGAATATCACAGCACTTTGCCAAGATTTCCGTTGTTCTTTGAGGTAATGTCGAAACACGGAAAGTTCAATTGGCACTATAGAGCTCTCAAATATCACCAACACAAGTTGTAACGCACAGTTCTATTCTTATATTAATTTTACGGTGTTGAATTAGAATTCACAGTCCAAACTACGGAAAACAGCGTTTTTACACTGACTGACAGAGCAAATGCAACACCAAGAAGGAGTGGTCAGAACTTTATGCCAATTGCAGGGTAGACTGACGTCACTGAGGTATGCTCATGATGTGAAATGCGCCGCTGTGCTGCGCACGTAGCGAACGAAAAATGGGACACGGCGTTGGCGAATGGCCCACTTCGTACCGTGATTTCTCAGCCGACAGTCATTGTAGAACGTGTTGTCGTGTGCCACAGGACACGTGTATAGCTAAGAATGCCAGGCCGCCGTCAACGGAGGCATTTCCAGCAGACAGACGACTTTACGAGGGGTATGGTGATCGGGCTGAGAAGGGCAGGTTGGTCGCTTCGTCAAATCGCAGCCGATACCCATAGGGATGTGTCCACGGTGCAGCGCCTGTGGCGAAGATGGTTGGCGCAGGGACATGTGGCACGTGCGAGGGGTCCAGGCGCAGCCCGAGTGACGTCAGCACGCGAGGATCGGCGCATCCGCCGCCAAGCGGTGGCAGCCCCGCACGCCACGTCAACCGCCATTCTTCAGCATGTGCAAGACACCCTGGCTGTTCCAATATCGACCAGAACAATTTCCCGTCGATTGGTTGAAGGAGGCCTGCACTCCCGGCCGGCGTCCGCTCAGAAGACTACCATTGACTCCACAGCATAGACGTGCACGCCTGGCATGGTGCCGGGCTAGAGCGACTTGGATGAGGGAATGGCGGAACGTCGTGTTCTCCGATGAGTCACGCTTCTGTTCTGTCAGTGATAGTCACCGCAGACGAGTGTGGCGTCTGCGTGGAGAAAGGTCAAATCCGGCAGTAACTGTGGAGCGCCCTACCGCTAGACAACGCGGCATCATGGTTTGGGGCGCTATTGCGTATGATTCCACGTCACCTCTAGTGCGTATTCAAGGCACGTTAAATGCCCACCGCTACGTGCAGCATGTGCTGCGGCCGGTGGCACTCCCGTACCTTCAGGGGCTGCCCAATGCTCTGTTTCAGCAGGATAATGCCCGGCCACACACTGCTCGCATCTCCCAACAGGCTCTACGAGGTGTACAGATGCTTCCGTGGCCAGCGTACTCTCCGGATCTCTCACCAATCGAACACGTGTGGGATCTCATTGGACGCCGTTTGCAAACTCTGCCCCAGCCTCGTACGGACGACCAACTGTGGCAAATGGTTGACAGAGAATGGAGAACCATCCCTCAGGACACCATCCGCACTCTTATTGACTCTGTACCTCGACGTGTTTCTGCGTGCATCGCCGCTCGCGGTGGTCCTACATCCTACTGAGTCGATGCCGTGCGCATTGTGTAACCTGCATATCGGTTTGAAGTAAACATCAATTATTCATCCGTGCCGTCTCTGTTTTTTCCCCAACTTTCATCCCTTTCGAACCACTCCTCCTTGGTGTTGCATTGTCACTGTCAGTCAGTGTATATACACACAGTTTATGGAATTAAGATTTAACACTGCCACAATTCATAACTGTCAATAATTATGTCTGAGGTTCGACCGTCGAATAATAATCACAGTTCATAAGCACTTGAAAATGTTATTGACAACAGTTTTTACCACAGTCTCTGAAATAATACTGTTCGAAGATTAAGGCGATTTTATTGCTGAATTTACACCACACGAGTCTGTACTTTTTAATATAGTCATAAAAAGTCCTTAATGTTCACTGAGTTTCTCGTAGGAGTGATCGAAAGATCGAGAAAGTGCACAAGAAAAGTAGTTACTTCTAGCCCTGTTATTGGACGAATGTCTAGTGAAATAATGTCTCACACAGTTCACTGTTATACTATTGGAGGAAAAATACGTCTCAGATTGATTAAAATGGTCTCAAATTAGGATTTCAGTTCACCACACGTAATGACTTAGAATATTGTCACAGTTCAAAGATATTGTTCGGAATTACGTAAAATTGGCAAAGTTCACAATGTCGTATACTGATCGGTAAAACACTTGACACTTCAATTTACTTTTTCATTCATAGCTTCACTCAGTTAATACACTTCTGAGTATTATCTAACGACAATTTAGTTGGAGAAACTTTTAGAATATTTCCGTCGTCGCGGCGCGGCAGAAACTTGACTTACGACGTCTTCGTACTATTTCAACGTGTTCGAGTGTGACCATTACCATGTCCTCGCGGATCGCGACGGAGCATACTACCCTTCATAAATGCAGAACACACTTACTGCACACTGGCTATAACCTTGGTTCACTGACCTATTTATACCAGTCTGCGAGCAGCGCTCGGAATCAGGTGATGAAGGGGTGATAATTCCTTCCGAATTTTAACCTTTTATTTTTCGGAAACCACTGGACGGATTGAAATTTGCAGGGTTTCACTTCCAGAATATTGGCTACAATTCAGCGTTGATCTCATGTTAATTGGTCCAGGCGTTAAAAAGTTCATAAAATAATTGTCGAGAGAATTCTGAAGGGGAGGGAAGCTACAGGCAGCGGTGACGTCACTTGACCTTGCTCGACTTGCGCTCTCCCTCACGCAGGGCAGTGAGAACGAGAACCTTCTCTCACACAGCTGTTCATGCATCGGAACTTAACTGTACGCTCATAAATAAAATTTATAACTCGTATGTGCCAGGGCCTATGCCTTCCTGGTACAGTACATTACGGCAGAAACAGGTTCCAAGAAGGACATTCCAGGAATTAATAATTATTAAATTAATGTCATAATTGTCCTACTTTTCATTACTGTAATATGCAGTATTATTGAATTACATTACTAAACTAGGTACTAGTTTCGGCCTTGGCTGGCCATCTTCAGCCTTATTGTAATACATCTAATAACTAAACAAATGTACAAACACACAACTGACATAAAAACAAATGTACAAAAACACAATTGACATTAAAATCTGGGATGAACTATGTGTAAAATTTGAAAAATAAATTAGGCTCTAAATTCTTAGCATCTGGAGTATGCTCATCATCCAGACTCTTTCTTGCATTAATATTCATAGAATTGTTAGTTCCATCCCTGCTCATCATTACAATTTCAATTGCAAAACGGGAACTGGTAAATGTTAATTCTGTAGTCAGATCAACAATCACCAAAACTACTTAGTTTTGTTAGCAGTATACAAGCCGCTGGACGCCACTGTAATAACCACCAGCTGACGTAGAACTGCTAGGTGGTGTTTCCACATCAACAACGTAAATAAAATGAAATGTTCCTGTAGTGCTTGTTGAAATCTTGCTGAAATGCTGTTGGACATTGTCAAGACGGCACATGAAGATATGGTTAAAAATGAAACATTCTTATATTGTGGCTGGCATAAATTCGCAATTCATTGCGGTGTCTATGAAATTAACCTGAATAAATGATAGATAAAATTAATGAATTGAAGGAGAAAGTGTGTTAGTCAAATGGCATAGGTTATATGAGACTTACCTCTCGTTGCGGCATGCGGTGCGTGGCCTCTTGTTGTGTGCCTCATATTAACGGTTGTGAGATTCAAAGGAAGAGGAAGGGGCAGGACAAGGAGAGATAGGCGCGGTAAGGGAATGGAGAGGGGGGTGGAGGTGAAGGTGGTGGGGAATTAGGGCGGGGCCGAAGAATGTGGGAAAAAAGATGGCTGTTGGGGAAAAGTGCTATGAATATTATGAAAAACTGATTTATGACTTGTTGGTTTGACGTTTCTAAAAATGGGAATCAGAAGGTTAAATAGAATATTTGCCTTTTCTGAAATGTCATTAAGATTATGATTATGATTCGGGTTAAAATATTGATCTATATGTATGAAGCAGCTTTCAGTAATGTTAATGATGATGTTGTTGATGATTTTGAGAATTTCCATAACTTGTTTTATGTCTGAGAATTTGTGATTATAGGCATGCATATGTTGTCCTACAGCTGAAAATTTATTGAACTTCAGGGCATTAGCGTGTTCCGAGTACCTTATATTAAAATTCCTCCCGGTCTGGCCGGTGTAAGAAGAATTACAACTGTTGCAAATAATCCTGTATACTCCTGATTTTGAAAACCTATTGAACTTGTTTATGGATGTGGCATTGTGTAAGACTTGTGCTTTCCTATTGTTGGTTTTGAAAACTACTTTTACATCGTGCTTTGTAAAGATGTTGGTGACTCTTTGTTCGTTGAACGTAAAGATAGAAAGGGAGGAGATATTTTGTTTATCTTTTATCAAAGTGGTAGAGGGGCGATATTTATATTTATTGATTATTTTTTCAATAAAGAAACTGTTGTATCCAGTAGATTTGGCTATATTACGAATGGTGTTCAACTTATTTTTCAGGTCTCTTTTAGACATTGGAACATTGAAGGCTCGGTACACCATGCTGTTGTACGCTGCTCGTTTGTGAATTTGGGGGTGTGAAGAATCTTGACGGTTTGTAGTGCCATATAATAGTTAAGTCTAAAAAATTAATTTTCCGTTCGATTTCGGATTCAAGTGTGAATTTTATATGCGGGTCAATGTTATTTAGATGAATGAGGGTGGTAGCAGCGCCTGTGATGCTCTCATCCATAATTACTATGGTGTCATCTACATATCTTGCCTAGAAAAGGATGTTATCAAAGTTTTATTATTATCAATTTTGGCGTGTTCCAAAAATCCACGTAAATCTCGGCTAAGGTACCCGAGGCCGGCGATCCCATAGCCAATCTTTCTTACTGATTAATTTTAGCATAGACATGAAATCCCGTATTTCTAATACACTTAGGCTGCTGTATTTGCTTACACTGTTTAGAATGATGGGGTATAACTTGGAGATTTGTATGCTAGGATACATGTTTACAATATCGAATGAGTGGAGAGAATGGATTGAATGTTAAACTTTTTAAAATTATCAATCAATTCTTTAGTGTTTTTGATGCTTTATATAACGGACTCGACCCATAGTTAATGATCGCATGAATGATGACGCCGGTTTTCTTTCTTTCTTATTATATTAGACATGTTTGCAAAATTAATAGTTCATTTGATAGAAGGCACTTTGGTTTTAGGAAATTTTTTTCCACTGAATTCAATTTATAGGGTTCCAGCAAGATATAGCAGGTATCTTGGATTCAGGAGGTCAAACGGACTGTAATACAACTGACCTATCTAAGGCATTTGATAGGGTAGATCATGGGAGACTACTGGCAAAAATGAGTGCAATTGGACTAGACAAAAGAGTGACTGAATGGGTTGCTATATTTCTAGAAAATAGATCTCAGAGAATTAGAGTAGGTGAAGCTTTATCTGACCCTGTAATAATTAAGAGGGGAATTCCTCAAGGCAGTATTATCGGACCTTTATGTTTTCTTATATATATAAATGATATGAGTAAAGAAGTGGAATCGGAGGTAAGTCTTTTTGCGGATGATGTTATTCTCTATAGAGTGATAAATAAGTTACAAGATTGTGAGCAACTGCAACGTGACCACGAAAATGTTGTGAGATGGACAGCAGGCAATGGTATGTTGATAAACGGGGTTAAAAGTCAGGTTGTGAGTTTCACAAATAGGAAAAGTCCTCTCAGTTTTAATTACTGCGTTCATAGGGTGAAAGTTCCTATTGGGGATCATTGTAAGTACCTAGGTGTTAGTGTAAGGAAACATCTTCATTGGGGTAATCACATAAATATGCTTGCAAATAAAGGGTACCGTACAGATCTCTGCACATGGTTATGAGGGTACTTAGGGGTTGTAGTAGGGGACGTAAAGGAGAGGGCATATAAGTCTCTTGTAAGACACCAACTAGAGTATGGTTCCAGTGTATGGAACCCTCACCATGATTACTTGATTCAAGTGGTGCAGAGCGGTTCACAGTTGACAATATGGTGTTGTCCAAAGGAATTTGTGCAGTAGTTCTCTGGGACAATCAATATCTAAAATGGAATACTTCAAAAAGCCAGGGAAGGACCGAGTGAGAAAGTAAACTGTATCAAGGGAGGGGCCTGTGTGGGGAGTATCATCGTTTGTTTCCTGTGCTGAGGAGGAATGAGTTAACATTTGTGCAATACACAAAGAAGTCACCTTCTACATTCCATTATATCCTCAGTAAAGTCCAGGATGCTCTAGAGCAGCTACGGTAGCTGTGAAGGCCCTTCAGGAACTCTGAAAAGTGGTGGCAAAAGGGGCTCTGGTTAAGACGCAGCAGGTCGTTATGCTACTTAGGATCCAGAACGGGTAAAAAAAAAAAAAAGTAAATAAATAAATGCAATTGAAATATTAATCTTATACCAGTTGTATAGTATCATTTGAAGTAATTCCACATACTGTATATCAGTTGACTATATTTGTAAGTAGTACAGGAGATATTATAAGTAGAATTTTGTAAACAATATAAATTTATTAAGTATGAGCTGTGTGTTTAATAGAAAACATTGTTAGCGTAAATTGTATAATATTGTATTATAGGAAAATTTTCTTCTCTTGTTAATTTAATATTTAGTGCTTGACAATAATGTATTTTAGTGTTCCATTTGCCACCGAGGTAAACCCCTCATTTGCAAATAAAGAGATTTTGATTTGATTTGATATTCAAACGTTTTGGTTGACGTACCCCCCAAATCATTCATACCCCCCGAAGTACAAGTATACTGCGATTATACCAGAAATAACAAATGAAATGAAATGAAATGGCATATGTCTTTTAGTGCCGGGAGATCCCAGGACGGATCTGGCTCGCCAGGTGCAGGTTTTTTATTTGACTCCCGTAGGTGACCTGCGGATCGTGATGAGGATGAAATGATGATGAAGACAACATATACACTCAGCCCCCATGCCAGGAAAATTTACTAATGATGATTAAAATTCCCGACCCTGCTGGGAATCGAACCTGGGACCCCAGTGACCAAAGGCCAGCACGCTAACCATTTAGCCATGGAGCCGGACAAGAAATAACAAATGATTGTTGCTGGGTGCTAAACAATGATCATCATCATCTTCCGCAGCTTATCCCACTTGCTCAGGGTCCCTGCATGCACAGAGGCATGAAAGAGTTGTGGCCGGGGATTTAAGGTCACATGCCCTTCCTGTCACTACAGGATTTTCAACTTAAAATTCCACCCCAGCAACATCAGGAATCAAACCAAGGTCGCTGGGATGACAGGCAAGCAGCTAAGACAATACTCCACCCTGTTCCCCAATAATAACAATAACGTGTTGCATATATCGTCGCTGGGCAAAGGAAACCTCATAACTCCTTCAGAGTAAAGTTTACAGAAGAAGCCCAGAACCAAGCGGTCAGCAATGGCTGAAGAACTGTTCCTGGCATTTTCACTGCTTGACGATAACCCAGTTATTTATTTATTTTATTTTTTTACAAGTTGTTTTATGTCGCACCGACACAGATAGATCTTATGGTGACGATGGGACAGGAAAGTGCTGGGAGTAGAAAGGATGCGGCCGTGGCCTTAATTAAGGTACAGCCCCAGCATTTGCCTGGTGTGAAAATGGGAAACCACGGAAAACCATCTTCAGGGCTGCTGACGGTGAGGTTCGAACCCACTATCTCCCAAATACTGAATACTGGCCGCACTTAAACGACTGCAGCTATCGAGCTCGGTGCCCAGTTATTTGACCATTACTGACACATATTATAGAATGAATAGTTTGGAAAGGGGACTCTGTAGAGTGATAGAGAAAAGCAGTGAATAAAAACAAGATTTTATTGAAAATGAGCTGACTCAACTCATTTCTGAACTGCTCATGGAAAACAGAAGTTACGATAAATTTGCGTATCCCTTGAGACGACTCCACGTACCTCTAGTGGTACACGTACCACACTTTGAACACCACAGCTTTAGGGAAACAAACAACAAACTGAAGGAAACACATCTCCACATAGGAGAGGCTACTTGTGACTATCAGGTAAAATTATGCTTACTTTAACATCTATTAAAAGCACAATCTGGTATTTATAAAGAATTGTGCAACACAGTAAATAACGGGAATTTATTAAGTAAGCGAGGCTAAGGTGGACCAAAGATGTCAACCTTTAGAAACAGTGGAAAAAAGGTGTAATAGCTGCAAAAAGCCAACAAATCACTTTCATAAACCTTCAAAATTGAAACAAAAGACACATGCAAAAGAGTATTGTTCATCATTGTTCTTTATATCACCAAAGGACCACTTTAACAAGCCTTCAAATATGAAACAAAGGACACACACAAAAAAGGATTGCTCATCATTGTTCTTTGCATCACCAAAGTGTTTCTTATCATTGTTGCATCTGAAGCTCATAACAAAGACGTACTCTGCTCTTCTTGTATATAATTACATCTGAAGCCTCCCCATGATGTTTCAGTTGAGATGGACTTTTGGCATTGATCAGTACCTGAGTTATTTTATTGCATACCAACAGGTATTTCAAAGATGACATATCTTTGAAATGAGGCAATAGATTCATATGAAAATGATAATCATCTCTATCATTATTCTGTTCTTTTAGAAATAACATTTTCTAGGCTATAGCATCCTGCAACGTTTCCTTCCTCTTAAGAATGCATTGCCTAGAATACAAATTAGAAGGAGGATGTGATCCATTGGCTGAATATTTCTTGTCTGGCTCATGAACATTTCCTTCACATTGCTGGAACTGATTTCCATCTACGCTATCCTCGAGTTCATTGTGGTTCACTTAATTAATGTCATTGTCAAATACTTTCAAGTTACTTGAAGTTACACTGGGACTCATTTCTTCCTTCAAACAATACAGTAAGTCGAAGAATGGCCATGTTGACATTTTAAGTTTTTCAGCTGTGTCACTAGAAGTGCATTTCTTAACCTTTTTCAACTCCTCCTTCTAGCTGTCTGTCATATTCTTCCATTTGGTTGGAGCTTTGTCCTCTGAAAAAGAAAAGTCTTAATTCTAAAAAAACAAACTAATTTGTACTGAATAACATTGTACACAAATCAATAAACCTTTCATATTATTTTGTGCATGTGAACAAGTGAGTGAGAGAGCAGGAGAGGTGGGGAGGTGAATGTATTTTATGGGTAAGGAACAGTATGTTATAAAATGTATTTTAACAAAACATTGCTCCTTTTTTTCTGTTTGAGGTACTTGACAACTGGAGCATCATTTACAATGCTGGTGTTTTCTTTCTACATGGGAGCTTTAACTGTCAAACCCATTGTAATGGAGAAACAAGTAAAAGAGCATGTACCAGTGCCCTCTATGGAATGGATGAGACAGTTAAGGGCAGGATTTTGGGACGTGTGGAACTTTCCTAATTGTGTAGGAGCACCTGACGGCAAGCACTATCGTATAAAGTGTCCCTCACATTCTGGATCAAAATACTTAAACCTACAATAAATTTTTCTCAGTTGTACTGCAGGGTATATCCAATCCAAAATACAGATTCATAACAACCGATGCTGGAGCGAAAGGTAGACAAAATGGTTGTGGTACGTTTCCTGCTTCGTCACTGTGCACAAGTCTCGAAAGCAAGAATTTGAATATGCCTACAGACTGCGAACTTCCTACCTCTTCAGAAAAACTTCTGAATGTTCTCATAGCTGATGAGGCATTGTTGTTGTTTGAGTCATCAGTCCATAGATTGGTTAGATGCAGCTCTCCAAGCCACTCTATCCTGTACTAACCTTTTCATATATACGTAACTATTGCATCCTACATCTGTTCTTATCTGCTTGATATACCCCTACCGTTCTTACCACATACACTTCCATCAAAAACCAACTGAACAAGTCCTGGGTGTCTTAAGATGTGTCCTATCATCTTGTCTCTTCTTCTCGTCAAATTTAGCCAAATCGATCTCCTCTAACCAATTTGATTCAGTATATCTTGATTCGTGATTCAATCTATCTATCTCACCTTCAGCATTCTTCTGTAATACCACATTTTAAAAGCTTCTATTCTCTTTCTTTCTGAGCTAGTTATTGTCCATGTTTCACTTCCATACAATACCACACTCCAGATGAAAGTCTTGAAAAACATCTTCCTAATTCCTATATCACTTAAAACTTATCTACTTGAGCCGTATGCTTGAAAAATCAAACACCTGCAAAAACAATTTTCCATTATCATCTGTCCTGAACTCGTAGGCACATAGAATATGCATCTGGTATCCTATATGCAAAATGGTCCATTTTGGGAAAAGACATTGAAACATGTTTACCAAATGCTATAAAAATCATAAAATACTTGTGTTTTCAATAATGTAGTAAGAGAAAAAGATGGGGAAAATGATCCTGTATATAGAGAAATGCATTTCAATGGACTTCAAGGTGCTCCCCTACATAAATATTGGAGAAACAATAGATACACAACCCTAGCAGAAAAGGTCTGTGATAAATTTGCAAACTACTTATAAACACAAAGACTTTTCAAGGGTGATAATGTGTAGAAATAGACCCTATGTGTTATTTTAAACCAAAGACTTTCTTGAAAACATCCAATGATATTTTCATGTCTATTTGAATAGGAAAAATATTTGTCTTCAGTATCCTATATAGATTTGGATTACAGTATAATGTTTCTGCCTGTATAATACACTGACTGACAGTGACAATGCAACACCAAGGAGGAGTGGTTCGAAAGGGATGAAAGTTGGGGAAAAAACAGAGACGGCACGGATGAATAATTGATGTTTATTTCAAACCGATATGCAGGTTACACAATGCGCACGGCATCGACTCAGTAGGATGTAGGACCACCGCGAGCGGCGATGCACGCAGAAACACGTCGAGGTACAGAGTCAATAAGAGTGCGGATGGTGTCCTGAGGGATGGTTCTCCATTCTCTGTCAACCATTTGCCACAGTTGGTCGTCCGTACGAGGCTGGGGCAGAGTTTGCAAACGGCGTCCAATGAGATCCCACACGTGTTCGATTGGTGAAAGATCCGGAGAGTACGCTGGCCACGGAAGCATCTGTACACCTCGTAGAGCCTGTTGGGAGATGCGAGCAATGTGTGGGCGGGCATTATCCTGCTGAAACAGAGCATTGGGCAGCCCCTGAAGGTACGGGAGTGCCACTGGCCGCAGCACATGCTGCACGTAGCGGTGGGCATTTCACGTGCCTTGAATACGCACTAGAGGTGACGTGGAATCATACGCAATAGCGCCCCAAACCATGATGCCGCGTTGTCTAGCGGTAGGGCGCTCCACAGTTACTGCCGGATTTGACCTTTCTCCACGCAGACGCCACACTCGTCTGCGGTGACTATCACTGACAGAACAGAAGCGTGACTCATCGGAGAACACGACGTTCCGCCATTCCCTCATCCAAGTCGCTCTAGCCCGGCACCATGCCAGGCGTGCACGTCTATGCTGTGGAGTCAATGGTAGTCTTCTGAGCGGACGCCGGCCGGGAGTGCAGGCCTCCTTCAACCAATCGACGGGAAATTGTTCTGGTCGATATTGGAACAGCCAGGGTGTCTTGCACATGCTGAAGAATGGCGGTTGACGTGGCGTGCGGGGCTGCCACCGCTTGGCGGCGGATGCGCCGATCCTCGCGTGCTGACGTCACTCGGGCTGCGCCTGGACCCCTCGCACGTGCCACATGTCCCTGCGCCAACCATCTTCGCCACAGGCGCTGCACCGTGGACACATCCCTATGGGTATAGGCTGCGATTTGACGAAGCGACCAACCTGCCCTTCTCAGCCCGATCACCATACCCCTCGTAAAGTCGTCTGTCTGCTGGAAATGCCTCCGTTGACGGCGGCCTGGCATTCTTAGCTATACACGTGTCCTGTGGCACATGACAACACGTTCTACAAATGACTGTCGGCTGAGAAATCACGGTACGAAGTGGGCCATTCACCAACGCCGTGTCCCATTTATCGTTCGCTACGTGCGCAGCACAGCGGCGCATTTCACATCATGAGCATACCTCAGTGACGTCAGTCTACCCTGCAATTGCCATAAAGTTCTGACCACTCCTTCTTGGTGTTGCATTTGCTCTGTCAGTCAGTGTACATAAGAACAAACAAGTTACATTACTGTATGTTATTTTAGGTTAAGAATGCTGTAAATACCAGGCAGGCATCAATTTTTGAAAATGAGAGAGTCTCTCATAGTGAATTGGCACTGCCGGTGGCTCCAAGTAGCCTACGTAGTGGCCTCCACGGTATGCACTAGTCATGCGTCTTGGTAGGTGTGCTCTTTACCAACTGATGAGCCCAATTTAGCACACTGGGGTGAAACGCTGGCAACCAGGAATGAGTTAGCTGGAAAATTTATAATGTCCGATAACGGACTAACTATGTTGGTATTATAAATTTACTCATTCGTGACAAATATTTCAGGTTCCCTATGGGAATCAACATCTATATCATGGGCAACCTGTGGTCAAACCCGTATCAGTCTGTCTGTTTACTTTCCAATGTCATCGCTTGCTGGAGCTTATTTATGTATTCGGAACACGATGTGCTGTACTTCTGACGCACCACAACTTCTGTAGCAATGCAAAGAATGTGAACTAATGAAGTTAATCACTTCAAACCTCTACCAGTTCTCCCACCCCTACAACCATCTTGACATGAGACATATTAGAAGTCTCCAGTAGTGATGTAAAGAATGCACCAGCATCATGTGCTAGCACTAGGGCTGGCACGGAAGGAATGGAGACAGTATTTTAAATACTGTATCACGATACCCGGGGCACTGTGTGAAAAAGAAATGTACCAGGAGTTAAACATGGTGGTTTCAGCACATGAAGAATGTAAACATTTAATGTAACAGAAAATTTTTATTTTCAATTACATCTATGTGTAACACCAAAATTTATTCACCGTGCTATCATTTGTCTGGGATGCGACCAAGTGCGAGAGCACTCTCTTTGGTATGAATAAGCTTACAGTTAGTGTCAGTGCCCAAGCATGAGCAGTAACACCCTATCACATCAACTCAACCCTGGTCACTGCACAGAGTACGGCACTGGCATGGAGTTGAATTGACTTAAACACAAAACAGTGAGTCTAAGCCATCTTGGGTGAGGCTACGTATCTCATGCTGTGTTTTGCTGTGTTCACTTGTAGGTTCAGTCCTACAGCAACTGTAACCGTTAGCAGTATGACATGGTGGATTGACGTAACCCTTGTGGGGTTATCTCCCTTAGGATGCAAATAGTTTCTAGTGTCTTTTGATGTAATAAAAGAATCATGAAATTATAAAAAACTATTCATCAGTTCAGTTCATCTGAGAAAACTAGACAAAACTGTGTAGTATCCCACTTGCTACCATAAAGTATTAGGTATAAAACACAGACCTTAAAGTCTATTGCATTCCCCTAAAAGTGCTAAATTAACAGTGGGGTTCTGGAGTAGGCTCCTCCAAGGCACAGGTACTGGTAGTACCACAGCACCAGTGCCTTGGCACGATGTCTGAAGCAGCACAGGCACTGTGTACACACAGAGCCCATGAAAGCAGGAAGGTTTTCTTCACTAGTCTCCAGTGTTCTCAAATATACTGCGCGTGAAGTGTGAATCACTGAACAGTCCATTATGTAAAAGCAACATTTTACGTTTGATTTTTTATCTACACATTTTAATAATTTTTGTTGTCTACATAAAGTTATGAAGAAAATGAGTGTAAATAAGACAAAATTATGACAAAGATGTTGTGTTTTGCGTCTGCTTGTCTCCAAATGTTTAATTTCTTAATGTTAATGCTTTACATTATTATTATTATTATTATTATTATTATTATTATTATTATTATTATTATTATTATTATTACATTTGAATAACAGATAATGTTCTAGCATAGTGTGTATGTAGTGCACTTAATCATTTGATTAAGTAATTAATTTTACTTGTGCTTCAGTAATAATGGGTATGCCTGAAACAATTCACAGTGATGAAAGAAACTTAATAGTGCACATGACTGCAATGTGTAAGGAAGAGAGATAAAAAGGAAGGCTAGAAGTTCCCACAGAGCAGGCCTCAAACAGGGCTACTTATTTGACTAGAAAAATCTGTATTGCTTATTTCAAAAATAAAGAGTGAGAGAAAAAATGTGAACTCCTCTGGAGAGGAGTTATTAACTCCTGGAAAACATAGGCATGAGTTGCATAAAATATTGATGAATGAAAAGGACAGATGTACTTAAAATCATGAAATACTAAACCACTATGATGTAAAAAGAAATCAGCACCAACAATTTAAAAACTGCTGACTAATGCCATCAAGGAAATTAGGAGAGACACTGTTACATGGAGGGCTAGATATCTTCATCAAATAAGGAAATACATAACTTTCTTTTTATAACTCTGAGTTTCTTCAGTCTGTTGAAACTAAGTTAGGATAAAATAAATTTAGAGAACACCTGAAAAAGAAACCATTATTTAAAGCAGAATGACATATTCTGTTCTTGAAGAAACAGATTCTATCAAATTACAGTTTTAATTATTACTTTTTATTTTATGAGTTGATGAATATCGTTAAGTTAATGTTATTGGCTTTACATCCCACCAACTACTTTTATGGTTTTCGGAGACACAGAGATGCCGGAATTTAGTCCCACAGGAGTTCTTTTATGTGTCAGTAAATCTACTGATACGAGGCTGACATATTTGAGCAACTTCAAATACCACCGGACTGAGCCAGGATCGAACCTGACAACTTCGGGTCAGAAGGCCAGCACCTCAATCATCTGAGCAACTCAGCCCGGCAATATCGTTGAGAAGTGTAAAATATTTATGTTAAAACTCTGTCTAAAAAATGAAATTTCACGAGGGTAAATCTATTGTTCTTCAGGACACAACATGGATTCATACTAATTATAAAGTAGAGAAATGTTGTCAATGTAATGAGGTGGCAGGTGGTGTTCTGTCCCATAGTAGTGACCGAAGCCTGATTATATCCCACGTGGGAGGTGACATGAGTTTCATACCAAGTGCGGTGAACATCTTCCAGGCTACAAGTAAATCTGGTGATTACCCTGATGAGACGAATTCTATGTACCAAGAAAATTGAGTGTAAGAAGCTCATCCACAACCATTTACCCAAATTTGTTATTGTCATGGATCATTCAATAATAATGAACAAGGCACCTAACAGCTTTACTAAAAAGGAAGAATGGCTTACAGACCGGAACAGAAATTTTGATCTGCAACAAACAAAAGTAGAACTTCTCATGATGGTATGCACACATTGACCCAAGCCCATATATAGATATATACTGTTATAGTAAGTTGTACCAAGTGGTGAGATAGATCAAGGTTGTTCTTTATTTTCTCCACTGAAACTTTCTTTTCAGTCTCTGTAGACCATGACATTTTAATGTGGTAAGTGCTAGTTCAGCCAGCCCTCGCCGATATGAAATTGACTGAAACAAAGGAGGCTGTTGTGAAGGGACCAGTTGGGACACAGCAGTATTTAACGGAAAATGAGCCTGGAGTTTCAATTTCTTTAGAGGAACCAGGTATATTGCTCTTAATAAGCAGCACCTTCATAGCTGTAGCACAGTGTTTACAATGTCAGTGTTATTAATTAATACACTTTTAAAAGTAATTAGAAGTACAGTTATTCCTTGCTCCGTTTTGATCCACGAAATTTGTGTTGCTTGATTCCTGCATCTGAAGCTTCTACAAGGTACTAGAACTTGGTTGGGATGTACTGCGATCCATGTCATCTCGAGTGTCTCTTCTACCAGATCTTCATCTTCTAGTTGTTCTTCATTAAATACATTATGTAGCACATCATCTTCTGAAGCCTTTTTTTTTTTCTTTTTTTCAATTGGTTATGGTACAGCCCCAGCATTTGCCTGGTGTGAAAATGGGAAACCACAGAAAACCATTTTCAGGGCTGCCGACAGTGGGGCTCGAACCCACTATGTCCCAGATGCAAGCTCGCAGCTGCGTGCTCTTAACCGCACGGCCAACTCGCCCGGTCTTCTGAAGACTGCAACGACTTGCCTTATGACAAAAGATGACAAAAGATGACAAGATGATGATGGTGGAAATTATGATGATAGTTCCGGCACTGCTATTCCTGGTATGAGTGCAAATCTATGAGAAACCCTTGGAAGAACCAGTACTCCAAATGAAATATCTCCAGGAACAAACAGTACTTCCTTTTCCACTGTCACGAGCAATGGTTCAATAGATGGCATGCAGGGCACACTGACCTGCATATCGAGTCCTTCCAAACTCGGTGCAAAATGGCAGAGAAATGCTGCAAAGTCAAAGAGGAACCTTTGGAAGAAAGCATGAAACACTGGAAAGGCATACAAAACCCATACACAAAGTAAGAAGTTACGGTTCCGGAGGCACATGAAGGCAGGATGTAAAGAAAACTGCAAGCTTCAATGCTCATTAGTAGATGTAGATATTCAGAGGCAATTCACTGCCATTTCAATGAAGCGTAGGTATCGCTATACTCGTGTTGGAGGCAGCATACCTACAAGGCAACATAATCATGCATTTTATTTTTGCCTAAACGGTGAAGTTTCAAGTTTTTAAAATGTTTCTTAAAAACACCCTAGATATTAATGATTGGCCAATCCAAACAGTTCCAGAGAAACATAATAAAGTAATGGAGACTCTGCTTGAGCAAGATCAAAGAGGAAAACATGGCAAATAGAAAACTCTGGATCCACGTATATGTGTACGTATTCGGCAGCATATTGAATCTATTCCTAAAATTGCAAGCTATTACACCTAGGCTGTTACTCCAAGGTAATTCATAGATGGAAGCAGGTCACTTGCTGATATTCATCGGGATTATGTTACCATCTGCGAAGCAGGAAAGGAACCATATGCAAGCTCTGCAGTGTTTCATCGCGTGTTCATGCAAGAATACAATTTATCTCTTCCGTGCCTAAGAAGGATTTATATTGTGCAACATGCGTTGTCTACGAGAACTCTGATTATCAATAAAAGGAACATTTGAAAGCAAAATATGATGACCATTTAGGTGAGAACACTTTGTCCAGAGCAGAAAAGAAATATAACCAAGACAATACTGATAGTATAGTGGCAGTTGTAGTGGCAGCCTTCAGGCTGTTGTACAGTTGCCAAAGGGTGATGTTTCTACATTTTTTAAATGAATCAAAACTAAATGTTTTAAACTGCACCATTTATTACCTCAAGGCAAATGCATGCGATTGCTATGTGCAGGATAAGTCAAATAGCCATAGAGAAGTGAATGAATTAGGTTCATGTGTGTTAATGTATTTAAAGCAGAAGGCTAACACAACCAATGGTGAAGTCATATCTTCTGCTCTGATATCTGAGCCGGCCAAAATAAGAAAAATGTTGGGCCTGTATTTTTGTGCCATTTTTTCTCTTGAAATAAAATCCATAACCCTTGAAGATATGATCAAAAGACATACTCAGCATGAAGGAACTTATTCTCTGACTGAGAAACAGGTGAAATGTCAATTGAGAGGGGGACCTATCTATACCACTGAAGGGTTTATAGTCAATATTCAAGTTGCAAAGAAATATGGTGAACCTTTCTATGTGCAAGAATTATGCCATGAGGATATTTATGATGTGATGCTTCAGTGGTCCGTTCTCATAATCTGACAGCAATGAAACTGACCAATGTGAAAGTTATCAATGGTAAGAGTGATTCTTCATATTCTAAATTTGTTAAGAAGTCCTACAGTGTGAGTTTTTAAGAAGTAACTGTAATTAAGAAAAGGTAGGTAATTGAGGACCCGTCCCTAAGACCAGCATTTTCTTCCAAACTAGGCCTAGCTCCTAAGAAGAAAAAAGACCTGTATGATTTACTGGCAAAGAATCTCAGTGATATGTTAACAAGAACTGAAATCATCTACCCGGATGATACTATTTCAGTATGTTAGGAGACATGGACACCGGTGACATAAGTATCACCTATATGATTCTAATATTACATTTTATTTGTGTCGTACTTTAAGATCAATGCTTGTAGCAATGACATAAATGTGCATGGGGGCTACTTTGAGACTCATAATGTATTTTTGGTAACAGCTAAAATAAATTTGATACACTCATAATTACAGCAATGCGTTATTTTACATGTTCAATCAATCACTCAATCAATCAATACTGATCTGCATTTAGGGCAGTCACCCAGGTGGCAGATTCCCTATCTGTTGCTTTCCTAGCCTTTTCCTAAATGATTTCAAAGAAATTGGAAATTTATTGAACATCTCCCTTGGTAAGTTATTCCAATCCCTAACTCCCCTTCCTATAAATGAATATTTACCCCAGTTTGTCCTCTTGAATTCCAACTTTATCGTCATATTGTGATCTTTCCTACTTTTATAAACGCCATTCAAACTTATTCGTCTACTAATGTCATTCCACGCCATCTCTCCGCTGACAGCTCGGAACATACCACTTAGTCGAGCAGCTCTTCTTCTTTCTCTCAATTCTTCCCAACCCAAACATTGCAACATTTTTGTAACGCTACTCTTTTGTCGGAAATTACCCAGAACAAATCGAGCTGCTTTTCTTTGGATTTTTTCCAGTTCTTGAATCAGGTAATCCTGGTGAGGGTCCCATACACTGGAACCATACTCTAGTTGGGGTCTTACCAGAGACTTATATGCACTCTCCTTTACATCCTTACTACAACCCAAAAGGAACTTTCACCCCATCAACGCAGTAATTAAAACTGAGAGGACTTTTCCTACTTGTGAAACTCACAACCTGACTTTTAACCCCGTTTATCAACATACCATTGCCTGCTGTCCATCTCACAACATTTTCGAGGTTACGTTGCAGTTGCTCACAATCTTGTAACTTATTTATCACTCTATAGAGAATAACATCATCCGCAAAAAGACTTACCTCCGATTCCACTCCTTTACTCATATCATCTATATATATAAAGTAGCTTGTCCTGACTGACTGACTGACTGACTGACTGATTCATCATCGCCGAGCCAAAACTACTGGACATAAAGAAATGAAATTTTGGGCATAGATTCATATTAAGATGTAGGTGCTCGCTAAGAGAGGATTTTTGGATATTCCGTCGCTAAGGGGGTGAAAAGGGGGGTGAAATTTTAAAATGAGTGTGTCTATATCTCAAAACTTTAAAAGTTTACAGATGTGAAAATTGGTATTTAGAATCTTCTTAAAAAATAAGGAAACACGTATTTTTTTGTTTTCAGACAATCCCAATAGGAGGGGTGAAAAATTGTGAAAAAGGGTTGAATGCCTTTAATATGGATACGCTACTTATATCTCAGAAACTGAAGATATTACAGACCTCAAAATTGGTACTTTTGATCGCTGTGAAAAATAAAGAAACACATTTTTTTTTTGTTTTTGGAAAATCCAATTAATGCGAGGGTGAAAGGGGGGTGAATTTTTAAAATGAGTGCAGCTATATCTCAAAACTTTTAAAGTTTACAGATGTAAAAATTGGTATTTAGAATCTGCATTAAAAATAAAGAATCACGTATTTTTTGTTTTCGGAAAATCCCATTAGGAGGGGTGAAAAGAGGTGAAAAATGGGTTGAATGCCTTTAATGAGGATACTTATATCTCAGAAACTGAAGATATTACAGACCTGAAAACGGGTGTTTGGGATCTCCTTAAAAAATAAGGAAACATGTATTTTTTTGTTTTTGGAAAATCCAATTAATAGGGGGTGAAAGGGGGGTGAATTTTTAAAATGAGTGTATCTACATCTCAAAACTTTTAAAGTTTATAGGTGTAAAATATGGTATTTAGAATCTCCTTTAAAAATAACGAAACACGTATTTTTTTGTTTTCGGAAAATCCCGATAGGAAGGGTGGTAAAGGGTGAATAAGGGGTTGAATGCCTTAAATGAGGCTACTTATATTACAGAACCTGAAGATATTATAGACCTAAAAATTGGTATTTGGGATCCACTTTAAAAATAAAGAAACAGGTATTTTTTCGTTTTTGGAAAATCCAAATAATGGGGGGTGAAAAGGGGGGTGAATTTTAAAATGAGTATGTCTACATCTTTAAAAGTTTACAGATGTAAAAATTCGTATTTAGAATCTCCTTTAAAAATAAATAAACATGTATTTTTTTGTTTTCGGAAAATTCTAATCGGAGGGGGTGAAACGGGGTTGAATGCCTTTAATGAGGATACTTATATCTCAGAAACTGAAGATATTACAGACCTGAAAAAAGGTATTTGGGATCTCCTTTAAGAATAAAGAAACATCTAACTTACTTTTTGTTTCTGGAAAATCCAAATAGTGGAGGGTTGAAAGGGGGTGAATTTTTAAAATGAGTGTATCTATATCTCAAAACTTTCAAAGTTTACAGGTGTAAAAATTGGTACTTAGAATCTACTTTCAAAATAAAGAAAGAAGTATTTTTTGTTTTCGTAAAATCCCAATAGGAGGGGTGAAAAGGGGTGAAAAATAGTTTAATGCCTTTAATAAGGATCCTTATTTCTCAGAAACTGAAGATGTTACAGACATGAAAATCGGTATTTGAGACCTCCTTTATAAATAAAGAAACATGTATTTTTTTGTTTTCAGAAAATCCAAATAGTGGATGGGGGGGTGAAATGGGGGTGTATTTTAAAAATGAGTGTATCTATACCTCAAAACTTCGAAAGTTTGCAGATGTAAAAATTGATTCTTAGAATCTCCTTTAAAAATAAAGGAACACGTATTTTTTTGTTTTCGGAAAATCCCAATAGGAGGGGTGAAAAGTGTGAATAAGGGGTTGAATGTCTTTAATGAGGATACTTATATCTCAGAAACTGAAGATATTACAGACCAGACAGTTAGTATATGGAATCTCCTTTAAAAATACAGAAACATTTATTTTTTGTTTTTGGAAAATCTAATTAATGGGGGTTAAACAGGAGTGACAAATTGGGGTGAATTTTTAGAAAGACTATACCTACAGTATATCTCAGAAACGTAAAATGTTGCAGACGTAAAAATTGGTATTTGGAATCTCCTGTTAAAGTAAAGAAACAGGTATTCTCGGAAAATCCAATGAAGGTTGGGGGGAGGGGTGAAAAATTGAAAAATTTTATTGAATTAATTGTATGAGGATACTTAGATCTAATAAAAACTAAAATTGTTACAGACGTGAAAATTGGTATTTAGATCTTCTTTAAAAATAAAACGACGCGTTTTGGGGGGGGGGGGGCGGAGAATCATTTTTGGGGGCGAGTGTGAAAAGGAGTTGAATTCCTTTCATGGGGACACATATCTCAAAAACTGAAGATAATCGGTATTTAGAAGATCCTTTACTATTAAAGAAACAAGTACTTTTTGCCGGAAAATTCACTTAAGGGGGCGGGGGGTGTGAAAGTAAGTGAAGAAAGTGAATTATTTTTATGGGAATACTTATATGTCAAAACTGAAGGTAACACACGTGAACATTGGTATTTGGAATCTCCTTTAAACATAAAGGAACACGTTTTCTTTTTTTTTTGCGGGGGGGAGGTAAACCAACTTAACCTTGGTGAGGTTAAAACGGAGGTGAGGCCAATTGATTTTACTGTTCCTAATGTACTTAGAAGAAGCCTCCGTGGCTCAGGCGGCAGCGCGCTGGCTTCCCACCGCTGGGTTTCATGGTTCAAATCCCGGTCACTCCATGTGAGATTTGTGCTGGGCAAAGCGGAGGCGGGACAGGTTTTTCTCCTTGTACTCCGGTTTTCCCCGTCATCATACATTCCAGCAACACTTTCCAATATCATTTCATTTCATTTGTCATTCATTTAATCATTGCCCCAGTGCACTGCGACAGGCTTCCGCAGGGCTTATTCATTCCATTCTTGACCCGGTTGAATGACTGGAAACCGGCTGTGGATTTTCAATGTACTTATTCTGATCACAAACCGATCATTTTTAATCTCTCCTGGGTTCGTTTTCAAGAGCCATCTTTTCCTTTGGAGAACCTTCTTAGATTACAGTAGATTCTTCTGGCATATAAATAAAAATTTAAACATATTTGAAATAAACGATAGATATATGATTGACCGTGCAATTGTTCACCTCTGTAATAAGGTCAATAATGCACGGAAGTATGTCATTCGTATCGCCAGAAGTCCTGCGCACTTGCCTGCGGGCGACAATGGTGCTGGTCATACTGTCATCAATGACAACGGCAGCAGATGTAATTTACCGCCAAGTAGAGGTTCAGTACCACCAAGGCACCCAAGACGACACCACGCCGGATCTCCTCAAGGATTTGATCCACGTTAAAAATGCTTATAGGAAAATATGGCAAAGATTTAGGGACCCAACTGACCGGGTGGAATACCTGGACCTATCCCGGGGAGTACGAAATCGAGTGCTGGAGAAAAGATTGAAAAATGGGAGGAACGTTGCCGTAAACTCTCAGAAAACGAGTCAGATCGCAAATTTTGGCGGAATCTCTCAGAAAACGAGTCAGATCGTGAATATCGGTGGGTTATATATAAAACGATAAGCATTCAATTATAAATTTCAGTATAATACCGTAGCGAAGCACGGGTATCTTGCTAGTTTATATATATAAGAAAACATAAAAGTCCAATAATACTGCCTTGAGGAATTCCCCTCTTAATTATTACAGGGTCAGATAAAGCTTCACCTACTCTAATTCTCTGAGATCTATTTTCTATAAATATAGCAACCCATTCAGTCACTCTTTTGTCTAGTCCAATTGCACTCATTTTTGCCAGTAGTCTCCCATGATCCACCCTATCAAATGCTTTAGACAGGTCAATCGCGATACAGTCCATTTGACCTCCAGAATCCAAGATATCTGCTATATCTTGCTGGAATCCTACAAGTTGAGCTTCAGTGGAATAACCTTTCCTAAAACCGAATTGCCTTCTATCGAACCAGTTATTAATTTCACAAACATGTCTAATATAATCAAGAAGAATGCCTTCCCAAAGCTTACATACAATGCATGTCAAACTTACTGGCCTGTAATTTTCAGCTTTATGTCTATCACCCTTTCTTTTATACACAGGGGCTACTATAGCAACTCTCCATTCATCTGGTATAGCTCCTCCGACCAAACAATAATCAAATAAGTACTTCAGATATGGTACTATATCCCAACCCATTGTCTTTAGTATATCCCCAGAAATCTGATCAATTCCAGCCGCTTTTCTAGTTTTCAACATTTGTATCTTATTGTAAATGTCATTGTTCTCATATGTAAATTTTATTACTTCTTTGGCCTTAGTCTCCTCCTCTATCTCGACATCATCCTTGTAACCAACAATCTTTACATACTGCTGACTGAATACTTCTGCCCTTTGAAGATCCTCACATACACACTCCCCTTGTTCATTAATTATTCCTGGAATGTCCTTCTTGGAACCTGTTTCTGCCTTAAAATACCTATACATACCCTTCCATTTTTCACTAAAATTTGTATGACTGCCAATTATGCTTGCCATCATGTTATCCTTAGCTGCCTTCTTTGATAGATTCAATTTTCTAGTAAGTTCACTTCAATTTCTCCTTACTTCCACAGCCATTTCTAACTCTATTTCTTTCCAGTCTGCACCTCCTTCTTAGTCTCTTTATTTCTCTATTATAATAAGGCGGGTCTTTACCATTCCTTACCACCCTTAAAGGTACAAACCTGTTTTCGCATTCCTCAACAATTTCTTTAAACCCATTCCAGAGTCTGTTGACATTTTTATTTACCGTTTTCCACCGATCATAGTTACTTCTTAGAAACTGCCTCATGCCTGCTTTATCAGCCATATGGTACTGCCTAACAGTCCTACTTTTAAGACCTTCCTTTCTATCACATTTATTTTGAACTACGACAAAAACAGCTTCATGATCACTAATACCATCTATTACTTCAGTTTCCCTATAGAACTCATCTGGTTTTATCAGCACGACATCCAGGATATTTTTCCCTCTGGTTGGTTCCATCACTTTATGAATCAGCTGTCCTTCCCATATTAACTTATTTGCCATTTGTTGGTCATGCTTCCTGTCGTTCGCATTTCCTTCCCAATTGACATCTGGCAAATTCAGATCTCCCGCTACAATCACATTTCTTTCCATGTCGTTTCCCACATAGCTGACTATCCTATCAAATAATTCCGAATCCGCGTCATTGCTACTCTTTCCCGATCTGTACACTCCAAATATATCAAGTTGCCTATTATCTTTAGAAATGAGCCTTACACCTAGAATTTCATGTGTCTCATCTTTAACTTTTTCGTAGCTTACAAATTCTTCTTTCACCAGAATGAACACTCCCCCTCCCGCAATTCCTATCCTATCTCTACGATACACACTCCAGTGCCTTGAGAAAATTTCTGCATCCATTATATCATTTCTCAGCCATGATTCAACTCCTATTACAATATCTGGTAAATATATATCTATTAAATTACTTAATTCTATTCCTTTCTTTACAATACTTCTACAGTTCAACACTAACAATTTTATGTCATCCCTACTTGATTTCCAGTTCCCTGTTCCCTTATCACCGCTCCCTAGGCCATCCCGTTTCCCTGAATGTACCTCCCTATTACCCTTCCAAACAAATTTCCTAACTTATACGTACCACTGCGGTTTAAATGAAGGCCATCCGAGCGCAAATCTCATGGGTTATTTTGTCAAATATTCAAACTTGGTGTTTGTAAATATGTTTGTCTTGGAAAGGCAACCCTTTAAAACTTTCAAATGCTCCTCCTGAAAAATTAAAGTTTTCGAGTTATGACATACTTAATGAGCAATATATATGCTGCTGTGGTACTGATCAGGCCACTTGGTGGGGAAGTTGGTGACATACATCTATCATCCTGTTCTTGATGGTCACATTAGGGCCTGTCCTGGAGGTTAACTAGCCACTTTTAGGACATTATTACTTTTTTTTAAATACCAAAAGGATCTCCACCATATTTCAACACAAGAAATCTCTTCCAAATCAGAAAGCTAAGTTTCTAAAACCTGAACACAAGATTTGAGAGCATAGAGTTTTCTAGTTGGACAGTTTCTCCTCCTGGACAAATTCCTTAATTGTACTTTTACATTGCACCAACGTTGATTTTTCAAAGTTTTTTCAAAGTATTACATACATTAAAGTCTTTTTATTTTTACAATCTGCTTTATGTTGTACCGGCACAGATAAGTCTTATGACAATGATGGTATAGGAAAGGGCTAGGAGTGGAAAGGAAGCGACCGTGGCCTTAATTAAGGTACAACCCCAGCATTTGCTTGGTGTGTGAAAATGGGAAACCGCGGAAAACCATCTCAAGGGCTGCCGACAGTGGGGTTTAAACCCATTACCTCCCGAATGCAAGCTCACAGCTACGTGACCTGAACCGCACAGCCACTTGCTCGGTACATTAAAGTTTGTAAGTATGGCATTATCTACAACCTGTCATGAATATATTTTTTGAAAGTACAATATCAAGATTACATTCTTTATTTATTTATTTATTTATTTATTGTATGGCTGTTACTTGACGCCAAGGGCGACCTGCACATCTGAGTGTGAGATTATAATGATAATGAGGTAGGGACAAGGTGAAGCCCAGTGTTGGCACATAGCCTACTCCTGTCGAATAAACACAAAGGGGTCTACTCAAGGCTTAAAGTCCCCATCCAACAGACGAATCATGATCAACAGCGTCATATGCAGGGCTGCCTTAACAGCATTTAAGGCCCCTGGGCAAAGCAGTGTTTTGGGCCCTGTCTACACAATCACTAAGGGAAATACCACCAACACATAATAAATCACTACCTCTTCTAAGCCTGCACCACACAGATATACTGTAATTACTGGAATACAAAGAGTAGAGACTCTGCTTCCGATAATGTAAATGCACACAGTCCGCATTGTTATTCCCAGATGTTCACTGAATTACAATATTTGGCTGCCATAACATTGCAAGCAATATAAAACTGGAAAATTTGAATGTTGAGGAGGGTGATCGGAAAATTAGCGTTTAATTCTGATTAGTGCTTAGCTTTTCATGGGGGCCGCTGGGCAACCGCTCATCATGCCCATACGCAGTACTGCATTTGAGGGGGGGAAATGCATAGGAGTACCACTCCAGTAAAAAATTACGTTCAATTTGTTATTCCAGTAAGAAATGACTTCTTCTGTCCCAAAATAAGAGTTGAAATTCCTTTAACAAGCTTTTATTATTTAGAAAGCAACCATAATAGACATTTAAGCAGCGAGCATTGATGTTTGGTTTGTTACTTGAGTCTGATGATTTGTTGACATAGTAGAAGTAACTAATGATTATACTGCATAGTTTTTGTGGCTAGGTAACCATGGAACAATGGGAAGAGAGAAAAATATTGGAGATGATCAGCAGTGGGCCATTTACGAGCTTTTACTTCGTGTAAGCAATAATGGAGTCTTGTGAAGAGTTGCAATAAAGGAAAGTGCTGTGAAATTTGCCGTTCATAGGCGGTCCATAGAAGGCATATGGAAACAAGGTGAGAACAAGGAGACAACATTGTTTCTGATGTCTCCTCAAGAATAAAAGGGAGAGTCGGCAAGAAGAAAAAAAATCCATAGATCAGGATAGACTTCAAGAAATTCCATTGTGTCAAAGAAAGACTATCAGATCTCTGGCTGTCACTTTGGGTATGGCAAAATCAGCAGTGCATCGCAGAATCCAAGAAGATGTACGATAACATTCTTCAAGATTGAAACTAACACTGAACTTAACAGGAGAACAGAAACACTTGCAATTCCGTCTGTCAATGCTAAATTCAGTAGTTTCAATATGTAGAGCAAGATTTCAGAACATGTTTGATCGGATCCATATTAATGGAAAATGAGTTTTTACATGGCTGAAAAAACAGGCAAGTTTTAACTTGCAGCAGAAGAACCTGATTGATATCAAACTTGTCAGAATAAACTCTTCATTAGGAAAGTGATGTTTTTAGCAGCAGTGGCACGTCTCCGTCTTAATTCAATACAGAACCAGTACTTTGGTGGTAAAATTGGGCTATTTCCATTCATTGTCCAGGAGCCAGCAAAACGAAGTAGCAAAAACAGAGCTAGGGGGACAAAGGTTACAAAACCTATCCACCCTGTTACACAACACAAACACACAAAAATGCTCAATGAAAAAGTTTTTCCTGCTATCAAGTCAAAATGGCCTTCATGAACATAATGGAAACCCATCTACATACAACAGGATAATGCAAAACCGCACACTGATCCTTCTGATCCTGAATTTATAGCTGCTGCTACTAATTCTGGTCTAACCATATGTTGCATTGTTAGCCTTCAAACAGCCCAGATCTGAATGCCCTCAATCTTGGCTTCTTCAATGTCATACAGTCTCTCCGACACCAAGAGAACCCATTCACAGTAGACTTGTTACTGCTGTTTTATAAGCCTTTGAGGACCTTCCTGCTGAGACAATGACAATGTTTTTCTGACCCTGCAACAAGTCAAGACTCAGTGCATGAAGTTTCATGGAAATAATTGCAACAAACTGCCTCACATGGGGAAAAAGAGAAGGCAATGGCATTTACCTCTGGTTTTACAGTGTAACTCCGACATTGTCATTTCAGCTCGTGCTGCCTTAGACAGTGTTGAGTGACCAGATGCAGTTGTGAGTACTGTCAATAGCATCAGCTTATAGTGTTTTATTAGTGCTCTAAGTATATTCCTTTCTGTGTTGTGTATTGTCAATAAATTACTTGCTAAAGGTACGAGACTTATTTTGGAACCGAGGAAGTACGCTATTCGATTAAACACTTAACATAGATGGATATTTGTTTAAAATTCCGACATTAATTTGAAGACCACCGCAGGTGACAGAAGTTACTTCTGGTGATAAAAGTCTAAGCAGACTTTCAGATTTATTTCGGTTGCCAAACGTAAATTGCTAAATGACTTTAGGGAATTTGTGGAAGCCAGCTCGCAACCAGATGACCTAAATATTAAGTTAACGTAAGAAATTTCATTTCTTGTCCATATTGAACTGGGATTACAATGATTATAAACTTTTTAGGGTCCACCTAATCAATACAATAATAATGTTGTCTAGATGTAATTACAACATTCTAAATTTATTCAGGACTAGCTTTGATGCATTTTTGCATCATCTTCAGCTGTACAAAGAACTTGGATAACAGGCAATTATATAAATCTCATGGTAAATGTTAACCTATTTATAAGATAAAAACCCTATGACATCTACATTAAAAAACAAGAACACATCATAAAACCTTTGAATTGTAATGTTTAACAATTCTTTCTTTTCCAGCAAGTTGAAAACTTGCAAGTCACAATTGAGTAACAATTATCAAGATGATTCATGTCCTTGTGGACATACAGTACAGAGTTCAAAATATTTGTTTGCAATCTACAATAATAAAATAGCTTGTATTTTAAAACATTTTGTACATTAATTCAAATATAGGTCTTAAACTGCGTTTCTCATGTGGAGCCTTCTTAGAATATACGTGAATAAAAACAGTTGAATAAAATTTGAGTTTGACGATATTCTTCTATGTCTGAAGGCCTTTGAGGTGGACACACATAAAAAGATCCTTAAGATGTAAACAGGAACTGCGTTTTCCAGTTCAAATGTGGAACCTGTGAATAATAAAAAATGCTAATAATAATTCTAAGCAGAAAGTTAAGACTCAACCCAAACGGCCGTAGACTGAATGTAGTGCAAATGAAATGCAACGAGCAATGACAGCTTGAGTCAGGTAAGCATATCTGGACGAGACAAAGGAGGGGCGATAGGGGTAGGCAGAAGAAGGGCGTGTGGAGCGGTCATGTGGAGGGGATCTGGGGGGCGTGGCCGACGAAACGAATATTGAGAAAACTTGTTGTGCATAATGCGTAAAATAAAAATCTTGTCCAAAATTTGAACATTTTTAAGAAATGTTATAAGGAAATCAAAGAGAACTTTCGGTCTCTCGGATATATCGTTTAGATTAAGATTTCTTTTCCAGCAAGTTGAAAACTTGCAAGTCACAGTTGAGTAACAATTATCAAGATGATTCATGTCCTTGTGGACATACAGTACAGAGTTCAAAAACATTTTGTACATTAATTCAAATATAGGTTTTAAACTGCGTTTCTCATGTGGAGCCTTCTTAGAATATACGTGAATAAAAACAGTTGAATAAAGTTGAAAAAAAGAGTAAGCCTTTTTGAATCCAGTAGCATCCAATAACAAACCTTTACTTAAAGTCTCTAGTATCTGAATGTCTTGCTCTATACTTGTGAAATTGTGTTTTAGTTCATGAACATGTTGTCCTACTGCGTAGAACCTATTATACCTCACGGCATTAACATGTTCAGCATATCTTGTCTTGAAGTTGCGCCCTGTTTGCCCGAGATAGGTAGTTCAATACAGACACAAAATGAAATTTCTTACTTTAACTGACATAGCCCACCAGGCAAAGACAATAACCTACCAATATATGGGCTTAAGAATCAAAGTAGGAAAACTAGGCAAAGACATAAAATTTATAAAGCAGTGTATTTTGCAGAATTTGACTCCCAACTTTTTGAGGAGTATTTTTAGAAAGTACAAGGTTCCTTCCCATTAGAGTAATGTTCAACTAAAAACCAATAAAGCTCTGGTTAAGAAATGAATTAAAATTGAAATTTCTTTATAAGAAAGCCTTTTTGAACCAGAAATTGTATGAAACTCACCTCAAGGGCACAGGTTCACCTATGAAGGCTCAATGGAACCTTTTTCAAGAACAGGTTCAAAACAAGCTAATCAACTTGCTTGCCATTAAACAGACAATTTAAGAATAATTTAAGCTGTACCAAGTTTAACAAGAAACAAGATAGGACCCAGTATTTGAAGATGATAAATTTTGAACGAATACAAACCTCATTTCCTTCTTTAGGTTGTTTTTAATTGTGATATTTTTTTTTTTTTTTTTTTTGCTAGGGGCTTTACGTCGCTCCGACACAGATAGGTCTTATGGCGACGATGGGATAGGAAAGGCCTAGGAGTTGGAAGGAAGCGGCCGTGGCCTTAATTAAGGTACAGCCCCAGCATTTGCCTGGTGTGAAAATGGGAAACCACGGAAAACCATCTTCAGGGCTGCCGATAGTGGGATTCGAACCTACTATCTCCCGGATGCAAGCTCACAGCCGCGCGCCTCAACGCGCACGGCCAACTCGCCCGGTAATTGTGATATTGACCCCAAGTCTGTGAATTTGTAGAAATATGAGATAACAACTTTGTATTTTATTTAAATATATATTTTAATATAAAGTTTTTACGAGCTAGTGCTATAAAAATGTTGATGTATTTTATATTTTAATTGCCAGTTTTTCATGACTTTCATGCAGCTGATGATGGCGCCAGAGTAATGCCGAAACTAGTACTGCTTAATAAATTTAATATGTTGTAGTAAATTCAGACAACATTGTTTTGTATTGAATAGGTGGAACCCCTGAAAAACTTTATAAGTATTTGTGAGGTATGCCGTTTCATAATGATGGATGAGGCACACACTCGATCGTATGAGCCCAAACTGAAACGCCAATGGAACGAATGGCTCACTATGGGTCCCCAAAAAAGTCAAAAGTGCATCAGAACTCCAGCAATGTGAAGGTGATTCCGGTGTACAACAGCGATGGTGTTATCATAACCGATAATATACCTCAAAGATATCTGTGAATGCACAGCATTGCTGTTCATTTTTAGAACATCATCTGTAACCAGTGTTGCTCAAGAAGTGACAATTCATGTGGACCTCTCCTATAATTTTGCAGGGCAATGCTCGGAGGTATGTCGCGCAACTGGTGGCCGACTTATAAGCTCAATGGGGCTCAAAAGTGCTCCATCATCCCCATATTGCCTGGACTTGAGCCCAGTAATTTTGATTTGATACCAAAAATGAAGGAACCGCTTCCGAACTGTTCCCGAAGTCCTGACAATAGAAAGCTCTAATCACACTATCTAGACAAAAGGCTATAGGGATTCAATGGCTTCCACACTGCTGGCAACATGCTTTATACAATGGTTGGGACTACACTGATTGACTAAGGACAATTCATAGGGGTATCTCTTTTGTATTGGTTGCAATTAAGTTGCCACTAATGCAGAAACAGCCCTTGTATGTACATGGTTATTACTCGTACACTGAAGTTAATGCTTCCATCATTAAGTGGAGAGACTGGAATTGTTAGATTGTTCTGATGCATCCAGCAACTGAAAAATGCTAGCGGTCTTGAACTGGACATGGCCTGAAAGTCTGGAAACTTCTGTTGATGATGATGATTAGAGATGGGAATTTGCCTACTTTATTCCTGTGTTCAGAAACGTAGACTTTTGAGATATAAATCCGTTTTAGGGCCTTATTAGCTATATTTCAATGGTTTTATTGTGCCTATAAATGCCTATTTCAGGGGTTTGTGCCTATTTGGAGTATAAATGCCTATTTGATGCCTTTTGACTGTATTATTAAAGAGACGATTTGTTTCCAGTGCATTATATTGTAGCTAGTGTGCTCGACAGAATTATCTTCTCTTTTCTCAATATCTGTTTACCCCACGAACAAAAATGGGATTTCTCAGAAGACACCAGAAATAGTTCTAGGGAAATTTGCAGCAGGAGAAACAAGGGACAATTTGACCTTGAAGCCTTCAACCCCTCCAACCTCCTAAGACATATGTGAGAACCAGTCAACACCGAACTATGTTGCATAACCCATACGCCCTATACTTCCCTTTCAATGCGAACTATTGTACGCGTACGCTTTTTGTTCAGAACGTGTTCCAATTTATTGTGTAGTAGAAGAAGATAAAGAAGTGTGTTTGTGGCAATGCCGAAAGAAAAATCATCGAAGTCCTACTGGCTGAAGCAGTAGATCAAAGGGGATCCAAATTTCACTATGGATGAAAGTGTAGTCTGTTAAGCTTGCAGTAAGGAGGTAAGTTCGTTTGTTCATTTTATCTCTTTTTTGTGATTAAGAACTATGATCGCATTTCATTGTAGCATACGTAGGCCTATTAATTTATGTATTATGGCAAGTTGTTTTGTTGCAATGCTGTATTAGTCGTGAACTTTCAATAATTATTCTTTTATATTGCTAAAATGTAAATAATCATTAAATTACTGAACGAGGAGTTAGAACGCCGGTGGTCTCTTGTCAGAGAATGGATGAAAATTAAATTGGTATTTTGAACTGTGATCCATATCCTATGAAAGTAGAGATTTACAACTGAAATGCAATTTTTAAAACGCCCTTTAAAAATTGTGAACCGAGCTCGATAGCTGCAGTCGCTCAAGTGCGGCCAGTTTCCAGTATTCGGGAGATAGTGGGTTCGAACCCCCTGTTGGCAGCCCTGAAGATGGTTCCCGTGGTTTCCCATTTTCACATCAGGCAAATGCTGGGGCTGTACCTTAATTAAGGCCACGGCCGCTTCCTAACCACTCCTAGCCCTTTCCTGTCCCATTGTCGCCATAAGACCTATCTGTGTCGGTGCGACGTAAAGAAACTTCCAAAAATATCGAGAATTCTATTACACTTCCGCTAAGCCTTCGCGAAACACAGGTTGCAGATCCAATGTAGCCCGGCTAGGACAATGCCACAGCACAGGCTAATATATTAGACTGTGGCCACAGTGTGTTTTACAAGTTTGCCAAGGCTATCTTTACAAGACCAGGCCAGCAAAAAGAGCATTGGTCTGGATTGGTGAGGTCCGGATAGTAACCGCTGTGCTTGGGGGTAGGTGGGGAATCAAAGTGTGTCTGAGGGGTGTAAGCTCCCAGGTTAAGAAGTCTCTAGCATCCCCTCTAGAGTCTTACTAAATTGTGACAAAAATAAGGTTATGGGCGCATGTCACGACAATTTCAAATTACGCGGTTTTTAATTTTCAACGAGGGTGGCGGCCTTGTGGGCACACATGATGCAGCATCTATTCCAGGCAACAGAAAATGGTCTTCATGACAGCTGACCTGGCTGACCAAAGCTGGTGAATAGAAACAAATAAAATGTTCACAAATCTGAGATTTATAGGGCCTCCATTTTAATTCTTCTTCTTCTTCTTGTTTCTGAATTTGGCCGCCTATGGACCGCACTGAACCTAAGGCTTTCTTTTCTTCTTCTCCTCCCAGAACCTCTTCATCCTTTCATTTCTAATCTTCCTTTCTTTCTCAGATATGACCAATTTGGATCTACATTTTGGCGGTTTCTCCTGGAATGTATTGATGCTGTACACTCAGCTTCTAAATTCTTTTCTGTTGTGAATCATATCCGTTGTAAGTCCACTGTCAATTGCATCTCTTTTTACCTCTTCTACCCACTTCGCCGAAGCTTTTAGCCCAGTGATGTACTTGAATATTTTCTTAGTTAGCCGTTTCTCATCCATCCTTCCCAGATGCCCATAGAATTTTAGCCTTCACCTTTGAATGCTGACAGTGATTTTTTTCGACGTATTTGTAGAGATCATAATTTTTTCTATTCCTCCACTCCCCATCAGCATTTTTCCATGATCCTAAAATTTTCCTTAAGATTCTCCTCTCTTTTTTTTTCCCCCCCCCGAGATCTTGAAGCTCACCCTTTTTATACATTGTGAGGCTCTCTGAAGTGTGCTATAGTGTCTAAGTTTTGCTTTCATTCTTCTATATAAGTAAGAATACTGCTAGGGCCAGCTTGGTGGGTCCTTGGCAAGCATAAAGGATGGATCTCTCCTCTACGCTACTCCGGTATCGCTTCACGTCTTTTTATTATATTTTTCACCCAGTGAACTCGACATGATACTGCCAAATTATAAATGAAAATCCTTGAGGACATATTTCCATGTAAATTACTAATTCCCTTGTTCCTACTTTAAAGTTTTGTACTTCTAGAAACAACACCTGAAATAGTCTTTTTTTTTTTTTTTTTTTTATGAAACAGATGCATGATATATACTAAGCATTTCTGCCAATTAGCCCAACTGTAGAAATTTAAGATATAGGGGCAATGTAATTTATATCAATTTTATTATTTTTCAGATCATATGTGAGAAAAATAGCACATAGATCAACTTAGAAATACAGCAATACATCTGATACGAATACATAAATCTGTATCAAGGCAGCCTTTCTACCAGTCCACTTTGGGCAGCAACCAACAAACATTTTCTTCAGACCTATGCACTGCAATGTTGGGAGCTAATTTATGCCCCTGCATAAACCGGAGCATCTTCAAATTTCAACAAGCTGCCGGGAGCAATCATCAAGTTGGAGAGGAGTGGCATGCTCCTGGTGGAGTCATTTAGGATTGTGGAAGAAGTCAGGGGAAGTTTTGTCCGAACCTCTGGGAAGGCAGCCGCTGTCAGCGAAATAAAACCAGATGAAGTTACTTTACTAAAGTTTTGTCCAATCACTTCCTGTGATGTTGAGAGATCTTTCTCTCAGTACAAAAACATTATGCGTGAGAGGAGAACAAGTTTGTTACTGGAAAACATTGAAACGTTGTTTGTAAATTCTTTTTATAGTAATTGAGTGTGTTTTTAAATTATAAGTAATTTTTTCATGCCTATTTTGTTGCCTATTTTACAGGTTAGTGCCTATTTAAATGCCTATTTTTCTAATTTAAGAGCCTATATGCCTGTGTATTTTAACTGTTTTTAGTGCCTATAATTCTTGTCTCTAATGATAATTGTTGTTGTTTAAAGGGGACTAACAGCTAGGTCATCGGCCCCTAACGGTACGAGGTACAACAAATTGAAAATTAAAACCTCAAAATGTATCCACTGACTAGCATCTGAAACAAATGATAATGAAAAAATTATTATGAAACAAAAACAACCAAATTCATAATACCTTAATTACTGGGATGATGCTTATTATCTAATGGGGTCCAAAATCCAGGTCACTGGCCCCTCACAATGGTACTAACCACAGGTAATGTAGACCCATGGTATGTCTGTCACATACAATGGTACCACTCACAGGTAACACAAACACATGGTGCTCTGCACATAAGGGTACTACTCACAAGGAAGGCAGACCCATGGTGTTCCTCACAGTGGGAATAATCATGGGCGCCAGTATTCTCGTGGTGTTCCTCACTTAGTGGAACTAATCCCAGGCCATGTATACTCATGGTGTTGCTCACATAGTAGTACTAATCACAGGCAATGTAGACCCACGGTGCATCACACATTATGACACCACCCACAGGCAACACAGACCCATGGTGTTTTTCATATAATGGTACTGCTCCCATAATAATCTTCCCTCATTGATACTCATCACAGACCCAGCTGGAGGCCGTAGTAGTTTGCATTCCTTAGGTAGTAGTGATTATTGCTCTAAAAGGGAACATAACCAAGCACATGTAGTAGTACTAATCGCAAGTAAAGTCGACTCATGGTGTTCACTGTGTATTAGTGGTACTAAAAAATGAAATGGCGTATGGCTTTTAGTGCTGGGAGTGTCCGAGGAAAAGTTTAGCTCGCCAGATTCAGGTTTTTTGATTTGACGCCGTAGGCGACCTGCATGTCATGATGGGGATGAAATGATGATACATACACCCAGCCCCTGTGCCAGTGAAATTAACCAATGATGGTTAAAATTTCTGGCCATGCCAGGAATCGAACCCGGGACCCCTGTGACCAAAAGCCAGCATGCTAACCATTTAGTAATGGAGCCGGACATGGTGGTACTAGTTGCAAGTAACAATTGACCCATGGTGTTCCGCACGTAATGGTCCTAATGTCATCATCCCTTGGTCGCCTCTCCCTTTTTTTTTTTTTTTTTTTTTGCTAGTTGCTTTACATCGCACCGACACAGATAGGTCTTATGGCGATGATGGGATAGGAAAGGCCTAGGAGTTGGAAGGAAGCGGCCATCGCCTTAGTTAAGGTACAGCCCCAGCATTTATCTGGTGTGAAAATAGGATGGGAAACCACGGAAAACCATCTTCAGCGCTGCCGACAGTGGGATTTGAACCCACTATCTCCCGGATGAAGGTTCACAGCCACGTGCCCCTAACTGCACGGCCAACTCACCCGGTGGACACCTCTTACAACAGGCAGGGGATATGTGGGTATATTCTGTGTCTGCATCTGCCACCTACAGGGTGTGAAACTTCTATTATCATACTTTTGCTAATGCTAATGACTTAGTCTCAACAATAGACTCCGTTGAAAACTTCCAAGTCTAATATGATGAAGCTTGAGAAGAATTGCAACTACAGTAATACCTCCATTAACTGAAGTAAAGGTGAATTACATGATTTTGGGGAAGAAGTAAATGGTTATTTTTTGGCATCATAAGGTAGAAGATGACGCGCACATTAATTTACACTGAAACAATTATTTCAGTTGACTATATTTAAATTATAATATTAATAAGGATAAGGACACTTCTTTTTCCTGTTGTTGAGTAAACCATTAAAATACAACCTTGTCCACTTTGTCATTTTGTGATGTTTTCATAGCTGTATTGTCAGACATCTTTGAAATATGTTCAAGTTTATTCTTCATTTTAATAGTCTGATATAGTAGAGATACCAAGGCCATATTCCATCTCTAAAACTTCCTCAGATTTTAAATTCTTCTGAATATTTCCAATTTTTTATTTAAGGGTTGTCAATATTATAATCTGCTTTCATTTCGTTAATGTGGTATAAAGTTAAGAAACAATTCAGAATACACTCTCAAATACAGAACACTCAATGACAACACAAAACATCAGCAGATTAACTCGAAAAATGTTACAAAAACTTTTTTCAAGAGACTAGCAAACACTGACCAGACCTACATGTTTACACTGACTAGGTAGATTCAAGACTACACGACTCGATGACTCACCGTCATTGGCTTTACTCTTTCCTTTGGAAAACAGAACAAATATTATACTTTAAAATCAGCACCTGATCATTTATGTTAAATGCAGTGGCGGCTCATTTGGGAGGCGCTAAGGTGTGCGCCCCCCACGGGGTTCCATTAAATTCGGGAATTTTAATCTTAAATGTTAACAAGGGAAATATTTTACTATAAGATTATTATCAAGGGCACGAGTTGTACTGTACTGCGGCCCGATGCGCTGCTGGCCCTGTGCAGGAGGGCGCTCTCTCATAGCGGACCAAACACTCCGAGTCTCGCTTGACTGGCCTTGAGGGAGCCAATCAGAGGCAGAGTAGAGATGTGCTGTTCTAACGGAGGTTCCGGTGCGTTTCTGCTGCGGCCTATCATTGCAGCCAACCTACCCGAAACATTGGTGACTTGATTTTCAGTTTGTGCCATTTCTCTCCTAAAACTAGGAACTATTTTACTGAGGCACTTACCTGAGTTAAATGTGCCAGTATATATTTAAAATAATATTGTAATTTTTAGGATTATTAACTAACGAAATGAGTAACGACTGTAACTACTGTCTCCTCGCACTTGACTTATGTTGGCCATACTCACTGGAGAGCGCAATGTTTAGCTTTGTGTTGATGAAGGATCTCATGAGGTGACTCTGACAAGGTGAAATTCAGAGAAAGGTTGTGATTTATATGTAGGCGTAGTATTATGTTTGCACTTCGTACAGTATGATTACCGTTGAACATATTAAAGATCTAACGTTTTCTTCTCTTTCTATCGAGAAGAAAGTCGAACTGAAGGAGTGTGGTAGGCCGATACCAGACTTCTCGTTGAAAAAATCGGAGACCAAGAAAAATGAAAATAGGGCTTTCCAAAGACTAATTAATTCTCCTGGCATATATAACAAGAACCCGTGGATATGTGGAAGTGATATCTCAGAAACCTTTTACTGCTTTCCTTGCCTGCTATTCTCCCGTTCTAGGAAAGGAGATAGATGGATCACCACAGGGATAAATAATATCAAGCATATTAATGAGAAAATTAAAAAGCATGAAAGATCCCAAGAACATATCACTAGTACCATGGACTTTGAAATGCTTGGTAAAGTCAATGTCGTGTCTTGTTTAAGTGATCACTACAGTGAAACTATTCGTAAACATAATTAGATCGTGGGCAAGAACAGGCAAATATTAAAGAGACTCATTACTTGCGTATGTTTTTGTGCGGAATTTGAATTGCCGCTCTGAAGCCACAATGAAGAAGATAATTCTTTAAATCCAGGTGTATTTAAGGGATTAGTTAACTTCACGGCTGATCTGGATAGCGTAATGAAGCAACACTTAAAATTAGAAACAGCTAGTGTATTTAAAGGAACGTCAAAGATAATTCAAAATGACACTTTATTGGTCATTGTTTTAAGATACCTTCACGACGGCTCGGTACATGAAAGATTCTGGGGATTCTTTTATCCATCTGACAAATCAGCGAGTAGAATAACAGAAAACTTATTGGAACAGATTAATCCCCTGGCAGGCCATTCTTGCGATAAGTCGATTGCACAGAGCTATGGTGGAGCCCATGTTTTTAGCGGCTCTCTCGGTGGAGTTCAGGCAAAGGTTCGTGAGCACTATCCGTACACATATTATGTACATTGCTATGCCCATAAGCTTAATCTTATCATGGAACAATCAAAAAATCATATTCCTAAAGTGAGGATTTTCTTTTCAAATTTATCAGCGATACCTGCGTTCTTTTCAAATTCATCTTGGAGATCGGATTTCCTCAAAAACATCGATTAAGAAGAAAGTTTCAACAACAATAAAGGTGTTTTAATTTGTTCCACCTATTCAATACTTTTATTTTCACTTATAGTGGTTACATAAATAGACTCTTAGTTAAATGGGACATGTTTTGCCCTCAATTAAGGGCATCTTCAGCCTAAAAACAATAATCAAGAATACAACTAATATTAAAAGTGGAAGCTAAAAGTTTAGCCAGTTATTACAACAGTTACAACACCAGACTCAGAGCCAACAGACGGGCAGTAACCAACACAACAGTAGATAACAAATAACTTCCACTAACATAAAACATTATTTCTGCATCTACTGACATTTCCTGGCAAGGTTTCAGCCAATTGTATTACCTACCGGTGCTAAGGCCACTTACAATTTTTCAACAGATGCTTCTGTCTCACTTTATGCTGACGAATTTCATCAGCGGCCTTGGAAAGATTGTATTTATGACAATCATGTTTATGCTTGTGTTCACGCCCTCATGTCGTTGGCTTCATATTATTACCACTTTGGTTTTCCACTAATATTTTAAATGAACTGTTTTTAATTAGAATTTTAATGGAAGAAGTTTTAGTCTCCGACAAGATTATAGTTTAATCATAGACAGTTTTCCATTAGCATCTTTATATATTGTATCATTTTTCACATTGTTATGTTCCAAATTTTAATAACTGGCTAAACTTTTAGCTTCCACTTTTAATATTAGTTGTATTCTTGATTATTGTTTTTAGGCTGAAGATGCCCTTAATTGAGGGCGAAACATGTCCCATTTAACTAAGAGTCTATTTATGTAACCACTATAAGTGAAAATAAAAGCACTGAATAGGTGGAACAAATTAAAACACCTTTATTGTTGTTGAACTGTAAATTTTCAATACGGACCTAAAATGAGGTTTATAACATGTAATAAGAAGAAAATGCTGAAAGTTGTACCCACGCACTGGAATTATAACATAAGAACTGTGAATGTGGTGTACGAAAACAGAGAAAATCTAATAGACTGCCTTGAAGAGTTTGAAGAGAAATGTACAAACAAGATCACATTAAATGAGGCAAGTGGCTTAATACGCATTCTTTGTGATCCTGAATTTGTTTTCTGGCTATATGTGTTCCATAGTCTATTTCCTCACGTTGATCTTCTATATAATCAAATTCAGTCCCGAAACAAAGATAAGTGTTCAAATAAGAAATGACATTGATTCTTTCAAAAAACACGTAATGAGAGAAAGTGCACAAGTTGATGTGATTCACAGGGAAATTGAACAAAACTTTCCAGACCTGGATCGAAAGAGGAAGAAGGATGATATTTCTCTACATAGTAGATGAATAGTGTTAGCCAAGGAAATATGCGACGTGATTTCAATGCAAGTAAGAGAGAGATTTTTTTCGTTTACTGGCCATTTGGAAGTTTCTGTTTTATTGAATGACGTTCACTTTGAGGCACATTCTACCAAGTTCCATTGGAATCTTTTAACCATGTCTGTTCATTTTATCCCATGCTTGAAAGAGAAAAACTCAAAACAGAACTTCAAGTTATGTACCGAAGAGAAGATTTCCAGAGTATTAGAGGAACATTTAATTTGTTTAAATTTCTGAGGGAAAATAGTTCGTCAATTGCTTTTAGTGAACTTCATAAACTTCTCAAAATTATCATTACCAGCCCCATGACAACGGCTGAATCAGAAAGATGTTTCTCCACTTTGAAATGCATAACATCGTTTTTTAGGAACACAATGAAAAACAAGAGGTTGAACGCTTTGGCAATGATGTCCATTAGCAAAGATATGATACAATCAACTCCAGACTTTGACAAGAAAGTGTTGAACAAATTTGTGAAATTGAAAGAGCGGTGAATGGATTTTGCCTATAGAAATTAGGGTTGGTGAATTAGGTCTGTGTAAATAATTGAATTAAGTATCAAACCATCTGTTCACGTTATGTTAGGGAGAAGTGTCGTGATTTTATTGTGAAATAGAAATAACCTCTTTGCAAGACATTGGAAATTTCTCAGCAAGTATCTTCATACTGAGCGCCAGGAATCGGAACAAGAGACATGCAGAGAACAGGCATCCTGTGCAGGACTTTACTTGTGGCAAGGTGGTCAGTACTTCTACGCTCTTCCACCCATAGCATTAGGTGATTTTCTACTTCTTTTGTCGAGGATGGGGTAGAACGAACCAAATGCTATCAATGCTTCACATTTCTCTGGCTGAGTTGGGCATCAAATTCGGGACCTCCTGTAGAGCAACCAAAAACAGTAACCGCTGGATCAGAACATGATCAGAGGATGAAGGTATGTACTATCTTTTACTAAATTGCATTAATAATAATAATAACAATCATCATAATCATCATAATAATGATCAAAATAATTGCATATGCATTGCACTATATAGTGTTCGAAGTGTGTATCTTGATAAAATGGTTTGAAGAACTTGAGATATTTGTGGAAATATGAAACTAAGGCGTGCTGATATCCACGAGCCGCCATTGGTTAAATGGTATTTTTATTAATGAATTTTATTATTAACCTCTCTTCATTTGTGTTCTGATCTACCCATCTTACCTTCAATTTTCCTCTGCAGCACCACATCTACAAAGCTTCTATTCTCTTTCATTCTAAACCAGTTATTCTCATACTACAATTCAATTTCATAGGTACCATAGTTCCCACATATAATTTTCTAATAAGCTTTTCTAGGTTTGAAGTGAGCATACCATTTTCAAGATACAGTATAAATTTTATGTCATCCTCCCTAGTTACTATTGACTAACAATTTGAATTTGCTTTATTTTGTTTCCTTCGCAAATCACTGAGAGCACTCTATATAGCCAATCTAAACCAGGTACAGTACTCCAGCTACCTTTATCATACCTGAGATGAGATCATGGAAATCCAAGGACTTCACATTTTGCATGTTCTTTAGTGCTGTTTCGACTTAAGGCCATGTTAATGGGGGGTTGGTTTTCTGGATTTCATCTATTCTACTGATGATGGTGGTGGTGGTGTCGTCTCCATTTAACAATATGCTATAGTACCTCTTCATTTCATCTCTGATCCCTTCCTCTGTTCTTATCAAACTACCATCATTTGTTTCCAGCTCAAGGATGTATCCATATATATTTATTTTACTTTTTACTACTTCATATAGTAGCATCTTACTGCCTTGACAGTCTTCTTCTATCCTGGTAGTAAAGTAATCCCAACAATTTCTCTTTTCTTCCTGGATTAGTCGTTTCACAACCAACTTCTTGATCTGATAATCCTGTGCTCACTCTTCAATTTCTACCTCATTTTTTCTTTTGCCAATTTTTTGTTTTACTTGATTAAATTTTCTTTTCAGCATATTTCTTTCTCTTACTGCTGTCTTTATCCCGGTCATTCCTTCTCTATCGGTTTTACACTTGTTTTCCCACAGATTTCCTCAGCTTCCTATACAAGAGTTTCTTTGAACAATGTCAATTTTTCTTCTACCCTGATCTCAATTTTGGGAAATTTTGTTGTTATCCTTGTTTGGTATTTCTCTTTCTTCTCAGAGCCCTTCAACAATCAGGTCTTGAACTTTGGCAATTTCATACACTTAGCTTTGGGGACATGGAATCTTTAAAATCAGCTATTAACAGCTGATGGTCACTATCTGGACACTCACTGGGTATGACTTTGACTTTACTAGCATACTGACCAGCTTTGCCCGCTCAAAACATTTCCACTTCAGAAATATCTTGATTTGAAACTAATATCGATGACACAGAAGTGGAATATACACCTTCCCCATCCAGCCAGTGTGCGAGTATTACATACGACGAGTTATGTGTCATGTTATCAGAGCCTAACCTAGCCAGTGCATGTAATGATACCACGCCGACTATGTCAATCATGGACATATTGGAGGGAGACTGCAGTACCACTAATGTAAAGAAAATGGGTCCAGAATGAAAAACTGTGGGCATGAAACATTTGAAAAGAAAAGCTATCTAAAGGGGAAGAACACGCAACATTAAAGGAAATGTAGTTCTAAAGAAATATTCCACCCTCGGAGCATGCCCATGTAAGAATGAATGTTTTGGATACTTTTCACCAGAATTCCAGCAACATCTATTTGACTCTTTCTATGCATCAAGTAGTTTGGACCTGCAGTCGGCATATATTTTTGCTATGGTGAAGGTTGTCTGTCCCTAAGGCAACATACATGTGCCTGTTACAACTGAGTCGCAATGAGGAATAAAATGAATACCAGTGTACCATTTTCATAATGAAAAGGGACTTGAAGTTAAGGTGTGTAAAGTGTAAATATAAGATGGCAGAATTACAAGGGTTCTTTCACAAACAGTTAAGCAACAGACCCTACCCGTGGATAAAAGAGGCACATGCCACACTAAAATTAAAACACGAATTGAAAAGATGGTTGAAGTAGAAAACTCCCATAAAACATTTTCCAGCATATCAAAGCATTTATAAATGAATCAATAAAAGTGCAGATCGGAAGTACCTTTGTTGCCGGACCTAAGCCTGAGAAAGTTATATATCAAGCCAAGCACAGTGATCCGGTCTCATACATTTTTGGCCATATTTTTAATATGTGAAATTTGAAGCAGTTTCTTTTCAGTTTCGACTCGGTTAATTTATAATTGTTAGGTTCTTCAGTGTGCCGAAGCTAATTCATGAAAAAATAAATTTGAAAACTATCTGAAAAAGAAAACGTATAATAAAACGATGATAAACTAAATTGAAAAATAAAAATAAAATGGATTCTATTTTTAATTAAGCTGTTTCTTTTTTCAGGCATAATTCTGCTATCATAGGTTTTCTTTTTCAGGTAGTTTCTAAGATTATTTATTTGTACATTAGTTTTGACACACTGAAGAACCTAACAGTAATAAACATTTTTAATTCACAATTTAATCTGTCATTTCATCCCCCTGTAAATGATTCCTGCTGAAAACATGACTTCTATAAAATCAAAATTGATGCAGCCAACACTGCAGAAAAGAAAGCTAAATGGGGTCATGAAAGAGAGTTACATTACCGAAAGGCCAAGGGAGCGCAGATGGGAATGCACTGGAATTCAGAAGAAGGGACACACCCAGACACAGATAGGACTTTTATTGCATCTGATTTGATGAAGACTTTAATGACACCAGTACTTACGATAGGTATCTGTTACTACAAGAGGCAACTGTGGACGTACCGCCTTGGAATACACAACTTATGCACTAAAAAGGCTACCACGAATGTATATATGGAGTGAATACAAAGCATCCTGAGGACCGCAAGAGATTTGATTGTGCCTTCTACATTACATTCAAAGTAACATCAAAATAAAGAGACTGATTATGTACCGAGTTCAATGTGGCATGCAGAATCGTAATATAAAAATGGCCTTATTGTGTCAATTCATGGTTCTTCATCCAAACTTCACAGTGGAAGAAATCCGCCATATATTCTTAGTCAGTGGACCTTCATACCTAGTGTTTGAATGGGATTTTGGTATCGTTAGTAAAAATAAGAAATTTCACCCTAACATATATACACCCTCTGGATTAATATCACTACCACTGCACCGAAGAGAGAATCCATTCACTGCCATATCTATGACAAGAAAAAAACTTCTTAAGGTCAACATTATGTTAGAGAAATACGTAAGTAACCAAAAAGTGTCTACAAAAACTTCCAGGGTTCAATTGCTGAATATACAGTGGTTTTTCTATAAATCTTCATTTTCGCATATAAATATTCCAAAGAGTCAAATGTTCTTTGCTAAAAACAGTTTTGCAAAATGTGGGTCGAAAGGAATTGAGACTCTGGACTTACTGCATCCCAATGGACACGTTATTAAAACTAAACCAAACTCCATGGCGCAACAACTCCGAAGGTCCATGGCCTATTAAGCAACCGCTGCTCAGCCCAAAGGCCTGCAGATTATGAGGTATCACGTGGTCAGAATGACGAATCCTCTCAGCCATTATTCTTAGACCGGGGCCGCAATCTTACCATCAGATAGCTCTTCAATTGCAATCATGTTGGCTGAGTGGACCTCAAACCAGTCCTCAGATCCAGGTAAAAGTCCCTGACCTGGCTGGGAATCGAACCTGGGACCTCTGGGTATAGGGCAGGCACGCTACCCCAACACCGCGGGACTGGCAATGGACATGCTATTAGTGAGTTGATCCGTTATGTTTTTGACATTTTTGACATGCTCTATTGGTGAAAAATATCTAATTCGCTCCATAGGAATTTAGAATTTTCCATTCAGAATTGCTAGGTGGGCAATAATTCCATTGTGGAGATTTATCTCCCGTATGCAGTTATCAGACTGTGCCACTTATAAGGGCTTCTGATAAGCTCACCTGCATACACCCCAGCGTCAGTGGGAAGGGTCGACACATCCCACTCTGATGAGTCTAGTGTCAGACCTAAGACAAAACGCTGGTTAATAGAGCAAACGCCTGAAAAAGCCTTACATCTGATATGTTTTTGATATTTTTGACATGCTCTATTGGTGAAAAATATCTAATTCCCTCCATGGGAATTTAGAATTTTCCATAACTTAAGTGTGCACCACGGTGGGAACTATCAGGCTGTTGAGTCAGGTCATCTGTCGGCCGAGAAAAGCGGGGCGGTGGGGAGATGGACGTGTTAAGGGAAAGGAGGGGGAGGATTCTACAGGGAGAGTTGTGAGGTGCTGGATAAGTTTTAGCTTTCTTGCATTTACAACACAGAACATTTACATTATAAGCGGGATAGATTGTTTGGTCCAGATGTATAGCTAATCAATGTTCCATGTTGACTCCATGTGAAAATTTTTGTACACAATTATTTTTCCAAGTCTGTTGCTCTATACATTTTTCTCCAACATTCATGTGATGCTGTGTAACATTAAGTATTTATTTATTGAGTGATTCCAAGGGTAACTGAAAGGACTACTTCGATCGTGATCACTGTAAGCCCAAACTACCAGCAGAAGTTAAACTGGCTGACCCAATTTTCCACAAACCAACCAAAACGGATGTTTTATTAGAGACAGAGATCTTTTGGGGCATCATTAGATCACGGCAATTGAAATCAAATGTCGACAGCTTAACACTGCAAGAGACAAAACTGGGTTGTGTTGTGACAGGAAAATTAGGTTTCAATCCACAAATTGCTTGAACAGTGTGTCATCTCAGTGTCCCCCACAAAATCAATAATCAGTTTTGTTTTTGCAGTTCGAAGAGTGCAGCAATGGCAGGATACTCACTGGAGACAGGAGGATACACAAGAAGTTGCCACTGAAGGAAGGTGGCGAGGCGGTACGAGAGTCCAAGACAATAGCTGAAGAGAGGTTCTACAAGCTGGAGAAGGCAACCTCAATTGAGAAGCATGTATTGTGAGTTCATGCATGATCACATCCGTCTGGGACAGATGGAGTTAGCAGATTCCATCCCAGAAGGGGACAGAAACTGCGTCTACACGTCCCATCACCCTGTTATCACGGAAGCCAGTATAACTGAGAAGTTACATGTTCTATTCGATGGTTCTTGCAAGTCAAGCAATGGCAAGTCATTAAATGACATTGTGATGACCGGTCTGACAGTTCAGGATGATCTGGTCTCCAAAATCATCAGATTCAGGAAGCATAATTATGTGATCACCACAGATATAGAAAAAAAAGTATTGTCAGGTTTTAGTTGATCCACCAGACAAGGCTGTAGATGGTGCTATGGAGAGAAAATCCAAGTTAAGCATAAAAGTTGCAGACAGTGACATATGGAACCAAATGCACACCATTTTTGGCCACAAGAAATCTACATTAATTGTTAGCAGATGAAGCAGATAACTTCCCAGAAGCAGTTAAATTTATGAGACGCGACTTCTATGTCGAGGACCTGCTCACTGGAGCAGAATCAATAGAGCATGCAGGAAGTCTAACATCTGCTGATGGAATTACTTCATGCGGGCAGCTTCAATCTGAGGAAATTGAATGCCAATGATGAGGCTATTCTCGACATCTTGAAAGACAACAAGACCTCAACCGAACCAATGGTATTCCATCATGAACAAACAGTCAAAACACTGGGACTAATTTGGGATCCAAAGGTTGATGTCTTTAAGTTCCCGACAAGGAACCTTCTTCCATAAGGAGGTGAGATAAAAAAAAAAAAGGACCAGACTTGCTGATATTGCTTGACTGTTCAACCCATTAGGCTTGTTAGGTCCAGTTGTTGTGAAGGCAAAAATGCTGCTCCAGCTATTATGGGCAGTCAAGAGTGATTGCGATGAACCTCTTCCATTGGAATTAAAGAGAAATTTTTTGAATCATCAATGGACATTATCTGCAATTCAGGATTTCACTATTTCCTAATGAATACCAAGTGGTACTCATCAAGATAATCCACAGCTGCATGGCTTCTGTGATGCATCAATCAAGGTATAAGGAGAGTGCATCTATATGAGAAGCAGCAATCAAGATGGAAGAATATATACTGATCTAGCATGGTCCAAATCGAGCTGGCACCACTGAAGACTCAGTCGAGTACACTCTCGAACTGTATTCTGCATTACTTCTTGACTACACTGATGTCCACAGTGAGAGAAGCCTTGAACTTACCAATCAACGATATTTACTATTGGACTGATTCATCTGTTGTCCTGTATTGGATAGTATGAACAATTATGAATTGGAATGTCTTTGTTACAAACAGAGTTACTAAAATTCAAGAGGCAAGTGAAGGAGCACACTGGCATCATGTCAGAACTCATGACAATCCCCCTGACATGATTTCCATGGGAGTACTGGCAAAAGCAGCTATAACTTTAGACATCTGGTGGCACAGACCTCTGTGGTTGGTGAATGACGAGGAGAGCTAGCCAACTTTCAATAACCTAGAAACACCTAAAGAAGCTACCACAGAAGTTAGCGGAAAATGATCTGCTTCATAGGTCTAATCGTTCAGTAAATTGAAGAGGGTTGTATCATATTGTACATGGTTTGCAAGGAATACACAGGCAGAACCATCTGAGTGAACTACTGATCCTCTACCTGCACGAGAACTTCAGAATTCAATGGTCACAATCTTAAAGATCGGACAAGAACAAAGGTTCCCTCAGGAATTACGTGACCTTTGAAGTGGGGTGCCTTGTCATCCAAGGAGCTCCGTCATCAATCTGGATCCATTTATTGATACTGATGGACTTCTAAATGTTGGAGAAAGGCTTCAACAAGTAATGGTAGCAAATGATCAAAAACATCAAATCATCTTGCATCCAAAACATCACTGTCAAGGAGTACCATGTTAAACAACTTCATACAGGGCCAACACCCCTACTTCAGTCAGTACATGAATGATACTGGCCACTATGTGGTGGGCAGCTAACGCGCACCATTTTTCAACATTGCATGACCTGCAACAAATTAAGAACCAATCCAAGAAGCCAAATAATGGATAATTTGCTGGCTAATAGAATAATGCCATCATGCACATTTCTCCACACAGGTATGGATTACTGTGGCCTAGTGTTGTTCGTCAAGGACAAATGCAAGGGCCAGTCTCCAATCAAGATGTTTGCAGCAGTGTTCATCTATATGGCAATGAAGACCATTCACATTGAGATCATGACTAATCCCAGCTTCCTTTCTCGGGGCTCTTCGTCGTTTCACTGTGAGATGAGGGAAGCCATTTAACATGTACTCAAGCAATGCTACCAACTTCACCAAGGCCAATAAGGACTTAAGGAAATTAAGGGCTATGTTTGAAAATGAAGATCACAAGCAGCAGTACAATCTGCAATCAGCAATGAAGGAGCGGAATTGCATTATATGTCCTCTATATGTCTTTTCACGAGAGTTTAATCCTGATGTAAACATGGTATGTCCACGCCTCCGCCAAAGAAAGAGTTGTGATTCACTGAGCGTGTAGTACAGACCTCCACCCCGTCAAAGTCTTGTGTTCGGACGTACAGGGCTGCACATCGGATAAGATAACGGTGCAAAGATCTGAACTTCTGAATAAACGACTAAACCTGGATTCTGTTCACTTAGTTTATTGAACACATTCACAATGCACTGTCTATGGTCACTTCTGAGCGGTTTTTTTTTTTTTTTTCTTTTGTACTTCACTACACGCGAATGTCCTACCTCTTGCTCCATTTCTCTCACTATGGATACTGACTCACTGAATGCTGCTGCAAGATGCAACACCTTACCTCCACGCTGTACAGCTTGGGACTTTGCCCCACTACGAGAAGACTTCCTGTATTACACCACGCCTTGTGCCTTCATTTCTCCTTATTTAATCACTATTTTATATTAAAAAACACACACACGTATATATGACAACCATTTGATTATGTACTCTTCCAAACGCTCTAGATGTAATAAACTAAAATAAAGTAATATTAATACCACGTACTACTTTCCTTCGAGCTTGCATACAGTTGAGCGAGTGCGATGGTTGCTTCTCCAATCAACTACGTGTGTGTCCACGTGCAAAGGCAACGTGCTCCGCCTATTTGTTTACATCAGGATTAAACTCTTGTGAAAAGACATATAGATCTCCACATGTGGGAGTACTTTGCGAGGACATCATCAAGTCCTTTAAATACCACTTTCAACGAGTAGTGGAAGGGCAGTCTGACTCTAGAAGAACTGACTTCAGCCGCTCAAAATGGAGCATGTCTCAACTCACAACCCTTGAGCCAGAGTTCCAATGGCCTCAACTGATCCTTCTGCACTCACACCTGGACATTTCCTTATCGGTACCTCATCCACATCTCTCTCAGAATCAGCTCTGCAGTCAACACCAGAGAACTACCTCACTCAGTGGCAACATGTCCACAGAATACCTGAATGACCTTCAACAAGGGACTAATTGGAAGGACCGCAGCCCACACATTAAGTGATCCTGCAAGAGGACAACATGACACCCATTATGGAAGCTTGGGAGAGTGGGAACTCTTCATCCTGGTAGAAACAAGTTAGTGCGAGTGGTGACAGTAAAAACTGAAAATGGGCTGTTTAAAATATATGTCAATAAGCTTTGTATACTTCCAGTATAAGGCTATGTTATAGTAGAATTGTTTTGAACTCTTTTTTGCAAGTGGCTTTACGTCACACCGACACAGATAGGTCTCATGGTGATGATGAGATAGGAAAGGCCTAGGAGTTGGAAGGAAGCGGCCGTGGCCTTAATGAAGGTACAGCCCCAGCATTTGCCTGGTGTGAAAATGGGAAACCATGGAAAACCATCTTCAGCGCTGCCAACAGTGGGATTCAAGCCCACTATCTCCCAGACGCAAGCTCACAGCTGCGTGCCCCTAGCCGCACGGCCAACTCGCCAGGTGTTTTGAACTCTTGCCATTTCATTGTGATAAGAGTTGCAATTGAACACCGTTACATTTAAATTGTGCATGCTTTCTTTTTTTAAAACCAGTTTTCATGTGCTTGTGTTACATTGCTTTTTTCGACAGGATCATATTCTGGCAAGGTGGGCGGGATGTTCAAGATAGGTCATTTTTAAATGGCATGTTAAGTCCGTCTAAACAGCATCTAAGGTGGCTAACCTGTCAATATCATTGCTCATCTTGTACTGCTGCCATGTAAACAAATGTGTTTATGAGCATCTTTGTTTTATTGTGAGTTTCACTGCTCCAAAGCCTGATACAGTCCACAAAATTAAGTACTGAACAATTATTATAATTTGAAGATATTTGCACTGCAGTTTGCAGACACCATTCCTGTAAATGGTGATGCTGATGAAATGAAATGGTGTATGGCTGGGAGTGCCTGAGGACAAGTTCGGCTTGCCAGATGCAGGTCTTTTGATTTGGCGCGCGTAGGCGACCTGCACGTCGTGGTGAGGATGCTGACCATTTAGCCATGGAGCTGGACGTGATGCTGATGATGGAGATTAACATCATATGCGTGTCTTGTCAAATGTTTGAATAACGTTTGTATTGCAATAATGGCCTATTCCTGATGTTAAGTGTATTATGGCCAACTGCGCTGAAACAATAGTGCCTTAACCCACACCAACATGGCCGATAATCCTCTATCAATATTAACTACACGTATGTCCGACCAACATACCATATTATTTATACAACCATCACATGTACTGCATGTGCTGCAAACATCACCTTATATGCCAGATTTTCAAACATCCATATCTTCCAGTTGCCATTCCCACAAACCAGAGTACTGAGAGTTAGGCTACTTTTGTGCTGATAGCCTAGATATTCCTTCACTTCCTCCTTTCTTATTCAATCCATATCTGTTTTATTCTGTATCTTCAAGTTCTTAAAGATCAATTAGCACTTCCCAACCATTAAGTTGTGATCGAAGTCCATGTCTACTTCTGGAACGGGTTTGCAATCCAATTCTCTGCCCAACCATAATGGGGCTCTTTTGATATCTTTAAGTGTCATGTCTTGCTTATTTTCTGTAAATATCTGAAGCCATCTCTTTTCAGTTTCGACTCAGTTAATTTATAATTAATTTATAACTGTTAGGTTCTTCAGTCTGCTGAAACTAACTTTGAGTAACACATTTATAAACTACCTGAAAAAGAAAACATATGGTAATGGTATTATACTTGAAAAACAAACAATTGAATTAAAATAGAACAACATGTTTCGTTCTTAAAAGAAAACCAACAGATTCTACCAAATTGCACACAAATATTTAGAAATGTATAAACATTTATGTTTATTTCTGTTTAAATACTTTGGAACTTATCTTAGTGAAGTCCTCTGTTCTCTCGACTCTAGCATAGAATGCGAGGTAGTGTAAAACCGTTGCCCAGTCATTGGCGCGAGTCCAGCTGGCTTGCCAGTCCGTTGACCTTCCGCCAGCCCCCCCCCCCCCCCCGCTCTGGATAGGAGACACTATTTTTTTTTTAGGTGTTTTATTTTTAGTGCTCCCCTTATTATTATTATTATTATTATTATTATTATTGTTATTATTATTCTCCTCATATTACAATTCTTTTGTAAACTATGCACAGGTTTTTAATGAGCATACCGGTAATTTTCCGGTATGTCATTTTCACTTGGGCTACTTCAACTTCCCCAGAACAGCACTATCAATTTTTTTTTTTTTTTTTAATCTGGTGTGGAAATTTACTTTTGCTTGACCTATGCATGTGGTGTTGCAGTTAGTTACTTGACATTTGAATTCAATCAAATTAAGCTACCATTTTCATAATTATTATTACTATATTATTATTATAATTTGAAATGTTTTTGAAAACTATTTAGGGGTTGTTTGATGAGCTTTTAACAGGCTCGTTAGTTTACTTTTAATTTTCCGTTATGTAATTTATGTTTACGTGAATGGCTCCCATGGAACTATATTCATAGTTTTATTATTATTAGTTTATTATGGATGTGTATTTGGGAGTAAATTGATGTTAATGATTTGACTGAGCAATTACAGTGAACTGAACTTACGTAGCATCTTGGCTACTTAAGATGTTTGCCGGGCTGAGTGGCTCAGACGGTTAAGGCGCTGGCCTTCTAACCCCAACTTGGCAGGTTCGATCCTGGCTCAGTCCGGTGGTATTTGAAGGTGCTCAAATATGACAGCCCCGTGTCGGTAGATTTACTGGCACGTAAAAGAACTCCTGCGGGACTAAATTCCGGCACCTCGGCGTCTCCGAAGACCTTAAAAAGTAGTTAGTAGGACGTAAAGCAAATAACATTAATTATTTAATTATTACTTAAGATGTTTTATCATCTTTACTGATAAACAATATCCTACCTAACATGTGGAGTGGCCAAGATGCTGCGTAATATCAGAGGACTTACTACAGATAAGAATATCCTAACCCACATTCCAGACTTTTAAGTCAGAGTAACCTTCAGTAGGATTCATTAAGCGCTAATGCAAAAAGTGTGGAATGGTTTGTTCAGAAATTAAGTAGTGCGAATGGGGGTTAATTTTTTAAAATGTGTGCGGTCATTGAGGTTGTCTTGGTTAGCTTTTCTTGCAATGTAAATTTTGACACCTTCTTTAACATTCATTGATTTGCTTTTATTATTGATGTGTAAAATTTTTAGATCTGTGAAGTGGTGTGAGTTGTCATATATGTGTTCATCAAATGCTGAGTGTCTGTTGTATCTAATTGTATTTTTGTGTTCATTGTACCTGGTGTTGAAATTATGTTCTGCCTGGCCGATGTACGTGGCATTACTATTTGGTTCTTGGCATTTAAGTTTATAAATCGCTGATTTAGAATAAAAAGGACTATTTTTGCAAAACAGCTAACTAAGCCAACCTCGATGACCACACACATTTAAAAAATTCCCCCCTATCTGCATTCAATTTCTGAACAACATTCCAGACTTTTTTTCATTAGCGCTTAATAAATCCCACTGAGTTTACTCTGACTTTAAAGTTTGGAATGAAGGTTAGGATATTCTTATATGTAGTAATTTCACTGAACCCATTTAGCTTCTTGGCAATTTCAGATGTTTTACTAGGTTATCATTTATCAATAAAAAGTTAAGAGATACACATTTATTCAATTCATACATTGCTCAATCAAATCATTAACATAAATTTAATTCCAAACAAACAAACAAACAAACAAACAAACAAACAAACAACAATAACAACATTAATAAAATAATGATAGTAGTAACAATACAAATATAGTTCCACGAAAGCCGTTCACCTAAGCAAGAATTACATAACGGAAAATTAAAGGAAAACTAGCCAGCCCATTAGACAACCCCTAAATAGTTTTCAAAAGAAATCAAATTATAATAATAATAATAATAATAATAATAATAATAATAATAATAATAATAATAATAATAATGAATATGGTAGCTTAATTTGAATGAACTCAAATGTCAAGTAACAAACTGCAACGCCACATATACATACCAAGCTAAACTAAATTTCCATGCCACACACAAAAAAAAAAAAAAAAAACCACAATAATAATAAACTGCAAGTGCTGTTCTGGGGAGTTTAAGTAAGCGAAAATGACATAAAGGGAAATTACGGGTATGCTTGTAAGAACCTTTGCATAGTTTACAAAAGAATTGTAATACGAGAATAATAACAATAATAATAATAATGCTAATAATAAGAAGAGCACTAAAAATAAAACACCTAAAAGTAGAATACAGTGCGTCCTAGCCAGAGCAGGGGGACTGGCGTGGCGGAAAGTCAATGGACTGGCTAGCCAGCTGAACTCGCACCAATGGCAGGGCAACGGTTTTTCAATACCTCACATTCTAACCTAGAGTGCAGAGAAAAGAGGACTTCACTAAGGTAAGTTCCAAAGTATGTAAACAGAAATAAACATAAATGTTTATACATTTCTAAATATTTGTGTGTGATTCGGAAGAATCCTATGGTTTTCTTTTTTTTTTTGCTATTTGCTTTACGTCGCACCGACACAGATAGGTCTTATGACGGCGGTGGGACAGGGAAGGAAGCAGCCGTGGCCTTAATTAAGGTACAGCCCCAGCATTTGCCTGGTGTGAAAATGGAAAACCATCTTCAGGGCTGCTGACAGTGGGGTTCAAACCTACTATCTCCCGAATACTGGATATTGGCCGCACTTAAGCGACTGCAGCTATCGAGCTCGGTAGGGTTTTCTTTCAAGAACAAAACATGTCATTCTATTTTAATTAAATCATTTCTTTTTCATGTATAATACAGTTACCATATGTTTTCCTTTTCAGGTAGTTTATAAATTTATTACTCAAAATTACTTTCGGCAGACTGAATGACCTAACAGTTAAAAATGTCTTGTTTATACATATCTTTTGTGGTTATTCAACCAAGTATTAACAAGAATAAAATATTATGATCAGAGTGGAATTCCATTAGCCAGTTTCCTAGCTCATTCGTTTGCTCAAATAGGAATTATTCTACTACATTACCTTCTACTTCACCTACCACTGTGTTCCAGTCTCCCATTGCAATCATGTATTCCTCTCCTCTTATTTAGTGCATTATATCTTTCATCTCTTCGCATATTCTATTTTGTCATCACTGCAGAACTGGTAAGCATGTATACCTGTACTATTATACTGACATATTAGTGTCTATCTTGACCGCAACAATGTATTGGCTACAGTGGTCAGAGTAATTTAATTCCCTATTTTGTCTTTCCATTATTAAACCACTTATGCATTTTTCCTACTTTATTGTGTGTTAATAATTTTGTAGACGCCAGACTAAAATATATCCCCCCCCCCCCTTGATGTCAATACACATCACTTAAACCATGTCTAATTTTAGCCTATCAAGTTCTTTTTCTAAATTAGACTTCAACATATGACTGTACCATAATGATTTAAGCTTTTAACATTCTATGCTCTGATTTGGAGAATATCAGTATTCATCTTCCTGCTGATCCCCCTCTCGAAGATCTGAATCGGGAATGAACTATTTTTACCTTTGGAATATTTTAGCCAAGAGGAAGAGTTATCTCTCCACAGGAGTTATGGTTGTAGTTTCCCATGGATTTCAGCCATGCAACAGCACTGACATAGTTAACCACGTTGGGCAATACTACAAGGCCGTTTCAATTAATCACCCAGAACCCTGCCCTTGCAACTTCGAAAAGGCTGCCACCCTGTTTTATGAACCATTCATTAGTCGGGTCGCTTGACAGATACTATTCCGATATGATTGCACCTAAGGCTCGGCAACCTGCTTTACTGGGATGTGCAAGCTGCTTCACTGCAGCATGATCTCATGGTTCACAAGGTAGTATGATGTGAAAGTTAGCATTTCCTAGGCAACTTCGAATGGATGGGCCATATTAAGAACTTAGGATGTGTATCCTAGAGTGATCAGACTTCCCATATTTCTCTAAAGTGTCCCGTTGTCTTGGCAAAAAATATACAGGACGCATACTGTCCAGTTTTTCGTGAACAGTCCTGTATATTTTAAAATACCATGTTTAAACTTTATTTATCACAAAGCTCTGATGTATATTTCTCATTGTGTAAAGTAATTACAGATTGTTTGTTTGGCACTAAATGTAAGAAATCACGGAGACAGACGTATATAAACTGTAAAAATGGCAACTTATAATAATCCTACAGAGCAAAAATTGTTTTGACATGAATATATGTTATGGCTGGGGATAATGCAAAAATTTGTTCAACGCGACAAAATGTGTGATGGAGGTGACGTCGCATTATTCATAACTGTGGGTTTGGTCACCAAACATGCTGCGGCTGTGGATTTGTATAGTGTGTGTTGAAATAGAAAGTATACCGTAAGTGACGTCACATTAGTTGTTACCGTAGGCCTTGGTTGCCAAGATGCTACGACTGTGGATTTGTACAAACAGATTGTGTTGACATAGAAAGTGTACCATCAGTGACCTCACATTAGTCGTTACCGTAGGCCTTGGTCAACAAAGATGCTGCATCTATGGATTTATATAAATAGTGTGTGTTGAAATAGAAAGGGTACCACCAGTGACATTACATTAGTCGTTACCTTGAGATAGTGGGTTTGAACCCCACTGTCGGCAGCCCTGAAGATGGTTTTCCGTGGTTTCCCATTTTCACACCAGGCAAATGCTGGGGCTGTACCTTAATTAAGGCCACAGCTGCTTCCTTCCCACACCTAGCCCTTTTCTACCCCATCGTCGCCATAAGACCCATGTGTCGGTGCGATGTAAAGCAAATTGTAAGTCGTTACCGTACGCCTTGATCACCAAAGATGCTCTGTGAAATGATGCAAATAAATAGTTCGTTATCAATATTTGAGTTTCATTTATTGAAAGACATATTCATGTTCATTAACTTTTCACAAGGGGGAAAGCTGCTTTTTTGCAACACTTTATGTACTAGAATTCTGGTGTTTCCATTTTTATTAATTATTATGTGCGTGTGGACCCAATGGATCATCCAAAGAGCCCTTATCCTTTCTCCGTGGATCCTTTTTCGATCTTCTGTCCACTTTGCTCCAATCTTCTTTTTCACTTCGTTCTCTGGTTGCACTTTCCATCCACTTTTATTGTTATTAATAATAATAATAATAATACTTGTTTCCTATAACTAAACTGTACTCTTTGAGAGGTCTGTGGCTCATGTTAAAAAATTATGATCTTAAATCATCATCATCATTTCTTCGCTCCAGCAAGCCGGGTGCAGTTGTGTACGAGCCTCCTCCAGTTTGTTCTATCCATCCACAGATGCTGCTCATATATGCAACACCAGTTCACATCTCTAATTTCAAGGTCCTTCATTATCTGTTTTTCCCAAACATTACGAGGTCTTCCTCTTGGTCTCTTCCCAGGAACATTGTGGTCAAAGTATGTTCGAGGAGTCCTGTTTGGGTTTATTCTTTTCATGTGACTATACCATTGCAATCTCTTCACTTCTAGTCTCCAGCAAGCTTCTTTCCAATCAAAGCTGTTGTCAGATATCCACATTCCTTATTTTATCCATTTTCGTTTTTTGTAGACAAGAATGGAGAAACTTTATTTCTGTTGTCTGAAGACGACTCTTTGTTGGTCCAGTAAGCCATACGTCAATATAGGTACTAGATATATTTTGTACAAGCTGATCTTGGAAACTAACGGAAATGTTTCATCCCAAAGTATTTGACGTACAGCGTGATAGAATTTGGAAGCTTTCTGTATTCTGTTACTAATCTCTTGATGTATGGTATTGTCTGATGACCGAACACTACCTAAATACTGGAAGTTGTCTACAATATCCATCTCCTCATCTCCAATTCTTAGGTGAACAGTTGGAGAGTTTCTACTCACCACCAAGCCAACTGTCTTAGTTTTGCTGATTTTGAGACCTAAGGTTGTAAAAGCTTCATGCCCGAGATCTAGTCTAGTCTAGTTTGTACTTCCGCTTCTGTCTCACCCCATACCATTACATCATCAGCAAAAACCAGGGCATTACTTGTTAGATCCTTTCTCTAAACCGCTTTTAAAACTTCATCCATTACGATTATGAAGAGAAGTGGTGAAAGACAACTTCCTTGCTGGACTCCACTCTTCATTTCAAACCAACCTGACCTTCCATCCTGAACCTGGACACAACACTTGGTTTCATCATATAATCGTTGTACTCGTGCTATGATGTCATCGGGCACTTTCTAATGTCTCAAACATTCTCATATATGCCTGCGTGGTACATGGTCATATGCTTTCTCGATGTCCAGAAAAACGGTTATAAGTGTTTTACCTTTCTCTCAATACTTCTCATAGACCATTCTGGTGGTAAAAATGAGGTCTATAGTTTATCTATGAGGTCTAAATTCATGTTGTTCCTCCTCAAGTGTAGGTTCAACATATTTTCTAATCCTGCTCTCAAGGATGGATTCGTAGATTTTGAGGCCATGTGATAGCAGAGTTATACCTCTGTAGTTGGTACATTTCTTTCTATCACCCTTTTTCAACAATGGGATGACGACTCCTTGCTTCCAGTCATTGGGTATTACATTCTCTTTCCAGATTCTATTTAGTACCCTGTACATCCACTGTTGTCCTACCTCTCCTAGTGCTTTGATCATTTCAACACTTAATTCATCTGTTCCAGTTGATGTGTTGTTTTTCAGCTTAGATATTGCTGTCTCTACTTCCAACAATGTCAGATTAGTGGTATTTGTACTGCCAAAATCATAAGGTTCATCATCTAATGGGGTGACATTTTCATAACAGTTCAGTAAAGTTTCAAAGTGCCTTTGGAACTCCTGTAATATTTTGGTCTTATCCCTAGTCACCTAACCATTAGGAAGTTCTACAGATTGGATAGATTCATTTTGAGTTGTTCTATTCTTAACAATACTGTATAACAGTTTTTTATTTCCATCCTGTGTTATTTTGGTAGCCAGATCTTCCATGCATTTCTGCTTTTCAGCTACAACCAACTGTTTGACCTGTAATTTTTTTCTTTCTGTAAAGTGACAGCTTCTCCTCTATTTCGTGTTGATCTGCCCGTGTTCTTGCTTGATCTTAAATAGGGCCTAATAATCAATGGCAGTCAAAGTGTCCCTTATTTTCATGCATATAATCTGGTCACCCTAGTGTATCTTCTTATTTTTATCAAACATGGAGGGTACAGAAAACAGATGAAGAAGAAGAGTAGTACTTACCAAGCAGAATCAGGAATTCAAATATGGAGCGTACAAGAAATAGAGGGAGATCTGGTAAAGGTCTTTGATAATGATGATTGGTCCTCTCTCTTCGATATACTTAAGATGTTACAAGTCATTAATCTCATTTCTTGGTCCGTATTGACAACAGTGATTACATTCAATTTACAAAGTATACATTTATTATTCACCTATTCAATACCTTCAGTACCACGTTTTGTGGTTACATAATCATAAAAGATTGAAAAGTTGTGGACATGTTTCGCCCTTCTTATTGGGCATCATCAGAACATTAGCTAATCTTAAAACAAACAGTTTTATTAAGAATGATTACACTATTGTTTATGAAAAATTGAGATGAGGTATGTTGTGATATTTTAAAAAATTTTCTTTGAAACAGTAGTTAAAAAATTTGACATGGGAAGTATAAGCACATGTTAAAACTAGCAACATACCCGTGCTTCACTACGGTATTATACTAAAATTTATAATTGAATGCTTATTGTTTTATATATAATCCGCCGAAATTCGCTATCTGACTCTTTTTCTAAGAGAATCCGCCAAAATTTGCGATCTGACTGATTTTCTAATAGATTACGGCAAGTTTCCTCCCATTTTTCAATCTTTCTTTCCAGCAATCGATTTCGTACTTCCCGAGCTAGGTCCAGATATTCCACGCGGTCACTTGGGTCCCTAAATCCTTGCCATATTTTTCTATAAGCATTTTTAATATGGAACAAATCCTTTAGGAGATCAGGCGTGGTGTCGTCTTGGGTGCCTTGGCGGTACTGAACCTGCGACCGGACTGCATTGTTAGTCATTACCCGTCCAGGACCCGTTTCCAGCGCGGTCCGCACATTTGACGACGGTCCAGAACATTATTATTATTATTATTATTATAGATGTTCTGGACCCAACAGCACGATGCGGTAAATTACATCTGCTGCCATTGTCATTGTTGAGAGTGTGACCAGCACCATTGTCGCGCGTAGGCAAGTGTGGGGGATTTCTGGCCATACGAATGACATACTTCCGTGCATTATTGACCTTATTATAGAGGTGAACAATTGGACGGTCAATCTCATTCCTATCGTTTATTTCAAATGTGTTTAAATTTTTATTTATATGCCAGGAGAATAGACTGTAATCTAAGAACTTTCTCCGAAGGAAAAGATGGCTCTTGAAAACGAACCCAGGAAAAATTAAAAATGACCGGTTTATGATCAGAATAAGTACATCGAAAATCTACAGCCTGTTTCCAGTCATTCGACAGGGTCAGGAATGGAATGAATAAAAACCCCATCTAGCGGCGACAATAGGAATTGTGCCGGCAACCGAAACCTGTCGCACTCCTCTGAGGCAATGATTAATGGATGACAAATGAAATGAAATTATATTGGACGGTGTTGCTGGAATGAATGATGACAGGAAAAACCGAAGTACCCGGAGAAAAACCTGTCCTGCCTCCGTTTTGTCCAGCACGAATGTCACATGGAGAGAAAGGGGTTTGAACCACAGAACCCAGCTGTGAGTGGCCGAAGCGCTGCCGCCTGAGCAACGGAGGCTCCCTATAAATACATTATGAACAGTAAAATCAATTGGTCTCGCCTCCTTTAACACCCCACCGCCGTTAAGTTTATTTATTCCCCATCCCCCCCCCCCCCCCGAAAAAACTGGAAAAGGCGTGTTTCTTTATGTTTAAAGAAGATTCCAAACACAATTGTTTACGTATATTACCTTTAGTTTTGAGATTAAAATAATTCACTATTTTTCACTTTCACACTCCCCCCCCAAAGTGAATTTTCCAGCAAAAATACTTGTTTCTTTAATAGTAAAGGATCTTCTAAATACCAATTATCAAGACTGTAACTTCCTCAATTTTTGATTTATGTGTCCTCATGAAAGGAATTCAACTCCTTTTCACTCCCGCCCCCTAAGATGATTCTCCCCCCCCCCCAAACGGGCTTTTCTTTGTTTTTATAGGAGATCCAAATACCAATTTTCACGTCTGTAGGCCCTAACAACTTTAGTTTTTATTAGATGTAAGTATTATCATACAATAAAGTCAATTATTTTTTCAATTCTTTCACCTCCCCCTCCCCTTCCCGAGAATTCGTGTTTCTTTGCTTTTAAAGCAGATTCCAAATATCGAATTTCACGTCTTTAACATCTTCATGTTTGAGATAACAGTAGCCTAATTAAAAGAATTCAACACCATTTTCAGTCACTTTTACCTCCCCCCCTTCCAGCCAAGTGGTATTTCCAAAAACTAAAAATACACGTTTCCTTATTTTTAATAGAGATAAAAATACCATTTTTCACTCCTGTAACATGCTAAGTTTTTTGAGATATACTGTATAAATTCTCATTTTAAAATTTCACCCCCTTTTTAGTTCCCCTTAAGAGGAATTTCCAAAAACAAATCGCCTATGTTTCTTTACATTTACAGGAGATTCCAAATATCACTTTTTACGTCTGTAACATTCTACATTTCTCAGATATTCTGTAGATATAGTCTAATAATAATAATAATAATATTTGTTTTACGTCCCACTAACTACTCTTTTACGGTTTTCGGAGACACTGAGGTGCCGGAATTTAGTCCCGCAGGAGTTCGTTTATGTGCCAGTAAATCTACCGACACGAGGCTGACGTATCTGAGCACCTTCAAATACCACCGGACTGAGCCAGGATCGAACCTACCAAGTTGGGGTCAAAAGGCCAGCGCCTTAACCATCTGAGCCACTCAGCCCGGCTAGATATAGTCTTTCAAAAAATTCACCCCAATATGTCACTCTTGTTTAACCGCCATTAATTGGATTTTCCAAAAACAAAAAAATACGTGTTTCTTTATTTTTAAAAGGAGATCCCATATACAAATTTTCAGTTCTGTAATATCTTCAGTTTCTGAGATATATGTATCCTCATTAAAGGCATTCAACCCATTATTCACCTTTTACACCCCTCCTATTGGGATTTTCCAAAAACAAAAAATACACGTTTCTTTATTTTTAAAGGAGATTCAAAATACCAATTTTCGCATCTGTAAACTTTTAAAATTTTAAGATGTATATACGATCATTTTAAAAATTCACTCCCCATTACTTGGATTTTCCAAAAACGAAAAATACCTGTTTCTTTATTATTTTTAAAGTAGATCCCAAATACCAATTTTCAGGTCTGTAATATCTTCAGGTTCTGAAATAAAATTAGCCTCATTAAAGGCATTCAACATATTTTCACCCTTTTCCACCCTTCCTATTGGGATTTTCCAAAAACAAAAATATACGTATTTCTTTATTTTTAAAGGAGATTCTAAATACTAATTTTTACATCTATAAACTTTAAAAGTTTTGTGATATAGATACACTCATTTCAAAAATTCACCCCCTTTTCACCCCCATTAATTGCATTATCCAAAAACAAAGAATACCTGTTTCTTTATTTTTAAAGGAGATTCAAAAACCAATTTTCAGGTCTGTAATATCTTCAGTTTCTGAGATATAAGTATCTTCATTAAATGCATTCAACCATTTTTCACCCCTTTCTACCTTTCCTATTGGGATTTTCCGAAAACAAAAAAATTTGTGTTTCTTTATTTTTAATGAAAATTCTAAATACCAATTTTTACATTTTTAAACTTTCAAAGTTTTGAGATACACACACACTCATTTTAAGAATTCACCCCCCTTTTCACCCTCCCATTAATTGGATTTTCCAAAAACAAAAAATATGTGTTTCTTTATTTTTAAAAGAGATCAAAAGTACCAATTTTCAGGTCTGTAATACCTTCAGTTTCTGAGATATAAGTACCGGTATCCTGATTAAAAGCATTCGACTCATTTTTCACCCTTTTTCACCCCTCCTATTGGGATTTTCTGAAAACAAAAAAATACGTGTTCCTTTATTTTTAAAGGAGATTCTAAATACTAATTTTTACATCTATAAACTTTAAAAGTTTTGTGATATAGAAACACGCATTTTAAAAATTCACCCCCCCATTAATTGGATTTTCCAAAAACAAAAAGTACGTGTTTCTTTATTTTTAAAGGAGATCCAAAACACCAATTTTCAGGTCTGTAATATCTTCAGTTTCTGGGGTATAAGTACCGGTATCCTGATTAAAAGCATTGAACCCCTTTTTCACCCATCCTATTGGGATTTTCTGAAAACAAAAAAATACGTGTTTCCTTATTTTTAAAGAAGATACTAAATATCAATTTTTACATTTGTAAACTTTTAAAGTTTTCAGATTATTGTAGTATATTTTACAATATTGTCTAAAAAATTATTTGTAATGATAAGAAGTTTTTAAAATTGGCATGTATCTGGAACTGAAATGGATCCTCTTCTTAGTGAAAGTCAGTAATATTTGCCGCGGTCGCTGCTAAGTAGATAAGAGGATGAATTTTGTTTTAAAATTATGTGTTCCAACTGTTAAAATTAGGTTAAGAAGAAGCAATCGGTGTATCTTCGTTGAGTTGAATTGATATAAGATACACTCTGGTGTAATAGTTGAAATGGAGGATAAGTTGGAGATCTATCAGAGTTTGAAAGTTATGTTGATTTTCACATATAAGTGTGGTCTTCCAGATGTTGTAGGAATCTCGACAGATAGTGTTGTTAAACTGCAAAAAAATAAAAACACATATTTGATGTGTGTGTTTAAAACGTATATGATTGTAGTATAGTGTTGTGGATTGCGCAAAATTGGGTACTTACTCAAATGCCGTGTGAGTATCTATCTTGTTTTGTTAGCAGCGTTGGTCTGACTGGAGTTCCTACTTCGCGTGTTGTATGAGTGTGACGGAGGGAGGGGGGCGAGTTGAGGGAGGGTAGAACTCGGCGGAGTATTACGTGTCGGTGTAGGACTATTTGGAGGGGCAATTGTAGGCTTAGTAGTCATGGGGATAAGTGGGGTTGTTGAATTGACAATTTTAAGTGTTCGTGGGATTTTATTTTGCTTTGGAATGACTGTTTCTAATAACTTGGGCGTTAATGTATATAAAGAACTCTTAACCTCTGTGTCATCATTAAGGTTGCGATCTTTATTAAATGTTTTGTCTAGAAAAATGTAAATATTTTCTAATTCATTTAGCAGTTTACCCTTATTAGTAATCCTGATTATTGTAAGATCCTTTTCTATTGACGTAAAATGGTGACCTGTTTCCTTCATATGCGTACTCATAGCGGAATATTTGTTGTGTTTATCAGCATTGAAATGTTCCATGTATCTTATAAAGAAACTTCATCCAGTTTGACAAACGTATGAAAATCCACACTGTGAACATGTTAACCTGTACACTCCTGAGCCTGAATATTTATTATTATTATTATTAAAGCTTCTTTATTGTGGCGAAGTTAGGGCTCCCGGCCCTTTCTTACACTTAACCACTTCATTTATATACAATGTATATTTTACATAAAATTTAAACATATGAAATCTTTACAACCTAAAGTATAACTAAAGCAACTAAAGTATCACTAACTAAGCTAAGGTGAGTAAAGTATAACTAAATTATATACAGGAACACATTGCAATAAACAACCATATTCACTCTCATTCATGCATCCCATTCACACTCAAGAAAGACTGGAAGTGCTTAAAAGATGACGCTGGCAAAGGATTTTAAATTTTGTCTTAGATTTAGCTTCCCTGATGTCATTGGGGAGTTCATTCCACCAGCTCGTGGCGGTGATAGTGAACGATCTGTTGTAGGTTGCGGTTCGATGCACAGGAATTTCTAGCGTACAGCCTGACCGGGTATTGAACAGGTGCAGGGAACTACGGTAGCGAAATCTGGTGGATATTTATTTTATTATAATTGAAAAATATGTTTTGTGTTGTGTTGGTTGTTCTGAAGGCTATGTTTATGTTATATTTGTTGAAGGTATTAGTAATTTGGTGGATAGTTGGGTTCTTCTTCTTCATAGTACCGTATCAGGTCCCCCTGACGTTGGCGATCACTGTGGCGAATGCAGAACGATCTCTAGCTAGGTGGAAAAGTCTTTCAACACTGTGAATTCCAGTCCATTCTTTGATGTTTCCAAGCCATGATGTTCGCCTCCTCCCGACACCTCTTCGACCCTGTATTTTGCCTTGTACAATCCGCTGTAAGATGAGGTAACGGTCATTTCTAAGGATGTGGCAAGGTAAGAGATCTTCCGGAGTTTTATTGTTTGAACGAGTTCCCGACTTGCTCTTGCCCTTCCGAGTACTTCTTGGTTCGTTAGTCGTGCAACCCACGAAATCCTGAGCATCCTACGGTGGATCCACATTTCAAAGGCTTCCAAGCGTTTCACTGATATGTTCTTGAGAGTCCATGTTTCCACACCATATAGCAAGGCTGACCATATATAGCACTTGACCATCCTCTGTCTAAGTTTTAAATTTAAGTAGTCATTGCAAAAGAAAGATTTCATTTTTGTAAATATTTTTCGTGCTATTGCTATCCTCTGTTTCACTTCTTTCTCGGGATCAAGTTGTTCAGTGACAATGGCACCCAGATATTTAAAAGTGGTTACTCTCTCAATCTGTCGGTTGTTTAGTTGTAAGATTGCCTCAGCATTGGCACGTCTGCTGAAGATCATGAACTTGGTCTTGTTTACATTTATTTTTAGTCCCATGTCCTCACTTACTGCACTGATATTATTGAGCAGGAGCTGGAGACCTTCAAAATTGTCACACAGGATGACTGTATCATCCGCATATCTTATGTTGTTAATTATGCCGCCATTTACTTTTATTCCATATTGTTGATTTTCTAAAGCTGTTTTGAAAATTTTATCCGAGTAAAGGTTGAATAACAATGGAGACAAAACACAACCTTGTCTAACTCCTCTTTGGATGGCTATCTCGTTTGTAGTTTGATTTCCGATTCGGACAACGGCCTTTTGTCTCCAGTAAAGGTTTTCAATAATGCTGATATCTTTGCTGTCAACTCCTATATCCTTTAGGAGTTCTACAAGTTTTGGATGTTGTACTCTGTCAAATGCCTTTTCAAAATCAATGAAACAAGCAAACACTTCTTGCTGTTGATCTAGACTGTTCTGAATTAGGATATTTAGCGCAAACAATGCTTCCCTTGTACCAAACGAATTTCTGAACCCAAACTGTGTTTCGTCGAGGTCTTGTTCACACTTAGTCTTGATTCTGTTATGTATTACACGAAGGAATACTTTAAGTGTGTGGCTCATGAGGCTTATTAGCCTATAATCATTACACTTGCATGCCTTTTGCTTCTTTGGCAACGTGATGAATGTAGATAACAGCCAGTCAGATGGGATGTCTCCAGTATTATATATAGTATTGAACAACTTTACCAAGAATTGGATATTGTCTTCGTCAATCATTTTAAGAAGTTCTACAGGGATGTTATCTGGACCTGGTGATTTCTTGCTTTTTGAAACTTTCACAGCATATAGCACTTCTGATTTAAGAATGTCAGGGCCTTCACAATTAGCTCGTTGGTTAGATTCCTCACCTCTCTGATCACAGAAAAGTTCTATCAGATAATTTTCCCAAGTATTTAAAACTTCTTCTTCATTAATAATAGGCCTGTTTGTAACATCAACCAGTACAGAAAGGTTACGTTTTCTGTACATGCCAGCTATTTCCTTTAATTTTCGATGTATATTGAACAGATCATGTTTAGACTGAAAGATTTCCATTTCCACACATTGTTCTTTCATCCAGTTCTCTTTCGCAGCACGTATTTCTTTCCTTATGTGGCGTTGTAATTTTTTGTATTCCTCTGCATCATTTTTTACTAATCTTCGTTGTTCCATTAGTTCAAGAATATCATCTGTCATCCATTTCTTTTTCTTCATTGGATGTATCTTTTGATCTTTGTTTTGAAGAAGTATCTCTACCCGACTTTTAAACTGATTCCATAAATCATTTGCTGTTTCACAGTTATTGGTATTGATTTCTTTTAAATGCCTATTCAAATCCTGAGCAATTTTCTGCCGAGCTTCACAATTTTGCAGATTAGGTGTATTTAGTACCTTTCTTCTAGGCTTATTCTTCATGATTTTCGGACGAACTCTTACGTTAGCTATCAATGGATTATGATCCGAGGAAATATCTGCACCTGGATATGCTGCGACTCTTTTGATGGAATTTCTGAAACGCTTATTTATCAGAATGTAATCAATTTGGTTCCTTGTTGAGTCAGGATTCTGAGGATCATCTTTAGGAGCTTTCCATGTGTATAAACGACGTTTTGGAAGTTTGAACCATGTATTGGTGAGAACCATTTGATGTTGGGTTACTATATGTAAAAATGGCGTATTTATTTCTGTTAGGTTTGTCTGGTATAAGGTTTGTGGACAATTTGTTTTTAATCTTATGTATTAGGCGGTTTACCATTTCGATCTTGCATCCATCAATTTTCACAAGATTCCTTATGTAATTTAATTCAGTTTTTAAGTTTATAGGGGTAATGGAATTCTTAAAGCTCGGTATATCAGGCTGTAAAACGATGCCTGTTTCTGTGGTCCGGGGTGTAGTGAAGAGTTATTTATGGTTACTGACGAATGTGTAGGTTTTCTGTGAATCTGATACTCAAAGGAGTTATTGGTTCGGGTGACCTTTATATCTAAGAAGTTTAAGGAGCCTTTATCCTCATCTTCTTTTGTAAAATTTACGTTAGGGTTTTTTTTTTTTTTTGCTAGGGGCTTTACGTCGCACCGACACAGATAGGTCTTATGGCGACGATGGGATAGGAAAGGCCTAGGAGTGGGAAGGAAGCGGCCGTGGCCTTAATTAAGGTACAGCCCCAGCATTTGCCTGGTGTGAAAATGGGAAACCACGGAAAACCATCTTCAGGGCTGCCGATAGTGGGATTCGAACCTACTATCTTCCGGATGCAAGCTCACAGCCGCGCGCCTCTACGCGTTAGGGTTTATGTTGTTTAAGTTTTCTAATATTTCGTTGCTGTTGGTGCTATTCTTATCAATTACTACAAATGTGTCATTCACATAACGCATAATTTAAAAACAAAATTCATCCTCTTATCTACTTAGCAGCGACTGCAGCAAATATTACTGACTTTCACTAAGAAGAGGATCCATTTCAGTTCCAGATACATGCCGATTTTAAAAACTTCTTATCATTACAAATAATTTTTTAGACAATATTGTAAAATATACTACAATAATTTTAACATGTGCTTGTACTTCCCATGTCAAATTTTTTAACTACTGTTTCAAAGAAAATTTTTTCAAATATCACAACATACTTCATCTCAATTTTTCATAAACAATAGTGTAATCATTCTTAATAAAACTGTTTGTTTTAAGATTAGCTAATGTGCTGATGATGCCCAATAAGAAGGGCAAAACATGTCCACAACTTTTCAATCTTTTATGATTATGTAACCACAAAACGTGGTACTGTAGGTATTGAATAGGTGAATAATAAATGTATAGTTTGTAAATTGAATGTAATACTTAAGATGACCGAGATCAAATATGAAATCTACAATTTGTACAAAAATCAAATTGTAGTGATCAGAGTTGAGGGACATGAAAGAGAATATCCAGAGAGGCATGAGGCTGGGTTGCAGTTTGTCCCACCCTTCTTTTTAAGGTTTGTATAGAACAGGTACCTAGTAAAGAAAATCAAAGAGAGATTTGGAAAAAGAATTACAATTCAAGGAGAGTAAATCAAAACTCTGAGATTTACAGACAATATCATTACTTCATACGAGTATGGGCACAGCCCAGGAAAAGAAATACAAAAAACATGAAATGCAGTCAAATGAAGTTAAGTGATACAGGAAATACCAGATTAGGAAATGAAGTCCTAATGGGAATTGTTGAACATTGTTACTTGAAAATCTGAGTAACTGATGATAGCAGAAGTAGAGAGGAGATAACATTCAGACTAGCCCAAAGATCATTAAAGATAAAATAAAGTTCACTTTGAACACAGGTCTGTTACAGAAATTGAACTTGTGTGTTAAAACTTACACATGTGAGATACTCAACTAATGGTGCAGTAGTTTTCACACACGTCAATAACTATTAAAATTTAATGGGCACTTCTCCTCATATACCTTACATAGTAATACATAATATAGATAAGACGTTTTTGATCGTGATCGTAACTACAGGATCTGCAGTTTTACATGGAATCTGAGCTATTCATTTAAAAACTCTCACCAATACTGGCAGGGATTTGAACCACAACTGCCTTGGTTACAAAACAAATGACGATATCACTAAGCTGTCACACATCCTGGCTATGTAAAAATGATGATGCCTGTTGTTTAAAGGGGCCTAACATCTAGGTCATCAGCCCCTAATGGTACGAAATGAGACAAAATGCAATGAATTTAAAAGTACAAAATTCGCCCACTGAGCAGAATTCAGAATGTGATGATGAAGAATGAATGAATGAATGAATATGAATTTAAAACAATCAGTGGATCCAACCCGCAATGCCTCACCTTCCCAAAAACAATATTACTGACCAAGGGACTGCTTCCAAAGTACAATTCTGAATCGACGATGCTAGTTGTCTAAAGGGATTCAATATCCAGGTCAACGGTCCCTCATAATGGCACTTATCGCTAGTACAGTAAAACCATGGTATTTCTCAAGTTGCAGTACTAATCAAACGTAGCGTAAACTCAGGGTGTTCCAAACATTATGGTACTACTCACAAGTAATGTATGTCATACATGTAACGCAGACCTACGGTGTTTCTCACATAATGGCACCATTCGTAGGCAATACAAACCCATGGTGCACCTCACAGTGTACTAATCACAGGGATTCGTACTATCCCGTAGTGTTCCTCACATAGTGGTACTAATCACAGGCAATGCCCAGACCATGGCGTTTCTCACATAATGGTACAAATCACAGGCAACGTAAGCCCATGATGTTCAGCACATAGTGGTACTAATCACAGGTACTGGAAACCCACAGTGAACCGCTCTCTGGTGCTACTAATCACAAACCTATTATGTACCTAACATAGTAGTACTACTCGCAAGTAAAGGCGACCCGGGGTTTCCCTGTGTGATGGTACAAATCACAAGCAGTTTCATGATTCTAATTCAATCATCCCTTGGTCGCCTCTTACGACCGGCAGGGGATACTGTGGGTGTATTCTTTGTCTGCACCCCCCACACACAGGGGGTGCTATGTAAAAATGAGGTGGTTAGAACAAGTCAGGATGGCATCGAGTGCTGCATCAACCAAGTCTATGGAGAGATGACCCAAACACAATGCAACATGAAGTAACTATGAAAAGTGGTGTCCAATTTGGAAAAGATGATACAGATCAGGATTGGGCTGTTCCTTACACATCGTGCAATGCACTGTGCATAGTCAGAATAAAATGTATTGTTCTGATAGTCTAGAACTAGTTTCAACTGGCCTGCACAATGTGCAAGAGTAACAGGAAATGCAGTTTCTTTGCGTCAAGGGGTAGACAATTTCATTTAAGGAGTTCCAATGAAATCGTTAAGGTTCCTAACTTGTTAATAGGACCCGGAAGTTCATAGCCTAAAAATTCAGGAAATATGCATGCACATATGCTCTTAAAAACCTGAAAATATGCCCATAAATATGCACCATTAAATTGAAAGAATTAATATCCCCTGGCAGTAGAAAAGGCGAGTTAGTATTAAATTAATAACTCGCATTATTCCCTTGAGGTTGAAGCAGTAGCAGTCCTGTTGTCAATATTTACTGATGAATTACAGTTCATAACCATCACTTTGCACAAATATTCAATTGCAAAATGTTGTCTTTTGTCTAGCAAAACACTTTTGTAACGTGAAAAACTTCTCTCCACATCAGAGGAGGTTATTGGGGCATATTTAAACAATGTTAATTGCTGCATAGTGTGGTGAGTCTCTTGGTGTGACAGACTAGTTTTTTTTTTTTTTTCAAAAACAGTACGAGATTCATTTAAGGGAGATCCTACAGCTTCCAGTGATGTTATGGGTCTTGGTACGAAAGAAAAATGGGCAGATATGAAAACAAGATTCTCTTCCAACTCTATGACTGACAGAATATTTTCAATCATTTCTACTGATGCAGCATCATTCGCATGTTATCTAAGCAATGCAATGAGGAGCAAGTGCTAAGCAAGTTATATGAATTAAGTTGGGAAAAATGCCTGTGAGTGTTTGTCCTGATTTTACCATGTAAGTACCTACATCTGTACCAAATAAAATTAGCTGGTCATATCTGATACCAGTTGGCCATAATAATTTCAAGGAGTCCATCACACACTGGGTCACAGTTACATTGTTAATGGCAATAACTTTTAAAATTTAAATGGCATTTCTCATATATCTTGAATACAAATACATATACATAAGACGTTTTTAATAGTGATCGTAACTACAGGACCTGCAGTTTTACATGTAATCTGAGCTATTCATTAAAAAATCTCACTAATACTGGCCAGGACTTGAACCACAACTGCCTTGGTTACAAAAAAGTGACAATATCACTAAGCTATCACACCTCCTGGCTATGCAAAAGTGAGGTGGTTAGAACAAGTCAGGATGGCATAGAGTGCTGCATCAATGAAGTTTACGGAAAGATGACCCAAACACAATGAAACATGAAGTAACTATAAAAAGTGGTGTCCACTTTAGAAAAACACACATTAAGATGATAAGGTATCACCTTTTGTTCCTTATTTAAGGCACCAACAAATATATAGCAATAAAACGGCCCTCTCAGAATCAGTGATTTCATCAACAGACAACTACACAAATTGATCCGCTAGTTCATTCTGTAAATTTGAGATTACTTTATTGTAACAAAGTCCTACGTAAATCTTACACAATGTACTTTCTTCAGGCAAATGTTGCTGAGCGTATTTGGCAAGAAAATATTGTAATGTGGGATTATTAATTTTCCAAAAGAGAATATCAGCAGCTAAAAATGCTTGGCACACGTCATAAGTAATTCGGCAACCCTACTTTCTAAACACCCTACTAGTTGCTTTTGAATAGGCTCTTTATTTGCACGTTTTCTGAGTAAATTTTCCTTGTGCTTCGCTGTGTTTAAGTGCTGAACTACTTGAAATCTTTTCTCACTCCCTACATATTTTTCACACACACTCCACAGAACAGGACCTTATTATCTGTAGATATTATGTCACCTGAAAACTCTTCCTGTAAATTAATCTACCACATGAAGTTGGTCTTACTTTGGGTATTTAAAGGACTTTAAATACACTTTATATGCGTAACTTATTATAATTTGTCTGGCATGCAACCAATTCACATCACTGTTACAAATTACAGCACTACTGCCAGTGGCCAGACGAAGCAGGGAAGGATGATGCAGCAGGGGATTCAGTGAATGACATCATCACATCAGCATTACTCCTCTCCACACGACGAGTTGTTCCATTGCATGCAATTCTACTGCCATTATGATCCAGATGAAAAAATAATAAAATAAAAAGCCCTAAAGTTGTTAAAATATGTCATACAGTCACTAAAATATTGGAAAATGATGCATTTATCAAAATTTATGAAAATTCCATAATTCATACACATAATGTACAAGCATACATTTTTAACTGCTAAGAAAAAAAAAACATGCAAATGCATGAACTTTTGGGCCCTACTTATTAATAATGAATATCTAACAAAACTAAAATAATTTTGAATTATAATCTGAATAATCATCAGGCAGCTTTTCATGTAAACCAAAAATAAAGACTTGTCAATTTATCATCAGTAATAAATAATGGTGTTCTTTATCACCAAATTTTACTTTACAATTGCAATAAATACATTTAATATGTTGAAGTACTCTTCAAAAATGCTTTCAATGTTACTTATCTATCATCTCCATGTGTATCATTAAAATCTGCTCCATGAAAGTCAAAATGTGTCTTGTCAATTCTCATTACTGAAAATATACATTTGTACATGTAAATAGACTAAGCAAACCACCTAAATTATGAAGTTATGAAAAACATTCCCTAGGGCAATAACAGGCAGGGTTGTAGTGGAAAGACAAGAATGGGTTCGATTAGTAGGAGTAAAGCCTGTAATCTGGCACTCTATGCTGATACTGGTATTGTGCAATGGAGTGGAAAAAAAAAACCAGTAGTTTATTCAATGACAATCTACAATATGTCCAGAGTCTGACTCCAAATGCTCAATGTTTGGTTAAGGGTTAAACAACAAGCAACAGACTAAGAAAAATGGTATATTTTCTGCAAAGAAGTAAAATGTAATTCTCCAAACATGTGCTAGTATGGTACGAGTCCCAGTAGTGATAGTCTGTAAATGTTTAATTACATGGCTGGGCAACTCAAAATTGAGCTAAATATTTGTTTCCTAAAAGACATGTAAAAATACTGGGCTGAGTGGCTCAGATGGTTAAGGCATTGGCTATCTGACCCAAGTTAGCAGGTTTAATCTTGGCTTAGTACAGTGGTAATTAAAGGGGCTCAAATGCACCAGCCCCATGTATGTAGATTTACCAGCATGTACAAAACTTCCTGCAGGATGAAATTCTGGGACTGCGGTGTCTCCGAAAACTGTAAAAGTAGTTAACAGGGACATAAAACCAATAAAATTATCATGACATGCAATACATTATTAATCAACAGTAAATAATGCAAAAAGCCTCTGCAATATCTTGCAATGATAAATCTCTCTCATTTAGTATTGCTGAAAATGTTATTTCTTTTAAAGTATTAACCTGTCAAGTGATACATTTCTTTCGAGGAGCTACTGACACAGTGGCACATTTTCCATTAGGTACGGGGAAGTAACATATAGTGCGATACTCTTGTGTAATATAGTATTTTCATCAGGTTCAAAAGTACAGAATATGTATCAATCTGTCAAAATGATCGTAGTACGAAGGGCAAGACATCTGGCTCACTGAGGAAAGCAACAGGAACTTACGGCAAGATACTTTTAATTGGTCAGGTATTTTGTTTAAAAAAGCCTCACTTTCAAGCTGTTAACATGATTACAGTGCCAAGGGCAAGGAAAGAGAATATGGCTCAGTGAGGAAAGCAACAGGAAACCTACAATAACACACTCTTGTGTACAGGCGTGATAAACAATTGAAAATATTCTAGCGGATCATTTACGTCTTCAATTTGTACATTCAGTCCAGGTTGCCCCGTAAATGTAAATATCGGCTGTTCAGGTCATATCTTTGTCCATACATCGAGCAGAATATCACCGCTAGTGCTACCGTCACGTTCACTTTCGTCGCTTTCACCATTGCACTCGCTATCTTCTGATATTTCAACATTAGTCTCACTATCAGATGACACATCATTCTCTGAATTGTCACAGTGTAATAAATCAAACAGTTCTTCTTCTCGTAGATGTTTCTGAGCTCCGCTTGCACCTGCCATAATGCACTACCTATCACTCTTAGCAGCCTGGCGGCCGGTACTGGCTGGCCGTCAGCTGCGCGTGGAACCGTTGCCTACGAGATTAGTAATAAGGCCTCCGCATTGCAGCTTTCACAGCGGGAAATACGCTGTAGTTCCAGACTCGCCGCTAGACTTCGTGTTAGCCCTCCACTGTTTAACACAGATGTTGATGGAAAATGTGAAGCAAAAAGTTAAGTTGGTGAGTTTTTAGGTGAAGTAGACGTTAAAAATAATTATATAAGGAACTGATTTGTGTACTCAGCTTTTAGTGAGCATATAGGCTAGTTACTATTTAAACATGAATTTAACATATTTTTTGTGCATAGTTTTAAATATACGAGGTTCTGTATTTGGCGCCGGGAGAGTATTTAATGTACACATTCTATTAAAAGGATGTTTATTGGGCGTGCTAAAGAATTGTTTTTTGCTGTGTACCATTCGGCAAATGTAAACTTCAGGAAGGATGGAATTTCTTTCCACGAGTTCCCAGCAAATGCAGAATTATGACAAAAATGGGTCAAAATTATATCACGTCGGCGTGACGAGGAAAATAGCATGTGGCAACCTTCCTCGAAGTCTGCAGTGAACATTTTGAAAGCATGTGTTTTAGCATTTCTGCTACAATAAGACGCCTTCTTCCAAATTCAATTCCAGTGCTTCTTTTAGGGTATCCATGGTATTTTCATGACAAGAGTAAGCTTAATAAAGCGCGTAAGGTACCCAAGAAGCGAAGCTATGAATATGCATTCTCTGAGGTAAATACAAATGTTTCAGATGACTGCAAGTAGAGCAAAAAGAGTGGTGGAGGTGGTGGCAGTGATCGTTTAAGATGAAGTACAACTAGGCAAGCATCCTCTGTATAACACTAATCAGAGAGAAAAATAAAACAGATCCGACAATTTAAAAAATGAAGGTATCAGTCAAAGAAAGACAAGGGCTACGAATGGCGTGAAAATGAAAGACGCCCTAGGCGTCGAATACTGTAATACCGTCGAGGTCAGAAAAGAACAAGAGTTGGCCAAAGGAGGTCGGATGGGTTAGATGAAAGTGAGAAGCCTGGCACAAGTGAGTGGAAACAATGCCAGGACCCAGCTAAGTTCTTCTTAGTCGCCAACTCACGCTCTCCAGTTTAGAGCCCCTGATCCCCCCTTTTGGTCGCCTCTTAGGACAGGCAGGGGCTGCCGTGTCTGTTATTCTACAGCTTCCACTCACAGAGGGTACTACCCGAGGCAGAGAGGTTGGCTAGACAGCAAGGAGAATGACATTCAAGAAGGTGAGAATAAAAAGGTAGATACAGATGTGAAGAAAAAAGCACAGGTACTACTACTATTACTACTACTACAAAACATTTTCATTCCTCCCCTGAAGAAGGAAGCGGGCCTCATAGACGGTAACACAGTTTCTCGGGCCGGGAGATTTGTTACGGTGAAGGAGGTGCATGGAGAAGATGAGGGGGTTGGCGGCCTTCCTGGCATTCGCCTAGTGCAGGAGAATTAAAAACCACGGAAAACCATTCTCAGGAGAGCCGACGGTTGGGGCCAGGCGGGAGGTCCAGCCCTGTCCCGTCTCCCGAATGCAGAGGCATAGAGTCAGGGTAGAGCTGTGGCCATCCCTCTGCTCGGTTGGTCGGTCATAGCGCAGAGCTGTTGGACCACGGATCAGCCATGGCCATGCCCACTCTGCGTCCACCGACGGAGCACAGACACCTCTCAGGGTCACCTTATTAGTCTGGTCCTGCTTTCCGGTCGCAGTTATACTATCTGACCCGTATGAGCTCTTCTTGAATTACTGTGTGATACATTTATTTTTTCTTTATCAAACGTCATAGAAATATCACTTTTCTGGTCAAAACGCAATGTTTTATCTTCGTAGTATGCTCTTACATGCAAGTTATTCTCGTAATGCCAATTGGAATCGTGCTGAGGAATGGAGGGATAGCCTGACATCTGGTGGCGTTATTTGAACTGCTGCTACTCTGCCAATTTAGTACTTGAAAAGACGGCGTACGCAGAGGCCTTTACTTATCTCGTAGGCAACGGTGGAACAAAAGGATTTCACCTGGTCATGTGGTTTTAGGAGAGTGCTGCTGCTGTAGACAAAGCTCGAAACTAACATACACGCATAAAGGAAAGCGATCTCGGATCATACGACGGAATAAGTCATCATACCCATCGCCGAAAGACATTTACAATGTGAAGGCGAAATATCCGTCATGGCCACTTAGGAAGCCATGCAGCTATGACGATTTATTCTGTCATTACCATTATTCGTTCCTTTGTTAATAACTTAATTCACACTTCTGGCACTGTACATAACGCTAACATAAACGCTTTGTTCATATCTTGTGCTGATGTACAAGAGAAAGTTCATTTGGGCCAAGAATACTGGTCGCCACCCAGGAGAAATGTTCATAAAACTGTGTTAAACTTGATCTCAAATCATAAAAAACATCTTGAGATCACAACTCAATCAAGTTACAATATAATGCATATAAATGTAATTACTATGGAGGGAATAAAAAGAGCAATGAGAATTCTAAAATTCATGTTAAGTTTTAAGGTAGTTCTGTCAGGCCTCTTGAAAATGCAACCCAGGATGGATCATTAAATCTAGGTACACATTGATTCATTTCATTGAGAAGCTATATTACCAAAAAAAATACAAATAATAATTTAACATCTTCCCTCAGCTGAGCCACGTAACTTTACTGTTACATGGAAGACTGCTGCATTCTCTGCCATGGTCACTAAAAACAATCTGAATTATCATGGGTTTCCAATAAAGTTTGACAAGGAAAGAAATTTGCAGTTTTATGCGTCTGTTGATATTGTCATGAGAATAACAGGACCTCAAGTCTTTCGTAGAATTTGAACCATGGAAATATGATTTATATTTAAAACATCCCATTGTATTGACCAGGATTCAAACTGCAGCCACCTACCTTTGTGAGAAGTCAATGATGCCACTCACTATCACGGTCCTCAATAATGTTTAATGTCTTTATTACAGTGACAGATATAATGGAAGATTTTCAATTTAGTTCTGAGAAGATGGGGATGGGGAGTTATAATGTATTCTTTATATTTGAGTAGGTTAAGGGCATGTTCTCGTGGAAATTATTATTGTGATCACAGTAAGATGGTCCAGAGTGTGGTGATGATTTGATATTTTTTGGAGAAAAACTTGTTTATATGGAACTGAATATACCGGTAAGTTATAACTTATGTCTGTTCCGGTGTTCAGATTGTTATTGAGTTCTGAAAAATATATTTTGCTATGTCTTTCTTTTTTGTCCTCTTTATATATCTAATTCTCTTCTATTTTATAAAATAGGATAGGGGGACATTTTTTGGGCAATTCTTTCACTTCAAAATTTTAAGAGTAAAAGCAGGAACTCTGAATATTTCTAACAGAAGATGAGTGTAAACGTAAGCAGCATACATGAATTAGCTAGGATTCCTGTTGTTGTATAAAGCACAGTATGCTAAGAATGTTTGAGTATGTCTCAAAGAATGTTAGTGCAAACTTAACAACCTGGCCACGACTTCGGCTGCTGCACACTACATAGTAAACCAAGTCGCGGGTGCATACAGTGCACGTTCAAGCCAATCCCCACCTTCTTTTAGATGGTGTATCTTGGGAATTCTTTCAACTTATTTCTTTCAGTTTCTGCCCTAAAGTTGTTCATTTCTACAATACACTCTAACATGTTTATTTTTTCCCAACTGGTACATATCAAGGATGACAGCAGCCATATTTCAAATTCTACTTAAATGAAGTATGAATCCACAGTTCTTTTGGTTATACGTTGATCCTACATCACTTATTAAAACTGTTAAATGAAGTTGTACTGTAAATGAGAATGAAATTTATATTCTGATCAGCTCTGATAAATGGAACAAAAAATGACTATTCAACAGGTGACATACTGAGCACATGGTTACCAGTATAAATTAACTCCTGGTTAGAGGAGAAAATAAACAAACTTTTAATGACAAATTCAAATAATATTTGTTTTCTGAATCTTGAATATTTACGTAGAGAATACTGTAATATTCTGAAATTTTAAGTCACACAGGATTATTTCTGGTGTTACGGGGAAAACAATGAATTAGAAGAACTAACTGTTGTCACTGACACACTTTCTGGTAATGCAGTTCATACACTGCAATCACTCCATTGTCGTACAAGATGCCAGTAAATTATGATAGTACAGTATATGGATTTCTGAACAGAGTGCTTTCTTGAAGATATTCTGTCCACATGCCAAACTATTGTATTTTTCTTTATCCATAATGTGGTCCAAGAAGGTCAGAAACAGGTTCTACACAGATGCATCTTCTTGACTAACAAGACTTACCTTCAGTGTCATTCCAAGCCAATGATGAAACAATGATATAACATCCTACAAAGCATCATATACATCATACACAAAGACAAGAATTTTTTTTAAAAATTCAATAAACAGTACTGTATATGCTTTGTACTATGGAAGCAAAACTACCAACAAGAAAATAATTTTATCACAAACATGTCAAAACAGATAAAGTACTGATATAATTTGGGAGACAGGATAATAATGTACCTGCAAAAGCAGGTATGTACAGTTTAATTAAAATAGTGAATTTATTGCAAGTTTTTCATTAAAAGACAAAGGATAAATGTACTCTGAAGGAAGAAGAGGTCCTATAAATGCTGCTTCTCACGATTCATATTAGAACTGCAACACAAATTTAAAATATATAGGCCATGGTTTAACATGTCCATACAGGTACTGCATCTATTTTGTGCTCGCAATTCTACATAATTTTTTTTTGATAAAGCAATTTATACCTAACATTTCAATAAATTTCCAATTTCCATTTATTAGGCAAATATATAGCAACAAACATTTAGAGAAGGGAGCTACTGGTTTACTCTACCATACTCTATCTTCTCAATAAAATTTATGTCCTGTTTATAGTCAACTGCTTCATGAAAAGCTGAAGGTGGAGTTCAAACAGTGTATACTTATGTTGTAAATTAACACAGGAGAGGAGGAATAATATTTTCTCATATTAACATCCACTGTAACAATAGTCTATCCTGATCAAGTATGACATTACATAAGCCTTATTTTCTTCAAAAACTGCTAAACAATCTAAATCACAGTGAGTAAAATTAACCTAATAAATAATATATAAAAAACAACTTAAAAATATCTTCTGGCTTGCATGAGTTTAAGTAAATGAAGATAACTGTTTGTGGAGTTCACTAGCTGACAATCAAAAACTACTTATTTCTGTACTGCCTTACAGATTTTCATAGAAAGGAAGTACCTAAGAGAAAAAAACCCTGAACATTTCAGTCTGATATTCAAAAAGAGCATGAGAAAGGAAATTTACACTCCCTGTAAACAATCAATCACTGCTTAGGAACCTTGTATGATGCTCACATCATTTATAGATCAAAAATCTTATACATTATTAGCAACCCACCAATATATGGAGGAAGCAGAGTAAAACGAGCTTCAAGAAGGTACTAATTTATCACTGGAAATATTTACATAAAAAAATCAACAGTATCTTACATACACACACATACACACAAAAAATCTTACACAATGGAAAAAGGCTGGTGTTCCTCTGCTTTGGAATCAATTTAGTGTTATCACTGCCACCACTATCTACAAGGTTTTCCTGGAACCAACACGAACACTCCATTCAAAATCTTGAACAATTTAGGCCAATTCTATTTTCTTCTCACCAAACTTTCTTCTGCATCAATTAACCTCAGCTTTCTTGAGAAATAAACACCAATTTTAAGCTCACTTTCTTTGGAATTCACTTCATATCTACTTTTGCTCCATATTCACACCATTATAATTTAGATTTCTGTTGTATCCTGCAAGTTTGCTCAGCGTGCATCTCAAGAACTCATTACAAGTCAGATTTTTCTTTACTTCTGGTTTTGCCACCCGTATTCAATTTGTCCATGCCCCTTTGGTGAAATGTACTGCAATATGGAGAGACTTAGGACAGTTCTGAAATCCTTCATTATATTAGTAAAAGGAATATATTCCTAAGCTGCATCCTGATAAATACTGACCTTACACTTCCAAAGCATACTGAAACTTTGTGATATTGGTAGATTTCAAATATGCAAATGAACTATAGCAAAATGTTGATTTTAGGTGACTAGGTCCTACAGAGTATTCATGTTTCAGAAAGATAACATTAGGGAAACCTATTACATTGGTACCCAGTACATATGTATTAAGAAAGTTGTTGATGTCACACAACAGTTTGGATGACTTCACACACTAGTATAATATTCTCCTTGCATAAAATAACAAGAGTTTGAAATCAGAAAATAAATACCAGTATTAAAAAAATTGGAAATAGAACAAATAATACAGCACTCTACCTAGGTCTTCTTAATGGTAACTACACACTATAAAATGACCAGTGCAGATAATTTTCTAGATATGGCTTGCAGATACAGGCTATAAAGTGGTTAAATGTAACTCTTCACTGGTGCAGGTCTTATATTAGAACTCTCCACAGGAATTAATTTCTCGTCTGGTAATAAATGAGCTACATTTCAAGTTTACCTATTAAAATCAAATAATAACCTTTTCCTCAAAGTGTAGAGAATTCATATATTAGAGAAAGGTGAAATCAATATAGTATTTACATGTGTTTAATGTCCCCAATTTTACGTTTTTCGAAGATGCCGAGGTACCAGAATTTTGTCTCACAGGTGGTGATATACGTGTTAGTAAATTATTCATTTTTTAATTTGCTTTACGTCACACCGACACAGATAGGTTTTATGGCGACGATGGGACAGGAAAGGCCTAGGAATGGGAAGGAAGCAGCCGTGGCCTTAATTAAGGTACAGTCCCAGCATTTACCTGGTGTGAAAATGGGAAACCACAGAAAACAATCTTCACGGCTGCCGACAGTGGGGTTTGAACCCACTATATCCTGGATGCGAGCTCACAGCTGTACGCCCCTAACCGCACGGCCAACTCGCACGGTGCTAGTAAATCTATCGACACAATGCTGCCGTATATGAACCCCATCAAATACCGCCGGACTGGGCCAGGTCACACCGACCAACTTGAACGTTGAAGGCAAGTACTCTACCATCTCTAAGTTGCTCAGCTTGGTATATTTACATTTTTTCTACTCATTATCTTTCAATAGGCAGAGGAGTTTATTTATGTAAATTTCAGCTTGGTTCGAGACTTGCACAGTAATTAATGGGCAAAAGATTTATTTTATACTTTACTTCTTGAAGATATCCAAGTCTAAACACAGTAAGCTGAAATGCTTTCTGTTGTTTTACACTACCGTACACACTAGAGTAGATATTTCAAATATTTCTTGATGTCTGCTATATATATTTTAATGCAACATATTTACTCCACTAAGCACTGACCCTCTTCAGAAAGTAGTTTCAATTTACATTACTTCTATTAACTGTGCAAAGGAACGACTCTAATGCTAGTAACAGAGCATGATATACAGTATATTTCAAAATGTAAATTATACTGAATAACAAGTGATTTTTAACAAAATAAATATAATTTTACACACTGAAGGAAAATTAAATTGGTAGTAGACTAAGTTTCCTTTGGCATTAACATAAAATGTGAATGTTTAGAAACAATTTTATAAATACCTTCGCTTAAACCCATCTTCCAGAATATAGAGCATTGGGGGTGGTTTATCCTTGTGATACATTGTTCCGTTCTGTCTCGGATTTACATGAGATGCAAGGACTACTCCAGGATTGGATACATCATCTTACATGTGCAGGCAGCACTTTATAAGGAGGAACAATTATTATATTCCACATGTAAAAGCCAATGGCTTCAACAACAACAACAACAACATCAACAACGATGAAATGCATCTCACAGGCTACCTTTATGACTTTTGCAGATGCAGAACAGACTGAATTTTGTTCTGCAGTTCTTTTACAGCCTGGTAAACCTACTAACATGAGGCGCATTTATTTAAGCATCTTCCAATACCATCGGACTGAGCTGGGATTGACTTCATCAACTTAGGCTCAAAGCTTTCCTTAGCATGATCTGAGACATGTTAACACCTTTCATTTTGCTAGTGATTTAATGCTGCACTAACACATCGAAGGTTTTCCGCAACACAAGGATGGGAATGAAGGGGAAGTAGCCTTAATTAAGGTACAGCCCCAGTGTTTGCCTGGTGTTAAAATGGGAAACTTTGGAAAAAACCATCTTCAGACTGCTGATGGTGGGATTCAAACCCACCACTTCCTGAGTGAAAGCATACAACTACAAGACCCTTCCTGCATGGCCAACTCACTCGGTCATGTTAACGCTGACATTAAGTTGGCATCCATTATGTGGTGACTAAAATCCTGCCCCCCATCAAAGTACCTTATCCGAACCTGGAGGTTGGCAACCTTATCGCTTCTCCCCAGTAAGGCCAGGGGATCACTGATCAGGTATCTGGAGACAGTTTTGTTGTAGTTGGCTGACCAGTTCCTTTTCTAGCCAACAGCAAAAGGGATACCCATCCAAGTGCTGACTATGTCCAGAACTGCTTACTCTCTAGAATGATATGGGATTCGGTGTTTCAATCTGACTATGCTGTTGGTAGAGATAATAATGTACAGGGAATTACATAAAACTTTATTATATTTTAAGGTAAACATATTTCAGAGTGCTTTACATTGTGATGCCGGCCCCGCAGTGTAGGGATAGCGTGCCTGCCTCTTACCCGGAGGCCCCAGGTTCGATTTCCGGCCAGGTCAGGGATTTTTTACTTGGATCTGAGGGCTAGTTCGAGGTCCACTCAGCCTACGTAATTACAATTGAGGAGCTATCTGACGGTGAGATGGCGGCCCCAGTCAAGAAAGCCAAGAATAACGGCCAAAAGGATTCGTCGTGCTGACCACGCGACACCTCATAATCTGCAGGCCTTTGGGCTGAACAGCGGTCGCTTGGTAGGCCAAGGTCCTTCAGGGCTGTTGCACCATGGGGTTTGGTTTGGTTTTTTATATTGTGATACATGTCTATAAGGAAATGAATCTGGGACAAGAACACTTAAATAAGGATGGTTGAGGTGTAGGGAGTATATATGAGAGAGGACAGAGAGAGAGAGAGAGAGAGAGTATATTCATCATACTGTTATAATCCGGTAAGGGTGTCCTCTTTGTAGCAGGAAGTGGAGGCAATTTGCTGTTTGCACTGATGACCAAAAAGTTCATCTCTTATAACCAGTGCTTAATAAAGGTAAATTCTGTATATAGTTTCAGTGCTTTGATGTGTTCTATTATCATGCTTTGAAATTTCAACCAGTTTGTCCAAAGCAGAATTCAGAACAAGTCTATGAGCAGAAAAGTTCCGAATTGTAATCCGTAAGGTTGTCATTAGCTTACAGCTCTACATCGTCACACTATTCTAACAGAGCAGAATAGCTCCCCCACAATACTCTAAATATTAGGAATGATAACCCATGGTGTTCAAATAAATATTGTACATTACTATGCAACTAATGTATGTTAATGATGACATTTCTGTTCACAAAGAAACATATTTCTCAAAAACCAACGCACATGTGAAATCTGCTAACATTATGAAATGCAGAGCTTTACAGTGTTTATTTTCTAATTTATGGTATTTCCATTGTATGAAATGAAATTTACATAGAATCTTGTTATGAACATAATGACATACAAGTTATTTGAAAGCTATCTGTACCTATTAAAATAAAAGTCTCTGAAAAAGGACATTGATAGGTATAATATATGAAGATAGCTTGAAAACAAAGCTAATAAACTCCCAGTAATGTCTTTAATTATCCCATGTTCCCAACTACAGTTCCAATTAATTTGATTTCTCATATAAGTGGCTACAGAATTGTTATTGGTGCCCCTCTATATAACAGCAGTGACTTGCTTCCTTCCACCATACTCTGCCACTCTGTCTCTCACTAATAAAAATAGAATATATCAAAGTGCATGAACATCAGAAACAACTTAACTGAAGGCAGCTCTATTAAGCATTCTTTTGTCCTTTCCAAGTACAGCCTTGAGCCTTTTCAGAATTTCTGGGTAAGTTTCAGTGTAAGATACATTGTATACCCAAAGGTAAGGTAAGGGTGTATTCTGCTCGAAGGCAGGTCCGAACCTCCGCAGAAGTCTGCCCGAGCCGGAGTTTACGTGCGGTAGGGTGGCCAGTTCCTTTCCGCTCCTCCATTCCCTTACCCCCCACCAACAGCGCGTGGCAACCCATCCAAATCGTGGCTGTGCCCAATGTTGCTTAACTTCGGAGATCTCACGGGATCCGGTGTTTCAACACGGCTACGTCCATTGGCGTATACCCAAAGTTGGGAAGTAATTAAGTAAAAGTAATCAAATTACTTGTAATTATTATAATTTTAGTAATTTTTACTTGTAATTAACTCCTTGAAATGAAATTGTTACAGTGTAGTAATTGATATACATTACATCGAGAATTTGGCAACTTTGGAGCTCCAGCACTCGTAAGGCACACACCAAACATATATGATGCGCACTCGTTCATTTACTTGCAGCTTCTTGTGATTATTGGTTGAGATTTCAATAATTGTGTACTAACTGGTCGAGAATGAAATTGGAATAAACATGTAACAACGAAGGGGTTAAGGAATTTTCTTTCCCCTATTTGAATAAATATTTTGAATTAGTTGTCCATGAAAATAATTGAAGCAAGAATGTGACATGTAAACTTTGCTTGGGAGCAACAATTTGAAAGTTTGTTTAATTTCACTTAGTGATGATAGCCAGGTAATATCTCTATGCTAAGGAAATAAAACTGAGTAATGTATTTTTCCTTGCAGGCATTGGTATCATTCCAGCCCCATGTGATAAAGGTCAGAGGTTTCCTAACGACTCACGTTCTGTGAAGTAATTGTAATTTTACTGATTACTTACTGAAAAATGTCATTAGTAATATTGTAATTGAGTAAAATATTTCTCAGGGAACTGTGGTTCAGCCCAATTACTTCTATTATTTACTCTTCCCATCACTGTGTGTATACCTCTCAGATTTTGTTCATCTTGGGTACACTGAGGAAGAGGTCATAAACGAGCATAAGACTGATCATAAGTAACACTTTTGTTCTGCAGTTAACTTTAATATCCTGTGGAGAGTGGCATGTTATAGTCATATAAATTTGGATGTAATGTTTGAGATGTGTTGGATGGTTTGAAGAGATGTAGATCAAGGTGCCAGGCACAGCAGGCTTTCTAAATATTACCATTTAAGCCAACAACTACCCTTCTGGGCATTCTCTTTTGTGACAGTGAAGTCTGGAAAGTTGACACATACGTTCAGCTCTAACTTTACAGTGCATATGACTAACATGCTCATTACATGGTGATGTCTGAACAGAGGAGACTTAACACCACCAACATACAGGTGTCAGAATATTATCTTCTGAATAAGTCAGTTGTGCAGGATTTTACAAAGCTCTATGCGCTGCAGGAACCTCTACTGAAGTATGCTAGAAATACACCAGAGATACACTAGGATGACAAGACCATGCACAAAGGAATGGATGAAACCACTGTACGGTCATGAGTGAGTGTAGTACTGTCATTGTTATTATCTTTGTATGTAATTATCCCCCTTCCTAGTTTCCGAGACTGAAACCAACCAGCACCGATCACTTCTGCTGAGTGTTCTTTTCTACAATACCTTACAGTATTTCTATGGTTTCTGCAACAGTCTTGGCCTTCAGTTCTAGAGTTTGATTCCTGGACAGGTTATGGAGCTTTAATCGTGAACACTTAATTCCTTTCGGTTGGAAATCAAGTGCTTGTGCTGCCCCCAACTTTCCTGCAACTTGTACACCATACACACAAGTTAAAAAAAAAAAAAAAAACCACACACACACACACTCTCTCTCTCTCTCTCTTACTTGGTAATACGATTTCCTATTAAATGTAACTCTTCACTGGTGTAGGTCTTATATTAGAACTCTCCACAGAAATTAACTTCTCGTCTGGTAGGGTATCATTTTACTTCTTGATACGTGTTCAGAATACTGATGTCTTCTGAGAATGCTGTGTGTTTAACATACCTTCAATCTACCTTAGAGCATGCTGACGATTTCTAATAATTTTATTGCTTTTATGTCCCATTAACTCCTTTTATGATTTTCAGAGATGGCAAAGTGTTGGAATCTTTTCTCACAGGAGTTTATTTACATGCTGATAAATGTACCAAAATGAGGCTAATATATCGGAGCACCTTTAAACACCACCAGACTGAGGACTGAAACCACCCAACACCGATCACTTCTGTTGAGTGTTCTTTTCTACAATACCTTACAGCATTTCTATGGTTTCTGCAACAGATGTGTAAGTTGCTTATGTTTGGATTTGTTGCTGACTAGTCAGTCTTGGCCTTCAGTTCTAGAGTTTGATTCCTGGACAGGTCATGGAGCTTTAATCGTGAACACTTAATTCCTTTCGGTTGGAAATCAAGTGCTTCTGCTGCCCCCAACTTTCCTGCAACTTGCACACCATACACACAAGAGTAACTCCCACACACACAAACACAGTACTTAATAGATGGTAGATGCAGATCACCCTTGTCCAGAAGGTCTATTTTACAAAGAATGCACTAGGGTAGTAACAGCCACACAAAACTAATTTTAAAAAATCATCAAATGATGCTGTTAGTGGAGTGAGATGTATTGTAAGTGACTTAATTTCCTGAACTAGGTCATTACTGTTCTTTAAATATGTCTCTGGTCAAGTTCTATGTTCTATCTGATTGTTTTATCCACACACTTGGCTAGATTATAGGCACTGATACGTGTATAATTGATGGCAGAACTTTTTTTTTTTAGCTATTTGTCTTACAGTGCACCCACTCAGACATGTCTTATGGTGACGATGAAATAGAACAGGGCTAGAACTGGGAAAGAAGCAACCAAGGTCTTCATTAACGTACAGCCAGGTGTGAAAATGGGAAATCACAGAAAGCCATCTTCTGGGCTACCGACTGTGGAGTTTGAACAGACTATCTCCCAAATACAAGCTCACAACTAGTTGACCCAAACTCCGTAGCCAGGTGAAGGGATGTAGATACTTATCTTGTTTGAATATTTGATACCAAAAGCACGTACGGACACATGCACTCTCTCTCTCTCCCTCTGAATGTCTGAACAACATACAGTGTATAATAAAATAAAATTACATTTATTTTCTGAACATTGCATTCAATCGAAACTTTATGTGAACATCCTACCTTAAGATATGTAAATTACTGCACTGTTATACTAAAAGTAATCTTATATTAAATATTCTGAAAATCTTTTAGTTCACGGTCTTTTGCATAAATGCAGCAGTGTCTGAAGTCATCCTATGAAATAATTTATTACTAATAAAAGTCAAACACAGTCACTAATAAGCAGTGCACATATATGAATCCAGGTGCATCATTACTGTGACTCACATTTTCTGAGGAACATGACATTCTTGAAAATTACTGCTCTTCAACTATTTTCTACAATATCACACTGATTTTTATAATCCTGCATAAAGCATTCAAGAAAACGACATGCTTAGAAATATTAACAGTAATGAACAAGGACAAGACATACTAAATGTACACTTAAGTGGAAACTGCCAAAACTACCAACAAATACACCTGCAGAGTATGAATTTACCTTATTATTGAAAGTTATGTTGTGTAACTATTGCTGCATCCATCTCTTCTTCATCTTAAACTCTCATTTCCTCTTGTTTTTCATATCGGTAGCAGTAAATTTCCGCGCTCACTTTATCTGAAAGTTCAGTTTGTCTCTTTCTCCAATGTTTCTTATGCAATACAACCACAGCTATTTCCTTACTTACTGGTACTTTATAACCTGGCATCACAATCTTTTGTATTATTTACACCTAACTCAGCAGATTATTAAAATACCCTTCCCACTTTTGTAATTTGTCTCTCTGCAAGTGTTCCAGTTTCATTTGACAGTTTGAATGCATCTTCTTATTTTAACTAAAGAACTGAACCAACACAGCTTCCTTCCCCTCTGTTCAGACTGCTTACCACCAGCATCTTTCCATTTTACCTCATTTTATACCCCTCTCTTCCCCTGCTTTGTATCCTTAAGAACCTCTCGTTTATGTGGATTTCATTTTCTACAATTGTTTCTAAGCTGAAAATTCAACATTAAGAATGTTTCCAACTTCTATTACTACTGTCACAGAAGTTTAGTTGTTTCCAGTTTGAGCTTCCTTGAATCTCGTCTCCTCCTTTTCCTTTCTTAAGTTCTCCTTTGGACATACACTCCTTTTATCATTCTGTTAGTTTCTAACTTTGTTCTGCTTTCTCGAGATTGGGCTCTCTTCCTTTCTCCCAAATTCACTGTCAACTTCTTCCTGTACAACTTACATCCCAACAGCAGGAGTTATACAAGATTTCTAGGATCAGAGGATGCAATTAATGAATAACAGAAGACTTCAGTTTATGTAAAAATACTTCACATGTGAAGGCTGTGAGGGTGGAACAGAACAAGATGAATATAAAAAGTAGTCTCCCTAATACCTGCAAGTGGGTTAATCCCAATACATTACAGAAAATGTAATTGATTTTTCAAGTTCGTTAAGTGCTACAAAATATTTTATTGTAGATCAGAAATGCTATAAAAGTCATCTACTTCTCAAATAGCACACAAACCGTGTGAAGACTGACTGTACCTACTACACTTTGCAGTTGAGACAAATGTCTGAAATATACAGTACTCTTTAATTTCAGGTAAGGCTGAAACAAATCTGAATTACAAATCTCTAGAGTTTACAATACAGATGGGAATGAAGAGTATAGTACCTCAGAGAATGATCCGTAACATCCAAGAGAACAAGCAGTGATCAGCTTTCCAACTTCTTCGAAGATTTGTGTTAGCAGAAAAATATGAAAATCTAACACATGAGAACTGAATAAAGCTAAAATGGAAACCTTTTACTAAAAGAGCAGAAAGTATACAAGAATCTAGCATAGAATGTGTCCATTTTTTCTTAAAGCAATATGATTTAAGGAATTTAATAACCCTATTCATTTAAGCTCCCTAACTGCTTACAGGAAACTAAAGACAGGTTACCAAATTTTTTTAAAGAAGTCCTCGAGCTAGCACATCTAACACAAGTGTCTTGTATAAATTTGGCACCATGTTAAACTAATGAATGTGAAATACCCTACTGTTCAGGAGAGCAAAAAAAACAGTTTAAAATCTGCCCTTCTCAGCAGTGCAACCCATTAATTTTTTTTTTTTTCAGCTCCCCTTGGATTACATTTGTCACAGTAGCTTTAGTTTAACTACATAAGAATACATTTTGAAATATTTTTACTTTACAGTGCATATACATTTTCAATGAGGTACCAAAGATGAAGTGGCCAACTCTTAAAATATGCCATTTTTGCTTCCAGAATTTTAAATGATGTCACGTTCCCCAGATTATTTTCCCCTTTAGCTCTACAGGTAAGTAGTAGCAAATCATGATTTTAATCACAAATCTTGAAAATAAGCAGTACTCTACACTCACTATAGTTATTGCCTTTCATAAATAGGAGCATAAGAGGGCAGAAAGAATGGTGATAGATATGATAGATTTATTCATTATTAGCCCTTTCTTTTCTCAGCATTGCTGACAACCATCCTGTGTTGGTGCAAGAGAAACAGTTGGCGTAAAAGAATGATTTCCTCGCACAGGGTTGTGGAAGTTTGTTGAGTTTCTTTAGTCTTTAATAATCCTGTACTTTTGCCTCTAAACAACTAACCACTATGGGGAAAAGTGAAAATAAATCCTAACATATCTTAATCCGATTTTTATCCAGTCATCTTCCCTTTCCCGTTGGGTGTTGCAGGTGTAGCTAAATAATTGTACTTTTGGAGGCTTTCATTTTTTAGCAGCATTTTGGAAAATATTTCAGAATGTTGTTCACTCTCTAAACTTTGCTATATTGTTTAATTACAGCACTGTAACATATAGCATAACATAACTGTATGGTGATCCGAGACTATACTGTTCTGGCAACTAATCTATGTTCCTGGCCATATTTGACCACACAGGCCATTTCTATTTCTCTCATGAACTCAAACATGACTGCTGAACCCAGCTTTTGTTTTGAAAAGAATGTAACAGGTGGTGCACAGAAGAATATTTTTGACATTGTAGGTGTATATGATCTGCCGCTTCCACCTATTATTAATTTCATCCCATTTTTCACCTAGCATCTGCAGGTGCTTCTTTACAAATACTTCATTTTGCTTACATATCATGTGAGGCCATTTGGAACTATCGCAAGCCAAACCCAAGATCAACACTACGCTGTTTGCAGTGACCCATATACCACTTCAAGACATCTTTGAACTACAGTTCTGTCCTTCCAGCCTTTCTTCTTTCATCCTGAAACTAGCAAAGTACAATGACTACGGTTGGAATGCTCCAACTTTCATTAGATGAGAAGTTGCAGTGCACCAGGAGAAAAGTACGGCCATAACAAATGAAAAGCACCATCTGCATCAATATATTCTGTCACATGCGAGACTAAAATCATGAAGGAGTTTCTTCTCAAATACTAGAGTATGGTTCCAGTGTATGGGACCCTCACCAGGATTACTTGATTCAAGAACTGGAAAAAATTCTGAGAAAAGCAGCTCGATTTGTTCTGGGTGATTTCCGACAAAAGAGTAGCGTTACAAAAATGTTGCAAAGTTTGGACTGGGAAGACTTGGGAGAAAGGAGACGAGCTGCTCGATTAAGTGGTATGTTATTATTTTACATGTAACTAATCTCATTATTAGGCCCGTATTGAACTATGCTATGATATACTAACAATTTATTGGTTGTTTTTGATCCACCTTTTCAATACAAATTACAGTTTGTGTTGCTAAGTTGTAATGTTACAACACTAATTTACCTGGACATGTTTCGCTTTTATTCACAAGCATCATCAGCCTATATAATTGCCTCAAGGTTTGTCATATTTGGATTGTTGTTACAAATTTCATTACATTGAATGTAAATCTAATTTCAGTGATAACAATATTTAAAACATAAGAATAATATACACATTAAAAATTATGACAATATGATTTGCAATGTTAAAATGGAATAACTCTTAATTCTAAAACACATTGACGTCCAAAACACAGTTTTTACAATTTGAAAATTTGGCTAAAAATTGTTTGCAATGTTAAAATAAAATTGATTCAACTATAATTTGGCATTAAAATTTGAGTTATAAATATACATATTGGATGTTAGTATATAGGAGCCATAGTTTCTGAAGTGCGTTGGTTTCTAGAATACAGTAACATTTCAATATTGAGAATTTTAGTTAAGAATTGTGCTCTCTAAATAATGTTATTTAAAAAGACTGTAATTTTGCATCATGCGTGATTAGAGTCATGATGATAATCTAGAATTGAAGTCTTGGGTTCGTTGGAAAATGGCTTCTAGATTTGATGAGGCTTGCTGCTGCAGTTTGGCAATTTGATCAGAGGAAGTATTGACATGTTTAATTCTTGTTTGTAGCGACTAGACTCTCCGTTGGAAGTTGATTGTTTTGATGTATGTTATGGTTAAAAGGGGGTTCAATCCAAATTTTGATTATATGATTATGTTTCTTTCGATTTATAGAATGGAAGAAGCATCTGGAACAAATGGAAATGAACTTAAGTAATATTGTGTGTGTGTTGTGCTTGTAATGTGAGTGTTGATGTTGCATTATCACTTACCCCTTTGTCTGCTGCTGCAGAATCTTGTGGACCTTATTGCGTTACTGTGACTATTGTCTGTTGTGGTTCTACTCCTTGTGTTGTACGTATGAAAGAGCTGTTGTGAAGGGCGGGTAGGGGGATATGCAAATAGCCTTTAAAACATATAACACTAACAAAAACTTATTTTTTAACCATAACACAGTAAATGCCTACAATAACAAATTTCAAGGCTCCGGAATATACAGACTAACATGCGCACAGTGTAAATCTTCATATGTTGGCCAAACTGGACGCAGTTTCCTAACCAGATACATGGAACACTTTAACGCCTTAAAACAATAAATACTCCGCAATGAGTAATCATACGAAAGAAACCGGCCATCATTACACCTCAATAGACAAAGACCTTACAATAATCAAAATCGAAAAGGGGAAGCTAATGACAGAGTTTGAAAACATATATATTTATTTGGATCAATACTTTAATAAAGGAAAAAACTTGAATGATGCGGTCGAAATAAAAAGTCCGTTAAAAGAGCAGTTGCCAACATTATTATGAAATCTCAAATCAGATAAAAGCAAATTCTTTAAAATATTCAATCTAAATACACTCACAACTGAAACCATTTCGGCAACGCAAAAAAGTCCCCCTCCACATAACACGCCAAAGCTTAACGCCCCGCCTGCAGGATCGTTCTCTACCCCCACCTCGACAACAGATAAGAATTCCCTACCACATAGCACGTCAATAGCAAACGCCCTGCCCAACATCTCTTCCCCTCAACCCCCTACCCGCCCTTCACAACAGCTCTTTCATACGTACAACACAAGGAGTAGAACCACAACAGACAATAGTCACAGTAACGCAATAAGGTCCACAAGATTCTGCAGCAGCAGACAAAGGGGTAAGTGATAATGCAACATCAACACTCACGTTACAAGCACAAAAAAAAAAAAAAAAAAAAAAAAAAAAAAAAAAAAAACCACACACACAATATTACTTAAGTTCATTTCCATTTGTTCCAGATGCTTCTTCCATTCTATAAATCGAAAGAAACATAATCAGATAATCAAAATTTGGATTGAACCCCCTTTTAACCATAACTTACATCAAAACAATCAACTTCCAACGGAGAGTCTGGTCGCTACAAACAAGAATTAAACATGTCAATACTTCCTCTGATCAAATTGCCAAACTGCAGCAGCAAGCCTCATCAAATCTAGAAGCCATTTTCCAACGAACCCAAGACTTCAATTCTAGATTATCATCATGACTCTAATCACGCATGATGCAAAATTACAGTCTTTTTAAATAACATTATTTAGAGAGCACAATTCTTAACTAAAATTCTCAATATTGAAATGTTACTGTATTCTAGAAACCAACGCACTTCAGAAACTATGGCTCCTATATACTAACATCCAATATTTATATTTATAACTCAAATTTTAATGCCAAATTATAGTTGAATCAATTTTATTTTAACATTGCAAACAATTTTTAGCCAAATTTTCAAATTGTAAAAACTGTGTTTTGGACGTCAATGTGTTTTAGAATTAAGAGTTACTCCATTTTAACATTGCAAATTATATTGTCATAATTTTAATGTGTATATTATTCTTATGTTTTAAATATTGTTATCACTGAAATTAGATTTACATTCAATGTAATGAAATTTGTAACAACAATCCAAATACGACAAACCTTGAGGCAATTGTATAGGCTGATGATGCTTGTGAATAAAAGCGAAACATGTCCAGGTAAATTAGTGTTGTAACATTACAACTTAGCAACACAAACTGTAATTTGTATTGAAAAGGTGAATCAAAAACAACCAACAAATTGTTAGTATATCATAAGTGGTATGTTCTGAGCTGTCAGTGGAGAGATAGCATGGCAGGACATCAGCAGACAAATAAGTTTGAGTGGTGTCTTTAAAAGTAGGAAAGATCACAATATGAAGATAAAGTTGGAGTTTAAGAGGACAAATTGGGGCAAATATTCGTTTATAGGAAGGGGAGTTAGGTATTGGAATAACTTATCAAGGGAAATGTTCAATAATTTTCCAATTTCTTTGCGATCATTTAAGAAAAGGCTAGGAATACAACAGATAGGGAATCTGCCACCTGGGCGACTGCCCTAAATGCAGATCAGTAGTGATTGAGTGAACTAATACTGTATACTGGATTCGATATTTCAAGATATATTAAGAATACATCGATGAGCCATTACATTACGACCACCTACTAAATATGATGTAGGATCACCTTTTGCCCACAAAACTGCAGCCACTCAGCGAGGCATTGATTCAAGAGGTGGCGGAGGGTATCCTGGATTACCTGTTGAACCACGTGTTCTAAGGGGGTTCATATCGGAGCTATGACATTAAAGCAAATTCACCATCATGTTTCTCTAATCAGTCCTTCACAATCCTGGCAGCGTGGCATGGTGCACTGACCTGCTGGAAGTGGCCATCCCCATCAGGGAACACTTGACATGAATGACAGATTTGGTTCCCAATAAATATTCAGATTCCTCCACCCGACCATACACCATAGCCTTCAATGGAAATCAGTGTACACACGCTCGGCTGTTGATATGATAAACCATGAATCTTGATTCATTGGACCAGGCAACATTTTTCCAATCATCTACAGTTCAGTAGCAATGATTTTGTGCCTATCTCATGCGCTACTTCTGGTGGAGTGCAGTCAGCATTGGGTACCACAGAGTTGTTGACTCCACAGTCTCATGCACGATAGTTTTCGATGAACCATGTGCTAGGAAACACTGGCGTGGTCACCACTGTTGTACCTGTTGGCAATTTCTCAAAGTGTGGCCCCACGTTCACTCCAAACAATGTGCGATTGCTTCCACTGGCTTCAGGCAACAATGAGCCGCTGGATGGCATGTTATTGTTTCTGTACCAGGCGGTACACCTCTGCGCCGCTAATTCAAACCTTGCGCCAGTTGAAACTCCTCTACTGGAGGAAGCCTGAACTTTTACTACAACGTTAATTACCAGATTTCTCAAAAGATGTCATTACTATAAATTTTGAAGAGTTCTGAACTGTGTCTTTTTCGATTTATTTTCGTTTTCACTGTAGTGAGAAGTGTGAACATTCTCTTCTAGATGGCACTACTGAAGAACTACAAGGGTGCACCCTGGTGCGAAGCGAAGGAACTGTTTTTTGAGAAATTGTGTGTTCATAAGTTTGTGCTTTGTTAAATTTTTTGTTGTCATTTTTGGGTTGGCAGTATAACCCTTCTCTTTCCGCTCGTTTTGAATTTAGCCAATCCCGAATTTCTTTAATTAATTTTTGACCAATAAGGTGTATCTTCTCCAATATGGATATGTTGCTTAATACTAGCCAATAAAAGTGAGGGGGGTGTGGGTTCTCATTCTTGAAAGGTCTCGAATGTTCCACGAGGGTATTTAAACTGCTGATTTTCGGGTCTCCGCGCCACTTCAGTAACATCTATCATTGTGTAAATTATGTAGCAGGGGGCGGGAAGCGCCTCTTTCTTCGGGCAGCAGTTCAACCACCAGGTAATGGCCGTTTTATAACTTATTTTCTTGCCAGCTCAGCAGTTTAAATCTCGGGGCAGGTTCGAAACCTTTATCATGTGACCTTCCTTTATAATGTAATAGACACTTGGTTTAAATTCTATCGCTTTAAACTACATGTTGGGATAGAGAGTGCTTAACCCTCTCGAGCTCCCACTCCTATTGTTTTGAGGTGAACTTATTTTCACAACCGTTTCTTCCCTTCCTAATGTAACGTAAATCTTTTATAAGTCACCTCTGTAGTATGGGATTAGCCCTTGCATAAGCGGCCTTGTGCCAAATAGGTTTTATAGAAATGTATTTGGAGTGCAAGATACGCCTCCACTCAAGTTGGTAATTTGGGGCCATGTAATCGTCCTGTTTTTTACTGAATAGGCCTCAGTTGGTTGGGTATTTTTACCCCTGTGTTAATGTGCTTGGAGGACAGCTTGAAGGTCGAGTTTGGTGTGGCCTTTGATAGGCTGGAACTTTCAGAGCGGGTTGCTCTTCCCAAAAAGTTGTTTCTGTGTGCCTCGAGGAGGCTTTACTGCGTAATTGGGAGCAAGTGCTCCTGGGCATGATTGGGGTCTTCTGCCCCTTTGTTCAACATTGTATTTGGGTAAAGTTGGGCTAATTGCTCAAGAATGGTGTGTCTGGGCCTCGAAGCCCAAACCCTGTAAACTGCTGCTATTGTACATTCTTCATTTGTTGCTAAGCTACTGAGTACCTGTTATATTTGTTATTTCTTGATCTTGAAAAGAAAATATAACCTTGTTAAAATTTTAAATTAACTTTGATTTCTTAAGTTGAGACCTGTTCACCCCAGCACCTTCTTTCACCTCTACCTACCACGGAAAACTCCGTAACAGTTTCAATCAATCAATCAATCAATCAATCAATCAATCAATCAATCAATCAATCAATCAATCAATCAATCAATCAATACTTATCTGCATTTAGGGCAGTCGCCCAGGTGGCAGATTCCCTATCTGTTGCTTTCCTAGCCTTTACCTAAATGATTTCAAAGAAATTGGAAATTTATTGAACATCCCCCTTGGTAAGTTATTCCAATCCCTAACTCCCCTTCCTATAAATGAATATTTGCCCCAGTTTGTCCTCTTGAATTCCAACTTTATCTTCATATTGTGATCTTTCCTACTTTTATAAACGCCATTCAAACTTATTCGTCTACTAATGTCATTCCACGCCATCTCTCTGCTGACAGCTCGGAACATACCACTTATCAGATCAAAAATTTAGATGTATGGCTTTTCAGGTGTTTGCTCTATTAACCAGCATTTCGTCTTAGGTCTGACACTAGACTCGTCAGAGTGGGATGTGTCAGACCCTACCCACTTATGCTGGGGTGTATGCAGGTGAACTTATCAGAAGCCTCTTATGCGGCACAGTCTGATAACTGCATACGGGAGATAAAACTCCACAATGGAATTAATGCCCGCCTAGCAATTCCAAATGGTAATTCTAAATTCCCATGGAGGGAATTAGATATAGAGCACATCCCACTCTGACGAGTCTAGTGTCAGGCCTAAGACGAAATGCTGGTTAATAGAGCAAACGCCTGAAAAGCCATACATCTAAATTTTTGATCTGATTTTTTGATATGCTCTATTGGTGGAAAAATATCTAATTCCCTCCATGGGAATTTAGAATTACCACATACCACTTAGTCGAGCAGCTCTTCTTCTTTCTCTCAATTCTTCCCAACCCAAACATTGCAACATTTTTTGTAACGCTACTCTTTTGTCGGAAATCACCCAGAACAAATCGAGCTGCTTTTCTTTGGATTTTTTCCAGTTCTTGAATCAGGTAATCCTGGTGAGGGTCCCATACACTGGAACCATACTCTAGATGAGGTCTTACCAGAGATTTATATGCACTCTCCTTTACATCCTTACTACAACCCCTAAACACCCTCATAACCATGTGCAGAGATCTGTACCCTTTATTTACAATCTCATTTATGTGATTACCCCAATGAAGATCTTTCCTTATATTAACACCTAGATACTTACAATGATCCCCAAAAGGAACTTTCACCCCATCAATGCAGTAATTAAAACTGAGAGGACTTTTCCTATTTGTGAAACTCACAACCTGACTTTTAACCCAGTTTATCATCATACCATTGCCTGCTGTCCATCTCACAACATTTTCGAGGTCACGTTGCAGTTGCTCACAATCTTGTAACTTATTTATCACTCTATAGAGAATAACATCATCTGCAAAAAGCCTTACCTCCGATTCCACTCCTTTACTCATATCATTTATATATATAAGAAAACATAAAGGTCCAATAATACTGCCTTGAGGAATTCCCCTCTTAATTATTACAGGGTCAGATAAAGCTTTGCCTACTCTAATTCTCTGAGATCTATTTTCTAGAAATATAGCAACCCATTCAGTCACTCTTTGGTCTAGTCCAATTGCACTCATTTTTGCCAGTAGTCTCCCATGATCCACCCTATCAAATGCTTTAGACAGGTCAATCGCGATACAGTCCCTTTGACCTCCAGAATCCAAGATATCTGCTATATCTTGCTGGAATCCTACAAGTTGAGCTTCAGTGGAATAACCCTTCCTAAAACCGAATTGCCTTTTATCGAACCAGTTATTAATTTCACAAACATGTCTAATATAATCAGAAAGAATGCCTTCCCAAAGCTTACATACAATGCATGTCAAACTTACTGGCCTGTAATTTTCAGCTTTATGTCTATCACCCTTTCCTTTATACACCGGGGCTACAATAGCAACTCTCCATTCATCTGGTATAGCTCCTCCGACCAAACAATAATCAAATAAGTACTTCAGATATGGTACTATATCCCAACCCATTGTCTTTAGTATATCCCCAGAAATCTGATCAATTCCAGCCGCTTTTCTAGTTTTCAACTTTTGTATCTTATTGTAAATGTCATTGTTATCATACGTAAATTTTATTACTTCTTTGGCCTTAGTCTCCTCCTCTATCTCGACATCATCCTTGTAACCAACAATCTTTACATACTGCTGACTGAATACTTCTGTTTGTCCATCATTGCACTGCCTTCGATACGTGCTCACAACAGAAGCACAAAAGCAGCCCACAATCGCACTCTTTCAGAGATGTTGGTACCAAGGCAACATACCATCACAATTTCCCCTTTATGGATCAGGATGGTCCTAATACAAAGTCTCACTGATGTATAGTCACACTTTTCTCTCTTTAAATAGATCTCTATCATAATCTGCCTGATGTGGGTAGATTCAAATGTTCAAATCTCTAATTTTAACAAAAATTTGTGAGTTTGATTCTTCAATATGAATTATTCAACATCATTTCCAGTGCATTTTCAATAAACAATCTACTGAACATTCGACATATATAATTTGAAAACAGGATTTATCGGCAGGCATAATTTTCCAGAAATCCAATAACTAAGTATCAAGTGAAGGATGTTGGTTAGTTTTCAGCACAGGCTTCATAATCTGAAGCAAAACAACTACGTGAATGTGTAAATGAGGCTTATTCGTTACTTTGTCGCATGTCAAAAGTGAATAGTAGAATTAAAATAGCAATGCAAAGTTAAGAATATGACATATTCAATAATTTACCTCGGCTGCTCTTAATCACAGCCTTATGCGGTTCTGCATGTAGTGCAGTACTGGGGTGACACAGTATAGAATATGTTCCTTTCTTATGTTTCCATGTTGCACTTTTCTGATACAAATAAATAAATAGATAGATAGATGGATAGATAGATAGATAGATAGATAGATAGATAGATAGATAGATAGATAGAAAATACTATGGTCACTTAAAGAAAAACCTCATACTCATCAAAGTGAAAGGTTCATTGTAAGCATTATTCTTTTTCACATTTGTTAGTTGAACATGGTACACAAAATAAGCATCTTTAATTTAAATGTGGATTGTCTGTACAACTAAGGCACAAAAAGCAAGAACTTAACGAACTAAAACACAAACCTGATTGGGGAAGGTTAAGAATATACAATTGTTCTTTCTTCAGAAGTTTGCAATCTGAAACTTCAGCATTCAAAATGGAATGAACTGAATTAAAATTAAGTAGGGAAATGTTGTAATACTGTGCTAACAGTACAGGGCCACACAAAGTTAGTGGGATAGGAACTACAAAAAACTATGATGCTACAAAGGGAGACAAACATACCTTACCAGTAATAGGGTACATTAATAAAACATGATTTTACAGTTGCTTTGCGTTGCAGCTAAAAGAAGAGCTTGCACCTGCATGAAAATGTACCAAAGTTAAATGACTGACAAATATAAAAAGTCAGCTCTCACTTTCTGGAGCCACTGAAGGGCAATGAGTGGCACCAATTAGAAATGATAAAATCATTTGTAGCAGCAAAATCTTATTTCAAGGATGATTCTTGCCCTATTTAAAATGTTATTCCATGAGAGAAAATTTCCAGACGTAATTCACTTCAGAAAACATGAATGAAGCCGGTCCCATTTATCAACTACCCACCATTAGGAATGAAAAAAAGAATGCAGTGATACAAGTAAGAAGGATTCAAGACTAGAATTTCATAAAATACTGAACTGCCAATCTAATAAATAATACCAAGTTATACCTGCATAGCCTCAATCATGACTTAACTTTCATTTTCTTTTTTTTGTGAACATTATACTGATTTTCATGCTCCCAACAATTTCATTCCATACTTTGATATTTTGTTTGGATGCCCTAGCTTAGCATTTTATGAAAATCAAGATGAAAGTGACAATATTTCTGCAATTGCAGTCTTAAGTTTTTCTTTGTATGTGCTCTTCAACACGTCAAATGTTTAATAAGCTACTGGAACAACAGGAGGTGGCAATCCCCTCTCTTAGAACCTGGTATTGCAGAACATTTTGAGTGCTATATGTAGAAAACAAGCCACAATATGGAATTAAGGTAATTTGTGATGTTAAAAACTGATTGCATGCAGTTGCAATTTTGACGTTAGAACTGATTACCAAGCAGTCCAACTGTCTTTAGATTATTATCCTCTCCTTAACATGCACAGATAATTCAAGAGTTGAATGTGTATGTTCAATTGTTGTATTTCACAAAACATAATGTCTGAATTTACCAAATAAATCATCAGTGTCTTTTTCCCAGTGCCCTGTCCTGGGCACATTTGAAATCCAATAATCATAACACTATTACTAAATGCAAAAATAATGTTTTAATCAGTCTGTTTTAATTAGGTACTGAACATTAAATAAATTAAATACTGACTCATTTAAACTACAGAATAAAGTAATCAAACAGAGGTAAAAATAAAACCACATGAGACAAAAATAATTGAAGTACTTGTTTTTACCTAATATCAAAGAAAAAAAGAAAAAAAACCACTTTCATACAGAAAATAACTACAAAAATACATGTGTTGAGATACAGTATGCCAAGGCTAAATACATTTCTGAGAGTAATATCAACTATTTACTATATCTGGGGGACTGTACAATACAAAACATTACATTAAGAATATCAACATTACTGTAACTTCCATAAATTAATGATTTTATTTAAAGGAAGTATGTAATTCATGAAATGTTCTCCCTGAAGAAACAAAATACTGATAGTTTCTGAACAATAACAATATGTGTGCAGCATGAGGGACGGTTATACAGTAGACTTACAGGAAGATGAAAAATATTCAGTAGCAAAATAAGTACTTATTGTGACAAGAATCCTAGAAGTGACAATCTAGTTTTTGAACTACAGGTACTAATTGAACGGCCTAATTAGAGGTTCTAAGAATCACGATGTCAGTTCTTAAGCAACAGGACTGAATATTTTGGGTAAATCCTAAACTAGGGTCCATGACGAGATCTGACGGAAAGAAAAGTCTCAAGAGCTATAAAGATGTGTAACTCTAGGACAAATACTGGCACGTATGTGAGGCTAGCAACAAACATATTAGATGCTTTTTCCAAGTCTACAGATGACATGTTGAGAATTAATTGTACTGTATTAAGAAATGCTGGGGTACCAGATGTTTTCTCTGAAAAGGGTTCTTAACATGTTTGCAGTGATATTTAATTTCAAATTGGATGGACTACAGTACACAATAAAATTAATAAACAATGTTTAACAGCTGCAGACTCAACTGTGCTGACCACACAATACTTTTCCGTGAAGGGTGGCAATTATTTCTGTAGCATGGGTCGTTGACTTCACAGTCCCATTCACAGTAGTGTTCGACGAACCGTGTGCTGGGAAACATTGGCATGGTCATCACAGTAGTAACTGTTAGCAATTTCTCAAACTCTGTGCAGTATTTAAACAATACTTGAAAACTCTAAATCGTGATTGGTCCTTTTTAATGTGCACAAAATAAACTTAACGACTTATAACCCAGTGTCGTCGAACATTTGCAGTACTGGTTGTATTGTTGAACTGTGCTTTTGCAATGGATAGAAATAAGCTGAAATTCTGAAGTTTGACAGCAAGTTTAAAATGTTGGTAATGTTTTGTTTTACCAATAGTTACAGCTGTATTACATTAAGTTTTGATGCTGTACACTATCCGAGTTTCGCTACATAAGTTAACAGCTGAAGCTAGTTATCGATCGAGTGTAGACTCTTTAGTAGTGAGACCATCAATATGTTTGTAGTCACTACTGGTTTGATGCTATCGATTATTTCCCACTCGAGATAATGTGTGTTTTAATAAGTTTCACTTTCTTGTTATAGATTATTCCTTGCATCAAAGCTGCACCCTAGATATTTGCTACAGAATATTGGGGGAAAAAATGCATCCATTTTGCAGATAAATATGGTATGGTATTTGCATTTCAGCACCTTTAAATGCCGATCATTTGGACTGGTATTCAAGCCTGAAACCTTAGACACCAAACAATGAGCACCAAACACATTGTGCTACATACATACATACATAATCATTATAGACTGTTATGTCTTTCAGCATACAGTCTGCAAGCCTCTGTGAATTTACTAAACGTCGCCACAATCCTCTATTTGCAACTAATGCTGGCCTCATTTAGTTCTATAACTATATCTTTAAATCGTTAGAAACTGAGTCTAACAATCGTCGTCTTGGTCTACCTCTACTTCTCTTCCCCTCCATAACAGTCCATTATTCTCCTAAGTAACCTATCCTCCTCCATTTGCCTCACATGACCCCACCACCGAAGCCGGTTTATGCGTACAGCTTCATCCATCGAGTTCATTCTTAAATTAGCCTTTATCTCCTCATTCTGAGTACCTTCCTGCCATTGTTCCCACCTGTTTGTACCAGCAATCATTCTCGCTTTCATGTCTGTTACTTCTAACTTATGAATAAGATATCCTGAGTCCACCCAGCTTTCGCTCCCGTAAAGCAAAGTTGGTCTGAAAACAGACCGATGTAAAGATAGTTTCGTCTGGGAGCTGACTTCCTTCTTACAGAATACTGTTTGTTGCAACTCCGAGCTCACTGCATTAGTTTTATGACACCTTGATTCAATCTCACTATATTACCATCCTGGGAAAACACACAACCTAAATACTTGAAATTATCGACCTGTTCTAGCTTTGTATCACCAATCTGACATTCAATTCTGTTGAATTTCTTACCTACTGACATCAATTTAGTTTTCGAAAGGCTAATTTTCATACCATACTCATTACACCTATTTTCAAGTTCCAAAATATTAGACTGCAGGCTTTCGGCACAATCTGCCATTAAGACCACGTCATCAGCATAGGCCAGACTGCTTACTACATTTCCACCTAACTGAATCCCTCCCTGCCATTTTATACCTTTCAGCAGATGATCTATGTAAACTATGAACAGCAAAGGTGAAAGATTACAGCCTTGTCTAATCCCTGTAAGTACCTTGAGCCAAGAACTCATTCTACCATCAAGTCTCACTGAAGCCCTATTGTCAACATAAATGCCTTAGATTGATTTTAATAATCTACCTTTAATTTCATAGTCCCCCAGTATGGCGAACATCTTTTCCCTTGGTACCCTGTCATATGCTTTCTCTAGATCTACGAAACATATGGTAAACACAACTGCCTATTCCTCTCATAGCATTTTTCAATTACCTGGCGCATACTGAAAATCTGATCCTGACAGCCTCTCTGTGGTCTGAAACCACACTGGTTTTCATCCAACTTCCCCTCAACGACTGATCGCAACCTCCCTTCCAAGATGCCACTGAATACTTTGCCTGGTATACTAATCAATGAGATACCTTGATAGTTGTTGCAAATCCTTCCTGTTCCCTTATTTATAGATAGGTGCAATTATTGCTTTGGTCCAAACTGAAGGTACCTTGCCAACACTCCATGCTAATCTTACTACACTATGGAAGCCATTTCATCCCTGCCACTATACTTCACCATTTCAGGTCTAATTTCATCTATTCCTGCTGCTTTATGACAATGGAGTTTATTTGCCATCCTTTCCACTTTCTCAAGCGTAATTTCACCAACATCATGTTCCTCCTCCCCATGAGCTTGGCTGTTCGCAACACCACCAGGAAGGTTTCCTTTTATGTTGAGATGATGTTCAAAATATTCCCTACACCTCTCCAGTGATTCCCTGGGATCTATGTGTTCACCTGAATTACTCAAAACACTGTTCATTTCCTTAATCCCCTCCCTTCCTAAGATTCTTTATTACTGTCCAGAAAGGTTTCCCTGCTGCTTGACCTAGCCTTTCCAAGTTATTACCAAAATCTTCCCACGACTGAACACAAGACCAGGCTAATTACACAAAGAGAAACAAAGAAGCTATTTTCATAATGGTCCCAAACAGAACAAGCAAATTTAAAATTAATTTTGGGGAGTAGGATATGGAGGAGATTATAACAGACACTTACCACAAACTTTCCCAATACACTGGACATCTCTAATAGACTGCAAGCATATCACTGTATGGACAATGTGTTATTTTGGTTAAAATGGTTGCAAATGGGAAGAAAAGCTATGAGAAGGAAATAAGAAAACACCATCATCCACTGTGCATCCTGCAAATAATATCCACAGAAACAGTTAAAATATCTATTTTAAACAAAATTCAACCGAATGTCTGCACTGCAGAAAATTCTAAAGAGTGCAGATTCTGCAAATCTGTAGTAGCTTAGAGAGCCAACAAACAGTTGTAAAATGAAAATGGTTGCTGCTTGGACAACAACGTTCATAAGAATGAAATTTTAAAATTGAATCTCTCTAACTCTACACTGAGGATGGATAGGTTTGAAGCAGTGATAGAAAAAGTACAAAAGAAAAGTAATCAGGCTGAATTACAGTTACCTGAGAAATACTTTTACTCCATTACAATTACAAATTGCTTTTGCAATAAGTAATCATTAAATTACTTCACCGAACGCCAGTCTTAAGGAAATCACACAGACATTTCCTTTCTTTGCATGGGGTTGGAATGATAACTAACCGGGACTAAACATGATAACTTCGAATCTTCAAAATGATCTTTCTCCCCACAATTTTTAGTTTAGTCAGTCACTTTTAGCAATCATCATGCTTTCTTTATCTACTAAAATCGAGAATAATGGGCAAAGAGTTAGTCTTACCACGAAATAAATCCCAGCACGTGGCTTAAAATTCAGTTTTCTAAAAAGAATACACATTTTCTTTGTAACTATAATGACTTGCCAGAAAATTACACATTTTGCCTCAAAGCACACGTTCTAGAGCAACCGATGATGGAACGTTGTTCGGATGGGATCTTGTCCCAGGTGGATTAACCACTAATGTGGTGTACAAAGAAACCTTAGGAAACTAATTCACTAAGTTGTTTACTACATTAATTTCATTACCAGCGATTTAAAAATGACAACATATAAGTTAAGATTGGATAGAAACAGAAGTCTGTGACATTTTCAACTATCAGCTGATCAACAATGGGTATGTTCTGCTAGTTTATCTTTTCATTATATGTTCGAATTCTACTGTCTGCAATGCATCCGTGTATATTAATGTTTTTAAGGTTTTATTGGTTGTTAATTTGTTACTGCTCTTTTATCATCTCTGGGTTTGAAACTGCTTGGACAATACAATACACTCGATATCAAGCAATACTAATGGTATCAATATTTGTTTCCGATTTTACTGGAGAATCGATACTTCCATGACTTGAGTACCCGATACCAAAATATTGTATCAAATGTGGTATGGAGGCTGTATCCTTGGCTTTAAAGTTTATAATGCCTTGGCATGATGCTGTGTGAGTGCTAGGGCTCCATCATTGCTAAATAAGATGCAATGTATGTTGATTACTGGAACATAACAATTACAAGTTTATTTCAAGAAGTAAATTAGGAATAAAAATTATATATTGGTAAAAAATGAAAATTACACAATAGTATTTGTTACAAGTAGTAATAATGGCGGGTGGCCTTAGAACAGACCTGGAGCAGGTCTTTTGGGTCTGCGAGGATGGGGTCCTACCTATGATGAAATCTAACCGTGAATACGGCATACACACCCAGCCGCAGAGCCACTGGAATTAACCAACGAAGGTTAAAATCACCCACCGGGCCGTGAATCGAACCTGGGACTCAATTATTTCCCAACTCCGATTGGAAGCCATGCTTTTCAGCGTCGGCTTGTTAATGATGAGAACTGAGCTGTTACAATGAAGCAAACGGTTTCACGAGTACTTGCATCATGGATACAACACGGGTAAGAGAACTGCAATGCTATATAATAACAAGAACAGATGTGGAATGTATTGGAATGAACTTTAAATGGAAGCAGAGAATAAGAGAATAAAAAATGGAACAGCAGTTGACAGTGCAAAAAGAGTGACAGAACATCAAGTGTACAACAGAATTAGAAACATTATAGTCCAAAGACAGAGGAGGGTAATTTAGGGAAAAGGGGAAAATGTTCAAAGAATGGGAAACAACAATGGCTGAGGAAAGTAAAGCAATAACAGTATGCATGAAAGAAGAAACCCTGGGGACCATTCACACAGAAAACAGAGGATGATTTGAACTATGAAAAGGGGTAATTATGGTATGAAATTACAGTAAAACCTCCTTAACATGGATGTCTGGGTAACCAAGACCAGGTTTGAAAAAGAAATTCTGTTGTTTAGCGTAGTAAATGAAGACACGTTTTACAGACGATAAATTGCAAACCACACAACCATGCCACGGTGGGGAGGCTTGCGTGTCCCAATGAAGCAGATAGCCGAGCCACAGGTGCAGCCATATCAGATGGGTATCTGTTGAGAGACCAGACTAACGAATGGTTCATCGAAAGGGGGGTAGCAGCCTTTCTGAAGTTGCAAGGGCGGCAGTCTAGATGATTGACTGATATGACCTTGTAATAATACTCAACATGGTTTAGCTGCGTTGATACTGCTACACAGCTGAAAGCAACGGGAAACTACAGCCGTAACTAATTCCTGAGGACATGCAGCTTGCTCTGTATGAATGATGTTCTGATGATGGCTTCCTCCTGGGTAAAATATTCCGGAGGTAAACTAGTCCCCCATTCAGATCTCCGGGTGGGGACTACACGAGAGGGGGCGATCATCAGGAAGATGGATACTGACATTCTGCGAGTCGGAGTGTGGAATATTAGAAGTTTGAATCGTTGTGGTAGGTTAGAGAATCTGAAAAGGGAGAGGGATAGACTAAAGTTAGATGTAGCTGGTATAAGTAAAGTACGTTGGCAGAAAGAACAGGATTTTTGGTCAGGCGACTACCGAATCATCAACACAAAATCAAACAGGGGAAATGCAGGAGTTGGTTTAATAATGAATAAGAAAATAGGGCAGCGGGTAAGCTACTACGACCAGCATATACCACAATAGTGCAGGTCTATATGCCTACTAGTTCAGCAGGTGATGGGAAAATCGAACGAATATATGAGGAGATAGAAGATTTAATACAATATGTAAAAGGTGACTAGAATCTAATTTTGATGGGAGACTGGAATGCAGTGGTAGGGCAAGGAAGAGAAGGTATTACAGTAGGAGAATTCGGATTGGGACAAAGGAATGAAAGAGCAAGTTGGCTGGTTGAATTCTGCACTGATCATAATTTAGTCCTTGCCAATACTTGGTACAAACACCACAAACGACGGCTGTATACGTGGACGAGACCTGGAGACACTGGAAGGTATCAAATATAACTTCATTATGATTAGGCAGAGATTACGAAACCATGTGTTGAACTGCAAAACTTCCCCAGGAGCAGACGTGGACTCTGACCACAACTTGTTGGTCATGAAATGCCATCTAAAGTTGAAGAAATTGAAGAAAGGAAAGAATGCAAAAAGATGGGATCTAGACAAGTTGAAAAAGAATGTGAGGGATTGTTTCAAGGAACGTGTTGCACAAGGGCCAAATGAAAAGGCTGAAGGAAACACAATAGAGGAAGAGTGGATAGTCATGAAAAATGAAGTCAGTAGGGCTGCTGAAGATATGTTAGGAAGGAAGAAAAGATCAACTAAGAATCAGTGGATAACTCAGGAGATACTAGACCTGATTGATGAACGACAAAAATGCAAGAATGCTAGAAATGAAGAGGGCAGAAAAGAATACAGGTGATTAAAGAATCAAGTGGATAGAAAGTACAAGGTAGATAAGGAAGAATGGCTGAAGGAGTAGTGCAAGGATGTCTGTCGAAGGTTGTATGGTCCTGGGAAAGGTATATGCTGCATACAAGAAAATCATGGAAACCTTTGGAGAAAGGAAATCTAGGTGTATGAATATTAAGACCTCAGATGGAAAGCCACTTCTAGGGAAAGAAGACAAAGCAGAAAGATAGCAGTAACATATCCAACAGTTGTATCAAGGTAAAGATGTAGATAATTTGGTTCTGGAACAAGAAGAGGCTGTTGATGCTGATGAAATGGGAGACCAAATGTTGAGGTCAGAGTTTGACAGAGCTGTGAGTGACCTACATAGGAACAAGGCACCTGGAATTGATAACATTTCCTCTGAATTACTGACTGCCTTAGGAGAAACCAGCATGGCAAGGTTATTCCACTTAGGGTGTAAGATGTATGAGACAGGAGATGTCCCATCTGATTTTCGGCAGAAAGCTGTTATACCTATTCCCAAGAAAGCTAGTGTTGACAGGTGTGAAAACTACCGCACCATTAGTTTAGTATCTCATGCCTGCAAAATTTTAACACATATTATTTACAGAAGAATGGAAAAACAACTTTAAGCTGAGTTGGGAGAAGATCAATTTGGCTTCAGAAGAACTGTAGGAACACGTGAAGCAATCCTGACTTTACGTCTGATCTTAGAGGATCGAATCAAGAAGGACAAGCCCACGTACATGGCATTCGTAGATCTAGAAAAGGCATTCAATAATGTTGATTGGACCAAGCTATTCAAGATTCTAAAGGTGATTGGGATCAGATACTGAGAATGAAGAATTATCTACAAACTGTATACAAATCAGTCTGCAGTGATAAGAATCGAGGGCTTTGAAAAAAAAAAAAGCGGCAATCCAGAAAGGAGGGAGGCAAGGCTGCAGCTTGTAACCCCTCCTTTTCAATGTTTACATAGAACAGGCAGTAAAGGAAATCAAAGAGGAATTAGAAGCTGCTAAATTGCATGGACGAAGTCGTAATGGAGTGCAGTCAAACGAAGGCAGGTGATGCAGGAAATATTATATTAGGAAATGAAGTCTTAAAGGAAGTAGATGAATATTGTTCCTTGGGTAGTAAAATAACTAACGATGGCAGAAGTAAGGAAGACATAAAATGCAGACTAGCACAAGCAAGGAAGAGCTTTCTTAAGAAAAGAAATTTGCTCACTTCAAGCATTGATATAGGAATTAGAAAGATGTTTCTGAAGACTTTCGTGTCGAGCGTGGCATTGTATGGAAGTGAAACATGGACGATAACTAGCTCAGAAAGAAAGAGAATAGATGCTTTTAAAAAGTTGTGTTACAGAAGAATGCTGAAGGTGAGATGGATAGATCGAATCACAAATGAAGAGATACTGAATCAAATTGGTGAAGGAGATCAATTTGGCTAAATTTGACGAGAAGAAGTGATAGAATGATAGGGCACATCTTATGACACCCAGGACTTGTTCGGTTGGTTTTTGAAGTAAGTCTAGGTGGTAAGATGGGAGGGGTAGGCCAAGGTATGAATATGAGAAGCAGATTAGAGCAGATGTAGGATGGAATAGTTACACAGAAATAAAAAGGCTAGCACAAGATAGGGTGGCGTGGAAGGCTGCATCAAACCAGTCTGTGGACTGATGACTCAAACAACAACAACAACAAATTGCAATTCTCATTAGGTACATTACTCAAATTCTTTTGCCAACGGGAGAGTTCATTGCACTCCCCCCCCCACCTGCTGTTGCTACGCAGCAGATTGGTGACTCAACCCTCTCCTTCTCCCCCCCGCGCCTCGCACTTGACATTGGTCAAGAAACAACGTTTCTCAGTTGCGCTGCAATCTCTGTGGTGTTCGCAAGATTTCCTAAGGTAACGGTTGAGGTACAGTATCACTGTGCTGTTTCGTTTGCTCGTCCGCGATGGCGGTAAAACTAAAAACATTATTGTGACTATGGAAAAAAGGATGGAAGCAATGACAAGAATTGATAAGGGAAAATCGTTAAAGAGCATTGCTGCTGAGTTTGGAGTAGGAACATTGACCAGAACTGATTGGAAAAAGAACAGAAAATGCATTGAAGACTTTTATTTCAGGAGGATTTCTAAGGACAGTTTGCACAATCAGTGTAAAGTAAAAACTGCTTAACTAGAAACTCTGGATGAAGCACTGTTTGCTTGATTTTGTGCTGAAAGGGAACGTGGTTTGCCAATTTCTGGACCATCATCCAATAGAAAGCATTGAGTTTGAATGAACAGTTGCCCCATGGAGATCCAAGTTTTACGGCTAGCCAGGGATGGTTGGACAGATGGAAAAACACGGCATGGAGTGCGTGAACTTACAATCACTGAGGAAAGCTTGTCAGGTGATATTGAAGTGGCAGAAAAATTTAAAAAAGAGTTTGAAGACTTTATTAAAAAGGAAGAATTGTCAGCAGATCAAGTTTACATATTGTGTACAGTGCAAATACATAGGTTGTGACAGTACATACAGTGTATGTGTTTTTAGGTGAAAGTGTGCCAATAATAATAATAATTTCTAAACACTATTATAAATATTTCGGTAATGCGCATGATTTTTATAATTTTTTCTGTCATTCTCTGAATAACCCAGATTTTCATTAACTCGGATTGGCTCTGGTCCCCGTTGATCTGGGTAAACGAGGTTCCACTGTATAAAGAAAAGATTACACAATATAAAAACAGAAAGACTGAAAATATTAGTCCTACATTTGTAAAATACAAAAGACAAAATACCATCAAACCATCTAGAGTTGACCTGGGGTTCTGGAGTTGACCACTATGTAGACTTTATTATAGCTCATGTTTATTGTTATACAACTGTCCATGAACTGCCAACGGCGGCTAACAACCGCTTACCATCTGACATGGAAGTATACTTGTACGATGCTAATTAATTTATTATTTAACCATCTATTCAATACATTATAGTCTTATACCATTAGGATTTAATCCTTATTACCTTATGAAATGCGAGGCATGTTTCGCCTTTCATTGAAGGCATCTTCAGTCATTGTACCTCCTCAAGGTTTATTAAGATTTAATAAATCTATTAGCATCCTACAAGTACAGTAATCTTCAATATGGAACCATAATGATATTTATCTCTTGCAATGACATGGGAGTACCGAGCATAGTGTCTAACACTGACGATGCAGCAACCTGTGTAGCCAACGGTAAAAATATAAAATAAAAATTTAGTGGAACTTTTACCAAACTGGCCTTGCTAAACTTGACTGAAATGAAAAAATATTCTACTTTCAGAATTTTATGCTTATCATCATCTTACAACAAAAATCATTTTTCCTAACTATCCAAAAAATTCACGAGGCAAAATTGTTTTCCGGCACAAAGTCGACTACCTGCATGGCAACAAAGTACAGAGATTGGCGGAACATGTTTCTGGTGTTTAACTGTTGAATAAATATAAAGTGAATGGTAATGATACCAACCACTGATGTTTCAAAACATTTGTAATTTTCAAAATTTTTCACCATGTAACTTCTGCTGTAACTGTCCTAGGTCCACCACAATGATACTTTATTTTTGGTGTAAGATTCTCTAGTCAATGATACACATATTATGGGTTGGAATTTACATTCAGAAGTCAATGCTAAGCAAATTAAGAAATCTGTACATATTCAACCCCTGCATAACTTTATTTGTTACTTGTTAAAAGTCGGATGTGCATTTTTTTTCCAATTTGTTTTACGTCACATTGACACAGATGGGTCTTATGGCGATGATGTGATATGGAAGGGTTAAGAGTAGGAAGGAACCGGCTGTGGCCTTAATGTACAGCCCCAGCATTTGCCTGGAGTGAAAATGGGAAACCACAGAAAACCATCTTCAGGGCTGCCGACAGTAGGGTTCAAACCCACTATCTCCCGAATGCAAGCTTACAGCTACACACCTCTAACCGCACGGCGAACTCGCTTGGTATTGCCTGGTGTGGAAATGGGAAATCATGGAAAACCATCTTCAGGGCTGCCAACGATGGAATTTGAACCCACAATCTCCTGAATGCAAGTTCACAGCTGCATAACCCTAACTGCATGGCCAACTCGCTTGGTCCCTGTGTAGGAAGGAAGCGGCCATGCAAGCTAGGGATAGTAGTACCCCACTTGAAGGATCGGAGTATACTGTATATAGATGGCCTTCAATGTAATTTTATGTCAATTAATTGAGAGGAAATGATCTAGTAAATTCATGAAAAAAATACAGCCTCATCTTATGTATGAATGTGTAAGATAAATGTTAAAACTTGTATAACCTCAAATTTTCCCATTTCAGATACCTTATCCAAAGATAAAAAAATGCAAACTATCAAAAAGTAGTCAAGATGACCAGCATATAAGCAAAACTCCATTCCTGTGTACTCGAAAGCAATGGTCTACTTAACCCTGTTTAATACAATTTACGAACTTCATCGTATAGATCCGTACTGATACAGTTAAAACTAAGAAACTATGTTAGGTTTTGGTCCACCCTATCAATACACATCACTTTACAAGTGAAAAAACTATTTAATTAAAAAGTTTTTAAATGTTCTGATGTGGATTTGTACTAATCCTATTTCCGGGGCCAGAATTTCGATCTCCCCAGTCAACACACTGAAACTATCAGATTCCCACAATGCTTGCAACATTTTCAAGTAAGGTCGTTCATATTTAACATTGCAGAAAGATTGTTTAAAGAAGTGTTAAACTACCTCATTAAATATGTGTATATTTGTTCTCCAGTGTTTTCTCAACAGTTCATAAAGGAACAATGGACATTGTATTCCGCATGAGACGTTATGGCAGGCATGTCACATTTCAAGTTATATTTCAATTTTAACACTGAAGACAAAAGTTTTTGCAAGAAGTGAGGTAATTTTGTGTAAATAATGTATGTATACATATATCTTTTGTGTTTCTCAAATAATCCTTAAAAAGGCATTGGGTTCTTCCATTTGTTTCAGTTTCCGAACAATGAGTATTGTAATCTACCGCGTGATTTTATGGCTGATGAAGGCTCAAATAGAGACAAAAACATGTCCCTGATATTTAATATGTTTTTTAATTGAATAGTTTTTTTACGTGTAAAGTGATGTGTATTGATTGGGTGGACCAAAACCTAACAATGTTTATTAGTTTTAACCCTGTTTGTCGGGTTGAGTCGACAGGTTCTTACAATTTTTTTTCTTGGCCACCAAGAGAGTTCAGAACATGAAAGACACAGGAAATACTGCACAAAGTATGTGCAACCGTAAGCTGTTTCTACTCTCAAAGTAGTTTTTTTTTTTTTGGAGATGCATGGTACCAGAATTCAACAAAAATCAGGGATAAAAACGTTGAAATTGAGGAGAACTTCAAGCACCAAGAAAGTTAATACTAGGTAATTCAAGACTGGATGTGGAAATCAGCAGGGAGATTGAACTTCGAGTGTTTTCTGTATTAATTATTTTACAAATTGCTTTACATTGCACCGGCAGAGATAGGTCTTATGGCGACGATGAGATAGGAAAGGGCTACGAGTGGGAAGGAAGAGTCCACGGCCTTGATTATGGTGCAACCCCAGCATTTACCTGGTGTGAAAATGGGAAACCACGGAAAACAATCTTCAGGGATGCCGATAGTGGGGTTCGAACCCACTCTATCTCCCAAATGCAAACTGAAACTGATATCTATGTGACCCGAACTGCACAACCATTCGCTTGGTTGTTTTCTGTTACAGGATATGGAATTTACTGCTCTTACATGGTGTAGGTAATGTGTCATAGTGCTGCGTCTTACATCCGCCTATACAGAAAACCTGCGCTTCTTTCGTAGCTTCTGAGGAATATTTGTGGCTTATTTTGGCTGCTGAGTTTGTGTTAGTGTTGTCCAAAGAATATACTCCCATTTGATAGTGTTTTTAGTGTAATATTTATTATAAATTTTGTGCAGTAAGTGTCAGCCATCTTGTTAACTGCTACAATAGTTCCATAGATAACACAACCTAGATAGCCACTCGTTATGTCTGGCTAACATCTTTGCCCTCACTTTCACCCATTTTGCTTCTTTTGTCTTTGCTACCATAGAAACTATGATGAAGATTGGCACTCTGTTTAACATTCTTAGCGTTGCCTAGGTCACGCAGCCGGCCCATATTGTCAGCCATCTTTAAGATGAGTAAAGTGAGGCTTCTGAACTGAACAGCATATTACCTCCATGTTAGGAGCAGCCTAGTTGATATGAGGAAGGACACGGGAACCCAACTCATTACCTTTTCCAAGACAACCCAATGGCTTTGCCCAATTCTAAATGTTCGTACCTACTATTAAATATAATTCCGGAGTTTCAAGTCCCCCAATCGGATCTCCGGGGGGGACAGGGTTGAGAGAAGCCTCTAATCAAAGATGTTCACTTCGCAGAGAGATATTATGTGGAACCTGGAATGTGAGGGGTTTACTACAGACTGGCAAACTATCAATTGTTGAGAGAGAAATGGCACTATATGGCGTGAAGATCTTGGGACTGTGCGAGACACACTGGAAAGGTGCTGGGCATTTCACCACTACCAATGGTAACACAGTATATTTCTCCAGACATAATCATCAAAGTCGAAATGGTGTAGCGGTCGTCGTTCCACAGAAGTTATGTAGCACAGTCACTGGATACTATCCAGTTAATGATAGAATTATTTCCATCAAGACAAATTCAACACCTTGTAAATTAAATATTGTACAGGTGTATGCACCAACATCTGCTGCCCCTGAAGATGAGATAGACGAATTCTACAGTCAATTAGAATGCTTTATTGATAACATTCCTCAAAGAGAAGTTCTCATCATTCAAGGCGACTTCAATGCTAAGATTGGTGACACGTCATCCGATAACCACCTTAGTGTACATGCTGGTCCATACGGGCTTGGGACTAGAAATGATAGAGGAGAGCGTCTTCTGCAATTCTGTATAGATAAGGAAATGGTTGTTACCAATACACTCTTTCAACATCACCCTCGCCGCCGATATATGTGGATATCCCCTGGAGACAGGGTACAAAATCAAATTGATTTTATCCTGATAAGAAGTCGTTGGAAGTCATCTGTTTTAAACAGCAGAAGTTACCCTGGTGCTGAATGTGGTTCAGACCATATCCTTGTCATCATGAGAATGTGACTAAAACTCAAAACCACAACAAAGGTACGGGAAATGAAATTTGATGACAGAGCTCTATATAGCTTCGGCGAGGCTATTCGTCCCAAACTACAGTCATTAGGAATAAATCCCACTGACACTGCAGATTCGGTATGGAACAACTTGAAGACTGCTGTGAGTAGTGCAAGCAAGGAAATACATGGGCAGAATTCATTTCCTACGAGGCCATGGTTAAGCGCCGAAACTTTGAGCCTAATAGAGGAAAGAAAACAGCTAAAAAGAAACAATTATGAAACTGATGAATATTTAAAAATGCATGCATCACTATCTCGGAAAATTCAAAAGCAGTGCAGACTTGATAACGCAAACCAAATTCATGAAATCTGTGAAGAGATTGAACTGCATAAACAACACTGTCAACCTCGCGATCTCTTTATGAAGGTAAAGAAAATTACCCGCGACTTCAATCCCCATTCATGGGTTGTGGAAGATGAAGATGGTACCCTCATTGGAGAGAAACAACTGGCCCTTGAAAGGTGGAAAAGATACTGTGAAAATCTATATGCAGATGCGACCACCAGGAATGTTTGCAAAACGTACAACCCTAATCAATCTAACTCTGAACCAGAGCCTTCAGTATTGAGGAGTGAAGTAAAAGATGCAATTAAACACCTGAAGAATCATACAGCACCAGGAAGTGATGGCATCACTGGGGAAATGATTAAGGAAATGGGAGAAGAAGGGGTACGTTTAATGCACTTCATCTGTAACAAGATATGGGACATTGGTGTATGGCCACAAGACTGGCTCATTTCCATCTTCATTCCACTTCACAAAAAAGGATCAACAAGGAACTTATCTAACCATCTCACTAATATCACATGCAAGTAAAATATTATTGCATATCATAAATGAACGTTTGAAACCTTACATTAGATATCAGCTCCCATCAGAACAGGCTGGCTTTGTCAAGGGAAGAGGAACTAGAGAACAGATTCTAAATATACGTCAGTTGGTTGAAAAGGCACATGAATTCAACATTCCTTTGTTTCTGTGCTTCATTGACTACCAAAAGGCCTTCGATTGTGTTTTGTGGCCGAAGTTGTGGTGTGTTCTAGAGGAAATGGGAATTCCATATCATCTCATTTCACTTATAAAAGGCTTACACGATAACAACTTTGCCAAAGTCAGAGTTGATGGTGATCTATCATCAAGTTTCAAAGTCTCCAAAGGTGTGAGACAAGGATGCATCTTATCACCTCAATTGTTTAACATCTATGGTGAATATATCATGAGGCATGCCCTCGACAGTTGGGAAGGAGGATTTTCGATTGGTGGGAAGAGAATTAATAACCTCCGCTTTGCAGATGACACCACACTTGTAGCCAGCAGTGTACAGGAGCTTGTTGAGATAATGGATCGTGTACAACAGGAAAGTCACAAATTTGGCATGGAAATTAATTGGAACAAGACAAAACTATTGTCAACAAAGGTGCAGAGATTCAGCTGCCACAGCACCTTAACAATCTCCAAGGAGTCTGTCAGTTTCCTAATCTTGGTTCAATAATAGAGGATAAAAGTGGCTGTGAAAAAGAAATCAAACGTCGCATCATTCTCGGACGTACAGCTATGGCAAAATTAAAGATGATCTGGCAAGATAGAGCAATATCTATGAATACGAAGAAAAGATTAGTCCATTCGCTTGTGTTCTCGATTTTCCTGTATGGATGCGAAACTTGGACCATAAAAGCTAAAGACAGGAACCGAATCAACGCATTTGAAATGTGGTGTTGGAGAAGGATGTTGCGAATACCGTGGACAGCCAGGTGAACAAATGATTTTGTCATCCGGGAAATTGGAATACAAGAAAGTTTATGCCAAGTTGTGTACCAGAGAATCCTGCAATTCTTTGGTCACATTATGAGAAGAGAGGATGACAACCTGGAAAAATTAATTGTCCAAGGAAAAGTTTCTGGTACAAGGACACGAGGACGGGTCGCAAAAAGATGGGTTGATCAAGTAAGAGAGATCATGGGTTTACCATGGAGAGTTACTGTCCGGAAAACGCAAGTACGTACAGAATGGTATCAGCTTATAAAACAACAAAGTCCTTGGGTCACTATACTCAGTCATGAGTGGAATGACTGGAGAGAGAGAGAAAGATGTTCCAAAGAAAAAATATAAAAGATACATTATCTGTGGCATGCAGCTGAGATCTGGCTGGAGATAAAAGGATGTAAAAAAATGAAGATATATGGAAAGAAGTAAAATTTAAGGGTTAATTTGGAATAATATATGGTGAGTTGGACACAATGAAGAAGGCATTTAAAAAATTAAAACTATAGGAATAGTAATTAAAGGAAGCTAAGGAAGACTTAAGATTAAAAACAATGCAAGACAACAGGACCTTGAAATGAGGGATGAGTAGTAGATGAAAGAAGGAACATGAAAAGGAACCAAATCAACCTCAACCAAGCTGCATCTGGAGAAGTGATTATAATTATGCATTTATGAATGTGATTCAGTTTTTTTTACTATGTTTCTACAGCATTTTATGAGATCACCTGAAGGAGTTGCTTCTTACTACAGCTCCACACAAAATACTGTGACATCAGGTGATGCAGTTTTCTCACCGTGACTTGATGTTTCTTGTACATACAAAGTAATCTCCTCCATTTCATCCCCTTCAAACAGTATTATAGTATCAGTGTACGAATAGTTTTCATCAGTAGTGAATTGATTCTTATTTTATACATACCTGCTAATGTTACAAAACAAAAATTCAGGAGATTTTGATATGAAAATCTGGAAAAATCAGGAGATACAATTGGTCAAAACTGCTTATTTTACATGTCTTGAGCAATACAGGAGTAATATGGTATATACAGTATTATAACACTTATTGTCTCAAAACCCGACTGTTGCTATACGAGGCTACAAGGCTAAAAATTTATATTCCCTCACAGGAAGTAAGTGTGTGAGATGATTGGTCTGTGATAAGCCCTCTGAAAATAGTATGAACTCATGCTCCACACCTGTGAATCAGTCATGCAGTCAGATGCCATTACTTAGCAAATGCATAGATTAATATACTGCATCACGTATCCACATGATTATGGGAAGCGAAATGTTCTTATTATCAAGTAATAAATTAAAATTTGCCAGAATCGTCTCCAAATGGCTCCTAACATCTCTAAAAATGTCACTACTCGCCATCTTTGAAATTCAGCCACTTAATTACTAAAAAAGACTCCAAATTTAGCCACTAGTATCTAGAATTGGCTAGACTGATGTGAACGAACATGAATATAGCATGTGGGAATGAGAGATTGGCAATAGATATACGCATTGCGATATGCAGGTTTCAATAAACATCGCACATTCGCGTGCATTTATCGTACTAATAAACGTCTATACTTCATTTGAAAGCGACCAATGAGCTAAAAACTTCTGCCCACTGGAGTACAAAGTTGAAATGACGGTATTTGAAAACAAATGTTTGAAGTTCACCAAAAATAAGCTAAAATCGGGAGGCGGGAAAAACAGTCGAAAACCGGGAGTCACCCGCCTAAATCAGGAAAGTTGGCAGTTATGTTTAAATAATGAATTTACTCATTACTGCCAGTCACTGGTGTCTAAAATATATATAATGGGCATGGTGATAATTATATAAGCATGTCTAATGAACTATTGTAATAAATTCTCCCTTTGGAAAGATATCTGTGGCTCATATTGTATGGAACATCAGTTTAATACGGTCTAAACTATATAGACAAAATAATAATAATAATAATAATAATAATAATAATAATAATAATAATAATAATAATAATAATAATAATTGTACCGGGAAGTACACCTCAACTCCGCTCATTCAAAAAAAGCACCTTAATGAACACCATCTATCCTGAAAAACGTGAAACTGCTACTACATGAAATTGAGACAGTACTCAGAAGATGTCACTAATGAACTGTTGAGAAGTTTGCCATTTCTAAGTTTTTTAAACTGATTGGATTTATTTTCTTTTGTTTTGGTGTACGTCAAGAAGGTTGAACTTTTCTAATTAGATGTCTCTACAAAACCGAGGTCACGCACTCTGGTGCAAAGTGGAATAATTGGTTATTGAAAGAAATTTTATGTTTATAGGTTTTCTCAAGTAAATTAACTTTCATTATATATATATATATATATATATATATTTATATATTTCACGGTATGCAACAACACTTCCTTCTCTTTCCGCCAGCTTTGGTGTCTGGCCAATCAAAATTTTTCTGTAATTATTTTTCAGCCTATCACAGGCTTCTTGTTGGTTTTTGGGTGTAACTTTTGATTCTGCCAATAAAAATGAGAGGGTGTATCCGGATTTAGTCCAGAACCCTCTCGAACCTTCCCTTCGGGTATATAAGTTGAGGCTTTTCAAGTTTCCTGGTCTCTTGATCGCCGTATTTCTGAGAGTGTGTGTGTGTGTTTTAAGACAGGCAGACAACCAGCCAAGGTAATGACCACCAATCTTATTTTTTCTGTAGCTACCTCCGCAGACTTATATGAGGGGAAGGTTCAAATTTCTAATTATGGAACCTTCTGTTTTCTAAAATGTAAACCTTATTTCGGCTAATGTAAAATTCCATAAATTCTTAAAACTGTAAATCGGGTTCCCCTTCAATTTAATTTGAGGCGACTATGATTTTGTAACCTTTTCTCTTATCGGTAAAATGTTAAATTAACCTCCATTCTAGTCACCTCAGTAGCTTGGGATTAGCCTCTGCATCATTGGGCAGAGAGCCCAATTAGGGTTTTATATGTAAAGTTTCTAGGAGCGCAAGTGTACGCCTCCATTCATTTTGTGTTTGGGCCAGTAAGTTAACCTGTTCTTCTTTTTCCATGAAGGCCCAGTAGTTTGGGTAACAGATATCCCTGTGTAAAATTTTTAAATTGTAAATTGTGCCTAAAGAGGACAGATATGGTAAGGTTTTGTGTAATGTTGCCTTAAGCGGGCTGTAAGAAATTAGTTATGGTGGGAGAGCATGTAAGCTCTTTTCTAAGTTACTGTAATATTGAGGGGTGCCTTTTGAAGGCCATATTTGTAACCCTTGCAGCAAAGTGCTCTTAAATTGGGATATTCCTGTCTTTGCCTAAAGATTGAGATTTTGGAGACGTAAATTTTGTAAACTGGAGCTTGTAGCTCAGAACTTGTAAATCTGGGGCTTGAAGCCCAAAACTGTTAAATTTCCTATTCTGGGGTTCTCTATTTTAATATCCAAATTTGTCATTGTTATTTCACTAAGTGAAAAGTTGTTAAGTTTGTTTTTCGAAAAGAAATATAACCCATGTTAAATTCTTAACTTGATCTTTGATATAGTTGATGGACCCATTCCACCCTGCATCTCCTTTCACCTCTTTCTGCTCCACGAAACCACGGTAACAAGTGGTAGCAGAGCGTGGTTGAATGGGTCTAAATTAAGCCTCTTGACGGCTAAATGTAGGATCCGCACCGAACTCTAAGAATTTTCTCGGTTGCTGTGAATTTTTTCAAATTATTAACTTTTCTGTCAACATGTCTGGCCCTCGCGAAGTCCTTGCTCCCGGATATTTGCGCAAGGAGGAATTAATTTAGGAGTTACTCATCAGAAAGGTCCAATCTGGAGGCATGGTTATGGTAGATATTGCCAAACTTAAAGAATCTTTAGAATTGCCTATTTGTATCCCAATCTTTGGGGAAAAAGAAATTGATGAGGCACTATCCACTATCACTGACAATACCACCGAACTACCATCTGTAGTGAGTTTTATTGAAGTAAGCGACCCATCAGCTAACCAGCTTAAAAGAGTACAGGCTAGACTGTTCCATTTTTACAACAGGGCTAGGGACCTACTGTCTCTAAAGTTGGAGGAGGACCATGCTAACGAGGCTAGTAATCTGACTGAACATCTATCAGATATGTCAAATAGTTAGTCAATTGTTGACTGGGGCAGCGGCTCCCAAAGCCGACTAGGTCCCTTTGATAAACATGGCTACTGAGGAGGATTCGTGTAAAGCCGTAGAAAGTAGGAAATCTGTGGCATCTCAATAAACATCTGCCCCATTGGAAGCCGAGTCTGGTCATCCTAGCTGAATTCCACCTTTCTTTCTAAATAATGCTGTGTCAGAGACCTCTCAACCTTCTATGCCATCACCTATTATGTCACCTGGTTTCAGCAGTCTGCCTCATCCATTGGCTATGTTGCTGAAGGGCATTTCTAAATTTTCAGTCAACGAATGAAGTCATTTCCTTTTTAAGGTTCTTAGTTGAATTTCAAGATCACGCCCATGTGATTTCCCTATCACATTCTCAAATACTTCAAATTATGTACCCATATTCCATAGGTGTCTTATTGGACAAAATAGTTAAGGCCATAGCTGATTGCTCATCCATAGAAGACTTCCATGCCCAGCACCTAGCAAATTTCATTCGGCCAGAGCCATGTCATCCTTGATCCAAAAGTTCTATTTTAGGGTACAATGTTTGGATGAAAATCTTGCGGACTTCATCCAAGATATCAAGATTTATACCCGGGTGTTCACTCTGCATTTTTCCGAAGATCAAATAGTGCAAACTATTGCTGAAGGTATCTCTCGGCCTTATAGGTCTTACCTATGTTTTGCATCTCGTCCCCAAACCATTTCAGAGTTAGAGGCTATGGCTGTATCGGCCGAAGGAGTAAGGTATGCCGACACCTTACGAGTCGCTAAGGAGCGCCCTCCGTCTTCTAATAGTTCTCGGCCTCCATCTCGCCGAACTTTCACCCCCCCCCCCCAAAATGTTATGCTTGTGGTTCAACGGAACATCTGCGCAATAAATGCCCACTGATAAAATCAAGTGGGACAAAGAATGGAGCAGGGTCATCTCAAGGTTGTTTTAAATGTGGCTCGTTTACTCACCTAGCCAAGAACTGCACTAATGTCAATAACACCCCCTCCTGCTCAACTTCTGGTGCAACCTCTGCAAACTTCGATGATAATAATAAGTGACTAGTGTCAGCGGCTGAGTCGGCATGTCCAACTACACGAGGCTCAGCCCCTGTGGAACCCAGTAAAAGCTCTGGTAAGGGTAAAGTTTCTACTAATTTATCATTTGAGGGCCCCAGTGAATGCCTCAGCATTGCAGCAAAGGCACCCGCATTTGTGCCATTCCTTAAAATTGAAGTGAACTGTGAACCTGTCTCTGCTCTATTAGACTCAGGGAGTGTGATTTCCATTATTTCGGCTGAATGGTATTCTAAATTAAAAACTGTTTGTAAGTTTCCTGACTATTGTCAGTCTTCTGTCAAATGCGTTTTGGCTAACTCTTCTCCATTAGAAATTTTAGGTTTCATCTTTGCTCAAATTCGTATTTCCAAATTTACCTGGAGAATAAAATTGTTCGTTGCTAAACAATTGTCTTGCCCTGTAATATTGGGGGCCGATTTTATGGCTTATACTGGTCTGGCGCTTGACATTCAGAGCAATGAAATTTGCTAATAATTGTAAGATCCCTCTTTTAAAATGTAAATCTCCATTATGTTCTTCTGTTACACCTACCCAGGATGAGATGTTGTTAGATCTTAGACATCTACCTGAGGAGCAGGCTGAATGTATTTGTAAATTGTGTCAGTCTTTTCCTGATGTATTTTCTGATACTCTTGGTGTTACTGACCTTATCGAATACAAGATTGAGCTTACGGATTCGATTCCAGTTAGGTTTCTGCCTTATAGACTGTCCTCACCTAAAATAAAGGCTCTTAAGGAAATCATCGATCAAATGTTGAAGGATGGTATAATTCAACCTTCTAAGTTGGCGTATTCATCGCCCATTTTTCTTGTACTGAAACCACCAGGTGGCTTCAGGCCTGTAATTGATTATAGGGCTTTAAACCGTAAGGTGATGTTACAATCTGTGCCCCTTCCTGATCTTCACTCTTGTTTTTCGTGGTTTCGGAAAGCCAAGTTCTTTACCATTCTTGACCTTAATCAGGCATACAACCAGATCCCTCTAGCTGAAGAATCAAAATATCTAAGGGCTTTTGCCACGGACTGGAACTTGTATGAGTACAGCCGCGTGCCTTTCAAGCTCCCCACGGGAGGCAGCTGTTCTTACTAGATTGCTAGATAGGGTCTTCTCGGACATCAAATTTGAATACTTGTATCACTATCTGGATGATGTCGTCGTATTTTCTCAGACCCTTGAAGAACACCTGGATCATCTAAAGGAAGTACTCAATCGCCTTCATAAGGCTGGGTTGATTGTGAAGAGCTTTTGCTGAACTTTCTATGTCGTTCCTAGGACCCATTGTGTCGCCCGATGGTGTTTCCATCAATCATCCCAGAACACAGGCCATCCGGGATTTTAAGCCTCCTAAGGACATCAAAGGCATTGCAGGTTTATAGCAATGGTGAATTTCTTCAGGAAATTTATTCCTAACTTCGCCAACAGAGCGGCACCCTTGAACTTACTGCGCGGGAAAGGTGTCAAATTTGATGATGATAATAATAATAATAATAATAACAATAACAATAATAATAATAATAATGTTATTTGCTTTACGTCCCACTAACTACTTTTACAGTCTTCGGAGACGCCGAGGTGCCGGAATTTAGTCCCGCAGGAGTTCTTTTATGTGCCAGTAAATCTACCGACACAAGGCTGTCGTATTTGAGCACCTTCAAATACCACTGGACTGAGCCAGGATCGAACCTGCCAAGTTGGGGTTAGAAGGCCAGCGCCTCAACCGTCTGAGCCACTCAGCCCGGCATGTCAAATTTGAATGGGAGCTGTCTCAACAAGCCGCTTTTGAAGATCTGAAATTAGCTCTTTCTAATGCCCCTGTATTAGCAATGCCAGATTTTTCGAGGAAATTCATTGTCCAAACTGATGCCTCATCATCAGAGGTTGCTGCTGTCCTTCTGCAGGAAACGGAGCTCGGAAGGCAAACTATTGCCTATGCTTCTAGGACCTCACCTTATCGGCTAAAGAGGCCAAATATTCCATCTATGAACTTGAGGGTTTGGCAGTGTTGTTTGCACTAGAGAAGTTCCGCCTCTATCTGGAACATGTCAAATTCGACCTAGAAACAGATAACCAAGCCTTAAGTTGGGTATTACCTAGGCTCGTCGTACTGGTCGTATAGCCCGCTGGGCCATCAGGATTTCTGCATTCAAATTAAATGCGAGGCATTTCAGAGGATCTGAAAATGTTGTTGCGGATGGACTAAGCCGCATGTTTTCTCATAGAGTGGAGACCACTGAACTGGAAGATAGTTCTTCTCTTCCCACGCTCATACCTTCAGGCATTAATGCCATTCTAACTGATGTCCCTATGTTATTTCGGGATATTGAAAAATACGAACGTGAAGATCCTGTGCTGACTCCTATAATGGAAACCCTTTCTTCAGGGGAGCATGTCGTCCCTTATGTGTTGAGAAACGGGGTTTTGTGTTGCCCTTTAAGGCACGATCAAAAGATGAAAGTAGTGGTTCCAGATGTGATTGTGTCGATCTTCAAGTACTATCATGAAACCCCATTAGTGGGGCATTTAGGCATGTTCAAAACTCAGGAGAAGATCCGAGAGATGTTTATTTGGAAAGGTATGGACGGTGAAATTAAAGAAATGGTAAAGGCCTGTAAATCTTGCTTGCTTAGTAAACCCACCTTGTCCACTAAGCTAGGACTGTTGCCATCACATCAAGCGTCTCGCCCCATGGAACGTCTATATATAGACTACGTCGGACCTTTCCCACCATCAAATGGGAACGCAAATAAATTTATTCTGGTGTGTGTAGATGGTTTCACTAGATTTTCCTGGTTATTTCCAACTAAGCTGGCAATTGCGCAGTCTACTATTTCTTGTTTGAATACCATATTTGCTTCTTTTGGCCCCTGTCAATAAATACTTTCTGATAATGCTAAGGCATTCACATCTAACTTATTCCATAAATTTTGTTTTGACCCATCTATCTCACACGTGACTACTTTGGCTTATTATCCTCAACCGTCTCTGGCTGAGCGAGCAAATCGTTATCTCCGTTCTGCATTAATTGCGTTTCATCATGAAGATCATTCCACGTGGGATACTTCCCAGCACTGGTAAGCATTTGCTCTAAATTATGCGGTTCATGAGTCACACAAGTTCATTCCAGCATCTCTCATGTTTAAGTTTATTCCTAATACGCCGCTCTCTAATCTTTGGTCACTTAATGATATATTACCAGAGACAATAGATCCTGAGAATATTAGAGATCTACGGAAGAAGGCTAAAGTCAATCTTAAAGCTTCCCGCAAAAAGTTAGAGAAAGATATGATCGTGGATGGAGGCCCACCAATTTAAAAGTCGGAGATAAAGTCGTGGTTAAAAATTTTGTTCCTGCGGGCAAGCTTGCCCCCAGATTCCATGGGCCGTGCCCTATTTTAGATTTTCTAACACCGGTTATATTATTAGTCAGCAACCCAGCCACGGGGAGGATATTTAGGGTCCACCTCTCTCAGGTGAAACCTGTGTAAATTCAGGGTTGTTTTATATTCACCACTAAACATTGGCAGGAGTGGAAGGTAATCTTTCTTTTTAAGAAGCAGCGTACTGCTTAAATATTAGGTAATGTCAATGGTGTGGCCTTCTGCCCCCATTATAATAAGTAGATATCATATAAATTGTTGTAAACCCTTCCCCTCCGGGAAATTTCCTGTTAGCCAGTACCTGGTGGTCATTACCAAGCTCCGTCTCCTCAATCCTCTCATTGTTAACGCAAACTATTTATCAACGCCGCCCGCCCCTCTGCCTCCAACAAATAAAATTGTACTTGCATTCTCCAGCAAACATCTCTGCCGCCCAGATTTTATTGTTTCAGTACCCCCTCAGCTGTCGGTGGCTGTGCCTCAACACCTAGCGAGCAATACCGGTATTGCAAGTGTACGCCTCCATTCACTTTGTGTTTGGGCCAGTAAGTTAACCTGTTCTTCTTTTTCCATGAAGGCCCAGTAGTTTGGGTAACAGATACCCCTGTGTAAAATGTTTAAATTGTAAATTGTGCCTAGAGGGGCCAGAGATTGTAAGGTTTTGTGTAATGTTGCCTTAAGCGGGCTGTAAGAAATTAGTTAAAGTGGGTGAGCATGTAAGCTCTTTTCTAAGTTACTGTAATATTGAGGGGTGCCTTTTGAAGGCCGTATTTGTAACCCTTGGAGCAAAGTGCTCTTAAATTGGGATATTCCTGTCTTTGCCTAAAGATTGAGATTTTGGAGATGTAAATTTTGTAAACTGGAGCTATTTTTAGCTCAAATCTTGTAAATCTGAGACTTTGAAGCCCAAAACTCTTAAATTCCCCATCCTAGGGTTCTCTATTTTAATATCCAAATTCATCATTGTTATTTCACTAAGCAAAAAGTTGTTAAGTTTGTTTTTTGAAAGGAAATATAACCTATGTTAAAAGTCTTAACTTAATCTTTGATATAGCTGATAGACCCATTTCACCCAGCACCTTCTTTCACCTCTTCCTGCTCCGAAACCATGGTAATAATAATAATAATAATAATAATAATAATAATAATAATAATAATAATAATAATAATAATAATAATAATAATAATAATAATAATAATAATAATAATAATGACACCACCACCACTGCTGCTTTGTTTTCAATATTCCTTCAACTACTGATGATGTTAGAACCACAGAGAGCTGAATTTTAGCCCTGAAGATGGGCTGTTCAATACACCAGCAATAATGATATTTGCTTTATGTCCCACTAACTACTTTTACGGTTTTTGGAGACGCCGAGGTGCCGGAATTTAGTCCCACAGGAGTTTTTTTATATGCCAGTACATCTGCCAACACATGGCCGATGGATTTGAGCACCTTCAAATACCACCGGACTGAGCCAGAATCGAACCTGCCAAGTTAGGGTCAGAAGGTCAGCGCCTCAACTGTCTGAGCCTGGTTAATACACCAGTAAATCTGACACTAGACTCTTGCATTTCAGAACATAAAATATTTTGCTGGATTTTGGTCTTACAATCTTCAGCCTGTGCCTCAAAGCACACGCTCCAGAGCTGATCACATTGAAATTACTGTACTTTGGACCTAGAATAGGGTGTGACAAGAGTACCAAGGAAAATGAATGGTAACAAGGAAAGGTCGTTATATAATATCAGGACATTTCTGATGAAAATTAGGTTATTTTGTATCAACAATGATACAATAAGTTCCTGGTTCAAATTTGTTAGGTTTATTTTAAACATGAACAAATATATTGGTAGGGTGGAATTTTTAAGGTAAAACATATTGGAAGCAGCCCAGGTTATGCTGACGGTATTAGTGGATTATGACGTTGAAGTTTCATTTTAAAAGTTGAAACTTGAACAAAAACACAGTTCAAAAGCTAATCTGATGTTGGTAAGTTAAAATGTAAGAATAAAGTGTCACAGGAGGCACTGATTTGAAGTAGGCATAGCGTTTCAAGTACTACTGGGCTGTGTACAACCCTAACGCAGTAGATGGTAAAAGAAACACACAAATATGTACTGAAACCAACACAGTGAGCTTGTAGTTGGTATATACTGTATCTTGAAGTCAGTTCCTAGACCTAGCAATGCAAGTACTAAGATAGATTTTGCAAACTATGGCAGCAAAAGCTGAGTGGTTTCTGGATATTTCCTTCATACACTAGAAATAACTAAATCAGAATGACTGCTGGTATAAACAAGTGACAACAATAACAGGAATGAACACATTGAACTGATCAGAAGGGATGTTTTAAACAAAGCAGCATTGTTGTTATGATGTCTATATAGTTTAGGTCTTATTAAAATGATATTCTGTACAATACGAGCAACAAAGTTTTTTTTAAAAAGGGGAGAATTTATTAAAACTGTCCTTTAGTCATGCTTATTTATCACCATGCCTTTAAAATATCTTAGACACCAGTGACTGGCAATAATGAGTAAATACATCACATAAAATAAGAAGCAAATCACCACTGGTGAAAAGTATTTGTTCACTGATGCTATAAAATTGTACGGCACGCATATAGTGGAGGAAATTACTTCAAAAGGATGAAAAGATACATAATACAAGATTCGACAAAGTGGCACAGGACAAAAGAAGTAGAAAGATGATTTAGAAGACAATGATTGGCTTTGGAATGTACTGATTTCAGAATAAGCACTGAGGTATTGAATGAAGATTGATAAAGTTAAAAGGAAAGGATTATGCAACCAGTTTGTTCACAGAAGACCACACAATGAACACTAGAAAGGCATTAACCAATTCATCATTTTAAAAAAATACATGAAGCTGTAAAGTAAATTAAATAATTTCATGTATCTTAATGAATAAGAACAATGAGATTCTTCTTCAATCAATACATATTTTGCTACATTGTAGTAAAAGATTGTTCCAATGAGTTACCTACTTCATCCTGTTCCCTCAGGCTGACACATTTCGAACTCCAGCAGCTCTCGATATGAGCAATCTTTACATATGGCAATCAACTTCAAATGCTTTTATCCTTTTATACATATTTCCATCTTATGAAGTGTGGTAACTTATTATCTATGAGTATTACTGAACTTTTGAATTGGCAAAAGCATTCCATTTGAACACAAGTGACAAATAACATTAATATATGTTATCAATGAGTATGTGTGTAGAAAATGTAAAGAAAACGGGATGCTGAAATGAAGGATACATTCAGAGCTGCCCAGTCCTTTATCAAGGTAATTAAGCTCCGCAGGTCATGAATGAAATATAAACACAAACAGCTATACACATAGGCATACAATAACATTTAAAAAAATACCTCGATCAGTGATAGAAATAGCAAAATTAAAAGGTATAAATGCACTTGCAATAAAGAATTAGCTTTACCTCTCGTAGTTTATTACTTCTCCTTACAAATATCCTATGAACATCATTTCTTCACTGGACCCTTCAAACAATTTTTGAACAGGGACCACCCCCACACATACGTTAAAATATTTCACTCGAGTAACCTTTAGAAACTTTGAAGTTCAATATTCCTGCTCTTAAAACATAGGCAATTGTAATTTTAAAATAGTTGCCGTAACAGTAAAGGATTCAGAAATTCACAGCAATGGTGAAACAGAAATAAGAAAAACAAGAATACAGAAAACTTAGCTATGTTAGTTAGACGGAGAATGACAAAAGATGTGTAGAAAAGCACTAAGCCTTGGTGTTTTTTTGGTATTTTTTAAAATATGTACATGGAACTGCTACAATAAGGGTTCAATGTTTTAATATCAGGGTTCAATTAACTTCAAACTCTCTAAAGGTTCATAATTACTGAAAACCCTTTCAAGTGCACTGGATGATGGTAGCTGAGGGTATATCGAAAAAAAAAAAAAACCCCACGCAAGTCACTACTTTCCAATAGTGTAACAACATAATGAATAATCAGAAGTCATTTCAACACAGGTTCCATGGTACCAGCCACCATTAGTCCTACCTGTGCATCATTTCATTCAGATCCTGATCTTCAGGGTCTGCCAATGTGCGAAATCGAACGAAACCATTCTCAGCAACCAACATCGACGGAGATACTCTTTCACGTGTTGATGATAATGTTTGAGCACCACACTTATGTTGACTGCTGGGGGTTCTCCTCTCTGAATTCAAAGACACAAGAGTACCAGATTTCTTTATCGAATGACGAACATCAGAATTAGATGAAAAAGGATAGTTGGATTCTAACACGCTGGACTTTTTCAGTGATCGCCGTTCTGCTACACTGTCATGTGGACTGGATGCATCAGGTCTCTCTAAATTAAGTAAGATGAGAGTTCCAGAGTTTTTTAGAGAGCGTCGAACTTCCAATGTAGACGAAAATGGGAGATCAAACTCTGGTCTTTCTGAACTCAGAGTACCACTTTTCTTGACTGACCTCCTTTCAGAAGGGCAACTTTCATTTAACGGAAATGATGCATCATGAACCGGATACCCAGATTTCCTTAACAATCTACGTTCGGAGGTAGAAATCGAAAACGAGGATTCTGGCAAAGGGAATCCGCTGTGCAGGTTATTCAAGGGAAATGAATCGTCATATACCTTTTTCCCTGTACGAACCGTGTAATCATGAATAGCTTGATTAGTTACACAGACGGCAGGATAGATGTCATCAGCTGCCTCGCTATTTTGAGGAGTATTTGTGCACTGACGGCAACGGAACAACGCAAATCCTGAATTCTGAGAGTCTTTCTCTTCTTCAACTTGATCTTGACGTAGAGGTTGAACACCAGCCCACAAAAACAAGAAACACATAGAAATTTCAATAACACGCACCGAAAACTGATACCCCCACCACAACCATGGTGGGGGTTTGCCATTAAGTTTTGGATCATCATATACTCCAAATATACCATACAACTGTACAGCTGCCATAAGCAAGCTTAATAATGCTGTAGCAAGAGTTGTGCGAACAGCAGTTGCTAACGTTGGACGGTGGAAATTCGTGAAAGCACTCCCGAACACATTTTCCTGTTTTCGAATTGCTGATTTTGCCAGCACTCTGTATATGTACAGATAAGCCAGCCCCAAGCAAACACATATTACAACAAACAAGCACTGACAGATAATAGGAAGGAATGTTGTATTAGGTGCAATTCCAGTTGCAAGGTCCAAACTGATGCATAATATCACATGAAGAGTAATGAAAATCGCAACAATTGCCGGTCTTTGCAAGTTTACACTTAAAACATGCACTTTAGCTGCTTGGAGAAGGAAAAGGAAGAGTATTAAGAATGCAGATGTTATACAAGGTGACACAACGTTCAACATTAAAAGCGATATTGGCTCAGGGAATGACCTGTTCCGGTTGTATGCATCATAAAACAAATAAACTCCTCGCAAAATGCCAATCACAAACAGCAGACCATGCAGGGTAATGTAGTATCCATGTGAAAGCAATCGTTTGCATGCATTCACACGAATGATATTAATAACAGAATACAGACTAAGAATCGAGAAGAGTGTGCCAGTTAAATACACATGGATATCCCATGCTAAATCCCATTTGTCACGAAGGTCTTTGTGAGCAGGTGTACTGGGAGAGATGGCCACAGGAATAGAATTATCGTCTGTTTTAGGAGGCTGAGGCTGAGGATCGGGTAACTGTTCAGCCTGTCTCTCCCCTGCAGTATCTACAATTATATCTACATTCTCTGATGTATCAATAATACCAGATAACTTTTCATTTAACTCAGGAACCACAGCTTTATCTAATTTTGACTGTTCGGTATCTGGCCTAGGTAATGTCTGTAGCACATCCTGCTTAGCTATCCATGGGAAATTGGAATCAAATTCACGCTTTGGATACTTTTCTGGTAACTGAGAAACTTTGGATTCAGCATCAGGTTTATTAATAATATCTGGGATAGCCTGCTTGCGACCATTGCTGCCTGATAATATTCTAGACACACTAGGGTGATACAAGATGGGTACGAAGTCGAGATCAGTATCATTCACTGGTCTTGCATGAGGACTGGTACTGTCAACTTCACTGTAGGGGGCTTCTGGTGACCTGTTGAAGCTGGGAGTATTTAGAGGTTTCTTCCGATCAACTGGTGGTGAACTGAAAGCAAAATTAAACAATATTATGGCATAATATCTTTAACACAAAACATAAACAATAAAAACCAAAGAAACAAAGGTGCCAAACAGTAAATAATGAAGAGGACTATCAAAGCTTGTATATTGTTGGCATCCATATCATATGCACGCAGCTTACGAAGAACATAGGGACATTCACTTCAAACCAAATTAAACAATAGATCACTACATCTGACGAAAAGGAATACCTATTCAAATTACAAATGTTCCCCTTCAACCTACATGAAAGTCATTACCCATATTACATTGAACAAACAAATTATAAATCAAGTTGCTCGTCTATGCAGATAGGGATGCCATCTCCCAGATCAACTCAGGAACATATTGGCTGCTGTAGGTGCGACAACACAGTTCGGCATCAACCACACCACAGCTGTTTTGATGTGTGATTTAGTTTCAAGTTTGGATGTGTTGTTTGGACTTCATCAATGTTTTAAATTAAGATTGTAAATTGTGGAATACCAAAGTGTTTAATTTATTATTGGTTATATGTGCACATATGTCTCAATTGTAGTGTGGCTGAAGATGACCCAATATATATGGGGTCCAAACTAGTCCCAGTTCTATAAGACAATATACAAGCTTATGGTATTGAATAGGTGGACCCTCCTCTACACTTCAATACGGACCAAAATGAAACTCATAGCTTATGATTTGAAAGCCAACCAGGCAAAGAAAAAGGCTTATTTATATTTACGCCTAAAAACTAAGATTATGAAAATTGGAAAAGATATTAACTTTCCCACACAATGCATGAGCAATAATCTAATCCCCAATTTTCTGGAATTTACTCTTAAAAAAAACACACACACAGATCTACGGACCAGATAAATAAAATTCAAGTTAAAACTAATAAAATATGGATCACCAAACCCAATGGGATTTCTTTCAAACAATGGTCAACCAAAAGCTAGAAATTATTCTGAAACGTAAGCAACAAATTTTAGATAATAAATTGCATAGAACAAAAAATGCAGCCCACAATAAAAAATGTAGTGTCAAAGTACAACATTCGAACACCGACACCATACATAATTCCCACCCACCTATCATTAATTTAACTGACGTAACACTGAATGAAGAAGAATCTAAAATGTTGAGTAGGAACCCAAAACACAACTGGCCAAATGCGTCCCATCTTAACGTTATTACAACAGTAACAGAATCAGAAATTATCAAACTTCCTAGCAATCAACAAGATGAGGTTAGGTTCGAAGTTAGGAAGAAATTAAATAATATTATTAAACTACATAACACCAATTCTCAAACTAAGCAAGCCAACACCATTAATTCAGTTTCAAAGCTTAAAAAGAAAATTAAAGAACACAACTTAATTGTAACAAAAGCTGACAAAAGGGGAGTTAGGGATTGGAATAACTTACCAAGGGAGATGTTCAATAAATTTCCAATTTCTTTGAAATCATTTCGGAAAAGGCTAGGAAAGCAACAGATAGGGAATCTGCCACCTGGGCGACTGCCCTAAATGCAGATCAGTATTGACTGCTTGAATGATCGTAACCGTCATCATGAATCAAGAGGAACACATTATTAAAACAAACAACTTTTTTTCTGACAAAACTTTTACCATTATCAAAAAAGATCCTGAAACTAAAATTCAAAAGAACTTAAAACAATTGCTTAAAGGTCTAACTTTCCTCTTAAATGACAAAGAAACCACTGAATTAATCAATATGAACCTTGAACTCCCCAAAGCTAGAGCACAACCCATGACGTCCCCATGAGACCTACCATTAATTATAGACAGAGCCCTTCACATAATACCTCACAGTACATTCAACAGTTTTTAAAGAAAAATTAGAAGTTCTTAGCCAACAAATCCATCAAAAACACAATAGAATTAGTTAAAAATCTTAACAATTTTGAAGTTCAACCTCAGTAATCCACTCTTTCAATATTAAAAACACTTATCCAAGTATCCCTACAAAAGAAACCATAGCTGTAATATACAATAATTTAAGGAAGTATAGTAAATTATCCAAACAAGAAATTTAGGAATTCATGTCCATTCTGAAATTGGTTCTAAATAAAAACTACTTCAGTTTTAATAATGTCATTTACCAACAGAATGGTTTGGCCATGGGATCGCCAGCCTCAGGGATATTGGCAGAAATTTACTTAGATAATTTAAAATACACAAAGATCTTAAACAAACCCGTATTCAATAATATCTGCTACTGGGCTCGCTATGTAGATGATGTTCTGGCTATATTAAATCAAGACTTTGGAAATGCGGCCAATACCCTATCCAGCCTGTGTGGTCTTTACAAGAGCTATGCGGGAAGGGCTGCCTGGAGTAGTATTAGGAATAGGTTCGAGAAATGATCATAAGCATAAAATTAGGGCCAGAAACCAGCATATGGACGTGGGAGAGTTTTCCTACGTAAACAGGACCATAAGGGATTGGAACAAATCACCTGCAGCAGTCTTTGATAGATTCCCTTCCGGTATAAAGTCTTTTAAGAAGACCATTAGTGCCAGTGTAAAGTAAACCGTCGTCGTTGCAACCTCACATAAAGGATTAAGATATTTGGACTGGTAGTACTGTGTATCCTACCTAGTCATGTGGAAGTCATTGAGTGATGAATGTTTTAAAGGATAAAATCATTCTGATAACAGCTCCAGTGTGAAAGTCTCTGAAGAACAGCTGCAAAAGCCCGATCACATGGGTGTCTTCGGTTGGGAAAACGTTTCCGATACATACATCCTTGCTCTTATAAATCTTGTACCACAGCTGATAATCATTGAATTTTAGTGTGTTCCTGGTTATACCAATATCATTAAGACTGGTCTTGCTTATTGCATGCTTGCAGCATAAACGCTAGCAGTGCACTAACCTTGACACACACTGACCTACATTGCACAGCCTTGGAGGGAAGGGCAACCTGGAGCTGTAATGACATTCAATTAATTAATCTTTTATGATTATTTAACCACAAAACGTGGTATTGTAGGTATTGAATAGGTGAATAATAAATATATACTTTGTAAAATTGAATGTGATTACTGTTGTCAATACGGACCAAAAAATGAGATTAATGACTTGTAGTCTACTGACTTCTCAATAAACAGTGACCAAATTCTGTGATTTATTTTCTCTCTCTTTTTTTGAATTGGCTTTATGTCGCACTGACGCAGATAGGTCTTATGGCAACGATGAGATGTGAAAGGACTAGGAAGGAAGCGGCCGTGGCCTTAATTAAGCTACAGCCCCAGCATTTGCCTGGTGTGAAAAAGGGAAACCACGGAAAAACATCTTCAGGGCTGCCAACAGTGGGGCTCGAATCCACTATCTCCCGGATGCAAGCTGACAGCTGTGCGCCCCTAACCGCATGGCCAATTCGCCCGGTATTTATTTTCTCTTACACTAATTAAGATAATGTTATTGGCGTTATTTCCCACTAACTACTTTTATGGTTTTCGGAGATGCCGAGTTGCCAGAATTTAGTCCTGCAGGAGTTCTTTTATGTGCCAGAAAATCTACATATACAAGGCTGATATATTTGAGCACTTTCAAATACATCCAGTCCACTGGTGGTCTTTAAATGGTTGGAGTGGAGTGGAGTGGAGTGGAGTGGAGTGGAGTGGAGTGGAGTGGAGTGGAGGAATGTCTTGCGTTGGACCTAAGAGAGTGACGGAGTCCCACTTCCATTTGACAGGCACAGGATTCCTCAGAAACAACTTGGCAAACAAGACAATTTGATGGGTTACCATACTATTAATATTAAAGTGTGGCTTGTAGAAGGAAGTAGAACTAGCTGAGTTAGCAGCAAAGAGGATGCGTCTGGATGTGTTAGGAGTCATCAATCAATCAATCAATCAATCAATCAATCAATCAATCAATCAATCAATCAATCAATCAATCAATCAATCAATCAATCAATCCTGATCTGCATTTAGGGCAGTCGCCCAGGTGGCAGATTCCCTATTTGTTGTTTTCCTAGCCTTTTCTTAAATGATTGCAAAGAAATTGGAAATTTATTGAACATCTCCCTTGGTAAGTTATTCCAATCCCTAATGCCCCTTCCTATAAATGAATATTTGCCCCAATTTGTCCTTTTGAATTCCAACTTTATCTTCATATTGTGATCTTTCCTACTTTTAAAGACGCCACTCAAACTTATTCGTCTATTAAGGTCATTCCACGCAATCTCTCCGCTGACAGCTCGGAACATACACCTTAGTCAAGCAGCTCGTCTTATTTCTTACAATGCTTCCCAGCCCAAACTTTGCAACATTTCTGTAACACTACTCTTTTGTCAGAAAACACCCAGAACAAATCAAGCTGCTTTTCTTTGGATTTTTTACAGTTCTTGAATCAGGTAATCCTGGTCAGGGTCCCATACACTGGAACCATACTCTAGGTGGGGTCTTACCAGAGATTTATATGCCCTCTCCTTTACATCCTTACTACAACCCCTGAACACCCTCATAACCATGTGCAGAGATCTGTACCCTTTATTTACAATCCCATTTATGTGATTACCCCAATGAAGATCTTTCCTTATATGAACACCTAGATACTTACAATGATCCCCAAAAGGAACTTTCACCCCATCAACACAGTCATTAAAACAGAGGACTTTTCCTATTTGTGAAACTCACAACCTGACTTTTAACCCCGTTTATCAACATACCATTGCCTGCTGTCCATCTCACAACATTATCGAGGTCACGTTGCAGTTGCTCACGATCTTGTTATTTATTACTCTATAGAGAATAACATCTGCAAAAAGCCTTGCCTCTGATTCCACTTGTTTATTCATATAATTTATCTATATAAGAAAACATAAAGGTCCAATAATACTGCCCTGAGGAATTTCGCTCTTAATTATTACAGGGTCAGATAAAGCTTCGCCTACTCTAATTCTCTGAGATCTATTTTCTAGAAATATAGCAACCCATTCAGTCACTCTTTTGTCTAGTCCAATTGCACTCATTCTTGCCAGTAGTCTCCCATGATCCACCCTATCAAATGCTTTAGACAGGTCAATCGCGATACAGTCCATTTGACCTCCTGAATCCAAGATATCCACTATATCTTGCTGGAATCCTACAAGTTGAGCTTCAGTGGAAAAACCTTTCCTAAAACCGAATTGCCTTCTATCGAACCAGTTATTAATTTCGCAAACATGTCTAATATAATCAGAAAGAATGCCTTCCCAAAGCTTACATGCAATGCATGTCAAACTTACTGGCCTGTAATTTTCAGCTTTATGTCTATCACCCTTTCCTTTATACACAGGGGATACTAAGGCAACTCTCTATTCATTTGGTATAGTTCCTTCAAGTAAACAATAATCAAATAAGTACTTCAGATATCGTCCCTGCTCTGGCAAACTAGCGAAACTGACAAACTAAGGAATCTGTAGTTCTGAAGTTCTGGTCTAGATTTTGTTATTTATATACTGTCTACCCTCTGACAAAGTCTCACATCTGCAGCTCATTCTATATATCTAACACATAAAACCAATAATTAAATATAAAAATTGATTTGACATGAGTAATCACAACTTCTTTCAGCTCCCCTAACCTCTTGACAATTTTCAGATTCGTTAGTTTGCCAGAGCAGGGACGATATGGTACTATATCCCAACCCATTGTCTTTAGTATATCCCCAGAAATCTTATCAATTCCAGCCACTTTTCTAATTTTCAACTTTTGTATTTTATTGTAAATGTCATTGTTATCATGTGTAAATTTTAATACTTCTTTAGCACTAGTCTCCTCCTCTATCTGGACATTATCCTTGTAACCAACAATCTTTACATACTGCTGACTGAATACTTCTGCCTCTTAAAGATCCTCACATACACACTCCCCTTGTTCATTAATTATTCCTGGAATGTCCTTCTTGGAGCCTGTTTCTGCCTTAAAATGTTTGGGTAAGGGGAGATAACAAGGAAGAGATAGGAGGTTATCAGGTGAGGGAGGAAGGGCAGAGTGTGGAGTAGGGACTGTGTCAGGAAAAACATAGCACGCAATATAGTTTCTGTTTGGAATGTTAACCCACTGCCTTGCAATGAGTGAAATTTTCATACTCCCTCTTTATTGTTTTGTTGAGGTTTCCATGGATACATATTGATATTTCTTTGCAATTCCAAGACATCTGTAGGTGAACTAATCATCAGGCTATGCGAGGAGTAACATAACATGATACCACATGTTAAGTTAAAAGAATGGTTTATTCAACATCCCAACATCTCTGTATACATTCACTCTTCTAGTACACAGCTTACTACGTCGTAACTCATGTACAAGTCCCATCAAACTGTTCACATATCCAACTGTACACATATTCAACAACTGTTACATCCTAGTCTTGCTGGTGCCTCCTACTACTGACACATATTAAGATAGGTACACAGCTGATCCAATGAGTCTATACATTCTCATTGAGTAAATGCCTCTACTAAAGCGTATGCAATATGAGGGACATTGACCCTCAACATTCCCCCCTCAATGTTAAACTCATATTTATTTTTTACATAACCTTAACGTCTCAATATGTTAACAGTTTACCGAACCAAGACCTTTCACACAATTGTCAAGAATTACATAATTTACAGGCTTAGCTAACATATCAGCTAGTTGCTTGTCCATTTCGATATACTCTACATGTTACATACTATCCACTTCATTCCGTATCGATATTGTAATCAAGATAACAATTAAGTAAAAGGTTCCACCTGATCGATACTTTTTTATTATTTAGCCTTCGGCTAAATTTATGTCATTAAAAACTTACAGAACATGTTTCGATTGCTTAGCAGTAATCATTGGCTGTTTCGCTTAAGGCTTAGGTGGAAAAGCATAAAACATTTCATAGTTAAAATTAAAATGTGTTAGTAAGGGACGTTTAAGTGGTGCGGGAGGATGGATGTGTGTGTGTTTGTTAGTTAAGATTAGAACAGTTTTTAATTTGTATAATTTTAAATTAAAACATCTTTGTTTTCATTCGTTGTCACTTGCACTGGTTCATTATTAAGTTCGACAGTTTTCCGTTAATGCTCTTGCACACTTGTCTTGATGGTATAGTGTTCCTTCTTTTTCTAGACCTTTCTTACTGTCCGGTGGAGAAGATTATGTAGATTGTTGGTCGAATTGTTCAGTTTTCATTTAGTTGGATAGTTTGGAGTACGATCTGTAACCGGCAGGAAAATGTAACTATTAATTAAAAATTGTTTGAGGGTATGTTGCCTAAAGAAATTATTTGCATTTAAAAAAATGAAACATTAAAGATTAAAAACTTACCCCTATCCAATTATTCGTTGTACGAATTTTATTCGGAATCATTAAGTCGGGAAGTTTGGTGAACTTCTGTGTGGTAATGGATATAATTTTATTCCTTATTATTGGCCCCGATGCGCGGAGAAGGAGAAGTGAGTCCACACAGAACCACACAGAAGTTTACCATCATGGCCCCGATCTGACTTTAAATTCTGAAGCATTTAAATTTTATTATACCATCTAAGGAATGCTTATTAAGTTTCAACAAATCTTTCACCAAGAGATACAAATCAAGTGTGCTATTTACAACAAATGATATTTTAAGATTTTATAAGCAAAACTGTATTTTCCAAGAACATCAACAAGAGAAATATGGACAATTTAACTGTTTTATCTGTCTTATGACTTACAATTTTAACAAAATTTCGAAGATCTTATTTTAAATGTCAAAAATTTTAAGGTGTCTTTCCAATTTTAATATTTATTTCTGATATATTAATGTTAATTTATTATTAGCTGATGATGTCCCTTAGGGGACGAAACATGTACTAGATATAATAAATTATATATTGTACTGAATAGGCGGATCGCTTAATTATAATATTTAAGTTTATCTTGAATATTCATTGATTGATTATAGTCAATACGGGATTAGTATTACTTGAAATGAAGCTGTTAAAGCTTATCACTTGTAATGACAGATTCATCTCACCTCACCTCATACCCAACCCCATAGAGAAACGGGACAAGTGTTGGACAAACAACAATAAACATTAGATCACTCTACAAACAATGGTTTTTTTTGTTTTTGTTTGTCCAAACCTTGTCCCGCTTTATCTACGGGCTCGGGAATGTGGTGAGACTAATCAGTCATGGAGGGTTTTTATGACCGGATGCCCTTCCTGATGTCAACCTCATCAGAGGAGTTATTGAGATTAAATGAATGACGCGATATATGATAGCAGGAAAGGAGAGGGTGAAACTCGGTGCCAGCACGTAGCCTACTTCTGTCAAATAGCACCAAGGGGTCTGCTCAAGGCTTAACGCCTCCATCCGACGGATGAATTACCGTCACCAGCGTCACATGCCCTCACTCCATATGAGCACTGCGGAGAGGTTTGGAATTTAATCCAGGCTTTTGGCACGCAATCTAGTGATTAGAAATTGTAGACCACCACCTCCCCTACCCTGGCGACCAAAGATTCTGACGGACAAAATGTTTTCAATCAAAGGGACTCGAACTGGCTAACCACGGTGTTAGACCGTGTAAACCTCAATGCCTTAACAATTATGGCCACCGGGCAGGCACCAGTACTCTACAAACAAGTTTAGTAAAAAGAAAGTAAATGTCTAATTTGTTGGAATGTCAGTATGGAATGACCCTTACCATACAACAAATTGAGCTGTGCAATGAGTTTATTATTATGTTTATGTTAATGTTAATAACTAGTAATTCGATTTTAAAAAATTTTCAAGAATTTAAGGTATGGAAATGAAAGGAAGAAAAAGACACTCAATCCAGATATATTCTAACTCGTCCACCAAGACATAAGAGGACTTCGACAACTGTATCTACTTAGTTCTGTAATTGCAGTGGATTGGTCAAAAGAAGAGGAAAGGGAATATGGCATATGAAAATTCAGGGTTCATGTAAAATAAATAAATCGAGTGTGCATGTTATTTACAATAATGTACATTTTGGACATCGCAGAGAAGGTGGGCATATCCTGCTAGAGAGAGAGAGAGAGAGAGAGAGAGAGAGAGAGAGAGAGAGAGAGAGCAGTGCTGGCCAGTTAGCTCAGAATGTTCCCTTTGACACTGTTCTGAAAAATATCAGAGACAATTTAGATACTAAGCAGATTACCAGGCTACACCTTCTGCAAAGACATGACCTGAGTAATATTGTTCGTGATTTTAGATTAGATAGTGATAAACAGAGTCAGACAGATCTAGAACAGGGGTTTCCAATTTGTAAGGGCTCGAGGGCCATACTGGAAACCTTAGGCATGTTCGCGGGCCACACTTGAATAATAGGCCAATTTTCGTAAAGTTCTGCATATAGTAGGTCTACAGAAGTACCATTATAAGAAAATAATATGCATAATTCAATTGAAATAAAGGTTTGATAATTTTAATTACTTAGGTAAAACATTATTTTACAAATGCATAAAAGAGTGAAATTTGGAGCCGGGCTGAGTGGCTCAGATGGTCGAGGCGCTGGCTTTCTGAAGTTGGTAGGTTCAATGTTAGATCATTCGGAAGTTGCTCAAATACGTCAGCTTCGTGTCGATTTACAGGCACGTAAAGAACTCCTGCGCGACAAAATTCCGGCACCTCGGCGTCTCCGAAAAACATCAAAAGTAGTTTGTGGGACGTAAAAAATCAATAATTATTATGCGAAATTTGGATTTAAAAATGTTTACGAGAGGGGGCGATCATCAGGAAGATGGATACTGACATTCTACGAGTCGGAGCGTGGAATGTTAGAAGTTTGAATCGTTGTGGTAGGTTAGAGAATCAGAAAAGGGAGATGGATAGGCTAAAGTTAGATGTAGTTGGTATAAGTACGTTGGCAGGAAGAACAGGAATTTTGGTCAGGCAACTACCGAATTATCAACACAAAATCAAACATTGGAAATGCAGGCGTTGGTTTAATAATGAATAAGAAAATAGGGCAGCGGGTAAGCTACTACGACCAGCATAGTGAAAGAATTATTGTCGTCAAGGTAGACACCAAGCCAATGCCCACCACAATAATGCAGGTCTATATGCCTACTAGTTCAGCGGATGATGAAGAAATTGAAAGAATATATGAGGAGATAGAAGATTTACTACAATATGTAAAAGGTGACGAGAATCTAATTGTGATGGGAGACTGGAATGCAGTGGTAAGCCAAGGAAGAGAAGGTAGTACAGTAGGAGAATTTGGATTGGGACAAAGGAACGAAAGAGGAAGTCGGCTGGTTGAATTCTGCACTGATCATAATTTAGTCCTTGCCAATATTTGGTTCAACCACCACAAACGACGGCTGTATACGTGGACGAGACCTGGAGACACTGGAAGGTATCAAATAGACTTCATTATGATTAGGCAGAGATTCAGAAACCAGGTGTTGGATTGCAAAACTTTCCCAGGAGCAGACGTGGACTCTGACCACAACTTGTTGGTCATGAAATGCCATCTGAAGTTGAAGAAATTGAAGAAAGGAAAGAATGCAAAAAGATGGGATCTAGACAACTTGAAAGAAAAGAGTGTGAGGGATTGTTTCAAGGAACATGTTGCACAAGGACTAAATGAAAAGGCTGAAGGAAACACTATAGAGGAAGAGTGGAGAGTCATGAAAAATGAAGTCAGTAGGGCTGCGGAAGAAATGTTAGGAAGGAAGAAAAGATCAACTAAGAATCAGTGGATAACTCGGGTGATACTAGACCTGATTGATGAACGACGAAAATACAAGAATGCTAGAAATGAAGAGGGCAGAAAAGAACACAGGTGATTAAAGAATCAAGTGGATAGAAAGTGCAAGGTAGCTAAGGAAGAATGGCTGAAGGAGAAGTGCAAGGATGTCGAAGGCTGTATGGTCCTGGGAAAGGTAGATGCTGCATACAGGAAAATCAAGGAAACCTTTGGAGAAAGGAAATCTAGGTGCATGAATATTAAGAGCTCAGATGGAAAGCCACTTCTAGGGAAAGAAGACAAAGCAGAAAGATGGCAGGAGCATATCCAACAGTTGTATCAAGGTAACGATGTAGATAATTTGGTTCTGGAACATGAAGAGGCTGTTTATGCTGATGAAATGGGAGACCCAATTTTGAGGTCAGAGTTTGACAGAGCTGTGAGTGACCTAAATAGGAATTAGGCACCTGGAATTGATGATATTCCCTCTGAATTACTGACTGTCTTAGGAGAAACCAGCATGGCAAGGTTATTTCATTTAGTGTGCAGGATGTATGAGACAGGAGAAGTCCCATCCAATTTTCGGCAGAATGTTGTTATACCTATTCCCAAGAAAGCCAGTGCTGACAGGTGTGAAAAGTACCGCACCATTAGTTTAGTATCTCATGTCTGCAAAATTTTAACACGTATTATTTACAGAAGAATGGAAAAACAAGTTGAAGCTGAGTTGGGAGAAGATGAATTTGGCTTCAGAAGAAATGTAGGAACACGTGAAGCAATCCTGACTTTACGTCTGATCTTAGAGGATCGAATCAAGAAGGACAAGCCCACATACATGGCATTCGTAGATCTAGAAAAGGCATTCGATAATGTTGATTGGACCAAGCTATTTATGATTCTGAAGATGATAGGGATCAGATACTGAGAACGAAGAATTATCTACAATCTGTATAAAAATCAGTCTGCAGTGATAAGAATCGAGGGCTTAGAAAAAGAAGCAGCAATCCAGAAAGGAGTGAGGCAAGGCTGCAGTTTGTCCCCCCTCCTTTTCAATGTTTACATAGAACAGGCAGTAAAGGAAATGAAAGAGACATTTGGAAAAGGAATCACAGTCCAAGGAGAGGAAATCAAAACCTTGAGATTTGCTGATGATATTATTTTATCTGAGACTGCAGAAGATCTCGAGAAGTTGCTGAATGGTATGGATGAAGTCTTGGGTAAGGAGTACAAGATGAAAATAAGTAAGTCCAAAACAAAAGTAATGGAGTGCAGTCGAACGAAGGCAGGTGATGTAGGAAATATTAGATTAGGAAACGAAGTCTTAAAGGAAGTAGATGAAGTGTTACTTGGGTAGTAAAATAACTAATGATGGCAGAAGTAAGGGGGACATAAAAATGCAGACTAGCACAAGCAAGGAAGAGCTTCCTTAAGAAAAGAAATTTGCTCACTTCAAACATTGATATCGGAATTAGAAAGATGTTTTTGAAGACTTTCGTGTGGAGCGTGGCATTGTATGGAAGTGAAACATGGACGATAACTAGCTCAGAAAGAAAGAGAATAGAAGCTTTTGAAATGTGGTGTTACAGAAGAATGCTGAAGGTGAGATGGATAGATTGAATCACGAATGAAGAGATACTGAATCGAATTGGTGAGAGGAGATCGACTTGGCTAAATTTACATGTGATAACTTACTGTTATTATTTCTATCTTGGCTAAATTTGACGAGAAGAAGAGATACAATGATAAGACACATCTTAAGACACCCAGGACTTGTTCAGTTGGTTTTTGAAGGAAGTGTAGGTGGTAAGAACGGTAGGGGTAGACCAAGGTATGAATATGACAAGCAGATTAGAGCAGATGTAGGATGCAATAGTTACGTAGAAATGAAAAGGTTAGCACAGGATAGGGTGGCATGGAAGCTGCATCAAACCAGTCTATGGACTGATGATTCAAACAACAACAAGTTGATATAAGTAATCACACAAATCACACAAATGTGATTGTAAATAATGGGTACTGATTTGTGCACATGACTGTGAGGGTATTTAGGGGTTGCAGTAAGGATGTAAAGGAGAGGGCATATAAGTCTCTGGTAATACCCCAATTAAGAGTAAGTTTCCAGTGTATGGGACCTTCACCAGGATTACTCAACTCGAGAACTGGAAGAAATCCAAAGAAGAGTAGCTCGATTTCTTCTGGGTGATTTCTGACAGAAGAGAAGCATTACAAAGGTGTTGCAGAATTTGGGATGGGAAGACTTGGGTGTAAGGAGACTAAGTGGTACATTCTGAGCTGTCAGTGGAGAGATGGTGTGGGATGACATTGGTAATCAAATAAGTCTGAGATCACAATATGAAGATAAAGTTGAAATTCAAGAGGACAAACTGGGACAAATATTCCTTTATAAGAAGAGGAGTTAGTGATTGGAATAATTTACCATGGGAGATGTTTAAGGAAAGGAACTGTTGCTTGGGGCAAATATGACAAATCAGCAGTAGCGGAGCATGCACTGCTTGACGGAAAGCATGAGATCCGTTACGAGGATACTGACATACTGACCACAACATCACACTTTCACGCCTGTCTCTACAGGGAAGCAATAAAGATACACAAACATACGGATAACTTTAATGGAAAGGAGGAAGGACCGAAACTCAGCAAGGCCTGGTACACCCCTTTATATAAGGTACGGCCGAAGCTAACCAAGATCACGGACATCACAGTCAACCAACCAGAGGATCCATTGCTCGGCACGACCCAATCGGAGGTCGTGTGCTCAGAGACCCAACCAAACGTCAGATTGCTCGGTGTGACCCAACCGGAGGTCGTGCTTTCTGATATTCAATCAGATGTCGGATTGCACAGAGCAAACAAATTGGAGGCCTCACATATAAATACAGCTGCTTCCTGAACAACTTTCGCAGTCGCCAGCGGGATACAGGAGAGCGTATCTACATGACGCCACAGAAAATGACTAGCGCAGCAGTAGTCGAAACGAGAGGAGTGGACCACGGTATAATAGCCCGGAAGATTTTTATTATATTGACACCGGCCATGAAAGCCTTCATACTTTAATGATGTTTAATAAATTTAAAGATTCTCTGCAATTCTTGAAGAGAAGATGAGTAAACAACAGACAGGGTATCTGCCACCTGAGCAACTGCCCTAAATGCAGATCAGTGGTGACCAATGCGAATGACAGAAAACATGACCGACAAATGGTGAATAAGTTAATCTGGGAAGGACAGCTGAATCAGAAAGTGATGGAACAAACAATATAGAGGGAAAAATATTCTAGACATGGTGCTAATAAAACCAGATGAGCACTATAGAAAAATTGAAGTGATCATGAAGATCTTTTCTGTTGTAGTTGAAAATAAATGTGAGAGAATAGAATGCTGTAAGACTATTAGGCAATATAAGGTTGATGAGAGAGACATAGGGGAGTTTTTAAAAATTAATTATGATTAGTTAAAAATGGTGAATGAAAATATAAACAGACTATGGGATGGGTTTAATGAAATTGTTGGGGAGTTTGAAAACAGGTATGGTATTTTTCTAAAGTGGTAAGTAATAGTAAAGATCCACTGTGATATAACGGATGTGAAGGTTAGAAAGAAATAGGAATAAATGAGGAAGTAAGGAGAGACTGAAAGAACTTACTAGGAAATTTAATTGAGCAAAAATTTCAGCTAAGGATAACATGATGGCAAGCATAACTGACAGCCACATGAATTTTAGTGAGTAATGGACAGGTATTTATAGGTACTTTAAGGCAGACACAAGTTTCAGGATGGACATTCCAGGGAAAATTAATGAAGTAGGAGAGTGTATATGTGAGGACTTTCAGAAAGCATATGAATTCAGCTAGCAATATGCACAGATAGTAGGATGTAAGATTAATTTCCAGGTTGAGGAGGTGACTAATACAGGCAAAGTAGTGGAATTCACCTATGATAATAAAGACATTTACAAAAAAGGTACAAAAGCTGAAAGCTAAAAGAAGATTAAGAATTCAGGGTAATCAGTAGAAATATGCTGCCATATCTGAAATATTTGTGTGTTTACTGTTTGTAAGAAGGAGCTCTAGCCCCACTGTATAAAGGAAAGTGTGATAAACATAAAGCAGATAATTACAGGCCAGTTTGCATAACATGTGTTGCATATAAGCTCTGGTTTGATAGAAGGCTGTTCACGTTTAGGAAAAGTTATTCCATTGAGGCTCAACTTGTAGGATTCTAACATGATATAGCAGATAATTTAGATTCAGGTCGAATGGACTATATGTATCCATCCATGGTGGTGGTGGTGCTGATTATTGTTTTAAGAGGAACTGGGCAACCATCCTCTATTAACACTAATCAGAGGGAAGAGATTCGACACTTCAAAAAAAGAAGGTAGCGGCCAAAGGAAGGTGAGGGCCATCAAGACCGGTAAAGTGAGTCTTTCTAGACCTCAAAAACCTAACACCACTGGGGTCAGAAAAGAACAAGAAATGACCAAGGGAGATCGGATAGGATAAATGAAATTGAACTTGGTGTGTAAGTAAAGGGAAGCAATGCCAGGACTCAGCTGAAGTCCCCACTGTCGTCAACCAGTGCTTGCAAGTTTAGAGTTCCTGGGCTCCTTTTAGTTGCCTCTTATGGCAGGCAAGGGATGCCATGGATGTATTCTATTGCTCCCACCCACAGGAGGTATCGGATTCAAGGATTTTGAAAGGGTAGATTATTAGAGACTACTGTAGAAAATGAGGGCTAATTGACAAAAAAAGTGGTTGAATGGGTGGCTAAATTTCTAGAAAGAACTCATACAATTAGAGTAGTTTAAGAGTTATCTGATCCTGAAATGGTTATCTGCAATCAAAGATAAGGCTCTTTTGCTGATAATTTTACACTGTATAAATTTAAATAAGCTACAGGTTTGTAAGTGACTGCAAAAAGAGATCAACAATGTTGTGAGATGGACAGGAGACAAGGTATGATGGTAAATGGGATGAAAAGTCCGGTTGTAATTTTCACAAAGAGGAAAAGTCCTCTCAGATTCAATTACTCTGTTGATCGGGTGACAGTACCTCATGGGGATGTCTGGCTCCATAGCTAAATGGTTAGCGTGCTGGCCTTTGGTCACAGGGGTCCCGGGTTCGATTCCCGGCAGGGTCGGGAATTTTATCCATCATAGGTTAATTTCTCTGGGACGGGGGCTGGGTGTATGTGTCGTCTTCATCATCATTTCATCCTCATAAGGACGCGCAGGTTGCCTACGGGCGTCAAGCCAAAAGACCTGCACCTGGCGAACCGAACATGTCCTCTGGCACTCCCGGCACTAAAAGCCATACGCCATTTCATTTCATTTCATGGGGATCACGGTCTATAACTTAATATAAAGAAAGATCTTCATTCATGAATGAGATAGTACATAAAGGTTACACATCTCTTCATATGGTTATGAGGGTATTTAGGGGTTGTAGTAAGGGGGTAAACCAAAGGGTAAGGCCCCCAATCAGAGGATGGTTTCAGTGTGTGAGATTCCCACCAGGATTACTTGATACAAGAACTGGAGACGATCCAAAGGAAAGCAGTATAATTTCTTCTGGTCATTTCCGACAAAGGAGAAGTTTTTTGAATATGTTGGAAAGAAAAAACCTGGGAGTAAGGATACGAGATGCTCAACTAAACGGGATGCTCTGTGCTGTCAGCGGAGAGATGGTGTGTAACGGGCATAGCCAGGAAGGGGGCTACTGGGGGTTAGAAACCCCCATGGAAATTTAAAAAAAGAAAATAAACAGAAACTGACAATAAAAAATGGGTTGGCTCTTTTGAACATACCATTCGTTGTAAAACTGCTGATTTTGATCATATTGTTTTTCTGTATTTTAATGTAAGATTCTGTAGTGTACTGCAATCTGAATATCAATGTAATTCATTTGTATTAATGTCTTTATGATTACACTCATGAATGCCTGCGCCGCACACGCACCTTCATTATGTTCTATCATAATTTTGTAACTTTAAGCCCCCTCCCATAAGTTGATCCGCAACTGACGAGTAATGGCATTAGTAGACGAATAAGCTTAGAGCGGAGCCTTTAAAGGTAGGATAGATCACAACATGAGGATAATGTGGGAATTCAAGAGGACAAATTAGGGCAAATATTTATTTATAAGAAGACTAGTTCGGGATGGGATCAATGTATCGTGGGAAATGTTTGATAGATTTCCGAGTTCTTTGAAATCATTGAAGAAAAGACTGGGTAAAATGATAGGAAATCTGCCAACTGGACGACAGCACTAAATGCAGATCAATGATCACTCACTTGATAGAATCCTTTATAATTCATCAATGAAATTAAAACACGTATAAAAAGAACACCCCGAATCCTCATTATTTCTGCTAACCAAGCTTGAAAAGTCTAATATATTGTACAAAACTACAGGTTATGCAATTGTAAAGTGAATAATGAAAGCACTGACACAAATTCCTCGAAGCATAGACAGTCCTAAATGCAGATCAATGATGATTGATTTCATAGAATCCTTCATAATTCATCAGTTACATTATCATGTACAAAGAACACACCTAATCCTCGTTTTTCTGCTAACATAACTTGAAATGTCGAATACCTTATGCAGAACTATCGGTTACGTAATTCTAAACGTGGACAAATAACAGTACTGACTCGGATTTCTTTGTAACAACCTGAAATAATTCCATAATTATTAACGTGGACTATAAAAACATTGCCTCGGTTTTCTGAGCAACTTAACCTGACATCATTCATAGTAAAACGAAAAAAGAATCGTATTCTTCCGTATTCGAGTTTTAATTATTACTTTGATAAATTTAATTCTTCTGTTTTAGGTTATCAGACAGACGTATATAGTGGCATAAATAGGCTGGATTCGATCACTGATGTCCTCATCAGCTGATCATCTTAAACAAACTAATCGCGAAGTCGCCACTCGCCATCACCAAAGCAAGGGAATTATGGGAAAAAAGCAGTCACGGCCACAGACACTGCGAGAATGGGTTGTGATTGGCCAGGTCAAATTAACGCAGTGTTATACCGAGACGCTTGTTATTTTGGTGATTTACAGAGTCCGTATAGTGACTTTTCCAATTTGAGAACAGAACCAGACTTCACTTCCACACCTCGTGTGGGTTTCAAAAAGACATTTTCTTTGATCTCTCCATACAAGAAAGCACTTTTCACATCCATTTGATGAAATTCCAAATTATTTTGAACAGAAACTGATAACAATATTCTTAGAGTTTCTAATTTTGTAACAGGTGAATAAGTATCCTCATTTATGTTACTCTGTAAAACACCACGTGCAACTAATCTTGCTTTGTACACCACTGAACCGCCTACTTCTTTCTTAGTAAATACCCACTTAGTATCTATGACCGTTTCAACACTTGGTTTCTTTACTTCTATCCACGTATTATTTTCTTCAAGTCAATGTAGCTCTTCCTCAATAGCTCTTTCCCATTGTAATCTATTGCTATAAAACTTAACATCACTGTAACTTGGTGGGACATCAACCTCTGACTGAACAAATAATACAAGTAGCAGCTCCTCTTCTGCTGCTTCAAGCACCTTATCCACGTCTGTGACAATCATCATGCCACACTAGCTTCCTCCTAATTCTTTTCTCTTCTACAATTTGATTTGAACTCCCTGCATTACCTTCAACTTGATTTTCAATACTGACTAACTGATTGAAAATTAACATTTTGAGGTTAAGACTGGACTGATACAGTTACTACATTCTTGTTCCCTAATTTATGTTCATAAAAAATCACATTGCGACCTAGAACAATCTTCCTGTTTTTAGCATCCCATAATCTCCAACTTCCTGCTGAAGCATAGCCTACCATAACTAGCTTTTCACTTTTTGGGTCTAGTTTTCTCCTGAACTGTCTAGGCACATGCTGAAAAGCAATACTACCAAAAACTCTAAGGTTACATAAATTGGGTTTTCTACCTTCCCATAGTTCACTAGGAGTTTTGTTACAAGAAACAGATGGACTTCTATTTGTTAAATAAGTTGAACAATAAATTGCTTCTCCCCACATTTCTTTGGGTAACTCAGATTCAATCAATAAAGTTCTAGCCTTTTTCTACTAAGGTTCTATTCATTCTTTCCGACACTGGATTCATTTCTGGATTGTATGGAGCAGTATATTCTAGCTTTATACCCTTACTTCTGCAAAAACTTTTCATATTGTTACTAATATATTTACCACCGTCTGCTTTAAGTTTTAACAAATGTTTAGAGAGATGATTTGTTGCATAATTATAATATTCAACAAATCTGTCATATACTTCATGCTTATGTCTCAATAGATATACTGCAGTAAAATGTGTGAAGTCATCAGTAAATGTTACAAAATATTCATATCCATCCCATGTTAAGGGTTTAACCAGACCACACACATCAAAATCAAAATCAAATCAAATCAAATCAAATCAAATCAAATCAAATCAAATCAAATCAAATCAAATCAAATCAAATCAAATCAAATCAAATCAAATCAAATCAAATCAAATCAAATCAAATCAAATCAAATCAAATCAAATCAAATCAAATCAAAATCTCTTTATTATACATTGTTGTCAAGCACTAAATATTAAATTAACAAGAGAAGAAAATGTTCCTATAATACAATATTATACAATTTACGCTAACAATTTTTTCTGTTAAACACACAGCTCATCCTTAATAAATTTATATTGTTTACAAAATTCTACATATAATATCTCCTGTACTACTTACAAATATAGTCAACTAATATACAGTATGTGGAATTACTTCAAATGATACTATACAACTGGTATAAGATTAAAATTTACATAGCATTTATTTACTTTTTTTTTTTTTTACCCATTCTGGAACCTAAGTAGCATAACGACCTGCTGCGTTTTAACCAGAGCCCATTTTGCCACCACTTTTCAGAGTTCCTGAAGGACCTTCACAGCTACCGTAGCGGTCCCACGGCCCTCGAAGTCCCCACTGTACTTCTCCCCTACAGGCAGTCCCCTACTTTGGCTGTCCAAACTCCTTAGACCAGGGGATGGAATTAATTTATTCACACACATTTTTTATTTACATTAACCTGCACTGGTCGAATGCCCTCTAACATTTCATTTATTTTCTCTGTTGTTGTTTATTCTCTTCTTGGATATCTGTACAGATTTTGGAAAAGGATCAAACACTACCCATGGTAAACTGTTCCACTCCTTCACACCCTTCCCAATGAATGAAAATTTACCCCAATCGCTTCTGCTAAAATTCCTTCTAATTTTATATTTGTGGTCAGTCCTGCCGATACAATTATTTTCCAACTGAAGCCTCTCACGGATATCTCCCCATGCTGCTTCTCCTGTATAGGCTCTATATAATCCTATAAGTCTAGTTTTCTCCCTTCTCTTACTTAAAGTTTCCCACCCAAGTTCCTTTAACATTTCTGATACACTACTCTTTCTCCTGAAATCCCCTGTTACAAATCTTGCTGCTTTCCTCTGCACAGTATCTATTTCTTTTATTAGGTATTCTTGGTGAGGATCCCAAACACTGTTTGCATATTCCAATAATGGACGAACCATACTTAATTACGTATTCTTGGTGAGGATCCCAAACACTGTTTGCATATTCCAATAATGGACGAACCATACTTAAATAACTTTTCTCCTTTAATTCTTTGTTGCATCCTTTAAGTAGCCTCATTATGACATGTAACGATCTGTATGCTTTCCCAACAATGTCATCCACATGACCCTTCCAGTGCAAATTACTTTCAAATCTCACACCTAAGTATTTGCACCTACCATCTTTTGGGATAACTACCTCATCAAAAGTATATTCAAATTCAGTTTTAAAACTCCTGTTTGTAAATGTTGTAACAGTTGATTTGCCTCCATTAACCTTCATATTATTCTCTTCAACCCATTGTTGGATACTCTCAAGGTCCCTTTGTAATTCTGAACAATCCTCAATGGTATTTATTTCCCTATAAACAATTATGTCATCTGCATACAATCTTATTTCTGATGTTATATTATTCCCTAAATCATTTACGTATATTAAGAAAAGTAACGGACCGATTATACTACCCTGTGCGATTCCCTTCCAAACTTTCTCTTCCTGTGATATATTATTTCCTACTTTGACTTTCTGAACCCTTGAATTTAGAAATGTTTTTATCCAACGTGTAACCCTTACATCCAATCCTATTCCCTCCAATTTCTTTAATAATATTCTATGTTCCACTCTATCAAAGGCTTTGGAAAGATCTATGGCTATGCAATCTAATTGGCCTCCTGAATCCAATTGATCTGATATGTCCTGCTGAAATAGACTATGAACAAGCTCTAAGGGCTTACTTGACTTTTCTCTTCTACCACTAAATGGCTGTCTAGTCATCTTTCAAAAAATGAAATTTTCACAACTATAATTTTCAAATCCAATATCTTGTATGTTACTTAATCCATTAACTAGCCCTTTCTTTGCTGAAGTATTTATACTTTTGTCATTCAAGTGACCTAACCATCTATGCCGTAACTAATTCTTTGTTGGGTTTACAATTCTCCAAAAAATTACCATAGCTAGCATCAGATTTTTCAACTTTCATCTTAACAGTGTACAGTGAACTAACTTTCTGTCCTGAAAGTATTAGTCTATTATTCAAGAAAGCTTTGACACTACTCTTATGTAATATCACTTTGCAGCCAACCTGCTCCATCTTTTACACTGACTATACATTTTTTCTGAGTTCTGGTATATAATATACATTTTTAATAGTAGAAGGAAGAATTGCTCCATTTGCATACATTTTAAAATTAATATTCCTTATACCAATTGCCTCAATGTCTATGCCATTTTTGGCTACACATATCTTCTTTGGAAGTCTTAATTTCACATAGGTATCAAAAACATCTAATTCAGACACAAAATGATCAGAACAACCTGAATCCACACACCAAACGAGATCACTCTCAGTATTACCTTGCTTATTTTTCTCTACATTACACACAATGTTATCAGAATTACAAGAATTTAAATTTTTCCCTAACTCACTTTCACTTTGAACTTCATTTTTATCTTCTGCATAAAATGACACTTTGCCATCTTCTTCAGTGCTGAAATTATTTCCCCTGTTGTCCTTTTTCCATGAAGTATTTCCACGGTTCGTGGAAACTGGAGTACGGGACTGTGCTCGACCATGACGTCTTGACCTTGAAGATCCTCTTCTTCTGTCTGGAGTGAACTTTCCTCTTCCTCTGCAGAAGCTTCTAGATGAAGAATTGGAATGCTCTTTACACTGATATTGTTTATGACCTGGTTTACCACATCGAAAGCAGAGAAAAATATGATCACTTCCTGTAACAGAATTTTGAAATTCCTTCTGTTTTTCTTCTTCTCTTAACAGATGATTTTTCACAAAATCTAATGTTAAGTCTGGTTGAGTTTCTAGAGCTGTCACCACTGAATCATAACTACGAGGCACTGAAGCTAACAAATAATTAATTTTGTCATCCTCAGGTAACTCACTATCAGCGTCCTTCAACTGTGAGAAATAGTCCTCCAATTTCATAATACGTTCTGCTAATGAACTATAAACATCATATGTAGTTTCATTCAAAAGTCTCCTCAAATATAAATGACTTCTTGCCCCTTTACCTCTAAACTCTTGAACACTGTGTTAAAAGCTGAATTATGCTGTTTCAGAAAATTAAGATGACTATCACTTACACCAGGAATGAGTAAGGCCTGAGCTTTTGCTTCCTTACCAGAATTTTCAGGTTTTGTAGCAAAATCAGCAACTTCAATAGCTTCTAAAACTTTTTTTTTTTTGCTAGTTGCTTTACGTCGCACCGACACAGATAGGTCTTATGGCGACGATGGGACAGGAAAGGGCTAGGAGTGGAAAGGATGCGGCCGTGGCCTTAATTAAGGTACAGCCCCAGCATTTGCCTGGTGTGAAAGTGGGAAACCACGGAAAACCATTTTCAGGGCTGCCGACAGTGGGGTTCGAACCTACTATCTCCCGAATACTGGATACTGGCCGCACTTAAGCGACTGCAGCTATCGAGCTCGGTGTCTAAAACTTGAGCTTGACGCAATACACTCTTCATTCTAAAAGACCAGTTCGCAAAATCTGCACCTGAAAACTGCTGAATGTGCTACATTTCATTAATTGCCATTGCCACTGGATAGCCTTCACTATTTATGCAAGGACACCAAAAAACAACTCGCTGGAACTTTCTGTAGCTCTGTTGATATTCTAAAACCTTCTGGAACATACGGAGCAGACTGTCGATCTGGATCTCTGGGCCCATAACCTTGTAGGTGAACTATCGGGCTATGCGAGGAGTAACATAATCACGATACCACATGTTAGTTAAAAGAATGGTTTATTCAACATCCCAACATCTTTGTACACGTTCATTCTTCTAGCACACAGCTTACTACGTCGTAACTCATGTACACAAGTACCATCCAACTATTCACATATCCAACAACTGTTACATCCTACTACTGCTGGTGCCTGCTACTACTGACACATATTAATATAGATACACAGCTGATCCAAGGAGTCTATACATTCTCACTGAGTAAATGCCTCTACCAAAGAGCATACAATATGAGGGAATATTGACCCTCAACAATGTCTACTGTCAGATTTTAAAAATTATGGACACTCAAGTTTAGGCTTTAATTACAAACGAACTAATAGGCCTATTGCAAAGTGAGTCACACCAATATTTTCCTCGTTTAATTCTGCATTAGGGTGTATAAACCATTTTGTTTTTTGAAGTTCATGAACTATTTTTTTTGCAGTTGTAGTAAATATTGTTTTTGGCTTCTCTAAGTAGCATTCATTTAGGAATATATGCAACGAAAACTACTTGTCTGATGGTAATGAATTTTTTATATGTTATAACTACATATATTCCCAGTGTACTACTCACGTTACAATTTTTTTCAACCACCCCCCAAAAAATTCTTATTTTTCTAAAGCAACCCTTTCTCAGTACAGGATAAACATACTACAGGAAACTTGTGCTTGTTTAGAAGTACTTAGTTATGGTTATCACGAACTACAACCAATACAGTGTGGTACTGAATTTATGGAGAGTAATATCAAGGGGAGGTTGTGTATATGCAGGACCGTGTAATTAACAGCGGACGGGATGCTGTGCTGTTGTGTGCTCTCACCCCCGGCAGTTGTGAAATGGAAAGCCCAAGACCTTGGTTTGCCCGCAAGCTATTTTCAGTCTGCCTACGTTCTGCATGTTGGCTACGTCACTTCAAGATACTTCCGAGTCCGCCATTATTGGAGGGCAAACTTGCAATGGTTTTGAGTGCTGTTAGTTTCTTTCAAAATGAGGGGGGAAAAGTATGGGACAAGAGGTTCTCTGCGTACCAGAAAGCGGTAGATTGTCTTGGATTATTGCCGTCATCAGTGAAGAGAGTAGGAGCGGCCTCAAAGGAGAATGATGGAAATAAGTCATCCAGGTCAAGAAAGAAGCATAAATCCAACTTTGTTTTACTTCGGGCATAATACAAAGAAATATAAAGAAAGAAGCAGTGTGTGAGGCCAGGGCATCCATAATCCAAGTCAGTTTTACTTTGGGCATAATATGGAGAAATATACACGATTTTTACATGAATAAGATATTCCCCACAATTATAGGCCTCCACATGGAACTGTTAGAAAATATGGCAGATCTTCCTGATATGTCAATTTCTAAACTTTTCAAAGTAGTTAAAAGTTTGGGATTCCAACTCAAAAAACTACTAAACAGAAAACCATTGCTAATGGAAAATGTGACCGTTGCTCCATCCCAACATACCTACCTTGGATGAATTACAGACTTTCGAGCACAGGGTTATATCATCATCTTTACAGATGAGACCTGGTGTGGACAGAAGCATACGATAGAATGTGTGTGGCAAGAAAACATAGTTGATGCTTTGGAAAATAACTCTGCAAATTCTGCAAGAACATGGAAGGAGTCACAACCCAAACGAGTGGAGACTATTTTTTAGAATCATCCAAGAATAGTTTTAAAGTAGTATTGTTGCATAATGGGAATATATTCCCATCAGTACCCCTTGCCTACTCTTTCACCATGAAGGAGACACATGAAAATATGGATACTATATCAAAAGTGATAAATTATGAAAAATATGGTTGGCTGATATGTGGAGACCTCAAAATGATTGGTATACTATTAGGCATGCAGTGTGGGTTTACCAAATGTTGTTGCTTTCTTTGTAAATGGGACAGCCAGGCAAAAGATAAACATTACAACACTGTGGATTGGCCCATATGAAAAAACTTAATTCGCTACTTGAGAAAGCCAAGATTTTGTTACTACCATTGTATATAAACTTAGGGCTGATGACAAATTTTGTTAAGGCTTTGAATAAACACACTGAAGGTTTTGGGTACTTAGGGAAAAAAAAAAAAAAAAAAAAAATTCCTAAACTAAGTGATAGTAAGTAAAAAGAAGGCATATTTATTGGGCCACAAATCTATGAGATCATTCATGATGACAACTTTGTGGAATTGCCAACAGAAAAAAAGAAATGCGCATGGTTAGCTTTCAGACAAGTATGCTGTAATTTTCTTGGGAATGTCAAAGCTGACAACTAAAAGAAACTTATTAAGAACTTGTTGAAGTGTTACCCAGCACATAGGATGCAATGTGTCCTTGAAAATTCACTTTCTACATTCGCATTTGGACTTTATCCCTCCTTACTTAGGTGCAGTAAGTGAGGAATGTGGTGAGAGATTTCACCAGGATATTTGAGAAGCTCATTTCCAAAAGGTACCAAATCCAAAAAATAATATTTTACAGGAGAGAGGAAAAACACTCAGAGTGTAAAATTTCAGCTGTAAATTCATTTGAGCACTTTTATTATGTTCAGATTGAATAAATGCATTGTTATACATATTATTTCTGTTTAAGCTTTTGCAGTTTAGGAAATATTCAAAGAAAATGTATGCAAAAGTCTTTTCCGGTTTCACTAAGAGATGGTGCCAGCGAACAGTACGCAGCGTATGAATTATACACATACGTCAGTTTCTTCATGTGACATTAAACTAACAACACACACAAGTTGAGTCCGCCAAACACTAGGTCTACAATGGCTGTATAGGCTATTTAATATCTATTTGGAAAGATAAATCAGTACCAAATGACTGGAGTAGAGGAGTAATAATACATATATTTAAGAAGTGGAGCAAGATGATATGTGATAACTATCGAGGAATCACACTCATATCTCAGGTAGCAAAAATATTTGCTCAGTGATCATGTAGACGCTTGTGCGTGAAAAAGAACATTTGCGGCATTCATTGCTTTTCTTATTTAATCAAAAGAAAGGTAAGGGTAAGGGTGTATTCTGCCCGAAGGCAAGTCCGAACCTCCGCAGAGGTATGCCTGAGCCGGAGTTTACGTACGGTAGGGTGGCCAGTTCCTTTCCGCTCCTTCATTCCCTTAACCCCCACCAACAGCGTGTGGCAAACCATCCAAATCTTGACCACGCCCAATGTTGCTTAACTTCGGAGATCTCATTGGATCCGGTGTTTCAACACGGCTACGGCCGTTGGCAATCAAAAGAAGAACAGCTGTGGAAAATCGTTTGCTGGTAGAAACATATGGTGAACACACGCCATTGATCAGAACATGTGAGACATGGTTTTGACAATTTAAATGTGGTGATTTCATGTGAAAGTTAGTGTGCACTCTGGTAGACCACAAAAGCAGTATTGTGTATTATGAACTCTTGAAGCTTGGCGAAACTCTTAATGCACAATGCTATTGCTAACAAATGATTAATTTAAATCACGCATTGATCGAAAAACAGTCGGAATGGGCCAGAGGATATGGCAAAATAATTTTGTTACACGACAATGCACTGTTTCACACAGCAAAACCAGTGAAAGACACCTTGAAATCACTTGGATGGGACATCCTTACGCACCCGCCGTACCCCCCTGACCTGGCGCCATCTTTCACCTCCTCGCATCAATGGGGCACGCGCTCACAGAGCAGCACTTCAGCAATTTCGAGGAAGTTGGAATATTGCTCGATGAATGGATTGTTGCAAAAGACAAGCAGTTTTTCCAGCATGGTATTCATAACTTACCAGAAAGATGGTTGATGATTATGCTTGTTGTTTAAAGGGGCCTAACATCTAGGTCATCGGCCCCTAATGGTACGAAATGAGACAAAATGTAATGACAAATTAAAAGTCCAAAATCCTCCACTGACCAGAATTCAAAACATGACGACGAAGAATGAATGGATGGATATGGATTTAAAACAATCAGTGGATCCGACCCGCAATGCCTCGCATTCACAGAAACTGACGTAAAACAATAGTATTACTGACCAAGGGACTGCTTCTATAGCATAATACTGAATCAATGAAGCTTGTAGTCTAAAGGAGTCCAAAATCCAAGTCATCGCCCCTCATAATGGTACTTATCGCTAGGAAAGAAGAACCATGGTATTTGTCATCTTACAATACTAATAAAAAGTAGCGAAGACTCACGGTATTCCACACATTATGGTACTACTCACAGGTAATGAAATTCACACACGGAATACAGACCTATGGTGTTTCAAACATTGCGGCTCCATTTACAGGCAATGCAAACCTATGGTGTTCATCACATACGTGTATTAAACCCAGGGACTCGCACTATCCTGTGGTGTTCCTCATATAGTGGGTACTAATCATAGGCAAGCCAGAACCAGGGTGTCACCCCTAAAGTGGTACTAACCACAGGTATTGTAAAAGCTGGCTACACACACTGTTGCTACTAATCACAAACCTATTTTGTACCTAACATAGTGGTATTACACGCAAGGAAATGCGACCTATGGTGTTCCCCGCGTGGTGGTACTAATCACAAGTAGTTTCATGGTTATAATACAATCATCCCTTGGTAGCCCCTTTTAGTCACCTCTTACGACAGGCAGGGGATACCGTGGGTGTATTCTTCATCTGCGTCCACCACCCACAGGGGGACCTGAAAGATGGGCGAAGTGTGTAGAAACTGATGGCGAATATTTTGAATAAACAAAAAATGAATTATCCACGAAAATTACGTGTTTTCTTTAACACAAAAACCAGCAAAAACTTATGCATACACCTGGTAGATACCAGCTGAATATAGATACATTCATCTTCACTTTTGAAAGTCTTCAGAAAACAAGCAACAGTCTGGAGAAGTTAATTTAGCTGTAGAAGTGAAATTACTTTCATATATTCTTAGAATCAAGATGGCAGCCCGCTTTGTTGATGATTCTGAAATCAAGCGCTTGATTATCGAAGATTTTAGTGACAGTACTGATGGTGACAGTGATTACTGTGTTAATTCCGGCGAGGAAATTATTCCTGAAAGTAGTGAAAGTGACAATGAAATACAAGGTGCCTCGGAAGTAATGGGAAATTCCGATAACCGGAATGATGTTCAAGTTGGTGCGGGTCATATTATTGGCAGTACGCCAATATTTGAAGAAACCAGTGAAGGGATGTGTGAACTGTTGATATTTGTGTAGACTTTTATAAGGACTTTGATCACAACACAGGAAAAAGAGAAACTGACATATGAAAACTAAGATAAGCTGCATGTTCAGAATTCGTGAAAATAACTCAAAATCAGTTTTGAGAAAAAAATTGTGTTTTACTCAGTATTCTAAGTAAATATGAGGAATATGTAAGAACATACTTGTGTGTTTCAGAAAATCATGTTTCAGGAATAAATTATCTATCAGAAGTTCTTATCTTATAGCTATATATTTCACGTTCAAAATAATTATAATTGTTTTACGATAGTAAGAAATCGTGAAAATATTTTTTATTATTTCTGTCATCTACATGTAGATCAGTCTTTCAGCTTTGTATGATATGGATTTATTAGGACTAGTATGCAATTACAGGCATGATATTTTCATGGTGTATATTGAGGAAAACAACTGCAGTAATCGAGAGATAAACCTGCAGCAGTTCTAGGGTTAATCCCATCTGTGCTGTACAGCCAAGTCCATAACACTTAGAATCTGTGTTCTTTTGGGGGTTTTTAGTGACAGTCCCATATTTGAAGTGAATTATTTATTTGAATATGTAATTTGCCCTGCCTAGATTAGCTTCTTCTTCTTCTTTTTTTTTTTTGCTAGTTGCTTTGCGTCGCACCGCCACAGATAGGTCTTATGGCGACGATGGGATAGTAAAGGCCTAGGAGTTGGAAGGAAGCAGCCGTGGCCTTAATTAAGGTACAGCCCCAGCATTTGCCTGGTGTGAAAATGGTAAACCACGGAACACCATCTTCAGGGCTGCCAACAGTGGGATTCGACCCCACTATCTCCCGGATGCAAGTTCACAGCCGCGTGCCCCTGACCACATGGCCAACTCGCCCGGTGCCTAGATTAGCTAGGATGATTTTCCGTAGATGCAAAAATTATTCTTCCTCTTACAATGTGTGTTTGAATAACGGTCTCTGGACCTAAAGTTTAAGGATCTAATGTCTCCCAGTTTCCATTAAATCAAACTTAACATGGTAAATAAATGTGCGTGACCCCCACGCAATCTTTCTTATTTTAAAGGTAATTACTTCGTCTTAGGGCCTGTACTATGACAGCCAGATAAAAGTGCGGTAAAAATTTATTTGGCAGTTTGGACAGTTATCTGGAAGTTCGGTCGAAACCGCGTACTACGACTTTCGTTTGTGCAATCTGGGAAAATATTCTCGAGTATAGCTATGCCGAAGTTGGAGGGGCTGTTAACGCTCTTATCTGGCACTTATCTCTTATCGGGGACGCTACGGTAAAGAATCAAGATGGCTACTCATGAAGATGAATCTACATCTGCATGATGCTATGCGAAATTAAGTTGTTACAATGTAATTTATGTATATATTTATGAAGTATGTCATGCTCCCTATCCAGCTATCATAGAATTCTTAAATATTTCCCAAGCTAGTAAGTTGTTGCTACTGAGTATATCACTAGTACACAAGCAGGCAATCTTAAGTTTCATGGGTAGCCACGGTCGTTAGGGCAGCAAAGCTTGCTGCCAAACAGTTTTTCGTGGGTTCGAGTCCCAATAGTCTAACATTTTTTTACCTTGTAAATGGTAGTTGGTAGGGTACTAGAGGTGATAGTACACATTTCCTAATCATTAAACTGCGTGGGTTCTATTACAAATCTATCCACGACACACATATGGAGTAAAGGTATACGACGTTGTTCATGGCGATTCGTCCGTCGAATGAGGATGTTAAGGAGGTTATATTTCTTTTACTTCATAACAACTTGCTACAAAAGTATTTACGCTAAAGTGAGATAAATGCTTTCCAGTTACTATTCTCACATTGTATCGAAAAGAAAGAAACTAACTACTTATTCAATGAGCAAACAATAAATTGAATTAATAATAAAATTAATGATCCCACGCTGCATCAGTGGCATTAATTACGAATATAAACTTCTTTCGTCGTAACGCGCAATCTCGTAAATAGTAGCCTACTAGACAAAAAAGATACATAACCTGAATCTTAACTTTTGCGTCCAGGTTACATTTTCAATCTTTTTATTTTCTATAACAGTTTCAGTTTCGTTATACAGTTAATTAATTTTAACATTTCTTCGTAAGTGTATATTTCAGTCCTAATTCTGTTTTTGACCTGGACTTCCACATTATAGCTTAATAAGAGTCTGATATTGGATTCTAGTAATACAATTTCAAAGGGAATAGAGCTAAACAAACGAAAACACCAGGGAACACGTATACCACCGCGCTAAATTTCACTATATTTTCAGTAACCTTATTACCAACCCAATAAAAATGTTACTACATCTTCCGCATTACAATACCGTCGTTAAAATCCGTTGGTAGTACGCAAGAAAATATTTAACTTCTAGTTTGCAAAACTACGTTTGCAAAACTACTACGTATCTGGCTGTTTATCTGACAGTCGTAGTACAGGCCCTTAGACCATTACACATATTATTTCCCCCAGGTCATAATAGTTCTCATTCACCGTTATATGCTTTTATCCTGTCCTTTTAGAATAACATTTATAGTACATTTAGAGGGGCCCTTGAAGGTACCACGGCCTTGATAAAAAATAGCTAACAAGGCGTAATTTAGGATAGGTGTAAGTGTATAATATGCATGATAAACTCAGCATTCACAGAAAAGCTGCGTTCCTTTGAGCGAGAAATTTGAAATTGAGATTAAAATTTTTCAATCAACTTGCCCCCTTTAAACTTTCCTCCTGAGACACCTTTGGACAATTATGTAAAGAAGATAATTCAGCTTTTCCAGTGTTTTGAAGCAAGGTTCCAAGAGCTCAATGTTTTGGGAAAAGAAATTAGATTGTTCGCCATCCTTTCTCAGTTACCCCTGATGACTTCCCACCGTCAATGCAATTGGAAATAACAGAGTTACGGAATTCTACCATACTAAAAGATGGATGTTACAAACACTCCAGTATGATGGTATTGTTTGTTACACCAAGAAACCTTTCCCAGGCTGCACAAAAACGGAGCATAGATCATGTGTGTGTTTGGGTCCACATACTGCTGCGAGCAACTTTTCTCAACCATAAACAGCATAAAAGGTAAAGACAGATCAATGCTCGGAGATGTAACCATGAAGAGTGCTTTGCGCATCACATCATCAAATACATTGACTCCCGATACATCAGCACTTGTTTCCAAAGTGAACTGTATATTTTCTGATACCCAATAAACATATTGCATTCTGCATCTTGAACTTCTCTATGGAATATCTCCTATACTCCAAATTCCTCAGTCATAGCAACCCCTTTTAACTGTATTCCCTGTCATCAGTCTCCATCAGTATCCATTGCGCTGTGACGACAGCTTGCCCCAGCTTGCACGGTGCAGGCAGACTCCTGTGAGGCATGAGCACTCTGCTATTTGCTGGCAAGCACTAAAGTTGGAGCAGCCTGATGTAGATAAAGTGGACTACATAAGTGATATAATGATTAAGATACAATTAAGGACAAAGAATGAAGTAAAGGATTTCATCCAAGTATAAGCACACCAGAGTGGATACAAAGAAGATATGGACAAATTCCTGGAGACAATTGAGAGAGAAATAAAGGATGTGAAAGTGAATGTCATAGAGGACTTTAAATGCAATGGCAGGATGCAACAGAAATGGAATGGAAGAAGTAATTGAACCTTTTTAGGATATGGAAAGAGGAATGAAAAGGGAGAGAAGTTGGTGGAGTTTTGTGTGAGAAATAGGTTAAATGTGAGCCATATGTGGTTCAGGAAGAAGAAGCAGAGTAGAAAGATTACAAGATATGGAGGGGGAAACAGAGAGACAGAGACAGTAATTGATTACTTCTAGGTGGAAAGAACAAACCGTAGATAGTTGTTAAGATGCTCTGCCAGATGTAGCCTTTGATGGAGACGAGAGAGTAGTGGCAGTGGAAAAGAATAGGAAAAACAGTAAAAATCAATGAAATAAGACAGAAGAAAATAAAAGTATGGAAATTAAAAGATATAGAGAAGTAAAAGTACCAAAATGAACTGAAACAACACAAATGCAGAATTGAAGTGAAGAGTGTGGAAGTGGAATGGGACATGTTCATGAAGGCATTTGCAAGCTGTGCAGAGAGTGCTTGAGGCAGAAAAGCTGAAAGAAAGACAAAAAGACCCCATGGTGAAATAAGAAGGCAAAGAAAGCAGTGAAAAAAAAGAAGAAAGCAAGGCAAGTATGGTATAATGATAAATGGATGAAAGTAGAAGAAAGTACCAGGAAATGAAAAGAAGTAAAGAAAAGCTTGGAAGAATTTGTGAGAGGGTTGGAAAGGAGTGCTATATGGACTTATAAGAAGGAAGAGACAAGAAAGTGTGTACACAAAGCATGAGAAAGGGAAAGGAGAGAGAATAATGCAATCAGGAGATTAGAATTGAGGTACAGCCCAGCATTTGCCTGGCGTGAAAATAGGAAACCACGGAAAACCACCTTTAGTGCTGCCGACAGTGGGGTTCAAACCCACTATCTCCCGAATGTAGGCTGATAGCTACGTGACACAAACACATAGCCACTTGCTCAGTACTCCTAAATGTGGTAAGGGGTGTAGAGAGATAAGAGGCACAGTGTGAAGAGAGAGAATCCAAGAGTGAAATCACACTGGAAGAAGTGGGAACTGCTGTCAAATGAATTAAAGAAGAAAAAGCAGCAGGATTGAATGAAATGTGTGTGGAAAATGATAAAAGCAGCAGGATTGGTTGGTCTACAATGGCTGTATAGGCTATCTAATATCTATTTGGAAAGATAAATCAGTACCAAATGACTGGAGTAGAGGAGTAATAATACATATATTTAAGAAGTGGAGCAAGATGACATGTGATAACTATCGAGGAATCACACCCATATCTCAGGTAGCAAAAATATTTGGGAAGGGTACTAGAAAAGAGAATGAGAAGAAAGGTGGAAGGACAATTACAAAAAGAGCAACTTGGCTTTTGAAATCAAAGATCAACACTAGACCCTATCTTCAGTATCAGGCAATTAATGGAAAAAATGCTCAACTTTCAGCAGTTTCATGGTTTGGAAACTCTCAGTTGGCGACTTTCCAAACCTTGTGCAAGGCAATTACAGCTACAATGTGTTCATATTTTAATTATTTAAAAAAAATTAAAATATGAACACACTGTACTATTGTTCATATTTACCCTACCCAATGCTTACGCAAAGATGATCAACTCTTCTCTCTTTTTCACTGTTAAAACACACATTGGTGAGAACTAATCTTTATCACAAAGGTAGCATGCTACCTGGAAAACCAGTTCTACAGTCCAAGCCAAACATTTGTGACAGTATTTATGACTAGATTAAGTTTCATGTGTCCCAGTAGAGGCTAAATTATGTTTGTTACTTTCATTTTCTGTCTGTCTCAGTCTCGTTCTTGAATTTGATGATATGAAAATGACCCAAGGTATGAGCGATGCTACCAATGCAATTCCTTATGTGGCCAGCCCCTGTGAAAGTGTTATTCATAGGGTCGGACGGTGTATGTATTTGGGTAGGCTTTCCAGAATGATATGTAACAGCACCGTCTGGCCCAGTAAGGAAAGGAATGGGAAACCTCCTCAATTTTCCTAGTATGCCTCTCCATTGACACCTAAGCTACACTATGTGATCAAAAGTATCCGGACACCTGGCTGAACATGACGTACAAGTTTGTGACGCCCTCCATCGGTAATGCTGGAATTCAATATGGTGTTGGCCCATCCTTAGCCTTGATGACAGCTTCCACTCTCGCAGGCATACATTCAATCAAATGCTGGAAGGTTGCTTGGGGAATGGCAGCCCATTCCTCATGAAGCGCTGCACTGAGGAGAGGTAGCGATGTCGGTCGGTGAGGCCTGGCACGAAGTCGGCGTTCCAAAACAACCCAAAGGTGTTCTATAGGATTCAGGTCGGGACTCTGTGCAGGCCAGTCCATGACAGGGATGTTATTGTCGTGTAACCACTCTGCCACAGGCCGTGCATTATGAACAGGTGCTCGATCGTGTTGAAAGATGCAATCGCCATCCCCGAAGTGCTCTTCAAGAGTGGGAAGCAAGAAGGTGCTTAAAACATCAATGTAGGCCTGTGCTGTGATAGTGCCACGCAAAACAAGGGGTGCAAGCCCCTTCCATGAAAAGCATGACCACACCATAACACCACCGCCTCCGAATTTTACTGTTGGCACTCCACACGCTGGCAGATTACGTTCACTGGGCATTCGCCATACCTACACCCTGCCATCAGATCGCCACATTGTGTACCGTGATTCTTCACTCCACACAACGTTTTTCCACTGTTCAATCGTCCAATGTTTACGCTCCTTACACCAAGCGAGGTGTCGTTTGGCATTGACCTGTGTGATCTGTGGCTTATGGGCAACCGCTCGACCATGAAATCCAAGTTTTCTCACCTCCAGCTGAACTGTCATAGTACTTGGAGTGGATCCTGATGCAGTTTGGAGTTCCTGTGTGATGGTCTGGATAGATGCCTGCCTATTACACTTTACAACCCTCTTCAACTGTCGGCGGTCTCTGTCAGTCAACAGACGAGGTCGGCCTGTACGTTTTCGTGCTGTACGTGTCCCTTCACGATCACATCAGAAACAGTGGACCTACGGATGTTTAGGAGTGCGGAAATCTTGCGTACAGACTTCTGACACAAGTGACACCCAATCACCTGACCACGTTCGAAGTCCGTGAGTTCCGTGAAGCGCCCCATTCTGCTCTCTCATGATGTCTAATGACTACTGAGGTCGCTGCTATGGAGTACCTGGCAGTAGGTGGCAGCACAATGCACTTAAGGTGAAGAACTTATGTTTTTGGGGGTGTCCGGATCAGTGTTGCCAACTTAGCGGATTTTCCGCTAAATTTGGCGGAATTCTAGATTTATTATAGCGAAATTTAGTGTTTTATTCATTTCAGTTTTCTTAACATTTGTACTCCTGTCTGTCTTCGAGCTATTCTCTATTTCTTGTCATGAGCTGGCAGTCACATGAGGAAAACACGTTATTTGGATTTGATGTCATGAGATCATGGTATCATAAATTTGTAATGCATGGGGAAAGGGTTCTTATCTCTTAGTTGGCGAATGATGACAGATAATGAAACTGTGAGAGAGTAGTATTTACTTATGCTATGAAGGAAGACCGTTTAATGAACTGGCCTCTTCTGTGTGTGGCCCTTGCGGTAGGGGATTCACCTACTTTGCACCCGGCAGTAAAACGCCTACAAGTTTTAGCTCGCCGGCTCGCAGGCAGGGGATTAATCCCAGTGAAACTCACAGATCAAATAAGTGCAAACATTTACTTTTATTATTATTATTATTATTATTATTATTATTATTATTATTATTATTATTATTATTGCTCAGTATTTGAGATAGAATTTCTTGGCGGAATTTTAGCGGATGTTTAGTAGTATTTAGCGGATCTTGAAAATATAAGTTGGCAACACAGGTCTGGATACTTACGACAGCTGATGGTGGATCTGTTGAGGTTCACCAGCCTCAGACTGAGGACTCAACATGTATCTAACTCTATATCAAAAGGATTAATTGCCGAGCAGAACTGTTACTGTAACAAATTAATTTTCTAGAATACTTGCGCACAGCGATTACCTATGTTAGTGCTATTAGGCCTAAGTATGGTTATGATATTTACTGCATGATGCATTTAAAAATTATTTCAGCTTATTTAATGACTTCATTTACTGCTTTAAACTGTAAGTGTTTTTTACACCAATAATGAAGCATTTTATTCACCACCCATTAGCATACTTGCTGAGCATGTGCATACATATATTTTTTCACATGTAAGATAACAGTTTTATACTACAAAGTTTTAAACGTACGTAATCCATAAGGTACTAAATTCTTAATTATACTTGAGCCTCTCGTATTCTATGAGCGTTTCATTGTTTGTGAAATTTAGAAAGGATTATCTTTCGAGAAGCCTCCATGGCTCAGACGGCAGCGCGTCGGCCTCTCACCGCTGGGTTCCGTGGTTCAAAACCCGGTCACTCCATGTGAGATTTGTGCTGGACAAAGCAGAGGCGGGACAGGTTTTTCTCCGGGTACTCCAGTTTTCTCCGTCGTCTTTCATTCCAGCAACACTCTCCAGTATCATTTCATCTGTCAGTCATTAATCACTGCCCCAGAGAAGTGCGACAGGCTTCAGCAGCCGGCACAATTTCTATCGTCGCCGCAATTTAGGGGCTTCATTCATGCCAGCCCTGACCCGGTCACTGACTGGAAAACAGGTTGTAGGTATCTTTCGAGAGGCATATCTTCGAAGAAAAAGGGAGTGCGTATAGACCTCTGGGTGGACCAATAGGATTGTAAGGTGAGTTTCTTACTTGAGCCAAGAGAATGCACAAAGCAAATTAACCTTTGATTTCATCTGGTGTTGTGGGAAACCATCAGCTCATCAGGATGAGTTGGTTTTTTTTTTTTTTTTTTGCAAAAAACTGATTGCGAATATTGTTTGCTTTTATAACTATCACATCCCATAAAGAGCCATGACACATGTATTGAAAAATGTCTCAAGGGAAGGGATCTGGAGGGAGGTTCCTGTTTATGATGGGATTTATTCCAGAATTTCCTGAAAAACCGTATTTGTATGGTTTATCACCTGTTTTACTCCATTCTTAGCCATCTCCTTTGCTCTTTTTTGGAGGCAGCTTGGGCTTAATTACCACTGTCACATTCAAACTCGCATTTACCCTCATCTGAACATTTTCTTACGCTGCCATCAATTTCACTGCTAGTAAATAAACTTAGTGAAACTATAACACTGCCTGATTCATACTCGTAATCCTATAATATATGTTCGATTTAATTACTTGTAATATAAGACTGACTAGAGCCTACCATTTCTACCCAGCAGAGAATCATCATACTTTGAGAATGAACGAATTTCTGCTAAATGATGCAATCTATGATATTCATTCCAACATGAAAGGACAAGCAGGAGCGAGAGCAGATTCTCAGCTTTCAAATGGGACACTTCATACCTTGCCATCTTCCGGCAGAAGGCTTGAACTAGTCGCAGGAAGTTACCATGTTGTAGACTGCCTACCGAGCATCTATGTATAAATGGTCACTGCGCATGTGAGCGCCTGACATGCAGCAAGTTAAACAATAACAATGTTATTGGTTTTACAACCCACTAATTACTTTCATCATTTTCAGAGACACTCAGGTGCCGGTATTTTGTCCTACAGAAGTTCCTTAATGTTTTGTTTTTGCTAGTGTACTTGTTTAATTTCACACTAACACATCAAAGGTTTTTGGCAATGGAAGGATGGGAAAGGGCTAGGAATGGGAAGGTAGTGGTCGTGGCCTTTATTAAAGCACAGCCCCAGCATTTCCCTGGTATGAAAATGGGAAACCAGTTCCTTAATGTGCCAGTAAATCTATAGACATGAGTTTGACATATTTGAGCACCTTCAAATATCACAGGACTAAGCTGGAATTGAACCCACCAACCTGAGTGCAGAATCCCAGCACTCTACTGCCTGAGCTTCCCAGCCCGGCCACCAATAAGTTAAAGATCTTTGGTGGCGCAACTCAACTGTAGTATCTGTCCAGCAGAATTCTGCTTTCGTTGCTAGATAGTAGTAAAATCAGAATGTCAAAATGGTTAACAGACCCTCCCTATATGGAATCACTTCAGGTCTGCATCACAGTAGCTAAAGAGATACCTTTTTTAAATTATCATCATTATTATTATCATCACCATCGTGGTAGCGGGCTTCAGAAAAGAAAGATCATGCGCAGAGCAGATCTGGAGCCTGAAAAATGTACTGGAAAACTACATCTCCAAAGATAAGGTAGTGGTCTTTGTAGACTACAAAAAAGCGCATGATTCAGTTGACAGGGAAGTCCTGTAAGAATAGCAACGAAAGCAGAAATCTGCTGGACAGATACTACAGTTGAGTTGCGCTACCAAAGAATGATATGGATTCCCTTAGGGAATCTGAATTATTTGTCCTGAATGAGTACATTTATGACACCATTCAGCCTAACTCATTCCTGTTGCCAGCGTTTCACCCCAGTGTGCTAATTTGGGCTTGTCAGTTGGTAAATAGCATACCTATCAAGGCACATGGCTAGTGCATACCGTGGAGGCCACTGAGTAGGCTATTTGAAGCTACCGGCAGTGCCAATGCACTACGAGAGACTTCGTCCCTTTCTGCAAAAGTTGAAGCTTGCCAAGCTATCAGATGATATGGATTACCTTATGGAGCCTGAATTATTTGTCCCGAATGAGTCAATTTATAATAATAGAAAATAACTTATTAACATATATAATATATTTATAATATCATGTATTTATTAATATATATGATAATTTATTATAAATTTACTCATTTAGGACAAATAATTCTGGTTCCTTAAAGGAATCTACATCCATATCTTCTGATAGCCTGACAAGCTGGAGAAGCTGAACTGTGGTAGTGCGAGCGAATTGTCGAGACTTGGCTTGGCTTAGACGTTTGCAATTTTTTAAACATTATAAAAAAGCATTCTAAGGAATAATTAGAAAATGTTAATACAAAGTTCAGTGCACGCCACTGAGTGTAAGACAAATCGAAATTCGTATTGCATTCGGGAAGTGCCAACTGAACTCGTGTGCATCTGACCTCCAACCCTGCAGAAACACCTTACGCCATGTCCCAACAACTTTGAAGTTCCCGAAAATGTACAGAAAAAAAAAGTAAACATATATCTCAATCTGTAAGACCCTGATTCCGAGGGACATCGATGATATAATTAACAGACTTGTTCAAAAAAAAGTTAAAACATTACAAAAAGTATTTCTTCCGCTTATCGAAAAATGTTTGATGCGTTCATATTTACAGAGGTACCGAGACCTGCATACATGTTTGGGAGCTGACTTTTTTAATGGAGGGGGAACATCGTCTGATGGTACTAACATTCCTGCTTTCATTTTCATGATACTACCTAACTCCGAAGAAGTCCCTACCATTACGGAGAAATATATTCATGATTACTTGTAGGCCTAAAAACTCGCTCATTCGCTTTGTACGAGAGAGAATGTTTTCTGTCATTGGATGGAATTATGCTTAAGTCTTGGCCATTTACACAAAAGATAGAAAAATATAGGCCTGCGTACCCCCAATCTTAAAGTACATTGTTTGAAGACTTAACATGAAGGGTAAATTGATTCTGGGTTACTTAATCACAGCTGAACATTGTCCTCATTTATCCTGCATTTGTCCTGTATTTAAGCTTTTTGGGCTTTGTTTCTACTGAACAGAAGCATCACAACTATAATGTAGTATCTGAGAATGCTAAGAATTTTAAACCATATCAATATCCACACAGTTTAAAAGTTCTCTCCCTGAAGATGGTTTTCCGTGGTTTCCCATTTTCACACCAGGCAAATGCTGGGGCTGTACCTTAATTAAGGCCACAGCCGCTTCCTTCCAACTCCTAGGCCTTTCCTATCCCATCGTCGTCATAAGACCTATCTGAGTCGGTGCGACGTAAAGCCCCTAGCAAAAAAAAAAAAAGTTCTCTATTTACACTGATGAGTACAGTGGAGGGATCCGAGATTTCAACATGCTCTCCTTGCTGCAGTGATTCTTTTGCAGACTCTGGCGCTGATGCTACCTCTAGTGTATTACTTACTAACTCTATGGTCTCAGTGACACACCTCCTCCAATACAGGCTAATAGGCCAGCTGCGCTGCAAGGGCGACTCTTAGCCACCCATCGGAGAAAGCTGTAGTTAAGTATGCTTTCATGCTTTCAACCTAATGTTCAGTCATTCACAAATCCTAACAAGTTTGCCAAATCACCATTATCTGAATGGGTATCAATCCTTGGCTCGACAATAACCCTCAGTATGAAGGATGGGATCGCTTATTGCTGTATATTATATCTTTCATTCCGGTGGTTTTGTAGCTCTGCAGATCGTATTATGAAGCCGCGCCTGAAGTGAAGCCAACTACACCAGGTGAATGAAGATGGCCGCTGCTTTTTGCAGGACACGTGCTTTATACAAGAGAAAAGCTATCTCAAGGCGAGCTAAAATAAGACACTACAACCCAGTGAATACAACAGTGTGTCTGTATGCTAGCAAATGCCTCTGAATGACAGGAATGTCGGGACTAAGTGAAGCCAAGAAATTTGAGAGAAAGGTCCTCCGAAAGATAATGGGTCCAAAAAATGTGGATGGCCAGTACATTGCGAGGATGGGGAGAACTACATCAGGAAAGCGAAAGATTGAGTCAATGAGGAAAAGAAGACTCAAATTTTATGGACATCTGTGGATGGAATGGATGAGAAGAGGCTGACAAAACAGACTTTTTTAACACTTGACAGTAGTCCTGAAGTTTCCAACAAATGGCTCGGGGAAGTAAGGAGAGATCTTGTGCAATTTGGATTAAATCAGGAAGACATCCTCAACTGAACGAAGTTTAGATCAGTGATCGACAGCATTAACAGAGGAAAGAAGACAGGCTGCCAGAGAAGGAATTTAAAGAATTTAGGCTGCAAAGAAGGCTTCCAATAAGTTGTGGTTGTTGCTTAATGTGGTCACAAATGGCTGTAAACTAATACAATAATTCCACTGGTAGGTAGGGGAATTAAGCAAGCCTAGTGTGCTCCTGGTGGCCATTATCATTAAGGTTTCAAGTCTCCAGGCACTGACACCATGGTTACCTTGTTCGAGGCTTGTTGGTGGAAAAATGTTCATCATCAGAAAGTTAGCCGGTAAGTGTAGAAGAGGCAGTGGTATATAATTTCTAATCACTCCACTGTATGCCAAAACCCTGGGTTGAATTCCAATCTCACCACAGTGTTCATATGGAGTGGGGGCAAATGATAATGATTGATTCATCCGTTAGATGGAGATGTTAAGCCTTAAGCAGATCCCTTAAGCTATTCGACAGGAGTAATCTATGTGCCGACACTGGGTTTTGCCCTCTCCCTACCTTATTATCACCACCACCACCACCACACATCCAGAGGTGTAGCTTGCCCGTGGACGTCAACTAGAAAGATAGCACTAGGCCACTCGGGAGGCCACACATGACATCACTGTTCTGTGTAGGACAGTGAGCGCAATGAGTAGAGGGCAGTGGCTACGGAGAGGATATTGTATGGTGTGGTGCCATAAAATATTCCTTGCCTTCCTCACTGACGTAAGGTATGTCCATTACACCCACCAACAGGAATAATTTGAAGATGCATGATATGTGGCATGACTGATGCAGCACTGAACATCTTTTGGGAGAGGGGTCTATGTTACCTGCCATGTTAGCTATGTGCGTGGTGCCAACAGGCGACAGCACAAATTTGAGACCGGTGCAGGGTCATGTTTTAAATTTCTTTGTAACTATTGCCATTGGAGGTATAGTGTTTATCCTTTATATAATGAATGAATTTTGGCTGGGGATTTTATTTGAGGCCTGAAAGGGGTATTTTCAGTCTATCAATAGGACTGGTAGCCCTCCTCCACATCCATCATCTCTCAGTGGAACGGAAGCGATTAGAGAAGCAACATAGCACTCGTTACTAGGCAATTCATCCCAGGAGTCTGCCCCCATATCCAAATGAATGATTCTAGAATCAACTGGAAACTGTGGCTCAGAGACTGGTCCTATTGGAAATGAACCACACCATGAGGATAAAGCAACTACACGGAAAGGACAACAAAATTCACCAAAATGTGTACATACTGCCAAGTGATGAGACTGTGAATCCGGATCTGGCTCAATTCTGTACAACACACCCTAGTGCACACATTTACTCCCAGCATGACCGGAGCATAGCACTTGGACACGTATTCCGGTCTGTGTCAATGCCCTCAGTTCTGAAGATACACATCAGCCCATTACTGGTCGAGGAAAACACGGCTCATCTCAGAAGGTAATATCTCCCTTACCATCGTCAATGTTTTCCTTGCAAGAACTAGACTCTGCTCTGTGTTCATCAGAGAATTTTGCTGCATGTTGGGATTTCCAACCTGCAGTCATCTGCAAAGTTTTGGTGCAGTTGTGAAAAAGCAAAGTTCAATTTAGCTACACAGAGCTCATGAGAGCCAATAAATGTGCTCGACCAATCAAATAATTGTCCTCAGTTGGAGTTGACACTCTTCACAAGTCTGTCTTTGCAGTGTAAGACACATCTCAGTTTTTCTGATATGTTTAACAGGTCTTAATGGTGTTCTTTGGAATGCTGTAGTGCTGGCCAGTTGTAGAGGCAAAAAGATCTGCTCGTTCAAAAAAGTTATGTGTTCCCAAACTGACCTGCTGTTGTGAAACATCGCTACAGAATGAAGTATCCTGGAACACTCCTATTTATTTGTGACACAGCATACAACCAAACTTCAAATGGAAACCCCTCCACCTGACAAGTATATATTACCAAACAATAACAATACTTTGACAATCAAGGATGATTCAGTACAGCCAGAATGAATGCCTGCGAGAGATAATTATTGTGGCACAGTAGGGACGTGGACGGGGCCGACAGTGAGCAAAACAATAGCACGGTGAATTGTTGAGGCCTGCGATCAGGCAGCTGGAAACTGATTAACAAAATGAGCCGTGCACCCAGAATGATCTCGAATTAGAAACTAGTAGAATGTTCCAGAGGCCTTCATAGCACATGCAACTGATGCACGTCAGTTAGTCGAGAGTCATTCTTGAGTACATCAATCATTAGAGAATGTAAGCCCAACGAGACGATTGCGAATCAGTTAATCGGCAATGTGGAGTTCAAGGAAGCTTACTACTGTGAACTGTTCTAGAACAACACAGCGCTGTGAGATGCCATGTTAGGGACTAGGAGTTCAACATGCTGCGTGCAGTATGACCGTCTGAGTGAGTGTGTGTTAATGTGTTACGACCACAAGTAAAAACTGTGTTGAGTGAAAATCTGAAATGCAAGTTAACTTTAACAGTAAATAGGAGTAATATGAATTTAGTGGATAATAAAACAAGCTATCTGTCCAAGCAGTGACTTTTTTTAGCTTTCACCCCAGTAAACTGCCACAACCAGCGTCAGAAGAGCGATTTAATTGGTAGTGTGTTTCAGTACAATACTAGGACATTTTTAGAGTAAATGGCTGGATGGACTCAGGCTTCCAGGCCCTCGCTGATAAGATCTGTGAACTTAGGTAGAGTTTAAAGCTAGTCAGAATGAACTTAAGTCACAACTTCAATCCAACCAGGATGAACTGAAGACAGTACTTAAGGCTGAGCAGAATGAACTCATGGGTGGACGGTACAAGTTACAGAAGGAGGTGTATGCTCTTGAAGAAGGATTCAAAAGTAACATCATGCAGGATGCAAGTCAAATGATAGAAAAACAGTTTAAGGTAATATCTCAGATAGTACAGTGTTCCAAGACCTGAGGCAAGAAATCAATGAAACGGCCAATACACAGTTCCAGACAATACCCTAGATTGTGGAATCTGGTTTTTAAGACTTCAGGCAAGGAATGAGTGATCTAAAGAGAAGGATGACAGATCAAGGCCACCCGCGAAAGTGAAACTCCTGTGTTTCAATGGGAGTATATTGTGGATGATGTTCCAGACCTAGTTCGAGACCATGGCCAACCACTACAGGAGAGGGCAATACAACTCGGTGCAGGGCTGCAAGGTCTTACAACAGAGGTGTGTATGAAGAGATCATGGGGAAGCTTGAGGGACACTAAGGTGACCACCAGCTAGCAGCTACCTACCGAATCCAAATGAAGAAGAGCACGCAGAGTGAGGGCAATTCGCTGTAGGGATTCACTGTGGAGGTAGAACATCTGGCCCTTAAGGCTTTAAGAAGACTGCTTCCAGAACACATTTTGTGGGAGGCTGGCTACACCTTTGTCAATAGGCTTTGCAATGCCAAGACCTGCCAAAACCTTATGCTCGGTGGGGAGCACTGCCTCAAGAAGGCTCTCACCATCGCCCTGAGAATGGAAGCAGCAAAGATGATAACTTCGATAACTTCAACGTCATCAGCAAGTGATGTTACACAGTGTACAATATGACAATTCTAGAGGGACAAAAATAAAACATTACTGACATAATCGATCCTAATGGATTTCATATTCTGTATTACTACTCTACTCAAAACCTCTACTAAGGAAAAACAAACGTTTTATTCTCCGTGAAATTCTGTATCAAGAAAGTAGTAGCGGCACATAAATTTTACGAAAATTCCAAAACCGGGTAAAAATAGCTCTGAACTTTCTTGTAAGGCACAAAATCAATTTTAAACAATTAATGAGGTCTTAGAAATCTTCTATGGGTACACTGGCAATTCTTTCTTTTATGTAAATGTGTGATATTTGTTCATAATAACTAGAATAATTTTATCTTGAGAAATTCTACTCGCAGTTTTCGAAATAAAGATGAATCATTTTAAGTATTATAAGTGCTTTCAATGTGGGTCACAACTGATGTGTATTAACAATCATACACCATTAATAAATCAATGTGTATCATGTCAGTATAAGACAAAACTGTTGCAGGTTTAATAATAAACTCATACACACCGTAAAGCTTCAATCAAATTTTCTCCCTCTATAACAAGGAGAAAATATTCTCGTAATACATTAAAGAAATAAGCTGATAATGAATGTATCAAGTAGTAAACCTAATAAAAATCTGGTACCTCATTCAATGTCCGTGTCACCGGAAGTGGTCCACTCATCATCCAACTGTACCGGTTGATGTTAGTGTTCTTAAGATAGAATGGACCTGTAGAGATAAGTTCCCCTTCTGTCTTGGAGGCAGTCTTCTTAACCAGAAAATGACTAGGTCTAAAGTGATAAGTAACATTTTCAGTAGATCCTCATTTGTAGCAAGTCTGGAATGTTCTCTAGCATGCCCTTATCTGAATCGCCTATGGTCTTTAATTCGTGCCTCTTGAGCCTCTTCGGAGAGATCCCCTATTGATAAAATACATGATTTGATTATGTCTGGTCTGTGGACTAAAAGTTTGTGAATTGTTACAGACGTGAAGTACCAAGAATAGAGTTAAGTACAAATATTTTGTTTCCTTAGTATATCCTTCAAAGATTGTACACTAATGTCATAGCCACACAAAATTGTTTCCAGGATAACACAGAATCATCAGATGAGCTCCTAATTTATTCTAGTTATGTCAGCTGAAGTTCTGGAGTCTTTCAAAAAATTTCTGGCACTATTCCCATCATTGGATGTCCCACTACCAGGTTTCGGGAGGTCAACCAACAGTCCCATTTCTCTTTCGACTGTCTTCTGACTTCTTACAGATTTCATATTTTGATTTCTCGCTCTCACCTTCAATTTGCCACTTGCACATATCCAGGCTGTAAGCAATATGAAGGAGGCATTTAAAAATAAGAATCCATGCATGTAATGTGGAGATAAAAGAGTGTGTGGTAGGAAATGCAGCGATTGTGTCCACAATCACTGCGTCCTTATTCATGTCTTTGGAGAGTGCTCCACATCTATAACATTTTTGCGATGTTTTACTTTTGTTAGTGCATTACATACCTTTCTGTCTAGCATGGTTATTTGGTTATCAGTAGATGTGCATACACTTTTATTTGTTTCTCTCCAATATACACAATTGTAGGATTAAGTTTATTTTGGCTGATTCATACAGTCAGTCTCTTCTCTTAATAACTCGCCCGATTCTTTTGCAAAAAATATTTTAACAGGTCTACAATATCTCCCAGACAAGATTCTGGGATTCTGCCATATGACCTCTTTATCATCTTCATTACTGTGAAGTTGTACTTTTCAATTGTCGTAGTCTTGTTTTCAGACCTGTATACATTTCTGTTAGAATCTACTATGGTCTGAACTGCCACCACAACCGTATTTACAAATTAGAATTAAGGATCTGATTTCATGTCCCTCAAAAATGTCTTTAAACTTCGTATTTAACAGGTATAATACGTTGAATGGTGTGATCTAGAATGTTCTATAGCTTAATTTCTACATGTGCTTCTGCCATGGTAATTGCTTCAGTCAACGGATAACAGAACTTTTCTGAGTTTTGAATTTTGTAACAAGGTGGATAAATATTGCAGTTTCTAATTTTGGCCTGAGACCAAACAAGTTTATACCAATGTACAGTCAGCCTGGCATCAAGGAAAAATGCCAATGCCTCTCCATCGCTATACGGGATAGCACTTGATGAAGAGCTCGATTCCCTTTATTTCTTAATTTTTGTAGCACTCTGTGGAGATGCTGATGAAAACTCTTCAAACATTTCTGCAGCATCTCACTTTCCTGCTACTTACAAGTTAAATTCCATCAGAAGAATTTCATCCACAGTAGTGTTTTGTAGCAATGACTGCATCTTCCTTCTTTTAATTTTAGCACTGCTGTCACTAAATAATTTTCAACTATATCCCCTTCCACCCCTGCTTGGCCCAGGTACAACTCCCCTTGAAGGTGTAGCCTTAAAGTTGCCGTTTCTTCCAACAAAGTTATACTTCCACCCAGCCATTCAGAATTCCTTTCTAAGAATCTGGCGTAGTACCTGTGACATTTTGCCCATTGCAGGAGAGCTATCCCCCAAAATATCCTGTTCCTTTGTTTCTGCTCCAGATCACCTGAAATACCTTGTGTTCTTAAATGATGTACTATCTGAAAATTTCATCCTTCCTTGACTCAGCACTGTTCTGGTACCAAACTTGAAAAAGATGCCGCCTGGATAGCCTATGTGACGCCACTGAAATAAATTGATTTATCTTATTAGCTCAAATAAGCGCAAAAAAAATGAATGCATGTTTCAAAAGTTTAGAAGTTCACGCATAGTCATACATGGTTTTAACAGGGTTAAATGGAGTAATTTTTTATAACTCCATTTGAAGTTAGCACTACAAAAATAAAATCTTTTTATCTTATCTTAGTTTACAGGGATTAAACTACTGTCGAAAACATTGACTTTCACCTCACGCAAAACTAACCCTTATTATTTATTTCCATGCCTTCCACATACAAGGATCACTCATTTAATACCACTTGCCGATCTGTTAACAAGGCCAACTTGACTGCAACTGAGAAGCAAGAGCCAGCAAGCTAAAAGATGGAGTTTGTTAATGCTATATAGTCATAACAAATAGTTGGTGAAGACTTAAAAGCCATGCATTCCAACATTCTTTGTACAGTCAAGAACAAGAGTTAGTACACAGTTAGGCACAGGTCAAGAAGTTGAAAAATGATTTTTGTCCAGTTAGATTGGGAAAACATCGAGCTCGATAGCTGCAGTCGCTTAAGTGCGGCCAGTATCCAGTAATCGGGAGATAGTGGGTTCGAGCCCCACTATCGGCAGCCTTGAAGATGGTTTTCTGTGGTTTCCCATTTTCACACCAGGCAAATGCCGGGCTGTACCTTAATTAAGGCCACAGCCGCTTCCTTCCAATTCCTTGGCCTTTCCTATCCCATTGTCACCGTAAGACATATCTGTGTCGGTGCGACGTAAAAAAGGGAAAACTGCACACTGCGCCACCGGGACATCGAGGCTCCAATGGAAAAATCAGCCGACAATACGCAAGCGCGGCCATTTGAGGAAGGACTGCTGGCAGGAGGCACCCCCTACCCAGGGAAATGAGTAGGGGCAACACAAATTACAAACCCCTTGCTTCATCAGAATGTAGTGACCAGGAGCAGCCTGACTGTGGACAGTTAGCTAAAAGATAGACTGCGCCGCATCATGAGATAGACAGGGACATTGTTCACAGTCACTAGGCCGGACATCACCAACGGAAGATGTAGAGGGAGCTGAACTGCCCTTATGAATTATGGATGACTTCAGGATACATCATCTTCATTCTTAAGAAGATGCTACTGGACTTGATGCTGGGGCAAAGAAGTATATGGGTACGGTCTTTTGTCGTTGATATCAACGAGGTCATCTGGAGACCTGACTCTCTCTGGGCTTACGAAGTGATTGCTGATTCGAGATGACCTGTGCTTTGTATAGGTCACAATATTTGAAATTAAGAGGGTTCCTCCTATTCAATACAAAAATGTTTATTAACGTGAAAGAATCACATATCGTTCACATTAGGTACTAGTTTCGGCACCAAACATGTGCCATTATCAGCCACAAAGTCAAATCGGGCAAACACAATAAAACCCTAAAACAACTTTGTGGCTGATGATGGCACATAGTTGGTGCCGAAACTAGTACCTCATGTGAACGATATGTGATTCTTTCACGTTAATAAACATCTTTGTATTGAATAGGACGAACCCTCTTAATTTCAAATATTGTAATCCCACTTCAATACGGATCATGAAATTTCTAAATATTAACTATGTATAGGTCATCAGGAAGTTATGCTCTGCCACCCCAGAACATGCTCCTGAGTAACTGGGGTAATACCACCCAACATGGAAGTGACACAGGCTCCTAGTGCCCTTTGGTGGTGATGGCACTACTGGATGGGCCCCTTGAGGAGGACAGTGGAGTAGTGGTCCCTGGACTGACAGTTATTAATTGGGGAATTTATCTGACCAGGATGCTCGTGCTGGTACAAATTCTGAATGCCATGTTGTAGGACCAATGGATACCCAGAGGGACCGATTTCAGAATGTGTAAACCGGCTGATTGCGTGGTACCAGCAGATAACAAGGACACACAGGCGCCTGAAACTAGGGAGGTGGATGACAAGTTCCAGAGGGTGATATCAGATGCCGGAAGATACCTAGAGGTAGAACAGTTTGAGGAATTCAAGAAGCTGATCACAGAGTTCCAGGGCACCTTCATAATAATGAGAAGTGACTATGATGCTGGACACATCTGTAAGCAGGACCAGAGGGAACTCCCTTCAAAAAATCAGTTGGTGAAGATTCTTGAAGAATCAAACTGGTGAGAAAAGAAAACTGAATATACTGATGAAAGATGTTAATGTAGACTATTTTTTTTTTTATGTGAATGAAAAGAGGAGTCTAAAAAAAAGAAAGAATTACAGAACAATTTTTTGCATACATCACATTTAGAAAGGTGTCTGGCTCCATGGCTAAATGATTAGTGTGCTGACCTTTGGTCACAAGGGTCCCGGGTTCAATTCCTGGCAGGGTTGGGAATTTTAACCAGCATTGGTTAATTTTGCTGGCCCCGGGGGCTGGGTGTATGTGTCGTCTTCATCATAATTTCATCCTCATCACGATGCGCAGATCGCCTACTGGCGTCAAATCAAAAGACCTGCACCTGGCGAGTCAAACATGTCCTCGGACACTTCCAGCACTAAAAACCATATGCCATTTCATTATTCATTTAAAAAAGTTAAAAAGGACCCTACCAATAAATTCAAAAGAATCTCAAAAAGATTTCTAAAGAAACATTATTTGTTGTTTTAAAAGAACAAGAAATCTCAAATCTTGATAACATGAATCCCAGAATCCCTTCAGCTAGAGCATTACCCAAAATTCATAAAGACGGAATCCCCATTAGACCAACTCTCAATTTAAAAAATAGCCCTGCTTATAAATGATGATTTATTCATAATTTTTTGAAAATACACAACACCTCTTTTAACAAATTTCCCATTAAAATATCTGTCAATTTCTGTAACATTTCCAAAAATCTTAAATTGCAACCGTACCTTTTTACGTAAGTAATGTATATTCAAATGTCCCCATAAGAGATACCATTAACCTTGTTAAAGACAACTTATCAAATACAGAACAATTTCCTAAGTAGACAGGAAATTGATGAATTCATGATTTTGAAATTCGTTTTATCAAACAATTTTTTCCTTCAATAATGCAATATACCAACTAAAGTGCACTAGCTTCAGGCATTCTAGCTGAAATTTACATTGACAACTTGGAAAAGTTTAAGATAATTGAATCGGTTATTGGAAAAAGGAAGAATGTCCAAGCAACCCTGTTTTGAGAAAACTGGAAAAAACTGAATAGCATTCATACTATTGGTCCTGGAGTTTTGTGATACATTGCAAAGTTGTAAACCTATGCAGCAGGAATATTATGACAGCCAGATAGAGGGCATTTTCACAACAGATTAAAAGTAATTTGGGGTAGAAAGCCTTGGACATTCTTCCTTTTTCCAACAATTCAAATTTTCGAAGGTACTGAAAACTATTTTAAGAGAAACACTTGTTTATGTCACCATAACCAATTAGTTTATTGCGTATAAATCCACAACAGATACCAGGAATACTTCTTAGCTCGGCACATAACACTCAACATTGCAATTCCTTACATGAAAACATTTTGTTTTAATTGTCCTAATCAATTTCTACATCAGACTGATCATCACTTCTGGTTGACCACTGAACAATATTATTGTAAAATCCCTGATACTCTGAAGGAATGTACTTGATGATTTTCTTGCGGTTGAGAGGAACTACTTCTTTGTATGCTTTGTCCTCGGGACCTGTCGGTATTTCTAGTCCCTTAAGAAGCTTGAAGGAGCTGAAGTTTACTCCATCAATAAACTCCGATGCACATATGTAGCCTGGTAGCTCTGGTTTGTAGATTAAATGTCTATAGCTTGCAAGAGAGAACCTAGCTTTCATTTGGCAATCCAAGGCAGTACAACTTCTCTTGAAATATGATGGCCACCACTGCTTAAATTAGACTATATCTTCATATTCCATGACTTTGGCTTGATATGCATGAGGCTTCTTTCTACAATTCACTATAATTTCAACATGCTGTTCAACTGAATACACCCTGTCGCGTCTCCGTAACACTCTTTTGATGAAAGAAAAATCCCTGTCACAAGGCAAGAAAGGGTGACCTCGTATTGGAAAATAATGTTGAATTGTTTGAAATTTTCCAATCATGGTAAGATACATCAAAAATCGAACAACAGTGTTGTTCCTGTTTTGTCCAGCACAGGAATCACTAAAAAGGTAAAGTTCTCTAACTGTGCCAGGAATCTACGTAAATCATACAAAAAGGTGCACCCTCGTTCGGACCGAGTTGGAAAAGATTGAATATGTTTACCTATCTTGAGAATAACATCTGGTTTTGGAGCATTTCCTCTATTGAGGTGTCTTCCCCTATTATCATTTGGAGACTGACCATTAACGAGTACCGGTAGTGTTGTTAAGCAAACAATAGCTTTATCACTTATAGCATGTAAACTTGAATAAGCTTTCCGGCATACAGGCAACTTCTCAGAATCCTTCATAGCGTAAAATTTAAATGTACCCTTTTTCACAAATCTTGGTTACTCTTTTCTACTTCTTCTGCTACTGGTGTATACTCTATCAGTCCCATAAGGTACAAATCTGTCTCTTTCTTAGTTCTGCCATCATACACTGTAGAGATAATAGTCATTTGATGCTCCTCCGTAATTCTGTCGAAACACCTCTGGGTAACTGCAAGAAACATAAAAGAAATATATTAGGGAAATATAAGCAAAGTTATTGTACATATAAAGTATATCCATATATCCATAATAAAGAACATTATCACACTTAAGGGCAAAAAGCTTTTAAACGATAACCGAGTTTCACAAATACCACCAAGTTATAGATACTGTTGAAATAACGAAACTACACGGTACTTACCGACATTGAGGTCCAGTAGATTTTGGCAGTACAATAACACCTTTCGAAGTAATGTATTGCTGGCCCAAGGACTTGGCTCTCTTGCGTTTCTCTTTGCTATAAGCAGCTGTATTTATAATGCCTTTTCTTCTTGGTAGCACTTGATCGTCAACAGACTCACTTTTGCTCATTTTAACGCTATTTGTCACTATAATATTTCTAAACTTACTGTTTATCACCAGCAATAAATTGCAAATGGCAGTGAATAATTCATCCAACACCAACAGAATAAGAACACACTCTCCTCGTAAGATTGCGCTCCCGTACAGTGGCACTGTTCATGGCAGTGAGTGGAACAAAGACGAAAGTCCGGACAATCTTCCCTTTTCCACTCACCCGAAACTATGATGGCCCACAGATCCCAGCGTTTTACACGGACATTCATCCTTTATATACCAATCGACGCGTCCATGTATCGCGAGCAAATTGTATATCTCAGCTTAAATTTGACAAAATTGGACATTCTTCCTTTTTCCAATCACCGATTCAATTAATAACATTAAAGGAATTTTTTTCGGTCAGGTATATCGATGACATTCTTGCTATAATCGATCAACAGGTTACCAATAGTGATTCAATTTTTAGATCAACTTAACCCAATAGATCCCTCCATAAAATTCACATCAGAATTCATTACATATTCTAGATCTTACAATAACTAGAAATAACAACATTTCTTTTAACATTTTTAGAAAACCAACGCAAACCATCGACTATAAAACAAGATTCTCTCGATTTTGGATCCCAAAAACGAGGAACTTTCTTTTGTCTGATCCATTGAACCTTCAATATTCCCCTGTACAACATTCTACAGTTGTCAGCAATGATTTTAAAAGGAATTTTGTCAACAAAATCATCAGCAAAGTAAAAAACAAATCATCATCTATGCTTATCAGAGATTCCGAGAAAAAAGGAACATTTTGTTACTTTTACGTTCAATAATGATAGCATTTTTTCAAATCACTAACCTAATCAAAAAAAAAAAAAACTACAACATAGCATTCAAAACTACCAATACAAATTTCACTTTATTCTTTAATGCATACAGCATTACTAATAAGAAAACAAAATTCTTGAGCCCCAGAGTCCACAAGATAAAAAGTACACACCGCGAAGCTAGCTATACAGGTCAGACAGGAAGAAGTTTTACCACCTGTTACCAAAAAAAATTTTTTTTTGCTAGGGGCTTTACGTCGCACCGACACATATAGGTCTTATGGCGACGATGGGATAGGAAAGGCCTAGGAGTTGGAAGGAAGCGGCCGTGGCCTTAATTAAGGTACAGCCCCAGCATTTGCCTGGTATGAAAATGGGAAAGCACGGAAAACCATTTTCAGGGCTGCCGATAGTGGGATTCGAACCTACTATCTCCCGGATGCAAGCTCACAGCCGCGCGCCTCTACACGCACGGCCAACTCGCCCGGTTTGCCAAAAAAAAAAAAAAAAAAAAAAAAAAGCACAACACTGAGCATGAATAACCATATGGACTATAATAATTCTTTTTCATCAATAGAACAAGATTTATTTTATGTGTGATTAATACAGGCACTTTCTTGAATATATATGAAAGAATCTACATTCACATTGATCAGAGAAATAATGCAATCTGCAATCTTAATGAAATAACAGAAAAACCGAACATTTTTTGGAAGTATTTATAACAATATTTCTCACATGAACGGAAATACTATCACAGCAGAAACATACACTTCCCCTACTCCTTTTCAACCACACTCCCCTCACACCTCCCACCGAACGACCGCCATTCGCCGCAGCAAGACAGCTGTTTCTAGTCCTATATTACCTTGCTAGTGTATCAGTCACCAAGGGAGGCCAGAGAGGGAGTACTCAAAATATATCCTTTCTAACATTACAATCTCAATTCTTTTGCTTTTGGCAGTAAGCCTAAACCTTCAGTTTCTTTCTTTTTTTAATACTCTTTTTATTTGCACAAAAAAACAGTCCACATTAGCATCTTTCATCAGCACATGCAACATTTTCTCACCAGTTTGACTCTTCAAGAATCTTCTCCAACAGATTTTTTTTTGAGAGAAATTCTCTCCGGTCCTACTTGCAGAAATGTACCTAGGAGTATTCTGCTGTAAATTTGAAAATGTTTTACACAAGAACCTCATTTATCCGGATTAAGTGGGACCAACACCGATCCGGATTATTAAAAATCCGGATAATCCAAAAAACTAAAAATAAAATAAAAAATACAGTACATGTTATATAATCTATTAACATAAGTTGTACAGTAATACCTTTTTCCAATTGTACAAAAAAATACAAGAACACTTTTCTTACATTTACGACTCTGTTTTATGCACTAAAATAATGTGTTAGTTTTTACTGTTTTACATTTGTGTAGCATTTGCGCGCAGCATAATCACAAAGACATTTTACTAACAACGGTTCTGCCGGTGAGGTTTCAGTCAAGGATTCAAAATAGGTTATCAGTTTGTCCAGCTGCACTGTTGCCTCTCCATGAGTCATTGTTTCTTCTGATGGAGCACCAGTTTCATTTTCAAATTCACCATCAGTGAATTAATAGTGCTTTGCATTCAGAAAAGCGTGGGTTCGAATCCCACCTCGGCCGTCCTGGGAATGGTTTTCCACGGTTTCCCATTCTCAATTCCAGGCAAACGCCGGGACGGTATTTTTGATAGACCGTGGCCTAATTACTGTACTTCCAATTATTGTCCTTAACTATCCTTGGCGGAAAAGACATTCAAGAAAAGTCGACGCCGTAAACGAAATTCTGTACAAGTAAAAATAAATTTGTATTATTTTCGATCCGGATAAACTGGAGGACTGTCCTCTAACGTCAAGACTATGCTCTTTGTTACGAGATAACCTTTAATGAAAAAACAGCCACATATAATGTAATTTATTGTTCACCTAAGAATATTCTACCATATTTTCAACATGCAAATTTAAATTTTCAAGGACACTTTTTTTGACAGCTAATTGTGCTTCTTTTTTAAATGGTATTAACACTATTGCCCTACGGGGGCTCATTTAATTATTCACCAATATCAAGACATTGCCTTCAAGACTTTTCACAAGAGATTACCTATTTATACTGCGATATGTTTTTAAATAGACAGAAGTTCACACTGTCTCATATTATTTTAACTTGGTGTATATTTTGTGCTTTTGGAATGGTGTTTGTTTGATAAGGGCTGAGGATGTCGCAGAGGAAGGGATTAAACATGTCCCACTAGATTTTAATTGTATTTTACTAAGTACATTGTTTATAGTATTGAAAAACTCGAATTTCTCTTAAGACATTTAAAAAGAAAATCATAGAGCTCTGCTTCTGTGTCAATTACAGAAAGCTGAAGGATGCTGCGAAGGACTGCTTTCTGTTTCCCTAAATAGATGACATCTAGGACACCTTTTACAAAGCCCAGTGGTACTTGACCCTGGACCAGAAGTCAGGATACTGGCACCTAGCACTGGACCCAGAGGACAAGGAGAAGACTGGGTTCTTTACCGGTCAGGGTTTTTGGCAGTTCACTGTTATGCCCTCTGGACGATGTAACATATCTGTGACTTTGAGCCACAGATTGAGTCCATGGTAAAATGCACGTTCCAGAGGCATCTGGAAAACCTATGGAAACAGCCGGAGAGATTACAAGGTGCTCACCTCAAACTGAACCCTCTGAACTGCCACTATTCCTGCAGGAGGTACACTATATAAAGACGCTGTGTCACCTGAGGGAGTAGCTACAGACTCAGAAACCCTAGAAGTCATTTGAGACTGGCCTGTGCCGAAGGATAAGTGGGAGAAGAGGATTTCTCCTGACCCGTCTGCCGACTACAGGAGGTTCACTGCCAGCTTCACCAACACCTCAAGGTCACTCACACAGATCGCAGAGGAGAAGAGGCTGTTTCGATGGTCACCAGAGGCAGAGGCCACATTCAAGTCACACAAGAAGTCACTGTGCTCAGCATATATCATGGGTTATCCCAAACCCGGAGAGAAGTTCATTGTCATCACTGTTGCCAGCAATGTGAGGATAGGTGGGGTGCTGTCACAGATTCAGGACAAACAGGAAAAGGTGATACTGTATCACAGCAAGAAGTTACCCAAGGCTGAGAGGAACTACTGCATTATCTGCTGTGAACTACTAACCATCATAAAACGCTGGAGCAAATCTTCAAATCCTATAAGTTCAGCAATTCCATCCACACTCTGACAAATCATTTTGCCTTGACATGGCTCCTAAACTTCAAAAATCTGGAGGGACAGACAGCCCTGTGGGTGCTATGTCTACATGAATATGACTTCACTGCCAAACACTGAGAGGGAAGCAATCACAGCAATGCTGATGGCCTGTTGAGGAGACTGTGAGACTGTGCATTCACAACTGCACCCACTGTCAGAAAGTTGAGAGGCAGGCAGGTCAGTGGATATCTGAGCTGAGAAAGCTGTGCCAGCGGAAGGCTGGGATTTTCCACCCTGAGGAAGGAGCAGTTTATGCATGACAACGTCAGACAAACACTGTGAGAAGTCGAGTTGAAACAGTGATCAGCATGGAAGGACATCACTTTTTTGCTAGGGGCTTTACGTCGCACCGACACAGATAGGTCTTATGGCGACGATGGGATAGGAAAGGCCTAGGAGTTGGTAGGAAGCGGCCGTGGCCTTAATTAAGGTACAGCCCCAGCATTTGCCTGGTGTGAAAATGGGAAACCACGGAAAACCATTTTCAGGGCTGCCGATAGTGGGATTCGAACCTACTATCTCCCGGATGCAAGCTCACAGCCGCGCGCCTCTACGCGCACGGCCAACTCGCCCGGTGAAGGACATCACTGAGCATATTCCAAAGTACAAGGCTTACTGGACACAGTACAAGTCCCCAAAAGCCGATGACTGTCCGTTGACGTGCATATGGGAGTCGACCAACAGCAAGAAGTAGTTTGCCCAGCTGGTTATTCTAAGGGACAAAAGGATGAAAATCAATCAATCAATCAATCAATCAATCAATCAATCAATCAATCAATCAATCAATCAATCAATCAATCAATCAATCAATCAATCAATCAATCAATCAATCAAATCACTACTGACCTGCATTTACGGCAGTCGCCCAGGTGGCAGATTCCCTATCTGTTGTTTTCCTAGCCATTTCTTAAAGGATTGCAAATACTGCAAATTTATTGAACATCTCCCTTGGTAAGTTATTCCAATCCCTAACGCCCCTTCCTATGAACAAATATTTGCCCCAATCTGTCCTCTCGAATTCCAGCTTTATCTTCATATTGTGATCTTTCCAACTTTTAAAGACACCACTCTAACTTATTAGTCTACTGATGTCGTACCACGCCATCTCTCCACTGACAGCTCGGAACATACTACTTAGTTGAGCAGCTCGTCTCTTTTCTCCAGAGTCCTATTAGTCCAAACTCACCCTTCATACTTGTGTACAGTTTTTGTAACACTACTCTTTTGTCGGAAATCACCTAGAACAAATCGAGCTGCTTTTCTTTGGATTTTTTCCAGTTCTTGAATCAAGTAATCCTAGTGAGGGTTCCATACGGTGGAACCATACTCTAGTCGGGGTCTTACCAGAGACTTATATGCCCTCTCCCTTACATCCTTACAACCCCTAAATACCCTCACAACCATGCGCAGAGATCTGTACCCTTTATTTACAATCATATTTATGTGATTACCCCAGTGAAGATCTTTCCTTTTATTAACACCTAGGTACTTACAATGATCCCCAAAAGGAACTTTCACCCCATGAACGCAGTAATTAAAACTGAGAGTACTTTTCCTATTTGTTAAACTCACAACCTGACTTTTAGACCCGTTTATCATCATACCATTGCCTACTGTCCATCTCACAACATTATTGAGGTCATTTTGCAGTTGCTCACAATACTGTAACGTCTTTATTACTCTGTACAGAATAACATCATCTGCAAAAAGCCTTATCTCTGATTCCACTTCTTTACAAATATCATTGATATACATAAGAAAACAAAGGTCCAATATTAATGCCTTGAGGAATTCCCCTCTTAATTATTACAGGGACAGATAAAGCTTCGCCTACTGTAATTCTCTGAGTTCTATTTTCTAGAAATATAGACACCCATTCAGTCACTCTTTTGTCTAGTCCAGTTGCACTCATCTTTGCCAATAGTCTCCCATGATCTACCCTATCAAATGCCTTAGAGGGGTCAATCGTGATACAGTCCATTTGACCTCCTGAATTCAGGATATCTGCTATATCTTGCCAGAATCCTACAAGTTAAGCTTCAGTGGAATAACCTTTCCTAAACCCAAACTGTCTTCTATCAAACAAGCTGTTAATTTTGCAAACATGTCTAATATAATCAGAAATAATGCTTTCCCAAAACTTACATGCAATACACGTCAAACTGACTGGCCTGTAATTTTCAGCTTTATATCTATCACCCTTTCCTTTATACACAGGAGCTTCTATAGCAACTCACCATTCAATCGGTACAGTTCCTTCATGCACACAATAATAATCAAGTAAGTACTTAAGATATGGTACTATATCCTAATCTTTAGTATATCCCCAGAAATCTTATCAATTCCAGCTGCTTCTCTAGTTTTCAACTTCTGTATCTTACTGTAAATGTCATAGTTATCATAGTCCAACTCGTTGGCTGAATGGTCAGTGTACTGGCCTTCGGTTCAGAGGGTCCCGGGTTCGATTCCTGGCCGGGTCGGAGATTTTAACCTTCATTGGTTAATTTCAATGGCTCGGGGGGCTGGGTGTTTGTGCTGTCCCCAACATCCCTGCAACTCACACATACCACTATCCTCCACCACAATAACACGCAGTTACTTACACATGGCAGACGCCGCCCACCCTCATCAGAGGGTCTGCATTATAAGGGCTGCACTCGGCTAGAAATAGCCACACAAAATTATTATCGTTATCATAGGTAAATTTTAATACTTGTTTAGTATTAGTCACCACCTCTATCTTGACATTATCCTTGTAACCAACTATCTTTACATACTGCTGACTGAATACTTCTGCCTTTTGAAGACCCTCGCACGCACACTCCCCTTGTTCATTAATGATTCCTGGAATGTCCTTCTTGGAACCTGTTTCTGCCTTAAAATACCTATACATACCCTTCCATTTTTCATTAAAATTTGTATGACCGCCCATTATGCTTGCCATCATGTTGTCCTTAGCTGACTTCTTTGCTAGATTCAATTTCCTAGTATGTTCCTTCAATTTCTCCTTACTTCCACAGCCATTTCTAACTATTTCTTTCCAGCCTGCACCTCCTTCTTAGTCTCTTGATTTCTCTGATATTATACAGTGTATCTTACGATTCCTTACCACCTTTAAAGGTAAAAACCTATTTTCACGTTCCTCAACAATTGCTTCAAACCCATCCCAGAGTCTGTTTACATTTTTGTTTACTCTTTTCCACCGATCATAGTTACTTTTTAAAAAGTTTTTCATTCCTATTTTATCAGCCATATGGTACTGTCTAACAGTTCCAATTTTAATACCTTCCTTTCTTTCACATTTATTTCTAACTATGATAATCACTAATACCATCTATTACTTCGGTTTCTCTATAGAGCTCATCTGGTTTTACCAGCACAACAACCAGAATATCTTCCTTCTAGTTCGTTCCGTCACTTTCTGAATCAGATGCCCTTCCCATATTAACTTATTTGCCATTTGTTGGTCACGTTACCTGCCGTTCGCATTACCTTCCCAATTGACATTTGGTAAATTGAGATCACCGCTACTATCATGTTCCTTTCTATATCGTTTCCCACATAGCTGATTATCTTATCAAATTATTCTGAATCAGCATCAGCGCTACCCTTTCCCGGTCTATACACTCCAAAGACATCAAGTTGCCTATTATCTTCAGAAATGAGCCTTACACCTAGAATTTCATGTTTGTCATCTGTAACTTTTTCGTAGCTTACAAATTCTTCTTTCACCAGAATGAATACTCCCCCTCCTACCATTCCTATCCTATCTCTACGATACACACTCCAGTACAAAGACTTATAACAATAAAAATCTTCCACCTTTTTGATACTTATATTTGCATTTTAGCAAATTAATTAATTACACACAGTACATTTCGTTCCTTTTAGAAGATCTTCAGCTGTTTATATAGCTTAGGCAATTCACTAAGTGTTTATCTTTAAGTACATTATAATCAGGTACGTTGTTCTTCTTAAATACTACGTAAATATGAATTGAATTAAAATGAAATAAAAACAATGTGGTGGTTAAGTGGGTTAGTGAAATGAGATGGAATGGATATACTTATAGTTAGCCTATTTTAAAAACTATTTCTATTCATTTGAACAGTTGTTGTTAAAAAGTTTCCAGCACTTTTTCACTAAAATATTTCGCTTGTCTTCCAGTAAAAAGTTTTTGAAAAATGTATGACTTTCCTTTGACACTGTTCTGAATATTGTTAAGAGTTCACTTCATTCACTCCCTCCAAGGTGGCTGCTATTTGTTTTTCAGCTTACATAATATATCTCGAATTGGGTTATTTACAGAACCTTGAAGCTGATTGCCATTTGCTAATAATACAGGAGCTTCCCCATATTCTTGCTGTTGTCAAAATCCGTTCCTACTGTGATCTTGGAGGAGCTACGTTTGAAGCGGCCTTCCGTCTAACTTTTTAACAACAACTGTTCAAAGGAATAGAAGAAATAGTTTTAAAAATAGGCTAACTATAAGTATAGCCTATCCATTCCATCTCATTTCACTAACCCATTTAACCACCACATTGTTTTTAATTCATTTTAATTCAATTCATATTTACGTAGTATTTCAGAAGAACAAGATACCTGATTATTATGTACTTAAAGATAAATACTTAGTGAATCACCGAAGCTATATAAACAGCTGAAGATGTTCTATATTTTAAAAAAAAGAACAAAACATGTACTGTGTGTAATTAATTAATTTGCTAAAATGCAAATATAAGTATCAAAAAGGTGGAAGATTTTTATTGTTATAAGTCTTTGTAATAGAAATTGATACGGAAAATGAAGCCGATTTCTTGCAAACACACTCCAGTTCCGTGAGAATAATTCTGCATCCATTATATCATTTCTCAGCCATGATTCAGCTCCTATTACAATATCTGATAAGTATATATCTATTAAATTATTTAATTCGATTCCTTTCTTTACAGTACTTCTACAGTTGAGCACTAACATTTTTATGTCATCCCTACTTGACTTCCAGTTCCCTGTACCCTTATCACCGCTCCCTAGGCCACCGTGTTTCCCTGAATGTATCTGCCTATAACCTTTCTAAACAAATCTCCTAACTTATATGTACCACTGCAGTTTAAGTAAAGGCCATCTGAATGTAGATCCCTATCTCCTACCCACCCATTAGGATCTAGAAATCTCACTCCCAGTTTCCCACATACCCATTCTATAATCTCATTTAAATCCCCAATCACCTTCCAGTCAACATCCCTCCTATGCAGTATTCCACTGATAATCTCTGCTTCCTTAAACTTTACCTGTGCTACACTTACCAGATCCCACACATTCCCAACTACTATGTTGGTATTTATATCAGCTTGCCTTACATTATTAATACCAACGTGAAACACTACCACCTTCTCCTTTCCCTCCTTCTTTTCTTCTACTTTCCTCAACATCTGCCTGAACCTAATTCCTGGGTAACACACTACCCCGGTTCCCTTCCCTCCACACACTTTCTCCACATGTCTAACAATGGAATCCCCCATGACCAGAGCCACAACCCTACCCCACTTCATTTGATCCCTTCCCCTCCTGGTCAGCCCTATCTTTCCTGGCAGCTGCAGAAGCTACATCCTCCTCCCTTTTCTTCCTCCCATGACCCTGTTCCACCTGGCTTTTCCTATCCACTACTCCACATTTCTCTTTCCTCCCTTTTCCCTTCCTCCTTCTTCCACACTTCTCAGCAACAGTTCCCTATTCCTCATCTTCCCTCGGTTCTTCTACCTGCAGTGATTCGTACGGAATTCACACAGACACCTATCCTGAATTCTGATCCATTGTCACCTTCCTGGAATCCTGTCGAGTTTTCATCCGGTTTCATCCAATTATTAGCTTCCTTCAGGTGTCCTTGGGCCTACTTGTGTATGTCTTTGAGCCACTTCATCAGTTCAATGTGTAGTCTATCGCCGTCTGTTCTTGCCCTGGAGATGTCCCAAATGTTAGAGGCCACTTGGCAGGCATAGTAGCTCACTTCTGAAGACTCTGTAGGTGGGTGTCATACCTGTCGTGTTGGTGAGTGGATGCATGGTAGGCCATTAAGAAGGGCATACTCTCATCCCAGTCCCTGATGGCTGAGCTTTATGGAAGCACCACTGCAGGCCATCCTGGTGTCAATAAGACTTTGAATCGGATTCAGCAATGTTACTACTTCAAGGTACATCTGGGGATGGATCTTGAAAGATTGTGCAAAAATGTAACACCTGTGCAGCGAGCCGAGGCCCTCGTACGGCGAGTAGGGGCCAGATGCACCAGTACAATGTCAGAGCGCCCTAAGAGAGGATAGCCATTGACATTGCAGGACCATTTCCTGAATCAGGCACCGGAAATCACCACCTGCTTCTAGCCATACTCTACGTAATGAAATGGCCTGAGGTCTATACCATCCCCAATCATGAAGCCTCCGAAGTGCCCAATGCCCCGGTGAAAAACTTCTTCTGTCTATATGGTGCTCTGAGGGAACTATATAGTGACCAGGGCAGGAAATTCATGTCAACATTTATGAAGGAAATTCTGGAGTCTCTTGGTGTACACAGGATCCAAACGATACCTCATCACCCATAATCGGATGGCATGGTAAAGCAGTTCGTGAAGACTGTCGCGGAGCATCCGAGGAAGGTGGTGTTGGTGCATCAGAGGGACTGGGATGAGAGGATGCCCTTCTTAATGGCCTACCATGCATCCACTCACAACACGACAGGTAGGACACCCACCTACAGAGTCTTTGGAAGTGAGCTACTATGCCTGCCAAGTGACTTAACATTTGAGACAACTCCAGGGCAAGAACAATCGGCGATAGACTACACATTGAACTGGTGGAATGGCTCAAAGACATCCACAAGTAGGCCCAAGGACACCTGAAGGTAGCTAATAACCAGATGAAGGTCTGATATGATCTGCAGAAAAACTCGACAGGATTCCAGGAAGGTGACAGTGTGGCTATACCGGCTTGGATGTATGGAAGAATGGAATGTTGCTGAAGCTCCAATCATTGTGGAAAGGTCCTTACATCATTATCACCAGGATTAACAAGGTAGTCTACAGGATTCAGTGGTCTTCCTGAGTGAAAGTGAAAGTCGTTCACCTAGACTGGCTTGTGCCTCACCGTAGAGCTATACAGGGCGAGCTACTATAAAGAGGGAGCACTGTGACAATGTGACTCAGGGCAGCTGGCAAGAATGCCAGCGAGAGATAATAATCGCGGCACAGTTGACACAATGAGAAGGGGGCTGGCTGCAAGCAAAACAATAGCAATGGTGAATTTTTGAGGCTTGTGATAAGGAAGTGCTAGAAGAAGCAGGAAGCTGATTAACAATGAACTAGGTACCCAGAATAACTTCATATTAGAAACTACTAGAATCTTCTACAGGCTTTTATAAAATGCAAACTGGCATAAACCAGTTAGTCTGGAGTCAGCCTTGAGTACATCAATCATGAATGAAAGAAAACAGAACGAGACGGCTGCAAGTCCGTGACAAGTCATTTGGTGGAAGCGAGTCCCTAATTAGGCTATGCGGCGTTCAACAAGGCTTGCTACTGAGAACTGTTTTGGAACAGCAGAGCACTGTGAGAAGCTGTGTTAAAGACCAGGAATTTGACGTGCTGATGACCAATGTGATTGCCTGTGTGGATGTGTGTATTATGATTGCAATTATAAACAGAGTTGAGCGGAAATCTCAAACGTGAGTGAACTTGTAACTATATATAACAGTTAAATGGATTAAGTGGATAGTAAAACATGCTACCTGTCTGAGAAGTGATTTGTATTTTTAAGAACCCTGAACTCACCACAATAGCGCCAGTAGCTCCAAATAGCTTACTCGGTGGCCTCCGCGGTATGCACTAGTCATGTGCCAGTTTTTAAGCGTAAGTTAATTCCTGCGAATTGTGGTAATAACAGAAATTATATTTATTGTAAAAATTTTATTTTATTCTTAAGCATGCACTTTGCTCTCTTGTTGTTTCTCTATGGGGCTCTCCCCTTTGTAATTCTGAAACTCTGCACCGTTAATCATTGTTTTCTATTATGTATTAACTGGCTATTATCCTATTCTTGTACCCCTGGTAATTCTATGCTCTAAGGTAGGATTTTTTCCAACCGAGCAAGTTGGCTGTGTGGTTAAGGGCGCACAGTTATGAACTTGCATTCAGGAGATAGTGGGTTTGAAACCCACTGTCGGCAGACCTGAAGATGCTTTTCTGTGGTTTCCCATTTTCAGCAGGCAAATGCTGAGGCTGTACATTAATTAAGGCCATGGCCACTTCCTTCCCTCTCCTATACCATCATCGCCATAAGACCTATCTCTGTCGGTGCGATGTAAAGCAAGTTATAAATTTTTTTTACGGCAGAATTTTACAAATATTCAAACTGATAATTAATTTTGCAAGGTTGTATTTAATTGTATCACATTTTATTCATCCCATATACTGTATGTCTATTTTGAGTGAAATATTACTTCGGTCACCCTGTCTTTCCTTGCCCAACCACTTTATTTACTATCTATCGCTCTTATGGCAAACTTTGCATGTGAACAGTTGACCTTGGAGTAAATGTACGAGCTCTTGACGTCTGTTATGAGCCAATTTATTACATTGTGTTTACAATTATGGTACTGATACATCTCGATCCATGGATTTCCTCGTTAGGCTCAGCATTTTTGAGCAACAAAAGGAATGACAAGCAGAGTAACACTGCAATTATGCTAAGATGCAAGTGCAAGTGGGCAAAACAAGATGGTTTGAAAATGAAACTGGAGTGAGATTGGGGAAATGTACTATGGCTGTCAAAGTTTATGGAGGTACAAGAACCACAATGCTATTTGTTCATGATACTGTGATTTGAAGGAAAGATGAGAGAGAAGAGAAGCCTGATACAGTAAATGAGGAGACTAAAAAAATGGGGAATGAGGTTCAGTAAATAGAAAAGAAAGATGGTGATGGCAAGAGGATAGAGAGGAAGAGGAGCAATAAAATTTGGAGACAAAGATCCTGAAATTGTGCAGAACTTGAAATAGGCCTACTTTGGAATGGAATTAATGAGAGCATCTCATGTCAAATTTCATTATCTACTATGGAACAAAGATTAATCAGCACTAACTACAGAAATAATGTACAAGGCATATTACCAAACTATTACGTTACGTGCAGCCAAGACCTGATCAACAACAAAAGGATGAATAACAAGTACAGTCAGTAGAAATGGAATTTCTGAGAGGTATGTTGTGGAAGACAAGGAAAGCGTGATAAAATGGAGAGAAATAAATTGATGTTATCTGGACGTATTAAACGGATGATTGAGGAGAGAATACCACAACAAAGTATGAAATTACAAATGAAAGGAAAGAGGTGAAACGAAGACACAGATTATGATGTTAAGAATCTGGTTAACAACAGCGTGAAGCAATGGAACTCAAGTTGGAATACGGTGATCGATGAGGAGTGGTCTAAGAACATAGCGAATTGGAGAGGAAGCTGCATCAGGAAAAGGGGAAATGATGATGACGCTTTTTGTTTAAAGGGGCCTAACATCTAAGGTCATCGCCCCAGAAAGGGAAATGATTCATGATCATGAGATGGTACAGAAAAATAGACGTGGTGCAATATTACAGTGCTTAAGTTCTGACACATACCTTCATATCGAAAGATTTGCACTTAGTAATCTTAGCTTTCAGATGCCTACACAAAGCAATGTACAAATGCTAATTATCAGCAAGGTTCTTCTTTGACAGTATACTACAGTCTAACACAGTAGTCATGAAGCTGTAATAGGAGAAAAGTTAATCAATTCGACAGCTGGAGTGACAGCCAGTGGAGAGCAAGAGGCAACTTGCTTGCAAAAAACTATCATATTTAATTTTTATGTGTAAGAAATGACCATTCTAATAAAGATGGGATATATATAGAAATAAAATTATAGTCCGACTCCTTGGCTGAATGATCAGTGTAGAGGCCTTCGGTTCAGAGGGTCCCCGGTTCGATTCCTGGGCGGCTCGGGAATTTTAATCACGTGTGATTAATTCTTCTGGCTTGGGGACTGGTTGTTTGTATTTGTCCCAACACTCCTCTTCATATTCACACAACGCACCACACTACCAACCACCACAGGAAAACGCAATAGCGATTACATCACTCCACATAGGTTTGGCATCAGGAAGGGCATCCGGCCGTAAAACAGGGCCAAATCCACATGTGCAGTTCGCACCTGCAACCCCAGAAGGTGTGGGAAAAGTGGTAGAAGAAGAAGAAGAAGAAGATAGAAATAAAATTATAATTTTGTCTGTACACTTAAAATCTTTGCTTCATACTTTGTATTTACTTTGAATTGGGCATACAAAAAATGTCAAAAATAGAACCAGCTCATTTTTTCTCTTTACTTGTATTGTCACCATGGGAATTTCTGGAAACCAAGTTCAGGGATAGTCAATATGTGCACCAGGCTATGTATTACTCTATTAGTTTACAGTGGTGTAGAAATATTAACAGGGCCAAAATAGAAAATGTCAAATTTCTCCATTAATACTAGCTGTATCAAAAACCTGTACACAGTAACAGTTGTATGCCATATAGTTTCAATTGTGTTTCATACATTTTTACCAGGGAAAAGAGATATTTGCAATTATTATATTTTCCCAAGCTTATTTGGAAATACTTAGTTCTATCTAGAAAGTGCACTTTGTGGTGGTGGTGAGTACTGCTTTCAGAGGAAGTAGAAATGGGCAACCATTCTCCTGTACCATTAATCAGAAGAAAAAAGGAAGAGGTTCAATATTTCGAAGAATGATGTTATCGGCAAAAGAAAGGGAAGGACGACAAACGGGGTTAAAATGAAAGACTCTCTAGGCCTTGTAAACCTAATACCGTCAGGATCAGAAAAGAACAAGAGTTGACCAAGGGAAATTAATGATAATTATAGAAAATCTCATTTTAAATAATTTATATCTAAATTTGATACCTTTTTACCATACGAGCTATAGACTAATAATGGAGATATTCATAAATTTAGAACTTTATTACCATAACCATCATCAGCGAACGTCGCTGATGGGAAAATATTGCTATGTCGTGACGGTAGCAAACTAAATGGTGATGGTGGAGATTGTTTTCATAATAGTTTTTGTTGTTTTACATCACACCGACACAGACAATTCTTGTGGCAACGATGGGACAGGTTGGGGAAGGAAGCGATACTGGACTTAATTGAAGTACAGCCTGGTGAGAAAATGGGAAACCATGGAAAACAATTTACGTGCTATATATGAATGCAAGCTCACAGCTACGTGACTCAAACCGTGTAGCCAACTAACTCAGTTTGGTTGTTTTTATAAGCTGCAAAACTGATTGGTCTTTAGCTCCCATTGTTTAGAAAGACATTGAAGTTGACCTTCGAAATGAGAAGGGAAACGTGGAGAAGAAAGAAAGAAAGAAATAAATAAATAAAGAAAGAAAAGAAACTGAGCCATGAAAGGTCGTCTCTTCCGCTGTTTATTAGCCATGTTCTGCTTCTAAAAGTAAAATATACAAGTATTTGTGTAGGTAGCCTACCAGTTATTAACAAACACGAGTTTCATAATAGTTAAATTCACATGCATTTGCTTCGCCTTACTTCCCATCAGGATTTTTAGGGAATCTAAAGAACGACCAACACTGCTAATTTTGCTACAATTTATAGCACTACAAGCATTTCCATAAATGTTGATGGCATTTTAAACAACTGAGCTGAAGCCAAGACTATCGTCCCCTCTTATTTGCCAACTGGAGCGCAGTAGTAGAGTCTGCTGAAAAGAATTGTGCAGAGCTTCACGACTGCTATACTAGACTGTGGTATTACCATAAATTAATACAAGTACTCACCCAGCTGAACCTTTATCAGAATTAGCAGCAAGATCTGGTGGCCTTAATGGAATGCGTTCTCTTCCTGCAACAGGTCGCTGGGGTGGAGGGATCGGACGTCTTCCTACTGCAGAACTGCCGGAATCTGAGTAACTTCCACGTAATGTAGGCTTGTCAGCAAATGGATTAGCATAATGTGGTGGAAGAGGGGGGGTAAAGAACGATCGAACTGGGGGAACGTATGAAGGAACATCACGGGATGAGGGTGTAGTATAAGTTAGAGATATTTTAGGAGCCATGAGTGGTGAGAGAGTCATATTCTGTCGTCCAATAGATATCACTGGAGTGTTAGACGGAGTTTCATGAGATGTTGGAAAGATGTGAAGAGTTGATGGAACAAATGACTTAGATGGAACAGTAGGAATGGAGATTCTTGAAAATGGAGGAGCGACTGTTGTAGAAGATCCAGAAGGTGGAACAAATTTCGATGAAATACTTCTTTTTGTAGTTGTAATTCCACCATACGCTACTTTGTTGAATACAGCTGCAATATCTTGTTCATCAATGCTTCCATCCAGATAGGAAAGGTCAGTTCCCGCAGAAAGTGTTGCAAACCAGAACAGCACTAACAACAGTACTGCCATCTTTCATTGGAGTCAAGATATTCACAGGTGAAAATGCCAATATCTGCACTTCATCACTGCAGCTGGAAATTTACAGCTACATTTTCAAGATGTTGCCATTCTTTCTGAAATTAAAAAAGAAAAAAAAAAATACAAGTTTACTTTTATATACAACAGATTTTATTTAACTTCAAGGATTTAGGTCTGGAAGACTATTAAGCCCATTCGATTTATTTTGCATCTGGGAATACACAAGATGATCCAGGACTTGAAATATATATATATTTTTTTGTTATTGGTTTTACGTCGCACCGACACAGATAAGGACTTGAAATAAACAAAGTAAAATACCAGCCAATATTTCTTTGGTGTAAGTGAGGAAAAACCGGTGAAACCTGCATTCCATGGTCCCAAACGCAGCTAACTGCAGTGTACAAAATCTGATCTTAAACCGTGGTACACAGAAGTCTTCATAATTGCACGTGCAGAAAGTATTTGGTATGAACAGTAAGTTAATTATGTCTGTCTTGTCCCCACTTTATAAGTTGCTCTCCCTTTTTTTCATATATTTATACTTATATGGCAGCCCAGTATAACAAAGTTGGACATGATGAGTTGATGAACACATGTTCAATGTTTCAGAGGAGAAATATACCATGGCAGATTGCACAAACAGCTTTATCCAGTTTCTAAAAAGAAAAGAATCCAAGCTGTCAATTTAAGTCAGCACTGGAACTCCTTGTATGTTGCTTAGAGAGTTGGTGGTGGGATCAAGCTGTATTAGATAATTTATTTTTTGCTTCTCAGTGTACTGACATGGAGATGAAATGCAGCTGCAGGTTTGCTTCTCAGCAGAAGTGAGAAAATGCAACAGACATAAACCTACTGCACATTTTCAGACCAAAGAGAAGTGAGTGACCACACTGCTGAGACAGAAAAGACATAGTCTAAGCAAATACAGCCAAATACAGCTTGTAGTTTTATGCGACTGTTTATACCCTGATCACTGTTACATGACCAAGTATTATATGGAATCAAAACTACTGCATATCTCTTCCCATTTCAAGGACCTGAACTGTGGCAGCCCTGGTAAGAAGCCTGAAGCTATGCCACTCAGCTATCATGCTCCAAAAGTGATGTACTTGTAACTTTTCACTCATCAATATCATAAATATATTTTAATCATAACAATGAAAGGTAAATTTAAAACAGTTTTTTATGGTACATAAGTTACCTCGGAGTATTTTCAACCAAATATATTCAACTGTCTTTGGTAATATACTCCTGGGGCAGGAAAACTTGTTGTCGTGTGCATATTACCAACATTACCGTTACAATGGCCGCCGGGCTGAGTGGCTCAGACGGTTAAGGCGCTGGCCTTCTAACCCCAACTTGGCAGGTTCGATCCTGGCTCAGTCCGGTATTATTTGAAGGTGCTCAAATACGACAGCCACGTGTCGGTAGATTTACTGGCACGTGAAAGAACTCCTGCGGGACTAAATTCCGGCACCTCGGCGTCTTCAAAGACCTTAAAAAGTAGTTAGTGGGACGTAAAACAAATAACATTATTATTATTAGTTACAATGGCCGTTTCGTATGATGTACTTTTACTGTTACAATGGCAGTTTTGTATGATGTACTTTTACAACGCATCTGGGGACTCTCAGGCATAACTAAATCACATACGTTATAGAACAAAATAATTGATTCTTATCATTACCTATTCCTTCATTATTTTAATCAAATGATGCACACGACTGTTGACAAACACACTTGAGACTGTATAAGGAAATCAACTTTTTTTTCGCTAGTGGTTTAACGTTGCACTAACACATTGACAGTTCTCAGGAAGACAAGGACGGGAAAGAGCTAGGATTGGGAAATAAGTGGCCATGGCCATAATGAAGGTACAGCCTCAGCATTTGCCTGGTATGAAAACTGGGAACCATGGAAAACCATCTTCAGGGCTGTCGACTGTAGGATTTGAGCCCACCATCTCCTGAATGCAAGGTCACAGCTATGTAACCCTAACCACATGGTCACCTTGCTCAGTATATGGAAATCAACATGGGGATAGAGGTTCTATGTTCAATGTAACAGATGAGGCATTGGGACTGTATGGACATAAAGGATAAGGAAGAGGGATGCAATAATTCATTAACACAGAAAGTGACTGTGTATAGTAAAACCTCACTACAACATTTCTGCTGGGGACAATGAAAGAGAATGTGTTGGCTAAAAGAGATAATTAATATTCAATTGCAAACTACCCAACAGGGATATGGAACCCCTTTACAAATTTTCTTCGACATCTGTGCATTTTACATTTTGTTATGGACAGTGAATGCTGTATCTTTCAGTTTCTCCAGATGAGAGGAGAATATCAAAAGGCTTGCAAAAGTAGTAACTGCGTATTAAAGGGAGTGAAAAACATGAGTGAACAAATATGAAAAATATTGGAAACCAAACAAAACCATCTTCAGGCCTACCGATGGTAGGATTCGAACCCACCATCTCCTGAATATAAGCTCACAGCTACGCAACCCTAACCACAAGGTCACCACACTGAGTATATGGAAATTAACACGGGGATACAAGTTCTATCTTCAAAGTAACAGCCCTTAAAAGTAACAATATATTAATGCAGCCTTATGTTTCAGATCAGTGTGTTATTAACCACTGTTTTCTGATCATGCTCTTCAACTATGAATTAAGGTCTTATCTTTTGCTATTTGTTTTACATCACATTGACTTGGACAGGTCTTATTTTTTAAAGTGGAAGTTTTTTAAAATATCTTCCCAATTTCGACTTAGTAGTTAAACAAATGCAAAGAGCAGAGGAACTCCACCTAATCAATACTTGTTTATTATTATTATTATTATTATTTAAAAAAATACAGGACCGGTTTCGACCCTAACGGGTCATCCTCAGGTGAACATACATATAACACATCGTACAATTGCATTTGTGTGAACTATCAATACGGATATGAAGCTTATAAATTATGATTAGTAGTTAATACGTAGGTTGAGTCATAAGTCATGGCAACTATTTTTTTTCTCGCGAACAGGAGACAACACGGAAAATCTAAGATAAGCATTTGGAAACGTACGGTATGTACTAGCGTATGATGCCACTAGATGGTGTATGTAAACAACAGTGTGGGTCTAAGCATGCCCCCAAGTTCAGTGTGTGAGTGAGAGCGTCACAAAATGGAAGTCAACAAGCAGGAGCAACGATCGTATATTAAAATAGCAGTTCCCCGTGGCAGAAATGCACGCTAATGCCATGCAGAGGTGTGGGAAGCATTAGGTGTGCATGCCATGTCCTATAGAACAGTGGCACAACGCCATAATCATACATGATAACACGACAGCTCACACAGCAGCCATCATTCAGCGACGCTTACAACGGTGGGGATGGGAGGTTCTTCCACACCCGCCTTATTCGCCAGATCTGAGCCAATGTGACTATGATCTAAGCCCCAAAGTCAATAAGCCATTACGTTGATAATGGTTTGCTAACAAAGAGGATATCGCAACAGCATTTCGGAGAGAGGTATCAAACGTCAGCGATACACATGCAGCGAATGGTATTCAGCGCCTGCCCCACCGCTGGCAATGCACAGTGGAAACCTTGGGTGATTATTTCGAAGGTCTGTAACCAGTGGAGACCTGTTCTTTGTACGTAGTCTTGTGTATTTGCTGTCTATACCATAATAAAACAATGTTTACCAATGGCCTGGGTTCTGTCACTTTCCTATGAGAATCTTCTGAAGTCAGAATTTGTCTTCAGGCACTATGCATAAGTACCTGCCCTATTTTTCCAAATGCATATCTTAGATTTTCTGTGTAGTCTCCTGTTCGCGAGAAAAAAACTAGTTGCCTTGTTTTAAGGATCACACGAGCAAGTGAACACACTGGTAATCTCAAACAATTGAAATTTACACATTATCGTATGATGAGAACAAGATTTCTGCACGTTGAGAATGTATTTACAAAGTTTTAAATACCGTTACACTTTCCACTTCCATTTGAATCACGTGTCACACCAGCTAATCACAAAACTGTTGTGAACTACCCAAGTTGGTGATATTGCACAACTAGAACTTGAATGGGCAATGTTCTGGGTATGGCAAACATGAGCACAATTCCCAGGTGATCACAGTCTGCTGGCCCACTTCCAATGCCTTCTCTAGAAGTTGTTCTCAAATTCCAAAGATGACTGAAAGCATCACATAGTACATAGCAATGCAAAAGGCACAGGGCTGCTATCCCGGAGTGGTTGAAGGACCAAACACATGATGCTGTTCCTGTCAGTAGCAGGTATAACACAATATTGCTTAATAAACCAAAGAGTTAGCTAATTACTAGCTAACAAAACAGATTTGTACTTTCAGGTAGCATAGTGAAAAATGTCATTTGAGCTTATTTTTATTTTTTTTTATTTTTTTATTATTTACAACTGGCTTTACATCACACCGACACAGATAGGTCTTATGGGGACGATGGGATAGGAAAGGGCTAGGAGTTGGAAGGAAGCGTCTGTGGCCTTAAGGTACAGCCCCAGCATTTGCCTGGCGTGAAAATGGGAAACCACAGAAAATCACCTTCAGGGCTGCTGACAGTGGGGCTGGAACCCACTTTCTCCCGAATGCATGCTCACAGCTGTGCGCCTCTAACCGCACGGCCAACTCGCTCGGTCATTTGAGCTTTGTTTGCTTCTTTGAAGTGAGCTGCACTACTGGTGCAGATTTCAAATAAAAGACCGTGTTCTACTGAGCTCTTTAGCTTCACTGTACCAGCAGAGGACAAAAGTAAGTTATGAAAATTACTTCCATCTATTGACAATAACCCTAATAAGTTTGATTTGTTATCAGCCTGAAAAAATACTTGCTCAAGAAATAACAAAGTGACATTGCTGTACGCAGCAAACAGCAAGGGCAAAGGCTTGAGGACAGTATTATACAGACGTGTATATGGATTTAGTGACACTGTTATCTTCCCTCCACTCTAGTGAGAACAAGGGATAAATACAGTGGACGCCGTTTATTGTAATCACGGATAATGTTATCAACCATATCATATAATCACTTTTATGAAGTCCCGTACGGACGAATACTGATGCATTGAAAATCTTCCGTTTAATGTGATCATGAATTCGGTTTATGTTATCACATTTGGTTTCAACGATTTCGTTCTCAAGTATGCGAGGAGAATGCATACAAAAAAACGCTCCCAACCTTTAGTAACCCGTTTTCTCACTGCAGCTGTCTTCAAGACCACTTTCACATCTCATCTTTTGTAACAGGTGTATGGTAGAAAACCTGTCAGCGCACGTGGTGAACCTCCCGCATACACTTTCTTTTTTGTTTCTTCCCTTACGGTAGTTTAGTCACGGACCACTCACTCGAGTCTTTCTAAAGCTTTCGCACAGTGAAGTTCTTAGCGTTGTAGTGCAGTGATGGCCAGTGTGAAAAGCAAACGCAAAGACTTAACCGTTAAAGAGAAATATTCTACTATAGAACGTTATGACAAATTGCCCACAATGAGTCAACGCAATGCTGCAGTGGAGTTACGAATTTCGCAACCTATTTTGTGCAAGCTATTGAAAAATCAAGACAATATTCTTAAGGCAGCAAAAGAAAACAAAAACTTCAACTGTAAGCGAAATCGTGGTGAAAAGACTGTCAAGTTGAATCAGCTCTAAAACTTTGGTTCTCAAATGTTCGTGAGAAAGATGCTCGGGTTGATGGTCTTCTGAGGAGGGAAAAAAAAAAAAAAAAAAAAAAAAAAAAAAAAAAAAAAAAAATCTAGAAAAAATAAATTCGTGGCAGTGGAAGGATGGTTTCACCCTTGGAAGAACCGAGAAAATATAGTGTACAAACAAACGCATGGTGAGCAGGACGACGCTGATTCTGTCGCTGCTGAGAGGTGGATAGAAGAGGAGTGGCCTGAAATTGCTTCTAAATTCCCTCCCGAGTGTGTGTATAATGCTGAAGAGACTGCACTGTATTATCGCGCCTTGTCTGAACACACTTGCTCAAAAATGAAAGTGCTAAAGGCTGTAAAATCTCCAAGGAACGAGTAACAGTTTTATGTTGTGTGAGTATGTCTGGTGAAAAGAAAAGAATGTTAGTGATTGGGAAAAGTAAGAACCCACGTTGCTTCTTCAGGTTACAACACAAGACGGAAGGCTTCTTCAGCCGTACCTCCTCCAAGGTCACAGTAGGAATGGATTTTGACAACAGCAAGAACAAGGGGAAGCTCCTTTATTAATAGCAAATGGCAATCAGCTTCAAGGTTCTGGAACTAACCCAATTCAAGATACATTTGTAAATTCAAAAACAAATAGCAGCCACCTTGGAGGGAGTAAATGATGTGAACACTTAACAATATTCAGAACAGTGTCAAAGGAAAGTCATACATTTTTCAAAAACTTTTTACCAGATAACAAGCAGAATAATTTAGTGAAAAAGTGCTGGAAACTTTTTAACAACAACTGTTCAAACGAATAGAAATAGTTTTTTAAAATAGGCTAACTATAAGTAAATCCATTTCCATCTCATTTCACTAACCCATTTAACCACCACATTGTTTTTAATTCATTTTAATTTAATTTATATTTACGTAGTATTTAAGAACAAGGTACCTGATTATGATGTACTTAAAAAGATAAAAACTTAGTGAATCACCTAAGCAATGTAAACAGCTGAAGATGTTCTAAAAAAAGAACGAAACATGTACTGTGTGTAATTAATTAATTTGCTAAAATGCAAATATAAGTATCAAAAAGGTGGATAAAGACAACATGGCGGTAAACAGTGATTTAGTTTTTTCTCAGAGTGGTGATATGTTTGGTAATAATATGTGTATGAAGTGCAATGGATCTATTCACGGAAGTAATGCTAGTCTTAATAGTCTTAATGCTTCTTATGAGTGCGTATTTAAGGATACGTTTGGTAGCGAAGTGTCGGATCCGGTAGACGATCTCGTTTCCGATAACCTCACTTTGGACTCCTCGCATTTGAGGTTTAGAATAAGAGATCTGGAACTTGAACTCTCATCCAAAGATGAAATAATTAAAATGTTATCAAAGGATCTAGAAAATACTCTGCTGGAATTGAAGAACTTTAAACAAAATAATGTTGAAATGCCGAGACAATACGAAAATGATTTTAAAGAGGTTAAGTTGAAGAAAGTTAGGCCTAACCAGAAACATGTTGCATTTAAAGATTCTGTAAATAGTAATATAATGACACAAAACAGCTTTCAAGCGTTAGAATGTAATGATCATGAGGCCATCATAGAACATGACTCAGCTGCAGTGTTGAAAAGACAAAAAAAAAATACCGTCGGCGACCGGTACAAAAACAAGCCCGTACAGTAATAGTGGGGGACTCAATGATAAGAAATGTTGGACCCGAAGTTGAAGAGGGAAATTACGTACTGCTATCCAGGCATACGAGTGGGTCAACTTGCTGAACATGTAAACAGTGACAGTATTAAAGAAAATCCTGAAGCCCTGATAGTTCATATTGGCACAAATGACCTTCATAATTTCACAACACCTAGTGACATAACGGCCGAAACTGATAGGCTTATTACTGCGATAAAAAGGAGGTTTCCAGCGGCAAAGCTTTGTCTCTGTGGCGTTTTATATCGGCATGATGTTGATTATCGCTATATAGATGCTGTAAACTCCACTCTTGACTGGTTATGCCGAAATGGAGATGTCCTTTTTGTCGATGGTAATAGTTGGCTTAGAGGTAGTGATTTTAGAAAAGATGGGCTACACCTTAACAGAAAAGGAACCTCTAAGTTTGGTAAACTTCTCAGTAGAATATCTAGTAGAATGCTCTCGGGAAACTAATTAAGAAAATGAGGGGGTATGCTAATCCTAATGGCAAAAACTTAAGTGATACAGAAAATGATTTAAAAAGTATAACTTATATCAGGAATACAATACAAAATGTAGATAGGGAATCATTTCACAGAGATCAGATACACTATACTAAGAAAGCACCAAAGACATCAATAAAAAGGTTAGTTGAACACTTTAGAGGATACTATCAAAATGTAAATGGACTTCGAAGCAAATTAACTGAACTTAAAATTTCTTCATGTTTAGCTGACTATGACTTCATGGTATTAACCGAAACAAACTTAAATGATGAAATTAGTGATGTGGAACTCGGACTCGAAACGTATTCAATTTTCAGATGTGATAGGTCTTCTTTAACGAGTATGAAGGCATCCCATGGGGGGTAATGATCTGTATTAACAAGAGGTTTAAACCTACTCTGATACCATGCATTAACACAGTTGAACAGTTGTTTGTGTCCCTGACTTTTAACACCACAAAATTAATCATTGGTGCTGTATACATTCCACCCAAGTCTCCTGTCCAAAAATATTTCGAACATTGCAGTGCTGTTGAAAAAATTATGTTAAATCTTGACAACCATTTATTGCTCATTGTTGGTGACTACAATCTACCACATCTTAATTGGATAGTAAATGAAGAAACATCTTCTGGCCTTATGCCAGTAGGTAACCACACTATGCAGTCCAGTTTAGTTAGACACTTTTTCTTATCTCTGTTTAAATCAGTTTAATGCTATCCCAAATTTTCTGAATCACTTTCTTGATTTGGTTTTCAGTAACTCCAGTTCCATTGAAGTAAAATCTAGTAATGAAAGCATTGTCCCCCTCGATAGACACCACCCAGCATTAGAGATTTCTTTACCTTTAAATGAGCTATACAATTCCTTGCCTGCTGATAGTTTTTATTTTGACTTTTTAAATGGTGGCTATAATGGACTAAATTATTATCTGTCACAGTTCACCTGGAAGGAGATGTTTCAAAATGTATCAATTGATAAAGCAGTAGAAATCTTCTATTCAATACTACATTATGGCATGGAACTTTACATTCCTACACAGAATTTTAAGATTCCCAAATTCCCAAAGTGATTTAATCATAAATTGAAGTCCCTGATTATTGAAAAGAAGAAAGCACACAAGCGATACAAAATTTCAGGTCTCAATAGTGATTATCAGCATTTCTTGAAATTAAGAAATGAATGCAAGTCTGAATCTAAATCTTGCTCTACAATGTATGTCTCCAACTGTGAACGAAGTATTACTTCCAATCCACAGATATTCTGGCAATATCTCAGTTCTAAAAGGTCATGTGATAATATTCCTTCAACAATGCATCTTAATGAAGTTACAGCAGATACTGGAGAAAATATTGTCAATCTTTTTGCTAACCTCTTTTCATCTGTTTATTCTTCTTATCAGAATAGTAGTAGTATGTCATATGATTATCCTTTCTCTGTCAATCTATCAGTTATAAACATTAGTAAGGCAGAAATTTACAACAAACTGATATCTCTGGAATTAAAGAAAACTGTAGGACCTGATGGTGTTTCAACTTACCTCCTCAAGTACTGCTCATTTATTTTATGTGAAGCACTCTTATCTGTTCAACTTATCATTAAACCAAGGTGTTTTTCCAGTGGAATGGAAGAAAGGATTTGTTTAGTCCAGTTTTCAAAAATGGTGATAAAACTGACATAAAACAATATAGACCAGTTATAATTTCTTCTCATATTTCCAAAATTTTTGACTCAACAATTCTTGACAAAATCACACCTCCCTTTAGAAACATCATCATTGATGAGCAACATGGATTATTTTCAGGACGGTCAACCTGTAGCAATCTTCTTTTATTCTATCAGTTCCTCTTGGATGCAATAGAGAACCACTCCCAAGTGGACTGCATTTATACAGACTTCTCAAAAGCTTTTGACACTATCGACCACGATATCTTGCTGCAAAAACTAACCGGCTACGGAATTAATGGGCCTCTCCTCTCATGGTTTGAATCGTATCTTAAAAATCGCCTGCAGATTGTTAAAATAAGGAATCATTTTTCTGCGCCTATTATTGTTACCAGTGGAGTTCTTCAAGGGTCTCACCTTGCGCCCTTACTTTTTACTCTCTACATAAATGACATTAAAAACATACTTAAGAATTCTGAATTGCTTTTGTTAGCCGACGATGCAAAAAAATTTATGCAAATTAATTGTCCACTTGATTGTTTAAAACTTCAAGAAGATTTACATCATCTGTAAAAGTACTGTATTCAAAATGGGTTGAAACTTAATCATGAGAAATGTAAAATAATATCGTTTTTTAAAAAACAAGAAGAAAATATCATTTCAGTACAAATTTAGTAATAACAACATTCTAACTCCTGTTTCACAAGTTAATGACCTTGGTGTTTTAATAAGTTATAACCTATCGTTTAATGAACATATTGAAAATATTTGTAAGAAAGCATTTCAAAGATTGGGTTGCATTACTAGATATTCTAGAGAATTTTCAAACTTAGCTACATATCGATTGCTGTATGTGTCTATGGTACGCCCTATACTAGAATACTGTACACCTGTTTGGAACCCTTCTCATCAGACCTCTATCCATAGATTAGATTCAGTACAACATAAATTTCTTCGTTTATATTCATTTAGAACAGGATTCTCATATGATAATATTGATTATACATCCTTACAACAGTCCTTAAATCTGCGTAGCCTGTCACAACGCCGTGAATTATTGGATACATTCTTCATTTTTAAAATTGCTTCATTCCTCGGTGAATTGTCCATAACTCCTTGCAAAAATTAACGTACATGTACCAAACAGACGCATAAGGTTCAAGAATACATTGTCTACAAATTGGCAGAGAACTAACTACACATTCAATGGGCCAATTGAACGAATGTCAAGATCTCTAAACCAAGTGGATATTGATGTATTTAACTGCTCATTGTCAAAATTGAGAAATCACTTACATAATCTCCAGAACTGACTATTACTTTCCTGTGATTACTTGTAATATAACCTGTGTATATATCTGTACATATTTTTCTACTTATACTCCATTGAACTTTCTTTTTAGTGTGTTTTGTTTATTCTTCTCTACTGTTATGTAAAATGGTATTACCGTTAATGAAGTATTATTATTATTATTATTATTATTATAAGATTTTATATTGTTATTCAGGTTATGGTACCGTAATTATACTAAATGCTCCAGAATATACCTTCAACAAATGCAGAACTAAAAAACAACAAATCCAGAACACTACAAAATGCTATCTGTAATTCCTTTAAAAATATTCCATAAATCACTTGAAGAAGCAGCAAATGGATTGTGATCTATAAAAACTTACATTATCTTTTTCATATCTTCGAAATCTCTGGCCATCCTTGCATCAGTTAAAACAGTATGTTGTTCACTACCAAAACGTGAAACACTGGTCAGCAAATTCACTGCACATGTTACTTCAATGTATTTAGAATGGCACACAATTTGAGTTGCACGATGACTTTCAGTCATTCGTCATCTGTGAGTTATAACAGAACGACTCTTAGTGCATTTTATGAGCATCTGCTCAATGTACATACCAGTCCAAACACCAGACCACTTCCTGTCCTTTCTTCCTACAGTAAAATGGCCCTTATTCAGCATTTTGTAGAGCTCTGGATTCAATTTTTTTAGTTCCCGCATTTGCTGAAGAAATAGATAACAAATGTTTAACCGCCTGTTAAGTTCATTTCAAAATTTCCTGATCACTAAGGGTTATGTAGGTACAATAAAATACAAGTATAACAAAATTTTGGGGACCTCAGAAATTAATTTGTTATAGTAAAACTTTGTTATACTGAAATAAGTCAATTATTAAGAACTCTCCCATTGCTAAACATGTTGAAGAATCTATGTTATTTCAACATGAATTTACACATAAAAACCTTAATACTTAATATTAATATTTATTAAATGAGAGGAAAATTAGGATATATATACACACACATATACAGTACATGAAGTAATGATATAAAGTACAGGTATTTGTAAGATGTTTTCAGCATCTCAAATCTGATTTTCTTCTGAACACTTTCAGACACAAACGAATATTCAAGTTAGTCAGCAAACACCGCACTTGAATTTAACACAGATTCTGGCACATCACTTCGTGACAGAAGAAAATTCTGAAGACTACATGCCATGTTTGTTGCCTGCACAATAGTCAAACTCTGTTGAACACTGAGGCAAATCTTCTCTTCTACCTCATCACATGGATTCCTATCACATATAATATCTGCCACAATCACTTCTTCAGTGATTTCCTTTTCCACTAACATATCACAGTCCATGTTGACATAATCAGTAACATTTATACTTGTTGGCACATCCAACATTCCACAAAAATGCTTCCAGTTCTCCTCTGTTTCTGCATCCAACTCTTCACTTCCTGTGATGTTGTCTTCTCCATAACCCACTCCAGCTTTTCGAAAGCAGTTCCTGATTACCTCATCTTTTAGTGATCTCCATGCAGCATTGAACATCTGCACTGCTTCCAGTAAGTTGACATTAAAGTCTCTCTCTGAGGCAATGTTACATAGCATACGACAGACCACATGAGCTCGGTAATGTCGCTTCACCATGGAATTATCCCCCGATCCAGTGGCTGCAGAACTAAGGCAGTATTTGGAGGCAAAAATAAAACTTTCACATGCTCCTAATGGCGAGGTACACAATTGTGAGAGGAGAAATTGTCTAAGATGAGAAGAATTCTCCTCTTTTCGGCCTTCATTTGACGTTCCGGTTCCAGGCACAACAACCACTCTTCGAAAATCACTGATACTATCCATGCCTTGTTGTTGTGCCTATCTTCACAGGGCAGATGTTGTACTCCCTTGAAGCATCTTGGCTTTCCAAACCTCCCAATTATACAGGGTTCAGTTTATCTGTCCCTGTGGAGTAGGTGCACAAAAAATCCGTTATCCATTCCTTTGAGCTTTTGCCCCCAAAACAGTTATTTCAATTCAAGGGTTTTGTGTGGCATTAATTTGTAGAATAATGCAGTCTTGTTTGCATTATAAATATCCACCGGCGAATATTCTTTCGAGGCAGCTGATAGCGTCTCCATCCGTCATGAAGATGCAACTTCCTTTGGGACACTGTTCGCTTCACCATTTACAACCTTGTGGGAAATTCCATGTTTCCCAGAACCTATGAAGCCAACCAGTACTCCCCATAAATTCCAGAAATACAAGAGAACATGCAAAGGATCGTGCAAGCTTGCATAACAGTGGGCCATTGACAGGAATGTTTCTGGACAGCATTTCAACAAACCATGTATAAACGCCTTTGTCCACCTCCTCATAGTCTACTGTCCATCTTCTTTCGTTGAGGGCCAAGGGCATCAGCATCAATATTCTGCTATATCTTACTTTTCTGTTTTAGAAAAGTAGATAGTGTTGAAGGAATGATGGCATGCTTCTTCATCATTTCTCCTTTCTTTCCTCCTTTCTCCATATCATGAAGTATTTCATAGCTTTCTTTTAAAGACAATTGCTTTTGCTTCTTTTGATCCATATTGGTGACAGTTAACTGCCACACTAATACACACGTTGCCTCACAAACAAGAGAAAACAACGATCGCGTCACGAGATGAGAATAAACAAAATGCAGTACTGAAGGTAGAGATGTGAAACCGTGACGTTCATTGGTTGATTGTAAATGTGGCGTTCCTCCCCAGCCAATAGCGTTCGTTCTTATGTATTGGTTACTTTGAAATCGATATACAGCTTGACCAATTGCGTACATGTATGGAAAATGGCTACCTGAACCGTATTCTATAAACACGAATACTGTAATCCAATCCGCGCAACCCAATATTTTATTAATAGAAAATAGGCTTTAATTTGCTTTCTATAAGAAATTAATCCTATATAATGATGTTGAATACCAGTACACCAAAACTGAATAAGATAATCTTCATGTGCTGTTGGGTAGCCAACCTGCTGGTCAGAATTGTGATCTGTTTGCTTACCTTCCCCCGAATTGTAATTCGGTAGTTTCGCCTGCGTGTTGTATAGTGTGTGCCGTCTGGTATTAGCTGTATAGAGACATGTTGTGTGAAATACCCAGCAATTAAAACAGGATTTCAATTATATATTGAAGAAAAAAGATGTTAAATATTAGCAAAAAGACTACATTTAATTCATTATACTGAAAGTCTGAAATTCGTTACAACGAAATATTTTGCCACATATATTAACTAGGGAAAAGGGAAGGGGCCTAAAAATAATTTCTCTATTCTGAACATTATATTCAACTGGTGTTCTTTACAATGACATTTTACTATATACTTTTTTAATCATTTTCCCCCTACTTCAACTTTGGAAATATTTTACTTATAAAAAGCAATATATTATTTTTCAGTGTGAAATTTCCTGTAATTTCATACCACATATTACTTTTATGATTTTTTCTTGATTTTGATGGGGTTTTTTCAAGATGGCAGCCAAAAACGCATTATGCGCGACAGTACAGATGCATATTTTTAGTATGTTGATTAGGAGCATGTTACCTATCATTTACAATAATAATCATTTTTGTTGCAATTAGTTCCACCTCGAAGTGTTTTTTTCACTTATTTCTACTGTACTAAGGAACTATCTGACGGTGAGATGGTGGCCCTGGTCTAGAAATGGAAGAATAACGTTGTGCTGACAAAACGACACCCCGTAATCTGCAGACTTTCGGGCTGGGAAACGGTCGCTCGGTAGGCCATGGCCTTTCGGGGCTGTTGCGCCATGGGGTTTGGTTTGGTTCGATTCAGACATACCACCATTTTTCTGTAGGTCATCAAAATGAATCCAAATTTTAGATCAAGATGTGCAGAAACGTCTTCCAAGAAGTGTTCCGACTCAGTGGAATTATAACAGCAGGACAGTTAATGTTGTCTTCAAAAGCGGAAAGGAACTGATAAACTGTTATGAAGAACTGAAGCAAATCAAAGCAACTGACTCAGACACAATGTATGAATGTAATGGCCACATCTGTACCTTAAAAGATCCAACATCCATATACTGGCTTTGTATTTTTCAAAAACTTGCACTCCACATTGTTCAAACAAATGAAGAAAAGGAAAACTGACCTAATTGAATGGCTGTCTCTTATTTTCAACTTCATGTGAAGGAAGTTAGAGACAGCACTGATGAAATTCAATTTTCAGATTCTAACTCCCCATTGAACAAGAGAGATTATGGACACAAAATGACTCTGCTGCTACAAAGTATGCAATATCATTTCTGACTAAGCTGAAGACCCCTTTTCATTTACTGATCACCTGAGTGTGGCCAAACTGCTGGATATGGAGTTATTCTCAGTGTTCAGCAAGACATTTCCCGAACAAGACCTCAAACTAGCTGTGAGCACTTATTCACAACTCAATGCAAATCGACATTGCACTGAATTAGAATTTGTACACACGAGAGAAGAGTTCTGTTATGCTTGTGGAGCTGTAACTATCTTGGAGCATTTCATTAAAAATCATTTAGAGGACACTTTCCTGGACGTAGTCAAATTACTTAAAATTATAACTTTGCCCATGACTACAGCAGTTGTTTGATTGACAACATGTTTGAACGTTGAAGCAGATCAAGATATTTCTTCGGAATTCCATGGGACAAGGCATATCAGTGCGCTGACACTGCTGGTGGTTGAGAAATATGTTGTTCTTGAGATGAAGGACTTCAATTTTAAGGTTATCAAGAAGTTTCAAGTATGGTGATGTGAAGAGGTGTCTTGCCAGTGCTCCGAAAGTTTGCATGTTAAAATGTGTATACATGGTGTTAGTATTGTTCAAAGATAAACATGTAAAACTGTAACTTTATGTGGGATAATTGTTTTTCCTGTAGAAGGCATTATATTATGGGTAATCATAAAAATGTATGCCATTTTAGCTAGGCCATAATGCATTCGTACCCACTGATGCCAACTGCTGACGTTTTGTATATGCCATATTATAGTTTAATCCTTGTGTATCAACTATCGTCAAGCTGCTACCAACTGAATGAGTGTTTTTTTATTCCATATATATCAATGTTGATTCTTGCATGTGAAACCTCAGACAATCTAACGTTAGCAAACGTGTCCTCATGAGTACACCTCACTTCAACAATAATACTGGGGGCATTCTGGTTATTTCTTTTCTTTAGACAATGACAAATATCTACCGTTTCATTAGTTACATTCAGATCAAATGCCTTACCAAACATTTTTACAGCAAGATCAGGCGTTAGACCAAGGATTGCCTGGGCAGCAGAGAGAAGAGAAAGTACAATAGACAAGGGTACAATAAGATAAATTTTAAAAAAATTTCCACATTTATTAAGGTGTTGAATATGCAATTTTAACAAAAGTGTTTTAATCAAAAAGTGTGCTTTGATAAAATCTGATTATGCTCTTTTAGGAATGAAACATATCATTCTGCTATTAATTAAAGGTTTTCTTTTACAGGTGCTTTCTAGTATTCATTAATCTTGCATTAGTTTTAACAGACTGGAAAACTTAAAGGTTATATATCAGGTCTTATAGCGATAAAATGGGATGGGACAGGTGTATGATTGGGAAGGAAACAACCATGGCCTTAATTAAGGCACAACTCCAGTATATGCCTGGTATGAAGGGGAACCACAGGAACCATCTTCAGGGTTGTCGACAGTGGGGTTCGAACCCACTATGTACCAAATGCAAGCTCCCAGCCATGTGACCTGAAACGCATATCCAACTTGCCCAGTCAGCCAAGAATTACTTGGAGGTTACACTCACGCATGTGTGAGAAAATGACTTTGGCTGCATCTTCAATGCTGCAACACTTCGTCAATATCAGGCATTAGTTTGGACCAACTCACCCCTCGTGACGTCAATAATTATGGGCAACCTGTATAACTAGCAGTTTCCATTTTTATATGAATGGTACATCGCTTTGCTAACTTTTAAATGGTAGATATTGACGCTTCATCACTTACCTATATAGTATTCAAGCTCTGTAGTAATGAAACAAATGAGTTGTTGAATATGCTATTATTGCTGCACTGTAGGCTTATTTTCATTTAAGATGGAACACACAAATTTAATCACTTGATCACACAAACATTTAGTGACAATACGATAGTAAACATAATAAACATAGTATACATAATAAGAACAATAACAACAACAACAACAATAACTATATACATAACATACAACATGTTACTGTCCACATCGCACCAACAGTTCAAAAACGTAAAACGAAAGATCATTAAGTTCAATCTTTCTTCTACCTAAAAAACATGTCCACAATTGTATATTTTCTGCTGTTCTGTCCCAGGGTACACAGGGTCAAGCCTAGTTTTGACATGTTGTTCATGACATTTATACTAACCATGAAACTAGACACAAAGCTTCTTACTGTATCCCTCACACCCAACTTCCTTGCTAGGGTCGTGTGGCGATTACAGCAACTTCTTCTTCTCCTTGAAAAATGTTAGAGATTGTCTGAATGTGACAAACAGCGAAACTGTCAGATTCAACATAGCAGTCTAATTCCTAAGGCTTTTCAGTAACTTCAGTGTGCTTCTCTGTACTACTGACGGTTCCATTTCCAACTCAAAATCCTGCCTTGTGGAAGCAGTTACTAATTGGAGATTGATCAATGGAGTCCCAAGAACATTTTTAAAAAGTTCAAAGCTCTAGGATTGTGACCTTCCTACTTGTTCAAGCACTGTTTATGCTGGCCAACCAATTTGTACTAGCATTTCCCACTACTTCAATTTTATGCAGTGAACAACACCCTGATCGAGAGGTTGAAGTTGACTTGTTCAGTTTGATAGAGATATAGATATGTCCAATAACGGACCAACTATATTGGTATTGTTCAGTTTGTCTGGAGGAAAACTACTTTTACATTCCTGGCAGGTATATTTACAGGATGTGCAACATACAGGTAATTTTACAATAATATTTTGCAGCTTTTGTCTCCCATTTTGGCACTGAGTGTGCACAAAAATTCTTCAAAGAAGGATGATGTCATCCATGCATTGCTATTGGCTTTGCAATGGCATGGCAAGCTCCTAAATTTTTTTTTTTTTTTTGCAAGTTGCTTTACGTCGCACCGACACAGATAGGTCTTAAGGCGACGATGGGACAGGAGAGGGCTAGGAGTGGGAAAGAAGCGGCCGTGGCCTTAATTAAGGTACAGCCCCAGCATTTGCCTGGTGTGAAAATGGGAAACCACGGAAAACCATCTTCAGGGCTGCCGACAGTGGGGTTCGAACCTACTATCTCCCGAATACTGGATACTGGCCGCACTTAAGCGACTGCAGCTATCGAGCTCGGTCCTAAAATTTTTAACACACCGGGGGTTCATTGCTTTGCCTATGACAAGGGGTGGCAATTTTCTGTGCCGTTCTTGTTGTAGCATAGCAGGAGTTAATTTAATCTCCCCTTCCTCAGCTCCCCATCATGGCAAGCCTCTCCTCTGTATGTTAGTCTTGTTGGGAAGCAGGCTAAAAGAGAGTCCCATTTCATCAGCATTGATGATGTCACTGGGCTCACAGTCTTCCAGCAATGATGGTAGTGTTACACTGGTCCATTCTTCAACAGTCTCATCATCAACAGTGGATGCTTCTCCTCACACGCATTTGTATACCAGGCCGCCTGTCTTTAAAATATTCAACCCATCCGTTGGAAACAGCAAAGTTCATCAATCCCATTTGATTGGCAAGGTAACTCTGGAAACTCCTTTGTGCACTTGCTTTCTTTATAGATACTTTCAATTTTGTTGCGATTCCTCAATTAGTATTCATCGAATCAAAGGTGCAAGTCTAAACATTCACGTCAACTCGATGCACTTAGGATGCCTATAGACTTTCTCAACTATTTTAATTTTGTTTTTATTAGTAAGCAATTTCACTAATGTTTTCTTATCCATAACTAATCTATCACAAGACAAAAATGAACCACACTACTGCACTTATCATAATTATCTTGCCAATTTGTATGTAGGCTATCGCAAGACAAATGACCTTCCACTGTACTAGACACAATAGATTTCTAACTTCTGATGAAATATGAAACAACCACAAACAGGCTCTGTTCAGCATCATCACGACTGGCTAGTAAAACTGAAATTTCCTGAAGGTAATAGCTTACTTCCTAAAAGTGTTTTTTCTTTCTTTCTTTTTTTTTTTTTTTTTTTTTTTTTTTTTTTGCTAGGGGCTTTACATTGCACCGACACAGATAGGTCTTATGGCGACGATGGGATGGGATAGGCCTAGGAGTTGGAAGGAAGCGGCTGTGGCCTTAATTAAGGTACAACCCCAACATTTGCCTGGTGTGAAAATGGGAAACCACGGAAAACCATCTTCAGGGCTGCCAACAGTGGGATTCGAACCCACTATCTCCCAGATGCAAGCTCACAGCCGCACGCCTCTACGCGCACAGCCAACTCGCCCGGTTCCTAAAAGTGTAATTTAGCCTGTGAAGTTCAGAAATTCAAGGTATTTTCCTGTTATCGTGCAACTTCCCCGACCTGCCTCTGATGACAAGGACCCTTATCTGCGTTAGAAATGACATTCCATACACAAGGGATGACAAAGAACATTTTCAGGGCTAGAAAAAATGTGATCACACTAAGCAGTAATAGCGAAAAATCATGACGTGATAAGCAAGATATTTTTACATAGATTTAATAAGAAGGGAATTACGACATTGAATTTATGATGCGTTAAACAAGAAGACATCTTAATGAGGTTTAATTGTATGGGGAAAACATGCTTCAAGATGAAAAACACCGCAAGTTATAAATTTCATATTGGGATCTGTACCGAACTATGTATAAGCTCAGAATTTAATTGTATAAAGTCCCCTTGTTCAATACAAGTTTGTCATTTGATAGATGGTCTGTCTCAAAAGCTACATAGGACATGTTTTGACCTAGCCTAGAGGTCATCATCAGCTTAAAAATAATACAAAGGTAAGACATATACAACAGTGATTCATAAAAAACTTGAGATAAAATACTATCAACAAATGCAATAAAAATCTATGTTTAAAATGTTCATAGCTCCAATCCTGGACGAATCTAGTTGTAACAGATGTGGGTCCAACCATATTTACCACAACTATTGGTTGACTGGAGGAAATTTTTAAAATGATGGAGAATTTCAAAGGTTATCGGTTTGTCATGCTTCTGGGACGGAGTGAAGTTTCGAAATCCGTAAAAAATCTCTTCACGGAGAATACAAGTATAGCCAGGATCTAAAACGGAAACAAAAAAGCCGAGTGTGAGAAGGAAAAAATGAGGTTGAAGTAAAGGTTAATATGAAAAGCTACGAAATATTATGCGCTTCCTCTTTCCTCCAGCCCTGTGCTTGTGTGGATCAGGTTGGGGAACCAGCGCGTGAGGGGATTGAGAGTGAGCAGAAGGATGGGAGGACGGACCAGTAATGCGTGTTGCGACAGACTTCCTTGTATGTTACTTCAGAACTTTTTCGATTATTGTGTCATTCAGGATGTTAGTTTTTCCTTGGATTTCATTAAGATTAAAGGTAGGATTGTATGTTTGATTGAGGTTTATGTATATATTTTCTAAAATGTTTAATAAAGTTCCCTTTTTAGTTACATGTAGGATATATAGATCTTTACGGTGGAGAATGAGTGATTCTGATCTTTCATGTTTTCACTCATAGCAGAAAATCTGTATGTAGCTGAATTAAAACGTTCTTTGTAGCGGATTTGAAAATTCCTTCCAGTCTGTTCAACGTAAATAGCATCTCACTGGTTACACCTCAATTTGTGGACCCCTGACTGCAAATTTTTGTTGGATTTGTTAAGTGTGTGTGTGTTATAGAAAAGTATAGAAATATTGTTGTTAGTTCTAAAAGCAACACTGAGGTTCTGTTTATTGAAAGTGTTCGAAATTTGTTACAGATTCTTGCTTTTGAAAGTAAAGGGTACAAAGTCAGTATTCTCTTTCTTCTGTTTTTAAGTGTGCTGGTGGGTTTATTTTTAATCTTATTAAGAATTCTGCCAACTAAATTGCTATTAAACCCATTAAGGCATGCTAATGTATGGATGGCGTTAATTTCTACCTTATAAGCTTGGACAAGGGAATGTTAAAGGCTCTATATATCACACTATAAAAAGAGGCGTTTTTGTGACAGCCAGGCTCCAGCGAATCTTGTCTAATGATGTTAGCTGTCTGGGTGGGTTTTCTGAACGTTTCAAATTTTAGATGGTTGTGAGGAAGTGAGTAATATTTTGCGTCTCTTCATATTAACTTTTACTTGAACCTAATTTTCTTTTTCTCACGCTCTGCTTTTTGGTTTCACTTTTAGATCCTGGCTATACTTGTATTCTCCGTCAAGAAATTTTACAGATTTCAAAACTTCACTCTGTTCCAGAAGCATGACAAACAGACAACATTTGACAGTCTTCATAATTTTAAAGTATTCCTCCAGCCAACCGATAGCTGTGGTAAATACGGTTGGACCCACACATGTTATAACTAGATTCATGCAAGATTGAAGCTATGAACATTTTAAACATAGATTTTTTAATGCATTTGTTGATTGTATTTTATCTTAAGTTTTTTTATGTATCACTGTTTTTGTATGTGACTTTCACCTTTGCATTATTTTTAAGCTGATGATGACCCCTACACTTGGTCAAAATGTGTCCTCTGTAGCTTTTAAGACAGACCATTTATCAAATGGCAGACTTATATTGAACAAGTGGACTTTGTACAATTAAATCATTTTAGAATTTTATCATAGATATGTAAAGTTAATACGGAACTGGAATGAAATTCATTACTTGTAATGAAGCCCACCTTTTCAATACAATTTTTGATTTATTAGAAATCAAAACCAATGTTACATAATGGAATAATGGGACATGGTTCACCTAAATATCTTAGGCATCTTCAGACATGTTCTTTTAATACTAAAATTAAAATGGTTAAGCAGTGCTTAGGCTATGCTCAACACAACTACGGACATTAACATTAACATTAACATAAGAAGTTTATATCAATACTAGCAATTATCCGCGGATTCGCTTGCGTGGATTTCGTAATTTGATGTAAGTAATCATTTGTCGGTACTGTACTAAGACATTATCTGAAAATCCCTAAAGTATAAAAACTCACCAAAAAATTGAGTTTCATTTACCCCAGAAACTCTTTGTTAACCACGTTTGTAGTATTGCCTTTTGGGGAAAAGATGACTATGCAACATAGAACTGAACATGTGAGAAACAGTCTTCTTTCAAGTCAAAAAATATAAAATTTTAAAAAATGTTTCTTTATTTTTAAAGGAGATTCCAAATACCTATTTCCACGTCTGTAACATCTTCAGTTTTTTGAGATGTGAATAGAATGAATACAAATAATTCAACCCCTTTATCAATCCTTCTCCCACCCTCACCTAAGTGGATTTTCCAAAAACAAAAAAATGCATGTTTCTTTATTTTTAAAGGCGATTCCAAATACCAATCTTCACGTCTGTAACATCTTCAGATTTTGGGATATAAGTATCCTCATAAAAAATAATTCAACTAATTTTCACTCCCGTTAAGTGGATTTTCCGATATAAAAAAACATGTTCCTGTATTTCTAAAGGACTTTCCAAATACCAAGTTTCTTGTCTGCAACATCTTTAGTTTTTTTATATAAGTATGCTCATACAAATAATTTAACTAATATTTCAATTCTTTCACCCCCCTTAAGTGGATTATCCGGAAACAAAAGAATACGTGTTTCTTTTATTTAAAAGAGATTCCAAGTACCAATTTTCACGTTTCCAACCCCATCTGGTTCAAAAATTCATTACATTTTTTTTGGTGGATTTTTAAATATTGAAGTGTATTTAACTATGTATGAGTATTAGGATTCGCCACAATCATTCCTAACGCCCTCAAATACAATTTAAATGACAGGCTGACACTTGAGATCATGCCCCTTTTCAGTTTGAATGCTTATTATGCTCTGATATTCTACTTCCTGTGGTGAGAGTAATGTTGTTGATCACCAAAGGAAATGTTTTTGTTGTGTTCATTTGTGTTGTGGCTAGCCTGTGTCACATATTCCCACTCTTCTGTTCATTGTTTCCCTCGTATGAAAACGTGTTTTAAACAAGTCTTCAAAATGCCTAGACAGAAATCAGTTTTTCAATGTCGTATGGAGTAGGGTTCCAAAAACAGTGTTTGTAGGATATCAGTCATTGTGCATTGGTGTTTATGATGCTGTAATTACTCTCAATGAGGGATGTGCTGGTAGGATGAAAATTATGCACCAATTAAGGATCGAGCCAGGAGTGAACTCTCTCGGTACATTTCAAGAAATTGCTAATATGAGGAGGAAAAGGTCTGACATTCTGTTGTCTCCAAAGCATTAAGAACTGTGCAGAGAAGCCAGAAAAGGTTCAAGGGAAGATGCTGATTACCCCGATGATCCAAAATATGGTGCTGGTATGCATTAAAAAGGTAATCTTAACTTGTCCCTTTGTTTTCTCCATTTGAGTTTTATTTAGGAATAGGTACCAATATTTCATGTAGTACTAGGCATATGAGCATACAATTTAAATCACTTATAATCTTGGGTGTTTTACACATTTGTGTTTTCATAACATCATTACTTAAAAACTGTGGATTTTATTTGGCTACAATGTGTTAAAAAAATCAATAAAAATAGGTGTCCATTAAAAAAATGATATAAATTCAGCCTGGTTATTATTCAAAGTCTAAAAACAATTGTTGCCGCAAAAGCCCCCAAACTGTATGCATACCAAATTTCAAAGTGATATTATTGATAGTTATCACAAAATGTGTACCTGAAGTAGGTAAAATTAGCATTGTAAAGATAGGGGGTACCACCTCCCCTTAAGTATCCTCATACAAAGAATTCAACTAATTTTTCAATTCTTTCACCCCCCTAAATTGGATTTTCCGAAAACAAAAAAATACGTATTTCTTTATTTTTAAAGGAAACTAAAAATACAAATTTTTCACATCTGTAACATCTTCGCTTTTTGAGATATCAGTATCCTAATAAAAAGAATTCAATCCCCTTTTCAGAACTTTTAAACCTCCCACCTCAAGTGGATTTTCCAAAAATAAAAAATACAGACTTCCTTATTTTTAAAAGAGATTGAAAATACCAGTTTTCACATCTGTAACATGTTAAGTTTTTGAGATATACTATAGATATGTTCATTTTTAAAAATTCACCCCCCTTTTTCAGTTCCCCTTAGGTGCATTTTCCAAAAACAAATTATCTTGTTTCTTTATTTTTAAAAAAGATTCCAAATACACATTAACCACGTCTATAACATCCTCAGTTTTCGAATTATAAGTATCCCCATAAAAATAATTCAACCAAATTTTCAGTCCTTTCCCCACCCCCACCTAAGTGGATTTTTCCAAAAATAAAGAAATGTTTGTTTTTAAAGGACATTCAAAATACCAATTTTCACGTCTGTAACATATTCAGGTTTTGGGATGTAAGTACCCTCACAAAAAAATCAACTCAGTTTTCACTTCTTTTCACTCCTGTTAAGTGCCTTTTCGGAAAAACGAAAATAAATTTCCTGTATTTTTAAAGGACTTTCCAAACAGCAAGTTTCACGTGTCTAAGATGTTAAGCTTTTGACATATACTGTGCATATACTGGTACTCATTTTAAAGATTCACCTGCTTTTGCAATTCTTTTCACCACCAAAGTGGATTTTCCAAAAACAAAAAAGTACATTTCCTTTCTTTTTAAAGGGGATTCCAAATACCAGTTTTCATGTCTGTAACATCTTCAGTTTTTGAGATGTAAGTATCTGCATTAAAAAAAAATTCAATTTCTTCACTTTTTTACATACCTCTCCCCTCTTAGGTGGACTTTCTGAAAAAAATAAATATGTGTTTCTTTATTTTAAAAGGAGATTTCAAATACCAATTTTCATGTCTGTAACATATTCAGTTTTGGAAATATAAGTATCACATAAAAGGTATTCAAACCCCTCTTTTTATTACCTTTTTTCACCCCCTTAAGGGGATTTTCTGAAAAAGAAAAAAAAGTGTTTATTTTTAAAGGAGATTCCAAATACCGATTTTCATGTCTTTAAACTGTTCAGCTTTCGAGATATACATACACTCATTTTAAAACTTCACCCCCACCTTTTCACTCCCTTTGCGACCGAATATCCAAAAATCCTCCCTTAGTGAGCACCTGCATTGTAATATGAATGTATCCCCAAAATTTCATTCCTTTATGTCCAGTAGTTTTGGCTTGGCAATGATGAGTTAGTCAGTCCGGACAAGTTATTTTATATATAGATTAAGCCACCAAAATAATATTACCTTTAAGGTTGCAGTTTCTATGGTACAAAACAAGAGGCTTCAGAAACGTCTGAGTAATCGCAGTGTGTAACACACATTTACATAACTACATCCTAAATATAGTGTTAACATATCAGAGCATATTTAAAGGTGATTAAAATAATTATCACATGCAATAGAAAGATTGCGCAACTCTTCCTTTCACCTTCTAAATCAAACTCCCTTTCAGAGATTTTTAAAATATTTATTTTATTCATTTAGAACTTAGGATCTCAAATGACTTGTTCAGCACGTCATCATTTTTCCCAACCTCTTCCTTCTTTAATTCCTCCTATTTCTCTCCCCTTCTGTGATTTGAATCTTGATCTTAGTATCGGTCCATTTATGACTTTCAATGAGCTTTTTGTAAGCAGATCCATCCTGCACAGTCGTTAGTGGATATTTATCCCGTATGCCAATAGCCTTCCAATCCTGCCTAACTTCCTTCATCCAGTTATTTCCCGTTAAACACATTGCATTCCATATCTTCTTTGTTAATCTGTTGTCATCCATCCTCATCAAATGTCCCATGAAACTCAACGTTCTTTATAAGTAATCTCATTTTGTTCCGTATTGAAGATATAATAAGTAAATTCTTTCAAGAAAAAATTACTTTGTCCACCTATTCAATACAATTATATTTTGTAGTGATTAAATTCTACATGAATTATAAACACCATTTAGGAATATGTTTTGCCCTAGTTTTGGGCATCTTCAGCTTAATACTAATCTTAAGGTCAAGTCATAACTCTATTAAACATTGGTACTTAATACTAAATACAATGGTCTGATGTTAATTTTTTTTTTTTTTTTTTTTTACAAAAGTTGTACTTTAGGTGATATTTACATAGTTTACAATATGTACATTAATTAAAAGCCAGAATTTGTGAACAAGGAAGCAACTAAATTATTTTATGTTACAATGACTAGAAAACGTCCAAAGTGTTAATTGGATTTCTCCTATTGTATGGATGAAGTTTATGCAAATGTGTACATATTGACTAGAGATTGATCACAGCGTGAATTGGGGCTTCTCCAACTGTATGGATGAACATTAGGTTGAAGGTTTTATAGCTGGTTCGTTCAAAGGTGGTTATGGTCACCATGTCGTAAGTATATTGTTACAAAACCGGAACCGTGGTATAAAGCCGATCATGTTGGGTTTGAATATTCCTTTAGAAAGAAGCATGGTTGCATGGTAATATTTTATAGGTTAAAACATGTATGTTGGAGACATATTGTTGATATCATTCACTAGTGCTCATCTGATAACAATTTTTTTTAATATTGAGCCATTCTTGTCGATTAACGTTCCCGTTGGTGCGTTGTTCAACCTTGGGAGGAATTCTACTTCACTAGAAGTAGCAAGGTTAGTCGTTCAGACACAACCGGAATAAATGGTTCCAGCTAACATCTGACAAGACAATTACAGACAACTCTTAATTCCTCCCAAAGTTGAACAATGCACCAACGGGAACGTTAATCGACAAGAATGGCACAATATTCCAAAACATTTTATCAGATGAGCACTAATGAATGATATCAACAATATGTTTCCAACATACATGTTTTAACCTATAAAATATTACCGTCCAACCATGCTTCTTTCTAAAGGAATATTCAAACCCAACATGATCGGCATTATACCACGGTTCTGGTTTTGTAACAGTATACTTACAACATAGGTGACCATAACCACCTTTGAACGAACCAGCTGTAAAACCTTCGACCTAATGTTTATCCATACAGTGGGAGTTCACGCTGTGATCAATCTCTAGTCAATATGTACACATTTGCATAAACTTCATCCATACAATAGGAGAAATCCAATTTACACTTTGGACGTTTTCTAGTCATTGTAAAATAAAATAATTTAGTTGATTCCTTGTTCACAAATTCTGGCTTTTAATTAATGTACATATTGTAAACTATGTAAATATCACCTAAAGCACAACTTTTGTAAAATAAAAAAAATTTAGCATAAGACCATTGTATTTAGTATTAAGTTCCAATGTTTAATAGATTTAAGACTTGACCTTAAGATTAGTATTAGGATGAAGATGCCCAAATCTAGGACGAAACATGTTCTTAAATGGTGTTTATAATTCATGTAGAATTTAATCACTACAAAATATACATATACTTTGATACCGCTACCGCTGAAGCCATTCTCACACAAGATCTCCTAAAAATGGATAGATACTTCAACACCCAGCGATTGAAACCCAATGTAAACAAAACAGAGATTAGTACCTTCCATCTCGACAACAGGGGAGCCCATTACATTCCACAAGTTCAATTCAGAGGCCAACAGCTAAGATACTGTGCTCATCCAAAATACTTGGGTATTGTGCTAGATCGCTCCTTGACGTATAAAGAACACCTCTGCAGAACAGCAGCAAAGGTTAAAACACGTAACAACATCCTTCACAAACTCAGTGGCACTAGTTGAGGAGCAAATGCTAATGTCCTCCGAACAACAGCTCTTTCCCTAGTATACCCAGTTGCAGAATATTGCAGCCCTGTATGGATCAACAGCGCACACACAGGAAAAGTTGATGTCCAGCTGAATGATACCATGAGGACAGTGTCCGGCACACTCAAATCCACACCACTTAAATGGCTGCCAGTATTAACTAACATCCATCCTCCTCACCTTCGAAGGGTAACTGCTCTGAAGAAGGAACGGTTAAAGTGTGTTGCAAATAAACTCTTGCTGATTCATCAGGACCGCAACCCTCAGAAGCATGGAAGATTAAAATTTCGACATCCATCATGGCAACTAGGAAAGAGGCTGGTTGAGTCACAGTACAACATGAATAATGCCTGAAGGGAAGAGTGGGCTGCTTCAAACCCTGACCAGCTAGGATTGATATCTGACCCTTGTAGGAAACTTGCTGGGTTCAACTTGCCAAGAAGTATCTGGGCTTCGTTGAACAGGGTGCGGACCGGTCTTGGAAGATGCAACTTCTGGCTCCACAAGTGGGTAAAAATTTCCAGCCCTCATTGAGACTGCGGTGACGTGGCTCAGACAGTCCACCATGTTGTAATGATGTGCCCACTTCGGAGCTTCCAGGGAGGATACCACGAACTTCTTGCGGCAAGTGAAGAGGCAGTGAATTGGCTAAATTCCCTGGACATTAAATTATAATTATCAACGATAGATCCTTTGTCCGGTTGTTGTTTTTATCTATTTTAAGTGTATATTATATATATAGTTTCTCTGTACCCTCTATACGCCATATAAAATAAATAACTACAAAATATAATTGTATTGAATAGGTGGACAAAGTAATTTTATTCTTGAAAGAATTTTACTCAACCTTCTTTTCCGTAATACACTTGATATTGGTTCTACTTTTTTCTTTATCTCCTGCCTTGATCTATGCAAAGTCTCTCTTTGTTTAGAAAATATGGGTCCATCAGTCTCATTTTTGACAGTGCAGGATTATCATCAGTATGTCAATTCAATGCAAAAGTATGAACTTCACAAATACAAGTACACTCATGCCCTCGTCCCGAGATGGTGCAACTCCTTTCTGGCACACTCCCAATAGAGGTGAACTGCAAGTACCATTTTGACCATATGCCAGCCCTCCAACCATTTTTAAATCTTTGGCAGTTCTGGGAATTGAACCTGAGCCCCTAAGCATGGCAGGTAATAGTGCTAACTATTACAATACAGAAGCGGGCACTTCACAAATGAGGAATATAAGAATCGCACTTTGTTAGGTAACTACAGATGTGAGGTCCCAGGGACCGAGCTGTTACAAGAGTCATTTCCAGAAAACACGGGCAGCTTTGATCACAATGAGAAGACAGAGAAGACTGGAAATTAGGAAGCTAGACAGAGAAAGGCATTTTTGCATTTTTATGACCACTGATGCAAGTGAAGGGCAGAAAATTTGGGACTGAAGGGTCCCAGGGACCTCACGTCTGTAATCAAGAGTTAAAACACTGTATAAAATGGCTTGCGACATTGAAGGAACTGTCACAAAAATACACAACATTTACATAAAAAGAACACTTAGGTGCACTCAACATTTCTTATGGTTTTAAAACTTGATTTGGATAAAATAACGCTTTTGTTCTAGTCTTTGATAGTTGAAAAAATGACATGGAATGGCGTATGACTTTTAGTGCCGTGAGTGTCTGAGGACAAGTTCGGCTCACCTGATACAGCTCTTTTGATTTGACTCCCGTAGGCGACCTGCGTGTCGTGATGAGGATGAAATAATGATGAAGATGACACACACACCCGGCCCCTGTGCCAGGGAAATTAACCGAAGATGGTTAAAATTCCTGACCCTGCTGGGTATCGAACCCGGGACCCTTGTGACCAAAGGCCAACACGCTAACCATTTAGCCATGGAGCCGGATGTCTTTGACAGTTAATATTTATAAACACTCAGGTACACTTGTAAATATATTTCACATACTTATAACTTTGTTGGAATAAAAAATGCCACTGTGATCTAGGGTTGGGCAGACCAGAACAGTTGTTCCGGAAAATTAGGAGCTTGAGGTGGAGGGTTTCGGTACAGTGTGCCGGCACATGGGACTGTAACTGAACAGCAGAGAGAACTTCGTGAGGCAACATGACATGCTCCACTTCAGCAGGAATGTGCTGCCGTATAGGATGTGCTGTGTGTAGTTACGGCCAGCATAAAGCTGCACGGAATGTGAAGAAATAGTCGGAACACTGAAATTAGCGCCAAATAATGTTTAAAGGCTGCTTTTAGGTGAAGATTTTTTCGGTCAATATGAAATACACATAACACTGTTACAATGGCAGTACAGGTGTTTAAAAGTAACTAATCCAAGGATATTTTCACCAGTTGAATGTATCAGCCTATACTGTGAGTAATTAGGGCCAGGATAAAACTTCACGGCATGTGAAAAAGCAGTAGGAACTCTGAAATAGGCACTGAGAAAATCATGTCTAAATGTTGTTTCTAGGATAAGAATGTTTTCATTCATTCTGAAATATGCCTGTCACAATTACACTGGCAGTAGATGTGTTTGCAAACAGATATAATTTAATTAATAAAGTTTTAATCCACCTACTCAATGCTATACAATAATTGTAATGCCTATGTATACATTACAATGTATTAGGGGACTAGTTTCGACCCTGTGTGGGTCATCATCAGCCTAAATAATGTACACTTTTTATTTGTTGATATCCAGGAACAATATTTTGCTGTAATTTGATAAAATTAATCAAATGAGCAAAATGTGTAACGTGATAACGTGTATATAAAATGGTGAAATGCATGAAATGTTATGTGAGATATAATTATATCGTGGTACTGATCAATATATAGTGAAATGTTCAAGTTTCCCAACACAGTCTTATCCCAGTTGCACACTACCGGTCAGGTCGATCACATTACCACGCAAGGTTCCATTGGTTCCATCTTGGATTGGGAATTTCACCTCATCATATGCAGTACTCTTAATGCGATAAGAAGTCACTTATATTCAGCCTGCATACATTTCCTGAATCATAAATACTGGACTTTAAGAAAGATAGATACCCTCTGCGCCAATGCTGTACATAACATATATTCAATATTTGACAGAAGACATAATGGAATGATAGAATTCACTAGAAGCACCTGGACTTTATATTCCGACCAGCCTTTTATACCTTTATCACTAGGCAATTTTAATGTATATATAAAGTGCAATATTTCAACCATTACTGTAAATAATTAATGTGGTACTATATTTATAGTCACTACAATGTGTAAACTTGAACATTTCACTATCTATTGATCAGTACCATGATATAATTTTATCTCACATAACATTTCATGCATTTCATCATTTTATATACATGTTATCACATTACACATTTTGCTCATTTGATTAATTTTATCAATTTACGACAAAATATTGTTCCTGGATATCAACAAATAAAAAGTGTACCTTATTTAGGCTGATGATGACCCACACAGGGTCGAAACTAGTCCCCTAATACATTGCAATGTATACATAAACATTACAATTATTGTATAGTATTGAGTAGGTGGATTAAAACTTTGTTCATTAAATTATACAATGTTCTCTTAATTCAATACGGAACCAATAATGAAATTCATAATCTTGGATTGGGTGTTTACGAATTTCACAATGTTATTTTCACCAATTAAAAATATACTCGCACAGTTGAAACATTCGTCAGTACTCTATTAATGTACACAACATACAAGCGGAACACAAAAATAAAAAAAACCCACATAAGCAAAACACGAAGATAAAAATTAAACACTATATACAAGTGGAACAGGAGATTAATGGAACACGGAACACTCCAGCACATGGCGGCACACTGCCGGTATCGACAGTCAGCTAGTAGGTGAAAGGCAGTGCATAGTGGCGCTTCTGACAGGACAATGAGTCACTGTTTTGGTCTCGCTTGAGAATGTTTCGGAACAACTGACGCTCCGTGTTCCGGAACAGCAGAACGTAACTATGCACTGGCACAGTGTGCCGAAACAGGGACATAGTGCCCAACCCTACTGTGATCATGTTTGTAATTGTAGCATTTTAAATTGTTAAACTCTGCTGTCATAGTAGCTGGGCATTATTTACATACATTGTGAAGACGGAGCAGCCCTATGTGGACAGAGTAGAAGAAGAAACTTCAAGAGAAGGTTCTTTCTGTGGCTAGATATATTTTAATAAAATTTAAAAAAATAAAAAAGAAAGAAAGAGAGTCCTGGTATGGTGGGAGAATAGTCTGAAATGAAAGAAGGAAGAAAAATACCTTAGTCATAAGGCTCTAGGCCAAAATAGGGGAGGAGGGGGGAATATGATGGAGGACTAAGAATTGACGTTTAAACTCACCCGCTTGACGTCCTCATTCTGCTGGTGACTACTCAGTTGCTACTGTGTGTTGCTCTGGCCGCGGCCAAGGTTGCACGTCTAGTATTGTATCTGATGTGTGAAGACAGGTAAGCTGGAGAAAGGGCAGAAGGATGGGGGAGGGAGGGAACTACGGAGTTAGTAGGAGGAGGCCTATCGGTGGCGAGGTTGATGATAGAGAGGGGTTATCTGTGATTTGAGAATAATTCTCACTTCAATTTGTTTAGAAAATACACACAACGTTCATTTTATGTAAACGTTGTGTACTTTTGTGATAGTTCTTCCAATGTCACAAACCATTTTATATAGTGTTTTAAGCATAACTTATTATATCCAATTATTTTCTGTTTACTTCAATACTCCATATTTCTGCTCCATAAAGTGCTTTTGATATCACAAGTGCATTTAAAATATTGTTATGTAACTTGTATTAAACAACATGGTTGAAGATGTCTTAATATATATAGACAAAACTTGCCCCATTATTCCATTTTGTAACTTTGGGTTTTGATTTCTAATAAATCACAAATTATTGAAAAGGTGGACTTCCAGAAGATAATTCTTTCATGAGCTAAGATGAAAAACAGTCAGAAGATTACCATGTATGGATGGTGGTACAGATTAAACTTTAAATGACTTCACATTGATGGGAAAAGTAAATTGTCAAGAAATTACAGATGTTACATCTAAGTCTAAAGGAGCTTTCGATGGTGACTACTAGAGCCCAGATTTGTAAGTAAAAACAAAAATTAAAATAAACAAGCAAATGTGCAAAATGCAAAATAGATAATAACAAACTACTGGTTTTGTGAGAAATTTTAGCTTATTCTTGGCTTTAACTCAACTGCGCAGTGATGCCCAAAACGTTGGCAGGTGTAGAGTGCAGTACTCTCATGCAACGTGCAGCATCTACATTACGTTACCATCTGTCGTAGGAATTGTGAACAAAGTCAAACTTTCTTTTACATATGGATAGTGTATTGTTTCCTCTTCCTTTTGGTCGATACATCAACTCTATTGACCGTTTCCTTTGAGCAACTCGAAAGACGTGAATTTTAGCTGTGACAACCAATCTTGACAGGGGAATTTGTAAAGTGTGGGTTTGATGGGAGTATTTGTTTGCGTTTGAAGGACAGTTACAATAACTCCAATAATAGTTCATTAATAAGTGCTGTTGCTGTGGCAGAAATAAATTCCAAAAATGGAGATGACAGCAAGAGTGTGATATTGAGTTGCGTGCTTGTGCATCAAGTACCTATGCATTCCAGTGGGAAGGTATGTCTACTTAAATCGATCAGAGTAAGGTACTTCATCGTGTAGATTGAGAGTGTATTATACTACCTCAAAATTTTGTGTGAGCATCTACCAAGGTACAGTGGATCCAATATCACACATTTTACGCACCTAACCCATGCGGAGTAGCGGCTTCTTCCTGCATTATCGAATGGCATGCACTGTGACTGCTCCCGTGCCGAGGGGTTAACAATATACGGAGTCATCCTGAGAATTACTTGCAAGAAGCTCTTATGTTAGTCACTGCAGGATGTTTTATACAACAAAAATGTTTTCGCAATATTGCACGATGTCACAGGCAAATATAAAAACACCATAAATTTTCTTAATTTAACTGTTGTGATAGTTTCTTCATCAGACTGCATATTTCTGATTCAACAATATGATTCACAATCAAGATTTTTTAATTTAATGTCAAAGCTTATCAAGTTAAATTTTAGCTACCTTATGAGTTTCTGAAAACAATACTACTGAAATTTCATCTATCAGAGAAAGTGAGTTACGTAAGGAAATTCTTTCTAGAACCTTCAACCATATCATAATGCTGGATAATTTAAAGAAATTAAATTTTTCTAAAACAATCTTTGGAAAAATATTTCTGTGCAGAGATGGAGTCCAGGCAAAGTATGAAAAAAAGCAAAAATAAAACTGAACTCTGATACACACCAACTAGATTATTAAATGGTTCGAAGATTTCTGCAACACATCAGCTGATGGCAAATAAAACCAAACTCTGATGCACACCAACTAGATTATTAAATGGTCCAAGATTCCTGCAACACATCAGCTGGTGGCATTCAGCATCTTTCATATTTAAGGAATCTAACACAGTTTTCAGTTTACTAATATATTTGGCACATTATGGCAAAGTCGGTAAACATGAACCTCAAAAATGTTAAATTCCAATTTGTACTTCCACAAGTACTTCCTTTACTTGGAGACTAGATGACTCACGACGAGTCATGCCGGCTTATTCCTGCACATGTGTGTACATTCTGGTAGAACCATTATTATTTTACAGAATGTATTACTTATTATACATAATTCCTTTCTGTCTACTTCGATACTGCATATTTCTGCACCATAAAGTGCTCTTGATATCACAAGCGCATTCAAAATATTGTTATGTAACTTGTATTCAATATTTGAGGCGCCTAAAAGCAAAACGGATAAAGTCCACTTTTTACAAAAAATGAGATATTGGTAGAAATATATCGTTAAAAGATGTGTCTACTGAAGCATTAAATAATATACTGGCAAAAGCCATAAAATCTGTAAATATTTCCCCTTTAAAAACTCAGGTTAGATGCAAAAAGGATGAAGTCCACTGCGTTTTAAAAGCAAAACGGTAAAGTACGCTTCAACAAACCAGAACCTGACTTCTACGGCATGTGACAACAACATACAACATGGCTACCATTATGCTAAAGCTGCATGCTTTCTACTAGTGCTTTATTCGTAGTTTTATATCAGAGATTGGTTGCTTTCCAATTTTGAAAATGGAAGTATCACCTTCTGTAGTGTCTCCATAAAAGGCAAAAAAGAAAACAGTCACTCTCAGTGCAGAACTTGGACTTAACGAACATTAAGAAGATAAAGCTTTTCGCCGACGGATGTGGGGGGTTAAAATAAAAATAGAACAATGATAGCTATGCTCCAAAGATGGCTCCTGCAAGCACCAAGAGATGTAGAGGAGGTACAGTTAATTTTTCCAGTAAGAGGTCATTTCTTCATTCTCCTGATTGGTTATTCAGTCTCTGTGAAAAGAATTCAAGAAGAGAGAAGTAATCGAAGATCCACAAACCTACATTAACATCATTGAAAGATTTTCAACCATTCCTCAACCCGGGATTGACATGGATATATTTAACTGGAAACAAGAGGCAACAGAGCACATGAAACATATTCACAACAATGGCACTATAAATTTGCACCTTGCAAGCGCTACTTTTTCAGACGATCAAAAATGTCTCATCTCATGGTCCTTGTGGTGGATGGAGAGTCATTTTACTATCATAGAACTGGAACCTATAGATTCCTGATGAAAACTAAGAAGAATGTGTCGGCTATAAACCTTTCACCTGTTCGAAAGAATACTACTTCAGTCAACAAGAATAAAGTGTTGTATGTGAAAAGGCTCCTTGAATTGCACTTTGGCTCTGATTGGAAGTTGAGCCCATCACTGAAATTCTACGTTGACTTCTTTGACTCTTGGGAGAGTCGTCAGTCAGATGTCAACAAAAATGTTGATAATGAACTTTGCAATGCAACAGAGGAAGTTCCTGAACTGTGTGTTTAAATGTCTACCCAGGGCACCCTTAAACCATAGTGAAAGAAACATGGATATTATGTCTTCTTGTATTTTGTGCTTTTAATAAATAGTAGCAAAATGAGTAAAATCCATACTGCTAACATGCAAAATGAATAAAGTCCACTTTTAAAACAACAATAACAGTCTAAATACTACTACTACTACTACTACTACTACTACTACTACTACTACGAGTATTATTACTTGCACTAATAATCAGTTAATTTTTTTGTGATTTTATGCATATATTTCATAAGCAATAGCCTTAATGGAAGGTGGTAGTGGTTCTTTGCCATTTTCTCGAAAAGTGCTGGAGTGGACTTTATCCGTTTTGCTTTTAGGCGACCCATATGGCCTCTTCCTTTCTGAAGACCTTGTGCTTGATAAAGCGGCCAATCCTTTCATTTTAGAATGTCTTATTTGTTCCTTCCACATCCCATTCAATGTTATAATCTATTGACAACTTCCAGTTCTACACCTTCTCCCACCAGCGCCTTTCATTTTTCATTAATTTATTTCCTCTTTTACAAACAATTACTTTTGTTTTCTCGATATTAATTTTCAAATTTCATGTTCCGCAATATTCAGCAGTTTTCTTAACTGTTTTGCATACTGACTGTTATTAGTGAGAGCAGAAGGATGTCTGCGAAAACCAGGCCAGAAAATTCTTCATTGTTTAAGCATGAGCTTGTCCTATCCTCCTTTCCTTGACAATCCATTACATCACTGATAAAAAGTATAAACAATATTGGTGATAATTTACATCCCTGCTGAAGTCCAATATTCAAATTTGTCCTTCCTACCATTAAAACTTCCTTTACTTTAATCGAGGATATAACTTCTGCATATAGCTCTTCTATGGCTTTAATCATTTTACTTGACATTCCTATCCCAGCCAGCTTCACAAATACTGCCTCCTAACCAAATCAAAAGCTTTCTGAAGGTCCATTACTGCAATACTGTACATAATCTACTCCTTTTTCTCTTTATATATTTACTGATTATTGTTTTACTTATAAATGTATTATCTGTGGTTCTCATTAATTTCCTAAATCCTGACTGGCACACAGAGTATAGAGTAATCTTCTGCCCATTTCATAATTCTTTTTGCCAAAATCCTGAAGTAGATCTTACCGAGTGTATCCAACAAGGTAATACCCATATAGTTATTTGTGTTTGATCTTTCCCCCTTTCTTTTGTATATCGGATGTATTATTCCTTCTTGCCAAAAACTGGGAATTTTGTTAAATATTTTAGTTGTTATTTGTAGCACCCGACTGTTATTCCCTAGTTCTTTCCCGAATGCATACGTAATTCCACCGACAGCACCTAATTTTCCTCCCCTTCTTCAATGTGTGTAATACCTCATCCGTAGTTATTGTATCATCTAGTACAAGCAGAGTGAACTCCACATATCTCAGTATGCCAATATCAGTTTTCTTCCTTTCCCATGTATATTTACCCCTTAGCAACTCCTTGAATTACATTAGCTATTCCTCATTGCTTATGCTTACTTGTTTACTGCTTTTATACTCTTCTTTACAGATTATACTAATTCTTTCCCATACTTTCTTAGTTTTGTTCTCTTTATAAAATTTATTTAATAATTGTACCCCTTTTACCTGCCAGTTCTTTTTATTTTCGCTCAGTAAATTTTTGTATTCATCAAGAAGGGTATCCAGTCATAAAAACCCAACATGACAAATTCATCTCGCCGCATACCAGACCCTGTAGAGAAATGGGACAAGGGTTGGACAAACAAAATCTTTGTATTCCTTCCTCTTTTTACAGAAATCTGTCCGTAAGTCCTGAGATCCCTCATTTCTGTACACTATTGATGCCTTTATTACTTTTTTTTTTTTTTTTTTACATTCATCATTATACCGTTTTGTATATTTTCCCTTCTCTTTCTCACAACAATTCTTTTGCCAGCTACTGCTATTGATCTTTCAACCATTCTTATTTCTTCAGCAATGTTATTATTCTCTATCATATTCTCAATACTGAACTTCAAAATTTAAAAAGTTTTCCCCCTATAATAGCCCCTGAATTCATTTCTATGTTCCTCACGCCATTTGTACCTTATCAAATTTCTCTGTACATAGTTAAAATGTTTTTCTTTTGGTTTTCCTTCACCTCTCAGTAATTGAATAGCAACTGGGAAATCTATAATCACAAAGAATGGGTACTGTCCACCTAATCAATACTTTATTATATCTTGTTACTAAGCAGTACCGGTTTCGACCTTCACAGAGGTCATCTTCAGCTGGTCATAAGATCTAAAGTTAACTTAAAATAATTTTAAAAACATTACTAAATCTAATGAAGAATGTCACATGATGTGAGTGATAAGATTAAAATATACAATATATAAAATATACAATGATATGATTTATCTTCTGGTTTAAAAACAAGCGTCAAAATTCTATGACATGTATGTGTTACATAAATTTCTAGTGTACCGGTACTGTTTGTGAGTAGTAGATAATTTGGTGAAATACAATTTCAACAAGTAAAATGTTTATGGCGTTCTTGAAGTACACTTTGAAGTTCAGTCCATATTGGTGAATCGTTCTATACATTCATTGGTATGTTTATACTAAACATTCTGGAACATTCTATGATATGGATGTAATAAAATTTATCAAATAATACATTAAAATACGAAAAAATGTTCACATGATTCTTGTGGTACGTTTTGGAATTATATTAATTTTGTACATTCACAGATATGTTTGTACCAAGCATTCTAGAATATTCAACTATGTATGTTGATTTTCTTTTAAGTTCATATGATTAAGAATGTTAAATAATGAACATGAAAATATTATGGTGTATCATTAGTTTTCTCGGTACTAATCTCGTTAAAAGATATTGAGTAGGCGCAGATGCTCCCTCTTTGTAGTTTTGTTGTTGGACATTCAGTAATCTGCGAGAACAGAGAAGAATGAAGTATAAGAATTTTCTCAGTGGAATGTCTAATGAACGTGTGGAATAAGTGTTTACTTACATAATCCTGTTGACTGGTCGAATGTGTACTGTTAGGGAGCACGTCGTGTACTGCTCCGTGTACGTCTAGGGCTAGTACTTGCGGTAACGGAGAGGGGAAGTGGAGGGGCATGAGGGGTATTGATTGGGGAAGGTGAGGTAGAGTTGGTAGAGAGGGGAAGTGGAGGTTCAATAGGGGTAGCGATTGGGAGAGGTGGAGCATGGCTGGGCGTGTCTTCGGGAGGTTCCTTGATATATATTGGATTCTGTTTTTTAACTATTTTTATGTAGGTGTTTTTTAAAATCGGGATGACTGTATTAAAGAGGATATTAACTTTATCTGTAATTTCGTTCAAGTTATAATTTGGGTTTGCGTATTGATCTATAGTAATGTAAAATTCTTCCGTTATATTGAGCAGAGGGCCCTTGGGGATCATACTTAAAATCTGCATGTCGTTCTCAATATTTGTAAAATTATGCTTATAATCCTTGTTATGTTGAGCTATAGCCGAAAAGTGATTATGCTTTAAGGCGTTGATGTGTTCTTTGTAACGAATAAAGAAGTTTCTGCCAGTACGTCCGACATAGCTAGCCTCACAACTGTCGCATTTCATTCGATACACTCCTGAACAACTGTACCTATTATTATCATTGACAGATTTGGCGTTATGTAAGATTTTAGCACTGTTGTGTGTGGTTTTGTATGCTATTTTTAGATTGCGTTTTTTGAAAATATTGGTTATGGAATGAACATGGGTATTATTAAATGTAAAAAGTACGTATTCCTTCTTGGAGTCGTTAGTTCTGGTTAGTCTTGATTTGGGTTGATATTTTATCTTTTGAATGATTCTATTGACCATTTCTCTATTAAATCCATTTTGATGGGCTATATCGTAAATCATGTTTAATTCTTTTTTCAGCTCTTCTTGAGATAGAGGTATATTGAATGCTCTGTGTATCATACTGTGATAAGCTGCCTTTTTGTGAGCGTTAGGGTGGATGGAATCTTTCCTTATTGTATTGGAGGCTTGAGTAGGTTTTCTATATACTTGATATATCAAGTGATCGTGGTGTCTAGTGACAGATATATCTAAATAATTCAAGGTGCAATCATTTTCTTTTTCACAGGACAATCCTCACGTTGAAAATGTCTCTCATGAACTTAACAAAACAGACAAACACATATTTCACCCGCCTATAAAAAACTTAACTAACACGAACTTCAATGAAATAGAAGCCGATATATTGAGTAGAGGACCCAAACATAATTGGGGGAATACTTCAACCTTTCAAAACATCGCGACCGTCGTCACGGAAACTGAACACGCTCTGAACAAAATCCTGCATGACTTACGAGACGAAGTCCGATATGAAATAAAGAAAAAAACTTCCACAATACATTGACAAGATTAATAATAATAACAATAACGGAAATACCGTCAGTACTGCACATATAAAAAACTGAAAGACAAAATCAAGCAAAACAATTTAATAGTAACTGTTACCGTGTTTTAGCGGTAGTTAAGCATGAAAGAAGGTGCTGGGTGGTGAATAGGTCTCAAGCTACTAAAGAGAAATTAAATTTTAAAATTTAACAAGGTTATATTTTCTTTTCAAAATTAGGTAACAACAAATAGAACAGGTACTTAGTAGCCGAAATACAATTTGAAATGTACAATTACAGGGATTAAAGAATTTGGGCTTCGAGCCCTGAAAACACAATTCTTGAGCAACTAGCTCAACTTTACGATATACCAATTTCAACAAAAGGGGCAGAAGACCCCACTCAAACCCTGGAGCCCTTGCTCCAAATTACACAGCAAAGCCTCCTCGAGGCATACAACTCTCAGTTTTAGAAAAGAGCCACTCGCTCTTAAAGTTAAGCCTCTTCCAGGCCACACCAAACTCAACTTTCAAGTTGTCCTCAAAGGACATATACACAGGGGTAAAATACCCAACCTACTGAGGTCTATTAGGTGAGAAAAGATTAATACATGACCTCTAAAATACAACTTGAGAGGAGGCGAACTTGCACTCCTAATACACTTTGCTTTTAAAACCTAATCTGGCTCTGGGCCACTAACGCAAGGGCTAATCCCATACTACAGAGGTGACTTAGAGAAGAACACTTTACATTACATAAACGAAGAAAAGTTTGAGAAAATAAGTTCACCTCAAAACAAATGTGAGTGGGAGCTCGAGAGGGTTAGCACTCTCTATCCCAATATGTAACTTTACAAGAAAAAGAAGAAAAGAGTAGTTACATTTTAGGAAAAGGTTACATGATGGAAAACGCTTCGAACCCGCCGCGAGAGTTAAACTGCCGACCTAGCAAGAAAAGAAGATATTAATAGGCCATTACCTGGTAGTAGATCGCTGCCGAGGAAAGAGGCGCTTCCCGCCTCCTGCTATGTACTTAATACACTGAAAGATGGAACAGAAGTGGCCCGGAGACCCCAAAATCAGCAGTTTATATCCCCTCGCGGAAGATTCTAGGCGTTAGGGGAAATAAAACACCCTCCCACAAAATCTTTATTGGTTCGGGAAAAGAAACCCCTACATAGAGGAAAAAGAAACACATTATTGGTGGAAAATTAATTAAAGAAATTCGGGATTGGCTAGATCCAAACTAAGGGGAAAAAGAGGGGTATACAGCCAACTTAAACAATAACAGAAAGAAATTTAACAAGAAACAAACTTTTGAAATAAAAATTTCTCCAACAAAATAGTTCTTTGATTTCGCACTAGGTTGCACTATTGTAATTCTTCAGTAGTGTCCTCTAGAAGAGAAAGTTCACACTTCTTACTTCAAGCGAAACAAAAACACATCAAAAGTGACACAGTTCAAAAACTCAAAATTTTCCACGTGGTGACATCTTCTGAGAAAGTAGAGAATTAATAGAATAGATAAAGTTCAACCTTCCTCCAGAAGAGGAGTTTCAACTGGCGCAACTTTTAAATAAACAGAGTAGAGGTGTACCGCCCGGTACAGACCTCCCCCCCCCAAAAGTTCCTCCAAGGGGTAACACAGAAGAACATAAGCTTTGTTTCCAAAATAAGGTCCAAGTTTTGATGTTGATATTAAGATTAATTGCGGAAGCATTTATAAGATTTTAGTAATTTGGTTGGTTGCAATTTCAAAATTTTGTTGTTGCCGGTGCAGTAAAGTTTTTATGTTTGTAGAATTTGTATTTCTGAAGATAAACTTTTACTACTTAAAGGTGAAGAAAAATTTTGCAATGTCCGCCAAATATTGTTGTTAAATTCCCAAATGTAATTATTGCTTATGGTGACTGTCCATGTAGTTGATGTAGATTGAGTCGGATGGCCAGACCGGCCGTTGCAGCTTGCGTCCAACGGAGGCCGCTCGGACCCCTCAAGTACCCTGAGATACCGCTCGCCCGCACTATGAGGGGAGCAGAGGTGTTGAAGTACGCCGCGCCCGCGGTGAACAGATACAGGCTGCGGGCATGTAGCAGGTCGTGCGCCACACATCAGCCTTGGCCGGGAGGTGAGCTCCGGCTCGCCGTGCACATGTCGTCCTCGCTGGAGAGGAGGGGGCCCATCCCCCTCCCCAGTCGCTGCACGGCGCTGCGCGGCTGCGGGGGCGCTGAAACATTAAAGCTAGGCGGCAGAATTGTGTTGGACAATCATTTTCTTTGAGGGTACAGGCTTGTAGAGAGAGTGAGGGGCCAGCGGCGTGCAGATATTCATGGTATTCATTAAGCCACTGTGTAGAGTGGAGCAGGAGACGGGAGCGTGGTAATGGCCGTGGCAAAGACAGGATGGCAGTTTAATGGGTCGGGGCAGGTTTCACAAACATGCTTACATAAGAAACAAAATCCTATAGAAGGGGCAGAATGCCTTAAAAGTGAAACTCAAAAAAAAATATAACCTTCATATCCTTTCAAAATAATATGAAGCAAGTTAACACAGAAATTACACCGGTTTCACCTGGGACAGGTGAACCCTAAATATCCTCTCGGTGGCTGGATTACTTAGCAATAAGGTAACCGGCGTAAGAAAATCGAGAATGATACAAGGCCCATGAAATCTGGGGGCAAGCTTGCCCGCGGGAACAAAATTTTTGACCATAACCTGGTCACCTACCTTCAAGGTGGTGGGTCTCCGTCCACGATCATACCTTTCCCTAACCTTTTCATGAGACACTTTAAGATTAGCTTTAGCCTTCTTCCAAAGATCTTTAATGTTGTCCGGATCTATTGTCTCGGGCAGAATGTCATTCAGAGACCAGAGGTTAGAGAGCGGCGTGTTGGGAACGAACTTAAACATCAAAGAAGCTGGAGTAAATTTGTGAGATTCATGAACCGCCGAATTCAAAGCAAAAGCTAACCAATGCAGGGACGTGTCCCACCTACAATGATCTTCATGATGATAGGCAATAAGTGCGGACCTGAGATTGCGGTTAACCCGTTCAGCCAGAGATGGTTGAGGGTAATAAGCAGATGTAGTTACATGGACAAGTCAAAACAGAATTTACGAAACAGATTTGATGTAAAAGCTTTAGCATTATCAGATACAATGTATTGGCACGGACCAAAAGAAGCAAAAATAGAATTTAGGCAAGTAATGGTGGACTGAGCGGTAGCCAGCTTAGTCGGAAATAACCAGGAAAATCTTGTGAAACCATCTACACACACAAAGATGAACTTGTTGGCATTACCCTTTGACTGGGGGAAGGGTCCCACATAATCGATATACAGGCGTTCCATGGGGCGCGACGCTTGATGAGAAGACAAAAGGCCTACTTTAGTGGACATGGTGGGTTTACTGATCAAACAAGATTTACAAGCTTTTACAAGTTCTCGAATTTCACCGTCCATACCTTTCCATATGAACATTTCACGAATCTTTTCACGAGTTTTAAAGATTCCAAGATGCCCCCCCAATGGGGTCTCATGATAGTATTTGAAGATCATAGGTACAAGAACCGCTGGAACAACAACTTTCATCAACTTATCATGCCTCGAAGGGCAACATAGAACACCATTCCTCAGAACATAAGGGACAACATGTTCCCCAGAAGAAAGGGTTTCCATTATAGGAGCCAGCGTCGGATCTTCACGTTGGTATTTCTCAATATCCCTAAAAAGCATGGGAGCACCTGTTAAGATGGCATTAACACCAGATAGTATGGACTCGGAAGGTGATGAACTATCGACCGGTTCGTGGGTCTCGACGTCGTTATGAAACATACGGCTGAGTCCATCAGCAACAACATTTTCGGTACCTCTGATATGTCGTACATCAAATTGGAAGGCAGAAATACGGATGGCCCAACGGGCTATACGACCAGTACGACGCGGCCTACCTAAGACCCAGCTTAAGGCTTGATTATCTGTCTCCAGGTCGAATTTGACATGTTCCAGATAGAGACGGAACTTTTCTAAGGCGAATAAGACTGCCAACCCTTCGAGCTCATAGATGGAATACTTGGCTTCTTGAACCGATAGAGTCCTAGATGCATAGGCGATGGGACGCCTCCCTAGTTCAGTCTCTTGAAGAAGGACTGCAGCTACAGCTGACGACGACGCGTCCGTCTGGACGATGAATTTCTTCGAGAAATCAGGCATAGCAAGTACAGGGGCATTACAGAGAGCTAATTTAAGATCTTCGAAAGCGGCTTGTTGAGAAGGTCCCCACTCGAATTTGATGCCTTTCCTACGAAGAAGGTTTAAGGGCGCCGCTCTATTAGCGAAGTTAGGAATAAACTTCCTGAAGAAATTCACCATACCAATGAATCTAGCGATACCTTTGATGTCCTTAGGAGGTTTAAAATCACGGATGGCCTGTGTTCTAGAATGATCGACTGCTACACCATCAGGTGACACAATATGCCCTAGGAATGACATAGAGGGCTTAGCAAAGGCAACCTTGGACAACTTAACAGTTAACCCAGCCTTACGAAGGCGATTGAGAACTTCTCGCAAATGATCTAGATGTTCTTCAAAGGTTTCGGAAAATACGACGACATCATCCAAGTAGTGATATAAGTACTCAAATTTGATGTCGGAAAAGACCCTATCTAGTAGCCTAGTGAGCACAGCTGCCCCCGTGGGGAGCCCGAAAGGCACGCGGTTGTATTCATATAAATTCCAGTCCGTGGCAAACGCTGTAAGATGTTTAGACTCTTCGGCAAGGGGAATTTGATTATAGGCCTGATTCAAGTCCAAGATGGTGAAGAACTTGGCCTTACGAAACCATGAAAAGCAAGAATGAAGGTCGGGAAGGGGCACAGATTGCAACACCACCTTCCGATTGAGAGCCCTGTAATCAATGACAGGCCTGAAGCCTCCTTGGGGTTTCGGGACTAGAAAAATAGGCGAAGAATACGCTGACTTAGAGGGCCTAATAATACCATCCTTCAACATCTGATCGATGATTTCTTTCAGAGCCTTCATTTTAGGTGGAGATAGCCTATACGGTGGAAAACGGACAGGAATTGAATCCGTGACCTCAATTTTGTATTCAATAAGGTCAGTAACACCAAGAGTATCAGAGAACACCTCGGGAAACGACTGACACAGTTTCCGAATACTATCAGCCTGCTCCTCAGGTAGATGTCTAAGGTCTAACAACATCTCATCCTGGGTAGGCGAAATAGATGAACATGATACAGAATTACACTTTAACAAGGGAATTCTACAATTGGACGCAAATTTGAATATGCACGACCTACCCTGGAGATCGAGCACAAGACCAGTGTGAGAAATGAAGTCCGCTCCCAATATGATGGGGCAAGACAAACGCTTGGCCACAAACAATTTGATCTTCCATGTAAATTTAAAAACCCGAATTTTGACATGTATGGAACCTAGAATTTCTAATGGAGATGAATTAGCCGAAACATATTGAACAGGAGAAGAGACATAGTCAGGGATTTTACAAACAGATTTCAATTTAGAATACCAATCAGCCGAAGTAATGGAACAAACACTGCCTGAATCTAAGAGAGCTGTTATAGGCTCGTTATTTAACTCAATCTTAAGAAAAGGAACAGGTGCGGGGGTATCCGCCGCAATCCTAAGACACTCTTTAGGGCATTCAAAAGATGAATTTGAAGGCTGGTCGTTCTCTGCATTTACAACCTGTTTACTAGGGGCTAAGTCACGGGAAGATGGATTAGTCGGCTCAGCCGACGCCACTAGTCACTTTTTATTATTGGAATAGCTGGAATTTGCACCAGAAGTTGAGCAGGAGGGGGTGCTATTTGAGTTTGGGCAATTCTTGGCGATATGTGAGAAGGCCCCACACTTAAAACAGCCTTGTGATGACCCTACTCCATTCCTTGTCCCACTTGACTTGATCAGAGGACACTTATTCCGCAGATGGTCAGGCGACCCACAAGCATAACATTTACGGGGATTGACTGGTCGGCGAGGTGGAGGCCGAGTGTTACTAAAGGAAGGCGGGGGTTCTTTCGCCACACGCAAGGAATCGGCATACCTAACTCCTTCCGCAGAGACGGCTAATGCTTCCAGTTCAGAGAAGGTTTGCGGGCACGCCGCGAAACACAAATATGACCTGTAGGGTGGTGAAATCCCTTCAACAATAGCTTGCACGATCTGATCCTCAGGGAAGTGGAGAGCAAACACCCTAGTATAAAACTTAATATCTTGGATGAAGTCTGCCAGGTTTTCATCCAAGCGCTGTACCCGATAATAGTATTTCTGAATAAGGGAGGACCTGGCCCTAGCCGGGATGAAGTTAGCTAGCAAATGGGCGTGGAAATCCTCAATAGAAGATTGCTCGGCAATGGCTCTAACTATTTTGTCAGATAGAACACCAATAGCATAAGGATAGATAATTTGCAAAATTTGACATGGGGAAAGAGAAAACACAAGGGCATGATCCTGAAATTCCACTAGAAATCTTAAAAATGAAATTACGTCACTGGTGGTGTTGACGGAAAACTTAGAGATACCTCTAAGCAACATTGCCAATGGATGAGGCAAGCTGCTGAACCCAGGTGACATAGTCGTTAAAGGTTTCAAGGGCAAGGAAGTTAATTCAGAGCGGATGTTACTCAATGACGCACGGCGTTCAGATTCGTTGTTCGATGGGGCAGAGATAGTTTGAGCAGCAACGGTTATCCTATTGACTTCTCCCTGAGGAGGCTCTTCCTCGTTACCTACATTCACCGTGGCGGGTTGATCAGTTTTGGGAGGAGCTTCGCCGGTTAGCAATTGAGTGACCTTATTAGACAATTCAGAAATAGTTTCAAGGAGCGTATTAGCTTGCTTCCTCTGAACGTCATTCACCTTTAGAGACAATAGATCATTAACTCTATTTGCAAAGTGATACAGCCTGCCTTGCACACGCTTAATTTGATTAGGAGATGGATCGTTTTCATCAAAAAAGCTGACTACCGATGCTAGCCCAGTAATATTCTCGACAATCGTGGAAAGAGAGTCGTCAATTTCTTTCTCTCCCAAATTGGGGATGGAAATGGGCAAATCAAGGGACTCTCTAAGCTTGTTAGTGTCTATTGCAACCGTGCCTCCAGATTGAACGTTTCTGATAGTTAACTCATATATCAACTCCTCTTTGCGCAAGTAGTTAAGGAGGAGAACATCGCGAGGGCCGGGCATGATGACAGAACAATTTTGAAAAACTCAAAAAATTCCAGCAACTGAGAAAATTGTTAGAGTTCGAATCAAAGCAATGTTTAGCCGTCAAAAGGGGCTAAATTGAGACCCATTCAACCACGCTCTGCTACCACTTGTTACCGTGTTTTAGCGGTAGTTAAGCATGAAAGAAGGTGCTGGGTGGTGAATAGGTCTCAAGCTACTAAAGAGAAATTAAATTTTAAAATTTAACAAGGTTATATTTTCTTTTCAAAATTAGGTAACAACAAATAGAACAGGTACTTAGTAGCCGAAATACAATTTGAAATGTACAATTACAGGGATTAAAGAATTTGGGCTTCGAGCCCTGAAAACACAATTCTTGAGCAACTAGCTCAACTTTACGATATACCAATTTCAACAAAAGGGGCAGAAGACCCCACTCAAACCCTGGAGCCCTTGCTCCAAATTACACAGCAAAGCCTCCTCGAGGCATACAACTCTCAGTTTTAGAAAAGAGCCACTCGCTCTTAAAGTTAAGCCTCTTCCAGGCCACACCAAACTCAACTTTCAAGTTGTCCTCAAAGGACATATACACAGGGGTAAAATACCCAACCTACTGAGGTCTATTAGGTGAGAAAAGATTAATACATGACCTCTAAAATACAACTTGAGAGGAGGCGAACTTGCACTCCTAATACACTTTGCTTTTAAAACCTAATCTGGCTCTGGGCCACTAACGCAAGGGCTAATCCCATACTACAGAGGTGACTTAGAGAAGAACACTTTACATTACATAAACGAAGAAAAGTTTGAGAAAATAAGTTCACCTCAAAACAAATGTGAGTGGGAGCTCGAGAGGGTTAGCACTCTCTATCCCAATATGTAACTTTACAAGAAAAAGAAGAAAAGAGTAGTTACATTTTAGGAAAAGGTTACATGATGGAAAACGCTTCGAACCCGCCGCGAGAGTTAAACTGCCGACCTAGCAAGAAAAGAAGATATTAATAGGCCATTACCTGGTAGTAGATCGCTGCCGAGGAAAGAGGCGCTTCCCGCCTCCTGCTATGTACTTAATACACTGAAAGATGGAACAGAAGTGGCCCGGAGACCCCAAAATCAGCAGTTTATATCCCCTCGCGGAAGATTCTAGGCGTTAGGGGAAATAAAACACCCTCCCACAAAATCTTTATTGGTTCGGGAAAAGAAACCCCTACATAGAGGAAAAAGAAACACATTATTGGTGGAAAATTAATTAAAGAAATTCGGGATTGGCTAGATCCAAACTAAGGGGAAAAAGAGGGGTATACAGCCAACTTAAACAATAACAGAAAGAAATTTAACAAGAAACAAACTTTTGAAATAAAAATTTCTCCAACAAAATAGTTCTTTGATTTCGCACTAGGTTGCACTATTGTAATTCTTCAGTAGTGTCCTCTAGAAGAGAAAGTTCACACTTCTTACTTCAAGCGAAACAAAAACACATCAAAAGTGACACAGTTCAAAAACTCAAAATTTTCCACGTGGTGACATCTTCTGAGAAAGTAGAGAATTAATAGAATAGATAAAGTTCAACCTTCCTCCAGAAGAGGAGTTTCAACTGGCGCAACTTTTAAATAAACAGAGTAGAGGTGTACCGCCCGGTACAGTAACAAAAGTAGATAAAGGCAACACTACTGTCATAATAGACAAAAATGAGTACATAACCAAAACCAAACAGTGTTTCCAAGATAGTACTTTTCAAATTAAACATAAAGACCCCACCACTAATATCCAAAAAAATCTGAAAATTTTGTTGAAGAATACTCACTTTCTTTTAAACCAACAAGAAATTGCAAAGTTAACTATAATGAACCCTAAACTACTGACCGCAAAAGCATTCCCGAAAATTCATAAAGAAAATGTACCTATGAGACCTATCATAAACTATAGATCTAGCCCAACTTACAAACTGTCGCAGTTTATTCAAACATTCCTGAAAAGGCATTACACACTTTTAGCCAAGAAAACAATACGAAATTCTATAGAATTTTGCAACATTACCAAAAAACTAGAAATCAAGCAGTACCATAGTCTAGCATCACACGATATAACGAACATGTACCCTAACATACCTACGCAAAAAACAATAAAATTAATCGAAAATAATTTAAAAAAGCACAGTAACTTAAGCATCCTAGAAATAGAAGAGTTCATGATTTTACTCGAATTCGCCATTAACAATAATTATTTCAAATTCCATAACACTGTTTACCAACAACAAGGTCTTCCTATGGGATCTCCTGCTTCAGGTATACTGGCAGAAATCTACATTGATCATTTAGAGCACCAAGAAATAAGCAAAATTGAGAACATATTTTTCTGGTGCAGATTTGTAGATGACGTTTTTGTTGTTATAGACAATAGATTCACCAATGAGACAAATATTTTAGAACAGTTAAATAAAATAGACCCACATATAAAATTCACAGTAGAACAAGAAAATGATTGCACCTTGAATTATTTAGATATATCTGTCACTAGACACCACAATCACTTGATATATCAAGTATATAGAAAACCTACTCAAACCTCCAATACAATAAGGAAAGATTCCATCCACCCTAACGCTCACAAAAAGGCAGCTTATCACAGTATGATACACAGAGCATTCAATATACCTCTATCTCAAGAAGAGCTGAAAAAAGAATTAAACACGATTTACGATATAGCCCATCAAAATGGATTTAATAGAGAAATGGTCAATAGAATCATTCAAAAGATAAAATATCAACCCAAATCAAGACTAACCAGAACTAACGACTCCAAGAAGGAATACGTACTTTTTACATTTAATAATACCCATGTTCATTCCATAACCAATATTTTCAAAAAACGCAATCTAAAAATAGCATACAAAACCACACACAACAGTGCTAAAATCTTACATAACGCCAAATCTGTCAATGATAATAATAGGTACAGTTGTTCAGGAGTGTATCGAATGAAATGCGACAGTTGTGAGGCTAGCTATGTCGGACGTACTGGCAGAAACTTCTTTATTCGTTACAAAGAACACATCAACGCCTTAAAGCATAATCATTTTTCGGCTATAGCTCAACATAACGAGGATTATAAGCATAATTTTACAAATATTGAGAACGACATGCAGATTTTAAGTATGATCCCCAAGGGCCCTCTGCTCAATATAACGGAAGAATTTTACATTACTATAGATCAATACGCAAACCCAAATTATAACTTGAACAAAATTACAGATAAAGTTAATATCCTCTTTAATACAGTCATCCCGATTTTAAAAAACACCTACATAAAAATAGTTAAAAAACAGAATCCAATATATATCAAGGAACCTCCCGAAGACACGCCCAGCCATGCTCCACCTCCCCCAATCGCTACCCCTATTGAACCTCCACTTCCCCTCTCTACCAACTCTACCTCACCTTCCCCAATCAATACCCCTCATGCCCCTCCACTTCCCCTCTCCGTTACCGCAAGTACTAGCCCTAGACGTACACGGAGCAGTACACGACGTGCTCCCTAACAGTACACATTCGACCAGTCAACAGGATTATGTAAGTAAACACTTATTCCACACGTTCATTAGACATTCCACTGAGAAAATTCTTATACTTCATTCTTCTCTGTTCTCGCAGATTACTGAATGTCCAACAACAAAACTACAAGGAGGGAGCATCTGCGCCTACTCAATATCTTTTAACGAGATTAGTACCAAGAAAACTAATGATACACCATAATATTTTCATGTTCATTATTTAACATTCTTAATCATATGAACTTAAAAGAAAAACAACATACATAGTTGAATATTCTAGAATGCTTGGTACAAACATATCTGTGAATGTACAAAATTAATAAAATTCCAAAACGTACCACAAGAATCATGTGAACATTTTTTCGTATTTTAATGTATTATTTGATAAATTTTATTACATCCATATCATAGAATGTTCCAGAATGTTTAGTATAAACATACCAATGAATGTATAGAACGATTCACCAATATGGACTGAACTTCAAAGTGTACTTCAAGAACGCCATAAACATTTTACTTGTTGAAATTGTATTTCACCAAATTATCTACTACTCACAAACAGTACCGGTACACTAGAAATTTATGTAACACATACATGTCATAGAATTTTGACGCTTGTTTTTAAACCAGAAGATACATCATATCATTGTATATTTTATATATTGTATATTTTAATCTTATCACTCACATCATGTGACATTCTTCATTAGATTTAGTAATGTTTTTAAAATTATTTTAAGTTAACTTTAGATCTTATGACCAGCTGAAGATGACCTCTGTGAAGGTCGAAACCGGTACTGCTTAGTAACAAGATATAATAAAGTATTGATTAGGTGGACAGTACCCATTCTTTGTGATTATAGATACTAAGTATCAATACGGACATGAAACTGATAGATTACAACTGGGAAATGACGAGACACTGTCCAATTTTTTTACCCGAATGTCTTTAACTTAAGTTAGAGCCTCCCGAGGTGCTAACACTAAGTCTATAACACTCCCTTCTGAATCGACAATGTAAGTTTCCCAATTCATCCCCCAACCAGCCACCATTTCAAAATATATTATTCATCTATCGTGCATCTTTCCAGTGATTCCTCTCCATTCTTGCTGCACTCTTTGTCTTTACTTCTCCATCCTTCTATTAATATTTCATCATTTCTCTCTTGTATAATGGATTAATTTCACCCACCCTTGCATTGAAAACTCCCATTATAATATAATTCCTGGTTATTCATTCCTTAATTTAAGCTGGTTTACTATATGATCTTCATAGAAGTTTTTTTCTCAAAAGGTGACCCCGATGGATGGTTGCAGCCGAAACCTATGAAAAAATCCCTCCTACTCTTGATTTCCTTTATTTCTTTTCACCCAAATTATTTCCTCAAATCTTGATTCCCACAGCTCTTCCACATTACATATTTAATCTTTTATGATCACTGATATCTGCTATATCTTGCTGGAATCCTACAATATGAGCTTCAGTGGAATAAACTTTCCTAAACCCAAACTGCCTTCTATCAAACCAGCTATTAATTTTGCAAACATGTCTAATATAATCAGAAATAATGATTTCCCAAAGCTTACATGCAATGCACGTCAAACTGACTGGCCTGTAATTTTCAGCTTTATGTCTATCACACTTTCCTTTATACACAGGGACTACTATAGCAACTCTCAATTCATTTGGTATAGCTCCTTCATGCAAACAATAATCAAATAAGTACTTAAGATATGGTACTATATCCCAAACCACTGTCTTTAGTATATCCTCAGAAATCTTATAAATTCCAGCTGCTTCTCTAGTTTTCAACTTCTGTATCTTACTGTAAATGCCAGTGTGATCATAGGTAAATTTTAATACTTCTTTATAGTATTAGTCACCTCCTCTATCTGGACATTATCCTTGTAACCAACAATGTTTACACATGGCTGACTGAAAACTTCTGCCTTTTGAAGATCCTCACATGCACACTCCCCTTGCTTTGTGTATCCTAACATCACAAAATAAGAAGCTCTCACTCGAAAACAATTGGTCTAAGCGCAGGGTAATGGAGACTCCAATTTTCGGAGAAACCACACCTTTCAAGACGTTAAAATCTATAAATAAATTCCTCCACTTATCTAGTGATGTCCCTGAAACTGCTGGTGATAAACTTAGAAAAGTAAGGCCTGTTCTTGATTTACTTTCAGATAGATTTCAAAAGGTCTATGTGCTTGGAGAAAAGGTGTCTATAGATGAAAGTCTGATGAAGTTCAAGGGTAGGCTTTCATACATACAATATAAACCATCAAAGAGAGCCAGGTTTGGTATCAAAATATATAAGGTGTGTGCATCTGATAATGGGTACTGTTGGGAACTTCAAAATTTATACTGGGAAGGAGAATGGCAAGGAAGTACCTACAGTGGGATTACTTTCAAGTGAAAAAGTAGTTATGGAAATATATGGAGAGCTTTTGGATTGCTGGAGAACGCTGTTCATGGACAACTGGTACAGTTCACCAACATTATTCAGAAATCTACTGGATGATAAGACTTATGTTGTTGGTACAGTGAGACCAAATAGGAAGTTCATGTCCAAGGAACTCAGCAGCACAAAGCTGAAAAAGGGGGAACTCACCTTCGTTTCCAGTAATGGGGTTTTGGCTGTGAAATGGGTAGACAGAAAGGTGGTACACATGCTCTCTACACAACATAGCAAGTCAGATTACCTTGAAGTGGTAAAGTATGATGGCAAGAAGTAGTTCAGACCCAATCTTGTTGACTACAACTGTGGAATGGGTGGTGTTGATTCCCATGACCTGAGACTTGCATCATTCACCTTGATGAGGCAGTATGTAAAAGGATACAAAAATTTATACTTCTACATACCAGACATGACACTTCTGAATTCCAACATCATTCATCGCCTCCTCAACCCTGACAAGAAGTGAGTAGGCTTTACCAGCTTCCGGATCAATTTGGCCGAACAGCTGTTGGCAAGTGTGACCTTGCCTGAGTATCCAAAATGAGGAAACCCAAGCCCTGTGGATACACCACTGAGACTTCCGGGGAGGCGATGGGGACACTTTCCAACCAAAATACCCCCAACAACAAAGAAGGTTATCCCATCACGGAGATGCAAAGTCTGTGTGACACAGGGTCTGAGGAAGGAATCTTCATATGAATGCCACCGGTGCAAGGTAGTGCTGCACGTAGATGACTGTTTTATGATCTACCGTACACAAAGACTTTACAAAGTACATCTGACAGTAATTTGGATATTTCCTCTCATTAACCCGTAGAGCGGGGCTTGCTGCTCCAGCCGCACTTCAAACTCTGCGCTAGGGTGGGCGATGCGGCTCCGGAGGTGCGAGTGTTTTTATTTTTTTCTTATCTTCAATATTAGGCGCGAGCCTTGAAACTTTCCTCACATGCTTTGGAAGGTGCTGCCATCTCTATTATTTTTTTGAACTACGTAGTAAGAATGGTATTGCGACAGGGAATCCCCTTTCTGTTTCATTCGTATTTGTTCAGTGCAAAAATCGCTTAAGCGCCGCATCACATTCAGCCCGTGCATTCGTCAGTAGGCCGCATGACTGGCCCTGCGCTGTACTAAGTTCGCGATAAATAGAGGCTTCAGTGTGTTCCTTTTGCGTTTTTGAAATGTGTTAGAGTTTTATTTTGTTTTATATCGTATTACAGTATGTTTAAAAGGGCAAGGGATATTCCAAGTGATTGTACCATTCGTGATATCCTTGAAAATAGAGAAGATGAAAGTTGTAGTGACTTCAGCTCAGAAAGTGACGATGAATCTCCGTTATTAGTAAATATTCCGGGAAGTAGCTTTTCTAGTAGTGTTCCAAGACCGGTTCAATCGGTGCGGAGTTCGAGTTCCAGTAAAAGCAGTGAAACTGAATCTGCGAATGACGGTAATCCTGCTGCTGTACAGGGTGAATGGGATGTGCGGGGTTGTAAGCGAGCAAGATTTCCAATAAATTACAATGCTGGAATCCAGGGTGAACTTTTACATAAGAAACAGCCCGAAGAAATTTACGAATTTTTTATAGATGACGGACTTTGTGATCTTATTGCACAGCAAACAAATCTGTATGCTCAGCAAACAATTACCTCGAATTCGTTGATGGCAAAAGTGAAAAGAAGAAGTTGTGAGAGAGACTGGGTACCCACTAACAAAAATGAAATAAAACTTTTTTTTTGGAATCTTATTACTGCAGGATATTGTTCAGAAGCCGAAATTAGTCCATTACTTTTCTCGTAATAAACTGTTAGCTACTCCTGTATTTTATGAAATTATGTCTGAGAAACGATTTTTCCTTTTACTTAAATTTTTGCATTTTGCGGACAATGAAACGTATAATAGACAGGTTCACCCCAAATTGTATAAAGTAAAGCCAGTTCTAGATGACCTATTATCAAAATTCAGAACCGCATATACTCCAGATGATCGCCTATCTATCAATGAGAGACTGTTATTGTGGAAAGGTAGACTGGGATGGAAGGTATACATACCAAAGAAACGGTCGCGCTTTGGTATGGAATCTTATAAGTTATGTGAAGCAATATATGGGTATGTGTGGAACCTCCTATGGTATACGGGGAAGGAAACTGATCTGGTAAACGAAGTTTGTGGAATAGATATTTCCGAGTACACTAAGCCTTCCAAAGTTGTATTTACACTGGCTGAAGGTCTGCTAAATAAAGGTTATCTAATAGCTGTGGATAATTACTACAGTAGTCCGGAGCTATTTGACCTGCTCCATGACCTTCAGACAGATGATGTAGGCACCGTAAAACCAAACAGAAAAAATCTCCCAAAAGATGTTATGGGGAAGAAACTAAAAAAGGGGGGAGTTGCGTTTGCTTATCGTAACAAACTCATTGCTCTCAAGTGGAGAGACAAGAGGGATGTATGTATGCTACGTAGCATACATGATGCCAAAATGCGCACTGTGAAAAACAGGAAAGGGGACACAGTAGAAGAGCCTGTCATGTGTATAGATTACAATGACTCAATGGGTGGGGTCGATTTATCTGATCGGTGTATGGTCCCGTACAGTACAGCCCGAAAGCGAATCAAGAAATTCTACCAAAAGATTTTCAGGTACTTGTTGGACATAACAATGTTCAATTCCTTCGTTATTTATCAAAAACATGGAGGAAAATTCACTCACTTACAATTTCGTATGCACGTTATCCAGAAGCTTTTTGACAAGTATGATAAATCAACCCCTGCTGAAGCCCAGCCAGTCAGATCAGTAGTGTCACTGTCAAATGACCCTTTGGATCAATTCTCGGGAAGGCACTTCCCGGATTTCAATGCCCCCTCAAAGACGAAACCCATTGCAAGCAAGAGATGTGTTGTTTGCAATGCAAATAATAAAAGAAAGGAGACACAGCACTGCTGCAAAATCTGCGATGTAGCACTGTGCCCGGTTCCTTGTTTCGGAGTGTACCACACCGCTAAAGTGTGAAATGAGAGGCGTCCACTGCACGTGTATTGTGAATATTGTTCCTAATTGTGTAAATTCGTGTATGTGCGTGTGTGTAGACAGTGACGGCGATTGGGGGATAAAGAAATTAGAAACAAAATGGTAGGACCTACATTTGAACTGTGAATTTAATTTCTTTTTTATACGACTAAAATACAATAAAAATGTTATTTTTCCCCAAAATGTGGAGGAACACTACCGCTAACCGCTCCCCCCCCCCCATTGTCACCGCCACTGCGTGTGTGGATATATAGCGAAAATCTCTGAGTGAAATTAGTGACTCGGCAGTTTTATATCCAGAACAAGAGAAGAAAGTAGATATTCGGTGAGTACATTTTTCTCTGATCATTTTTATATTCTTCAATAGTGTAATAATAGTACAGTATAACAATATATTATAGTGCTTGTGGGACTACAATGACAGTTTGATTCGTACATGTTTACTGCTTATGTACAAGTTTCGGAAAGTAACTATTACAATGCCCATAAGAGAAAAAACGGGAAATATGAGACTTATACGTTTGTTGCACTAAAAAACGTCGTGTTTAAAAATCATTCTTTATCGTGAATATGCGGTGCAGTATCAAAATTAATGTGTCTTATTGTCACAAAATACAAGTAATATTAGATAGATACATGTCGGGTTGCATAAATCCAAGTATTTAAAAAAAAAAAAAATGATGAAAACACCTCCCCACCGTAGTGTGTAAAGAGGAAGAGCTCGCTCCCCACTTAACGGGTTAAGTTGCTGTAAAACAAGCTTTTTGTGTCTGTGATAATATCATGTAAAGTAATGAAAATAAATGGCAGTGAAGTACCTACAGTGGGATTACTTTCAAGCTTAGCAGTAATAAGTTCAATTAAATGGTATGTGAATGGGTTAATGAAATATCTGAAAATAATTTTTTCTGAGTCTATAATTCCAATAATTGCCAACTATTATGATTAAAAATTCAACAAGCATCACATTAGTAATCGTTCACATGCATCTTACAAATTCTCCCACCCCTCTCTCCCTTCGCTACCCCTCCCTTTCACCTTACCACTTCCTCTCATTGCCTCGAGCCACAACCTCCACCAAGCTCTTAAAACATTGCCAGCTATTAACTGCCGCACTCAGATTGGAACATCAATTACATTCGTTTTTCTTCATCCATCTTTCTATTAGCTTTTCCAACTCCTGTTTTTTAGTCTCTTTATACATATCCTATCACATGCATCGTTCAGTGGGTTGATCAATATAACTTTATATTTCCACAAAACAACTAGGATATTCGTTAAAGAAAACCTCCCTCGCTTAGCAATAATAGGACATCATTATGTTCGATAAAAATAGAAGAACAGTACTTTATAAGGGAATATTATTTTTGGAAAAAATGAGATAATATATGGGTGGACAGGAGGAGGAGGAGGACATAACATCTTACCTTAATGCCTGGTCATTCTTTACACACCCTGCTTCAATTTTTTCCCTGCATTTTGTTTCTTAACATCATGCCTACCAAACTTATGTTAGATGGGATTCTTAGCTGTCTCACAGGCACATACAGATTTTGTCTAATTATTCCTTCCTTCTGGGAACTTAGTTTCGACACAGAAGGCTTACTGAAAATCCTTGAAGAGCTGACAAATATAAATGTTATATTCAAAGAAATAATTCATAATTGTCTGACTTTGAAAATTTGATCAATTGTGGATCTGTTTGGTTGAAAACTACACTGACAGTCACCCAAAATCCACACAGCAAGCGGTATCAGTCTCCCAGCCAAAATTTTGATGAATGTCTTGCACACCACACTCAGCAATACAATGCCTTTGTAGTTACCAAATCATGTCTTCTTATGTATGAGGCTGATTATAGTGGTATCTGTTCATGTTCCTGAACATTGCAGATTAGCTGATGCATACAACTAACTAGATGGTTCCTTCCATTCTTCAACATTTGTGTGGTGATATCATCTATCCCTGGGGCTTTGTTATTTCTGGGATTTTTTAGCAGCTCTCACTTCTTGTATCATTAAGGTTTCCTCATTACTGTCCTCCAGTTGGTCTTCACTTACTTCTCCATCCAATTCCATTCCACATGGACTGAGTAATTCCTTAAAATGTTCTGTCCACCCATATCTCATTTTTTCCCATGAACAATATTCTCTTATAAAGTACTGTTCTTGGTTGAAAGACTTTCCTTACATTTTTCTCTCCCAAACAGACATTCCTAACTTCGTTTTTCCTATCTTGCTCCTTAAGTTCTGCAATCCAATTCCTGTCATTAGCCCCTTTTCTTCTGCCTACAGTTTCCATCAGCCTCCATTCTCTTCCATTTATATTCCTCCACATTAGCTCTTGCTTACCTGTCAAGAATTCTCTCTCTCATCCTTCATTTCTCTTCTTTACTTCCTTCCTATACTGAATGTCAAGCCATCCAGCTTCTTGTGTCCCTTCAATATAAAGAACCTCCCAAGTTACCTTATGCAACATTTTGTTAATGATCTTCCACTTCCTACCAACATCTGCCTTTTGCCAACTCAGGCATCTTTCTTGAAATTGGGTATCCATCTTCATCTTTGTTTGGATTTTCTCTGGTATTCTTTTATCCCTTTTAAACTTTCCAATATCATATCTAGAAGGTGCATCTCTTCTTTCAGCCCTATATGTAGCAAATGCCTTTCAGTACCCAACATGAATTATGTAGTGATCTGAGTCAAAATCTGTAAGAGATGCCTCAGACGTTCTGGAAGCAGAGAGTTGCCATAGCAATGTATGTATCAATTTCTCCTGTTGGTTGTACATCCTCCCTGGTTTTATAACTGCATGCTCTTACAAATAACACAAGTCATGAAAATATTTCTCCCATCTGCCTCTTATTTTTATTCACCTGGTGTTGTCAATATTCATCTTGTCATCGTCATCCTTTATAATCTTAGGTCCAAGTAGATAGGCAACCAGGAATTCCATTTAAATTTTGAACAAAGGAGAGATGAAGGTATGCAATAAATAAAGATGATGTCAAACAAGGCAGAATTTATACTGAATTTGTTTTGTGAAACTTGAGTTACTAATAGCACTAAATGAAATGTGTACTTGCTGGCAGCATGAAGTTGACTGATGACAAGGTCTTGGAATATGTTATTTACTTTCAGTTAAACAAACAAAAGTGACAAAACAATTCACAGTTGATGTTCCTTGTCGGCAATTTAACATTTTTTACAGAATTTAGAAATTATGTTCCAGTTGGATTATAACAGATGTGATGCAAGGAAAGAATTATCTTGTGTGTCATCTTTGGGAATTTTATGAACAATACAAACTTACATGTATAGCAAATCTCTACCAATAGATACTATACCATCATATGGTCTTCAGCTGTCCTACTGTATATTACTCTTTATCATGAAGACATTATACAAACTCACAGGTACCATGGCTATAAGTATCCAACGTAGTGCAGAATCATATTTTACAAGGGGCCAGAAATGTCTAAAAATAAAAATACTGCACTTACCCTTAATTATAAGCTATAAATTTCATGTAATATCATTTACTTGTCAATTTATACTTGTAAAGCACTTACCCTTTTCAGTTTTAAAGATGAAATGAGATATAGTAGGTTTCAATGTATGAAGCAAAACAGACTTGTGGTATAACTACAAGGAGCATTGTTGCTTCTTTTAAAATATTCCGTGTCATCCATCTGAAAAAGAATTAAAATAAGAATGAAGTGACTTCATACATATATATTTTTTTTTTACAATTGGCTTTACGTCATACCAACACAGAGAGGTCTTATGGCGACGATGGGACAGGAAAGGGCTAAGAGGGGGAAGGAAGCGGCCATGGCCTTAATTAAGGCATAGCCCCAGTATTTGTCTGGTGTGATAATAAGAAACCATGAAAAACCATTTTCAGGGCTGCCAACATTGGGGTTCGAACCCTCTATTTCCCAAATGCAAGCTCACAGCTGCGCGTCCCTAACCGCACCGCTAACTCACTTTTAAGATCACAGACATACATGAAATTACTTCACAAATAGAAAAGTGCACCTGACCATTTGTGGCACAACTGTGACAAGAAATGTGTATTGAGGATGCCCACAAGACTCTGCTTGTAGCCCGGGTCTCTGGAACATACTCTATGATGATATTCTTAAACAGAAGCTTCCCGATAATTGTTCGCTAACTGCTTATGCAGATGATGCATTACTACTAGTTAGGGGTAGAACAACAAATACATTAACATCTGCAGCAAATGAAGCACTCGACATACTCGACCAAGAAAAGGAAATTTGAGACACCAGTGATTAAACTAGACTGCCAAAAATTAGATATTGTAGATAGCATGACATATCTAGGAATAATCTTAGACAGCAAACTTTTATTTAGACCGCACTTTCAACATTTGGAAACAAAAGCAGCCAAATTGTATAAGAGCCTAACAATGGTAGCACAACCCACCTGGGGACTAAACTCGGAAATTTTGAAGATTATATATCGTGGAGCTGTTGAACCAATGATGCTTTATTGTGTCACTGCTTTCGAACATGTTCTGCATAAAAAAATGGGCCCAACAGAAATTGTCTCAAATTCAAAGAGGTTTCGTGTTACGCATCACACGCGCTTACCGTACAATATCGACAGACGCCACCCTTATTATTTCTGGTATAGAACCTCTGCATCTCACAGGACTCAGCATGTCAACTTCTGTCAACTGTAAGAAGAACAGAATACATCCGCGGGATTTGGAAGGAGTGGAACTTGAACTTCCTGCACATCATACTGCCGCCGGACATCCAGCAGATTATATGAGCTCTGTATTTGACCAACCATGTACCAGAGATCACAGCCATTCAATATACACAGATGGTTCTTGCATTTCCAGCAGCGGAACACTAGTGGGCTGCGCCTTCGTGGTATATGAGGGTGAAGACGAAGTTCATTCGGAGAAAATAAAACTAAAGGAATACCATTCCGTGTTTCAAGCCGAGCTGCTTGCAATATTGAAAGCAGTCGAGTGGTGCATAAACAAAAATACGTGTGGGACTATTCTTAGTGACTCACAAGCGGCGCTGAACTCCAAAAAAGATAAATACAACTTACACAATTTGGCAGTACTTGTAAGAGAGAATATATCAAAGTACATATCATATATGTTTCGGTTGGGTGCGAGATCATTCCGCAATAAAAGGGAATGAAAGAGCTGACCAATTGGCCAAAGAAGCTTGTAATTCTAACTTGTCAGAGAGTTATACTAAATGCCCAATTTCTTTTGTCAAAAGAACCGTAAAGGATGAAATGCTCTCTAGCTGGAATGAACTGTGGTTAGCAAGTAAAAATGGCTCAGTAACCAAAGACTTGTTTTTTCCAAATGTATATAGTAGCTGGGATGTAAATATACAGGGTGTTAGGTGTATACGTGCAGATATTAAGCTAGTCGGCTAAGAAAAATACATCTCATAATATATGCTATGTACTTTTTACCTTGTCCTATTAGTTTGCCCATAACTGAGCCAAATATTTCAGGACCTAATGTGTTTTGAACGGCCGTAGCAGGATACGCCGGTGATGTCATTCTCTCCACGCGTAGCGGAAGTACAGTAGCCGAGTATAGGGCTTGTTGAACCTGTTTCTTATCGCAGGCCAACACATGTTGTTGTGCACTTCCCCTAAAGGCTTGGCAAGTAGAAGAGGATGACTCACGTGCCAGGTCACTTGCTGTACTCGAAAACCGGTGTAGGGTACTCTGTGTGAAAAGTACACAGAATCCTTACAGCGACGTCGAAGATCCGTACAAGCACATACGTGCGAATCAAGTGTTGTGTATTTGTGTGCGATTTTTAAGACGTCAATGGCATTTCTCAGTGATCCAAGCTGACAAAATTAAAGGAAATGGTTAATAAGTAAATGAAATATGGGCGCAACATTTCTGTGCTGTTATTGCGACAGTCTACGATGAATTTCTGACAATAGACAATGCGGGTTGTCTATGCTTATTCATAAACTTTTTAGGTCATTGAAAGGACGGTGGACACTGAAAGAAAAGGCTATAAGTATTCAGTGAAATTGTTATTAATGAGGCAAATTTCAAAAACCGTAGTTGCATCCATCGTGAACATTGCTCGAAGGAAAAAGACCTACTGTGGAATTGCCGCCGGGCATTTCTAATAGAAGGCTTATTCTTCTTTTTCCTAATCTGTTTACCCTCCAGGGTTGGTTTTTCATGGGACTCAGCAAGGGATCCCACCTCTACCGCCTCAAGGGTGCGTGAGACATTGGATCGGGGATACAACTGGGGAGAATGACCAGTACCTCACCCAGGCGGCCTCACCTGCTATGCTGAACAGGGGCCTTGCGGGGGTATGGGAAGATTGGAAAGGATAGACAAGGAAGAGGGAAGGAAGCGGCCGTGGCCTTAAGTTAGGTACCATCCCGGCATTTGCCTGGAGAAGGGGGTACTATGGGAAACAACTTTCAGGATGGCTGAGGTGGGAATCGGACCACCTCTACTCATTTGACCTCCCGAGGCTAAGTGGACCCCGTTCCAGCCCTCGTACCACTTTTCAAATTTCTTGTCAGAGCTGGAAATCGAACCCAAGCTTCGGGGGTGGCAGCTAATCACACTAACCACTGCGCACCACAGAGGCGGACGGAAGGCTTATTACTGAACAGTAAGTACCGATAGGTAAAATGATGACTGTAATGGACCCGTTTAATTAGAACTTCCGTAAAAATAATATTACTACTACTACTACTACTACTACTATCTTTACGTTCCACTAACTAATTTTCACGGTTTTCGGAGACGCTGAAATGCCAGAATTTTTTTATCGCAGTATTTTTTAATGCAAATAAATCTACAGACACGAGACACGTATTTGAGCACCTTCAAATACCACCGGACTGAGCCAAGACCAAGCCTCCCAAGTTGGGTTCAGAAGGCCAGCACTTTACGCAGTGCTGCACCAATCATCTTGCCGGGCTGAGTGGCTCAGACGGTTGAGGCACTGGCCTTCTGACTCCAGTCTTGACAAGGTGCTCAAATACGTCAGCCTTGTGTCAGTAGATTTACTGGTACGTGAAGAACTCCTATGGTACTAAATTCCTGCAAATCCGCGTCTCCGAAAACCGTGAAAAGTAGTTAGTGGGACGTAAAGCCAATGACATTATTATCATCATCTTACCTGCACAGTTCATAGGGGTATCTTACCTGGAGTTCCTCATAGGTACGTTATTAGAGCTTTCAGAGGACGCTCCGTTTCGACTACGCCGAAACATGTGGTTTTTACACGATGGTCCACCACCTGATATAAGCCGCTTACTGCGTGATCATTTGGATCAGTCCTTTGGTCTATGGCGAATAGGACGACATGGACCCATCAATTGGCCTGCCAGATCTCCAATGGATATTACGGAAGACTGGATTCGGAGAAGTGATTTTCTTTTGTTAGTTGCTTTACGTCGCACCAACACAGAGAGGTCTTATGGCGACAATCGGACAAGAAAGGCCTAGGAATGGTAAGAAAGTGGTCGTGCCCTTAATTAAGGTTCAACCCCCGCAATGCCTGGTGTGAACTTGGGAAACCACGGAAAACCATCTTCAGGGCTGCCGACATTTGGGTTCGAAGCCCCAATCTCCCGGATGCGAGGTCACAGCTGTGCGCTCCTAACCGCATGGCCAACTCGCCGGGTACGGAGAAGTGAAGCCTGCAGAGTAGTCCAGGGAGGTCACTTGAACAATTGCTACGTGTTTCACATTGGTATGTCAGATGTTACACCATTTCTGCAGCGTATTGAGTTGGGAGTTCAGTTCTCAATCGATGTAGTATTTTGAGTCTCGATAGTTCGATATTCTCATAAATCCGAGCAGAAAAATTGAAGTACCGGTAACAAAAATTATAAATCTAGAGTTTCGGTTCGCGATTGCCTTGTACGTGGCGCAAGCTGAACACAACACACGGAAGACGTGCTTGTTAAAACGCTAGATATTGACCTTGAACACAGCATGGCAGTTCTTCATTCTACACTGTACTGGTTTGGGTACATTGCGTGTGTGTGTCTGTTGATGTGCATGTTTGATGTTTATACACAAAACCTGTTTGTCACACTTTGTCCTCTAGTGCTAACCACAATACGAAGATACACCTGACTCATCGCAAAGAGACCTGGTTCTGGTCTTACACATACTATCCTGTAGTAAACTACTGCGAGCGATGTAGGCACGGGTGAAGTACATTTCATCTTGTTTCCTCCTACACCACGCATATTTTACTATTTTCTTCCCTGCCTTTCAGCTCCTAATGACTTGTTAATAATAATACCGGTAATGTTATTTGCTTTACGTCCCACTAACTACTCTTACTGTTTCTGGAGGCGCTGAGGTGCTGTAATTTAGTCCCGCAGGAGTTCTTTTTACGCGCCAGTAAATCTACCGACACGAGGCTGACTTATTTGAGCATCTTCGAATACTATCGGACTGAGCCAAGATCGAGCCTGCCAAGTTGGGGTCAGAAGGCCAGCGCCTCAACCGTCTGAGCCACTCTGCCCGGCAGCAAAAAATATTATTATTATTATTATTATTATTATTACCGGGCGAGTTGGCCGTGCGGTTAGAGACGCATGGCTGAGAGCTTGCATCCCGGAGATAATGGGTTCGAATCCCTCTGTCGGCAGCTTTAAAGATGATTTTCCGTGGTTTTTCATGTTCACACCAGGCAAATGCTAGGGCTGTACCTTAATTAAGGCCACGGCCGCCTCCTTCCAACTCCTAGGCCTTTGCTATCCCATCGTCCTATAAGACCTATCTGTATCGGTGCGTCGCACCGACACAGATAGGTTTTATGGCGACAGATATAACTAAGGACTAGGATCGGGAAGGAAGCAACCGTGGTCTTAATTAAGGTACAGCCCTAGCATTTGCCTGGTGTGAACATGAAAAACCACGATAAATCATCTTTAAAGCTGCCGACAGAGGGATTCGAAGCCAGTACATCCCGAATATTGGATACTGTTCAAACTTTAGCGACTGCTACTATCAAGCTCGGTGATGATTTAAGAGTGGATTTCTGCCGCTGGTTAATTGATCAAGCACTCAATCCAGAATTTCTGTCAAGTGTATTAGTGACACATGAGGCAATTTTTATAGAAGGAGTGTTTAATATTTAGTATACCAAGGCAACCTCTAGCACCGGCTCTCAATTAATATCTGGATGGATGCAGTGTGAAGTCTGTCTCTTTGACCAATCGTCTTTTATTAGCGTTATTTTGCTTTACGTCCCACATACTATTTATACCGTTTTCTGAGACGCTGAGGTGACGAAATTTTATATCGCAGGAGTTCATTTACGTGCCAGTATTTCTACGACACGAGACTGACGTATGTGTGCCCCATCAAATATCATCAGATTGAGCCAAGATTGAACCTGCCAAGTTGGAGGTCGGAAGATAAGGACCTCAACGGTCTCAGACACTCAGACCGGTACCAATCACCTTACTTCCATAAATTTGATCGGTGTAGCTTTCCTTATGGTGACGATGGGACGGGAAAAGGCTAGTATCGGAAAGGAAGCGATCGTGGCATTCATGACGTTACAGCCCCAGCATTTGCCTGGTGTGAACATGGAAAACCACGGTAAACCACCTTTAGGGCTGCCGACAGAGGGGTTGGAACCCACTATATCCCACTCATGAGCTGTGGAATATCCCCATTCAATAGGACAAGGCAGTTTCCAGCACCGGTTCTAATTAATATCAGGATGGGTGTAGTTGGAGGTCGGTTACATCTTTTTATTAATGTTATCTTGCTCCTGTACAGTAGATACAGTACGTTACTGGAGCTTTCAGAGGACGTGTCGCTTCGACTACGCCGAACCACGTGGATTTTACACGATGGTGCAGACATTTCCTCAACGGTAGACAGGACGATGTGGAACTATCAATTGGCCAGCCCTTATTCCAGAGGATTGTTATGCCTGGGGGGACATGAGAAACAAAGTATACCGAACTGAGGTAACCACTTCGGATGACCTCCGTGAACGTATGTTTAAGCCCCAGAGGATATTCTGAACCACAGTGGTGTCTTGGCTCGAATGACAAGTTGCTTTACGTCGCACCGACACAGATAGGTATTATAGCGATGACGGGGCAGGTAAGGGTTAGGAGTGGGAAGGAAGCAACCATGGCCTTAATTAAGGTACAGCCCCAGCATTTGCCTCGTGTGAAAATGGGAAACCACGGAAAACCATCTTCAGGGCTACCGACAGTGGGGTACGAACCGACTATCTCCCGAATACTGGATACTGGTAGCACTTAAGCGACTGCAGCTATCGAGCTCGGTGTACCAGTAAATATACCAACACGAGGCTGACGTATTTGAGCACCTTCAAATACCACTGCACGGGGCCAGGTTCGAACATGCGAAGTTGGAGTCAAAAGGCTGGCACCTCAACCGTTTTAGCCACTCAACCAGGCAGGAAGCACGAAATGTAGGTACGTTTAATTTACTTAGTTGTACAATATGTCCATTTTTCGTTTGAAACAAAACGTTCGATGTGCTTCGATAATTCAATTCTGATTCTACTCATATGGATATCCTATGCCATGCATTTGTTCGTTGGCGCAAGGAACTGTCTTCCTTCTTCTACCTTTACGCAATGCACAACGGGGATCGTACCGCATTTCACGTCCCGGCGTGCGTATCCCAACCAATAATTATATCACACGCTCGTACAGGTCGCGCACCGACACAGGTTTTCAGGTCATTTCCATACTCACTAGACCACAGGGCTGACGACCACAGATATCCCTATCCCCTAAAGGACGTAACAGCAAATTAACCAGTATTAACGCTGAGAATTCAATACATCTCCAGGGTCCGAAACCGATAACTAGTGTTGTCTGAAACCCCTAAGACGGAAACTAAATACTAACAACAACAAACCAGTCTGGCGATAATGTAACGTAACATGTTGTAGACTGGTAGCCTTCAGCTGTTACCGTAGGTCAGTTGCTCGTAAACATAAAACCAGTTTGGCAAGTATATTACGTAACATCTCGTGGCATTGAATAGGGAGCGGTCAGCTGTCACAGTAGTACATTTGCTCTTAAACATAAACAGAACAGAAACCAGTTTGGCAGGGATGGCGCGTGACTTGCCTGTTATCAAAGGAAAGCTATTCATTCACAAGAACAAGGCATACTACCTATTCTGAAAACATCGTACCCCTTTGCTCTCGAAAATAACTTCCGAGGATTACTAAAAGTTTGATATATAGTGGTTCGTCACATCGTTCTCTATTGCTACAATAAATATCTGCACGTATACACCTAACACCCTGTATAGTGTGCAACTTCAATTTAACTCAAGTGCTATCAGGTCATGGTGAATTCAATGCTTACTTCGAGCGATTCAAAATTCCAACACAAAATGGCTCACTGTGCTTCTGCACTGAAGACATTCAAACTGTAGAACACATTCTGTTCAACTGTCCTGCTTTTGAGAGAACACGTTTTGAACTCAAGATGCATTTGTTAACTTGCAGTTGCTATTTTGAAAAACCACTAAATTTTATATTTTATAAAAAATGCTGCAGTCTCAATTTTCAAAATTTATTGACTATGTATTTAAACATATGTAATTTGATACTGTCTGCTTATTAGCTGTTTAAGATATGTATTGTATATATTATGATCTGGTATTTTTAAATATTAGTACAGTACTCTTAGTATTAAGGATTGTATAAATATCATACTTTTATTTTTCCATTTCTGTTCATGTCTATTTTGCTGTTTACGTATTTTGAATTTTATCAGAGAAATTGTATATTTCGTATAAACTACAATCCTAACATACCTTATGGTAAAATAGGGTTCACAGCACTTTGGAGATTAAATAAATAATAAATAAATAATAAATATTGGATTTCAGAAAGAGATTAAAAAAGAAATCCTGGAGAGAAAAGGAAGGAACATAGCTCAATGAATATTTGAGTTGAAAAGGAAAGAATGGAAGAAAAAAGGAAATTAAGTTTTGTCAGACTTGAAACCTTGTGCGAGTGAAAAGAGAAAGGCAAATGAGTATCGTTTTGTACAAGTCACGTGAAGTCAAGTAGATCCTAAGGGAGGTTATACAGATTTAAAGAACTCTCAATGTAAAAGGTTAAATTCCTAGCAAGGAATCAGTTTTCAGATGACCAAATGAGTTGGTAAGCGGTCAGGGTTGGTTGGTTTAAACCACATAACCTAATGAATTATGACCCACAGCCTGGAGAATCCTCTTGCAAATGGAAATCCCCATTCCATGGGAAACCCTGTCTGAATATGAATTCCCATTCCAAGAGAAATCTCCTTGCAAATGCTGTTGCAGGCTGTGAAGCAAGGTGTTGGTGCACTTTAAGAAGTTTAGTGGCAGAATGTAGCGCTGTTAACGGAGCGGTTATTTACGGAGTGGAGGCTCCGGGCGCTTTCAATCGGTGCCTCCGGAGAACCTCCGATTGAATTACAAGTGCGTAGTTTAAACTTGGTACGGGAGAAATGAACGAGCATTTGTACAGGAATTTATAACTTGTCGCTATTAATGTGAGAAACTACGCCCCTCCGTTAATACTTTAGTTATTTGGCGATATTACAGATAGTATTCTTACGTACAAACATAATAATTATGTAACAGAACGTCCGATTGAATTACAAGCGTGTAGTCTGAACTTGGTACGGGAGAAATGAACGAGCATTTTCACAGGAATTTATAACTTGTCACTATTATCGTGAGAAACTAGGCCCCTCAGTTTATACCGGTACCCTTATTATTGGACGCTATTACAGTAGCATTCTTACGTACAAACATTGAATGACCGAGCTCGATAGCTGCAGTCGCTTAAGTGCGGCCAGTGTCCAGTATTTGGGAGATAGTAGGTTCGAACCCCAATGTCGGCAGCCCTGAAAATGGTTTTCCGTGGTTTCCCATTTTCACACTAGGCACATGCTGGGGCTGTACCTTAATTAAGGCCATGGCCGCTTCCTTCCCACACCCAGCCCTTCCCTGTTCCATCATCACCACAAGACCTATCTGTGTCGGTGCGACGTAAAACTAGAAAAAACATTGAATGACAAGTGCGTAGTGTGAACTTCATACGGGAGGAATGAACGAGCATTTTCACAGGAATTTATAACTTGTCGCTATTATTGCGTGAAACTACACCCTTTCATTAACTTTTTAAAAAATGCTATATGTTCGCGGCGTCTACCTTTGAAGATCTTTTGCCTCTACTCGCACCATGTGTGAGGAAACCTGCGTGTATTATGTAAATGGCGGTAGTGTAAAGCGTTGAATGTGAGGAAAGGAACGTTAAGGATGACACAAACACCCAGTCCCCAGACCAGGGATATTAATAATTTAAATAAAAAACCCTGACCCTGCCAGGAATCAAACCCGGGGCCGCCGGGTGACTGGCGGACGCGTTACCACCTACACCGCAAAGCCGGTGTTTACGAGTTATTTGTGCCATGTTTTACAGCGCAGCACTTACAGACTTGAACCGCTTGAACTCCTCTGTTCGCTCGTAAATAATAATCCCTTACTTCTGCATGTCTTTCGCGTTTTTTGACATATGTCCAGAAATTAAAGGCGACTTCAAATTTAACTTGAAACTACTGTATTCTAGCGCCAATATAATGGGAATATTTCCATAATAATGACAATAATAATGAACGAAGTGTACTGTGTAAGTTCTGCACAGGCAGGGCCTGCACTTTTCTAAGAAACAACTGAGCCTATTTAGATATATTGTTTTTTATATCTACAGGGTTTATACCTACAGGTATATGGGGTATGTATTACATGTCAATATAATTGCATTTTCTTGATAACAAATGAGAGGATGCATTAATTATTTTGAATGACTATAAGTTCTTTGTTAAGGGTATCGTATGGAATATCGGTGATATAGATTTTTTTGTGCATGTAGGTAACGATTTTTATAGGGCGCCTACATTCATGGACGTAAGTTTGAAATTACAGCCCACTACGTCCTTACACTCGGGGCTACTGTTGCGAATAGGAGGCGGCCCACCGGTTAACCTCCGGAGCTCCGTAACTGCTTTGCCTCCGTCGGTAGTACCGGAGATCACAGGAGGAGCGCTGTAATTGTATTATCCGATTCAATCAACAGGAGGTCCGCCTCATCTTCACAGAATGTACACGTGTTCCTTGTTGGGCTTTCATCTGACCAAGTGAAAAAGTATTCAAGAAAAGAAGTGAGGGCCAAATGCAAACTATGTGGTTGTGAAATAGAGGGACAAGTCCCCAGAATGAGAAATCATTCAACAAAATATGCACAAATGAAACTTGAAGGCAGTGAAGAAGACGCAGGTAAGAAATTGAATGAATTTTCAATTTTAGTTTAAGAATATATAGAAATACTTAACAGAATCAAAATACTAATAATTGCTTCTGCAATTTCCAGTGATGTATTCAATAAATTTACAGTGGAACCACAATATCTCAAATCACCTTGGGAACTAAATTTTATTTCGAGTTATCAAAATTTTGAGATATAGAGAATACCATTTTTGATCAATTATAGCACATAATTGAATCATATGTATCTATGGGCTTATACTGAACACATTATTTTTACAGTATTTAAAAATATATGAGGGTCGAGTCATAAGTCATGGCAACTAGTTTTTTCTCACGAACAAGAGACAACACGGAAAATCTAAGATATGCATTTGGAAATATAGGGCAAGTACTTAGGCACTGTGGCTGAAGACAAATTCTGCCTTCAGGAGATTCTCATAGGAAAGTGACAGTCAAAAATAAGGGTAGGATTTTCCTCCTGTTCAATACTACAAAAAAATGTGAAATAATTAAAACGTCACATTTTTATTGTCAATTTTTTATAGTACTGAACAGGTGGAAAATCCTAGCCTTATTTTTGACTGTAAATCTCGTTACAATACGGACCAATAATGAAATTTTTGACATTAAATAAGGAATGTGACAGAACACAGGCCATTGGTAAACATTGTTTTATTATGGTATAGACACCAAATGCGCAAGACTACGTACAAAGGACAGGTCTCCACTGGTTACAGACCTTCGAAATAATCACCCAAAGTTTCCACTGTGCGATGCCAGCAGTGGGGCAGGCGTTGAATACCATTCGCTGCATGTGTATCGCTCACGTGCGACACCTCTCTCCGAAATGCTGTTACGATGTTCTCTTTGTTAGCAAACCGTTGTCCACGTAATGGCTTCTTGACTTTGGGGATTAGAGCATGGTCACATTGGCTCAGTTCAGGCAAATAAGGCGGGTGTGGAAGAACTTCCCATCCCCACCGCTGTAAGCGACGCTAAACGATGGCTGTTGTGTGAGCTGTCGCGTTATCGTGTAGGATTATAGCGTTGTCCAAAAGATCTGGATGTTTGGTTCGCACTGCACGACACAATTGGTACAACAAAAAGGAATTGTAATAAACTGCATTGACAGCGTGCCCCTCACGCACTGGATGACACACAAGAACACCTTGAACATCATATGCCAGGATTTCCATAACCTTATTGGGCAACTGTTCTATAGGGCATGGCATGTACACCTAATGCTTCCGCAGCTATGCATGGAATTGACGTGCATTTCTGCCGCGGAGAGCTGCCATTTTAATATACGATCATTGCTCCTGTTTGCTGACTTCCATTTTGTGACGCTCTCGCTCACACGCTGAACTTAGGGTCATGCTTAGACCCGCACTGTTTTTTACATACACCATCTAGTGGCATCATATGCAAGTACATACCGTACGTTTCCAAATGAATATCATAGATTTTCCATGTTGTTTCCTGTTTGTGAGAAAAAAAATAGTTGCCATGACTTATGACTCAACCTACGTACAAACTCTATTTTATGGTGTCACTTTAATTATAACCTTTATTATAGTAACTTTTTAAAAGACAGGATACAGTACGAGTACATATAGTAGTGAAACAAGAAACATTACTTCCGTTAACACCTTTGGAAGAAATCAGTTATTCTCCTGTGTTTGTTACTGTTAACCTTTCCTCCCTTCACGTTGAAATTTCTCGTCAGTACCACGCAGCCGAGATTCGTAAATGGAGCTTGTCATCTGTGACTTCGGGGGTTGTTTTCATATGTCACCGGTAATTCATTCACACCCAAGAAACAGTGAGGCAACACTGATTTTCCGATTACTAGAAGTTTACAATTTTATTCAAGAAAGAATTTACTTACTAGAAGTTTTTTGGTTCCCGTCATATTAGCCCCCAGTATCATTGTAACCCTTTCTTTACTTATTAAATGTTTCTCACAAATCACAAATGCCATATTGCAAGAACCACACAGCTCCTTCAAGGCAACAGACATACTGTGTATGTCAACTCAATGAGTGACCAATTCTCCAGTTTCTTTGTAATTCTTGTGTGCGAAGACTGGCTGAAATGCTAGCAGTATCGACCATGACTACATTATCGAATGCCATCGCGCTCAACCATTGTAGGAAAGAATGAACTTTATTTTCGTCAGTATAGGCGCTATTAAATTTAATACTCTTGCAAGCACTGTCAAAAGAAGAATTAATATACTTTGCACTAAAATATGCATGGATATCAAATTTGAATGCAAGAAATTAAGATGAAAGAAGGTAACCATTTCATTTAAAGACCTAGGGCCTAGTCTTTTACTGAAATACAATTAAGAGATGAAAGTATATGATTTTCCACCTGTTCAATACAAATTCAAATGTGATATACACTGAAATGTCACATTTTATTCATAAATATTAGGGACCGGTTTTGGCATATTTATGCCATCATCAGCCTAAAGTTAGATACACAAGGACACAAGTAAATTACACATGTCAATACACAAATAAACTTTTTAACATATTGGCATTTCATAATAGCGTTGATATATACAAAAATTTTAATGTATAAAAACTATCAAATATACCTCTTATAAAATTGACGATAAGCTCAAAATACCTAAAGATCAGCCATTATATAAAACAGTTCGCAACATGTTAGCGTATTACCCCTACCGAAATCCACGCCCTCCCGACCCCTACTCGCCTCTGCCTGCAACTTCTCTCCCTCCACCTACATGACACGCCCCAATTCCGCGCTAGTACTTGCGGCTTGCTGCCTGACACATCGCTCGCTAGTATCCCGCATTAGTTCCTCTTTAGCCTTCTGCTGGTATGTGGTGCATGAGGTGAGTTTCTATTTCAAAATTGTTTATTTTCTTTCGCGTTGTTTTTACGTTATATTGATACAGTTTTCAATCTTTTTTTTAGGTCAGTTTTGAAACAAGATCTCTAGAATTGCATTTCACCACCTGATGACATAGTGTTTTGTGAACTCATACTCGTCAAACTACGGCCTCAGCCACTCACATGTTCTTTGTACTTCTGAGATTTAGAAACTTAAAACAATCTGGCAAACTGACAACTAAGCTACCGCTATATTTCAAGCAAGATTTATTTGATTCTTAAAGCCGCTCAATTTAACTTGGCTTACCGCCTATATCCTAATGAGGAACTATTTTTAACAAACATTAAATAACGAACAGCTATTCTCTCTTACAACGTAACAATACTGGACATTATTACTAATTTTATTTACATGAGTATTTTTACGTGATAGAACGTCTTAAATTTTAATACTATAGGAATGTCAATACCCCAAATTTTATTAGGTGTATAAGCTGTTCAGACAGAAGTGTTTTAAAAGACATCTTTTGTTATTTTACACACAATTGTAACACAAAACATCACCAGGTAATAGATATCACAGAATTGTAAATAGATCATTTTACCTTTATCGTCAATTTTATAAGAGGTATATTTGAGAGTTTTCATACATTAAAAATTTTGCAATACCAATATAATGGTCCGTTATTGGACATTATAAATTTTCCAGCTAACTCATTCTTGGTTGCCTGCGTTTCGCCCTCGTGCGCCTAGTTAGGCTCGTCAGTTGGGACTTAGCACACCACCCAAGACGCAAGGCCAGTGCATACCGTGGAGGCCACTGCATAGGCTATTTGAAGCCACCAGCAGTGCCAATGGCCTTGCGACGATGGGATAGGAAAGGCCTAGGAGTTGGAAGGAAGCGGCCGTGGCCTTAAGGTACAGCCCCAACATTTACCTCGTCTAACAATGGGAAACCACGGAAAACCATCTTCGGGGCTGCCGACAGTGGGATTCAAACCCACTATCTCCCTGATGCAAGCTCACAGCCGCGTGCCCCTGATTATTATTTTTATTATTTATATCCTAACAACCAAAGTAAAAATATCCGGGCATTAAATAATTATGATCATCAGAGATGCAAGGGTGTTTGAAAAACTGTTCCTATGGAGTTACTGTCAGTGCTGATCAAACACTTAAATGCCATATATTGGGGCGGGATTACATCGTGCACATTTTTTCACAATTAAATTACAGTTGTTTTCCTTGATTCGGAAAAGCCAGTATAGCCAGAATGCTTAACCATAGAAACATCTTAATCAGTACCAAAAAAAATTGGAAGCGACTTCTCAGTGCGCAACAATGCAAGCCACACCTCCTGGAAGATGAACACATGTGACTTTGCCTTGGTTACTTCTTCTTCATCCTCAGGGTTGGCCAAAATCTACACCCAAATGTTACCCGTTTCCTTTCCCACCAGGAATTCTTGTGATCACGAGGGTACAGGTCAATCCATACAAACCTTCACAATTTTAATCACATAACTTGTAAACCAATAATAGCCAACATGTGCAATCTGCTCTGAATGACTCGCACACAACTGTGGGAGATTCTGCAGAGCTATTGTTTCCGTGCCTGATCATTTCAATTAAATTCCGCACTGAATGCACTTTGTATGCTTGCAAGCCAGATTCCTTTGCAATCCTCTGACATGTGCCATATGAGTAGCCTTCCTCCAGGCTCAATCAACACAATGATTTATTTGGTGAGTTCAGTAAGCATTTTCAATCATCACAATCTTGACTCATTGCAGGTCTGTGTTTTCCACTCTCGCTGCGGAACAAGCCGGCTGTCTCCAGCTTTCTCACCATCGATGCAATACGGATGTAGATGGAGCAAGTTCACGCCAGGTAGCGCTCGTGTAGTACCGGGTAAGCTCAAGGAGATCTTTTTATATTTCTCCCTGTCAGCTGCAAGGAATGTATACATTGTGACAGAGTTTTCTACGCAAAAGCCGTATATCTTCTCTAATTTTACTCCAAGACTATATTAATTAACTGTATAGGCATATCCCCTAGTATATTATGGACGATTTTCAGCGCTTAAACGTTAAACAGCTGCAAAATGAGCTACGGACCAGAGGCACTAAAACTAGTGGGCGGAAGGAAGAATTAGTAAAGCGGTAATTACAAAATTTTAACATGCTTTATTATCCAAATAATGAATAGGAGGCAGCATGCCTTCTCCTGAAGATTACAATTACAGAGAAACCTTGTTAGTGCATTCCTCATTAACATATTTTCCTGGTTAGCACATCGTAAATTCGAAGACCTGATACTCATCGTATTAAATCTATATAAAAATACCTCACCTATTGCGTTGCTAATTTTCGCTATTACCGCTTAGTACGACCATATTTTCCCTAGCCCTGAACATGTTATTTGTCATCCCTTGTGAAACAAACGTGATTTCCAACTCGGGTAAGATCCGTCGCCACAGTTGCATGAATACGGAAAAAGGCCTTAAATTCTTGAACGTATTCTTGCTATTACTGCTTACTACGCGTTCGATCACATCTTTCCTAGCCCTGAAAAAGTTATTTGTCATCCCTCGTGAAAGAAACTTGATTTACAACTCGGGTAAGAGCCGTTGCCACAGTTGCATGATTACAGAAAAAGTGAGCCTATTTGTGCTTGTCTTCTTTCAGAAGTTAGAAATTTATTTTGTGTTGAGTGGTACAGTGAAGTCTCTTTGCATGATACGGTAGCCTGTATCTGGATTATGAATATAATAGTGTAAAACTGACTGGCGTGGCGCATATTTGTCTTGTGATGACCTAGTTATGGATACGGAAAAAGCAAAATTCCTTTCTAATGAAGACAACATTAACATCTTTCAGAAAGCGGACTGGCACGCACATCTTTAAGTGCCCAGAGGTCGCGAATGTTGAACTCACACCTTCGAGTTTCAACTCGATCGATTTGACTCGGTCGAAATTTTCAAAATGGCGGCCAACTGATGAGCCCAACCTAGCATACGGGGGCGAAACGCTGGCAACCAGGAATGAGTTAGCTGGAAGATTTATAATGTCCAATAATGGACCATTTATTTTGGTATTAAAACAATGTTTTATAACCCACTGCCCCGAAATAAAAGGCTTCCACTAATGTTTTTTTAGAAAGAGTGTGACCTGCTATAATACTTGGATATTTTTATTGATCCGCATGTATATGTTTTTATCTTTGTTGTTCGGTGCTTTTCACACCTTTTAATAATTTCCACTTATCTTGAGAAATGGTAGATATAATTTTCACTGTACCCGCGGATACGCGACGTAAAATGCCTTCATGTCTTAAAACCTATTGAAGGTATTTATTAATCCACCTATTCAATACTTTTTATCCACTTATATGTAGTTATAAATACGTACTAACACTTAACACTTTCGGGACATGTTTTATACTTTTTAGGGCATCTTCAGCTGTAATACAAACTTAAAAATATTACATATAATATTTAAAAAGGTGTAAGAAAATTAGCCTTGTAACCTTATTACTTAAAATATTGGTACACATAATGTGAAAATAGAAAACATTTGATAAAAGCATGGTAAAATGTCAATGGGGCACTGTCTATGGTCATTCTAAACTAATGTGGTCCGAGACTAAAACTTCTCCTTACATAAGTTTTGAAGTTCTAATAAAATAGTTCAATTGAATTTGTCTGTTATTTCTCTAACAAAATAAAAGCGATATCACTAACACAGAAAAAGATGTCTTGCAAAAGACGTTGTCAAGGTCTCTGCTTTTGTCATTGATGTGAAGGTAGTAAGTAAATCACTCGAAGGGTAGTTGTACATAATGTGGAAACTGAAGCCTCGGTATACGATTGTGAGAAATGTGGAACGTCATGCAGGCATAATTTTGTAGAGCACCCTTGCCAAGCGCTTTCCATAGTCTACTGGAATAATTGTTCTCTGTAAGGAGAAGAAAAGAATGTCTTAAAAAATTTGTAAACAAAAAAGAGAGAGTTCTTCTATTTGACTATATTAGAGTGAGGACTTATATGTTTGTTATTAACAGTTACCCACTACCTTCCATTATATCAGTAAACACACTTCTGGTGGCTATGTTTCTCATATTGTATCAGTGCTGCAGAGGCGGTAATGAAGGTGGGAGTGGGGGGGGGGGGGGGGTGTCGAGGAGTGTGGAAGGGAAGAGGGGATGGGTGGAGCTATCTGTGTCCAGGCTGACGAAGGGGCAGAGTTATCAAGTTTGATGGAAGCAGGCCTACTATTCGGAGAGATGGAGGGAGCTTTAGAGCGTAAAGAATTATACATATTAGGGATCCTAACCTTATCTGAACTAACCATATTTAATAATCTAGGTGTTAATTCATGTAATATACTTTTAATATCCGTGACATCATTAAGATTCTGATTTTTATTAAATGTCTGATCTAAACAGATACATAGGCTTTTTAGCTCATTTAACATTCTTCATTTTTCTATATTCCTAATTACTGCTAGATGCTTTTGCTATCGATTCAAATCGGTGACCAATCTCCCTCATATGCAAGCTCATCGCCGAGTACTTCCTATGCCTTTCCGCATTAACATGTTCCATATATCTTGCCATAAAGCTCCTTCCAGTCTGTCCAACATATGAATAATTACACTGTGAACATTTTAGTCTATATACTCCTGATCCCAAATAATGATTTTTTGTCATAATTAACTTCATTATCATTAAAGAATATGGACAGGTTTGTATTAGTGGTTCTAAATGCTATTTTAAAAGGATGTTTTCTTGAATACGTTAGCGATCTGGTGAATAGCGGAGTTCTTCGAAATAAATGTAGCATACTCCGTCTTTTTCGTTTTGTCTGGTATCAGATTCGTGGACATCCTGTTCTTAATTTTATTGATCAGTCGATTGACCATTTCTACTTTGAAGCTATTAAGTCTAGCAAGGTTCTTAATATAACTTAATTCTGCCTTTATGTTCTTGGGGGACAGAGGAATTCTAAGAGCTCTGTTAAACGAGCTAGAAAGCCTATATATCTATTTAGATCAGATGTTTAATAAAGATCAGAATCTTAATGTTGTCACGGACATTAAAAGTATATTACAGGAATTAACACCTAGATTATTAAATACGGTTAGTTCAGATAAAGTTAGGATCTTTAATATGTAAAATTCTTTACGCTCTAAAGCTCCCTCCATCTCTCCGAATAGTAGGTCCGCTTCCATCAAACTTGATAACTCTGCCCCTTTGTCAGCCTCGAAACAGATAGCTCCACCCATCCCGTCCTCCTTTCCATACTCCTTCACACCTTTCCCCCCGCGTTCACTACCGTCTCTCATCACAGGATACAATACGAGAAGAGTCAACAGAAGAGTGTTTAGTGATATAACGGAAGGTAGTGGGTAACTGTTTATAACGAACACGCAAGTCCTCACTCTAATATAGTCAAACAGAAGAATGCTCTCTCTTTTTGTTTACAACTTTTATAAGACTTTCTTTTCTTTTCTTCTCCTTACAGAGAACAATTATTCCACTAGACTATTGAAAGCTCTTGGCAAGGATGCTCTACAAAATCATGCCTGCATGACGTTCCACCTTTCTCACGATCGTACACCGAGGCTTCAGTTTCCACATTATTTACGACTACCCTTCGAGTGTTTTACTACCCTCACATTAATGAAAAAAGCAACGACCTTGATCACGTCTTTTGCAAGACATCTTTTTCTGGGTTGGTGATATCGCTTTTATTTGGTTGAGAAATAACAGACAAATTCAATTGAACCAATTTATTAGAACTTCAAAATTTATATAAGAAGTTTTAGTCTTGGACCAAATAATTTTTGAATGACCATAGATAGTACTCCATTGATATTTTACCAAAATTTTATCAAATGTTTTCCATTTTCACATTATGTGTACCAATATTTTCAGTAATAAGGTTACAAGACCAATTTTCTAGCTTCCTTTTTAATATTATGTGTAACTATTTTTAAGATTGTATTACGGCTGAAGATGCCCAAAAAAGGGCGAAACATGTCCCGAAAGTTTTTAAGTGTTAGTATGTATTTATAACCACATATAAGTGGATAAAAAGTATTGAATAGGAGGATTAATAAATATCTTCATTGGTTTTTAAGACATATCAACTTTCAATACGGATTAATCATGAGGTTATAACATGTAATGTGATAGCCAACCAAGCAAGATTTAAATTAACCACTTGACGCACTTTGACGGAATTTTGGTCAGGCGACTACCGAATTATCAACACAAAATCAAACAGAGGAAAGGCAGGAGTTGGTTTAAATAAGAAAATAGGGCAGCGGGTAAGCTACTATGACCAGCATAATGAAAGAATTATTGTCGTCAAGATAGACACCAAACCAATGCCCACCACAATAGTGCAGGTCTATATGCCTACTAGCTCAGCCCTAGACGAGGAAATCGAAAGAACATATGAAGAAATAGAAGATTTAATACAGAATGTAAAAGATGACGAGAATCTAATTGTGATAGGAGACTGGAATGCAGTGGTAGGCCAAGGAAGAGAAGGTAATACAGTAGGAGAATTCGTATTGGGACAAAGGAACGAAAGAGGAAGTCGGCTGGTTGAATTCTGCACTGATCATAATTTAGTCCTTGCCAATACTTGGTTCAAACACCACAAACGATGGCTTTATACGTGGACAAGACCTGGAGACACTGGAAGGTATCAAACAGACTTCATTATGATTAGGCAGAGATTCAGAAACCAGGTGTTGGATTGCAAAACTTTTCCAAGAGCAGACGTGGACTCTGACCACAACTTGTTGGTCATGAAATGCCATCTGAAGCTGAAGAAATTGGAGAAAGGAAAGAATGCAAAAAGATGGGATCTAGACAACTTGAAAGAAAAGAGTGTGAGGGATTGTTTCAAGGAACATGTTGCACAAGGACTAAATGAAGAGGCTGAAGGAAACACAATAGAGGAAGAGTGGATAGTCATGAAAAACGAAGTCAGCAGGGCTGCTGAAGAAATGTTAGGAAGGAAGAAAATATGAACTAAGAATCAGTGGATAACTCAGGAGATACTAGACCTGATTGATGAACGACGAAAATACAAGAATGCTTGAAATGAAGAGGGCAGGAAAGAATACAGGCGATTAAATAATGAAGTGGATAGAAAGTGCCAGGTAGCCAAGGAAGACTGGCTGAAGGAGAAGTGCAAGGATGTCGAAGAATGTATGTTCCTAGGAAAGGTAGATGCTGCATACAGGAAAATCAAGGAAACCTTTGGAGAAAGGAAATCTAGGTGTATGAATATTAAGAGCTCAGATGGAAAGCCACTTCTAGGGAAAGAAGACAAAGTAGAAAGATGGCAGGAACATATCCAACAGTTGTATCAAGGTGAAGACGTAGATAATTTGGTTCTGGAACAAGAAGAGGCTATTGGTGCTGATGAAATGCGAGACCCAATTTTGAGGTCAGAGTTTGACAGAGCTGTGAGCGACCTAAATAGGAACAAGGCACCTGGAATTGATGACATTCCCTCTGAATTACTGACTGCCTTAGGAGAAACCAGCATGGCAAGGATATTCCATCTAGTGTGTAAGATGTATGATACAGGAGAAGTCCCATCCGATTTTCGGCAGAATGTTGTTATATCTATTCCCAAGGAAGCTGGTGCTGACAGGTGTGAAAACTATCGCACCATTAGTTTAGTATCTCATGCCTGCAAAATTTTAACAAGTTTTATTTACAGAAGAATGGAAAAACAAGTTGAAGCTGAGTTGGGAGAAGATCAGTTTGCCTTCAGAAGAAATGTAGGAACATGTGAAGCAATACTCACTTTACGTCTGATCTTAGAGGATCGAAACAAGAAGTACAAGCCCACGTACATGGCATTCGTAGATCTAGAAAAAGCATTCGATAATGTTGATTGGACCAATTTATTTAAAATTCTGAAGGTGATTGGGATCAGATACCAAGAACGAAGAATTATCTACAATCTGTATAAAAATCAGTCTGCAGTGATAAGAATTGAGGGCTATGAAAAAGAAGCAGCAATCCAGACAGGAGTGAGGCAAGGCTGCAGTTTGTCCCCCCTCCTTTTCAATGTTTACATAGAACAGGCAGTAAAGGAAATCAAAGAGGAATTTGGAAAGGGAATCACAATCCAAGGAGAGGAAATCAAAACCTTGAGATTTGCCGATGATATTGTTATTTTATTTTTATCTGAGACAGCACAAGATCTTGAGAAGCTTCCTTTAAGACTTCATTTCCTAATTTAATATTTCCTGCATCACCTGCTTTCGTTCGACTGCACTCCATTACTTTTGTTTTATTTATTTTCATCTTGTACTCCTTACCCAAGACTTCGTCCAAACCATTCAGCAGCTTCTCACTCTAATATAGTCAAATAGAAGACTTTTTGTTTACAACTTTTTTAAGACTTTCTTTTTTTCTCCTTACAGGGAACAATTATTCCACTAGACTACTGAAAGCTCTTGGCAAGGATGCTCTACAAAATCAGGCCTGCATGACATTCCGCATTTCTCACGATCGTATACCAAAGCTTCAGTTCCCACATTATTTACAACTACCCTTCGAGTGTTTTACTATCTCCACATTAATGACAAAAACAGCGACCTTGACCACGTCTTTTGCAAGACATTTTTTTCTGTGTTGGTGATATTGCTTTTATTTTGTTAGAGAAAATATGTATGTACTATCACATTAGGAGAAATAACAGACAAATTCAATTGAACCATTTTATTAGAACTTCAAAATTTATATAAGAAGTTTTAGTCTCAGGCCAAATGATTTTAGAATTACCACAGACATTGACATTTTACCATGATTTTATCAAATGTTTTCCATTTTCACATTATGTGTACCAATATTTTAAGTTATAAGGCTAATTTTCTAGCTTCTTTTTTAATATTATGTGTAATATTTTTAAGATTGCATTATGGCTGATGATGCCCTAAAAAGGGCAAAATATGTCGCAAAAGTGTTAGTACGTACTTATAACCACATATAAGTGGATAAAAAGTATTGAATAGGTGGATTAATAAATACCTTCATTGGTTTTTAAGACATAACTTTCAATACGGATTAATCATGAGATTTATAACATGTAAAATGCCTTCATGTCGGAAAAAATAGTATCTAGTGTTCCCATACCCATTTTAAATAGTTTTTATTCGTATATTCAGTAGTACGTTTTCTCATTTAACAGGTTCATTTTTGTTGTCCCCTGCAGGAATGTCTTAATGAGGTTTTACTGTACTTGAGTATTGTACATTGATAAATATAACTCCACAAGACTTAAATCATCAATAGGATTTAAATATGCACTTGCTGCCCTTGCTTATAGATTCATGTATATATATATATATATATATATTTTTTTTTTAGGTTGATGGTTTACATGAAACTGCAAATACAGCCTTGTCCACCACCAAAGGCATGTGAATTTCTTGAGTTACCCAGTGCCGGTTCCTTTGAAGATTTGACCATCAGCCGTAAGGTGATGATCACCATCACAAATGTGCATTTGATGCATTATTTCATATTTAGAAAATTGGAAATAGATGGAGCACCTGTTTCAAACTACAAATCATTGTGTGATGCTGGATACTGTCTTTTCAGCGAAAAGTTTGTTTTGTTTATAGAAATGTTAATTTCAATCGGGTAAAATTCGAATATGCAGTGCTGTGAAATCCAAGTACACAAAATATAAGACCTATAATGTGCAGCTTATTTTAGGAGTGCCTGGTGACATTATAGGAGGGGAATGTGAATGTGTTGCTGGAGCAGGCCCCAAGGCATGTTGTTAAGCATAATGATGATGATGATGATGATTGTTGTTTAAAGGGGCCTAACATCGAGGTCACCGGCCCCTAATGGTACGAAATGAGACGAAATGGAATGACAAATTAAAAGTCTAAAATTCTCCACTGACCAGAATTCAAAGCGTGAGAACGAAGAATGAATGGATGGACATGAATTTAAAACAATCAGTGGATGCGACCCACAATGCTTTACATTCACACAAACTGACAGAAAAGAAGAGGATTACTGACCAAGGGACTGCTGCTATAGAATAACACTGAAACGATGATGCTTGCAGTCTAAAGGGGGTCCAAAATCCAAGTTATCGGCCCCTCATAACGCTACTGATTGCTAGCAAAGTAGAACCATGCAATTTGTCCTGTTGCAGTACTAATCAAAAGTAGCAGAGACTTGCGGTATTCCACACATTATTGTAGTACTCAGAGGTTATGAAATTCGTCATATAATACAGACCTATGTTTTTTTCATTTTGCGGCACCATTTACAGGCAACGCAAACCTATGGTGTTCATCACATAAGAGTACTAACCGCAGGGACCTTCCCCTATCCCGTGGTGTTCATCATATAGTGGGAACTAATCACAGGCGAGGCAGAACCATGGTAGCTATCATCCCAGGGTCCTCCTATGGTGGTAACTAATCACAGGTACTGCAAAAGCCAACCACACGGTGCTCCTGTGTGCTACTAATCACAAACCTATTTGGTACTTAATACAGTGGTACTACGCGGAAGTAAAAGCGACCCATGATGCTCTCCGCGTGGTGGTACTAATTACAACTAGCTTCATGGTTCCAAGACAATCATCCCTTGGTCACCCCTTTTAGTCGCCTCTTACGACAGGCAGGGGATACCGTGGGTGTATTCTTCGTCGGCGTCCCCCACCAACAGGAGGTTGTGTGTTTGGTCCGCGACAGGTGTTTTATTTCCCTCAAGTCCGCCGGCAAGCCGGTTAGGACCCCCCTATCCGCCACCTGGGACGCACCACGTGGAAGTATCACCTCTCCCCCTCTCGTGGTTAAGCACATTGCTGCTGTAAGCTATGCATTAGAGCACTTCTCCAAGACTGGTATTATTCAGTGTTTAGAAACATGCACCCAAAATTTAAACTTTTCACCACCTCCCTACCAAACGGTTGAGGCCAGCTAGCCCTATGAAAGTGGAATGTTTGCCCTTGGAACAAGTTTTCCAGGAACCCTGGCATGATGTTAGGCCTTTGTCAGGAGTTAATCAGCCTGGATATCAGCAATATGTCGAAGGTATTGTGAAAAGTTACCAAAATAAGCTTGCTTTTTCTTTTGCTCTCAAAAGAGAACAGGCCAACTGGTTTGATGTCATTAATGACCACCATTATGGTGTTGATCCATGTACGAGTCAATGATGAGGGAATGAAGAAAATTCAGTAAAATACTAGACAACAATCCCACCAAAGTCTATGGTTCAAAGAGAGGAAATATCATTTGACAGCAAGTAATTTTGGGAAAATCTGTCACTCAGAAACTCCGAAAGCCCTAGCGAAAGGCTTATTCTTTTACAATTTGTTTTACATTGCACCGACACAGATACGTCTTATGGCGACGATGGGATAGGAAAAAACTAGGAGTGGGAAGGAAGTGGCCATGGCCTTAAGGTACAGCCCCAGCATTTGACTGGTGTGAAAATGGGAAACCATGGAAAACCATCTTCAGAGGTGCCGATAGTGGGGCTCGAACTCACTACCTCCCGGATGCAAGCTCACTGCTGTGCGCCCCTAACCACATGGCCAACTCGCCCAGTAAAAAGTCTTATTCAAGGGGAGTTTGTTTTGCTCCAGTGATATGAAATGGGGACTTCAAATGGAAGACTCAGCAAGGGACAGGTATTCTGAGCTAACAGGCCATGCAGTCCAAAAATATGGCCTCATTATTCATCCTACCAGACATTACCTGGCAGCACCTTGCGATTAATTAATTTGACTAGATAGAGTCCTGGAGCTTAAAGGTTTGCCAAGTAATGAAAATGAAGCAATTTCAATCAAATGTGTTCCATACTTGGGAGAGAGCAGTGGTGCAGTGATACTCAAGAAAAAGGTCAACTGTTTGTTATAGGCAGATATTATTGTAGTTTATTGTGTACACTGCTGTTGACATAGAGAGAGGGATGACATTTTCATTCATGAAATGGTGGCAAAATTAGCCAAGTTTTACCATAAATATTTTGTTCCAGCCATCCTAACCTGTAATAATGGTTTTCCTGAAATTGCATAATATAAAACATACAAATATTAACCCCCCTGAATGACGAATTTTACTGACATGCAATCTGGACTGCAGTATTTTGTATGTTTTAGCAAGCTCTACAGCCTGTTGTATGTATATTCTTTTAGAGGCTATCTTCCTTGTTTCAATGTTTTCTTTTGGAGTAAACTGCCTTTTGCCTTTCAGAAATATTATATTTAATGTTACACCTTTAGTGCATAACAAATCCTGAATGTTGAACCGCCTATCTGCCATAATTGAATCTCCTTCTTCCAAGAGATCCAACATTCCTGATCTGGTGAATAACTGCCTGATATTGGCCCCCCCCCCCCCCCATATACATCAGATATGAAACGTACGAAACCAGATGGATTTGTATCTATTAAAACCTTTGTTGTTTTTGCCTTTTTGTATGTAGACAATGTAGCTTGCTGTGCTGTAGGGTTCTTGGGTTTTGCTATTATAATCTCAGCTGCATCAATTATAACTCTAGTTGAGAGGTATTTCTGTCTAAAAGCAAGGGCTGTTTTCAAGGACATTTTCTCGATCAGGCCAAATGTTCAGCTCTTTAAATTGGCAGTACATGAAATTAATCCCAACATTAAATATTCTCTCAACAGTAGTTTTATGGTTTCCAAAGTTAAGGCCTAGTTCCTGGTTAGATTTGTGGGTCCTTAACTTCATAACTGTCAAGAAGAAACAGTCTGCATCCAAGAGGGAATATCTGTAAATTGTATCCGTTTTCTCCCAGAACAAACACCAAATTAAAATGTATGATGTCTACAAACCCTGTATAAAGCAATATGGCATCAGGATTATCCATTATTTGCTCAACAACCAAATTACCTGTAGTATATGAGTACTGATGTCTTTGAAAATGGGAATCACAAATGTTTCATTCACTTCTTCGGGTATATTCACGATTTCTTCCCGTAATTCAATGGAGATGATTTTTGCAGATTCTGATATTGTAGGCCTATCGTGGTAATCCGGCAATTTTCTGATGTATGGACTCTTCCGTGTTTTTGTTGTGTTCGTGGTCCACAGAAAAAGCGATGGAACAGTGCCTGGTTTTAATCTAGCTCTCTCACCTTTAAATAGTCCGACTCGTTGGCTGAATGGTCAGCGTACCGGCCTTCGGTTCAGAGGGTCCCGGGGTCAATTCCTGGCTGGATAGGGGTTTTTAACCTTCACTGGTTAATTCCAATGGCCCGGGGGCTGGGTGTTTGTGCTGTCCTCAATATCCCTGCAACTCACACACCACAATAACACGCAGTTACCTACACATGGCAGATGCCGTCAACCCTCACCGGAGGGTCTGCCTTACAAGGGCTGCACTCGGCGAGAACTAGCCATATGAAATTATTATTACTTTTAAATACGAACTCATAAATTCGGTGTTTGTTATCGAAATGCCTAATCAGTTTATCGGTAGAAAATAGGAATTATTTCCCTTTGTAAATCGCACTTACCCTACAAAGTTTTCGTGAACTCATCGGGTTGAAAATGATGGGAACACACTTTAATATTTTCGGTTAGATTCTTCTCATCGACATTATGCCTTCTAATAGCATGTAACCATTTCTTTATTTTGTGGAAAATGGTGAAATGAAAACAGGCTTCCCTGATTTTTGCAAAGAGGAACACTGCAACAGCTCGGCATAGTCATGAAAACAGCAATTTAAACAACTTAAATTTGTGGATATTAGCGGCAAGAGTACATAGGAGACAAATGAAGAGTGCCTTGCACTTACCCAGTACAACAGCAGTGTGCTCTCTCGGTGCTAGTTCTATACACCCCTATTGTTGGTGTGGTTGGCATATAATCTACACAGAATGCTCTTCAAAATGCCTGTTGTGTTTCAATCCAGGAATTTGTCTTTAAAAATAAAATATCACGATTATGCTGTGTCGATGCCCACCAGCGCCACCTCTGCCTGGGGAATTTCTACAGAGTTTGGTGACTTTTGCCGACTGACTCGCTCCACATGCAGTGCCGAGTGTTTTTCGCTAAATGTCAGGCAATTTACTTGTGCATTGCACATTTATCTTTTAAACAAATGTACGTATGCTTAGATAGAGAAATGTTATACATGCAGCACAATATGTTACTCAGGATACTTTGACATTCTCATATAAGTATTAGATCATTTACTTACTTATCTGGTGATCAACATGCAATCAAAATTTTGGAAAACGAAATACTCTGAGTCATGGCCCTCCTTGTGCTCAGGCGGCTAGGACTATACAATCCATCGGTGGTCCATAACACGTTAGAGGAGAGATCTTTACTTGGACTATGTGTAAGTAGGGTATCATCCTGCTTCATGAATTTACAGAGCTCAGAACATTTTAAGAAAGCCTCGGACCTATTGGAGTAACGGAGTCCCACTCCAATTTCACAGGCGAGAGACTCAATGGAAACAACTTGGCGAACAAAAGGAAATTCGACAGCGAGCTATCAATATTAATGGGGCTTATGGAAGAAAGTAGACATGGCTGAGTCAGCTAAGAGGATGCATGTGGATGTGCTAGGAGTAAGTGATATTCAGGTAAGTGGAGATAACAAGGAAGAGATAGGAGATTATAAAGTGTACTTGACGGGTATTAGAAAGGGAAGGGCAGAGTATGGGGTACGGTTGTTTATCAGGAATACCATCGCAACATAGTTTCTGTTAGGCACGTACATGAGCGAATGATGTGGGTAGATTTGTCAGTTGGAGGAATTAGGACAAGAATTGTGTCCGTGTATTCACCATGTGAGGGTGCAGATGAGGATGAAGTTGACAAGTTTTATGAAGCATTGAGTGACATCGTGATCAGGGTCAACAGCAAGGATAGAATAGTGCTAATGGGCGATTTCAATGCGAGAGTTGGAAATACAACTGAAGGATACGAAAGTGTGATTGGTAAATGTGGTGAAGATATGGAAGCTAATGGGAATGGGAAGCGTTTGCTTAACTTCTGTGTTAGTATGGGTTTAGCAGTTATGAATACTTTCTTCAAGCATAAGGCTATTTACTGCTTCTACACATCGGAGCTAGGGGTACCAGATCCATAATAGACTATATCTTAACCGACTTCAAATTCAGGAAATCTGTTAGAAATGTACGAGTTTTCCGGGGATTTTTTGATGATGCAGAACATTATCTGATCTGTAGTGAACTATGTATCTCTAGGCCTAGGGTAGAGAAAGTGAAATCTGTCTGCAAACGAATAAGGGTAGAAAATCTCCAGGACGAGGAAATTAGAAGTACATGGATATGATTAGTGAGAAGGTTCGAACAGTAGAGAGTAAGCAGGTTCAGGATACAGAAAGAGAATGGGTGGCATTCAGGGATGCTGTAGTAAAAACAGCAAGGGAATGCCTAGGAACAACTGTGTGTAAAGATGGGAAAAGGCAAACATCTTGGTGGAATGATGAAGTGACAGCAACTTGTAAACGTAAAATTGTTCCAACAAGGGCCGAGGCAGACAGGGATCTGTATGTAGATCAAAGAAACAGAGTGAAACAAATAGTTGTTGCATCCAAAAAGAAGTCGTGGGAAGATTCTGGTAATAACCTGGAAAGGCTAGGTCAAGCAGCAGGGAAACCTTTCTGGGCAGTAATAAAGAATCTTAGGAAGGGAGGGAAAAAGGTAATGGACAGTGTTTTGAGTAATTCAGGTGAATTCATAATAGATCCCAGGGAATCATTGGAGAGTTGGAGGGAATATTTTGAACATCATCTCAACATTAAAAAGAAATCGTCCTGGTGGTGTTGCGAACAGCCAAGCTCACGGGGAGAAGGAAAATGATGTTGGTGAAATTACGCTTGAGGAAGTGGAAAGGATGGTAAATAAACTCCATTGTCATAAAGCAGCAGGAATAAACAAAATTAGACCTGAAATGGTGAAGTATAGAGGGAAGGCAGGGATGAAATGGCTTCATAGAATAGTAAGATTAGCATGGAGTGTTGGTAAGGTACTTTCAGACTGGACTTTTTTTTTTGCTATTAGTTTTATGTCACACCGACACAGATAGGTCTTATGGCGACGAAGGGATAGGAAAGGCCTAAGAGTGGGAAGGAAGTGGCCGTGGCCTTAATTAAGGTATAGCCCCAGCATTTGCCTAGTGCGAAAATGGGAAACCACGGAAACCATCTCAGGGCTGCCGACAGTGAGGTTCGAACCCACTCTTTCCTGAATGCAAGCGCACAGCCGCGCGCTCCTGAGCACACAACCAACTCGCCCGGTTCAGATTGGACAAAAGCAGTAACTGCGCGTACCTATAAGCAAGGGAACAGGATGGATTGTAACAACTATCGAGGTATCTCATTGATTAGTATACGAGGCAAAGTATTCACCGGCATCTTGGAAGGGAGGGTGCGATTGTCGTTGAGAGGAAGTTGGATGAAAACCGGTGTGGTTTCAGACCACAGAGAGGCTATCGGGATCAGATTTTCAGTATGCGCCAGGTAACTGAAAAATGCTACGAGAGGAATAGGCAGTTGTGTTTATGTTTCGTAGATCAAGAGAAAGCATGACAGGGTACCAAGGCAAAAGATGTGTCGTGATACAGGGTTTTCACGACGTGTAGTGTTGTTAAGTCAGATTGCTCCCCGAGCGGTTTGGGAGAATTATTCTATGGGCCTGGGTGATCCGCTACGCGTGAAGAGAACTGAAGTCCACAGCTTCCCTTATACCACATTTAATACCAATAGTTGATGAATATATACAGTATTTACAAACGCCTCCACAACCTCAATTGATGTAAATATCGAAGACTTGGCATGGTCGACTCTTAGGGGTATATATTTCTAAGTCCCAACTTAGAGGTGCTAAACATCATCATCATCATTATTATTATTATTATTATTTATTATTATTATTATTATCATTATTATTATGCGGAGACCTTAAAGTGCTGACAGAGCTTCCGCTTGCAACTCCCGGAAGATTTGATCCAAAGACCCCCGTTTAAGGGTGTGCCCCCCCGGCTTTATACCTTCTCCTCGACATGCCCGAGCTTCGAGAAGGGAATCAAAATTCTCCACCCTGTGGAAACTGAATTCAGCCAATCAGAGGTGAAAACTCCCATTTTTGTTCAACGTTACTTTGTCTTTTCTAGAAGACAATCTACGCAGTTGGGAGGGTGCGGTATCCTGCTTACGTGACTAACCACAGCTCGACCAAGCCATTTCCTCTTTTGCACAACTATGCTGCTTTTCTACACTCAATATTCTTTCATATTCCAAACCCCTATGATTCTCATTTTACATTGAATCTTTTCTCTAATAATATTGGGGGGTGGGGAGGGTCATGTGAGGCGAATGGAGGAGATAGGTTACCTAGGAGAATAATGGACTCTGTTATGGAGCGTATGAGAAGTAGAGGCAGACCAAGATGATGATGGTCAGCCTCAGTTTCTAACGATTTAAAGATGAGAGGTATAGAACTAAATGAGGCCACGGTACTAGTTGCAAATAGAGGATTGTGGGGACGTTTAGTAAATTCACAGAGGCTTGCAGACTGAACGCTGAAAGGCATAACAGTCTATAATGATAATGTATGTATTTTCAAGTTCACTATTAAGTTAAAAAACACTCATTTAAAAAATGACTATATATAAAACAAGCAAAATCTCTTCTAGTTTAAAAAAAATAATAAGTTCTCAAAGGTAAACACAGGAACAAAAACACAAAAGAATTGAAATTTCCGAGCTGCACACAGTTCTGTCAGTGGCCGAGCACTATTCAAAGTCATTCTCAGACAGCTTTCTTTTCCTGCCAGGCTTCATAGTTCTCCAGAAGTGCTGCATCCCACAATTACACCAAAATAAAAAATATAAAAATAAAATTAATAATCAGTCGAAAGATAATGAAAGTAATTCACAAAAACTAACAGCAACAAGGAGGGAGCTCGAAGTTACATACCTTCTGTGATCCCATGGGGATGAGGAAAAAGCAGCTGAATTTATACCTATCCTGACCCTGACCGAGTCATTTGCGGCAAGTGAGGAATGTGTGATGCAAGACTTGTAGCTATATCGTCGATGTCTTACTTGTTATAATGGCACAAATGAAGGATAAATGATTATAGCTGATTAAGTGAATGCATGTACCATGCATTGTGCATGCGACGTTGGCATTCTAGTGATATTATATTGCGTCGGAAGCGCAACGTTTAGCAGTCCTAGGTTAATCTTAAGAGTGGGAGTATTATAGGAAGCACATACAATGTGCATTAATGTATATATTGCTTGTGTCTTGTGGTTCAGTAACAGGAACAAATAAATAAATCTGAGAAATACAGTATTAACATGAATTGTTTTTTTCTTCAGATACAATTTCAACCACAACAGGCACACCTACTCCTAGAACATCCACTTATGCTTTTACCAGTCTCACAACCGGTATTGTAGAATAATCTTTTAATGAAAGAAATGAAAACAAATCAGAATACCTTCAGGGTAATAAGAAAAAGCTTCATCATTCGATTCATATGTGGTTAGATCAACACCAATACAGAAGCAGTCTTACAATGAGCAAGTAGCTAGTTTTATACTAGTAAAAAATATGGCTTTCTGTAGTGTTTAACATCCTCAACTTGTGTGATTTTTGCAACTGCCCACGTTACGCCCCTGCAAACATAAAGAAAATTAGAAACAGAAAGAAAATTAATGTCTTTACTGGGAAGTATTTATGAAAAATAAAATAAAACTCATTCCCTTATTCTGAAAAAAAAAATTGTGCGTGTCTAGGGTTTGATGGTTGGTCAAAAGTTCACACTGCCAATCATCTGGCAGAAGTGACTGTTACGAGCATTAAAAAATGTGAAAACTTAAAGTGCCAAGTTTGTTCTGCGGTTACAGACAATGGGTCATATGAATAAAAGTGAATAATTACTGTTTGCTAACAGTTTTGGAGCAGTTACCCGCATTGGTATGAATAGAACCTGGTAGTACGTGCTCACTTTGGCATAACAACTCGTGAATTTTGGAGGTACCTCTGTAGGTGGCTCAAGATCGAGGAGTATACAATGAAAACGTGAAATGGTGGAGTATATGTTTCCAGTACAGCACAGAAAAACTTATAAAAACCGTACAGTCACGTGTGGTTAACTATAAAGAGCCTTGTACGTTTCAGCTGCAGAATATTCAGTGGTTAGCACAGCACTTCTTGGAGGACTCTGACAGTAGAAGACGGAAACTTCGCGTAGAGAAGAGAAAATGCGCATCATCTTGCATTATGTGGGTGATCCACGATTTTCAGCATGAAGTAAGAGAAGATGTAGGAGTGGATCAGAGCACTGCATCTCCAACGTATATAAAGGAAATGAATGCCATCTTAGCAAATGCTTACCAATGGATAGGCCTACAATTTCCTTTTACTGATGATGGCCTCAAAGATGCAAAAGTTGAATGGCAAGAAAAAGTACAGATTCCCTGCGGCTATTGGAGCTCACATCTGCTACCGCAGCATAACAGGTAGTGTTATTAGCTGCTGTCTTCAGAGGCCCGGGTTCAATTCCCAGTACTGTCAGAAATTTAAGAATGGCAGGAGGGCTGATATATGGGTGAAATAATACATGCAGCTCACCTCCATTGGGGGTGTGCATGAAAAAAGCTGCACCACCTCGGGATGAGGACACAAGTTTATTATTATAGGAGCTCTCGATTATACTCGTGTGGTAATAAAAAAGCCTAGTAGATTCAGAGATGAATATATTAACTGAAAAGGAACTGCCAGTATTAACGTCCAAGCCACATGTAATGCAAAAGAAGAATTTACAAGCATAGATGCTTCTGCACACTATTCCCTCATCTGGAGAAATTTTCATGTATGGAGAGTACTAGGAGAGAACAGAGCAAATGCTGAGCTATTTGGTGATGCTGGTTATGCAGTTGCGTCTTGGCTAATGACACCGTATCTGAACCCCACAACTCCATAGCAGCTAACTTATAACATGTGTCATAAAAAGGAAAGAGTAACAACTGAAAGGTGTTTCGGTGGTGGGCTCATAATATGAGGCGAATGGAGGAGGATAGGTTACCTAGGAGAATAATGGACTCTTATGGAGGGTAAGAGAAGTAGAGGGAGACCAAGATGACAATGGTTAGACTCAGTTTCTAACAATTTAAAGACAAGACGTATAGAACTAAATGAGGCTACAGCACCAGTTGCAAATAAACGATTGTGGCAATGTTTAGTAAATTCACAGAGGCATGCAGACTGAACGCTGAAAGGCATAACGGTCCACATTGATGATCGATGTATGTAATAAAACCTTATTTATCTCGAAACTCTGTTTTTGAGGGTTAGCCCTTTCTCTTACTTATGCACTCAATTACGTTTAGCTTGAAGACTGCTGAATAGTTTCTGTAATTACCCATGATCACAAATAAATGCTTCACACGTTCATGTGTTGCTATGTAAATTACTGACAGTAACTGTTTAGTATTATTGTATTAAAAAACATTTCTACAAAAATGCTAAAAACAAAATAAAACAGAGTGTCCACCAAATCCAGATTTTAAAATTCCCTGACATTTCCCTGTTTTCCAGATATAAAAAACAGTTTTTTTTTCTGACACATGATGACAAAAAACATAATTATAAACGAAGTGTCAGTAATATTAAAATACATTTTTTAAACTTAACATCCAAAAAAATAAATGAGCAATTAATGTGCATATTAAAACTTGGAAGTTTAATTTAGTCTGATCAAATTCACTTTAAGTTTTTTTTACATGTATTACCATTACTGCTTCAGCGAAGAAACTTCTTTGTAGCCACCAATGACTCGAGCTTCTGCCATCACTCTCCACTTCTTTTCTTCTAATTCTTTCAGCAAAAAAGCGGCCTTTCTCTTATTTTTTGCAGAGAATCTTCTACTTCTAATATTTCACGTTTCTCCTGTAGATTTTGAACGTACAAAGCATGAGCACTCTTTGCAGCATGTAGCATGTTATTAATGGAGACCTTTTCAATTCCACCAGGGTTTGGGATAGAATCATATATTATTCTTTGTGCTACAAGGGATACTTGTAGCATGTTCTCTACTATAATTTCTTTATTAACAGGAAAACCACATTCAAGTGAACCATTTCCATGAAACAATATTAGTATCATTTTGAGAAATGAAGCCAACTTTTCTGTTTTCAAATTTACTATTGGAAGAACAGTGCGAAGCCAAAAGTGATCTAAACTCTCATCTTTAGAATACAAAGAATTCACTTCTTTCAAAGTATCATTCTCACAAAACAGAAGTGAACTCCCTTTGTACATGAATGGCTTCATTACCCGATATCCATTTGTTTTCAACAAAGGCAGTTAAAGCTATCCTTAGCAGTCTACTGCTTAGAGGCTACTTGGCTACACTTGGATTGTAACAAGAAATTAATTTAGTCAGTTTATAAGCCAGCGGTGAGCAGATGCGGCCAACAGCTAGAAACTGCAGATGATGACGATATGCCAGCAGTGACCTTTCCAGTAAATATTTGCACAAAGCTACCATTCCTCTTAGACAATCTGTGCAAAACACTACTATATCTCAATCATTTAATCCAGGAGTGCCACGAAGTGCTGCTTTAGCAGCATAACCTATGTCAATTTTAGATGCAGGCAGAAGATCTTCTTTACTGTCTAAATACTTTTTTTTTTTTTTGCTAGTTGCTTTACGTCGCACCGACACAGGTAGGTCTTATGGCGACGATGGGACAGGAAAGGGTTAGGAGTGGGAAGGAAGCGGCCGTGGCCTTAATTAAGGTACAGCCCCAGCATTTGCCTGGTGTGAAAATGGGAAACCACGGAAAACCATTTTCAGGGCTGCCGACAGTGGGGGTCGAACCTACTATCTCCCGAATACGGGATACTAAATACGTTTTAGGAGATCTTCTGAAGACTGCAGTGACTCAGACTTAACAAACCTTGTCATGATATTTATCATCAATGAAAGATTCATAAAGGAGTGATGCAAATGGGAGATCTGTCTGAAACTTTTAGGAATGGTTCCAAATCTCCAACAAGCGATAATAAAAATGACAACTTGGCCTTAAGAACCTTATCTTTAAGTGAAGTTGATACTATTTTGAAGCTGTTACAGCTTGGGATTTTCTTGTCTCTGTTTGTTCCTTCCACATATTTTTCGACATTAGGTAGGATATCTATAGCATGTTCAATGACTTGAAAATTTTCAAGCCATCTTATAGCACAATATTTCGAAGGAAATACGTTTGAACCTGAATAATGTATATAATCAGCACGACTTGCAGTAGCGTAGCAAAACAAGAAGTGAAGAGCACGAAGAAATTCTGCAATATTCCACTGGGTTTCTTTTACTGCCATTTTATATGAATTGTGCACACTATGCAAGCCACAAGATCCAATGTTCAACAAAATAGGAACATCTAGATCATCTAATAAATTACCAAAATCCTGAAGGAACTTTTTATTAACATTTGGACCATCCACTGAAATATGTAATTTTTTTAGAGTCCTTGCTGTGCTTGCAAAAAACCATTTAACAAATCTGAGGAGGTAGAGTGACCAAGAAACATGGAATCAAAATAAGAAGTGCATACTTCATTAGTATCAGGATTGAAACAATGAACTACAAGATCCATTTGGCCTATCTGAGAAACTTTATTCAGTGACTCGTCAAACCCAACGGTGAAATGTGTGCACTTACTACCCATCTCAAGAACTTGCTTATGGAAATAGAGAGCCAAACCATGAGTGATTGTATATGCAACTTTTGTTCTGTGCAGTTGAACTTTCGAAGCTGTTTCAGAGTCTGTAAACATTACTGGAAAAAACTGAGAACGCAATACAGGTCTAATTCATCGAGCTCACCATTCCCCAACAACACAGAATATTCAATAGTAAGCAGATCAAAACATTGGAAATTCGATCGATCAATCATATAGCTATTGATATTATTGATTATTTCACATTCGAGATCACACTTTAACTTTTCATTAAAAGTTATTCCTGGCATAAAAGACATGCCCTAGATTAATGTTATAAAAACTGAAAAATGTGTTTGTATTACACGGATAAATACGGTATGTCAATTTTATCTGGCAGAAGAATGAATTTCCAGATTTTTTCCTGAATTCTCTGACATTTCCAGGTTTTCCCGTTAATTATCGAATTCCCTGACATTTCCCTGTTTCCCAGATTTTCCATACGGGTGGACACCCTGTAAAACTTACATTCTCACACACACATCTACAGTGCAGTAATCACATCACTCACAAACGCATGCATCTGTACATTCCAGATCAGTCAATACTTTTGCAAGAGCAGGCCTACCTAATAAACATGAAACGGGAAAATCCTACATCATTCCCCCACGACATGGAGAGGCTAACTTGTGAGCTACATCAATTGCAAGCAGAGGTGTACCTACTTGTAAATTTCCCAATACCAGAATGTTTGATTATGTATTATAGCAGACCACAGAAATATGGCACATTAAGGCTGATTAAATTACAGTGTTAATAAAAATGGACAGACTCATTTGATGTTTACCGGTGACAAGAACAAATATATATATATATTTTCTTTTTTCTCCGTGAATTAGATTCTAAGTGACTCATTTTGTCGCCGGTTGCCTGCATGTTCTAATACCAGTGTACTTCTGGTTGCAAGGCGTTGAAGCCGCACGGTACTGGTAGACAAGTGTGCGCGGTACTGGTATTTCCCTGCTACAATAAAGGATTATGTTTTATACAAAAGATAGCCAATATGCATGGATTGTGTTAATACCATCAATAAAACTATAAGTAAAGTAAAAAGAAAGAACAACATAAGACCAGCACCAGAGAATCGCAAGAATTCAAAGTAATGCTACTTTTACGTTTACAAACCCAGGGATTTTCTAAATCACAAAATTATTTAAGAAACACGACTATGAAGTTTCATTTTCAACAAAGAAGAATAATGGTCAGTTATTTTACAAAATAGTGTAAATTACAATTTAAAAAATTACTTAGGTTCAGGAATCTACAAACCTAAGTGCGATCAATGTTTTGTCATGTACAAACAGGTAGGAGTTTTCAAACTAGGTATCAGGAACACGTCAATGCTAATAAACACAGGAATTATTCTGCCATGAGTGTCCATATGGGAGATTCGGGTCACCAATATACTGATATAGATAGAGACTTGACCATATTTAAAAAAGTGAGCGAAAGGAACCTGATGAGCATATACGAAAATATTTATAAACGTTTGGACCAGAGTTATAACACGAACTTTTATCATCACTAAAAATTAATAGTTTGAAGTTATCTCCAGTAAAACAAACAACCCACCCTTCCGTTCTGCATATAGGCGGAGCAGTTTCCCGTACTAATGGCGCTGCTTCTCCCACCACCTCCAGCCAAGTTCTGCCGGGCGAGAGGAAACATAATTATAACGTGCAGCAGCGTACCGAGAAGCAAGTCAGAACTAGGCTCGGATGGGAACCGGCTATAGGGAGATTCACCAACTTTGAGGGTAAGTTTTTATGACACGAAATCATGACAAAAACTCATTTCTTAATTTCTGAGGGTTTAAACCCACTAATATGTATATATATATATATATATATATATATATATATATATATATATATCTCTCTTTCTTTCCAGACCTTGTCTTTTGAAAGGAATCTTCTTTAGAATTAAAGCTTTCAGTATCCTTCAGTTGATAAGGTCCCATTTTCCTATTCTGAGGCCAGTGTTCAAATCTCCTTCAGTCAGTACACTGAAGCTACCAGAACCGCATGTCAAATTTCAAGAAATATCATTTAGAATCAAATTTTAACACATGAAGAATTTTTACAAGAAGTGATGGACAGTTTTATGGAAAAATAGTGTGTATCAATGGTGAATAAATGTATATTGTTTCGCGACCACATTGTCAAACTACAAATCGTCCTGCTTCTCTTTGGACTTTTTTCCAGTTCTCGAATCAAGTAATTCTGATGAGGGTCTTATACACTGGGACCATACCCTAATTGCCGTGTGTCGTACGTATATTGGTATTATTTATCTACTTAAACGTTCCATTTGAACTATTTTAATTACTTCGAAGTATATAAGCGATTTAATTTAATTTAATTACAATTTTTTTTTGAGTAATGAAAATATTGGTATTAAAAATTCTTCGCTTAATGGTCGCACTCTACAATTCTTTCGAAATTTTGGTATAAAAAGTGCGATTATGCAGTGAAATACGGTAATGAAGGAGGCCCTAACAAACACATACTCAAAGGGTAAGTTCATGAATATCTCAACCCTTTGAAGTCAAGACAGCCATAAGACGAGGAGATTGCCTATCCCCACTTCTGTTCAATTGTGTTCTGGACAAGATCACATCAAAGAATGGGAAAAAGTACTCGCAGAAAAAGGCATTAAGTATCAAGTAAGGATAGGGTACAAGAAAGAAAAAATCACTATCAACTGCTTAGCATTTGCTGCTGATCTTGCGCTGCTGAGAGAGAACTTCAAATCAGCTATAATGGAAGTGCACACTTTGGAGGAAATAGCAGTGAAAACCGGTCAGCAGATATTGTTTGAACACAGCCATTTCATAACCAAAATTAAAGAAGCCCCGAGATACATAATGTCAACAAAGGAGAGTAAGATAAATAAAGTTCTTAAATTCAAGTACCCTGGTGAGATACTACAGTCTAACAGGCTTGATAAAGAATGAAACAGTGAAAGAGCCAGAAAAAAATTGTGCTTGCATTCAACCTTACGTGAAAAACACATACAACAAGAAAGCAATTTCTATCAGAACTAAACTATGACACCATCAGGCAGTAATCCAAACAGAGTGCCTGTACACTTCAGAATGCCTAGGATTAACAACCAGAAAAGACATCAAAGAAATTGAGAAAGAAAGATCGATTTTAAGAAAATTCTTGGACAAAAATAAATAAATGTGCTGATACATACCGATTACACAGAAACAAAGAAGTATATAAAACATGCAGCAGGATTTCAGATACCATATGCAAATGCAGGGTTAAATTCTTTGGACGTATTTCAAGAATGACTGACGACAGACTCAATAAGACATTTTTTAATCATTTTAACAAGCCTATTAGGAAAGGCAACTCTTATGACAAATGGTTTGTTAACACGAAGAAGAATCTGCAAGAAATGAACATCATGGATCAAGACATCCACAACAGAATCATTTTCAAAAACAAGATACACATCTGAGGGGTTCCTAGAGCCAGAAACAATGACCAAAAAGAAACAGCATTGGACGGCTGAAAAGAAAGAAGCTGTAAGCAAGAGAATGAAGGAATACTGGCGCCCAAGAAAACTGAAATCATGAAGAGTTATTTATGTGGTCCATAGTTGGAGAAAATTGATTATGAATGGTTATTTACTATTTTTTTTAATGTATGAATAGCTCAGGCGGTAGAGTGCTGTGAGCTCAAGTTGGCAGGTCCGATCCTGGCTCAGTCTGGTGATGTTTGAAGGGGCTCAAATACGTTAGTCTCGTGTTGATAGATTAACAGGCACTTATCAGAACTCCTGCAGGACAAAATTCTGGCATAACAGTGTCTCTGAAAATCATTGAAGTAATGGGACATAAAAAAACAACTTATTTGGTACACTTCTTTTTATTTTCTTCTCAATACCTCTTCATTCGTTTACCGAGTGCCTTTCAGTGTTCTTCTGTCCATCCTGCATATTTTGTTTTAAGTTTCTGTGAAAATGAATGTTTGCTTACTAAGCTTCTAAATTTTATCTTGAATGGTTTCCTTGGTAATAAAAATTTCTTCTAGATCCTACTATATTTCCACCAACCAATGGTTGCAGTTTTCCAGGGATAGTGATCGATTTAGAGGTTTCTTTGTCAGCCTGTTATCCATTCTGTGTAGGTGTCTGTAGAATTGTAACTGTCCTTTCCTAACTGTGACTTGATAAATTTTCTGTGGTTCTCTTTTCACCCAAATTCGAATTTCATATTTTGGTCCTAGGATTTTTCTGAGAATTTTCCTCCTTTGTTTTTCAATGTTGTTTTTTTCTTTTTAAATTTGCGACCTGCCACCAGTTTTCAGGGTTTCAGATGCATAAACTGCCTCTGGTTTGATAACTGTGTTGTAGTGTCAATTTTTCATTTTTTGAAATAGATTATTTCTTGTATCTATCCCAGGTGATTTTATAAGCTCTTTGGAGTTTAGCATTCTTCCTTTGCTTTTTTAATTTTTCTTACAAGCTTTACGTTACAGCGACACAGATAGGTCTTATGGTGACGATGCGATAGGAAAGGGCTAGGAGTGGGAAGGAAGTGCCCATCAAAGACTTTAATATTACTTATCTAGACTCACAGAGTACGCTGATGCTATGCAAAATCTTGAACACTTTCGCGCATCGCCATGTTGTGGGCGCTTCAGCTTGGAATGCATGGCTAGCATGAAGTATTGTTTACAGTTCCTTGCACGCTTTTTAATTAAATCATGTCTGTTAGCGGATCTGTTGTAGTATTATATGGAACGGAATGATAATATATTGTCAAATATTTTCAAGGAATGTGGAAGCTTATACAATATGGTAGTTAAATTGATCGGGAATATTAAAGGGAAGTTCTGCTACCAGAACGGATCTGGTATTTCTTTCACATGTGAGTAGAAACTGAAATGTAATAAAATGACTTTCAATTACCATAATCGAGAACTAAACAGGTTATGCGATGGTTGATTCAGAGAACGTATGAACATGACATATAGTATGTTTATGCTGCTGTTTCTTCTTCTTCTTCTTCGGTGGGGATGAGTAACTCATTGCATGCTATAAATCTCATTCCATATTGACGGAATAAATACAAGGAGGATCTTATAAATACTTTTTATTTGTAAACTGAGTAACTCAGACGGTTGAGGCGATGGCCTTCTGACCCCAACTTGGCAGGTTGAAACCTGGCTCAGTCCGGTAGTATTTCAAGATGTCAACCTCATGTCGGTAATTTACTGGAACAAACAGAACTCCTGCAGGACTAAATTCCAGCACCTCGGCATCTCCGAAAACCGAAAAAGTTGTTTGTGGGTCAGGCCAATAACATTATATTATCATCTTCTTCTTTTCCTTCTTGGCCTTTTTTTCCAATTCATTGGGGATAATAATTTAGAACTAAACAGATGTTCTCAAAAAGCATACATACTTTTCATACAGACTGTGTACCGGTCTTACAAATTTGATATAAAGTTAAGCCTAGATTCTGTAAAATATGATTGATAAAGCTTGATAAAATCCTATTATTAGGGTAAAGTATTCCTTAAAATTATTACCAATTATCTGAAAAGTGATTTGTTGGTGACATATGTCTTAAGTTCTCCATTTTTTCACACTTGCCTAATAATTAAAGAATACAATTGTCAATACGCTATTCCAGAAAAATCTGACAAGGCCTCAGTCTATATTAAGCTCATTACAATCTAGTGAATCCTACTCTGCACTAGAAAATGCTAATCAAACTACCTGTTTAACTATCATATTAATATTTTTGCAAGTGCTTTACATTCAATGTAATTCATATTCAGATGCAAATCATGGTCCTCATATCACAGAAAAAACAGAACAAACTTTCAATTTTTATCTGTGCTCAGATAATGTTAATTCAGTTTGAGTTTTTTTGCAAGTTGCTTTACGTCGCACTGACTCAGATAGGTCTTATGTCGATGATGGAATAGGGAATGGCTAGGAATGGGAAGGAAGCGGCCGTGGCCTTAATTAAGGCACAGCCCCAGCATTTGCCTGGTGCGAAAATGGGAAACCACAGAAAACCATCTTCAGGGCTGCCTACAGTGGGGTTCGAACCCACTATCTCCCAAATACTGTATACTGGCCGCACTTAAGCGAATGCAGCTATCAAGCTCTGTTAATTTGAGTTTATAAATGCAGTAATATTGGTATTTAGGAAGAGAATATTATGAGGAGGGTTTTACATCTTAAAATATACCATTCTTACTTAAGCCTTAACCACTCACGAAACTCAAACTAAGCTAGACATTCATTTCATTTAAAAAAACACACAACAGAGGTAGACTAGCACCAGTGTAAAGATTATCAGGCAACATTTAATTCCATCCAAATCACAAAGAAATAATAATTAAAGTTATACTCATCCAATTACGTTATTTCATATCCAAACCAAACCCCATGGTGCAACAGAACCACAGGGTCATGGCCTACCAAGCAATCGCTGCTCAGCCCGAAGGCCTGCAGATTAGGTGGTGTCATGTGGTCAGCACGACAAATTCCTCTCAGCTGTTACTCTTAGTTTTCTAGAATGGGGCCACTATCTCGCTGTCAGGTGGCTCCTCAATTGTAATCACGTAAGCCGAATACACTTCGAACCAGCCCTCAGATCCAGCTAAAAATCCCAGACCTGACCAGAGATCGAACCCAGGACCTCCAGGTACGAGGCAGGCATGTTATCCCTACACCGCGGTGTCGGCATTTCATACTCTTCTGGGTGTGATTTTTTTTTAAAATCTTACATTTTTTCAGAAAGATTTTTCCAGTCATGAACCTTTTAAACAACCTTTTCACAGAAATTAGTAAAACTTGCTGTAATTACTTATCAGAGAGGAATAATAAGCTATGTACCTTTCATAGAAACATTTTATTTCACAGGTTTTCTTTTAGTCAATGTTGAAGATTCTTGCTATCAGCACAGGAGTTTGTAAATAATAATATTCAATTATTTATTTAATAATTAAGTTTAATATGTTCTCCTGTCTGTTAACAGACAGGTAATTGTTATCTCATGATCTGTAATCATACTTAAGTTGTGAACTGCTGTAATTTGAACAGGCTGCCTATATACCGTTTTTTCCTTTCTGTTTTCGGAGACTGAAATTCTAATATGTGATTTACGTATTTTTATTAATAGTGTATTTTTCAATCTTCTTATTCAGTCTGTTAAAGGATTTTCAGCCTGTTAAAGAATGCTCAGTTTTGATACATGAGTATATTTTAATATTACCACAGTCCTGATATATGTATATTTTCAATGAAGCCAACATGTAGAGCCCAGGTTTCAATTACATGTATCCGTTCTGAATGTTCAAACAGATCAGTTACAAACATGACCCTTATATTAAAGCGAATGTTTTGGCTTTACACCCCAGAACTACGTTTATGGTTTTTAGAGACATGAAGGTGCCAGAATTTAGTACCGCAGGAGTTCTTTTACGTGCCAGTAAATCTACTGACACGAGCTGACATATTTGAGCACCTTCAAATATCACCGGACTGAGCCAGGATCGAACCTGCCAAGTTGGGGTCAGAAGGTCAGCACCTCAACCGTCTGAGCCACTCAGCCTGGCTATATTAAAGTGAGCGACATGATAATGTTTAAGGTACTGTTAGGCCTATATACTGGTTTTTCCTTTCTGTTTTCGGGGACTGAATTTCAAATATGTGATTATGTCTTTTTATTAATAGTGTTCTTTAATATTGTTATTCAATCTGTTAAAGGATTTTTGTTAAAATGTGCACTACCTATAGGCTATCCATAAGATTTGTGGAGATTGTTCAATAACAATGCAAAATGTGTTCAGTTTTGATACATGAGTATATTTTAATACTACCACAATCTTGATGTACGTATATTTATTGCATCTGTGCATGATAGTCGGTGTAGACTGTAATTAATTTACTAGGACCAGGGGATGGCTAAGTTTCCCTGTATGAGACATTATTGGACACTTTCCAAGATTTAATTTACAGTCCACTTTTACCACTTCAGACCTCAGAATTATCCTGTATAATATCTGTGTGGTATTTGATTTACAATTAGTAACACAGTTTGTGAAATGACGAGAATTTATGTTCGGATACTCTGCTTCCTATTGCCGCACCTTTTTAAAATTGTATTTTGGATGCATCTAATTAACATCTGTTCTTACTCTCTGGCTCCATGGCCAAATGGTTAGCGTGCTGGCTGTTTGTACACACAGTCCCAGGATAGATTCCCGGCCAGGTCGGCGATTTTAACCTTTTTGGTTCATTCCGACAGCTGGGTATGTGTGCATTCTTCGTCAATAGAATTCATCATTGGTAGGACCCTATCCTCATAGATGTGCAGGTCGCCTGTACTGTGTCAACACGAAAGACCTGTACCAGGCCTCTTGAGAGGCCACATGCCATTATTATTATTATTATTATTATTATTATTATTATTATTATTGTGCCTTTGCTGGCAGGACCTAGTGTTTACAGTGCACTATGTCTTCTGGTAGGGGCTAGAGCAATTTTGTTACTTTCATTGATCTGTCTCAGCTTTATCCTTGGCTTTGACAAAATGAAAGTGACTGAGGTATGAGTGATACTAGTAAGGCCATTCCTTCTGTAACCAGTCCCTGCTATGAATGGTGTGAAAATGTAGCTCATAGGGTCGGTTGGTACATGCACTTCAGTGGGCTTGGCAGACTGATATATAGTAGCAATTTCTGGCTCGGTGAGGAAAGCTATTTTTTTGCTAGTTGCATTACGTCACACTGACACAGATAGATCTTATGGAGACGACGGGATAGGAAAGAGCTGGGAGTGGGAAGGAAGCGGCTGTGGCCTTAATCAAGGTACAGCCCCAGCATTTGCCTAGTGTGAAAATGGGAAACCATGGAAAACCATCTTCAGGGCTGTCAAAAGTGGGATTTGAATCCACTATCTCCCGAATACTGGCTGCACTTACGCAACTGCAGCTATCGAGCTCGGTTTTCTTAGCAATTTAGTTCATACCCTCCCGGTTTGGAAAAATGGTCTTTTTATTTAGATTGCATTTGCTTAATTTTTTTTTTGTGCAATGTGCTGTTTGTTCTGAACGTTATTTTAAAACCTTGCCTTCTGAATACGTTAGCCACTTTGCACATGCTGTTTTCATGAAATTGAGAACTACTGTATATATATTTAATGTATTTGGGTGGGTGTTTCTTTAGACTTTTTCCAAACAAACCCCCACCCAAATACAGTTCTCATTTTTGTGAACAAAAAAGTACAAAACAAGTAATACATTCAAAAGGTGTTTTACAATAGCATTCAAACAAACAACACTCAAATATGTCAGCCTTGTGTCGGTAGATTCACTGGCATGCAAACGAACTCCTGTTTGACTAAATTCAGACTCCTCAACGTCTCCGAAAACCGCCAAAGTAGTTAGTGGTACATACAGCCAATAACATTATTATAATAATAATTCACTTATGCTCATTAAACACCCTCCAAAATCATTACCAAACAATTTACAATTGGAAAATAATAACAACAACAGATTACAAGTGCAGTTCCACAAACACCGATCATGTCACCGGAATATGATGTAATGGAAAGGTACCAGTAAACAACCCAACTGGCGAGACGCCACAAACACCCAGCTATATCAGTGAGGAGAGAAGAAGCACAATAGGAGTACATCCTTAAGTTCAAATATTTTAACAATTATTTGGAAGGCAAACACAGAATTTTAAGAGAAATATTCTTAAATTTTTGTTCACAATATTCATCAATGCTTAAAAAAATAAAAAGTGATCTGATAGAATTCAATGATGTTCTTTTAAGAACAAAACATGTCGTTCTGTTTTAATTGAATGGTATCTTTCTCAGGCATACTTTTATTAAATTATTTCTTTTTTCAGATACTTTCTAATTTTATTAATCCTGAATGAGTTGCAACAGACTGAAAAACTTTACAAAAATAGATCTTGAATACCTTATCAACAGTGCCCTGATTCTGTCCCACAACTTTGTACACTTGTATACAGATGTAAGCATTTCACTAACTGTGCTATGCTATCAGTTAACAAATACAAGTTATGAAATAATTATAATTAAGAGTTTACCACTAGAATGGTATCCTAATCAACAGGGAGAAGAAGAATATATTCAATATATTCTGACATTCCTAATGATTAAATCAAGGCTCTGAAGGGATTAAAGTATCACTCTGACATACCTTCACTGTAGTTCTGTTCCAGAAGCGAAATGTTCAACTTTCACTTGGAAGATACTGTATATCGGTAAGGACTGACAGTATCTTCTTCCCTATGTTGACAGTAAGCCTCCCTCAAATGAGACACGTGACATGATTCACTTATGTACCTGTGATGGAGAAAGAGATCAGATAAAGAAAACAATTCTATATTCTGGAGGGAAAAAGAAAGTTGACAACAAATGAACAATGCATAAAATATTTGCAGGTACAGTACACAGTCATGGAATGCTTGTTCATAACACTAAGTAAATATGTAGCTATCAACAATTTCATGATATGTTGATATGAATTTTCCTGTTACTAATCAATATGAAGTCCTTAAAAAAAATCAGTCTGCTTCAGTAAACAAATTGTTGTTGTTAAGAGCACAGTTTTATTGTTATGTTTACTCTTATTTACTTTAATTTCTATTCAAATTATTTAAAAATCGTGCAACAACAGAGTGAAAAACTGATAAAATCATGAACTTAATTTTACTCACATGGACAAAATAATGAATTGTTTTTATTTTTAAAATGTTTTATTAAAAATACTTACTTTACAAAGGACAAAAATAGGGAGGGGGAGGGGGCAACTATGATCTCAACACAACCTCTTTTCAATCTTCCCCACACAGCACTGCCTAGAAACACTAGTATTACATCAGCAGGTAATTCAAACTAATCTGAATAATCACTGCAAGCCAAATAAATAATAATAATAATAATAATAATAATAATAATAATAAAAATAGCAACCACAATAATCATAAAGGCATGGCCACCATGTGCAGGAATTTTGATCTGAAATCACTTGCACTGCCTGCGAGTCCATTTGTTCCATTCATTTTACTCCATCAGATGGCAGATAAATTAGAACACTATTTGGTGATCTATTGCAGAGATTTAATTAATGTCGTTGGGTAAACACCAAATGTGTCATTCGTTATCATACGACAGGGATGCCGAATGGGTTACCTTCTGCCCTTCAAAACTCCAACTACCTTTGCCAGTTTGAATTATCTTTGGATCCAGAGAATGACACAACAACTACTGATTCTTACACTGGTGAGCAACTGAATTTAAGGTACCTGACTTCTACTGTGCAACACCCTGCTTCGCCATGATGACCGAGGCGTTGCACCGACACAGATAGGTTTTATGGCGATGAAGGGATAGGAAAGGCCTAAGAGTGGGAAGGAAGTGGCCGTGGCCTTAATTAAGGTATAGCCTAGTGTGAAAATGGGAAACCACCGAAAACCATCTTACAGAACAAGACAGACTTCACCAGCTTGAAATGTTCCCCAGGAACCTAGGGAAGCTGGATCCTATGCTTTCATGCCAAGCTTGTTACCAGCAGGTTGACCCTCTGAGGGAATGAGGCCAACCCTGGACAGGCTTGGGACGTGTATTTCCAGCCATACCCGAAATCTTCCTCACCAAATGCCACCCACTCCAATCAATAGCTGAACCAAGCAGCCAAGGCAATATCCACCTGGTCGTACCAGGTATTATCCAGGGTCCAATGCTGGTTGATGCCTAATATGGATGGATTGAGGTAATGAGCACCAAGGTTCCCTTCCTCATATCATTCATAATATCATGTAACCCATAGCGTATACAGTGATAAATCATATGAAAAAACAAAAATAATGGTAATATGTTCTTCTGGCATTCGGCTGTGCAGGGACTTGCATTGTCAGGCAGATACTACTGCTGAGTACATGGCGCTAATACCTGACGGGTTGGGGATATTATCTGGGCATTTGAACATAGTCGCACATGTAAGAGGCCACTTCCCAAGCAGCACACACATCAAATTTCAGTTCAGTTTACAACAAACCGCCAATAAAAAAACCAAAAAACAGAAAATAAAAAAGGGAACCGATGGCCTCATAACCCTTTTAATTGCCTTCTACGACAGGCAGGGATTACCTGTGGATATATTCAGACCCTCCCATCCTCTAGAGGTACAATTCATCGTACCAAAGCTGCAATCCATTACTGTGCCTAGTCGCCCGTTTCAGTCACCTCTTTCGACAGGCAGAGGATACCTAGGGTGTATGCTTCATCTGTGTCCCCTACCCATAGGGGTGATTTGTTGTTAGATGTCCTACAGGGGCAGTTGAAGGAATACCTGTGTTTAAGAACATCATTGGTATAAACATGATGTCTTTGAAAGTACTGGAGAGGTAAGGAAGTACCTCATCCAGAACTGGTGAAGTTACTGGTTCTGCTGTAGTAGATCTGAAAGTTATCTTCATCATCATCTATTTTTTCCCATTTCTGCTTCCTTGCGATGTTGATCAATTACTAGAATGTAACGATTACAATTTTATTTCAAGAAGTAAATTGCAAGCAAACATTACTAAGAATGTAATCGTTACAAGTAATTTGATTACTTTTAATCGATTACTTCCCACCTCTGGATCTGGTACGAGCACTCGTATCACTATTTGTTATCAAATGGGGCAAGGATTAAGAAGGAAACAGTAAGTAATGAGATGAATATTGGATACTATCATAATATTCCCCTAGAACTGGGTGGAAAACAATGAAAAAATCAGGTGCATCCACTCATCTTAATTGTGCTTTAGCGAAGACTGAATGTGTTCCTGCACTACAGCCATTGCCATCAAAATCAGAGCAAGGTCAGTGAAGTTACTACCTTTCCCTTCATGGTTCCTCATTTCACCATTACTCCTATTATCTGTCCCATAAAAAACAACACAAATTATATTTAATTTCTCAATCTGTCTTACAATAATTAACAGTTTGATATATATTCACTTCCACTGTTCTACACAACTGATTTGGTGTTTGTTCATGATGTAACTCCTAATTGGATAAATGCAGTGATTGCACAAATCCACAAACAAGATAACAAGAAAGGCAGAAACAAACACTGTGGCTTTCCTTTAACCTCTTAACGTAAAAAACACGCGTATACTCTAGTATTTAGTTTCAACAAATACATAAAATTCAAAGTATAGGCCTACTCAGGAATATTGCTTTCTGATTGATATTTCCACCAGATGTTAAATCATTCTTTTAGGTTCTTATTTTTGACAATAGATACTTCTAACTGTTGAGTAAATAATATTACAATGGTTCATGGTGAGGGCTACTAGAGTCAAATAGGCAATGGCTGAGTGGCCTAGTAAATGGTCCTCAAAATCTGGATACCAGCTGCTAGGAAATAAGAGTGGGCATATTCCGAGTATTAGCCCTACTTGTGGTCAGGTGGCTAGGACTAAACAATCTACCGGCGGTCCATAAGCTGTTGCGAGAGGGTACTCTCACTTGAACTATGTGTAAGTAGGGTAACATCTAACTACAGAGAGAATTACCAAGCCCATAAAGTTTTTTTTACAAGTTGTTTTACGTTGCACCGACACAGATAGGTCTTACGGCGATGATGGGATAGGAAAAGGCTTGGAGTGGGAAGGAAGAAGCCGTGGCCTTCAGGTAATTAAGGTGTTAAAATGGGATACCATCTTCAGCGCTGCCGACAGTGGGGTTCGAAACCACTATCTCCCGAATAATACAGGATACTGGCCGCACTTAAGCGACTGCAGCTACCGAGCTTGGTCATGAAGTTTTAAGCAAGCCTCGAATCTATGGGAGCGACAGAGTTCCACGTCCATTTGACAAGCCAAGGACTCCTTGGAAACAACTTCGCAAGCAAAATGGAATTCAATAGGGTGCTACCAATATTAATAGGGCTTATGGGAGAAAATAAAATTGGCCAAGTAAGCACATCTGGATGCATTTAGGAGTTACTGATGTTCGAGTAAGGGGACATAACAAGGAGGAGATAAAAGATTTTCAGTTGTTCGTAACAGCTGTTAAAAGAGGAAGGACAAAGTGTGCTTTAGGACTGCTAAATCAGGAACACAACAGCACACAACAGAGTTTGTTTCATCACAAGCAAATGATGTAGATAGATGTAGTGCCTGGAGGAATTGCGACGAGAATTGTCTCGATTTATTCACCATGCGAGGGAGCAGATGAGGATTAAGTACAAAAGTATTATGAAGCACTGAGGGACATTGTAGTCAGGGTCAAGAGCAAGGACAGGATAGTGTTAATAGGTGATTTCAATGTGAGAATTCAAAATAGAACCGAAGGACATGAGAAGGTGATAGGTAAATGTAGATATGATGATATGGAAGCTAACAGGAATGGGAAACGTTTACTGGACTTCTGCGCTAGTATATGATTAACAGTTACGAATTAATTCTTGAAGAATAATGCTATTCACCGCTACACATGGGAGGATAGAGGCATCACATCCATAATGGACTATCATCATAATTGACTTAATTGAGATCTATTAGGAATGTACAGGTATTCTGAGGATTTTTCTATGATACAAATGACGATCTGATTTGATTACAATGCTAGGTCTGTCAGCAGGCGGGTAAGGGCAGTGAACCTTCAGGGACAGGGAAACCTTTCTAATCTGCAATAATGAATGTTAGTAACGGAGGGGAAAAAGGAAATTAATAGTGTACAGTTGAGTAAATTAGGTGAACTAATTGTAGATCTGAGGGAATCACTGGACAGATGGAAGGAATATTTTGAAAGTCTTCTTAATGTAAAAGGATAACTTTCTGTTAACGCTCTGAAAAATGGAATTCATGGGGAGAACAGCGATGGTGGTGAAATTACATTTAAGGATATGGAAAGGATGGTAAATAAATTAAATTGTCATAAAGCAGCAAGAATACACAAAATTAGACCTAAAATGGTGAAATACAGTGGTCATAAAGACCAAGTTATCAGCATAGGCCAAACTGCTTACTACATTTCTGCCCAACTGAATCCCTCCCTGCCATTTCATACCTTACAGCAAATGATCCATATAAAACTCTAAACAATGGGGAGGCAAGATTACAGCCTTGTCAAACCCCCGTAACAACTTCCAATCAAAATCTCATTCTACCATCAATTCTCACTGGGGCCTTGCTTCTGACTGCCTGTAATTTACTCTTGATTCCATAATTCCTCAGTAGAGCCATATCCCTTCTCCAGGTCTATGAAAGTTAATAACTATAAATAGAGAGGGGTCCAGAAAAACGTAGACACCCTTTGATAGTTGATATCCTTGAAACAAAATGACATATCACTGCAAATCTTGCATGGTAGCATAGTCCATTGTTTTCTCAACAGATGATAAAGGTCACGTGAATGGCGCAACAATCTTGGGGCGCGTTTTCCAGCAGATGACAGTGCAGCAATGAATTAAGTAAGATTGTAGTTTGAGCAACACAAGGCCATATTGAAGTGGTACTGAAGTACAAAAACATGACGGGAGGTACAACAGCACTGGCATAATGTGTACAGAACTCGGCCACCAACACTTACAACAATTTATCGTATTCGAGATAAATTTGAAGCCAATGGTACTGTTCAGGATGTGCCGATCAGAAACATCAATAAGTCCAGCTTCCAGCGCTGCTGTGTTACAACATTTTACTAGGTCGCCTCAAAAATCTGTGAATCAGGGTGCACGTGAAAGGGGGGTAAGCCGATCAACCATACGATGAATTTTGAAGGCTGCAAAGTGGAAAGTGTACATTCCAAGATCGCTGCACGCTTTGAACGAGGATGACCCGGATCGAAGGATGGAGTACTGCGAGTGGTTTGAAGGCATGCTTTGCAAGGATGAATGGTTTACAGGGATAGTTATCTGGTCTGACGAGGCACAATTCCAACTGAATGGTACTGTAAACCGCCACGATTGTGTGTACTGGGTTCCTGAAAATCCTCATGTTCATGTGGACAAACATGTTAATCTAGCTGGTGTTAATGTCCGTCATCTGTGGTTTGATTGGCCTACTCTTCTTAGAAGGTACCATAACTGGTGAAGTGTCTGTTCATATGCTACAAACATCGATTTTACGTGTCATCTGAGAGGTGTTTGGAAATGTAAGATTTCAAGATGGCACTCTGCCTCAGTACCACAAAGATGTCAGAGCCTACTTGGATGAAAATCTACCTGGACCATGGATAGGTCAAAGAGGAGCTGCTGAGTACCCACCACAGCCTCCAGATCTTACACCTTTTATTTCTACCTAGGGGGAACCTTGAAATTTATCGACAGAAGCCAGCTACACTGAACAAGTTATGAGAAACCATCGAGGCATCCTGTATGGCTATCACACCAGCAACACTAACAGTTTTAGTTCGTTCAGCAGTTCAGCAGCATTGACACTGTTTTGCTGCTAATGGGGGTCACTTTGAACACAAAAAATAACCTTCCCCCATGCATGAATTGTAATGGAATGGCATTTTGTTCCATTAATATTGACTATCAAAGAGTGTCTGTATTTCTTTCATAGCATGTTTTCAATTACATAACATGTACTGAAGAGTCTTTTAAAATAGCCTACAATTATTGTCGACCGAATATAAAAACCGGGCTAAGTGCCAAAACAATCAAATTCCATTTTATTGCTAAAACGTGGGCTATGTGCCTATACCTGTGCAGTAAAAACCGGGTTATGTGATATTCAGTCCAGAAGTAGTTCAAACTTTAGCCACAAGAATTCGCATGGGTCTAAGTGCCACCTACCATGTATCAAAATCCGGGCTATGTGCCAAGCGTCATGTGACTGGTTTTGTAGTTACATGATTCTGCACTTCAGTACCGGTTTTACTCAGAAAGTGAGAAAATACTTTCCAAACCTAAGATTTCGGAAATCGAGAAAAGACACGTGTAATACTTGCGATTTGTTGCACAACGAAATACAAAATGACCAGAGGAACAACGAACTACACCGAACCTCACTGGAAATTCACCACAGGAAAGCAGAGCGAGCCAGAGAAATGATGAAACTAAATCACAAAGAATCAGCTGCTCCCGTACGTGATACCTGTACAATTTCAGTCGACTTGCAGCAAATGTTTTCTTTACCAACACTAACCCACTGCCAAATATATTACTTATGACAATTGTCTTGTTTTAATCTGGGTTTGCACATGGCTGACAACAATCAGGGATTTATGTTTGTTTGGCATGAGATTTTGAGTGGCCGGGGAGGCAATGAAATTCCCAGTTGCACATTCAGAGGCAATAACAGTAACATAACAAACAAGGAAAAACTGATCGTATGGAGCAACAACTGTGGGGGCCAAAATAAGAATAAGATGCTATTGCATATTTGGTTTCTAACAACTATGTTGATGAGGTTCAACATAAGTATGTTGTCCTAGGCCACTCCTATTTAAGCTGCGACTGCAACTTTGGTCTCGTAAAAAGAAGAAAAAGAGTTGAGAAATGTGCGGTTCCCTTGGATGTTGTCTGACTTCTCTGTTCAACTTGCACAAAAGAAACAATTATAACAACTTTGATGGATGAAGAATATTTTTATGACCAGCGCAGCAGCTAAAAGTTGCCTTAATACGACAACTTTAGAAATTCCTAAGGTTGTTTGGGTCAGTCACCAAGAAAAATCCAGGAGCTCTATATGCAAAAAAAAAAAAACTTTCAATGATTTTGAACTCTGGGCAACACAAACGTGTTTAAAAAAAGGGGTAACGAATGAAACTATAAAAAAATTTGAACTGCTGCGGTTGGGAATGACATCAAGATTGAAGCCTGAAAAGAAGGAAGATCTGAAAAAGATGATTCCGTACCTAAAGGAAGAAAACAGACCTTTTTACACTGAACTAACACAGTAGCCATGGTTTGAAGAACACCGTTTACGCATTAAAACTTTTAATATTTGTATAACAATTATTATAGCCTAAAGAAAAGTACTGTACACTACATTGTTTTCAAATTATTGTTTCCACAACAAAGTTTTCAAGAACACTACTTTTTACTTAGGGCCTACTATTATTATGACTTGAGTACTTAGTTCTTTTTATGAATAAAAATCATTTAAAAAAATATTTTCTCCTTTCTTTATCGAAACGTTATCCATACCTGTTGTTTGCTAACTCTGCTCTTGTAAATTTTGCCTTTCATTATTGTGATACTTTAACGGCACTTAGCCCGGTTTTAATGGCACAGGGGTTGGCACATACCTCATTTCACAAAATGTTCAGACGAAAGAGGTAATTACAACACAAATATATATTTTTTTTGTTGCTATTTTGCTTTACGTCGCACCGACACAGATAGGTCTTATGGCGACGATAAATATTTCTTAGGTAACATTAAGCTTTCATGAGTGTTTATAATGTAAGTGCTTCTGACTTTTTTATGCTTTTTTGGAAGAAAAATACAAAAACTGTGAAAATGACAATGTTTTTTCTGTTTATCTCAGAACTTAGATTTTGGCACTTAGCCCGGTTTTTTATTCAGTCAACAAATTAAGGTCAGCCACGCAGCTTTCCTATTATTTCAAAATGTATTCTGTATGAGATCACAGTGTTCCAAAAATGGAAACCTGTAGGAATAAACATCTCATGTGGTTTACAAAGGATAGAGACATTGAATTAAAAGAAAAAATTAAAACAAAAAAGTTCTGAATACTGCCAGCAAGAATTAAAAACATTTATGAGCAAACAAAAGGGCTAATCCCGAGAAGCAATATGTCTAGGAGATTCAAAGTAACCTGAATAGTGATTGAGATGTATTTTGGAACTTTGCCATTAAAAAAGGCAGCACTTAAGGTTCATCCCACAATTTCTGTTTCAGGAATCTTTGTTACAAGGACCAGCCAACATAGCTAATGTATTTGCAGATAATTTCAAAACTACAGTACAAACCTCATCGAGTTTCCAGTTATTCCCTGTGCCATGTCTGGGTGAATGGATGATATAACGGCTGCCTGACTCATATAGCTTGCCTAATAATGTTATAGTCCCAGCTAGTTCTTAAAAAGCTTCTGCACAGTGTGATTATTTCTTATACAGATGTAATTGCTAGCTTTATGGTGTTATGGCTTCAAAATTAATTGTTGAACAGGGTATTTTTGTGTACTGTAGATTTTTAAATGCAATTTACACTAAAATGTTGAAGATTCATAAGGTTAAATTGCAGAGAGTGAATTGGAATATCATCACATGCTACAACACTTGTTGAAGGAGAGCATTTTCAACATTCACTGTAAAGGGGTAGGCTTTAGTGTTTCCCTATCTGATTATCCATTTATCAAAGTTGATGGTTTTTTTTACGGCCATATGGGAACAGCGAGATGGCAACAACGTTTTCGTTTACCGACATGCCATGCATGAAAGACTGTAAACCTTGCGGGACTTGCCCTGTATATATTTTTGAGGAAAAACTAAATACAATTCAAAATTAAGGTATAATAAAAACCCATTGTGCAACAGTCGTGAAGAGCCTTGGCCTACCAAGCAGCCACTGATCACCTGAATGACTGCAGATTACGAGCACTATGTACCCCCTCGGGAGTTATTCTTGGCTTTCTATACTAGGGCCACTCCCTCTCCTTATCAGATAGCTGATCAATTGTAATCCCCCAGGCTGAGTGGACCTAGAAGATATCAGATCCAGGTAAAAACCCTAACCTGGCTGGGAATCGAACCCGGGGCCTCCAAGTAAGAGGCAGGCATGCTACCCCTACACCATGGGGATAGCTATTAAGGAATAATCAACAATTAAATCATTCAGGAAATTAACTCAGTAGGCAAGACAGAACACCGGAGAAAGTACTTACAAGGGGAGGTCACGATGTCCTCATCACCGATTTTGTTTGAACTTTATAGGTTGCTAGTACTACATCACAAAAACACACTGGCAAAGTAGTAGCATGCAACTCTCAAAAATGTTCGAAAAAAAGCGATTTTCATAATGTTCAAAAAAGTTACGAGAGGTTTAGCATCAAGCGAGAGACTGTGGCACGGTGGTCGATTGTTTAAGGTTCTCCGCTTCACTTATGAAGGTGGCGAGTTTGAGTCACGCTCGTATCAACTCATTTACCCCCCCCCCCCCCCAGCCTGACATTTCCTGATCCCCCTTTTCCTTGCGATATGAATGAGAGTTTTCCAGTAAGTGTTGTGTAACGGTTGTGTGCGATTTAACCAGATGTGCTCATCATAAGTTCGATTGGCATGGAGATCTCGCATGTTGAATTATGTTTAGCATGCCAGGTACCAACAAATGAGAGACTGTGGCACAGTGGTCGAGTGGTTAAGGTTCTTCACTTCAGTTACAAAGATGGCGAGTTTGAGTCAAGCTGCTACCATCTTTTTACTCTCCCCTTTTTTCTTCGCCCTTTATGAGTTTCACGGTGGTCCACCATATTATTTTGATTATTGCAAGCCACAAATGAATGTATTATTTAACAAAAAATTGTCAGATAATTTCTTTTTGAGGGGAGGGGGCACATAATTGAAGTCACAATACAAGTGTTATCTTTAAACATTTCCTTTATGTTCTGGAGGAGCGGAAAGGAACTGGCCACCCTACCGTATGTAAACTCTGGCTCAGGCACACCTCTGTGGAGGTTTGGACCTGCCTTCGGGCAGAAAACACCCTTACCTTACTGGACTGAAAAAGCAATAGTCAAGTTTTCAAAATATATAAAATTACACTAGCCTAGCTCACATTGCTAGTATCAAAATCAGTTTCGAACAACATAAATTGAACACTATCAAAGGGTAGAGAAGGGTCCACCTATTCAATAAAGTAAGCTTGTATACCGTCTTATAAAACTGGGACTAGTTTCGACCCCATATATATTGGGTCATCTTCAGCCACACTACAATTGGAAGACATATACGCACATATAACCAATAGTAATGTAAACACTTTGGTATGCTAAAATTTACAATCTATATTTAGAACATTGATGAAGTCCGAACATATCCAAAGTTGAAGCAAAATTACACATCAAAACGGCTGTGGTTGATGCCAAACTATGTCGTTGCTCCTACAGTAGTCAAATGTTCCCGAGTTGATCTGGGAGTTGGCATCCCTAGCTGTATAGGCGAATAACTTGATTTATAATTTGATGATGATGTTCATGCTTGTTGTTTTAAGGGGCCTAACATCGAAGGTCATCGGCCGCCATGATTTATAATTTATGTTCAATTTAATATGGGTAATGACTTCATGTAGCTTGAAGGGGAATATTTGTAATTTTTAATAGGTATTAATTTTCGTCAGATGTAGTGATCTATAGTTTAATTTGGTTTAAAGTGAATGAAAAGAAAATAATTTGAAGTAAGTTATTGAGAAAAGAAGGGAAGCTAGAAGATAGAGATAAATATATATAACTATGTGAGACTCACCCCTTGTTCTTCGTAAGTTGCATCTTCATTTACGAAGATGGCAAGTTCGAGTCATGCTGCTACATCTTACACTTACAAAGAACACAGGGGTCATCGGCCCAATTTTTTTTTTCTTTCTTAATCCATGAATTTGAAACCTTGAATTCAAATCCTTCAAACTGGGCCGCCACAGCTAGTGCCCACACTTGCAAATTACGCGTCATGACTCGTTTGTTCTCACATGCTTCTTTAAAGTGATCATAAGTCCAATCGTTGATGGTTTTACATTTGTCCCTCGATGTTCCACCCTTTCTGACAACATCTTCCCATATTGCCAAATCGTGTATTCGCTTCAGCCGAGAGCAGCCTTTTTTGTGTAATGTCTGCAAACTCCATTTAGGGTGCGCTCTGGCCATGTTTACAACATTTAACTTCTAATGTAGAAGAATATATTCCCGAAGCTTCCCTTTTATTTCTTTGAGCTCGTAGTCTTCGTCTGTAGAATCATTCTTTTCTTCAAAAGCACCTTGGTCGACGTTGCCATTGCAGGTGAATACTTCATCTAGTACAAATTTGTTTTCTTCTATTATATTGTCAAAACAGATTGAAGTATTTTCTTTCCCAATAATCTGGCATCTTCTGTGATCTCTATAGTGTCACCGGGATCCAGTAAGCGATTTATATAAAGAAGGTGCTCGACATAAGCCATGGCCCCTTTCAACTGTTTATTTGTTTCTCCCAGGAATTTGTTTGCACATTGCATAGCTTCACATTCAAAAACACTTTCGTTCAACATGGGAGATCTCCATGCCGATCGCACTTATGATAAGCAAGTCTGGTTACATCGCACACAACAGTTACATGACAACACGGTCAGACAGTGATTTACTGCTGCTCTCATGGGCAACACAAGGAAAAAGGGGATCAGGAAATGTCAGGATAAAAAAGCGAGTTGATAAGAGCGTGACTCAAACTTGCCACCTTCATAACTGAAGCGGAGAACCTTAAACACGCGAACACTGTGCCACAGTCTCTTGCTTGATGGTACCCTGGCATGCTAAGCCTCTCGTAACTTTTTTAGACATTTTCAAAATCGCTATTTTCGAAAATTTTTGAGATTGCATGCTACTACTTTGCCAGTGTGTTTTTGTGATGTAGTACTACCAACCTACAAAGTTTGAACAAAATCTGTGATGCAAACATCGTGATCTCTCCTTGTTAGATCTTTCCTGACTTGAGGAAACATACCAAAATTATTCATATGTATAAAACAGGAGAAACAGAACTGCTTGGTAATCTCTGAACTGTTATTGTTTGTACCCCAGCTAAAATTTCAGGACTTATTTTATAAAATGGGTTCCCAGGAACAGATCTTCATAAAATTTCCTGCATCCCAGATGAAAGCCTTTTGCGACGTGAACTGTCCCAAATTTGGCTTTATGTCAATGAATTAATTTTAATTTAAAACTAATTACATTTAACAAGTTCCATCAGCATAAAAAAGGACTGTGATGGCAACACCGGTCACATTCTGCAATTATTACTTATTTAGTGGTTGGTACCAGTGCTACGTTAACAGCTCACTGCTGTCTTCAGTCGACTGTTGTGTGTTGAACATTAAATGATTAAGTTAGCAAGTGTGCATGGTATTGCATTCATACTGAATTTAAGTTTAGCATAGAACTAATCAAAGCAGATATTCATATTTATTTAAATTTTTATTTAAGCTGTTCTGAATTTGTATTCCCTTATTAGTAATTATATTTATTAATTAATTGCGAACATAACCAAGTCCAAATTACAATGTTTGCAACAATTGTTACATACACTATATGTAAAATAAATAAATATATATTTTTAAATTACTTATCAGTGGCACACAAATTAGGTTAAAAACAAAATACGATGGGTGTAATATCACACCACCATACGAGGTGCTGTTGTTCACTAATAAGAAAAATTAAGACTTTTAAAAAAATATAAAATTGGGATATTACCGAGTGGAGCGGCCGCACATCAACACGCTATGGCTATGGAGCCAAGCTCTGCATTCGCGAAAACGAGTGGGTTCAAACCGCACCGTTGGCTGTCTTGAGAATGGTTTTCTCTGGTTTTCCCATTTTTTACTTCCGGGCAAATGAGGGGACACTTCGTATTCACAGGCCACAGCTGATTCCATCCACCTCCTTATCCAGTTTCATCTTCTTTACCTCCTCAACTGAGGTTGGCATCAGGAAGAGTACCCAGCCCTAAAAACATGCCATAAATTTCATCTCACCTCATCCCCGACCCGGTATCAGGAAAATGGACTAAGGGGGTAGACATATATTAAAATGAGATACGATATTGAGAAATTGATTGAAATGTTTATGCTAGAGTATTTTAAATTTCATTCTATTTTATCGTATGGGGAAGTACAGCTTCTGACATACTACAAATCATGTATCAACATACAGATGAATACTGTTGTATTGTCTCATTGCTCTTATTAACTGAGGGCTTCTTATGAATTTAAGATTCAGCCTTTGCAAGAAGGAAGATTTTATTTATATTAGCTTAGTTGTGGTGTGGAGAAAGAAATTGATTGCCACGTATTTGAATGATCAATTTGTTGCAACAAAAGTATTTTTATTGATCAATATGCCAGACAAGGTGTTCACAGGCATTTAAAAACAGAGGATGTAATCAATGGTGGAAAGTAAATTGGTTAAAAATCAGTGAAGTTTCAGACCAGAGAGGCACAGTCATGACCTGTTGTTCAGAATGTGTCAAGTAACTGAAAAATGCTAGAGGAATAGACAGTTATGCTTTGTGTTTTGCAAGCATGGGAGACAGCATAGGGCGGAGTACCGAAGGAAAAGATGTTGGTCATACTGAGTGATTAGGTGATCAGGGGCAGGTTATTACAGCCAATCAAAGATATTTATGTTGTCAATTGGAACAATGACACGGAGAGGCCAGACCCTTCTTCCAACCGATTTTAACGAGCTTCAATATACCCATTGGGGGACACTCCACAGTAACTCGTGTATATGGTCAATACACTCTCCTTTTCAAAAAAATTAAGGTCAAAGGTCATGACGCAGGATCCACTTTGGACCAAGTGGAGATGACATAAAACTAAAAAGCAAACAAATTTTACTTAAACATGTCAGGTCTGCAACCCAATAATTTCCGAAAAATTTATGAATCCCCAATTCCAATGGAACGCATATATACTTGGAGAGTTACAACACAGTCAACTGGAGCTGTGGCCAAGTGGTCGCAGTACTTGTCCATGAACCTTGACGACGTGAGTTTGATCCTCGGAGCTATATTTTTTGTACAAAATAAATTATTATTGGAGGGAATATGAAGATAAAAATGTGAATAAAAACATTAGGCAAACTGCAGTAAACTATATTTTTTACCACAAATTAACATAAATGTTCTGACAATTACTATTTGATCTCTCGCTGACTCACTTTCTTCTAGTCATGGTATGACTTCACAGTGCGTTGGATGGTAAGGTTACCAACCCTATAATGATGGGCATAAATTACTTGAAATGGCTTGACAAAGTACAATTTAGTAACAACGATATATCACACACGGAATGATTTACTCACCATAGTTCACTGTGGCAATCACTGATCAGTAATTAAACATGCATTGCACTAATAGGCCTATCCCTATTTTACAAGTCTTTACTAACGTGCTCGATGACTGACCTTCCTAGCCATTTCCTATTCTCTGGTGGTAGGGAGGGGGAGGGGGAGAGAGAGAGATCCAGATCCAGCAGTAACTGTGAGAACATTTAGGCCTATATTAATTTCAAATAGAAAATAAAGTGTACTGCAATGTACGTAATATTTTTGTTCACATTTTTATTCTCAAATTCCTTCAAATGATAATTTATTTTGTACAAAAATTATCTGCTACGACACTCAAACTCACGTCGTCAAGGTTCACAGACAAGTACAGAAAACGCTCAACCACCGCTCCGGTTGACTGCGGTGTAACTCTCCAAGTAAATGTGTGTTACATTGGAAATGAGGATTCATCATATATTATTTTAGGAAATTATTAGGTTGCGGTCGTGACATGTTTAAACAAAACCTGGTCACCTTTCAGAGTACTATTACCTCGGCTTGGTCTGAAGCGGATCCTGCGTTGTTACATTTGACCTAAACCCTTACACATACATACGTTACTATAGAGTGTCCCCTCACAGGTACATTGAAACTCGTTGGAATTGGTTGGACACAGAATCTGGCTTCTCCTAGTGAGAATTGATGGTACAATGCATTCTTTGTTCAAGTAGTTACAGGGGTTAGTTTATAGCAGGCCCGTCCGTGTTACCCGTGGTATATATTTTTAGTACCGTGCAGAGGCAGATTTAATTGTAACAACTGTAATTGTAGCTAAAAGTTTACGATTACTTTTGAGCATGCAAGTGATGGTTAAAGTTCCCCCTGACATTCCCACAATTGTGATTCATCCCTTTCTTCTTAGTTTTAGCTGTATTCATTTCAAAGATTACACCCACTGATATTTTTGAATATACTCTCAGGTGCTGTGAGGTTATTATTATTGTTTTTGAAGTACACTGTGCATTGTGACAGCTCTGTACACCTTAATGCCTGCTTGCTGTTGAGTGCCAGGCGTTACAGAAAAAAAAGGCTAGGGGATGAGGTGAATATACGTTGACACTTGGTATTTCCCAGTTAGACTACCTCCATGGAATTGATAGCATTATGAATGTTTCATAAATCCTTCCTTTTCGACAGTCTGAAAAGGCATCTGCTATTGAATTTGGATTGCATACTGACAAGAAGCAGTGTGCTAGTGCATTACTTGCTCAACTTACAGATTCAAACTTTATTTATATTCAATGAAGAACTGAATTTTCACACCTCTATTACTATTTAACCGAGCTCGAGAGCTGCAGTCACTTAAGTGAGGCCAGTATCCAGTATTCGGGAGATAGTAGGTTCGAACCCCACTGTCGGCAGCCCTGAAAATGGTTTTCCGTGGTTTCCCATTTTCACACCAGGCAAATGCTGGGGCTGTACCTTAATTAAGGCCATGGCCGCTTCCTTCCCACTCCTAGCCTTTTCCTGTCCCATCATCGCCGTAAGACCTATCTGTGTCGATGCGACGTAAAACAACCAGCAAAAAAAAAAATTACTATTTATTCACTGCAAAAAGTATACACCAGTTATTAATTTGCAGTATTATTTTATACATTGATTCTAATCTACAGTTGAACCTACAGTTTTAACCCTGGACCAAGGGTGCCACTTTGTATCAAGTTACTTTCCGCGCAGCGGTGTTTGGACCGCACCACGTACTTTGCCAACTTTTTTGAAAATGATGTGCATGTTATCATTTTGTAGGTTACGAAAATTAATGAAAATAATTGAACAATAATTATAGAGCTTAATATAAAAATACAAAAGTATACAGACTACACTGTATGCACAGAACATATTTTAGGGAACACACAAACAGAAGTCAAGATATACAAACACGGAACTGCACTACATACAGATATGGAATGAAATAGCAAATTACTATTCCGAAGGAAATCAAGCAAATTTAATTTTCGTCTTCATCTTCTTGACTGCACTATTCACAAGTAACTTTAATAATAATAATAATAATAATAATAATAATAATAATAATAATAATAATAATAATAATAATATTTTATTGTTTTAACATCCCTCTAACTATTTTTGATGGATTTTGGAGACACTGAGGTGCTGGAATTTTGTCCTGCTTGAGTTTTTACATGCCAGTAGATCTACTGATACAAGGCTGATGTATTTGAGCATCTCCAAATAACATCGGACTGAGCCAGGATCTAACCTGCCAATTTGGGGTCAGAAGGCCAGCGCCTCAACCGTCTGAGCCACTCAACCCACCTCAAGTAACTTTATGCTGACTGTGATTGCTCCTCCTTTCCCTGTAGCAAAAAGTTAAAAATAGATTACTACTTTATACCTGTGACAAATACATAATGAAGTATCCACCTCCATTAGTCACTAAAACTTTCTGGAAGAAGTGTTACAGTGGATATAATGTATAATACTGGTTGGAAATGCAAACGTGACCTCAAAAATATACTTACATTTCTGTGCGTATTGTCGTGTTAGGACGGCTCTCAACAAGATGACTGGTGGAAGCTTTCTTCACTACGGTTCCCATGCTGAAGTGCAGAAACGCACAACACACCAATAATGCTATCTGATGCTTAAAAGACTAAGCACAGATTAGCAATGCGCCCAATCGAGCTTGGAACGCATTAACAAATAATAAAACTGAATAATTGAAAAGTGTGGTCCAAACACTGCCTATGTGCGCAGTCCAAGGTTAATAGTGAATGAGGGAGCAATACTGTTCAACTTACAGCGAACATGCAGTGCCAGATTTCACAATAATTATGTAAGTACAATACATTTAAAAATATACAGTTAATATCAGCCAACATGTTTCTTTATTATTACTATTATTCTAATCATCAGTGTCCGTGCCTCAACAACCAAGAGTAAGGTGCATCCTAGTACATGAATAGGTTGAACAGCCCTGGTTTATAATATACATGGATCTTTTACATGCAGTATTTTTGTATCAGTCTCTTGGCACAGGCCAGAGCAAAGTGTAGCTTCCACCAAAGTCCCAGTCTCATCCATGGCTGTGACAATATGGAAGCTGCTGGGGTATGGGTGGTGCTGAGAACTGACATTTGGATCACAACTAGTGTCGAGTGTTACGAAAGTTGTTGCTCATAGGATCAGTCGTGCTGCAGTAGCACCTTCTGGCCCAGTGAGGAAAGCAATGGCAAACTACCTCACTCCTCATCTTGCCTAGTTCGTTTCATTTGGGCTCCGCCATGGGTTTTTGCAGTTTCCCTATAACTGCATAGCCTTCGGTGGTGCTATTTGAGGATCCAACCACCCTCTGGGCTGATGTTCTAACAGACAGACAGATCTTTTACTGAAAGATGTGTGTGCCCAACTCATCTCATTTCTTTATGGGGTCGGGTATGAAGTGACATGAATCTTTGCAGCAAGTTTGTATGACCAGATGCCCTCCCTCATCAGAGGAGTTAATGAGATTAAATGAATGATGTGATATATGATAGTAGGAAGGGAGAGTGTGAAACCTTGTGCTGGCACATACCTTACTCCTGTCAAACAGCACCAAGGGGTCTGTTCAAGGCTTAATGTCTCCATCAATCAATCAATCAATCAATCAATCAATCAATCAATCAATCAATCAATCAATCAACCGAGGAGCTAGATGCAATAACAGCGTAAGTCTACTTACGCTGTTATTGCATGAATACTGTTTTCAGATTTCCTGGTCCCTTCACTACAACCCAGTCCAGGTCTTAGTTAGCTAGGATGCCGCTAGAGGTCAAGCAGCTCACTAAAACTGGTACCATGCGATACGCTGTTATTGCATGAGGCATGCTTCACGAGTGGCACGTTCAGCTGCCGCCAGTTCTCTGGCTGGAGAAGATGTCAGCGAATGGAAGAGAAGGTTTTGTGGCGTCACATTTAATAAAAGACTGGGTATCAGCACTTTGACCTATATTTCTAAGAATGCCCTCTGCTAAAAGCAACAGATTCATAATACAGCAGTTTGTGTGACTATTACCATAATGGTGTTGTATCAGAGTCACAGTCCTACACTCCTAACTATGTGCCATTTACCTTCTTAAAGAGGAATGATAGCTTTCTCAATTTTAATGATTTGAGGCTACATGATGTAAGAAAGTGTGGTGTAAAAGCAGACAAAAGGGTTGATGTTATTTCACTAATGAAATACTTAAAAACTGAAAATGTTAAGTGGTATGTGAAAGTCATGTCTGTGTGTAATGATTCCCTAGAGTCTGCTAATGCAGCATGTGAAGATGAATCAACCTGATTTTGATCAATGATGCATTTGAGTATTTCAAACAAGTAAGACACACAATGTCTAAATCTCTATTATATACTTTGTGATCTGTTTTTGTTCCTTTTCTTTTAGGTTTAGAGAATCATTTTGTGAATGAAATTAGGAATAAAAGTTGTTCAGAAAAAATGTTACTAATTTTATAGCATTTCAACTATTTGTTGGGGAAGTGAGGGGGTGGGGCAATTACCGTAGCCTAATACCATAGTTGGAGAGAGCACTGTAGCAAAATTCTCTCGACCCTTTACGCAAAAAGAACGAAAAAAGTGAATATTAAATAAAGAATAAACTTAATGGTTTTACCTTTCTTAGTTGACAAATTTTTGGTTTTCTTTTTAGGAATTTGTTCTTAATTTGAGTAAGTTTAGACATTTTGGAGAACTGAGGTGGGATAAACTGCCACTTTTGTTCCTCTGTAGTGGGCGATCATGCTTTCCGAACTCCCTGATCAATACTGATGTATGGCAAAATATAATATTCCTGCTCTTCATGCAATAACAGCGTATAAAATGAAATTTTAAATAACTCTGCCTTTCTTATTAGCTAACAGATAATTAAAATTCTTTGGGAAATGCATTTCCTGGCTCTTTTAAATGTCCTTAAATGAAATTCAGGTTGATTCCTAATATTACTTTTAACTCAGAACATTTATAAACTTCAAGCTTCTGTTTCTCAAGATAACGTAAGTCTACTTACGCTGTTATTGCATCCAACTCCTCATATTATTCAATCAATCAATTAATACTGATCTGCATTTAGGGCAGTCGCCTAGGTGGCAGATTCCCTATTTGTTGTTTTCCTAGCCTTTTCTTAAATGATTTCAAAGAAATTGGAAATTTATTGAATTCTCCCTTGGTAAGTTATTCCAATCCCTAACTCCCCTTCCTATAAATGAATATTTGCCCCAGTTTGTCCTCTTGAATTCCAACTTTATCTTCTTATTGCGATCTTTCCTACTTTTAAATATGCCACTCAAACTTATTCGTCTACTAATGTCATTCCACGCCATCTCTCCGCTGACAGCTCGGAACATACCACTTATGTAGGATGCAAAATAGTTCCTGATGGATGAATGACCATTAGCAGTCTCATATGCCCTCACTTCATGTGAACACTGCAGAGAGGTTTAGAATTGAATCCAGGATTTGGCACGCAATCTAGTGATTAGAAATTGTGTACCACCACCTCTCCTACCCTGTCAGCCAACACTGATGGTAAAAATGTTTTCAACCATCGGGACTCGAATAAGCTACCCATGGTGTCAAGACCATACAGACTTGACACCGGAACGATCATGGCCACCAGGTGGACTTCCTTTTATTGAAAGGTATAAAATGGCAAGGAAGAATTCAGTCAGGTGGAAATGTAGCAAGCAGTTTGGACTATGCCAACAACTTTGTTAGAATGGCAGCCTTTGCTGAAAATCTGCAATCTAATATCTTGGAGCTTGAAAAGAAGTGCAATGAGTATGATATGAAAATTAGCATTTTCAAGACAAAAGCAAAGTCTCTTGGAAAGAAACCTGAGAGGGCTGAATATCAGATAAGGGACAACAAAACTGGAACAGGTGGGTCATTTTAAGTATTTAGAATGCGTATTCTCCCAGGCGGGTAGTATACCAAGAGAAATCCAGTAAGCTCACAGCTGCGAACAATATTCTCTAAGAAAGAAGAGAATTCTCAGACAAAACTTTTCTCAGACCAACTTTCTTGAATGGGAATGAAAAGCTGGGTAGACTAAGGATATGTTATTCATAAGTTGGAAGCAACAAACATCAAAGTAGCAAGAATGATTGCTGGCACATACAGGTCAATACCACGAGTGAACTTGGAATGAGGAGATAAAGACTAAGTAAGGAACAAACTTGATGGATGAATCTGTACATATGAACTCGCTTCGGTGCAGGATCATGAGGCAAACAGGTTACCTAGGAGAAAAATGGACTCAGCCATGTAAGGTAAGAACAACAAAGGGAGACAAGGGCAACAATGGTTGGATTCAGTGCTTGGTGATTTAAAAGTAAAAGGTGTGGAAGTACAGGAGGCCTTGAAGCTACTTGAAAATGGAAGGTTGTGGAGGCAATTTGTTCACTGAAAGGCATAAAGGTTTTACAACAAAGACAGGGGCGTAGCCAGGGGGGGGTTACTGGGGGGTTAGAACCCCCCCCCCCATTGAACTTTCACAAAAAGAAAATAAATAGAAACTGACAGTAAACAATAAACTTCTTTTATGTGATCAAGATAAACTCCCTGCAATCTACTGCTTGTTGAGAGTGTTTGCCACCCTACCTGTCACCACTGCAGCCAGTGAGAGATCATTTTCAACATTAAGACGCCTTAAAACCTACCTCAGAAATACCACAAGTGAAAGTCGACTCAACGGGTTGGCTCCCTTGAACATTCACAGAGACATAGTTGTAAAACCAACAGATGTGTTAAATTTATTTTCTAGGAAGCCTCGAAAATTAGATTTTAGATTGTAAACTGAACATACCGTTTGAGATAAAACTGCTGACCTCGATCATATTGTTCTTGTTCTGTATTTTAAAGTAAGAATTTTGTAGTGTATTGCAATCTGAATATCACATACAGTAATTCACTCTTGTATCAGTATCCTTATGACAGTCATGCATGCGCGTACCAGACACGCACAAGCACAAGCACAAGCACTTTCATTTAATTTTGTAACTGCAACCCCCCCCCATTGGCCGATCCTGGCTACGCTACTGAACAAAGATGTATGCAGTTCTTCCCTAGGGTACAATGTACACTATGTGAACAATAGGTTTGGACAAGAGAAGTTGGAAGATGTACAGACAGCACATCATTTTGGCAGCAGTCATAATTTTCTGGGAAAGGAGTCTATGACAACTTGCCTATTTTTATACCATTTCTAAATTAAATTTCCAATGATTGTTTCTATTCTATAGGCCTAATAAGCTCATCTAATATCTCCCTAACTGGACAGCTGCTGAATTAATCGATAACCAACAAAAATATCGCACTTGAATCCTAACATATTCATTGATTTCTAACAATGACCTTATTAAGTCAACAAGAGGACATAAATACCAAATAAAATAAAAAAAATTAGATTCATTACTATGATTTAACAAATCACTCAAAATCCCATAACAAAAACCCATTAAACAAATCCAAGATCTGTTTAAATACAAACATCTTTCAGTACCATCATAAGTTGAATACTGTATAAATACTTTTCAGGATGGCCAGACTCAGGGAATTGGAAATCAGCCTTCCTGCCCAAATAACTTCATTAACATTTTCACCTCACAAAACCACAAAAAATGTCCTTTAGAGCATTCTTAAGTAAAGTTTTTACTAGGTTACAGTTAATATAGCTTTAAGATCTAGAGTTAAATACACCCAGCCTTAGGAACATAGAGAAGAACTCAAGTCATCCTGAAAGTGATTTTCCATTGGTTTCAAGTAAAAATACACTACCAGGAAGGACTCTACAGTCAGAAAAATTTCATACACAGTGTGTACGTACAGTATGTGGTTCTGTTATTCGTACAGGCTTCAATTTCTTATCAAGTCTCGTATATCCACATTAACGACTGAAAAACTGAAATAAAACATACATTACGGGTAAAAACACAATTTCAAAAACATATCAGATGTAAGGCTTTACAGGCGCTTACTGTATTAACCAGCGTTTCATCTTAGGTCTGACACTAGACTCATCAGAGTGGGATATGTCGGACCCTACCCACTGACGCTGGTGTGTATGCAGATGAACTTATCAGAAGCCCTTCTGATAAGTTCTTAATAGTAGGGTCTGACACATCCCACTCTGATGAGTCTAGTGTCAGACCTACAATGAAACGCTGGTTAATAGAGCAAGCGCCTGAAAAGCCTTACATCTGATATGTTTTTGACATTTTTGACATGCTCTATTGGTGAAAAATATCTAATTCCCTCCATGGGAATTTACAATTTTCCAAAACATGATTTGTCAATGATAATTCGTTAGTCAAAACCATACTTATCTACATACAGGCAGGAAGATTTTATATGAATGTACCAGCATCAACAAACGCGTGTACCAGTTGTATTCGTACACATGGACAGGATGATGCACACCGTTCATTTGCGATGCACAGAAAAGTCTCAGTGACGGCATACGACTAGTCAAATGTGTTAGGCTCCTTCCTAGTGTATCTGTGGTGGTGTGGTGGGCATGGGTAGGAGTGCAGAGTTAAGTACAGAGCTTAAGAATACTATACATCAACTGCCACTTGAATAATTTTCATTACGAAAAATTGGACAGCTTGTCAATAGAACACATTCTACGGTGCAATATGTGGTTGATATTTCTAAATAGAACGACACTATTAAGAACACTCCAAGGAAACCCAGGAGAAAGTGTTTAACTGAAAGGAAAGAACATTTTTTGTTCGGCTGCTAAAATCAGATTCCAAATTAAATGCACCAATATTGATGCAACTCACGGAGGAATGACCTGGAAAGAAGATCAGCAACTCCACCATCCATCGGATTCTGTATCGGCATGGGTACTATGGAAGAATCCCTCAGAAAAGGCCATACGTAAGTAGAAAAAAACAGATGGCTTAGACTGACATTCGCTAAGGAGAACAAATTCTGGAATGATGTTATCTGGGCTGATGAGACAAAAATAAACCTTTTCTGGTCAGATGGCACCCACAGAATATGGAGAAAAATTGGTACCGACAATGATTTAGCAAATACACTCCCAACTGTAAAATACGGTGGTGGGTCTGTAATGCTTTGGGGCTGTATGTTAGCCAGAGGTGTGGGTAACATAAATTTCATTGATGGAATAATGAGCAAGGAGGGCTATAATGCAATGCTGAGGGCAAACGTTAAGCAGAGTGCCAAAAAAAAAAAAAAAAGAGAGAGAGAGAGAGAGAGAGAGAGAGAGAAAAAAGGATGCAACCTGTTTATATGTTCCAGCATGATAATGACTCAAAACACACCGCTGACACTAATAAGACATGGTTGATCTGGAACATTCCTAAGCAGCTCAGAACACCTCCCCAGTCTCCGGATTTAAATCCCATCGAAGATCTTTGGGCTATGTTAAAGAAGAATATCCATAGGCAACGTGTGCTTGCGAAGGAGGAACTTAAAAGTGTGATTCTTCAGGAATGGCAGAAAATCAACGTTGACATGTGCATGAAATTAGTGTATTCTATGCGGCGATGATGTCAGGCAGTTATAAAGGCTAGGGGACATTCCACTAGATACTAACATATTCCAGGAACCCTTTATTTTTTGTTTATTTCAAGTGTTCGATTTGCTTGTACAAATATGAAAGATACAAGATTATGGGTGCGCTTTTCTTTATTAGAAGCTGTATGTTTTGTTGACATGGGTGCAAACAGATATAGTAGATATGTTTTCTGAAGGCCTTGTTGAATATATGTCCAATGAACAAAATCCTTTTCAGTTTATTACTTTCTGGCAGTGTGTTGAGGTACTAAAGCAAACAGCCCATATGAATAGAATAGGTACATACTGTATGTTACATATGGCTTTTGATTCAGAGTCCAAAGCAAGCAGCAGTTACACTATTTTAAAAAATGTGAAAATTTCTAATAATTAGAATGTATGCCAAAAGCCTGGATTCAATTCCAAACATCTCCACAGTGTTCATATGGAGTGACGACAAATGGTTATGTTGATGGTGATTTGTCCATGAGATGGGAATGTTAAGCCTTGAGCAGACACCTTGGGTGTTATTTAACAGGAGCAGTCTATGTGCCAACACTGGGTTTCACCCTCTTTCTACCTCATAATCATCATCTCATACCCAGATGCACAGGTCACCTATGGGGTCAAATAGAAAGACCTGCAGCATGCACGCCATACACTAAAAATAAATAAACTGCTTCACACTGAATTCTAACTCAATTTCCATCAATTTGTGGGATAAATCACGGTATTACCCATTGGTTTCCTCACACCAGAAAATCTTAAAAGTTTATCATTACACTAATTATTAGAGAAAGATGAAGGAAATAAAACTATATACTACTTTAAAGATACCAATAATTAATCCCAAAATTTTAGTCAATTACTGACATGGCTGGTAAAACCTGCTGGTGCAGGGTCAGATATGGTTTCAATAACTCAGTCTATACCCTGCAGATGTCTCTAAAAATAGCTAATTCAACAAAGAACTGAATGTGATTTCGTCCTGTGCTGACCAGCACAACAAAAATGGTGAACTCGCAAATATCAAAATCACGGTATTACATTTCAAGCTCCATAAGCAGTTGTACAGTTCCATCACCTTACACAGCAAAATAATGTTCTTACCAATGCACACTTTAGGAGAGCAGCATTTTCAGGAAGAAAAGTAGTCTATAAAATGTGATATTAAAATGATTGGAATGTTAAACATGACAGATTTTTCTATGCCTAAGACGACCTCAAGTTTTCAAGTTCTGGCAGCCTAAAAGAAATTTTATACAGTTTGACACAGTAAGATTGATTGTGATGTGGGTTACTCTAGACATGTCTTAGTTCGTGAACTATGGCCAACGGCAGATTGACCTCAGTAAATGGTCCTGGGAGCCAGGATACCAGTTGCTATGGAAAAGGAGCGAGCTCTCAGACTTATACTGAGTCGTGGTCCTCCTTGTGGTCAACCCACTACGACTACACAATCCACTGGTGATATCTGACCCCTTAGAGGAGAGATTCTCACTGGGATTGTGTGTCCGTAGGATAGCATCCCGCTTCAGAATTTTTATGGAGCATACTCATTACATTTTAAGCACACCTCGGACCTAAGGGAGTAGTGGCGTCCCACTTCCATTTGACAGATGAGGGACTCCTTGGAGGCAACTTGGCGTACAAAATGGAATTCGATGGGGAGCTATCAATATTAATCAGGCTTATAGAAGAAAGAAAGTAGAACTGACTGAGTCAGCAAAGAAGATGCGTCTGGACATGTTAGGTGTTGTTGATATTCGGGTAAGAGGAGATAACAAAGAAGAGACTGGAGATTATAAAGTGTTCTTAACAGGTGTTAAAAATGATGATGATGATGATAATGATGCTTGTTGTTTAAAGGGGGCCTAACATCGAGGTCATCAGCCCCTAATGGTACGAAATGAAAGAACAAAAATGTCAAATTCATCCACTGACCAAAAAATAATAATAATGTCGTCGTGAAGAATGAATGGATGGACATGAACCCAACAAAAAGAACAAAAAAAAAAGGAAACAAACAACCAAAATACAGTGGATTAGACTCAAAGATCATACATAATTAATTACTGACCAAGGGACCACTCATAAAGCACGATGATGCTTGATGTCGAAAGGGGTGCAAAATCCATGTCTAAGGCCCCACAGAATGGTACATGTCGCGAGTAAAGTAGAACCATGGTATTGGCATGTTGGGGTACTAATCAAAAGTAGCAAAACTCACGGTGTTCCACACAAGACGGTACTACTCACAAGTATGGTACTTCGTACAGGTAACACAGACCTATGGTGTTTCTCACACAATGGCGCCACTCATAGCCAACGCAAACCAATGAGTTTCCTCACCTAGGTGTACTAGGCACGGATGCCGGTCCCATAGGCCCCGTGGTGTTCCTCACAGAGTGGATACTAATCAAAGGCAACGCAGACCCACGGTGTCGCTCATATAGTGGTACAACTCACAGGCTACTCCCAGACCCGCGGTGGTGCTCACATGGGTACGACGCACGGGTACTGGAAACCCCCAGGCCACGCTCATTACTACTAAACACAAACCCATTTCATACCGAACATAGGGGTACAACTCGCAAGTACAGGCAACCCATGGTGTTCCCCGCGTGATGGTACGAATCAAAAGTAGTTTCATGGTTCTAATTCAATCATCCCTTGGTCGCCCCTTTTAGTCGCCTCTCACGACAGGCAGGGGATACCGTGGGTGTATTATTCGTCAGCCTCCCCCACCCACAGGGGGGGTGTGTTTGGTCCGCGAGAGGTATTTTATTTCCCTCAAGTCCGCCGGCAAGCCGGTTAGGACCCCTCTATCCGCCACCTGGGACACGCCACGTGGGAGTATCACCTCTCCCCCTGCTACGCCTGCGTAGCAGGTGTTAAAAAGGGAAAGGCAGAGTCTGAGTCTGAGGTACGACTTTTGATTCAGAATACAACTGCACACAACACAGTTCCTCCTAGGCATGTAAATGACCGTATGATGTAGGTAGATTTAGCAGCTGGAGGAATTAGGATGAGTATTGTCTCAGTGTATTCGTCTGACTCGTTGGCTGAATGGTCAGCGTACTGGCCTTCGGTTCAGAGGGTCCCGGGTTTGATTTCTGGCCGGGTCGGGGATTTTAATCGCTTCTGATTAATTCTTCTGGCTCGGGGACTGGGTGTATGTGTCCGACCCAACACTCTCCTCATCATATTCAGACACAATACCAACCACCACAGAAACACGCAATAGTGCTTATATCCCTCCGTATAGGGTTGGCGTCAGGAAGGGCATCCGGCCGTAAAACAGGGCCAAATCTCCATGTGTGATGCAGTTCGCATCCGTGACCCCACAGGTGTGGGGAAAAACGGTAGGAAAAGAAGAAGATTGTCTCAGCGTATTCAACATATGATGGTACAGACAAGGATGAAATTGATAGGTCCTATGAAACACCAAGTGACATTGTAGTGAGGCTCAACAGCAAGGATAGGATAGTGCTAATGGGTAATTTCAAGGCGAGAGTTGGAAAAAGAACTCAATGATATGATATGTGGCAAAAATATGGAAGCTAATACAAATGGGGAAAAGATTCCTGGACCTCTGTGCAAGTAAGGGATTAGCAGTTACAAATTTCTTCAAGCATAAGGCTATTCACCACTACACATGACAGGGTAGGGACACCAGATCCATAACACACCAATAATAGCAGACTTTGAATTCAGGAAATTAGTTAGAAATTCCAGGGATTTTTTGACGATACAGCCCACAAACTGATCTGTAGTGAATTCTCTCTTTTTTGCAAGTTGCTTTTACGTCGTACCGACACAGGCAGGTCTTATGGTGACGATGGGATAGGAGAGGTCTAGGAGTGGGAAGGAAGCAGCCATGGCCTTCATTAAGGTATAGCCCCAGCATTTGCCTGGTGTGAAAATGGGAAACCATGGAAAACTATATTCAGGGCTGCTGACAGTGGGGTTCAAACCCACTATCCCCTGAAAATTATCTCTAAGGCCTAGGGTAAAGAAAGTGAAATCTGTCTGCAGACAAATATAGACAGAAAGTCTCCAGAGTGAGGAAATTAGAAAGTACATGGATATGATTACTGAAAACTACCAAACAATAGACAGGAAGCAGCTTCTGAAATAGAAAGAGAATGGGTGGCATACACGAATGCTGCAATAGAAACAGCAAGGGAAAGCCAACAAACAACTGTGAGTAAAGATGGGAAATTATGAAATGATTTAAGTTCGGGCAACTTTTTTTTGTTGTTAAGAAACCATATTTTCCAGTATCGACTTATTAAATGTAATAAAAACTTTCCAGTCATACACACAACAATTTCAATTCTTTGTATATAATATGTGATTTTTACAGGTACACTTAGCGTTTTAATTTGCATTTGAAATTGTTCTTTGTCTGAAAGACTGGAAAGTTTTTATTACATTTAAGGGCAACTCGTAAACGTAAAAGGAAAGCGTATCACAAATAGCTCCGAACAAGGACTGATGCTGAAAGGGAATTGCACGCAGAGCAAAACAACAAACACTGAATCCAAGAAGAAGTCATGGGGAGATTTGGTAATAACCTGGAAAGGCTTGGTCAAGTGACAGGGAAACCTCTCTGGACAGGTAATGAACAGTGTTTTGGGTGAATCACTGGGCAGGTGGAAGGAATAATTTGAAAATATTCTCAACATAGAAGGAAATCTTCCTGTTGAAGTTGTGGTCAACCGAGCTCATGGAGAGAAGGACAATGATGTTGGTGTAATTACGCTTGAAGTGGAAAGGATGGTTTTACGTATGGAACACCTTGAGGTAGATAATCAGTAGAAGTACACGCTATTTTTAAAGTATCACATCAGCTAAGGAGTCAGAATGAATCAGGTGCAGGTTACATGACGACTGACTCGAGGTCAGGGGAAAGCTTAGGCTGTGGATAGGCGAGATAGGAGTAACCAATGAGATAGCTTTATTTGAACGGCCACATGACCCAATGACGTACACATCGTCCAATCCTGACGTAGTGACAATCTAATACAGCTGATTATAATCACATGGTTTACAATCGTAACTTCTAGAAATAAACATGAAAATTGCAACAGAATATATTACATTCCTTCCTCCTTAAGATCTTGACTACAACAGGTCAGGCCAATGTAGTATACGCCTTCATTAGAAAACACAGAAAACACCAATATATACTAAATACAAAAGTGATTATGTAACTAAATGATTGTGTATGATTCATAAACAACCATACAATTTGAAAAAAAAAAATCAAATCAAATTAACATACTATCTTGCTATACAATATTATACAATACAAAAGAGTGACCTATTCTGAATTGAACCTTACAATAGGTTTCCTGTCTTGAATTGGATAGCGTCTAGTTGCGAGAGGTGACGTAACAGTTAGCTGTGAGGGTTGCAGAGATCGTCTGCTAGCTGCAACTGGACTATGACGTGGTGGTGATGCAGGTTGTGAAGGGGGCGGGGAGCGAGAAGTAGGAGAACTCTGTTGGCACTCAGAGGCTGGTGTCAGCAGAGGAGTGGTAAGTGAGGGAGAGTCAACTAACTGTGACGTCACTCGTTGTAAAGGATTAGCCTTACCGCGGTCAGTGCTAAAAGCAACTGGCCCTGACTGTAACCCTATTAGCTGGTCTATATGTCTTTTCCAAGTCAACCCAGACTCGAGTCAAATAAAATACGTACCTGGGCCTAGTCTATGTATAATCCTACCTTCTACCCACTTATCTCTTCCTCTGTAGTCTTTAGCTAATACCGGTTGTCCTATAGTTAATTGTCTAGTGCAACTACCTCCTGCATTAATTATTTGTTCGTCCTGTTTAATTGCTACAGCTTTCTGCAAATTAGGTCTGATCAAATCTAACTTAGTTCTCAAAGGACAATTGAACATTAGCTTAGCAGGAGTTTCATTAGTAGTGCTATGTACAGCGTTACGATAAGCTATTAAAAATCTACTCAAAGCTAAATTTACACCTTCATTTTAAAAAACTGCACATTTTAAACATGTTTTAACAGTTTTAACTGCATTCTCAGCCTGCCCGTTAGAAGCAGGATGGTATGGTGCTATCAACATTTGCCTTATCCCGTTTTGTTTCAAAAATCGAGAAAATTCTTCAGAGGAAAAGGGAGGGCCATTATCACAACGAGTTCGGGAAGACCAAATCTACAAAATATAGGACGCAATTTCTCAATGACTTGCTTAGCTGAAGTTGAGTTACATATAAAATACATACAAGGTTTAATCCACCTACTCAATACTTTACATAAATTGCGATGTTTACAAAAACATTACAAGTTACGTTATAAGTTATGTTTTTGTAAATATCACAATTGTTTTTGTAAACATCGCAATTTATGTAAAGTATTGAGTAGGTGGACTAAAACTTGTATTTATTTTATATGTAATCTTAATTCAATACGGAACCAATAATGAAGTTGAATTAACCGTTTCAATTTCCAATCATTTGCTATGAGCGTCCATCACAATCAAATACAGTTTTCCTTTGAAAGGTCCTAAAAAATCTACATGAATTCTTTGCCATAAATTGGGTGGAAATTCCCATACATGAAGTGTACTTCTATTAGGACTTTCCCGCTGGGCAAGACACGCTGAACAACTGCTTCGATGTCCTTATCAATTGAAGGCCACCATAAGTACGATCTAGCTAATGATTTCATTTTAACTACTCCAAGGTGTCCACTGTGTAATTCATTTAACAACGACTTTCTCAATGACATTCGAATTACGACTGTAATTATTTGAACGGCCACATGACCCAATGACGTACACATCGTCCAATCCTGACGTAGTACAATCTAATACAGCTGATTATAATCACATGGTTTACAATCGTAAGTTCTAGAAATAAACATGAAAATTGCAACAGAATATATTACGTATGGTAAATAAACTCCACTGTCATAAAGCAGCAGGAATAGATGAGGTTCGACCTCAAATGGTGAAATATAGTGGGAAGGCAGGGATGAAATGGCTTTATAGAGTAATAAGATCAGCATGGAATGTTAGTGTGGTACTTTCTGATTGAATAAAAACAGTAATAGCACCTACATCTAACAAAGGGAACAGGAAGGATTGCAACAACTATCGAGGTATTTCACCAATCAGTATACCAGACAAGGTGTTCACTGGTATTTTGGAAGGGAGGGTGCGATTGGTGGTTTGAGAGTAAGCTGGATGAAAACCAGTGTGGGTTAAGACCACAGAGGGGCTGTCAGGATCAAATTTTCAGTATGCACCATGAAGGTAGACAGTTATGTTTATGTTCTGTAGATCTAGAGAAGAAATATGACAGAGTGGTGAGGGAAAAGATGTTAGCCATACTGGAGGATTATGGGATCAAGAGTGGATTATTACGAACAATCAACGGCATTTATGTTGACAATTGGGCTGCAGTGAGAACTGATGGTAGAATGAGATTTTGGTTCAAGATTTTTACAAGGATTAGACAAGGCTGTAATCTTTCACCTGCTTGTTCATAACTTATATGGATCATCTACTGAAAGATATAAAGTTGCAGGCAGGGATTCAGTTAGGTGGAAATGTAGTAAACAATCTAGCCACACAGATGACTTGGTCTTAATAGCAGACTGTGCTAAAAACCTGCAATCTAATATCTTGGATCTTGAAAATATTCACCTCTCGGTTATGAATTTAACCCTGACAGTAACACCATACGTTTTTCTGACATGTTGTGCGAATGAATGCCATCTATTCCTCTTAAGGAGGGGAGAGTTATCCCCTCCACTACCTCTATTCCTTGTTCATTCCATCTGGTAACTTTAATGTAACTTTAAATAATAGGCTTTGAGTGACACGTCTTTGAAACGTGTGGTGTAACTAAAGCGATATTTATAGACGTGTTACTGTCAGGGTTAAACAAACCCATTACACATATATCTTGTTGTATATCACAGCACAACACTTTTTTATAAAGCGCGCCCGCACGCACGTACACATGAGAATCAAGCCTGTAAAGGTCATTTTAACAAAGCCAGAAATAATGGTTAAATTTAACACGCAAATCATGGTGACCAGACAACCCGGTTTTACCAGGGCAGTTCCAGTCTTGAATGCTTAGTCCTGGTGTCCCAAAAAAACTTACTTGGGACACAAAATTGTTATAGTTTTTAGAAATTGCTTACTTGCTCATAATAATGGTTGTATTAGAATGATATGAACTTCTAAAACATCAACACCTTTTTGATTATTTTATTTCTCAGGACTACCTTTTCAATCTTGGCACACACTATTGTGTGTCGTCTTCCTGGTAGCAACACAAGTATAGAATGCATATTCAGCCTTATGGTCATTTATTGGAATAATGAAAAAATCAACCTTCACTTAATTCAGTAATTGCAGTTTTGATTGTGAAAATACATTTTGATGTTTCCTTTAACCCTCTAAGCACCAACGTCCTTTTGAAAACCCGGTTAGTTTCCATCTGAAAAATGCCAACGTCCTTTGAAAAGGACGTTCAGTATTTATTTTTTATTATTAAAAGTAAATTTCCTTTCAGAATTTCCCAATATAGTTCGAGACTATTTTTGCAATAAACAGCCTCTTATTTTCAAGGCCACTGTTTCAGTATATCAGTCCAATCAGCAGGCATATTTATTGGTGCGCTTTACTTGGCGGGGCAACAACACTAGCAGTCTTGCTGTGTACCTTGTCCGCTCTGTGTCTAGTTGCTCTCAATCTTTTACTTGTTCATTTATTGTTGTGAAAATTATTATATATTCACTGTCCTTGAAAAAACATAAGTGTGTTTGAGAGGTCTTGGAAAATATACTTGTACTGAATTTTATTATTATTTGTAGTATGTTATGTAAGTGTTATGTAAAAGAAGTTTGTACCGTATTTCATTGGTATTGACATATAAATCAAACGAGTGTGATTAGACTTGTATTTTTGGCTCATTTGGATATGTAAACTAATTAGGCTACTTTTACTACAGATTTATTTTAGGTAGAAAATTAATGAAATTTTCAATATAGCTTCATAATAGGTTGTAATATCCACGATGCAAAATTTTTTTTGTTCTACCTAAATGTTATTGCTAAACTTTTGTTTTGTTTTATTTTTAATTAATATTTTTGGGTTCTGGCTGCCAAATATTTACTAATGGTCATAAATGAACTGAGTAATGCTTTATTCATATAGGCAATCATATTAGTAAAACAACGAAAATTTTCAAGTTTCCACCTACAATAACAACTGAACTGTGAGTGATCAAACAAAAGCTTGCAAAAAACAGAAACTGGCCTTGGTGCTCAACGGTAGGAAAACCGTAATAGCACGCGGTGCTCAAAGGATTAAGGACTTATATACCCAGATCCAAACTCAAACAATCCTAATGTGAGAAATACAAGTCTCTGAAAAGTACAAAACAGAAAATGGGCAGGGGCAGAGCACGAAATATTTACTGAAGCAGTCTTACGATGTCCGTAAATGCAATGAAAAGGACAGGTGAACCGGATTTTTGGTTTCAAACTCTGGTCACCCTGTTCATAGTAAATATTCCGTCTATACAGTTAATATTCTAGAATACACCATATAAGCTTGTAGTTAAACAGATGGAAAAAGTATTCTGAAAATTTTGACATTGATATTGCAAGGAAAAAGGATTAGGCCTATTTGACATCAAGAAATAAAATTCAGGACACATGGTACTAAAATGGTAAGTACTGAGCAGCCATTCAGTGATATGGATAAATTAAAGGATACTTCTGATTTTAAGAGAAATCTATTTTGGGGTGACTCCTAACCTTTAAAAGTAGCCCTAATTATTATATGCAATTTATTACCAGAGCAAGTAGCCCATATGCAAATAGATATGCTATGTTAAACTGGAGATGATATTTTATTTAGAGCAGGATAGCCAAACTTGCATGAAAACAGTGAACTTAAGTAACGTGAGAAAAGAACAAGTCCAATATATCTGGTCACAAAGAATCAATAATAATAATAATAATAATAATAATAATAATAATAATAATAATAATAATAATAATAATATTTGCTTTATGTCCCACTAACTAATTTGCGGTTTTCGGAGATGCCAGGGTGCTGGAATTCAGTCCCGCAGGAGTTCTTTTACATGCCAGTAAATCTACCGACATGAGGCTGACATCTTTGAGCTCCTTCAAATACCACCGGACTGAGCCAGAATCGAATCTGCCAAGCTGGGGATGAGAAAAACCAGTGCCTCAAGCGTCTGAGCCACTCAGCCCGGCCACAAAGAATCAATCTGGATAATAGTAAAACTGAACATCAGAGTAATAACAGAGGAAGTTCTATACATGCCTTCTGATCATATACCAAAATACAACTTTGAAAAACCATTTGAGACCCAGATAAAAAAAAAAAAAGAAGACTGGGATATCAACAAATGGAATACTGAAAAAGAAGATACTGGTATAGTGTGGTGGACTGATTGCTCAAAAGACTGTGGATGGCACAGGAGGGATCAACGGGGGAAGACCTGAGAGATCAATCCAGATGAGCCTGGGCAGACACACTAGTCTTTCAAGCTGAAATGATAGCTATCACAACATGTCTTGAAGAAAATCTGAAAATGAACTATGGGAATAAGAACATTTTCATTTTTACGGACAGCCAAGCGGCCATTACAGCACTAGAGGCAGTCCGGATAATATCCAGAATTGTCTGATATTGCCACTCACTTCTTCTGAAGCTCTCAAAGTACAACAATGTCAAAATTATATGGGTACCAGGGCATGCAGGTATAGAAGGAAATGAAAAGGCAGATAAACTGGCCAGAAAAGCGGCAGAAACACATTTTGTAGGCCCAGAACCTGTATGCGGGATTTCCTATGGACAAGCCTGACACTACATAGGAAAATGGGTACAAAAGAAACAAACTGAGAACTAGAAAAATAGTCCAGGGTGCAGGCTTGCAATGGAACTGATAAAAGGACCAAACAAGAAGCATACTAAAAAAACTGTTGAAACTCAGCAGAGAAAATATAAGATGGGTAGTAGAACTGTTGACAAGACACTGCCATCTGAAAAAACACCTACGGTACATAGAATTGGAGTAATAAGAGACAATATATGTCGGAAATGCAAAGAAGCAGAGGAATCAGCTGAACACATATTTTTTGAATGTGAGGCGCTGGGTAGAATCAGACTTTCCACTCTAGGACTACCAGGTGAAGAGAGAGAAAACATCCAAGAAGACCCAATAACCTGCAGCTTTTTGAAGGGAGCAGGTATATATAGGTGGGAATGAAGGAAAAACATGGTAGCAAAATATCTTAGAGGTCGAAGCTAATTAGGAAAGAATATTTAGAGGCCCCACAAAGAAAAGAAGAAGAAGAAAACTGAACATAGGGTTACAGTTAGCAATAAATGTTCAAATAAGTTTTCAGTAGCACTATAACTCCTTTCACTGCAGGATAGATGCAATGTATCAACCAGAGCTTACATGGATACTAAACTAAATTCAATAAAAACTAGCATAGCTAGTGCATAAACAATTAAGGAAACAGAAAATGACAAAGATGGGAAAAGAACAAGATAACAATAGATTACACCAATACTTTTAGATTAGGATGATATTTGAAAGTGTCACAAATGAAGACGAGAAAATGATAACTGCATAATCTGACAATACTGTTTTCAGATAGAATGTTCATCTCTGACAATACTGGATCCAAAAAAAATGACTAGTCCAAAAGGGAACACAAACAAGACTGCGAATTTACACATAGGTCTTGAATTGGATTTGTCATGTCTTTTGACAACAAACTGCATTACCAAAGAGAAATACAGATGTCACCCTAGAATGATATATAGGCTATCAAGTAGGCTATGGTAGATAACCACATAACCTTGCATTTTCATGAAGAGTATTCATTAATAGGAATTATTGAAAATCATGTCCGACTCGTTGGCTGAACGGTCAGCGTACTGGTTCAGAGGGTCCCGGGTTTGATTCCTGGCCGGGTCGGGGATTTTAACCTTCATTGGTCAATTCCAATGGCTCGGGGGCTGGGTGTTTGAACCGACCCCAACATCCCTGCAACTCACACACCACACATAACACTATCCTCCACCACAATAACACGCAGTTACCTACACATGGCAGATGCCGCCCACCCTCATCAGAGTGTCTGCCTTACAAGGGCTGCACCCGACTAGAAATAGCCACACAAAATTTAAAAAAAATTAATTGAAAATCATCATTGTTTACCTTGATTACGTAATAAAGCTGCTGCTCATTCGATCAAATGGTAAAAACAACTCTGGATTTCTGGCATATTTAAGTTTCTGTAACTTTAAAGCTTTTCAGTCCGTCAAAAATTACAACACAAAACACATGTAACACTATGACATACCTGTACAATAACACACTAATAAACAAAGAATGACACGTTTTGTTCTACAAGAACATCCTCGCATCATTCTATCAAATTGCTTTAAATAATGTGTATATACAATTTTGTTTATATTGCATAAACTTGTCAATAAATTTTGAGCTGTTGATGTCGTGAACAAGTGAGAAAAATTACGATTTTAGTAGTCCTCCACTGTCACCTTAGTAACTTTGTGAAAGTTTTCTGTACTTAACCTAAGCTGCTGATCGTCTGTTACCTCAGTGACTAAGTTTGGACCGTGTAGGCCTATTATTTTACAGGTATTTTATAGTGTTACATGTGTTAGGGTTAGTGTTTTCAACAGACTAAAAACCTTTACCGTACACAAACTAAGTCAACACTGAAAAATATGGCTCCCTTCTTAAACATTTTGGTTCCTGCTGACTAATATTCACTTATACTGAATTGTTCGTGGTTTCAAAGTATCTCTGTATACTTTTCAAAACAACATAGTCATTGCATGGATTGCATTGTAATCTACAGTAGACTTCCCACACTCAAAGGCACTTCAATGAGCTAATAAGTCTATATTCCAAAGTAAAACAAATTGTACTTATGCAGCATGACAGAAGATGATTACATGAAAGAGTGCAACAACAACAACAACAACAGAATGTTCAATAAATTAAATAGCATATCAAAATGTAATATGATATATAACAAGATACTGGTTGGCATAAATAAGCACATTATGTCAAGTGAATAAAAGTCTATATGCATCAATTTCTACCTGAAATGTTTACAAGTCTGAAGAAACACTGCAACTTCATTAGGAATAGCTCTCATAACGAGCACCAAGTTAAATCGCACACTTACTGTTAGCTGTGATACATGCCAGCCTCTGTTATCAAATATCAATCACTACAGCCATCTCACAGTTTACTAGATCAGCCTTTCGAATACACAAGACTGAAAAAAATTCTTAAATAAAATGTCCTTTGCTAATTAACGACGTATAAATAACGAAATGAATCCACTTACTATATATACACCATATAAACAAAACACCCATCATATACCCCCAATCAAATTCCACATCGGCAATCAACGCACTTTTTATAGGGAACACATATCGCACACACAATCAGTAAGGTCACAAACGAAGAACTGAAGACTGTGGTTACACTTAACCAACCTTTACTCGGACCCAGAATTTGCAACTGGAGACAGAGTAATTCTCCCCATGCACCCCAGTATAACCGGGACAGGACGAATGGCCAACTCAATATATTTTAGGTCGAACAGGCAAATCGCACCCCGTATGTACGAACAGCAGGAATATATTCTGTAGTCAAATGTAAATAATAACACAACCCAGCAATACAAACGTCAATGACATTCTACAACACCTATACATACTTCGAAAACGTCAAAATACACCATTCTCTTGACAACCAGGCGATGTCGGTGGACCTGGAGGTTCTCACGGGAATTACGGCAGTTTCTGACCGGCGATATTTGGCATGCCTAACAGTGAGAGCATATAAATCAGTTTACTTAGTCATTCTAGCGAAACGCTTTCTTTTCACATAGGCCAAACCCAAACTACCCGACACAACGGCCATTTTCTTCTACACACACTGTATTTTCTCCATAGATTAACATGTTACAAGAATTTCTCCTTGTCACTCGAATACACACATGAGATGATCGACCTTTAGACATACATATATTCGCGTTCCCTTCGAGATATCGAAAATGGGCGTGTATCTGTCAAACGTTGTCACCAGAGTGCAGCATAACCACAACAGGTCCCATACGTGATGCGGCTAATGGCGAATGTTATGTAAATTTTATAGTTTATGACATTTACAAGTGTGAATAATGCCAAGTACGTGCTGCTGTGTACCACTATGTAAAAACAGAGGAGGGCATAGGTTTCCAAAGGATCCCAGTTTGAGAAAACAGTGGATAAAACAAATTCGGCGGATTAAATGGAATCCAACTGGCAGCAGTGTCGTTTGTTTCGAACATTTCGCACCCAAGGATTATATAAGCTCTACTTGGCGAGGTAGGACATGTAATTCAATCATCAGTAACATAGTTTAAAAACTAATGGTCCCTTAATTTCCTGATTGGTGTTTAATTAATCGTCTTAGGAATTTCCTATTTAATTCTAACCTTTAATCCTGTACATATAACAGGCATGTGCAGTAGGCCTACATTTAGTGCCCTATATATTAGAAAGATCTGTAGAGTCATAGCTGCTCTTAACTTATTTACATTAAATCTTAATCCCAAAATACGATCTCCAATTCCATAACATACCACAATGTATTCATTTTCAGGAGGCAGAATGAAACAGCAAAGAAACGAAAAGAGAAACAGTTACCGTACTGTTAATCCAAGGAGGCAAAGATAGCAGTGTCTGTGTACCTCCTGCGAGTAGCCAGAATGATTTTGAGGTTATTGATGACATTTGTCCCCTTCCAATTGGTTAAGAATTAGAGGTTTCTACTACTGATCATCCCCTAACCAAAATACAGCAAGGCTACAATCTACAAGTACCCCTAAGTTAAGACCGGCGTAAGCCAGGTCGGTTTCTACCTTTATAGTGGGGTACTGCAACACAGACTGAAGAAATAGGCCTACAGTTAAGAAGTGAAATTTCTAGAGAATCTCACTTAACTCAAACTAAAAGCAAATTTGTCCCATACACTATAAATAATTTTCAAGGAAATGACAACATGCTGCACTATTACAGTGGTTTAGAAAGTTATGCAAAATATATATTTGTTTTTTATTCCCTGGGATCTGCATCATATCATCTTAACTATACAAATAGCCCACCACCTACCCATTTAGAAGTTCTAGATTTATTCTTTTTGACTATGATCATTCTAAGAAGGAATTTACCCTAAAAAGTTTCATGTTTTATACTTCTGTCTCTCAAGTCTCAAACATTTTTAACACTTGGATAAGATTAAAGTATCTCCAGTGGCAAGAGGTAAATATATGGCCTTCAAAACAGCTGGTGAAGTTTCATATGCCAACTAATTTTAAAATTAAGTATCCAACCACACGCTTGATCATAGACTCAACTGAATGCCCCATCAAAAAGCCATCTCTTCCAACAGCTCAACAAGCAACATTCTCCTCTTACAAAAATAGAAACACAATAAAAGTTTTAGTTGGTTACACACCAGGTGGATTGATTTCATATATTACACAATGCTATGGAGGTGCAACTAGTGATAGACAGATGATGGAAAGAAGTGACATTCTGGAAAAATCTCACTTTGGTGATTCCATTACGGCTGATAAGGGATTTGATATACAAGATATGCTTGTAACTCATGGTGTCACTGTTAACATCCCAAGATTTTTTAAGAAAATGAATAGGCTTCCAAGTGAAACTTTAAGAAGAGACAGGAAAATAGCCAGTAAAAGGGCACATATTGAGAGACTAATAGGCTTGGGTAAAAAATATAAAATACTACAATCTCCAATGAGTTCCTCACATACTTCCTTGTCATCAGAAATAATATTTATTTGTTATATGCTCTGCAATTTTAGAAGAAATATTGTTGGGGAGGATGCTTAATTAGTAACAGTGAAGTCAGTTTTAAGTAACTTTTAAAATACAATACCTAAAAAAACAGAACTTCTAGTGATGTGTAACAGTTTCCATTATACTTGTTGATCAGTTGTAGGCTTACAGCCTTTTAGGATATGAGCACAGGTGCTTATTATTTTAGGAATTAAGTTTTAAGAACAGAAATTATGTAACAAATAAGGCCTACCTTATTTGCTGTTCAAACAAGTAAAATTACTTAAAAATAACCTACTTCTCATGCATTAAATTGTGATTTAAATTAAGGTAAATGATGTTGCAGCATTAAGATTACAAAACATTTGTGGCGGCATCAGGAAGAATGAACTCGCCCCACATACAGAACGGACCCTTGTGCACGATGCAACATTGCATCAGGGTATAGCTTGCAAAACTAGCGTCAATCGGCTGCGTGGAGTGAGCATGAGCATCACGCTTTTTTGTGTCTTGTTGGTGTAATCAGTGTAACCTATCTCACATGCAAAGGTATACTAAAACTGTGTGTGGTGTAAATAAATCTTATTATTATTCATGAGGGCTGGTTTATTTATGAACGATGTGGAGCCGCCTACAACCAAGACTCCATAAATGGTGACCCCGACGTGATGGAGAACACGCTCATACCATAACCTATCTTGGACCACGTGCTTCACCACAGATCACGGTATGTTACCACACTTTATTTCAAAGAGGCATTAGACTGTTTACTTCATTGGAACTACCACGTCTTCCGAGTATGAAACCAATTCGACAAACGACAAAAACGTCGCCAGAATCCTAACGGTCGTCGGTGATACTCATCGCTTCAGTCCTCACACGGCAACTTTACGCCACTTCTCTTTGTTACGCCGCATCTGCTACTCTTCAAGAACGCAACATTTCATCTAAAAACTTGTATGTATATAACCTACGTTTTACTTGTTCCGGAATATTGCAAATTATTCACAACATAAATTCGTTGTGAAGTTGTACGAATATCACAAAGAAATGTATAGGCCTACAATGGACAGTACGTAGTTTTCTAACCATAGTTACAATCTTGGTGTTAAATTGATGTACGTAATCCAGCAATCTTCTCTGCAATTTCCTTGTTCTCTTTTTGCGAGTTGAGGCCTAAGATACAGACTACTCCACAATATAGGCCTACCTTATTTGCTGTTCAAACAAGTAAAATTACTTTTAAAAAAACCTACTTCTCATGCATTACAACTGCTTGAATTGTTGTACCATATAGATATAAATCGTAATCGTGCCTTTTAGTGGTTTCTAAGTTGTTACATTACAGGTATAACATACAGTTGCATTATGTGGACATTCCTCAAGACTTAAAAATGGACACTGGAACCCATGTTTTATGCTTAATATTTTCATATATAACCAAAATCAGTGTGTAATATCTGCAAGATTATTTTGTTAACTTATAGTTTGTATGTTTGTGAATCTCTTATCATATGCTAGGCCTACCTGCATAATAATTAGTTTCCAGCTAACCTATAAGATTGTTTCAAACCATTTGTAAATTTGTGCTTGTGTTGCTCATCCTCACATCTTCATTCACTTACACACACAACTACACATCGTACCTCTGACTACTTCTTTGTCATCTTGTCCGGTATTTTCAGAGTTCTTTTTCTCCTTGCCCCTGTGTTGTGTACCCATCTTGATTATGGCGGAGGATCGATTAAAAGCTTTAGAGGAACAAAATAACAACTTGCAGAACCAACTCCAACAACTTATTGCTTTGACGAAGCCTTTGCAAGAGCAGAACGAAGCATTACTAGCCCGGCTCCAGGAGCATGAGTCTACTGGTACCGATGCTACATCTAGCAATGTTGGCCAAGTTGCCAAAATCTCTGCAAAGCTACCACCGTTTTGGTATGACAGACCAACTGTTTGGTTCGCCCAGGTTGAGACTCAATTTAGGCTCGCAGGCATCACGGCCGACCAGACTAAATTTGATAATGTAATTTCACAGCTTGACACCAAGGTCATAGCCGAGGTAGAAGACATTGTCATTAACCCCCCTACCACAGGACGTTACGAAAAACTAAAATCTGAACTAGTCCGTCGTCTTTCCGTATCCGAAGAGCAACGAGTTCGCCAACTTCTTGGTGACGAAGAACTCGGTGATAGGAAACCATCACAATTTTTACGTCACTTAAAGTCATTAGCCGGTAGCTCACTTCATGACGAAAGTATATTAAAACAACTTTTCATGCGTCGACTACCCCAGCACTTGCAGGCTATATTAGCGGCCCAGTTAATGCCTCTAGCTGATATAGCAGAGCTTGCAGACAAGATCTTGGAACTTTCACCTACTGTCACACCACCATATAGCCACTTGGCCGTACATGCTGCAGCTGCGCCGAACACTTTAGCTGCCCAGATGGAGGAATTGACACGTAATGTCGATGCCCTGGCCCGTAACCAGCCCCGAGGCAGGAGTCACAGTAAAAGGAGATCTAAAAGCCGTGACCGTTCCCTTACGCCACAGAGCCGGCTTTGTTGGTACCACAAAAAGTTCCAAGATAAAGCTGTAAAATGTACTAGTCCCTGTTCCTGGCAGGCGGAAAACGGAACGAACAGCCAGTGAAGACGGCAACTGTCTGTTCTACATCGGGCCGCCGTCTATTTATTTTTGATCAGAATACCAAAACAAAATTTCTGATTGACACCGGATCTGACCTTTGCTGTTTCCCGCGCAAGCTTCTGGGAAGCACTTGCAAACCTTCTGGGTATGAGCTGAGCGCTGCAAATGGTAGTACAATCAGGACATATGGTAGCCTTCCCATGAACCTCAACCTTGGTTTACGTCGTGACTTTCGCTGGCAATTTGTCATTGCTGATGTTAGCACAGCCATCATTGGTTCTGATTTTCTGGCTTACTATAACTTACTCCCTGACTGCCGTAACAGATGCCTCCTCGACGGCACCACCGGCCTACACGTTAAGGCATCTGTAGCCTCTATCGAACAGGCCAGCGTAAAGACTGCTGCAGTATCCACTGACTCACCTTTCAGCATGTTGCTCGCTGAGTTTCAGTCCATTACTCGCCCACCTGGGATCCAACGTGATATTAAACACAATACTGTACATCACATTAGGACAACCCAAGGCCCACCAGTCTCTTGTCGACCTCGTCGTCTAGGACCCCAAAAATTGCAGATAGCGAAGAAAGAATTCGAGGACATGGTAAGGTGTGGTACAGCGAGACCTTCTAATAGTCCCTGGTCCTCACCCTTGCACCTTGCACCTAAGCGGGACAACTCATGGCGTCCATGTGGCGATTACCGGGCATTGAATGCAAGGACAATACCCGACCGCTACCCGGTACGACACATAGGAGATTTTTGCCATAACATTGTTGGGTCAACCATTTTCAGTACATGTGACCTATCAAGGCCTACCAACAGATTCCAATTCACCCCAGTGGCATTTGCAAAACAGCCATAACAACTCCTTTTGGGCTGTTTGAATTTCCCTATATGTCGTTTGGGTTACGAAATGCTGGACAAACCTTCCAGCGTTTTATGGATGAGGTCACTAGAGATTTAAACTTCTGTTTCCCGTATATCGACGATATCCTGGTGTTCTCACGGGATGCTGAAGAGCATATGCACCATCTCCGCATACTTTTCCAGAGATTAGCTGATTACGGTGTAGTCATAAATCCATCCAAGTGCGTATTAGGTGCAAGTGAGGTAACCTTCTTGGGCTATCGGCTCTCAAAGGACGGTACTTGATTTCATTCTCATCCAGAACACGGAGGTATTTCTCTCTCTACATTTTACTACCCACACCTGAATCACGTTGCTCACAGTTCTTTAAATATCTTGAAAAACACTGAGCTGTCACAGCTGGAAGGTCTGTACTTTCATTAACGTCCTTGTATACTACTGCACGTGGTACTTTCATCATGAAAATATCCTCATCCTGCCGATTTTCCACATTAAATGTGGCATCATAATCTTCGTCCCTATAAAGGATAAAATACGAAATGTTACGCGGATATTGACGATTAAAGCATCCATAAAATTGACATTGTACTAGGCGTAGGCATATGTCAGGTTAAGAAAATACACAGCAGCTATAATCCAAACAACAATACCTCTTTATAAGTTCACTCCTCCTTCCATGAACTTTCGCATTTCTTCTTCTGAGTTCCACCTTCAACTGAAATAAATTCCAGTTCCCATAATTTTTCCCCGCTCATTTCTATGCCTGACAGAACAGCTGATTGCATTAGAAAGAATGAAGCATGTCCGCCCATTCGTATGCGCCAGGACCCCTTCGGTCCTTACTGCACTCTTGTGGCAGTAACACGAAGTTCGCCTAGAACACTCCCATTATCTTGATATTACCCAATACACTAGCGACAATACGGAACAGTTTGCGATATAATAATATGTTTATTCCAGGCGAACTGGCCATTTGGTGTGTGAAGTACATGAATTTACAAATCTTATTTACAGGTCTTATCACTACAGAATTTCACCAGCGGCTCTGTTCTCATCTTACAGTTTAACACGTGGTATCTCTCACATTGGTCACCGCAACTTGCGCATGTACAGTTCGTGCCGACCTCGTGAAAACACTTGATGTTGCACAGCTTGCGGTGAAACCGTGCACTGAGAGTCTTGTCACTGTATGGCGGAGTTCGTATCCTCCCTGCGTCCATTCACGGCTTGCCATAGCGTCAGTAATGTAGAATTCCTCCCATATCTTGCGGTTCTTCTCACGAAGTTCCCTCAGTCAGTCCTGGTAGGCTAACGCCGCTGGTAGTAAGAGCTTCAGTCGTAGCTGTTCTATAAAGAAGGGCTCTCTGGTCAATTCATACACGGGCCGAAAGGATGCATATTTGGAGAGACAGAGCACCCCTTTCAAGTATGTTGCCTTTAGCTTCTTTATCATTTCGAGGTTTGTCTTCTTCAGATGTGTCCATATGTTTTCCAGTCCGTGTGTTACGACAGGTTCAACTTTGAGTAGAACACAGTCGTAGGACTGTTTCCAGAGAGAGTTTACCTATTGACTTGATGTCACTTATGGCTCTCGTCGCGGCGCTAACTCTGTCGTCTATGTGACTTGTGAATACGGTTCCCTGTGTCTGAAGGGTAACTTCCAGTTACGAAAAGCTGGTGACTGACTTTAGCGGTGTCTCGCCAGAGTAGAAAGTGCCGCTTCTTCCCCCTCTTCTGAAGGTCATTGAGACTGTCGTCCCTTCATTCAATGCCAGGTCGTTTTCTTGTGCCCAGTCCACCAACTGGTTAAAGGTTTTCTGCAAGTCGTCCTCTGAGGTTGAGGTCAATGCCATGTCGTCCGCATACATTAGAAAGTTTACATTGTTGTGTTTTATTGTCTCGATGATGTCTGCTGTAGTCACGATGAATAGTAAAGGGCTTAATGGTTCCCCTGCAGTACCCCAACGATTTGTTGTATCAAGCTCGATTTATCCATGCCATCATGTATTTCCACCCAGTTATTAGTGAGAAGGTCTCTGATGACAGGCAGCAGGTAATGTCTTGAGACAAAGGCGGTTTCCAGCTTCTTCATTAGAATGCATCTATTGGTTATGTCGAACGCCTTGGTGTAATCTATGAAGATTGCACGAAGCTTTCGCCCACGTTTTGCTAAGGCCATTTTTATATCAGCTTGGAGACTGTGTATAGCTTGTGCAGTTGATCTTCCACATCCGAAACCAAACTGTAAATCGGGGAGTTCCTCATCGATAATATCATGAAGACGCTTACATAATAGTGTTGTAAGGATCTTGAGTAAAGTGTTCTCCAGCGCAATGCCCCTGTACGCATTTGTGTCACCCGTGTTACCTTTTCCCTTGTACAACATTATCACCTTTGAGTGTTTCCACTTATCCGGTACAGTTCCTCGTTTCCGGCACTCATTGAGGAGTGCTGTAAGTGGAGTCACTAGTGCAGGAAGCGTAGTTTTTAGGTGCTACTTGTAGATGTTGTCTGGTCCACATGCTTTAATGTTCTTTGTACTCATAATTGTGTGGATTATTTCTTCTTCTGTGAAAAAGTCGATCTCCTGCGTAGAGGGTTGTGTCACTGTGGGGCTTGCTGCCGGTGGGCGTGTGTCGTTAGCCTGAATGATTGAGGTTGGATGTCTTTCCCAAACCTCAATTGGGATGTTCCCTGGGAATTTCGGTTGCTTCGGCAGAAGAGCCTTGTTCGGTCTTTACCTTGCTGTTTCTATTAAACGTTTTTCCTCTTCCTCCCAGATTGTCTTCTGCGCTTCCTTAGTCTTGATTTTGTACTCTTCCCTCAGCTTACCGTAGCGGTCCAAGTCATCCACTGATTGAGTTATTCTGGCTTTATGTATGGGATTGATTGCTTTCCGTCTGGCTTTGTAACATTCCTTGTTGAACAATGGTTTAGCTCTGCTATTTGCGTTGTCTACTGTGTGAGTGGTCTTTAGGACGAGTCCTTTTATCCATGATGCTGCTTCATTGAGATTCTCTCTTTGTAGCAATGTTGTTATTGTGCTGGTGTCGACACTGCAGAGCGCTGAAATGTCTGCCTTTCTGCTTAGCTTAATTGGGTTTTTCGGTCTCTTTTTACTGTGTTCTTTACTTGTAGCTATGTTTCTACTGGCGGTTGCTTCCTTTCCACGTCCAGGATGATGTTTTTTCTAGTAGTTTAAGTTTGGAGTTCATAAATGTGAGGTCAATTGTGCTTGCGAAGTAATGACAGAAGTAAGTGTGAGTTGCTTTGTTATTTACAAGTGCGAAGCCTTCCTCTTCCAGGTAGTTCAAGACATCTGTCGTTTTTCCGTGAAGGGGTGTCTACACGACAGTTCAGGTCCCCTGGCAGTATGACTGAGTCATCCTGGGTGGAAGTATCCAAGCATTGACTTATTTCGTCTTTTCATTTACTGCTGTGAGCTCAGGTTGAAGGTATACACATATAAGAAAGCAGATGGTTGTCCTTACTACTAGGAAGTGTCTTGATTTGTGGGAAATTCAGAAGGGCGAAAACATTTCTGTAACGAGACATGTGATACCGCCCTTAAGTCTGCCCGTTGGGCCTTGCTCCACCCCAGTAGTGATCGCGTAATGCGTGTTTAATGTGTTCCAATTTTTTGTAAGGAACGCTTCCGTCAGAAACACTATATCGTAAGGCTTGAAGAAATTACCTGGAATGCGCGCTACTGCTGTGCTGAGACCTTCAATATTCCAGTTAAGTGTCTTTATTATGAGTTTACTGAGATTGGTGTTACAGCTGGGCGCCTTTCTTGCTCCTAGAAAGGTACTGTCTCGCCAGCACTCGCGCTGGCCACGGTCTGGCTGTAGGGCTTGTTCGCGGCAACCAAGAGTCACGCCGAGTCAGAAGGCCTTTACGCGGCCCTTTGTTTCCAGCTCATCGCACTCGATCTCTCCTGTTATTCCCTGTTCATGGAGGTATCGAATGATTTTCTCTGTTGTGGTATCTTGATGGAGTTTCCCCACATAAAGCCATGCGGATCTATCTCCTATTCGGAGCCCCGAACCTGTTGGGGGCATCGTGTCTATCATGAAGTGTCGTGCATTGATCCCTCTCGTCTCTTGTTGTTCCCTGCATCTTCTCCCCTGGACTAAATTATAACCTTCAATTTCGTCTTTTTTATTTTCTTCACTCGCCTGTAGGGGTATGGCGGTTTTTGGACTGGTCGCTCCCATCGGTGGGGGCGTGACGGTCCTCGTTGTATTCCTCTCTCTACGACTTGCCACCTCCGGATGTGTTGTTTCCTGTCTCTGGTGGTGTTCCGATACCTCATCATTATTGTTTTTACCAGCTGGTGTCGCATTTTCCTTCGTGCGTTGGATAATTCTTGGTACAGTCTCTGGCGCATCATTTTTCGTTTTTATTACTCTGTTCCATGAATATTGTTCGGTTTTCCCTTACTTTGCAAGATCCATTTTCTTCTCGAGAGTTGATGTTTACTTCGGGTTTGGGACAAGGGGTCTTAATGACTGTCCCAGGTGAATTTCTTAAAATACGTTCTTCATTCAGTTTGTCTAGTTCTGTTGTTATATAATTTAATTTCTTATTTATGTCTGATTTTATGCACTATATTTCTTTCTGTATAGTCTTTCCTGCTTTATACAAAGGAAGTCCTGTTCACAGTGGTCACACAGCCACATTCATTTTTACTTTTATTTTTTCATAAATAGGGTTCCAGAGAGCAAGAGTTCTGTCAAGAGGAACAATACATAGATAATCACAACAATAGCAGATTAACGCGTAAGGTCTAAAAGTTAAAGACTAATAATAGTGGTTTTACATATGCTTTGAGTATCACTGTTTACCTAATGGAGAGGATGATATTAAGTAAGTTGATTATTATCATAGTAACAATAGAGGAGGAACAATCTTTTGACTTTTAAGGTGTCTTTGGAAAATTAAAAAATATAAGAGAAATAACTGTTACACATTTATAGTGCCTAACAGGTACTTCTGAAGCTTATTACGAAAAGGCACAGTTTCAGAAATGATTGCTATATTTACAAGTAACTAATCTCATTTTGTTCCGTATTGAAGATAACAATAAGTAAAATTCTTTCAAGAATAAAAATGAATTACAAACACTAATTAGGAAAATGTTTCGCCTTAGTTTTTGGGCATCTGCAGCCTAATAATAATCTTTAGATCAAGTCTAATGGCCGGTCTCCACTGATTAACATTTAACACCAACATATTAAATTTAACATGTTACAATTGACATGTATATTGTGATTGTGTCTTCCAATTGACTTTGCATGTTAACTCAGAATGTTGAAGTCAACACTTTTAACATGTTGGCGTGTTTTCCGCTCCAAGTGGAAAACATGTCAAGTCAATTCGTTGTTCGGGAAATGTTGGCACTGCTTCGACAACTTCCGGGTTGTTTCCATACCAAGAGAATGCCTAAATGACGCAAACGATGTGCTTCTCGTGAAGTAGGATTATAGTTACAACATTCCACCACACTCATTCTCTTTGTTAAAAGCTACAAATACAGTACGCGCACGTATGCCATTCTCCCTTCACTATACCGGTACTAAAATTTATAGTCAGAAATGGAATGGAGCAAATAGATTACTCTGGACTTAATTTTAATGATATAATAGAAAGGCCTTGTTTGTGGGATGTCTCATCACAGGAATACAGAGATAAAGCGAAGAAAGCCGACAGTTTCTAGGAGCTCGAAATTATCTATAGTTGTTCCCGCTAGTGTATCGGAAAAACTAGTGTCCCTCCGCTCCCAGTACAGTCGGGAATTGCAAAAATTTCAGAAAAGTCGGAAACCGGGGGTGGGAGCGGACGAAGTTTATACTTCAAAGTGGTTTGGCTTTGAAGCAATGAGCAGGATGAGGGGAGGAAGTATGCCTAATAAAACTGCATTTCTAAATCGTAACAAGAAGAAACAGTGACAATAACAAAGGCCAAATCCTCTTCATTTTTTCTTATTGCTAGTGGCTTTACGTCTCACCGACACAGATAGGTCTTATGGCGACGATGAGATAGGAAAGGCCTAGCATTTGAAAGGAAGCGACCGTGGCCTTAATTAAGGTACAGCCCCACAATTTGCCTGGTGTGAAAATGGGAAAACACAGAACACCATCTTCAGGGTTGCCGACAGTGGGATTCGAACCCACTATCTCCCGGATGCAAGCTCACAGCCGCATGCCTCTAACCGCACGGCCAACTCGCCCGGCAATCCTCTTCACCTGAGTCCATTGTCCTTGTTTGAAAATAGTAGACACCACATAAAAATATTCCCACAATTTGATATAATGAACTACCTGTGTATAGACAAAGGAAATCAAGTTTAACATGTTTATTAAGTGTCGACACAATGGTAAATGTAACAGTATTCAACATTTAACATGTTGATGTTGTCACCAGTTAACATTTAACATGTTTTTGTTAAATGTTAATCAGTGGAGACCGGCCTTTAAACCCATTAAACATTAGAACTTAAAACTAAATACATTGGTCTTATGCTTAAAAAATTAAAAATGTTGTGCTTTGACTGATATTTACATAGATTTACAATGTGTACATTAATTAAAACCCAGAGTTTGTGACTAGGAAGCAATTAAAACAATGACTAGAAATTGTCCAAAGCGTAAATTTTAACTTCTCCAACTGTATGGATGAAAATTAATAGAAATGTGTTCTCATTGACTAGAAATTGAAATTTCTCCAACTGTATGAATGATTCATAGTTTATACAATTGTGTTCATTCAAGGTGGAATGGTCACCTATGTCGTAAGTATACAGATACCAAACCGGAACCATGGTATAATGTCGAACTTGCTGGGCTTGGTTATTCCTTTAGAAAGAAGCATGGTTGGGTGGTAATATTTAGAGGTTAAAAACATGTATGTTAATATCATTCATTAGTCAGGTGCTCATCTGATAAAATGTTTCTTGGGATTTTGTGCCCTTCTTGTCGGAATAATGTTCCCGTTGGTACATTGTTCAGACTTTGGGAGGATTTATGAGTATTGTCTGTAATTGTCCAGTCAGATGCTAGCTGGATCCACTTGTTCCGGTTGTGTCTGAACGACTAACCTTGTTACTTCTAGTGAAGAATTGATGCGGTAACTGAGTGGTGGAGCGTAGAGGGGAAACGCTAGGGAAAAAAAATCAAATTCAAAATCTCTTTATTTGCAAATGAGGTGTCTACCTCGGTGGCAAATGGTACACTAAAATACATTATTGTCAAGCACTAAATATTAAATTAACAAGAGAAGAAAATTTTCCTATAATACAATATTATACAATTTACGCTAACAATGTTTTCTATTAAACACACAGCTCATCCTTAATAAATTTATATTGTTTACAAAATTCTACTTATAATATCTCCTGTACTACTTACAAATATAGTCAACTGATATACAGTATGTGGAATTACTTCAAATGATACTATACAACTGGTATAAGATTAATATTTACATTGCATTTATTTATTTACTATTTTTTTACCCGTTCTGGATCCTAAGTAGCATAACGACCTGCTGCGTCTTAACCAGAGCCCCTTTTGCCAACACTTTTCAGAGTTCCTGAAGGGCCTTCACAGCTACCGTAGCGGTCCCAGGGCCCTCGAAGTCCCCACTGTACTTCACCCCTACAGGCAGTCCCCTACTTTTTCTGCCCAAACTCCTTAGACCAGGGGATGGAATTAATTTATTCACACACATTTTTTTATTTACAATAACCTGCACTGGTCGAATGCCCTCTAACACTTCATTTATTTTCTCTGTTGCTGTTTATTCTCTTCTTGAATATCTGTACAGATTTTGGAAAAGATCAAACACTACCCCTGGTAAACTGTTCCACTCCTTCACACCCTTCCCAATGAATGAAAATTTACCCCAATCGCTTCTGCTAAAATTCCTTCTAATTTTATATTTGTGGTCAGTCCTGCCGATATAATTATTTTCCAACTGAAGCCTCTCACGGATAACTCCCCATGCTTCTTCTCCTGTATAGGCTCTATATAATCCTATAAGTCTAGTTTTCTCCCTTCTCTTACTTAAAGTTTCCCACCCAAGTTCCTTTAACATTTCTGATACACTACTCTTTCTCCTATAATCCCCTGTTACAAATCTTGCTGCTTTCCTCTGCACACTATCTATTTCTTTTATTAGGTATTCTTGGTGAGGATCCCAAACACTGTTTGCATATTCCAATAATGGACGAACCATACTCAAGTAACTTTTTTCTTTTAATTCTTTGTTGCATCCTTTAAGTAGCCTCATTATGACATGTAACGATCTGTATGCTTTCCCAACAATGTCATCAATATGACCCTTCCAGTGCAAATTACTTTCAAATCTCACACCTCAGTATTTGCACTTGCCATCTTTTGGGTTAACTACCTCATCCAAAGTATATTCAAATTCAGTTTTAAAGCTCCTGTTTGTAAAAGTAGTAACAGTTGATTTGCCTCCATTAACCTTCATATTATTTTCTTCAACCCATTGTTGGATACTTTCAAGGTCCCTTTGTAATTCTGAACAATCCTCAATGTTGTTTATTTCCCTATAAACAATTATGTCATCTGCATACAATCTTATTTTTTATGTTATATTGTTCCCTAAATCATTTGCGTATATTAAGAAAAGTAACGGACCGATTATACTACCCTGTGCAATTCCCTTCCAAACTTTCTCTTCCTGAGATACATTATTTCCTACTTTGACTTTCTGAACCCTTGAATTTAGAAATGTTTTTATCCAACGTGTAACCCTTACGTCCAATCCTATTCCCTCCAATTTCTTTAATAATATTCCATGTTCCAATCTATCAAAGGCTTTGGAAAGATCTATGGCTATGCAATCTAACTGATCTCCTGAATCCAACTGATCTGATATGTCCTGCTGAAATCCCACCAGTTGTGCCTCAAAAGAAAATTTCTTTCTAAATCCATACTGGCTCCTCATGAACCAATTTTTATCATCACATATCCCTCTGATGTACTTCAATATTAAACTCTCCAGTATTTTACAAACTATACTGGTCAGGCTGATTGGTCTGTAGTTCTCTGGTTTCCTTTTATCACCCTTTCCTTTATAAATTGGTATTATTATAGATTCCTTCCATTCCTTTGGTATTACACTATTATTTATGACATAGTCAAAGAGAAATTTTAAATAAGGCACTATGTACCACCCCATTGTCTTTAATACCTCCCCAGTAATTTGATCACTTCCTGCTGCTTTTCCTTGCTGAAGCAGTTGGATTTCTCTGAAAATATCTTCGTTTGTGAATGAGAAGCTTCTTGTTTCCCTCTGTCTCTCTCCCTCTCTATCTTCTGTTTCGGGTTCCAACTCTTGATAATCATCTACTGAATCTCTAAATTCCCTACTAAATAGGTTTGCTTTCTCAGTATCTGTTAAATAGTGTTCAACCCCTTCTCCCACCATTGTAGGAATTTGGTTTCCTTTTCCTTTTTGATTCCTGATATATGAATACAGCTTTTTCCATTTCCCTTTGTGGTCATTACCCTCTTGAAGTATGCCATTCATATAATTCTCTTTTGCTTCCTTTTTCACTTTATTCAGTTCCCTCATTAGCTGTTTTCTAGTTTCTCTACTCTCCCTACCCTCTTTGATTTTCCTGTTTACTATTCTACATTTTCTTTTTAATTTTCTTATTTCCCTTGTGTAATAAACAGGGTCTGAGGTCATTTTACCCTTCTTAACAGGTACAAATCTCTTCTCTCCTTCCCAAATGATTCCTTTAAATTTAGCCCAAAGTGTATCCACGTTACTCCCTTCACTTATCCAACAACTGAATTGTGATTTAAGGTAAGTCCCAAATTCATCGACTTTAGTTTTTCTGTACAATTTCTTGTCTTGTGTAACCCTCTTATGAAGCCTTTTTGGTACGAGTCCTACATCCATTATTACAGCCTTATGGTCTCCTATTCCTTCAATTACCTCAGTTTTATCAACAATTTCCCATGGTTTAACCAAGAATACATCTAGTAAGTTATTGAAACGAGTCGGTTCTTGTACTACTTGTGTAAATCCTCCCTCCCAAATTAACTTATTTGCCAGTTTCTGTTCATGGGCTTCGCTTGCAGCTCCTTTCCATTCAACTTCAGGCAAATTTAGATCTCCCCCAATTATTACCATATCATTATTATTGTTTTTACGAGTATAATGTATTATTTTCTCAAATACACTGACTGACAAAGCAAATGCAACACCAGGAAGGAGTGGTCAGAACTTTATGCCAATTGCAGGGTAGACTGACGTCACTGAGGTATGCTCATGATGTGAAATGCGCCGCTGTGCTGCGCACGTAGCGAACGATAAATGGGACACGGCGTTGGCGAATGGCCCACTTCGTACCGTGATTTCTCAGCCGACAGTCATTGTAGAACGTGTTGTCGTGTGCCACAGGACACGTGTATAGCTAAGAATGCCAGGCCGCCGTCAACGGAGGCATTTCCAGCAGACAGACGACTTTACGAGGGGTATGGTGATCGGGCTGAGAAGGGCAGGTTGGTCGCTTCGTCAAATCGCAGCCGATACCCATAGGGATGTGTCCACGGTGCAGCGCCTGTGGCGAAGATGGTTGGCGCAGGGACATGTGGCACGTGCGAGGGGTCCAGGCGCAGTCCGAGTGACGTCAGCACGCGAGGATCGGCGCATCCGCCGCCAAGCGGTGGCAGCCACGCACGCCACGTCAACCGCCATTCTTCAGCATGTGCAAGACACCCTGGCTGTTCCAATATCGACCAGAACAATTTCCCGTCGATTGGTTGAAGGAGGCCTGCACTCCCGGCCGGCGTCCGCTCAGAAGACTACCATTGACTCCACAGCATAGACGTGCACGCCTGGCATGGTGCCGGGCTAGAGCGACTTGGATGAGGGAATGGCGGAACGTCGTGTTCTCCGATGAGTCACGCGTCTGTTCTGTCAGTGATAGTCACCGCAGACGAGTGTGGCGTCGGCGTGGAGAAAGGTCAAATCCGGCAGTAACTGTGGAGCGCCCTACCGCTAGACAACGCGGCATCATGGTTTGGGGCGCTATTGCGTATGATTCCACGTCACCTCTAGTGCGTATTCAAGGCACGTTAAATGCCCACCGCTACGTGCAGCATGTGCTGCGGCCGGTGGCACTCCCGTACCTTCAGGGGCTGCCCAATGCTCTGTTTCAGCAGGATAATGCCCGGCCACACACTGCTCGCATCTCCCAACAGGCTCTACGAGGTGTACAGATGCTTCCGTGGCCAGCGTACTCTCCGGATCTCTCACCAATCGAACACGTGTGGGATCTCATTGGACGCCGTTTGCAAACTCTGCCCCAGCCTCGTACGGACCACCAACTGTGGCAAATGGTTGACAGAGAATGGAGAACCATCCCTCAGGACACCATCCGCACTCTTATTGACTCTGTACCTCGACGTGTTTCTGCGTGCATCGCCGCTCGCGGTGGTCCTACATCCTACTGAGTCGATGCCGTGCGCATTGTGTAACCTGCATATCGGTTTGAAATAAACATCAATTATTCATCCGTGCCGTCTCTGTTTTTTCCCCAACTTTCATCCCTTTCGAACCACTCCTCCTTGGTGTTGCATTGTCACTGTCAGTCAGTGTATTTCCATGTCTCTTTCCTCTCTTCCAGGCCTGTATGTTCCTATAATTCCCACCTCCTTCATATTATCACAAACTAATTTTATCTGTAATATTTCATCCCTTTCATCGGTAAACCATTCATGTGAACAGTAAGTTTCCTTCACCAGAATAAACACCCCCCTCCCTTTTTATCTCCTCGGTCTCTACGATAGACTGTGTACCCTTCTGGAAATAGGAAATCTGCCACCTGGGCGACTGCCCTAAATGCAGATCACTATTGATTGATTGATTTTAACTTGTGCGCCTGTGTTATTGCTAGAGAGGCGTTACTCGAATTGGATTGGGCGGGCCTAGCATTAGGCGTGGTAATTGGAGTGCGTGCATGCTGTGATTGAACTTTTCATTAGAAAGGAAGCAAGCAACACTTGATAAAAACTCTCCCAATTAGTACAGTCTAAAATACAACCTCCCACACGTAACAAAGTTTCGCAAAGAATAACAATAACAATATTGTTACAAATTTTTGTCGGTGGAGAGATGGCGTGGGAGGACATCAGTAGACGAATAAGTTTGGGTGGTGTCTTTAAAAGTAGGAAAGATCACAATATGAAGATAAAGTTGGAATTCAAGAGGACAAATTGGGGCAAATATTCGTTTATAGGAAGGGGAGTTAGGGATTGGAATAACTTACCAAGGGAGATATTCAATAAATTTCCAATTTTCTTTGCAATCATTTAAGAATAGGCTAGGAAAACAACAGATAGGGAATTTTCCACCTGGGCGACTGCCCTAAATGCAGATCAGTAGTGATTGAGGGCCGATGACCTTAGATGTTAGGCCCCTTTAAACAACAAGCATCATCATCAGTAGTGATTGATTGATTTTAACTTGTGCGCCTGTGTTATAACTAGAGAGGCGTTACTCGAATTGGATTGGGCGGGCCTAGCATTAGGCGTGATAATTGGAGCGCTTGTGTGCTGTGCCTGAAACATACTGGGGACGTTATTCTGATATACAGCCTGGATTAACGTTGGAGTTACCTCATGTAACGGATTTTTGTTGTCAATGACGTCGTTAAGGTTTTTTCTTTTTATTATAAGTTTGCTCCAAATAAATATACAAGGTTTCCGTCTCACTCAATAATTTCCCTTTACCTAGGCTTCTAACGATCGTCAAATTTTTCTCTATTGTCCCGTTTCACTCATATGTTGGCTCATGGCTGAATACTTGTTATGTTTGGAAGCATTGTAATGATCCAGATACCTTGTGTAATAGCTTCTCCCTGTTTGACTGAGATACGTGAACCCGCACTGTGTACACTTTAACCTATAAACACCAGATCTTGAGTAAACGTTGTTATTATTATTGACCTTATTGTAGATGAGGAATATGTTTTGGTTATTATTACTGTCATGAAGGCTATGTTGACGTTGTGTTTTTTAAAACATTAGTGATCTGATGAATAGCCGGGCTGTTATACGTAAATGTGGCGTAGCTCTTTTTTATTTCGCTGGGACTAGGTTGGAAGATAGCCTAATTTTGATCATATTAACTAACCGATTGATTATATTTATTTTAAAGCCATTGAATTGAGCTAACTGTCTTATGTAATTCAGCTTTATTTCCAAACTTTTTGGCGAAAGAGGAATTTAGGCCCAAAAGTTGTCTCCGTTGGAATGGAATTCATTCCAACTACATGTAGACTATAAATTGAACGTTTCATTAGAAAGGAAGTAAGCAACACTTGATAAAAAAAAACTCTCCCAATTAGTACAGTCTAGAATACGATCTCCCACACATAACAAAGTTTCGCAAAGAACAGTATCCCCACACGATAACACATCCACAGTAGTAAATTTAACGAACGTTCAGTTTTCTGAGGTAGAGACTGGGATATTAAATAAGGGCTTAAAGTATAATTGACCTAGTGGTAATAAAACAAGAGATGTCATCAACACAGTAGCAGAGATAGAAACAAGTATTCCAAAATTCCCCATTGAGATACAAAACTATGTTAGATTCGAAGGAAAAAGGAAATTACCAAAACTGGCTGTAAAAAAATGTTAATTTTGATTTCAATCATAAAAACAAATTCAGAATTTAAAAACAAAGATAGACAACAAATATTATTGTTACAAAGGCATATAAAGGATGTTCCATGGTCCTATTAGACAACCAGTTTTACACTCAAAAACAGAAGAATTTTTAATGATACATGTTATTCGATAGTTAACATATATCCCACTGCAATAATTCAGCGAAATTTAAAAACTTTAATAAAAAGTTCTAATTTTGTTTTCAACGAACAGGAGCAACAAAAACTTTTCAATATGAACCCCAATATCCCTACCGCAAGAGCTTCGGCGATGATTCATAAGAAGGACACACCAATGCCTCCCATTATAAATTGTAGGAACATATGTCATCAACACAGTAGCAGACATAGAAACCAGTATTTCGAAACTTCCCATTGAGATACAAAACCGGAAAAAGTATCGAAATTCATTCATAGGTTTTTAAGAAAACGTTATGAATTCAAGGATAAATCCGCCTTAAGAAATTCAATTAATTTTTTGCGAAATATTGAACAAATTTGAGCTGCAACCTAACCATATTTTATGTTATTACGATATCACAGCCAACGGCCGTAGCCGTGTTGAAACACCGGATCCCGTGAGATCTCCGAAGTTAAGCAACATTGGGCGTGGTCAGGAGTTGGATGGGTTGCCACGCGCTGTTGGTGGGGGTAAGGGAATGGAGGAGCGGAATGGAACTGGCCACCCTACCGCACGTAAACTCCGGCTCAGGAACACCTCTGCGGAGGTCCGGACCTGCCTTTAGGCAGAACAACCCTTACCTACGATATCACAAACATGTTTCCAAGCATTCCTACTAAAGAAAGCGTTAAACGTATCCATGACAACATCAATAAACGCAGAGGCCTTAGTAAAATGGAAGTTGAAGAATTCATGAAGATACTGAATTTCGTTCTAAAGAACGATTACTTATCCTTTAATGGAAAATATTCTCAGCAGAAAGGCCTAGCTATGGGAGACCCTCTTTCAGGCATTCTAGCCGATATTTTCATGGATTCGATAGAACATACAAAAATTATTTCACGAATAAAGGTTATTTGTTTATGGCTAAGATTTGTTGACGGTACTTTCGTGATCACCAATAAAGACATTACTAATAGTGACGATATATTAGTTTCACTAAACAAATTAGACCCTAATATCAAATTTACCAAGGAATATGAGGTCAAATTTCTTTAAATATTTTAGATTTAACAGTTACGCGCTTGAATAACACTTTTGAATTTCACATTTTTAGGAAACCTACTCATTCACCCATAACTATTAATGATTCATCCTTGCATCCTAAAACCCAAAAATTAGCTGCCTATCATAATCTAATAGATAGGGCATAAAAAATTCCTCTTTCGCCAAAAAGTTTGGAAATTGAGCTGAATTACATAAGACAGTTAGCTCTATTCAATGGCTTTAAAATAAATGCAATCAATTGGTTAATTAACAAGATCAAAATTAGGCTACCTTCCAACCTAGTCAAAGAGAAATAAAAAAACAGCTACGCCACATTTACGTATAACAATCCAGCTATTCATCAGATCACTAATGTTTTGAAAAACACGTCAACATAGCCTTCAATAACCAAAACATATTCCTCAACTACTATAAGGTCAATAATAACAACAACGTTTACTCAAGATCAGATTTTTATAGGTTAAAGTGTACAGTGTGGGTTCAGGTATCTCTGTCAAACAGGGAGAACCTTTTATATAAGGTATCTGGAACATTACAATGCTTCCAAACATAACAAGTATTCAGCCATGTGCCAACATATGAGTGCAACGGGACAATAGAGAAAGATTTGACGATTGTTAGGAGCCTAGGTAAAGGGAAATTATTGAGTGAAACGGAAAACTTGCACATTTATTTGGAGCAAACTAATAACAAAAATACAAATCTTAACGATGTCATTGACAACAAAAATCTGTTATCTGGGGCAATTCCAAGGTTAATCCAGGCTGTAATCAGAATAAAGACCACAGTATGTTTCAGTCAGAGCACGCATGCGCTCCAATTACCACGCCTAATGCTAGGCCAATCCAATTCGAATAACACCTCTCTAGCAATAACACAGGCGCACAAGTTAAAACTCACTCCCCTTTCCCCTCTACGCTCCTCCCCTCAGTTACCGCATCAATACTTCACTAGAAGTAACTAGGTTAGTCGTTGAGACACAACCGGACTAAGTGGATCCAGCTAGCATCTGACTGGGCAATTACAGACAATACTCATAAATCCTCCAAAAGGATGGACAATGTACCAACGGGAACATTATTCTGACAAGAATGGCACAAAATTCCAAGAAACATTTTTTTAGTTGAGCACCTGATTAATGAATGATATTAACATGCACGTTTTTAACCTCTTAATATTACCATCCAACCATGCTTCTTTCTAAAGGGATATCCAAGCCCAACAATATCAACATTTTACTACGGTTCCGGGTTTGTAGCTGTATACTTACGACATACGTGACCATAACCACCTTTGAATGAACTCAATTGTATAAACTATGACTCATCCATACTGTACCGTTAACGGCGGTACAGGCTAAGTCCCCGTCATAAAAATCTTAAACTTACGTGTTATGCTCCGGACCGCTTACGAAGAACTGACTAGGCAGCGAGCAACAGCTGCGCGCGTGTGACGTAGTGAGCGGGTGACGTCACAGCATGCCTCGCTGCACTACGAAGCCTGGATTGATGTAGAATGTTCTACGAGTTTCGGATCAAATATAAATACGTGCTGCTTCGCTCAGCAGATCAGTGTGAGTGTGTGTTGCAGCATGTTATAGTGAGCAGCAGTGCGCTGCAGAATGTGATACCAGTTTGTGGCCGGGATTTCTATAAGCACACTAGACTGTAGTATTCGCACCGTCAGTTCGCGGGTGCGGTAATCGAGCGTGAAGCCGCTGCTAAGTTTCAAGTTCGTGGACTTTAATATAGTCACGTTGAATGTGGACTTATTCAGATTTCCTTATATTGTGACAACCTTTTACTCCGATAGGACGTGAGGTGAATTGTGTATCGTCTGGACATTATTTATTGACTGTTACTCTATACGAGTGTCCAAGACCCGCAAACATTTTCGGGTGTTCGAAATTGAAATTTTATGGACTTGAATCTGATTGCTCCTTGCCGAGGACTCGATACTTTAAGTTATAAACTGTGTTTAATCCAAATTTAATTTACCAATCCGTAAACTGTGGTCATGAACTGTGAACTGTGCAGGTGTGAACAGCGCATCTCTATTTTAATGAACAGTGCATTTCCATTCTAATGAACAGTGTACATTTAGTTTATGGACAGTCAAACCAAGGACTGTCAGTACTCAGTTAATTTCGTCTTTTGGTTTCAACACGTGAACGAGTTTGATTCACGAGCGGAACATCTTTATTTCATTTAAATTGAACAGTGCTTCAATGAACTAAGTAATGTGACCTTACTTCACGTTGTAATAGGTGCAACAAACTTTCAGTAACTTTAAACTTGACAATCAGTTCCGAGTGGACTTTATTTTGTGAATGTTTCTTTCACTTGACACGTGATAAAGTTAAGTGACATTTCACCGAGACATTTGTGTTTGGACTTTGTCAAAAGCATTTATAAACACTCTATCATCTGTGCAGAAGCAGCCTTTGCACTAACTCGCCCCAGAGCTGAACAATGTTCATTCATGTTCACCATTTACAAGGACTACCTCGACGCCATGGATCTTCAAAGCACCGAATAGATCTTCTAGAACTTCCATCGGGGGACGAATGGTGGTTCGCTGCTATGGAAAATGGAGCTGCCGGAATCTAAGGACATCGCCAGCCATAGGACGAGGAACGTTTTCAACTGTAGACGCTGTACAGAGGTGATATTAATTTCAATTTTTTAATAAACTCTGAAACAAAAGTTTTTAGGATTTCTTTTAAACAAACCCTCTCCCTCTGTATGCACTTCAGCGACTGGTACACGCCCTGCGTCTCATCTCTACCGAAGTACCAAATTTACTGTTACAGAGGAGAGGGGTAGAAATTGGCGCCCCAGTCGTATCGGGGCCGATTTGGAGTGCAGTAAAATTAGAAATTAGCGCTTCAGCAATATCAGAACTTAATTATGAGTGCAGTAGACATTACATTGACACTTCACCATTCTAGGCTCAATTTTGAAGTACTAGTAATTAAGAAGTGCAGTGATAGACAAAATTGCACCAAAATCGTGTGACTTAGTAATTTAATTCAGATACATTTCCAGTGCTTTATGTGGAATAACCATTGACATTACAGTGAACTTTCTAACAAGATTTAACTTCTCACTAATAAGAAGTGTTATCAATGATATGGGATAATTCTTGTGTGTTAAATGTCTTGGAAATTTTTCTTTTGAGAATGTTTGAATGACTTTGAACATGAACGTTTAACCATTGGACAATAATGGTGATATCTGAATTCTTTTCAAGGGATTTATGATTTTCTTGTTGCTTGGTTTAAATACATTACCATCAAAATGGAAAATATTTTAGCTGCTATTGAAGCTCTTAACATTAGCTTAAATGAACGTATCGCCAAATCGCATGCTCAAGTAGGTGCTGATTTACAAGCTCGTATTACTGAGGCCAATGCTGCAACTGCTCAAGTAGGTGCTGATTTACAAGCTCGTATTAATGAGGCCAATGCCGTAACTGCTCAATTATGTACTACTTTAGGATCTCGTATTACTGAGATTAACACTCGTATTGATTAGGCTAATGCTGCAACTGCTCAATTAGGTACCACTTTAGAATCTCGTATTAATGATATTAACACTCGTATCAATGAGACCAGTACCGCAACTACAGCCAACTTAGAAAGTCGTATCACACAAGTAACTAAAGTAATTAATACCAAGTTTACCGAAGTTAATGCTAATTTGGAAAATAGGCTTACTAAAACTGGTTCTGAGATTGAAAAACGATTCTCAGGAACTAATGCGAAGATTAATTCTAAGTTTACGGAAGTAAACGAACGCCTCACCCGTGACTTAGAAACAGTAAAACAGGACCTTAAACTACAAATAGTTGAAGACTTAAAAGCTTCATTTCCCACCTCACATCAATTGATTAAGGAAGTTGAAAGCTTAAAGACAGAATTTAAAGAATCTCATGGTCAGTTATCACAGGCACAAGCAAAAATAGCCTCTATTCAGGATAACATCCATGAATCTTTTAAGACTAACTTTCAGAAAATAAATAATGAGGTCAATCTACTTAAAACAAGGCAGGAGGAAACCGATAAGCATGTAAAAAACCAATTAGATAGCGCACATACTCAAATCATTCGCATAGGCCGCGATGTAAATGAAGTGAAGCAGGACCTCGAAAAGGAAGTCCAGAGCGTGGAAAACTCCATCCGTGGGCAAGTTAAGAATATCAAGGTCGAATTACAAGGAAAAATAGAGACGATTGGTAATAGAATCTCTCAGGTGGAGAAGGAGGTGTCTACACACCAGTGTCAAGGGTTTAGTGGAGATACTTCTAGCATTTCCACAGTCTTAAAATTGTCAGACGATAAACCTGCAAAATTTTCCGGAAAGGAAGAGTACACAGCGAAAGAATTCCTTCTCAACATTGAAGAGTACTTTCAAGAGAATAAAGTACGATCCGATCATCAATTGAGGATAGCTTCTAGACTATTGGAAGGGAAAGCATTAAATTGGTACACAGCATTTAAATTTAACATTAAAACCTATGATGAATTCAAGGAAGCCTTGTTGAAGAGGTTTTGGAATTCGGAAATTCAACACTTGATTAAGTTACAATTGTACTCTAGGAGATACAACACAGCTATTAATTCTTCACGATATTCTGATTTTCTCATTTCCCAATTAAAGAAGATGCAATTCTTTGATCCTCCTTTGCCAGAACAGGAGTTAATACAGGTAGTAACTTTACAATTTCCTGCGCATGTACAAGAAATTCTTGTGGCAGCCAATGTTCAAGACCTAGAACAACTTGATGATTTATTGAGGAAACTTGACACTGCCCATACACAAAATCTACCTAGGGTTACTAAGACGAAAGAGGTTGCAACTAACCATGTCGAAGTTAACAGCCCGCCGAGATCGAATCCCGAACCCCGTGAGGAAGTAGAACCACGGAGAGATCCATTATCTCATTTCCGACGATTTAGGAGACGTCCATACGGGCAAAGTACGCCTTATAGACGTAATCAAACGTGGAAGAAACCTATCGAGTCACTTACTCGAGATAGAGATTCGCCGAGAGCCGAGATCGAAAGACGATGGAGAGAAACTCGCGAATATATCCAGAATCGAAACCGGGATGAAGGATTACCTGGCGCTACCTCTTTAGAATATCAAGAGCATGCCAGAAGACAGAACACGACGCCTGCGACAAACCCCGAATCGACAGGCGCAATTAAGAAAAAACTTCGACAACACAACAAAAAGATTGCCTGAAAACCGTAGTAGAGGGGAAATAATTTGTGTCACTAATATTAATTACTGGTACTTGGATGACTCAGATCTCTTGCATGAAGATCCCACTCCTACAACACCGAAGGTCCAGCGAAGTCTTCCAGTTATTAATATTACTTTGGATACCCTTTATGTAACTGCCTTAATCGATTCTGGAGCTCAAGCTTCATTAATGTCTGAGAGGTTAATTGAAATGTTGAAGGGAGGAGAAGACATATTATTGATACCAGTCGCACAGATTAAAATTAAAGGGATAGTACCGGACAAGCATATCAAATGTAAATTTCAAGCTTTTGTTACATTTGACATTGAAGGTGTCCAGTTCGAGCATATATTCCTAGTTATTTCGCCGATGAAATTCAACGTCATCCTAGGGTCAGATTTCCTAGCCAAGTATGGGGGAATCATTGATTATCCTGCCAACGTCATACGATTTTTTAATATCGACTCTGTAGAGTTGCAGCTGGTAGACTGTAATAATTTGAAGTGCCAAGGTCTGGGTACCCCATTCATAGAAGCCGGAGGCAAGATGAGCGACTCTTTGCCTGCCGATGAAATAGATTGCGAAGAGGGTAGACCCGGTCAAGAGGGACCCGTCGAGGGCCAGGAAGTGCCCATTGTTGAGGATGTGTTCGACGAAGGTCGTGATCACTTCATATTTCTCACCAGTGCGGCTGAAAGCCCAGAGTTCGATTCCCGCGTGGCAGAAGCAACTCGACAAATATTTGAAAAATTCCCTGAAGTTTTTGATGACAAACCAGGCGTTATTAGAGATTTTGAATACCAATTGAATGTCAAGGACACCTCTCCTTATAAAAGGCGGCCCTATCCAGTTCCTGAGAAGTACCGAGAGGAAGCCAGGATTGTGATAAAGGAAATGGAAAATAATGGTATCATTTCTAAATGTGTCACTCCGTATCTAAACCCCTTGGCCATTGTAAAAAAACCGAATGGCAGTCTGCGTTTGTGCCTAGACGCGCGCATGCTCAATGACAGACTTGTATTGGAACATGACCACCCACCTTCACTCAGGGATGTCATCCGGAAATTTAGAGGCATGAAGCTCATCTCTACTATGGATATGACGTCATCTTACTTTCACATCTTATTGGCAGAGGATAGCAGGAAATTTACAGGCTTCATTTTCGAAAACATTACATATGCATTCAATCGTCTCCCTTTCGGGATCAAGAATTCAGGGGCAGTTCTCATCAGGGCTCTTGAGAATCAATTATCCGATGAGATTAAAAAAATCGCAACGATTTATGTTGATGATATCCTAATAGCTTCGGAGTCCTTAGAGCAACACACTGAAGACGTTAATAAGGTACTCGACGAGCTCAAAACCAAAAATTTTAAGATAAATGCCTGTAAAAGCCAGTTTTTTAAGACAGAGGTACTGTTCTTGGGTCACCTCATTAGTGGAGACGGGATCAGGCCTAATCCGGCCAAGATTCAGAGTATTTTGGATTTCCCGAAACCCACAAAAATTAAACATGTGAGACAATTTCTGGGACTGTGTCAGTTCTTTGCACAGCATTGCCCAGATTACACCAAAACAGTGGCACCCTTGCAGCTGCTGCTCAAGAAAAATAATAGGTGGAAATGGTCAAAAGAATGCGAGGAGGCTTTTTCCGAAACAAAGAAGATGCTTCAGGGAAGCGTACAGTTAGCATATCCTAACTTTGAATGGCCCTTTTGCCTTGAGTGCGACGCCAGCTCCGTAGGCATCGGCGCAGCACTATACCAAATCGATCCTGAGAAGCCTGATGTCCGCATCTTTATTTCATTCATGAGCAGGAAGTTGAGACCACATGAGAGGTCCTATACTATTACGGAACTTGAGGCTCTTGCTATTGTATATTCCTTGTTGTACTGGAGGAAGATTATATATGGGTATCCCGTGACCATCTACACGGATCACAAAGCCCTCACATTTATCATGTCTTCTGATCTAACTAGCGAGAGAGTAACCCGGTGGGCACTTTTTATTCAGCAGTTCAACATAACTGTTATTCACAGACCAGGAAGAAAGAACATCCTAGCTGATGCTTTAAGCCGCAATCCGGTCGATGTCGTCACTAGTCATCACATAGAAGTCATGAGCAACGAAGATGAGGAATTTCTTAGGAAATTACAGTATTTACCTCAAGCACAAGGGAGAGATAGGAAGTCCCGAGAATTGATTAGATTTTTTAAGGGTTTGATTCCTGCAAATGACGATGACTATTTTCGCATCGCAAAGTTGGCTCAATCTTTTTGCTTTCATGATGGGTTACTGTATAAGTATCTTGATCATGCCAAAACCAAACGCCGAATTTATGCTCCTCCGCGCTTAAGGTCCAACATTATCTGGCACTGTCATTCAATATCTGGACATGCCGGCACGGATAAAGTAATGATGATCATAAAAGAAAAGTTCACTTGGGAGTACATGAGACGTGATATTAGAAACATTCTCCGAACTTGTGATGTCTGCCAACGGACTAAGCCTAATAATAGATTATTGAGGGAATTTCCAAAGCCACTCCTTCCCGAAAAACCTCGTGAAATATTGGCTTTAGACCTATATGGGCCACTCCCCAAGGCGAACCGCGGCAACAGGCACATTGTGGTGGCAGTAGATGTCTTCTCTAAGTATACGATGCTACTGCCCATACAGAAGGCTAATGCTGGAAACATCCTCCGAAGGATCAAGAAAAGCATTATTCCAGAGATGGGAAAACCGGAGTTCCTACTCACCGATCATGGACCCCAATTTACATCTATGGAGTTCCAAACAGTACTTGAAGAACTCGGTATAAGACACATTATGAATTCTATTCGACACCCAGAGGCTAATCCCGCTGAGAGAATCATGCGCGAGATAGCAAGGTTTTGCCGTTTGTATTGCAGAACTCAACACTGGAAATGGATCGAAGTCTTACCCGTGATGCAGCAATGTGTTAATTCAACTGTTCATGAGTCTACGCAGGACATCCCCATGACTGTACATAGAGATGTCATGCCTGACAGGCCATGGGACCAAGTACTACCATCACCTCAAGATCCAGCAATTACTCATCAGACTCTCGTGGACGCAACGAGGGAGAAACTCAGACACGCTGCTAGAATTAGAGAGAACCGATACCGAAACCGCGCGTTTCGACAACCACTTAGGGTCAATGATTATGTTTTGATAAGAAAACCAGCTGTTTCACATCCCGAACTTCGCATTTATGCAAAGTTTTGCCCACTTTATGTAGGACCATATAGAATTGCAGAGGTTCTCGAGAACGAGGCATACAAAATTAAGAAACTGGATGGAAGCATCGAGGGCATTTACAATGCAGCCAACCTAAAGAAATATTTCAGGAGAGAATATCATTAAAAGAAAATCCTATCGAATTTTCTTTTCCCCAGGAGGAGGGGGAGATGTACCGGTAACGGCGGTACAGGCTAAGTCCCCGTCATAAAAATCTTAAACTTACGTGTTATGCTCCGGACCACTTACGAAGAACTGACTAGGCAGCGAGCAACAGCTGCGCGCGTGTGACGTAGTGAGCGGGTGACGTCACAGCATGCCTCGCTGCACTACGAAGCCTGGATTGATGTAGAATGTTCTACGAGTTTCGGATCAAATATAAATACGTGCTGCTTCGCTCAGCAGATCAGTGTGAGTGTGTGTTGCAGCATGTTATAGTGAGCAGCAGTGCGCTGCAGAATGTGATACCAGTTTGTGGCCGGGATTTCTATAAGCACACTAGACTGTAGTATTCGCACCGTCAGTTCGCGGGTGCGGTAATCGAGCGTGAAGCCGCTGCTAAGTTTCAAGTTCGTGGACTTTAATATAGTCACGTTGAATGTGGACTTATTCAGATTTCCTTATATTGTGACAACCTTTTACTCCGATAGGACGTGAGGTGAATTGTGTATCGTCTGGACATTATTTATTGACTGTTACTCTATACGAGTGTCCAAGACCCGCAAACATTTTCGGGTGTTCGAAATTGAAATTTTATGGACTTGAATCTGATTGCTCCTTGCCGAGGACTCGATACTTTAAGTTATAAACTGTGTTTAATCCAAATTTAATTTACCAATCCGTAAACTGTGGTCATGAACTGTGAACTGTGCAGGTGTGAACAGCGCATCTCTATTTTAATGAACAGTGCATTTCCATTCTAATGAACAGTGTACATTTAGTTTATGGACAGTCAAACCAAGGACTGTCAGTACTCAGTTAATTTCGTCTTTTGGTTTCAACACGTGAACGAGTTTGATTCACGAGCGGAACATCTTTATTTCATTTAAATTGAACAGTGCTTCAATGAACTAAGTAATGTGACCTTACTTCACGTTGTAATAGGTGCAACAAACTTTCAGTAACTTTAAACTTGACAATCAGTTCCGAGTGGACTTTATTTTGTGAATGTTTCTTTCACTTGACACGTGATAAAGTTAAGTGACATTTCACCGAGACATTTGTGTTTGGACTTTGTCAAAAGCATTTATAAACACTCTATCATCTGTGCAGAAGCAGCCTTTGCACTAACTCGCCCCAGAGCTGAACAATGTTCATTCATGTTCACCATTTACAAGGACTACCTCGACGCCATGGATCTTCAAAGCACCGAATAGATCTTCTAGAACTTCCATCGGGGGACGAATGGTGGTTCGCTGCTATGGAAAATGGAGCTGCCGGAATCTAAGGACATCGCCAGCCATAGGACGAGGAACGTTTTCAACTGTAGACGCTGTACAGAGGTGATATTAATTTCAATTTTTTAATAAACTCTGAAACAAAAGTTTTTAGGATTTCTTTTAAACAAACCCTCTCCCTCTGTATGCACTTCAGCGACTGGTACACGCCCTGCGTCTCATCTCTACCGAAGTACCAAATTTACTGTTACAATACAGTTGGAGAAATTCCATTACGCTGTGGTCAATTTCTAGTCAATGTGAACACGTTTGTATAAACTTTCATCCATACAGTTGGAGAAGTTCCAATTTACGCTTTGGACATCTAGTCATTGTTTTAATTGCTTCCTAGTCACAAATTCTGGGTTTTAATTAATGTACACATTGTAAATCTATGTAAATATCACCTAAAGCACAACTGTTTGTACTTTTTTAAGCATAAGATCATTGTATTCAGTTTTAAGTTCTAATGTTTAATGGGTTTAAGACTTGACCTTAAGATTATTATTAGACTGAAGATGCCCAAAAATTAGGGCGAAAGATGTTCCTAATTAGTGTTTGTAATTCATGTAGGATTTAATTACTACATAATATAATTGTATTGAATAGGTGGATAAAGTAAATTTTTATGCTTGAAAGAATTTTACTGATTGCCATATTGTCAGGAACGCTGTAATATTCAGATATTAATAAGTGTTGCACTCCCATAGTGCCAAACCTTGTAATTTTCTTTGTGTACTTTAAAGCCTTGAATTGACCTTGTTGTAGTTTAGCACAGACTTAGTGGTGCCACCTGTGACAGGTTTCATCACATTCAGCAGCTGTTTCGGATTCTTCCACTTTCTTGTCAGAGATGGGACAAATGTCTACATTCTCAGTCTGTTTATTCTCCATGGATTCCGGTATGATTTGCGGGCTGACATCCGATAAGACATCTAGCAAGCGGTGACGAGTAAGGTAATATTCAATGTGGCTCACCTCCTTCCTATGTTGACGTATGAATATTTGACTAAAGAAAGGCAAAGTCACCTCCATGCAGGCCATGAAGACCCTTGGAGGAGTGGAAGGTAAAGGCTTCCACCACTGTTAACCTCGGCACCTTATGGGGAAGAGTGGTTAGCTCTACGCCTGGCCGCCTTTGCCCCCAGGAATTAACCTGGTACTCATTTTTTGTGTAGGCTGAGTGAACCTCAGGGCCATATGCACATCGGGGAGTGAAAATCTCATTTCTTAAATTTTACGACTTCCTGACAGGGATTCGAACTCATATCCTTTTGGGCGAACCGATTACGCCTTTACCGCCTCGGCCAGGCAGCGCCTATGAATATTTGACTACATTTGCGATATAAGGTGACTCAGCACAATGACCACCATCTAGCGTGAGGGCCTAGCAACTCTTCTCCGCTATATTTGTAGATATGTTTCGAGTGTTACGGTGTGTTAAAATAATCGCAATCAAGAAGAGATTGAAATCCACAATTTATGGATTCAACTTGTTGAAGATATACAGCTGGCAAAAATTAAAAATTGTACAGTTTATTGTTGCTATAATTGTGTAATTCAAATGAACTCGCGTTCTTATTTTATCACGTTTCCAAACGATAAAATTCAGTAATTATCTGTTAGTTTGTTATTGAATAGTGCATTTTATCACATTATTATTATAACATACGGTACAGCAGGAGACTATCTTCGTCTAATGTACGACTAGTTAACAATTATCTTCAGATGTGACCAATGATTGTTAAATTGCAGAAGAAGTGATCTCGACAAGCTCTATAAGAGAGAAGACCCCTCACAGCGCTTTCGGAAGACGAACAGGATATGTTCAGATCATTTTCAAATTTCTGGTTTTAGAAATTCACGACAGTTCAGTCAGGGGTAAGTGAACTGCAATAAGAATATTTAAATATTGGAGAACATAACCGACTTTAATTTGGCGCTAAAGACGTAACCGAAGCCCTATCATAGAATTAATGTTCAATATGTCGATTATTTTTAGATTAAAACCTGAATCTGTGCCATCGTAGAACCTCCCAAATGATACAAGTATTACATCGTCAGGTATGAAGAGAAACCCTCGGAAGAGAAAAGGAGATAACGAAGAAATCGTGGAGGAACCAATATGGACAAACTTGTTCATGAATCAGCTGAAATTCTCTGTGATGCCAGACAACCTAAAGACAAATGTGTAATCGACATTGAATTACTGACACTAAAATTACGTAGAGCTCAGCAATTCGTTCCTAGGATGATTGCTTTGGTTTCCAAATAGAAAACTAAGATTCGTCATTTATAAAGCAGTTAATACTCAAGTAAATAAGATGTGAATTATTTTCAAAACTCCAGTGTTTATTCATTGGCCTTATAAAAATCAGTTAAAAGTGACGGTCGTAAATGAAAAGGAAGGCAAGATACTGACCATGAAAACACTATTGCGCTGGATATTTATTATTGTTCATCCTAATCTGCGTACGTTATTTCTCTTCCAATAATTCGTTCACTCAGGAGATAGCTTCAGAACTTAAGAATTGATGCTGGTATTAATTATAATATTTTGTCGTTCATGAAAGTGAAAGCAGGACAATTGAGTGCTATTGATCGTGTTGTGTCTCCAGGGATAAATTGAGAGAGATGTTGACAGTGGCTCACGTAGAGGACCGACTTTAATAGTCAGGCAGCAAGAGTAAAGCTACAAAATTTGCATGTTAAAATTGATTGAAACTATGAAAGTAAATAATGATTTTTGCTCTGTTCTACTACGAAAGTTCAATGTTAATACAGATAGAAATAATGAAAATAATTCAAACTACCTTATTAGATGCTGTTACCAATACATAATCAAGCCTCTCTGTTATTTGATAAATTTGTGACTAACCACTGATAAATTTCCAGACAAATTCAAGGTAACCAATGTTGTTTCGAAACATAAAAAGGGTAGTGAAGAAGATGCTGGTAACTATAGACCTGTCTGCTCCCATCTGTATTCTCCAAAATACTGGAATGAATTATATACGATAGACAATTATCATTCTTAGAGAAGCATAATATATTAGCTGGTTGCCAAAATGGCTTTCGTAAAAGTAGATCAACTACCACAGCATTAATTAACTTTATCGAACGGATATATGACACACTAGATGGGAAGGGCGCATATTCAGATATTTTCTTAGACTTAACAAAAGCTTTTGATATAATTGACCACAGCTTGCTTTTAGAAAAGTTATACATGTATGGAGTTCGGGGAATGGCCTATAACTGGTTCAAATAATTTTTAGGGGATAGAAAACAGATTGATGAAATATCATATACCGGTACTGATTAGATCAAAAATGAAATTAAAAATGTGTATTCCTGTGCCAGAAACATAGATCCTGGTGTTCCACAGGGGTCAGTTTTAGGACCATTATTATTTTTAGTATTTATCAATGATATAGTCCAAATTGTCGATGATTTGTAAGGAGTGCAATTAACTTTTTTGCAGCCGATATTACTGTTTTTGTAGCTGATGAAAGTTCTGAAGGGTTAGAATTAATGCAGGCAATATAGTGAGTAATATCCTGAGATGGCTTGATGATAATATATTAACCTTAAGTAAACAGAAAACTTCTGTGATTAAATTCCACCATACGATAAATCTAAATATAGAAATTTGTCCAATATCATTTGGAGAGACCATAGTTAAGTACTCATCATCAACAAAATTTCTTGGCTTGTGGATGGATGGATGAATCATTAACCTGGGAAAAACATACAGAGTTTATAGGGAAAAGAACCAAACCAAAACAAACCCCATGGCGCAACAGCCCCGATAGACCTTGGCCTATCAATCGACCGTTGCCCATTCCGAAGGCTTACAGATTACGAGGCGTCGTGTGGTCAGCAAGATGGATCCTCCCGGCCGTTGTTCTTGGCTTTCTACGACGAGTTATAGGGAAAAAATTAGTAGAATTTATTTCATGATTCTATTTTTGAAAAATAGTTTTAATTTAGAGGTTTGTCGAATAATGTATTCCGCATATGTCCATCCCATACTAACCTATGGAATCATTTAATGAGGGAATTCACTATATAGAGAAGTAATCTTTAAGATACAATAGAAAAATTAAGGGAATGGCCGGTGTCGGCAGGAGAACAAGCTGCAAGGAATACTTTAAACTTTATTCTATTTTACCATTGCCTAGCCTCTATATCTTCCAATCACTTGTATATATGAAAGAGAATGTATTCAGTTTCACCATAAACTCAGATGTACATAGGTATAGTGCTAGAAACAGATACAGTCTGCAAATAGAACCACACAAAACTAAGCTTTATGAATCAAGTTTGAGTTATACAGGAGTACATTTGTTTAATAAATTGCCAGCCTTCATTAAGGACATAAAACCATGTTCAAATTTTAAGAAAGAATTATTCAAATTTGTTTCTAACCATTGTTTTTATTTTTTGAAGAATACTTAGCTCTTGAAAGTTAATTTATGTATCGCCTTTTTGTTTATCTGTGCTTCGTTCCTACATTGTATATTTCTCTTTATTTCTCATGGCATGCATATTACTATTTTATCCCTTGTTACTGTAAATATGATTATTGATATGTCCCATATCACTGTATGATCAGTTGGATGAAAAAATGCAATACAAGAATGAGTTCGTTTCGTCCGAATCCTTGGCTGAATGGTCAGCATTGAAGCCTTCGTTTCAGAAGGTACAGGATTCGATCCCCGGCCGGATAGGGGATATTAATCGCGTCTAATTCACTCTTCCGGCCCGGGGACTGGGTCTTTGTGTTTGCCCCAGTTCGTTTCTCTTCATATTCAAACAACACACTACACTTCCAACCACCACAGAAACATGCAATAGTGGTTATTAGACCTCAGATTTTTAGGTGCTTAACAGTTATTTAAGCTGCGTAAAATAGACTCTCAAATAGGTTCTAAAACATTTTTATGCAGCTTCAATTTTACGTATTTAAAAGGCTTCGGTTAAGATATCATGTTTATTGTGCTAAATTGATAATAACTCCTTGGGGAGAATAAAAATGAAGTTTCTTTCACCTCTTTACTGCAAACGTCACAGAATATAATTTTACCGCACGATGTGAAACGGGTAAACTCCTGTACCACTTTTTAATTAAGGACGACTTGGAACCTGACACTTTCATTGTCATAATTAATACCCGGGTACTATGGCACTGAGTTTCAAGGCCGTCCTGCTAAATGCGCTGGCAATCAATGTCTTGCGAAAACTCGCAAAATGACACGTATTCTCTATAGCGTATATGGTATGGTACAAAAATGTTTTAGTGTATGCTAATCAAGCAATGGTGATATTAGTTTGAGGACTTAAAGTGAATTTTAAGCTATTTATAGGCTATTACCTAACAGCACATGTTAATAATCACTCTGTTAGTTGTGGCATTACGACCCAAGTTAACATCAAATTAATGCCTCCTGATGCAAAGACCACTGCTAATTTAATTAAAAGCATAGATACAATATTTTATATTTTCAGTTCATTCCTTAACCAATGTCCAAATGAGTGTCGTTGTGAAATAAATGGTGACAGAAAGCACTTTGCATTTTTAGATTATACAGCAAAATATTTCACAAATATTGTTGTCTTGATTAGTTAACACAGCAAGACACATTGTATTAAGGGACGGACTGAAAATATTTCAGTCCTAAAATTGCTGTGGAAAGAGCTGAAAAGTGATTGCGATTTTTGTTGCTGTTGGGAATGCACTTCAGAATCGATAAAACACGGGTCATATTCCTCAATAGTCGAACAAATATATTTTAACACACACATGGAAGACATCTTGTGAACAACAACAACAACAACAACAAATCTCTCAATGCAAAGAAATTTCACACACACAATAGATCCCACAACAATCGATATTATTCAAAACTTAGGCTTAATTCTACATCTTCTCCCATCTTAGTTAACGGTGGTGAGTCCAACGACAACTTACACAACAGAGTCAAATGTTCAGTTTTAGAGGGTTGCGAACTGTCCTTCGAGATCTTATTGCCACCAGGTCATTGGGCATCTCTGCCTTGATGGTCACGGTTTCCTCTTGGGGTAGTTCAGCAACTTCCTCTCGAAGTCTTCTCCCGATGACAGCACTTTCACTCGTTGGCCAAGTTCCAGTTCCAAAGGGTAGATTCATTAGACTGGTCTCAGAAGCAAGCCGCTTGAGATCTTTACTCTGACGAGTCTGGTTTCACCATCAGTTCCCTTTATAAATTCAACAACTCTTGCCAAAGGCTACTATATGTTCGCTGTTGTCATTTCCCACTAAAAATATTTCACCAACTGAAATTGGTCTATGTTGCTGTTTATTGGCTAACAACATGAACTGTCCCAAGCATTCGGAACGAAATCTCCGTCGGAGGTCTTCTTGCTGCTTTTGCCGGTAGCGAAGACTCTTATTTAGGTCAGTGGATTCAACTAATAAAAACCTGGAACTTCTATCTCTTCAAGTTCCTGTAGAAACGTACTGAATGTTAAAGGAGTCAAATCACTGGGATTTTGAGACGCACACGTTAAGGGAGGAGCATGGTTGACGGCCTCATAGTCGCACAAAATTGTCTGCATATCCTCGTAATCGACTGATGTTCTGCCTAGGATACAACGCTGAGCTTCCGATAAGACGCTCCCACCAACCACCCCACCAGCCACATTAAACTACCATTTAATTATACTCGCAGTGCGGTACAGGTTAATAGCGTCTCAGTCCGATTATCTCGCATGCATTATCAGTGCCAGAAAAGTTAGTACCATTGTCACTATAGACAAGAGATGGCCGACCTCTTCTATTAAAGAATCTCCTAAAATTCCGAACGAAACTGTCAGTTGAGTGGGAAGATATAAGCTCCAAATATACTGCTCGATACACTTCACAAGTATACAAACACACCCAGGCCTTTTATTACTGCCCTTCTCCATCTTGAGGTATAACGGACGTGCTAAATCGACACCAGTAACTTCAAATACCTTAATATTTCGCACTCTATCTTCAGGAAGAGGAGCCACATTAAGTTCTAAATTCTTGACTGTTTGCTTCTTACGTTGAAGACTTTATGCAGAAGTGATCGAACCGTTAGTCTTCCACGAAGGACCCAAGATTTTTCTCTAGGGAAATTTATCATCATCTGTAGGTCTGCACGACACGATTCTTTATGTAAATACTTTAAAGGCGAAAGACAACAGGATGCTCGGAATTAGACAAAAAAAAGGTTGACAAAAATCTTTCAGATCTTTTCTATGTGAAGCTTTTGTCCTTAGGTGTAGAATTCCATTTCAGTAAAGGAATAGGACCATATTAGACAACTGTGGGTCATTCTCTCCATAGAAAGCCTGCTTCTGAACCATAATTATAACCTAAAAGCTCAGGAGAGGGCATATAAGTCCCTGGTAAGACCCCAACTAGAGTATGGTTCCAGTGTATGGGTCCCTCACCAGGATTACTTGATTCAAGAACTGGAAAAAATCCAAAGAAAAGCAGCTCGATTTGTTCTGGGTAAATTCTGACAAAAGAGGAGCGGTAAAAATGATGCACAGTTTGGACTGGGAAGACTTAGCAGACGACCTGCTCGACTAAGTGGTATGTTGCGAGCTGTCAGTGGAGAGATGGTGTTGAATGACATCAGTAGAAGTATAAGTTTGAGCGGTGTCTTTAAAAGTAGGAAAGATCACAATATGAAGATAAAGTTGGGATTCAAGAGGACAAATTGGGGCAAATATTCGTTTATAGGAAGGGGAGTTAGGAATTGGAATAAGTTACCAAGGGAGATGTTCAATAAATCTCCAATTTCGTTGCAATAATTTAAGAAAAGCTTAGGAAAACAACAGATAGGGGATCTGAGGCCTGGGTGACTGCCCTAAATGCAGATCAGTATTGATTGATTGATTGATTGATTGAGGAATGGAGACAAAGGTGAAAATAAAGCCTAATGACATCGAATGCGATATATTCTACAGGGAAGTACAGGACTTGAAGAAAAATGCTGTAGAGGACAACATTCACATCTATTTCATTCTCAAACAGGTTCTTATTGAACCCGTGTCGGGCCCCATGGCTAAATGGTTGTGGTGTTGGGCTTAGGTCACAGGGGTCCCGGGTCCGGTTCCTGGCAGAGTCGGGAATTTTAACCATGATTGATTAATTCCGCTGGCACGGGGCTGGGTGAATGTGTCTTCACCATCATTTCATCCTCATCACGGCGCGCGGGTCGCCTACTGGCGTCATATGAAATGACCAGCATTTGGCGAGCCGAACTTGTCCTCGGACACTCCCGGCACTAAAAGCCATACGGCATTTCATTTCATTGAACCCATCACTTACAGTCGCCAAAGACCACTCAACATATTATCGCCAAGATCTACGCCTCTGAAAACAGTGCACCGATTTATACGTCATTACTTGACAAACACCATATATCCTTATGGATGATACGCTTCTTTCTTATTTTTTAAGGGATTGAAAAATCATTGCAATCTCTTTTGCAGAAATTGACTCCAGATTTACGAAATCCTAGGGGAGAATTACGGATGGCTTTGAGAATGCTCGGGATTATTTTTCAAAACTCGATGGTAAAAAACTCGAATTAGAAGACAAATGGGCAAGGCGGGACACCAAACAATTTATACGTAATTGTCAAGCTAACGATTCTCTTCGCTCACAAGTGGAAAAGTTTTGACCCGTCCATGGTAATCTTCCAAGTGTGAGTTGCCAAGGGTATTTCATCAGCCAGAGGTGGGGAGATTTTTATTCAAGGCACGCTTCATCATTTAAGACCTTTTAGAGGTGGAATAAAATTATGGGACCAGAAAATTCGTGGTGGACGTAATTTTCTGAACAAGGTGGACTCCAATTGTATATTAAGAACCGTCGGATGGCAATGTTGGCTAATATTGTGAAATGTCTCCCCGGTGTACTTACACCAAAACGTGTTGATTTAAAATACAATACAGCAGTGCCTGATCGATTCTCTGATCTACGGTACGCGAGTCTGGAATCACGTCGCTTTTGGTCCCAAAATAACCTCGTGTATATCAAATTGATCAGTCGTGATGTTAAATACGAGGGCTGTTTTATTTTCGACGTCCGGTGGGATATAAAAAAAGACACATTGGCATAACAAAATGATCACCAAACGTTTCGTAGCTTCATACTTATTTTTCCATATAATTGCCAAAACGATTTAGACATTTGTCGTGCCGTGACACCAGCTTTCCGATGCCCTCTACAAAGAAGCCTGCGGCCAGTGAGGTAATGTGCGTCTCGACAGTCTCTTGCTCTAAAAAGTCCACCAAAAAGACACCTTTATCGTCCCAAAAATGCTACCGTAGCCATTGTTTTCCTGTTCCTCAGTGTCAGTTTAAACTTTTTGACTTGTATTTATATTAGAAGATGCACCCACTGCCTAGACTGATCTTTAGACTCTCGAGTGTCATACATGTCCCAAGTTTTATCTCCAGTAACGATAGACCTTAAAAACTCTTCTCCCTCACTACGGAAGTGCGTGTTTTACGGCTGACGTCACTGGCTGAGTTTTGTGATCGTCAGTCAAAGTTGTTGGGACCCAACGTGAACAAAGTTTCCGGTATCCTAAGTGATGACTGATGAGTAACAATTGCGGCAAAAAAGACGTTGAAATTACTGGGATTGCTGTAGAAAGTTCACTGATCATAGCTGATCATAAACGAATAATTTCAGGATGATGACCGGGGGCAACATTACCTCACTCGCCGCAGACTTCCTTGCAGAGGGAATCCGAAAGTTAGTGTCACGATACGACAAATGCCTATATCGCTTTGGCGATTATGTGTAACAATAAGTATGAAACTTCTAAAGTTTTAGTGATAAAACCATTTTATGTCAATGTGTCTTTTTAATAGCCCATCGGATGTTGAAAAATATTTTCATATGTATGAAACAAAGTAGATCGGATCGGTGTGAAAACCGTAATATAGCGAAGGTGGAGGGTGTTAGAACAGACACATCTGAGTAAATGAAAAATTCACATTCATGAATGTCTGATTGTGCGTGCCTATTCTAAACTTGGTACCCTACAGTACGAGTGAAGTGTTTGATAATTAGACGGTCTGAAAAGCGTAGTGCCGCTAATAAAGTGTAATATAGTAACAACCCTGAAAGGACTCGCAAGAAATCGTGTTGTGGTAACCCATTTAAAAACAATATACAATATACAACACCAACCTCCCCTGGCAACTCATGAATTAAGTTCTTGGTAAACCATCAAAATCAACAAACAATAGTGCACGAATAAAGTTAGTGAACGAATGTTTTGAAGATAAATGTGGATAATTATTTCATCGCATTTCTTACCTCACTATCTTCAAATATTGTTCCACATCCCGATCGTACTGCCACAATCAACGAGATAGAATAAACTAGAGAAGCGGAAGTGTTGCCTGGTTGAAGCTAATTGAACGAACATTCGCCATATTTTCGAATGATGAAAATATTGAAAATAGGCACTACAGAATCACTGGTTCAAAATAAAAGACCGTAAGTCGAAAGCTTAGAGCATTAATGATAATCACAAAGTGCGAATTGCGCCAGTTCTTCCATGTTGCGGCGCGAGGCTAATAACACTATAGTCCGTGCACCTTTTAGTGATATTTCTTTGTACGGGGTTGAGGAGTAAGGAGGGAGCTCTCCTGGTTCCGGCAATACTGGCAACTGAATAGAAATAAAATCTGAATGGAATCGATAATATGATCGATCGATATGAATTTTCTAAACCTTTATTATGATAAGCCAACAACTGTGTCATACACACATAATATAACATTATATAACATTTCTCGATGTGAATCTTGTTCCTAGCATGAATTCTATAGTTTGGCTTTACTGTGTAAACAACAACATTACCAGTACGTTAAGTGTACGCCAGATGTCGCACAGCGATGCACAAGCGATTCATAGTTTGTGTTTCAAATATTGCCAATACGAATCTTGAAGACAGCCGAGGTCGACCGTTTCACCACTAGGGTGTCCATGTATCCCTAAAAGGTGCACGTACTATATCAGCTCTTCGAAGGGTAGTTCTAAATGGATATACCAGAGAATGACAGTGACATACGAACAAGCTTCGAAATTGGAACACGAGCGTTAGCTTGCTTGGCTGTTTTTGGTTAGGCGTAAATTAAATTGAAAACCGTGCACATAAATATTTATAAAGTAAGTCCTTAAAACGAAAGGGGCCTACGATAGGTTACAGCCTCATTCTGATCATATTTTTAAACGTATTGCATCCCCACGAGTACCACTATAATTGCTTTATATTATTTATTTATTTATTTATTTATTTATTTATTTATTTATTTAATTTTTGCTTCTTGCTTAAAGTAGCACTAACACATCCAAGGATTTTGGCGACAGAGTGATGGAAAAGAGCTAGGATTGGAAAGGTAGTAGTCGTGGCTTTGAGTGAATTATAGCCCCAGCATTTGCCTTGTGTGAAAATGGAATACTACGGAAAACCATCTTGAGGGATGCCGATGGTGGGATTCAAAACCACTATATCCGGAATGCAAGCTCACAGCGGTGCGACCCTAATCGTGCGGCAAATTCGCTCGGTAAAATGTATATTATACTGAACCCTTGACTTACCGTTCCATCGTTGGTCGGCCAATGCTGCTACAGTAGAGCGATATTGAACTCTTAAATCTTGGGGTCGTTGCGGGAAGAAATTCGGCCACGATCTTAACCAAACGATGGGGTTCAGAAGAGAGCCTAACTACTTGAAATGAGGAGCAAATATGTGCTTACTAACTTTTATTAAATTCTTAATGGCACAAAAAAAATTAATATAAACTCTTGATCAACAATTAATTATTAATTGTTAAATGTTTCAACGCAGTCACATTGCATAGCGCCTATATTTTCTTTTACAATATCGAAGAATTTGCTTCGGTGAAAGTAGGAATATCATAAATTAGTGGACGGCGAAACTGAAAAAAAATGAAAGAAAAACCTGAAAAATCGGGCACCTATTAATAACTGAGAATTAATCCACACGATCCGTGGAAAATCTGACCTTCAACAAGTAGAACGTCTGATTTACTCTCAATTAAAGTTATCCACCAGTCGAATACCCTTTCGGATACGGAACACCCGCCGAATGGACCCTTAATCGAACCAAATTGACTATCAGTTGCTTTGGATAGGTTGCGAAATATTATTGGAAAGCATGGTGTTCACTACAAGTTAACAGCAGCATTCACAATTGAAAAAAAAAATCCACCATGTATTTGTCATTTCATGACACCCTTAAGTGATAAAATAAACCCGATGCTAAACGTGCATCACCCAAACAGCTGTTCAGAAGGAACCAACAACAACACGACCCGCGAGGATCTTACGTTACGTCGTTCTGAAGGAACAAAACAGCGAAATGCAGGAAATACTTATTCATCACGCAAACACTGAAGTTAATTAAAAAGTGGTAAATCACTTGAAAAATATTATTATAAAACCGACTTTCAGGTTATGAATAGTTACGTTACGCTTAATAAATTTACAAGCCCACAAAGAAAAAAATACACAAATTACAGAATTCTTTCCTACTTAACAATGACTACCATCACAGATTCATCTACTTATTGTTTCTCCCAACACACTACCTACAAAGCTATCAATTAATCGAACTCAACTACGTATAAAAATGAAAGAACGACAAAGGTTGAAAATAAAATATATAAAATATATTACTGGCTGACGAATCGAATCCACATTCGTAACTCAAGTCTCACACTAATACGTTGAATGTCAATATGCACACTATCAAAGCGAAACGGACGTCAGAACGACAAAGCAATTGGGTCCGTAAAATAAAATTAAATACCGAAGTTATTTGAACTCAACATGCATGGAGAAATACAGTAAAATATTCAATCACCGTTAACTCAGTACCCAATGTTGGACAACCCTCATTATGCACGCCGTCAGTGATTCTATAATCTTGAATAAACACCTTCCAGCTGTTGAGGACTGCGCGCAAGTTTGGCCTCATTATTACCAAGCTGACACTTTTCCCATTTCGTATTTTACTGTAGACACTACCTTTGATCAGGTCACTTCGCAGAAACATCTAATCTAAGACTTGAGTATGTACAGCTGACCTCCCAGACCTATCGTCGCCCTAACACTAACCTCTATATACACGTACCTTCCTAAGTCTATCGTTGAGCGTGAACTAGGACGTCTCATCATCAGTATACTCCTAGGATAACATGTGACGTCCTAAGTCTATTGTCGGGCGGAAACTGGGTCGTATACGCTCCCCCTAGCATATCAGGCGAAATCGTAATTTCAAACAAACTCGGGTATCTTTAGCTGTAAATCTGATCGAAACGAATAACACACAACGAAACAACTCTTGCCACAGAACGACCGCAAGTCGGAAAATGCAATAAGTTTCTATCTTGTTACAAAAAAAACGTGGACTTGAAAATAAATATCGCGTGGCGAACAATCCACAATTCAACACGATCTCAGCATGCGCAATGAAGTTTAGGAGAGAATAATATCGACTTCCAACACACGTCTAACATTTAGTGGATTTCGTCAAAAATAATAATCATCACCAGCGCAGAGATCCATACTATAAGTTTAGGGTGAGGCCCTCCAATCGCCTACCGTCATTGTTCCAAACATACATATCCATGACTATCCAGTGAAACAAAACCCAATGAATCTACACAGCCAAACATATCGCTTTAAAACGTCCAATATCTCATTTCCCAAATGCTCCGATTTACTGATAAATTACCGCCTTGTAATTTATGAACTTTACTAATTGGAAACTCGTCATTACAGTCAAACAACACCAACCGTGTATACAAAATTCTCTTTTATCCTTGAGGTCATATTATTTTAATATTCATTACTGACTTTACGTTACTAGTCACTTGAAATTTTGCTACCAAGAGTTACCCACCAAAAATCGTTTTTCACTTGGGATCTTATTTGACATTTACTATGCTTCACACAGTAATTATCTCGGACCGACCTTCTCCAGGTCCCAGCTTTCGGATTGTTAGCGGTATATACTACAGCCTGCCACATAAATCACACATTTAATGTACAGCCTGTCTCAAAAATCCTTCCTCGGCAAACATAGCCTGTCTCAAAATCTCTTCCTCGGCAAATATAGCCTATCTCAAAAATTCATTCTCCTCGCCTTCTCATGGCGGTATTACGTAAAATCCAGGCTTCCTTTTGCCTTCAACATTTCTCCACTCTCATCTCCACATACACTGACTGACAGAGCAAATGCAACACCAAGAAGGAGTGGTCAGAACTTTATGCCAATTGCAGGGTAGGCTGACGTCACTGAGGTATGCTCATGATGTGAAATGCGCCGCTGTGCTGCGCACGTAGCGAATGATAAGTGGGACACGGCGTTGGCGAATGGCCCACTTCGTACCATGATTTCTCAGCCGACAGTCATTGTAGAACGTGTTGTCGTGTGCCACAGGACACGTGTATAGCTAAGAATGCCAGGCCGCCGTCAACGGAGGCATTTCCAGCAGACAGACGACTTTACGAGGGGTATGGTGATCGGGCTGAGAAGGGCAGGTTGGTCGCTTCGTCAAATCGCAGCCGATACCCATAGGGATGTGTCCACGGTGCAGCGCCTGTGGCGAAGATGGTTGGCGCAGGGACATATGGCACGTGCGAGGGGTCCAGGCGCAGCCTGAGTGACGTCAGCACGCGAGGATCGGCGCATCCGCCGCCAAGCGGTGGCAGCCCCGCACGCCACGTCAACCGCCATTCTTCAGCATGTGCAAGACACCCTGGCTGTTCCAATATCGACCAGAACAATTTCCCGTCGATTGGTTGAAGGAGGCCTGCACTCCCGGCGTCCGCTCAGAAGACTACCATTGACTCCACAGCATAGACGTGCACGCCTGGCATGGTGCCGGGCTAGAGCGACTTGGATGAGGGAATGGCGGAACGTCGTGTTCTCCGATGAGTCACGCTTCTGTTCTGTCAGTGACAGTCACCGCAGACGAGTGTGGCGTCGGCGTGGAGAAAGGTCAAATCCGGCAGTAACTGTGGAGTGCCCTACCGCTAGACAACGCGGCATCATGGTTTGGGGCGCTATTGCGTATGATTCCACGTCACCTCTAGTGCGTATTCAAGGCACGTTAAATGCCCACCGCTACGTGCAGCATGTGCTGCGGCCGGTAGCACTCCCGTACCTTCAGGGGCTGCCCAATGCTCTGTTTCAGCAGGATAATGCCCGCCCACACACTGCTCGCGTCTCCCAACAGGCTCTACGAGGTGTACAGATGCTTCCGTGGCCAGCGTACTCTCCGGATCTCTCACCAATCGAACACGTGTGGGATCTCATTGGACGCCGTTTGCAAACTCTGCCCCAGCCTCGTACGGACGACCAACTGTGGCAAATGGTTGACAGAAAATGGAGAACCATCCCTCAGAACACCATCCGCACTCTTATTGACTCTGTACCTCGACGTGTTTCTGCGTGCATCGCCGCTCGCGGTGGTCCTACATCCTACTGAGTCGATGCCGTGCGCATTGTGTAACCTGCATATCGGTTTGAAATAAACATCAATTATTCATCCGTGCCGTCTCTGTTTTTTCCCAACTTTCATCCCTTTCGAACCACTCCTCCTTGGTGTTGCATTGTCACTCTCAGTCAGTGTATATAAATTCTTCGCTCTCAATCCCTTTTTCTTATATTTCAAGACCTTTTTCAAATCTCAATCCTCTTGTGAAAAACAACAACTTTTATAAAATACATGTTTTTATTTTTACTGTTACTACAACTTTCGGACCTCGAGAATACAACACCACACCGTGATTTTCCATATTATCGACATACACGATGTCACTAAATTTTACTTCACATGAATAAAACATAACTTTATCGAATTACACTGGAATTTTTCTAAACGCCCGCAATCCTTGTAGAACATACTTGTTAAATCCACTTTTAATATAGGAAAATTTTATCCCGCGGTAGATAATATTATTATTATTATTATTATTATTATTATTATTATTATTATTATTATTATTATTATTATTTCGACAAAAATTTTCTGAATTCAAACGATATTCGAAATTAAGACATTCGCCACGACTACGTTATCATTATCACCATCCTAATTTTCCTCATTTCGGACAATATCTCGAAGAACATTAACACAAGATTTAAACGTCGCATTTTATAGTTTTTGATGTGAATTTTACAAAACTAAAAATTTTCACACGCTGACCAAAAATATAATATTTTTCCTGATCATAACAAAATATCAACCCGACACACGCAATGAAAAATTTGGTTGGGATAAACAACATTCTAACTACAACATTGCTTAAAAGTTACAGACCTGTGATCTTAGCCGTCGTCCTTGGAGTTCTGGCTGCATTTAGCCAGCAAGCCTCTCGTCTAGCCTACCATAGCTAGGTTATACATCTTCTTTATAAATATATCTTAAATTACACAACACTTTCAAACGCACTTTCACTCGTTTAGCAAGCGACGAACACTCCGCTCAAATGACCACATCTACTGTGTTCACAAGACTGTTTCTCGCCCGACTGCGGCCAGGTGTTCCAACAGATAAGGAACCAGACACAGTAGCTAACTTCAAACTCCTCTTTAATAGACACACACTGAATATCGAGAGAAATTCAATTACTTCTAAACCTTCAAATTTTCATTAGTGGCAGCTCAGAAAATTTCCATCATCTTTCATTCCTAACAGTAGATCCGAACCATAGCCACGAACAAGTAGTAAATTATTTGGAGATCAAATTTTTACACTTTTCTGTTGACGAGCGACGTGGGCTCCGCTACTTCAGAAACCAGACAGACACTGAGAAATATACGGAGGGAGGTTTCTTTTATACTCTATGGGATGACGCTACTCACACCATGGAGCTTGGTTGTGTAATATGCTAATTCCGCATCCAATAGATCGATTTTTCTGAAATTTGTTCCATAACTTCGGACAGACTTACAATTTATTTATGCGTTAATTTCATAATTTTCCCATACTCGCAACAGGCGAAATAAATTATTTCTGCCCGGGTGTTTCTCGGGTTTTCTTCATTCATTGACCTTGGCACGTGTAGGTAGTCCGCGGATCGGACGCGGAATTGTCTCTAGGCTTAACTGCATTTATATTTACCCTGGGGGTTCTGTCTTCACGTAGGATTTAAGAATAATTTAGATTCTTTATTTCAGGATTTACTGCGTTGCCAAAGTCTCTCGTTACGTAGAATTCCGTGAATGTGAACAATTGTCGAATATTCGAATTCCACCGAAGTGTCACGGTATTTCACGTGCTTGCGGCTCGGCTCGACACGGTGAGGTCGCTCCCACGAGACAGCCAGACTCATGAAATGGCCGCTCTCAAACAAGTAACTTTTATTTGAAATAAATATAGAGAAAAATTAAAAAAGTAATTTTCTCATCGTAGTATTACGGGTTCAGTAATGTAGGTGACATTTTTTCCCTTTTACCGTATCATACTGGCATTACTAGCTAAAAGGTATCCTTGAAATGTGTCCACTATGAAGTGTAGCCTAATTTTAAATATCAATGCCACTGACGTCTACAATAAACATTTCTTTTTGCCGGGCTGAGTGGTTGAGACAGTTGAGGCGCTGGCTTCCTGACCCCAACTTGGCAGGTTGGATCATGGCTAAGTCCGGTGGTATTTGAAAGGGCTCAAATATGACAGCCTCGTGTCGGTAGATTTATCGTCACGTAAAATAACTCATGCGGGACGAAATTCCGGCACCTCAGCCTCTCCTAAAACGTAAAAGTAGTTAGTGGGACGTAAAGCCAATAGCATTATATATTGTTACATTTAATATATTATATATTTCTGGTGTAATACCCGGAATAGGCCGTCGTGTCTTGATATTAGACAAGTAGGGGTTGTATTAAGATATATTTTGGCGCCCAAGATGATAGTTTTTGAACTCAAGTTAGTAGTTGATCAGGTAGAAACTGAATACTTCTGTGCCCGATTCTTCAACAATATATTTGAGTCCCATTATTTTGCTGATGTTCACTGAGTTCGAGTCTCATTTAAATACATTATCTTATTATTGATTTCTTAATTGAATTAGTTAAATGATCACCATTTTCATTATAGAATTCGAACCATTAATTGAATAGGACTATAGACATTTTAATTATTATTTTATTATTATCATTATAGATATGTAGATTACATTTCACATGAAAATTGCGCGTATCTTATTTATTGTAATTGTATTATTTTTGTAGATTTGTGGAGATTGTAGATACTGGTTTCTACAAGTGAGTATTATTAATGCACACTGATTGATTTGAATTATGGTCATTTTGTGAAAGGACTACACGTTTGATTTTTTTATCGTCGCCTAGGTGTTTCTTCTGGAAATAGTTACTTATAGGACTTTAATGTTTTATAAATAAATAGGCGAGATTTTAACTCACTAATTTGTCGATGAGAAGATATAACATTGTTAAACTTAGGAAGAATAAACATTTTCAAATAGAATAGAATTAATACTTGTAAAAAACAAAACAGCTTTCACATTGTCAATATTTGAAAATATTTATCGTTGTCATAGATTGGACATTTTCGAATAAAAGGGTATTCTTATTGTAAGACATAAAAGAGTAATAGTAAAATTTTTAATATGTAATCTCCAGTTATTAACGTAAATTATATTGCCTCAGTTTGACCATGGAATTTTGTTATAGTTAGAAGAAGTCACTTGATAATTTATAAAAAAGACACTGGTCAGCATGTAGATGTTTATTATTTTCTTACAACTTTAACAGTTGAAGATTTTAACCAATGGCAATAAAACAGATATACATTTATTTGGAAAACTGTCGAATGGCAACCCACGATACAGTTTAATGAATTAGTCATCTATAACCTGTTTTGAGATAATCTAAGCATTCACTAAGTCGAATTTGGTATTTGTATGTCAGAGTCTATGGAAGATTTTAAGTGATTCAAGAGTTAATCGCCATTAGGCACTTGAACGGTCCACACTTGTTATTCTCTCATGGCTCCCGACTTTCTAGCTAAGGCACTTTTTCAATAGGATACCTTCTTTTTATTTTGTATATAAGTATCATATAAAGTTTAATGTGGTCAATGAAAACTAGATACGTGGAAACGAATTAATAAATATTAGAATATTTATTCCCGTTTAGAGTTTTGTGGGGCATTTTATGGCCATGTTTTCCAGATTCAAGTTCAGTTTATCTTTCCTAATTAAAATTAAGTTAAATCATTATGGTGTTTTCTTTAATCAGAATCCTTGAAATGCCATATAATATGTCACGAATATATTGCTTCATCATAGTTTTAACCAGTATTGTTCTCATATCCTATTACGCCATCGGGCAAATGAACGGTCCAAACCTGTTGATTTCTCATGGCTCACGACTTTCTAGCTAAGGCACTGTTTCAATAGGATATTTGGATAACGCCTTTAAAACCTTGAGGTGGAAATGAGTTTCATCCTTTTCTAACACGTAGTTTGAATTAAACGCTAGATTATGTTCCTAGTAGAGTTGAGGACTGGAATATGTTATCTGATTGACCTACACAAGTTCTTTCCCTAGCCTATGACGTAGATTCACTGAAGTGTGATGTGTATGTGTCTCGATACTTTTCTTGCTTTATCACTTATTTTTGAATTCGAAGTTCGATTTACAGATTTGATAACAATGCACGAATCAAACTCTGACAGAATTAATTGTTGTACTTCTGTCTTTCTGCCATTGTTCTGTCCGGCTCATTTTACGAAGACAGATTCATATATTTTCTCACTTTGTTTAGCCGATATAGGATTCGTGAGTTTGCAAGTATGGTTATGATGACATCTGCACATTCATTCTTCTATTTTCTCAAATTTAACACTCCTAAACATCGTTGGTTTTCGATATAAGTTTATTTGTCATAAGTCTGTACAGAGTTCTCCTCGATTTTCACAGACACTATTCATAGGTGTACATAAATGCCCGAATGAGTTTTTTTGTTTTTTGTTTTTTTAAATGAATGATTCCATGACCGAATTAAATTGTCATGCATGCATGAATAAATGAATGAACACTTCTCTCCCAGTCACGGATAGCCACCAACTGAGGAGAGAGCATTCGGTTCGCAGGATAAATGCATGGATGGGATTATGCATAACTACTGCCCGGTCGTTTTATCCAACCCTGGTGAGAAAAGGAGCCACCTTCCCAAGGATAACACGTCCGGCCCTTTCTCTTGAGGCCCAAACGGAAGACCCCACCTGATCTAATAGCTGTCAAACACTAATTTCTCTCCATTCCCTAATTTCTGCGAGGCACACGTAAGCGGAAATCCCGCTCCCCATGTGCCCCCCTCCCTATTCTTCTTTCTCTGTTGCATTTAGGTCACTCTACATATTCGATTGGGATAGGCCCGTTTATAAATTCCAACATTAATTAAGATCTCCTTGAAATAATTAATTATATTAAGCGAATAATGTTCATTCTTAAAGTTCATAAATAACGACATGAATTAAGTTCGCCTTGAAATAAAGATCATTCTTGGAAATGGAACTAACGAAATTAATTAGAATTTCTTTTTGAAATGATCAATTGGTACGAGCAAATAAAGTTCAATCTTGATAAGTCTATAAAATAGCGAGCTAAATTTCACTCTTCAATTAGCTAAATAACGTAATACGGTTATAAGCAAAGTTCCAGTCCGTAGACAGTTTAACGAAATGGTTAAGTCATAAAGCTTCCACTCGCTAGTAAGTTTGTAGGTACGACTTAATATTAGACTGGCTTTAAGAAATAGCAAGTCATTTGACGTTTGGTATGTATAAGTTCGAAATCAAAAGGATTAAAGTTGCTAGAAAGCTTTAAAGTGACTTGTTGAATTAAAAAATTTCTTGATAAAACACAGTTCACGATCATTGTATATACCTAGGTATTAATATAAGGAAATATCTTCATTGGGGTAATCACATAAATATGATTGAAAAGTGGTGGCAAAAGGGGCTCTGGTTAAGACGCAGCAGGTCGTTATGCTACTTAGGTTCCAAAATGGGTAAAAAAATAAATAAGTATATAAATGCAATGTAAATTTTAATCTTTTACCAGTTGCATAGTATTGAAAATGAAAATGAAAAATGAAAACCTACAACCTGTTTTCCAATCATTGACCGGGTCAGGGATGGAATGAATGAAGCAGATATAGGCTAGTAGTACGATGGGGTCGCCATTCCCAAAGTGATTTTATTAATGACTGATAGATGCTATGAAATGAGAATGGAGAGTGTTGCTGGAATAAAAGATGACAGGGAAAACCGGAGTACCCGGAGAAAAACCTGTCTCGCCTCCGCTTTGTCCAGCACAAATCTCACATGGAACGACCGGGATTTGAACCACGGTATCCAGCGGTGAGAAGCCGACGTGCTGCCGTCTGAGCCACGGAGGCTCTTGCATAGTATTATTTGAAGTAATTCCACATACTGTATGTGAGTTGACTATTTTTAAAGTATAGGAGATATTATAAGTAGAATATTGTAAACAATATAAATTTATTAAGGATGATCTGTTTGTTTAATAGAAAAAATTTTAGCTTAAATTATATATTATTGTATTCTGGAAAAATTTTCTTCTTCTCTTGTTAATTTAACATTTAGTGCTTGACAATAATGTATTTTAGTGTACCATTTGCCACCGAGGTAGACACCTTATTTGCAAGTAAAGATATTTTGATTTGATTTTATTTTGAAATGCACATTGTTATGAGGGTATTTAGGGGTTGTGGTAAGGATGTAATAGAGAGGGCATATAAGTCTCTGGTAAGACCCCAACTAGAGTATGGTTCCAGTTTATGGGACCCTCACCAGGATTACTTGATTCAAGAACTGGAAAAAATCCAAAGAAAAGCAGCTTGATTTGTTCTGGACGATTTCCGACAAAAGAGTAGCATTACAAAAACTGTACCACTTACTAGGCCACTCAGCCGTTGCCCATGGTTCACGAACTAGGACGTGACTACAGTAACCCACACCATGAACGACGCATGAACAAAAGAGTAGCGTTACAAAAATGTAGCAAAATTTGGGCTGGGAAGACTTAGGAGAAAGGAGACGAAATGCTCGACTAAGTGGTATGTTCCGAGCTGTCATTGGAGAGATGGCGTGGGAGAACATCAGTAGACGAATAAGTTTGAGTGGTATCATTAAGAGTAGGAAAGATTACAACATGAAGATAAAGTTGGAATTCAAGAGGACAAATTGGGGCAAATATTCATTTATAGGATGGGGAGTTAGGGATTAGAATAAGTTACCAAGGGAGATGTTCAATAAATTTCCAATTTCTTTGCAATCATTTAAGAAAAGGCTAGGAAAACAACAGGTAGGGAATCTGCCACCTGGGCGACTGCCCTAAATGCAGATCAGTAGTGATTGAATGAACACCATTACCACGTGTCCCTCGAAGTTACCACGTCTCCATCGGTGGAGGTTTACATGATAATACTGGCGGTTGGAGTATGCATTGGGCGGTGGTTTACACACGTCACTTCGGGTGATATGGCACTATTCGTTCCAAGCAGCACGTCTAATATGCACAGTAATTTGCAGCAAGTCCATTAATAAGGTGATTGACTTGTCATGAGACACTGAATTTACTAAGTTCCACTCGCCAGTTTAGTGCAATTCAGTAAGTTTTAAACAAAGTCTATAATAAGATAATTGAACTTTCACGATACCCTGACTTCACTAAGTTCTGACTGTCAGGTTAATGCAATTCAAGGAAAATGAAATAGGCCTAGTCTATGCATTCATCTTCACACGTGATACTAGTATTCAGTGAATGTTCCCGATGGGTTGAGAAACAGTCTACTATCGCTCTATCACCACGAAATATTAATAGTTAATAGCATTGTCTTTAATTCTAACCATGAAGTATTAGGCATGTAGTTTCCACAAACAAAATCCTAACTGGTTATTTTACTCGTAGAAGTTTAACATGTAGACTCGTCATATTAACTGACAAGTTGTCTCATGACAAGTGACAGTTCTATCACATATGGTAATAACATGTCCGCTGTCTAACACTTGTATATTATAAGTCACGCGAAATATTTAAGTATTTGGAAAGACATAGAATGCAGGATTAATACCGCTGTTGGAATTAGAATTCTCAACTGTACCTCACGGGTACTTATTTCGGCGTTCGGTCGCGACACTCGCGCACACAATTAAACTTTACTGCCGGCACAACCTCGGGCAGCAGGTCTCTACTATGCTGTACTGTCCCTACACTGACTTGCTGGATTTTTTTACGAGGAGCCCCGTAGCACGCTCCCGTCGTGGCAGTCGACTCAATCTACATTGCCTCCGACATGCTATTAGTTCTAAGTAGGAAAAGATAGCTGGGAAGAGGGAAGTGATACAAGGAGTATCTGCCTGTTTTCATGTTAGACACGTTACCAGACGAGATTGTGTTGGTAGGATTGTGTTAATGTGTGGTATTGAAGGGTCAGGGATAAACCACATAGGCAGAAAGGAGAAAGAGCCTACATGTAAAACCTGACATCTTTTGACAGCACATGCAAGGATGTGGGCTGGAAAAGTCCAGAGGTTGTGTTAGTTAGGAGATGTGTCATGCAGTCATAACCATTTTCGCTGCTTTTGTCAATTATTATGGGAATCAGTCCTCTTTGTCACTGCCTGGTACGGCTCGGGTCCGCTAGCGTCTGGGCTTTGGGCCACAGGTTAGTCCCTTGTTCCAGCAGCCAGCGGTCCCTGGTGCCAAGTCTCCTTTAAGGAAAAGGAGAGTAGAGCCAAGCGTTACTTAGGGTAAGGGGCTTCTTCTTTCTCGCCTGATGGCGTCCTTCCTTTGCGGTGTCGGTGGCACACACTTGTCTCTGCAACCTGTAACTATACTATACACATACATCTTCATATATACATTTATATGTTTCTCGGTAGATTGCGGGCCGCTCTTCCGCTCTCATGTCCTGTAAAATAGACAATTAAATGATTTAATAATAGTTGCAGGGATAGGTTTTCCGTCCATTCGCTTGTCACTGGCGGGAGGCGGGGGTGGATTGGGTCGTCTCTTATTATGGCTGTGTTGCCTTCGTCATGGTGTGTTTCTTCTCTCAATCCTCCCTCGCTTTGTTCCATGTGAAGGCTAGATCTGTAACATAACATAACATAACATAACATAACATAACATAACATAACATAACATAACATAACATAACATAACATAACATAACATAACATAACATAACATAACATAACATAACATAACATAACATAACATAACATAACATAACATAACATAACATAACATAACATAACATAATCTAGAATGAAGACATAGACAGGCATGTACATATATACAGGTGCTTGCAGTGTGGTTTGTGTGCGTAATATTAAGTGGAGCGGTGTAGTGAGTTGGTGTCAGCTTAGGAGGGGGGCGTTTTTGGACCTCCGGCCTCCTAACCCTTTGGCTGAACAGAATGTCTTTCGGCGTTGGGTATTTGGTGTATTGATCGACGTCGTAGGATCCTATTCCACTGACTAGTGGATTGATCTTATTACCCCATGACTTCGTGTACATTCGGAGTGTTTGTTTTCGTATGTGTTGCCTTATCGAGCTGACTTCCTCAGTTTCGCGTAGATGGCGTATTGGTGTGCCAGACGGGAGTCTAGCCGCTGCTCGAATACATTTATTTTGTATTAATTCCAGCTTATCCAGATTCGTCAAAGCAGTGTGGCCCCCGGCGGTCCTGCGTACGTTATTATTGACCTAATTAAGGCCTTGTACATTTTGGTTACTACTCTCTTGTTAATACTGTATTTTATGTTCAGTATATGATAGAGCTGTGACAGTCGTGCGTTTGTTTTCCGCTGGATGTCTTTAATGTGATGTAGCATGGTTAATTTCCTATCTAGGACTAATCCTAGAAATTTGACTTTGTCGTACCATGTTTTTAAATAGTTTGAGCAGTTTGATTTTGGCTGGTCTATGTGTCCGTCTGTTCTTCCTAGTGAACAACATAGCTTGGCATTTGTCAACGTTGACCTTGATGCGCCACTTGGTTAGCCAGGCTCGAGAGTTCGCAGTGCTACTTGTAGTCTTTTCGGGTGCACGCTAGCTGAGGGTGTTGTACTGTGATAGTAGTGTCATCTGCATAGAGGTGTGTGGTAGCGAGTTACGCTGTCGGAATGTCATTCGTAAATAGGATGAAGAGGTTTGGGCCTATTAGTGTCCCTTTGGCTACGCCCGCCCTGATTGGTCGCGTGCTTGACCGTGTGTTGTGAACATCTACTTGGAACTTTCGGCCTTCTAAGTATGATTTGATTAATCTTATGTACCCTGGGTGGAATTCGAGGTCTATTAATTTCGCTAGTAGGCCTTCGTGCCACACTTTATAGAATGCCTTCTGGATATCAAGGAATACCGTGCTTGTTTAGTCCGATGGTCGCATGTTCTATGATCCAGGTAGGCAGTTTTGGGGCGGAGTGGCCGTTCCTAAAACCGAATTGTTCGTTCCGAATGATTTCCCTTTCCTTTATATGTGCTATTAGCCTTTTCAGCAGTATTTTCTTGAATACTTTGCTAAGGGCGTCCAGGAGGCTGATTGGCCTGTAATTGTTGGGGTCAGATTTGTCCTTGCCTGGTTTACCAAACCCAAGGCTTCTCGCCTTTTTCCACTGCTCTGGGTAATACTGCAATTGTAACATTGCATTGTATATTTTGGTGAGTAATGCGAGGGCTTTCTGTGTTAGCTACTTGATTATTATGTTCTGAATCTCATTTGGGCCGGGTGCCTTCTTCGGGTTAAGGTGATCTATTATCCACTTAATTTCGTGGATATTAGTCCTATCCTCCGGCTTAGGTGCGTTTGCTAGGAATTCCGCTACCTTGGCCTCTGTTTATCTAGCGAAGGCGGTATCGGACGGTTCGTCGTTGGGCGTAAAAGCCGCTTCCATTGAGTAAGCTATAACCTCAGCTGTATCTTGGTTTTCATATACTGGTCCGTTAGGTCCCTTAATTGTTGGGATCACGTGTGGTTATCGCATGAAATAGCTCCCTAAGTTCCACACCGGTCTAGTATTTGTGTCAAACATACTCAGTTTGTTATTTCAGATTCGTGACCTGTATTTCATTAGTTCTTTTCCTATTTCAGTTCTGAGTTGGTTTTTAGATTTCCGGCCTTCATAGCGGTGGTATCGGGCCCAGTTGCGCTTGTGTTTGTTGTGCTTGTATATTAGATCTTTAATGTGGGCCGTTATCTCGATGTTAGTGTGGTGTTTAGGTTTGTGTATCGGGTTGCTCGCTGTTGTGGCTGCCTGGATCGCATTTATGAGTGTTTTACTGTTTGTTCTATTTGGGCTGGGTTTTCTATTTGAATGTCTTCAGTCCCTTGCAAGAGTAAATCGAACTTTCTTTCGAATTTACCCCATTTGGCTGCTTTGTAGTTGTGCCGGCGCTTGGGGTTTTTCTCATATTCCTCTGGGTTCACATCCAGTGTAAATATCACTGGTTGGTGCCTCGATCCGAGGTCGTTTATGACTTTTATGCTGTGACTATGAGGAATATGTCGCAGTGACTTGCTGAAGAAATTGGCCTGTCTTATATACCAGGGCTTGACCCTGAGCATACATGTAATTGAAATTACTTGATATTTTGACGTTGCGATATCTCCTTAAATAAAGTAGTTACTAACATGAAATTTAGACATGCGCTATTTGTTATTATAGGTTACACGGTCCCATTGTCCGTTAGGCGATGTTTCATCCGGAAGCGGAGATTTAAAAACCTCCAAATGGTTCCCTCTGACGTGTGGGCCACGCGCTTCGTGACGTCGTAGTCGGGTCTTAGAATATATTGTGCCACAAGCTCGATCGCCGGAAGCGTTGCACCATAGCTCACAGCGTGCATAATTTGAAAGGATGAAGAAAACCGTGCGATCACCAGTTCAATCAATCAATCAATCAATCAATCAATCAATCAATCAATCAATCAATCAATCAATCAATCAATCAATCAATCAATCAATCAATCAATCAATCAATCAATCAATCAATCAATCAATCAATCAATCAATCAATCAATCAATCAATCAATCAATCAATCAATCAATCAATCAATCAATCAATCAATCAATCAATCAATCAATCAATCAATCAATCAATCAATACTGATCAGCATTTAGGGCAGTCGCCCAGGGGGCAGATTCCATATCACAGGGACAAGGCTTTTATTTCAAACATCTCACATGCACTGGCTGGAACTAAACCAGGGGCACCTTGGTAAAAAGACAGCAGAAATGCCACTATACTATCTGCGGCCCACCCTAGGTCCGTAGACTAGTTTGATACAGAACTCCATGTCACCCTATCCTGCGCTACCCTCCAGGTCTACAGACTAATTTAATACAGATCCCCACCCATTTCTACAGAACTATTACATCGTCCATCTATTTAGACCTGTGCCATTTCCTGGCTGATACCAAATTCCTGCCATATATACTGTCCCCTTCAAATTTAGCATATAATGAATATTTTGTTGTATGTTGCAAAGGGATATTATAATTCTTTCATTAAGGGTGATATGCTACAAGTTTATTTACACTCAGTCGTGTTTTAGTGCAGAGAACCGGTTTGAGCAGGTATGGTGGGCAGTGTATTGATTTTTCAATCGACCGGCCAGCTGTAGTCATGTGACCTACTTGGAATTTCTCAACGCCGCCCAAATTGATAGCGGTTGGCGAATGTTCTCGATATAGTACACTCTCGAACTATGAGAACCTATCAGGTGAAGGTACGATGTCCAATTACGACGCGATATAAGGACACACCTCCCGGTGTAAATTCAAAAATACCTGTGCTTCACGAATAAACGCCCCTTCCCTTCCTATTGCGACGTTCTTCGAGTACAGCGAATTTTCGAGAAGTTACGTATCATTCTACGAAAATTTCCACGTGGCCGTGTGTGTGGTCACATTCGAAAACTTTTGTGTCAGTTTCAGGTTTCATCAAGACAAGAAAGAAGAGGACCTTTTTCATACTCAATTATCTTCGCCAGGATGTCTCACCCATCTTCCGAAAGAGCGATCTACGAGAATCTATAAATGGACTTTGCTGTCAGCATGTAGTTTTAAAATTTAGGCACTGTCTGACATGGGGGAGATAACGACTGGATGCAGATGACCATGTAAGGAGATTCATTCATCGACGGCGAGATCCAATTTCATCAGAAATTTAAGTACCATTTATAATAATTTTCCTGTTCATCTTAGTAGAAATAGTGCTAGCTTATTCATTGATGGTAGTATTTCCGTTAGAGTTTTTGACAATATTTCCATTCTTCTTTCCTATGGGTAATGCTAGTGTTGTTACGTTGTGATTGAATGATTTGCTGGATTCTATTAGAGTAGTTAGTCAGTGAGTGTCTTCTGATATTGTTCTAAATGTCCCTCCGAATGATTAGAATCCTATTTAAAAATCATAGATCTCTCCGATAAAAGATAATTTTATGTGAGATTTTATGTGGGTGAACTCGTCTGTTACAAAATTACGTCACATTTGACATGTAGAATATCAGAGTATATTTCACCTTACGCATTTCATTGGATTAATGCAAGGTAGTGTCATCAGACTCAGTGTCGAATTCAGATTTTTGGTGAAGTTAATAGTCAGCGGTAATAATAATAATAATAATAAAGTTGAAGGTCGGGTTAAACTGAAATTAAATGGTCATGAGTGGTAAATGTTATTTGCTATTATTGCGTAATGTTTGATCTGTGCTCCACTGGTGGATTATGAACCTGGAATACGGCGGATCCTGAGGGATTAATTGTATTTGGGAAGTATGTGTCTAGAGAACCATGTCTTCTGCGAAATTTAGAGCACGTATTAAATAATGTGGATGAGATTTAGGAGTAATAATAATTTATCGCGACTCATGAACCACATGTCCGATGATATTAATGTTTAACCAATATTTATGTGCGTGTTATTATTCGACCAATTCTTCTGAGTATTGATTCGCTGATTTTCTCGATGATCAACGTTGTGATAACTGTTATTTTCTTTACAAGTGATTGCCCAGATTTAACCACATTTCCATGAGTATCGTGTATTACTATTTATCCGATAACGTCATCTGAATATTCCATGGATAGGAGAATAAAAATCCAAATTTAATATTCAAGTTCCAGAATCCGATTGTAAAATATTAAATAATATTCGTGTATCATTTGTGTGATCGTGGAATGACTGCAGTAGTTAGAAATATTTTTCTGTGATGTATTGAAGTGTTGTTCTGACCTGACCACGTGTTCATCATGTTGGGCCCTGGTTATTCCAGCGTTGTTTGTGATGACTTATTTTGATGTGATTAACACCTTTAGTAAATTTTATTTGTATTTTACGTAAAGTTAACGTTAAGGTACCAACCAAAAATGAATAAGTGCGTGTTATTTCAAAATCGTATGAGTAAAGTATCAAAAGTGCAAATATTGTAAAATTAATTTTCAAGGTATCGAGTACATTAATTAAGTAATGTTCGATAGTATTCCAAGCCGCTTAGAAGGATTTTCGTGGAAATAATAATTCTTAAGAATGTAATTAATTTTGGTAAGGTCTTGAGTAGACACGATTCAGTAAAATTAGGTAAAAGAAATATTTCAAGAATATAGTTCAGCTGAATTCACACCGGAAAGACGAAATAATATTAATGGAATTTATCCACGAAAAGAATGTATAATTTAATGTATAATGTAATATTTATGATAATATTCGCAATGTTTAATAACGCTATTATTAATTAATTTTCTTCATTGAATTAATTTTTGTGTAAAGGTAGACGCTATCGCGATAGCATAGTATATTTTATGAAACCTTGAATAACTTATTGTTGTTAAGTTTTATAATTTGCTGATAATCTAACCAGTGTTAGGAGGAAGTTCTCCCACAATAATTTTCATTTTTATTCAAGCCAGATGTGGGCTATTAGTTATTTATTTTATATTACAGTATAATGCAAGCTTCCGTATGGTTGGAGAATGAAGGTGTAGTGTATCAGACAACTTTTGGAGGAGAATCTGAGTCAAAACCATCAAGATTAAATTGTTAAATTTTGTTATTTTGTGTTATATAAAGTGCTATTTGTAAAAAAATATCAAACATATGGTTTTAAATGTTTTTTCAATTGTCGTCAGTCCTTAAGTCTTACCTGCCGTTTTAAAATAAGCAAAGCCTGACAGCGAACGGTTCACGTCTGGGACTCTCGCCCTCCGGCTGAGCCGACCGGAAATAAGGGGCGCAATACTTAACTTTGAAATTAGTTCTTGGTTTCTCAATATGCATCCCATGAATCTACACCTAAGGTCAACTTTTGCCAAACGTTTCTTCTCTTATCAAACTTATTCACTGTTTCCTTATTTGTGACCTGAACTATCCATATGACTTTTAACGTATTTGGCCAAGATCAAAATCCAGAGGTTTCTACTTTTCCTTTTTGTGTCAGCTGTGATCAAGTTTTCACTTTGATACTACCAGTGCTTGTGAGTTAAGAAAAGTAATCATAATATGAGTATCTGTATATGAGCCGAGCACTGGTTTTCTACTAATATTATAGTAAAACTCCCCAGTGTGGGGAAGATATTGAAGTTAATAGGAATGGGAAACATCTGCTGGACTTCTGCGCTAGTTGAGATTAGCAGTTCGATCCCGGGCGTTTCCTGTTTTAATATGGAGAGTATAACTGTTCTCTCTCGTTGTCACTGCCAACCCGTGTGGGATTCTTCGGCTACTTTAGACAGTTGTCATGCTGAAAGAGATATCAAATGGATTCTATACTCACATTTATTGCGATTGCTCCAGATGTCTTTCCACTATTGACTTCCGTGGTCATTTTCAGGTCTCCTTGTCTATACCTTGTGATCATACTACACATTATGCACATTTTGAAGGTTTCACAACTGTCCTTTAATGATCTTAATCATCGCATAAACCAAATTATAAACACATCTGGGCTTCCGGGGGTATAACGAAATACAGTATAGACAATAAAGGACACTTTCGGATTTAACTTAGTAAAAATGGGAGACAATTCGCAAGTGGCGCTAGTAGTTGTGTGATCTGGAAGTTCGCGCTAAATTCAAATATCAATAGAAATTCGTATACGGAGGTGCATAGATAAATTCCCCTAGAAAGATAGTGATATTAAGGTATTAATTTCTAAGGCCCGGTTTCATCAACACATGTTAAATATATACTAACAAGTTGTTAGTTAATACCGAGTTAAAAATTTAACATCTTGTTAGGTTTCTTGCGTTTCATCAAACTTTTCCTGTGAAATGTTAACTAATCGCCTGTTAACTCCACTAACATTGCGAAGTGGTGTGGATCACGGAGGCAGTGGTACGAACATGCTGTTTTACAGCGCGCTCCGATGCGCTTTTGTTTGAGTACAGCTGTTAAATATGGCGAGTGAAGCAAAGAGGAATCGAAGTTCCAATTTCTCTTCCTTCGAAAAGGAGTTGCTAATTGAGTTAGTAAGTAAAAATAGGGAAGTGATTGAGTGCAAGCGCACAGATGGCTTAAGAATAAGAGAAAAGGACGAGGCGTGGGAGAAAGTCCGGGAGGGTTTCAATTCTAATCCCAATGTAACCTCCCGGACTGCAAAACAACTTCGCCAGTTTTATATCAATATTAAAAGGCTGGCGAAGAAGGCAAAGGGAGAAGAACGGTTGGAGAGATTCAAAACAGGAGGTGGCCCCTACACTCCAACTGCAACCAAAATAGATGAAAGGGTTCTATCCTTGATAGAAGACCAGATAGAGCCCTGCAGTAACGTGTACGACTGTGATGCGGTTTACTACGGTATGTATTGCTTTTATTCATGGAGGACCTCAATAAAAGAGTATGTTACATGTTTATATAAATCAGATGGTAAATGTTATACACATTTTTGTGTACTGTTGGAGGAGATGCCGAGATAGTGGAAGTTGTGGATGAGGATGAGGATCTTTCAGTTGTGGCAGCTGTACAGGTAATTATAAATTATATCAAATATTATTTTCCATGAACCTTACGTATACCTTAAAGCGATTGAATGTTAATACATTATACTGAACAAGATGTGCATTGTTCTGTTAGCAGAATGAACCAAGTTTGGTTGCGAGTACACCACCCAAGGCCACTACACACCTTGAGAGCACCAGACTGGATATAATTTCACCACAGGCCACTCCAAAAACTGTAAGTCCATATTTCTTTCTAATGAACTTGAATATGAGGTAATGTTTCGACTAGGCCTATACTGTAGAATGTGGTTAACGTTTAACTTACGATGATGTGCCATCCAGGGCTGAGCTTAACCTAGACAAGAGGAGACAATTACTTCGTGCAGCATAGCATATGGGGAGACTTTGTGACTGAAGTCTACTGAAAAAAATAAGTAAACTAGCATAGTGTCCTCCAACTTATAAAAAGCTCATCACTACTACTACTACTACTACTACTACTACTACTACTACTACTTTCAGAGGGACAAAATAATGTATTTGTTTGACTCTAAATACAGCTGACCACAAGTGTCCAGAATAGCTACAGAATAGAATTTGTTGTGAAAATCTGATATAAGTTTAGGCCTAGGTAACTTTGTCAATTCTAACTATGTGAAGCATTCAAAACAGTTTAAAAATACAATCAGTGATGCAAACTGTTGGAGGACACTATGCTAGTTTACTTATTTATTTCAGTAGACTTCAGTCACAAAGTCTCCCCATATGCTATGCTGCAGGAAGTAAGCTGGAATATCTGGAATCTTTGAATATGAGGAAATGTTTTAACTATGTGCTTAGGCAAACTTGAAGTCAGATTATGCAGGTAGTGCAGTTGAATTGACTGGAATAGCCAGTCTGAAACAAGTGTGGAAATATATAGCTTACTTCCAAACTTGCTTGTTGAGGTTTATCGTGTAAAAGTGTCATTACATTTATTATCTGAGACTGGATGATGTTTTCGAGGGTCGAGTCTCTCCTACGCTCTCATTAACTTGGTGAGAACAGTAACTTGATAACAGGGGATAAGCAATAGGGTAGGCGAACATAGTTCAGTCACTTGCTTTACCTTTAATAGTGCACTGGTGAAAATTAAAACTTGTTTTGAAAGTATAGATAATTTTATGATTTATTACTGTCATAATTTTCATAAAACTTTTCAGACCACATGCACATGTACATGTAGCTCGTTGTTTGCTAGGGTCGCACTTAGTTGGTAGGAACTAATATTTTGAGGAAATGTGTGCACAGGTTGTGAGGTGAATAGAATTTTTCAACATTGTTTTCTGTACAGCATAAGTTGTATGTTGAGCAAAACATGGCAAAAAAGGGTTACACTTTGTGTAGATGTGTGTGTATTAATTGGTTCTTAGTGTGCTGGTGTTGTTATTGACATCTGTCTAAATTGAATTCTGGGAGTCATGCAATGGCTGAAATGGCTGCTGATACCATAGGTACAGATTGTCACACAATGTATGATGTTAATTTGTGAAAGTAATTATATTTCTTGGCATCGCTTTCCTGCCAGTCATTCAAGATTTGCTGGGGTTCATTTTGTTAGGTAGAATTTATGCCCCCAGACCCCTTTGCTTGTCCCGTTCCTATCTTCTTTATAACAAATGATGATGTGCCAGCAGCGCCATGTTCGATCTGTGATCTATCTTCCACATAACACTATCAGAATCGTTACCAACATTTCTAGACGAATGGTGGTAAATTAGACAGACAAACAAAGTCTAAACCCTGATGCCTTGCTTCACTTTGCTTATATGCTGTGAAGAAACCAATAGTGAATAATTATCTTCACCTCGCAACCTGTACCAAACAGGTGGTAGCATTGTGTGCTGACCTTAGTAAGCTGCTAATAAAAACTTAAAAAATTTCCAATCTACCGAACACAGACTAGAAAACTTGTAACTTTATACTCAAATGTTCCCATTTTCACACCAGGCAAATGCTGGGGCTGTACCTTAATTAAGGCCACGGCCGATTCCTTCCAACTCCTAGGCCTTTCCTATCCCATCGTCGCCATAAGACCTATCTGTGTCGGTGCGACGTAAAGCCCCTAGCAAAAAAAAATATACTCAAATGAACACCGTATAGCAGCAGCATACATTTCTATAAGTCTTGGTTTGTGTAATAATTCTACACTTAAAGGAAACAAATACAAAACACATGTTTCATATAAATTCTGAAAGTAGGAACGAGGCAGGGACATCATCTAGGACAAGGTGAATGATTAAGGCTTAACCTGTTGCAATGTACTATCTGCGCACTTTTTAGCGATAGATTTGGGTACAGGTTTGAGGAGTAAGGTGGGAGCGCTTCTGGTTCCGTTAGTACTGCCAACTGAATGGAAATTAAATCTGAATTGAATCGATAATATGATCGATCGATATGAATTTTCTAAACCTTTGTTATTTTAAGCCAACAACTGTGTCACACACACACATTATACACTGACTGACAGAGCAAATGCAACACCAAGAAGGAGTGCTCAGAACTTTATGCCAATTGCAGGGTAGACTGACGTCACTGAGGTATGCTCATGATGTGAAATGCGCCGCTGTGCTGCGCACGTAGCGAACGATAAATGGGACACGGCGTTGGCGAATGGCCCACTTCGTACCGTGATTTCTCAGCCGACAGTCATTGTAGAACGTGTTGTCGTGTGCCACAGGACACGTGTATAGCTAAGAATGCCAGGCCGCCGTCAACGGAGGCATTTCCAGCAGACAGACGACTTTACGAGGGGTATGGTGATCGGGCTGAGAAGGGCAGGTTGGTCGCTTCGTCAAATCGCAGCCGATACCCATAGGGATGTGTCCACTGTGCAGCGCCTGTGGCGAAGATGGTTGGCGCAGGGACATGTGGCACGTGCGAGGGGTCCAGGCGCAGCCCGAGTGACGTCAGCACGCGAGGATCGGCGCATCCGCCGCCAAGCGGTGGCAGCCCCGCACGCCACGTCAACCGCCATTCTTCTGCACGTGCAAGACACCCTGGCTGTTCCAATATCGACCAGAACAATTTCCCGTCGATTGGTTGAAGGAGGCCTGCACTCCCGGCCGGCGTCCGCTCAGAAGACTACCATTGACTCCACAGCATAGACGTGCACGCCTGGCATGGTGCCGGGCTAGAGCGACTTGGATGAGGGAATGGCGGAACGTCGTGTTCTCCGATGAGTCACGCTTCTGTTCTGTCAGTGATAGTCACCGCAGACGAGTGTGGCGTCGGCATGGAGAAAGGTCAAATCCGGCAGTAACTGTGGAGCGCCCTACCGCTAGACAACGCGGTATCATGGTTTGGGGCGCTATTGCGTATGATTCCACGTCACCTCTAGTGCGTATTCAAGGCACGTTAAATGGCCACCGCTACGTGCAGCATGTGCTGCGGCCGGTGGCACTCCCGTACCTTCAGGGGCTGCCCAATGCTCTGTTTCAGCAGGATAATGCCCGCCCACACACTGCTCGCATCTCCCAACAGGCTCTACGAGGTGTACAGATGCTTCCGTGGCCAGCGTACTCTCCGGATCTCTCACCAATCGAACACGTGTGGGATCTCATTGGACGCCGTTTGCAAACTCTGCCCCAGCCTCGTACGGACCACCAACTGTGGCAAATGGTTGACAGAGAATGGAGAACCATCCCTCAGGACACCATCCGCACTCTTATTGACTCTGTACCTCGACGTGTTTCTGCGTGCATCGCCGCTCGCGGTGGTCCTACATCCTACTGAGTCGATGCCGTGCGCATTGTGTAACCTGCATATCGGTTTGAAATAAACATCAATTATTCATCCGTGCCGTCTCTGTTTTTTCCCCAACTTTCATCCCTTTCGAACCACTCCTCCTTGGTGTTGCATTGTCACTGTCAGTCAGTGTATAACATTTCTCGATGCGAATCTTATTCCTAGAGTGAATTTGATAGTTTGGCTTTGCTGTGTAAATAACAACAGTACTAGTACGTAAAGTGCACGCCAGACGTCGCACAGCGATGCATAAGCGATTCATAGTTTGTGTTTCAAAGATTGCCAGTACGAATCTCGAAGATTGCCGAGGTCGACCGCTTCAGCACTAGGGTGTAAATCTGTCGCTAAAAAGTGCGCAGATAGTACTTTTTATTCAAAGATTCAGCATATTTTAGTTCTGACTGAAAATCACTATGACTGTAATTGAACCAAATTGTTACACATGTAATCAGAACAAATTTAAGGTTCCCCAAACACATAAAACTATAAAATCAGACTGATAAAACCTAAAGATGGGGAATGGAAAATTATACAAATACAAGGCTTATGAAATTGCTTGGGTAATACCTAGTTTAGAAAAACAAATCAAATAATTATCTGGTTGGCTATGAAATGTTCCTATCTCTTCCATCGTCTGATCGATGGGCAGTCCTTTTCATTTCTCTTACTCATCTAAGTGATTCCTCTAGTATGTAACAAATAATGGTGAATTTACATGGCAGCTATCTTGTGTGGCATTTCTTTAACTACCTTACTACTAACTACCCTATTTACACACAATATTAAAATTAACAACACTTTTTTGACAAGGCCACTTCACATAATTTAGGAGTCAAGCTTGCGAAGTCAATCAAAATTATTCAAAATTCTGAACTGGAAAACTTTTAAAAATATCAGATTTCACTCTCATCATCACAGCCTGCTCATTGTTCGATATGTAGCAACATTAAGTAGCTCTTCTATTTTCAGAATTTTTTCCTCTTTACTTTCCTGTTTATTTAAACAATTTTTACAAAGAAATAGAGACTGATATCATCACTCAACACAAAATTAATTTTACAAATAGAAAAGCAAATAATTGTTTATAAGCTTCATAGGAAGAGAGTCGCTTCTTTGCGTGTTTTTGGTTACTTTTCATACATTGTAGGCCTACTCCTTTTTTCTGGTATTTTTATAACAAATCATATATTTTCATGAATGGTTTTCTCCGTTGTTCTCCAGTGGAAACTGCCTTCTGACACACTTATTTACTTACATAATACTTCAAAAAATGTGAAAACTTGTGGATTTCCTCCATGTACTCTTTTTTTCCGCTGCGTCAGTCGCATCCAATTATGAAGAGAATCTAGGGACAATGCTCATCACCTGAAGTCTCTATCGCAACTTAGCACAAATACCTGAAATGCCAGCTTGCACTCATCTTCAGTGAAGATGTAAAAAGGCTCACTTTCGAATCGCTCCTTCTTTACCCCAATGGCACAAAAATAAATTGGAAGAAAAAAATTACAGTGAGATAGACATTGTCATTTTGCTTCCAACAACTATCCGTTCACAATCATTAGTTCCACTTGTTTATTTCTTTCTCAGTTTCAAATAAAATTTGAATAGGTGCAATAATATTGTAACTATTTAATCATAGACGATAACATCATGACTACAATCATGCTACAAACTGTAGGCATACTTTAGTGGGATCCACTGAGCCCTCTTTTACTGAACATTGAGACCTATGATATGGATAACCGCAAAGTACAAACTACGAATTGAGACACACGATTATTCATTTTGCGGGGCATGGATTCCCACTTCACAGTGTGTATAAATAAGAAATTCCACGCTCCAACCTCAGACTGCAAGTTTGAATGGTGTGCGGGACCATGTGATAAACACCGTTCTCCAGTATGTAAAAAAAAAGACAAGACTATTTAAATACAGCAAATTTGCAGTGAATTACAGTTTAAAAATTGTAATAATTGTAAGAATATTTCACATGTACATTGTGCGCTTTTCTGTTTAATAATAAAATAACAAATTTCTCACCAAGCAAGTGGTTGTGCGATTAGGGTCGCGCAGCTGTGAGCGTGTGAGATAGTGGGTTCGAACCCCACTGTCGGCAGCCCTGAAAATAGTTTTCCATGGTTTCCCATTTTCATACCAGGCAAATGCTGGTAAAACCTTAATTAAAGCCATGGACACTTCCTTCTCACTGCTAGCCCTTTCCTATCCCATTGTCGCCATAAGACCTATCTGTGTCAGTTTAACGGTCAGCAAATTGGAAAAAAGGAATACCCTCAAGTTTTCCCCTTTACACATTAACATATAAAAATAAACCTAAAGCTGAAAATATATACATACAAAATCAAGCACTATGACTTACTACTACTTGTAGTAATTATATAGGCAACAGTGAACAATAATAACAGCAACATACACAGTTTTCAGGGATTGCTCTGACATGTGGTATTGTGATTCAGATCACTTTTCTTATATTGTGTCTTTTTAGCCACACACTGATTTTAACTTTAATATAATCCTACTGTTCACTTTTCAAAACGCACGTCTTTCGCACAAGACTCGTCTACACCTTGAAACCAGGTCGTATACTGCAGCAGTTCAACGACACATACAGGATATCAGCTGAGACAACTAGTAACTGTTCGTAGACGATAGCCACTTGTCAACACGATAGTAGATTCACAATAGGCACTGGACAAAGAACTCTTACCATTGAACTGGCCTGCAACTAACATACGTTTGTACGGCCATCCACCTTCCCCATCCCATTTATCATGACGAACACAGTGTGGGTAAGGGTTGCAACCTGCGCAATACAGACAAGTGTATGGCCTACCTTACACAATATAGTCACCAGTGTCAGAGGTGTTCATTTACCTGTTTTCAGCAATTTCTACTTCTCTCTTCCTTCCTTACAATTTTTTTTCTTTTCAGACCAAAGATAAAACCTGCGCAGAAACAAAGCAGTCAACTCGCTCAAACAAGGTCAGTATCTCATTAGCTATTTCACACTGAGAAAGTCAAAAGCATTATTGCAGATGTTTTAAGATTTTCCTTCGTCATCTTTGTTCACAGGCCAGTCTTTGTCGGAACAACATTGCTGCACTTGCTGAGAGCAGGACATCTCTCTGCGAAAAAGAAATGAAGTTGATAGAGGAGAAATATAAGCAGGAGATACAACTTATTGAAATGAAAAAAGAAACCGAGAGGTTGAAACAACAAACAGAGAAGTTGCAACAGGAAGCTATAAAGGAAAAGCTTCTCTATTTAAAAGAAAAAAGACGGCGAATTGCCAAAGATTGTGATTAATATTGTAAATAACCATTATGTATTCTTATTTATGTTTTTTTTTATTTTTAAAATAAAAGTTTCATGTGCAGTACTTACAAGCTAAGTGTTGTTGAGCAATTGAATTCCTATACGCTACTGCTGTGTGTTCATTATCAGCTTCAATGGGATGATTTTCCATCCTTTCATTCCTATTTCCCCTTTGCCTTATGTATTGGTATAATGGTAAGTCATATGGAGGAAGTTCATCTCTAGTCAGCACTGCGATGTTGTGCAACACAGCTGTCGCTACAATAATGGTTAAGGCTGACTGGCATTTGATTCGTAATCCCAGGCTGAGAACAGGAAATCTTCTTTTCCAGACCCCTATCATCCTTTCCACGCAGTTCCGTGTCCTGATATGCGCTATGTTGTAGCGGTTTTGAGGTCTTCCTTCAGGATGTAAGGATGTAAGTATGGGGTTAACAGATACTTTCTTAGCGGGTATCCACTATCACCTAACAAAATCCCTTCATTAATTGTCCCCATTTCGAACTGTGCTCTGATGTGGGAGTTATTAAATATTGTACTGTCATGTACAGAACCAGGCCACCTAGCAACTATATCCCTGATTTGGAGGTTAGGGTCACTTATCACCTGAACATTAACAGAGAAATATCCCTTCCGATTACGATATATTTCGGCCCTATTGCCTCCAGGTGATTGGATTCTTACATGTGTGCAATCTATTGCACCTAGAACACCAGGAAAACGACTTGCTTCATAGAAGTCGCGGATAATTTGCTGACGTTCTTCTACTGAAGGGAATGTTACATACCTCCTTCTCATGGATGCTATTGCAGCAGACACTCGACAAACAACTCTACTAACAGTGGCTTTAGAAATTCCAGCATTGTCTCCGACCATTACATGAAAAGAACCAGTAGCAAGAAATCGTAATGTAATCAGTACCTGCAACATTGGAGAAAGAGGTAAATTTCTCTTCGTAGGATATTCCAATCTCACTCGAATTTCTTCAACAACCTTAGCAACGACTATTTCGATAACCTGTATCTATGAAGAAATTCCGCATCCGTCAAATTTTCGAAGTCATTACGTTGCTGAACTCTTCTTCGATTAGGATTGTTTTGTAAAAGATCTAAATAGAGCAATTCCGCATCGAAAGCGAGATTCACAGCAGCCATTTTGGAACAGTGGAACAGGTTGCTAAATGCTAATGTTAGCCATTTAACATTGGAAATTGCTGATGTTAACTTTAATACGCAGTTTAACATTTGTTAATGTTAACAGTCGTTGATGAAACGCAAATTTTCTTTAATCGGATGTTAAAATGTTTTAACACCTTGTTAAGTACTAACATGTGTTGATAAAACCGGGCCTAAGTTGTTAAAATTATTCTGGATAAATGAAAGAAGAATAACAGGTTATTATTTAAAGACTAAAATTAGACATATACTCAAGAAATGAAATGCACTGTTGTGGAAGGGCTTGAGCTTTCATTTATGCATTACTTTGTTTGCTTTAGTATTCCTGCCTGAATATTTAGGGTCAGATTTGTCTATTCCCTCATTTAAAAGCACCGTGTCATCACATTAAGAGACTTGTCAATAAACAGATCATCGCATTCCTGTCTTTTTCTCTTGGAAGGACTACCCCTTTTGGAAGGGGCTGTAGCGTTTGATATTTTCTTTTTGGAGGATTCTGTGTTGGTACAGATCCCGGCTTTCATCTGGGAAGAGGGATAAAAGAAAGAAAGGCATGAAAATGTTGAGGAATATTTACGTACAATTAGAGTAAAAATATAACATGCCCTTGGCTATATAGTCGGGGATTTCTAAAGTCGCTGACCTGGAAATGATCTCAACAGATAATTCTTATTCAAGCGTAACGTCCCTTCCTTCTTGTATACCTTATCCAAATCACTTCTCCGACACTTTAAAACCCACAGATCACACCTACAACAACACATCAGTATTGAAGTTTAACCACTGCACTATGCAATAAAATAAGCTTGTTATAAATTAAGCCAGTTAAAATATTTTCAGAAGTTTAGGAAGTACAATAACAATCACTTTGTCATTGGAAGGGTATATGTATATAAACATAGCATAAGTAAACACGAGGGAAACGGATGAAAGACTGCGAATCCTTCTGTACTTCATAGTCTTTGCAGCCAAACACAGCACATATCCTTCCATCCATGAGGAGAGGAGATATAAAAAATGACACACGCTACTATGCACTTATGAATACATGAATAACACCAAAAACTTCACAAACTAACACACGTGCTCTTACGACAGAATAAGAAACTCCAGGTCACACCGATAGACAGATCTCTAACAGTTGTCCCTCGATATCTTGCAGACTGTCCTGAATTATCTCTACTGTATTTGGTATAACGTAGGTGCAGCGATGTAGTTATATATAATAGTACCATTACTATCACTGACTACAATTATGTATATTTTCACTCAATAAAAATACAAACACACTTGAAGTATATATACAATAACTTACCATCTTGAGCACCTGTTCTAGAATTGTGTTAAAACAAATTTGTCACTACGGAACATAGCCTAGATATATCTACAAGCATCTGGAAAATTATACAACCTGTTCTTGGTACATAATGTTTTCAGTGTTCACCTACACTAACACACACAGACATACACACACACACACACACACACACACACACACACACACACACACACACACACACACACACACACACACACACAGCGCTGTGGGGAGTGTTCCTAAGCAACTTGAGAAACACGGACGGTTATATACAGGGATAAAATTGTCGTAAATTTTGCCTAAATAACCTTCAGTTAATATTCACATGAAAGTTTCCTGACTGAATGTACATATCAAGGGTAGTGGAAAACGTCCCTTAACCTATAATATGTTAGATACATACACATGATTAAATCTAAATACTTAACATAGCCTATAATACACGAAAAATTGTTTTCAGTTATACACATAACCTAACTTACGTCATTCATCGTCTATAGAAAACAGTTGGCAGGTCAACTGATGTTATTGTGTACTCGGAGCTACTTAAACTATCCTAGTACAGATTAAACTGAAAACTCTTTTGTATCACAAATGCCATTTTCCCTTTTCAGAATAACGTGAAAGTACGTTAGGTGGAACTATCATGTGTGTTACGGAGATATCCGTGGTAGTTAGAGGTAAAAGAAGGTGCGGGCTGGAATAGGTCTCAACTACAAAATTAAAGTTACTTTAAAACTTTAACAAAGGTTATATTTTCTTTTCAAAATAAACAAATAACAGAGTATAACAGGTACCAAGTAGCAGATCAACAAATTGGCAAATTACAGTTCGTTACAAGATTTGGGCTTCGAGCCCCAAATTTAATTTCTGAGCTCTCAGCTCACAACCACAATTGCTAAAGGGCAGAAAACCCCTAAATGCATGGAGCCCTTGCTCCCAACTTTTAACTCAAACCTCCCAGAGGCACCTTCCACACACAAGAAAAGAGCAGATGCGCTCTCAAAGTCTTCAAGCCTATCAAAGGCCACAACGAATTTTCACTTCTAATTGCCCTCAAGGCACACATCTAATGGTACAGGGGTACCTCGTACCCAATCTACTGGGCCTTCGCAGGAAGGAAAACAAAACGGGTTAAGTAAATGGCCCAAAATACAAAGTTGAATGGAGGCGATAACTTGCACTCCTACGCAAAATTTTTGTCTTAAACCCTATGTGGCGCTAGGCCGATAATACAGGGGCTAATCCCAAGCTAGGGAGGTGACCCGTATGAGAAAACTTTACTACATTAAAGAAGAGAAGAACGGTTATGAAAACGTAGTCACCTCTATTTCAAAATGAAGGGGAGTTCGAGAGGGTGAAGCACTCTCTATCCCCGCTTTACAGTAAGAGATATTTGTAGATTTTTACATAGACAGAAAAGGAATTTACATTTTAAAAGATGGGTTACATATTAAGGGGTTCGAACCTTCTCCGAGAGTTAAACTGCTGAGCTAGCAAGAAATAAAGATGTTAACAGGCCATTACCTTGTTGAAGAACTGCTGCTTGAAGAAGGAGGCGCTTCCCGCCCCCTGCTACATATTCACACACTGAATTAGATGTTATACTAGTGGCACGGAGACAAGAAAATCAGCAGTTTTTATATCCTCGTGGAAAATTCGAGACCTTTCAGGAATGAGTAGACACACCCCCTTAATTTTATTGGATAGCTAAAAGTTACACATCAACATCGAAAAAGAAAGACACTATTGGTCAGAAATTAATTACAAAAATTAGTGATTGGTTAAATTCTAAACAGGCGGAAAGAAAGGATAACTGTTGCCAACCCACCAACCACAGAACAAAATTGAGTAAAAACAAAACTTAGGAATACAATATTTCTTCAGGAGGGTACATTCCTTTACACCAGAGTGCGTTATCATAGTTTTTGGTAGAGACATCTGTTAGAGAATGTCCAAACTTCTTGATACGGAGCAAACAAACACAATTCGAAATAGACACAGTTCAGAACTCTTCAAAATTACCAAATTTACAGTAGTGACATCTTCCGAGAAACCGTTGAGTAAATACCGTTTGTTAAAGTTCAGGCTTTCTCCTGTAGAGGAGTTTCAACTGGCGCAATATTTGAACTAGCGGCGTGGAGGTGTACCGCCCGGTACAATGTGACTAAACTGTACGCTTCCATGGGTAAACATTACCGCTAATGTATCCAGCATATGAACATAAAATTGTCCCTTTTTAGTAACTTCTCTTTCATTCGTTAGTATTCCGTCTAGTTATATACGCTGAGTTTCCTAACAAGGGGAGGGAGTTGTTTCGGAGAATAGAGCAAAAATATTTTCGTTTAGTTATTCCATATTTTTTGTCTCTTATTGTCAAGTCGGGAAGTCTGTTGACGTGTATTTGTGTCGTATTGATAAACAATTTGTTTAATAAAAAATCATATGAAGTCTCCACAACCATAGTCTTTTTTATCGTCAATGTGAGGAGTGAAACGTCCAGTTGTAATATTTAATAGAAATTTACTTTGTGCGTATACAGAGCAAATCACCAAAAATTTGCACTCCAAATATTTCCAAAATTGAAGTTGCTATTGATGTGCTGCATTCACAGAAATGTCGTCGATTGGAGCCCTCCAAGCGAAGCGAACCTGTGTGCAGGAGTGCTAAGTTCTACGTTTTGCAATCGAAATGGGGATAGGCTTAGAATTCTACTGAGCGGTGATCGGCTGACAGAATAACTGAGCAACGTGCCAGTTATGTGGATTAAAACGTGGTATTAATTACTTTGAAATGGTGTTGGCATCAATAGTGATCCCGGTGCATTTGGTGATTGGAGGAGTGGAAAGCAATCCAGAGCCGTTTAGTTGGGAAGATTTTGACAAAATTAAGGAGGTGGTAAAAGATGTCAGCCAAGCAGCAAAGACGAGGGAGCTGATCATGGAAGAGAATAAGGACATTCAAGGCATGAATGACAGCCCGAGACGTGATATGGCTGGCATAAGAGAATGCCCAGATAAATATCAGGACGAAGTGGACATTTCGAAGGAATGTCGCATCGTGCTGGAGCACCGTACACGAGAGCTGAAAATTCAGGTCCCGAGATTAACGCTTGCGCAACGTAGCCGATGCCTGATCATATGTGGAATTAAAGAGAATAGGGGCATACAACAAGACCTTCAAATTCTCCATTTATGTAAGAAAAGACATCTATTAAATATTTTAGAGAACATTTTTATAAATATTGATCAAAAATGCAACCCGGTTTATAATCTTAGTGAGAGATCGGAGGATATCAATATACTTTTCGAGGAGTTAATCAAAAAATTCTTTTCACAAGGCGCCTGAGTAATACTTTACCTCACGTCTCTCCCCTTACATCAAACTCCCCTCAACCTCCCCTCACAGTCAGTCCTCAACGACCTTCGAGGACGTCACTCAGTTAGCTTTAGCACTTGAGGTGGAGTGGTCGACGTAAGACTGGCAAGGAGGCGAGTGACTGGATGGGCACTTCGTTCACATTTTAATTGAATTTTATTCTTCAGGTCATTCATATTTTTCTTTTCCTTTTTTATGCCCCTATTGTCAACACACTATCAGGTTCAACTTGCATCATCAGTATAACACCACCTCTTAATCAAGAAAGCTATTTTAATCTGGCATCACCACAACACTGTTTTATGGACAATACGCACATAATTTTATTCGCACAGCCACTTACGGTGTTTTATAATTGACAATTGGTTGTTTTGAACAACAATTTTAACCTATGATTTTAATTGGTCTTCATGCTTCATATCATGTTCACGCCGCACCATTTTAACATTGAAGATTCACAAGACGCCATCACGCCGCGTCACAGGATACAAAGACTTTTTATTTATATATTTCAACGCGTCTTCGTCTTATTTTTAACGTTTTGTATTTGTATTGTGACTGAAGATGTCCCATAAGAGGACGAAACATGTTTTACGAGTGTAATTTAATGTAGTCTTTTAAATAAAGACAATAACACTATTGTAAAGGTGGAATTATAAAATCCAAATTTTCACAAGTTGATACTTTGACAATACGGGTTCTAATATGAAGTTTATAACGTGCAATGTAGTTACATATCAAAGCCATCTTGAAACCTCGGTTTTGACCTCCAAACTCATCGTTGTACATGATGAATTTAGTAGTTTTTAGAAATGTTCTGATATAATGCATTACGCAGGATCCTATTTCCTCAGGTCCACGAGATGCCTGTGATTCGTTCAAGACATACCATAAATGCTTCATTATTATTGATATTTTGGATACCAAAACAATACATCCACAACTGTCTCTTATATTATGCTATTCCTGCAGTGGCAACTGGAGTTGTCAGGGTCTTCATCAGGTCATATGCAATGACTGTCATATCATTCTCGGAGGAACCCTTCACTGCATCATACTCCATTGCAGTCCTTGCTGCCTCAGCTTTCCTCAAATGAAGGCTACCTTCTTGTTGAATCACATGCAGTGCATGGCCATGTCCTGTCATCTTTCATTCAATTATTTCAATTAATTCCAAGGAGCCTGCAGGCTCATACATAGGAATTTTACAGGACATTACATACTGGCGGGCACTTACACATCAAAATATAGTTTGTGTATATAAGATTATTAGTAAATGGTTGAGCATATAAACACATACAATATATAAAATATGTACATTATCAATATGAGGATTACTGATAATTATTTCTGACTGTGTTTACATTTACATAACATGAAAGTTGCAAAGGTACAAGAATAGATCACAGAGTATTTCCATTTACATAACATATGAGTTGCAGAAGTACAAGAATAGATTTCAAATTATTTACAATTACATAACATAAAAGTTCCAGACGTACACGAATTGATTACAGAGTATTTATAGTACATATACATAACACAGAGTTGCTGAGGTACAAGAACAGATTACAGAGTATTTACATTTACATAACCTAAAAGTTGCAGAGGTACAAGATTAGTTCCAGACAGTTTGCAAGATTGTTTGGGAGAGTGACTTAAATTACAACTGATATTTTGATTTAAACAGCACTGTACCTTTCCCAAAAATAATGCTTGAATCTTTGTTTGAATTTTGCCAAAGTTGGTGCTGCTTTTACCTCTACAGGGATATTATTAAATAACTGGATCGCAGAGAACTTCAAGTTGTTTATAGCATATTTATAAGAGCGAACATTGTATAAGGCAAAGTCATTTGCGTGCCTAGTACTATATGGATGGTTGTCAGAATTCAGAGTATATCTAGTGTTGTGTTGTATAAATTTATGTTTTATTTTATACATGAGTACAGCTGTATTGAATTCTGTACTGATATTTAGGGGTGGTATTTTAGCACTTAGGTATAGATATTTTGTTGGCGTTAAGTAGGGAAGATTAAGTATATTTCTAACAGCTCTATTTTGTACTACCATTAGCTCATTCAAGTCAGACTTCTTACAGCACATCCAGATTACATTCAAATATTGTAGGTGACTATAGAGTAGTAGATCTGTTTTAGAAGATGTTGTGGGATAAGAAAACTAAGTTTCTTTAAAATCCCTGCAACAGGTGTGATCTTTTTAGTAATGTATTCAACATGGTCTGTCCAGTTCAAGTTCCTATCAATCACCAACCCAAGATATTTGACAGTACTAACTAGTTTTATTTCAGTATTCTGCATATATATTTTAATGTGTGGGATTTCATTCTGACCTTGTTTTGTCATTATTATATAATTAGTCTTTTGCACATTGATTGTTAATTTATTTGCTTGAAACCAAAAGCACAGAGTATTGAGGTCTTCCTGCATGGAGTCTATATTGCAACCAGTATAGAACAAGTTTGTATCGTCGGCATATAGTGTGATATGTCCTTTCAAACGGCAAGTTGCAATGTCGTTGATGAAGACTAGAAAGAGTATCGGTCCTAATTCCGACCCCTGTGCAAAGCCATGGGTTACCCTAATTGCTGAGCTCCTACAGTTATTCAGCACTACATACTGTTTTCTATCAGACAGATAATTATGAAACCACTTCAAAGCAACACCACGAACTCCTGCTGTCTCTAATTTAGCTAACAGTCTTTCTTGGTCCACTGTATCAAAGGCCTTCTTTAGATCTATAAACAACCCATCAGCAAAATTAATAAAATCTATTGACTCTTGCAGCAGATTTATGAGATCTACGGTTGTTATTTCAGTGTTAGAGTTCTCATGAAAGCCATATAGTGCATTGTAAAAGAAATTATTTTTGTTTAAAAAAGTGAGAAGACTCTTTTTAAGAATAGTTTCTAATATTTTGGAGATTATGGAGAGAATGCAGATAGGCTTATAGTTACTAGAATTCCTCCCATCCCCACCCTTGAAGACAGGGACTACTTTAGCTACTTTTAGCTCACTAGGTAATATACCAGATGCCAAGGATTCGTTAATGATCTCTGTTAGCACCCCGCTTAAAGAATCCTGGAAATCGTTTAGAAAGTTGGCAGTTATACCATCCTACCCACAGCTATTCTTGTTTTTTAGATTTGATATTACTTCTGTTTCATCAGTTGGATATAGGTAAAATGAGTTCATGTAACTAGGAACCCCACGTGTTTCAGTGCTCTGGGGAGGGATTGCTGAAGCCAGGGTTTTAGCAATACTTGAAAAATATAAATTTAATGATTCACATATTTCCTGACTGTCTGTAATTATCTTGTTATCTATTTCTAGAGATGTACAATTATCGCCTTTTGTTGTTTTTCTGTTATGTATGATTTCATTGATTATTTTCCATGTTTTCTTTGGGTTCTTGTTATGAATTCTAAATTTTTTATAGTAATATTTGTATTAAGCTCCTTTTTAGATTTGTTACATTGTTTCTACACCTGCGATATTCCTGATTGAGATTGATGTTATTCTTTAGGGTGGGATTTTTAAGATTCGCATGTAAAATGTCACGTCGCTTAATAAGGCTGAGAAGTTCAGAAGATATCCATGGCGAGCTACCAGTTCTTTGTGTTCGATAACTTTGTGCTCTCTGTACTAAACGGTAGTTGGTCAATAAAGGAATTATATATTATGTAAATCCTACTAGTAGTGTTGTTTATGATTTTCATGTTATGTTCAGTGATATTACTACTTTCAGGTCTATCACCTTTTCGGTCTACATTAGTTGCTTTCAGCCTTTTCAGTTCAAGTGATTGTGATGGAGATTTAGAATTTGGCGAAAGAATATCAAATATTAATTTATTTTGGACACTTATATAGCTACCAACATTTGATAAATAATAATATATTCCAGAATTATTTATAGACACATGATCTATTAAAGTGCTTGTGGTATCACATATTCGTGTTGGGTATACATTATTGCATTGCTTGAAATCATAGCAAGAAAGCAGGTTCATGTATTTTCTTTTTAGTTGGTCACTAGTTAAGATATCAATATTCGTGTCACCCAAAAATAGGCATAAATTGTTAGTTGTTTTACTTAGAAAATTTTCGAGGGATGCTAGAAATGGTGTGGCATTATTCCTATTTGGGTTATATCCTGCAATTAAATCAGTACTTTTATATTTACTACTACTAAATTTATCCCTATAAATTTCAACTCATATCAAGCTATGATCAAGTTCACAATTCATTTTCACATTTACTTTCCAACAGTGCGAAATATAAAAACCTATGTCACCTCCAGCTTTGCCGTCTCTGTGTGAAAAGATGCTTCTATAATTTGGTATATTATTATATTTCGCCTCCTCACTTTTTACCCAGGTTTCTGTCACAACCAATATATCTACCTGACCTATAATGTGCAACAGAATTTCTATTTCCTCAAGTTTGTTTCGGATACTCCTGCTGTTTAGGTACAAGCACCTAACCACACTGTAAGATTTTGACGGACCAGTAGAGCTGTTTCCCTCCAGGTGAGAAGCAACTGTATATGAACTGATGTTCTGTAAAACAAAATTATTTATGGAATCGTATTGAATTTCATAACAGCCTAATGGAAAAATGGAATATTTGTTGTAACACTTAGGTACTGCCATTAACGAGTGTTGGTATGATATCTTAGCTGTGCCGTTACACTTGTGTCTTCGCTCTGAAACTTTCTAATATCATCAATGCTCCTAATTCGCACTGTTCGTCGCCAAAAGACCTATCTGTGTCGGTGCGACGTAAAACAAATAGCAAAAAAAAAAAAAAAAATTCGCACTGATCGATGGTTTTCAGTCCTTCTTACGTAGATTTTGCAGACCCTTGTCCAAATATATTTATATCCATATTGCCGTAGATCCCTGGCCATCTTGTGGAGATATTTATTCCCCGATGTCAGATGTTCATTGATATATACGGTACTGCTCGGTTAGCTGCTTGGATACCTAAACCTTTTGAGCTTAGTGTTGATTTATTCTTCCTTGCTGCGACCAGCTGATCCTTTTTTAACCGGCTACAAAATTTTACAAGGAGAGGAGGAGGGAGTTCCTGCTTCTTTTGGGGTCGACGATGACACGCATCAATATAACCGTTGGTCACTTCGACACCGAGCGCATTGCCAAGTGCTTTCACAACTGCGACTGGATTCTCGTCACCAAGCTGAGGCAGTCCATGAATTTCTACGTTGTTATTCCGGACGTACTGTTGTTGGTCGTGATTTTCCTCTCTAAGCTTAGAGACTTTTTCATCTGCTCTTGTCTTTTCCCTTTCGAGGACAGCAACCTTAGACTTCAATGCCGCTACTTCTGCCATAGCGTTTTTAAAGTCATCAGTTATTTTGTGCAGCTGACGCTTAATATCGTCGAAACTCTCAGCACAGGAGGTTACGACTTTCTAATTTTCGCTTGTTCAGCTTCGATTCCTTCTAGTTTACATAGCCTTTTGTGGATGTCCCTAACTACAGATTCCATATCCCCAAACTTATGGTCACTCGGCCCTGTGGCCAGATCGCCATTCACACTATCACACTTGCCGCAGTACTACTTCTTTGATTTGTCCTCAATTAGTGTCTTGAATTCCCGTTTATTTAATTTAACGGACTGCAAATTCATCACACTTCCTGCACTTGTCTTTTAATGGAGGATGAAAGGAGATTAAACGTTTGGCGAAAAATGTACGAAGAAACCGGATCATCAAAACTTTTTACGTACAGGTAACACGCAATAGTTATATTAAGGTTAGGTGCAAGGTACTTTTTGTGTGGGCTCTTGTGCCTTGAGTAGTGAGAGAGATAAGTAGGAAATTGAGATACTAATTCCTTTACCTTGACAAGTCGTTCATCTGACGTTCTGCTAGGGCTACGACTCTTACCGCGCTCTTCTCTACGAGGTGTAGTATCATCCGATGTTCGACCTAAAGCCCGTGTAATCCTGCCGTCAGAATATCCTAGTGTCTCCTTAAAGAATGTTTTACATACCTTGACCCCCTCCGTATCAGCATTTGCGATGTGGAAAAATCGTGTATTTTCACGTTTGTGTGAGTCCGATTTTGTGTAAAACCTTTACTTTTGGCACACTGTAATAAGGCCACACAAATAACTTGTTTGTAAATTGTAGTCTCCCAATGCATAAAATGAATCAAATAATTTGCGCCTCTGTGTTTGAGAAACCAACGTATGACATTTTAAGTTCCAGCGGCATTCAAACTTATTATGGAGAAGATAACTTTTCCCCTAGCAGAAACATAAAACTTTCCAGAGTATCGAAGACTTTTTCTGATATTGCGTTTCCAACCTGCCTCATTTCTAACTCTCTTTCTACGTCTACACTGTTCTTAACATTCATTACTGTTCTTGGCTCTCCCACTAGTATTTATTTCTTTTCACTGTGATTCGGGATCACTATCAAGAACTGTAATATTTCTACGGATCATTTTTCCCTATGCGGCGTATTTCATTCGCGGAATCATGCCTCTCTCCACTGTCAGAAGTCGAATATAACGAACGCATATCTTCCGGTTCCTATATTTCTGAATTAGTTGGCTCATCTCGAAGGGAGAAACAATTATTATAATGAGAATTTCGCATGCTAACGAAACGAAAGTGAGTTTACGATTAGCAGTTTGTCAATAGCAATCCCTCCATCACATAAAGTGTACGTATTTCATAATGTATGTACGTGTATTCACACGATAATAACACTTATATTCTTCGATGAGGTCCATACTTTCGCAAAATCAGTAACACTGCCCACTTTTCTTACGTGTACGAAATAATAACAGACGCAACAGCAACCTACGCATCAGCTGGAATTGTTGGGTCAGTGTTGCATTCTGGGAGGCCGTGATTAATTCCAATGCAACAACACATTCTCGCCTGCCATCTGTTGGGGGTTTGCAATGTGGTCTGGGCCACTGTTGCTCTCTTAGTTACCATTATGAACAACATTTTGCGCGCTATAACTCATTTTCTACATTTTTGTGGGTTGGGCCTCTATTGCGCTCAACGTCGTATTTATTCACAGAAGGGTCCCAGCGAGTTGGCTATGAGGTTATTATTATTATTATTATTATTATTATTATTATTATTATTATTATTATTATTATTATTATTATTATTATTATTATTATTATAACAATGCGGCGACAACAGCAACAACAATAATAACAATGGGAGCAATAAATCTCCTGAAAGTAAAATACATATTGTCATTTACCTAGCCACAAGGGACGAAGAGCTTTATTTATGCAGACGATGTCCCTCTGCCAGCTCAAGAGGAAACGTTTGAACTAGCTGAAGAGAAGCTCTTCCACGTTCTACAAATTCTAAGTGGTTATTACCAAGAGAACCAACTAAAGCCAAACCCATCAACACACAAGTCTGTGGCTTCCACCTTAAAAATCGACAGACAGTGAGAAAATTGCAAGTGATTTGGGAAGGTAAAATATTAGAACACTGTTCCACTCCCAAATATCTGGAAGTAACTCTTGAACGAGCACTAACCTATAGAACACACTGTCTGAACACAAAAAGGAAGGTATTTGCAAGGAAGAACATTATCCGGAAATTATCGGGTTCAACCTGGAGGACGCATCCTCTCCTTTTAAGAACATCAGAAATAGCCCTCTGTTATTCGGCAGCAGAATACGCCTGCCCTGTCTGGTGTAGATCTAGTCATGCTAACCAAGTGGATGTCGCCTTAAATGAAACCTGCAGAGTCATTACAGGATGTTTGAGATCAACACCACTTGATAAAGTTTATTGTCTAGCAGGTACCCACCTCGACATATTCGCCGTGAGTGTGCATCCAGACTGGAGAAATCTAAAGCACTGAACCCGACGACCCATATTTTATATGGGTACCATCCAGCAACCCAACGGCTCAAATCAATGAAAAGCTTTCTCCATACAACTGAAAGCCTCACTGAAATCACAATCGAATTTCAGAGTGAATTCATGGCGTTCCAGATCCAGCTACCTTGCAGGATGGATGACTCCTTCCGAAAGATTTCCTCCAGGCCACGAGGAAAGCTGGTCAACATGGAAGACGCTCAACAGGTTGCGTTCAGGAGTTGGAAGAACAAAGACCAACATGAGAAAGTGGGGATTTGTTTGTGACTCCACTCTATGTCTATGTGGTGAAGAACAGACAATCTTTTTGTTTGTGACTTGTGTCCAACTACTTGCTCTCTTCAGGATGTGATCGACGCTACCAAGGAAGCATGTAAATTTCTCTTCCTGTGATACATTGTTTCCTACTTTGACTTTCTGAACTTCTGAATTTAGAAATGTTCTTATCCAACGTATAACCCTTACGTCCAATCCTATTCCCTCCAATTTCTTTAATAATAACAATATTCCATGTTCCATTCTATCAAAGGCTTTGGAAAGATCTATGACTATGCAATCTAACTAGCCTCCTGAACCCAACTGATCTGATATGTCCTGCTGAAATCCCACCAGTTGTGCCTCACAAGAAAATTTCTTTCTAAATCCATACTGGCTAGTCATGAATCAATGTTTATCATCACATGTCCCTCTGATGTACTTTGCTATTAAACTCTCCAGTATTTTACAAACTATACTGGTCAGGCTGATTGGTCTGTAGTTCTCCTGTTTCTTTTTATCACCCCTTCCTTTATAAGTTGGTATTATTATAGATTCCTTCCATTCCTTTGGTATTACACTATTATTTATGACATAGTCAAATATAAATTTTAAATAAGGCACTATGTACCACCCCATTGTCTTTAATACCTCCCCAGTAATTTGATCACTTCCTGCTGCTTTTCCCTGCTGAAACAGTTGGATTTCTCTGAAAATATCTTCATTTGTGAATGAGGAGCTTCTTGTTTCTCTATATGTCTCTTCCTCACTATCTTCGGTTTCCAACTCCTGACAATCTTCTACTGAATCTCTGAATTCAGTACTAAATAGATTTGCTTTCTCAGTATCTATTAAATAGTGTTCACCCCTTTCTCCCACCATTGTAGGAATTTGGATTCCTTTTCCTTTTTGATTCCTAATATATGAATATAGCTTTTTCCATTTTCCTTTGTGATCATTACCCAAGTATGCCATTCAGATAATTCTATTTTGCTTCCTTTTTCACTCTATTCAGTTTCCTCATTAGCTGTATTCTAGTTTCTCTACTCTCCCTACCCACTTTGATTTTCCTGTTTACTATTCTACATTTTCTTTCTAACTTTCTAATTTCCCTTGTATAATAAACAGGGTCTGAGGTCATTTTACCCTTCTTAACAGGTACAAATCTCTTCTCTCCTTCCCTAATGATTCCTTTAAATTTAGCCCAAAGTGTATCCACATTACTCCCTTCACGTATCCAACAACTGAATTGTGATTTAAGGTAAATCCCAAATTCATCAACTTTAGTTTTTCTGTACAATTTCTTGTCTTGTGTGACCCTCTTATTAAGCCTTTTTGGTACCAGTCCTGCATCCATTATTACAGCCTTATGGTCACCTATTCCTTCAATTACCTCAGTTTTATCGACAACTTCATGGTTTAACCAAGAATACATCTAGCAACTTATTGAGACGAGTTGGTTCTTGTACTACTTATATAAAATTAACTTAATTGCCAGTTTCTGTTCATGGGCTTCACTTGCAGCTCCATTCCATTCAACTTCAGGCAAATTTAGATCTCCCCCAATTATTACCATATTATCATTATTGTTTTTATGAGTATAATTTATTATTTTCTCAAATATTTCCATGTCTCTTTCCTCTCTTTCAAGCCTATATGTTCCTATAATTCTCACCTCCTTCATAGTATCACAAACTAATTTTATCCCTAATATTTCATCCCTTTCATCGGTAAACCATTCATGTGAACAATAAGTTTCCTTCACCAGAAGAAACACACCCCTCCCATTGTATCTCCTTGGTCTCTATGATAGACTGTATACCCTTCTGAAAATACTTCTCTAATACCCACCCCTTCTCTCAACCATGATTCCACTCCTATCACCACATCAGTCTCATAAGATTCTATCAATGTACCGAAATTTAATTGTTTATTTACTACACTCGGACAGTTTACGAGAGCAATTTCAGACGAACTTCCTCCCTAAAAGTGACTTTTGCAATTGGGTAACTTGAAATTCCTTACTTTCCTGAGTTTCATTTTCTAGTTGACTGAGCCAGCTTGAAGTACAGCTTTCTATTTCTACTAGTTTTCCTGGTGAGTATTGTAACTCAAGAGAGTTTCCTTTTTTACAGAAGATATCTTATGATTAACAAAATCTAGAACAATATTTGCAATCTTTCGTTTACCTGAATTGTTTAGATGAGGGCCATGCTTTGTGTAACAGTGTCTCTCGAAACTGCTGTATTCAATTACTGAGTATTGCGAAAATGTTTACACATTTTAACCATATCTGTATTAACTTTGTCCACTTCAATGTTCACATACGAGCCTCTAATGAAATCATGCCCGTGTGGCACGTTCACTACAAAGATGTTACCGGTAGTCAGCTTACCTAGTGTACATTTAAGTTGAGAAATGGCATTCTTAGCGTCGTTGTGAGCTACGTCGTTCGTCCCGCCGATGATCGCTACTGCATCGTGACTTCCGAGAGTTCTTGCTGCCTGCTCCGTGTTTTCCAGTACCTTCTTGGTGAGTAGTGTGAGGGCTTTCTGAGTTAAATTCTTGATTATTATGTTCTGAATCTCGCCTGAGCCGTGTGCCTTCTTCGGGTTAAGGTGATCTATTTTCCACTTAATTTCGTGGATATTAGTTTTCTTAACCTCGAGTTTAGGTGCGTTTGCTAGGAATTTCGCTACCTTGAACTCTGTCTGTCTAGTGAAAGCGGGATCGGTCGGTTCATCGTTGGGCGTAAAAGCCGCTTCCAGTAAGTCAGCTATAATCCTCAGCTTTATCATGGCTTTCGTGTACTGGACCATTGGGTCCCTTAATTGTTGGAATCACGTGTGCTCCTCGCGTGAAATATCTCGCTAAGTTCCACACCGGTCTGGTGTTTGTGTCAAACGTACTCAGATTGTTATTCCAGATACGCGACCTGTATTCCATTAGTTCGGTTTCGATTTATGTTCTGAGTTGGTTCTTAAGTTCCCGGTCTTCATCGCGGTGGTATCGGGCCCAGTTGCGCCTGTGTTAGTTGCGCTTAGGTATTAGATCTTTAATGGAGGCAGGTATCTCGATGCTAGTGTGGTGTTTAGGTGTGTGCACCGGAATGCTCGCTGTTGTGGCTACCTGGATCTCATTTGGCTGCTTTATAGTTGAGCCGGCGCTTGGGGCTATTCTCATATTCCTCTGGGTTCGCATCCAGTGCAAATATCACTGGTTTGTGCCTCGATCCGAGGTCGTTTATTACTTTTATGTTGTGCCTTTGAGGAATATGTCGCAGTAGGGCTATGTCTAGTATATCGGAGACTTGATCGCTTGGCGCTAGGAACGTGGGTTCGCTGGGGGCTCTTACCACATATTCCTGGGATAGCATGTGGTTGTACAGCCTCGTGCCTGCTGAGTTAGGTCTCAGACAGCCCCAGCTGGTGTGTTTCGAGTTTAGGTCGCCTCCCCGAATCGCGTTTCGATTTAGCCTTAGTACCGCTTAAATGTCTTGTGTGTTTAGGCTTTTCGGTCTGGAGTATGCCGATATGACACTGATGAGTGTCCCTCGCACTGGCATGGCAATTCCGCATGCCTCCAGTTCGACCAGTTCTGGTAAGTCTAGTTCCATATGTTTAACGTCTTTCCTTACCAGAACTGCCACCCCTCTGATACCATTAGCCTTGTCGCTTCTGTGCAATTTGCAGCCTCTCATGGTGAGCTTCTACCCCGGGGGGAGGAAGGTTTCTATTAGGAGTGCTAAGTGTATGGTATTCGCGGCTAGGAAGGCTTCGAGTTCGAATTTTCTGGACCTGACACCCTGGCAGTTCCATATTAATACTCGATGACCCTGCGTGTTATTATTGTTATTCTTATTATTAATTGTATTATTATTATTATTATTATCATCGTTGTGTTTTTCAGACATCTTGGGTCAGGAGGTCAGAGATCGCATTAGCCAGGCCCCTTAGCCACGGGAATGGCGGCATGTTGGCTATCATTACTCCAGTGGTTATGATTTCAGTGAGGTTCAAGTTCGGGAAGATGGTTTTCAGGATTTATTATATCCATTCCTTGAACGCCCTTCCTGCCATGTTCCCTTCTGGCTGCTGTACCTGTTTCGGTGTTTCATGTGTATGTGGTGAGATGGTCGGGTTAGTGTGGTGCGGGAGGAGGCGTTGGGGGCGGTGGTGCGGATGCCGGTTTGCTAGTGGCAGGTTTCCTGCGGGGGGTGGAGCTGGCATGGGGCGGGCCCTGTGACAGCTCTGTGGGAGCTTGTGTGGACTTAACCTGCCTTTTGTTTGTTGTGTGGGGCTGGGCGTTCTTTCTTTTATCGTTGGAGGTCTTGCCTTGGACGGTGGTAGGGGCTGGTTGGGCTGAAGGCCCGGGGTTGTGTTCACTCTCCGTCCGTGTTGGTTTGAAATTTAAAATGCCTCCGCCTGATGAGCCTTGCTTGCCTGATGGGCATCTGGGAAGTGAGGAGTCCTTTTTTCCTGATGGGGCCATGGTTTCTCTTGCCTGTGTGGCCTGTGCCTGAGAGGTCATTTTGGGTTTTATCGTCGCCACGCTTGTCGCCCTTTTTCCCTTTGCCTTGAAATGCTGCTTCGAAGTCCCTACGGCTGGGACATTCTTTCTCCCCGCAGTTGGCGCACTCATATTACTCGGGGTCGCTGCCGTGGGGGCAGTCGCGAGACAAGAGGGGGCGGTGCCTTTGCGGCATCCGGGCTCCAGTCGGAAGGCCGCCCTTGGATGGCCATGCCTCTGACAGACGCCACATTGGGGGTCAGTGGCTGGGGGACGGTACTGCTCCACTGACACCAGCAAATTCGCGAGCATCCGCATCTTCCGCAGATTTTCCGCTCCTGGGGTGTCCACCACGGCAACTAGGAATAGGTTGCCTTAGGCTGGCCTATTCCCCGTTCTCATCCGCACTACGGAGAATGCGGGGATATCCTGCGCTTTCATTGCTAGCTGGATTTCATCCGCATTAATTCCGTTTATGAGGGTCCTCACTACGAATCGCTTCATTGTGCTGTTGGGCAATACTTTTACGAAATTCATATTCAGCTCTTTTAGCACTACGATAGGAATTTCGTAGCTCTCAACGTTCGCCATGTGCAGCCGGATCGCTACGTGCGCGTCTACTCTCGGCCTAGAGAAGTAATGGTTTCTCTGCTCATGCGATAGCTTTTTGAGGAGTTCCATTTCGAGTGTCTTTGTGTTGGTAGTGTAGACCTTAAGGGGTGGGGGTTGACCCCTTACGGGTGGATGATTATTTTGTTGTTTGTGATGTTTGCGGTGGATTCTGCCGAATCTGCCTCTTGTGTGTGGTGTACTGCGGTTTGGTGTGTGGTGGCTGTGTTGAGCCGATATATGTTTTTGTGCTGCTATCGGCTCGTGTACTCGGTTTGCGTACACCGACTTTCTGAGCCTTGCGGCTCAGGGGCTGGGGTTCTTTGCATTTCCACTTCTCCCTATTCCTCCCTTTAGCCTCCCTGAAGTCATCACCCAGGGGTCCCGGCTGGGTGGCTGGGAACATGGGTTCGGTCACCCCGTGCGCGCGGAGTTCCTCTCCCTCAGAGCTTTCGAACTCGGCCTCCCGGGATATACCGGTACCTGATAGGTCCGTCACCAGCTGAGACTCGTCCGTGTCTAAGTCCGATATTCTCGCTCGCACGGATGGGTGTTGGACTTTAGTTGGCGCCTTCTGCCGAGTCCGTTTCTTCTCTTTCCGTCTCGTGTGCACTGCCTCTTCAGTAGAGGAGCAATGGGCTTCCCACAGCCCTCCAATCACAGGCCCCGGAGCGGGTCAGGTACTGCTGAGCCAGCAGCGCGCGAAATTTGAATTCCACGTGCTCTTGTTTGTAAACAAAGCCACGTGCTTTTTGACAGTTGTCATCTTTAACCACGTGGGCCTAGTAGGCTAACCTAAGTAAATGGTTATGCTTTATTGAGTTCGGGGGGAGTAGGGGCTTAAAGAGGTAGTCCTCTTTCCCCTATCTCCCTTACTAAAAATAAGGGACGGGTGAGTGAGAGATGTGCTCTCTCTCTCCAGAGGTTCACCGCCGTAGCGATGTCTCCTCTACACAAAGAATATTGCCCTGGTCAGGGCACGGCCGCCTCTTACGAGGCAAGCGAGGAAAACTTTATCTATCTATTAAATGTTTTCATTCCCCACCCTGAAGGATGGGGCGGGCTACCTAGAGGGTAACGCCCTCTCTCTGGCCAAAAGATGCGGGCGGGTTGGGGAGATATGACGGAAGAAAGAGGTGGGTAAAGGATGTGAATATACAGGAGATGGGAGAGGAATTGTGCCTATGCCTAAGTATTGAAGTTCGTTGAGTGAGTTTATTAGCACAGATGGTTAGAAGGTAGTATAAAATATATTACACAGATTTAGAAGTATGTAGTAGGATGATAGAATGGCTGTTGGACGAAGGAGGGGTTAGTGCTAGAGGTAAGGGAAAGGGCAAAGCTGTGAAAGATACAATAGAAGTTATGCAGGGAAGTGACTAAGTTGTGGAGGGGGTGTGTTGGTGTCGTATTGGAGGAGAAAAACCGGGTGGAGGAGGATAAAATCGGATTTGTGGACTCGGTGGAAGGAAAGGAGTAGCCGGCGGGGATGACGACGGGGTGTATGAGATCGGTTAGCAGGTTAGGCAGGAGAGCGAGATGGTTCAGTGTGATTATGACGGCCTTGAAGATGGATTCCGTTGTTGATGAAACGTTGGGCGATGTCCGGAGTCGGCAGATGAAGGCGAACGAGGTGGGTAGGTCCTGTAGCGTTGAAAATCCGAGTTGCTCTGCGAAATGGTGTTCCTGTCTGGCGTAGGACTTGAAGTATGGCGTCGTTGGATAAGAGTGGGTCCACTCCTCGGATGACGCAGGTGCAATCGGTGGATGGTGGCGGCATTATATCGGTGGTAGTGTCAGTTGCAGGCGCTGGTTCTTGACTTGATGAGGTAGGGGTGGGTGGCGTGGTGATAGTAGTGGTCATGATAGGGATAGAGTGGGTTGTTACCGTAGTCGTGAGCGAAGTTGTTAGGTAGATGTGAACTGGGGAGGTTGTGAGGGTGGTAGCAGTGGTGGTAGTTTTAGTGGTGTAAGGAAAGGACAAGGCTTGTGGCGGGGGTGTAAGGAGGTGGATCAGGAGAATAGTCCAGGAGTTGCTCTAAAATATTGCTGGGAGTGTCTTCCATGCGATGGAGGCGTTGGCAGATTTGTGCACCAGTGGCGAGAAGATGGTCACGTTCGGTGGATGTGTTGAAAAACGAAGGACGTCGGCTGATGGTACGGAACCTTCATTCAGCCTTGTTGCGCTGTATACTCCAGACTTCCGGAGTTCGGAGAGGATGGTTTCTTCAGTGATTGATTGTTGGACGTCCAAGACAACACAGGTGTACATGTTGGGAGGCCGACTTCCAACTTGGCGTCTGGACTATGTGCTTTGTTTGGTCGGCTGAGTGCGAAGATATAGTTGAGCCGACACCCGGCCGAAGCAAAAATAAGTGACGATGTGTGTGGGAAAACTTTGACTTGCACCTGTATTTATACCTATGTTGAGCGGGTGGGGGATGCATAGATCAGCGTGCAGTGCGCGCGCATTATAGCAGTTCGATAAGCAGTGGATAGAGGAGTTTCGCGCGCACATGTGATGTTTGCACACTCTGGCGGAAGAAGTTTAGTACGATAGTCGATGTGACGTATGGATAGGTGAAGGGATGGTGCGCGCGCACACATGCGATCGTTGTACACTCTGGCGGAATAAGTTTATTACAATAGTCGATCTGTATACATATCGATAGGTGAAGGGAAGGTGAGCGCGCACACATGTGATCGTTGTACACTCTGGCGGAAGAAGTTTAGTACTATAGTCGATGTGGGAATGTCTCGCGCTCCAGGACACTGCCCTTGAGGCAGTAGAGGTGGGATCCCTTGCTGACTCCGGGGGAAAACCAACCTTGGAGTGTAATCCGATTAAGAAAGAAAGAAAGAAAGAAAGAAAGAAAGAAAGAAAGAAAGAAAGAAAGAAAGAAAGGCAAAAAGAACTAATAAATATATAATTGCAGTGGAATTGTAGAAGTGTAATATACAAGAGACACGAATTAATCTTCGAGTTAATGAATTTCATCCGCAGATGATACTAATTCAAGAATCATGTTTAAACTCTCACATTTCCTTTCAACTTCCAGGATATCAAATTGAACGAGTCGGTGGACGTGGATATCGCGGTGTTGTTACGCTTATATACAGTGTGATTCAGCAGCCCCAGCCCACTAAGCAAATTATGCCCACAATTCTGAACCCTAGCGAAATGTTAGATCTCCCGTTTGCAAAACATGACACCTTGAAAACATGTAGCAATGTCCTTTTACCATGTAACTATGTTAATGTGTCTTGCCTCGTGACCGGGTGTAACGAAGAGGGGGATCAATGCATATACACTGACTGACAGAGCAATTGCAACACCAAGAAGGAGTGGTCAGAACTTTATGCCAATTGCAGGGTAGACTGACGTCACTGAGGTATGCTCATGATGTGAAATGCGCCGCTGTGCTGCGCACGTAGCGAACGATAAATGGAACACGGCGTTGGCGAATGGCCCACTTCGTACCGTGATTTCTCAGCCGACAGTCATTGTAGAACGTGTTGTCGTGTGCCACAGGACACGTGTATAGCTAAGAATGCCAGGCCGCCGTCAACGGAGGCATTTCCAGCAGACAGACGACTTTACGAGGGGTATGGTGATCGGGCTGAGAAGGGCAGGTTGGTCGCTTCGTCAAATCGCAGCCGATACCCATAGGGATGTGTCCACGGTGCAGCGCCTGTGGCGAAGATGGTTGGCGCAGGGACATGTGGCACGTGCGAGGGGTCCAGGCGCAGCCCGAATGACGTCAGCACGCGAGGATCGGCGCATCCGCCGCCAAGCGGTGGCAGCCCCGCACGCCACGTCAACCGCCATTCTTCAGCATGTGCAAGACACCCTGGCTGTTCCAATATCGACCAGAACAATTTCCCGTCGATTGGTTGAAGGAGGCCTGCACTCCCGGCGTCCGCTCAGAAGACTACCATTGACTCCACAGCATAGACGTGCACGCCTGGCATGGTGCCGGGCTAGAGCGACTTGGATGAGGGAATGGCGGAACGTCGTGTTCTCCGATGAGTCACGCGTCTGTTCTGTCAGTGATAGTCACCGCAGACGAGTGTGGCGTCGGCGTGGAGAAAGGTCAAATCCGGCAGTAACTGTGGAGCGCCCTACCGCTAGACAACGCGGCATCATGGTTTGGGGCGCTATTGCGTATGATTCCACGTCACCTCTAGTGCGTATTCAAGGCACGTTAAATGCCCACCGCTACGTGCAGCATGTGCTGCGGCCGGTGGCACTCCCGTACCTTCAGGGGCTGCCGAATGCTCTGTTTCAGCAGGATAATGCCCGCCCACGCACTGCTCGCATCTCCCAACAGGCTCTACGAGGTGTACAGATGCTTCCGTGGCCAGCGTACTCTCCGAATCTCTCACCAATCGAACACGCGTGGGATCTCATTGGACGCCGTTTGCAAACTCTGCCCCAGCCTCGTACGGACGACCAACTGTGGCAAATGGTTGACAGAGAATGGAGAACCATCCCTCAGGACACCATCCGCACTCTTATTGACTCTGTACCTCGACGTGTTTCTGCGTGCATCGCCGCTCGCGGTGGTCCTACATCCTACTGAGTCGATGCCGTGCGCAAGATACCCGTCTCCTTTAATCTCGAAAACCATAGATTAGGGAGAGGGTATTATTTATTGTAATCGTTTCATAATTTCATAATTTGTGATACATGTAGTATACAAAATTAGAAGGAGTAACTTAAATAACTATTGTTAATTGTTAATAATTGGTACATGCGATGAATGTTCATATAAAGCAGGTGCTTAGAGATTGAACAGAGAAAGGTTAATATAAACTGAATGTTGGAGTTACGTCCATATATAGCATTATGACAGAAAAAACCAAAACATCTATTTATAGTGATATCTTTTCAGATTATCAAAGATAATATTGCCTTTTCAGATTGTTAAGAAAAGAAAGAAAACGTAAATTACTACTCGACAATACATGAAACTAGTAAAACTACTGTAACGAGGTAGTTCCATGCTATCCCTTAAGCCTATGTGCCTAATGGCTCTAGACTTCAACGGAGTTATATTGTCTAGGTTACCTTAGGCACAATTCGGTTCCTGGCTGACATGTATCACATCCTTTCCTTCCTTCAGTTTCCTGCTCCACCTTCCCCTAATAATGTTAAATAATTTTGCAATTCTATCCGGATGCATCCATTCTCTGTTCAATAACTTTACAATTGTATACAACTGATTTTCGTTCTCAATTTTCTTTACATCCTCATCCTCTATGAATTTTTCTCGTATTTCCTTTGTCATAGGGCAATCTTTTGTAAGGTGTGCCCATCCCATCTCTTCAGAGCATATTAGACATTTATTTTCATCCCTGTTCCTTCTATATGCTTTATTTTTATGAATCCCCATTAACCACCATATTATACCCCTCATTCTCGTTTTTGTTATAAACTCTACATTTATTCTCATTCTCCCTTTTATATTACAAAATTCTTCTAATGACCTCTTACTTCTACATTGTGCATCAATGTCTTGTTTTTCAATATCCTTAATTCTTAGAACTATTTTTTTTTACAAATTTTCCACTTCTCTATACATTCTTTTTCGCAGTAATATTCCATTCCAATCGTTTCCAAAATATTCCGTACGCCATCCACCCAGTATCCTTGGTTCTGATGTTTCATTTGGTGTTGATATGCTATCTGTAAAATTTCACCCCTTTGTCGAAACTTCATTCTCAACCAATACTTTATTATCCTTTTAATAATGTCCACTCGCAGACTTATATCTTTGCATATCATTCTCACTCCACAATTAGCTGTACAGCTGGGTAGACCCATAATTATTTTCCCAAATCTACTCGTAATTGTATCAAGTGAATCAACCCTCCCTTCAACTCCCCAAATTTCCGCTCCGTACAACACTCTAGATTTAACTACTGCATTAAATCATTTTATACACTCTGTAGTCTGCGTTGGGCATCTTCTTCTCCAGTATGCTAATGACTGACAGTGCACTCATGCCTTTTAGCTTTGATCTTTTTATTTGCTCTGACCATTTTCCATTTCCACTTAAAATCATACCCAAGTATTCTACTTTCTTGACGACTTCTAACCTCGTCTCGCCCATCCACCATTTTTCATTCTTTGATAATTTATGTCCTTTTTTGCACACCATTACCTTGGTTTTCTGTACATTGATTTTTAAATTCCATTCTTGACAGTAATTTACAACCACATTTATACTACCCTGCATACTATTGGGTGTCAAAGTGAGCAGAAGGATGTCGTCAGCAAAAATGAGGCCCGGAATATCCCGGTTCTCAAGACTTGGGTAAACCCCTGCCTCGAAACCTTTCGATTGAAAGATATCACTTATAAAGTGTAGAAACAGTACTCTTGACAACTTACAACCCTGTTTTAGTCCTACATTAGAGAATATTTCTCCAAATACTACGCCCTCCTTAGTTTGGATTGCGCACCTTACTTCTGCATATATATTTTCAACCGCTGTTATAATCTTCTGGGACACCCCTATCCCTCTCCCTCTCATCTTGGCCACGACCGCCCCTCTGCTCACAGAATCAAATGCTTTCTCCAAATCAGTAGTAGTAATGTATACTTTTCCTCCTTTCTTTTTTACATACTTATCTATTATTGTTTTCACTACAAAAATATTATCTGTTTTCCTCATCCTTTCTCTAAAACCTGCTTGCAGCCTCTCCAGAATCAATTCCCCTTCTGCCCACTTCATTATCCTTTTTGCTAACACACCTGTATATATTTTACTTAATGTATCTAGCAACGTCATACCCCTGTAGTTGTTAGGGTTATTTTTATCTCTCTTCTTCTTATAGATTGGGCAGATCACTCCCTCTTGCCAAGATTTTGGGAACTCTCCTCCTTCGAATATTCTGTTAAATAGTTTCGCCATACTTTCCAGGATATCCTTATTCTGCGCCAGCTGCTTCCAAAATTCATTACTGGTACCCGAAATCGCTCCTGATTTGCCTTTCCTGGCTTTCCCTAGCAACTCCCTTATTTCTTCTTTCGATATTTCCTTGTCTAATGCCGGCACAGTACACCCTAGCCCTACCGATATACTGGTATCGCTTAATCTCGGTCTCCACATATCTTCAGCCTCTAATAGTTTCTTATAGTGCTCTACCCAGATAGCCTGACTTATTGCCGTCTGCCGCGGCAGCTTCCGCATTCCACAAATCCCCTCAATTTGACTCCATACTTTTCTACTATCATTCTGTTTTGCATTGCTATTTAATTCGACAACTCTCTGCTCCTGCCATTCGGACTTAGTTACATACAGTAATTCCCTATATTCTCTTCTCAAGTTACAGAATCCCATCCTATAGTTTTCTCCCCCATGCTTTCGAAACTCCTTCAATGCTTTCATCACTTCATACTTTTATGCCTGCATTAGTCATTGTACCAGCCTTTTCCTATTATATTCTGCCCCTCCTTTATCCTCATCTTCTCCCCTGCCATCTTTACAGAATTTTCAATTATTTTAACTGCTGTACTCGTTTGGTTAATCTCGATCATTGAATCTATTCCAGCTTTCACTATCTGTCCTATTTCTCCATCATAATAATTCATAAACTCGTTTTTAGCTCCTCTCTCCACCTATATTTAGTGACTATCGTTTCTTTGTATTTTATCATATTACTTGTTTGTGTCTTTCCCTCTCTTACTTTTACTCTGACAATAATTGGAAGATGATGTGACTCACCCCATTCCTTAACCTCTATACTTTTAATCACAGGCAACGCATTCCTGGAGCATAACGCCAAGTCTATGCTACTACCCCCTGTTTCCATTATGTATGTCAGGTTCCCTAATTCGTCGCCATGCCACCAACCATTCAAAATATATAGTTCTATCGTACCACATAGCTCTAGAAACTTTTCTCCATTTTTATTTCAACCCTTATCCTGGCTCACTCTCTTTTTTACATAAACTGCTTCTGTCTCCTTGTCGTACACCGGCTTCTGGTCTGCAACCCTCGCATTGAAATCTCCCATTATTAGAATGCCTGCATCCTCAAAAATATTTTGCACTCTATTGATTTCTAGTGCCAACTCTACAAAGAAGATCCTTTTCGCAAATGGCGAGGTTTCAGGAGGGTTGTAGACAAAACCAATGCATAAGTCTGACTCATTCTCATCATACATCTTTATTCTGACCCACATCATTTCCTCCATTTCTGATTCTATCTGAATTATTCTAGCTTGCAAATCCTCCTTAACCATCACCATTATCCCGCCCGGGTATCTGCCCCTTTCGGTTCGTCTCTCTTTTGACTTATGGTAGACTGTGAACTCTCCTATTTCTATAATAGTTTTCGGTGGAATCCAGGTTTCCACACATGCGAGAATATGCAAGCCATGTAATAATTCTTTAAAGGCTTCATTCTGTAACTTACTCCTAAGGCCTTCAATATTGATACACCCTACTCTTATCTCTAGTTATGTCTTTCTCCCCTGTCCCCCACTCTAGCTGATCTTCTTGGACCTCGTAATCCTTGTTACACCTAGATCTTCAGAGTTACCATCTAGAGTGTTAACACCTTCTCTATCAAGGCCACCCTCATTTACATTACCTTTTCTGAGCAAGAAGTCCTTGATACTCACACGTCTGCGTTTCGGTATTGCTTCTTTCATTGAGTCCGCACTCAGCTGCCGCTGAAGGTCGCCTGGACTGCTTTCGCTATTCGTTGTATCAGCATCTGTGATTTCCTCTCTCTGTCCTTGTCGTTTCGCTAGCTGGTTGTCACTCACTGCTCCGCATTCTGCTGGTCTCGACTGCCTCGTACGTTCACCTTCTTCCTCGGCCAATGTACTCGCTGTATTGTACATATAACAGAGAAACTAAGGGCAACATTTCTAAATACTAACCAACAAAAAATGTGTAGAAAAAAAGATGAGCAGAAAATTATTGTATGGGTAGCGAAGCAGTGGAGAAACGACAGCGACCTGAATAAGTTCTTATGTGCAGTGAAAAAGCAATGTCTGAGAGAAATACGAGTTAGTATATGATGTCATAACTTAGAATGTAAATAGTGGAGTAGCCAGCATAAATAGGCCAGTAGGAGATTGGCACTCAGCACTTTAAATGTTAAGATAACATCAGCTTGTAGTAATAATTTCATTAGACATGCTGACAGGGTAGGATGCAGAAGTAGGTTTACATGGTTGCGCCAGCTTGCTCTTTTATTATCTTTTGTCTTATCTTGTCGCTATCACTTATTCTGATTGTTATGTAGCCTCAGAAATTTACGAGCATTATAACCTTATTATTATTTGCAGGAAGCTAGCAGCATGATACTTAGTTGTATACATTTGGGCATGTGCGTTTTTCTCACTATTCACGCATAGTAGGAGATGGTAAGGTGTGATGGGCAAGGGAGAACAGGACATAACCGTAAGAGAACCGGGTGAGACGGCCCCACCCCAAATATGTAAAAGAAGGGAGAAATATGAGAGGCGGGATGTGGAAGGAGAGCGGCTCGAGCTTCACGTGGCCGACCGCAATGGTATGGTGAGAGAAACGCACTGTAATCTGGTAAGGTTGTTGGGGTCTTCCTTAGGGCCTCACGGATAAGGCCAGTCGTGTCACCATCGGGAGGACGGCTTCTTCTCACTAGGGGTGATGACACGACCGGACAGTAGCAGTAGATTGTCATTAATATTATTTCTTGCTTTTATTTTATTATCCCTTATTGTTCATTTATATTGTTTCTTAATATTAAGTGTAGACGATGGACGTGATATGCAGGGACTGAGGATGAATGCTGTAGTGACCCTCCCTTGGGAGAGTCACGTTTCCGGGGTATCCAATGAATCTCATGGCATGCCCAGGAATTTTGTATTTCTCTTCTTTTGTTGTTGTCCTTGTGAACATGTATCGGGGCTAATTCTCCTGTCATGTTCAATAAATACTAATACTGTATTAATAGTATAATAGTGCCACTTTCTTGTAATATAACAGTGCGTGTGAACGGAACAAATTTCACATGTAAAGCATTTAATTTCTTCTACGAAATTTAAGTAATTGCCATTCATAATATCATAGCAGTGTTGAGTAAACTGGGGAAATACATGCAAAGCAATCGTAAATCAGTAGAACTCTACAAATTGTTGTGTTACCTTCTTCGAAAATTAAAGGCATAAGTAAACTATATGTTTCGTGTAAACAATATCATAATCTGTGCCAAATGTAACGTATGTTGAGAAGAATGCGGGTTCGATTCTATCGACATTCGGCCGCATGAAAGTTAATTTCTTTATTTTCTCAAGTGACCAGTTTATTTGCCTTAAAGAAATATTTGTCTTATATTTCACTGACATTCGACACGGCATCTTTGCATTCATTTTCTTATCCTTTCATGGGAATGATTATAGTTGGTTCAGAAATTACACCTCAGACTAATACGTCCATTGTATCCAAAGGCTTAAATGTGTGTGTTCGCGCTATACTTCCTTGTGAGTGATCTCGGCGAACAAAACTCCTTGACCTTCAAGTTTTCCATGAACTTCATGAATTTCTAGAAATTCAAGAACTTCTAGAGCTTCCCTCGTTGGAGTATACATGGTCCCATGGCCGAGAGCTGATGTATGGCGAGGACGTGAGGAGTAGCACAGCAACGCGGGACATCATCAACCGCAGGTCGGAGAAAATCACGCCCATTCCATCTTCTACTGTACTGAGGTGATATGAATTTGACTTTTCATAATAAAACAAATAATTAAATAATTTAGAACTTCATTCAAAGCAAATCCTCTCACTCTTAGTACACACTCCAATTTAATGTGCCGTACGCACCCTGCGTACCATCTCATGTTCTTCAAGCTTAAACTACGGGCATATCATGTTACAGGCCTAAACGTACTGTAATCTCTGCTGTCATTCGGCATGTTTTCGACAGAAGAATACGTGGACATATTCCTCATTTATGAGGGAGCATGACAAAACGCGTGCGAGTAACTACGTCTGTACCAGGGATGGTGTCCCAACAGGCGACACCCGGCTGCTACGACATTCCGCAGTGTTGAACGTCGCCTAATTACAACAGGCGTGAAGCTCCATGGGCGGGACTTCGAAGCTCGAATGGAGTTCTGTCTTTGGCTATTAGGCAGGCTGAACAATGGTGCAGCATTCGTATCGCATATCTTGTTCTCGGACGAATCGCGCTTCCACAAAAATGGGAACGTCAATAGCCACAAGATGCACTATTGGAGTCCGATTAATCCTCACTGGGTGCGACAGGCGGCCTCTCAAGTACGATGGAGAGTGAATGTTTGATGTGGAATCTTGGGAGATCGCCTGACTGGACCTTATTTCTTTGAGGGCCATTGGACGGACCCACGCTACCTGCACTTTCTGCGTCAGGAACTCCCACTGCTGCTGGAGGACGTGCCTTTGCACGATCGTTTCACGATGTGGTTGCAATAGGATGGAGCTCCACCACATTCGACTTTGCCAGTTCATAACCATCTGAACGAGGAACTGCCAGGGAAATGGATAGGCGGAGGAGGTCCTGTTCCTTGACCTGCCAGATCATCGGGTTTAACGCATTTAGACTTTTCCTTATGGGGACATTTGAAGAACGTCGTTCACACTCAAGCGCCGGAAAACGGGGACAAGCTCCGGCAACTTAGCACGGACGCCGGCAGAGCAATTACACCTGGAGCGCTTCAGCGCGAAAGACGATCTATAGGACACCGGACCCGAATGTGCATAAACCAAAACGGTCATCACATTGAGCATTTGCTGCGATAAAACATTGTCAGGGCAATTGTTTTCCTATTACTTCCAGTCTGTATGTGTCCGGCTTGCTAATTAATCGGCACTTCATAGGGCCACAAACACATTTCTTCACACACAATTTGCATGAAAGCAGGTACTGAACTTACATAGCGTGCGGCACGTATTAAACAAACTTCTCAAACATTTGTAATCTTCACCCCGGTGTCGAACCTCCCACCTGACATGCAAGCCCGCTCCGCCACGCCTTTACCAACTACACTACGGTTCCGTACGCCACGCTGGGCAGCTTATCGCAAGTATTAGGTTTACAGCGGTCACAACATCAATTTAGTGTTTCGTCGGCGTGTCAGGTTCATATGATCTGGAAGGCACACGCTTGTTTTCCGGTGATTAATTCGAGTATAACATTACGGTGTCCTATCATGGTGAGGCGGTAAATACCAAGATATCCGGTTGGGTTGTCTGAGCATACCGGCAGGGCAGATGTTTTCAGGATGGAATTAATATTGTGGGTTGCATAAAAATACATTGGAAGGGTCGGCTGAATCATGCTGTATACTATTCTACAGTACCAAATAGTAGAAATAATTGAAAACATTAATAAAAGTTATTCACTGGCAATTAAAATTGGTAATATATTAATAAATAAAAATCAATCAACATATATTGTCCTCCAGGGATTCAAGATAATTCCACACAATGGCATATTTTTGAACAGTTTTCAGATTCATACGGTATTTTAATAGCGGGAGAACTAAATGCACATCATACTTTTTGGGGCTGTTAACACATCTCAGCTAAATGAAGGAACATTCTAAATGCATCTCTGATAAACCGTTTTTTATATTTAATGATCGTTCTCCCACAAGAATTTCCTATCTCGGACAAGCGGATAGCGCGTTTGATCTCACAATGTTTTCAAATAATCTAGTTCACAAAACGAGTCTGCAAACTTTGCGGGATACGCATTTAAGCGTTCATTTTCCGATAACTTTTGAAATAGGAATTTCGAATCAATACACTGCAATAGCAAATAAAGAATACCAAAGGTTAATACGAAATTTAAATGATTTCGGCTATAACTCATTTCCAGAATAAATTGCAGACAATGTTAAATACGCCGATACAAGCGCTATTGGGTGCAATTCATTAGTTACAAGCTTTACGGAATATTTAAGCATATTTCATCTCACCACACATATTACATTTTCATCAAATTTAGACCCATAAGAATCAAATGGTGGAATAAACACTGTTTCGCAATGATAACACGACTGAAAAGTCTTCTAAAAACGTTAACCAACAATTTAACTTTTAATAATAATTAAAAGTATAAAAATATACTAGCCACATGACCGTTTTAACAACAGACGAAGAGAGGCATGGAAATTATGTTAATAATTTAAATAGAAACACTGATGCACGGGATATTTGGAAAGGCATCAGGGCTCTAGGTACAACAAAACGTCACCAAAATGATGAAAGTCTTAACAAATGTTATCGCGATTTAACCCGAGGCTTTGTCATTCAGAATTTCAAATACGAATTAATAATCCACTAATTTTTTGTACATTTCTTACAACCCATAAATTTTATGGAATTCAATAGCATTATAAAGTACAAGGAATCAACTGCTCCTGGGCCAGACACTAGATCCCGGATTATATGTAACATAAAAGTGAGGAATATGTACAGTACCTTACCCTGTTCTCTAAGTTTCGGCCTAGCTCAGCGGAGAATTGCGTAGAGCGTTTGATTGAAAAGTGGGTCTCAAAATCTACCTAAAACTAATTTAAAACAATGGGACAGGATTTAGAATAACTATTTCGTTAATGAAAATTCCTGAAATAAATTGAGGAACCAATTTATTATTGAAAACGAAAGAGAAAATATGATAACTTTTCAAGATAAGAATGTATAACAATATCAAATGTAGAAAATTATACAAGAAAATTCGACGTCACAAGTGTGCGTCGAACCCAAATTTACGGTGGTATTAATTTATTTTTGCGGGGTGTACAGATGAGTTAAATCTACGGGTGGCACGAATCCTCAAAGTAACTGTATACTGCAACTGAGATACAATTATAGACTCGCACATCTCTCCCCAGCTTAACAAATCCAATCCAGTAGGTAAACATATATAAAAAGACTGTCTTGGGACTAATACATAACCCCCAAAAGAGCACAGAATTTAATATCACGGGATCCGCCCAGATAATTGGAGAGGATTGAACCTTGCAACCACAAATCCGCCTTGTGCTGTAATCCCATTATACAACGCTGCACACAAATAAAAAAGAACAAAATGAAATGCACACACAAACAAAACAATACACAATGAAACTCATCCTGAAGAGAAAAGAAACACGTAAATACTCTTGATGTCGTCGTCTGATATCCCAGTCGCGAACTGTGACCTAGGCGAGGTCGTTTAGCTAATCTACTACTTATGAATTAATCCTGTAACGAGAAGAGCCTATTACGGTCATGGAACCAGTCACAACAATCCCATTAGGCAGATAACGTTTAGCGAACCGCACTAAAAATGACGAACTTGTTATAGTTCAGCTATCCTCGACTCACAGTACATGCTCGGGCGAGCTAATTTACATCCTATTAACAACTCTACTATCACTTTGTTTAAGGCACTGCAACTTAGAAAAGTTGTCCGGAGGTTTCACGCGAGCGAAACGCACTTGGCACTGGTCTGTCAATTACAAGCGCGGAGCTCCTCTGCTAGCTCTCCTTTATAGAAAAGGTCTGTTTCCTTTACGGGTGGTACATCCCCGTTCTCTTTAGAGACTGTGTACTAGCCGTTTGCCATCAACGGTCGTTTGAATTTGAGTGTAGAAACGTTAACGTTGCTTTCTTCGCACTGCAATGGTGCAAGAAGCCTTCCATAAATTAAATCAAGATGTTTTAGGGTGCAATGAATGGTATAACTGGCGCTCGTGTAGAAAAAGCTTGGTCTATTTACTTGCGGTCAGGCCTGAAGTGCTAACATTTTTCTACGCATAGTTGGCACAATTCGCTCCACGTGACATATTCAAATCTCTCTGTCACCCTCGCGCGATCTCTTTTCTCTCTCTCTCTCTCTCCCTCGCTGGATAACGCTATCTCCGGGGTCTTTACCAGTAGGTTTGAAATAAAGCTTTTTTTCCCGTCCGGGATCTTCACAACTAATCGTACGGACTGGAACTTGTGCTATGAGGTCACCTCCTCCTAAAGCACGGAGTTCGGGCTAAGCATGGTGCTATATTTGAATATATTGGTTACATAAAATGATGCTAATTGTACCGAGAACAGGTGATACGGTTCAGGACATAAATATGTAGCTAAAATTGACACAATATGTACTTAAATATGTAATAAATTTAAAATATGTAACGTAATATCTAAGCTTTATTTGATGTATTCTTTTACATAGAAAAGAGAAGATAACCACGTTCCCAGTAGCGTGCATTGTGGGTATGCAGGCTAAGCCGGGCTTACCCCTTGGATATGAGATACAAAGTAAACAAACTAATACAACTGTAAGTTCAACAATTAAGTTTATCTTGTCAGTTGCCAATATTTTTTGTAATTACTCAGTTGCTGCAGTATGGTTTTCTGCAGTACGTAGCAGTTAAATTCTGCAGTGCGAATTTCTGCAGTAGCGAGGGTACGCGACACACCTACCGCTTGGCTCGCCCAGCGTTTAGTTCAAGGTGACGCATGCGTAGTAACCGCGCCAGCATGCGAGCTTGGTAAGTCGACAACTGAACGCTGCCCGGCTCGAGCGCATGGTGCATCAGTGTCTTATTTACTGTGATTTAGATATTGCAGAAACAGCTCTTGCGAGTGACAACTGACAGTACGGAAGAACATAAAAGTACGAATATCCAGTACCTTTTAGAATTGAACATTAGATTTTTCTTAAATGTAACAGTGTGAGAAAAATGTGCCTACTAGTATGTACCAGTGTTAAAGTGGACCATGTGACGTTTTTGTAGGAGCGTACATTCTAACTATTTTCATAATAATAACATGAAACGTGGACAGTGCTTATAATTAGCCTGTGTCGTGAGTGCGTACATGTGTATTTATGTAGAAGTATTAAGTGAAATATAATTTCTTCTTACTTTCAACTACGGTATCGTAATATGTGCGATGGCTGACTCAGCCTGTGTGATTGAACATCTGTTGGAAAAATAGTTTTGTTCTAGGAGCTTATGTGAGAAAGTAGAAATTGTTCAATATGGAAAACCTTCTCCAGGTATGTCCAGCCTTAAAAACGCATAAAAACAAAAATCAAGAGTACGTTCGTCGTTTCCAAACTTCACAGTATAGTAAAACAGAATGGATTGCTGGAAGTTCGAAATTTAATAAACTGTTTCTCTGGCCATGTTTACTCTTTGCAAGAGACGAAACTGTGTGGTCCCACACTGGTTATGATAACCTGAGTAACTTGCACAGTGCCATTCAAAAGCATGAGAGATCGTAGTCGCACATTTCTTCACTGTTACAGCTGAGAACGTTTGTAAAAGCTAGAAATGATATTAAGCTTGATGCTCAATTGCCTGCAAGCACTGTACAATATAATGAAACCGTCCGGAGAAACAGAGAGGTGCTCAAACGATTGATTGATGCTGTGGTTTTTCAGCTATTCACGAATTACCATTGCGAGGACATTCTGAGGGTGAAGATTCTTTGAACAGGGGTGCTTATTTGGGTGCATTGAACTTAACTCGCCACTTACGATGTGACGTTAAGTACACACCTAAAAGCATCGACCGTGTTTCGCGGAACTTCAAACCGGATAGAACATGATTTAATAAGGGCTGTCAGTGATGTAGTTTTGGAAAAAGTGAAGTCAGAAATAAAACACACTATTTTTGTTGCCCTTCTTCTTGACGAGACTCCAGACATTATGAATTTGTCTCAACTATCAACCACTCTGAGATACGTTGATTCTGAAAGTGGTAAAGTTCACGAAAGGCAAATTTATTTCATTGATGTTAGCGCAGATCGAACAGCCAGTGGTTTGCTTGAACATCTGAAAAACATTGTTACTGAGTTTGACTTAAACTAAAGGTTGGTTGCACAAACATTCGACGGAGCAGGTGTGATGACTTGCCACACAAGTGGATTAAGAACCAAAGTACACGAACTCTTTCCGAAGTCCATAATTATCCAAGCTTAATCTGATTTTGTCACCGTCAATTTCCTGTGTCAAGGAATGTAAAATATTGTTCAGACCTTAACGGAATTAGGAACATTTTTCCATAAGTCCTCTAAACGATCTCATGAACTGAAAGAATTTACAGCAAAGAGGATGCCTAAAAATACTCCAACACGGTGGAGTTTTTCATCTCGTCTTGTTCACATAGTGAAAGGACATTGCACTTCACTCCTTGAATTCCTTCAGAGTGTTTTATATGAAAGCTCAAACTGGGGCAGTATACAGTAGAAACAGCACAAGGTCTCATGAAATTTCTAACTAGCATTGAAACTTCCTTTTTGTTACTGATTTTTAGCAATATTTTAACCTTCACTTATATCCTTTTCAAAGTCCTTCAATCCAAGCGTTTAGACGTCCTATATTGCTCCCAGAATGTTCAGGATATCAAAAGAGAGATACTAAACCTCGGGAATAAGTGCGACGTAACTTGGGCCGAGACTCTGGTCTATCATGGTGTCGAAGACTCTCCACCAACTAAACGACAATGTCCGGAAGAAGATCAGATAATTCCAAGGAAATTCCTATACCACTCTATTTTTACAATATTATTGTACAATTAGACGAATGATTTGGGTCATTAAACCAATAACAGTTTACATCCTTGTTGTATCCTCTGAAGTATGAAACGTACTAAGGTAATCTTCCTCATTCTGCCTTTGAAAATCTTTAACTGTCCTATAAAAACTTGTTTGATTTTATCCGGTTGAACAATGAATTTTTTCATGCTGTATTAGTTTGACGAATTTGATGGTCAACACCCTCATCAGTTAGTGTGTTCCCTGAAAAGCAAACAATTAAATATAGCACTTCCTGAAGTGTACAAGTTGGGTTTAATTTTAGTAACCGTTGCAAGCACAACAGCGTTAGTTGAAAGATCGTTTTTAGCTCTCAAAAGGATTAAGACTTATCATAGGTCAACACAGAATCAAGAGCGAATTTCAGACTTGGCAGTTCCGTCCATAGAAAAGGAAGTTCTTCACCGATTGAAAAGCACAGACACATTTTATGATAATGTCATCACAACATTCACAAAACGAGAGAGACGACTAGATTTCACCTTCAAGTAGACTCAAAATAACAAAAAAACTTGCGGAGGAACTTAATGCATAGTTTTGTTAGTAGTGGAGCATACAGTGGACAGTATAAGAACTTCTGACAAAAATGTAGCAAGTAAGTTACTATTAATTTTGAGATAGGCCTATCTGTACAATGTAATATGAATGATGCTGTTGCATCAGTGTCAGAGGTACTTCAAGACGGCTTCCAGGCTGAAGGGTGAAAAGTGTAACAGGTCAGAGAGTTTTCTGATACATACATACCGGTAAGAGATCAAGGAGATTTTTAACATAATAGTGACCTGTAACTCATGAAATATAAGTGATTTCTACTAATCTATGCACTTTGATGTAGGAAACTGAATAAAATAACAATTATCAGAAAAAACGCAACAATGACACGCTTGTTTTCGTTTTTTACGGATTATGCACTGTCGTTGGAAATAAATAAGCTATTCCCATACATCTCACTAAGTTAATTGTAGCTTTAAAATATATATCGATTTTTTAAATCTACAGATTTGATGTCACTAGTTATTTAGTGTTTCCTGAAAAGCTAATGATTTGACATGATACCGTACGCTCTGGTTAGAAATCTTTCAATTGTCATGAGATTACACTTGAGTCTATATGGTTACAGTTTGATTACATTCTTTTATACACTGACTGACAGAGCAAATGCAACACCAAGAAGGAGTGGTCAGAACTTTATGCCAATTGCAGGGTAGACTGACGTCACTGAGGTATGCTCATGATGTGAAATGCGCCGCTGTGCTGCGCACGTAGCGAACGATAAATGGGACACGGCGTTGGCGAATGGCCCACTTCGTTCCGTGATTTCTCAGCCGACAGTCATTGTAGAACGTGTTGTCGTGTGCCACAGGACACGTGTATAGCTAAGAATGCCAGGCCGCCGTCAACGGAGGCATTTCCAGCAGACAGACGACTTTACGAGGGGTATGGTGATCGGGCTGAGAAGGGCAGATTAGTCGCTTCGTCAAATCGCAGCCGATACCAATAGGGATGTGTCCACGGTGCAGCGCCTGTGGCGAAGATGGTTGGCGCAGGGACATGTGGCACGTGCGAGGGGTCCAGGCGCAGCCCGAGTGACATCAGCACGCGAGGATCGGCGCATCCGCCGCCAAGCGGTGGCAGCCCCGCACGCCACGTCAACCGCCATTCTTCAGCATGTGCGAGACACCCTGGCTGTTCCAATATCGACCAGAACAATTTCCCGTCGATTGGTTGAAGGAGGCCTGCACTCCCGGCCGGCGTCCGCTCAGAAGACTACCATTGACTCCACAGCATAGACGTGCACGCCTGGCATGGTGCCGGGCTAGAGCGACTTGGATGAGGGAATGGCGGAACGTCGTGTTCTCCGATGAGTCACGCTTCTGTTCTGTCAGTGATAATCACCGCAGACGAGTGTGGCGTCGGCGTGGAGAAAGGTCAAATCCGGCAGTAACTGTGGAGCGCCCTACCGCTAGACAACGCGGTATCATGGTTTGGGGCGCTATTGCGTATGATTCCACGTCACCTCTAGTGCGTATTCAAGGCACGTTAAATGCCCACCGCTACGTGCAGTATGTGCTGCGGCCGGTGGCACTCCCGTACCTTCAGGGGCTGCCCAATGCTCTGTTTCGGCAGGATAATGCCCGCCCACACACTGCTCGCATCTCCCAACAGGCTCTACGAGGTGTACGGATGCTTCCGTGGCCAGCGTACTCTCCGGATCTCTCACCAATCGAACACGTGTGGGATCTCATTGGACGCCGTTTGCAAACTCTGCCCCAGCCTCGTACGGACTACCAACTGTGGCAAATGGTTGACAGAGAATGGAGAACCATCCCTCAGGACACCATCCGCACTCTTATTGACTCTGTACCTCGACGTGTTTCTGCGTGCATCGCCGCTCACGGTGGTCCTACATCCTAGTGAGTCGATGCCGTGCGCATTGTGTAACCTGCATATCGGTTTGAAATAAACATCAATTATTCGTCCATGCCGTCTGTGTTTTTTCCCCAACTTTCATCCCTTTCGAACCACTCCTCCATGGTGTTGCATTTGCTTTGTCAGTCAGTGTATGACGTACGTTAAATTGTACTTCCTACGTTCGGTATTTAGTACGTCCTATTTTGGACAGCATACCCACTTTTCAAAACCACCGCACGCCACTGCACGTTACCCATCTGGTGATCACAGGCTGTGGAGGTAAAGGCACATTTGGTACAAATTTCTTGTAGCACAGCGCGCTATAACGGGGTTTGTCAAAAAAATTTCTTGTTGCTAATACTAAACCATTCACTTCAGGTAATTCTTTTCTCTTGGTCTTAGCTACTCGATGTAATCCATGTGACAAACATGTGAAGTGGACCGCATTGGGGCGAAACACAGACAAGGCAACTGCAGCTTTTAGAATATAGGATCCAGCATCTGAGTAGAGTACCAACGTGTTTTTCATTAATCCCTAACTCTTTAAGTCTGTTGTTGGTGAATCGTGAGACTGTAGCATGATTTGTCTGTTCCAGTGGTTTGCTGTAAATTATATGACTTACATGGAGCCTCCGGATCCAATTTACTTACTAGGACATTTGCAACAAAACGACCCAAGTCATCGGTCGACCCCTCGACGGCAATCGTATGTATGAATCGCCTAGTTCAGCTCTAATCGTTCCCATCGTGTCAACGTAGCAGGAGTTAAGTAGTTCTTCCGGCGGTTCATACATCCGGAATATGGAAGTTGCAATATTTGCGTAGGAATCCTTGAAACTTCGGCACTCAAAGTTTACACCACGGCATGCTGGCAACGACCATTATCATACGCAAATCTTTATTACATTCACTGACAGAAGACGCAGAAGGTGCCAACTTGTTCCTTCAACGGAGCACATTTTTTAAAAAAATTCTTACATTAAGATCAGTTTTTAAATGCTTTTTTAACTGTGACTTCATGGAGCACCCAATACGTTTGTCACACACTATGCATAGCACGGTTTTACCGTCACTTGTAAAGGCTTCATCACTCGAGATCAACTTTTACGCTAGTTTGGATGTGACTGGTGCCATAGCGATTCACTAATTGTGACTCAAAATATGGTTCGAGCAGATGATTTCTTTCAGGGTTGATTTTTCCAAATGGTCATCCCATTCGCAGGGTCACTTTCACTTTGTGTCCTTCTCCGTGATAGCAGCGATATGTCAATCACCCACTCGTCACACTGTACCGTTACTTCATAAACATAACTAAGGGATGTGATTCTTTGACAGAATAATTCACTTTAAATTATTAAATTATTTTAGGATGTTAGAAACGTGCAGGCTTTTTAAACTATTTTCAAATGCTTTAAACTGATGTATAATTTCGTGAAAAAAGAATTGTGTTTTTCAAATGCGTAATATCCTTCAAAATATTTAAAATATGTAATATTCACCAAAATATTTATTATGTATCGAAATATGTAGAAGTATATAACTTAGCTTTAAACTCAAGGAATAATGGTTGTTTTAGTGTGATTCGCCGACATTTTAGCTTCTCTTGTAGCTACATATATGGGAAGAGAATATGTAATTACATATAATCTGGGCTCTATTTATAACTTATAACATGATTAAAAGTCGTCCTTATAAAGCTCAGAAACAAATGATATATTGCGAAATCAAATTCCTTCCAAAGAGTGGAATAACTTTAAAGTTCCCCCTATATGTATAAAGAGAACATCTGAAGCACAGTTTCAAGTATTGCGGGGAACGCATCTAGGATCTTGTTTAGAATTTTTTTGGAATACTACTAAACAAATTAATGTGGTGTCTAAGGTACTATAACTTGCTACCACGATATCAATTTGCGTTTATCAAATGACTCCGTTAATTTGTTTGTAACGGATATGATGTTAGCAAAATTGTGAAGACAGGAATCAAGAGCAACTTTTATCGACAAACTTTTCAACATTTTTGTAACGCTATTCTTTTGTCGGTAATCACCCAGAACAAATCGAGCTGCTTTTCTTTGGATTTTTTACAGTTCTCGAATCGAGTAATCCTCGTGAGGGATACACTGGAACCATACTCTAGTTGGGGTCTTACCAGAGACTTATATGCCCTCTCCTTTACATCCTTACTACAACCCCTAAACACCCTCATGTCCATGTGCAGAGATCTGTACCTTTTATTTACAATCCCATTTATGTGATGACCCCAATGAAGATGAAGAATTTTCCTTATATTAACACCTAAGTACTTACAATTATAGCCGAAAGGAACTTTCACCCCATCAACGCAGTAATTAAAACTGAGAGGACTTTTCCTATTTGTTAAACACACAACCTGACATTTAACCCCGTTTATCAACACACAATTGCGTGCTGTCCACCTCACAACATTATTGATGTCACGTTGCAGTTGCTCACATTCTTGTAACTTATTTATTACTCTATACAGAATAACATCGTCCGCAAAAATCCTTATCTGTGACACCACTTGTTTACTCATATCATTTGTATATATAAGAAAATATAAAGGTCCAATAACACTGCCTTGAGGAATTCCAATCTTAATTATTACAAAGTCAGATAAAGGTTCGCCTACTCTAATACTCTGAGATCTATTTTCTAGAAATATAGCAACCCATTCAGTCACTCTTTTGTCTAGTCCAATTGCACTCATTTTTGCCAGTAGTCTCCCATGATCCACCCTATCAAATGCTTTAGACAGGTCAATCGCGATACAGTCCATTTGACCTCCAGAATCCAAGATATCTGCTATATCTTGCTGGAATCCTACAAGTTGAGCTTCAGTGGAATAACCTTTCCTAAAACCTAATTGCCTTCTATCGAACCAGTTATTAATTTCGCAAGCATGTCCAATATAATCAGAAAGAATGCCTTTCCAACGCATGTCAAACCTACTGGCCTGTAATTTTCAGCGTTATGTCGATCACCCTTTCCTTTATACACAGGGGCTACTATAGCAACTCCCCATTCATCTGGTATAGCTCCTTCAACCAAACAATAATCAAATAAGTACTTCAGATATGGTACTATATCCCAACCCATTGTATTTAGTATATCGCCAGAAATCTTATCAATTCCAGCCGCTTTTCTAGTTTTTAACTTCTGTATCTTATTGTAAATGTCATTTTTATCATATGTAAATTTTAATATTTCTTTAGCATTAGTCTCCTCCTCTATCTGTACATTATCCTTGTAACCAATAATCCTTACTACTGCTGACTGAATACTTCTGCCTTTTGAAGATCCTCACATACACACTCCCCTTGTTCATTAATTATTCCTGGAACGTCCTTCTTGGAATCTGTTTCTGCCTTAAAATACCTATACATACAAGCAAGGGAAAGGCATTGTAAAAATTGGTGGTAAAAGACTTGAAATTGTTGACAGTTTTAAATAGCTAGGAAGTGAATTAAAACAGAATACACGGCTGGACATGGAGATCAGCAAGATTGTGCAACAGGGCAATGCATTCTACCAGAATATAAGAAACCGTACTGGAATAAGGAGACACCAAGGAAGTGTAGAAAGATAATGTACAAAATGTACCTGGACAATGACAAGTAGAGAGGAGAGTAGAATTCTAGCCAGTAAAATAAAATACCCACGAAGTATGATGGGAAAGACAGATTGAGGAATGAAGATGTGAGGAAGGACGTTGGAGTCGAAAGCCTGGATGAGAGAGATGATAGGAGTAAATTAAGATGGTCTGAACGTGTACAAAGGATGGAGAAGGAAAGAGAGAATACAAAAAAACATGATGGAGATGAAGCTCGAAGGTGAGGTAGACCTAGAACAACATGAATCGATCCAATAAGGAGTAGTGCAAGAAGAACAAGAAATCTGGACTGGGATAAAATTATGAAAGAGGAATAGTGGAAGATGAGAGAAAGGTGGAGAAGTGGCATAAATGCCCAGACCCGACAGGAACTGGATAAGAGGAAAGGAGAATTATGACTAAACTTATCGCAAAAACAAAGAAGGGAAATATATGGCGCAAAGTATCCCCAGTTCACTAATAGCAAATACAGTATAGACAATACAGGACACTTCTATATTTAACCATTTTTTAAACGGGAGGCAATTTGCAAGTGGTGCTCGTAAAGGCGTGACCTGGAAACTCGCACTGAATTCAAATATCAATGTAAATTCAGATACGGAAATGGACAAATAAATTACGTCTGGAATGAAAGTGTTGTTAAGATATTAAATTCAAAGTTGCGGAAGCAATTCTGGATAAATGAAAGAAGGATTACTTATCAGATTATTATTTAGACATATGTTCTAGACATGAAATGCACTGCTGTGAAAGGGCTTGATCTTTCATTCATGCATTACTTTTTTGATACACCATTCCTGCCTGAACATTTATGGTTAGATTTGTCTATTGCCTCATTTAAAAAACAAAATATTAAGACTCTTGTCAATAAACAGATTGGCACATTCCTCTCTTTTTCTCATAGAAGGGGACGGTAGCGTTTAATGTTTCATTTTTTGAGAGATTATGTGTTGTTACAGCTCCCAGCTTTAATCTGAGGAGAGGGATAAAAGAAAGAAAGGCATGAAATTGCTATTGATAGTTATGTTTTGAGGAATATTTGCGTACAATTATAGTAAGACTATAATATGCCCTTCGCTGTACACTCAGGGACTTGTAAAATCGCTGACATGGAAATGATGTCAACAGCTGTTATAATTCTTATTCTAGCACAACATCATTCTTACATACATTATCCAAGTCACTTCTGTCAAGACCCACAATTCACACCTATAACAACACATTGGTATTGAAGGTTAACTGCTGCGCTATATAATAAAATAAGCTTATTATATTTTAAGCCTTTTATAATATGGGTCGCACAGCTCAGAAGTGTAGAAAGTGTTATAAAAATCTCTTTGTCACTGGAAGAATATATACACAATATCTACTTACATTTCCATGTCACGAGGAAAATGGAAGAAAGACCACGAATTCCCCTGCACTTCGTAATTATTACAGCCAAACACAGCACATATCTTTCCACTCATGATCAGAGGAGGTATAAATGAATGATACACGCTGTTATATACTGATTTTTAACTTACTCCAAATGAAGAATGTAGTGTGTCCTATTCAATACACAACATAAATCCATCCTCAGATGGAGTAATAAATTTCAAATATGTTTCGACTCGTTTGAGCCATTTTCAGTGAAGAAAGGGGGTTAAAGTTATTTAAATAATAGAAGCTAAAATGTGTTAAAACATGATGAAAGAACAAATGAAAAACAAAAGGACATGATGGAAATGAAAAACAATTCAAATATTTGCACATTTCCAGCATTAGATGGAGCAATAATCAACTCGTTTTACTTATCTTCAGTGAAAAGTTAATATTTTTACAATAATTGAAGCTAAAAAGTGTGTATAACCTATGAAGAAAATTAACACAAATGAGATAAGAAGGAATCGAAAAATAAGTGTTTATAGTAGTCTAAAAATTTTTTGCATTACAAAAAACTGTTTTTTATTTCCGTCATGTCTCTTTCGTTTTCACATGTTCCTTCATTATGTTTTTAACACATTTTAGCTTATATTATGTAAATCAATTTAACCCCTGTTTTCACTGTAGATGGCTCAAACAAGTTGAAACATGTTTGACTTTTATTACTCCATCTACGAATGGATTTATGTTATGTATTGAAATGGAGAACACATTAAATACTCCTTTGTAAAGTGAAAAACGTCAGTACGGAATTATTCTAATATCTTGTTACACCAAATGCATAAATTACTCCAGAAACTTCACTGACTAATGCACGCGCTCTTATGACAGGCTAAGTAAGTCCAGATCACACCTCTAGATAGTGCTCTAATCGCTGTCCCCCAATAACTCGCAGATTGTCCTGTATCATCTCTACTGTATTTGTTAATAGCGTGGGAATACATTTGCACGTTCAGCTTGAAATCTGAAAAAGTGGAGGTGCCTCACTTTGAAAATAAGCCCTTTAATTATTTCACCTACTTCTGACATCCAGGTATGTATTATATTGAGCCCAAAAATACATTATCTGATCAGAAGTATCCGGAAACCACTGCACACTAGTACACAACAACAAATTAAGCACTGTAGCAGTTTAAAAGGAGGCAGGGGTGTTTGTATTGTTCAGTGCGACTATGGAACAGCAGCAAGGGTTGGTCAGGGCTTTCAACGTGGGGTGAAGGCTTGGATATATTACTTTGAAATTAATCGGGAAGTACTTGTCTGATTTTCAAAGTGACCACGACGCTGAGTTCACAATATTTGTATGTTATAGTCCAGGTATAGAAAACAGTGTGGTTCTGTTTCAAGAAAAATGTTTGTACCATTATCTCAGAAGATACTGATGACATGAAGAAGTACTCTAAGTCCAATTATTATCTCCTTGGTAATGTTACTCAAAGTGAAAACAAAATGTCAGTATTTTGAAAGGTTCTTGAGTTATTTGAGGTGGACACCTTAGCTGAATAGCCCTGTATACTGAAGTAGAGGAACTCATACTTTTAACTAATAAGAAGGAAATTTTTGGTGAGGTACACACTTTCTTGCACAGAATTGAGTTCCAGAAGCAAGGTTTACCTCATATGCACGTATTGGTATGTCTTCAAAATAGTTCATAAGCCCCACGCAGACACATGCAAGCAGTGCGCCTCCTACTCTTCTAGCAGCAGTTTAACGAGAGCGAGGGACAAGCGAGTAGGTACTATCAAACCACTTTCAAATAATTTTACCGAATACACACATTAGTTCTCATTCCTTTTTCTATTTCTTTTTCCTCAAACTTCCACCTTTTAAAATACTATGCAATGCAACCAAGGCCATTCAACTTTTACTTCAACAACAATAACAGTCGACAGTTTTAATAACAAGGCAGATGTTATATAACAAAGTAGGGTGTTCCCCCCAACCCCTTAGCTAATCGTTTTAACTGCATGCATCGGCACTTCACAAGACCATCAAATTTAATGCATGTTTTTACCATCCACCAACGTTTCAACTGAACATTTTAACATATGTCTTTTATACCCTCTGTAATAAATAAGAAACTCACAGTATTCTGCAACTTCAAGTTTTTACACATTTTCCTAAAGCCCCGTTCAACAGTGTACAAACGCACTGCAATTATCTGTGACCTACATCCATGAACTTTCTATAGCGCGTTTTTGTCATATGTGTCTCCAATTACCTGTGACCTGTTCCAAGAACTTTCTATAAATAGTAATATGTTTTATGATCATATGTATTTTATATCAACCATTGTAAAAGTATTTAAGGCAGTTTTCATGTTGTTTGTTATTAGGATACTTTGTTTTTATTTATCGCGAACTGATGATGATTCCAAGGGAATCGAAACCGGTTTCCGCTCAATAAATGTCATGTTTTATACACGGTTTTGAATGGTGGAACATCTCACAATTAGTTCCCATTATATTCGAAATAGTTATAAATTATAAAGTTACAAATAGTTTATTAATATCCACCTGTTCAATACAATACAATCCATATAATTAGGATTCAATAATCATTAAATATTGTTTAATATAGGGCATGTTTCGCTTGACAGGGCAAGGATCTTCAGTCATTAAATACTCTAACTTAGGTCAGGGCCCTGAGTCAGATGTCATATGTAAGACTACCGTATCTCTTAAAATATAATAGTTTATAATAATATTGTAATTAATGGTCATTAGTTCTCCAAAGCGCTGGAACTTATGCCAATTTAAAATTAGGCATAAAACTTAAATAAGGTAGTTGTTTTGTTGACTTCATATGTGACAGAGATAAAAAAAGTTTACCATGTCAATTACGTAAAGATTGTTTCTATGATTAATGATCAAAACCATAAAAAGGCTTAATATTTACAATAGTATTTTCCATTGATTACAAATATTGTGTACACCATAAGTTATACGATGTTTGGATTAATTAAAAATTTCAATATATTAAAAAAGCATCCTAGTAATAATTAAGAGCGAGAATCAGGTACATGGTGTTTCGTACTGGAATAGCCGGTTGAGCGGCCAGTATACGTGCCGAATGGCACTTGCCAAAGAATCAAAATATAAGAAATTGATCCATTTTCTCCAAAATCTGTTGTGTATAGTGGACTTGTCGTAGTTGTTTGTCGTAAACGTGTACTATATCTTCAGATGAAGTCAATAAGGGAAGTTCAACAAAAATAGGACGTAATATGAATTGCAATGTATCGCGTGTTGAAGTCTGAAATATAAAGAAAAGAGTGTAAGTTGCTGTAACTTGAAGTATTATACTAAGTGTAGTAAATATATACTCCTCAGAGTGGTAGAAGGGCGACTTGCAGCGTTGGCTGCACGAGAAGATCTAGCAGTCGCTTTGTTACTGCTTCTGGTATTGTAAGTGTGTGCTTATAGTGGCGGGGAGTAAGTCAGGTGATGAGGGGAGGGCGAAACCTTGAGAACACTAGTGGTCTGTGGAGGGGACGTAGTACGGTGAGATGGCGGTGAAGCAGCTACTGTTATTGCAGGAGTATTGTTGGCGAGTTTATAATTAAATATTTTCATGAAATCATTGGTATTTATATTATAAGAAGTGAGTAAATTAGGAAGTTGTTCGATTATCGGACACTTTGTTTCATATACATTGTTTAAATTTTGATTATTATTGAAGTGCTAACTGTATTTGATTAGCACAGCTCATAAATTGGATGGAGCCCTAGTGGGAAATAGTCATTCATTAATGTGTGTGAATCATCTTATGAAAGATGTTATGGGTAATGACATTCCTTTTGTTGGGAAAATTATTGTTCTTAGGGGTAATTTCAGACATATTGTGCCTGTTGTGCCACACGCTTCTCATCAAACAATTATTCATAATTGTATAAAAATACTTCCCTCTTGGGCCCTTTTTCAAAAGCACTCCTTATATAAAATATGCAGGCAAAACCACATGAAATGGAATTCGCTGATTTTTCCAAGAAATTGGTAACAGCAACTACCCTTCTGTGGATGGTGAGGGGTTAAATGTTATTGAATACCAGTCAGAATTTCAGCATATGATGATATTGCTACTGAAATTTATGGCAAAACATTCACTTTTTCAAAATATGTCATTAGTTTCTTGAAAGTTGCCATTCATACACCAAACACTGAACAATGAACACTGCAATGAACTTAATCTGGAAGTCATTGAGAGTATACGAGGTAGTTAAAACATACGTTAGCATTGACAGATTAATTACTGAAGATGAAAGCCAGCTACTTCAATATGCTGAAGAATTCATGAATTGCTTGTAATTAGGTGGTTTTCCTGCTCTAAAAATTGAGCCATAGCTATGCTCTTTACAAATATGCACGTTTCTGAAGGGCTTCTAAAGAGAACCAGATTAATTTTAAGGAAGATATAAGAAAATATATAATATATAAAGAAAAAATATAATACAAGGCGAGAAAATAAATTATAAATGGCACTAAGAGAGTGCAACACCTACTAGTATCTGAAAATAACAATGTTTCTGACAATATAGGAATCATCTCTAGCACTGTGCCATTTTATAACAAGCTTAAGAAGTACATCTTAGGCACTCTGAATGTGTAACAGTTATTCCTCTTAAATGTTTATGTCTAACGTTACCTTATAAGTTGAAATATTTGTTCCTCTTGTATTGCTACTTTGATAATAATCCACCTACTTAATGTAATCCTCTCTATTAGGTAAACAATGATAGTCAAAGCATATGTAAAACCACTATAATTACTCTTTCACTTTTAGCTCTTAGACCTTAATCTGCCATTGTTGTAATTATCCATGTATTGCTCCTCTCAACAGAGCTCTTGCTATCTGAAACCCTATTTATCAATAAATCAATCAATCAAAGATTGCTAAAATTTGGCAGTAATAAATGGAGATAAATCTGGTCAGAAAGCTCTAATCACTCGAGCTGACTTGACATCAACCAAGAAATCACTTCCACCTTCCTTTAAGGGGCTGTTGGATCGACATCCCTGTTATTGGACATCTCCAATCTCCGCAAATCCTTTATTTTTGCTCTGCCGGGTGGCTCTTCATATTTAATTGCAGCTCTCCCGCCGATCCCAAGAAAGCACATAGGCTGACTCCGCACTGGCAGGTGGCCTCCCCATCTTCGATCTTTTCCTTACTACCACAATGATCACCACCACCACCACCGTCACTACAACCAGAACTTCCAGTCACGTCCAAATTTCTGCTTCTCTCACCACGACTGCATCTTCTCATCCTTCCCCAATCATGTCCTCCTTTTTACTTATGTCACCGGACCGCCCCCCTTCATTTGCAACTTCAGCCACTTCAAGACGCACCAGCTACACTACAAGTTAAGATCACCGACGCACCACTACCATCGCCACCAGCGCCACATCAGTCTCCTCCAGAAATGTATAGCTGCGTCATCCGAGGTGTCGACCCTTCCATCTCTGTATCAAGCATACTACGAGAACTCCACGCTGCACGCATTCCGGCACACAGATTTTTCGAATCAAGAATCCCACTGGACCTACATTCTTGGTTCGGCGACAACTACCTACGGAAGCAGACGTCCGCCATCTTCTTCTCATCGGAATATTCATCTTCAGCCATCGCCATAAATTTGAACCATCCCGCTCCCCTCCTCGCGCATTTCCAAGACACATACGACGTCGCACCTTGCCAGCCCTTCCTCTTCAATCTAGCTATTCTGTTTGCCCACCACCTCCATCCAATTGTTCCTTCTTCCCATTACCTCTGCAAGCTGCCCTCCTCCGACTATTCACCACTTCGTTAGCTGCCTCTGTGGAGCCGTGGTAGAGTGTCGGCCTCCGGATCCCAAGATAGCGGGTTCAAACCCGGCAGAGGTAGTCGGATTTTTGAAGGGCAGAAAAAAGTCCATTCGACACTCCATGTCGTACGATGTCGGCATGTAAAAGATCTCTGGTGATACATTTGGTATTTACCCGACAAAATTAATTAAATCTCAGCCATAGACGCCCAAGAGAGATCCGGTTTACTCTAGGTCCGCTAGATGGCAGACAGAGTAAACCGGAACGTCGAAATTGACGAGCAGACAGCCAGATGGCGTCAAATCGAAATGTCTGCAAACGGTAGCTGAGGCCATACGATTATTATTATTATTATTATTATTATTACCACTTCGTTAATCCAGATCGCCGCCACACTCCTTTCCAATCATCTACACCACGGCACCCTTGTGTAACCTTATTCCTTTCCCTCGTAACTTACCATAGCCAAGAGGACTCATCTTTTCTACTCCTTTATAATATCTTCACATCGCTTACCCATCTCCTATATCTACAAGCATCACACTGCTCTCTTCACTGCTCTTGGCCCAAGAGATCGCGCAACGATCTAGGGGGCCCACCCCGCCCTTCGGGCGGGGAATGAGAACTTGAAAAATGGGCGGTAATTTCCAGTTTGCTTGGCATTTTGTATCTCAATCAGTAGAGCTCAAGGGGAATACTGAAATGTGTAGGTCTCTTTTCCAGACATCGACAGTTATATATTGCAATGTCGAGAGTGCAATATATTGATCCCCTTAAAGTTGCAATAATGCCAAGATGTAATTACACAAAAATGTCATTTAAGGAAATCATTCCCTAAACATTTACCCCATTGACTAAGATGGTTTGATGGGTTCAGGTAGTACGAGTATACCCTATATTGAAAAAAATTTAAATATGCTTCTTTGAAGAACTTGTTTCATAGTGATATTTTTTAAATTGTTACAGAAGAAGGCATTGGTTGGGATGCTTACTACAGTGGAACAATGGTATATCAAATATTTTTGGTTTTTGCTAGTAGTTTAACGTCGCACTGACATATCAAATGTTTTCAGCGACACAAGGATAACAAAGGGCTAGGGTTGGGAATGTAGTGACTGAGGTCCTAACTGAGGTACAGCCCCAGAGAGACCCAAGAATGGGTACTAAGTTGTTTAAGAGGAACACAATTTTTGAAGTGTATTTTGAAGGAAGTTTAAGTACTTTTGACTAGGTACCACAGGTATGGAGGGAGAAGTATTGTACGAGAACCATACAGAGAGACTAATTTTGGGATCTGTTTGTACCAAAGATGATCAGCCTTAAAGTTAAATTTTAACTTACAGAATTTATGTGATGCATTTAATGTTCCCAAAATTTTACGGCTGGTCTCTCCTTTTGTAAGCTCTGCAAATCCAATGCCCATCCCACCATACAGTTATTAATTTTATTCTCTTAGAAACTCTTACGAATAGTTGAGTGTAATGTAAATTAAATTACAGGATATCAAAATTAACATTAATACAGTAACTTCTTCCTCCTGTTTATCCAGTTGGCTGGGTTCAGCATATTTTTACAAATTTAGTCCCGTTTTACAGCCAAATGCCTTTCCGAATGCCATCCCTATGTGGAGGGATGTATTCATAGTTGCATTTCTCTGTACTGGTTTGTAGTGTTATGTGTTGTGTGTAACTGAAAATGTATACTGAGACAACCCGGCTAGGAGTCTAACATAGGGCCCTCTAAACCAGAAACTATTACACTGACCATTCAGCCAAGGAGCCAGACACAATAGTACAGTAACTATTTTTAACAAAACAGGATGTGTGGCTGAAACAAGAGTTTAAATTGAAATATATAAAAATAATCATATATCAACAAAATACCAAGTGGAGTAGCCACACGTGTTAATGCGCTATGGTTATTCATCACAGCTCTGCTATCGAGAGATGCATGGGTGTCCCGTTTTTGCTTCCACACAAATGCCGCCAGGACAGTTCCTATTAATAGGTCACAGCCATTTCCTTCCAACTCTGTACCCAATTTCATTCACCACAATTTATTTCATCTTCATTAGCTCCTCAACTGAGGCGGGCATCATGAAATGCATCTGGCCATAAAATCATGCCACATAAATTCATCTCACCTCCTCCCTGATCCTGTGGGACTAAGGGATAGACATATATGGCAACAAAGTGTCAATATCAATCTGCTGCTTCAAGTTCAAAGTGTTGGACTGAAGAGAAGTTTAAATAAAAATGTAAGTACTCAAATTAATTAATTATTAATTCCACTCACATTAATTTACCTGAAAAATAAACCAAAATTTGCCTTTGTGGATTGAACCTCTGTTTCAGTACATTAAGTGAAATTAAATGTCGTATGGCTTTTAGTGCCTGGATATCCCAGGACGGGTTCGGCTCGCCAGGTGCAGGTCTTTCTATTTTACCCCGTAGGCGACCTGCGCGTCGTGATGAGGATGAAATGATGATGAAGACAACACATACACCCAGCCCCCGTGCCATTGGAATTAACCAATTAAGGTTAAAATTTCCGACCCGGCCGTGAATTGAATCCGGGACCCTCTGAACCGAAGGCCAGTACGCTGACCGTTCAGCAAAGCCGGACAGTACATTAAGTAAATTGTAGGTACAACTTCAGTAAATGTCCAGGACTAGCACCATCAGAGCAAACTATGAGAGACACGGAGGATGATGTTCTCTTGTTCCTCCCCCTCCTTCCTTGCGAGATGTTGTGACAATAATAATTTCAGGTTCCCTATGGCAATCAACATCTTTATCATGTGATATGACAATGCTACCAACTGTTGGAAAACTCCCGTAAAGAGTCACTGACTCCCTATTGGCCTGTGCACTCCTGGAATAGTGTCAAAAAAGAAAAAATCGTCTAACACGTCAGTAGTGCTTAACACAGAGTCTCTCAAAGGGAATGGGGGAATGGGGAATCGGGCTCCGCTGTTTTATGACAGACCATTGATCTAATAAATAATAACAACAGTGCATAAGTTACATTCAGTTGTATTGTTGATGGGGTTTCAGTGTTCCCAAGTTGGTAATAAAATATTATCTGTATTGAATCATGGGAATTATTCCATATTTGATAATTTCAGGATAACAGCGTTCCTTCACCTGGCCACCTTGGAAAATGTCCTTTATTTCTTGATGTTTTACTACAGAACTGAAGATACTATTTAGATCGGGTTGATTGGTCCGATATGATGTTGGTGTGACTGAACAATGGGCTGGAGTATTTAGACCCAATATTGTACAATTGTCATGATCCCTTCAACCATTATGAGCAGTGTCTGACATCCACAGATAATGCCGGCCCGAAACATGACAGATCTGCCTCTCTGCTGGACCTATGGTATGGTGTATATGACTAGTCCAGTGTTATTTCGCTCTCTCCATGTCAGAAAAATACGACACTCATCAGTGAAGAAAATCTGATGTCAGGTTCCAGTCCAAGTGTTTCCTTACCAATCTATACCATGTGCTATGGTGTTGAGGTGTAGATTAGATGTTTAGAAAGGAATTTGAGAGTAGGTGAGTCCTATGAAGATGATTTGGGATTTCCTGAGCAGATACAGTCTTCGCAGTTACCATAAGAAAGGCATTACGCAGTCCCGTTATGGAGTCTTCTCATTATTTTGAGCCAAGATTTGCAAATAATGATTATTAGCTTCTGTTGTTGATTGCGGGTAACCACTGAGAGAATGTCCTTGAACATTCTGTGTCACACAATAGCAGTTTAACCACCTAATAATGTCACGATGGTGTACACCAAACAGGTGGACTATTTTCCTCACGTGGAGGCCTTGCTAATGCAATGTAACACTGTGCGTACGGGAAAATGCTGTAATGCCGCATCGAAGCACGTTTACACTTTGAACAGGCCAGGCCACAAATTGTGTTCCATGTATGTTGTGTCCAAAGATTACATTGAGAGTGCACTCTTGCAGATTGTCATGGGACTGCATATTTTTACTTCCTTGTATACCTAATATAATTATGACGTTACATAACATTCTGATGACTCCTTTTAATGAAGCTACAATCCAAGCAGACATCTTAGAGGAGCATCCAAAATATGTCTAGCGCAAAACTATGACAAATTAATCCCAATGTTTTTTTTTATTATCATTATTATTAAAGAGACTTTATTGTGGCGAAGTTAGGGCTTCCGGCTCTTTCTTACACATAACAATTTCATGTATACAAGTGAGTACTAATTTACAATATAATTTTTGCAATTTTTCAATGCAAGAATTTGAACAATTTTCATTTTAATAGTGTATGGTCAAAGTATAAACACTGAAATGACCTAATTGAAGCAACCTAAAGTATAAACTAAACTAACTAAAGTAAGTCAAGTATAACTAAAGTATGAATTGTAACACATTACAATAAACAACCATATTCACTCTCGTTCATGTATCCCATTCACACTCAAGAAAGACTGGAAGTGTTTATAAGAGCAGGCTGGGAAAGTATTTTAAACGTTGTCTTAGATTTAGCTACCCTGATGTCATTGGGGAGTTCATTCTACAAGCTCGTGGCGGTTATCATGAACTATCTGTTGTAAGTTGTGGTTCGATGTACAGGAATTTCTACTGTACAGCCAAATCGGGAATTGAACAGGTGTAGTGATCTAAGATAGCGAAATCTGGTGGATATTACCCCCTATTTCCTGGTCAAGCTCAGCCAGCACACGAGAGAAACCCAAGGTGGACCGTTCGTTTGAAAGCTGTCCTAATTTTGGAGGCATTTAAAGGACACGAGAATACGGCAATACAAGAAAAAGAACACCTTAAAAATTGGCTTGACATTTATTATAAAATATGCACAATAACAACAAAGCAATTGTAGTTGAAGTTACTTTTGCAGCTCACGAAGTTATAATGGATAAGTAAATACACATAAGTCAGTTCTCTTGTCCTGAATAGCGTTGACATACTGGGCTATTCTCTGAAGAATTAAAAAGTTAGCTTTCCTTTGGTCCGCAAAATAAAAATTAAGTGGATGAACTCCAGCCTAAAACATCCCGATTCTCCGTAATATCTTAAATTTTGATTTCAATTATATTAGTTTAAACATGAACAAAACATTCAATATGGACGAACTGAGTGGTGGATAACCATGGTATCCCCTTAAGTTTAATTTGTACAATATTTACAAAATATATATTCTACTCTTTCTCTCAATTAACGCTAATTATTCGAATTCAAGAGTTGAAATTATTAGCTCTATTGTTTTAATTATTGAGACTTAGAAAAATCATTACATTAATTAATTGAAGTTAATCATGTCGTTACATGAACTTAATCATCGCTGATTTACATTTGCGTAACAATTCTTTCATCTATATTTACAAACTTTGCTTATGTTTACTATTGAGAAAATGTATCCATCTTATTCACTTTCACAAAATTGTGTTATCATAGAATTAAACCTATCACTAAACTTTGCCTAAAAATATTAAATAGCAATCACAAATAATACGAACAAAACACAGACAAGGATGGAATAATCTGAACCACCGTGCTGAACACTTGGTCAGAGTAAGAAGCACATTTCAATAAATATTACTGCAAAATATCACTAACAACATCAGTCTCACACCATGAACACACAGGATACTCGAATTTTATGTACAAATTTACACTCGGATCCTAAGCCTTATTTTCATTTGTGATAATTATCATGAAAAGAAGGTTGAATGGCATAGACTGATGGCCTTCATTTACTTCAATATGCACAACAACTGACATGATTCGTGATAGAACTCAGATGATCACTTAACTGAACATTATTTAGTATCACAATGACATTATATTCAAAAAGCACAATGTTATTCAGAAGACGGATGGAACAATGAGCACGCACATCGCCTGAGTTAGCACTGATTAAATCCTCTGACACGTGGTCATTGAGTGTCAATAAGTTATTATTAATCAGCTTATCACGTGATCTCCACATGTTCGATAGATGAGGGTGAAAGGAAAAATCAATACTTTGTAATCCCAACTTGCTGAACACCTGGCTGCACGAGATAACGGACTGTCACCAGAATGAACTTGAACACTAGCCCACATCGATTAAATAACACTGGCATTTAGCAGGCACCTAATTAAATACTCGAAAGGCACAAAATTGACGGAGACAATAGGTAAGGAGGGGTGTTTTCGGAAAGCACTTGATACCGGTACTCCAAAGTATGTGCATGGAGTCTACGTCTGTCATTCAGTCGTAACCAAGATAACTGTCTATTGTATGTGGATACGTGGGCATATGGTCGTATGTCTTTCTTTTCCTTGTGGCTTTACGTCGCACCGACACAGATAGGTCTTATGGCGACGGTGGTATAGGAAAGGCCTAGGATTTGGAAGGAAGCGGCCGTGGCCTTAATTAAGGTACAGCCCCCGCATTTTACTGGTGTGAAAATGGGAAACCACGGAAAACCTTCTTCAGCGCCGCCGACAGTGGGATCCGACCGACCATCTCCCGGATGCAATCTCACAACCACGCGCCTCTAACCGCACGGCTAACTCGCCCGGTGGTCGTATGTCGAATGCACACCTGATGAATGCATTTTGGGCATGTTGCAGTCTCATGCCTTGCTCATCAATGATATAAATAAAAACGGTATCACAGTATTCGAGAATTGGAAACCAAAGTTAATGCATGAGCTTTATTTTCAGGGACAAAGAGAACTTATTCTAAACCGCTTCAGAGGATGCAGGCTTTGATATTTCTTTAGGCACATTTTCATCACATGTTGCCACCAGTTCAATGTTTCGCTTATAGCCACACCTTTATAACTGTTCAATCAATCACTACTGATCTGCATTTAGGGCTGTCGCCCAGGTGGCAGATTCCCTGTCTGTTGTTTTCCTAGCCTTTTCTTAAATGATTGCAAATGAATTGGAAATTTATTGAACATATCCCTTGGAAAGTTATTCCAATTTTTAACTCGCCTTTCTATAAACGAATATTTTCCCCAATTTGCCTCCTGAATTCCAGCTGTATCTTCATATTGTGATATTTCCTACTCTTAAAGACACCACTAAAACTTACTCGTCTACTGATGTCATTAAACGCCATCTCTCCACTGACAGCTCGGAACATACCACTTAGACGAGCATCTCGTCTCCTTTCTCCCAAGTCTTCTCAGCACAAACTTTGCAACATTTTTGTAACACTACTCTTTTGTCGGAAATCGCCAAGAACAAATCCAGCTGCTTTTTTTCCAGTTCTTGAATCAAGTAGTCCTGGGGAGGGTCCTATAAACAGGAACCATACTCTAGTTGGGTCTTACCAGAGACTTCTATGCCATCTCCTTCACATCCTTACTACAACCCCTAAATACCCTCATAACCATGTGCAGGGGTCTGTACCGTTTATTTAGAATCCCATTTATGTGTGATAACCCCAATTAAGACATTTCCTTATATTAACACCTAGGTACTTACAATGATCCCCAAAAGGAACTTTCACCCCATCAATGCAGCAATTAAAATAGAGAGGACTTTTCCCATTTGTGAAACTCACAACCTGACTTTTAACCTCGTGTATCATCATACCATTGCCTACTGTCCATCTCACAACATTATCGAGGTCATTTTTCAGTTCTTCACAATCTTTTAACTTATTTATTACTCTGTACAGAATAACCTCATCTGCAAAAAGCCTTATATCTGATTCCACTTCATTACTCATATCATATGGCATAATGGTATTGTTTAGTGCTACAGGAGGAATTTCGTATTGTTCTAAGACGTGTAATTTTTTCGAATTGCTGATGATTATTGCTTGCGTTGAAGGGGATTCATTTTGAGATTGTTACTCAATGCAAAATTACTGGTGAGACATAATTCTAAGTTGACTCGCACAGCAATCTGAATTTTATCAGTTCTTGAGTGGTAGTAGATCTGCAGATCATCAGCACAAAGATGATACTTGCAGTGTATAATCGATTTGGCAACATCATATTGTATGTAAATTGCAAACAGCAGTGGTCCAAGTACAGATTCTTGGAGGACACCGAGGGGTTTGTTAAGCCAGTCAGACCTATTATTATTTACTGTGACACACTGATGGCGATTTTTGAGGTAGAACTGAAAAACATTATTGCCGTCTTGCTGAAATTTAATGAATCCAATTTTTAAAGTAGGAGTTGAGGAACAGCTGTATCAAAATCACAGGAAAAATGGAGTAGAACCAGTACGAGTACAGTCACTTGCCTACTGTCCATTGTGTGTCTGATATCATCTGTTACTTTCAGTAAGGCAGTCATTGTGCTGTGTTCTTTCTTGAAATCAGATTGGTAAGGGTCAAGTAGTGAGTATTTAGTCAAGTAAGTAAGGACTTGTTCGTGTACCAAGCGTTCTAGCACTTTGAAAAGGGATGGATGAATGGATGTAGGACTATAATTCCTGGCAAAGGAATTTCCTGGAGAATACAGAGGATGCCTGACAAATGTGAAATATAAAATTGTATAGAGGCTTCGAGATATGCTCATTGCAGATGCTGTCATGAATGGGGAGAGGACTTAGAGCTTTGAAAGCTGTTACATCCATGAAAATGATGAGCCCAGACATAGAATGCAAAGGAACAACCTCTCAATTGGAGTACATGCCGTCGCCGCCAAAGAAATCGAACCAGGTGTATGATGAGGATTATCTGAAGAAGGCCTATTAGTATTGCAGAGGTATAAAATCAGAATAATGAAGGTCTCGGAATACTGTCCAAAACCAGTTCACAAAACTTTCTGAAGTCGGAGAAAAAATTTCAATAGCATACAGAACACATATTTCATAGAAGGTGACAACCATCATTAGAAGGACCTTCGAATACTTCACCAAGAAGATTGTGTCGATCATCATTTTCCATTAGATAACTATTAGACAGATAGCGCTGTGACACAAAAGTGAAGTTGCACCTGCCATCAACTCCAGAGTATCATATCATTGGGTGCAACTATTCAACTAGTGAAACAGGATTGTATCTCACATAATTACTTATTATGTGGAAAAGATTACTTATTCCAAAAATCTAACTTACAACAGCAATAGGGAACAGGCATGATTCGGGGTTTTAATTAAAAATATGCTAATCTGATTCAAAATTTCATGCAAAATTCAAAAATGTGATCAGAATGTACAAATAATAACTCCAAACATGATAAAACTCTAAATCAATGTACGAAACTGTCACGTGACGCAAGTACGCGATCTCATTGGTCTGACGTCATCGTATAGGTTGACTGAATTAGCAGACGAAACAACACATAGTGTGCTTTGAGAAGCAGGGTACACTTCGCGTATTTCTACTTTACGTTAGTGTCTGGTTTGGTTAAATTCGAGGTCTATACATTGGATAATAATCTGAGTGGTATATTTTAGACTTAAAATGAATCCTGCGCAGGCAGTGAGGCAGAGAACTTATAAATGGTGTAGAGTTCCGATGTGCAATAGCACATCGCATACCATACCAAACAAATTGTTTATAAATGTTCCAAAGACGCTAAAACTGGGGAGCAATGGATTTTGGCGAGCCGGAAAAATGCTGGTGATATATCGGAAAAGTCTACAGTTTATTTTTTGAAGATTTTAAAGTAAGATGAATTTGTTTGAATTTTCAATCACTTTTAGATGTCAGCTGTTCTAGTGGTAAAACTTTAAATTTTAATGTATGATGCTTTATTTAAACGCTTCAATTACATCTTGAAAAATGAAAGTAAAAAACAGTGCCATAATTAATGCTGATTATTAAAGCATTCTCCAAACCTAACCTATATTTTGGGTGATCCATGTCAAGATAATAAATCAAAGGGGTTATGAACCATTTTGACAGCTCTAATTCTACCTATTTATCTTGGCATGCGACAGTTATGTATGTCTTTATTGAAGAGCTTAATTGGTACAGAAATTTAGGCTATATCTAAATACTCTATAATGTAACAAAGAATATGCGTGTACATCATGAAAGGAAACAACGTGAATTTAACAAATGTATAACACTACACAAAACCAATGCTTGTCTGTTGGGGTCTTATAAGTTAACAGTGCTCAATTATAATAATTATCATAATATTGTAACTTTTTGATGACTACTGATAAGTAAATCATGAATAAAATATATAAATAAAATTACCCAAAACTTAATAAAATTAATAAGCATAATTAACCGAAATGCCCGTAGTATGGGCGCCAGAGTTCACCAGAATGGATCCCTCGAATTTAGATAAGAGCATGATAAACTGTATATCCCAGGGCGTGTACATAATGCTGCGTACTGGTACATCTGCTGCAGGCCTTACCTAACCTCCTGAAAACGACGAATTAGGTAGGAACTGCACCTAGGTTCATCAATAACACTGATTCTAAAATAGCTAACTATATTCTTTAAAAATTCCGTGCATGAGCACCTCATCAACATACAACATTATGCATATAATACACACATAAAACGTTGCTGGAAGACTCCATATTTACAACAACAACAATAATAATGATAATCATGGGAAAACGAAAGCGAGAACTAAGCTACCATTTGTAGATAGTCCGATGAACAATGTACATGTATGAAGATAAATACCCTTCACTGTCTCTATATCAATTCGACTTACCGATTCTCATAATCGGCAGTTATCACATCACACAGATACTGTACCTTGTACTACTGTGTTCACACATTTTAACACTTGTTGTAAAGATATATACACACGTCTGTCGATCCTCAACATAAATTATGGAAAATCTGAGATAGCTTTCACCAACATATAATGCTAGGCCGCCACAAGTGCTACAATACTTAATGCGCAAGCACTCTCCACAATCATCCACTTTCCACGAACATAACAAGACTACACTCCACGAACGTTTGAAGTCCAGTCCATTGCAGCCGTGTCACTCCAGTACCGTGTATCAGCACTACTTCCTTCTCGTACAGTGCGTCAGTTGTAGTTCTCTTATACAGTGTCACTGGTTGTAGTTATCTTCCTTCTCGTTCCTTTACAATCACCTCGGTTGCCACCGTATGATCAACCTTTATAGACATCAACATCCCCCTCCTCTCAGATGATACGTCTGGATTGGTCCTTGCCCACCAATCATGAGTGATCTCTAGTCAAGACCCAGCCCTGAACTCATACTTGGTCTCAAGACAATAACAAACGCTCGGGTATATCATATGCGTCATACGAACTTCCCTCATACAACAACAAGCTCATCTCATCAGGCTGGGATATATACATGACTCATTGAATATCCTGACACAAGTACATCACAACAAACACTGGGGTATCCACATGACTCAACCAAATTACCAGAGTTATTAAAGCAATGTTTTCCCACTCGTGCAAAACAAATTACTCATACCTACATATGTGGATATCTTCCAGCTTGCCAATATAAATGGCAAAATATACAAATGAAATACTGATAATAATAATAATAATAAATCGAATACTGACAATAATATCTCTAACTTGTACATATAATTCGGGGGTGTGATATATGTACTATCACAATACTAATGAAATAAATAACATAATTGCACACAGGTAAAAATTGTGATGTAGGTGTTTAAAATATTATCCAACTTAGCCTAAGTTTTAGGTTATACAAGCCAAGTAAATAAACCGAAGGGTAAAAATACCGCGCGAGTTGGCCGTGCTGTTAGGAGAGCGCAGCCTTTCCTGTCCCATCGTCGCCATAAGACCTATATGTGACGGTGTGACGTAAACCAAACAGCAAAAAAGTAAAAGTCACAGCACCCAAAGACATTCCTGTATTGAACGACTAAAATGTCACCAGGACACTTTTCTTGCCTGATATGCTCAGCTTGTTAAAAGCCAAATGTAATTAATGTGATTGGCTTTACGCCCCGCTAACTACTTCTACGATTTTCGGAGACGCCGATGTGCAGGAATTTAGTCCTGCAGGATTTCTTTTACGTGCCAGTAAGTTTACCGACACGAGGCTGACGTATTTGAGCACCTTCAACTACCACCGGACTGAACCAGGATCGCACCTGCCAAGTTGGGTTCAGAAGGCCAGCACCTCAACCGTCTGAACCACTCAGCGCGACTTGTGAAAACTAGATGAAGTCATATTTATCTTTATCATGTTTAACTTTTTCCCTCCACAAAGATATTTAATGTTTCTCTTTCATGGGCCCCGGAAGTGGGTAGGCCAGTTGTCCCAACCATAAATATTTTTTTTGGAATGATAGATTATAGCCCTATAGTACTATGATCTTTCTTTCTTTCCTTCTTTCTTTCTTTCTTTCTTTCTTTCTTAATCAGTTTATCCTTCAGGGTTGGTTTTCTCTCGGACTGAGCGAGGGATTTCACCTCTACCCCTTCAAGGGCAGTGTCCTGGAACGTGAGACTTTGGGTATGGTGATGAAACTGGTGAGGAGGGCCATTACCTCGCCCAGGTCGCCTCACCTGCTATGCTCAACAGGGGCCTTGTTGGAGGATGGGAGGATCGGAAGGGATAGACAAGGAAGAGGGAAGGAAACGGCCGTGGCCTTAGGTGCCTGGAGGAGAAGTGGGAAAATACGAAAAACCACTTCGAGGATGGCTGAGGTGGGATTCGAAACCCTTCTACTCAGTAGTTGACCTCGCGAGGCTGAGTAGACCCCGTTCCAGCCCTCGTACTATTTGTTTTCAACTTTCATGGCAGAGCCGGGAATCGAAACCGGGCCTCTGGGAGTGGCACACATTAACTACTACACCACAGAAGCGGTCTAGTACTATAATGCTACCTATATGTTTATGTTAGTGCTGAAATCCGATTTCTTACTTTACTAATGCTGAAAGCCCGAAAATGTAATGTTATTCTTTAATAGGGGAATCAGTCTAGAAGGAAATGTTGAAAGTGATGTGATATATATCCAGGTCCGTTGTTATCCTAATACTATGAGTTACAGTACATTGCACGTATATAAAAGACGCCACTTACAAACTTGCTTGTTATCCGCGAATTTCTGCAGCCACAAAAGTCACATTTTTCAAGAATGATGACATCTACACATGGTAGATTGTCTGACTGAGCTGTTTTGAACCTTTCTTCCGTCATTTCGAAGTTATTCGCGATCATGAATAATAAACAATCGGCTTTTAGCAACGGCTGATGAACAACGGCTGGTAGAGCTGCATGCGATACTGGATCGTGACGTCACAGCGCGCCGCTTACGTCAGAGGCCGTTTCACTCACCTTGCGGAAAGGCACTATTAAATATGTTTTTAATGGTAGAAAACAAGGCAACTTACCACAATGTAATACATTTACGTACTATTTCATTGGTGTACTTTTCAAAAAAATATTTTTGAAAATGATGCATGTTCCCAATTGGTGGAGTCTGCTCAAAAAATGGGAGATATAATCATCAGAAGCAATATTCCACCTTCACAATTCCTAATTAATAATCAAATTTGCTTCAATAAAGAGGCTCCCAGTGGCAGAATATTAAGGCCAGCTGGTATCGCACAGGTCTTGGCTGCTAGTGGTATCATTGCAGCCCCACATACTCGTATACTGTAATGCCTGCGATTTCAATAGATGGCATTCCTCAGACACCAGTGTACATTCTGGTGCAAGAGGCAGGTGTGAAATTTCCTGCATCCTTCTCTGTGTTGTTACTACTAACAGATTCAAACCTTTTGCTTATACAAGTGGAAATATGAAAAAGGATAGTTTGAAAAACTTCCTGAAGGAAGTATTCTTTCCCATGTCACAGACAGAGGTATTCTATTGACCACTGATGATGCATACATTGCATCAAAATACAAGCAACTACTCTAAGAGTGTATTATTTCCAATGACCATTTGAGTGGAGAATATTCCTGGAAACTGCACAGACCTCATCCAACTACTGACTGTGATCTACTTCAGTCCTTACAAGAATTTCATTAAATACGTCATAGACTCCACAGCAGCTTTGCCACACAGGACATCTTCTTGAAACTACAAGCACTGGCTCACTTCCAATTTTTAGCATCCAGATTCAAACCTTCAATTTTGTATGCATTTTATAAAACTGGATAAATGCCGTAGATCAGCATTTGCAAAACACATTCACTCCTCTTTTGACCAATGTGATCAGATGACATTGATGCAATATACACACTGCTTGTTGGACACATGCTAACACAGACATTCATAAAATGGATACTCACTCACTCTCTGGCATTACAGCACATAAAGGGCACTGCCCTCTCCAAGAGCAAGCAACTGCCAATGACTTTCGGTCCATAGCTCTCATTCTCCAGCTCCGGATCCCTATTGCCTCCAGATCTCTCGAGGCTTTGTGCACCCATTTTGCTTCTCTCGTCTTCATTGGTCGAGGACCTTCTTTGTTATTCGATCCTGGTCCATCCTTATGATGTGCTCGATGTACTGCAGTTTCCTCTTCTTGGTCACTGCGACAATCTCTAGGTCACTGTACAGGACTTCTTTGTAGACTTCTTCGTTGGTTTCGATATGCCACTCTGCTTGATCGCGGACTCTACCGAAGATCTTCCTTTCTCCCACACCCGTGGAAAGTTCTTATTGTAGTCATTTAGCGTCAACATCTTGCATGCATGGATGAATTATAACCCAGTATACTGAGAGTTTCAATCTTCTGGAGAGCACTGAAGTCCTCAGAAAATTCTGGAACGTAATGTAACACCTGTTTCTGGCTATCATCATCACATTTATCTCCTCAATGCCTTCCTGTCTTCAGTCATGAGGGTTCCCAGATATTCAAATTTTTGTCACTCTCTCATAGGTGTCAACTGCACATTCCAAGCCTCGTGGAATCTTGCTTTGTTTCAAGTGTTCACTATGTAGGCCCCTACTTGGTTTTATCCTTGTTAGTCTGAAACCCAGATGTTGTGATCCCTCGCTCATTTATTGCAGACTTTCCATCAAGTAGTTTGCACTTCTCCAGAGCAGGGCAACATTGTCCGTAAAGGCCAGGTACTGGAGGATTCTTGTGCAGATGGTACATCCTGGCTTCAGTGTTCAATTGTGGGTGCGCTACCGAGTGGTTGGCGGTTCCAAGAGCTCTGTATTTTCTGAGTGATAAAGTAGTTAATAGTTGTAGAAAGGTAGCAAATTATGTGTGTGTGCGTGTAATACAATTAGTTCCACAAATATTTGTATTTAGTGTTTGGTTGTAGTAACTGCGATTAGTGGTATTCTTTTACAATTTTATATTGAGTAGTTCCGTAGGCGTTCGCTAGATTACAAGCTGTAATTTAGGACTGCGTGAAAGAAGAAATATTTCTTTATTTTTAATATTCTTATTAAAATATCAGTTGGATTGTTAATAAAATACTTACAAAGACGGGATATAAAGAGTCGTAACTTCGGCAGCGGTTATATTAGTTCAGGCAATTGACAGGGAATTAAAATAGCAGTTCAAATGTTCCACCTATCACGAAAGTAATAACATCTTTAAATTACGCGATACTGTTGTAAATTTTGTTTAAAGAAAGGATTTCAAGAGAATATACAGTATTTCACTGGCGAAATAGTTAATAGTCGTTGTGTTGTTATTGATTATTGTCGCTCTTCGTATTCAAATATTGTATTGTTGGCTACAGTCGTGAACAAAGTGTGTAGTGTATCAAGAAAATAAAAATAAAAATCAGCAGATTCTTGTATTCCGATCATTTATAGGTCTGAGTATGCTGTTAAAGTATCCGTAATTTATATTTCACACCCTCGATCTTTCAGTATTTATGAGCGATTAGCTAATAATAAAGTTCCTATATCCCAACAATTGAAATTCAAGTGTCCGGCGTAGTTTTGACAGAAGTATTTTTGAGAAATTATCGTAAAAAAACTCATATTTTTCAGCATATATGAACATTTTTATTCTCCGTTCCGCGGAGTAGGGAAAATAATAGTAATCCGCCATCTGTAATAACCACATAACCACATTTCGGTTGAGAATTGTAGTGTAGATACGGTGTATTAGACAATATCTTGCCTGTTATATACGTGTGTATTTTTGTGCAAGTGGCACGTTTCATTTCTATTACAGCATAGTAGGATAAAGTAGTAGCCTTCGTGTTTAACTGTGTTGGTAGTCCTTGCGAATATCTAACTTTAGGCCTATTTATAATTTTAATTTCTCTTTGTGCTTATCAATAACTATTTTGATTAGGATCCGTCTAAATGTACTTTAAAATTATTGTAGTGTATTATAGTAAATGATTAGAAATTAGAGTGCTTATTCTATAGTTTTGAGTAGTCTTGCGAATTTCGAACTTTAATTGTAATTTCCATTTCTGTTTGTGCTTAGTAATAACCTGCTCTACCGTAGTTAGGATACGTCTTATCGTAGTTTAAAATTATTGTAGTGTATTGTAGTATCTGAACGTAGTTAAAAATTAATGTACTGTATTATAGTATCTTATTATACACTGACTGACAGTGACAATGCAACACCAAGGAGGAGTGGTTCGAAAGGGATGAAAGTTGGGGAAAAAACAGAGACGGCACGGATGAATAATGGATGTTTATTTCAAACCGATATGCAGGTTACACAATGCGCACGGCATCGACTCAGTAGGATGTAGGACCACCGCGAGCGGCGATGCACGCAGAAACACGTCGAGGTACAGAGTCAATAAGAGTGCGGATGGTGTCCTGAGGGATGGTTCTCCATTCTCTGTCAACCATTTTCCACAGTTGGTCGTCCGTACGAGGCTGGGGCAGAGTTTGCAAACGGCGTCCAATGAGATCCCACACGTGTTCGATTGGTGAGAGATCCGGAGAGTACGCTGGCCACGGAAGCATCTGTACACCTCGTAGAGCCTGTTGGGAATTGCGAGCAGTGTGTGGGCGGGCATTATCCTGCTGAAACAGAGCATTGGGCAGCCCCTGAAGGTACGGGAGTGCCACCGGCCGCAGCACATGCTGCACGTAGCGGTGGGCATTTAACGTGCCTTGAATACGCACTAGAGGTGACGTGGAATCATACGCAATAGCGCCCCAAACCATGATGCCGCGTTGTCTAGCGGTAGGGCGCTCCACAGTTACTGCCGGATTTGACCTTTCTCCACGCCGACGCCACACTCGTCTGCGGTGACTATCACTGACAGAACAGAAGCGTGACTCATCGGAGAACACGACGTTCCACCATTCCCTCATCCAAGTCGCTCTAGCCCGGCACCATGCCAGGCGTGCACGTCTATGCTGTGGAGTCAATGGTAGTCCTCTGAGCGGACGCCGGGAGTGCATGGCCTCCTTCAACCAATCGACGGGAAATTGTTCTGGTCGATATTGGAACAGCCAGGGTGTCTTGCACATGCTGAAGAATGGCGGTTGACGTGGCGTGCGGGGCTGGCACCGCTTGGCGGCGGATGCGCCGATCCTCGCGTGCTGACGTCACTCGGGCTGCGCCTGGACCCCTCGCACGTGCCACATGTTCCTGCGCCAACCATCTTCGCCACAGGCGCTGCACCGTGGACACATCCCTATGGGTATCGGCTGCGATTTGACGAAGGGACCAACCTGCCCTTCTCAGCCCGATCACCATACCCCTCGTAACGTCGTCTGTCTGCTGGAAATGCCTCCGTTGACGGCGGCCTGGCATTCTTAGCTATACACGTGTCCTGTGGCACACGACAACACGTTTTACAATGACTGTCGGCTGAGAAATCACGGTACGAAGTGGGCCATTCGCCAACGCCGTGTCCCATTTATCGTTCGCTACGTGCGCAGCACAGCGGCGCATTTCACATCATGAGCATACCTCAGTGCCGTCAGTCTACCCTGCAATTGGCATAAAGTTCTGACCACTCCTTCTTGGTGTTGCATTTGCTCTGTCAGTCAGTGTAAATTAGTGTGTTTATTCTATGACAGTGAAGTATTTGTGTAACCTAGTATAGTATCTCAAGTATCTGTAGAAACTCTCTTACTAGAATTCTGTTGGGGACTGGGTAAACCGCTATTCAGCGAAGCCCATTAAGTTATAAAGCACAACAAGAAAAATTCTGTTGTAGTAATTAGTTTAGACTTAACAGCAGTTTAGAAATGTATAATTCTTGTTTATTATTTTCTGTTTTCAGTAATTAACAGAAATTTTCATCCTAGGGTGTTGTAGGAAAAAATCGGTCAGCTATGTAGTATTGTAGTGTAGTAGTAGCCTATATTAATTGCCTTATTGTCGTGTGATTTTTGAACTATCTTAGGCAATATTTATGTCCCTTCATTTTTATTTTGTACAGAATAAGTTATCTTTTTTCCTTGTATTTTCATTATTCAGTAAAGAATGGCTAAAGCGTGCAAGTGTAGGGATGTGGGTGTGGCCAGGCATTAAGGACTATGAGGGAGGAGTTGAAGAGTTTGAGGAAGATAATAGGATTCTCTCAGAGGACAGGAAGCAAAGTAGTCTTCCCTCAAACAATGTACAGGCTACAGTAGGTGTAAAAGAGGGATGGGAAGGAAAGGGGGAATTGTAGAAGACATGTGGTCTAATGTTTAAGGGGATGGAGATTGCAGGCTAAGGGCTCCATTCAGGATCAGAATTCAGGACAGGTGTCGATGAGAAATCGGTACGAGTTACTGCATGTAGAGCATCCGAGGGAAAATGAGGAACAGGGAACTTTTGCTGAGAAGTTTGGGAGTGGGAGGAAGGGAAAAGGTAGGAAAGGAAAATGTGGAGTGATGGATAGGAAAAGACAGGTGGAACAGGGTCATGGTATGGAGAAAAGGGAGGAGGAAATAGCTTCTGCAGCTGTCAGGAGAGGTACGACTGAACAGGAGGGGAGGGGATGAAATGAGGTGGGTATTGTATTGTATTGTTGTGCATTGAAGTATCTGAAAATAGTTTACAATTATTATAGTGCATTATTGTGTAATTCTTGTGTATTCCATAGTAAGACATGTGGGGAAAAGTGCGTGGAGGAAAGTGGACCAGTGTAGAGTGTTATCCAGGAATTAGGTTAAGGCAGATGTTGAGGAAACTAGAATAGAAGGAGGAGGGAATGGAGAAGTTGGTAGTGTTTCACGTTGGTACCAACAACGTAAGACAAGAGCGTAAAAGTTTCAATATTGTTGGCGATGTGTGGGATCTTGTAAATGCAGCACGGGTAAAGTATAAGGAAGCGGAGATTGTAATCAGTGGAATGCTTTGTATTAGGGATACCGTCTGGAAGGTGTTTCGGGATTTAAATGAGACGATGGAGTGGGTATATGGAAAACAGGGAGTGAGATTTCTAGATCCTAATGGGTGGGCAGAAGATAGGGATCTGCGCTCAGATGGCCTTCACTTAAACCGCTGTTATATATATAAGAAATTTGTTTGGAAAGTTTATAGGGAAGTCCATTCAGGGAAACAGAGTGGCCTATGGAGTGGTAGTAAGGGAACAGGGAACTAGAAGTCAGTTCGGGACGACATAAAATTGAATCGTAGAAGTATTGTAAACAAAGGAATAGAATTAAGTAATTTAATAGATACATATTTACCAGATACTGTAATAAGAGTTGAATTATGGCTGAAAAACGATAAAATGGATGCAGAAATTTCCTCACGGAACTGGAGGGTGTATCGTAGAGATAGGATAGGAATTGTAGGAAGCGGAGTATTCATTCTCGTGAAAGAAGAATTTGTAAGCTACGAAAAAGTTAAAGATGACAAGCACGAAATTCTAGGGGTAATGCTCATTTCTAAAGATAATAGACAACTTGATATCTTTGGAGTGTACAGACCAGGAAAGGGTAGCGCAGATGCTGATTCAGAATTATTTGGTAAGATAATCAACTATGTGGGAAACGATAAGGAAATAACGTGATCATAGCGGGTGATCACAATTTACTAAATGTCAATTAGGAAGGTAATGCAAACGACAAGAAGCATGACCAACTAATGGCAAATAAGTTAATATGGGAAGGGGACCTGATTCAGAAAGTGATGGAACCAACTAGAGGGAAGAATATCCTGGATGTGGTGCTGGTAAACCCAGATGAGCTCTATAGAGAAACCGAAGTAATAGATGATATTAGTGATCACGAAGCTGTTTCTGAGGTATTTAAAAATAAATACGAAGGAAAGGAAGGTATTCAAATGAGGACTATTTGGCAGTACCACATGGCTGATAAAATAGGCATGAGGGATTTTAAAAAAAGTAATTATGATCGGTGGAAAACGGTAAATAAAAATGTAAACAGACTCTGGGATGGGTTTAAAACAATTGTTGAGGAATGTAAAAATAGGTTTGTACCGTTAAAGGTTGTAATGAATTGTAAGGATCCACTATATTATAACAGAGTAAAGAGACTAAGGAGGAGGTGCAGGTTGGAAGGAAATCGAGTTAGAAATGGCTGTGGAAGTAAGGAGAAATTGAACGTACTTTCTAGGAAATTGAATCTAGCAAATTAGTCAGCTAATGATAACATGTCGGGAAGCACAATTGGCGGTCATACAAATTTTAGTGAAAAATGGAAGAGTATGTATAGGTACTTTAAGGCAGAAACAGGTTCCAAGAAGGACATTCCAGAAATTATTAGTGATCAAGGGGAGTGTGTATGCGAGGATCTTCAAAAGGGAAAAGTATTCAGTCAGCAGTTATGTAAAGATTGTTGGTTACAAGGAGAATGTACAGATAGAGGAGGTGACTAATACTAAAGAAGTGTGAACATTTACCTATGACAACAATGACGTTTACAGTAAGATACAAAAGTTGAAAACTAGAAAAGAAGCTGGAATAGATAAGGTTTCAGGTGATATATATTTAAGACAATGGATTGGGATATAGCACCATATCTGAAGGACTTATTTGAATTTTTTTGCATGAAGGAGCTATGCCAAATGAGTGGAGAGTTACTATAGTATCCCCTGTGTATAAAGGAAAGGGCGATAGACATAAAGCTGAAATTTACAGCCCAGTGAGTTCGACATGCATTGCATGTAAATTTGGGAAAGCATTCTTTTTGATTATATTAGACATGTTTGCAAAATTAATAACTGGTTTGATAGAAGGCAGTTTGGGTTTACGAAACGTTATTCCACTGAAGCTCAACTTCTAGGATTCCAGCAAGATATAGAAGATATCCTGGATTCAGCAGGTCAAATGGACTGTTTCGCGATTGATCTACCTAAGGCATTTGATAGGGTAGATCATGGGAGACTACTGGAACAAATGAGTGCAATTGGACTTGACGAAGGAGTGACTGAATAGAAAATAGATCCCAGAGAATTAGAGTAGGCGAAGCTTTATCTGACCCTGTAATAGTTAAGTGGGGAATTCCTCAAGGTAGTATTATTGGTCCTTTATGTTTTCTTATATATATCAGTGATAACTGTAAAAAGTGGAATCAGAGGTAAGGCTTTTTGCAGACAATGTTATAGTGTACAGATTATTAAATAAGTTACAAGATTGTGAGCAACTGCAAAATGACCTCGATAATGTTGTGAGATGGACAGTAGGTAATAGTATGTTGATAAACGGGGTTAAAATCAGGTTGTGCGTTTCACATATAGGAAAATTCCTCTCAGTTTTAATTACTGCATTGTGTAACCGTTCATCACCATGTCATAGGCATGTTAGGAGGTTTAGTCAATCATACATGCTGTTTTCCGCAACATTCAGCGACATATAATGCCGTAGTTAGCAGTTTACTTTCCTAACCGGGACACGAATTGTGATACGCAAGCTCGAACGGAGCAGATCTCTGGGCTTCATCAAGAGAAGGATAGCGTATTACCGCGGAACCTTGAAATTGCGCGCTCACTCGGTGCCAGAGAGGAGGAGAGATGACGCTACGCGTGAAAATGTATTTTGTCAGAGAGTGGGGTGCCTTAAGGTGTGTTAACCCCCAAGAAATAAAACTCCTTACTGATTCAACACCGCATTCATTGGTGCCAATTCACCATATTAAAATGAAAATAAGGAGAAGAAGAACACTTTTGTCTGAGATAATCTAATGAAATTTATAAGTCAGGTCTCATTCGAACCGACGTATTTAATGCAAATTGTTGATGCATATAAACGCAATACTTTAATAGTGGATCGGTAATGAGCAGACTGAAGCCGAGTGCTAAGATTTGGCAACGTGAGGAAAAAGGTGGGAGAACTTACGAAATAAACCATGGCCCGTGAATTTATAAAAGGACGCTTTTGAGATTATGAACCACGCGCTGATCGGATAGACTTAAAACTGGATCAGTATAAAACAGGGGTCATGTACTATAATTGGATTACTTTCACGTCGCTGAAAGATTATGTTTAGCGAAGTCAAATTTCGATTAGGGGCGTGGTTCACCACCTCTCCGAGCACTCAGCCCAGACACTAAAAATAAAACCCGGCCCTAGATGTAGGATCCCATTGTAATCTGTGCAGCCGCAGTACGTACATGTCAGTAATGAACTATGGATATCAGTGTGCGAAGTGCTGTGTCGAGGAAGAACATATCAGCGCGGTGTAAACATAGCCGTGTGATTCGAGATAATGTACAATAGTGATTAATAGAGGTGTTATATCATCATTTAATCCTTTAGATATTGGTGACTTCAGTGACGGCTTATGATGCAATCATCAGAGAACGGGCAAACGCATCAGGTTGTTTAGAAGTAGTGAGACAGCCGATTACATTCAGTAATTAATAGCGGCTGGTTTTGAGGCATTTAAACAGTGAGTGACGCTCAGTAAATTAAAAGAACGGGTTTCGTGATAGGACACTCGTGGTAACAATTAGTCAGACTGTGTGATTAAAGTGGAAATGTATAGTGATTTATACAAACTTACCGCTATTCGGGTCAGTCCATTTGATTTTATAAGTGGATTTAATAACCAGTAGGTTCTTTGAAAATACATAAACTGTGTTCTTTAAACAATTTCCCATTTTTGCCTGTATGTTCGTGAGTGATCGTCGAACCCAGGATTGGAAACAACGAGAGTCGCGCCTAGTGCTAGCATTCGTCTCTTCAGGGAACGTCGAGACATCCCAACAGTAGAGCGCCTCATTTCGAGACATGGACGATATAATGAGGAAGAGGAACCAAAGACTATTCAAGAGGGAAGCTGTCGTAATGGAGATCTAAAAACCCAGGTGTACCCTCGAGATGACAGCAAATCACACGCAGTATCGATAAGTACATTTTTAATATACTAAACAATGAGATTTGCATGTCGATATCGACTTTTTATTTGTAAACAAAAATCTTCTTTATTTTATGTAATTAATAATATTAAATGTAAGGAACACAATACGCGTGTGACTGGGAAATATTATTTTATTAATTTAATTAGGATTTCTTCTGTGATTTAAGGATAATCACTAATAATTCAGCGGGCTTATTTGCATGAATTAGTGCATAAGATCCCATAAATTATTAGTGCGTGTGATAAAGTAGTTAATAATTGTAGAAATTTACCAAATTTTCTGTGTGTGTGATACATTTAGCTCCACAAATAATTATGTTTAGTGTTTATTTGTAGTAATCTGCGATTAGTGGCGTTTATTTACAGTTTTTACACTGAGTAGTTCCGTAGGCGTTCGCTAGACTACAACCGGTAATTTAGGTCTGCGTGGAGGAAGAAATATCTCTTTCTTATTAATGGTATTATTAAAATATCAATAGGTTTTTTGATAAAATAGGGTACTTACAAAGACGGGATATTAACGAGAGTAGTAACTTCGGCAGCGGTTGCCGTATATCTATTAGTGCAAGCATTTGACAGGGTACCGTATTTCAAATAGCAGTTCAACGGTCCCATCTAACGAAGGTAATAACTTCTTTTAATAACGCAATACTGTTGTAAATTTTGTTTAAAGAAAGGATTTCAACAGAATAGACAGCATTTCGCTGGCGAAATAGTTAGCAGTCGTAATTGTTATTGATTATTGTCGCTCTTCTTATTCAAATATTGGCATTGTTGGCTACAGTCTGTGAACAAAGGAAGTAGTTTATCAAGAAAATATAAATAAAAATCAGCTGATTCTTGTATTCCGATCATTGTAGTTCTGAGTATGCAGTTAAAGTATCCGTAATTTATATTTCACACCCTCGACATTTCAGTATTTATGAGCGGTTAGCTAATAATCATGTTCCTACCGTACATTCCAATAATTGCAATTCAAGTCCCTGGCGTAATTTGGACAGAAATACTTTTGAGAAATGATTGTAAACAACCTCATATTTTTCAACATTTAAGGACTCATTTATTCTTCGTCCCGCGGAGCAGGAAAAATAATAGTAATCCACCATCTGTAAAGATCACATAACCGCATTTCAGTTGAGAATTGTAGTGTAGTTACAGTATATTCGATAGTAACTTGCCTGTTATATTCGTGTGTATTTTTCTGCAAACGGCAGGTTTCATTTCTATTACAGCATAGTAGGACAAGTAGTACTAATATTAATTTGTATACGTGTTTAACTTTGTTGGTAATCTTTGAGTACCTAACGGTAGTCCTTGCGAATATCTAAATTTAGGCCTAATTGAAATTTTCATTCCTATTTGTGCTTAGTAAGAAGCTAGGATACGTCTGAACTTAGTTTTAACATTATTGTAGTGTAGTATAGTAACTTACTAGAAATTAGTGCTTATTCTATAATTTTGAGTAATTTTGCGAATTTCGAACTTTAATGGTAATTTTCTTTCCTGTTTTTGCTTGGAAATAATCTGTTGTAATTAGAGTACGTCTGAACGTAGTTTAAAATTATTGTAGTGTATTGTAGTATCTGTACTTAATCTGAAAGTAGTTTAAAATTATTGTAGTGTATTATAGCATCTTATTAGAAAGTAGTGTGTTTATTCTATTACTGTGAAATATTTGTATAGTATCGTACCGTTTCTGTGGTATCTGTAGTAACTCTCTTACTAAAATTCTGTTGTTGTAATTAGGGTTGACTCAACTGCAGTTAAGAATTGTGTAATTCTTGTGTATTATTCTCTGTTTCCAGTAATTAACAGCAATTTTCATCGTGTTAGCGTGTTGTGGGAATAAAAATAGTACAATTAAGTAGCATTGTAGTGTAGTAGTAGCCTATATTAAATAACTTACTGTCGTGTGTTCTTTGCAAACTAACCAAGACAATATTTTTTCCTTTCATTTTTATTTTGCACAGAATAAGTTATCTTACTTTTCCTTTTCTTTTCGTTATTTAGTAAAAATTGGCTAAGCAATGCGAGTGTAGGAACTGTGGGTGTGGCCAGGCATTAAGGAGTATGAGGGTGGAGTTGGAGAGCTTGAGGGAGATAATTAATATTCTCTCAGAGGACAGGGAGGAAAGTAGGCCCCCAAACAATGTACAGGGTACAGTAGGTATAATAGAGGGATTGGAAGGAAATGGGGGAATTGTGGAAGACAGGTTGTCTAATGTTTTAAGGGGAAGGAGATTGCAGGCTAAGGGCTCCATTCAGGTTCAAAATTCAGGACAGGTGTCGATGAGAAATCGGTACGAGTCACTGCAGTTAGAACAACCGAGGGAAGATGAGGAACAGGGAACTGTTGCCGAGAAGTTTGGAAGTAGGAGAAAGGGAAGAGGTAGGAAAGGGAAATGTGGAGTAGCGGATAGGAAAATACAGGTGGAACAGGGTAATGGGTTGGAGAAAAGGGAGGAGGAAGTAGCTTCTGCAGTTGTCATGAAAGATAGGACTGACCAGGGAGGGAGGGGATCAAATGAGGTGGGTAGGGTTGAGGCTCTGGTAATGGTGGATTCTATCGTTAGACATGTCGGGAAAGTGTGTGGAGTACTCTACCAGGGTAGAGTGTTATCCAGGAATTAGGTTAAGGCAGATTTTGAGGAAAGTAGAAGAGAAGGAGGAGGGAAAGGAGAAGGTGGTAGTGTTTCACGTTGGTACTAACAACGTAAGACAAGCAGGTGTAAGTACCAACGTAGTTGGGGATGTGTGGGATCTGGTAAATGCAGCACAGATGAAGTTTAAGGAAGCGGAGATTGTTATCAGTGGAATAATGTGTAGGAGGGATACTGACTGGAAGTTGATTGGGGATTTAAATGAGACTATGGAGTGGGTACGGGGGAAACTGGGAGTGAAATTTCTAGATCCTAAAGTGTGGGTAGGAGATAGGGATCTGCGCTCAGATGACCTTCACTTAAACCGCAGTGGTACATATAAGTTGGGAAATTTGTTTGGAAGAGATATAGGGAGGTACATTCAGGGAAACAGGGTGCGCTAGGGAGCGGTGTTAAGGGAACAGGGAACTGGAAATCAAGTACGGATGACATAAAACTGTTAGTGCTCAACTGTAGAAGTATTGTAAAGAAAGGAATAGAATTAAGTAATTTAATAGATACATATTTACCAGATACTGTAATAAGAGTTGAATTATGGCTGAAAAACGATAAAATGGATGCAGAAATTTTCTCACGGAACTGGAGGGTGTATCGTAGAGATAGGATAGGAATTGTAGGAAGCGGAGTATTCATTCTCGTGAAAGAAGAATTTGTAAGCTACGAAAAAGTTAAAGATGACAAGCACGAAATTCTAGGGGTAATGCTCATTTCTAAAGATAATAGACAACTTGATATCTTTGGAGTGTACAGACCAGGAAAGGGTAGCCCAGATGCTGATTCAGAATTATTTGGTAAGATAATCAACTATGCGGGAAACGATAAGGAAATAACGTGATCATAGCGGGTGATCACAATTTACCAAATGTCAATTTGGAAGGTAATGCAAACGACAGGAAGCATGACCAACTAATGGCAAATAAGTTAATATGGGAAGGCGACCTGATTCAGAAAGTGATGGAACCAACTAGAGGGAAGAATATTCTGGATGTGGTGCTGGTAAAGCCAGATGAGCTCTATAGAGAAACCGAAATAATAGATGATATTAGTGATCACGAAGCTGTTTTTGTGGTAATTAAAAATAAATGTGAAAGAAATGAAGGTCTTAAAAGTAGAACTGTTAGGCAGTACCATATGGCTGATAAAACAGGCATGATGGAGTTTTTAATAAGTAACTATGATCTGTGGAAAACGATAAATAAAAATGTAAACAGACTCTGGGATGGATTTAAAGCATTTGTTGAGGAATGTGAAAATAGGTTTGTACCTTTAAAGGTGGTAAGGAATGGTAAAGATCCACTATATTATAACAGGGAAGTAAAGAGACTAAGAAGGAAGTGCAGGTTGGAAAGAAATAGAGTTAGAAAAGTCTGTGGAAGTAAGGAGAAATTGAAGGAACTTACTAGGAAGTTGAATCTAGCAAAGAAGTCAGGTAAGGATAACATGATGGCAAGCATAATTGGTGGTAATACAAATTTTAGTGAAAAATGGAATGGTATGTATATTTACTTTAAGGCAGAAACAGGTTCAAGGAAGGACATTCCAGGAATCATTAATGAACAAGGGGAGTGTTGTGACGTACCCACTTGGCCCACAGATGTATGACAAATTTATAACGTGGCGGGTCACTTTAATATTAAAATAAATAAATGATATGTCATTGTTTCTCCATAAACAGTATCCGAAGGGCGCCAGTCTTCAAGCTTATGGCTTGAAAACAAAAGTAGATAATTAATAATAATAATAATAATAATGCGTAATGAGACTCAAAAAACTCCCAGGGGTGAGGTGAACGGAACACAAATCATTAAGTACACTAACTTGGAATTTAAGGATCATTAATAATCATTTCATAAAATACAAATTAAAACAGCTATTTATTAAGATGAAAAACGTGACGTAACGGCGTTTTAACGACATCTGAACTTACGGAAGCAAAAGAAAAATTGAATGAAATTAATTTTAAAAATGAACTGTTGCGCGAAGACTTGCAGTAACTTATGCCATTAGCTCACCATATGTAGACTCTGTTGTCTTGAAGCTGATGATATGTGGATCTCGTACCGGCTGCCTTCTCTGTTGTTGGATTCCAGTCCTACTTCTACATTTCCTGTCCTTAACACTTCCTACTGTACTCCTTACATAAAGTCGTAATGAGTCCTAATTTTAAGTGCAAAACCACCATGGGTTATGTTCATGGAGAGAATACATTCGTATTCTTCCGTATTACGGAACAGTAGCGTAGCTAAATTCATAATAAAAGCTCTCCTGCCCTATACTAGTCAAAGCCGGTCTCCCGTTGACTACCTCTCGTCATTGAGATAACAAGTCCCAATGAGAGTAACTTTTGAGTAGAATATACTCAGATGCGAAGTGAACTAAGTTAAAATCTTCTCCGATGTGTAGACGTAGAATCGTAGTAAGAGTATCTTCCAAGCGTGAGAATCAGAATGTCCGAATACAAGTGACAATCTGCTCACGAGTAAGAATACGAGTATGAATGTGAAAACGACTGCTAATGCTAATAAGAGTCTGAATGACTTCTCCAGCTCTTGTCGGTGGTATATATCGGTTCAAAAGTCTCCTTCCATCAGCCATATCACATGGTCCAGTAAGATTCGAAGTCTCATCCCTTCTCCGATGTATAGCTGTGAATCCATCACGTTGCTTCATTACGTTCATTCACATAGGCTGAACTTTCCCGCTGAAATAAAGCGTCCCGAAGCGGAGTTTGAAAAGTGGGTGTTAATAATGTATCAACTGTCTCTTCATGAGGTAGAGAGGGTAAGGTCTCTCGTAAACTAAATGACGTACTTTTCCTGGAATTGGGCTGAAATTAGCCTGCTGACTCTGGTCACCTCACAACGGCTATTGGAATAATTTGTTCGTTCAGAATACGTTATAGCCGCGATAAAAAGAAATGAAATGATGATTGAAATGGATGATAAAAACCCTACATATATATATATATATATATATATATATATATATATATACATACATATTAATTTAAACATGACCTATCAGTGATTAAATATATACATCTTATCAATTAAATATATAGTTCAATAATTAAAAACATTCAGTGATGTCCCAAACATCACATTCGCCCCTCTGAGCCTGAAACAAGTAGTACTTCGTTGAGGGCTCACACTTACACTTTGCCACTTACGTTTCACTTGTTTCCAAAACAACTGTACATTCATTCATTACTGTATACAACATAACACTATTTTACAATATTACAACTTGATGATTCCACCTACAACTTAATAACAAATAATATATAACACTTTAAAATTTCCATTAAAACACAATATTACAACTTAGCGAGTTTCTGATGTCTCACTTTCTGAAATGTTCGTCATCTCTTGCTGATTTCATGAATCCAGTGTATATCTGTACAAAATTTACACAATCAAAATATATCGAATTACTCTTTCAAGTGTTTAATACGTTCTTGCTGTATGACTATCACTTCACACACGCCAACACATTCACGTGGTTTTAGCCTAGGGTAAAATTATTGCAAGTCTTTATGATGACTTCATATAGTCTACGGGGAATTTACAAATTTTAAACTGCAATATTAATGATCCTCGTTATATAAAATCAAATACTAGATTACCCATACATGGCATTACGAAAGAGAACGGACGTAACCTTGGTAATGAACTCGTGTCAATCGTATACACACACATCGTGTAGCAAACAAAACAAAACTTGGGAAACTCCACCTACCAGAGAGCAGTCACTCCACGCTGCGACAGGTGTATATTATATAAGAGATAAGCGTGGCCTGGCTCACTGACCTATATTCCAGCACTATGGAAAATCCACCGGACTCGTAATATATTTACGTAAACTCCGAATGTTGAATGAACCCAATAAAATGCAATCACCGTCAGATAATGTATAAGCACAAGGTCCTAGTTTCTTATGTATACGATAAGGTCCTTGATATAAAACTCCAGCCATATCATCAATAAAAATCGTGGCGAAATCACCTGTATCATCACCTAATGCAATATTTAATGCTCTAATTAAGGCTGCAGAACTAGTCTTCGTCCCGTAGGGAACGCGCTGAAACTGATACAAGCTGTACTTATGACTAAATGCTGTCAGAGGCTTGTCCTCCACTCTCAAAGGAATCTGCCAAAAACTACTTCTTAAATCAACAGATGAAAACCATTTTTTACCCTCAAAGCCCTGAATTAACACTTCAATAGTCTGTGATTTTAACTGGTCAGCACAAATACGTCTATTCATATCTCTCCCATCAATACAAAGTCTGACGCTCCCATCACTCTTAGGCACAACGATTAAAGAATTTACATACTCGCTATTAGACACTTCAATTATCCCATCAGCTAACATAGCTTGTATCTGATCGTCAACTGCCTTGGGATATTTGTGTGGGATAGCATACCGTGGCCCGCTGAAAGGACTGTCATCCTGCACTGAAAAAGAATGTTCATAAACATGTGTTTTACCGGGTTTCTTAGGAAAAATCTCAGCGTGTTCACATAACACTGCCAACAATTCGTCCCTCTGGATTTCCTCTAATTTACTGTTACTCGCAGCTTTAAATAAGGCATCCTTCTGATCCTCTTTCAACCACAACTGGCATAAATTAAACCCCTCACTGGGTTTCTCCTCATATCTAGAAACCTCAATAACACTCCACATAGCACAAACATTCGTTTTCCTCTGAATTCCATTTCTCAGTTCGAGTTTGACATACTTATTATCCCACTTCAGATTTACTGTAGCATCATCGTAATCTAGCTGAGCCGATTTTAAAGTCAGCCAGTCACATCCCAAGATGAGATCAAATACAAGGTGAGGAATAACCAAACATACCTGTACTGAAATAAAACCCTCTATACAAATCGGCACCGCAACCTGCTTGCATATTTGTTTCGACTTTTTACCAACAGCTGTAATAATGAATGTAGACTTAACAGGCATCTCTTCCATCATAATACCTTGTTTAACTAAAGAGTCATATCATTCTGAACTAATACATGATTTCTGACTTCCAGTATCAATTAATGCGTTAACATACGCCCCCCAAACTTCTAATTGAACCACAGGATTAATCACATCATCACCCGAATCTAAATAATTATTATCTGGTTCACACATAAGATCTTCCTTAACATCTAGGTCATATGGCAATAGTTTCATAACACAATTCCTAACTACTTCCTGGTAAGGCTGGAATTCTGACCCATCATTACAGCCTGCATTTAGTTTAAAGGTTGCGATCGTGTACCTACACTTGGCTCGTTGGTAACTTGTCCTCTGACTTGTTGGGTATTTCCCGTTCTATTTTCAGGTGCACCACCCCTACCGTTATGCCTTGGCTGAAACTGATTACGATTCTCGTAGTTTGGCTGTCTCCTATTGTTCCTTGGTTCACTATGAGGAACAAAATTATGTGAGTTTCCTGTTCTATGCCCAATGTTTCCTAGTGCATCAAAACTCCCTAATAACTGCTCCATTTCCTGAATAGTTTTAATACTTTGCATACACGCTGCTTCGCGTACCCTGTCTGGAAAAAGTCGTAACAGTAATCTGACTACATCTGAATCAGCCGTGATTCCGTCTAAATTCTGGCAAATCATAACATGTGACAAAAAATACTCAGTCATAGAGACACATTCATTATGTTTGAATTTTCCGAATACTACCCTTTCTCTTTCACGGCTTTGAACGGTTTCGTTCCAGTATTTGTCTGTGAACTTCGTCTTAAATTCCTCCAGACTTTTCATGTTACTTTTATAGACTGAACACCAGGAACGCGTCTCTCCCACAAAAGCATGATCAATAATGTCGATCGCCTCTTCCCAGTCCATAAACCCTTCCTCAATCCGTTTCCCAAACCGTTTTTCTACTATTTTCAGAAATTCTAGTGGGTTAGTTTGTTTCCCATTGAACTTCGGTAATTCGATTTCCTTACTGTAAATCCCTCCATGACTTTGCCTCTCAGTGTTACCTTGCTTTTCTCTTACTTCTCGTCGTATGCGTGCTTCTGCCATCGCTATGCGGTTCTCTACATCTTTATCTCTTCTTTCAATTTCATTCACTACAGTGTTCTGTTTTCCTTTCAACGTCTTAATTTCCACTGTATTGCCTTCTACCATCGCAAACTTTTCTCTTTGTTCCCTAGTGTTGTCTTCTATTATACACTTAACCGTATCGATCTTGTTTTGTACCTGATCTTTAAATTCTTTTATTTCTTCCTTTTGGATCTCAACTTTATTATTAATACTTGTCACCTGTGTCTCTAACTCCTTTCTAGTGTTGTTGCTTTCTTTTTCCATTAATCCCAACAACTCACTCCTCTGCTCTACAAATTTCTTTTCTACCTCTTGTTTGTTTTGCTTAGTTGTCTCTTTCTGTTCCTCTATCTGCTTGTTAAATCTTTCATTTTGCTTAAATAATTCTTGTAACTGTTTGCTATGTTCGTCCATCCTTTTATTAGCTTCGATCTTGTGTTCATTCAATGCCTTACTTAATTCTCGTTTAGTTTGTTCTACTTCTTTTTAATTTCTGATTTAGTTTGTTCCAATTCCTTTTTTATTTCATTTTTTATTTCAGATTTATTTTGTTCCATTTCATCTTTTATTTCAGATTTACTATCCTCTATCTTACTTAACATTAACTGCATCATTTCAAGTAACTGATTATTATTACCCTCAATGTTAGGGCTAACCTCCGCCTCGCCCCCCATCGTACTATCGTCTGAATCTAACGTAACTTCGTCATTCCTACTCTTATTCCCTTCGCTATCTTCGCTCCTAATATCTGTTTCCTCTTCTACACATTTATCTACCTCTTCCTTAGAATTACTTAAAACACTACCCTTCAGCACGTGTCCACTACGCAGCGTTATGTCTTTCTCCTCTTGCTCAGCCATGCTACCCCGAAAATCAAACACACAAGAAAAATATACTGTGGATACACAACAGTTACCCCCAAAATACTGATTTTATCCTTCTATACCAGTACTTAATGATTTACGAGCCCCTCAGTTGTGGCGACAATATATGACGTACCCACTTGGCCCACAGATGTATGACAAATTTATAACGTGGCGGGTCACTTTAATATTAAAATAAATAAATGATATGTCATTGTTTCTCCATAAACAGTATCCGAAGGGCGCCAGTCTTCAAGCTTATGGCTTGAAAACAAAAGTAGATAATTAATAATAATAATAATAATAATAATAATAATAATAATAATAATAATAATAATAATAATGCGTAATGAGACTCAAAAAACTCCCAGGGGTGAGGTGAACGGAACACAAATCATTAAGTACACTAACTTGGAATTTAAGGATCATTAATAATCATTTCATAAAATACAAATTAATACAGCTATTTATTAAGATGAAAAACGTGACGTAACGGCGTTTTAACGACATCTGAACTTACGGAAGCAAAAGAAAAATTGAATGAAATTAATTTTAAAAATGAACTGTTGCGCGAAGACTTGCAGTAACTTATGCCATTAGCTCACCATATGTAGACTCTGTTGTCTTGAAGCTGATGATATGTGGATCTCGTACCGGCTGCCTTCTCTGTTGTTGGATTCCAGTCCTACTTCTACATTTCCTGTCCTTAACACTTCCTACTGTACTCCTTACATAAAGTCGTAATGAGTCCTAATTTTAAGTGCAAAACCACCATGGGTTATGTTCATGGAGAGAATACATTCGTATTCTTCCGTATTACGGAACAGTAGCGTAGCTAAATTCATAATAAAAGCTCTCCTGCCCTATACTAGTCAAAGCCGGTCTCCCGTTGACTACCTCTCGTCATTGAGATAACAAGTCCCAATGAGAGTAACTTTTGAGTAGAATATACTCAGATGCGAAGTGAACTAAGTTAAAATCTTCTCCGATGTGTAGACGTAGAATCGTAGTAAGAGTATCTTCCAAGCGTGAGAATCAGAATGTCCGAATACAAGTGACAATCTGCTCACGAGTAAGAATACGAGTATGAATGTGAAAACGACTGCTAATGCTAATAAGAGTCTGAATGACTTCTCCAGCTCTTGTCGGTGGTATATATCGGTTCAAAAGTCTCCTTCCATCAGCCATATCACATGGTCCAGTAAGATTCGAAGTCTCATCCCTTCTCCGATGTATAGCTGTGAATCCATCACGTTGCTTCATTACGTTCATTCACATAGGCTGAACTTTCCCGCTGAAATAAAGCGTCCCGAAGCGGAGTTTGAAAAGTGGGTGTTAATAATGTATCAACTGTCTCTTCATGAGGTAGAGAGGGTAAGGTCTCTCGTAAACTAAATGACGTACTTTTCCTGGAATTGGGCTGAAATTAGCCTGCTGACTCTGGTCACCTCACAACGGCTATTGGAATAATTTGTTCGTTCAGAATACGTTATAGCCGCGATAAAAAGAAATGAAATGATGATTGAAATGGATGATAAAAACCCTACATATATATATATATATATATATATATATATATATATATACATATTAATTTAAACATGACCTATCAGTGATTAAATATATACATCTTATCAATTAAATATATAGTTCAATAATTAAAAACATTCAGTGATGTCCCAAACATCACAGTGTGTATGCGAGGATCTTCAAAAGGCAGAAGTATTCAGTCAGCAGTATGTAAAGATTGTTGGTTACGAAGATAATGTCCAGATAGTGGAGGTGACTAATACTAAAGAAGTATTAAAATTTACCTATGACAAAAAAGACATTTACAGTAAGCTACAAAAGTTCAAAACTAGAAAAGCAGCTGGAATTGATAAGGTTTCGGGGGATATACTATAGACAATGGGTTGGACTTATTTGACTATTGTTTGCATGAAGGAGCTATACCAAATGAATGGAGAGTGTCTATAGTAGCCCCTGTGTATAAAGGAAAGGGTGATAGACATAAAGTTGAAAATTACAGGCCAGTAAGTTTGACGTGCATTGTGTGTAAGCTTTGGGAAGGCATTCTTTCTGATTATATTGGACATGTTTATGAAATTAATAACTGGTTCGATAGAAGGCAGTTCGGTTTTAGGAAAGGTTAATCCACTGAAGCTCAACTTGTAGGATTCCAGCAAGATATAGCAGATATCCTGGATTCAGGAGGGCAAATGGACTCTATTGCGATTGTCTTATCCAAGGCACTTGATAGGGTAGATCATGGGAGACTACTGGCAAAAATGAGTGCAATTGGACTAGAAAAAAGAGTTACTCAATGGGGGCTCTATTTCTAGAAAATAGAACTAAGAGAATTAGAGTAGGTGAAGCTTTATCTGTCCCTGTAAGAATTAAGAGGGGAATTCCTCAAGGCAGTATTATTGGACCTTTATGTTTTCTTATATATAACAATGATACGTGTAAAGAAGTGGAATCAGGGATAAGGCTTTTCGCAGATGATGTTATTCTGTACAGAGTAATAAATAAGTTACAAGATTGTGAGCAACTGCAAAATGACCTCGATAATATTGAGAGATGGACATTAGGCAATGGTATGATGATAAACGGGGATAAGAGTCAGGTTGTGAGTTTCACAAATAGGAAAAATCCTCTCAGTTTTAATTACTGCGTTGATGGGGTGAAAGTTCCTGTTGGGGATCATTGTAAGTATCTAGGTATTAATATAAGGAGAGATCTTCATTGGGGTAATCACATAAATATGATGGTAAATAAAGGGTACAAATCTCTGCACATGGTTATGAGAGTATTTAGGGGTTGTAGTAAGGATTAAAGGAGAGAGCATATTTGTCTCTGTTGAGACACCAATTAGAGTATGGTTCCAGTGTATGGGACCCTTACCAGAATTACTTGATTCAGGAACTGGAAAAAATCCAAAGAAAAGCAGCTCGATTTATTCTGGGCGATTTCCGACAAAAGAGTAGCGTTACAAAAATGTTGCAATGTTTGGCCTGGGAAGACTTGGGAGAAAGGAGACGAGCTGCTTGACTAAGTGGTATGTTCCGAGCTGTCAGTGGAGAGATGGCGTGGGAGGACATCAGTAGACGAATAGGTTTGGATGGTGTCTTTAAAAGTAGAAAAGATCACGATATGAAGATAAAGTTGGAGTTCAAGAGGACAAATTGGGCAAATATTCGTTTATAGGAAGTGGAGTTAGGGATTGGAATAACTTACCAAGGAAGATGTTCAATAAATTTCCAATTTCTTTGCAATAATGTAAGAAAAGGCCAGGAAAACAACAGATAGGGAATCTGCCACCCGGGCGACTGGCATAAATGCGGATTTGAAGTGATTGATTGAGTGATTGAAGCATATATTTTAGGGGAGAATGTTACTAATTGGTAAGGATCTTCATGATAATTTACATATAGATTATGTGTTCGCTTCACAGGGTAATGCATGTATTTTATTAATCCCATAATAATAAAAATATGATTATTAAAACTGTTCAAGCCGAGGTGCAATTTTTGAATTATGAAGTTACGCGAGTGAGATGGAATTAGTTAAATGACCTGTGGGAATAGAGTCTTCTATATAAATGGATAAAATGGATTTGTGATGCAGTAGCGTGACGATGGGAAGATGAAACTAGTGAAATATTTGAGATGACAGAATGACAAAATATTAGAATAATGATGGCTATCGCGACGTATTGAATTAGGCTGTATATGGCCGGAATAATAAGAAATAAGAATTGGCGGCCCTTAAATATGCGTGTAATTGAAGACGAGGAGAAAGAAAGAAAGAAAAAAGAAAGAAAGAAAGAAAGAAAGAAAGTAATAGAAAGTGTCTTTGTGGCCGCAAGGTAGGACACTGACCACTACAAGAGGGAGAGATGTATTTTCTAAGGGATTTGTCCGGTCCGTGCGGACCGAGTTGTCTCCAAGAGTTCTTAGAACATTTGCCCTTGTAAGTCTCCTTCATTCACCACTGCAATATCAATCCCACGCTAATGATATGTTATGAGTAGTGAAGATAATTTTATGATTCTGCGAAGGACGTATTCGTCCTCATTTTTATTTATGAAATTAGCTCGTGATGGGAGTTTCAAATTTTTACACCTTGGCGTGATACGGCTGTTTTGAAGCTTGTTTCGATGTAATTTGATTATACATTTCAAAAAGACGCATAATTAAAATAGGAATGTTTAAGTTATGGTTTGGAAATAGTGTGGTTTTGCATCGTTTTGGGGGGTACAGATTCTCAAAATATTGTTGTGATGGATATACAAGTATTGAGGGAGATGATGGACAAGTTGATGGCGGAACAAAGGAAGGCCGAAAGTGAAAAGCAGGCGGAATTTTTAACAAAGTGGAAGAACGTTTCGATAGGCAGGATCAGGCCAACACGGATATTAAAGAACGTTTTGATCAGGCAAATGCAGACACTAAAGAACGTTTTGATTAGGTAAACGCAGACATTAAACAACCGCTTGTTCAGGTAAATACAGACATTAAAGAACAGCTTGTTCAGGTAAAGACAGATACTCAGGAACATTTTAATAAAATAGCCGAGTGTCTTAATCACCAAACTGAACAGGTAGGGTGACTCACTAAACACATAAACGACCAGGAAGCGTTTTGAAAGGCCCAGGCCGTAGAATATAACACCCGTATCAATAGTGTAACGGAAAAATTAGAGACTATCAGTATCCAATTAGAACAATCCCAAACTCGTTGGAATAACCAATTAGAGGAAATCAAAGACCAGAGACTATCCAGGAGGTCAGAATTGAGGTCCTGAGAGTCAAAACACGGACAATTATAAAGGGTGTTGAAACATTACAAGAGCAAGTAGAGCAACATACAGTAAAGTCCGATGATATCGAGGGACGAATGGTAAAGGCCGTGGAGGATAATGAAGTTAAATTAAAAGAGTGACATGCCTTAATAGACAGACGGCTAGGCCGCCTAAAGGAAGATGTTTGATTGGATGTAGGAAGAAAGCAACGGAAAATCCATGGTCAATTGCAGGAATTAGCTGAGAAAACTGACAAAGCGAGTCAGAGGGCCTATAAGGCTTGCATAAAAACGGACCTTCAAGAGGAATTAATAAGGGAACTTAGAGAAGAAATGGATAACCTTAGACTACAGGATATCAAGGGGGTGGATGACCTCAAATTAAAGGATGTCAAGGAAGAGGCAGTACTGACGTCAATGCGGAAGAAGCGGGAAGACCTTGAACATTACCTATACTCTACCAGTAACGAGCATGAAGTAATGGTGGAATTAACACAAAAAGGAGAAGGCAATCAGACTCGTCATTCGTTAGGTCGTAGTTCGACTCCGCATGGTATAGGTGCGATGCCAATTTATAATTTTTAAGGATGGCTAGCGATGAACCCAGGAAGTTCGGGTCCAGTGCTCATATGACTCCGAAAGGGTTTCTCGCTGAAGTTGATCAATATTTTACTGATCACCGTATACCTTTAGACAAGCACCTTAGGGTGGTTAAACGTTATCTCACCGATCAACCCCTAATTTGGTTTAAGGCTTTCAAGGACTGTTTTGACAGTTACGAAGAGTTCAAGCGTCGATTCCTCGAAAAATACTGGGGGATCGTAACACAACAAATTTACGCTTAGAACTGTACTCGGAGCAAACTAGGTTCTGTATATTTTGTTAATCATTTCTTAAGGATGAAGGAATTGGATAGCCCGCCGTGTGAATTAAAGCTTATTTCAGCTATAGGGAAGCAACTGCTGCCCGAAGTCAAAAAGATCCTCATATTAGAGAATGTGAAGACGGCCGTTGAAGCTGAGCACATCCTACGACAGTTAGATCAGATGACGAATTGGGGGACATTCGCGACGTCATCATGAGGCGATACACACGATGAATGTAGATCGAGATGAAAGACAACCAAAACTTAGGAGCCAAGGGACGAGCACTGAAGATATTCGAGAAAATAGTTCACCAAAGCGTAGAGACCGAAGGAATCCTACAGCATGGGGCAGGTCTGGAGAGCAATACCATGAAGGACGGAGTCCTCGAAAATACGAGCATCGAAGACGTCCGGAAAGGTAGACTTGACCAAGATTCAGCCAATCCAACCAATTGGATGATCCGGCACAAGAGCGACAAGCTGGGCCTTGGCGATATATTGAACAGCTGAGGAATCAACCCGTCGGCACGGACAAATGGCAGAAGCCCATTCAAGGGATGGCCACATCAGGGGAGTGTAGAGGAGGTGAGAGCCTCCAAATCCAAGCTCAACGCACGCAGAATCACGGGGGGTAATTAAGATCCTCGAGCGACTGAGTACTTCGCGGAAGGTGGAGCTATATGAAAGAAATGTTAGCTAGGTATTGATGTAGAAACCATGTGAAGAAGAGATCGATGTCGTAGATAATATTGAAGATGATGAAGGATTCCCTGAAATTAACTTATTATGGGATGAAGAAGATCCACGCGACGTTAATGATGATGATGAATTTACGGACGATGATGAGTGAAGAAAGAAAGAATGAAAGAAAGAAAGAAAGAAAGAAAGAAAGAAAAAGTAAGAAATAGAAAGTTTATTTGTGGCCGCAAGGTAGGACACTGACCACTACCAGAGGGAGAGATTTATGATATAAGGGATATGTCCTGTCCATGCAGACCGAGTTGTCTCCAAGAGTTCTCAGAACATTTGCACTTGTAAGTCTCCTTCATTCACCACTGCAATATCAATCCCATACTAATGATATGTTATGAGTAGCGTTGATAATTTTATGATTCTGCGAAGGACGTATTCCTCCTCATTTTTATTTATCCAATTAGCTCGTGATAGGAATTTCAGATTTTTGCAGCTTGAAAACTGGAGAACGTTGGTTCGACCCGCGTCAGAACGATAGATTTAACCTGATACCATATGGCTTGACTAGGCCATATCTTCAAGATGTATTGTTTGCTATATGTTTAATATTTCTCTGTGTAATGTATTTATGTATTTCCGTTATTCTCAAGTGTTTATGGTGATGGGTAGGATACCAAAGTTGTGTTGATCCACTTCGAATATAACTGGGTCAGGTAAACCCAGGATACGTGTATGTGTTCAGTATAATATGCCATTGATGAGGTCAAATAGACCATGTGTTCGATATGCGAAGATGTAATCTCGTTCGTAAAAAATGTATTAACGTAATCTGCCTAAATTCCACAACTATGACACCTAACTAATAATGTGATTTAATGAGAGAGTGCTATCCTGTCTTTGTGGTCAATCCATTCAAATAATAAGTACCATCGAGTACAATTGCTCAGAGATAAATAAACTTGCGTTTGTGAAAAATGTGTATAGCCTAGTAATAGTGCGCGCTAATAAGGTATTTAAAATATGCCAAGCGATAACCACCTCAGTGTACGAACTGACAAAAAACGTTGAGGCATACTGTATACAAATGATTGCTTGATTATTGATTTTTGAATGTGTAATAATATGGCATTACTGCCTGTTGCCATTTCTTGATGGATACAGTATTTTTGTATCCGTCTCTTGGCACAGGCCAGAGCAAAGTGTAGCTTCCCCCAAAGTCCCAGTCTCATCCATGGCTGTGACAATATGGAAACTGCTGCGGGTATGGGTGGTGCTGAGTAATGGCATTTGGAGCACGACTAGTGTCGAGTGTTATGAAAGGTGTTGCTCATAGGATCAGTCGTGCTGCAGTAGCACCTTCTAGTCCAGTGAGGAAAGAAATGGTAAACTATCTCACTCCTCATCTTGCCTAGTACGCCTCATTTGGGCTCTGCCATTGGTTTTTGCGGTTTCCTTATAACTGCATAGCCTTTGGTGGTGCTATTTGAGGATCCAAACAGCCTCTGGGCTGATGACCTAACAGACAGACAATATGGCATTACCCCATGTATTTATCATGTGGTTCTATCAGTTTAATAAAATGTTTAGTAAATATTGGGAACAAAACTCTTCTCATTTAAAATGTTAATGTATTCCTCTTACATTACAGAGAACCCTACTTTCGTTATATTTATTGTAGTACCCAATTTTTTTTACGAACAATCCATTACCCATATGCTTCTGATCTTTAGCCGTTGACGCAATGCAAGTAGGGAGAATGGGTCTTCGAGCCCCGGGAAATGATTTCCGAAGGTTCTCATCCAGGAATTCCATTTATATATTTGTTTGTGAAGCCGAATTATGTAATTGTTGCCCTGATATGCCCGGGATGGGTACAGTTGATGGGGTGGAAGTTCCTCTTGGGATCATTGTAAGTACCTAGCTGTTAATATAAGGAAAGATCTTCATTGCGGTAATCACATAAATATGTTTGTAGATAAAGGGTACAGATCTTTGCACATGGTTATGAGGGTATTTAGGGGTTGTAGTAAGGATGGAAAGCAGAGTGCATATAAGTCTCTGGTACCCCAACTGGAGTGTGGTTCCAGTGTATGGGAGCCTCACCAGGATTACTTGATTCAAGAACTGGGAAAAATCCCAAGGAAAGCAGCTCGACTTGTTCTGGGTGATTTCCGACAAAGAATAGCGTTACAAAAATGCTGTAAAGTTTGGGCTGGGAAGACTTGGGAGAAGGGAGACGAGCTGCTCGACTAAATGTTATGTTCCGAGCTGTCAGTGGAGAAGGGGCGTGGAATGACATCAGTAGATGAAAAATTTTGAGTGGTGTCTTCAAAAGTAGGAAAGATCCCAATGTGAAGATAACAATGGAACTCAAGAGGACAAGTTGGGGCAAATATTTATTTATAGGAAGGGGAGTTACGGATTGGAATAACTTACGAAGGGAGATGTTCAATAAATTTCCAATTTCTTTGCAGTCATTTAAGAGAAAGTTAGGAAAACAACAGATAGGGGTTCTGCCACCAGGGCGACTGCCCTAATGCAGATCAGTAGTGATTGATTGATTGATTGATTCAACGTATAACGTGCTGTAGACAGACAGGGTAGTTGGCAAATAGTCGTCTTGCCTCAAAACTCTCTGCACTTTAAATTTCCTGGAGAGCTGCCCCTCTTCAGTTTGGCCCTGGTACTCCTCAGATTCATCAGGACAAGATTGGTGATCTTCATCAGCACCTGCAGTTCTTCCAACACCTGTTGCAACCTTGACCTGTCCTGTTGTTGTAAACCTCCTTGTAGTCATCACAGAGATGATGACTGTTGACATATACATAACACTTCTCAAAGATGAGTCGTACTGGCAGTATTTGGTCTGTTGTTGATCTGTTGCACCAAAACCCACACTGACAGTCTCACAGGTGCCTCATTGCAAAGGGTCTGAGTCTTCAAGCCAGACCTTTGAAGATATCGTATGTGCCAGACTGAGTAGTGAGGTTCCTCGGCAGTTGCTGCATACTGACTTGTCGCCCTCCTCGTAGATGGGACAGGCAAGATCCAAGTTCCAGTCTCTCTTGCTCTTCGAAGTGCTCCGCAGAACAGCTCTTTGGTGGCCCTGAGTCACTCCTTCTGTTGCTGCTATTTCTTCCTTCAAAACACCCTCTTTGCTTCTATCCTCACTGCATGGTAGTCTTCTGTTTTTTGGCCTTGTTGGTCTTTGCAAGTTCTCCATTGCTTTGGTCTCATAAATAAATGGTCACTCAAGAACAATGAGTGCATGATATTGTCTGTACCTTGCATTGAATATTGTGGCATGGTGAGCCACTGTGTCCACCATGCCAATGTACAACCACGGGAAGTAGTGCAAGCTAGCCAGCTCCAACTGCACGCTCGTCATCAAGGAAGGCCCCCCCTCTCCCTACTACCTTCACCTGGTGGGGGAGTGCTGTTTGCGGATGGGTGAGCACCCCTGACGCTGCTGCCTGGTCTGTCCTGCTCGCTTATTTGAGGCCTCCGGCATTATGGATGTATCTGGATGGTGCGCGTAGAATATTCGCCTTCGGGTAGACTCTGGGAAGCGTGTCCCTTCTGGAAGCATTCAGATGGTTTGGGCCCAGGTATTTAACTCAGGCGCGACCTATGAAGTTTGGTTCATTTAGTGTGTGTAGTGAGTTCAATGTGTGGACTCAGTGAGTTAGTGAAGAGTGCAGTCAGTGTGTCTGGGCTTAGGTGTCAGTCTGTTGGGGAATCTGTCTGTTGGGGCCGGGGACTCATTTTTTTGTGCCTGTCGTCGTGCATATGAGCATCTTGGACCAGTTGCTAGAAGAGGACGTGGCCTCTGCTATGCGTCGTGGAGGGCAACACTGGGTGCCGACATGGAGCTGTGAGTGGAGTTCTACAGACTGAGTGGACAACGGATACTATCCCGACCTGTGAGACTGACACGTGTAGGCTGTGGACTGCGGACCGTGACAGCACTAACGAAGTAACTGTGTGACTGAGCAGAACTGTGTTGTTAGTTATTGTGTTCTATGTGAATTAGTGTAAATGAACAGTGTAAATAAGGGAGAGAATGAGAGAGAGCTAATTGTATAATTGTGTAAGTGTAGTGAGCTTGATTATTCTGTGTGTGTAAATGTGTTGTTTTAGTACTTAATAAATCTTAGTAACAGAATGCTACCGGATTCTGGCTTTATTTATCGATCCTCTCAACATGGTTACATTATTTTATCAGATTCAATTTTAATTATTATCAATATATAATTCACCTCCCATGTGGATACCGGTACATAGAACAAACATTTTTATCTATAGGATCAGTCGTTGCTGATAAAAGTGTATCTGCAAGATACTTATACAATATCATGTGCTCATTCTTGTTTTGAGCAACCGTATATGATGCATTACACTCTATGATGATATATTCAATAATTATTGCCAAATAGTGGCATACAAGATGATTTCCTTATATAAACTAGGTAGAACCCATTGCACTGTGGCACTAACATTATTTTGTCCTGTATGACTGCGTTGTTTGGTGGACATAAATTTCTGACACAAACACACACACCTTGTATGTTCTTCATCAGAGACAAAACTGGAAGAGACGTGTAGGGAGAATGGACAGGAGGAGTATACTGAAACAAACCCTACAATATGTGCCCACTGGAAAAGGACCTGTAGGACATCCAATGAAAAGATGGACTGAGACTGCAATGGACCTCATGGTACATGGATACTTCACAGGCATTTCTTAGCAGCCATTTCTTTTGTTTTTTATCTCACACGAACACAGAACATCAATGGGATGGATCCCAGCTTTTTATGTTGTATGTTTATTAATTTCTCTATCAGGTCACATGATTCTTTTCTCTTCTGAGTAAGTTGTCTGCTCCCCTGTTGTAAATCTTTCATGCCACCCAATTTGGCAACCACTGCTCTTGAGGTCTATTAATGTCAGTTTTGCCAGACTGTGTAGCTCAGGTGATAGAACGCTGGCCTTCTGATCTCAAGCTGGTGGATTTGATCCTGGCTCAGTCTGGTGGTACCGTATTTGAAAGTGCTCAAATTCATCAGTTTCTTGTTGGTAAATTTACTGGCACATTAAAAAGTTCATGCAGGACAAAATTTCAGTACACTGGTGCCTCCAGAAACTGTAAAAGTAGTTAGTACAACGTAAAACCAATAACAATGAGTGTAAATGTGTTGTTTTAGTACTTAATTAATAAATCTTAGTAACAGAATGCTACCGGATTCTGGCTTTATTTATCGATCCTCTCAACATGGAACATTATTTTATCAGACTCAATTTTAATTATTATCAATATATAATTCACCTCCCATGTGGATACCGGTACCCAGAACAAACACTAATTCAAAATTTGCTCCTACATTAAACTCAACCCTCTGTTTTCACTTGCGTACACATGGTTGGTGGAGGGAATGCAATGCTTAGTGTAACACTGGCTAGTCATGCAACGTGTGTGTGTGTGTGTTAATCTCCACTTCTAATTCGAGAATTGTTTGTACTGATTCAGAATATTTTATTTTTGTTAAGAAATTCTTTCAACAGTTCCTTAAGTTGTAGTTCTGTTATATGACTACAGTTTATACAAATTACTTACTTCAGTTCTTCCCCAAATATTTCTAGGGTCAATGGAATCACTTAGGCTCATTTTATTTGGTTTTGGCAAGATATCTTTCCTGATGCCGTCTGATTTTTCAGGTCAAAATACCAACATAGGATTGACCAGGATGTGAACCTTGGCTGTCCAGATGGAAAATACCCCCACCATTTTAATCAGATATTGTTAAGAAATATGCTGAAAAATCTCCACTATAAAATATGTTTTTTAATATCTTTTTATGCTTACAGCCAAAATTATTGATAATGTATGTCCATTGATTTACCATTCCTTTCAATGAGCTTATTTTAACACTAATTCAAAATTTGCTCCTACATTAAACTCAACCCTCTGTTTTCACTTGCGTACACATGGTTGGTGGAGGGAATGGAATGCGTAGGGTAACACTGGCTAGTCATGCAAAGTGTGTGTGTGTGTGTGTGTGTGTGTGTGTACTGCACACTTCAAGAAAGATTTCAGTTAAATTACAGTTTTCCTTTGGGTTGAGATTTAGGTCGGTAATGAATTGCAATGGGATAATTATTTCATAGGATGTATATGTAAATAATATACACTTAGGCAAATATTCTATGTATTTTGGGAAAGGAATTGTGTATATAATAGTGAACACACAGAATGAACCATTATTAAAATTTATTGTGTATAATAATATGGATCTATGACATATACCATATGCCAAGCTAAATCCCTGGCCATGATACCCATAAAATAAAGAATATTCAAGCCTGATGAACTTCAAAGGCACAAACTTTATCACCTAACTTAGAATTTGACACTTCTTCCATGTAACATGGGAATAGTCAATACTTTTTGGGTTCACACCAAATTAATACAAATCTCTCTGAATTAACAGCTCATTGAGTCCAACAATAACCATGCAGTTATGTTACGTCTGTAGCCACTGTAAAGAATATACTTCCACATACAGAGATTCACTTAGATTAATAAATTCTCTTCAATATTTATGGCTTTTGAAGCATGACAGAGAACACAACCAATACAGTACAGGAAAACACCAAATGTAGTGTGTAAGTAAACTAAAAGTAATTTATTTCCCTTGTAACCATATCCACAGAGGTGTGTATTCATTGGGTAATAATTAAGTAAGGGGATTTTACAAATGGGGCATTTCAGTTCCTTGAGAGAGAGCGTGAAATTTCTGGCGCTGGGAAAGTACTACTGCATGGGAAATTTGTTTAGGAATTGGTCCACACAGAGCATAAATACACCAAAATATACCTTCCCCATCCGTCTTTGAACACAGTCCTTGAATATAAAATGAAACAAAATAGAGAGAAAGAAGTTTTCTTCAGAGAAGTACTGGATCTTGAAATTGTCCCACCAGTATTACACTTCCAGAAAATGATTGCTTAATTTGTTTATTGACTGGTTTTAAATGAAATGTTTTAGTATATATTAAATAGTAGTCCACTTGTACTGCCTATTTAACATTATTTCCAGTGCAAATATTCTCGCTTTCAGATCTGAACATCCTTCACTCATTTCTTAAGCATGAGTGAAGGAATTATATTATTATAAACTTTATGATTTCATATTATCTGATTGTAGTTGTCTAATTTTAACCTTCTTGATTTACTTACTAAATCAGAATATTCTTACATATAATCTGAAATTATCTGATTTTGATTAATAATAATAGTATTACAGATTATTGTCAAACCCTCAATTTAACACTAGACTCTGCATTTGAGGACCACTCTTACTGTTATAGAAATATTGTTGTTGTTAACAAATTAAGTAAGCATTTTCATTTTGGAATACAATATTTAGCACAATATAAAACAGATATCTCACTTATAAATTATATGTATATTGGCTCTTATGATAACAATATTGTAGACTTTTTATGACAATACATTTAATTCAATGCAGTAGAAACTTCAAATTTTATTTCCACAAATAGGATTTCACAATCAGACACTGAATGTATTTTGTGTTCAGACACGGTAGTGCAATGGTGGCCTGAGAGGCGAAAGACGGTCGCATTCTGCCTCGCTGAGCTCCTCACGTACTTTATTACGTGGAGGAGTTGGCGTTGCCATTGGAAAATTGAATGTGGTTTCTTTAGTGAGCCCTGAGCTGGCCATTATGCCAGGCATACTTCCACGTAGGCCAAACTTCTTCTTAGGGGAATGGCTCCTATAAATAGAAAGAGAGAAGTTGTAACACATTGAATTGAGGTTTTATATAATAATAATAAATAGACTTTGTGTTTTATTCTTTTATTGAAATGTGGAATTGTCAGTTGTTTTTGTGCCTGTCCAAGTGTGGCTGACTTTCCTACACATACTGTACTCTCTCACTTACTTGTATTATAGAGGATTGTACTATAAAGACATCATGTTATACTGTGGTCCATACTTTATCTGTTTTATCTTTGAAGGCTCACAGCTGAGTGTCACAAAGTTCCTTTGTCACATCTTTGAAGTTTACCCTTCCTTTCCATTCTTTTTTACTATCCCATCAGTTTCTCAAATCTGACAAAAAATTTCCTCTCACCACAAAAACCAATGTTAAATTGCTTCCTATTTCTTAGCTTACCACACAAAATTATACATATTTTACATTTTACATTATAGGCCACTTGGACAAGTCACCATATACTTATTTTATATTGAAAATAGCAGGCCATTTGATGTGTGGCAGCTAATTTTTCTTTATGTATTTCTCTTCTTATTTTCACCTCTAGACTGAGGGCTTATGGTTTAGCATTAGATATGAATTAACACATTCACACCCATATCTGACCTAAGTTGGATAAGCTTTTGCAGGGACTAATGAAATTTAAACCAAACTCCAATTGCATACTTTGTCATAGTGGCTTGAACCTCTAGATGGCGGGTAAATGAAATATACGTCAAAGAAGGTACACATTTCATCTTGCTTACATGGAGACCATGTCCCTGCTTTTTGTTGTTTAAACAAAGGTTGAGGTAGAACATTTGAGGCACCTCACTGTATTTCTAAGTAGTCTCTCACTAGCCATCAACAGAGTGTTCAGGGTTTGAGATAAGGAGTGCTGAACATATGTGTGGTCTGTGTAGAAAGTAGAGATATCTTCCCTTTAGCAATTTGAAGCAGTTTAGATTAATTCTCATTGAAGTATACAGTTTATAAGTTGTAGTATTGGAGGTTTTTGTAAGTCATGCCAACAAGCAGTGGTGGTTTGGATCCAAATTTGGAAACCGAGGGGATGTCTTTAGAGAACATGCATGTAATTAACTCTAATAATTTAGGACAGGGTAACAGATCAGAAAGTAAGTATCAGCCAAAACAAGATGATAAACCAAAACTTAAAGACAATAATATAGGTAAGTTATAGACAAAGGACAACAAGGACCCTACCTTACTTTTGTCGAGTCAATTTCCAAAAATGGTCCAGTGGGGTAATTACACCCAATGGCACTGGGTAAACAATTCTATGAATAAAAAGTCTCAGAAATTAAATCATAATGCAAAAGGGTAAGAACAGAGTAAAAAGAAATATTTCATACAGGGAGAGCTGCAAACTCCTTTTTAACACTTGATCTTCTTAGAGAAAATCAACCAAAAGCCATCTTTTCAAGTGATATGTGTTCAAGGAATGAAGAGGAGAAGTACAGTAGAGGAAAAAGTAGAGTACATTCACACAGGAAAAATTAAGATTACATTTGAGATGCAAACACCACCGAAATGTATATCAATATTTAATGCTATTCATGAATTCCAAACTTTCCTTCTTGCAGCCATACGGTACAATAAATAAAAAAGTTATGGACACACTATGAAAAATTGTAGGTGTAGGGAACCTTGATCCAGAAAATGTGCATTAAACCATGATTATGGGATATAAACTTCATGTTGATTGGTCCGTATTGAACTGTAATTACATAGATGATTAATATAGGATGAGTTTAACAGTTCCACCTTCTCAATACAAAATGCTTGCAATGCGGTTTACATTACAAATAAAACATTTATTTGGTACTAGTTTCGACCTGAGGTCAAGGTCATTATCAGCCAATAACACAAATTACACAACATATCAAATGGTCCATAACAATGTACATATGCCATAAACGTTAATAAGAAACATGTAAGAGTTAAAATTAGAATGATTTGAATGACGCTATAAAGTTAAAAGTCACAAAGGTGATAAAAGTTTTAAATTGTAAATAAATTGCATTACAGTAATTTACTTGACTGCGTATCTTTCATTACAAAGTTCTGATAGCTATACGTCATTATATGGTAGCAGTGGCATTTAGAAAATAAGTTATGCACATGCTGTGAATAACGTAGAAGCATGGTACATTGATGCCCTTAAAAGAGCTTCTAGTTTGATGTCCTTAAAGCTGAAGGCGAATGTTGCGTATGAAGGTCAAATTATTTCTACGAAGTAGGTGGTGAAGATTCGCAGTTCAATGCAGAACAAGTGACCTGATAATTAATAATAATAAATAATGCCAAATTAGTACAAGGACTGTTGAAGAAAGGAGCCGATCGAATAGCAAAAAATAATAAAAACTAATATGTGTCTCACCTTGTGCCGTGGTGTGTGAGACGTAGCTAGTAGTGCTGATATGAAGGGAAACATGAGTATGGAAGATCAGGAAGGGCAGTAGGTCAACATATGCAAGATTATAATCATAAGTTTACCAACAGAGAGCAAGATATGGAAATCCTTCAGATAATAAACAGATCAGTATTTCAATGACATTTCGGAGAAATCCTATATTTTATTTGACCTTCTCATTATTATTTTTAGAAATGTTAATTTAATAAATCAGAAATCGATTTTTCATTCAATTCATGGTACCTTTCTGCAGCAATTACTCCTATTCCCGCAACACTCAGACCCGCCTTAAAACAGCCCCTACTCGCGTCCCCCTCCCTTCCCCGCTCTCTCCGATCTGCTCTACCCCGTTTTTCCCCTCCCTTCCTGATCTTCCCTACTCATGTTTCCCTTCATATCTGTTATGCACTACTAGCTATGTCTCACACACTGCAGGGCAAGGTGAGTCACACATTATTTTATTATTATTTTTTGATGGTTCATGGTGTGGGTTACTGTAGTCACATCCTAGTTCGTGAACCATGGGCAACGGCTGAGTGGCCTAGTAAGTGGTCCTGAGAGTCGGGATACCAGTTGCTATGGAATGGGAGTGGGCATCACGAACATATTCTGAGTCATGGCCCTCCTGGTGCTCAGGTAGCTAAGACTATGCAATCCACTGGTGGTCCATAACCCGTTAGAGGAGAGATCCTCACTTGGACTATGTGTAAGTAGGGTAGCATCCTGCTTCATGAATTTACCAAGCTCAGAACATTTTAAGCAAGCCTCGGAACTATGCTAGTGGTTTTACATCGCACCGACACAAGTAGGTCTTATGGCGATGATGGGATAGGGAAGGCCTAGGAGTTGGAAGGAAGCGTCCATTACCCTAATTAAGGTACAGCCCCAGCATTAGCCTGCATGGACAACAACTCGCCCGGCCGGACCTATGGGAGAAACGAGTCCCACTCCCTTTTGACAGGCAAGGAACTCCTTGGAAACAACTTGGCAAACGAAATGGAATTCGATGGGGGAAGCAACTTGGCAAACGAAATGGAATTCGATGGGGAGCTATCAATATTAATGGGGCTTATGGAAGAAAGAAAGTAGAACTGGCTGAATCAGCAAAGAAGATGCATCTGGATGTGCTAGGAGTAAATGATATTCGTGAAAGGGGAGATAACGAGGAAGAGATAGGAGATTATAAAGTGTACTTGACAAGACTTTGAAAGGGAAGGGCAGAGTATGGGGTACGGCTGTTTGTCAGGAATACCATTGCACGCAACATAGTTTCAGTTAGGCACGTAAACGAGCGAGTGATGTGGGTAGATTTGGCAGTTGGAGGAATTAAGACGAGAATTGTCTCAGTGTATTCACCATGTGAGGGTGCAGATAAGGATGAAGTTGACAAGTTTTATGAAGCATTGTGTGACATCGTGGTCAGGGTCAACAGCAAGGATAGAATAGTGCTAATGGGCGATTTCAATGCAAGAGTTGGAAATAGAACTGAAGGATACGAAAGGGTGATTGGTAAATGTGGGGAAGATATGCAAGGTAATGGGAATAGGAAGCGTTTGCTGGACTACTGTGCTACTATGGGTTTAGCTGTTATGAACACATTCTTCAAGCATAAGGGTATTCACCGCTACACATGGGAGGCTAGGGGTACCAGATCCATAATAGACTATATCTTAACAGACTTTGAATTCAGGAAATCTGTTAGGAATGTACGAGTTTTTCGTGGATTTTTCGATGATACAGACCACTATCTGATCTTTAATAAACTAAGTATCTCTAGGCCTAGGGTAGAGAAAGTGAAATCTGTCTGCAAACGAATAAGGGTAGAAAATCTCCAGGACGAGGAAATAAGACAGAGGTACATGGATATGATTAATGAGAAGTTTCGAAGAGTAGACAGTAAGCAGGTTCAGGATATAGAAAGTGAATGGGTGGCATACAGGGATGCTGTAGTAAAAACAGCAAGGGAATGCCTAGGAACAACTGTGTATAAAGATGGGAAAAGGAGAAAATCTTGGTGGAATGAAATGTCGTATGGCTTTTAGTGCCGGGATATCCCAGGACGAGTTCGGCTCGCCAGATGCAGATCTTTCTATTTGACGACCTGCGCGTCATGATGAGGATGAATTGATGATGAAGACAACAGATACACCCAGTCCCCGTGCCGTGGAATCAACCAATTAAGTTAAAATCCCCGACTCTGCCGAGAATCGAACCCGGGACCCTCTAAACCGAAGGCCAGTATGCTGACCGTTCAGCCGGCGAGTCGGACTTGGTGGAATGATGAAGTGAGAGAAGCTTGTAAACGTAAAAATAAGGCTTATCAGAAATGGCTCCAAACAAGGGCCGAGGCAGACAGGGATTTGTATGTAGATGAAGGAAACAGAGCGAAACAAATAGTTGTTGAATCCAAAAAGAAGTCGTGGGAAGATTTTTGTAATAACGTGGAAAGGCTAGGTCAAGCAGCAGGGAAACCTTTCTGGACAGTAATAAAAAAAATCTTAGGAAGGGAGGGAAAAAGGAAATGAACAGTGTTTTGAGTAATTCAGGTGAACTCATAATTTGCTCGCTTAGCACCACCCAGGGAGCACGTATGGGGTAATTTTAGGTTAAAAACCTACGGATGTCAGCAACTCCACTCCCCGGCAACTCCACTCCATATTCCTCCATCCCACCTCCGTAGATGCATTGCTCTGATGAATGAATTCAACAAGATCCAGAATAATCAAAGATTGCCCATTCATGAGGATATCGTCCACCTACACATAGACAGACTTAAGTCAAGACGTCCACCCACCTGCACGGCGGAGAACCTTATAGCCAGTAATTTCAACCTGACTGAGAGATGGTCTAATGAATGGAGACAATTTGCTCCAGCAGAATCCTTAGAAATGCCATGCATTACACAGAAGGTACCTGGCTTTGAACAACCTCGGAAAGTATGGTTCAAGATAAACCGGATCTGGACCAACTATGGTGTGTGTGCAGATCTGCTGTACACATGGAGGAAAAAGTCATCATCCTGCTGCGACTGTGGTGCTGAGAGACAAACTGTGAAGCATATCACACAAGAAAGCCCACTGAGACGTTTCAATGGAGAAACAAGTGAATATATCCTGGCGACGCCACAGGCAATTACCTATGTAAATAATGTAGATATAAATCTGTAATTTATTGTACTGTTCATGTATATGCCATACGATAAATAAATAAATAAATAAATAAATAAATAAATAAATAAATAACTGGAGAGGTGGAGGAAATATTTTGAACATCTTCTCAGCGTAAGAGAAAATCTTCCTGGTGGTGTTACAAACAGCCAAGCTCATGGAGAGGAGGAAAATGATGTTGGTGATATTACACTTGAGGAAGTGGAAAAGATGGTAAATAAACTCCATTGTCATAAAGCAGCAGGAATAGATGAAATTAGACCTGAAATGGTGAAGTATAGTGGGAAGGCAGGAATGAAATGGCTTCATAGATTAGTAAGATTACCATGAAGTGTTGGTAATGTACCTTCAAATTGGACAAAGCAGTAATTGCACCTATCTATAAGCAAGGGAACAGGAGGGTTGCAACAACTATCGAGGTACCGGTATCTCATTGATTAGTATACCAGGCAAAGTATTCACTGGCATCTTGGAAGGGAGGGTGCTATCAGTAGTTGAGAGGATGTTGGATGAAAACCAATGTGGTTTTGGACCACAGAGGGGCTGTAAGGATCATATTTTCAGTATGCACCATGTAACTGAAAAATGCTACGAGAGGAATAGGCAGTTGTGTTCATGTTTCGTAGATCTAGAGAAAGCATATGACAGGGTACCGAGGGAAAAGATGTTCGCCATACTGGGGGAATAATGAATTGAAGGTAGATTACTAAAATCAATCAAAGGCATTTATGTTAACAATTGGGCTTCAGTGAGAACTGATGGTAGAATGAGTTCTTCGTTCAGGGTACTTACAGGGGTTAGACAAGGCTGTAATTTTTCACCTTTGTTGTTCGTAGTTTACATGGATCATCAGCTGAAAGGTATAAAATGGCAAGGAGGGATTCAGTTAGGTGGAAATGTAGTAAGCAGTCTGGCCTATGCTGACGACTTGGTCTTAATGGCAGAATGTGCCGACAAACTGCAGTCTAATATCTTGGAACCTGAAAATAGGTGCAATGAGTATGGTATGAAAATTAGCATCTCGAATACTAAATTTTAATGTCAGTAGGTATGAAATTCAACAGAATTGAATGTCAGATTGGTGATATAAACCTAGGACAGGTCGATAATTTCAAGTATTTAGGTTATGTGTTCTCTCAGGATGTTATTATAGTAAGTGAGATTGAATCAAGATGTAGTAAAGCTAATGCAGTGAGCTCGCAGTTGTGATCAACAGTATTCTGTAAGAAGGAAGTCAACTCCCGGACGAAACTATCCTTACATTGGTCTGTTTTCAGACCAACTTTGCTTTACGGGAGTGAAAGCTGGGTGGATTCAGGACATTTTATTCAAAAGTTAGAAGTAACAGACATGAAAGTAGCGAGATGATTGCTGGTACAAACAGGTGAGAACAATGACAGGAGGGTACTCGGTATGAGGAGATAAAGGCTAATTTAGGAATGATCTCGATGGATGAAGCTCTACGCATAAACCGGCTTCGGTGGTGGGGTCATGCAAGGCGAATGGAGGAGGATAGGTTACCTAGGAGAATAATGGACTCTGTTATGGTGGGTAAAAGAAGTGGAGAGAGACCAAGACAACGATGGTTAGACTCGGTTTCTAACGATTTAAAGATAAGAGGTATAGAAATAAATGAGGCCACAGCACTGGTTGCAAATAGAGGATTATGGCGACACTTAGTAAATTCACAGAGATTTGCACATTGAACGCTATAAGGCATGTTGTTGTTTGAGTCATCAGTCCATAAACTGGTTTGATGCAGCCCTCCATGCCACCCTATCCTGTGCTAACCTTTTCATTTCTACGTAACTATTGCATCCTACATCTGCTCTAATCTGCTTGTCATATTCATATCTTGGTCTACCCCTACCGTTCTTACCCCCTACACTTCCTTCAAAAACTAACTGAACAAGTCCTGGGTGTCTTAAGATGTGTCCTATCATTCTATCTCTTCTTCTCGTCAAATTTAGCCAAGTCGATCTCCTCTCACCAATTCGATTCAGTATCTCTTCATTCGTGATTCGATCTATCCATCTCACCTTCAGCATTCTTCTGTAACACCACATTTCAAAAGCTTCTATTCTCTTTCCTTCTGAGCCAGTTATCGTCCATGTTTCACTTCCATACAATGCCACGCTCCACACGACAGTCTTCAAAAACATCTTTCTAATTCCGATATCAATGTTTGAAGTGAGCAAATTTCTTTTCTTAAGAAAGCTCTTCTTTGCTTGTGCTAGTCTGCATTTTATGTCCTCCTTACTTCTGCCATCGTTAGTTATTTTACTACCCAAGTAACAATATTCATCTACTTCCTTCAAGACTTCATTTCCTAATCTAATATTTCCTGCATCACCTGCCTTCGTTCGACTGCACTCCATTACTTTTGTTTTGGACTTATTTATTTTCATCTTGTACTCCTTACCCAAGACTTCATCCATACCATTCAGCAACTTCTCGAGATCTTCTGCAGTCTCAGATAAAATAACAATATCATCGGCAAATCTCAAGGTTTTGATTTCCTCTCCTTGGACTGTGATTCCCTTTCCAAATTTCTCTTTGATTTCCTTTACTGCCTGTTCTATGTAAACATTGAAAAGGAGAGGAGACAAACTGCAGCCTTGCCTCACTCCTTTCTGGATTGCTGCTTCTTTTTCAAAGCCCTCGATTCTTATCACTGCAGACTGATTTTTATACAGATTGTAGATAATTCTTCGTTCCCGGTATCTGATCCCTATCATCTTCAAAATCATAAATAGCTTGGTCCAATCAACATTATCGAATGCCTTTTCTAGATCTACGAATGCCATGTACGTGGGCTTGTCCTTCTTGATTCGATCCTCTAAGATCAGACGTAAAGTCAGGATAGCTTCACCGTGTTCCTAGATTTCTTCTGAAGCCAAATTGATCTTCTCCCAACTCAGCTTCAACTTGTTTTTCCATTCTTCTGTAAATAATACGTGTTAAAATTTTGCAGGCACGAGATACTAAACTAATGGTGCGGTAGTTTTCACACCTGTCAGCACCGGCTTTCTTGGGAATAGGTATAACCACATTCTGCTGAAAAACGGATGGGACTTCTCCTGTCTCATACATCTTGCAGACTAAATGAAATAACCTTGCCATGCTGGTTTCTCCTAAGGCAGTCAGTAATTCAGAGGGAATGTGATCAATTCCAGGTGCCTTGTTCCTATTGAGGTCACTCACAGCTCTGTCAAACTCTGACCTCAAAATTGGGTCTCCCTTTTCATCAACATCAACAGCCTCTTCATGTTCCAGAACCAAATTATCTACATCTTTACCTTGATACAACTGTTGGATATGCTCCTGCCATCTTTCTGCTTTGTCTTCTTTCCCTAGAAGTGGTTTTCCATCTGAGCTCTTAATATTCATACACCTAGATTTCCTTTCTCCAAAGGTTTCCTTGATTTTCCTGTATGCAGCATCTACCTTTCCCATGACCATACAGCCTTCGACATCCTTGCATTTCTCCTTCAGCCATTCTTCCTTAGCTGCCTTGCACTTTCTATCCACTTCATTCTTTAATCGCCTGTATTCTTTTCTGCCCTCTTCATTTCTAGCATTCTTGTATTTTCGTCGTTCATCAATCAAGTCTAGTATCTCCTGAGTTATCCACTGATTCTTAGTTCATATTTTCTTCCTTCCTAACATTTCCTCAGCAGCCCTACTGACTTCATTTTTCATGACTCTCCACTCTTCCTCTATAGTGTTTCCTTCAGCCTTTTCATTTAGTCCTTGTGCAACATGTTCCTTGAAACAATCCCTCACATTCTTTTCTTTCAACTTGTCTAGATCCCATCTTTTTGCATTCTTTCCTTTCTTCAATTTCTTCAACTTCAGATGGCATTTCATGACCAACAAGTTGTGGTCAGAGTCCACGTCTGCTCCTGGGAAAGTTTTGCAATCCAACACCTGGTTTCTGAATCTCTGCCTAATCATAATGAAGTCTATTTGATACCTTCCAGTGTCTCCAGGTCTCGTCCACGTATACAGCCGTCGTTTGTGGTGTTTGAACAAAGTATTGGCAAGGACTAAATTATGATCAGTGCAGAATTCAACCAGACGACTTCCTCTTTCGTTCCTTCGTCCCAATCCAAATTCTCCTACTGTACTACCTTCTCTTCCTTGGCCTACCACTGCATTCCAGTCTCCCATCACAATTAGATTCTCGTCACCTTTTACATATTGTATTAAATCTTCTATCTCCTCATATATTCTTTCGATTTCTTCATCATCCGCTGAAGTAGTAGGCATATAGACCTGCACTATTGTGGTGGGCATTGGTTTGGTGTCTATCTTGACGACAATAATTCTTTCACTATGCTGGTCGTAGTAGCTTACCCGCTGCCCTATTTTCTTATTCATTATTAAACCAACTCCTGCATTTCCTCTGTTTGATTTTGTGTTGATAATTCGGTAGTCGCCTGACCAAAAATCTTGTTCTTCCTGCCAACGTACTTCACTTATGCCAACTACATCTAACTTTAGCCTATCCATCTCCCTTTTCAGATTCTCTAACCTACCACAACGATTCAAACTTCTAACATTCCACGCTCCGACTCGCAGAATGTCAGTATCCATCTTCCTGATGATCGCCCCCTCTCGTGTAGTCCCCACCCGGAGATCCGAATGGGGGACTAGTTTACCTCCGGAATATTTTACCCGGGAGGAAGCCATCATCAGTACATCATTCATACAGAGAGAGCTGCATGTCCTCGGGAGTTAGTTACGGCTGTAGTTTCCCGTTGCTTTCAGCCGTGTAGCAGTATCAACACAGCTAAGCCATGTTGAGTATTATTACAAGGCCGTATCAGTCAATCATCCAGACTGCCGCCCTTGCAACTACCGAAAGGCTGCTACCGCCCTTTCGATGAACCATTCGTTAGTCTGGTCTCTCAACAGATACCCATCCGATATGGTTGCACCTGCGGCTCGGCTATCTGCATCATTGGGACACGCAAGCCTCCCCACCGCGGCAAGGTCACATGGTTCGCAGAGGAGGGCTATAAGGCATAACAGTCTTTAATGATAATGTATGTATGTTATTTTCTGCTATTGGATTGGCTTTTTTCTTCAACAGCCCTCATACTAATTTTCTTTTATTATTATTATTACTCTTATTATTATTATTATTATTATTATTATTATTATTATTATTATTATTATTATTATTATTATTATTTATCAGGTCACTTGTTCTGCATTGAACTGCGAATATTCACCACGTACTCCGTAGGAATAACTTGACCTTTATACGCAACATTCGCCTTCCGCTTTAAGGACATCAAAGTAGAAGCTCTTTTAAGGGCATCAATGTACCATGTTTCTACGTTATTCACAGCATGTGCATAACTTATTTTCTAAATACCACTGCTACCATATAATAACTTATAGCTATCAGAACTTTGTAACGAAATATACGCAAGTTTTAAGAATCTGCAGCATCTAGATTAATCAACTTGAATCATCCTTTAACGGCAGTCGAGTGCCTTTTTAATGCCATTTATGCACAATTTAAAACTTTTATCACCTTTGTGACTATTTTTGCTGTTTTGCGTTACATCTCACCGACACAGATAGGTCTTATGGCGACGATACAACAGGGAAGGCCTAGGAGTGGGAAAGAAGCGGCCATGGCCTTAATTAAAGTACAGCCCCAGCATTTTCCTGATGTGAAAATAGGAAACAACAGAAAACAACCTTCAGGGCTGCTGACAGTGGGGTTCGAACCCACTATCTCCCGGATGCAAGCTCACAGCTGCGCGACCCTTAACTGCATGGCCAACTCGCCAGGTTATGACTATTTTCATCTTCAACTTTTACCTTTATAGCGTTAAACCACAATATTCAAATCTGTATAATTTTAATATATTAAAAAAATTTATGAAAACTAAAGTCAGTCAGTCCGGCCATTCTATCCGTTCGATATCCTTAAATTTTTTAACTGAAAGCTATTCATGCACAGGATTTGTCATCAGGTACTATAAATCACTTAACTTCTGCCTTCCTCCAATTATTTGATTTTTCATTTTTTGTCTCTTTGAAACAATCATATCTTTGGTTCTAATTGAGGTATGGAGTTCGTTATGGCCTAAGAACACTCAGTGGATCATGCTCTTCCATTTCAGCTCTTAACTGTTCAAATTGGTTGATTCTGAGGAAAGTTATGAGTGCACATTCAATTTGACGTCTCATTTCTTCAACATTTTTCTCATTGAAGCAATCGTATTTTTTATTTAATTTAATTTCCGGGTTGAACCGTGTTGTACTTGTACGCATATCACGTAGGGGTATTTCAATCGCCTTGACAAAAAATACTGCAATGTATTCGAAACGTCGGCAAACTGTACGTGATATGCGTACAAGTACAACACGGTTCAACCCGGAAATTAAATTAAATAATTCTTCACACCGTGGAAGCTTCACTTCTAAGAATCGTATATTTTGTTCTAATTGAGGTACGCAGTTCGTTTTGATCTAAAAACACTCAGTGGATCAAACACTTTCTTTTGAGGTAATACATACTCAAATTGGTAGATTCTGAGAAAAGTTATGAGTACGGTACATTTGTATCTATGACAAAGATCTTTGAAAGACTTTTTAACAGTTCGGCGCGTAGTGTTGTTCCAAGGAACGCTTAATTCAATTTCTTTGTGTGATGTATTTTCAAGTGTTTTGTTGACGTAATATTACATTCTATTACCACAGCAGATAATGTGCTTTATTTCATTAACTCAAAACTTTGCAAATACATCCAGGAGGATAGTAACAAACAACACCATACTTTGTACATTGCGGGCGGAGCCAGCGGGAACCTGCTAGTTTTAACTCTTACATGTTTCATATTAATGTTTATGGCATATGTACATTGTTTATGGTCCATTTGATATGTTGTGTAATTTGTGTTTATGGTCCATTTGATATGTTGTGTAGTTTGTGTTATTGGCTGATGATGACCTTAAGTCGAAACCAGTGCTGGATTAAGGTGTTTGGGGGCCCTGGACTATTTAAAAATGTGGGGCCCCTTCTTCGTAACATCATGTAAGACTAGCATACTGAAGTCGTTATAGAACTACTTCCACTTAAATTGATTAATAGGGAAGTGTTGAAATTGACTACAATTTTTCCCTATTTTTTCATGTTAATATTTCATAATGCCATAACATATTTTACATTTGTCTCATCACTATCAAATTGACATACAAAACAGAACTTACGTCTTTTTGGCACCACTAGGATATTTTCTGTCCATTTTACAAGAACATTACAGTTGTAACTTATGAATGGTTCAATAATCAGAGGTGAACTGGAAGTTTTCTTCCTGATGCAAAGATATAGTATAGCATGCGCATTCCACCGTGCTTTCCCTCCCCCTCCTGCTCACTTCCTAGACCTTTTCCCCCTTCGCCCTCTGCTTGTACTCACAAGCTGCCAGATTTAAATTTTCGTCAACAATAACCTTTACAATAATTACAGTGCGTAAGTAGCGAGGATTCGTGTCTCGAGACGGTAATTGATTCTAGCAGTGATGAAATACTAACACGTACAGCTGATGAGAAGGAAGGAAGAGTGCGTGTTCGATATTTTGGGAGCGTAAATATTCATATACATGCACGGAAATGGAGCAGCATGCCTTTTTATACAATTTTAGTTTCGGCCAAGGGCTGGGCCCCCCTGGCACGCGGGGCCTGGGGCTGCAGCCCCTTTAGCCCCCCTTAATCCGGCCCTGGTCGAAACTAGTACCAAATTAATGTTTTACTTGTACCGTAATGTAAATGCATTGCAAACATTTTGTACTGAAAAGGTGGAACTGTTAAAATCTTTTAATAATATAATCTATGTAATCACAGTTCAATATGGACCAATCAACATGACGTTTATATCCCATAATGATACAGCCTACCGCGCAAAATGAAAAGCCGATTTGTATTTAAGCTTAAGAATCAAGATAGCCAAATTGGGCAAGGATATTGAATTCCTTAAGCAGTGTACCTTGCTGAATTTAACACCTAATTTCCTCAACGGCAACATAAAGTAACATCGTTTTCCGTCTCAAACCATTAAAACTCTCAATAAAACGAATGAAATTTGGTTAAGAGAAGAAATTGGATTCTGATATAAGAAACAAACCTTCTTAAATCATAGGCTATACGAGACTCACCTTGTAGCCGCTAAGTTACTCTCAGGTGCTCAATAGAAACTTTTTCAAACCCAAGTCGATAGTAAATTATTCAACTAGTTAACTAAGAAACAGCAAATCTTACAGAAATAATTGGACACACTTACAATAACCAGTTTAAAGAAACCAGAAATACCATGAACGGGACAGAGCAATTTCATCCACTAGTTATAAATTTATCTAGGGTACCTTTGAATGAAGACGAAAATTTGATTTTAGCTAAAGGCCCCAAACATAATTGGCTTAACCTTAACGCGCTTAACACAGTAACTACCATGATCACAGAATCTGAACTAACCTTTAACAAAATGCCAATAGATAAACAAGATGAATTAAGAATTTATATAAAAAGGAAACTGAACAACATTTTCTTTGCAAATAATTTGATCAACCCCCATAACTATAACAATAACAAGGCCTTAATTGCTGAACAAAAATGCTTATATGCACTTAAAAAGGAGATTCCTGCCTCCTGGGCCCCTGCTAAGGTAGTTGGAATTAAATTTCCATTACTGAACTGAACATCAGCACTTGGCGGTCAGACTGTCTCTCGAGATCCCCTGACCAATGGTACACAAACAAATGACAGCTCACAGAAGCTCTTTTCAGTGCCAATCAACCAAACCCTTGGGTCCTGTATTAAGAGTCCTTCAAATTAACATAGAAGGCATGAGTAAATCTACGGCCGACTATTTGTCCAAACTGTCATTAGAAAATGACATTGATTTGATCTGTGTTCAAGAAACGCACATCACTGATGAGTCAAAAATGCACTCGAGAGGAAAGATCCATGGTTACAGATTACTGGGAGTAACTTATCATCAATCTTACAGTTCTGCGACCTATGTTTGCAACTCCATCGTGGATGCTCATCTAGTCTCTTTACACCATGAGAACAACATTTTTAACATTGTGATTCAGGTTAACAGCTTGACAATTGTGAACACTTATAAACCTCCAGGCATCCCATGGCCTGATGATGTTCTTCCAAACTTTGTACACCCTGCTGTCTATGTGGGTGACTTTAACAGCCACCACACCCAATGGGGATACAGATTAAATGACCTTTGTGGAGAGAAACTTACTGAATGGTCAGACTTATCCAATATTCAGCTCATATTCAACCCGAAGGAAGAAGGCTCCTTTTAATCAGCAAGATGGAACATAGAAACCAATCCTGACTTATGTTTTGTGTCCACAGATCACCGGAGATACAGTTTACCTGCTTTTCGTAGAGTGCTCACAAACTTCCCACACAGTCAGCACCATCCTGTTCTTTTAGAAATAGGTACTCATATCCCCATTATTAGATCTTCTCCTCTTCCACAGTGGAATTTTGCCAAAGCTAACTGGAACAGTTTCTCTGCTGATCTTGATAGCAGCATAAGATGGATTCCTCCTGTTGTCAACAATTACATGTCGATTTTTAAAGCAATACTTGCCGCTGCAAAGAGACACATTCCTAGAGGAGTCAGAAAGGAGTATATACCCGGATGGAATGGAACATGTGATAAACTCTACAGTGATTTTCAAAAGAATGGTGAAACGGATGTTGCTGATGAACTCACGAACAACTTAGATGAAGCCAGACGGAACAAGTGGACAGAAACTATGAAGACCGTGGATTTCAAACATTCTAGCAGAAAGGCTTGGAGCCTCTTAAAGAAGTTGGGGAGATCACCTCACATTCCACAGCCCAAATCTGCTGTATCATCTGATCAAGTTGTCAAACGGATTGCTGGATTGTATAAAGTGAAACCCAAGAAAGAACTCAATTGGTTAATAAGAAAAGAACTAATCTTCATGAAAAGACAAAATATTGGTTCACCAAATGTTTCTGCCCCTTTCACCGAAGAAGAGCTCCTGTCTGCTCTGAAGATAACAAAGAACTGCAAATCACCTGGTTGTGATGGTATTCACCCTGAGTTCCTCAAGCATTGTGGGAAGAACACAAGGAAATGGTTGTCACGGTTTTTCTCAAATATTCTGATTACAGGCAAACTTCCTCCAGAGTTCAAACGAACCAAGATTCTGGCTATTCTGAAACCAGGTAAACCTTCTGATTGTCCTGAAAGTTACCGTCCAATTGACCTAATGAGTGTTTGGTACAAACTACTGGAAAGGCTCATCTACAATAGAATAAACCCACTAATTTTACGATCACTCCCAGCAGAACAAGCCGGTTTTAGACCTAACCGTAGTTGTGAAGACCAAGTTCTTGCGCTAACAACCCACATTGAAGCAGGTTTTGAAAAACGACTGAAGAGTGGTGCAGTGTTCATAGACCTTACAGCCGCTTATGATACGGTTTGGAGAGAGGGAATTATGTATAAGTTTTTAAACTTGTTGGATGCAGAGTAATGTCATAACTCATAAACAACATGCTAGCAGATAGAATGATCCAGGTAGTTATGGATAACAAACATAGTAAAGTTAAAAAGCTCAACAATGGTCTCCCTCAAGGATCTGTGGTCTCTCCATTGATGTTTAATATGCCTGCCAATATACCTGGCACTACATCATGCCAATTTGCTTATGCGGACAACCTAGCAATAGTTACTCAGCAATCCAATGTGAATGAGATAGAAGCAATTCTAAACAGAGACCTTGACATTTTAAATGAGTACTTTGATAAATGGTGTTTGATACCTAGCACCAGTAAAACAGAAACCTGTCTCTTTCACCTTAATAACAGGCAGGCAAACATTACTTTGAATGTTTCCCTCGACAGCTCTCCTCTACCACACAATCCTAACCCCAAGTACCTTGGAGTAACTCTTGATCGGACACTATCCTTCAGGAAACATTTAATGAATACCGCTGCTATACTGAAGACCAGAAACAATATCATTCAGAAACTTGCAGGTTCTACATGAGGGGCATCAGCATCCACACACAGATCATCAGCATTGGGACTGGTATACTCTACAGCCGAGCATTGTTCTTCTGCTTGGCTGAATAGCCCTTATGTTAAGAATATTGATGTTGTTAAGAATCAGACGATGCACATTGTCTGCGGCGCAGTCAGATCAACTCCTCTCTTTTGGTTGCCAGTCTTGAGCCACATAACACCTCCAAGAATACGCAGACAAAACAACCTAACACGCGAGTTCAGGAAGATAACAATGAACTCAAGTCTTTCCATTCATGAAGACGCGGTTATGAGGTACGGACATCTGAAAACAAGATCTCCACCCATTCAGACTGCAAGGGAACTCATCAATAGGAACTATAATGTTTCTGATGAATGGCAATTGGAGTGGACCAACTCAGCTCCAGATGAATGGCAGACCCTCTTTAGTCTTCAACATCCACCACCTGGTTTTAATCTCCCCAGAAGAATTTGGGTTCTTCTCAACAGAGTCCGTACCAATCATGGTTGATGTAGTACATTGTTGCATAAGTGGGGTATGCGCTCCTCCGCTGAGTGCGACTTTGGTGAGAAGAAACATACGGTACCATCCGTCATCTTGCTATTGAATGTCCAAGGAGGTCATATTCCTGTAAGCCGAAGAAGTTTGTGTGTGTTTCTGATGGGGTTGTAGAATGGTTGGACTGTTTAGATTTAGGTTTGTGATCAGTTTTTGAGATTGGTTGATTGTTTGAAGTGTTATATTGTTTGTTATTTTTTAATGTTTTATGTAGAGTTATGTACTAGCCATAAGCTAAATAAATAAATAAATAAATAAATAGTGACAATGATCTTATCACTAAAGCTGACAAGGGTAACACAACCGATGTAATGGAGAAAAATGAGTACATTAGCAAAACAAAGAAATTCTTTACAGACAGTATATTTTCCATAGTTAAAAAGGACCACAACCAGAAAATTCAATGTTTACTCAAACAGACCCTAAAGAACACCCCGTACCTATTTACAGATCAAGAGAAAACAAAATTAATAATGGGATACTTAACAGTAGAAAGGTGCAAAGTGCCAAATTTATGAACAGAAGTTGAAAAAAACTGTCCATAGTGCAGTGTTTTAATTATTCATTCCTGAAACGTTTCTAAGTTATAAATGAGAGTTTAATCTCATATATTATTGGCCGTTTCATGACACAGTTGGAACTGTTTGCTGCTGAAGGCAATTCAAACATTGACGTTTATGAAAGGTGCAAATTCCCATCAAACTTGTCTAGGTGTTATGTCCTCATTCACCACAGATCTCCATGTAATATTGTTTGTGCTCATTCCTTTCCAGGTAAGGGATCAAAGCCATTAAATCCTTCTTTTTTCATCTTTAGGAAGCAAGTTCATTGAGGAACTGGATTCAAAAACAGCCGATCAAATATCATTTGCATGTTTCCACTTTCTGAGGTCATTTAGCTTAATGACCCTTTCTATCTCCGTGAAACACTGTTTTACTGATACATGTTCTATATCTGATGCATCGTATGTGATGCTGACAGCTTTGGAAATGTTCAGATTTATTGTGGAGATTATCTCGTCTGCCACAGCTTGAATGCTAAAGAATGTGAACTATCCATGGAAATTACTTTGAAAGGTTTAACAACATTTGATTCCTCGACCATTTTGCATAGGTCACTAGGTACAAATTCCTTCATCAGTGACTTCCTTCTCTCTATTAAGGCAAACTCAGGGTCACAGGGAAGGAAACTGTGCCCACTAACAAAAAAGCGTTGTTCTATTCTTGTGAACAACCCACTTTCCACTAGCAAAAGAAAAACACCATCATTCGATTCTTGTTCTGTGCAGCAGTCTCTGCATACACGTATCAGCCGCACGCCAAAGACAAACAAAAATCAATTGAATGGCACATTGTACCTTTCTTATGAAATAATCAGGGAACTTAGCACTACTGTCATCTAGTTATGGCATTTCTATCAACTTGGAATTCTCAGCGGACGTAGCCCATTTCACAGGTAATGCTCCTCGGTAACCTGCACCCTTCAAACCACTTACCACATTTTTCATGAATTTGGCACTTTGCACCTATCTACCGTTAAGTATCCAATTATGAATCCAGGTCTTCCCACTGCATAAGCCCTTCCTAACATACACAAGGCCGGCGTCCCCATTCGCTCAATCATCAACTACAGACCAAACCCTTTATACAAAATGTCTCAATTTCTCCAAACGTTTTTGAGGAAGAATTACCAATTTATGTCCAAAAAATCCATTTAAAACACAACAGAATTAATAGATAAATTATAAAGTTTAATATCCAATCCAATTACTCCCTTCAATCTTTTGATATTGTGAATATGTATCCTAGCATAAAAGTATCAAATTTATACCCTATTATCAAAAATAATTTAAATAAATACAGTCATTGAAATAAATTTGAAGTCCAGGATTTCATGTCCATTTTAAAATTAGTTGTATATAATAAGAATTTCTTCACTTTTGATAACATCATCTACCAACAGGAAGGTTTGGCAATGGGCTCGCTGGTCTTGGGTATCTTAGCAGAAATCTACCTAGATTTTCTAAAGCATACTAAAATTGACAACAACAAAATCGTTGACAACATTCTCCTTTGGGCTAGATATGTAGACGATATCTTAGTAATTATGGATGAAAAAACATTTGACGCTGCTACCAGTCTTCTCAGTCTTAATAACGTTGATTCACACATCAAATTCACAGTGGAATCCGAAAATGGTCAAAAAATAAACTCTTTAGATTTGCCATTTGGGCTCATCAGCTGGATTGGCACGCCCCTCCAGGACTCTGCTTAGCAGTGGCAGACCAAGCGCATGGTCCCGCCGTGTTAGCAAATAGGGATTGCTAACCTGCTAAACGAGAAGTGAATTCTCCCTTTCCAACCACCCAAAAGCTGGTTCTATTCCTGTGATTGTAAGATCTGCGGCCGTGAAAGCCATTTTTGATATTTAGATTTAACCATCACCAACACTCAACCTTTTTAAATTATACGATTTTTCAGAAAACACACTCAAACAGCTTCTACAATCCGCCAAGACTCAATACATCCACAGATTCATAAAAGAGCAACTTACAATACCTTAGTTCACCGAGCCTTCAATGTGCCTATGTCTAAAAAAGACCCTAAACACGAACTAAACACCATTTGCGGCATCGCAAAATCCAATGGTTACAAGAATAATCAACAAATACAGACATCATCCTTCGACCATATTAAAGAAAGAAAAACCCAATGTCCCCTTAATTTGTACCTTCACCTTTAATAAACAGATCTATAAATTCACTAACAATTTTAAGAAACACAATATAAAAATAACCTTCAAAACTAACAATAAAAATGCTGATATCCTATATAATTCCACATCAGTTAACAGGATTAATAGTAATTTTTCATATGTTGGACAGACTGGGAGGAGTTTCAACACAAGATATTCAGAACATATTAATGCCCTAAGATAAAAAACATTCTCAGCAGTAGGTCAACACATGCAAGATTATAATAAAAATTTTACAGACATAGAACAAGATATGGAAATCCTTAAGACAATAAAGAAAGGCCCCTACTTAATATAACGGAAAACTGTTTTATACATTTAGATCAGTATTTCAGTTCAAACTACAACCTTTATGACATTTTGGAGAAATCCAATATTTTATTTGACCTATTCATTATTATTTTTAGAAATGTTAGTTTAACAAATCAGATATCAATTTTTCATTCAATTCATGGTACTTTTCCGCAGCAATTACCCCTATTCCCGCACCCCTCAGCCCCGCGTTAAAACAGACCTTCCTCACTTCCCAGCCCAGCGCTCATGGTGTTAACAACACGAGGAGCATATAGAAGGAACAAGATCACTGAGAGCCTGCCAGCTCTCACCGTCATACCAGTCACTAGCAGCCAAGGAATCTAGCCCCCTCAGCCAAGACTCAAGACAAGATGGCCTCCAAGTACAGGAGCTCACCAGCTCTCATTGCCACCCCAGCCGAGCCAGCACCACCGCGCTGGCCCGTCAAGCCATCCGATCGATAGGAAGCCACCAACCGACCAAGCGACCAATCACTAGCCACAGCCTGCCAGCCACAAGATACGTTGTTGAGGGGCCTAAATCCAGACTTTACGCTGCTACTACACCCTGCCGAGCCTGTTTCCGCAGCGTAGAGAAGCCATGCCAGGCTCAGCGTCGACAACTACAACTGGCTTGCTACAAACATTGTAATTCTAGACTCAAGTACGCTGGAATAGCAATTTGTCAGGGCGGCCCGATGACCTGTGCTCGTGGCTTGTCAGTGGCGTTAACCACTTAAAAATACTAGCCCTGTCACGACGCAGGCAACGGGTTGCCACTTGGTCGGTCTACCAAGTGTATTTGACCACTCAGGTGTTTCTGGTGTTTCAAGCGCACCCTCTCCCGTCCCATTCCAGGCCCTATGGGGAAACACCCAGTACCCATGGAACCTCATCCCAGGTCTCCACTATTGCAGTTTGTCCTGCAAAGTGGATCCTCCCTCTCTAGGTCAAAGGGAAATACCAAGTACCTGCAACCTCTCCCCCAAATTCATGAAACCCCGAAGGGATGGGGTAGTCTGAATTCGGGCGCGTGCCACGTCCTGTCCGTGTTACGGCCGATGCGTCACGATCCGGAACATGTGGTGGGACAGATTGTTCCTGCTTCGGGCACTCCTTCCCTGATGGACCATGCCCTCCCACTGCCGACCCCATATACCCTCCAATTCAACAAGTACCAAACAGAAATCCCCCTCTCAGGGCCACCTTGGTGGATCGAGTATCCGAGACCATGAGCCAAGCAACAAAAAAACCCATCAAGCAATCACGTCCACACACCAAGTCACAAGAAAATCTCACTTCCTATACCCAGTCGCTCAAGAGGCCTTCTAACCACAAATACCAACTTTCTCAATCACCTTGCCAGATCATACCAAAACCAATCCCACAATGCTAAATCCTCAACCAAATTGTCAAACCCACCCAAAGAGAAACCACCAATACCTTTACAGAAGCACTGGAAACGGACAGGACGCCGAGGCGGGATGCCCATACATGCTGCAAAATACATGCTGTACGATTTTTCAGAATTTATAGTGCCAATAACAGCCGGCACGCGAGAATTAATAAGGTTCTCATGTAATAACAGCGACAGGGCCCACTGATGCTGACACCACTACTCCTGCAGTTAAGCAACACTGGGCATGGTCAATACCCGGATGGGTGATCATTCAGGTCTACCACCTGCCGCTAAAGCAAAGCTTATTAAAAATGGACACACAGCCATGGTGCAACACTCAGCGAGTTAAATCATGCCAAATTAACATCTCTAAACAGACTACTCATACGAATGTCACTTTCCAATGAATATTTATTATTATTATTATTATTATTATTATTATTATTATTATTATTATTATTATTATTATTATTATTATTATTATTATTATTATTATTATTATTATTATTACGATTAACACTAACATTTATATTTATTATTCTTATACTTATTTCCCAAGCAGCCCAGGTGAGGACCGCTAAAGCGAAACTGGTACTGGGTCTAATCCAAACTATTGCTCAATTTGGTCCCCCTCCTTTCCCTGCTCTCTCCGAACTGCCCTAACCCGTTTTTTCCCTCCCTTCCTGATCTTCCCTACTCATGTTTCCCTTCATATCAGTTATGCACTAATAGCTACGTCTCACACACTGCAGCGCAAGGTGAGTCACATATTATTTTATTATAATTTTTTGCTCTTCGATCGGCTCCTTTCTTCAACAGCCCTTGTACTAATTTGGCTTTTATTATTATTATTATTTATCAGGTCACTTGTTCTGCACTGAACTGCGAATCTTCATCCGCCTTCACTTTTAAGGACATCAAATTAGAAGCTCTTTAAACGGCATCAATGTACCATGTTTCTACATTATTCACAGCACGTGCATATCTTATTTTCTAAACGCCACTGCTACCATATAATGACGTATAGCTATCAGAACTTTGTAACAAAAGATACGCAAGTTTTAAGAATATTCAGCATCTAGATTAATCAACTTCAATCATCCTTTAACAGCAGTCAAGTGCCTTTTTCTACTGTAATGCAATTTATGCAGAATTTAAAACTTTTATCACCTTCGTGACTATTCTTCACCTTCATCTTTTAACTTTATAGCGTCAAACCACAATATCCAAATCTGTCTAATTTTAACTCATACATGTTTCTTATTAATGTTTACGGCATATGTACATTGTTTATGGACCATTTGATATGTTGTGTAATTTATTGGCAGATAATGACCTTGACCTTAGGTTGAAACTAGTACCAAATAAATGTTTTACTTGTAATGTAAACCGCATTGCAAATATTTTGTATTGAAAAGGTGGAACTGTTAAACTCTTTGAATCATCTATTTAAACCATGATACCAAGGAATGAACACAAAATAGTAGCAATATATAACCATTCAATCAATCAATCAATCAATCAATCAATCAATCAATCAATCAATCAATCAATCAATCAATCAATCAATCAATCAATCAATCAATCAATCAATCAATCAATACTGATCTGCATTTAGGGCAGTCGCCCAGGTGGCAGATTCCCTATCTGGTGTTGTCCTAGCATTTTCCTAAATGATTTCAAAGAAATTGGAAATTTATTGAACGTCTCCCTCGGTAAGTTATTCCAGCCCCTAACTCCCCTTCCTATAAATGAATATTTGCCCAAATTTGTCGTCTTGAATTCCAACTTTATCTTCATATTGTGATCATTCCTACTTTTATAAACGCCATTCAAACTTATTCGTCTACTAATGTCATTCCACGCCATCTCTCCGCTGACAGCTCGGAACATACCACTTAGTCGAGCAGCTCTTCTTCTTTCTCTGAGTTCTTCCCAACCCAAACTTTGCAACATTTTTGTAACGCTACTCTTTTGTCGGAAATCACCCAGAACAAATCGAGCTGCTTTTCTTTAGATTTTTTCCAGTTCTTGAATCAAGTAATCCGGGTGAGGGTCCCATACACTGGAACCATACTCTAGTTGGAGTCTTACCAGAGACTTATATGCCTTCTCCTTTACATCCTTACTACAACCCCTGAACACCCTCATAACCATGTGCAGAGATCTGTACCCTTTATTTACAATTCCATTTATGTGATTACCCCAATGAAGATCTTTCCTTATATTAACACCTAGATACTTACAATAATCCCCAAAAGGAACTTTCACCCCATCAACGCAGTAATTAAAACTGAGAGGACTTTTCCTATTTGTGAAACTCATAACCTGACTTTTAACCCCGTTTATCAACATACCATTGCCTGCTGTCCATCTCACAACATTTTCGAGGTCACTTTGCAGTTGCTCACAATCTTGTAAGTTATTTATTACTCTATAAAGAATAACATCATCCGCAAAAACCCTTACCTCTGATTCCACTCCTTTTCTCATATCATTTATATATATATATCAGAAAACATAAAGGTCCGATAATACTGCCTTTAGGAATTCCCCTCTTAATTCTCTGAGTTCTACTTTCTTGAAATATAACAACCCATTCAGTCACTCTTTTGCCTAGTCCAATTGCACTCATTTTTTCAGTAGTCTCCCATGATCCACCCTATCAAATGCTTTAGACTGGTCAATCATGATACAGTCCATTTGCCCTCCTGAATCCAGGATATCTGCTATATCTTGCTGGAATCCTACAAGTTGAGCTTCAGTGGATTAACCTTTCCTAAAACCGAACTGCCTTCTATCGAACCAGTTATTAATTTCATAAACATGTCCAATATAATCAGAAAGAATGCCTTCCCAAAGCTTACACACAATGCACGTCAAACTTACTGGCCTGTAATTTTCAACTTTATGTCTATCACCCTTTCCTTTATACACAGGGGCTACTATAGCAACTCTCCATTCATCTGGTATAGCTCCTCTGACCAAACAATAATCAAATAAGTACTTCAGATATGGTACTATATCCCAACCCATTGTCTTTAGTATATCCCCAGAAATCTGATCAATTCCAGCCGCTTTTCTAGTTTTCAACTTTTGTATCTTATTGTAAATATCATTGTTATCATATGCAAATTTTAATACTTCTTTGGCCTTAGTCTCCTCCTCTATCTGGACATTATCCTTGTAACCAACAATCTTTACATACTGCTGACTGAATACTTCTGCCTTTTGAAGATCCTCGCATACACACTCTCCTTGTTCATTAATTATTCCTGGAATATCCTTCTTGGAACTTGTTTCTGCCTTTAAATACCTATACATACCCTTCAATTTTTCACTAAAATTTGTATTACTGCCAATTATGCTTGCCAGCATGTTATTCTTAGCTGCCTTCTTTGCTACATTCAATTTTATAGTACGTTCCTTCAATTTCTCCTTACTTCCACAGCCATTTATAACTCTATTTCTTTCCAGTCTGAACCTCCTTCTTGGTCTCTTTATTTCTGTATTATAACAAGGTGGGTCTTTACCATTCCTTACCACCCTTAAAGGTACAAACCATTTTTCGCATTCCTCAACAGTTTCTTTCTGTTTACATTTTTATTTACCGTTTTCCACCGATCATAGTTACTTTTTCAGGGAAGAGTGCTTTGTGTGAGGAGCACCAAACGCAAATAACAATAAAAGAATCATGATTGTAGAAAATAAATCATACAGAGAAGAAGTAGGGGAACAATTTCAAAGTAAAAAGGAATTCAACCAATTGTTAATTCTTCATCAATTCTCTAGCTTTCCAAATCAAAATCAAACTTTGCCAGTATTAGAATAGCTAGTTTACAGTGATAATTCAGGGTCCTCAATGCCCCATCTAATGACTAGGTTATGAAAATAAAGTATATTTTAACATCTTAAGAAACTATTGAATAAATAGTCTCTCAGACAAGTAAAGGGAATGGCAATCGCCTATCTGTTCCCAAGAGATCAAACTATTGATTAAAAATTAAAAATAACATAATTGAACTGTCCACAGAATTTGACAATTTAATGGAGCAAATAGGATCAAATGCACAATGATGGCATACAGATAAAGTCATAAAAGAAGAAGTCCTACAGTTGCTAGGTCCAAGAAATGTGTATACTTCAGTGAAATAGTAGGAGCATACTAAACAAAAGATTTGAGCTGATAAAGTTAACTGAAGAAGTGCCTCCACAAATTATTATTTAAAATGAAGCATGGGTCCCAGATCATTTTAACTTTTGAATACCAAACTATCAAGTAGTTATACATGATGGAATTAAGTTTGTAGGACTGACTACAATTGTACGAAATCGTATCCCTGTTCAGATTCTACTAATAAAATATCTTATTCCAGGAATGCAAAGCATTAACATGAAACTAGACCACTATACATAGTGGCAATATAACATATCGTCCCTGCTCTGGCAAACTAACGAATCTGTAAATTGGCAAAAATTAGGAGAGTTGAAAGAAGTTGTGATTACTCATGTGAAATCAATTTTTATATTTAACTAGCTGCCCGACAGACGTCGTTCTGTCAAAAATAAATGACAATGGAACGAACTTAAATTCAGTCTGTACTGCACGCAAACATCAGAATAATGCAAATGACGAATCATCAACATCAAATGAGTTAATTTTCTACTGCTACTAAAAGTTAGTAACAAACTACTGGAAAAAAAGTGTTTTCATTACCGGTACCTGCAATATTAATATCTTGATTGTGAATAAGGAAATGCTCAAATAGGTCACAGGATATCACTACCCATAAATAACCCTGATTGACTGTGACGTAGATGGGAACTGTTCAGCAGGTCTTGAAATCCGTTACAGAGCCATAATTATCCCCCGTTGCAAATCAAGTAATTTGATAAGTTGGTGGCGTGAAGATAATGCGGCAAAAGTTACTCCTCTTTCTTCGTAGGAAATAACTATCGTAGAAAACACTGATTCAAATGAACACTATGAAGATGTTTTTCATTGTAAAGCTTTAAATTACATGATATTTTTGTTTGATTACCTGGCGCGTAAACAAACAAAGTTGATGGTTTTCCAACACAGGAACAGGCAACACACAATTGGCCATGCGAGAAACATGGGTGTTCAAGATTAATGCCGCAAACACTCAGTGAGTGTTCCTGGGATTTATTTATGGTCATAGCAAAAGCGAGCCGCACTAGAAACTGCAGCCATTTAAATTCAAATAGTATGTCAGTCGGAATCATAGGGATGCGTGGCATCAAAACGTCTTCTCATTTATTCTTCCCCGCTAGAATGGTTGCTTCGATCACGTTGTTCAGTAATGCTTTCACCGCTAGCCGTGTGCCATTACAAAGACGCGGTTGGTTGATATTTCGCAACATTATGACCACTGATCCGACATTTAATTGAAGAATGTGAGGCGGCAATCTTGGCAAATCCAGCGAGTTCAAAAATTCGGGTGGATAGTTGACGACATCACCTTGGTTAGTAGCGGAATCAACTGATTTGTATGTCCTCAATTCACCGGCAATTTCATTTTGAATTTTGAAATTTAATTCATTTACATCCATGTTTTTGGGAGTCAATATAGCTTGTTCGCTCAACCAAATTCGAACTGTGTAATTTTGAGCAATGTTTGGGAACACCTCTTGAATGAGTTCCGTTTTGGATTCAGTAAACCGACAAAAATTGTCAGGAAAAGTAATGCAGCCACTCAGAACGTCTGAAGGGATTTTGCCATTACTAATGGCAATGAAAAAAAAATTGAAACGGCGTATGGCTTTTAGTGCCGAGAGTGTCCGAGGACATGTTCGGCTCGCCAGGCGCAAGTCTTTAGATTTGACTCCCGTAGGCGATCTGTGCTTCGTGATGAGAATGAAATGATGATGAAGACGACACATACACCCAGCCTCCGTGCCAGCGAAATTAACCAATGATGGATAAAATTTCCGACCCTGTCGGGAATCGAACCCGGGACCCCTGTAACCATAGTCCAGCACACTAACCACTTAGCCATGGAGCCGGACACCATGTCAATTAGTTGTTTTCAAATTATCTCTCCAGATGGATCATTTTGCAACTCGACACGCATTTTCTTGCTTAAATTTAGTATCTTGACGTGTTTCTACAAAACTGATGAATTTAAACATGCATTAAGTTCATCAGCTGGCGTTGACCGTGGAATCCCTGGCAATGTTTGACGAAAATCTCCTGCTAACAAAATCATCGATCCACCAAATCGGTTTTGATTGTTCCGCAGATCTTGCATGGTTCGGTCTAATGCCTCCAAAGACTTTTTATGTGCCATGATGCAATCATCCCACACTGTCAATTTACATTGTTGCAGAACCTTTGCCATTGCAGAGTTCTTCGATATGTTGCAGGTCGAAGTTTCGTTGCTTTGCATATTCAACGGAAATTTTAGCGCTGAATGGGCTTCCAAGAATGTAGCTGCAATGCCTGATGAAGCAAGTGCGAGTGCAATTTCATTGTGTGAGCGAATTGTTGCTAAAATCAATGAAATTAAGAAAGTTTTTCCTGTACCCCCGGGAGCGTCCAAGAAGTAAATCCCTCCAGTTCCATCATTTACAACTTTCATTAGAGTATGAAATACATACTTTTATTGTTGGTTCAACAGCGGAAGATTTATTCGAACTGATTCTCTTAAAGCACCGAGATCGTATAGTTTTTCGCGTTGCAACTCTTGATTAAAAGCGTTGTGCATCTGGCGATTGGGCGCGGCCATGCCTAATTGAGATAATACTTTGTTTGACATCATCAAGCACATGTTATTAATTGATATCAAGGTCCCATTGTACATTTCTTCACTGATTTGTAAATTTGTGCAATCCGATTAGACTGAAAATTGGCTTGGCTTGCAGCATTTCGAGTTCTTCGACCGAAGTTGCTCCGCCCGCGTCTTATAGGCGGCATGAGTCTTGAAATGTGTATGCTGTATATGGAAGCACACACAAAAGAAACCAATCAACCAAAGAAATCGATAAACTTGTTTGTTGAGAAGCGAAGATTTAAAAACAATCAAGGTAGACAAAGGTCTCTAACTACGACACTGCGTGCGACTGTCTGGAGAGCGTACGCGCGAAACCAAAACTCAAGGAGACATTCTTCCTGTCACAAACTGAGAACTAAGCGAGATAAGAACTTTGGGTTTGTTTTAAAAATAACTTCCATATCTGAAGACCATTTGTCTCGCTTTGACCCCCCATGCAAATTCAATAGCAAAGAAGTTGGTCAGCGACTGTCTTTTTCGTGCCTGCACATAAAAATCTCTGAACATGACTGAAAGGAAACACAAATAGTGCACGTTCTTATCAATTAAATTTAAAAACAAACTTATCTACGTCGAGCTGAAATGTTCCTTTACCAGCAGTGAAAAAATTACAAATATAGTGATTATAAAATAGGAGTTATTACATGATAAGTTCTAAGCAATGAAGATTTTGCATTTGAGGTAACATTCCATTATATTAACATTTTCGCATTCAATTATTTTGTAAACCTTTTTTTCTGTTAACGGCATCAAATGCGGCTTAAAATTTTGTACATAATCCGATATTCACCCATTTTAACCGATAACGTTGAGATTTACGGACATTTGGCAAACACGCTGGATTAGAGGAGGACAGCGCTAAGCGCAAACGTGGGAGAAGGAAAGAAACGAACAGTTTGAATGGAAAAAGAGAAATGGGGCTTTTACGGTTTTTCCTGGCACTTTTTCCAATTTTCCTCTTCGTAAAAACCTTACTCGGACTTCGACAAATATTTGAAAAAAAGAATTAGCCGAATTGGTCCAGCCGTTCGCTAGTTTTGCCCTTAGCAACACATTTAGCGATTCATTTTTATTTATATAGATGATTGGTTTTATGTGTTAAACATACAGAACAAGCTACAGATGTGAGACTTTTTTATAGGGTTAGACATTATATAAATAATAAAATCTAGACCAAAACTTCACAACTACAGTTTCCCTAGTTTGCGATAGGGGGGACGATACTGCCGATAAATTACGGGAAATTTAACACGATGGATAGAATTTTTTAGCCAGTTTAGTAGAAAATCCACCACAGAGCAGATTTCAATGCACGTAATGTAATATGGGACAGTGTAATGTGCTGTATAAACAGTTGTTGGTTAGAACAGGTGTATTCTAAATGATGGGTCAGCTACAAAAATAACTACACTCAGTATAAATAAAAGTGCTGTTGATTTGACTATTTGTTCAAAATACATTGCATTTAAAAAGATGCGGTATGTTATAAAAGATATATGCCAGAGTGATAATTTTATGAAAACAGAATGTCATACAGGAGGCATAGTCAAAGAAGTCAAAAGTTTTGGAATGTATCTCATATTGACAGTGATCTTTCTGGACAAATACTAGCACAAAAAAGATATAGTGCAGATTTTAACGATTTAAAGGTAACAGTTTCCATCATTTCATTAAAGCAATTAAATATTATCTAGACATATTATGATCCCATAAGCATTAATATACAAAATTCTTATAACCATCATAAAATGATAAAAGATCCACTGCTGAAGTACAGAAAAAGGTTTCAACAAAAAGATAGCAGCTTGGAGAAACTATACAAGTTTGATAAATTGGGAACTCCTGTTCGAGAAATCTGGACAATGGTTAAAAGTTGTTAAATACAGCAAAGAGTAATAACAGTTGCTATAAATTTGATTTTAAATAAATACATAACTTTTCTTTATACCTTAAACCCCGATTTTTTACAACTGGAATATAAATAGGTAGTAAATACCTATTACTCAGATAAATTCAAGGTAATATCTGATACCATACGGACTAGAAACGCTGGTAAATAATAAGAGACAAGATAGTAAGATCCAAGCAGTAGAAATGAAATTTTTGAGAAAAGAACATCAGTTAAAAGGACAAGAAGAGATATAATTCAATATATTAAAATCTGAGAAGAGCTAAATACAGAGCCATTAGCATAGAACATACAGAAACAAGACTGAGATAGTTCGGAGATGTAAAAAGAATGGGAAAGGAACGGGTAGCAGGAAGGAAATTGGAAAGAGAAGTTAAGGGAAAGAGATCAATTGGAAGATCGAGAAGAAGGTGGATAGATCAGATTTGGAAGGAGATTAGAGGAGCTGGATTGGATGTGACGGAAGTACTGGAGCAGGAAAAGTGGAAGGGCCGCCTCTGTGGTGTAGTGGTTAGCGTGATTAGCTACCACCCCCGGAGGTCCGGGTTCGATTCCCGGCTCTGCCAAGAAATTTGAAAAGTGGTACGAGGGCTGGAACGGGGTCCACTCAGCCTCGGGAGGTCAACTGAGTAGAGGTGGGTTCGATTCCCACCTCAGCCATCCTGGAAGTGGTTTTCCGTGGTTTCCCACTTCTCCTCCAGGCGAATGCCGGGATGGTACTTAACTTAAGGCCACGGCCGCTTCCTTCCCTCTTTCTTGCCTATCCCTTCCAATCTTCCCATCCCTCCACAAGGCCCCTGTTCAGCATAGCAGGTGAGGTGGGTGAGGCCGCCTGGGCGAGGTACTGGTCATACTCCCCAGTTGTATCCCCCGACCAAGAGTCTGAAGCTCCAGGACACTGCCCTTGAGGCGGTAGAGGTGGGATCCCTCGCTAAGTCCGAGGGAAAAACCGAACCTGGAGGGTAAACAGATGATGATGATGATGAAAAGTGGAAGGACAGAAATGAGTGGATGGGGCTTGTTAACCACACCCAGGTGACTGGAGTGGGACATTGATGATGATGATCTGATACCAAAACAATTAATGAACTGCCAGAAGTTATAAGAAATTGGAAAGGTACATGTGCTGGATCGGATTTTATTACATACAATGCGTTAAATGCCTCGCCAAACAAAGCAAATAAAATTCAATTAAAAAGTTTCAACCTAATGTTAATTTCAGGGAAAGTGATAATCGAAGGGAACTATTTCACTATTGTACCAATTTTAAAGCTGGGTAAAAGAATAGCAGATCGAAATGGATATAGATGTATACCTAGTTTTAGGTTCATATACAGAGTGAAGCGTAATTCGCGCACTCGGGCGTCGCAGCGCGACTCCTCACATGCCAGCAATAAAAAAAATGTATCTTACAAAATTTCGTCTTGCAAGTATATCCGGTAGAAAACGGACGTTGAAGAGTAGCAATCTGGCAACACTGTAACCATATGTAGGGTAACTACCGCTGTCAGCGCGTCCTCGTCGTGCTGTACAGTTGGTGCAGTGGGTAGAGTTTTTGGTTGGCATGCAGGAGGTCGATGGTTCGATCCTGGGTTGAGGCGCATTTTTTATTTGCTAATTTCCATCTGACATTACCTACTGTAATACAGTAAGACACCGTTTTTGAGGTGACATGTATCGTACATTTACAACATTTTGTAACGCTTAAACAACAAATACCTGGTTAGACTAATAAGAAATAGACAGCTGAAACAAACAGGTTTCACATCTAGTAGATGAAGTGGTGCGAATAAATTCACCTCACGACGTGGAAAGGGCGCCTTTCAAAGCTGACCAATGAAAACGATTGTTCGTCCATTTCTAGAATCGTAGTATGTAAGTGCAAATGGTTTCTAGAGGACCCACTGCAATCGCTGTTGACAATTAAGATGCCAGATACCATACCACCTGTACTACATTTACGAAAGAAAAAACATACGCCTGAACCCAGGATCGACCACTCGACCTCCTGCATGGTAACCCAAAACGCTACCCACTGCACCAACTGTACAGTACGACTAATTCTTGTTGACAAAGGTAGTTACCATACATGTGGTTACAGTGTTGCCAGATTGCTACTCTTCAACGTCGTTTTTCTGCCGGATATACTCGCAAGACGAAATTTTGTAAGAGACATTTTTTTATTGCTGGCATGTGAGGAGTCGCGCTGCGACGCCCGAGTGCACGAATTACGCTTCATCCTGTATACAAAATAAATTCCAAAGGATCCTTCTAAATAGGACATTAGGGTGTTTAATACTATAACATGCTCCCTAAAAAGCAATTTGTTTCACAAAAGGAAGAACCACAAATGAAGCCATTAATATATAACTTATAAACATTTTACTGGCAAAAGCTGGAAAACAGACAACTCTTGCAGTTTTCTTGGATATAAAAGGGGCTTAAGGTTATGCAGACATTAACATCTTTTTAAATTTGTTAAACGAACTCATTATTCCATCAAATGTCATAGGCCCTAAGCATAATTGGACAAATCTTTATTAATAGAAGGATAAAAATCTGATATTTTGAATCAGGATTATCCAACTGAACAGCCAAAATAAAGGCCTGTTTTCACATGTAGGACTGTGCTGCGACTGTGCTTCGACCGTGCTGTGTCGTCCGCAATCGCCAAACAGTATAAACCATTCCATTTACATTGAACAGCAGTTGAGTATTTTCACATGTAGGACTGTGTCCCTACCGTGTTGTCATGGATCGCCAAGCAGAGCGATTACGGCCCACACAGTCGTCGCCTGGTCTCAGCACAGTACCACATGTGAAAATTAGAAACGGTCGCCCTAGTGTCGCCAAGCCGGACTTCCGTCTTATTTCGGTGGTAATCGGAAGCACTCGGTCGTACGTGATCCAGTGACCAACGAGCACAGAATAACATAGAGTGCGCAATGCACTGTCTGAGTACTGTGCTCGTTGGTTGAGATACATTGTGTGATAGTCTGCAGTAGTAGGGTGACGCAGTTGTCTTCCTTAAAAATAGACGAACAAGTGATAATTTTAGTTCAACAACATGAATGCCTTTATAATTCTTATTTCTCTTCTTCTTTTATAGTAAAAGAATGTACGCTGCACAGGCAGTAACTACGTCTTCTTCGTTCGGATCCATGTCTCCAACCTGTGAGCACAGATGCAATGAACAAGGACCACATGCCCACAGCACAGTCGCAGCACAGTGCTACATGTGAAAAGACAGAGTAGGCGACACCGCCGTAGCACGGTCGAAGCACAGCCGAAGCACAGTCCTACATGTGAAAACAGGCCTTTAGTTTACCACAGGGTGATATATTGAGCCTAATTTGCTATTTATTAGATAGAGTGAAATTAGGAAACACTGCAACATTGTAACAGCATTGTAGACTATATAGCAATACATGGAACTCAAAATTCCATTGAAGATGTTGGAATGTTGTGATTTTCTCATAAAAATAAAAATAGGATGTCATGTGTATATATCTCAAGGAAAAAAAAAAAACATTGAAGTTATGTGTTGGCAACTCAGGTAAATTTAGTTGAGAGGTTTATCTTCGTTTGTTTTGTTCTTTGAACATTTAAACTGCTTGGTGTGTGCGTGCCAGTTGTTGATAACAGCTCGTAATAAAGGGATGTGAGTGATGAAGTTGGTGTTTCTATGGTATAATTTGCTTACCTAAACTGGTGTAATGAGTAGAAATGAAGATATTTCAACAGGCTATGAGCCCAGAGCTCCAGAGCGCCAAAATGTCGCAGTATATTCCGGACAATATAAGTTGAAATGGAGTAACGAGAATTAATGGACGAAGCAAGTTGTGACATTATTGACGGGGAAAATGGCGATCTCGTGGACAGGTGAAGATATTTCAACAGAAGAATGCTGGATAATTTTTTTTTGCTAGTGACTTTATGTCACACCGACACAGATAGGTCTTATGGCGACAACGGGAGAGGAAAGGCCTAGGAGTTGGAAGGAAGCAGCCGTGGCCTTAAATAAGGTACAGCCCCAGCATTTGCCTGGTGTGAAAATGGGAAATCACGGAAAACCATCTTCAGAGCTTCCGACAGTGCGATTTGAACCCACTATCTCCCGGATGCAAGCTCACAGCCGCGTGCCCCTGACTGCACGGCCAACTCGCCCAGTTGGATAAATCTAGAACAGTCTTTATAGGAAGTAAATAAATGGCTCACAATGAGGGGACTAGAAATCAATTCATCAAAAAGTAAAGCCATTCCTTTAAAAACAAAATAAACTACAATCATAGGATAGTCAAATTTGATAATCAGGATATTCAATTTACAAATGGTGTCAAATATTTGGGAATTATAATCAACAATAAACTAAATGGCTGGGAGCACATTGCAAATTTAGTAAGAAAAGTAGACAAAAGAATTGAAATAATAAGATCACTAACCAGAAGAAAATGGGGGAACGGTCTATAAAAATAGTATCAAATCCATGATTCATTATGGAAGTCACTTTACTGACATCATAACAAATGAAAATCAAAGAAACTATATAGTCTTCAGTACAAAGTTTTAAGAATAATAATAGAAGCTGCAAAATCATCTCCGGCCAATGTGATTTTAGTAGGAACTGCAGAACCTCTGCTACAAATGCAAGGAAAGCAACTTTTGATAAAATGTACAATGGGAAAAATAGTAATAGTACAAAATTATATAATGGCAAAATTAAAATGATCATCAGAATATTATAAAAAATGTACTACCAAAAAATAAAATGCCATCACTAGTAAGGGCCTACAATCAGTCTGTACCTTATAGGAATGATATTATTCAAAATAGAATAAATGTGAAATACATATTATCATATCAGGAAAGTTCATTTATATCACAAATTATCAAACTGGTATTTGAAAATGTAGATCCATGTCTAAAAAGAGAATAAAACATTTCTATCAAAAAGTATCAATCAAAATAATGTCTTAACTTTTCAAAGATAGGTCGAAACATCACAACCCAATGAAAGTAGGAACATCATTTTACTGCCCACAACTTTCAAAGAGTAAAAAATACACATTACCGATGATAGCATCAATTTATACAGCAGAATTATTTGCAGGTTGCCAAGCCCTGTTATTTATAAAACAATATAAAATCAACAATACTTCTATATGCACTGATTCACTTAGTGCACTAAATGCATTATCAAATGGCAAAAGTAATAAATGATACACTATGTACAAAATATCAGAATTTTGTCATGGACTAAGTACCAAGACAATAATCACCACCACCACCACCACCACCACCACCACAGATGTTCTTCATACATGCAAGTTTACATCTCTGATTTCAAGGTCCTTGAAAATCTGCTTCTCCCGAACATCACGTGGTCTTCCTCTTAGTCTTTTCCCAGGAACACTGCAGTCAAAGTATGTTCGAGAAATCTCGTGGGGATCCATCCATTACATGTGACCATACCATTGCAATCTCTTCACTTCTAGGGTCTCCAGCAAGCTTCCTTCTAATCCAAGCTGCTGTCAGATATCCCCATTCCTTATTTCATCCATTTTTGTTTTTTTGTAGACAAGAAACGAGGAACTTCATTTCTGTTGACTCTTTGTTGATCCAGTAAGTGTTGCTGCTTCCAAACCATATGTCAATGTAGGTAACAGATATATTTTGTACAAGTTGATCTTGGAAACTAACGGAAATGTTTCATCCCAAAGTATTTGACGTACAGTGTGATAGAATGTGGAATCTTTCTGTATTCTGTTGCTAATCTCCTGAGGTATGGTATTGTCTGAAGACAGAACACGAAGTACTGGAAGTTGTCCACAATATCCATCTGCTCATCTTCAATTCTTACACGAAGAGGTGGAGAGTTTCTACACTTCACCAAGCCAACTGTCTTGGTTTTGCTGATTTTAAGACCTAAGGTTCTAAAAGCTTCATCCTATACATCTAGTCTAGCTTGTACTTCCACTTCCATCTCACCCAATACCATTACAACATCAACAAAAACCATGGCATTAGTTGTTGGATCCTTTCTCTTAACTGCTATTAAAACCTCATCCATTACAATTTTGAAAAGGAGTGGTGAAAGACAGTTTCCTTGCTGGAATCCACTCTTTATTTCCATCCTGGACCTGGACACTATGCTTGGTTTCATCATATAACTGTTGTACTCGTGCTATGATATCATCGGGCATGTTTTGTATCAAACATTCCCATATATGCCTACATGATACGTGGTCATATGCTTTCTCGATGTCCAGAAAAAAGAGTTATGAGCATTTTACCTTTCTCCCAATACTTCTCATAGAGCATTCTGGTGGCAAAAACGAAGTCTGTACCGGTAACTGATTTATGAAGTCTAAATCCATGTTGTTCCTCCTCAAGTATAGGTTCAACATAATTTATATCCTGCTCTCAAGGATGGATTCATACATTTTGAGGCCATGTAACAGTAGAGTTACACCTCTGTAGTTGGTACTTTTCTTCCTATCACCTTTTTTCAACAATGGTATAATGACATCCTACTTCCAGTCATTGGGTATTACATTCTCTTCAAATGCAGTTCAGTACTCTGTACATCCACTGTTGTCCAACCTCTCCTAGTGCTTTGATAATCTCAACACTAAATTCATCTGATCCAGTTGACATGTTTTTCAGTTTAGATACTGCTGTCTCCACCTCCAATCATGTCAAACTATTGGTATTTGTGCTGCCAAAAAATATTAAGGTTCATCGTCTAAGGGACTAACATTTCCATCACAGTCCAGGAAAGTTCGAAAGTGCCTTTGGATCTCCTGTAATATTTTGGTCTTACAAATAGTCATCTCACCATTAGGAAGTTCTACCAATTGGATAGTTTCAGTCCCAGTTCTTCTGTTCTTAAAGATTCAGTATACCAACTTCTTATTCTCATCCTGTGTTCTTGTTGCCAGATTTTCCTTGCGTTACATTTGATCTCCCTGCATTCTTGCTCTTCTTGCACAGTTTCTGTCACTGATTGCCTTTTTAATATCATCATTCCACCAGGCAGTTTTTTAGGTATGTCGTCCACATACTTTTTCTGCTGTACCTACCACAACCTTCTTTAGAGTATCCCATTCTTCATCTACCTGTTTCAGTCCTCTCTCGGCAACAATCTGAGGACACCTTCCCTGAATTCTTCCTTTACACTAGGCTCAGTAAATTGCCAAATTTTTATTTTTGGGAGCCTTTTGTTACAGATTCTGGGAGGTCTTTTTTCTGCAATAACTGCAACTAGCAGTCTATGGTCTCCACCAAGGTCTTCACTTGGAATTACCTTGACATCATTCACATTCTTCCATACATTATTATCTATCAGAATATATAATCTATTAATAATATAATGCTATTTGCTTTACGTCCCACTAACTTCTTTTCCGGTTTTCGGAGACGCTGAGGTGCCGGAATTTAGTCCCGCAGGAATTCTTTTACGTGCCAGTAAATCTACCGACACGAGGCTGACGTATTTGAGCACCTTCAAATACCACCGGACTGAGCCAGGATCGAACCTGCCAAGTTGGGGTCAGAAGGCCAGCGCCTCAACCGTCTGAGCCACTCAGCCCGGCATATAATCTATTACCTTACCCCTTTTTTTTATCATCCCAGCTATATCTTGTGATTTCATGGGAGTCTCTTTTCTTGTACCAAGTGTTACTCACTGTCAGGTTGTTTCTCATGCATAGATCTAGCACATATTCTCCCTCGTCATTTCTATTTCCCATTCCATGAGGGCCCAGTGTGGATTCATATCCTGATCATTGTGAGCCAACTTGTGAAATAAAATCACCCAATACAAGTAGATTTTCATACTTGGCGTGTTCTTCCAGGTTATAAAGGAAGATGGACTTTTCCTCTTTTGAGCATCCTAACTGTGGGTCATAGACTTGGATCACATTGTAATTTTTTCCCCTCCTAAATTCACAGATAACTTAATTATCCTTTCATTAACAAACACGAATTGACTACAAGCATCTATGTCTTTATGTATTAAATATCCCACACCGTTCTTGGACTAGGAAGACGGCGTGGTGAATACATGTAACCTGAAAAAACCCTCCAAAGTGGGAATTATTTATGCTCTCTGAGCTAATTTCCACGGAGAGGTAAATGTTTTACCAACTTAAGTGTGACAATAATTTGAGATTCTGATTCAATAATAGACTATACAATCAACATTTCCAAAGAAGCAATATACACATCTATTACAATTAAATAGAAGTACGGCATAATTATGCAATTAAAATCATTTAGTATTTGACTAGGCCTATACACTAAGAAACTAATAAACAGTAAAGAGACTATTTAACGTTAAAAATTTCATTCTTCGGGTTCCGTGTTCAATCAATCAATCAATCAATCAATCAATCAATCAATCAATCAATCAATCAATCAGTACTGATCAGCATTTAGGGCAGTCGCCCAGGTGGCAGATTCCCTATTTGTTGTTTTCCTAGCCTTTTCCTAAATGATTTCAAAGAAACTGGAAATTTATTGAACATCCCCCTTGGTAAGTTATTCCAATCCCTAACTCCCCTTCCTATAAATGAATATTTGCCCCTGTTTGTCCTCTTGAATTCCAACTTTATCTTCATATTGTGATCTTTCCTACTTTTATAAACGCCATTCGAGCAGCTCTTCTTCTTTCTCTCAATTCTTCCCAACCCAAACATTGCAACATTTTTGTAACGCTACTCTTTTGTCGGAAATCGCCCAGAACAAATCGAGCTGCTTTTCTTTGGATTTTTTCCAGTTCTTGAATCAGGTAATCCTGGTGAGGGTCCCATACACTGGAACCATACTCTAGTTGGGGTCTTACCAGAGACTTATATGCCCTCTCCTTTACATCCTTACTACAACCCCTAAACACCCTCATAACCATGTGCAGAGATCTGTACCCTTTATTTACAATTCCATTTATGTGATTACCCCAATGAAGATCTTTCCTTATATTAACACCTAGATACTTACAATGATCCCCAAAAGGAACTTTCACCCCATCAACGCAGTAATTAAAACTGAGAGGACTTTTCCTACTTGTAAAACTCACAACCTGACTTTTAACCCCGTTTATCAACATACCATTGCCTGCTGTCCATCTCACAACATTTTCGAGGTCACGTTGCAGTTGCTCACAATCTTGTAACTTATTTATCACTCTATAGAGAATAACATCATCCGCAAAAAGCCTTACCTCCGATTCCACTCCTTTACTCATATCATTTATATATATAAGAAAACATAAAGGTCCGATAATACTGCCTTGAGGAATTCCCCTCTTAATTATTACAGGGTCAGATAAAGCTTCACCTACTCTAATTCTCTGAGATCTATTTTCTAGAAATATAGCAACCCATTCAGTCACTCTTTTGTCTAGTCCAATTGCACTCATTTTTGCCAGTAGTCTCCCATGATCCACCCTATCAAATGCTTTAGACAGGTCAATCGCGATACAGTCCATTTGACCTCCTGAATCCAAGATATCTGCTATATCTTGCTGGAATCCTACAAGTTGAGCTTCAGTGGAATAACCTTTCCTAAAACCGAATTGCCTTCTATCGAACCAGTTATTAATTTCACAAACATGTCTAATATAATCAGAAAGAATGCCTTCCCAAAGCTTACATACAATGCATGTCAAACTTACTGGCCTGTAATTTTCAGCTTTATGTCTATCACCCTTTCCTTTATACACAGGGGCTACTATAGCAACTCTCCATTCATCTGGTATAGCTCCTCCGACCAAACAATAATCAAATAAGTACTTCAGATATGGTACTATATCCCAACCCATTGTCTTTAGTATATCCCCAGAAATCTGATCAATTCCAGTCGCTTTTCTAGTTTTTAACTTTTGTATCTTATTGTAAATGTCATTGTTATCATATGTAAATTTTATTTCTTCTTTGGACTTAGTCTCCTCCTCTATCTCGACATTATCCTTGTAACCAACAATCTTTACATACTGCTGACTGAATACTTCTGCCTTTTGAAGATCCTCACATACACACTCCCCTTGTTCATTAATTATTCCTGGAATGTCCTTCTTGGAACCTGTTTCTGCCTTAAAATACCTATACATACCCTTCCATTTTTCACTAAAATTCGTATGACTGCCAATTATGCTTGCCATCATATTATCCTTAGCTGCCTTCTTTGCTTGATTCAATTTTCTAGTAAGTTCCTTCAATTTCTCCTTACTTCCACAGCCATTTCTAACTCTATTTCTTTCCAGTCTGCACCTCCTTCTTAGTCTCTTTACTTCTCTATTATAATAAGGTGGGTCTTTACGATTCCTTACCACCCTTAATGGTACAAACCTGTTTTCGCATTCCTCAACAATTTCTTTAAACCCATCCCAGAGTCTGTTTACATTTATATTTACCGTTTTCCACCGATCATAGCTACTTTTTAGAAACTGCCTCATGCCTGCTTTATCAGCCATGTGGTATTGCCTAACAGTCCTACTTTTAAGACCTTCCTTTCTATCACATTTATTTTTAACTACCACAAAAAGAGCTTCATGATCACTAATACCATCTATTACTTCAGTTTCCCTATAGAGCTCATCTGGTTTTATCAGCACGACATCCAGGATATTTTTCCCTCTGGTTGGTTCCATCACTTTCTGAATCAGCTGTCCTTCCCATATTAACTTATTTGCCATTTGTTGGTCATGCTTTCTGTCGTTCGCATTTCCTTCCCAATTGACATCTGGCAAATTCAGATCTCCCGCTACAATCACATTTCTTTCCATGTCGTTTCCCACATAGCTGACTATCCTATCAAATAATTCCGAATCCGCGTCAGTGCTACCCTTTCCCGATCTGTACACTCCAAATATATCAAGTTGCCTATTATCTTTAGAAATGAGATCTGCATGGCACTACTACCCCATGGCACTACAGCCCTTGAAGGGCCTTGGCCTACCAAGCCACCGCTGCTCAGCCCAAAGGCATGCAGATGAATCAAGGTTCACAATACACAAAGCAAATAATAAGATCCACCTTTACAATACATATATTACGTGAGAATTTCTACATTTCTGTTAAATTATCACGTTTATGAACTTTTGGTACCGGTTTCGACAAAACTGTATGTCATCATCAGCCTAGGATAAATTATACAATGACAATAAAATACATTGATCATGACCCTTATAATAATATCATAATAGTACCAAACCAAACCCCATGACACTACAGCCCTTGAAGGGCCTTGGCCTACCAAGCCACCGCTGCTCAGCCCAAAGGCATGCAGATCACGAGGTGTCGTGTGCTCAGCACGACGAATCCTCTCGGCCGTTATTCTTGGCTTTCTAGACGGGGGCCGCTATCTCACCGTCAGATAGCTCCTCAATTCTAATCACGTAGGCTGAGTGGACCTCGAACCAGCCCTCAGGTGCAGGTAAAAATCCCTGACCTGGCCGGGAATCTAAACCAGGGCCTCCGGGTAAGAGGCAGGCATGCTACCCCTACACCACGGTGCCGGCGAATATCATAAAAGTAAAATTAAAAAATATACATATTAAAACTAAAGTAATATTTACATGTATAAGCTGATAGTCATTAATACAATAGTGGTCGATTTTTATAAGGTATACACCTTAGCAATTGTATTTAAAAAGAATGACAAGTTGAAAGAAATTTTGGTTTTTGCAGTAAAATATAATGATCAGCTTTTGTTCTGTCGTATTTTAATCTGTTGAACAGTCTGATTAATTTTTAAAGAGACGTAGTAGCTATGTTTGACATGTTAATAGAAGTAAACAAACAGTCAAAAGTTGTTCTTAACGAGTATATACACAATAGAATGTAGAATATTCTAATAGGGCTTCAACTTGGACTTAACAGATGAAGAATTTTAGTACAATGTCCAATATAACCAAGATAAATGGATTAAGTTTATATGTCACCGCAGGTTGATATTGACAAGCAAAGTGTTTTATTGGAAAGTTCTTTTTATATCGGCTTGTCCCCTTGTATGTTTATTTATACCATATTAAGTGATATGGTTGAACACTGTAAAAAGCCGAGGTTCTTGTTGAAATGGTGCTTGAAAGAATCTTATGAAGCAAGTTGTAAATACAGTGGTTGATCTAGAAAGGCCTTGAATCAAGACGGAACCTCACGTGCCAAGTTGATGATAAGTGTATGGGGGAGGAACTGACAGACTGATGTCGAGGGACAGGCCTTCGCTTGATACTTGCAGATAGAAATTAATGAATGTCACTTCAAAATGTTAAAGTTAAATATGCGGATATCATTGATTTAAGAAACGAAAATGTTACCCAAAAAATGAAATATGGTATTGATGGAACACAGTTTATGGTTATTTACCACTGAAAAACGATGAAACTAAACACAGTTCACTTGCTACATACTGTCTGTGGTTAAATGCCACAACGTAAAAATAATACTGTCATGCTTGACACACAACAAAGATCTGTTAAAGAGTTTATTTGTACGACACTGACAATAGCGATGAAATAAATAACTAGTCAGTTCACTCTTAGCACAGTTAGTCTCATAAAATAACAAAGTCACTGAAGAATATTTAGAAGCAATTATATACAATTATACGCAGAAATCAGTTCGAATTCAGTTAAGATTAACACCGTAATGGATTATCTGTTTAAGTCACTCGTATTTAATAGTACGGTTGGCACAGTCTATCGTACTCTAAGTTCATCACTAGTTAAGGAACACTTAAGTGTTGAATGGCAAGAAATATGCAAATACTGGTATTATAACGATGAGATATCTCAAACACTTTCAAATATCACAGTTACTGAAATATTAAATACCGTAAGGTTGTAACACTAGCACAGCAACGAAATTAAATATTTCACCTGGTTTTTGATCGAAGAAACATTAAGTTCCACAGTTCGAGTATTACACTACGTTCAATTTTCGGCATGAGAATTTACAAGTTGCGTTTCACAATCACGTCATCACTTGACTTGACTTTCTGATGGACAGAATAACACAGGGTCTGACCACGCAGAGCCCTTGCTGAAGAATGTCTGTCTATCACTGAGTAGCCCCGTCTTTTATACTGTCAAGGTCTAAACGTCATATAACGTGATCATTTCAAAGAGATTTACTCAAGAATTCCTCATTGGAATTTATTGTGATTTGGAAACAGAGACTTTCTTGTGATTGGCTACAGAATTGGGTATCTCCCAAGATGATACGACCATAATTAAAAAAAGTTTTGTAAATATCTGAATAGTCAGCTATGTGGGAAACGACATGGAAAGAAATGTGATTGTAGCGGGAGATCTGAATTTGCCAGATGTCAATTGGGAAGGAAATGCGAACGACAGAAAGCATGACCAACAAATGGCAAATAAGTTAATATGGGAAGGACAGCTGATTCAGAAAGTGATGGAACCAACCAGAGGGAAAAATATCCTGGATGTCGTGCTGATAAAACCAGATGAGCTCTATAGGGAAACTGAAGTAATAGATGGTATTAGTGATCATGAAGCTGTTTTTGTGGTAGTTAAAAATAAATGTGATAGAAAGGAAGGTCTTAAGAGTAGGACTGTTAGGCAGTACCACATGGCTGATAAAGCAGGCATGAGGCAGTTTCTAAAAAGTAGCTATGATCGGTGGAAAACGGTAAATATAAATGTAAACAGACTCTGGGATGGGTTTAAAGAAATTGTTGAGGAATGCGAAAACAGGTTTGTACCATTAAGGGTGGTAAGGAATCGTAAAGACCCACCTTATTATAATAGAGAAATAAAGAGACTAAGAAGGAGGTGCAGACTGGAAAGAAATAGAGTTAGAAATGGCTGTGGAAGTGAGGAGAAATTGAAGGAACTTAATAGAAAATTGAATCTAGCAAAGAAGGCAGCTAAGGATAATATGATGGCAAGCATTATTGGCAGTCATACGAATTTTAGTGAAAAATGGAAGGGTATGTATAGGTATTTTAAGGCAGAAACAGGTTCCAAGAAGGACATTCCAGGAATAATTAATGAACAAGGGGAGTGTGTATGTGAGGATCTTCAAAAGGCAGAAGTATTCAGTCAGCAGTATGTAAAGATTGTTGGTTACAAGGATAATGTCGAGATAGAGGAGAAGACTAAGTCCAAAGAAGTAATAAAATTTACATATGATAACAATGACATTTACAATAAGATACAAAAGTTAAAAACTAGAAAAGCGACTGGAATTGATCAGATTTCTGGGGATATACTAAAGACAATGGGTTGGGATACAGTACCATATCTGAAGTACTTATTTGATTATTGTTTGGTCGGAGGAGCTATACCAGATGAATGGAGAGTTGCTATAGTTGCCCCTGTGTATAAAGGAAAGGGTGATAGACATAAAGCTGAAAATTACAGGCCAGTAAGTTTGACATGCATTGTATGTAAGCTTTGGGAAGGCATTCTTTCTGATTATATTAGACATGTTTGTGAAATTAATAACTGGTTCGATAGAAGGCAATTCGGTTTTAGGAAAGGTTATTCCACTGAAGCTCAACTTGTAGGATTCCAGCAAGATATAGCAGATATCTTGGATTCAGGAGGTCAAATGGACTGTATCGCGATTGACCTGTCTAAAGCATTTGATAGGGTGGATCATAGGAGACTACTGGCAAAAATGAGTGCAATTGGACTAGACAAAAGAGTGACTGAATGGGTTGCTGTATTTCTAGAAAATAGATCTCAGAGAATTAGAGTAGGTGAAGCTTTATCTGACCCTGTAATAATTAAGAGGGGAATTCCTCAAGGCAGTATTATCGGACCTTTATGTTTTCTTATATATATAAATGATATGAGTAAAGGAGTGGAATCGGAGGTAAGGCTTTTTGCGGATGATGTTATTCTCTATAGAGTGATAAATAAGTTACAAGATTGTGAGCAACTGCAACGTGACCTCGAAAATGTTGTGAGATGGACAGCAGGCAATGGTATGTTGATAAACGGGGTTAAAAGTTAGGTTGTGAGTTTTACAAGTAGGAAAAGTCCTCTCAGTTTTAATTACTGCGTTGATGGGGTGAAAGTTCCTTTTGGGGATCATTGTAAGTATCTAGGTGTTAATATAAGGAAAGATCTTCATTGGGGTAATCACATAAATGGGATTGTAAATAAAGGGTACAGATCTCTGCACATGGTTATGAGGGTGTTTAGGGGTTGTAGTAAGGATGTAAAGGAGAGGGCATATAAGTCTCTGGTAAGACCCCAACTAGAGTATGGTTCCAGTGTATGGGACCCTCACCAGGATTACCTGATTCAAGAACTGGAAAAAATCCAAAGAAAAGCAGCTCGATTTGTTCTGGGCGATTTCCGACAAAAGAGTAGCGTTACAAAAATGTTGCAATGTTTGGGTTGGGAAGAATTGAGAGAAAGAAGAAGAGCTGCTCGACTAAGTGGTATGTTCCGGGCTGTCAGCGGAGAGATGGCGTGGAATGACATTAGTAGACGAATAAATTTGAATGGCGTTTATAAAAGTAGGAAAGATCACAATATGAAGATAAAGTTGGAATTCAAGAGGACAAACTGGGGCAAATATTCATTTATAGGAAGGGGAGTTAGGGATTGGAATAACTTACCAAGGGAGATGTTCAATAAATTTCCAATTTCTTTGAAATCATTTAGGAAAAGGCTAGGAAAACAACAAATAGGGAATCTGCCACCTGGGCGACTGCCCTAAATGCAGATCAGTATTGATTGATTGATTGATTGAAAAATTCTGGAATGCATGACTCATGGATTCCAGGTGCATCCAATTCTTGCCACAAGGTAGGTTGACGAGTTGGGCAGGCCAGACTGCGTTCTCGATGCGCGTGATAATTATACGACATTGCTCTCAATAAATACAGCATGTACCGTGCGTTCCTGGTACAATATATACCCCTGCTACCCTTCCTCACAGCACATACAAAGTTGCCACTACTTGCTGTGGTGCTATACAAATCGGTTAGCCGTGATGAATGACATTTTGTGCATAATTCCGTTAATAATTTTGCTAATAAATAAAGAAAATAAAGGAAAGATTTAGCTGATAAGACAACAGGGCCTGTATAAATTTTTTTTTAAAATCCTATAATTCCTAGTTTCAGCTGGCTAAAATCGAATAAAAATATATATTTTCCCACAAATTGGGGGGGGGGGGGCAACTGTCCCACCTCGCCCCCCTTAATCGCTGCTACTGCTGGAGTGTGTATCGTACAGATAAGATAGGAATGGTAGGAGGGGGAGTATTCTTTCTGGTGAAAGAAGAATTTGTAAGCTATGAAAAAGTTAAAGATGACAAACATGAAATTCTAGGTGTAAGGCTCATCTCTAAAGATAATAGGCAACTTAATGTCTTTGGAGTGTACAGACCGGGAAAGGGTAGTGTTGACGCTGATTCAGAATTATTTGATAAGATAATCAGCTATGTGCGAAATGATATGGAAAGGAATGTGATTGTAGCGGGTGATCTCAATTGACCAAATGTCAATTGGGAAGATACCCACTCGGCTAACGACTTCCACTACAAGTCTCACTAACTACTCAACTCCAACTCCTAAGGCAGCCTGGTGAACTCATGTTGTGATTTTTTTAAAGTCGATAATCGATTTACATGCTAATGTAGCAGTCTTGTTCTTCTTCTCTTCATCGTCGTAGAAGTATTTTGTTCAAAATCGTGGTTTATTAATGTGTGTGTATATAATGTGTACGTAATGTGTAAATAAACCAATGTACACAAATGACAGCATTGCGTGTGTGCGTCTTTCTAGTTACATCAATGGGAATTACAGAAAGCATGACCAACAAATGGCAAATAATTTGATATGGGAAGGACAGCTGATTCAGATAGTGATGGAACCAACTAGAGGGAAGAATATTCTGGATCTGGTGCTGGTAAAACCAGATGAACTCTATAGAGAAACTGAAGTTAAAGATGGTATTATTGATCACAAAGCTGTTTTTGTCATAGTTAAAAATATTTGTGATAGAAAGGAAGGTCTTAAAAGTAGGACTATTAGGCAGTACCATATGGCTGATAAAACAGGTATGAGGGAGTTTTTAAAAGTAACTATGATCAGTGGAAAATAACTGACTGACTGACTGACTGACTGACTAATTCATCATCACTGAGTCAAAACTACTGGACATAATAAAATGAAATTTTAGGAATACATTTGTCACAGTGTAGGTGCTCACTAAGGAAGATTTCTAGGATGCTCCTTTGATATTGCGGTGACAGGGGGTTGGGGGATTAAAAAAATAAGTATATCTATATCTCGAAAAGTTAATAGATTACAGATGTAAACATTGGTATTTGGAATCTCCTTTAAAAATAAAGAAACACGTACTTTTTGTTTTCAGGAAATCCCCTTAATGGGGGTGAACAAAGGTGAAAAAGGGGTTGAATACCTTTTATCAGGATATTTATATCTCAAAAACTGAAACTATAACAGACATGAAAATTGGTATTTGGAATCTCCTTAAAAAATAAAGACATATATTTCTTTGTTCTTGGAAAACCCACGTAAGGGGGTAAATGAAATGAAATGGCGTATGGCATTTAGTGCGGGTGTGTCGGAGGACAAATTCGGCTTGCCAAATGCAGGTCTTTTGATTTGACGCCCATAAACGACCTGCCCGTCGTGATGAGGATGAAATGATGATGAAGACGTCACATACACCCAGCCCCTGTGCCAGCGAAATTAACCAATTATGGTTAAAATTCCAGACCCTGCTAGGAATCGAACCCGGGACCCCTGTGACCAAAGGCCTGCACGTTAACCATTTAGCCATGGAATTGGACACTTAAGGGGGTGAACAGGTGTGACAAAGGGGGCGAATTATTAAAATGAGTATACCTACCTAAATTATATCTCAAAAACGTAACATGTAACAGGCATCAAAATTGGTATTTTGAATCTCCTATAAAAGTAAAGAAACATGCATAATTTGTTTTCGAAAAATCTACTTAAGGGGAAGAGAATAGGGGTGAATTTTTAGAATGAGCATATCTACAATATACCTGAAAAACTTAACATTTTACAGACGTGAAAATTGGTATTTGGAATCTCCTTTAAAAATAAACTCGGTTTTTTGTTTTTGGAAAAACCACTTAAGGAGGGGGGATTGGGTGGAAAGGACTGAAAAAGGGGTTAAAATGTTTTATAATATAATAATAATAATAATGTTATTTTCTTTATGTTTCACTAACTAATTTTACATTTTTTGGAGGCGCTGAGGTGCCAGAATTTAGTCCCGCAGGAGTTCTCTTTACGTGCCAGTAAATCTACTGACACGAGGCTGACATATTTGAGCACCTTCAAATACCACCAGATTGAGCAGGATCGAAAGCCACTCAGCCCGGCAGTTGAATGTTTTTATTAGGATACTGATATCTCAAAAACTGAAGATATTACAGATGTGAAAAATAATATTTTGAATCTCTTTTAAAAATATACACGTATGTTTTTGTTTTCGGAAAATCCAGTTAAGGGGATTTGTACGAAGGACTGGAAAAGTGTTTGAATTCTTTTTATGACGATACTTATATCTCAAAAACTGAAGATGTTACAGACATGAAAATTTGTATTTTAAATCTTCTTTAAAAATGAAAGAACATGAACCTTTTTGTTTTTGGAAAATCCACTTATGCGAGGGAGATGAAAGGAAGCGAAGAAAGGGTTGAATAATTTTTATGAAGATACCGGTACTCATTTATCAAATACTGAAGATGTTACAGATGTGAAAATTAGTATTTAGAATCTCCTTTAAAAATAAAGATATTCTTTTGTTTTTGGAAAATCCACTTAAGGGGGTTAAAAGAATTGAAAAATTAGTTCAATTCTTTGTATGAGGAAACTTATATCTCAAAAACTAAATTTGTTAGAGACGTGAAAGTAGGTATTTGGAATCTCCTTACAAAATCAAGTAACACTTTCTTTTCGGATAGGCCACTTAAGGGGGCACGGGTGAATGAGTTGAATTCTTTTTATGAGGATACTTATAACTCAAAAACTGAAAATATTACAGTAGTGAAAATTGGTATTTGGAATCTCAATTATAAATAAAGAAACATGTATTTTTGTTTTCGAAAAGGCCACTTAAGGGGCGGGAGGTGAAGAAGGATTTGAATTATTTTTGTGAGGATACTTATACAATATATCATAAACTGAAGATGTAACAGTCATGAAAATTGATATTTGTAATCTCCTTTATAAATAAAGAAACATCTTTTTTTTTGTTTTTGGAAAATGCACTTACAGGGAGGGGGGGGGGGGGGTAGAGTGAAAGGAAGTGGAAAAGATTGAATTATTTTTATGAGGATACTTATATCTCAAAAATGGATGGTTACAGACATGAAAATTGGTATTTTGAATCTTATTTAAAAATAAAGAAACACATATTCTCTTGTTTTCGGAAAATCCACTTACGCGGTGGGGGTGATGAAAAGAAGCGAAGAAAGAATAGGATTATTTTCATGAAGATACTCATGTATTAAATACTGAAGATGTTACAGATGTGAAAATTAGTATTTGGAATCTCCTTTATAAATAAAGAGAAAAGTATTCTTTTATGTTTGGAAAATCCACTTAAGGGGGTTGAAAGAATTGAAAAATTAGTTGAATTCTTTGTATGAGGATACTTATATCTCAAAAACTAACGATGTCACATATGTGAAAATTGGTATTTGAAATCTCCTTTAAAAATAAAGAAACACCATTTCAGAAAGGTCACTTGACGGGGCATGGGTGAATGAGTTGAATTCTTTTTATGAGGATAATTTTAACTCAAAAACTGAAAATGTTACAGTAGTGAAAATTGGTATTTGGAAACTCAATTACAAATAAAGAAACACGTATTTTTGTTTTCAGAAAGGCCACTTAAGGGGTGGGAGGTGAAGGAGTTGAATTCTTTTTGTGAGGATACTTATATCTCAAAAACTGAAGATGTAACAGTCATGAAAATTGATATTTGTAATCCCTTTTATAAATAGAGAAGCACGTTATTTTTGTTTTTCGAAAATCCACTTAATGGGGGAGGGTGAAAGGAAGTGAAAAAGGTTGAATTATTAGTCAAACTCCCTTAGGGTTGTGTTGTTCTGTGTTTCTTCATTTTTAAAGGAGATTACATATACCATCTGTAACATCTTCAGTTTTGAGATATAACTATCCTCATGAAAAGAATTTAACTACTTTTTCACGTATACTTATATCTCAAAAATGGAAGGTTACATTCGTGAAAATTGGTATTTTGAATCTCCTTTAAAAATAAAGAAACACATATTCTTTTGTTTTCAGATAATCCACTTAGGGGGTGGGTAAAAGAAGTCAAAAAGTAGTTAAATTCTTTTCATGAGGATAGTTATATCTCAAAAACTGAAGATGTTACAGACGTGAAAACTGGTATATGTAATCCCCTTTAAAAATAAAGAAACACAGAACAATATAACCGTAAGGGGGTTTGACTGCAGGTGAGTAGCTGATGGCATCAATATTAATTTCTCTCAAACCGTTTGACATACAAGCTTGAAATTTCACATGATAGTCTTCCTACCTGTCTTAGATTTTAAATAACAAGTGTTCTTAAAATAATATACCCCTAAATAGTTTTGACCAGGATGTTAAGGACTGAAAACATAAATATTCATCTCTGTGAAACTGTTTGACTTATGAGGTTAAAATTCCACAGGATGGTTGCTCTAATATGTAATAGATTTTAAATAAGAAGCGGTCTTCAAACAATTTACCCCTAAGGGATTTTGACTGGTGGATGATGTCCGATGACAAACATATTTATTTCTCTGTAACCGTTTGACATACGAGGTTGAAATTTCACATGACTATTGCTCCTATATATCTTAGATTGTAATTAAGAGGTAGTCTTGATACAATATATTCCTAAGGGTTTTGACCAGGGTTTGGGACCTGATGATAAAACACTAATTTCTCTGAAGCCGTTTGACGTACAAGGTTGAAACATCACATGATGATTGCTCCTCTATGCCTTACATTTTAACTAAGAAGTGGTCTTAAAACAACACACCCTTAATGGGTTTTAACCAGGAGGTGTACTGATGCTATAAATATTCATTTCTCTGAAATCATTTGACATACGAGATTAAAATTTCACATGATGGTTGCTCCTATAAGTTTTAGGTGTTAAATAATGTATGTATGTATGTTCAGTCTTCAGCCCTAAGGCTGGTTGGATCCTCATCAGCTCTGCCATCAGCTGCCATAGATGGCCTAGGCATCACTGAAGAGGTATACTAGGAAAAATAATGAGTGAGGTAGTTTCCCGTTGCTTTCGTCACTGAGCCAGAAGTTGCTATTACATATCAGTCTGCCAATCCTACTGAAATGCATGCACCAACAGACCCTATGAGCAACATTTTCACACCATTCAAAGCAGGGACTGGCTGCAGAAGAAATGGCGTTACTACCATTGCTCATACCTCAGTCACTTTCATATTGTCAAAGCCAAGGATAAGACAGAGACAGATCAATGAAAGCAACAAAACTGCTCTAGCCCATACCAGAAGACATAGTGCACTGTAAACATTACGTCCTGCCAGCAAAGGCATTCTAATAGGTCATAAAACAGTACACCCTTAAGGGATTTTAGTTGGAGGCGGGGGTGAAGACTTATGACAAAATTGTTCATCCCTCCAAACCGTACGAGTTTATAATTTTACAAGAACTTCGGATTTCATGGGTGCCAAATATGATATAATTAAAATTTCATGTATGTAAGGATTGGGACCAAGTTATAATACTAAGTCTTCACAACATCAAAGTTACGTGACTGAATTCCCAATTACTCTTATTTATTACCAAAAATATTTATTTGTAAAACTTACGGCTTTAACTGAAAAATCTTAAACTTAGTACATGGCTGGAGGAATAATTTTTGAGACTGTATATGATTAATGGTACTTACATATTCTTGCGCACGTTGAATGTCTAATATTTAAAGATTTAAACCTCTCAAATTGCTAATCAAATTCCACAAGCTTAATACACATGCTAGGCCTAAGTAATAATGGAAGTAATCGAGGTTTCATCTCGATTTTTACAAGAGATCGGTGCTGCCCTCTATATACATAAAATTCTATCTTAGACTTAAAATAAACAATAACAATACAATACACCCCTAAGGGGTTTTGATTGGGGGTTGAGGAATGATGAAAAAGATGTGCATTTATATGAAACCATTTGAATTATAAAGTTCATATTTCATATGATATCCTAGGTATTACATAACAGAAGGTTTGAAACAAATTTAATCCCTCAGAGAGTTCAATGGGGGTTAAGATCTGGAGACAAATATATTCACTCCTTCCTTCAAAATGCTTTAATGTACGAAGACAAAATACCAAATAGCAGCATATATGTTAAATGCTAGGTGTCAAACATGAAACATTTTTAGACGTTTTACCCTGAAAATGGGGTTAGCTCCGGAAACAAAATTATTCATCCCTCCAAAACCATTTGACGTACAAAGTTGTAATTTTATGGGAAGGTCCTTCTTTTATGTCCTAGGTGTAAAATATCGTATACTTCATAATATTTCTCCACTAAGGGGTTTGGATAGTGGTTGAATCTCAAAAACATAATATACATACATCCGAAACCGTTTCAGACACGAACTCAAAATTTTACATGAAGGGTGGTCTTCTATACCTTAGATGTTAATAAATATTTTAAAACTTTCATCCCCGTAAAACAGCATTCATTCTCTACTGCTGTTCGACGTATGAAATAAAAATTTCACAGGTTGGTCGCTTTTATGTCCTAGTAAATAAGATAGGGTTTTAAACATTCCAATTCTTGTTATTAGATTTCAAAATGAGTGTTAGATCAGAAAATAAATAATCATCCCCACTAAACAGTTTGACGTACGAATTGAAGTGTATTTGACAGGTTCAGCCAAAAGTGGACGCTCTCAGTTTAAAACCATAGCAAAACACGGGTATTTTGCTAGTATTATAATAGAGAAGTAAAGAGACTAAGAAGGAGGTGCAGGTTGGAAAGAAATAGTGATAGAAATGGCTGTGGAAGTAAGGAGAAATTGAAGGAACTTTCTAGGAAATTGAATCTAGCGAAGAAGTCAACTAAGGATAACATGATGACAAGCATAATTGGCAGTATTTTAGTGAAAAATGAAAGGGTATGTATAGGTACTTTAAGGCAGAAACAGGTTCCAAGAAGATGTGAAAATGGGAGTGTTGGCGGAAGTCAGAATAATACGGCCTATAGTTTTTGAAACCACAATCACTGGGCAGAGATATAGGAATGACATTTTCGTACCACTTTTCAACAATTTTTTTAACAGATCTTACGGTTTGCGATTTTTATTTATGGGGAAAATTAAAAATTAGGTTTATGCAACAAACACTCACACTCTAGACGAACTCAAAATATCATGAGAGAAATTGAGGCTATCTCGGTAGATGAACTAATGGGTATGAAGGAATTTTTTTAGATGAAGCCAGAAATGTGTAGATGCAGGTGGAGGACATTTTCAACATCTTCTGTGAGAAGGTGAGAAATTATTTTACTTTGATTATGCATTATTACGTGTGTTGTTACTTACATGCAATTCATACGGATGCTCTTCCAGCCCCAAACTCAGCGAATAGCCCAGTGCTCGCCTGACCTTCAGCTCGCCCATCTACCCGCTGTGGTGCACCGGCTGACCGGTCGGCCCCCCTTGAGAAAAAGACCCTGTATAAAATCTTTCCTTGGGGACTATGTAAAATGTAAGGACGGATGAGTGGGTACCCTTGTTTCCCTTATTCACTTTGTCTTCTGGTAACTAAGTTTTCAAATCCCAATTTTCTACCTGGCTTTTCAGACTTAATCTTTTCTTTTTCTATCTTCATCACAAGTAGCATGGCTTATCCTTTGTGTCACTTGGCCTTATGCCCCAGTAGGTTTCATTACAAGTCTTGTACTAGGAGGGTTTGAGAGGGTTCAGCCTCCTTTTCAATTTGGTTCTTGGTGTTTCCATTAACCTTTGTTTTCCATTTCTTGGCCATGCAGTTTGAATTTTGGATCCTGTGTTTCTTGGATCTTTCAATCCTCTAATTGTATGTTTCTCCCCTATAGAATTAGGGCAGCATGTATAAAAGCCTGATGAGCTTTAAATATGGTACCGGTAATAAATGTTCTAATGAACATGAAGTGTTAAACTGGAGTCCAGGGTTTGAGACTCTTTTAATACTTTGATTTGAGGGTTCAATTCCCCTCCTGGCAACTTCATTCTAGAAGCTTCAGCTTCTTCCTTTTTTTGAACACAGTAAGGTTCTATATTCAATATGTTGGAGGACTTTATTTCTAGTGTTTCACTATTTATACAGAAGATTTGTAAATTTGTAAGACCTATTGGTCTGGTTTCGACTCAAAGTCTTGTGTGAAAATGGGAGTCCTTTCTCCACTGGCTGTGAATTAACTAAGCTCCTAAGATTGTCCGTTTGTCATCTTTTGTTAAATCTCTATCATTTTTATTGTTGCTAATTTCTCAAAATATTTTCTTTCGGTAAAGGAAAGAAAATAAAATTTTCAGTATATATAGTTTTCAAAATGTAATCGCTGGTTCGTGCTTTGTCCAGCCACTTAACCCTTAAACCCCTTTCCTTCTCGGGACCACAGAAGCAAGGTAACAAGTGGTAGCAGAGCATGGTTAAATATGCCTGGACCAAGCCCATATCGACTATTTTTGGCACAATGTTTGATATGTACTGTGAAAATTTTGATTTTTCCTTTTTCTAAATATTTGATTTCCTTAATTTTCCATCATGTCAAACCCTTGGGAAGTTTTAGCTCTTCAGTACCTCCATAAAGAGGAGCTCATTTACGAGCTTTTAATCAGGAAATTGAAATCTGGTGGCATGATCAGTACAGATGTGTCACACCTCAAAGAATCTTTGGATTTATGTATTTGTATTTCCAGGTATGGGGAGAAGGAAGTTGGAGAGTCCTTGTCCTCTATCGAGTTACTGTAAATATTACAGAACTCACTCCTGTGACTAGCTTTTTTGAAGGTGGTTAATCAACATAATGATCTCCGAAGTTAAGCAACATTGGGTGTGGTCAACATTTGGATGGGTTGCCACGTGCTGTTGGTGGGGGTAAGGGAATGGAGGACCGGAAAGCAACTGGCCACCCTACCGTACGTAAACTCCGGCTCAGGCACACCTCTGTGGAGGTTCAGACCTGCCTTCAGGCAGAATACACCCTTACCTTACATTACTTCATCAACATAATCATGTCCAGACACGATTGTTTGACTTCCATAACGGATTTTGTGATCTACTGTCTCTGAAACTTGACGACGATCATAAAAGATTCACTGAATCTTATTGCCAATTGGTCTCTGGATTATCTGAAAAAAATCAGTCAATGGTTAAGTGGATCTGTCACTGGGAGGAATGATAGTGTGATTCCAGATATGGCAAATATGGAAGAGGAAAAAAACAAGTCCTCCGAAGAGTGTTCTATTATCTAAACAACATGCCCCAGCAACTACTCCCATTCTTAATTAATTATGCATCCAGTGAACCTCCCAATCAACCTCCTGTATCGCTGGTATTTTCTTGAGGTTTTAGTAATCTGCTCTATCCACTTGCTATTTTGTTAGAAGGTATCTCCAGGTTTTTTGTTAATTCCATTAATGATGTAAACTCCATGTTGCATTTCTTAGTTGAGTCTCATGCTCATGCCCTTGTTTTGCCCTGCCTTACTCTCAAATTTTACAAATCATCTATCTCTACACAGTTGGTGTTCTCTGTGAAAATATTGTGAAGGCCACTCTGTCAGAAGGACCATAGAAACTTTTCACACACATCTTCTCACACACTTTACTCATTCCAGAGCTCTGTGATCATTAGTCCAGAAATATTATTTTCGGGTCCAAAGATTGACAAAATTCTCTCCGACTTCATTCAGGATATTAAATTTTATACCCTGGTCTTTGCACGTAACTACACTGAAGGGCAGATGGTTCAGACTATTATGGAAGGAATTTAACCTCCCTTTCACCTCCCTATCGCTCTTATCTTTGTTTTGCTTCCCAGTCCCAGACATCTGGTGAACTTGAGGTGATGTCTGTTGCTGAGGAGGTAGTTAAATATGCCAACACATTTCGAATAGCGCGCAATCCGCCTCGTTCTTCTTTGATATCTCGGCCACCCCTGCGCAGAACTTTCACCCCTCGTAAATGTTTTGCTTGTGGGTGAGTGACGCATTTACAGAACAAATGCCCCTCGGTTCTTTCAAAAACTTCAAAAATGGGAATTTCTGCCTCTGCAGGTCGTTTCATGCAATTTGAACTCCAATAGTAGCAACATATGACTAGGCCACCAGGTTGAGTCTTCTTATTCTTCTTCTTCTTCTTCTTCCAAGCTACAGTAAGAGTAAGTACAATAAATCTTTTTCATGTATTGGTGAATACCTGCCATCTAATGTTGAGGCTAAGTGTACTAGTAAAGGTAAACTGTTCCCTTGTAGTAAAATTCTTGGTCCAAAAGAGTGCTTAAAAATATTTTCTGATACCGTACTTCTGAATGTATTCCATTTCACAAGGTTGAGGTCAATAACAAACCCATGTCCACCTTGCTAGATTCAGAGAGTATTATATCTCTTATTTGTGAAGATTGGTATTCAGTGGCGGCTCGTGGATATCAGCAGTGGGGGGTGCACCTTAGTTTCATAATTGCACAATTATCTCAAGTTCTTCAAACCATGTTATCAAGATACACACTTCGAACACTATACGGTGCAATGCATATGCAATTGTTTTGATGATGATGATGATGATGGTGATGATGATGATTATTATTATTATGATATGCCTTTACTGGCAGGACCTAGTGTTTACAGTGCACTATGTCTTCTGGTATGGGCTAGAGCAATTTTGTTACTTTCATTGATCTGTCTCTGTCTTATCCTTGGCTTTGACAATATGAAAGTGACTGAGGTATGAGCGATGCTAGTAATGCCATTCCTTCTGCAGCCAGTCCCTGCTATGAATGGTGTGAAAATGTTGCTCATAGGATCGGTTGGTGCGTGCATTTCAGTGGGCTTGGCAGACTGATATGTAACAGCAACTTCTGACTCAGTGAGGAAAGCAACGGGAAACTACCTCACTCCTCATTTCCCTAGTATGCCTCTTCAGTGATGCGTAGGCCATCTATGACAGCTGATGGCAGAGCTGTTGAGGATCCAACCAGCCTTAGGGCTGAAGACTGAACATACATCCCCCTGTGGGTGGGGGCGGTAGAATAACACACACGGTATCCCCTGCCTGTCGTAAGAGGCGACTAAAAGGGGCCCCAAGGGCTCTGAACTTTGGAGCGTGGGTTGGCGACCACGGGGTCCTCAGCTGAGTCCTGGCATTGCTTCCACTTACTTGTGCCAGGCTCCTCACTTTCATATATCCTGTCTGAACTCTCTTGATCAACTCTTGTTCTTTTCCTACCCCGACGCTATTAGGTTTGCGAGGGCTAGGGAGTCTTTCATTTTCACGCCCTTCGTGGCCCTTGTCTTTCTTTGACCGATATCTTCATTTTTCGAAGTGTCGGATCCCTTCCATTTCTCCCTCTGATTAGTGTTATATAGAGGATGGTTGCCTAGTCGTACTTCCTCTTAAAACAATCGCCACCACCACTCAACATACATACACATACATTATTATTATTATTATTATTATTATTATTATTATTATTATTATTGAATAATAATTATATAATATAATACATAATAATAATTATTATTATTATTGAACAATAATAAGACACGACATTGACTTCACCAAGCATTTCAAAGTCCATGCTACTATTGATATCACCCCTGTGGTGACCCATTTATGTCCTTTCCTAGAACCGGAGAATAGCAGGCAAGGAAAGCAGTAAAAGGTTTCTGAGATATCACTTCCACATATCCGCGAGTTCTTATTATATACGTCAGGAGAATTAATTTGTCTTTGGAAAGCCCTATTTTCATTTTTCTTGGTCACCGGTTTTTTCAACAAGAAGTCTGGTGTCGGCCTAAAACACTCCTTCAGTTCGACTTTCTTCTCGATAGAAAGAGAAGGAAACGTTAGTACTTTAATATGTTCGACGGTAATCATACCGTACGAAGTGCAAACATAACACTACGCCTACATATAAATCACAACCTTTCTCCTAATTTCACCTTGTCATAGTCACCTCACGAGATCATTCTTCAACACGAAGTTAAACATCGCGCTCTCCAAGTGAGTATGGCCAACATGAGTCAAGTGCGAGTAGACAGTAGTTACAGTCGTTACTCGTTTCGTTAGTTAATAATCCTAAAAATTACAAGACTATTTTAAATATATACCGGCACATTTAACTCAGGTAAGTGCCTCAGTAAAATAGTCCCTAGTTTTAGGAGAGATATGGCATAAACTGACCCCTATTAAATAGAAATCAAATCACCAGTTTTTCGGGTAGGTTGGCTGCAACAATTGGCCGCGGCAGAAACGCGCCGGAATCTCCGTAGAACAGCACATCTCTACTGCGCCTCTGATTGGCTCCCTCAAGGCCAGTCAAGCGAGACTCGGAGTATTTGGTCCGCTATGAGAGAGCGCCCTCCTGCGCGGGGCCAGCAGCGCATCGTGCCGCAGTACAGTACCACTCGCGCCCTTGATAATAATCTTATAGTACGTAAAATATTTCCCTTGTTAACATTTAAGATTAAAATTCCCGAATTTAATGGAACCCCGTGGGGGGCGCGCGCCTTAGCGCCTCCCAAACGAGCCGCCACTGTTGGTATTCTATATTGAAGTCCATCTGTAAATTTTCTTGCTATGTCCCTTCTTCATTAATTGGTTTCTTTGGAATTTTTGAGCTTCACTTTCTATGAAGTTAGAATTGTGAATTTCACTTGGAAATTTGGATTTTATGTGGCTAAGAATCTGTTGTGCACCATTATACTTGAAAAAAAAATTCATGTCCCATTCTGTATTATACTGGATCTTCAAAAACGATCCTGCGGTTCAAATTAGCTAGTAATGAGTTGCTTCCATTTTGACATTACAGTTTTGTGTCATTTTAAGTTACTTCACCCCTCAGTGTGAAATGATGTTAGACCTTAGTCATTTACTGAGGACTAGGTTAAAGGTATTCAGGATCTATGTCAGTCTTTCTCTGATGTTTTCTCTGAGAAACTAGGGGTTATTAACATGATCGAGTACAAAATTGATGTCACTGATTCAGTTCTGGTGAGGTTTCCTTTCTATTAGTTGGCATCACCCAAGATGAAGGCTCTCAGGGAAATCATAAAAAAAGATGCTGAGTGATGATATCATCCGTCCATCTACATCTGCTTATTCTTCCCCTATTTTCTTAGTGCCAAAACCAAAAGGGCGGGCCAATGACCTTCGATGTTAGGCCCCTTAAAACAACAAGCATCATCATCAAACCAAAAGGTGGTTTTCGCCCGGTTGTGAATTATAGGGAATTGAATAAAAAGATTGTCTTGCAATCATTATCCCTCCCTGACTTTCATACTTGCTTATTTTGGTTCCGTAAGGCTAAATACATCTCCATATTAGACCTTAATCAAATCTACTACCAAATCATGTTAGTTGAGGAGTCTAAACACCTCACAGCCTTTGCTACGGATTGGAATCTTTATGAATTCAGTCTGATTTTCAGTTTATCCACCGGTGCTGCAGTACTCACTAGACTTCTTGATAATATCCTCTCAGGCGTCAAGATCAACTCTGTCACAAACGACTTCATCATATAATCAGAATCTTTTGAAGAACACTTTGTTCATATGAAAGAAGTCTTACTGCACCTCAGGAAGTCTGGCCTGACTGTTAAGTTGTCAAAATTTTCTTTTGTGAAATCTACCCTGTCCTTCTTAGGATACACTGTGTCTCCTAGCAGAGTTTCTGTTGACCACTCCAGGACTCAGGTGATTCGTGACTTCAAGCCGTGTAAGGACATCATGTGTGTAGCCAAATTCACTGGAATGATCGACTTCTTCTGGAAGTTCATCCCTAATTTTGCAACCTGTGCTGCTCATTTGAATTTACTCAATAGGGAGGGTGTCAAGTTTGAGTGGGGTCCTTCCCAGCAGGCTGCTTTCAAAGACTGTAAGTTAGCTCTCTGTAATGCATCAGTCTTGGCAATGCCAGATTTTTCTAGGAAGTTTATTCTTCAGACCGACACCTCATCATCTGCTGTCACTGTCGTCCTGTTACAAGATAGAACTTGGTAGGCAACCCGTTGCATATTCCTCTAGAATGTTTTGTCCTCAAGAGGCAAAATACGAGGAGGGAATCAAATATAAACAGGATTTTAATTTTTTATTTTAATTCATTTATTGAAAAACACAAGGCAATTACAATTTATTTTTCCACATAGTTTTCTGCTTTGGAAATGCATTTGTCTCAGCATATGGGCAGCTTTTTGATGCCCTCATTTTAAAAGAACAGGGCCGTGTCACCAACCAGTTGCGCACAAAATCTTCCACACTCGTCATCTTCAAATCGTTGCCCTCCTAGAGCTTCTTTCCTCCATTGAACACTAAAGTCGGCCTGTTGTCTGCTCATCAAGCGTCTCATCCTATGGAATATCTGTGTATCTATTATGTGGAGCCATGTCCAAAATCCAAAGGAAATGGAAATAAATTCGTACTTGTGTGTGGATGGGTTCATCTGTTTTCCTTAGTTATTCCCAACAAGGCTAACCGCTGCTCAGTCCACTATCAGGGCTCTGTCCTCGGTCCATTTTTATTCATTCTGGCAGTCAATGATTTACCGCAAAATGTCAAATGTCGTGCTCTTATATCGTACACGGATGATACAACGTTAATTACAAAACACCAGAGCATCTCAGGTTTGCATCGGATGTCACAGGAAGGTCTTGCAACTGCAATGCACTAGTTTTCATCCAACAGGCTGTTGTGCAATCAAGATAAAACTCAATTTCTCACACTGGGATTATCCAAAGATATTGAAAGTCAGTCAGTCAAATTTTGGGTTTTCATATTGATGCCAAATTGAACTGGGAAACACACATTGATCATGTTTGTAAACAAAATATCATGAGTGGCCTATCTGATATGGAAATTGAGGGATTTAGTTAGCAGTGACTACCTAAGGATGGCATATTTTGGTCTCTTCCAGTCACACATTACTTATGGACTGTTATTATGGGGCATTCTTCCTATGTACGGTATATAATATTCTTCTAATACAGAAAAAGGTTGTCCAAACAATGTGTAGGGCTGGTGCAATTGACCATTGTCGACCTATCTTCATTAAGCTTAAAATACTGACAATTATAAATTTGTATATTTATATATCTTTGACATATGTTAAAAACAACATAAATGAATTCAGTACTAGGGAAACATTCACCTTCATGATACTCAGAGTAAAGCAGACATTGACATCCCAATTCACAGGCTGTCAAAAACTGCTCACTCACATAAATCAGTTCTTTAAGATTATTTAATAAATTACCACATTCTGCACTGTCCACTCCTTTAAGTAATTTTAAAAGAAAAATGTATGATTGGTTAATAGAAAATCTATTTTATAATACCTCTGAATTCTTAGAAATGCATAATGTTAGTATTTTTTAATAAAAGGTGTATGTTCATTTAGCCTTAGTAATATTAAGTACTAAATTATTATCAGTTGACGAAGCCTATTTCATTGTATATGGTCAATGGCAAATAAAGATCCTTGATTCTTGATTTATTGCCTTAACTCCATCTTTGCTTCATTTGGACCTTGTCAGTATCTTGTCACAGATAATGTGAAAGCTTTTACTTCCAATCCATTCCGTAAATTTTGCTTTGATCTTTCGATTTTGCATGTAACCACTTCAGCCTATAATCCCCAGCTGTCCTATGTGGAGGGCAGCAATCGCAATCTTCGGTCAGCACTTGTTGCCTTTCACCATAAAGATTATACTCGCTAGGATACTTCATTACATTGGCTATCTTTTGCCTTTAACTGTGCTATCCATGGATCTCACAAATTGTCTCCTTTATCCATGATGTTTAATTTTGTTCCGAACTTGTCACTGTCCAATTTGTGGTCTATTAGCAATCATTTGTCCGAGATGACAGATCCTGCTAATGTCCGTGATTTATGGAAAAAGGCAGGGATAACCTTAGGTCCTCTCATATATGAGTAAAATGAGATACAATCATGGACCGCGACCTACTAACTTGAAGGCCGGAGATAAGGTTTTTGTCAAAAAATTTGTAGCACCTGGTTAACCTGCCCCCAGAATCTGTGGCCGATATACAATTGTAGATTTTCTCATGCCTGTAACTCTCTTGGTCATTAACCCAGAGACTGAAAAGATTTTCATGGTTCAATTGTCTCAAGTTAAGGAATTACATCGGTGGACAAGTAAGTTTGAATGGTGTCTTCAAAAGTAGGAAAGATCACAATATGAAGATAAAGTTGGAATTCAAGAGGACAAATTGGGGCAAATATTTGTTTATAGGAAGGGGAGTTAGGGATTAGAATAACTTACCAAGGGATATGTTCATTAAATTTCCAATTTCTTTGCAATCATTTAAGAAAAGGTTAGGAAAACAATGGATAGGGAATTTGCCCACTGGGTGACTGTCCTAAATGCAGATCAGTAGTGATTGATTGAGAGGGCTTTGTTATTTCTTAGTTGTTTCTGATGCCATTTGAACGTCTTTTTCTTCCTAGAAACCTACCGTACAATTCATTTTCCTTTCTTTTCTTGTTTAATGTAGGTAATTTGTTTGTATAGCTTGTAAGTCTAGAGTTAAGTATTTTTCTAGTTAAATTTGGCTGCGCTAGTGCCTCCTTATATTCAAGTTTTTTGAAGGCATGTTTAGCCTTTATCTGCCTTGTATTATGTGCAATATATTGTGATAGATTGAAAATATTTCCTCTTTGCCATTAATTAGTATGCACCCAATTTTAAAGTAATTATAAGTTATTTGAAATTTTTCTTAATTTTAAAATCGTCCCTAAGTCTATTTAAGTTCTGCCAGCCACCCCAGCCTCAAAATTTGAAAGTTATGCACTCAAAAATACCCCTCCTTCCACTTTAAGCAGCCACATCTAACTTCAATAATATTACCGTAAAAATATATTTCTGTCATCGAGTGGTGCTGTGCTTCAATTCCCCATTAACACCGTAGGTGTTGTTATCATCTGCATTAGTGATATGCGATTCCATCCCTGTCTCATGTGCAACTCGAGTCTCTGCCGAATTCTTGCCCAGCCAGTTCCTGAGCCAAAGGGAACTTACAATGAACTGTGTATGTTGAATCTACCTCAGTGTGCCTACTCATGTGTAGTCTGCTGCCATGACCCTTGGTTGTGGCCAGTCAGAACACACAAAATCTCTCACTATACCGGGAGTCCAGTATCTCAGGATACTTCGGGGGGGGTCAGGCTCCTAGAACCTGGACCTCGGCTGCGATGGCTGCCCTTGCTGGCAAACTTGGGAACTACTGCCAAAATTTGATACAACTGCTTACTCACCTCTTCTCCCTTCAAACATCATATCTACGGCTGAATAAGTACCTTACCTCAAGATTTACCGAGCTCGATAGCTGCAGTCATTTAAGTGCAGCCAGTATCCAGTATTCGGGAGATAGTAGGTTCGAACCCCACTGTCGGCAGTCCTGAAGATGGTTTTCTGTGGTTTCCCATTTTCACACCAGGCAAATGCTGGGGCTGTACCTTAATTAAGGCCATGGCCACTTCCTTCCCACTCCTAGCCCTTTCCTGTCCCATTGTCACCATGGGACCTATCTGTGTCGATGCGACACCTCAACATTTATAAAATTTTTCTCTAATTTTTTAGAACGAAGAAAAATTCTCAAATATTCACAGCTTCTTTTAGACCTTCTTCTGTAAACTTTAGGAGGCAGAGGTCTGTGACAGCAGTACGGCCTCTCCCTGAGTTTGAATTCTCGCTTTACCAACTGACAGCAGTGTAGTCTAACGAAGTGCCACGTAGTGTACTGAAGTGTAATTAACTTGGTTGGGAATGTTCATGTTTTAGGGTTTGATAACCTTCTCAACTTCAGCCGTTTTTGAGTTTACCAAGATCCACCAGTCAGACAATTTAATTACATCATTTTCTAGTAGAGTCACCCAGCCCCTATATATATGGCTAGACAAAGCATGAACCAAAGATTACATTTTGAAAACTATATTTACTGAAATGTTTCTTTTCTTCTCTTTACTGAAGGAAAGTAAGTTTACAACAGAGTTTGCACATTTTTTTTTTATAATTCCTAGTTTTAGGCAGCTAATATGGAGTAAAAATTAAAATTTTTTCTCCACAAAGTGGGGGCAAATACCTCCCCCATCCACCCCACCCTAATCGCCATTACTGCTAGTGCGTCACTATTTATACCAAAGATTTGTAAACTGATAACACCTATTGGTCTGATTTTGACTGAAAATCTTGTGTGAAAATGGGAGTCCTTTCTCCCCTGGTTGTCAATTAACTAAGCTTCTAAGCTTCTCCATTTGTTATATGTTGTTAAATCTTTATCATTTTTATTGTTGTTTTCTCAAAATATTTTCCTTCAGTAAAGAGAAGAAAAGAAACATTTCAGTAAATATAGTTTTTAAAATGTAATCTTTGGTTCATGCTTTGTCTAGTCATTTACCCCCTATGTTCCTATTCCTCTCTGGACCACATAATAATAATAATAATAATAATAATAATAATAATAATAATAATAATAATAATAATAATAATAATAATAATAATAATAATAATAATAATAATAATAATAATAATAATATGATGTTCAATGTTCCTCCCTTACTGACAATTCAAAGAGATGCCTTGTTAGTCAGTATAACCAATCTTATTTTTACAATACTCTGGTGAATGCTAAATGGATTTCTCTATACTGTCTTTGCTACAAAGCTTTTTGAATAAATTTGAAACAATGAGTTCATATCCTCGAATGTTTTTTCTAGAGGAAATTGTTAGATGTCACTTTTAAATAAGTTTGAAGTTTTACTTACTCATCTAATTCAAATTTTGCATTTGCCATTTCAGAAAATAGAATTATTAGCACTGTATTTGTTATATAAAATGATGAAATACTGAATATGAAGATATTGGTGTGTTATGAGTGTGAGGAAGACAAGGTGACACTGTGGTACACTATATGGATGTATTGAATTGTGTTTTGTGTTTCTACAGCCTTACCCCACTCACTTGAATCTTCCTTTCTTTGGTTGGATGCGACGATCAGGCATGGGTGAGGGTTCCGTAGACGTGGAAGACTCAAGAACACTCACCAGGCGACCTGAAATTTAGGCAGAAATCTAATAGTTTGTCCCTTATTTTAGTAAATTTCACCAAAGCACATATTTCTGGATTAAAAAATAAGATATTCTATAATGAAATAAATTATACCATGTTCTTTTCATCAAGATTACTTCATATACTATTGGAGCCTGGAATAAGAAAGAATTAATACTTTACTTTTAACCAAATAATGGTGGTGATGGTCCATTTCCTGTAATATGTAAAATATTTAACGTCCTAGAATACGAAAGAGATTGTCCATTTCCTGTAATATGTAAAATATTTAATGTTGCATTTATCTGCTGAATGCAGTCTGTATCTTAAAGTCATATGTGAGTAGTATGTAAATACCTTAGTCTTTCTTCATAACATATCTTACTGCTGCATTAGATTCTGACCGACTCTGTCTATTTGCTCTTTGTGGCAAGCTGTTAGAAATACAAGCTCATTCTATAAGTGTATTACCGAGTGAGTAGCTGTCAGCTTGCTTTCGGGATATAGTGGATTACGTAACTGTCTGTAGCCATGAAGATGTTTTTCTGTGGTGTACCAATTTTACACCAGGCAAATGCTGGGGCTGTACCTTAATCAAGGCCACAGTTGCTTTCTTCACACTACCAACCCTTTCCTATCTCATTGTAGCCATAAGAACTATCTGTGTCGGTGCGACGTAAAGCAAATTGTAAAAAAATATATATAAGGGGTGCCCACATACTTCCTAGCTGTATAAACAAAAATCTATGTTTCTATTGTTAGATGATTTTTGATAGCACATATATGACAACTCACACCAGTTCAATGACATCAACACAGATCTAAAAAATTGTACTTATCAAAAATACAAATAAAATAATGCGATAAAAACTACAACTTTTATGATGATGATAATAATAATAGTTATAAAACCTGAAAGTACCAATAATGATAGTTATAAAACCTGAAAGTGCAGTTCAGTATGTCATTAACATAACTGGAGCACAGTGTAATAGAAAGTTAATGACAAACTAGCCAGCCGGGCTCATGCCAACAATTGAGTATTACACTACCTTGTATTTCATGCTAGACTTGTCAGCAGTGAGAAAGCGCTGTTGAAGGTCTTCATTAAGATAAGTTCCGGATTTCAAGTATTTAAGGATTAAACAGAATTAAAATGTAAATTTTATTTCTAAATATTTTTGAATATGATTTGATAGAATCTGATGATGTTCTTTCTAGAACGAAACATGTAATTCTATTTTTAATTAAGTTTTTTCCCTGCTGATTTTTTGCCCGTAACCACATACTTCATTATATTACCACAGTTTAGGGAGAGGGACCGATGTATTTCAGAATTGTAGTAAACGTGACAGGATGCATAAAACTAAATTGCAAAGGGCTGGTTAAACACCTGGTATAGCCATGGGTGCCTTTATCACCATTGTTTCTGTGTATCAGGTATACTCTTTCAAGAATATATGATAACAATAAGCAAATTTTCATAATTATCACTACATGGCTTTCCATAAAAATAATGTTAAATAGCACGTAACTCAAAGTTTACTTACGGCCTTTGCCCTTCAACACTGTCCAGACACTAACATGTATATATTTCTGAACTTCACTAACAAGAATTTATAAAACAATTTAGAATGGACAACATTGTCTGAAAAACTGTTTCACCCTAAGACATCTGCACTTGAAAAAGTTTCAAGATATTGAAGTTTTAAGAAGATAAACTTTGAGAGTATATACAATCATGAAAATTTCATGAGCATAAGTAGCACAGTCAAAAATCAATAGGCATATAAATTGGCGTTCTGAAGAAAGTATGAAAGATACTTCCTATGAAATACCACAGTAATTAAATAAATGCACACTCATTTGCAAACGAAATTTCACATCATAAACATATCGTGCGAGTACAGGAAAGGTTGTCACACAGTACTGTTATAGATTAACATGTGTCCCATTTGTGTTTAATGCTGATTGCTTGCTCAAAAGTGCTACTAGGTGGTGATATGTCCCTCCCTTATTCATAGATGTGAAGGCACCAAATAAGGTCTTAGTAGCAGTGTGAGCCATAGAACTAAGTTGAGTGAATACGCAGCATGCCTCTACAAGACATTCAACAAGCCTTTAACCAGCCAGATGTGCTTGAGAAGGTCGCATTGTCAGACTAAAAGGGGCAGGTTGGACATTTTGGCGCATTCCTCACCACATGGACCTTTCTGATTAAACTATTTGTTGGTGTTCGACACAGTGGGATAGTGAAGTTACACACGTGTCAAAAAGGCTCAGGGTGACCACAACGGATCACAAACAGGGAGGATTGTATCATCATGCAGCATGCTGTAAGCAATCCAGAGACTATCATGGCAGCTGAGGATCTTAACCAGGTGGTTGACAGAGCAGGATCAGTTGTCTTGGAAACTCTTACGACATCTACCATTACGACCTGAGCATACTGAGCACTTCTGCCAGGAACGGGCAGCATGGTAGCTTGCAGATTGGCGATGAGTAGTATTTGACGATGAACCATGGTTCTGCCTGGATACAGATGACTGATGATCTTGTGTCTGGAGATGTCCTGGGCAGCACAGTGATCCACACTCTACTGTAGATTGCCAAGTCACCCAGTGAGAGGTGTCTTGATGTTGGGTGCGATTTCTTATGATCCCCACTTTCCACTTATGTGGCTGAGGGAACTCTGATGGCACAGCTATATGTCCAGGAAATTCTGCAATCATGTGTTTTTCCCTTCCTGGTGCAGCTCAACAACCCCATTTTCTAGTAGGATAATACCCGACCTCACACAGCACAGGTATCTCTGTCCTGCCTTCATGATGTCAACATGCTTCCTAGCCAGAAGGTCTCCAGACCTCTTACTCATTGAGAACATTTGGGACCAGATTAGACTGCAACTTCAGCCAGTGGTGGTAACTCTGGTAGATTTGGAAGGTTGGATGCACCAGCTGTGGCAGGATCTTTCTCTAGAGAACATCTGACATTTGTATGCCTCCAATATCTCTGCCTGTCTTTATGCAACGGGTGGTCAAATACTGTACAAAGTGCATCCTGAAAAATCTTTGTTTCCCTGCAATAAATGATTAGTGTGGTGCAATATTTTGAGGATTTTGTTATACTTTTATATCCTGTGCTTCTACCCATTTATGTGCTCCTGTGATGGCTCCTTCATGGTGCATTCCTTTTTTTTTTTTTTTTTTTGCAAATGAGTGTAATTTAATATTTATACTGTAGTGTTCATTCAATGAGGACAGTTACTGTGCATGTTAACGTGCTACAGCTAGGGAGCATATAAATTATTCTGCATTCGGGAGGTGAGTGAGTTCAAAATCCACCGCTGGCTGTCCTGAGAACAGTTTTCTGTGATTTCCCATTTTATCTTCCAAGTTCAGAACTTTGAAATTAGGTATGGCACTACATTATATTCAAAATAAATTTATACTTTCTGTGCTTCCAGTATCCCAGATAATTGAAGTTGAACATGGAATGCCCAGTAACAATAATTCTGCCATGAAAATTTCACTGCTAATGGAACGGACAAATAGACAGAGAGAGAGAGAGATATTTTCTTTCAGCTTCATTAATATAGATTTTAGGATCGTCGCCATAAGACCTATCTGTGTCGGTGCGACGTAAAGCAACTAGCAAAAAAAAAAAAAAAAAAAAAAAAAAAAAAAAAAAAAAAAAAAAAAAAAAAAAAAAAAGATTTTTGGAAATTTATTTTCTGTAGGAAAGCCTTCCACATTTTTCTCCATCGACTGTATTTTAAACACAGCTAATTATTTTAATTCCTAATGGAGCAATATTTCTAATTTCTTAACCCCTTGCTTGCCTTTTCCATAATAACTACCAAACCTGATTTTGTTTAATCTTATCAATACCTACCTCATAACCTTTCTTTAAGAACAAGTCCTTCAACTGACTTACAAGGAAGGTTGTTGATATCTTTCAAAGCACTATGTAACGCCTAGTTTACTTTGTTCCAGGAAAACAATGGAAAGTTAACCCTACAAAACACACCTGGCTCTGAATAGGAAGATGATCTATAAGGTAGAGGGGGCCGATGACCTAGGTCCATTTTTTAACAACAACAATAATAATAATAATAATAATAATAATAATAATAATAATAATAATAATAATAATAATAATCATCATCATCATCATCATCATCATCATAGGATAGACGAGTTACATTTTGCAATGTGGTCTTCTTCAGAGTCCAGAAAATAATCAAAGCTAACTTATGCCTTGATTAACCAACGAAGAATGAATCACTGCATTGGTCAATAATCTTCACTCTATCCAATTCAATAGTGAAGTTCTTTGATGTGAAAAATCTTAAAGGATGATCATTTTTGCATTAGGATTCAGATTGTGTTCTCCAAGAGTAGCTTGGATTTGAGTCCCAAGATTAGTCAAATTTCTACCCTTTCACCTAAGATGAAGACTGCTTTTAGAGAAGTTATTCTCTACAGTCATTTCTAAGTTATTTACTTAAGCATGTAGATTTCAGTAAAGATTCTGAAGTACAATGATTGAGTTTTCATTAATTTCTGTTCCCTCATTATATCACTACTGTCATATTTCATTCTGTAACTAACATATAATTAAAGAAGAAGTGTTCTGGAAGCAGTGTACGTACTGTGGCGGATGTTACTGTGGTGATAAGCGGGATGGAAATTTGTGGCCTTCTCATCTGTTCGACTATCTGAATCAGAGCCAAGAGAATCGTACTCTTCTGTGTCTGATCGTAAGGATGGTCTGACGTGTGAATAATCATCTTCTGCCTGAAATCATACATTTAAAATATTATACAGAAATGTATCCAAAGGCTTGCATGTGGATTAAAATTTCATAATTTTATTGTAGGATTTTATTCTCTGGTTTTTCAAAATATCTATCCTTTGTGTATGCAAATAATACTTTAATACATAATGTTCTTCTGTGTACAAAAAAATGTATATATTGTTAACATTCAAATCTTTTAACTGAATGGCAGACTCACTTCTTCACAGTTTGTTTTTAAATTAAGATTTTATAAGACAATTTAGTTCTTTACTACTTATCCTAACACAAAGAATGTATATAAACTTTATTAATTACACCAGCTTGAGCTTAAATGTGTGATATATTGTTAGCTATGAACATTTTTGTACTGTGTCCAAAAATTTTAGGTAAGTACAATGTTAAATGAAACACTTGCTACTTTTAAGCTAAAAATACACTGAAGATGGCCTACAAATGAGGGTGGAAATATGTATGATTTTTGAACATTTAACATGAAAATTTGACCCCATCCTGGAGGTTTGAATTGTATTGAATAGAAGGATTGAATAATGGCTCATAATTGTATAACTGAACATGATACGTGCAGTCATTTTGAAAGGTACTGTGGAGGTGTTTAAATCGCACATGTACTTTTGAAAGTTTTCATAGTAGTAATCGATACTTTAGGTATCGAGATGAGCCTTAGTGGACAAGAAGTACTGCTTATTTATATTGTGACATGGTAGGCCAACTGGTTGATAAATAAAAACACATCTGGTAACATTCAATTTTAAGGCCATGATTTTTCTACTACTATTATTTACACACTAACGTAGTCACCCAAGTTCCGTAGCTTATGATCTACACAGTTTCACAATTATTCACATTGTGCACTGTCTGTCACAATGCAAACCACTTGCACTTATTCATCAGTCGTACAGTCCAACAGTCTTCGTTTGATTCCACTTGCTACTCTTCATCAGAGTCCCGCGCTGCACACCGAGGGCGTGACACAACACTCGAGGCACTCACAGACTGACTCAACTTCACAACAGAACAGCTGACTGACTGCCTGTCAGACTTATACAGTATAGGCAACCTTAGTGGTTCAAGGTTAATCCAGAAAACTGGACCGAGTGGCTCAGATGTTTAAGGCCTTTTGACCCAAACTTGGCAGGTTCGTTCCTGGCTCAGTCCGCTGGTATTTGAAGGTGCTCAAATACGTCAGCCTTGTTTCAGTACATTTATGGGCACGCAAGAAACTCCTGCAGGATTAAATTCTGGCACCTCGACATCTCCAAAAACTGTAAAAGTAGTTAGTGGGAGATAAAGCTAATAACATCATTATTATTATTATTATGATGATTTTTATACATCGTTATGCCCTACTCAGGAGCACGGTTGAACTTGCTTAGCTGATGTGTTGGCCTTCTTTTCCTCCCAAAATCTCTTCATCCTCTCGCTGAGCTTCTTCCTTCGTTCTTCTGTCCAAGTTATAATAGCTCTGGTGTTGGGTTTGTCTTAAAAGTGGTGATCGTCGATTTTGGTTCCGAATTTACATCTGTCCTGTGCAATGTCTTCTGAGATGTTGATTTCCTGGAGATATGTTTCAGTTTCACAAAGCCAGCTGTTCTTGGTTTTTAATGAAAGGGCCAGGTTGAGAATTCTTTTAGTTCATTCTGATAATGTGTCCATAAAATTCCAATCGTCTTTTCCGAAAAGTGTGAGAAACGTTTTCAGAATGACAATATATCTCTTGGGATGATTTTTTCCTCCATGTTCCATCTATACAAACTGGGCCAACAATTTTTTGTAAATTTTTCCTTTCTTGTTTCTCAATGTCTTTGGTTAAAGATCTGCCACCAATGATTAAGGTTTCTGAGGCATATAATGCTTCAGGTTTGATTACTGTATTATAGTGTCTAAGTTTTGCATTCCAAGATATTGATTTTTTTATTATACCTGTTCCAAGTGATCCTGTATGCTTTCTGTAATTTGGAAATTCTTTCTTTATTTGCTTTGTGGTTTAAATCAGAGGGCTGAATAATTTCTTCCAAATATTTAAATTGGACAATTTTTGCCAAATTTAGTTATCATAGATTGTCCATCTAAGTAACGTGAGGCTCCTTCCATGTACTGAGTTTTCTCATACAAAATTTGAAGTCCCGTTTTGATGGCAATTTCATGTAATTTTCAACAGAATGAATTGCTTCATGCCTACTATTGGAAAGGACTGCTCTGTCATCAGCAAAGGCCAGACATTGCACGTGAATTCTGTCTTTACATAGTCTTTCAAGGGTTATTCCATTAGTTTCCTTTTCCCAGGTCCTGATTACTTTCTCAAGTACCAAGTTGAACAGTAACAGCGATAAACCATCCCCTTGACGGACCCCGGTATTAACAGGAAAAGGCTCAGATATTTCGCCTAGGAATTTAACTTTTGAAGTAGTGCCAGTTAATGTTTGTTTGATTAATTCGCTTCTTATTTTATTCACTTGAAATTCTTCTAGGGTATTGAAAAGTGTTTGACGGTCTATAGAGTCATATGCTTTTCTGAAATCTACAAAAGTAATGACTGTTTGTCTGGTTTTGCGCATTTGGAGGATAGTTTTGAGATTAAGGATTTGTTCTGTAGAAGATCTTCCTTTTCGGAAACCTGCCTGTTATTCACCAATTAGATGGTCTGTTTGTTTTTCAAGTCTAGTGAGCAGGGTTTTAGAAAAAAATTTGTAAGCAACTGGTATCAAGCTAATTCCTCTATAATTATTGATGTTCGTTTTATCCCCTTTCTTGTGTAATGGATGGATTAGTGCACATTTTCAATCTTCCGGGATTTCTTCAGTGATCCAGATGTTATCAAGAATCAAGTGGATTTTCCGGGCTACGCTGTCACCTCCTATCTTCAGCATTTCGGCAATTATACCATCTTCCCCCGGGGCTTTGTTATTTTTTAGTCCATGGATTATTTCTTTGACTTCTTCCAGTGTCGGGGGATCTGAATCTTGATTAGATAAGGGTTTTTCAAAGGTGAGTTGTTCTTTAGGGGATTCACAGTTTAAAAGATCCTGGAAATAAATTGCTAGAAGTTTGCAGTACTCTTGATTATTCGTTTCCTATTTCCCACCTGGGCGTTTGAAGTAAAGACCAGGTGCCTGATAATTTGATAATTCTTCTCTGAAAGTTTTGTAGAAGTTTCGTGTATTGTTTTTTGTAAAATACTGTTCAATTTCTGCCAATCTCTAGTGTTCATATTTGCATTTTTCAGACCTGATAAATTTTTATGTTTGTTTCTGTATTTTGGTGAATTCCTGCCAGGTTTGTTCAGTTTTATGAGAATTCCAATTCTGCCACACTTTAGTTCTAAAGTTTATGGCCTTATCACAGGTTTCATTCCATCACCTATGTTTACGTTTCCTGGGTGGTGTGCCAACATTTCAAGAAGCCTTCAAAAGTATGTCTTTGAGTTCTAACCAGTTCGAAGGATTGTGAGTAGGAATACTTTCTATTTAAGAAATTCCGGACTGACATGCAGGTTTTTTGTTATTCTGGGTTTGGACCTGTTTGGTTGAAATTTGAACTTGATTAAGGATAGATGGTGGTCTGAGTCAATGATCCCTTTTTTAACTTTAACATTCATAATTTCTTTTTGATTTTTCTTGGAAATAGACACATGATCTAGTTGAAATTCTCCCAAGTGAAAATTTGGGAATCTCCAGGTTGTTTCCTTGAGTGGAAGCGCCCGGAAATATGTTGACATTAATTTGAGATCAAAATTTTTGCAAAAATCAATTAATCTTTCTCCATTTTTATTAGTTCTATTGTGCACCGGGTATAGTCCTACAATGGTCCTGAATTTCTTTTCTCTACCAATCTGGGCAATGAAATCTCCTAATAGAATTTTATTTGATGATTTGGAATTGTGGTTGTAGTTTCTTCTAGCAGTTCCCAGAAGTCTTCCACCATTTGTGGATCTTTTTGATTGTAGTTATTAGTGCATGCATGTGCATTAAGTGATGTATAAGCTTTGTTTCCTAATTTAATGGATAGTGTTGAAATTCATTCAGAAGGTGAAGAAAAGTTAAGTACTGAGTTTACAATGTTTCTTCTTACAGCGAATCCTGTGCCAAATTGTAATGGTCTCTTATGAAGGCTTGCCTTTGTAAATTCTATAATTTCCTGAGTCAAAATGATTTTCATCCATGTATCTGGTTTCCTGAAGTGCTAAAATTTGGACGTTTAAGTTATCTAACATGTCTGTTAATTGTTTTAACTTCCCAGTTTTCTGAAGTGTGTTGATGTTTAGACTACCAAAGAAAGTTTTGCATTTTGGGCGAAGAGATTTGGGAAGCTCAGATACATTCCCACATGATGTTCTCGGTCCCTCAGAATCCGATGAACGAGAAAAACTAGTATGTCTACTAGGGCCTGGGGTAGTTATATTGTAGGTTGACTCCATCATGCTATCAAGTTAAAAGTATTGGGGACATCGATCTATATCGGTGTCATGGTTACAACTGAAGTAGTGAGCTTCAGAGGTTGCTGAAGATGTTGGCGAGCTATGCCTGTTTTTGGTCCGTGAGAGGTATTTTATTTCCCTCAAACCCTCTGGACAAATCCGGCGAGCCTCCTGATCCACCACCTGGGACGCGCCCCATAGGGGAACAGGCTGAAACGCCCACGGGATTTTTATTATTATTATTATTATTATTATTATTATTATGGTCCGACTCATTGGCTGAATGGTCAGCGTACTGGCCTTCGGTTTAGAGGGTCCCGGGTTTGACTCCCGGCCGGGTCGGGGATTTTAACCTCCATTGGTTAATTCCAATGGCCCGGGGGCTGGGTGTTTGTGCTGTCCCCACCATCCCTGCAACTCACACACCACACATAACACTATCCTCCACCACAATAACATGCAGTTACCTACACATGGCAGATGCCGCCCACCCTCTTCAGAGGGTCTGCCTTACAAGGGCTGCACTCGGCTAGAAATAGCCACACGAAATTTAATTAAAAAATAATAATAATTATTATTATTGTTGGTTACTGTAGTCGCGGCCTAGTTCGTGAACCATGGGCAACAGCTGAGTGGCCTAGTAAGTGGTCCTGAAAGTCGGGATACCAGTTGCTATGGAATTGGAGTGGTATGGAATTGGAGTGGGCATCTCGGACACATTCTGAGTCATGGCCCTCCTTGTGCTCAGGCGGCTAGAACTATACAATTCACCGGTGGTCCATAACCCGTTAGAGGAGAGATCCTCACTTGGACTATGTGCAAGTAGGGTAGCATCCTGCTTCATGAATTTATCAAGCTCAGAACATTTTAAGCAAGCCTTGGACCTTTGGGAGTAACGGAGTCCCACTCCCATTTGACAGGCGAGGGACTCCTTGGAAACAACTTGGCGAACGAAATGGAATTCGATGGGGAGCTATCAATATTAATGGGGCTTATGGAAGAAAGAAAGTAGAACTGGCTGAGTCAGCAAAGAGGATGCATCTGGATGTGCTAGGAGTAAGTGATATTCGGGTAAGGGGAGATAATGAGGAAGAGATAGGAGATTATAAAGTGTACTTGACGGGCGTTAGAAAGGGAAGGCCAGAGTCTGGGGTAGGGCTCTTTATCAGGAATACCATTGCACGCAACACAGTATCTGTTAGGCACGTAAATGAGCGAATGATGTGGGTAGATTTGTCAGTGGGAGGAATTAGGACAAGAATTGTGTCCGTGTATTCACCATGTGAGGGTGCAGATGAGGATGAAGTTGACAAGTTTTATGAAGCATTGAGTGACATCGTGTTCAGGGTCAACAGCAAGGATAGAATAGTGCTAATGGGCAATTTCAATGCGAGAGTTGGGAATAGAACTGAAGGATACGAAAGGGTGATTGGTAAATGTGGGGAAGATATGGAAGCTAATGGGAATGGGAAGCGTTTGCTGGACTTCTGTGCTAGTATGGGTTTAGCAGTTATAAATACATTCTTCCAGCATAAGGCTATTCATCGCTACACGTGGGAGGCTAGGGGTACCAGATCCATAATAGACTATATCTTAACCGACTTCGAATTCAGGAAATCTGTTAGGAATGTACGAGTTTTCCGGGGATTTTTCAATGATACAGACCACAATCTGACCTGTAGTGAAGTAAGTATCTCTAGGCCTAGGGTAGAGGAACTGAAATCTGTCTGCAAATGAATAAGGGTAGAAAATCTCCAGGACGAAGAAATTATAGAGAAGTACATGCATATGATTAGTGAGAAGTTTCAAACAGTAGACAGTAAGCAGGTTCAGGATATAGAAAGTGAATGGGTGGCATACAGGGATGCTGTAGTTGAAACAGCAAGGGAATGCCTGGGAACAACTGTGTGTAAAGATGGGAAAAGGTGAACATCATGGTGGAATGATGAAGTGAGAGCAGCTTGTAAACTTAAAAAAGCAGGCTTATCAGAAATGGCTCCGAACAAGGGCCGAGGCAGACAGGGATTTGTACGTAGATGAAAGAAAGAGAGCGAAACAAATAGTTGTTGAATCCAAAAAGAAGTCATGGGACGATTTTGATAACAACCTGGAAAGGCTAGGTCAAGCACCAGGGAAACCTTTCTGGACAGTAGTAAAGAATCTTAGGAAGGGAGGAAAAAAGGAAATGAACAGTGTTTTGAGTAATTCAGCTGAACTCATAATAGATCCCAGAGAATCACTGGAGAGGTGGATGGAATATTTTGAACATCTTCTCAATGTTAAAGAAATCATCCTGGTGGTGTTGTGAACAGCCAAGCTCATGGGGAGGTGGAAAATGATGTTGGTGAAATTATGCTTGAGGAATTGGAAAGGATGGTAAATAAACTCCATTATCATAAGGCAGCAGGAATAGATGAAATTAGACCTGAAATGGTGAAGTATAGTGGGAAGGCAGGGATGAAATGGCTTCATAGAGCAGTAAAATTAGCATGGATTGTTGGTAAGGTACCTTCAGAATGGACAAAAGCAGTAATAGGGAACATGCATGATCCGGGGTTTTAATTAAAAATATGCTAATCTGATTCAAAATTGCATGCAGACTTCAAAAATGTGATCAGAATGTACAAATAATAACTCCAAACATTATAAAAATCTACGAAAATGTCACGTCACGCAAGTACGCGATCTCATTGGTCTGACGTCATCGTACAGGTTGACTGAATTAGCAGACGAAATAACACACAATGTGCTGTGAGAAGCAGGATACACTTCGCGTATTTCTACTTTACGTTAGTGTCTAGTATGGTTAAATTCGAGGTCTATACATTTAATAATAATCTGAGTGGTATATTTTAGACTTAAAATGAATCCTGCGCAGACAGTGAGGCAGAAAACTTATAAATGGTGTAGAGTTCCGATGTGCAATAGCACATCGCATACCATACCAAACAAATTGTTTATAAACATTCCAAAGACGCTAAAACTAGGGAAAAATGGATTTTGGCGAGCTGGAGAAATGCTGGTGATATATAGGAAAAGTCTACAGTTTATTTTTTTTGAAGATTTTAACGTAAGATGAATTTGTTTGAATTTTCAAAACACTTTTCCATGTCAGCTGTTCTAGTGGTAAAACTTTAAATTTTAATGTATGATGCTTTATTTAAATGCTTCAATTACATCTTGGAATATGAAAGTAATAAACAGTGCATTAAATAATGCTGATTATTAAAGTATTCTTCAAACCTAACCTATGTTTTGGGTGATCCATGTCACGATAATAAATCAAAGGGGTTATGAACCATTTTGACAGCTCTAATTCTACCAATATATCTTGGCATGGGACAGTTATGTATGTCTTTATTGAAGAGCTTAATTGGTAAAGAAATTTAGGCTATATCTAAATACTCTATAATGTAACAAAGAATAGGCGTGTACATCATGAAAGGAAACAACGTGAATTTAACAAATGTATAACTCTACACAAAACCAATGCTTGTCTGTTGGGGTCTTATAAGTTAACAATGCTCAATTATAATAATTATCATAATATTAATGAAATAAATAACATAATTGCACACAGGTGAAAATAGTGATGTAGGTGTTTAAGATATCCAACTTAGCGTTAAGTTTTAGGTTATACAAGCCAAGTCAATAAACCGAAGGGTAAAAATTCCGCGCGAGTTGGCCGTGCGGTTAGGAGCGCGCAGCTGTGAGCTCGCATCCGGGAGATAGTGGGTTTTGAACCCCACTGCCGGCAGCCCTGAAGATGGTTTTCCGTGGTTTCCCATTTTCACACCAGGCAAATGCTGAGGCTGTACCTAAGGCCCATTCCTAGGCCTTTCCTGTCCCATCGTCGCCATAAGACCTATATGTGACGGTGTGACGTAAAGCAAACAGCAAAAAAAAAAAAAAAAAAAAAAAGTAAAAGTCACAGCACCCGAAGACATTCCTGTATTGAGCGACTAAAATGTCACCAGGACACTTTTCTTTCCTGATATGCTCAGCTTGTTAAAAGCCAAATGTAATTAATGTTATTGGCTTCACGCCCCGCTAACTACTTCTACGATTTTCGGAGATGCCGATGTGCAGGAATTTAGTCCTGCAGGAGTTATTTTACGTGCCAGTAAATCTACCGACACGAGGCTGACGTATTTGAGCACCTTCAACTACCACCGGACTGAACCAGGATCGAACATGCCAGGTTGGGGTCAGAAGGCCAGCACCTCAACAGTCTGAAACACTCAGCCCGACTTGTGAAAACTAGATGAAGTCATATTTATCTTTATCATGTTTAACTTTTTCCCTCCACGAAGATATTTAATTCTCTTTCATGGGCCCCGGAAGTGGGTAGGCCAGTTGTCCCAACCATAAATATATATTTTTTGGGAATGATAGATTATAGCCCTATAGTACTATGATCTTTCTTTCTTTCCTTCTTTCTTTCTTTCTTAATCAGTTTATCCTTCAGGGTTGGTTTTCTCTCGGACTCAGCGAGGGATTTCACCTCTACCACTTCAAGGGCAATGTCCTGGAACGTGAGACTTTGAGTATGGTGATGAAACTGGTGAGGAGGGCCATTAACTCACCCAGGCGGCCTCACCTGTTATGCTCAACAGGGGCCTTGTTGGAGGATGGGAGGATCGGAAGGGATAGACAAGGAAGAGGGAAGGAAACGGCCGTGGCCTTAGGTGCCTGGAGGAGAAGTAGGAAAATACGAAAAACCACTTCGAGGATGGCTGAGGTGGGATTCGAAACCCTTCTACTCAGTTGATCTCCCGAGGCTGAGTAGACCCCGTTTCAGCCCTCGTACTATTTGTTTTCAACTTTCATGGCAGAGCCGGGAAACGAAACCGGGCCTCCGGGAGTGGCACACATTAACCACTACACCACAGAAGCGGACTAGTACTATAATGCTACCTATATGTTTATGTTAGTGCTGAAATCCGATTTCTTACGTTACTAATGCTGAAAGCCCGAAAATGTAATGTTATTCTTTAATAGGGGAATCAGTTTAGAAGGAAATGTTGAAAGTGATGTGATATCTATCCAGGTTCGTTGTTATCCGAATACTATGGGTTACAGTACATTGCACGTATATAAAAGACACCACTTACAAACTTGCTTGTTACCGCGAATTTCTGCGGCCACAAAAGTCACTATTTTTCAAGAATGATGACATTTACACATGATAGATTGTCTGATTGTGCTGTTTTGAACCTTTCTTCTGTCATTTTGAAGTTATTCGCGATCATGAATAATAAACGATCGGCTTTTAGCAACGGCTGATGCACAACGGCTGGTAGAGCTCCGTGCGGTACTGGATCGTGACGTCACAGCGCGCCGCTTACGTCAGAGGCCGTTTCACTCGCCTTGCGGAAACGCACTATTAAATATTTTTTTAATGGTAGAAAACAAGGCAACATACCACAATGTAATACGTTTACGTACTATTTCATTGGTGTACTTTTCAAAAAATATATTTTTGAAAATGATGCATGTTCCCAATTGTACCTATCTATAAGCAAGGAAACAGGAAGGATTGCAACAACTACTGAGGTATCTCATTAATCAGTATACCAGGCAATGTATTCACTGGCATCTGGAAGGGAGGGTGCAATCAGTGGTTGAGAGGAAGTTGGATGAAAACCAGTGTGGTTTCAGACCACAGATGAGCTGTCAGGATCAGATTTTCAGTATGCGTCAGGTAATTGAAAAATGTTACGAGAGGAATAGACAGTTGAGTTTAGGCTTCATAAATCTAGAGAAAGAACATGACAGGGTACCGATGGACAATATGTTTGCCATACTGGAGGACTATGGAATTAAGGGTAGATTATTAAAATCAATCAAAGGCATTTATGTTGACAATTGGGCTGCATTGAGAATTGATTGTAGAATGAGTTCTAGGTTCAGGATACGTACAGGGGTTAGACAAGGCTGTAATCTTTCACCTTTGCTGTTCGTAGTTTACATGGATCATCTGCTGAAAGGTATAAAGTGGCAGGGAGGGATTCAGTTCGATGGAAATGTAGTAAGCAGTCTGGTCTATGCTGACGACTTGGTCTTAATGGCAGATTGTGCTGAAAGCCTGCAGTCTAATATCTTGGAACTTGAAAATAGATGCAATGAGTATGGTATGAAAATTAGCCTTTCAAAGACTAAATTGATATCAGTAGGTAAGAAATTCAAGAGAATTGAATGTCAGATTGGTGATACAAAGCTAGAACAGTTTGATAATTTCAAGTATTTGGGTTGTGTGTTCTCCCAGGATGGTAATATGGTAAGTGAGATTGAATCAAGGTGTCGTAAAGTTAATGCAGTGAGCTCGCAGTTGCGATCAACAGTATTCTGTAAGAAGGAAGTCAGCTCCCAGACGAAACTATCTTTACATTGGTCTGTTTTCAGACCAACTTTGCTTTACGGGAGCGAAAGCTGGGTGGACTCAGGATATGTTATTCATAAATTAGGAGTAACAGACATGAAAGTAGCAAGAATGATTGCTGGTACAAACAGGTGGGAACAATTGCAGGAGGGTACTTGGAATGAGGAGATAAAGGCTAATTTAGGAATGAACTCGATGGATGAAGCTGTACGCATAAACCAGCTTCGGTGGTGGGTTCATGTGAGGCAAATGGAGGAGGATAGGTTACCTAGGAGAATAATAGACTCTGCTATGGAGGGTAAAAGAAGTAGAGGTAGACCAAGACGATGATGGTTAGACTCGGTTTCTAACGATTTAAAGATAAGATGTATAGAACTAAATGAGGCCACAACACTAGTTGCAAATCAAGGATTGTGGCAACGTTTAGTAAATTCACAGAGGCTTGCAGACTGAACGCTGAAAGGCATAACAATCTATAATGATAATGTATGTATGTATCTATGTATGCCTCCTTTTATTAGCTATCTGTGAGTATTTGTACAACCAGTTTATCCGTGCTCTTTGGTGTGCGGGGTTAGCTAACTCGCAAGTTCAGTATTTGAGAGATAGTGAGTTTGATTCCTAATTGTCGGGAAACCTGTTTTCTGTGGTTTCCCATTTTCACTCCATGCTTAAGCTTACTTTATCAATAGACCACACTGATTCCTTCCAAATCCTTGCACCCGTACTTATTTCTCTGAGATGATACCCGATGCTCAACCCAATAAATTTAGTATAAGCATGAATATATTTGCATTTTCTAAATTGACAACATTCATTGACAACATAGCAAAATTGACAATGAGCATTTGGTAAGGAGTAGATAGGAAATAATTTATAGGAATACATGTTCAAGATAAATATTGATTTATTTGTAAAATTTCAACATAGAAAATCATCAATCACACTTTTTACAATATCTACAATACTTGAGTTCATGTAGGCTTTTGTGGTCTATCTGTTTGCCTTGAGAATGTTCGCTGCAGGGTACATGAAACATGACACCAGCACTTCACAACCCTACTGTAGAACAATGAGTGCCTTGGGATTGTAGTGTTAAGTGCTAGTAAACAAATCATGGCAGTCTGTTGTCTAAAATGAGTACTATCAAGCAACACAAGCTTCTAGTACCGCTAGATTGCACTGCTCTGGCCATCTAGCCAAAACCATACAGTGAATTTTTCTGTGGGGCCTCAGCAGTTCCTTGGGGTGCTAGGAATTTTTATTGTATTTAGTACGTACCGTATATTGAACACTTAAGTGAAATATCACTTTTAATATCGTTTTACTTCTGATGTACTATATGCACAGTAAAAAGAAAGCTTCAGCCACCAGGACATTTTTAGCTATGTGTCCTGGCAGTCAACATATTAATTTGGATTCTGTATGTTTCCAAATTGTACTTTGGTGAAAGTGGGTCATTAATTATTATGGTGTAATATTACACAGTATGTTATTATCAAAGCAACAACGGTTTGCTAGTACACACATATTCAATATGCAAAAAAGTCGTAAAACAATAAAATCTCTTATACGTTTACATCTTTAGCTTACTGTGACCAAATGTTTCCTCTTGATGCTCTGAAACCATATTTCATATGTAGCAGAAATTACTCATGGAACATACGAATAAACTGTACTTCTTGTCCACTGAAGCTAATTTTGACATCTGGGAAGTTGATTGGGAAGTGTTTCTTGCAAGTAAAATGTATTCTAGTCATAACCACTGAAGAACGTCTACATGCGGAAAGAACAAATGAAGTGAACGTGCTCATTTAGACATTGAGAAAGGATGAGATCAGGCACCTAACTTCAGTTATCTCAATTCTGAATTAGAAATGAATATTTATACAGGACTTTCTTTTAGCGTAAATAAATTATTTTAAAGTAACTTTTACTATAATTCAAAATGCTCCCTAGGCAACAGTTTTAACATGATTACCTTCAAATTTGTCACACATTTGCAATCATATAGCATTCATAATTTTTACTATACATTTTAACATTAGTTTGTAACGTTCAGAAGTATTTTGTATTAAAGTATGAAAGCAAATTTTTATGATGCAGTAACATATGTTAGAAATGTAAGTAATGCAATGAAACCAGAAATAATACTGCAATATATTCCTTTAACTTCTCTAATCTATATATGTAATTAACTTTCAAAATCATGAACCAAAAATTGTTGCATCTACAAAATTTTGAAAATGGACCAAATATTTTAAAAATCTATATATATAAAATAACTTGTCCTGACTGACTGACTGACTGACTGACTGACTGACTGACTGACTGACAGATTCATCATCGCTGAGCCAAAACTACTGGACCTAAAGAAATGAAATTTTGGGCATAGATTCATATTAAGATGTAGGTGCTCGCTAAGAGAGGATTTTTGGATATTCCTTTGCTAAGGGGGTGAAAAGGGGGTTGAAATTTTAAAATGAGTGTATCTATATCTCAAAACTTTGAAAGTTTACAGATGTAAAAATTGGTATTTAGAATCTCCTTTAAAATAAGGAAACACGTATTTTTTTGTTTCCAGAGAATCCCAATAGAAGGGGGTGAAAAAGGTGAAAAAGGTGTTGAATGCCTTTAATCAGAATACCGGTACTTATATCTCAGAAACTGAAGATATTACAGACCTGAAAATCGGTACTTTTGATCTCTTTTAAAAATAAAGAAACACATATTTTTTTGTTTTTGGAAAATCCAATTAATGGGAGGGTGAAAAGTGGGGGTGAATTTTTAAAAACAGTGCATCTACATCTCAAAACTTTTAAAGTTTACAGATGTAAAAATAGGTATTTAAAATCTTCATTAAAAATAAAGAAACACGTATTTTTTGTTTGTGGTAAATCCAATTAATGAAAGGGTAAAGAAGGGGATGAATTTTTAAAATGAGTGTATCTATATCTCATAACTTTTAACGTTTACAGACGTAAAAATTGGTATTTAGAATCTTCATTAAAAATAAAGAAACATGTATTTTTTGCTTTTGGAAAATCCCAATAGGAGGGGTGAAAAGGGGTGAAAAATGGGTTGAATGCCTTTAATGAGGATACTTATATCTCAGAAACTGACGATATTACAGACCTGAAAGCTGGTGTTTGGAATCTTCTTTAAAAATAAAGAAGCCCGTATTTTTTGTTTTTGGGAAATCCAATTCATTGGGGGGGGGGGGTGAAATGGGGGTGAATTTTTAAAATGAGTGTATCTATATCTCAAAACTGTTAAAGTTTATAGATGTAACAATTGGTATTTAGAATCTCCTTTAAAAATAAAGAAACACGTATTTTTTGTTTTCGGAAAGTCCCAATGGGAAGTGAGGAAAAGGGTGAAAAATGGGTTGAATGCCTTTAATGAGGCTAGTTATATTTCAGAACCTGAAGATGTTACAGACCTGAAAATTGGTATTTGGGATCTACTTTAAAAATAAAGAAGCAGGTATTTTTTCGTTTTTGTAAAGTCCAAATAATGGGGGGTGAAAAGGGGGGTGAATTTTTAAAATGAGTGTGTCTACATCTTAAAACTTTAAAAGTTTACAGATGTAAAAACTGGTATTTAGAATCTCCTTTAAAAATAAAGAAACACGTATTTTTTGTTTTCTGTAAATCCCAATAGGAGGGGTGTAAAAGGGTTGAATGCCTTTAATGAGGATACATATATCTCAGAAACAGAAGATATTAAAGAACAGATAATTTGCATATGGGATCTCCTTTAAAAATAAAGAAACACGTATTTTTTGTTTTTGGATAATCCAATTAATGGCGGTTAAACAGGAGTGACAAATTGGGATGAATTTTTCGAAAGACTATATCTACAGAATATCTGAGAAAGGTAAAATGTTACAGATGTAAAAGGTGGGTATTTGGAATTTCCTGTAAATGTAAAGTAACATAGGTGATTTGTTTTTGGAAACTCTCCTTAAGGGGAAATAAAAAGGGGTGAAATTTTAAAATGAGAATTTCTACAGTATATATCAAAAAACTTAATATGATACAGATTTTTTTAATCTGTATTAAAAATATAGAAAGGTGTATTCTTAGTTTTTGGAAATACCACTTGGATGGAGTGGGGGGAGGGTGAAAGTGACTGAAAATGGTGTTGATTTCTTTTAATTAGGCTACTGATATCTCAAAAATGAAGATGTTTCAGACGTGAAATTTGATATTTGGAATCTGCTTTAAAAGTAAAGAAACACGTATTTTCGGAAAATCTAATGAAGCGGGCGGGGGGGGGGGGGTTTGAAAGAATTGAAAAATTAATTGACTTAATTGTATGAGAATACATACATCTAATAAAAATAAAGTTGTTACAGACGTGAAAATTGGTATTTGGATTTCCTTTAAAAGCAAAGAAAAACGCAGTTTGGGGGGGGGGGGACGACGAACCATCTTGCGGGGCGGGAGTGTAAAAGAGTTGAATTCCTTTCACGGGGACACATAAATCAAAACTGAAGAACTTAGAGTCGTGATAATTGGTATTTAGAAAATCCTTTAGTATTAAAGAAACAAGTAAATTTTTGCCGGAAAATTCACTTGGTGGGGGGGGGGGGAGTGTGAAAGGAAGTGGAAAAAGTGAATTATTCGTATGAGGTTACTTATATCTCAAAACTGAGGGTAATAGATGTGAACATTCGTGTTTGAAATCTCTTTAAAAAAAAAGGAAACACGCCTTCTTTTAATATATTTTTTTTGGGGGGGGGAGTAAATAAACTTAACAGCGGTGGGGTGTAAAAGAGGTGATACCAATTGATTTTACTGTTCATAATGTACTTATAAGGAGCCTCCGTTGCTCAGGCAGCCTCTCACAGCTGGGTTCCGTGGTTGAAATCCCGGTCACTCCGTGTGACATTCATGCTGGACATAACGGAAGCGGGACGGGTTTTTCTCCGGATACTCCGGTTTTCCCTGTCATCATTCATTCCAGCAACACTGTCCAATATTTAATTTCATTTGTCATTCATCGACCATTGCCTCAGAGGAGTGCTTTGGCAGCCGGCACAATTCGTATTGTTGCCGCTAGATGGGGCTTTATTCATTCAATTCCTGACCCTGTCGAATGACTGGAAACGGGCTGTAGATTTTCGATGTACTTATTCTGATCATAAACCGATCATTTTTTATCTTTCCTGCATTCGATTTCAGCAGCCATCTTTTCCTTGGGAGTAAGTTCTTAGATTACAGTAGACCCTCCTGGCATATAAATAATAATTTAAGCACATTTCAAATAAACGATAGGAATGAGATTGACCGTCAAATTGTTCACCTCTATAATAAGGTCAATAATGCACGGAAGTATGTCATTCGTATCGCCAGAAATCCCGCACACTTGCCTACGCGCGACATTGGTGCTGGTCACATTGTCAACAGTGACAATGGTAGCAGATGTAATTTACCGCCAAGTAGCGGTCTTGCATCTTGCTGTGGGGTCCAGAACACTAATAATAATAATAATAATAATAATAATAATAATAATAATAATAATAATAATAATAATAATAATAATAATAATAATAATAATAATAATAATAATAACAATAATAATAATAATAATTTTAATTTTCTGGACCGTCATCAAATTGTGCGGACCACGCTGGAAACAGGTCCTGGCCCGGTAATGACCACAAATACAGTCCGGCCGCGGGTTCAGTACCGCCAAGGCACCTAAGACGACACCACGCCGGAACTCCTTCAGGATTTGATCCATACTAAAAATGCTTATAGGAACAGATGGCAAAGATTTAGGGACCACGTGGAATACCTGGACCTAGCCTGGGAATTTCGAAATTGATTGCTGGAAAGAAAGATTGAAAAATGTGAGGAACTTTGCCGTAATCTCTCAGAAAACGAGTCAGATTGCGAATTTCAGAGGATTATTTATAAAACGTTAAGCATTCAATCATAAATTTCAGTATAATACCGTAGCGAAGCACAGGTATCTTGCTAGTATTTAAATAAATATACAGTAGTTTCAGAAAAATGTATATTATTTAGGCACATTATTTACGATTTCTTCATTAGAGCCATGATAATCGACTACTATCCGCAAAACTTTTTAGTAACACTTTGGCTCCCTAGTGCTGAATTGGTAGACCTCAGTTATCTTTGAGATATGGATTGACAACCTATGACACCAAAAGTGAATCAATTATGCATCGCCGTAAGACATCTGGCGGTTTAATTGCAAACTTTGAATACTAATGTTACTTTTACAACAAAGCAAAGAAGTATTGGTGAAAAATGAACTTTTGAAACCTATTGCAATGGCTGAGGAAAATCCAAGTTCATCACAACTCCTACTTGGAAAAGAACATCACGGTTTATACACAGTGAGGGCAGAAAAAAATAGCATAGCATCTTGGCCAAAGAGTAGGTGTTCCCTACAAGGTGGCTGACCTCCCACTTCAGGGGCGGAATGAAAGCTTGAATAGACAGAGATAGAAATATTAGCAGTTGTAGTAGTCTGCTGTGATACAGAAAAAAAGAATAGATAGTTGCTCTTCCCCCTCAGAAAGTCGACTGAACCATCTGCCGCGTATGTAGAAAAATCTGTTTCCACAATTAAGAGAATAAAACATTTCCTGTCATAAGACATGGTTATATGTGCGTGTGTGTGTGCATGTGTGATGCTATAATAATAAAGGTTTGAAAAATTCATATCGATCCCTCTATTGATTCAATTCAGATTTCAATTCCATTCAGTTGGCATTTCTACTGGAAGAGTTGAGTTCCTTCCTTGCCCCTCGCCCCTGTAAAATGAAGTGTCACTAAACATTGCACGGATAGTACTAAATCTGCCTCTATAGAAATTCCTTCCTTCCAATGTCTAATGCTTGTTCACTGCTCAGCACAGAGAGTCAAAGGAGTTGCCCTTTGTCTTCTTTTCACCTGTAGCTCTGCCTTTCACAAGGGTTTTTATAGATGTTCTACAAAGCTATGGAACTCACTGGCACGGTACCGTAAAACGGGGTAAATTCAGCCACTTTCTCGTATATTTTTAAAATTAAAATATTAAATATTCCCTGTAATTTTCTGAAAAATATAATATAAGATATTCCATATTTGTTCTTCATTTTTAAATATTAACATAATTCTAATTATTATTCAGTAATGAATTATGATTATCAAAAGAGTGGCCGGAGTTACCCAATGTTTTGGGGTAACTTCGGCTGTCATAAGAATAACTCAAGAAACAAAGTTTTCTTCAATGTAGTGTTACTTCGGCCATGGTGAATGTTTTTTAAAACCTGCAGAATGCCCAGTATCAACAATCACAAACAAATTAAAACGATTTGTGGTGAAACAGATGTATAGTGATCAAATTCACATTTTCCCCAAAGAAGAAACTATTTTATTTAGTCTAAGCATACAAGCATTGTGTGATGTTACAAATTACATGTTGCATTGCATAAATATTTGCAATGGTACAAAAGATAATAAATAAAAGGTACGAAAATCATAAAGCCCAATTGTATGGAGAGAGAAGGAGGTAGGAAAAGAAGCAATCTTGTAGACTGCCTTCATAACACACACTCTTCTAAATTAGAAAATATCTGGGCTGTCAATCTTCTTAAATGTGTATCATCCATATCAACTGATATCCGTCTATTTATCATTGGAAATGGGAACCGTCTTTCCCCTTCCTGTCGGGATGAACTTCCCCGTTTATTGTTATTGTGCCTTTATTGATCTCTTCTAAAGTGTTCTTGAAGTAAACAGGATTGTAATTACAACACCCACAGCCACGTAATGTTTTCCTGTATGTTCTTGGCATGGCCGAAGTTACCCCAGAAGTGGACAACTTTTATCACAAAACTATTACCTGAAAAACCTACAAGAATAAAATGCATCAAATTGTGTTGATCGGTTACCAGACGGAGTTACATTTTGAACCCATAAAGCACTGGAATAGAGAATTGAATGCTGGGGCTAGAGAACAGTTCGTTTTCTGCTGTTACCAGACAAGTCAATAGTCAGGGCTGCGAAAAAAATAGATTGACTCAACAATGAGCCCACCAATGTTTCTTGGACTACCGAGTGTTGATAGAGCATTCTATTGTATGTGCATTTTAGTTGTTGCAAGTGGTTCATCTTTTTCAGTATAGGAGACAGGAGAAAATAAGTGTTGCTATTCATCAGTGGCTGAAGTTACCCTGTATGGCTGAAGTTACTCCACTTTACGGTATGTCAAGAACTTGCCTCTTCCAAACTTTCAGATGTATGTGAAGAAAAATGTAATGTAATGGAATTGCTGCGTATGTCTGGGAGTGTGTGGGTGAATGAGTGAATGACATATCGGTAGTGTGAAAGGAAGTTTGTTACAACAGGAATGATTGAATAAATAGGTGATGAGCTAACTGTCGATGGAGAGAGTGAACGAGTAGTAAGAAATTAAGAATACATGTATATCTTGCACGGTACTATTTAAGTATTTTGTAAACTATGTAAATATTGTAAATAATATCTCAACATATGATAGGTCTAGGAACATTATAAATGTACATGGGGGCTCATCCTTTTGCTCTAGACCTTCCATATTTCTGCAGAGAATTGTGGAAAATAAATAATGTTAATACTGATCAAACAAAGGTAAATTTTCAAATGTATACCTAAAATACCATACCTCTTAATAAACCCTTGTTGTTGCATTCTAAAGATTACAGCTGATGTTGTCATACAACACGGATACAGATGGCATTCCTCTAGGACACCAATTATAATACATATTTCATGAGCATGAAATGTAATACTTTTTGTGCTTCTGAATAGTAATTTTATTAAAGATTAAAAATCTGTAGAATTTTTGACTTAGGGGCTTACATGTAATAGTTAACTAATTAAGTAATTGATGAAAACAAAGAAAATCTATGATATAAAACTTAAACTTAGTAACTTTTTTCCTGTTAAGATATATAATATATATAATGGGATATTTTTTCTGTTTGTCTCACTTGACAGTATAAGAGTAAAAATAAGTTGTCACAGTTTAATCATACAAACTTTCAGATACAGACTAATATCTGATAATATTAAATTAAATATCAAATATGAATGAAAATTTAATATAATGTTCAGGTGGACCAGACTTCTATTCAAGTACAGATTTAAATATGGATTTGAGTATCTTTCAGAATATCTGAATACAAGTCAAATCCAAATTTAGATCAAAGTTTAACTTCATACTGGTTGTTCACAGTTGAAATACATTATGGTACCAATAAACCGAGTGAGATGGCTGCACAGTTAAGGGTTGGAGTCATGTTGCTGTGATGCTGCATTTGGGAGATGGTCAGTTCAAACCCCATCATCGACAGCTCTGAAAATGGTTTTCTGTGGTTTCCCATTTTCCCAACAGGCAAATACTGGGGCTGTACCGTAACTAAGGCCACAGTCACTTCCTTCCGAATCCTAGCCTTTCCGATCCTTGCATCACTGGAAACGTTTCAGGTGTTAGTGCAATGTATAAACCACTAGCAAGAAAAAAATAGAAGTACCATTAAAAGTGACTAAATCACCAATATGACATTATTTTCTTTCATTGAATTGCTTTTGTCATAACACTCCATATTTTTGTGAGGAAGATCAGCCTTATGTTATTCGTCTTCTGAACATGTTCACAGTGACTAAGCATGTCTTGTAAGTTAGTCTACCATATCATGGATTTGTATTGTGCATCTTTTACCTTAAATTAATGGCGAGTCTGAAGGAGATGTATGATTAATACTTTTGTTACAAGCTAATTACTTCATCCTTACTTGTCGAACTGCATAACTGTCCACTTCCAGCAGTCCTGAACCTTGGTACACAAATGTCTGGAAACCTCTTTGGCTTGAAACTGGGTTCATTTGACTCAAGGACTTCTGGACTTGAAATGTAGCATATGGGTATATCTCTTCTCCGTAATCTGGAAGGCAGAGAAACATCCCTGAATCAGAAGATGACAGAAATAGCTGTGAAATAACATTACTGGAATTTGGTAAAATTAAGGATTGGCTACTGCCTGTACATACATACAACTATATATATAAAATAACATGTCCTGACTGACTGACTGATTCATCATCGTCGAGCCAAAACTACTGGACATAAGAAATGAAATTTTGAGGATACATTCATATTACAATGTAGGGGCACACTAAGGGAGGATATTTTTTTTTTTGCTAGTTGCTTTACGTCGCACCGATACAGATAGGTCTTATGGCGACGATGGGATAGGAAAGTCCTAGGAGTTCGAAGGAAGCAGCCGTGGCCTTAATTAAGGTACAGCCCCAGCATTTTCCTAGTGTAAAAACAGGAAACTATGGAAAACCATCTTCAGGGATGCCGACAGTGGGATTCAAACCCGCTATCTCCCGGATGCAAGTTCACAGCCGCATGCCGGGGGGATATTTGGATATTCCGTCGCTAAGGGGGTGAAAAGGGGGGTGAATTTTAAAAATGAGTGTATCTAAATTTCAAAAACTTAACAGTTTAAAGACATCAAAATTGGTATTTGGAATCTTCTTTAAAAATAAGGAAACACATATTTTTTGTTTTCAGAAAATCCTCTTATGGGGGCCAACGGCCGTAGCCATGTTGAAACACCAGATCCCGTGAGATCTCCGAAGTTAAGCAACATTGGGCGTGGTCAAAATTTGGATGGGTTGCCACACGCTGTTGGCGGGGGTAAGGGAATGGAGGAGCGGAAAGGAATTGGCCACCCTACCGTATGTAAACTCCGGCTTAAGCACACCTCTGCAGAGGTTCAGACCTGCCTTCGGGCAGAATACACCCTTACCTTACTCTCACGAGAATGGTGGGGGAGGAGGAGGAGGGGGGGTTAAAAGGTGAAAAAGGGGTTGAATACCTTTTGTGAGGATACTTAAATCTCAAAAAACTGAAGATGTTACAGTCATGAAAATTGGCATTTAGAATCTGCTTTAAAAATAAAGAAACATGTATTATTTTGATTTTTTGAAATCTACTTAAGAGGGGCTAAACAGGAGTGAAAAACGGAGTGAATTTTTAAAACGAGTATATCTACATTATATCTCGTAAATGTAACAGGTTACACATGTAAAAATTGGAATTTGGAATCTTCTGTAAAAGTAAAGGAACACGCATAATTTATTTTCTGAAAATCCACTTAAGGGGAAGTGTTAAAGGGGGTGAATTTTTAAATATTACAGATGTGAAAGTTGGTATGTACAATCTCCTTTAAAAATAAAGAAACACATATGTCTTTTGTTTTTGGAAAATTCGTTAAAGGGGTTGTAAAAAGGACTGAATAAGGGGAATTCTTTTTATGAGGCTACTTATATCTCAAAAACTGAAGATGTTCCAGACATGAACATTTGTATTTAGAATCTTCTTTAAAAATAAAGGAACACATATTTTTTTTGTTTTTGGAAAATCCACTTACGGGGGTGGGGTGGGTGAAAAGAAATGAAGAAGGTATTGAATTCTTTTTATGAGAATACTATTATATCAAATACTGAAGATGTTACAGACGTAAAAATTGGTATTTGGTATTTTCTGTAAAAGTAAAGGAACACGCATAATTTGTTTTCTGAAAATCCACTTAAGGGGAAGTGTTAAAAGGGGTGAATTTTTAAAACGAACGTATTACAGTATATCTAAAAAACTTAACATATTACAGATGTGGAAATTGGTATTTTAAATATCTGTTAAAAATTAAGCAGCACGCATATTTTGTTTCGGAAAAAACACTTAACTGGTGGGGGTTGTAAAAAGGACTGTAAAAGAGGTTGAATTCTTTTTATGAGGATACTTATATCTTAAAACCGAAGATGTTACAGATATGAAAATTTGTATTTGGAATCTCCTTTAAAAATACACATGTATTCTTTTGTTTTCGGTAAATCCAATTAAGGGGAGGGGGATAAATGAATTGAAAAATGAGTTGAATTCTTTGTTTGAGGATACTTATATCTTGAAAATGAAGGATGTTATGGATGAGAAAATTGGTATTTAGACTCTCCTTTAAAAATAAAGACACACGCATTTCGTGGCAGGGATGGTAGGGGGGTGGAATCAACTTAAGGGGGAGTAAAAGGAGTTGAATTCTTTTTTGAGGATACAAATAAGAAGTGGACTTAAAACAATAGACCCCTAAGGGGTTTTGAATTGGGGGAAGTGAGGAATGATGACAAAAATAAGCATTTATATGAAACCATTTGAATTATGAAGTTAACATTTCAAATGATATCCTAGGTGTTAAATAACAGAAGGTTTGAAACAAATTTAACTGCTTGGAGTTAAATGGGGGTTAAGATCTGAAAACAAATGTATTCATTCCTTCCTCCGAAACGGTTTAATGTATGAAGATAAAATTCCAAGTAGTGGTATCCTAGTATCCTAGGTGTGAAATAGGAAACACTTTTTTAACGTTCCACCCCTAAAGTGTTAAATGAGGATAGCTCCGTAAACAAAATTATTCATCCCTCCAAAACCATTTGATGTACAAAGTTGTAATTTTATGAGAAGGGTCTTCTTTTATGTCCTAGGTGTAAAATATTGTATACTCCCCTAAGAGGTTTAGATGATGGTTGACACTCAAGAACGCAATATCCATTCTTCTGAAACTGTTTCAGGCACAAACTTTTTTTTTAAATGAGGAGTGGTTTTCTATACCCTAGATGTTAATAAATATTTGAAAACATTCACCCTTCAATAAAGTATTGAATCCTCCATTACTGTTCAACGTACAAAATCAAAATTTCACAGGTTGGTCACTTTTACATTCTAGAAGTTAAATAAGATAGGGTTTAAAACATTCAAATTCTTCCATATGGGGTTCAATTGAGTGTTAGATCAGAAAATAAATAATCATTCCCCAAGACCGTTTGACGTACGAACTGAGGGCATATTTTACAGGCTCAGCTGACAGTGGACTCTCCAAAATGTAAAACTTTGGATAATAACTTTCATTTTAAAACCATAGCGAAGCACGGGTGTCTTGCTAGTAGATACATGCATACATACATACATCTTCATTATAGACTGCTATGCCCTTCAATGTTCAGCCTGCAAGCCTGATTGAATTAACTAAGTATTCTTCAATCCTCTATTTGCAATTTACTCTTTATTCCTGTCAAATTCCACACCCTTCATTATTATATCATTCAATATCAAGTTTAACCATCATTGCCTCGGTCTCCGTCTGCTTCTCTTGACCCACTTGTCTGAGTCCATTACTGTCCTGGGTAACCTACTCTCCTCCACTTAGGGATACAAGGATTTCACTATGCTAGCAATAAACCATGAACCATTTAAATTCCTTCAACTAAATCAATCTTCTATATAGAGGAAAACAGAGAGTTCATAAAATAGATAATAACAAATAAAACAAAGGAATAGTGATACATAGATAAGCCAAGGAGCCATTTAATATAGGTCCAATAGGTCACTGATATGAGGAGCCATCATCAGTCCACGATATCCTCCCCACATGAGCAACCTCCAAAGGGATGACCAGTTGGATAGGTCGGGTTATTGTGCTTCCATCTGTGGTGCAGAGTATAATTATCCATATATTCCTCTCCCTTCCTCCCTCTCGGAGTTCCACAATGCGGCCTTTCTTCCACATATGGCATGGGCTTATGTCCTTGTGGATCAGGGCAACATCTCCAATTTTGAGCCGAGTGGGATTACCCTGAAGCTGATAATTTTCTTGAAAACTCTCCTGATGTGTGAGGTACTTCTTTCACTGTTTCCACAGGTCATCTGTTATCTTCTGGTGTTGTCTGAATTCTCTTGTTAAATTAAACCTAACTGAAGGTTGAGGTTCACTGGGGATTGCTGACAGCCTTTCTCTGCATAGGAAATATGATGGTTTTAGTGGCTGTCATCCTGCTTCCTCAGATTGTGTTATAAGCCTGAAGTTTAGGGCTACTTCAATTATGATCGGAACAGTGTTCATTCCTTCCTCTATCATTTGGAACTGACCCAAAAATCCTTCCTCAAACAGCATTTCATAGGGCCAATCATCCTCTCCCACCATCCTCACCTCCAAGCAGCCCTGAGAGCAAAAAATTTCCATATGATCCCATTTTCTGCAGGATGTAGTTACCGAGAGAGTTGGGAATGCAGTTGGGGTTGTGCAGGTGTGAGCTTTCATTCCGGAGGTAGTGGGTTTGAATCTCACTGTCAGCAGCCCTGAAGATAATTTTCTGTGGTTTTCGATTTTCACACCAGCTCACAGATGCACATCCCTAACCACACAGCCAATTCACCCTGTAAACACAATTTAAAAATATACATAATTATATAAAACATTTTAAAAAATATACAAGTTAGGTTGTGGATTTACAATCACCCTGTGGATGATTTCATGACCAAGTGTGTGGCACTGCAAAGCGGCATGTAGTCAGTCTCAAACAGAGCGCTGAGTAGCTGTGTTGCATTGTCTCAGTGTTGACTGGCGGCATGTAATCAGTATTAAAGAGAGCATTGAGTTAGCAACAAGCTGTGTTTTACTGTTTCTGAAATATTACGGAGAAGAGGAAAGGTGATCAAAATGCTTACAAAAGCAAGAAGAAAAGGAAATCAATTACCCTTAAAGAAAAGCTGGAAGTTATAAAGTGATATGAATGCAATGAGCACACTGTAGACATTATCAGAACTACAGGAATCTTAGAATCAATCCTGAGAACCATAAGATATCAAGTAGAAAAAATATTAAAGAAAGCTGCAAAAGTGCAACCAGAATGTCGTCATCCAAGATAACACAAATAAGGGTGCCAATTATGGAGAAAATGGAATGAATGTTGGCCCAATGGATTGAATTTCAAACTGAACGTTCTATCCAAATATCTCCCATGGTTATTCAGGCTAAAGCAAAAGCTCTGTTTAAAGAACTGAAAGCATCCTATCCAGACCCTGAAGTGCAATGTTTTGCTGTAAGTGCTCTTTGGTTTGAATGTTTCAAGGGACGACATGGATTCCATAACCTTAAGCTAACAGGGGAGGCTGCAGAAGTGGGTGTTGTTGCTGCTGAAAATTTTCCTACACAATTATAAGCAGTGATTGAGGAGCATGGGTATTTACCACAACAAGTGTTCAATCTGTATGAAATGGGCTTGTTCTGTAAACGTAGAGCATTTCCGTGAATACGTAAAAAGAGGGCCCCCAGCTATAAAGCATCTGAAGATTGTCTCACTTTGTTGTTAGGAGGAAATGCATCTGGAGACCGCAAAATAAAACCCTTGTTGGTATATCTCTCTGAGAACCCACAAGCACTCAAGGGCTACCCTAGGCAAGAAATGCCATTTGTTTGGCACTCAAACAAGAAAGCTTGGATAATAGGAGCTGTGTTTGATGTTTGAGTTCTACTTGTCCAATGAAATCTGTCATGAGCTGCAAGCTTATTGTAAGAAAATAAATGTGCCCCTCAAAATTCTGCTACTTTTGTATAATGCACCAGGGCATCCTCCAAGTATCTCGGATGCCGATGAGAACATCAGTGTTTTGTTTCTGCCATCGAACACAACATCCCTGATTTAACCCATGGATCAGGGTGTTATTGCAACCTTCAGGAACTACTATCTCTGCAGAACATGCAAGCAACTAGTTGAAGAAACAGATGGAGATGAAGCTACTGTCACAAAATTTTGGAAGAACTTCACCATAGAGAACACAACTGAAAACTTTGGATATGCTTGGGCAGAAGTTGAAGAATCTTGTATGAAGAGAGTTTACAATAGTAACAATTATATCTGAATGGTCAACCTTTTCAATACCTTTATTATGTAATGATTACATATCATTTGTTGTGATAGTGGGACTAGCTTCAGCCTTGACTGGCCATCATCAGCCATAAGACAAATTTAGACAAAAACACCCAATAATACTAAAATAAATGTACAAATATACACAGAATGACATTAAAAGGCATCCACAGATTGACTGAAATGGACATTATACAAACAATTAAATATAAAATCAAATTAACATACAGATTCTTTTCTGTATGAGATCAAAAGTCCTCAGATGCAAATGTTGGGTATCACATTAAAAACTCTTTTCTTAATGCTTAAGTTTAAAACAGTCCTTGGAAATTGGGTAATTGTTAGTCTCAAATGTGTTAAATGGTTCTTCGTTTGAAGGTCATCAAATAATGAAATGAGAACGACACACAAGAATGTGTCTTAATGGCTGGATAACATTCTTAGGGTTGTGAATGAACCATTTTTAGAGATGGTAGAAAAATGCATCTTCCACAGTTCAAAGCAGATGGTGTTAATGAAGTGAACCTTCATTTGCAGCATATGGTGCACTGCCAACCGTGTCGCTGTGTCCCTGGAGGCAATGACCTCTTAAATGTCTTTTCAAGTGCAGGAACAAGTGGTAGTCACTAAGCGCTAGGTCAGGACTATACAGAGGATGACCAAATTGTTCCCAACCAAATGAAGCGATGAGTTCTCGGGTTCGATTTGCCATGTGAGATCGCACATTGTCATGAAGCAAGTATGCATTCAAGTGAGCATGCCGTGCTGTTTGTTTTGCATTGCATGACGAAGTTTACGTAAGGTCCCACAATAAGTTTCGGCATTTACTGTGTCACCCTGGTGCAAAAAGTCCACAAGTAACAGACCCTGCCTATCCCAAAACACAGAGCACATAAGTTCATTGTCAGAAGCATTTTCAATATCCAAAAAACAAATGTAAATATGGGTGAATGCTTCCATAATGGCGTTGTTTGTGGCTAGCCTAAAGATGTATGTACTGAGTGTGCATGCTCTGAACAATGACTGAATCACTGCAGCAGCCATATTTAAAATGGTACTTACTTAAAAACATGCTTCGTACATACACAAATAAATAAATAAAAGTACCATGTCAAGGATATTCTTCATTCTAGTTGGTTACATCACTTTCTGATTCAGCTGTCCTTAAGAGAATAACTTATTGGTCACATTCTCTGTCATTTGTGTTACTTCTGTGTTATTCCCCACATAACTGATAATTTCATCAAATAATTCTGCATCCGAACCCAGATCCGTACATTCCAGAAACATCAAGGTGCCTTTTATCTTTAGAGATAAGCCTTACAAATAGAGTTTCATGTTTTCTTCCTTAATTTTTTCATAGCTTTCAAATTCCTCTTTCACCAGTATGAATACTCTCCAGCCTATCAATTCAATTATGACTCTACCATAAACACTCCAGTTCTAGGAGAAAATTTCTGAATCCATAATATCACTTTTCAGCTCCTATTACAATATTTGGTAAGTATATGTCTATTAAATTACTTAATTTTGCTCTTTCTTTACAATACTTCTACACTTTAACACTAACAACTTTCTGTCATCGTTACTTGACTTCCAGTTCCCTGTACTATCATCACCATTCCCTAGTCCACCTCATTTCCATGAACTTATCTCCCTATAACCCTTCTAAACTAACCCGCTAACTTATATGTACCAATGTGGTTCGAGTGAAAGCCATTTGAGTGCTGAGGATCTAAAAATCTCATTCCCAGTTTCCCACATACGAATTCCACAGTCTAATTCATAATACTTCTTTTTACATCCCAGTAACTACTTTTAATGGTTTTCGGAAATGCTTAGGTGCCAGAATTTTGTCCCACAGGAGTGCTTTTACATGCCAGTAAATCTACCGACACTAAGCTGATGTATTTGAGCACTTTCAAATACCACTGGACTGAGGCATGACTGAACCTGCCAAGTTAGAGTCAAAAGGTCAGCGCCTTAACCGTCTGAGCAAGTCAGCCCAGCTCCATAGTTTCATTTAAATTCCTGATCACTGTTGATCCAGTATCCCTTAAAATTCTCCTGCACTATCATATTCAGATCCCACATATCCTCACCAATGTTGGTAGACTATCTATTCTTGCTTGCCTTATGTATTTGGTACCAGCGTGATAAACTACCAACTTCTTCTTACCATCCTCCTTCCCTCCTGTTACTTTCAACCTCTCTTAACCTAAAATCTGATAACACTCTACCCTGGTTCCCTATCTTTCGCACACTTTCCTTACATGCCTAACAACAGAGCCCCCATGACCACAGACTCAACCCCACCCACGTCATATGATCCGCCACCCCCCTTTTGGTCTCTATTATCTTCTCTGATGGCTGAAGAACCTACTAGCATATTCCCTTTTCTCCCTCTTGTGACTCTGTTCCACTCTCCCCGTTCTATTCTCTACTCTACACTTCCCTTTCCTCTTACTTCCCCTCCTCTGTAACACTTCACTGTTCCCCATTTTCTCTCTGCTGTTCCACAAGCAGCAACTCATTCTAATTTCTCAGCAATATCTCTCCTGAAATCTTCCTCCAACTACAGTAGATCCTATAGCCTTCAATTTCCTTCCCCTTAAAACATTAGTCCACCCATCTTCCACAACTTAGCTCCCCCCATCCTTATCTACCTACTGTATCCTGTACATTGTTCGAGAAAAGGTTCAAATCCCGCGCAAGTTTTTTACATTTTTTATTTTCTTTTCTTTTATTTGTCAGTACCTGATGAATAACTGGGTTATTAAAGGCAATAAGTATTTGTAATTCATCATGAACTTCAGTATGAATCTTTGCATAAATTTTAATTTTTTTGTGGCTGAACATAAAGATGGGCAAGTATGTTGCAGTATAATGTTCCTCATTCACTGAAGTCAGTAATATGTATTCATATATAAGCAATGCTTGAGTTGGGGGAGGGTGATGTAAGACGACATCCCATTACTTCTTAAGACCATGCTGCTACATTTTGATAGCCACAATACCATCCTAAAACTTTCATTTAGTTCTTTTCAAAACTTATACTGTAATTTCACTGAAATGAAATATCGTATGGCTTTTAGTGCCGGAGTGCCCGAGGACAAGTTCGGCTTGCCAGATGCAGGTCTTTTGATTTGACTCCCATAGACGACCTGCGCGTCGTGATGAGGATGAAATGATGATGAAGACGACACATGCACCCAGCCCCCGTGCCAGAGAAATTAACCAGTGATCGTTAAAACTCCTGACCCTGCTGGGAATCGAACTCGAGACCCCTGTGACCAAAGGCCAGCACGGTAACCATTTAGCCATGGAGCCGGACTGTAATTTCATTTATATTAATTGATGCTTAACAGTCAGTGGAAGAATAAATTAAGCACATTCCAAAGTCATGGCAGATCTGTTTATGACTTGGAAGTTCAAAACTTCTGTAAACGTCAGCTAGTTTGATATCTATCAGTACTTTGACCTCCACTTAGTGGTTTTGATGCAAATGTTATGGAAAGAAATGGTTTTAAAAAATGATCGTCATCATCATGCAGATTGTCAATGTAGATCAGCACTTATAGACGGATCTCACATCCATGACAACAAAAGGTATGATGCATGCACATATACTGGCTGGTTCACTAGACCCTTGCGATTTAGTTTCATGCTGCCTTTACTAATAATAATAATGGCGTATGGCCTCCGGAGAGACCTGGTGCAGGTCTTTTTCTAGTAGACGGCCTATTAGGCAACCTGCATATCTGTGAAGATGAGGGCCCTACCTAGGATGATTTTTAATGTTGAATACGCCACACACACCCAGCCCTCGAGCCATTGGAATTAACCAATTAAAGTTAAAATCCCCGACCCGGCCGGGAATCGAACCCGGGATCCTCTGAACTGAAGGCCTGTACGCTGACCATTCAACCAACGAGTCGGATGCTGCCTTTACTACAATTCTGAAATACATTGGTCCCTCTCCCTAAACTGGGATAGTATAACAAGATAAATGTTTATGGGTTAGAAGATAGCAGGAATCATGAGAGCCACTATTAATTCATTATGGGTACCTCAAATGAATCCGTAAAATGAGCACAGGTATGAAAAACACGTACCTTACAACAGGAGCTGCACACACAAACCGGGAGCAGGTGTTTTTGGATAGAATGGAAACTGCGCGTTGCATGTCAAGCCTCACTATAGCTCACTTGGTAGGGGCACAGTGGAAGTTGTGATAGTGGACGTTGCTCCAAGGTTCAAATCCCACGCAAGTATATTACATTTTTTTATTTTGCTGCCAGTTGCCTGGGATGTGGTAACATTGCATACTTGATAGCTTCTACAGGCTGATTTGTTTATTTCGCCTTTTAATGGGCCGTATGTATCATGGCATAGGGTACTGAGCTTGGTTGAACAAGGATGACGAGGTGATGGTCTGTGGCTAGGATACAGGCAACCAATTAGCTACATACTACATAGTAATAGGTGGTATTAGTGATCACGAAGCTGTTTTTGTGGTAGTTAAAAATAAATGTGATAGAAAGGAAGATATTAAAATTGGGACTATTAGGCAGTACCATCAGGCATGAGAGAGTTTTTAAAAAGCAGCTATGATCAGTGGAAAACGATAAAAAAAATTTAAACAGACTCTGGGATGGGTTTAAAGCAATAATTTTTGAGGAATGTGAAAATAGATTTGTACCTTTAAAGGTGGTAAGGAATGGTAAAGATCCAATATATTATAACAGAGAAGTAAAGAGACTAAGAAGGAGGTGCAGGTTGGAAAGAAATAGAATGAAAAGAAATGGAAGTAAGGAGAAATTGAGGGAACTTACCAGGAAATTGAATCTAGCAAAGAAGTCAGCTAAAGATAACATGATGGCAAGCATAATTGTGGTCATACAAATTTTAGTGAAAAATGGAATGGTATGTATAGGTACTTTAAGGCAGAAACAGGTTCAAGGAAGGACATTCCAGGAATCATTAATGAACAAGGGGAGTGTGTATGCGAGGATCTTCAAAAGGCAGAAGTATTCAGTCAGCAGTATGTAAAGATTGTTGGTTACAAGGATAATGTCCAGATAGAGGAGGTGACTAATACTAAAGAAGTATTAAAATTTACCTATGACAAAAAAGACATTTACAGTAAGCTACAAAAATTGAAAACTAGAAATGCAGCTGGAATTGATAAGGTTTTGGGGGATATACTAAAGACAATGGGTTGGACTTATTTGATTATTGTTTGCATGAAGGAGCTATACCAAATGAATGGAGAGTTGCTATAGTAGCCCCTGTGTATAAAGGAAAGGGTGATAGACATAAAGCTGAAAATTACAGGCCAGTCAGTTTGACATGCATTGCATGTAAGCTTTGGGAAAGCATTCTTTCTGATTATATTAGACATGTTTGCAAAATTAATAACTGGTTTGATAGAAGGCAGTTTGGGTTTAGGAGAGGTCATTCCAATGAAGCTCAACTTTTAGGATTCCAGCAAGATATAGCATACATCCTGGATTCAGGAGGTCAATTGGACTGTATCGCCATTCACCTACCTAAGGCATTTGATAGGGTAAATCATGGGAGACTACTGGCAAAAATGAGTGCAATTGGATTTGACAAATGAGTGATGGAATGGGTGGCTCAATTTCTAGAAAAGAGAACTCAGAGAATTAGAGTAGGCGAAGCTTTATCTGTCCCTGTAATAATTAAGAGGGGAATTCCTCAAGACAGTATTATTGGACCTTTATGTTTTCTTATATATATCAACTAGCAATTACCCGCGGCTTTGCTCGCATGGATTTTGTTATTTGATCAGAGTAATCACTCCTCGGCATTGTACTAAGAGACTATCTGAAAATTCCTAAAGTATAAAAACTCACACAAAAATTGAGTTTCATTTACCCCAGAAATGGGGCTGAGATGACCATGTGACATAGAACTCTACATGTGAGAAACAGTCTTCTCTCAAGTCAAAAAATATATATACAAGTTTCTATATTTTTAAAGGAGATTCCAAATACCTATTCCCACATCTGTAACATATTCAGATTTGAGATATACATTAGTATCCCCATTGAAAGAATTCAACCCCTTTATCAGTCCTCACGCTACCCCCATCTAAGTGTAATTTCCGAAAACAAAAACACATGTTTCCTTATTTTTAAAGGAGATTCCAAATATCAATTTTTTACGTCTGTAACATTTTCAGTTTTTATGATATGAGTATCCTCATAAAAAGTAATTCAACTATTTTTCACTACTTTTAACCCCCTGTTAAGTGCCCTCTCCGAAAACAAAAAGGTACAGGTTCCTGTATTTTTAAAGGACCTTCCAAATACAAAGTTTATTGTCCCTAGCATGTTAAGTTTTTGACATATAATGTAAAATGGAATGTCGTATGGCTCTTAGTGCCGGGAGATCACAGGAAGTGTTCGGCTCGCCAGGTGCAGGTCTTCTGATTTGGCACCCGTAGGCGACCTGCGCGTCGTGATGAGGGTGACATGATGATGAAGACAACACATACATCCAGCCCCCATGCCAGGGAAATTAACCAATAATGGTTAAATTTCCCGACCTTGCCGGGAATCGAATCCGGGACCCCTGTGACCAAAGGCCAGCACCCTAAACATTTAGCCATGGAGCCGGACGACATATAATGTAGATATATCGGTACTCATTTTAAAATTCACCCACTTTTCCAATTCTTTTCAGCCCCTCAATTGGATTTTCCGAAAGAAAAAAATAAGTGTTTCATTAATTTTAAAGGATATTCAACTACCAGCTTTCATGCCTGTATGTCCGTAAAACCTTCAGTTTTTGAGATGAAGTATTCTCATAAACGTATTTCAACTCTTTATTTACTTATATTCAACCCAACACCCCTTACGTCAAATTTTCGAAAAAAAAAAACAAAAAACAAATGCATGTTTTTTTATTTTTAAAGGAGATTCCAAATACTAATTTTCACGTCTGTAACATCTTCAGTTTATGAAATATAATTATACCCATAAAAGTAATTCAACTCCTTTTTCACCCCCGTTCCTACCAGTTAAGTTGATTCCCCCTCCGCAAAAGTGCGTGTTTCTTTATTTTTAAATGAAATTCCAAATACCAATGTTCCCGTCTTTAACATTTTTAGTTGAAATGAAATGGCGTATGGATTAGGCCTATACTGCCGGGATATCCCAGGATGGGTTCGGCTCGCCAGGTGCAAGTCTTTTGATTTGACACTCGTAGGCGACCTGCGCGTCGTGATGAGGATGGAATGATGATGAAGACAACACACCCCCGTGCAAGGGAAATTAACCAATGATAGTTAAAATTCCCGACTCTGCCGGGAATCGAACCCAGGACCCCTGTGACCAACGGCCAGCACGCTAACCATTTAGCCGTGGAGCCGGACAACAATTTTAATTTTTTTATATATAAGTATCCTCACACAAAGAATTCAACTAATTTTTCATTTCATTCACTCCCTTAAGTGGATTTTCCATAGACAAAAGAACACGTGATTCTTTACTTTGAAATAAGATTCCAAATGCAAATGTTCATGCTTCTAACATCTTCAGATTTTGAGATATAAGTATCCTCATAAAAAGAATTCAACTCCTTTTTCACCTCAGCCCGTAAATTTGATTCTCCCCCCCTCACCTGCCCCCCAAAAAATGCGTGTTACTTTATATTTAAGGTGAGTCCAAGTAAAAATTTTCACGTGTGTAACCTTAAGTTTTTGAGATATAAGTTTCTCCATAAAAATAATTAAGTTATTCACTTCCTTACACCCTCCAATTAAGTGAATTTTCCGAAAAAAACTTGTTTCTCTTGTTTAGAAAGGAGCTTCAGTTTTAAGATAAATGTATCCTCATAAACAGGAATTAAACAACGTCTTCACCACCCCCGCCCCAAGTTGATCCCCCTCATCTAATGCGTGTTTCTTTATTTTTAAACAGAGATTCTAAATAATAATTTTCACGTCTGTAACATCTTTAGTTTTTGAGATAGGCCTATAAGTATTCTCATGAAAAGAATTCAGCTCCTTTATCACTCCACCCCCGCCCGTTAAGTTGGTTTCCCCCACCCAAAAAATGCGTGTTTCTTTATTTTTAAAAGAGATTGCAAATTCCTATTTCCATGTCCGTAACCTTCAGTTTTGAGATACAAGTTTCTCCAGAAAAAGTATTCAATTCTTTTACTTCCTTTCACACCCCCCACACAAGTGAATTTTCCAAAAACAAACAGTGCTCGTTTCTTTAAAAGAGCTCCCAAGTACCAATTAACACTTCAGTAACATCTTCAGTTTTTGAGATATATGTATCCTCTTAAAAGGAACTCATCTCCGTTTTCATCCCCCCTCTACCAATTTGATTCCCTCCCCAAAAGCGTGTTTCCTTATTTTTAAAGCAGATTCCAAATACCAGTTTTCACGTTTTTAACATCATTAGTTTTTTTTTGGTATGTAGGCCTACATGTACACTCTCATACAAATAATTCAACTAATTTTTCAATCCTTTCAACCACCCCCACCCCCCTGTTAAGGGTCTTTTCCGAAAACCAAAGAATACGTGTTTCCTTATTTTTAAAGGAGATTCCAAATACTAATTTTCACGTCTGCAACATGTTAAGTTCTTTAGATATATTGTAGATACGCTAATTTTAAATATTCACCCACTTTTTCAGTTCCCCTTACGTGGATTTTCCGATAAAATATATTTATATTTCTTTACTTTTACAGGAAATTCCAAATACCAGTTTTCAAATCTGTAATATGTTACGTGTCTGAGATAATTTGCAGATATAATCTTTTTAAAAATTCACCCTGTTTGTCACTCCAGTTCACCCCCTATTCATCGGATTATCCGAAAACACAAAAAATTCGCGTTTCTTAATTTTCAAAGGAGATTCCAAATTTCAATTCTTATGTCTGTAACATCTTCAGTTTTTGAGATATAAGTCTCCTCATAAAAGATGATCAACCAATTTCTCCCATTTTTTATTTATTTTCCGAAAAAAATACGTGTCTCTTTACTTTTAAAGGAGATTCTAAATACTAATATTTACATCTGTAAACTTTAAAAGTTTTGAGATACCGGTATAGATACACACATTTTAAAAATTCACCCCCCTTTTCACCCTCCCATTAATTGGATTTTCCAAAAACAAAAACATACGTGTTTCTTTATTATTAAAGGATATCCCAAATACCAATTTTCAGGTCTGTAATATCTTTAGTTTCTGAGATACAAGTAAATAACCTCATTAAAGGCATTCGACCCATTTTTCACCCTTTTTCACCCCTCCTATTAGGATTTTCCAAAAAGAAAAAATACATTTTTTATTATTTTTAAAGATGATTCTAAATACCAATTTTTACATCTGTAGACTTTTAAAGTTTTGAGATATAGATACACTCATTTTAAAATTTCACCCCACCCTTTTCACCCCCTTAGCGACGGGATATCCATAAAACCTCTCTTAGTGAGCACCTACATTGTAATATGAATGTATCTCCTAAATTTCATTTCTTTATGTCCAGTAGTTTTGGCTCGGCGATGATGAATCAGTCAGTCAGTCAGTCAGTCAGTCAGTCAGTCAGTCAGGACAAGTTATTTTGTATACATAGACTACCAAGATACCCGTGTTTTGCTACGGTATTATAATGAAATTTATAATTGAATGCTTAACATCTATATATATAAAATAGCTTGTCCTGACTGACTGACTGACTGAATGATTCATCATCGCCGAGCCAAAACTACTGGACATAAAGAAATGAAATGTTTGGGATATATTCATATTATGATGTAGGTGCTCGCTAAGAGAGGATTTTTGGATATTCCTTCGGTAAGGGGGTGAAAATGGGGGTGAAATTTTAAAATGAGTGTATCTATATCTCAAAACTTTAAAAGTTTACAGATGTAAAATTTGGTATTTAGAATCTTCTTTAAAAATAAGGAAACACGTATTTTTTGTTTTCAGAAAATCACAATATGAGGGATGAAAAAGGGTGAAAATGGGGGAAAATGGGTTGAATGCCTTTAATCAGGATACCGGTACTTATATCTCAGAAACTGAAGATATTACAGACCTGAAAATTGGTACTTTTGATCTCTTTTGAAAATAAAGAAGCACGTATTTTTTTGTTTTTGTAAAATCCAATTAATGGAGGGTGAAAAGGGAGTGAATTTTTAAAATGAGTGAATCTATATCTCCAAACTTTTAAAGTTTGCAGATGTAAAAATTGGTATTTAGAATCCTCATTAAAAATAAAGAAACACGTATTTCTTTGTTTTCGGAAAATCGCAATAGGAGGAGTGAAAAGGGGTGAAAAATGGGTTGAATGCCTTTAATGAGGCTACTTATATCTCAGAAACTGAATATATTATAGACCTGAAAATTGGTGTTTGGGATCTCTTTTAAAAATAAAGAAACACGTATTTTTTTGTTTCTGGAAATTCCAATTAAGGGAGGGGGTGAAAAGGGGGTGATATTTTAAAATGAGTGTAGTGGCCTATCTGTATCTCAAAACTTTTAAAGGTTGTAGATGTGAAAATTGGTATTTGAATCTCCTTTATAAATAAAGAAACACGTATATTTTGTTTTCGGAAAATCCTAATAGGAAGGGTGGAAAAGGTTGAAGAAGTGGTCGAATGCCTTTCATGAGTCTACTTATATTTCAGAACCTGACGATATTACAGACCTGAAAATTGGTGTTTGGGTTCTCCTTTAAAAAAGAAACACGTATTTTTTGTTTTTGGAAAATCCAATTAATGGGGGGGGGGGTGAAAAGGGGGTGATTTTTTAAAATTTGTGTATCTATATCTCAAAACTTTTAAAGTTTATAGATATAAAAATTGGTATTTAGAATCTCATTTAAAAATAAAGAAACACGTATTTTTTGTTTTCGGAAAATCCCAATAGGAAGGGTGTAAAAGGGTGAATAATGGGTTGAATGCCATTAACGAGGCTACTTATATTTCAGAACCTGAAGATATTACAGACCTGAAAATTGGTATTTGGGAACTACTTTAAAAGTAAAGAAACACGTATTTTTTAGTTTTTGGAAAATCCAATTAATGGCGGTTAAACAGGAGTGACAAATTGGGGTGAATTTTTTGAAAGACTATATCTACGGAATATCTTGGAAACGTAAAATGTTACAGACGTAAAAAGTGGGTGTTTGGAATCTCCTGTAAATGTAAAGAAATATAGGTGATTTGTTTTCGGAAACTCCACTTAAGGGGAACTCAAAAGGGGTGAAATTGTAAAATGAGAATTTTTACAGTATATCTAAAAAACTTAACGTTACAGAAGTGAAAAATGGTATTTTTTATCTCTATTAAACATAAAGAAACGTGTATTTTTAGTTTTCGGAAATATCACTTGGGTGTAGGGGGGGGGGGTAAAATGACTGAAAATGGTGTTGAATTCTTTTAATTAGGCTACTGATATATCAAAAATGAAGATGTTACAGACGTGAAATTTGATATTTTCAATCGGCTTTAAAAGTAAAAAAACATGTATTATCCTAAAATCCAATGAAGCGGGAAGGGGGGGGGGGTGTAAGTGAAAGAATTGAAAAATTAGTTGGCTTAATTGTATGAGAATACATACATCTAATAAAAACTAAAGTTGTTACAGACGTGAAAATTCGTATTTGGATCTCCTTTAAAAACAAAGAAAAACGCGTTTTGGGCGGGAAACCATCTTGGAGGGCGGGAGTGTAAAGGAGTTGAATTCCTTTCATGAGGACACATAAATAAAAAACTGAAGAAGTTAGAGTCGTGATAATTGGTATTTAGAAGATCCTTTACTATTAAAGAAACAAGTATTTTTTGCGGGAAAGGTCACTTAGGGGGGGGGGGGGAGTAGTGTGAAATGAAGTGAAAAAAGTAAATTACTTTTATGGGGATACTTATATCTCAAAATTGAAGGTAATAGACTTGAACATTGGTGTTTGGAATCTCCCTTAAACATAAAGAAACAAGCCTTCTTTTACTTTTTTTTTGGGGGGGGGGGGGTTGTTGGCGGTAAATAAACTTTACGACGGTGGGGTGTAGAAGGAGGTGAGACCAATTGATTTTACTGTTATTAATGTACTTATAAGGATCCTCCGTTGCTCAGGCGGCAGCGCGTCGGCCTCTCACAGCTGGGTTCCGTGGTTCAAATCCCGGTCACTCCATGTGGCATTCGTGCTGGACAAAACGGAGGCGGGACAGGTTTTTCTCCGGATACTCCGGTTTTCCCTGTCATCAGCCATTCCACCAACACATAATAATAATAATAATAATAATAATAATAATAATAATAATAATAATAATGTTCCGGAACGTCGTCAAATGTGCGGACCGCGCCGGAAACGGCTCCTGGACGGGTAATGACTAAGAATGCAGTCCGGCCCTGGGTTCAGCGCCGCCAAGGCACCCAATATGACACCACGCCGGATCTCCTGAAGGATTTTATCCATATTAAAAATGATTAAAGGAAAAGATGGCAAAGATTTACGGACCCAACTGACCAGGAGGAATACCTGAGCCTAGCCCGGGAAGTACGAAATCGATTGCTGGAAAGGGGGAGGAAACGTGCTGTAAAATAATAGGAAACGAGTCAGATCGGGAATTTTGGTGGATTCTCGCAGAAAACGTGTCTGATCGCAGATTTCGGCGGATTATATATCTAAAACAATATCATTCAATTATAAATTTCAGTGTAATACCGTAGCGAAGCACGGGTATCTTGCTAGTTTTATATATAATCCGCCGAAATTTGCGATCTAACTAGTTTTCTGAGAGATTACGGCAAAGATCCTCCAATATTTCAATCTTTCTTTCCAGCAATCGATTTCGTACTTCCCGGGCTAGGCCCAGGTATTCCACCCGGTCAGTTGAGTCCCTAACTCTTTGCCATCTTTTACTATAAGCACTTTAAATATGGATCAAATCCTTGAGGAGATCCGGCGTGGTGTCGTCTTGGGTGCCTTGGTGGTACTGAACCCGCGGCCGGACTGCAATCGTAGTTATTACCCGGCTACGACCCGTTTCCAGCGCGACCCCCACATTTTGACGAGGGTCAGAACATTTCTCCTTTTTCTTCTTCTTCTTCTTCTTCTTCTTATTATTATTATTATTGATGGTCTGGAACCCACAGCAAAATGCAAGACCGCTACTTCGTAGTAAATTACATTTGCCGCCATTGTCATTGCTGACAATATGACCAGCACCATCGTCGCGCATAGGCAAATGCGCGAGATTTCTGGTGACACGAATGATATTCTTCCGTGCATTATTGACCTTATTATAGAGGTGAACAATTGCACGGTCAATGTCATTCCTATCGTTTATTTCAAATGTGTTTAAATTTTTATTTATATGCCAGGAGAATCTACTGTAATCTAACTTTATGTTCTGCAAAGGAAAAGGTGGTTCTTGAAAACAAACCCAGGAAAGATTAAAAATGATCAGTTTATGATCAGAATAAGTACATTATGAACAGTAAAATCAATTGGTCTCAACTCCTTTTTCACCCCACTGCCGTTAGGTTGATTCCCTCCCCCTCCCAAAGAAAGAAGGCATGTTTCCTTATGTTTAAAGGAGGTTCCTAATACCAATGTTCATATCTGTTACCTTCAGTTCTGAGATATAAGTATCCCCATAAAAAGAATTCATATTTTTCATTTCCTTTCACATTAACCCTCCCCCCTAAGTGAAATTCCCATTAAAAATGCTTGTTTCATTAATAGTGAAGGATCCTCTAAATACCAGTTATCACGACATTAACATCTTCAGTTTTTGAGATATGTGTCCTTATAAAATGAATTCAACTCATTTTCAACCCCGCCCCCGAGTTGATTTCCCCCAAAACGCTTTTTTCTTTGTTTTTAAAGGAGATTCAAATACCAATTTTCAGGTCTGTAACATCTTTAGTTTCTATTAGATGTAAGTATCCTCATACAATTAATTCAATTAATTTTTCAATTCTTTCACCTCACCCCCCCTTCATTGGATTTTCCGAGAATACATATTTTAAAAAAAATTTAATCCTTTTCCAAATACCAATTTTCATGTCTGCAGAATCTTTCGATTTTGAGATAATAGTATCCTCATACAAATAATTCAACTAATTTTTCAATTCCCTCCCCCCTTTAGGTGGATTTCCGAAAACGAAAAATTCGTATTCCTTTATTTTTAAAGGAGAATCCAAATATCAAATTTAACGTCTGTAACATCTTCAGCTTTTGAGATATCAGTATCCTAATTAAAATAATTCAACCCCATTTTCAGTCACTTTTACCCCTCCACCCAAGTGGTTTTTCAGAAAACAAAAAATACATGTTTCTTTATTTTTATCAGAGATAAAAAATACTATTTTTCACTTCGGTAACATGTTAAGTTTTTGAGATATACTGTAGAAAACTCATTTTAAAATTTCACCCCTTTTTAGTTTCCAAAGCAAATCACCTGTGTTTCTTTACTTTTACAGGAGATTCTATTTACCAGTTTTTACGTCTGTAGCATTTTACTTTTCTGAGATATACTGTAGATATAGTCTTTCTAAAAATTAACCACAATGTATCACTCCTGTTTAACCCCCATTAATTGGATTTCCCAAAAACAAAAGATACGTATTTCTTTATTTTCAAAGGAGATCCCAAATACCAATTTTTAGGTCTGTAATATCTTCTGTTTCTGAGATATAAGTATCCTCATTTAAGGCATTCAACCACTTTTTCACCCTTTTCACCCCTCCTATTGGGATATTCCTAAAACAAAAAATATGTTTCTTTATTTTTAAATGGGATTCTAAATACAAATTTTTACATGTGTTCACTTTAAAAGTTTTGAGATATAGATATACTTATTTTACAAATTAACCCCCTTTTCACCCCCCCATTAATTGGATTTTCCAAAACAAAAAAATATGCATGTTTCTTTATTTTTAAAGGGTATGCCAAATACCAATTTTCAGGTCTGTAATATCTTCAGTTTCTGAGATATGTGTATCCTCATTAAAAGATTCAACCCATTTTCACCCCACCTATTGGGATTTTCTGAAAGCAAAAAATATGTGTTTCTTTATTTTTAAATGATATTCTAAATACCAATTTTTACATTTGTAGAATTTCAAAGTTTTAAGACTGAGATACACTAATTTTAAAAGTTCACCCGTTTTCACCCTCCCATTAATTGATTTTCCAAGAACAAGAAAATGCTTGTTTCTTTAGTTTTAACGGTGATCCCAAATGCCATTTTCCGGTCTGTAATATCTTCAGTTTCTGAGATATAAGTATCCTCATTAAAAGCATTCAACCCATTTTCACCCTTTTTCAACCCTCCTATTGGGATATTCCGAAAACAAAAAAATACATGTTTCCTTATTTTTAAAGAAGATTCTAAATACCAAGTTTTACGTCTATAAACTTTTAAAGTTTTGAGTTATGGATATACTCATTTTAAAATTTCACCCCGCTTTTCACCCCCTTACCAATGGAATATCCAAAAATCCTCTCTTAGCGAGCACCTACGTGTTAATACGGATGTATCATCAAAATTTCATTTCTTTACGTCCATTAGTTTTGGCTCGGCGGTGATGAATCAGTCAGTCAGTCAGTCAGTCAGTCAGTCAGTCAGTCAGTCAGTCAGTCAGTCAGTCAGTCAGTCAGTCAGTCAGTCAGTCAGGCCATGTTCGTTTATATATATAGACTAGCAATTGCCCTCAGCTTCGCTCGCGTGGATCTCGTAATTTGATCAAGGTAATCGTTCCTCGGCATTGTACTAAGATATTATCTGAAAATACCTAAAGTATAAACTCACCCAAAAACTGAGTATCATTTTCCCCAGAAATTCTTTGTAAACCATTTTTGTGGTATTACCTTTTGGGGCTATGAAGACCATGTGACATAGAACCATACATGTGAGAAACAGTCTTTTCTCGAGTCGAAAAAAGAAATACATGTTTCTGTATTTTTTTTGCTAGGGGCTTTACGTCGCACCGACACAGATAGGTCTTATGGCGACGATGGGATAGGAAAGGCCTAGGAGTTGGAAGGAAGCGGCCGTGGCCTTAATTAAGGTACAGCCCCAGCATTTGCCTGGTGTGAAAATGGGAAACCACGGAAAACTATCCTCAGGGCTGCCGATAGTGGGATTCGAACCTACTATCTCCCGGATGCTCTGTATTTTTAAAGGAGAATCCAAATACCTATTCCCACATCTGTAACATCTTCAGTTTTTGAGATATACATAAGTGTCCCCATAAGAGGAATTCAATCCCTTGATCAGTCTCCCCCAACCCTCACCCCCATTTAAATGTATTTTCATAAAACAAAAATGCATGTTTCTTTATTTTTAAAGGAGATTCCAAAGACCTATTTTCACGTCTGTAACATCTTCAGTTTTTAAGAAATAAGTATCCTCATAAAAATAATTCAACAATTTTTCACTTCTTTTCATCCCCTGATAAGTACCTTCTCCGAAAACAATAAGGTACAGGTTCATGTATTTTTAAAGGACATTCCAAATACCAAGTTTCTTGTCTCTAACATGTTAAGTATTTTTACATATAATGTAGATATATCGGTACTCATTTTAAAAATTGACCCGCTTATCCAATTCTTTTCAGTCCCTTAACTGGATTTTCCGAGAACAACAAATACGTGTTTCATTATTTTTAAAGAGGATTCCAAATACCAGTTTTCATGTCTGTACGTCTGTAACACCTTCAGTTTTTGAGATAAATGTATAGTCATAAGAATAATTCAACTTCATCTTCTTGACTTCTTTCCGCCCCTCTCCCGCATTAAGTGGACTTCCCGAAAACAAAATATACGTTTTCCTTTATTTTGAAAGGAAATTCAAAATACCAACTTGCATGTCTGTAACAGCTTCAGTTTTTAAGATATAGTATCCTCATAAACGTATTTCAACTCCTTATATATTTATTTTCAACTCCACACCGCTTACGTCGATTTTCCGAAAAAATAACAAATGCGTGTTTCTTCATTTTTAAAGGAGATTCCAAATACTAATTTTTACGTCTGTAACATATTAAGTTTTTGAGATACACTTTTTTAAAATATTTGTTCGCGGCGTCGACCTGGGGAGAACTTTTGCCCCTACTTGCACCACATGTGAGGAACCTGCGTTTATAATGTAAATGATGGAAGTATAACGTGTTGAATGTGAGGAAAGGAACATTAAAGACGACAAAATCACCCAGTCGTCAGGCCAGGGATATTAATCATTTACAATTAAAAACTCCTACCCGGCCGGTAATCGAACCCAGGGCCGCCGGTTTACAGGCAGATGCGTTGCCTCCTACACCACGGGACTGAAATCATAAAAATAATTCAACTTCTTTTCCACTCCCCTTCCTACCCGTTAAGTTGATTCCCCCCTCCCAAAAATGCGTGTTGATTTTTAAAGAAGATACCAAATACCAATTTTTACGTCTTTAAAACTTTTAGATTTTGAGATATAAGTATCCTCACAAAAAGAATTTACCTCCTTTTACACCCCAGCCCGTTAAGTTGATTCCTCCCTCCAAAAAATGCGTGTCTATTAATTTTGTAAGGTTATTCAACTATTTTTTCAATTCATTCACCTCTCTTAAGTGGAATTTACGAACACAAAAGTATACGTGTTTCTTTACTTTGAAAGAAGATTCCAAATAAAATGTTCATGCCTCTAACATCTTCAGTTTTTGAGATATAAGCATCCTCATAAAAAGAATTCAACTCCTTTTACACCCCAGCCCGTTAAGTTGATTCCTCCCTCCAAAAAATGCGTGTCTATTTATTTTTTAATGTGATTCTCAATACAAATTTTCACGTGGGGAACCTTAAATTTTTGAGATATATTTTTCTCCATAAAAAGAATAACATTTTTTCGCTTCCTTTCACCCTCCCCCGTTAATTTTGCGAAAACCAAAAAACTTGTTTATTATATAGGAGCTCACAAATTCCAGTTATCACGGCTGTAAAATTTTCAGTTTTGAGATATATGTATTCACATAAAAAGGAATTAAGCTCCTTCATCACCGCCCCCGCCCCCGAGTTGATTCTCCCCTCCCCAAATGCGTGTTCCTTTATTTGGAAAGGGGATTCCAAATACTAATTTTCACGCCAGTAACATATTTGGTTTTGAGATACAAGTATCCTCATACATAGAATTCAACTAATTTTCAATTAATTCACCCCCCCTTAAGAGGATTTTCCAAAGACAAAAGATTACGTGTTTCTTTACTTTGAAAGAAAATTCCAAATACAAATTTTCATGTCTGTAACATCTTCAGTTTTTTATATATAAGTATCCTCATAAAAGTAATTAAACTCCTATATCCACCCCCTCCTCTTCCTACCCGTTAAGTTGATTCCCTCTCCCTAGAAGTGCGTGTTTCTTTATTTTTAAAGGAGATTCCAAATACCAATTTCCACATCTTTAACCTTCAGTTTTGAGATATATGTTTCTCCAGAAAAAGAATTCAATTTTTTTACCTCCTTCCACACTCTCCACTCCAGTGAATTTTCGAAAAACAAACGGTACTCATTTCTTTAAAAAGGTTCCAATTACCAATTATCACGACTGCAACATCTTCGGTTTTTGAGATATATGTATCCTCGTAAAAGGAATTCATCTCCGTTTTCTTCCCCCCCACCTACCAATTTGATTCCCCCAACAAATGTGTGTTTCTTTCTTTTTAAAGGAAATTCCAAACACCAGTTTTTACATTTTTAACATCTTTAGGTTTTGGTATATATATGTATACATTCTCATACAAATAATTCAACAATTTTTTTCAATTCTTTCACCCCCATACTGTTAAAGGTTTTCCCCCGAAAACCAAAGAATACGTGTTTCCTTATTTTTATAGGAGATTCCTAATACCAATGCTCACGCCTGCAACATGTTAAGTTTTTGAGATATACTGTAGATACGCTCATTTTAAAAATTCACCCCCTTTTTCAGTTCCCCTTTATGTGGATTATCCGAAAAATCATATTCATGTTTCTTTACTTTTACAGGAAAATCCAAATATCAGTTTTTAAATCTATAATATGTTACGTGTCTGAGATAATTTGAAGATATAGTCTTTTTAAAAATTCACCCAGTTTGTCAACCCTGTTCACCCCCTATACATCGGATTATCCAAAAACACAAAAATACGTATTTCTTCATTTTCAAAGGAGATTTCAAATTTCAATTTTCATGTCTGTAACATCTTCAGTTTTTGAGATATAAATCTTCTCATAAAAGGTGTTCAGCCACTTTCCCCGTTTTTGCAACCCTCTTAATGGGATTTTCCCAAAACAAAAAAATATGTGTTTCCTTATATTTAGAGGAGATTCCGAATACCAATGTTTACGTCTGTAAAGTTTTAAGTTTTGAGATATAATTATCCTCATTTTTAAAATTCACCCCGCCTTTTTACCCCCTTAGAGACGGAATATCCAAAAATCCTCTCTTAGCGAGCGCCTACATGTTAATATGAATGTATCCCCAAAATTTCATTCCTTTATGTCAGTAGTTTTGGCTCGGCGATGATGAATCAGTCAGTCAGTCAGGACAAGTTATTTTATACTAGCAATATACCCGTGCTTCGTTACGGTATTATACTGAAATTTATAATTGAATGCTTATTGTTTTAGATATATAGTCCGCCGAAATTCGCGATCTGACTCGTTTTCTGCTAGAATCCACCAAAATTCGTGATCTGACTCTTTTTCTAATAGATTACGGCAAGTTTCCTCCCATTTTTCAATCTTTCTTTCCAGCAATCGATTTCGGAACTGAACCCGCGGCCGGACTGCATTCTTAGTCATTACCCATCCAGGAACCGTTTCCAGCGCGGTCCGCACAGTTTGACGACGGTCCAGAATATTATTATTATTATTATTATTATTATTATTATTATTATTATTATTATTATTATTATTATTATTATTATAGATATTCTGGACCCCACAGCTAGATGCAAGACCGCTACTTGGCGGTAAATTATATCTGTTGCCATTGTCATTGTTGACAATGTGACCAGCACCAATGCCGCGCGTAGACAAGTGTGCGGGATTTCTGGCGATACGAATGACATACTTCCGTGCATTATTGACCTTATTATAGAGATGAACAATTGGACCGTCAATCTCATTATTTCAAATGTGTTTAAATTTTTATTTATATGCCAGGAGAATCTACCGTAATCTAAGAACGTTCTCCGAATGAAAAGATGGCTCTTGAAAACGAACCCAGGAAAGATTAAAAATGATCGGTTTATGATCAGAATAAGTACATAGAAAATCCACAGCCTGTTTCCAGTCATTCGACAGGGTCAGGAATGGAATGAATAAAGCCCCCCTCTAGCGGCGACAATAGGAATTGTGCTGGCTGCCGAAGCCTGACGCACTCCTCTGGGGCAATGATTAATTAATGACAAATGAAATGAAATGATATTGGACAGCGTTGCTGGAATGAATGATGACAGAGAAAACCGGAGTATCCAGAGAAAAACCTGTCCCGCCTCCATTTTGTCCAGCACGAATGTCACATGGAGTGACCGGGATTTGAACTACGGAACCCAGCTGCGAGAGGCCGGCGCGCTGCCACCTGGGCAACGGAGGCTCCTTTATAAGTACATTATGAACAGTAAAATCAATTGGTCTCACCTCCTTTTACACCCCACAGTCGTTAATTTATTTATTTACCCCAATAAAAATTTAAAGAAGGCGTGTTTCTTTATGTTTAAAGGAGATTACAAACACCAATGTTCACGTCTATTACCTTCAGTATTGAGATAAAAATCATTCACTTTTTTCACTTTCACGATCCCCCCCCCCTAAGTGAATTTTCCGGCAAAAAATACTTGTTTTTTAAAAGTAAAGGATCTTCTAAATACCAATTATCACGACTCTAACTTCTTCAGTTTTTGATTTATGTGTCCTCATGAAAGGAATTCAACTCCTTTTCACTCCTTCCCGGCTAGATGATTCCCGCTCCAAAAAACGGGTTTCTCTTTGTTTTTAAAGGAGATCCAAATACCAATTTTCACGTCTGTAGGCCCTAACAACTTTAGTTTTTATTAGATGTAAGTATTGTCATACAATGAAATCAATTAATTTTTCAATTCTTCCACCTCCCCCCATTCATTGGATATTCCGAGAATACGTGTTTCTTTACTTTTAAAGCAGATTCCAAATATCAAATTTCACGTCTGTATGATCTTCTTTTTTGAGATAACAGTAGCCTAATTAAAAGAATTCAACACCATTTTCATTCACTTTTCCCCTCCCCATCCACCCAAGTGGTTTTTCCGAAAACTAAAAATACACGTTACTTTATTTTTAATAGAGATTAAAAATACAATTTTTTCACTTCTGTAACATGTTAAGTTTTTTGATATATACTGTATAAATCCTCATTTTAAAAATTCACCCCCTTTTCAGTTCCCCTTCAGAGGAGTTTCCAAAAACAAATCACCTGTTTCTTTACATTTACAGGAGATTCTAAATACCACTTTTACGTCTGTAACATTCTACGTTTCTCAGATATTCTGTAGATATAGTCTTTCAAAAATTTCATCCCAATTAGTCACTCCTGTTTAACCACCATTAATTGGGTTTTCCAAAAACAAAAAAATACGGGTTTCTTTATTTTTAAAGGAGATCCCAAATACACATTTTCAGTTCCTTAATATCTTCAGCTTCTGAGATATATGTATCCTCATTAAGGGCATTCAAGCAATTATTCACCCTTTTACACCCCTCCTATTGGGATTTACAATAATAAAAAATACGTGTTCCATTTTTTAAAGGAGATTCTAAATATCAATTTTTATATATGCAAACTTTTAATGTTTTGAGTTATAGATACACTTATTTTAAAAATCCACCCCCTTTTCACCCCCCCACTATTTGGATTTTCCAAAAGCAAAAAAGTTTCTTTATTTTTAAAGAAGATCCCAAATACCAATTTTCAGGTCTGTAATATCATCAGTTTCTGAGATTTAAGTATCCTCATTAAAGGCATTCAACCCCTCTTTCACCCCTCCTATCGGGATTTTCCGAAAACAAAAGTACATGTTTCTTTATTTCTAAAGGAGATTCTAAATACCAATTTTGACATCTGTAAACTTTTAAAATTTTATGATGTAGATACACTCATTTTAAAAATTCACCCCCCTTTTCACCCCCCATTATTTGGATTTTCCAAAAACGAAAAATACCTTTTTCTTTATTTTTAAAGTAGATCCCAAATACCAATTTTCTCTTCTGTAATATCTTCAGGTTCAGAAATATAAGTAGCCTCGTTAAAGGCATTCAACATATTTTCACCCTTTTCCACCCTTCCTGTTGAGATTTTCCGAAAACAAAAAATACGTGTTTCTTTATTTTTAAAGGAGATTCTAAATACCAATATTTACATCTATAAACTTTAAAAGTTTTGAGATACAGATACACTCATTTTAAAAATTCATCCTCTTTTCACCCCCATTAATTGAATTTTTGAAAAACAAAAAATACTTGTTTCTTTATTTTTAAAGGAGATCCCAAACACCAATTTTCAGATCTGTAATACCTTCAGTTTCTGAGATATAAGTATCCTCATTAAAGGCATTCAACCCCTTTATCACCCCTTTTCACCCCACCTATTGGGATTTTTCGAAAACAAAAGAAAATCTTTATTTTTAATGAAGGTTCTAAATACCATTTTTACATCTGTAAACTTTCAAAGTTTTGAGATGTAGATACACTCATTTTAAAATTTCACCCCCTTTTCACCCTCTCATTAATTGGATTTTCCAAAAACAAAAAATACGTGTTTCTTTATTTTTAAAAGAGATCAAAGGTACTGATTTTCAGGTCTGTAATATCTTCTGTTTCTGAGATTTAAGTATTCCCATTTAAGGCATTCAACCCCCTTTTCACACCTTTTCACCCCTCCTATTGGGATTTTACGAAAAATATACTTATGTCTTTATTTTCCAATGAGATTCTAAATACCAGTTTTTACATCTGTAAACTTGAAAAATTTTGAGATATAGATACACTCATTTTAAAAATTCGCCCCCTTTTCATCCCCCCATTAATTGGATTTTCCATAAACCAAGAAATACATATATCTTTGTTTTCAAAGGAGGTCCCAAATACCAATTTTCAGGTCCATAGTATCTTCAGTTTCTGAGGTATGAGTATCCTCATTAAAGGCATTCAACCCTTTTTTCACCCCTTTTCATCCCTCCTATTAGCATTTTCTGAAAGCAGAAAAATACCTGTTTCTTTATTTTTAAAGGAGATTCTAATCACCAATTTTGACATCTGTAAACTTTCAAAGTTTTGAGATATAGATACACTCATTATAAAATTCACCCCCCTTTTCACCCTCCCCTGTAGTGGATTTTCGAGAAACAAAAAATACGTGTTTCTTTATTTTTAAAGGAGATCCCAAATACCAACTTTCATGTCTATAATATTCTCCGTTTCTGAGATATAAGTATCCTCATTAAAGGCACTCAACCCCCTTTCCACTCCTCCTATTGGAGTTTTCCGAAAACAAAAAAATACGTGTTTCCTTATTTTTAAAGAAAATTCTAAATTCCGATTTTTACATCTGTAAATTTTTAATGTTTTGAGATATAGATACACTCATTTTTAAATTTCACCCCCATTACTTAGAAATCAGACTTCTACAATACACCACATATTTACTAAAAACAATGGAATATTCCTACATACTGTATGTAAAACTTTGCAAGTAATAAATACATTAAGACAGAAAATATTATTTTCAACTTGGTCCAGCCTTAAAGAAATCAGATAGTTTGGCTTGTTGCACTTTTCTTGCATTAAGAGTATAAGCCTCCTTTTGTAAACTTAGTAATGAATTCACAGCATTTTCACTACAACTTTTCGCACTGATGTAACGCCTACACACATCGATTGCACTTAACACTTCACTCAGTTCAGGTGATTCAAGATTCCGGTCGTTATCTCCATCTCCATCACTGTCACTATCGCTTGTAGCTGGTCCATCACCACCGCGTTTTTGGCATACATCAGCAATAATCTCTTCATCCGGTAGTTCTCCACATACAGCCAGATTATCATCGAAATGCACAAAAGTATTGAATTTTACACCCTCCGGTAGCGTTAGCTCATTGCCAGACAAAACTTCGTCCCTATAAATATCAATAGAGGTAGCGTCTTCTAGTAAGATACCAGCTTTGCAGAAACAGTTGCTGATTGTGGAGGATGACACCTGCTTCCAGCCAACCGAACTAAAGTCCATGGTTTGTAGCAAATTAATGAAGAGAGGTTCATTTCCTGCATCACTCAGTGTTATTAAATGTTGAACCAGCATTTTTCTATAATGCACTTTGAAATTTGCAATGATGACCGAATCAAGCGGTTGTAGAACACTGATACAGTTAGGAGGGGAAAATTCCACTCGGACATTCTCCAGAACGATTTGATATGGATGTGCTGCACATCGATCCATAAGAAGAAGGATTTCGTTTTTTTCTTTTTCATTTTTATGTCCAGTTTTTTCAACCACTGTTCCATTAGAAGCACAGTCATCCAAGAATTTCTGTTGGATTCATATTCCGTAAGTTTTGTTTTTGCACCCTTCAAACACCTCGGATTCTTCGATTTTCATATCACAAGTGGAGGAAGTTTGTCAGATGCATCTGCATTGGTAGCGAGAAATACTGTTACACGAATTTTACTTTTCTTCCCTCCATGGCATGAGTCACCTTTTCAGCTAATGTTTTATTAGGAAGGAGATGTAGAATAGGCCGCTCTCATCACAATTGTAGATGTTTGGAGGCTGATAATCGCTTACGATACCCGGCAGAACCTCTTCCTTCCAGTGGTGCACTGTGACGTCGTCCACAGCTTTTGAGTCACCGCAAATTGTTCTCCCTGTGATTCCATAACGATCTTTAAATCCTGATGAAGACTTGAAATCAGCTGTGATACTCATCTTGTTAGAGCTGCAACCCGCTTTTGCTGGAACAATGTGAAAAGTGCTTTCTCCAAATCTGCGTACCTTCCTTCTTGCTGACGGCTGCGCTTTGCTGATTTTGAACCCAGTTTTAAGAACTCATCCAAAATAGAGTTTCTTTTACTGGTGACTGTACATAGCGTGGTATAAACAATCCCTAAGTCTGAAGCGACTTCTGTTTTTGTTTTGTATGGATTAGCGTCCACTTCTCGTATAAATTTTATTTTTTCATCTAGGGTATAACTTTTGCTTTTTCTGTTTTCATGGCTAATCAAAAGCAACTGAATGGCAAAACTACTGTTCAACAGTGAACACCAGATACCGGCACCGTGGACATTTTTCTTCGCCATTGTTCCCACAAAAGAAATTCTCATATTCAAACAAAATTACTGTATTTTCTTTTGTTTCCGCTCCGAATGTAATGTATCTTAATCTTTAACGGCATTGTGAAGGTAGAAAACGACGAAGTTAGAGGAGGAGCAAGGGGACTCGCTCAGCCGGCGGTAAGCAAGGGTCAACAATATAACTCAGCGAAACCTTCAGCACCGAAACCCGACTGCTCTACTTATGCCTACGTCGACAAAGAGGAACTTTCGTAAATACAGTAGCTTCTTTTTAAAAAAGCACTTGTTCACTACAATTACGCAAAACTCAGTTATATTTCACTGACACTTAACATGTATAACAGCGAATTACGTATAAACGGATTACGTGTAAATAAGTTTCAATTAACACGCTTTTGAATTACGTTTCGCCGGGACCTAAAGAAAATTACGTACAAATACGAATTACGCAGAACAGAGTTACGTATAAAGCAAGTTCAACTGCATCCCCAAAATTTCATTTCTTTATGTCCAGTAGTTTTGGCTCGGCGATGATGAATCAGTCAGTCAGTCAGTCAGTCAGTCAGTCAGTCAGTCAGTCAGTCAGTCAGTCAGTCAGTCAGTCAGTCAGTCAGTCAGTCAGTCAGTCAGTCAGTCAGGACAAGTTACTTTATATTGTACCAGGAAAAGTTGTGGGCAAAGGGCATGAGTAGGACCTCAGGGAGTGGAACTGGGTTTTGGAGCCGATACAGAGAAGGATAGTCTCGCAGAGCGAATAATAGATGGTAAATAATTTTTTTTCAAAACAATTTATTAATTTCTCACCCTGCGGTATGATTGTTGACTCAAAATTTATATTGAAATTAAATGTTGAAAATAATCTTCTTGAAAAAAAATGGCATAAATATCATTGGTTTCAAAGTCTTTCATATGTGTGAATTTCCACCTAAAGTCTTTTTAAACCTAGGCACACTTTTATAATGGTAAATGGATATGAGAAATTATTAAAAGTTTTCAGTTCTCAGTTCGTCAATCTCGTTATACAGCACACTTGAAATCCTACAGTCTTTCTACGAGAAATGAAATTGAAATTAAATTTATCACTTTTGAGAAATTATGGAAATTGTTCACACGCGACACTGAAGTTTCACTCTTCAAAATAAATGAAAAAGTTTAGTCAGTTTGTTACTCACTTATGACAAGAACTGTTGTTACCAAATGTCGAAAGATGGACATCTGGAATGTTCCATGTAGAATCAGGATCGGCGATGTTGACGTTCCCGATGAGGTGATGACAGCTGGAACTGTTGAGTTTCGCACACGAAAATTCATTTAGTGCGACTGGTTATCACTTACACTGTTGAACACTATTTATGGCGTATGAAGAATCACAGTCCTTTCTGTACTAAATACTATTTACAGTCGTTATTGAAACGTTCTTAATCACACAGTTCACACTTGAAGAAAGAAAAAGAAAGCAAGTCGATAAGCACAGTCTGTGAACACAGTCATTAAGTTAGATTTTCTGCTAATCCTGTTATATTAACTCAGAAAAGTTCTTACTTTTTCATTCAAAATATTGATGTGACGTGAATAAAGAAATATAATGCAATATTCGAGAAAAAAAAATAAGTTCTGGTGATTCTTAAGTATTAGGCTCTGTAGAAGTTTAATGTTACTTGACGTTGCCTAAGTCCACACGTAATGAAATAGTTAATATTTGTACTCCAATAAGTTCACTCGTGTTACAGTCTTAAATGTCTTTTTAGGATTATATTGTAATCGCGACGCGACATACTAACTGCAGTGCGACGTCCTTTATCGGCGATAGAATTTCGCGTTCTGGAGATACGACGAAAGTACTTCTACCGTGACTGCGCGAACATACTGTACGCGGGCCGGTCTCTTCACTATCTCACTCACACAGTTGTCTGCTTGTCCTTGTACGGTACTGTACTGTACTGCACTGGTTTGCGGGCTATCTGGCCTTGACATATATAGATACCAGCGCAGGGAGGGGTGGCAGCTCTCTCTCGGCCATGTGACCGTAATTACGTAATTTCGTTGAGACTTTAAATTGTTATAACTCAACAACCGTTTGATGAATTAATTTGAAATTTACAGGGATTAACTTTTATGATGTTTGCTATAATTCAGCGTTTGTCCCGTTGAAATTGGTTAAGGTGTTAAAAAGCTGTTAAAAGAAAAATTCTTTCGAGAAATATCTCTAGGGGAGGTGAGCTTCGAGCGACAGGTGACGTCACTTGACTCCGCCTAGCGTACTCGTAGGGTCTGGCACATACTGGAACATTCTTTACATGGATGTTCGTACGTCGGTCGGATCTTTAATGCTGGAAATAACATTTCTTTCAATTAATATGGACCAGGACCTAGGCCTTCCTGGTACATCATATATAGATAGATTTCCGGTATCCAATATTTTTTCAAGGACTTGGTTAATTGCCAGATTAAAAAAAAAGTAGCTGAGAGTGCATCAGCTTGTCTGACTCCTGTATTAAGAGCAAACTCATTTCCAATTCTTCCATCCACCATCACCTTTGCCCTTACTTCTCCTAAAGTGATTCTAAACATCCTAATCAGTTTCTGTGGTATTCCTATTGTCTCCAAATATTCATATAGCTTATCCTTGTATATACTGTCAAATGCTTGTCTAAAATCTACAAACAACATATGTAGATCTATGTTGTGCTCATAGCATTTTCCATCGTTTGACGTACCACGAATATTTGATCTACTGTGCTCCTATTTCGCCTGAAGACACACTATACTTCATCCAATCTGTCTTCAGCATATGGAGTCAGATATTGTAATAGGATATTTGAAAATACTTTATAGATGATATTCAGTAATGTAATTCCGCTATAATTAGTGCATTCGTATTTATTTCCCTTCTTATATATTGGGAAAAATATTCCTGTATTCCACTCATCAGGTATCCGCTCTTCCTCGCAAATCTTAATAATGAGTTCATGTATCTCTCGTAGCATTTCTTTGCTACTATTTTTAATCAGTTCACTTGTTATTCCGTCTTCTCCTGCTGCTTTATGGTTATTTAATTTTGCAATAGCATTTTCTACATCTTTCAATGTGGGGGCATTTATCCATGGTTCTGGCCCACTCTGCTCCATATGCCTTTCACTTTCTTCCACATCTTCTCTTTCCTTGTTAAGGAGCTCTCGGAAGTATTCGGTCCATCTTTCACTTATTTCCCCTTCATTCTGTAATAGCTTACCTTCTTTATTCTTACAGCCATTCAATCTTGGCTTTTACCCCTTCCTGAAATAATTAATTTCATTATAGAATTCTTTTTCCTCTTCTGTAACCTTTGTGTCTCTATACTTTCTAGTTTCTTCTCAATCATCTCTCTTTTCTTCTTCTTACAGATGTTATTAGCTTCACGTCTGCATTTCTCATAATTTTCCCCTATTTGACCTTGTATCTCTCTGTAACATTTTTGCTCTTGCTGCATTCTTCTTTCCAATCGCTTCCTCACACACCATATCAAACCAAATATTTCTTTTCTTTTTAGCTATACCCAGTGTTTCTTGTGCCGCATTTTGTATGCACCTTTGAATTTTTGCCCACCTTTCCTTTATTCCAGATACTTGTCCAATCGTCTGTAAAGTATTATTCATTTTTGACTGGAATTTTTGTTTTCCTTCTGGTTGCTGTAATTTTTCCCGTAGGTTGTCTCTTCTGTTCTGTTACCAATGTCTCACTGTTGCTTTTACTAAATAATGATCAGAAACACAGTTTGGCCCTCTGCATGTCCTTACGTCAATAATGGATGCTGCATGCCTCGTCGTCACTAGTACATGATCTATTTGATTTACCACTGTGCTTCCTGGCATTTTCCACGTTCTTTTATGTATTTTACTATGATCAAAGCAGGTGCTTTTAATTATAAGACCACTCGTAGTTGCAAACTGTCCCAAGTAAAAACCATTCTCATTTGATTCTTCGTGTAATGTATATTTCCCGGCTATTGGTCTCATACAGTCTTCCTTTCCCACTTTGGCATTAAAATCTCAAAATAATAATCGTGTCCCTCTTCAACGGTTTGTTCTAACTCATCATAAAATTGTTCTTTCCTTTCCTCATCCGCATCTTCAATTGGTGCATGTGCTGATATAACAGTTATGTTCCTAAACTTCTCCTTAATCCAAAGCTTATATATTCTACCTGAGATCGGTTCAAATCCTATTACACTCTTCTTCAATTTCCCATGTACTATAAATCCCATACAGAACTGTCCTGTTCTTTCTTCCGGCCCACTGTAATAGAGGTTATAATCTTTCTTTTCGATACATCCTTGCCCTTTCCATCTTATTTCCTGAATCGCTACTAAGTCGTATCAAAATCTTTTTCTTTCATTTACAATTTCTTGCATTCTTCCCGGTTTCAACATTGTTCTTACATTCCATGTCGCCATGTTTATATCCGCTTTCCTTACTCGTGTCCTTTTCCTAAGCTTTTGTCGTCTTTGATTTCCGTCCGGTTTTCTCGTAGAAGTCTTCTGAACAATGCTTTTTTACAAGGTGAGGCCGTTTACCCCACGCTCAACCCTATCCACTGGCTGGGGACACTGATTTTGGAGCATCCTTCTCCTAGACAGGTTGTCTTCACCACGACTAAGGAGTCCTGTCTACTCCGTCTTAGTCCTCAACTAATTAACCCCAGTGAGGATGGGTTGCCTCATCCGCCTTTTCCGTAGTGAAATTTTACAAAGTATAATGGACAGCTTCCGATGCTGGTTAAAAGAATGTGTGCGCAGCGGGGCCGTCATTTGTCCAGGGTTATATCCGTTAATTAAAACATTAAATCATAAATTGCAATCCTGTAACTACTGTTGTACTGACAGAGAAACAAATGAAAAGCATTTGTTTGCTTAAAGTTCAATTTTATAAATAAGCCATGAATTCTGCTGGACCCTATGTTGGAGTTTCTTCTTTCCCTTTTCCGTATTAACAGTCAGAGTGACAATGTTGCTCGACAAATACTTTAAAAGAATATAGCAGAGTTTACCTGAGATTTTATCAGAAACATCAACTGCATTGGATAGAGGCATATCTGGTTTCTTGCTGCGTAAGTCACTATAGTAATCAGGCTTGTTTGTAAGGTTTGCTTCACTGTTTGATGGCAGCTCTGTGGCCGGACATGATGTTGGCTCTGTAACATGAAAGAGAGGATCTCAGATGGCATGTTCATGTTGAATCTCATAACCACTAAGGTTAAACACAGAATCATCTGTGCCCACCATTTATTTGATCCTGTCAACACTCTAGAGCAACACAAAATGAACACATACCTACATATCAAAGCGCAAATAATCTCAGTGATAATTCAAGTGCGCACACGGGTGTAGGGAGTCATTTTTAATGGTAATAAATGTGATAACATTATTTCTTCTAAAGATTTCAAAATATTTTTTGTCTCTATTGATAGTAACTTCCAAAAATTAAGCGATTTGTTAATTTCCCACCCCCCAAAAGAGCAGCATATAGTTATACGTATTGTGCATTTCATCTACCCCTTTCGCATGAAGAATTTCAGAAGGAATTACAGTTCATACAGAAATTAGCTATTTTAAATGAGTTTAATATCAATACCTTTAATAAAATATTTGGAAAAATTTGTGTGAAACAATGTTCCAAATTGGCTCCACAATCATGTCAAAAAACAAATTTGCAACTTTTAATTTTAATATTCCTGGTTTTGATCAAATAACAAACTTATTTCAAAAACAATTTTCAAGAGACCTTTTCAACCAGTAATAAAAATCGTCAACAGTTTTTAGTCATAGATCTGTCAACTCCAAAAATGGTCAATTCTCAGGCTCAGGCATTCGCAGGCTCGCCTGTAACCAATGTGAAGTTACCTATGTAGGTCAAACAGGCTGTAGCTTCACGATTCGGTACCTAGAGCATGTTAATGCAAAAAAGCACTGAAAATTTTCTTCAATGAGCAGTCATATGAGTGAAACTGATCATTCTTTCGTTTCAATTAACCAGATACGACAATCTCACGGAGGGTCAATAAAAGTAATCTTACGAACATCATGGGAAATTTGTACATTTTTGGATCAATTTTACAATATTAACTTTAATTTGAATGATGTCCTTGAAAATAGAAATCCATTATTTGTTCCAATGCCTTCTTTTCTAGAAATATTAGGTATTAAGAATGTCTGATCGCTAACAATTAAGAAATCCATTCCGTACATTTCTCTTAAGGGTACCGCTTCCTCTCCCACTTCCCCTCCTCCTCCCCTCGCATCCGCACCTGACCAAGCCCCCGCACAAAGTGTAACACATAGATACAATACCAGACAGGCTACATCGGCTGCCAAGCCTGGCCACATCACCTGAGTTCAATACATCGTTCTTTTCAACCTTGAGGAATTCTCCCCGCTTCAAACAGGATTAATTGTGGATTTATTAGTATCAATACCAAGACGTTTTCCAGACATGTCCTACTGCACGTTAATGGAGTTAAAGGACCACATCGGAGCTGCTGTGGCCAATATCCCTGGTGAAATTTTACAACGTATAATGGACAGCTTCCGATGCTGCTTAAAAGAATGTCATTTGTTCAGTAATTAAAACATTAAATCATAAATTGCAATCCTGTAACTACTGTTGTACTGACAGAGAAACAAATGAAAAAAATGGTTCTGGTCGATGTTAATCAAACCCTTGATGCAGTCTCCTATGACGCGCTCCCAGATTTTGAGTGTGTGTGAAGTGAGTTTGATGCCTCGGTAATTTTCTCATTCTCGGACATCACCCTTTTGCTTGTATAAGGGGCACAAGGAAGCTTTGACTGAACTGTTCTGGCATCGGAATGTTCTTTTTCCCTGGCTGTATATGTATCCATAAGACGGGCACTCTCGACGTCTGAAATTCTTGAATCAGATCTAATGGCACTTCACTTTTCCTTAAAGCAGCCTTAGCAGTTTGTTTCCATGTTGTTTTAGGACGCCCTTTTCCTCTCTTCGGCTCTTTATTGGCAAGAGCTTTCTGTAATAAATGATGTTCATTTCTTCTTGTGATGTGACCACACCAGCGGAGCTGTATTTCCTCCACCTTGTCGCTGATGGGCACAACTTTGAAGGATCCTCACACATGTTCAATGTGCACTTTGTCATGCAGAGCGACTCCCGCCGACCATCGCAACATCCGCATCTCTGTGACATGCATTAGCTGATCATGCTCTTTCTGCCTTGCTCAACATTCGGAGCCATACACGAAGGAAAGCTGGACAGTGGTTTTTTACACTTTGCCCTTTAATTTGACTGTCATCTACTTATCACACAGAATACCAGTAAGAGACCGCCATTTCATCCAACCAACACTGATGCGGTGCTTAACATCTACGTCGATATTACCATCAGTTGCGGTGACTGATCCAAGATATTTGAACTTGTCGGTCATCATCATTGGTTGTCCAGCAAGGAAGACAGTGTTGTACTCAAATGTACACAATGCATACTTATTAGTTTGATTCTAGGACTTTAAAAGTTGTAAATATGCTAGATTGTTGTCCATGTCTGTTATGTTATTTTAATTTAAACTGTATGAAGCAAATGAAGATGTCTCCTAGGAGATGAAATATGTGCTGCATACGTTTTAAAATATAATCGCTAACAGTGATTAAAAATAGTATTGATTGGGTGGTAATCCTCAAATCTCTACATATTCTCAATATGTGATATGTTCCAGGTTGTCAGTGGAGAGATGACGTGGAATGATATTAATGGTCAAATAAGCCTGAGTAGAGATTTTAAAAGCAGAATAAATAATAATATGAAGACAAAGTTGAAATTTAAGAGGACAGATTGGGGGAAATGTTAATTTATCGGAAGGGGAATTAGGAATTGGAAAAATTTACCAAGGGAGATATTCAATAATTTTTCAACATCTTTGAAATCATTTAAGAAAATACTAGGTAATCAACTGATAGGAAATCTATCACTTCGGTGACAGCCCTAAATGCAGATCAGAGGGGATTGATTGATTGATTGATTGATTGATTGATTGATTGATTGATTGATTGATTGATTGATTGATTGATTGAACCTTCCTCTCAATACCAATCATACATAAAATCAGTCAAGATGACCGCATGCATTTCATCACACTTTATTTATTCCTGTAATCGCCCTGTAGAAATCTTTCCCCATAGTGTTGCTCTGCATCTTGAATATTGCCCTATCATGCCCTCAGTACAAGTAGCATACAGACATTCCTGAGCATTACAGTTCAAGATCAACTATTCCTTTGCACTTCCCACTCACAGTGGTCGTGTTGGCCTATGTTCGAATGAGACACTGACATGATTATTCGAAAGATGAATATGTCGTCACTCAGTTATGTGTCATCATTGTGCTGTGTTCTTTCCTAGAAAAATATAAAATGTGAATAAATTAGCTTTTGTCTCCCTTCATATGGGTCAGAGCTATGTCTGGTGTTTGTGGAGCTTACTCTGTGCTCCCTGTTAACTGGTACACAATGGATGTGTGACGCAAGCAGAGCCACTATTTGACCGAGCACATTCCAAACTAAATCTATGCCATGCAGTGTCAACAATTTTTGCCAACTCCTCACTTTCACTACAATTTCAGAAGGCTATATATTCACAACTCTACGTCATAGCATTCTGAAACAAAATGTCTCCTTTTCAGAGAACTTTCATACCTCTTTGGCTTGCTCTGCCATTTCCCGGACACCATGTATATAAAGTATAGAATGAGATTCTATGAACTATGACCACAGTTCAAGAGATGGTTGACAGGATTATAAATCAGCTTGATTCATTTTCTTATGTTACCCCATCACAGGCCTGTTTAATTGTCAAACATACATCATAAAACTCATGAACTTCATTATTCTGAATGTTGATACACCCACCATAGAGACCTGAAATCAGCTATTGAAATATAAAACCAAGAAAGTGGCTGCACAGTTTAGGGCATGTAGTTATCAGCTTATATTAGGGAGATAGTGGGTTCGAACCCCACTGTCGGGAGCCCTGAAGATGGTTTTCTGTTGTTTCCCATTTTTAGACCAGGCCACCATCACTTCCTTCCCACTCGTTGCCCTTTGCTATTCCATCATCGCCATAAGACCTATCTGTGTTGGGGCGACATAAAGAAACAAACCAAGAAATATTAAACAGAAATGAATTGTCCTGAGAATGACATTTAAGGTGGTACAGTAATCAAAAAACGTTTTTTAGAACATGTTTTAATGATGTCCTTTCTTCCTCAAAGTTATAAGGCCAAGCACCATATTCTGAGTATTGTATGTTGCTTATCTATATATATATATATATATATATAAAACTAGCAAGATACCCGTGCTTCGCTACGGTATTATACTGAAATTTATTATTGAATGCTTAACGTTTTATATATAATCCGCTGAAATTCACATTCTGACTGGTTTTCTGAGAGAATCCGCCAAAATTCGCGATCTGACTGGTTTTCTGATAGATTACGGCAATGTTTCTCCCGTTTTTTATATTTCTTTCCAGCAATCGATTTCGTACTTCCCGGGCTAGGTTTAGGTAATCCACCTGGTCAGTTGGATCCCTAAATCTTTGCCATCTTTTCCTATAAGCATTTCTAATATCGATAAAAACCTTGAGGAGATCCAGCGTGGTGTCGTCTTGGGTGCCTTGGTGGTACTGAACCCGCGGCCGGCCTGCATTTGTAGTCATTACCCGCCCAGGACGCGTTTCCAGCGCGGTCCGCACAGTTTGACGACGGTCCAAAACATTAACATTATTATTATTATTATTATTATTATTATTATTATTATTATTATTATTATTATTACCGTAGTTGGTGGATCAGCAGAGGTGAAAGAAGGTGCCGGGGTGAATGGGTCTAACTACCAAATCAAAGTTAATTTAAGATTGTAACAGATTTTCTACTTTCTTCACCCTTGGAAGAATCCTCCTCATTAGCTATGTTTACCACAGGGGGCTGGTCGGTTTTGGGAGCCGCTGCCCCAGTTAACAATTGACTAACCTTACTGGACATTTTAGAAATGTGTTCAACAAGAGCACTAGCCTTCTTCCCTTGAACTTCGTTTAATTTGAGAGACAATAGATCGCTAACTCTATTGTAAAAGTGAAACAGTCTAGCATGTACTCTTTTTAGTTGATTTGGAGATGGATCAGTAGTGTTGTCCGTGATCGTGGAGAGAGCCTCATCAATATCTTTCTCTCCCAAAGTTGGGATACTAATTGGCAATTCAAGGGATTCCTTAAGCTTAGTGGTGTCGGCCGCAACCGTGACTCCAGATTGAATATTTCTAATAGCTAATTCATAAATCAGTTCCTCCTTGCGCAAGTAGACGGGATGGAGAACTTCGCGAGGGCCGGAAATGATGACAGAAACTTTACAAATTTAGAAAATAGGAAAAGAAAATTCCAGCGACTGAGAAAATTGTTAGAGTACAAATCAAATCGAATATTTAGCCGTCAAAAGTGGCTTAATTGAGACCCATTCAACCCCGCTCTGCTACCACTTGTTCCGGGTTTGGTAAATCAGCAGAGGTGAAAGAAGGTGCCGGGGTGAATGGGTCTAACTACCAAATCAAAGTTAATTTAAAATTGTAACAAGGTTATATTTTTCTCTCTTTAAAAAAAACAAGTAACAAGGTAAAAAAATAAGTCTAGGAAAGACAAGATTGGTGGTATAAACAGAACTTGGGCTTCAAGCCCTCACTTTACACTTCCTGAGCTATACGCTCATCCGAATAACCTTACTAAAGGGCAGAAATCCCCTAATGCCTGGAGCACATGCTCCCAAAATGTCAATGTCAAGCCTCCCAGACGCACCTTTACAACACTTGAAAAGAGCTGACACGCTCTCAGTTTTTCAAGCCTCTTAAAGGCAATACCAGACTTTAAAATTAATTGCCATCAAGGCACACCTTACAAAAATTACACGGGGGTATCTTGTACCCAACCTACTGGGCCTTAGCAGAAAAAGATCAGGTTAAGTAAATGGCCCGAAATACCAAAATGAATGGAGGCGTGTACTTGCACTCCTAAATACTCATTCTAAAACCTAAAAGGCACTAGGCCGATGACGCAGGGTCTATTCCCAAACTATGGAGATGACTCGTATAAGAATAATTTAAGACATTGCGAAAAAGGAAAGAACCAGTTACAAACGTAGTCACCTCAAACCAATGTGACGGGGAGCTCGAGAGGGTACAGCACTCTCTATCCCCGATTTACAGTTAAAGATATTTACATTAGCCGGCAGAAAATTACATTACAGAAAAGAAAGTTACATCGTTAAGGTTTTGGACCTACCCTCCGGTTGAAATGCGGAACTAGCAAGAAATAGAGATGTTAAACGGCTATTACCTTTCTGAAGACCTGGTGAACGATGAAAGAGGCACCTCACGCCTTCTGCTTCACATACACACAATCAGTTAGACGTTGATCAAGTGGCCAAGGGAGGTGAAAGTCCGCAGTTTATAAACCCTTGGGGAATGTTTGAGACTTTTCGTGAATAATTAAGCCACATCCCCTCTCAATTTTATTGGTTACCTTAAAGATACACACTAAATCGGAGAAGAAACCAGTGATAGGTGAACATTAATTACAGAAATTAGGGATTGGCTAAATTCAAAACTGGCGGAAAGAAAAGATAAATATTGCCAACCCAAACATGAATGAACAAAATTTAGTAAAGAAAAAACTTATGAATACAAAATGTCTTCAAAAAAGGTTCTTTCACTTTGCACCAGGGTGCATGATCATAGTTTTTGTAGTGACATCTATGAGAGAATATCCACACGTCTTGATCAATGGAAAATAAAACAAGTTGAAATTCACGCAGTACTGGCAACTTCATAATCACAAAATTACGGCAGTGACCTCTTCTGAGGAAAAGTTTAAGTAGGTCAAGTTCCAAGTTCAGTGTTTCTCCTGTAGAGGAGTTCAAATTTTCGCAAGATTTAAATGTGCGGCGTAGAGGTGTACCGCCTGGTACAATTATTATTACTATTATTATTATTATTATTATTATTATTATTATTATTATTATTATTATTATTATTATTATTATTATTATTATTATTATTATTGATGTTCTGGACCCCACAGCAAGATGAAAGACTGCTACTTGGCGGTAAATTACATCTGCTGCCATTGTCATTGCTGACAATGTGCCCAGCACCACAGCCGCACGTAGGCAACTGCGCGCGATTTCTGGAGATACGAATGATATACTTCCGTGTATTATTGACCTAATTATAGAGGTGAACAATTGCACGGCCAATCTCATTCCTCCCGTTTATTTCAAATGTGTTTAAATTTTTATTTATATGCCAGGAGAATCTACTGTAATCTAAGAACATTCTCCAAAGGAAAAGATGGCTCTTGAAAACGAACCCAGGAAAGATTAAAAATTATCGCTTTATGATCAGAATAACTACATTGAAAATCCACACCCTGTTTCCAGTCATTCGACCGGGTCAGGAATGGAATGAATAAAGCCGCAATCTAGCGGCGGGGATAGGAATTATGCCGGCTGCCGAAGCCTGTCGCACTCCTCTGGGGCAATGATTGATGAATGAAAAATGAAATGATATTGGAGAGTGTTGCTGGAATGAAAGATGACGGCGAAAACCGGTCTACCCGGATAAAATCCTCTCCCGCCTCCGCTTTGTCCAGCACAAATCTCACATGGAGTGACCGAGATTTGAACCACAGAACCCAGCGGTGAGAGGTCGGCGCGCTGCCACCTGAGCCACGGAGGCTCCTTGTAAGTACATTATGAACAGTAAAATCAATTGGTCTCACCTCCTCTTTTACCCCACCGCCGTTAAGTTAATTCCCCCCTCCCCCCAAAAGAAGGCGTGTTTCTTCAAGTTTAAAGGAGATTCCAAATACCAATGTTCACGCCTGTTACCTTCAGTTTTGAGATATAAGTATCCCCATAAAAATAATTCACATTTTTTCAGTTCCTATCACGATCCCCCCCCACCCTTAAGTGAATTTTCCGGCAAAAAACACTTCTTTCTTTATAGTAAAGGATCTTCTAAAAAACAATTATCACGACTCTTACATCTTCACCTTTTGAGATCTGTGTCCTCATAAAAGGAATTCAACATCTTTTCACCCCGCCCCCCAAAATGATTCCCCGCCTCCCAAAGCGCGTTTTTCTTTGATTTTAAAGGAAATCTAAATAACAATTCTCACGTCTGTAATAACTTTAGTTTTTATTAGATGTAAGTTAGTAACCTCATACAATTAATTAATTTTTCAATTCTTTCACCTCGGTCCCCCCCCCCCCAACTTCATTGGATTTTCCGAGAATACATGTCTCTTTACTTTCAAAGCAAAATCCGAATACCTAAGTTCACTTCTGTAACTCTTCAGTTTTTGAGATATCAGTATCCTAATTAAAAGAATTCAACCCCATTTTCAGTCACTTTTACCCCCACCCAAGTGGTTTTACGGAAAACTTAAAATACACGTTTCCTTATTTTTAATAGAGATAAAAATACATTTTTCACTTCTGTAACATGTTAAGTTTTTGAGATATACTGTAGAAATTCTCATTTTTAAATATCACCCCCTTTTTTAGCTCCCCTTAAGTGGAGTTTCCCCCCCCCCAAAAAAATCACCTACGTTTCTTTACTTTAACAGGAAATTCCAAATGCCAGTTTTTACGTCTGTAACATTTTACGTTTTTGAGATATACTGTAGATATAATCTTTCTAAAATCTCACCCCAATTTGTCACTCCTATTTAACCCCCATTTATTGGATTTTCCAAAAACAAAAGAAAAGTGTTTCTTTACTTTTGAAGGACATCCAATATACCAGTTTACAGGTCTGTATTATGTTCAGATTCTAAGACATAAGTATCCTAATTAAAGGCATTCAACCCCTTATTCACACTGTTTCACCCCTCCTATTGGGATTTACAGATAACAAAAAAAGTGTTCCTTATTTTCTAAAGGAGATTCCAAGTATCATTTTTTACATCTGCAAACTTTTAAAATTTTGAGATATAGATACACTCATTTTAAAAATCCCCCCTCTACCCCCTCCCCTATTTAGATTTTCCAAAAACAAAAAATACGTGTTTCTTTATTTTTAAAGGAGATCCCAAATACCAATTTTCAGGTCTGTAATATCTTCAGCTTCTGTGATATATGTATCCTCATTAAAGGCGTTCAACCCATTTTTCACCCCTTTTCACTCCTCCTATTGGGATGTTCCAAAAACAAAAAATCGTGTTTGTTTATTTTTAAAGGGGATTCTAAATACCAATTTTTACATCTGTAAACTTTTAAAGTTTTTATATATCGAAACACTCTTTTTAAAAATTCACCCCCCTTTTCACCCCCCATTACTTTGATTTTCCAAAAACAAAAAATACGTGTTTCTTTATTTTTAAAAGAGATCCCAAATACTAATTTTCACGTCTGTAATATCTTCAGTTTCTGAAATATAAGTAGCCTCATTAAAGACATTCAACATATTTTCACCCTTTTTCTCCTCACCTATTGGGATTTTCCGAAAATAAAAAGTACGGGTTTACTTATTTTTATAAGAGATTCTAAATGCCAATTTTTACATCTGTAAACTTTTAAAGTTTTGAGATATAGATACATTCATTTTAAAAATTCACCCCCCCTTTTAACCCTCTTAGCTACGGAATATCCAAAAATCCTCCCTTAGCGAGCACTTACATTATAATATACATGTACCCTCAAAATTTCATTTCATTATGTCCAGTAGTTTTGGCTCGGCCATGATGAATCATTCAGTCAGGACAAGTTACTTTATATACCAGTTGGCTCACGGACGCCGTACTTTCTACTTATAAATGTCCCGCATGCATAAGTGATGTGTGGGGTGTCTACCACCTGATTTTAGCAGGGGAACTACTGCCAGCGGGCAGGTAACATCATAATATGAAGAGATAAGAAACAGAGTCACACTCGCAGCATGTTACTCAGCGCTGCCGGTCGAATGCACCCCTTGTATTAGTAAACATCGTTTTCGACCGCATAGTTCTGGGCTGGTGTATGCTACAGTCGCACTATATTTGCTGTCTGCATATCGGCAGTAGCTAGTGTGATCAGCAGCGGTGAATATACAGACATTACTTAAATCTGGACAATCTGGTCGGAATGCAACAGAAGCTCCAAACAGATGTATGCCTTCTACATACGTACTTCACCGAACAGTATTAGTTTATGTTTCATACATGCAACTCTTCCATCGAGTGGAATGTCTACACGTGTATAAATAAACAAGTTATTAGATTACCTTTTCTACACCTTTGGCGTGTCTACAAACAGTAGCGGCGATTAGGGGGTGCGGCGAGGAGGGACAGTCGCTCCCCCCCTCCACTTTGTGGAGTATACATTACGTTTTCATTCCACTTTACCCAGCTGGAACTAGGAATTATTTTAAAAAGCTGTTTGTACAAACCTTGTTATCTTATCTGCTAATTCCTGCGTTTATTTTCTTTAATTATTAAGATAATTATTGACGGAAATACGAAAAAAATGCTGTTCGTCGCCGCTAACCAATTTGTATAGCACTATGGCAAGTAATGGAGACTTTGCCTGTGCTGTGAGGAAGGGTAGTAGGGGTATATATTGTTTGCCGAGGTCGTGGCCACTGAGTTATAATTCACCCATTCATCTGTCTGACAATCTCTTTAGTATCTGTTAGTTTCTTAGTGAGTATTCAAATACTACATTTTTTAAAATTGTATAATCATGCCGTACTTCTATGTAATTATACCGGGCGAGGTGGCGGTGGGGTTACGGGCGTGCAGCTCTGAGTTTGCACTCGGGAGATAGTAGTTTCGAATCCCACTGTCAGCATCCCTGAAGATGGTTGTCCGTGGTTTCCCATTTTCACACCAGGCAAGTGCTGGGGCTGTACCTTATTTAAGGCACGGTCGCTTCCTTTCCACGCGTAGCCCTTTTCTGTCTCATCGTCGCCATAAATCCTATCTATGTCGGTGCGACGTAAAGCCAATTGTAAAAAAAATATATTCAGTTGTAATCGTATTTCAACAAGAGCTAATACCAATGTTCCTAAGTTATTTCTTTGTGTTATGTTATTTATTAAGTAAATGCCCCGTAGTATGTTTGTGAGACCTGGTGAAAATTTTATTATACAGCATTGAATCAAAATCTCAAAAAACCTATTATTACGAATAGGCCTAATCCACAGGGCTGATTAATTACATTTACTTATAAAAAGCATAATACAATCGAAATAATTTAGTCCGGTGAATGTAAAGTTGGTATTCTCTCGCGTTGAAATTACAATTAAATATATCTGTTTTTACAATTGACTTTATGTCGCACCGACATAGATAGAACTTATGGGAAGGAAGGAAGGTACAGCCTCAGCGTTTGCCTGGTATGAAAATGGGATACCACGGAAAACCATCTTCAGTGGTGTCGACGATGGGATTCGAAACCACTATCTCCCAAGTGCAAGCTTACAACTGCGCGCCCGTAACCCCACGGCCAGATCGCCCTGTACAATTACATAGATGTACGTCATGATTATGCAATTAATAATCATTTAGTATTTGAATACACACTAAGAAACTAACAGACAATAAAGAGACTGCCAGACTGACGAATGCGCGCGGTAAGCGGGTGAATAATAACTCCGTGGCCACGACCTCGGCAAAAATTTGTACCCCTACTACCCTTCCTCACAGCACATGCAACGTCTCCACTACTTGCCGTAGCGCTGTACAATAAAGGAAAAATTTAGCATATAAGACAACAAGGCTTGTACAAATAGCTTTTTAAAAAATTCCTAGTTCCAGTTGGCTAAAATGGAATAAATGTCATTTTTACTCTACAAAGTGCGGGTGGGAGCGACTGTCCCTCCTCACCCCACCCCCTAACCACCGCTACTGTTTGTAGACACGCCAAAGATGCAGTAAATGAAATCTAATAACTTATTAATTTAGACACGTGTAGACATTCAATTCGATAAAAGAGATGATTGCATGGAACGAAAACGAATACTGTTCGGCGAAATATGTGTGTAGAAGACGTACGTCTGTTTGGAGCTTCTGTTGCATTCTGACAAGGTTGTCCAGCTTAAAATAATGTCTATGTATTCACCGCTGCTGATCACAATAGCCATAGCCGATATGTAGACAGCAAATATAGTGCGGCTGTACTATACACCAGCCTAGAACTATGCGGTCGAAAACGATGTTTACGAATGCAAGGGATGAATTCGACCGGCAGCACTGAGTAACATGCTGCGAGTGTGACTCTGTTTCTTATCTCTTCATATTCTGAAGTAACCTGGCCGTTGGCAGTAGTTCCCCTGTTAAAATCAGTTGGTAGACACCCCACACATCACTTATGCATGCGGGACATTTATAAGTAGAAAGTACGGCGTCCGTAAGCCACCTGGTATATAGATACGAGGTAAATTGTCCTGACTGACTGATTCATCATTGCCGAGCAAAACAACTGGACATAAAGGAATGAAATTTTGGGTATACATTCATATTACAATGTAGGTGTTCGCTAAGGGCGGATTTTTGGATGTTCCATCGCTAAGGGGGTGAAAAGGGGGGTGAATTTTTGAAAAGAGTGTATCTATATCTCGAAATCTCAAAATTTGGTATTTGGAATCACCTTTAAAAATAAAGAAACATATATTTTTTGTTTTCGGAAAATCCCATTCAGGGGGATGAGAAAAGGAGAGAATTGGGTGGACACCTGTTATGAGGATACTTACATCTCAAAAACTGAAGATGTTACAGACATGAAAATTGGTATTTGGAATCTCCTTTAAAAATAAAGAAACATGCATTTTTGTTTTCAGAAAATACACGTTGATGGGGGTGATGGTGGGGGAAGGACTGATCAAGGGGTCGCACTCTTTTTATGGGGATACTTATGCATATCTCAAAAAATGAGGATGTTACAGATGTGGGAATAGGTACCTGGAATCTCCTTTGAAAATAATGAAATACGTATATTTGTGTTTTTGGATAATCCGATGAGAAGGGGTGAACAGGAGTGACAAACGACGTGAATTTTTAAAAGGACTATTCAAGCAAATTTTCTCAGACACGTAACATATTACAGATTTGAAAAGTGGTATCTGGAATTTCCTGTAAGAGTAAAGAATCATATTTTTTGGGAAAATCCACTTAAGGGGAACTGAAAAAGAGGGTGAATTCTTAAAATTAGCATATCTACAGTATATCTCAAAAACTTAACATGTTGCAGATGTGAATATTGGTATTTGGAATCTCCTTTAAAAATAAGGAAACACGTATTCTTTGGTTTTCGAAAAAACCCTCAACCGGCCAGGGGGCGGGGATGGGGTGAAAGAATTGAAAAATTTGTTGACTTAGTGATATGAGAATATACATACCAAAAAATCTACAGATGTAAGGATGTTACAAACTTGAAAACTGGTATTCGGAATCTCCTTTAAAAAAGAAACACGCATTTGGTGGGGGAATCAACTTGGTTGCGGGGTTGAATGAAAACGGAGGTGAATTCCTTTTACGAGGATACATATACCTCAAAAACTGAAGATGTTACAGTCGTGATAATTGGTATTTGTAAGTTTTTACACAAACGGCTACTGTATGTTTTTGAAAAATTCTCTTGAGTAGGGAGTGTGAAAGGAAGTAAAAAAATGAATTCTTTTTCAGGAGAAACTTATATCTCAAAACTGAAGGTTACAGACGTGGAAATTGGTGTTTGGAATCTCCCTTAAAAACAAACACACATTTCTGGGTGGGGGTAACCAACTAAACGGGCGAGGGTGGAGTGAAAAAGGAGTTGAATTCTTTTCATGATGATAGTTATATCTAAAAAACTGAAGATGTTGTAGACATGAAAATTTGTATTAGGAATTTTCTTTCAAAGTAACGAAACACGTAATCTTTTGTCTTTGGAAAATCCACTTAAGTGGGGTGAATTAATTAACAAAATAGTTGAATACTTTGTATGAGGATACTTATATCTCAAAAACTAAAGATTTTACAGACGTGAAAATTAGTATTTGAAATTTCCTTTAAAAATAAAGAAACACGCATTTGGGGGGGGGGAGGTGGCTGTGAAAAAGGTGTTTAATTCCTTTTTATTAGGATACATATATCTCAAAACTGATGATGTTACAGTCATGATAGTTGGCATTTGGAAGCTCCTTCATAAATAAACAAGTTTAAGTTTTTGGAAAATTTACTTAAGGGGGGAGAGTGAAAGGAAGTGAAAAAATTTAATTCTTTTTATGGATAAACTTATATCTCAAAAACTTAAGGTTACACACATAAAAATTGTTACAGATGCGAAAGTTGGTATTTTGAATTTCCTTTCAAAATAAAGGAACACGAGCTTTCTGTTTTCAGAAAGTCCACTTAAGGCGGGAGAGGGGTGGAAAGAAGTCAAGAAGAAGAAGTTGAATTATTCTTATGAGTATACATTTATCTCAAAACTGAAGGTGTTAGAGACGTACACCTTATAAATAAACACGGCTTGCCTTTTCTTGGGGGGGGGGGGGAATCAACTTAACGAGCTGGGGTAAAAAGGGAGTTGAATTCTTTTTATGAGGATACTTACATCTCAATAACTGAAGGTGTTAGAGGCATGAACATTTGTATTTGGAATATCCTTTCAAAGTAAAGAAACACGTGTTCTTTTGTCTTCGGAAAATCCACTTAAGGGTGGTGAATGAATTGAGAAATTAGTTGAATTCTTTGTATGAGGATACATATATCTCAAAAACTAAAAATGTTATAGGCGTGAAATTTGGTATTTGGAATCTCTTTTAAAAATATAGAAACATGCACATTTGGGGAGGGGTGAATCAACTTAACGGGTAGGAAGGGGGTTGAAAAAGGAGTTGAATTACTTTTATGAGTAGCCTATACTTATATCTCAAAAACTGAAGATGTTACAGACATGAAAGTTAGAAATTGTAATCTCCTTTAAAAAGGAAGAAACACGCATTTGGTTTTTTTTTCGGAAAATTGACGTAAGGTATGTAGGGTTGAAGATAAGTAAATAAGGATTTGAAACATGTTTATGAGGATACTTTATTTTAAAACCTGAGGCTGTTACAGATGTGAAAGTTGGTATTTTGAATTTCCTTTCAAAATAAAGGAACACGAGCTTTCTGTTTTCAGAAAGTCCACTTAAGGCGGGAGAGGGGTGGAAAGAAGTCAAGAAGAAGAAGTTGAATTATTCTTATGAGTATACATTTATCTCAAAACTGAAGGTGTTAGAGACGTACAGGCATGAAAACTGGTATTTGGAATCTCCTTTAAAAATAATGAAACACGTATTTTTTTGTTTTTGGAAAATCCAGTTAAGGGCCTGGAAAGAATTGTAAAAGCGGGCGAATATTTAAAATAAGTATCGGTATATCTACATTATATGTCAAAAACTTGACATGTTAAAGACAAGAAACTTGGTATTTGGAAAGTCCTTTGAAAATACAGGAACCTGTACCTGTTTGTTTTCGGAGAAGGCACTTAACAGGGGGTGAAAAGGAGTGAAAAGAATTTGAATTATATTTTATGAGGATACTCATATCTTAAAAACTGAAGATGTTACAGACGTGAAAATTGGTATTTCGAATCTCCTTTAAAATAAAGAAACATGTATTTTTGTTTTCGGAAAATACACTAGATGGGGGTGAGAGTGAGCGAAGGTCTGATGAAAGGGTTGAATTCTTTTTATAGGGATACTTATGTATGTCTCAAAAACTGAAGATGTTACAAATGTGGGAATAGGTATTTGGAATCTCCTTTAAAAATAAAGAAACATGTGTGTAGTTTTTCAACTTGAGAGAAGACTGCTTCTCTCATGTACAGTTCTATGTCGCATGGATGTCTTAGCCCCAAAAGGTAATACCACAAACATGGTTTACAAATAATTCCTGGGGTAAATGAAACTCAGTTTCTGGGTGAGTTTTTATACTTTAGGTATTTTCAGATAATGTCATAGTACAATGCCGAGGAACGATTACTTTGATCAAATTACGAAATCCACGAGCGAAGCCGCGGGTAATTGCTAGTAATAAACTCTTTCGAGTTTTGTTTCGCCATTATGAGAATTTTCACGTCTATACTACACTATAGCCCTTCTTTCAAGTAGTCAAGAGAGAAAACTTTTCTCGACACTACTCTGAGAGCAGTAGATTATGATGTACTATGACTATTATCTATACCTACTTGTTGGTTGGCCATTCCCATATACTTTATCCTTAATAATGACAAGATGTTTCTATTCAGTGTAAATGTTATCTCAAATTTATACACTGACTGACAGAGCAAATGCAACACCAAGGAGGAGTGGTTCGAAAGGGATGAAAGTTGGGGAAAAAACAGAGACGGCACGGAAGAATAATTGATGTTTATTTCAAGCCGATATGCAGGTTACACAATGCGCACGGCATCGACTCAGTAGGATGTAGGACCACCGCGAGCGGCGATGCACGCAGAAACACGTCGAGGTACAGAGTCGATAAGAGTGCGGATGGTGTCCTGAGGGATGGTTCTCCATTCTCTGTCAACCATTTTCCACAGTTGGTCGTCCGTACGAGGCTGGGGCAGAGTTTGCAAACGGCGTCCAATGAGATCCCACACGTGTTCGATTGGTGAGAGATCCGGAGAGTACGCTGGCCACGGAAGCATCTGTACACCTCGTAGAGCCTGTTGGGAGATGCGAGCAGTGTGTGGGCGGGCATTATCCTGCTGAAACAGAGCATTGGGCAGCCCCTGAAGGTACGGGAGTGCCACCGGCCGCAGCACATGCTGCACGTAGCGGTGGGCATTTAACGTGCCTTGAATACGCACTAGAGGTGACGTGGAATCATACTCAATAGCGCCCCAAACCATGATGCCGCGTTGTCTAGCGGTAGGGCGCTCCACAGTTACTGCCGGATTTGACCTTTCTCCACGCCGACGCCACACTCGTCTGCGGTGACTATCACTGACAGAACATAAGCGTGACTCATCGGAGAACACGACGTTCCGCCATTCCCTCATCCAAGTCGCTCTAGCCCGGCACCATGCCAGGCGTGCACGCCTATGCTGTGGAGTCAATGGTAGTCTTCTGAGCGGACGCCGGGAGTGCAGGCCTCCTTCAACCAATCGACGGGAAATTGTTCTGGTCGATATTGGAACAGCCAGGGTGTCTTGGACATGCTGAAGAATGGCGGTTGACGTGGCGTGCGGGGCTGCCACCGCTTGGCGGCGGATGCGCCGATCCTCGCGTGCTGACGTCACTCGGGCTGCGCCTGGACCCCTCGCACGTGCCACATGTCCCTGCGCCAACCATCTTCGCCACAGGCGCTGCACCGTGGACACATCCCTATGGGTATCGGCTGCGATTTGACGAAGCGACCAACCTGCCCTTCTCAGCCCGATCACCATACCCCTCGTAAAGTCGTCTGTCTGCTGGAAATGCCTCCGTTGACGGCGGCCTGGCATTCTTAGCTATACACGTGTCCTGTGGCACACAACAACACGTTCTACAATGACTGTCGGCTGAGAAATCACGGTACGAAGTGGGCCATTCGCCAACGCCGTGTCCCATTTATCTTCGCTACGTGCGCAGCACAGCGGCGCATTTCACATCATGAGCATACCTCAGTGACGTCAGTCTACCCTGCAATTGGCATAAAGTTCTGACCACTCCTTCTTGGTGTTGCATTTGCTCTGTCAGTCAGTGTATGTGTTTGTTAAATAATAATCAAATACAGGTGTTAAAAAGCTATTAAATCATACCAAATCATAAGAATTATCAGATTATTGAGCTGGTTTTAAGATATACTAATCAAACTCAACTTATGTAAGATACAGTCTTAGAAAGGAACTCATATTATGGATTGTCAAATAGTGATCTTAAAGAAAAAACTGAAGTGTTCGTTGTGATGATTGAGTTTATTTTGAGGCGAAAATTTAAAATCAGACTGAAGTACTTTTGGCATGAATCTTCTCTTTACCATTATTCTAATGTACAGGAGCTATACCACAAGCTAGGTTGTTACCTAACGTACCTCGCAGTACATGATGGACTCTCCCCCATCCAGCATGGTGCGGATGCGTCGTGCTACAAAAAAAAAGAGCGGTGCCTGTGAGTTGACGGTCTAAATGTGAGGGCTACGATATTCTCAAAAGAGGAACAACACAACTGCATAACGAATGAATGTGCCGCTGACTGTTAAGAGCAGTAGTGTCATCGAGGTCTTCATGAGGCATGTAGGGAATTAATTGCTGTTGGCTTACACAAGAGTAGCATAGAGAGTAAAAGCTTTCAATGATCGATGCCTACATGTGGCCAATATGCTTCAGCTGCGCTGCCCTGATGTCTACGAAGGGAACGTACGGGATGTTGGTGCATTACAGGCAAAGGATAGCAACCAGACGATTCTTGAGTCTGCCAAAGAGACAGGAAGGAGCACCTGGACATGAGAAGAATTGAATGGAAATTGTTGTTTCGGCATAATTTGATGGAATTGCAGAAAAGGCAATGATACAACACAGCACAAACACATTTTAAACACTATGAGAGTGAAGGACAGGCTTTTCTTTGCCATATTGTTACGCTGGAAGGGCCATGAGCAATCTTTAACAGCCAAAAATGAAATGCCATTCGAATGAGTAGCGCCATTATGGGCTGTCACGAAAATCAGGAGTTTGCCAGAACCCCACCAGTGTGAAGGTGATCTTTGTTCTGTAATAGGACTGTGTTGGCTGTGACTGTGCTACTGTTCATTTCTGGAACATAACCTGCAACCAGTATTTTGAAAGAAGTGGCATCAATTGCTGCAAAATTTGCTTATCATTTTGCAGGACAATGGGCGCACATGGCACAACTGGTGGCTGAGTTATACACTCAATGGGGCTGGGAAGTTCTCTACCATTCCCCATACTCCCCAGACTTAAGCTCCTGTAACTTTGATTTAATTCCAAATGTGAAGGAATCACTTCATGGCATCTGCTAAATTGTTCCAGACATTCTTCAGGTGGTAGACCACTCCATTCACACTATCCAGAGAACAGGAGCTGTGACAGGTTCTACCGTTGTAACGAAAATTTGCAATAAGATACTTTTTTCTAAACTTGTTTTAAATGTTAGTTAACTTCCGTTTTCACGTAATCTCAGTCCAAAGTTCACACGCTAAATTAAAGCGCTCCTTCAGCGATGTGTGGAACCGTGATAAATTGACGTGGCCAATGGAAATCACTGTTAATGGCAAGCAGCCGTCACTATGATGCCAAATGTTGGTTACTTATGTCCACTGAACTGGAATGACGGCTGTATGGGAGCGAAGTGTGGTTTCCGGCGAGACTAGCTGTACGGCCTAGAGGCACGACTGACATATGCGTACATGCCGTGAGATACAACACGAAATATAAAGGTTTAGGCGGGATGTCTCTTGCAAATTTCACGTGATTTACAGTGAAAGATATATATTTCAGAAGATTAAAAGAAATCAGAAACTAAAAATGGCTATGGATATTGAACAAAATGCAAATGTATTCTAGAAAAATTACGGAATAAGTAGAAAGTCGTGCCTTCCATGGCTTACTCTGCCTGAACCATCATCGATAGACCCCAAGTGTAAGCGTACGAAATGTAGAGCCGTTCAAGTTCTACAAAAAAAAAAAAAAAAGTCCACCAGGGCACATACTTATCTCCAACCATTTGCCCTTTAGAGTGATTTTAGTTCATAGTTGGTGGTAAAAAATAACACTTTTAAAATAAATAAATAAATAAATAAATAAATAAATAAATAAATAAATAAATAAATAAATAAATAAATAAATAAATAAATAAATAAATAAATATTTCCCGCAAATTGTACATCCAAATAAAGTGTTTAACCTCCTCTGGGACTCATTAAGGATTAGCATAATATTTAAAGTACATAATTTGCATGAACGGTTCGGGAGTTAGGACCGTTTTAGTCAGGGTGGGTCGCTAGTTAACCTTAAAATATCCATAAAAGTGATTAATTTCATATCGTACATCAAGCCTGCGACATTTCTACCATCGTATTTTACGGTAATAATAATAATAATAATAATAATAATAATAATAATAATAATAATAATAATAATAATAATAATAATAATAAATTTTAAAATGTATAAATAATCCCATAATGAAATTAAATATTCTATGTCCAGTCATTATATGAAAAAGGAGAATCTTCACTAATGATAGTTCAATGGTTATGTCTTCAGTGAGGTCAGCTGCTTTAACCTATAGCCACAGCGCTGTTACACCGGCTAGGCATTTCCGTCTCACAGCACCAATTGCTGCTTAGGAATCATGCGGAGGGCGCAGACTGAAGAATATCTCCAGTTTCATTAACTGTTTTTTGTTCCTGTGTTGCTAGTTGTGCTACGAGTTACATTTGTGTCTGTGATAAGAGCTGTAGGGCCTACTGCGAGTTACGGCGGACTACGTTCATTATGGCTGCCAAACGTAAGAAGCTGACACTTCAACAAAAGATCGATATCATTAGTGATGTTGAAAGGGATAACCATGTACCTTTGTCACAGATGGCAAAAAAATATGACTTGGCACCCTCTATGCTGTTTGGCATCATGAAACAGAAGGAAGCTATTATGACTGTGGAGGTGGAGTGCAGTTCTGCGGCAAAAATATGGAAGAATATTCATTCTTTGCTGTACGAGGAACTCAAAAACATTTTAATGAAATGGTTCGAGGGAAAAAAGAGTGAGAACGCTCCAACTGATGGGAACATACTTAAACAAAAAGCTTGAGAAGTCACAATTAAACTGAGGTTGGCTGATTTCCATGCTTCCAACGGCTGGTTTGATCATTTAAAAAACGACACTATCTTTTGTTCCAAAACATGTGCGGCGAGAATGCGGAAGTTAATGACGATACAGTTGTCTACTAGAAAAATAATACATTACCTCGACTTCTTGAAAGATATAATGCTAAGGATATTTTTAATGCCGATGAAACGGGAGTGTTTTATAATTTGCTCCTGTCCAAGACATATGCTGTTTGTGCAGAAAATGCCACAGAGGCAAAAAAATTAAGGAGAGACTGATAGCATTGTTATTTGTTAACAGCGAAGGGAGTGAAAAATTAACCCCACTAATAATGGGAAAATTTAAGAATCCAAGATGGTTCAAGAACACCCGTACACTCCCGTGTAAATATGATTTTAACACAAATGCGTGGATGACATCGGAGATATTTCTAAAATTTTTACGAAGCTTGGATGCTGAGATGGGACTGGGATAGACTGCGGAATATCAAAGTGGTTTCCTTTCCTCCTAACTGCACCAATCGCGTGCAGCCTTTGGACTTTGGCATTATTCATTCTGTGGGAGTGAATAACAGGAAGGCCTCGGTTCAAAGAGCTATTTTTAAAGTTGCTTTATGTTGCACCGACACAGATAGGTCTTATGGCAACAATGGGACAGGAAAGCGCTAGGAGTGAGAAGGAAGTGGCGTGGCCTTAATTAAGGTGTGAAAATAGGAAACTACGGAAAACCACATTCAGGGCTGCCGACAGTGGGATTCGAAACCACTATCTCCCAAATAATGGTCGCACTTACGCGACTTCAGCTATCGAGCTCGGTGAGAGCTATTTCTTTCCTCGAAAGAAATGAGGAAATGAAACTGAATGTACTTGTTTTTTACAAGTTGCTTTATGTCACACTGACACAGATAGGTAAGAGGAAGCAAACTACTGTACCAGACTATTTCAGAAAGTGAAGGTTAATATGCTTATTCTCACGGTTCTCATGGTCTATTCTTCACAAATCTCTTTAAAATCATATTAGGAATCTGTTCCTTCAATTTAAAATTGTAAGTCAGTAACACCTATTTCTCTTTTCCTTGCTGCAGGTTGTACTACCAATGGTCCACTTAGGAATTTGTTACATCTGCTGTTTTGTAAATATTTTCTGTTATTGTTGTGTCAATTTGAGATTTTAATGTTTCTTAATATGTTCATTTATTATTTCTTGACATTACATTAGTTAAAGACATAAAGGCGTGTTGTTTTAAGGGGCCTAATATCGAAGGTCATCAGCCCAAAGACATAAATGTATTATTATTTATTGTGATGTATAGTCTATTTTCTTTGAACCCCCTTTTAAGGAAATCCCCTTTTTAAGGAAGAAATATCAAATCCCCTTGAGATTCTTTAAAAAGGGGTTTTACTGTAATACTGGCTACTGCAAGAGATGTCACAAGAAGCTCTTAGGACTGCATTGAAATGGTTTTCATCTAATAAACTACTCTGCAACGAGAATAAAACCCAACATATTCTGTTAGGATTGTCCAATAATTTAGAAATTCAGTCAGTCAAGCTACTGGGTATTCATATTGATACCAAATTAAGCTAAGAAGTACATGTCAATCATGTCTGTAAAAAGGTATCACGGATCTCATATTATGTGGAAATTGAGGGAATTAGTAACAGCAGACTATTTGAGAATGGCATATTTTGGACTTTTCCAGTCCCATATTTCATATGGGATGCTGTTGTGCGCACATTCATCTTATGTCCATAATGTATTGCTAATACAGAAGAAGCTTGTTCGTGTAATGTGTAAAGCTGGTTCTTCTGAGCACTGTCGTCTCCTTTTTATCAGGCTTGAAATATTAACAGTTATAAATCTATATATTTTTACCTCATTATTGTATGTTAAAAACCATCTGAATGAATTTGCCATCAGGGAAAACATCCATCAACACAATACTCATAATAAGGGTAATATTGATGTCCCAAGACATAGACTTGTGAAAACAGGTAACTCACATGAAGTAAATAGTATAATATTTTCTAATAAATTACCCTTCTCTGCACAGGATGTGTCCATCAATAATTTTAAAAGAAAACTGTATAACTGGATGTTGAAAAATCCATTTTATGACGTAAAGGAATTCTTAGAAATGAAAACTGTTAATGTTGACTTTTAATAACTGTATATAGACAATAGAAATAATACTGTAGTATTGGATGACAAAACCTATTTCATGTCCATAATGTATTGCTAATATAGAAGAAGCTTGTTCGTGTAATGTGTAAAGCTGGTTCTTCTGAGCACTGTCGTCCCCTTTTTATCAGGCTTAAAATATTAACAGTTATATATCTATATATTTTTACCTCATTATTGTATGTTAAAAACCATCTGAATGAATTTGTCATCAGGGAAAACATTCATCAACACAATACTCATAATATATAGATTCAGTCAGTCAAGCGACTGGGTATTCATATTGATACCAAAGATACCAGTGGTGAATAAATATTCTTACATTGAGGGAGTGTAAGGTTTCACAGTGATATCTCCATTGTGTTGGTTGTAGCAAGATAGTAGCCACTATTAAGGTATATTTTCTGAGTCATACTTCAGGTTGGGAAATATTATTCTATAAAATCATCATTTATAATCACTGTGATCACGTATCAGAGAATATCAAAGGATATTTATTCAAGGAGACTTACTTCTTCTCAGGCATATTGTAACAGTGGTCAGTGTGAGAACTAGAGCAAGGATGCTGAATGCAATAGGAAGGCTGACTCTCATGTCAGAGAAGATTGGTCGTTCTACAGGCCCAGGCTCAGAAGTAATGTCTATAGTTCCAATATTAACACCTGCAAACAGATAAGTTACAATGTGATATTGAAAATATCAGTGCACTTCATGGTATTTGACTCAAGAACAAAATTTACATAAAAGTTTTGTTAAGAATGAAGCCAAACATTCCAGTGTCAACTTAGTAAAATGTATCAAAAACTTTCCAGTCTGTCAAGCACACAACAATTTCAATATAAACGATAACTCTATAAACATACCCATAAAACAAACACGCTATTATACAAAGAATGACATGTTTCATTCTACAAGAACATCCTCAGATTCTATCAAATCACTTAAAACATGCACTCCTGTACATATCTAGACTGCCGATGCAAAGTCCATTGTCACCAAAAACTATTTCAGGATTATGATCATGGAGAGGCAAATGGAAAGTTTTGCGGAGAGGGGAGGGAAAGAAGTAGAGTGGCGAGTGAAATGTTGTGAATCTTTCCTATTGAATGTTATAATCTAGCATACTGTACTGTGGAGAGGGGAGGGGGAAATAGGGGCGGAGCGAGTGGAGCACTGTGGAATCTTCCTTATCACAATACTCTGGTGAATGCTAAATGGATTTCTCTATACACTAGAGTCCTGCTAATCCGAACCCCGTTAATCCGAAAGTCCGGTTAAACCGAACTGAAATATTCAATTTAAAAGAGTTCTCCTTATTGAAATGAAAGAACATATTATAGAATGAAGGTTTACTTGCATTTTATTAGTCACTTTTAATAAGAAAATTTATAAACCGAATGGCCTAGCGATGGGTGACCCAATATCGGGCATCCTAGCTGATATTTATATGGACAAGATTGAACACACAAAAGAAATAATATTAAAGGGATTTGTTTATGGTTGAGGTACGTGGATGACACATTTGTAATAATTGATAAGAATGTCACCAATAGCAGCGAAGTCTTAGAAAGCTTAAATAATATCAACCCCAATGTAAATTTCACTAAGGAAGATGAAGACAAAGGCTCCTTAAATTTCTTAGACATAAAGGTCACCCGAACCAATAACACTTTTGAGTTTCAGATTCATAGAAAGCCTACACATTCGTCCGTAACCATAAATAATTCCTCACTACACCCCGGTTCTCAGAAACAGGCATCTTTTTATAGCTTGAAACATAGAGCATTAAGAATCCCATTATTCCCTAATAGCCTAAAAACAGAATTAAATACATAAGGAACCTCGCCAAAATTAGTGGTTTTGTGGTCGTTATGGTAAAGCACTTAATTCACAAGATCAAAAACAAGTTATTCACAAATCTTATACCAGACAAACCTAAAAGAACTGAGTACGCCACTTTCACATATAGTAGCCTAGTTGTCCACCAAATTGCTAACACTTTCAACAAATATAATATGAACATAGCCTTTAGAACAACCAACACAACACAAAATATATTTTTCAATTATAATAAAATCAATAATAATAACAATAAATATTCAAGCTCAGGGGTCTACAGGTTAACATGTTCCCAGTGTGGAATTTCATATGTTAGACAGACTGCATGAAGCTTCTTTATAAGGTACATGGAACTCTTCAATGCAGAAGAACACAATAAATATTCGGCAATGAGCACGCACATGAAGGAAACTGGTCACCGTTTTACTTCAATAGAAAAGGATCTCACAATAATCAGGAATACAAACAAAGGTAAACTTTTAAATGAATTAGAGAATATATATATTTTTCTGGACAAAACATATAATAAAGATCGAAACCTTAACGATAATACGGAAGTCAAGAGTCCCTTATATACTTTAACGCCTAAGTTATTAAAAACAGTCAATCCAAATCAATCAGAACAGAGTCCCACAAATATTTAAATCCTTTAAATCAAAAACTCCACTTATCTCACCGAATACTAAGCCTGCACTTGCCCCTCCAAACAATCCCCCTCTCACATTAACACCGACATATAATGCTCTGCCTACTTCCACTTCCCCTCAGCATTCCCCTCCTCCTCTATCATAGCGATACAACACGAGGAGTAGGAACTCCAGACAGACCAACGCTGCTAATACACTGACTAACAGAGCAAATGCAACACCAAGGAGGAGTGGTTCGAAAGGGATGAAAGTTGGGGAAAAAACAGAGTCGGCACGGAAGAATAATTGATGTTTATTTCAAACCGATATGCAGGTTACACAATGCGCACGGCATCGACTCAATAGGATGTAGGACCACCGCGAGCGGCGATGCACGCAGAAACACGTCGAGGTACAGAGTCAATAAGAGTGCGGATGGTGTCCTGAGGGATGGTTCTCCATTCTCTGTCAACCATTTGCCACAGTTGGTCGTCCGTACGAGGCTGGGGCAGAGTTTGCAAACGGCGTCCAATGAGATCCCACACGTGTTCGATTGGTGAGAGATCCGGAGAGTACGCTGGCCACGGAAGCATCTGTACACCTCGTAGAGCCTGTTGGGAGATGCGAGCAGTGAGTGGGCGGGCATTATCCTGCTGAAACAGAGCATTGGGCAGCCCCTGAAGGTACGGGAGTGCCACCGGCCGCAGCACATGCTGCACGTAGCGGTGGGCATTTAACGTGCCTTGAATACGCACTAGAGGTGACGTGGTATCATACGCAATAGCGCCCCAAACCATGATGCCGCGTTGTCTAGCGGTAGGGCGCTCCACAGTTACTGCCGGATTTGACCTTTCGACCTTTATCCACGCCGACGCCACACTCGTCTGCGGTGACTATCACTGACAGAACAGAAGCGTGACTCATCGGAGAACACGACGTTCCGCCATTCCCTCATCCAAGTCGCTCTAGCCCGGCACCATGCCAGGCGTGCACGTCTATGCTGTGGAGTCAATGGTAGTCTTCTGAGCGGGCGACGGGAGTGCAGGCCTCCTTCAACCAATCGACGGGAAATTGTTCTGGTCGATATTGGAACAGCCAGGGTGTCTTGCACATGCTGAAGAATGGCGGTTGACGTGGCGTGCGGGGCTGCCACCGCTTGGCGGCGGATGCGCCGATCCTCGCGTGCTGACGTCACTCGGGCTGCGCCTGGACCCCTCGCACGTGCCACATGTCCCTGCGCCAACCATCTTCGCCACAGGTACTGCACCGTGGACACATCCCTATGGGTATCGGCTGCGATTTGACGAAGCGACCAACCTGCCCTTCTCAGCCCGATCACCATACCCCTCGTAAAGTCGTCTGTCTGCTGGAAATGCCTCCGTTGACGGCGGCCTGGCATTCTTAGCTATACACGTGTCCTGTGGCACACGACAACACGTTCTACAATGACTGTCGGCTGAGAAATCACGGTACGAAGTGGGCCATTCGCCAACGCCGTGTCCCATTTATCGTTGGCTACGTGCGCAGCACAGCGGCGCATTTCACATCATGAGCATACCTCAGTGACGTCAGTCTACCCTGCAATTGGCATAAAGTTCTGACCACTCCTTCTTGGTGTTGCATTTGCTCTGTCAGTCAGTGTACATTAAGGTAGAGATAGTTACGGCGAATGAGTACGTACCCATTTTACATAATACATAATTCTTGGACATTAACATACGATTTAAACACACACGCCAAACATGTTTTTTTGTTTCTTTACAGTATAACCAAATTCTTTTCCTTGATGTTCTACATCTTCTAGAGGGACTTCACTTTCACGAGACAGTCAAACATACCTGTCAAATACTCTGATATACTTGTCTCAAAAGCAGCTTCAACCAACACACCAACGTCTTTTTGCATTGGTTATATTACGATAATTTTTTGATCAATCAACTTAAAAAGATAATTTAAAACATTCGCCTTTTCTCCTGGCCAATATTATTTAGCACTAGTTTGCAAGAAATAAACAAAATTCAACCTCAATGTTTCAACCATTCTAGTCTATTGAAGACTTGTATTGACAACAGCCCCAAGCAAGTATATGCTCGAATTTTCTTACGAAGAGGATCCACTTCAGTATCAGACATTGCTGTTTTTAGTATTTTATATGGTACTAATTTTCTTTTGGACAAAGATTTTAAATTTGTTAAAATGATTTTAACATGTGTTGTATAGGTTACGTCTCAACATCATATTTTGAAACTACTATTCCTTAGTGTTATTACCTTAAGAAATCACAGTTCAATTTTTATAAATTATAAATGTCAACGTCCTCTAAACAATGCTTGTTTTAAGATTAAATAAGGCCGATGATGCTTAATAAAATAAGGGCGAAACATGTCCCCTTAAAATTTAGAATTTCTATGTTTATTTAACCACATAACGTGGTATTAATTGTATTGAATAGGTGGGGTAATAAATATACTCCATTTGTAAACTAAGTGAGATCGCTGTTTTCAATTCGGAACGAAAATGAGAGTGATGGTTTGTAATAAGTGGTATGTTCCGAGATGTCAGTGGAGAGATGGTGTGGAATGACATCATTAGACAAATAAGTTTCAGTGGTGTCTTTAAAAGTAGGAAAGATCACAAAACGAAGATAAAGCTGGAATTTAAGAGTAAAATTGGGGCAAATATTCGTTTATAGGAAGGAGAGTTAGGGATTGGAATAACTTACCAAGGGAGATGTTCAATAAATTTCCATTTCCTTTGAAATCATTTAAGAAAAGGCAAGGAAAACAACAGTTAGGGAGTCTGCCACCTGGGCGAGTGCCCTAAATGCAGATCAGTAGTGATTGATTGATTGATTGATTGATTGATTGATTGTATTGTTTTGCATGGAAATGACTGAGACCACTATTATTGTGACGAATGATCTATATTCTAAGAATGTTTTTGTGTGGTTCAGAGCATATGAGATCAAGGGTGTCCTTTGTGAGCATACAAAAGGGAGTCTATCGTGAAAACTGTTGGTTGAAGAGGATTTTAATTTTTTTTAAACTTTAGTGTCCATATAATCTGGAAGGCACTTCATCTCCCAGATATACACTGACTTAGCAAATGTCATGGGATAGTCACCTATAGCGTGTGGAGCCTCCTCTGGCCCTGCAAACTGCAGTGATATGCCGTGGAAGTGAGTCGACAAGTCCCTGGTAGTCCTCTGGACGCAGCTGACACCAAATCGTTTGCAGAGCGGCCGTCAATGCTGGTCTGTTCGTGGGTGCAGGATCCATGGCACGGAGCCTGCATACCAGGACATCCCAGATATGCTCGATAGGGTTCATATCGGGGCACCTGGGTGGCCACGGCAGTCGTTGGACCTCCGCTGCATGTTCCTGGAACCATTCCCGGGCGACCTGGCAGCGATGTGGCTGCGTGTTATCATCTTGAAAAACCGCAGAACTGTCTGGGTGCTGGAAGGCCAAAAATGGATGGAGATGGTCTCCGAGCAGCTCAACATACCACGTACCATTCAAAGTCTCTTCCAGTACAATTAGGAGGCCCATTCCATACCAGGAAAATGCATCCCCGACCATAACAGAGACACCAGCGCCCTGGACCACACCTTCGAGGCAGGCGGGATCTATCGCTTCATGTGGTCTGCGCCATACATGGTGCCTCCCATTGGCATGGTGCAGTTGAAATCGTGATTCGTCCGACTATATCACGTTATGCCATTGTTCCAGTGTCCATCCCTGGTGACTGGCGACAAATGCGCGTCGTTGTGCCCGATGACGTTGGGTTAACAGGGGCACCCGTGTGTAGCGCCGGCTCCCATACCCCATAGAACCCATGTTCCTATGGTTTGTCCACTGGGAGACGTGTCTAGTGTGGCCTGTGCTGAATTGAGCCGTGATTTGTTGCACGGTTGCCCGTCTGTCACTATTGACTATCCGTCTCAGATGTCGCCGGTCACGGAAATCGAGGGTGGCTGGACGGCCGGTCATTCGTCTGTTGTGGACGGTGAAACCCGCATTCAACCATTCATGATACACACTGGACACAGTTCATTGTGTGAAGCTGAATTCCCGCACCACTTCCGAAATCGCACTTCCCATCCGTCGGGCACCGACCACCATACCCCGTTCGAACGGTGTCAGCTCACGACGACGTTCCATGTTACACCTGTCACATGCACAGATACTGCTCACAGGGTCTCCTATACAACTGCCGCTGGCACAGGGGGCGTGTGGTGCGCAGACAACACACCTGCGCATCAGTGCTCCGCTATCCCATGACATTTGCTCAGTCAGTGTAGTTACTTACCTTCCTCTTTTGGAATTGATAACTTCCCTGATGATGGCATTGGACACATAAATGGAGCATGTACATACTCAGTCTGCAGACAGATTTATTCAGAGTATCAGTAGTGTTATAATGATATATGTCCACTGTAGCTAACTTAAATTACCTTTGTAAACTGAACGAATGGTTAGAGAATTTCATTTTAGTTCTTAAATGCTTTGTGGTTTCCAGAGCCAGACTACATGAATACCAACTTCGACCAAGTATTGTTGCACAATGTGCACAACTTGTGATCAAGCATTGTTATGCATTAGCATGAAACCATCACCGATGAATGGAGCAAAATGCACAACATGCTCCTCAAGAATTTCATCCACATGTCAACTTGCTGTAAGGTTTCCATGCTCCATGAAGAACAGATCCATCTTTACTGTCAAAGTTATTCTCATCCACACCATCACAGAACCTCCTTGAATTGGGCAAGTTGGCCGTGCGGTTAGGGCCGCGCAGCTGTGAGCTTGCATCCGGGAGATAGTGTGTTCGAACCCCACTGTCGGCAACCCTGGAGATGGTTTTCCGTGGTTTCCGATTTTCACACTGGGCAAATGCTGGGTCTGTACCTTAATTACGGCCACGGCCACTTCCTTCCCACTCCCAGTCCCTTACTGTCCCACCGTCGCCCTAAAACCTATCTGTATCGGAGCGACATGAAGCAACTTGTAAAACAAAAAGAACTTCCCTGAAATGTTGTCCTGTGTGAAAATATGCAGGGGAATGTATTTCCCCACTCCTCCTTCACACTCTCTCTCTGACATTTGGTGTTTGGGGACAAAATGGAGACCCAGTTGTGAACACCACTGGCTCGCACTGCTGTATCATGCAGTCACACTGTTCCATCGCGTAACTCAATCGGGCAATGCATTGTTTTTGTTCGAGTCTGAAGTCTGCAGCACATCTTCTGGAATAGAAAGTGGCTTCTTCTAACCATCTTTGGAGAGTTCTCTCAGCAATGTTCACCTCTCAAACTTGCTGGAGTATGTTTTGTATTTCAACAGCAGTGTTACAACAGTCACAGAGAACCTGAAGCTGCAGGAGCTGATGTGGCTCTTCTCAGGCCTGATCTTGGCCTCCTAGAATAACGTCCATGTTCCCTGTACCTTTGTACTGTTCTGGGAATTGTTTAAGTTATAGTCATAGTTCTTAAAACTCATGCAACAAAGCGCATATTAAGACCACCTTCCGCAAAGAAGACAGCTCATGCAACATTTCAGGACTTAACGGTATATTTTCTCGTAAGAGCTGAAACACGGTTCATTGAAAGAAAGAAGTGTATAATAAACTTAATTGTACAATATCACGCTATAAGAGAGATAAGATTGTGTAGGTCACAGTGTCAGAGTAATAATCGACCTTTAATACATTATTCTCTCACAAAACAAAACAGACAACTTTCTGCATCAAGAAAATAAGGCAAAGTGAGTGCTGATGTTGCGTTAAATGGACAAATACATACGATTTTTTCAACTACAATGTATTGCGTTTTTTGTGGTATTCAGTGTAGTTTACATAACAGTGTACTGGTAGTCAACACTGAACACTGAAGAATTCCATTTTTTTTCCTATAGAAAGGTGTTGGATCTGAACCCACAAATTCACAAGAGTTTAAATAACATTTCTTGCTTGTGCTGACTTCATGCTTGACGCTAAGGAAAGAGACACCAAAATGAAACACTGGTTTAAGAAAAAAAAATTAGGTTCTGATGACAAATAGAAGGTCTCATAAACTACATGTATATAAAATAGCTTGTCCTGACTGACTGACTGACTGACTGATTCATCATTGCCGACCGGCTCCATGGCTAAATGGTTAGCATGCTGGTCTTTGGACCAGGGGGTCCCGTGTTTGATTCCCGGCAGGGTCCGGCATTTTAAAATTAATTAGTTAATTCCGATGGATCAGAGGCTGAGTGTATGTATTGTCTTAAGCATTAAAGATCATCCTATTTAGGGTCCAATCCTGACAGATGAGCAGGTCATCTATACAGTGTCAACACGAAAGACCTGCACCAGGCTTCTCTGGAGGCTACACGCCATCATCACCGAGCCAAAACTACTGGACATAAAGAACTGAAATTTTGGTGATACATTAATATCAATGTAGGTGCTCATTAAGGGAGGATTTTTGGATATTCCGTCACAAAGCGGGTGAAAAGGGGTGTGAAATTTTAAAATGAGTGTATTTATATCTTGAAAACTGAACAGTTTAAAGACGTGAAAATTGGAATTTGGAATCTCCTTTAAAAATAAAGAAACACGTATATTTTTGTTTTTGGAAAATCCTATTAAGGGGATGAAAAAAGTAAAAACGGGATTGAATACCTTTTACGTGGATACTTATACTGTATCACAAAAACTGATGATGTTACAGTCATGAAATTTGGCATTTGGAATCTCCTTTAAAAATAAAGAAACACATATTTTTTGTTTTTCGAAAAATTTCTTAAGGGGTGGTGAACAGGAGTGCCAAAAGGGGTGAATTTTTAAAATTAGAATATCTACAGTATATCTCAAAACCGAAACATGTTACAGACATGTAAATGGTTATTTAGAATCTCCTGTAAAAGTAAAGGAACACGCATAATATTTTTTCTGAAAATCCACATAAGGGGAAGTGTTAAAGGCGGTAGATTTTTAAAATGGACACATATATAGTACTAGCAATTACCTGCGGCTTTGCTTGCATTGATTACGTCATTTGATGTAAGTAATCGTTCCTCGGCATTGTACTAAGATATTATCTGAATATTCCTAACGTATTAAAAACTCGCCCAAAAATTGAGTTTTATTTACCCCAGAAATTCTTTGTAAAACATGTTCGTGGTATTACCTTTTGGGACTAAGACGACCATGCGACATACAAGTGTATATGTGAGAAACGGCCTTCTCTAAAGTCGAAAAAATAAATTCATGTTTCTTTAAAGGAGATTCCAAATACCTATTCCCACATCTGTAAAATCGTCAGTTTTTGAGATACACATAAGTATCCAAATAAAAAGAATTCAACCCCTTGATCAGTCCTTCCCCAACGCTCATTTATGTGTATTTTTCGAAAACAAAAATACATGTTCCTTTATTTTTAAAGGTGATTCCAAATACCAATTTTCACGTCTGTAACATCTTCAGTTTTTAAGATATAAGTATCCTCATAAAAATAATTTAACTATTCTTTACTTCTTTTCACCCCCGCCCCCTCCCACTATTAAGTGCCAACACTGAAAAGAAAGGTACATGTTCCTGTATTTTTAAAGGACATTCCAAATACCAAGTTTCCTTTCTCTAACATGTTAAGTTTTTGACATATAATGTAGATATATCGGTACTCATTTTAAAAACTCACCCGCTTTTAAAATTCTTTTCAGCCGCTTAACTGGATTTTCCGAAAACAAAAATTTCGTGTTTCATTATTTTTAAAGGATATTCGAAATACCAGTTTTCATGTCTGTACGTCTGTAACACCTTCAGTTTTTTAGATAAAAGTATAGTCATAAGAATAATTCAACTTCAACTTCTTGACTTCTTTCCACCCCTCTACCGCCTTAAGTGGACTTTCCGAAAACAAAAAAATATGTGTTTCTTTATTTTGAAAGGATATTCAAAATACCAACTTTAACGTTTGTAACAGCTTCAGTTTTTAAGATAAAGTATCCTCATAAACATATTTCAACTCCCTATTTACTTATTTTTATCCCCACACCCCTTACATTGATTTTCCGAAAAAACAAATGCGTGTTTCTTTATTTTTAAAGGAGATTCCAAACACTAATTTTCACATCTGTGACATCTTCAGTTTTTGAGATAAAAGTATCCTCATAAAATTATTCAACTACTTTTTCACCCTCCCCTCCCCCCTTTCCTAACCCGTTAAGTTGATTTCCCCCTTCCACAAAAGTGTGTGTTTAGTTGTTTTTAAAGGAGATTCCAAATACCAAATTTTCACGTCTTTAACATCTTTAGCTTTTGAGATATAAGTATCCTCATACAAAGAATTCAACTAATTTTTCAATTCATTCACCCCTTAAGTGGAATTTCCGAAGACAAAAGAACATGTGTTTCTTTACTTTGAAAGAAGATTCCAAATACAAATGTTCATGACTCTAACATCTTAGGTTTATGAGATATAAGAATCCTCATAAAAAAGAATTCAACTCCTTTTTCACCACCCCTGCTCCCAAGTTGATTTTCCCCCCAAAATGAGTGTTTATTTTTAAAGGAGATTCCAAATACTAATTTTCACGTCTGTAACATCTTTAGTTTTTGAGATATATGTATCCACATACAATGAATTCAAGTAATTTTTCAATTAATTCACCCCCATAAGTGGATTTTCCAAACACAAAAGATTACGTGATTCTTTACCTTGAAGGAAAATTCCAAATACGAATTTTCATGTCTGCAACATCTTCAGTTTTTGAGATATAAGTATCCGTATGAAAATAATTCAACACTTTTTTTCACTCCACATCCGCCATTTAAGTTGGTTTCCCACCACCCAAACAATGCATTTTAATATATCTTTCAAGGAGATTCCAAATACCAATTTCCACGTGTGTAACCTTCAGTTTTGAGATATAAGTTTCTTCAGAAAAAGAATTCTATTTTTTTACTTCTTTTTACACTATCCACTCAAGTGAATTTACTAAAAACAAACAGTACCAGTTTCTTTAAAAGAGCTTCCAAATACCAATTATCATGACAGTTACATCTTCAGCTTTTGAGATATATGTATCATCGTAAAAGTAATACATCTCCGCTTTCACCTCCCCCTACCCCCCGACAAGTTGATTCCCCCCAAATGCGTGTTTCTTTATTTTTAAAGGAGATTCCAAATAAAAGCTTTCACGTTTGTAACACCTACAGATTTTTCGGTGTATAATATTCATACAAATAATTCAAGTAATTTTTCAATTCTTTCAGCCAACCCCGCCCTCCTTTAAAGATTTTTTCAAAAACAAAAGAATACGTGTTTCCTTATTTTTAAAGGAGATAACAAATACCAATGTTCACGTCTGCAAAATGTTAAGTTTTTGAAATAAACTGTAGATATGCTAATTTTAAAAAATCTCTCCCATTTTCATTTCCCTTAAGTGGATTTTTCGAAAAATCTAGTTTTGTTTCTTTACTTTTAGAGGTTTAGTAAATTCACAGAGGCTTGCAGACTGAACGCTGAAAGGCATAACAGTCTATAATGATGATGTATGTATGATGTACTTTTAGAGGATATTCCAAATACCAGTTTTCAAATCTGTAATGTGTTACGTGTCTGAGATAATTTGCAGATAGAGCCTTTTCTAAAATTCACCCCTTTTGTCAGTCGTGTTCACCCCTTATTCATCAGATTATCCAAAACACAAAAATACGTGTTTTTTATTTTCAAACGAGATCGCAAATACCAATTTTCATGTCTGTAACATCTTCAGGTTTTGAGATATAAGTCTCCTCATAAAAGGTGTTCAACCCGTTTTCCGCCTTTTTCCAGCCACCGTTAATGGGATTTTCCGAAAACAAAAAATACGTGTTTCTTTACTTTTAAAGGAGATTCCAAATACCAATTTTTACTTCTTTAAATTTTTAAGGTTTTGAGATATAGATACCCGCATTTTAAATATTCACCCCCTTTTCAGCCCCTTAGCGACGGAATATCCAAAAATTCTCCCTTAGCGAGCACCTACCTGTTAATATGAATGTGTTCCCAAAATTTCATTCCTTTATGCCCAGTAGTTTTGGCTCGGCGATGATAAATCAGTCAGACAGTCAGAACAAGTTATTTTATATACGTACTAGCAAGATACCCGTGCTTCGCTACGGTATTATAATGAAATTTATAATTGAATGCTTAACGTTTTATATATAATCCGCCGAAATTCGCGATCTAACTTGTTTTCTGAGAGAATCCGCTAAAATTCGTGATCTGACTCGTTTTCTGAGAGATTACGGCATAGTTCTTCCCATTTTTCAATCTTTCTTTCCAGGAATCGATTTTGTACTTCCCGGGTTAGGTCCAGGTATTCCACCCGGCCAGTTGGGTCTCGAAATCTTTGCAATATTTTCCTATAAGCATTTTAATATGGATCAAATCCTTGAGGAGATCCAGCGTGGTGTCGTCTTGGGTGCCTTGGCGGTACTAAACCCGCGGCCGGACTGCAATCGTAGTCATTACCAGGCCAGGACCCGTTTCCGCACATTTTGATGACGGTCCAGAAGATTCTTCCTCTTCTCCTTCTTCTCCTTCTTCTCCTTCTTCTTCTTATTATTAATGATGGTCTGGAACCCACAGCAAAATGCAATACCGCTACTTGGAGGTAAATTACATCTGCAGCCATTGTCAATGCTGGCAATGTGACCAGCACCATTGTCGCGCGTAGGCAATTGCACGAGATTTCTGGTGACACGAATGATATACTTCCGTGCATTATTGATCTTATTATAGAGGTGAACAATTGCACGGTCAATTTCATTCCTATCGTTTATTTCAAAGCTGTTTAAATTTTTATTTTTATGCCAGGAGAACCTACTGTAATGTAACTTTATGTTCTCCAAAGGAAAAGATGGTTCTTGAAAACGAACCCAGGAAAGATTAAAAATGATAAGTTTATGATCAGAATAAGTACATTATGGACAGTAAAATCAATTGGTCTAAACTCCTTTTACACCCCACCGCCTTTAAAGTTGATTTACACACCCCTTCCCCCCCAAAAGAAGGCCTGTTTACTTATGTTTAAAGGAGATTCCAAATACCAATGTTCACGTCTGTTACCTTCAGTTCTGAGGTGTAAATATCCCCATAAAAAGAATTCACTTTTTTCACTTCCTTTCATACTCACTCCTAGGCGAATTTCCCGTTAAAAATTGTTTCTTTAATAGCAAGGATCTTCTATATACCAATTATCACTACTTTAACATCTTCAATTTTTGAGATATGTGTCCTCATAAAAAGAATTCAACTCCTTTTCAGCCCCGCTCCCATCAGATGATTTCTCACCAAAACGCTTTTTTCTTTGTTTTTAAAGGAGGTCCAAGTACCAATTTACACGTCTGTAACATCTTTAGTTTTTATTAGATGCAAGTACGGTATCCTCATAAAATTAATTCAATTATTTTTTCAATTCCTTCACCTACCCCCGTTTATTGGATTTTCCGAGAATACGTGTTCCTTTAATATTAAACCAGATTCCAAATACCAAAATTAACGTCTGCAAAATCTTTCATTTATGAGATAATAGTATCCTCATACAAATAATTCAACAAATTTTTCAATTTACCCCCTCCTTTTAGGTGGATTTCCGAAAACAAAGAAATACGTATTCCTTTATTTTTAAAGGGGATTCCAAATACCAAATTTGACGTCTGTAACATCTTCAGCTGTTGAGTTATCAGTATCCTAATTAAAAGAATTTAACCCCATTATCAGTCACTTTTACTTCTCCAACCAAGTGACAAAAAGTACATCTTACTTTATTTTCAACAGAGATAAAAAAAATACTATTTATCGCTTCGGTAACGTGTTAAATTCTCGAGATATACTGTGGAAATGCTCATTTTAACATTTCAGCCCCTTTTTAGTTCCCCTTAAGGGGAGTTTCCAAAAACAAAGCACTTATGTTTCTTTACCTTTACAGGAGATTCCAAATACCAATTTTTACGTCTGTAACATTTTACGTTTCTGAGATATACTGTAGATATAGTCTTTCTAAAAATTCACCCCAATTTGTCACTCCTGTTTAACTCCCATTAATTGGATTTTCCAAAAACCAAAAAATATGTGTTTCATTATTTCTAAAGGAGATCCAAATACCAATTTTCAGGTCTGTAATATCTTCTGTTTCTGAGATATAAGTATCCCCATTTAAGGCATTCAACCCCCTTTTCACCCTTTTCAGCCCTCCTATTTTGATTTTCCAAAAACAAAATGTATGTGTTTCTTTATTTGTAAAGGGGATTCTAAATACCAATTTTTACATCTGTACACTTTAAACATTTTGATATATATATATATATACTTATATATATATATATATATACTCATTTTAAAAATTCCCCCTATTTGTCACCCCCAATTAATTGGGTTTTCCAAAAACAAAAATTATTTTTCTTAATTTTTAAAGGAGATCCCAAATACCAATTTTCAGGTCTGTAATGTCTTCTGTTTCTGAGATATAAGTGTCCTCATTAGAGGCATTCAACTCCTTTTCCACCTCTTTTCACCCCTCCTATTGGGATTTTCCGAAAACAAAATAATATGTGTTTCCTTACTTTTAAAGAAGATTCTAAATACCAATTTTGAAATCTCAAAACTTCTAAAGTTTTGTAATATAGATACACTCATTTTAAAATTTAACTCCCCTTTTCACCCACCCATTATTTGGATTTTCCAAAACAAAAAATACATGTTTCTTTATATTTAAAGGAGATCCCAAATACCAATTTTCAGGTCTGTAATATCTTCAGCTTCTGAGATATAAGTAACTTCATTAAGGGCATTCAACGCCTTTTCACCCTTTTTCACCCTTCCTAATGGGATTTTCTCAAAACAAAAGATACGCGTGTCTTTATTTTTAAATTAGATTCCAAATACCAATTTTTAAATCTATAAACTTTAAAAGTTTTGAGATACAGATCACTCATATTAAAAATACACCCCATTTTCAACCCCCTATTAATTGGATTTTCCAAAAACAAAAAATACTTGTTTCTCCATTTTTAAAGGAGGTCCCAAATACCAACTTTCAGGTCTGTAATATCTTTAGTTTCTGAGATATAAGTATCCTCATTAAAGGCATTCAACAATTTTCACCCCTTTTCACCCCTACTGTTGGGATTTTCCGAAAACAAAATAATATGTGTTTCTTTATTTTAAAGAATATTCTAAATACCAATCTTTACATCTGTAAACTTTCAAAGTTTTGAGATATAGATACACTCATTTAAAAAATTCACCCAAATTTTCACCCTCCCATTAATTAGATTTTCCAAAAACAAAAATACGTGTTTCTTCATTTTTAAAGGAGATCCCAAATACCAATTTTCAGCTATGTAATGTCTTCCATTTCTGAGATATAAGCATCCTCATTAAAGGCATTCAAATCCTTTTTCACCCTTTTTCACACTTCCTATTGGGGTTTACGAAAACAAAGTAATATGTGTTTCCTTATTTTTAAAGAAGATTCTAAATACCAATTTTTAAATCTGAAATCTTCTAAAGTTTTGCGATATAGATTCACTCATTAATATTGCACCCCCCTTTTCACCCTCCCATTATTTGGATTTTTCAAAAACAAAAATTATGTGTTTTCTTTATTTTTAAAGCAGATCCCAAATACCAATTTTCAGGTCTGTAATGTCTTCAGTTTCTGAGATATAAGTATCCTCATTAAAGGCATTCAAACCCTCTTTTCACCCTTTTTACCCCTATTTGGATTTTCCGAAAACAAAAATATATGTTTCCTTATTTTTAAAGAAAATTCTAAGTACCAATTTTTAAATCTGTAAACATTAAGATTTGACATATAGATACACTCATTTTAAAATTCCACTCCCCTTTTCACACCCTTAGCGAATGAATATCCAAAAATCCTCTCTTAGCGAGCACCTACATATTAATATGAAATTTCATTTCTTTATGTCCAGTCGTTTTGGATCGGCGATGATAAATCTGTCAGTCAGTCAGTCAGGACAAGTTATTTTATATATAGAGAGTAGCAAGATACCCATGCTTCCCTACGGTATTATACTGACATTCTAATGAAATGCTTAACGTTTTATATAATCCGCCGAAATTCGCGATCTGACTCGTTTTCTGAGAGATTAGGGCAATGTTCCTGCCATTTTTCAATCTTTCTTTCCAGCAATCGATTTCGTACTTCCCGGGCTAGTCCAGGTATTCCACCCGCTAAGTTGGGTCCCTAAATCTTTGCCATCTTTCCCTGTAAGTGTTTTTAATATGGATCAAATCCTTGAGGAGATCCGGAGTGGTGCCGTCTTGGTTGCCTTGGCGGTACTGAACCAGCGACCGGACTGCATTCGTAGTCATTACCCAGCCAGGACCCGTTTCCAGCGCGGTCCGCACATTTTGACAACGGTCCAGAACATTATTATTATTATTATTATTATTATTATTATTATTATTATTATTATTATTATTATTATTATTATTATTATTATTATTATTATTATTATTATTCTGGACCCCACAGCAAGATGCAAGACCGCTACTTGGCGGTAGATTACATCTGCTTCCATTGTCATTACTCACAATGTGACCAGCACCATTGTCGCGCGTAGGCAAGTGCGCGGGATTTCTGGCGATACGAATGATATACGTCCGTGCATTATTGACTTTATTATAGATGTGAACAATTGCACGGTCAATATCATTCCTATCGTTTATTTCAAATGTGTTTAAATTTTTATTTATATGCTAGGAGAATCTACTGTAATCTAACTTTAAGTTCTCCAAAGGAAAAAACTGCTCTTGAAAACTAACCCAGGAAAGATTAAAAATGATTGGTTTATGATCAAAACAAGTACATTATGAATAGTAAAATCAATTGGTCACAACTATTTTTTCACCCCCACCTACACAGACCTTAAGTTGATTTACCCCCTCCCCCCAAGAATAAAGAAGGCGTGTTTCCATATGCTTAAAGGAGATTCCAAATACCAATCTTCACGCCTGTTACCTTCAGTTTTGAGATATGAGTATCCCCACAAAATGAATTCACTTTCTTCACTTTCTTTCACACTCTCCCCCCCCCCCCCGAAGTGAATTTTCTGGCAAAAAATACTTGTTTCTTTAATAGTAAAGGATCATCTAAATACCAATTATCGCGACTCTAACATCTTCAGATTTGAGATATGTGTCCTCATAAAAGCATTCAACTCCTTTTCACTCCCACCTCCCAAGATGATTTCCCCCCAAAACGCGTTTTCCTTTGTTTTTAAAGGAGATATAAATACCAATTTTCACGTCTATAACAACTTTAGTTTTTGTTAGATGTACAATTAATTCACTTGATTGTCAATTCTTCCATCTTCAACCCCCTTCATTGGATTTTCCGAAAATACGCGTTTCTTTACTTTTAGAGGAGATTTGAAATACCATATTTCACGTCTGTAATATCTTCAGTTTTTGAGATATCAGTATCCTAAATAGAAGAATTCAACCGCTTTTTTATTTACTTTTTTGCCAGTTGTTTTACGTCGCAAGGTCTTACGGCGACGATGGGACAGGAAAGGGCTAGGAGTGGGAAGGAAGCGGCCGTGGCCTTAATTAAGGTACAGCCCCAGCATTTGCCTGGTGTGAAAATGGGAAACCACGGAAAACCATTTTCAGGGCTGCCGACAGTGGGGTTCGAACCTACTATCTCCCAAATACTGGATACTGGCCGCACTTAAGCGACTGCAGCTATCGAGCTCGGTTTTTTTATTTACTCTTACCCCGCCAACCCCAGTGTTTCTTCCGAAAACAAATAATACATGTCCTTTACTTTTAGTAGAGATAAAAAATACTATTTCGGTAACATGTTAAGTTTTTGAGATATACTGTAGAAATGCTCATTTTAAAACTTCACCCCCTTTTTATTTCCCCTTAAGTGAAGTTTCAAGAAACAAATCACCTATGTTTCTTTATTTTTACGTCTGTAACATTTTAAATTTCTGAGATACACTGAGTTATAATCTTTTAAAGAATTCACCCTAATTTGTCACTCCCGTTTAACCTTCATTAATTGGATTTTCCAGAACAAAAAATACGTGTTTCTTTGTTTTTAAATGAGATCCCAAATACCAATTGTCAGGTGTGTAATAACTTCAGTTTCTGAAATATAAGTATCCTCATTAAAGGCATTCAACGCGCTTCTTCACCCTTTTTCACCCCTCCTATTGTGATTTTCCGAAAACAAATAATAGTTGTTTCCTTATTTTTAAAGGAGATTCTAAATACTAATTTTTACATCTGTAAACTTTTAGAGTTTTGAGATATAAATATACTCATTTTAAAAACTCACCCCCCCTTTCACCCCCATTATTTGGATTTTCAAAAAGCAGAAAATACGCGTTTCACTATTTTTATAGGAGATCCTAAATACAAATTTTCAGGTCTGTAATATCTTCAGTTTCTGAGATATAAGTATCCTGATTAAAGGCATTCAACCCCTTTTTCACCCTCTCCACCCCTCTTATTGGTTTTCTGAGAACAAAAAAATACGTGTTTCTTTATTTTTAAAGGAGATTCTAAATACCAATTTTTACATGTGTAAACATTTAATGTTTTGAGATGTAGATATACTCATTTTAAAAATTCACTCCCCTTTTCACCCCCCATTAATTGGATTTTCCAAAAACAAAGAAATACGTTTTCCTTTGTTTTTATAGCATATCCCAAATACAAACTTTCAGATCTATAATGTCTTGAGTTTCTGAGATATAAATATCCTCATTAAAGGCATTCAACCTGTTTTTCACCCTTTTCACCCCTCCTATTTGGATTTTCCGTAAACAAAGAATACGTGTTTGTTTTTAGAAGAGATTCTAAATACCAATTTTTAGATCTGTAAATTTTTAAAATTTTGAGATATAGATACACTCATTTCAAAAATTTACCCCCTTTTGACCCCCTTGGCGATGGAATATCCAAAAATCCTCCCTTAGCGAGCACCTACATTGTAGTATAAATGCATCCTCAAAATTTCATTTCTTTATGTCCAGTAGTTTTGGCTCGGCGATGATGAGTCAGTCAGTCAGTCAGTCAGTCAGTCAGGACAAGTTACTGTATATATATAGATATCAAACTTAAGATGTTACGGACGTGAACATTGGTATTTTTATCTTAAAAAATGAAAGTAACACGTGTTTGTTTTCGAAAAAAACACTCAGTGGGGGTGGGAATGGTTTAAAGGGGACTAAAAGAGGGTTTCAATTCTTTTAACGTGGATGCTTATATCTCAAACTGAAGAAGTTACAGATATTAAAATTTGTATTTGGAATCTTCTTTAAAAAAAGAAACATGTAATTTTTGTTTTCGAAAAATCCACTTAAGGGGTGGGGTGGGTGAAGAGAATGAATAACGAGTTGAATTCTTTTTATGGAGATACGTATAGATCAAATACTGAAGATGTTACAGATTTGAAAATTGGTATTTGGAGTCTCCTTTAAAAATAAGGAAACATGTATTTTTTGTTTTGGAAAAATTCTCTTAAAGAAAGGTGAAAAATTGGCGAATACTTTTTTGATGATACTTAAACCTCAAAATCTGAAGATATTACAGACGTGAAAATTGGCATAAGGAATCTCCTTCAAAAATAAAGAAACACGTATTGTTTTGTTTTCGTAAAATCCACTTAAAGACTGAAAAGGCGTTAAAATATTTTTTTGAGAATACTTATATCTCAAAAACTGAAGATGTTACAGGCATGAAAATTTGTATTTGGAATATTCTTTAAAAATAAGGAAACATGTATTCTTTTGTTTTGAAAAATCTAATTAAAGTGGATAAATGAAATGGAAAATTAGTTGAATTCTTTGTATCAGGATACTTATTTCTCAAAAACGAAGGGTGTTATGAACGTGAAAAATTGGTATTAGGAATCTCGTTTAAAAATAAAGAAATGCACATTTTTTTGTTGCTGGGGAGGGAATAAACTTAAATAGGTGTAAAGGAACTGAATTTTTTTAAATGAAGATACAAATAAGAAGTGGACTTAAAACAATACACCCCTAAGGAGTTTTGACTGGGGAATGATGAAAGAAATATATGTTTATATGAAACCGTTTGAATTACGAAGTTAAAATGTCAAATGATATCCTAGGTGTTAAATAACAGAAGGTCTGAAACAAACTTAACCCCTCAGAGAGTTAAATGCGGGTCAAGATCTGAAAACAAATATATTCATTCCTTCCTTCAAAACGCGTTAACGTACGAAACAAAATATCAAATAGTTGCATATATTTTAAATCCTAGGTGTGAAGAAGGAAGTATTTGTAAACGTCCCACCGCTAAATTGTTAAATGTGGTTAGCTCCGTAAACGAAATATTCATCCTTCCAAAACTGTTTGACGTACAAAGTTGTAATTTGTAGTATTTTATTTTCCTGGGTGTAAAATACTGTATACTTAAAAATATTTCTCCCCTAAGGGGTTTAGATGGTAGTTGACTCTCAAAGATACAATATCCATTCTTCCAAAATAGCTTCAGGCACGAATATAACGTATTTTTAAGAAGAGTGGTCTTTTACATCGTAGATGTAAATAAATATTTCAAAACATTCACCCCTTAGAAAAGTATTCATTCCTCCATTACTGTTCGACATGCAAAATCAAAGTTTCACAGGTTGGTCGCTGTTACTTCCTATATGTTAAATAAGATATCGTTTAAAACATTTAAATTCTTCCTTATGGCGTTCAAGTGAGTGGTAGATTATTAAATAAATAATCATTCCCCCAATACCTATTGACGTACGAACTGAGGACATATTTTACAGGATCATCTGACATTGGGCTCTCCAAATTGTAAAACTTTGAATAATAACTTTCATTTTAAAGCCGTAGCGAAGCACGGGTATCTTGCTAGTCTACATATATAAAATAACTATCCTGACTGACTGACTGATTCATCATCGCTGAGCCAAAACTACTGGAGATACGGAAATGAAATTTTGGAGATACATTAATAATACAATGTAGGTGGTCATTAAGGGAGGATTTTTGGATATTCCATCGCTAAGAGAGTGAAATGGGGTGAATTTTTAAAATGAGTGTATCTACATCTCGAAAACTGGCAGTTTAAAGACATGAAAATTGGTATTTGGAATCTCCTTTAACAATAAAGAAACACGTACTTTTTGTTTTCAGGAAATCCCGTTATCGGGGGTGAAAAAGGGGCTGAACACCTTACGTGGATACTTATATCTCAAAAAATGAAGATGTTACAGTCATGAAAACTGGTATTCGGACTCCCCTTTAAAAGTAAAGAAACGCATTTTTTTTGTTTTTGGAAAACCTACTTGAGGTGGGGTGTGATGAACAAGAAAGAGGTGAATTTTTAAAATGAGTATATCTCAAAAACGGAACACGTTTTAGATGAAAACAATTGGTATTTTTATCTCTTTTAAAAGTAAAGTAACACATTCTTTTTTGTTTTCAGAAAAATCACTTGGGTGGGGGGATCAAAAGGACTGAAAGAGGGGTTGAATTATTTTTATTAGGTTACCGGTATCTCAAAATCTGAAGATATTACAGATGTGAAAACGAGTATTTGGAATCTCCTTTAAAAATAAAGAAACACGAGTTTTTTTCCATAAAATCCACTTAAAGGGGATGTAAAAAGGACTGAAAAGGGGCTGAATACTTTTTATGAGGATACTTATATCTCAAGAAATGAAGATGTTACAGACATGAAAATTTGTATTTGGAATCTTCTTTTAAAATAAAGGAACACGCATTCTTTTGATTTTGGAAAATCCAATTAAGGGTGGGTAAACGAATTGAAGAATGAGTTTAATTATTTGTATGAGGATATTTATATCACAAAAATGAAGGATGTTACAGACGTGAAAATTGGTATTTGGAATCTCCTTTAAAAATTAAAGAATGCATTTTTTCTCTGAGGGGAGGGGAATCAACTTAAGGGGGTGTAAAAGGAGTCTTTTTATGAGGATACAAATAAAAAGTGGACTTAATACACCGCTAAGGGGTTTTGACTGGTGGATGAGGAATGACGACAAAAATATAGGTTTATATGAAACCATTTGAATTACGAAGTTGAAATGTCAAAAGATATCCTAGGTGTTAAACAACAGAAGGTTCGAAACAAATTTAGCCCCTCAGAGAGTAAAGTGGGGGTTAAGATCCGAAAACAAATATATTAATTCCTTCCTCCAAAACGATTTAATAATAATAATGTTATTTGTTTTACGTCCCACTAACTACTTTTTGGTCTTCGGAGACGCCGAGGTGCCGGGATTTAGTCCCGCGGGAGTTCTTTTACGTGCTAGTAAATCTACCGACACGAGGCTGACGCATTTGAGCACCTTCAAATACCACCGGACTGAGCCAGGATCGAACCTGCCATGTTGGGGTCAGATGGCCAGCGCCTTAACCGTCTGAGCCACTCAGCCCGGCCCAAAACGATTTAAGGGGCGATGACCTCGATGTTAGGCCCCTTTAAACAACAAGCATCATCATCAAAACGGTTTAACTTTCGAGGACATAATTCCAAATAGCGGTATATATTTTAAATCCTAGCTATGAAATAGGAAATATTTTAAATGTTCCACCGCTAAAGTGTCAAATGAGGATAGCTCCGTAAACTAAATTATTTATCCCTCCAAAACCGTTTGGCGTACAATGTTGTACTTTTATGAGAAGGGTCTTCTTTTATGTCCTAGGTGTAAAATACCGTATACTTCAAAACATTTCTCCCCTAAGAGGTTTAGGTGGTAGTTGACTCTCAAAAACACAATATCCAGTCTTCCGAAACCGTTTCAGGCGCGAGCATAACTTTTTTATGAACGGTGGTCTTCTATATCCTAGATGTTAATAAATATTTAAAGACATTCACCCCTTAAAAAGAAAAGGGATTCATTCCTCCATTACTATTTGACGTACAAAATAAAAATTTTACAGGTTTGTCGCTTTTACGCCCTAGATGTTAAATCAGATATTGTTTAAAACATTCAAATTATTCCGTACAAGGTTCGATTGAGTGGTAGATTATAAAATAAACCTTTTGACGTACGATATGAGGACATACTTTACAGGCTCAGCTGACAGTGGACTTTCCAAAATGTAAAACTTTGAGTAATAACTTTCATTTTACAGACGTAGCGAAGCATGGATATCTTGCTAGTTCAACAATAATTTAAAAGTTGTCTATTTTCTGAATCTCACACTAAGACAGTTCATTATCTTTCCTTTATCTTCTCTGGCCTGACCCTGGTCTCCTAGAATAACATCCAGGTTCCCTATACCTCTGTACTGTTCAGGAAATTGTTTGCTCGTGCAACATTATGCATGCTACGACTATCTTCCACACAGATGACAGCTCATGCAGCACCTCAGGACTTAATGGTATATCTTTTCTTGTCTTTTCCTATCTTGCTTCTAGGCTGAATGGTTGGTGTTGTGGCCTTTGGTTCAGAGAGTGCTTGGTTCAATTCCTGGCTGGGTTGGAGATTTTAATCTTTTGGTTTGGGGACTAGGTTTTTTCTTGCTATTTGTTTTACGTCGCACCGACACGATGGGATAGGAAAGGCCCAGGAATGGGAAGGAAGCGGCCGTGGCCTCAATTAAGGTACAGCCCCCGCATTTGCCTGGTGTGAAAATGAGAAACCACGGAAAACCATCTTCAGGGCTGCTGACAGTGGGCTTCGAATCCACTATCTCCCGGATGCAAGCTCACAGCTGTGCGCCCCTAACCGCATGGCCAACTTGCCCGGTGGGACTGGATATTTGTACTGTCCCCAACATTCCTGCAACTCATACACCTCACACAACACCATACTTCAGTACAATTACATACTGTTTCCCTTCATTTGTTTCAATTGTTAGTGATATGAATCACAGCATACAGCTATTAAAGTGAAAATGGTTTTGACCAGTACTTACCTCCCTTGCTTGTGAGCGTTGATACTCTAAACTCGGTTATGGTGAAGCCACGCTTGTTATATGCTGTGATGCGAAGCTGGTAATAAGTAGCTGGATCTAAACCTGAGATGGTGTAGCTAGCTCCTGGTGGAGCATGATCTGTGACTGCAAACATGAGAGTGGGATTCATTGTCTAGATTATGGGGAATGTAAATGTATTACACTAATCAAGCAGTCATTTGAGGTATAATGCATAGACAAAATAATGAGGAAACATTTCTATCACATTAATTAGATATATTTACTGTTCAACGAGCCCACGAGTAACTTTTCATTAAGACAGCTTTCGTCTGAATGTAAGTTGATGAGTGTGAGATCATCAAAACAGAAAGTTATTTTGTTTATTCAAAATGTTAGAGACACCTACCTATATTGCCCCTTAAAATAATAATCACCACCATTAAAAGACATCCTCTTAGTATCTTAGAAATTTAAAATTGCCAGAAATTGTTATGGTAATTATTCCACAAGTCCTTGAAGGATTCTATGAAACGCTGATAGGATAGCACTTTGCAAAGCTCAGTGAGATTAACATTGCGGGGGGGGGGGGGGGGATGTGGGGACCAGTGAAGCAAAGTTGACTCGTTATCATGTTCTTGAAACAACTGTAGGATGATATCATCTTGGAGGTAGGGCATGTTATCTTGTTGGTAACATACTGAAAATGCCAGTTGCAGGAACAGATAAATGTGGTCTTTGATGAGTTGCCATTATCTACTGGCATTCAGGTGTCTTTCATCAGGTACTAGTGGACTTATTCTTGCCAGTATAACAAACTCCATAGCATTGCACTGCCTGCTATCTACGCTGTTGACATATCTATTGACTCATGTTATTTTTGACCCCCTTTGAGCTTCCCATGATCAGATTACAATGTAAAGTTGAATTATTGGGCCATATGTCCGACTCGTTGGCTGAATGGTCAGCGTACTGACCTTAGGTTCAGAGGTTCCCGGGTTCGACTCCCGGCTGGATTAGGGATTTTAACTTTGATTGGTAAATTCCAATGGCTCGGGGGCTGGGTGTGTGTGGCGTATTCAACATTAGAAATCATCTTAGGTAGGGCCCTCATCTTCACAGACATGCAGGTCGCCTAATAGGCCGTCTACAAAAAAAGACCAACACCAGGCCTCTCCGGAGGCCATACGCCATTATTATTGGACCATATAAGCTCCTTTGATTGTTGTTCTTTGACAAATTGCCAGCAAAATTTCTTGTTAATAGCTTATAACGGTGAACTACTGTAGAATGTATGCTGGCATAGTTAATTCATTCTAATGTTCAATGAATGGTGTGTTCTGACATGTGGTTTGAGTTGTCAACTGTTTAATTCATTGTCGTTTGTTTATCTGCACAATCCTAATGACTCAACTCTGCCCACTTTGATCTACCTTCACTCTGTGACTGGAGAGCCCTTTGCTGCTGGATGTTTTATGCTGATTCATCCATTTACAGCAAAACTTGTAGCACCACTGATCTTCAGAGTCCAATTAATGTTGCAGTACGTTAAACACCTGCAGTTGCTATTTGCACAATTCCCCCTGGCTACCCATGGCACTCTTACATCATAGCGTACAGACTGGGAAATATCAATGCCCCCATCAAGTATCTACTTCCATTAAACATCTGTTTCTGTGAAGTGTATGTGTCATGCAGCAAGTGCCTCTGATGTTAAATAAATAAATGAATGAATGAATGAATAAATAAATAAATAAACAAACAAACAAACAAATAAATAAATAAATCACCAGTAATCTGCATTTAGGGCATTTGCATATATGGCAGATTCTCTATCTGTTGTTTACCTAGGCTTTTCTTAAATAATTTCAAAGAATCTGGAAATTTATTGTAGAACTCCCTTGGTAAATTATTCCAATTCCTAACTTCTCTTCCTATAAATGAATATTTACCCCAATTTGTCCTCTTGAAATCCAACTTTATCTTCATACTGTGATCTTTCATACTTTTAAAATCACCACAAAAACTTATTTGTCTACAAATGTCATTCCATGCCATCTTTCCAGTGGCTTGGAACATACTACTTAGTCAAGCAGCTCGTCCCATTTCTCCCAAGTTTTCCCAGCCCAAATTTGGAACATTTTTGTAATGCTACTCTATTGTTGGAAATCACCCAGAAAAATCGAGCTGCTTTTCTTTGGATTTTTCCAGTTCTCAAATCAAGTAATCCAGGTGAGGGTCCCATATAGTGGAACAATACTGTAGTTCGGCTCTTACCAGAGACTTATATGCTCCCTCACATCCTTTCTACAACCCCTAAATACCCTCATAACCACATGCAAAAATCTGTTGGTACCCTTTATTTACAATCCCATTTATGTGATTACCCCAATGAAGACCTTCCCTTGTATTAACACCTAGGCACTTATAGTGATCCCCATAAGGAACTCTCAACCTATCAATGTAGTAATTAAAACTGAGAGGACTTTTCCTATTAGTGAAACTCACAACCTGATTTTTAACCCTGTTTATCACCATACCATTGTCTGCTGTCCCCCTCACAACATTGTCAAGGGTCATTTACAGTTGCTCACAATCTTGTAACTTACTGTATTCATTAATCTATACAGTATAACATTATTTGCAAAATGCCTCATCTCTGATTCCAGTTCTTTACTCATATCTTTTATACAGGGTGTCTGCACGCGCAAGAAATACATATAGAAAGATGTACGCGACGCTACACCCTCTGAAACAACTTAAGGACATTTTGCCACAAGACGTAAAGATAAAACTCCTCCAAACTTTGATACTACCAATACTTGACTACTGCGACATTGTCTTCATTGATGCAACCCGTGAACAAACTATGAAACTTCAACGAGCATTGAACTCTGGTCTTCGATTTGTTTTTAACTTGAGTTACGATGCTCACATAACCCCTAGCTACACATTTCTTTCCTGGCTGAAACCCGAGAGGCGACGGAAATTCCACGTACTTACGTTGATATATCAAACTCAGAAGGAAAATCTACCCAAATTCATCTCTTCAAAATTCAATTTATTATCCTCATTCCATAATTGTAATACTAGATCTGGCACTTCCCTCGCTATTCCCGTCAATCATTCTTCAATATATAACAGATCCTGTGTTGTGGCTGGGTCACGACTTTGTAATTCACTCCCAGCTGCTGTCAGGAACTCAAACTCTCTACGCCTCACCAGCGATGACGGACGATAGATGGACTAGAGAGTGCAACACACAGCGCCACGTGATAACACGACTCTCCATACGTGGGTTTCACCACAAGATATGCGTAAACCAGAAGTTCCATGAGCCAGACGAAGATTGTAAGTGCACTTTGTGTGGACAGAAGTGTAGTAGATATCACATCATAACATGCACGAAAAGAACCGGGACAATTACAGACTATAGCAAAGACTGAAATGTGAAATTTATTTAATGCTCAAATTTGAGTGTACATTTCTCTATTAATATCGAAATTTAAGACTGCATGTAGAGATTACCTGTTGAATACCGCTGACTGTTTCGTGTGATTGTTTCGTGTGTATGATGACGTATGTTAGGTTATTATTATTATTATTATTATTATTATTATTATTATTATTATTATTATTATTATTATTATTATAGTGTTATGTACATAATATTTAGCTTCTTACTCATGTACATAGATCACTTTTATGGCCATACTTATATTTCCATTTACTTTATTACTTATTGTGTTCTTTTATGCAGTGTTAATGTTTTCAGTTTGTATCTTACCTTTTCATTATGACTTTGACTCTTTCTCATTATCTTTACGCTCCAAATTTTATTCTATTTTATTTGTTGAGCTCTGCTTTCTTTCTTCATTATATGTTTCCAAATCTGTCATTTTTAGCTTATCTTTGATTTTATGATAGAACTAGCTGATGTACCCGTGCTTCGCTACAGGATTCTCATAAAGACAGACTTTGTGGTTTTCCTAACGTAAGTCAACAAAGGTCATTACAGAAATGTCAGTAGGAATGTAGTGACTGAAAGCAATGTTATTACATAAAACACTGGATCAAATGAAAAACTGCACATTTTCTCACTTTCAACGAAAAGTACTACGGTGCCGATCTAACAGTCCAAAGTTCCAGAGCTGGAAGGACCAGGCCGCAGAGAGCCGTGAACACTCCTCTGCCATTATTCCATTCTCTGTGCACTGCTCATTCCAATCAGTGCCTCAGAGTAGGAATTGAATAGCACGAACGCTATGATGAACCAGTGTGTTATGTACCAGTACTGGTAGTATCAGGAAATTTATGAACCAGAGAAATGGCTTGCAAAAGAACAAAGTTATCTAACTCCCCAGCTACTTCTCGCCAATATTCAGGCAGGCTGTTACACTCTGTACGACCGGAAAAGTTGGCCGTGTGGTTAGGGGCGCGCAGGTGTGAGCTTGAATCCGGGAGATAGTGGATTCGAACCCCACTGTTGGTAGCCCTGAAGATGGTATTCCGTGTTTTCCCATTTTCACACCAGGCAAATGATGGGACTGTACCTTAATTAAGGCCAAAGCCGCTTACTTCATACTCCTAGCCCTTTCCTATCCCATCGTCACCATCGTTCGGTGCAACGTAAAGGAAATTTTAAAAATATTCGGTACGCAGCAGTAATCCTATCTATCGGAGATGAGTGGCAACAGAAGACACAAAACACATCACAACAAACAATGGTCAATGTAATGCTTTTGTTGATCAATTTTATAAGCTTTCTATATTGTAGGCCTTCACATTTAGTTTTCTTTCGACTCTGTGATATTAGGGCATCTTATAAAATTATTTATAGTGTGGACTGTAGTTCCTTATTCTTCGACTTTACATACCGATTGTCGTTAAATTCTGTTTACCAACTTTCTCATGACTCGGCGCTGATATGGACTCAGTAACAAAAATTGAAACTCATGAATATCTCTGTGATAGGGCCCGGTACTGTAACAAAGTATAAGACATAGATGATCGGAAAATTAATACTATATAACTTTAGTGATGTAGTATTTATCGATACGACCACTAATAACATAAATATTTGAGGATTAATTTTTTTTTGCTAGGGGCTTTACGTCGCGCCGACAAAGATAGGTCTTATGGCGACGATGGGATAGGAAAGGCCTAGGAGTTGGAAGGAAGCGGCCGTGGCCTTAATTAAGGTACAGCCCCAGCATTTGCCTGGTGTGAAAATGGGAAACCACGGAAAACCATTTTCAGGGCTGCCGATAGTGGGATTCGAACCTACTATCTCCCGGATGCAAGCTCACAGCCACGCGCCTCTACGCGCACGGCCAACTCGCCCGGTGGGATTAAATTTTAGGCCTTCCCCTAAACTACAATTCTTCTCAGCGTGAATACAATTATTTATAGCCTATGTTATAGCGACTTATTCTCCGATTTTGCCTACCGATTTTCATTAAGATAAGACAACTAATAACATAAATATCTGAGAATTAAAATTAGGCCTGCCCCTAAACTACCGTTTCAATCAGCGTGAATAATATTATTTACGGGCTAGATTATATAAACTTATTCCCTGAGTTTGTATACCAATTTTTATTAAGATACGACCACTAATAACATAAATATTTGAGAATTAAATTTTAGTCCCTCCCCTAAACTACCATATAATTCAGCATGAATAAAATTATTTATGGCCTAGATTGTAGCAAATTATTCCCCGACTTTTAATTAAGATACGACCACAAATAACATACATTTTTGAGAAGGAAAATTTAGGCCTTCCCCTAAACTACTATTTCAATCAGTGTGAATACAATTATTTATATCCTAGATTGTAGCGACTTATTCCCCGACTTTGCATACCAATTTTCATTAAATTCTCTTCAACCGTTTTCTCGTGATGCGTGTACAGACAGACAGACAGACAGACAGACAGACAGACAGACAGACAGACAGACAGACAGACAGACAGACAGACAGACAGACAGACAGACAGACAGAAATTACAGAAAATTAAAAAGTGCATTTCCTTGTTGCTGTGGACACGACTGATACAGAAATACCATCCTTTTTAAATTCTGAGCAATGTACAGACAAAATTCTTATTTTATATACACTGACAGACAGAGCAAATGCAACACCAAGAAGGAGTGGTCAGAACTTTATGCCAATTGCAGGGTAGACTGACGTCACTGAGGTATGCTCATGATGTGAAATGCGCCGCTGTGCTGCGCACGTAGCGAACGATAAATGGGACACGGCGTTGGCGAATGGCCCACTTCGTACCGTGATTTCCCAGCCGACAGTCATTGTAGAACGTGTTGTCGTGTGCCACAGGACACGTGTATAGCTAAGAATGCCAGGCCGCCGTCAACGGAGGCATTTCCAGCAGACAGACGACTTTACGAGGGGTATGGTGATCGGGCTGAGAAGGGCAGGTTGGTCGCTTCGTCAAATCGCAGCCGATACCCATAGGGATGTGTCCACGGTGCAGCGCCTGTGGCGAAGATGGTTGGCGCAGGGACATGTGGCACGTGCGAGGGGTCCAGGCGCAGCCCGAGTGACGTCAGCACGCGAGGATCGGCGCATCCGCCGCCAAGCGGTGGCAGCCCCGCACGCCACGTCAACCGCCATTCTTCAGCATGTGCAAGACACCCTGGCTGTTCCAATATCGACCAGAACAATTTCCCGTCGATTGGTTGAAGGAGGCCTGCACTCCCGGCGTCCGCTCAGAAGACTACCATTGACTCCACAGCATAGACGTGCACGCCTGGCATGGTGCCGGGCTAGAGCGACTTGGATGAGGGAATGGCGGAACGTCGTGTTCTCCGATGAGTCACGCTTCTGTTCTGTCAGTGATAGTCACCGCAGACGAGTGTGGCGTCGGCGTGGAGAAAGGTCAAATCCGGCAGTAACTGTGGAGCGCCCTACCGCTAGACAACGCGGCATCATGGTTTGGGGCGCTATTGCGTATGATTCCACGTCACCTCTAGTGCGTATTCAAGGCACGTTAAATGCCCACCGCTACGTGCAGCACGTGCTGCGGCCGGTGGCACTCCCGTACCTTCAGGGGCTGCCCAATGCTCTGTTTCAGCAGGATAATGCCCGCCCACACACTGCTCGCATCTCCCAACAGGCTCTACGAGGTGTACAGATGCTTCCGTGGCCAGCGTACTCTCCGGATCTCTCACCAATCGAACACGTGTGGGATCTCATTGGACGCCGTTTGCAAACTCTGCCCCAGCCTCGTACGGACGACCAACTGTGGCAAATGGTTGACAGAGAATGGAGAACCATCCCTCAGGACACCATCCGCACTCATATTGACTCTGTACCTCGACGTGTTTCTGCGTGCATCGCCGCTCGCGGTGGTCCTACATCCTACTGAGTCGATGCCGTGCGCATTGTGTAACCTGCATATCGGTTTGAAATAAACATCAATTATTCGTCCGTTCCGTCTCTGTTTTTTCCCCAACTTTCATCCCTTTCGAACCACTCCTTCTTGGTGTTGCATTTGCTCTGTCAGTCAGTGTATATAGATAGTACATTTCTTTTATATATGTATTATCTGTAAATTAATCATGTGGTTAGGTGTAAGAGAGGGCCATGAGCCCTAACTTCGCCACTGCTAAAGTCAATAAATAAATAAATAAATAAATAAATAAATAAATAAATAAATAAATAAATAAATAAATAAATAAATAAATAAATAAATAAATAAATAAATAAATAAATAAATAAATAAATATACCAACAAAAAGTCGGGGATGCTCTTCGTGTTATGTTAAGAACAGTGGTGTAATCAGATAGCAGAGAAAAGTTTTCTTTTTCTAGAAAATGAGGTTACTTTTTTACTTCTGGGCACGTGATTCAAATTGACAAACTTGAAGTATTTGCTATGCCAGAGAGCCAGCCGCTGCCTGTTGCTGTGTGTGAGAGGAGGGAAGGGAAGGCATAGGAAATTAGAAGTGGGAGACAGAGGTAATGTGCAACACACCACACATCCTGAATAGGGACTGTGATGAATCGTCCACTAGGGGCAGCACCGTTACTATCTGAGGATTGATATCTGTTATTGTAATATGGTTATGTTCGGTCTTGTTGTTCCGTGAAGGCAAAAACTTAAGAGTCGTGCATTATTGTTGAGTGAAAGTGAAGAGCATGTGATTTGGTGATTGTATTCATTTATTTAGTGTAAATATAGAGCTGAGTTTATAAAACTTACAAAAATACCGAGGAGGAAAAAATGCCTACTTGCTTTGTTCCAGAATGTAAGTCTGGCTACAAAACTACGAAAGGTAAACACTTCTTCAAACCACCTAAAAATGAAGCAGAATTTTCAAAATGGGAAGAGGCAATTCCCAGAAAAGACAAAAAGCTTTCTGATAAGTGTCATGTGTGTGATTCACATTTTTCTGATGAATTTATTTTTAAATGAAATTCATTTGTAATACAAGGCGAACAGGTAAAAATTCCTAGAGATAAATGGAAACTGAAAACTGCCACTGTCCCTCATATATTCAACAATATGCCACAATATCTCATGAAACAATTAAACAAAATGAAAATCATCCCATAAAAGACAGCCTCCGATGACGGAGGAGGGTTCAAGAAACAAATCACACAGGCCTCACCGCGAATTAAATTTCGATTCTTTTTCTGAGATTGCTAAAAAAATTAAATATACTCAGTCACCGTCAAAAAGACAATGAGCTCACTTAGAAACAAACTGAAGAGACAGAGACATAGTATAATGACTATCCATAATAAACTGAAAATAGCTAATGCTAAGATTTTGTTGCTAGAAAAATGACAATGAGATTCCAAATTACAGTCAAATTATTCAAGTGAGCCAACATTAAGCAAAAAGCAAAAGGTGATTATTGACACCATACTAAAAAAATGTCAGCTAAGAAATAAGAAAGGGATGAGATATGATAATGAATTTCTTTTAGATAGTCTCTTATTTAAAATTAAATCACCTAAGGGCTATAGACACTGTTTAAGGCATGACACGTTTCCCCTTCCTTCAGAAGCTCACCTGCAAAAATTAGTTAAAGATCTAAAGTGTCCTTACGGGGTATTAGTGCTATTGAGAACTATTTCTACGATGAGAAGAGTGAAAACATTCGGATGGGAATTCTCATATTTGACAAAGTAAAACTAAGAGAAGAGTTTCAGTTCAATGCCAACTCATTAAAAGTTGATGGATTCGTAAATTTAGGAGAACACACCCAAGAACATGGGGAAAAACTCTCAAATCATGTGTTAGTGTTCATGTTTGTGCCCCTATTACATAACTGGGTTAAACCGTTTGCTGTGTATGCAAGCCGAAATTCCACACCTGGTGATATTTTGTCACAAATTTTTAATCCAGGTGGTCTTACAGCTGTAGCAAATAGGCACCAGAATTATTGGTTTCACCTCAGATGGAAGTCAGTCTAATAAAAAGGTGTGGAAATGCTTAGGAATAAATGGAAAAGAAGGTCAGTTCGTGTGCTCTATTTGTAATCCTTTTGATTCTAGTAGGAGACTTTGGGCCTATTCAGATGCTGTATATATAATTAAGTGCATCAGAAATAATTTTCATGACAAAGGGCAGTCTAAAACAATAATGAAGTTGTGGACTTTAAATTCTATCGACAGGTTTTTGAAATGGATAACTGCCATAAATTTGCAGGTTTGAAAGTTTGCCACAAGCTAACGTCAGCACATATACACCCCACTTCATTTCAGCGCATGAACGTGAGACTTGCTATTCAGTTATTTAGTAATTCTCTTGCAAATGGCATAAAGTTTTTAAGACAGATAAACTCAGAGGGATTTGAAGACAGCGAACCGACAGAAATGGTCACTAGGAAATTAAACATTCTAATAGGTGTATTAAATACGTCTACACCAGCAGGAATTCTTTATAAAGATTCAATAGGGCATCAAACCTTAATAATATGGAGAGATAATCTCAGTGGGAAGAATCATACTTTTGCTTCAGAAAGAACTCTTGAATCCCTAGGAGTAACAATTGAGAGCACCATACAGGTGTCCAAGTATTTATGGAATAATGGATTACGATGTGTGCACACAGCCAAATTTAATCAAGATCCACTAGAAAGGCACTTTGGTATAGTATGCTCATTAAGTTGTGATGATCACCCGTCAACAGTAGATTTTCTGTATTTACACATGTTGCAGTCTATGGTATTTTTATCCCAACCAAACTTGCCCTGTCATCAGGTAGTAATTGTGAGCCCAAATTTGAACTGACATTGACATCATTCGTCAATCAAATGAGAACAGTGGCTAAGAAGACAGAAGAGACAAATAAGGATGTAGTAGAAAATGCACAGAATAAAATAAGACAAGCACTAGACTTCACTGAGAACATGGATGACCTCTTAACAGACTGGGAGAACAATTTAGGTCTAATTAACAATTATAGCCGCAGTCTTGCAATGGAGTGTTTGATTTATTATCAAGGAGGATATATAGTACACAACATATCCAAGGTCACAAAATGTCATAAATGCTTCATGGAAAGCCTACAAAGGAAATACTTGCCGCAGCTCTCACATTTATTAGGGACTATAGCAATAAATACAGCACTAACAGCACATTCCTCACCCATCCTTCAAGAGCAGTTTATATTATGTTCATGCAAGTTGAAAGTGTAGTGAAACAAAAACTCTCCTATGAACATAGTCTATGGGGCGATATATTTTATGAGTGTTTGGACAGTTTGTACAGCATCATTATTAATTTGAAAGAATTAGGATGCTGCGATGACCATGTTGCGGCATTATCCCTAAACTTGTGTTACATTATATGAAGTGTCAATTTTATCTTTAAGAAGACAGATGAGAAAGGAACTGAAATCTTCTAAGACCACAAAGTCTACCCGGAAGCTATCTAAACTATCTGACAACTGACTTCTGGAATGGTAAGCAAAAGCATAATATTTTGCATGCAATAATTGTCTTTTATTTGTATGCTGACTTGTAAGCTCAAGCTCACTTACTGCTGGAAGAGCGGCCTAGTGGAGGAACCGATGAACTAGGGGAGAGATCACACTTCTACCTTCTACTCGCTATGTCACTACGGCACCATTGTGAACTGTGCATCAAAGTAGCAGGGGGACATATTGAACATCAACTGTAATCAAATAAGTGGGCATATAGTTTCCTTTGTTCAGTTTTTCATTCCATTTACAATGCTGTGAGTGAAGGAATACACAACCACGGGGAGGCAACATTGCATCTTCGAGCATAAGTAATAAAGAACATAGCTGTGACCAAAAGGTGAGAGGAGAAACAACCTAGTGCATTCCTTGACTGACAAATGTATCTTAATTACAGTGTGTGCAGTTATGGCTGTTTAGTAAACAAACTCTGTAATTGCCTGTAGGAGACAAGGACAATCCTGCACGGGTCGAACGATGTAACTTGTGCATACACGCGGAACATTATCTCTGTCTCCATGTACGACTCAATTCCCTTCCCACTTCTTCTCTTCCCCGAAGCACGGTAGCACCTTGTGCTCTGGCATAGCAAATATGGCAAGTTTGTCAATTTGAATCGCTTGCCCCGAAGTAAGAAAGTAACCTCATTTTCTCGAAAATATTTTTTCCCGCCACTCCGATTGAACCATCACTGTTAACATAACATGAAGAGCATCCCTGATTTTTTGTCGGTATAGTTATGATACATTTATATATAAGTGAACATAGAGGTCCAACAATAATACTGCTTTGAGCAATTCCCGTCTTAATGAATACAGGATTAGGTAATGCTTCAATTACTCTAATTCTCTGAGTTCTGTTTTATAGTTATATAGCCACCCATTCAGTCACTATTTTGTCTAGTCCAATTGCACTCATTTTTGCGAGTAGTCTCCCATGATCTACCCTGTGTAATGCCTTAGATAGGTCAATCATGATACAGTCCATTTGACCCACTTAATCTCAGATATCTGCTATATCTTGCTAGAATCCTACAAGTTGAGATTAGTGGAATAACTTTTCCTAAACCTGAACTGCATTCTATCAAACCAGTTATTAATTTTGCAAACATGTCTAATATAATCAGAAAGAATGCTTTCCCAAAGCTTACATGTCAAACTGACTGGCCTGTGATATTTGGCATTATGTTTATCACCCTTTCCTCCATACACAGGAGCTCCATTCATTTGGTACATCTCCTTCATGCAAAGAGTAATCAAATACGTACTTCAGATATGGTACTATTTCCCAACACGTTGACTTAAGTATATTCCCAGGAATCTTATAAATTCCAGCTGCTTTCCTAGTTTTCAACTTTTGCATCTTGTTGTGAATGTCTTTGTTACTGTAGGTAAAGTTCAATACTTCATTAGTATTAGTCACCTCCTCAATCTGGACATCATCTGGACAACAATATTTACATATTGCTGTCTGAATACTTCTGCCTTCTGTAGATCCTCACATACACACTCCCCTTGTTCGTTAATGATTCCTGGAACGTCCTTCTTGGAACCTATTTCTACCTTAAAGGTACCCTTCCATTTTCCACTAAAATTTGTATGACTGCTAATTATGCTTGCCATCATGTTATCCTTAGTATACTTCTCCGCTAGATTCAATTTTCTAGTATGTTCCTACAATTTCTCCTTACTTTCACAACCATTTAAACTCTATTTCAATCAGTCATCAGTTCTCAATGATCTGCATTTAGGGCTGTTGCCCATATGGCAGATTTCCTATAAATTGTTTACCTAGATTTTTCTTAAACATTTTCAAAGAATTTAGAAATTGATCAAACATTTCCCTTGATAATTTATTCCAGCCCCTTACTCCTTGCCCTGTAAATGAATATTTGCCCCAGTTTGCACCCTAGAATTCCACCTTTATCTTCATGCTATGATCTTTCCTACTTTTAAAATTCCCACTCAAGCTATTCATCTACTTATGTCATTCGACGCCAATTCTCCACTGACAGCTCGAACATACAACATAGTCAAGCATCTCTTCCACTTACTCCCAAGTCTTCCCAGCTCAGAATTTGCAACATTTTAGTAACACTACTCCTTTGTCTGAAATCACCCAGAACAAACCATGCTGCTGTCCTTTGAATTTTTTTCCAGTTCTCATATCAAGCAATGCCAATGAGGGTCTCATACACAGGAGCCATACTCTAACTGTGGTTGTACTAGAGACATATATGCCACTCTACTTTATATCCTTACTACAACCCCTAAATATAAGAAAACATAAAGAAAAGAAAACACTTCTTTCCAAACTGCACTTCTGTTATAATTCTCTGTTATTATATAGCAGGCCTTTTCCATTCTTTACCACCTTTAAAGGCACATACCTGTTTTCACATTCCCCAACAATTTATTTAAACCCATCCCACAGTCTGTTTTCATTCTTATTTACTGTTTTCCACCGATCATAATTACTTTTTACTCCCTTCAGCCTGTTTTTTCCAGCCGTATGGTACTCCCTAATAGAACTACTTTCACGACCTTCCCTTCTATCACATTTACAACAAAAACTGCTTCGTGATCATTAAAACCATCTATTACTTCCGTTTCTCTATAGAGCTCATTTGGTTTTACCAGCACCATGTCCAGAATATTCTTTCCTCTATTTGTTCAATCACTTTCTGTTTCAGCTGTTCTTCCCGGATTAACTTAATTGCGATTTGTTGGTCATGCTTCCTGTTGTTTGCATTACCTTCCCAATTGACATTTGGTAAATTGAGATTACCCGTTACAATCATGCTCCTTTTCGTATCATTTCCCACATAGCTGATTATCTTATCAAATAATTCCGAATCAGCATCTTTCCCAGTCTGTACACTCCAAAAAGATCAAGTTGCCTATTATCTTTAGAGATGAGCCTTATACTTAGAATTTCATGTGTGTTATCTTTAACTTGTTCATAGCTTACAAATACTTTCAAGGTTATAAACTTCATTATTGGTTCCGTATTGAATTAAGATTACATATAATATACAAAGTTCATTCCACCTACTCCATACTGTACAGTAATTGCAATGTGAATCAATACATTACAATAAATTATCAAGGTACTAATTTCGACCCTATATGGATCATCATCAGCCTAACTAAGATATACTTGTGGATTTGCCAAAGTCCTAAGACAGAATTACATTGTGGGAATAAGATTTAAAAGAATGAACTGTGTATGTGATGCGATAATGTACATATAAAATGGTGGACTGATGAACTGTTATAGATAAAATAATGCTGCACTTATCAGTGACAATAAATTTTTTTAGGATTTACGTCAATTACAATTAGACTGTATCATAAAATTATCATAAAATTATTACAATAATGATTAAAATATGCTCTTGTTAGTGAATACTCTAAAATTCCACTTTAAAAAACGTAATATGCCGGTTGAATGCAAAGTCCAGATGCTTCTATTGAGTTCTAGAATTCCGAGTGTACCTTCAGGTGGAGAATTGAAAGTTGAACATTGGTGCAGAGGGTATCTTTCTAGCTTGGGGTCCAATATTTCTGATACAGAAATTAAATGTAGATAAAACCATGCGACATTCTTATGATATAATGAATTCTTGCTGTATTGTGAGGAATATTCCCCATCCAAGTTGGAACCAATAGAACTTGATGATGAAAAAGTATGAATTAACGCGACATACTTTGAAGGACGGGAATGGCGAAGAACGAACAGAGAAAACGAGTACCGTACTCACCTTGTGCGCAATGTGAACAACCTGACCGGTGGAGTGCAACTAAGGGAATGAGAATGGCGCGGAATAGGAGGGGAAGTAGTTAGTGAAGGGAGGAACAATCCAGTGAGTGACGTGCGAAGGGAGCCACTTCCCATTTCCGCGCCCCTTCCTTCGCACATCTCTCACTGGATTGTTCCTCCCTTCACTAACTTCTTCCCCTCCTATTCCCCGCCAATCTCATCCCCTTAGTTGCACTCCACCGGTCAGGTTGTTCACATTGCGCGCAAGGTGAGTACGGTATTCCTTGTTTTCTCTTTTCGTTCTTCACCATTTCCGCCCTTTAAAATACCTCGCCTTAATTCATACTTTTTCATAATCAGGTTCTATTGGTTCCAACTTGGATTGGGAATATTCCTCACACTACAGCAAGAATTCATTATATCATAAGAATGTCGCATGGTTTTATCTACATTTAATGTCTGTATCAGAAATATTGGACCCCAAGCAAGACAGATACCCTCTGCGCCAATGTTCAACTTTCAATTCTCCACCTGAAGGTACACTCGGAATTCTAGAACTCAATATAAGCATCTGGACTTTGCATTCAACCGGCATATTACGTTTTTTAAAGTGGAATTTTAGAGTATTCACTTACAAGGGCATATTTTAATCATTATTGTTATAAATGTATGATAACTATTCTTACAATCTAATTGTAATTGACATAAATCCTAAAAATTTTAATTGTCACTGATAAGTACAACATTATTTTGTCTATAATAGTTCATCAATCCACCATTTTATATGTACATTATCGCATCACATACCCAGTTCATTCTTTTAAATCTTATTTCCACAATGTAATTCTGTCATAGGACTTCGACAAATCCATAAGTGTATCTTAGTTAGGCTGACGATGATCCATATAGGGTCCAAACTAGTACCTTGATAATTTATTGTAAAATATTTATGAACATTGCAATTACTGTACAGTATTGAGTAGGTGGAATAAACTTTGTATATTATATGTTACAAATACTTCTTTGACCAGAATGAATACTCCCCCTCCAACCATTCCTACCCTATATCTACGATAAACACTCCAGTTCCGTGGGAAAATTTCTGCATCCGTTATATCATTTCTTAGCCGTGATTCAACTCCTATTACAACATCTAATGACGGGTGTTGAAAAATACACTATTAGATCATTTGGGACACCGTCACAGTATCTGTAAAAAACAGTTATGAATTACGAGGAAGCCCTGGTGGTTAAATAAATTAGAAAATGTCCCCAAATATACAAGATTAAATGTTTAATAAAACTGGGATAAATCTATTTGTCTTCCCCAATGTGCTGTTCTGAATCAATCCCTTACCCTCTTTTGAAGTAAAATCCCTTACCCTCTTTTGAAGTAAAATACTGGCCTTAGCATAGTTCAGATCTCAGTCTTGGATTTCAACTCGCACAGTGTTGCTAACTCAATTTTCATTTAATACACTGGATCATCATCCAATATAATCTAGAAAAAGCTAAATAAGAACTAGAGAAAGTTAAAAAATGAGCCAATCATTTGTAGCACTGCTTCCCAAGTAGGGAATTAAATTGTTCTTTAGGCATTGATACCAACATGGCGGTAAACAGTGATTTAGTTTTTTCTCCGAGTGGTGATATGTTTGGTAACAATATGCGTATGAAGTGCAATGGATCTATTCACGGAAGTAATGCTAGTCTTAATAGTCTTAATGCTTCTTATGAGTGCGTATTTAAGAATACGTTTGGTAGCGAAGTGTCGGATCCGGTAGACGATCTCGTTTCCGATAACCTCACTTTGGACTCCTCGCATTTGAGGTTTAGATTAAGAGATCTGGAACTTGAACTCTCATCCAAAGATGAAATAATTAAAATGTTATCAACGGATCTAGAAAATGCTCTGTTGGAATTGAAGAACTTTAAACAAAATAATGTTGAAATGCCGAGACAATACGAAAATGACTTTAAAGAGGTTAAGTCGAAGAATGTTAGGCCTAACCGGAAACATGTTGCATTTAAAGATTCTGTAAATCGTAATATAGTGACACAAAACAGTTTTCAAGCATTAGAATGTAATGATCATGAGGCAATCATAGAACATGACTCAGCTGCAGTGCCGAAAAGACAAAAAAAATCCCGTCGGTGACCGGTACGTAAACAAGCCCGTACAGTAATATTGGGGGACTCGATGATTAGAAATGTTGGACCCGAAGTGGAAGAGGGAATTGCGTACTGCTATCCAGGCATACGAGTGGGTCAACTTGCTGAACATGTAAACAGTGACAGTATTAAGGAAAATCCTGAAGCCCTGATAGTTCATATTGGCACAAATGACCTTCATAATTTCTCAACACCTAGTGACATAATGGTCGAAACTGATAGGCTTATTACTGCGATAAAAAGGAGGTTTCCAGCGGCAAAGCTTTGTCTCAGTGGCGTTTTATATCGGCATAATGTTGATTATCGCTATATAGATGCTGTAAACTCCACTCTTGACTGGTTATGCCGAAAAGGAGATGTCCTTTTTGTCGATGGTAATAGTTGGCTTAGAGGTAGTGATATTAGAAAAGATGGGCTACACCTTAACAGGAAATGAACCTCTAAGTTTGGTATAAACTTCTCAATAGAATATCTAGTAGAATGCTCTCGGGAAACTAATTAAGAAAATGAGGGAGATGCTAATCCTAATGGCAAAAACTTAAGTGATACAGAAAATGATTTAGAAAGTATAACTTATATCAGGAATACAATACAAAATGTAGACAGGGAATCATTTCACAGATATCAGATACAATATACTAAGAAAACACCAGGGTTAGTTGAACACTTTAGAGGATACTATCAAAATGTAAATGGACTTCGAAGCAAACTAACTGAACTTAAAATTTCTTCATGTTCAGCTGACTATGACTTCATGGTATTAACCGAAACAAACTTAAATGATGAAATTAGTGATGTGGAACTCGGGACATGAAACGTATTCAATTTTCAGATGTGATAGGTCTTCTTTAAGGAGTACGAAGGCATCCCATGGGGGGTAATGATCTGTATTAACAAGAAGTTTAAACCTACTCTGATACCGTGCATTAACACAGTTGAACAGTTGTTTGTGTCCCTGACTTTTAACACCACAGAATTAATCATTGGTGCTGTATACATTCCACCCAAGTCTCCTGTCCAAAAATATTTCGAACATTGCAGTGCTGTTGAAAAAATTATGTCAAATCTTGACAACCATTTATTGCTCATTGTTGGTGACTACAATCTACCACATCTTAATTGGATAGTAAATGAAGAAACATCTTCTGGCCTTATGTCAGTAGGTAACCACACTGTGCAGTCCAGTTTAGTTATAGACACTTTTTCTTATCTCTGTTTAAATCAGTTTAATGCTATCCCAAATTTTCTGAATCACTTTCTTGATTTGGTTTTCAGTAACTCCATTTCAATTGAAGTAAAATCTAGTAAAGAAAGCATTGTCCCCCTCGATAGACACCATCCAGCACTAGAGATTTCTTTACCTATAAAAGAGCTATACAATTCCTTGCCTGCTGATAGCTTTTATTTTGACTTTTTAAATGGTGATTATAATGGACTAATACATTCCACCCAAGTCTCTTGTCCAAAAATATTTCGAACATTGCAGTGCTGTTGAAAAAATTATGTCAAATCTTGACAACCATTTATTGCTCATTGTTGGTGACTACAATCTACCACATCTTAATTGGATAGTAAATGAAGAAACATCTTCTGGCCTTATGTCAGTAGGTAACCACACTGTGCAGTCCAGTTTAGTTATAGACACTTTTTCTTATCTCTGTTTAAATCAGTTTAATGCTATCCCAAATTTTCTGAATCACTTTCTTGATTTGGTTTTCAGTAACTCCAGTTCAATTGAAGTAAAATCTAGTAAAGAAAACATTGTCCCCCTCGATAGACACCATCCAGCATTAGAGATTTCCTTACCTATAAATGAGCTATACAATTCCTTGCCTGCTGATAGCTTTTATTTTGACTTTTTAAATGGTGACTATAATGGACTAAATTATTATCTGTCGCAGTTCAGCTGGAAGGAGATGTTTCAAAATGTATCAACTGATAAAGCAGTAGAAATCTTCTATTCAGTACTACATTATGGCATAGAATTTTACATCCCTATACGGAATTTTAAGACTCCCAATTTCCCAAAGTGGTTTAATCTTAAATTGAAGTCCCTGATTATTGAAAAGAAGAAAGCACACGAGCAATACAAAATATCAGGTCTCAATAGTGATTATCAGCATTTCTCAAAATTAAGAAATGAATGCAAGTCTGAATCTAAATCTTGCTATACAATGGATGTCTCCAACTGCGAATGAAGTATTACTTCCAATCCACAGAAATTCTGGCAATATCATGTAATAATATTCCTTCAACAATGCATCTTAATGAAGTTACAGCAGATACTGGAGAAAATATTGTCAGTCTTTTTGCTAACTACTTTTCATCCGTTTATTCTTCTTATCAGAATAGTAGTAGTATGTCATATGATTATCCTTTCTCTGTCAATCTATCAGTTATAAACATTAGTAAGGCAGAAATTTACAACAAACTGATATCTCTGGAATTAAAGAAAACTGTCGGACCTAATGGTGTTTCAACGTACCTGCTCAAGTACTGCTCATTTATTTTATGTGAAGCACTCTTTTATCTGTTCAACTGTCCGACTCTTTGGCTGAACGGTCAGCGTACTGGCCTTCGGTTCAGAGGGTCCCGGGTTCGATTACCGGCCGGGTCGGGGATTTTAACCTTAATTGGTTAATTCGAATGGCACGGGGGCTGGGTGTATGTGTTGTCTTCATCATCATTTCATCCTCATCACGACGCGCAGGTCACCTACGGGTGTCAAATAGAAAGACCTGCACCTGGCGAGCCGAACCCCTCCTGGGATATCCCGGCACTAAAAGCCATACGACATTTCATCTGTTCAACTTATCATTAAACCAAGGCGTTTTTCCAGTGGAATGGAAAAAAGGGTTTGTTAGTCCAGTTTTCAAAAATGGTGATAAAACTGACATAAAACAATATAGACCAGTTATAATTTCTTCTCATATTTCCAAAATTTTTGACTCAATAATTCTCGACCAAATCACACCTCTCTTTAGAAACATCATCATTGATGAGCAACATGGATTATTTTCAGGACGGTCAACCTGTAGCAATCTTCTTTTATTCTATCAGTTCCTCTTGGATGCAATAGAGAACCAATCCCAAGTGGACTGCATTTATACAGACTTCTCAAAAGCTTTTGACACTGTCGACCACGATATCTTGCTGCAAAAACTAACAGGCTACGGAATTAATGGGCCTCTCCTCTCATGGTTTGAATCGTATCTTAAAAATCGCCTGCAGATTGTTAAAATAAGGAATCATTTTTCTGCGCCTATTATTGTTACCAGTGGAGTTCCTCAAGGGTCTCACCTTGCGCCCTTACTTTTTACTCTCTACATAAATGACATTAAAAATATACTTAAGAATTCTGAATTGCTTTTGTTTGCCGACGATGCAAAAAATTTTAGGCAAATTAATTGTCCACTTGATTGTTTAAAACTTCAAGAAGATTTACATCATCTGGAAAAGTACTGTATTCAAAATGGGTTGAAACTTAATCATGAGAAATGTAAAATAATATAGTTTTTTAAAAAACAAGAAGAAAATATCATTTCAGTACAAATTTATTAATAACAACATTCTAACTCCTGTTTCACAAGTTAATGAACATATTGAAAATATTTGTAAGAAAGCATTTCAAAGACTGGGTTGCATTACTAGATATTCGAGAGAATTTTCAAACTTAGCTACATATCGATTGCTGTATGTGTCTATGGTACGCCCTATACTAGAATACTGTACACCTGTTTGGAACCCTTCTCATCAGACCTCTATCCATAGATTAGATTCAGTACAACATAAATTTCTTTGTTTATATTCATTTAGAACAGGATTCTCATATGATAATATTGATTATACATCCTTACAACAGTCCTTAAATCTGCGTAGCCTGTCACAACGCCGTGAATTATTGGATACATTCTTCATTTTTAAAATTGCTTCATTCCTCGGTGAATTGTCCATAACTCCTTGCAAAAATTAACGTACATGTACCAAACAGACGCGTAAGGTTCAAGAATACATTGTCTACAAATTGGCATAGAACTAACTACACATTCAGTGGGCCAATTGAACGAATGTCAAGATCTCTAAACAAAGTGGATATTGATGTATTTAACTGCTCATTGTCAAAATTGAGAAATCACTTACATAATCTCCAGAATTGACTATTACTTTCCTGTGATTACTTGTAATATAACCTGTGTATATATCTCTACATATTTTTCTACTCATACTCCATTGAACTTTCTTTTTAGTGTGTTTTGTTTATTCTTCTCTACTGTTATGTAAAATGGTATTACCGTTAATGAAGTATTATTATTATTACCCAATGATGTTGTTTCCTCAACCTTATTCTCAAATATTTACAGTGCTCACTCTACTCAAGTGACAAACTAAACTGAAAATTCTCCTTCTCTTTGAGAAATGACGACCTGATTTTTGTCTCTATTTTGTACAATTCCATTTCTGTGAACCAAATTTTAACACACTCATCTTATATGACCATTGATATCCCCTAACTAAATGTATGGTGGTTTTATCACATTCTTATTTGAAGCAAATTCTTGCCAATTAAACTCATTACAGAAACCTGTATCATTTCACTGTTGGTACAAAAATGAAGTTAATGTGAAAGTAAAAGCAACGCAAAGTTGTTAATATATACTTTTTTATCCTTGACTTTGGACTTGTTTAACTTAATTAAATATTTAAGAAATTACAGAAGTTGCATGATTAAGAACTCATAATTTTCATCATAAACTATTCAGAAGTGTATTTATACACACCTGTGATCCAACCTTGGTCTCCAGCAGTTCGCTCCAGTAGAAAGTGGGAAATAGGACAATCTCCATCCAGCCAGCGCTCCAGGTGGATTGTAAGGGACTGAGGTGAGCTTGAAATACCATCGGCTGGTAGAGGTGCTTCAGGTTTGTTTCCCAGTGTACGGGCCTCTATTATGGGGCCCATGATACCACGACCAACAGCATTAAAGGCTGCTGCTGAAAATTCATACTTGGTGCCACATTCCAAGTCCAGTACAGTATACACACTTGTCTGGCGAGGTAGACGCTCTTCATGCCACTCAGTTAGTGAAGTTTCTGCCATTCGATAACTCAAGATATAGCCTAGTAAGCCAGCAGCATCATGAGGCTTGCTCCAGCTCAATGTCATATTGTTGGCAGTCACACTTAGGATGTCCAAACTAGGTGGGGATGGAGGCACTGCCAAATGAATATACATTTCCCTTTCTTTAAATATATAAGACTACAACTTGTTATTTTCTACACACTACCTGTTGCAGCTACAAAATACCACAAGTCATTTATCAAGAAATACAAAGAAAGTATGTGTGTTGAAACTGAAGAAAGCAAGTGACACGGCAGCATCGTTATCTAAGAAAATATTCTAATGATGAATTTCCAATCTTTAGCAGTGTTCATAGAAAATTTTTCATGGGTCAATAACTTTATTAGTGTAAAAAATGGGATATCATCAGCAAGAATGAACAAGAAGTAATAATACAGAAAAATGTCAAAAAATTCATGTTTTTGCCTTTCAAATTCCCCTTAAACAGAGAATATTAGCATTACCTGTAGAATTATATGCTGCTCAACTGAAATGACAGTAGGAAAGATGAGCTGGGTAATTCATTCTTATTTCATTTGAGTTTATATACCTTAGTGTACATTCACAGTATTTAGCAAGAACCTTGTTTATTTAATTGGTTTGAGTTTCAGACAGCAATTTATCATTACAATAGGTTCATCCATTAACTGCAATGTTGATCTCCATAAGTACTTTAAGATGCCTGTTTTCTTCTTCTGTCGCTTTTCCCACGCCTTGTTTAGGATGCAGGTGTGAATGTGCTGCACTGTGGACTTGGCCCTGTTTTACGGCTGTATGCCCTTCCTGATGCCAACCCTGTGTGGAGGGATGTATTCACTATTGCGTGTTTCAGTGGTTGGTGGTAGTGTGGTGTAGTGTGTTTCTGAAGAGAAGTGTGTTGGGACAAACAAAAATACCTAGTCACAGAGTTAGAGGAATTAATCAGACACAGTTAAAATCTCTGATCTGACCAGGAATTGAACCTGGGACCTTTGGAATCAAAGGCTATTTTAGGGTTCCTATGAAAATATTTATTCATAAGGTTTCAAATTTGTATAGGTTTTGAAAAACTCATTGAGTGGGGTGCTTTCTGGCTGAAAGGTAAAGGTAAACAAGAGAGGTGAATGTGTGCATATTGTGTGTGAACTGCCTTTTTGAATCACTACATAAGTATTGCACACCTGTTGGTTGTTACGTGCAGTTGAACTCGTCCCTCCTTGTCCCTCACATCATATCCTGATCTACTGTATGCCTAACATGTTGACTGCCTGATGCTAACCCATTTTCAGGGATGAACCAATGTAATGATCTATCACGATTATTCTCTATCAGGCCATTAAGATGCTTTTGTGGCAAAGGTCCTGTTCTTTGATGGGAGCACCAGCGAGCTCTTCAGCATGCTGTGGATGCTGTGAAATTACTGCTTTCAACTTGCCTCATATTAATCAATTGGATTCATATCTGATGACTGTGCAGACCATTCCATTTAGCTGATGTGTTCTTGAAGAAACCGATGCATTGCTATAGTATGACGAGGTCTTGCACTGTTATCTACTTGAAGGAGGTGATCCCCATCATCAAACCTGTAAGGCCCAAGAACTCCTTCTAGATTCTCTTGAGTGTATTGGGCAGCAATCAGAAAGTTATGGATGTGAATGAGAGAAGTCTGCTAACTGATATTACAACCCAGAACATGAAACTTCCTCCAGAAACTGGATGGGCAAGCCTGAATGGGGCCCTATTGTTGGCTATCTAGAGATCCTTCATATTCTTGTTCAGTTGCTCAAAAGAAAGAATGAGCACATGGTATTTTATAATTTCATCGCAGATATACTTTTCCCAGAAACAAAATTACCATATTTACTTGTGTATTAGACCCCCTTTTCCCCACTTTTACATTCAAAAAGGTAGGGGGGGGGGTTCCAATATGCCAACCTCAAATTTTGTGCAGTGAACACATGACTTCTAGACTATAAAGAGCTATAAATTGTACATGTAAACATTCTACACTATTCTTTAACAAACTTATGAATGTATTTGAGTTATACTAGCTATTTTCATTGGAAGGCAGTATTTCTGAAGGTAAAAAAGACAATGAATGGTGAACATGACTTTTAGGCATACATATAAAATAAATATAGTCAGTTTTAGTTACTCATATTATGTCATTTATTTCATCTCATTAATTCTTTTTTTCTTTTTGCTATTTGTTTTACATCGCACCAACACAGATAGATCTTATGGCAACAAAGGGAGAGGAAAGGCCTAGGAATGGGAAGGAAGCAGCCGTGGCCTTAATTAAGGCACAGCCCCAACATTTGCCTGGTGTGAAAATGGGAAACCACGGAAAACCATCATCAGGGCTGCCAACAGTGAGGTTCGAACCCACTATCTCCCGGATATGAGCTCACAGCTGCGCACCCCTAACCACATGGCCAACTCGCTCGGTCTCTCATTAATTCCTCTGATGAGGTTGACATCAGGAAGGACATACGGTCGTTAAAACTTGCTACAAAGATTTGTCTCACTTCATAGTCGACCCCGTAGAGAAAAGGGATAAGGGTATCATATTGTTATAATATGCAATATAGAAACAAAATAACTTAATGGCCAGTCATTTGTCTCTGTCACTTGAGCAGTAGGCCACCACACAGTAAACCTGAGTAACTGCCTTCATTTGAATTATCGTCCTGCACCGCCAACTTCTCTGCTACTGGCGTATCGTCATTCCAAGTAACGTCATCTTCACTGCCATCTCATCAGCCATGCACTGCAATCGAGAGCATTCGAGGTCCCGTCCTTTAGAACCTTTTAAAAATACCGGTAGTTTAGTTCCTGGCTATAGAGTCCAAACAGTGTGAATCTATTCCCAACTGGTTTCTGGAGATGGTCTGTGATATTCCCAGTTGCTGTATGTGTAGCAGAAGCCACTCCTTCTGAATAAAGCCGTGCTCTAGAAAATTTGCCAAATCACCAGCTGATAACTAGCGTATGTTACGAGTTGTACTTCGAAATGTATAGTGACTGGAAGCATTCTTTTGATAACTGTGGCTTTTGAAAGCCAGACCCTTATTTGTAAGTATATTTCATGCTTGTTCTCTACATTTATCACACCAGGATTTACCTAAACAGCTGTAAATGAGATAAGAGAGACTGCATTATTTAAGTTAGGTATGCTATTGCCCGGATAGTTCCAAAAGTTCCGCGACTGAAAAAATAAAAACTAACAGGAATATTTGCCACTGAAATATTTGGGTGTGGTGTTTTATTATCATAATGTTTAGTTTCCTACGTTCGTTGTCTCCATTTTTTTAATTAATGCATACTCTAGTATGTTTTGTTTGGTGTCTCTGAAAATCGTTAAAAGTAAGTGGGGACATAAAATCAATATTATTATTATTATTATTATTTGTTAGGTACATATGCGAGTAAAACAATCATTATGATTGGATAATTTTTATCATGTTTTAAAATTACTTCTCTCCAAAAAATACCTATACTGGCCCGAGTTACAAGATATTAAATGATCACTTTGTTAATGATCTCGCCTGCTATATTAATAGCAACAACCAAAAATATTTCTCAAATAAAGTACCGGTAATCTCGTTTCCTCATCCCAAGGTGGTGCAGCTCTTTTTAGACATGCCCCCAGTGGAGGGGAGTTACATGTACCATTTTTACCGCATATCAACCTTCCTGCCATTCGTAAATCTCTGGCAGTATGGTACCGGGAATCAAACTCAGACTCCCGAGAACGGCAGCTAATTGTGCTATTATGCTGGAGGACATTCTTAACTACAAAGCATAGACATATACTATGACTGATGCATGCTTGCAATGCGCTGGTCAGACACGAAACTTCTTCTTCTTCATCCATTCCCTTTTCCAGATTCCCTCTGGGTAGGGTAGTATACCAAAGCCCTCCACCTTACTCGATCATTCCACCATTCCTCTTCTAGTACTTTATTGCTATCAACTCCTCTATTTGCAATACAGACCACAACAGAGCTCCTCCATCTCATTCTAGGCCGTCTCTTAGGCCTCTTTCCAGTCTCTGTATCCATGAATGAATGTTCTCTTTGGTATTTTCTCTCCTGGCATTCTCATCATGTGTCCAAACCATTTTAGCTTTGCTATATCAATCTCTTCTTGAAGTTTATACACTCCCATGCTTCTCCTTATTTCCTCATTTCGAATTCTATCTTGTCTTGCCTTTCCCTGTATGCTCCTCAAGAACCTAATTTCAGTTGCTTGTATCTTACTTTGGTTCCGCTTAGTCAACGTCCAGGCTGCTGAAGCATAGGTCAGTATAGGTTTATAATAGGACAAGTATAAAACCTTTTTGCACTGCACTGGCACATCTTTGTTCCATACAATGTCTCTCACACAATGGTAGAAGCTTGCAGACAGCTGTAATCTTAAATCAATTTCTTCATCCAAATTTCCATCTTGTGACATCACGCTACCCAAATATTTAAAATTTTTCACTACTTCAAGAGGTTCATTTCCTATTTTTATCACTCCCCTGGATTTTCTGTTCCCTCTTGTCATGATCAAAGTCTTGCTTTACACAGTACTAATCTTCATTCCAAAATTTCTTATCTACTCATTCCATAAATCAACTTGTGTCTGTACTTCCTCTTCATTATCTCCCCAAACTATAATACAATGTCATCAGCAAAGAGCATAAACTTTACTTGCTCACCCATCATCTTCTCCTTGATATTATCTAGAATTCTATCCATGATGATAATGAAGAGTAAGGGAGACAATACACTTCCCTGTCTTAAGCCTGTCTCAACTCTGAACCATTCAATTTGACCCACTTTTGTTCTAACACAGCTTTTGCAATTTTGATACAATGCTATTACCATCTGCATTGCTTCATTCCCAATCTGTGCCTCAGTCAATGTTTTCCATACCAAATTCCTTGGGACACTGCCAAATGCCTTTTCAGTATCTATAAATGTTACTACCATGTCCTTTCCATATTCCCAATACCTTTCTATCATTTGATGCCATGTAAATATTGGGTCAAATGTGGACCTGCCTCTTCTGAATCTATACTGGTATTCTGCCAATTTTCCCTTTACTCTGTCTCTTATTCGTTTATCCACGATTCTTTCGAGGATCTTAGCTGTATGAGGTATCAGTGTCACCCCTGTGTCATTTTCACATTGCTTCCTGTCTCCTTTCTTGAAAAGTGGTATAATGATCACTTTTGTCCATTCTTTTGGAACATTCTTTTCTCTCCATATCACTCTGAAGAGTCTATACAACCAATGTAGACCAACTGCTCCTGCTGCTATTATCATTTCTATGCTGAACTCGTCAATTCCAGCTGTCTTGCCTTGTTTCATTCTTTTAGTTTTCCTTACCTTCCATCTGCACGAAATCTGGTTCTTCAATTTCTTCTTGTACCGAAGTATTTTGTATGTTGTAAAGCTGTTCAAAGTATTTTCCCCACCTCTGCAATATACCCTGCTTCTGTGTCATCACTTCCTCCTGTTCATTTTTAATGAAGTTAGCACCTTCACCTGGGTTTTTCTTCTTTTTAACCCACTGATATAAAATCTTTTCGCTTCCGATTGTATCTTCTTGTAGAGATTCAGTGAATTTTTACCAGCATTTCTTTTTCTCTTCTTGAACTACCTTGGAGCACTCCTTCTTGCAGTGCCTGTATTCTGTTTTGCATTCTGTTGTTCTGTTTGTCATCCGTCTTTTCCAAGCTTGTTTCTTCCTTTTAACTATATCTTTTACCCTGTCATTCCACCAGGGCGTTTCTTGATCTTTCTTCCTTCCTGATACTCTTCCACAGATCTTTTCTGATGACTCCACCATGACAGTTTTAAAGTATGCCCATTCTTCTTCGACCCTTCCGATGTCTTCCTTAGGTATACTAGTTTTAATGTGTGTCTAGAACTCTTCTTTTATTTCCTTCTCCTGCAATTTCCACACCATTAGCTTTCTCTGCCTAATCTCAGTCATCTTTTGTATCTTTCCCATCTTTAACTTAGCGAAACATGAAACTATTTACCTATTTGTGCAACGTCACCAGAGCTGCAGTAGGCTTATGCTACAGAGGCGGACATTTCTCAACTATGAAACACGGATGTATCACATGAATTCGATGCGTGTTTTCATTGCATGGGTCATATGGATGAAACAATTCACAAATTCGTGCGATATCATTAGAGCTGCAATAAAACTTGTACCCGCTTCAAAGTGGATTCGTTGTTCTTCTCTGACGAATTATATTGGGGGGGGTCTTGTATGCAAGATTTATTTTTCATTTTCTTCATCTTGAAAAGACAAGGGGGTCTAATATGCAAGGGGTCTAATACACGAGTAAATATGGTAAGTTTGAAAAAATATTGAATCATGCCATGTGCTCATTCAATTTTGAGTGACTGTACATCTTGTGTCATATGTCAGACCAGTCCAGATCTCATCAGTGAACAATTCACTGATGTGATGATGATAACTGCTGATTTAAGGGGACCAAAATTCAAGGTCATCAGCCCCAAACAGATATTCCTTTATTCCTGAATGTTGGTGATAGGGAGCTAGTTCATTTGATGAGTGCTGTTGTCTTGCCATAATGAAAAGCATATAATAGGCCTTGCTGAGCTCAAACCAGCTGCATATTCTTCAGTGTACAGTTTGATCTGAGTTATAAACCTTTGTAGCTTAGAGGAAATCATATCTAAGAGAAATGGCAGGAAATGTTGTTTGCTTACAAGCCACAGTTTTGAGATACTGGTACGCTCGTTGTGTGGTGAAAGGACAGTAACTGCTATGAGGCTATGATTCACATCGCTTGTCCCTCTGCACTTGTTCTGCACTTAAGATGCACCACTTCCTGTACCATTTACCAGCTTGGCAATATCATACTATGTATGTTCTGCCAAAAATAAAGGAATAATCTGGATTATGTTGAATTCTTTTATTCGTCTATATGGCATGTCTATGCATGACAGAACTTAGAGTGACTGATGCATCTCTGGATTAATGGTAATCTATCTGTGTGCCATAGTGGGAGAGATGGGTTAATGAGATTAGGATATGAATGGGAAAAAAAACTCAAACATTGTCTGCTGTGTGAAGTCTTACAGTATTGTGAACTGTGTGTTTTGGTACATGGGGCAGTTTAAGTCTCAGATTCTACTTTATGGCATTATTCCAAACTTTTGTTGAGGTGTATACTGCAAAAAATAAATTTGAAACAACTACTACTTCTACTAATAACAATAATACTAATTACTTACCCAATACAGTGAGACGGTGCACCACTGTTTCTGAGCTGTGAACATTCTCACAGTGACAAGAGTAATTGCCCGAATCATCCTGGTTTACATTCTGAATACGGAGCGTACCATTGGCCCACACCTGGAACTTGCTGTCTGATGTCACAGGCTCAGAGTTGAAGTTCCAGTGAACCTCTGGCTGCGGATAACCAACAGTGTGACAGTGGAACACAACATCTGATTTCCATGCGACAGCAAGGTGTTTAGGGAATGACAAGATAGCAGCTGGCACTGTAACACATATAGAACACTAATAAGATCAGAAGTTGTATCTTTATATGTTTGAATGATTGAAGTATTGATCAATGCCTAAGATTAGGGGAGTTAATTAATAGGAGATGTGTCTATATTTCATGTTAAATCAGATTCTACTGGTTCATAAATCCTGGAATTGAAATTTTCTTACCGCTTTACAAATTTCCTCTACTCTGATTTTTTGCCAAACTATTTTTCATTTTAGCTAGTTTCACAATATATAATATTACCTATTTACAAAATATACATATATATGTACATTAATATAATTGTTTCATTGTTATCAATTTTGTATTAAGTGGGATTTTTTATGTGTGCCTTTTCACATGAATATGACTGAATTTTTTTCCAGAACAATGCAGATTGTAGTTTCACATTTTTCTGATCCAAATGAAATTTTTCAAAGTGTCACTGATAGTGAAGTATCACAATGAGATGATACAGTGTTTGTTTTCCTTCTGTGCCTTCAATGCTTGTTTTTTTACACACAGACCAGCTATTCAAAATCCTACAGTCTTCAGAGTGAACATTTCGAATAATGATAATGCTACTGATTTTATGTCCCACTAACCATGTGTATGGTTTGGGAGGCACCGCAATGTGCCAGAACTATGTCCAGCAAAAGTTCTTTAATGTGCCAGTAAATCTACCAACATGAGGCTGATGTTTTTTGGGTACCTTCAAATACCACTGGAATGAGTCAGGATCAAACCTTCCAATTTTAGCTCAGAAGACCAGCACTCTACCTCCCGAGCTACCCAGCCCTAGCGCAAGCATTTCCAGTTCCTCTTCAGAAGTCATGACTGTTATCAGTCGTTTAGAGAACGTGAGAAAGAATGACTTAATTGTTGGGAAATATGAAGAAGAGACCCGAAAACTCAACAGAGAGGTCCATTTTAATGATCAGACAATTAATATTATGAGAATTCTGACATATGAAATCTTGGATTGTACGATTATTCAGATGAAATGAAGATTTTGAAACTTCCCTAATGTTAGATTCATTGTGTTGGTGAACCATAAAATCTTCACAGATTTCAATCAGCAGGTCCCATTTTAAAATTCAAATACAATAATTTGTTAAAGCAGTATTCATTTTTAAAAAATTAAAAAACCAACGTAAACATGAAACGTGCACCATCTATACAGATGTAAAAAAGCAACCAGTGGCAACTCCTGGTTTTATATATATATATATATATACACACACATAAGTTGAAGATGTGGGAAGACCATATTACTAGCAGCTAGGCCTATAATGTATGCCAAAAAATTAAATAAATATAAATAAATAAATAAATGAATGTGATGCAGCCCAGGAAACCATGCCACATGAAGCAGAATGTAGGAAAATGCAACTCATGCTAGTTGAGAATTTATAGCTTTTAGCACCATTTGTTGCTTAAAATGAGCCTGTTAAATACCTTGAAATCGAATGATGCACTTGTACAGGTTTTTCTTTCTCTTGAACATTCTTTTACATTTTCCAGAAATGAGTAAAACTGTACATAAAAGTGTTATATTCCATACTATAAAGCATGTATTTTTACAGCTAGAGAGGTAAGCCAAAAATATATTTAGAATTGAATTCCCTATAGGAAGGAAAGGAAAAAAAATGTTGATGACATGTGACATGGTTTTCTGGGCTGCATCACATATGGTATATACCTCTGACTTTTCAAACTCTTTTATTGAAAATTTAATAAATTATTTAAATTCATTACATTTTCATTGTTTCAAATCTATATATAAAATAACATGTCCTGACTGACTGACTGACTGACCGATTCATCATCGCCGAGCCAAAACTACTGGACATAAAGAAATGAAATTTTGGGGATACATTTATATTAGGGTGTAGGTGCTCACTAAGGGAGGATTTTTGGATATTCCGTCACTAAGGGAGTATGAAAGAGGTGAATTCTTAAAATGAGGGTATCTATATCTCAAAAACTGAAGATGTTACAGACATGAAACTTGGTATTTGGAATCTCCTTTAAAAATAAACACATACTTTTGTCTCTGGAAAATCCCATTGGGAGGGGGGGACGAAAAAAGGGGGAGAAGTGTTTGAACACCTATTATCAGGAGACTTATATCTAAAAAAATGAAGATGTTACAGACATGAAAATTGGTATTTGGAATCTCCTTTGAAAATAAAGAAACACATATTTTTGTGTTTTTTGATAATCCGATGAATAGGGGGTGAACAGGAGTGACAAAGGGGTGAATTTTTGAAAAGAATATATTTGCAAATTATCTCAGACACGTAACATATTACAGATTTGGAAACTGGTATTTGGAATTTCCTGTAAAGGCAAAGACACATAAATATATTTTCGGAAAATCCACTTAAGGGGAACTGAAAAAGGGGGTGAATTTTTAAAATTAGCATATCTACAGTATATCTCAAAAACTTAACATGTTGCAGACGTGAAAATGAGTATCTGGATTCTCCATTAAAAATAAGGAAACACATATTCTTTGGTTTTCAGAAAAAACACTTATGGGGGGCGGGTGAAAAAATTGAAAAATAAGTAAAATTATTTGTATGATAATGTATGTATAAATACAAAAAAAGAACTAAAGATATTACAAGCGTGAAAACTGTTATTTGGAATCTCCTCTAAAAATAAAGAAACACACATTTGGGGGGGATCAACTTGCTAGGGTGGGGGTGAAAGGGGAGATGAATTCCTTTTACGAGGATATATATATATCTCAAAAACTGAAGATGAGACAGTCATGATAATTGGTATTTGGAAGCTCTTTTAAAGAAATGGCTACTGTTTGTTTTTAGAAAATTCACTTGAGTGGGGAGTGTGAAAAGAAGTAAAAAAAAATTGAATTATTTTTCTGGATGAACTTATATCTCAAAACTGAAGGTTACAGATGTGGAAATTGGTATTTGGAATCTCCTTTAAAAATAAAGAAACATGCATTTTTGGGGAAAAATCAACTTGGGAGTGGGGGCGGTGAAAAAGGATTTGAATTCTCTTTATGAGGATTCTTATATCTCTTAAACTTGAAGATGTTAGAGGCATGAACATTTGTATTTGGAATCTTCTTTCAAAGTAAAGAAACACGTGTTCCTTTGTCTTCGGAAATTCCACTTAAGGGGGTGAATGAATTGAAAAATTAGTTGAATTCTTTGTATGAGGATACTTATATCTCAAAAGCTAAAGATGTTAAAGACATGAAAGTCTGGTATTTGGAATATCATTTAAAAACAAATAAACACACACTTCCGTGGAGGGGGAATTCAACTTAACGGGTTAGGAAAAGGGGGGTGTGAAAAAGGAGTTGAATTACTTTTATGAGGATATTTATATCTGAAAAACTGAAGATGTTACAGATGTGAAAATTAGTATTTGGAATCTCCTTTAAAAATAAAGAAACACGCATTTGTTTTTCAGAAAATCAACGTAAGTGGGTGGGGATAAAATAAGTAAATAGGGAGTTGATATACATTTATGAGGATACTTTATCTTAAAAACTGAAGCTGTTACAGACATTAAAGTTGGTATTTTGAATATCCTTTCAAAATAAAGAAACACATACTTTTTGTTTTCGGAAAGTCCACTTAAGGTGGGAGAGGGTTGGAAAGAAGTCAAGAAGATGAAGTAGAAATTATTCTTATGACTAAACTGAAGGTGTTACAGATGTACAGACATGAAAACTGGTATTTGGAATGTCCTTTAAAAACAATGAAACACGTTTGTTTTCGGAAATTTGAGTTAAGGGGCTGAAAAGAATTGGAAAAGCGGGTGAGTGTTTAAAATGAGTACCAGTATATCTACATTATATGTCAAAAACTTAACATGTTAGAGACAAGAAACTTAGTATTTGGAAAGTCCTTTAAAAATACAGGAACATGTACCTTTTTGTTTTTGGAGGAGGCACTTAACAGGGGGGGGGGGAGGGGGGGGAAGGGGGTGAAAAATAGTTAAATTATTTTTGTGAGGGTACTTATATCTTAAAAACTGAAGATGTTACAGACGCGAAAATTGGTATTTGGAATCACCTTTAAAAATAAGGAAACATGTATTTTAGTTTTTGGAAAATACACATAAATGGGGGTTGGGGAAGGACTGATCAAGGGGTTGAATTCTTTTTATGTGGATACTTATGTATATCTCAAAAACTGAATATGTTACAGATGTGGTAATAGGTATTTGGAATCTCCTTAAAAAAAAACATGTATTTATTTTTTCGACTTTAGAGAAGACTGTTTCTCACATGTACACTTGTATATAGGAATTTTCAGATAATATCTTAGTACAATGCTGAGGAACGATTACTTAGATCAAATGATGAAATCAACGCGAGCGAAGCCGCGGGTAATTGCTAGTATTATTATAAAACAAAAACCATGGCCAACAGAACAGTTTACTGTATTTAAATATCTAGACCCACTTAACGATGATTTTTGTATACTCGGAAATGAAAACATTCAGTTTTACTGTTTGGCTGCCTGTTTTACAAAATTGAATTAATTTAGGAGATGATGGTGTAAGTTGTCCTTTAGAAATTATTTCTTTTTTTTCCTTAGTAGCTTAACAAACTAAACTTTTTTTTCATTAATCCTTCTGTTTCACAGTTACAAGGTTTATTTACTGGATTTTCACCACATTTTGTCACCTATATTATACAACATCGACTCTGAACACATTGTGAGGAAGGTTCGTAGATAGATGGGAATGCAGAACAATCAGCATCCTGAGGTACGCTGATGACACTCATCATAATGACAAGTGCCAGGGAGCTTGAGTTAATTATGGATCGGCTGACAAGAACGAGCAGATGGCCTTCACTTGAACTATAATGGTACATACTGCATAAGTTTGGGGGCTTGTTTAGAAGAATTATATGGATGTACACGCAGGGAAACTTTGTGAACTAGGGAGCAGTGATGACAGTATAGGAAGCAGGTAATCAAGTAAGGATGACATAAAATTGTTAGTGTTAAACTGTAGAAGTATTGCAAAGAAAGGAATAAATAGCATTAAGTAATTTATTAGATATAAATTGACCAGATATTGTAATTGAAATTGAATCATGGCTGAGAAGTGACATTATGGATGTGGAGATATTCTCATGCAACTGGAGTGTTTTTCGCAGACAGGTTAGGAACGATAGGAGGGGGATATTCATACTGGTGAAAGAAGAATTTGTACGCTTCAAAAAGTTACGGATGAGAAACTCTAAATTATAGGTGTAAGATTTATCACTAAAGGGTGTATAGAACTTGCAAGGCTGGTGTTGATGCTGATGAGTAATTATTTGATACGATAATCAGGTATGTGGGGAATGACCCAAAAAGGAATCTTATTGTACTGGGTGATCTTCATTTGCCTAATGTTAACAGAAAGCATGACCAACAAATGGTGAGTAAGTTAATATGGGAAGGACAGCTGAATCAGAAAGTGATGGAATCGACTAGAGGGAAAAATATTCTGGATGTGGTGCTAATAAAACCAGATGAGTTCTGTAGAGCAACTTAAGTGATCATAAAGCTATTTTTGTTGTAGTTAAAAATAAATCTGATAGAAAAGAATGTTAGGCAATACCATATGATTGATAAGTGAGCTATGAGGGAATGAAAAAAACAATTATGATCAGTGAAAAATGGTTAAAAACATTAACAGTCTATGGGATGGGTTTAACGCAAACTGTTGAGTAGTGTGAAAACAGGCATGTACCTTTAAAGGTGGTAAGGAATGGTAAGGACTTATTATATTATATCAAGGAAATAAAGATATTAAGAAGGAGATTCAGATTAGCAAGAAGTAGAGTTAGGAGTGGTTGAAGAATTAAGGAGAGATTGAAGGAACTTAGTAGGAAATTGAATTTAGTCAAAAAGTCAGCCAACGTTAACATGATGTCAAACATAATTGGCAGCCATGAGAATTTTAGGGAGCAATGGAAGGATCTGTATTGATACTTTAAAGGCAGAAACAGATTCCAGGAAGGACATCCCAGGGATCATTAGTGCAAAAAAGGGAGTGTATCTGTGAGGACTTACTGAAGGCAGAAGTATTCGGTCAACGCTATCTAAAGTTAGTTGGAAATAAGAATGATGTCCAGATAGAGGAGGCAACTAATACTGAAATTTACATATGATAATAAAACACTTACAAAAAGATACAAAAGTTGAAAGCTAGAGAAGCAGCTAGAATTGGTAATATTTTTGGTGATATATTAAAGGCAATGGGTTGGCATCAGGATGTGGTGACCCCATCGCCCAGTGAGAAACCACTGCAATCGGCCACCCGAGTATTGGCGGGAAAACAGTACTGATTTGAGGTAGGAGGATATGCCTGCCCTCAACCCTGAACACCTAGGGAGTTGCTGGCAGCAGCTCTAAAATGTTTGGCGACAGGCTATGTGACAAACTGGCCGTAAAATCTCTCAGACACAATCGAATGGAATGATGTCTTTCAGATTTAGTGCCAAGGCTAGGGCGCCCCCCTCCCCCTATGCGACGCACTTTGGTGAGGCCCAGTCAGCGTGATAATATGCAAGAGAATTATGCAAGGGTTACCGTCGCAAGGGCGACGGCTAAACAAGTTAACCCATACAACCCATCTTGCTTCGCTCAGTGTCGGCACTATGTCTGGGCAGTACAGCAAATGGTCAAAGGCTCCTGAAGAGATATGGATCGATGCCTGCGCGGTGCAGGAAACACGATGGAGTGGAGAGAAGTCGTACGACATCGGATGCAGGTACAAGCTGATATACAATGGCACCCGGGAAACAACCAGTGGCATTGGCATTGTTGTGTCAGCAAAGTTTGACAGCTGTATCTCTAATGTGATGAACGTCTGATGAAGATTATCTACATCGCAGATGGAAGGAAAGTATACTTTTTCAGCGCATGTGTCCCACAGACATGTTTGCCTGGAGCAAGAAAGGATTCCTTCTGGGAGATGCTTCAACAGAAGATGACCGAAGTACCCTTAGAAGACTACCTCATTATCGCCGATGATCTAAACAGACATGTTTGTCACAGAAAGGAAGATCATGCAGCTCATGGCGGACATGGTTTTGGGGAATAAAACAATGATGGCCAATTAATCCTCGATTATGCAGAAGCCCATGACCTGGTCATCATGAACACCTGGTTCAAAAAGCAAGATTCACATTTCATAACATATTACAGCAGCACGAGGGCAACGCAGATCGATTACATCCTCGTCAGGCGTTGAGACCTTAAAGACATGTTAGACACAAAGGTTGTATCATATGAAACTGTCACGGCGGAACAATGACCTGTCATCTGCAAGTTGCGTATCAAATCGCTGAATCCTGAATACGCCTCTCATACAGGACCAGCGAGAATCAAATGGTGGCACTTCAAGGAGAAAGAGGCCGATGTCATCACACAAATAACTTTAGCACTGATTACTACAGTTGGAGAGAGTTGGATCAAACTGAAGGAGGCTGCTCATAACACCACATGTAATGTTCTTGGATCAACAAAATCAGGACAGTGAAAAAGTGACAACGATACATGGCTCTAGAGTGATGAGGTCAGAAATGCAGCACGGAAGAAGAAACGGCTTTACCATGAGTTTCTTGCTGACAAGACATCGCTTGTTGGAATGACTACAAGGTAGCCCATAGTGATGCAATAAAGATCATAGCTACAACAAAAACAGCACATTTTGCAAATCTTTATGCAAAACTAGACATGCATGCAGGCGAGCAGGAAATATACCGACTCACCAAAGCGAGGCATTGCAAAACACAAAACATCCAGCGCTTCTATGGCATCAATGATGAAACAGGAAACTTATTGGCTGATTTCAAGAAGGCAAGAGAGCACTGGTGTAGCTGCTTCAAGAAGATCTTAACTGAGGAATTTTCCCATCCACCAATCCCAGTCACTGCTGCTGTGGAAGGACCTGTCAAAGACATTGATATCGAAGAGGTTAAGGCTGCTTTGAAAGAAATGAAGCCAGGGAAAGCTACTGGCCCAGACGATTTTCCAGCCCTGCCGGATGTGCTGATTACCGTCCGATCCAACTTTTGTCTCACGCGATGAAGGTATTCAAATGGGTTCTTGATAAAAGGATATGTGAGATCGTTGGGCTATCCAGAAAAGAAGCTGTATTTCTGAAGAGTTGTGGCACATCTGATGTAATCCAAGCATCGTGAGAAGAACAAGCCAATCCATCTAGCTTTCCTGGACCTTGAGAAGGCCTTTGAGAGCGTACCACATTATCTCATATGGTTAGAACTGCGAGAGCATGGCATACCAGAATACCTTGTCAAATGGGTTCAGCTGCTTTCGGAGCTATGTTCAGACTGCCGCAAGTGTATACAGTGACTTTCCCATCACTGTCGGCATTCAACAAGGTTCAGTGCTGTCACCGTTCTTGTTCATTCTAGTGATGGACACTGTAACAGCAGACCTGCACCGTTCTTTCCCATGGACACTTCTCTACGAAGATGATGTCATGTTGTCCTCTGAGACCCAAGTTGATCTGCAATGCCACATCCAAGAATGGAGTGATCAGCTGGCACAATACAGACTGCGCCTAAATAAAAAGAAGACTGAATATATGACGTCAGATCCACAAGCATTGGAACCATTCGGGTAGAAGGTGAGGACCTGCTGCGAGTGACAAGATTCAAGTATCTTGGCTCCAGGATCACTGATAATGGCAGACTTGTCGAGAGGTCATGCAAGGATATCCGCAGCCTGGATGAAAGGAGAACAACAATTGGTTTCACTTGCGACCGGAGGATGAAAGATAATCTCAATTCGAAAATCTATTGTACTGTCAACCGACCAGTTGCACTGTATGGTTGAGACTGTTGGCCTACTACAACTGAGACAGGAGCGTCAACTGAGTGTCATGGAGACTAAGATGCTGACATGAACAGCTGGCATCGCTAAACTGGATCTCATCTCCAATGAATCCGTCAGGGAGAGGTTTGGCGTTGCGCTGATTCAAGAAAAAATGCGGGAGTCGTCTATAATGGTTTGGACATATATGAAGGGCAGATGCCGACAGTATTGTAAAGACAGGTTACATGTTAGAAGTCACTGCTAGGAGGCCAAAAGGACAACCAAAACAATGATGGGTCAATACCCTTCACAAAGATCTGAAGAGTATCATTCTCCACCCTGACATGGCCCAGGACAGAACTAAATGGAGACAACGAACCAATGTAGCAGACCCTGCCAGCAGGAGGGACAACTTATGAAGAAAAGGAAAGAGAAGATATTAAAAGCAATGTGTTGGGATAGCAAAGCAAAGTCATCTCTGTACAGGCCATGAAAGCCCTTGGAGGGGTTGAAGGTAAAGGCTTCCACCATCCGTAACCTCGGCACTTGATGGAGTAGAGTGGTTAGCTCTATGCCCGGTCGCCTTTGCCCCTGGAATTAACCTGGTACTCATTTTTTGTGTAGGATGAGTGAACCTCAGGTCCATGTTCACCTCCAGAATTGGAAATCTCGTTTCTTAAATTTTACAACATCCTGACGGAGATTCGAACCCACGTCCTTCCGGGCGAACCGAGCACGCCTTTACTGCCTCGGCCAGGCAGTGGGATATAGTGCCATATCTGAATTACTTATCTAATTACTGTTTGCGTGAGGGAGCGATACCAAATGAATGGAGAGTTGCAGTAGTTACCCCAGTATACAACGGAAATTGTGATAAACATAAAGCGGATAATCACAGACTTGCCACCCTGATGTTGTTTGTAAGCTCCGGGAAAGCATTCTTTTTATTATATTAGCTATGTTTGCAAAATTACTGATTGGTTTGATAGAAGGCAGTTCAGGTTTAGGAAAGGTTATTCCAGAGAGGCTCAACTTGCAGGATTCCAGCAAGATATAAGCAGACATTTTAGAGTCAGGAGCAGTGGCGGCGCGTGACTTTCATCACTGGAGGTTCAACAGAAGGAAGAATTCTTGTGTTCCCCCCTCCCCTTCGCCCCCACATACTACCACTCGGACTTTGGTCCAAGTCCCTTTGCTTTCATCACTCACAAAGAATAAACAGGGGAAATGAAACATCCTGTTGGTAATTTTGCACCCACACATCCACTCGATCTTTTGCATAGGGCCTATATCCATTCTGAACTTACGCACGATTTTTTTTACTTTTAATCTGCATCTTTATATCAAGATCAGGCAGTGGGTGACCGGCATTCTTAATCTCAAGTTTGCGCTCAAGAGAGAGAGAAGAAAATTTTGTCTTTCTAGGTAGGCCTATCTGGACACTGTTCATACTCATTTTGTAGCTCCTTACCTTTCCCGAGCACAAAGATTGTGGAAGCAACCACAATGCACAAAAACACACACACGGACATAAGATTGTAACTTCTTTATATTCTAAAAAAAAGTTTCTGTACGACACAACAGTACACTGACACGCTTGCACAGCGTACAATAATATAAGTTAACAAATTATGAAAAATACTGCAAAGTTTTATAAACACCAGTATCACATTTGAGAAACAAAAGGAAACTTTAGGGATGTGTTCTCACTGTTGACAACGTTGATAACTTAATTTTACGAACTCGTGTGGGCTAGACAGTTAGGATTTTCATTGGTATTATCTTCCCTCTATTTTTTGTCTCAATGATTTTTAATTTCCGGAAATAAACATCAGAAATAGGTTTTCTGCCCTAAATAATTTAATTCCGGAAGAAAGTGATCGCGCGCGTGAAACCAAATCATCGCGATCCGTTGCCGTTGCCGTGCCGAGTTTAAAATTTAGGCCTAGAATTCAGATTCAAGACCCAGTTAGGCCTAAATCAGCGAAGGTAGCTGTGTTTGGTGATAGCCAAGGAAGGGGAATTGCGGGAGTGATTAACGACGAGAATATAGCAGAAACCGGAGAAATATATCCAGGAGCTTCTATCAGCAGTGTTCTGGAAAACGTAGAAGCAGCAACTAGGAACTTCGGGAGCGGCGATGCAGTGCTTATCATCGGTGGGACGAACAACGTAGCTCACGACGACGCCAAGAATGTAAGATCACAACTTAAACATACACTAGGGAAGCTGACCCACACTAACGTCTTTGTAGTGAACGTGCCCCACAGGCATGATTTGAGTAGGGACTCGTGTGTGAACATTGAAGTGGACAAGGTCAATACAGATATTGTTAAAATTTGTAAACATTTTCGGAATACTCAGGTTATTGAATGCAGCAGTTTTGAGAGATACTGTTATACAAAACATGGCCTCCATCTAAACAATTCAGGTAAACGAAAGATAGCAAATATTGTTCTAGATTTTATTAATCTTAAGATATGTACTGTAAAACAGGCAACTCCCTTGAGTTATAATACTGACCAGGAAAACTAGTAGAAAGAGCCAGCTGTACTTCAAGCTGGCTCAGTCAACTAGAAAAAGAAACTCAGGATAGTAAGGAATTTCAAGTTACCCAATTGCAACAGTCAAGTTTTAGGGAGGAAGGGGGTCTGAGATTGCTCTTGGTAAACTGTCAAAGTGTAGTAAATAAACAATTAAAATTCGGTACATTGATGGAATCTTATGAGACTGATGTGGTGATAGGAGTGGAATCGTGGTTGAAAGAAGGGGTGGGTAATAGAGAAGTATTTCCAGAAGGGTACACAGTCTATCGTAGAGACCGAGGAGATAAAAAGGGAGGGGGGGTGTTTATTCTGGTGAAGGAAACTTACTGTTCACATGAATGGTTTACCGATGAAAGGGATGAAATATTAGGGATAAAATTAGTTTGTGATAATATGAAGGGGGTCGGAATTATAGGAACATACAGGCCTGGAAGAGAGGAAAGAGACATGGAAATCTTTGAGAAAATAATAGATTATACTCATAAAAACAATAATAATGATATGGTAATAACAGGGGGAGATCTAAATTTGCCTGAAGTTGAATGGAATGGAGCTGCAAGTGAAGCCCATGAACAGAAACTGGCAAATAAGTTAATTTGGGAGGGAGGATTTACACAAGTAGTACAAGAACTGACTCGTCTCAATAACTTGCTAGATGTCTTCTTGGTTAAACCATGGAAAATTGTTGATAAAACTGAGGTAATTGAAGGAATAGGAGACCATAAGGCTGTAATAATGGATGTAGGACTCGTACCAAAAAGGCTTAATAAGAGGGTTACACAAGACAAGAAATTGTACAGAAAAACTAAAGTTGATGAATTTGGGACTTACCTTAAATCACAATTCAGTTGTTGGATAAGTGAAGGGAGTAACGTGGATACACTTTGGGCTAAATTTAAAGGAATCATTTGGGAAGGAGAGAAGAGATTTGTACCTGTTAAGAAGGGTAAAATGACCTCAGACCCTGTTTATTATACAAGGGAAATAAGAAAATTAAAAAGAAAATGTAGAATAGTAAACAGGAAAATCAAAGAGGGTAGGGAGAGTAGAGAAACTAGAAAACAGCTAATGAGGGAACTGAATAGAGTGAAAAAGGAAGCAAAAGAGAATTATATGAATGGCATACTTCAAGAGGGTAATGACCACAAAGGGAAATGGAAAAAGCTGTATTCATATATTAGGAATCAAAAAGGAAAAGGAATCCAAATTCCTACAATGGTGGGAGAAGGGGGTGAACACTATTTAACAGATACTGAGAAAGCAAATCTATTTAGTAGGGAATTTAGAGATTCAGTAGATGATTGTCAAGAGTTGGAAACTGAAACAGAAGATAGAGAGGGAGAGAGACAGAGGGAAACAAGAAGCTTCTCATTCACAAATGAAGATATTTTCAGAGAAATCCAACTGCTTTAGCAAGGAAAAGCAGCAGGAAGTGATCGAATTACTGGGGAGGTATTAAAGACAATGGGGTGGTACATAGTGCCTTATTTTCAATTTCTTTGAAATCATTTAGGAAAAGGCTAGGAAAGCAACAGATAGTTAATCTGCCACCTGGGCGACTGCCCTAAATGCAGATCAGTATTGATTGAGTATTGATTGAGTATTTAAAATTTCTCTTTGACTATGTCATAAATAATAGTGTAATACCAAAGGAATGGAAGGAATCTATAATAATACCAATTTATAAAGGAAAGGGTGATAAAAGGAAACCAGAGAACTACAGACCAATCAGCCTGACCAGTATAGTTTGTAAAATACTGGAGAGTTTAATATCAAAGTACATCAGAGGGATATGTGATGATAAAAATTGGTTCATGAGGAGACAGTATGGATTTAGAAAGAAATTTTCTTGTGAGGCACAACTGGTGGGATTTCAGCAGGACATATCAGATCAATTGGATTCAGGAGGTCAGTTAGATTGCATAGCCATAGATCTTTCCAAAGCCTTTGATAGAGTGGAACATGGAATATTATTAAAGAAATTCGAGGGAATAGGATTGGAAGTAAGGGTTACACGTTGGATAAAAACATTCCTAAATTCAAGGGTTCAGAAAGTCAAAGTAGGAAATAATGTATCTCAGGAAGAGAAAGTTTGGAAGGGAATTACACAGGGTAGTATAATCGGTCCATTACTTTTCTTAATATACGCAAATGATTTAGGGAACAATATAACATCAAAAATGAGTTTGTATGCAGATGACATAATTGTTTATAGGGAAATAAACAACATTGAGGATTGTTCAGAATTACAAAGGGACCTTGAAAATATCCAACAATGGGTTGAAGAAAATAATATGAAGGTTAATGGAGGTAAATCAACCGTTACAACTTTTACAAACAGGAGCTTTAAAACTGAACTTGAATATACTTTGGATGAGGTAGTTATCCCAAAAGATGGCAAGTGCAAATACTCAGGTGTGAGATTTGAAAGTAATTTGCACTGGAAGGGTCATATTGATGACATTGTTGGGAAAGCATACAGATTGTTACATGTCATAATGAGGCTACTTAAAGGATGCAACAAAGAATTAAAAGAAAAAAGTTACTTGAGTATGGTTCGTCCATTATTGTAATATGCAAACAGTGTTTGGGATCCTCACCAAGAATACCTAATAAAAGAAATAGATAGCGTGCAGAGGAAAGCAGCAAGATTTGTAACAGGGGATTATAGGAGAAAGAGTAGTGGATCAGAAATGTTAGAGGAACTTGGGTGGGAAACTTTAAGAAAGAGAAGGGAGAAAACTAGACTTATAGGATTATATAGAGCCTATACAGGAGAAGAAGCATGGGGAGATATCCGTGAGAGTCTTCAGTTGGAAAATAATAATATCAGCAGGACTGACCACAAATATAAAATTAGATGGAATTGTAGCAGAAGCGATTGGGGTAAATTTTCATTCATTGGGAAGGGTGTGAAGGAGTGGAACAGTTTACCAGGGGTAGTGTTTGATCCTTTTCCAAAATCTGTACAGATATTCAAGAAGAGAATAAACAGCAACAAAGAAAATAAATGAAGTGTTAGAGGACATTCGACCAGTGCAGGTTATTGTAAATAAAAAAATGTGTGTGAGTAAATTAATTCCATCCCCTGGTCTAAGGTGTTTGGACAGCCAAAGTAGGGGACTGCCTGCAGGGGTGAAGTGCAGTGGGGACTTCGAGGGCCCTGGGACCACTACGGTAGCTGTGAAAGCCCTTCAGGAACTCTGAAAAGTGGTGGCAAAAGGGGCTCTGGTTAAGACGCAGCAGGTCGTTATGCTACTTAGGATCCAGAACGGGTAAAAAAAAGTAAATAAATAAATGCAATGTAAATATTAATCTTATACTAGTTGTATAGTATCATTTGAAGTAATTCCTCATACTGTATATCAGTTGAATATATTTGTAAGTAGTACAGGAGATATTATAAGTAGAATTTTGTAAACAATATAAATTTATTAAGGATGAGCTGTGTGTTTAATAGAAAACATTGTTAGCGTAAATTGTATAATATTGTATTATAGGAAAATTTTCTTCTCTTGTTAATTTAATATTTAGTGCTTGACAATAATGTATTTTAGTGTACCATTTGCCACCAAGGTAGACACCTCATTTGCAAATAAAGAGATTTTGATTTTGATTTGAAGTTAAGTTTCTCTCCAAGAAGTAATTACTCCAAAGAAGGCAAATGAATAGATGTTCAGTAGGTATTAGTAATATATTTGGGACAAAATATCAATCAGAATTTGGCAGTTTAATGTGACTTTTGGTAGTAATGATGCTTTCCAACACTGGTGTTAACTATATGTACTATTTTTTGTTGCCGTAGTTAAATTCCTGTAAGGGCAACAGATGGCAGGCATGTACTAGTTTTCTAACCCCAACAACACGACTTGCGATTACGAAGACGGGTGAGAGAGAGTGGCTTATTGCGCACGTGTAAATCACGGATATTCGTTTCTGCGATATCCTGGTCTTGTCTACGTGTTGGTTGGCATCTCCCCGCACCTCACCACACCCTTCGCCAAGGTACGGACGGAGATGTGGCCTTGCATGGGGGGTGCATTCCAGACGAGTATCAAGCCAGGACTTCGCGCGGCTCGCTTGAACTGAAAGTCAGTACAAGTATATTACGGGTAGATGAGCTTAGCAAAGGCTTCGAGATTGACAAGGCAGTTGTGAAAATTAAGTAGTTAAGTACAATGTGATATAAACTGGAGGTTCATTGCTCCATTGCGCTATACCAGAAACCACCACTGGTCAGGAGGCCAAATGGACTGTATTGGTATTGACCTATCCCAAAGGGATAGATCATGGAACATTACTGAAAAAAATGAGGGCAATTAGGCTAGACAAAAGTGTGGGCGAGTGGGTGGCTACAATTCTAGAAAATAGAGCTCAGATAATTAGAGTAGATGAAGTATTGTCTGATACTGTAATGTTTAAGAGGGGGTTCCCACGGGGCCATATTATTGGAGTTTTATATTTTCTTACATATGTAAATGATATGAGTACTAAAATCAGTTGGATGACATTATACTGTCCAGGTTAATAAATAAGTTGCAGGACTGTGAATGACTACAAAAAGACCTACTGTAGACAATGTTGTGAGATGGATGGCAGGCAATGGGTATGATGGTAAATGTGATGGAGAGTCAGGTTTCAAATTTCACCAAGGGAAAAAGTACTCTCAGTTTTAATTACTATGTTGATGGGGTGATAGCACATCATGGAGATCACTGTAAGTGTCTGGGGTTAATATAAGGAATGATATTCACTGGGTAATCATATTAATGAGGTTATAAAGAAAAGATAGATTTCTCTTCACATGGTTATGAGGGTATTTAGGGGTTGTAGTAAGGATGTAAAGGAAAGGGCATATAAGTCTCCGGTAATACCCCAATTAGAGTGTGATTCTGTTGTATAGGACCCCCAGCAGGACTACGTGATACTAGAACTCGAAGGGATTTATAGAAAAGCAGCACTATGACATCCCTCTATAAGTCTTCTTTCTCATCTTGGTGATTTTCAACAAAAGAGTAGTGTTACAAAAATGTTGCTGGGAGTAAGATGAGCTGCTCAACTAAGTGGTGTATTCTGAACTATTAGAGGAGAGATGGCATGGAATGGCATTAGTGGACCGCTAAGCTTGAGTGGATTTTGTAAAAGTAGGTAAGCTGGGGTGAGTGGCTCAGATGGTTGAGGCACTGGACTTGTGATCCCAGCTTGGCACCTTCGATCCTGGCTCAGTCCGATGGTATCTGTGGTATCTGAGGGTGCTCGAATGCGTCAACCTCATGTTGGTGGATTTACTGGCACATTAAAGAATTCCTGCGGGACAACATTTCAGTACCTCGGTATCTCTGAAAACCATTAAAGGTTGTCAGATGGGCATAAAACCAATAACATTATTAATAAAAGTAGAAAGGATCATACCATGTACTTCTGTCTAATATCCTCATCCTAGAGATTTTTTCTTATCTATTTGCAGACTGATTTCACTTTCCATATCCTAGGCCTAGAGATACAGATACAGATTGGATCTGTATCATCAAAAAGTCCCCAGAAAACCCGTATATTCCTAACAGATTTCCTGATTTCAAAGTTGGTTCAGATATAGTCTATTATGGATCTGGTACCCTTACCCTCCCATGTGTAGTGGTGAATAGCCTTATGCTTGAAGAATGTATTCGTAACTTCTAAACCCATACTAGCACAGAAGTCCAGCAAACGCTTCCCATTCCCATTAGCTTCCATATCTTCCCCACATTTACCAATCACCCTTTCGTATCCTTCAGTTTTATTTCCAACTCTTGCATTGAAATCGCCCATTAGCACTATCCTATTCCTGCTGTTTACTGTGGCTACGATGTCACTCAATGCTTCTTAAAACTTGATGACTTCATCCTCATCAGCATAATAACATGGTGAGTATACTGAGACCATTCTTGTCCTAATTCCTCCAACTGCCAAATCTACCCACATCATTCACTCATTTATGTGCCTAACAGAAACTATGATGCGTGCAACAGTATTCCTGATGAACAGCCCTACACCATACTCTGCCTTTTTAAGACCTGTCAAGTAAACTTTATAATCTCTTATTCCTTGTTATCTCCCCTTACCCAAATATCACTTACTCCTAGCACATCCAGATGCATTCTCTTTGCTGACTCAGCCAGTTCTACTTTCTTTCTTCTGTAAGCCCCATTAATACTGATAGCTCCCCATCAAATTCCATTTCGTTCACCAAGTTGCTTCCAAGGAGTCGCTCGCCTGTCAAATGGGAGTGGGACTCCGTTACTCCCATAGGTCCGAGGCTTGCTTAAAATGTTCTGAGCTCAGTAAATTCTGTGAAGCGGGGTGCTACCCAACTTGCACATATTCCAAGTGAGGATCTCTCCTCTAATGGGTTAGGGACAACTGGTTGATTGCATAACCCTAGCCGCCGGAGCACAAGGAGGGTCATGACTCAGAATATGTCCGAGATGCCCACTCTCATTCTGTAGCAACTGGTATCCTGATTCTCAGGACCACTTACTAGGCCACTCAACCATTGGCCATAGTTCACGAACTAGGACATGACTACAGTAACCCACACCATGCACCATGTCTTAAAGGAAGTACTGAATATTTTTACTTAGGTAGTAGAATAACTAACAATGGTAGAAGTATGGAGGACATGATATGCTGACCAGTGCAAGCATGGAAGGCCTTTCTTAACTAAAGAACTTTGTTCACTTTGAACATTGATATAAGAATTAAAAGGATGTGTTTGAAGACTTTCCTGTGGAGTGTGGCATTGTACAGAAGTGAAACGAGGACAATAACTAGCTCAGAAAGGAAGAGAATAGAAGATTTTGAAATTTTTCATTACCGGCCGAGTTGGCCGTGCGGGTAGGGGTGCGCAGCTGTGAGGTTGCATCCGGTAGATAGTGGGTTTGAGCTCCACCGCTGGCAGCCCTAAAAAGGATTTTCCATGGTTTCCCATTTTTGCACCAGGCAAATGCCTGGGCTGTGCACTAATTAAGGCTATGGCCACTTCCTTCCCACTCCTAGGCCTTTCCTATCCCATCATTGCCATAAGACCTATCTGTGTCAGTGCGACATTGTAAAAAAGATAAAAAATGTTGCATTGCAGAAAAATGCTGAAGGTGAGATGGATAGATCAAATCACGAATGGGGAGATACTGAATTGAATTGGTGAGAGGAGAACGATTTGGGTATATTTGACCAGAAGAAGAGATAGAATGATAGGACAGACCTTAAGACACCCAGGACTTGTTCAGTCAGTTTTTGTGGGAAGTAAGGATGGTAGGAGTAGACCAAGGCATGAATATGACAAACAGTTTAGAGTAGATGTAATATTTATCTAGAAATGAAATAAATAGCACAAGATAGCTTGGCCTGGAGGGCTGCATCAAACCAGTCTATGAACTGATGACGCAAACTACAACATTACAGTTATTAGGCTTTCAGAAATTGAAAAATATTTTGAAACATATATACATACACACTAGTGTCAGCAAGTTTAAACTTGCCTTAAGAAAACTCAAGTTTTTGTTATTTACAAGGCACCAGATTAGTTATACACAGTACTGCCATAAGTTCTGTCAGTACTTTCAATGTATATAACTACTAATTAAAACTATGCAAACCCATTACAATACGTATTTTCTGAAAAAAAAAACACATCAAATGCTACAGAATGAACATACTCTTATTCGAAATGATCGCCATGTGCGGTAACACAGAGGCGAAGATGTTGAGGCCACTCATCAATAGCGGCATAAATCAGGTCCAGTGGAATTTTTTGACAGCTGACATGATTGATTTTTTAAACATCTCAATATTGCAGTGCCATGTTTGACATGCTATTGCCTCGAGCTTCTACCACAGAGAATAATCCAATGGATTGAGGTCCGGACTTCCACTGGGCCAGACAGCAGCAGCACGAACTGTGGGACCCCTGGATGCCAACCACTCCTGCATCATTTTTGCCTTGTGTGCAGGAGCGCTATCCTGCTGAAAAATCCATGATTTTTCTTTTCCAACAATGTCTGGTAGACAGCTGCAGAAGTCTTTACACTACCTTCGAAAAAATGCACCTCTGATGCTTTCCACCAGGAAACTGCCCACCATACCATGATAGAAGCAGTATGATGTCCACGCTGCACACACGGATCTTTCACTCTTGTTTCCTTGGAGGACCGTGCATACACATGATTGTTTTGCTTGTTAAGCGACTCTTCCACAGTGAATATTTTTTCAGCTGTGAATAGGATGTTGCCATGCGTATCTTTTATATCCACCAACACGTAAATGATCCTTCAAAATACATGACACAGTTCATGGAGATATGTTAATTTCATGAGACAATATTATTTATGCAAAGGATTGCGTTGAATCCCTGCATGAACACCGTTCAAATTTATTTTCTGTGTACACACCTAGGATGACTTGATCTGACGCGATCAACAGTTTCACCCATCAGTTTAACCCTCTTGGAGCCAGGCGGTAGTACGAGCACTCACCCTTTAAATTGCCAAAGCCGATCAGGTCGGCCTTTAAAGTTCCAGTTGGAAGTTGCCACGGCTGATTACATTGGCTAGCTTAAAATTCTGCGATATACATAATTTTGTTGCAACCTATAGTGACATGCATACATTTGTGACAACCTATAGTAAAGGGGCTACAAGTTATTGTGTGCCTGACCTTGCTTTGGCAGTTCTATGAGGGTCTTCCAGCTTTCAAAATAGTTGTTTCCTGTGTTTAGAAATACTGCTAACCAGTCAGTAACAGATTGCTCCTTGCAGTGAATGGATTTGTGACAGCAAAATGGCAAGTGGTTCATATGATAATTCTTCAGCGGGTACTGATGACAATAAATTGATGCAGTATTTGGAACAATGCAAAGTTAACGTGGATGATTTATCAGATAGCGATAGTGAATTCAGTTCAGAGATTAGCGACGAAGTTATACTGGACACGCTCCCAGGATCACCGCATCTAGAGAAGAGACATTTATTTGTTTCTAACGGTATTAAAGCTACTGTGAATACAGTGGTAGATGAAACTAATGATGATGAAGATGATAATGTCTCTGGAGAACATTTTGTGGAAATTTCTCCCAACAAACACGACAACATTCCTCAACCTCCTGGCGTGCCTGCCTCTCACCCGCAGGTCACGGGTTCGATTCACGGCCAGGTCAAGGATATTTACCCGGCCCTGAGGGTTGATTTGAGGTCCATTGAACCTAAATGACCCTAAGCGATTACAATTGAGGAGATATGTGAGTGTGAGAGGGCGACCCTGGTCTAGAAAACCAAGAATAATGACCGTGAGAATTCATATCACTGACCATACTGTGATAGTACATATATCACACCCCAGAATTATATGTAGCAGGTAGAGATATTATTGTCAGTATTCGTTTTATTATTATTATTATTATTATCGGTATTTCATTTGTATGTTTTGTCATTTATATTTATAAGCTGGAAGATATCCACATATGTAGGTATGAGTAATTTGTTTTGTATGAGTGGGAAAATATTGCTTTAATAACTCTGGTAATTTGAATGAGTCATATGGCTGCCCCAGTGCTTGTTGTGATGTACTTGTGTCGGAAAATTCATGAGTCATGTATATATCCCAGCCTGATGAGATGAGCTTGTTGTTGTACCAGGGAAATTTGATGATTCATGTAAAACTCCCGAGTGTTTGTTTATAACTTGGGAGAAAGAAGAGGTTCACTCATGATTGGTGGGCAAGCACCAATCCAGACGTATCATCTGAGAGGAGGGGGATGTTGATGTCTATAAAGGTTGATGATACGGCGGCAACCTAGGAGATTGTAAGAAACATTGTAAGGGTGATTGTAGAGGTGATTGTAAAGGAACGAGAAGGAAGATAACTACAACTACAACTGACGCACTGTACGGGTAGGAAGTGGTGCTGATACACGGTACTGGAGTGACACGGCTGCAATGGACTGGACTTCAAACGTTCGTGGAGCGTAGTCTTGTTATGTTTGTGGAAAGTGGCTGATTGTGGAGAGTGCTTGCGCATTAAGTATTGTAGCACTTGTGGCGGCCTAGCATTATATGTTGGTGAAAGCTATCTCAGACTTTCCATAAATTTATATGTTGAGGATCGACAGACGTGTGTATATATCTTTATAACAAGTGTTAAAATATGTGAACACAGTAGTACAAGGTACAGTATCTGTGTGATGTGATAACTGCCGATTATGAGAATCGGTAAGTCGAATTAATATAGAGACAGTGAAGGGTATTTATCTTCATACATGTACATTGTTCATCGGACTATCTACAAATGGTAGCTTAGTTCTCGCTTTCGTTTTCCCACGATTTTCATTATTATTGTTGTTGTTGTTGTAAATATGGAGTCTTCCAGCAATATTTGATGTGTGTATTATATGTATAATGTTGTATGTTGATGAGGTGCTCATGCACGGAATTTGTTAAGAATACAGTTAGCTATTTTAGAATCAGTGTTATTGATGAACCTAGGTGCAGTTCCCACCTAATTAGTCGTTTTCAGGAGGTTAGGTAAGGCCTGCAGCAGATGTACCAGTACGCAGCATTATGTACACGCCCTGGGATATACAGTTTATCATGCTCTTATCTAAATTCGAGGGATCCATTCTGGTGAACTCTGGCGCCCATACTACGGACATTTCGGATAATTATGCTTATTAATTTTATTAAGTTTTTGAGTAATTTTATTTATATATTTTTATTGATGATATTTTATTATTATTTATTATTATCATCTAGAAGTTACAATTGGCTTCCCAACGTGTGGCTGAATGGTTGGTACATCTGTTAGGCTTATAAGCGTAGGTGCACTTGTCAGGTGTGGTTGGAATTCTGCAAACTATGTCAGTGAAGTATTTTATATGTTTCATGTGTATTTTGGAGTATGAAGAAATGTTGTAGCGAGTCCAGTATTATAAAATTGAGAAGTAGAGAGGTTTTTAAAGTTGCTGGTACTAAGAATCAGGAGAAGAGAAGGCATAAGAATTCCACCACATTGAGTTTATCTAATTTAAGTAAGAGTAGCAAAATGGCTGATAGTAGGAAGGATCTATTGGCAACAATGGGTGAGGAACCAAGTAATCCGTCTCAAACTCAGAATGTAGGGGATCAAGGCGAGTCTTCAATGCTCTGCATGATTAAATCGCTACTTAATGAGCTGAAGGGTGAATTGTCCAGTAAAATCGATAATAATAATGTTGAATTGTCTAGTAAAATTGATAATCAGAGTGTTGTTTCTAATAGTAAGAGTGATGAATTGTCCAGTAAAATCGATAATAATAATGTTGAATTGTCCAGTAAGGTTGATAGTCAAAGTAAGGAGTTAAATTCAGTGAGTGTTGAATTGTCCAGTAAGATTGATAGTCAGAGTAAAGAGTTGAAGAGTGAATTGAGTTTTTTAAGTAATGAAATATACAGTATTAATAGTGAACTAAATTCAGTTAGTACGGAATTGTCCAGTAAGATTGAGAATCAAAGTAAGGAGTTAAATTTAGTGAGTGTTGAATTGTCTAGTAAAATTGATAGTTTAAGTACTGCTGTGAATGGTAGAATAGATGAATTGAACCAGAAGTTTGACCATCAAAGCAGGGAAATTCAGGGATTCAATAATAAGGTAGAAGCTCAACGCTTGGAATTGACTGAGAAAATCGAATGCCGATTTAATGTTGTTAGGAAGGAATTTGTTGAAAACAGCAAGGAATGTGATAAGAGAATAAAAATAGTGGAAGATAAAGTCGAAGAAATAGATAGAATTAAAACCAGCCAGAATGTTTTAGCGAAGCGAATAGATGAAAAGACTGAGAAATTGGAGAAAGACCTCAAGTCAGTAGAAGGAAATGCCAGAATGGTAGTTGAAGAAGGAATTAAAGCATGTCATGTAAAGTGAAGGCAGGAGATCAGTCAAATCCAAGTAGGTAGCAGCATATGTAATAGGTACGTATCTTGTACGAAGGACTCTGAATTACCCAAGTTTAATGGTCGGCAGTTTAATCCGATGGAATTCTTGAAAACGGTGGAGAAACGGTTTTCCAAGAATCTTGACGATGGTTTGATCGAGTGGAGTATGGTTGATGAGATGTTGGATATTGCATTTGTTGGAGAAGCGAGATCCTGGTTTCAAGTTTATAGACAGGGTATTTCGAGTTTGGAGGAATTTAGGGAGAAATTTAGTTCTAAATTTTGGAGTGAAGCTATTCAGGGAAGGGAAAGAGATCGCGTGCTATTTGGCAAATATAGACCTCAGGAAGGTGTGTCTATGACGGAATATTTCTTGGCTTATGTTCTGATCAGCCAGAATATTGAAGGTCTAGCATCGGAGAGAGGTACAGTCCGCCAGATGTTGAGGCATTTTCCTGAGAAGGTCGGATTAGCTGCATGTATGCAGAATATTGTTACGATCAAGGAATTAGAGCAGCTGTTAGAGAGGTTTGATGCTTTGGAAGGGCAGGGGAGGACTAGGCAAAGTGAAGGTAGAAATTACGGGGATAATGGGAGACAAGGTAATCAGGTAGCGGGAGATAGGAATAATCAGAATTTCAGTCATTCTAGGCACGGGAATCAGGGTGGTAATTCCGGAAGGGGAAACAGACACTCTAATCAAGGAGGTAATCACCAGGAATATTATGGCAGAAGACCTAATCAAGGGGAATCAGAAAGTAGGGGGCGTACGGATCAAAGACCGCCAGATCAAGTGCCGAGACATGATAATAGTGAACAGTCCACGTCAAGTAATTTAAACCGGAATCGGACTTCTTAGTTGGGTCAGATAGGCAGTCCGATACCGAAATTCCTATTCACGTGATGAAACAGGTAAGTTATGATTTAGACGTGAAAGAGGAATTATTGAATGACCAAGTGTTTTGTGATCAGGAGGAATCTGAAGCTATTATGATTACGCCTGTGATTGAAGTTGAGATTTGGGAGAATAAGGTCAAGGCTTTATTAGATTCAGGTAGTGAGAAGTCTTGTATTAATCTTAAGTTTTATGATGATGCTAAGAGGAAAGGACATGTCATAGAGGAAATTCCTGTTAGTAACACTTTCATCTTGTCTGCGGTAGGCAGCAAATCACATAGAATTAAGAGTCAAGTGGCTATTCCAGTTAAGATAGGCAATGAGACTGTTTTTCAGGTATGTTTATTACTGCCCAATTTAGTATATCCGGTGATTTTTGGGGCTGATTGGTTGGGTAGTCAAGGTGTTAAGTTGGATTATGATAGTGCGACGGTTCGATTCTTTTGGGGTAGTTCTCGTGATTTGATGAAATTGGAGTACAAGATCGATGAGGGAATTTTTGTTCATGAGTTGAGTTGTATCCAGGTGGCTTACGATGTTGAAGAAAATGAAGTTTGTGATAGCGAGTCACAGGTAAATCTGTGTCACATGTCTGTGGAGACTGGTCAGGAAGACCAGTTCCTCGAGGCTGTGGACAGAACGAATTTAGTACAGGAGCAGAAGGATTGCTTATTTTCTTTGTTAGTAGAGTATAGGGACGTTTTTAGTGGTAAGCCTGGAAAAACCCACCTTTATGAACATAAGTTTGACATCACTGATCGCTCGAGTTTTGTGGGACCGCGGTACCCTATTCCACATGTTCATGCCAGAGCTGTAGATGAGGTTATATCAAAAATGTTGGAGGATGGGATCATTGAACCTTCAAGCAGTCAATATGTGAACCCTTTAGTGGTTGTAGCCAAGAAGGATGGGAGTGTTCGTGTGTGCTTGGATGCCAGACAGATGAACAGACGCATTGCACCCGATCAACAACGACCTGAGACTACCGAAGACCTAATCCAACGTTTCGATGGTAGGAAATGGCTCACGGCGGTAGATTTAAGCTCTAGTTTCTGGCAAGTTCCCTTGAGGAAGGAAGATCGGCAATTCACCGCATTTCTTTATAAGAATAAGTTATTTCAGTTCACACGCGTCCCTTTTGGCACAAAAACATCATCTGCCGCACTTATCAGGGCTTTAGACATTGTGTTGGGACATGAAACGGAGGATTTCACCACCAGTTATATTGATGACCTGGTCGTTGCGTCACATACATTCGAGGAACACATGAGAAACTTAGGGATTGTTTTTCGTAAGTTGAGGGATGGGGGTTTCACCTTGAAATTGAATAAATCTACATTTTGTGCACAACACATAACATTTCTAGGCCACACTATCACGCAGCAGGGTGTAACTCCAGAACAGATGAAATTAGAACACATTTTCGACACCAGGACACCACGTAACGTCAAACAACTTCGGTCCTTTTTGGGAGTTTGCAATTATTTTAGGAGGTTTGTAATTAGATATTCATTTCTTGTAGAGCCATTTAGGGAACTCCTTAAGAGTAATGCTAGGTGGAACTGGGGTCCGGAGCATGATACAGCTTTCACACAACTTAAGTTAGGTTTTCGAGAAGCTGTCATGCTAAAATATCCTAGATCAGACCGTGCATACTTAGTTATGACTGATGCTAGCGATAAGGGGATTGCAGGGGTGTTATTTCAAGAGGATGATGAGGGTAACCTTGGGATTGTGTCTCTAGCTAGTAGGGGACTTAGTTTAGCTGAGAAGAGGTATACTGTTACCGAATTAGAGTTGCTTGCCATTGTGTACTCCTTGGGTAAATTTAGAACGTATGTGTTAGGAACTAAATTTAAGATTATGACGGATCACAATGCTCTGATTTTTATGCAGACGTGTAAGTTAACGTCTAATCGTATGTCTCGTTGGATTCTGGCCTTACAAGAGTACGACTTTGACATATCTCATGTCAAAGGGGCAGACAATGTCTTAGCAGATTTCTTGAGTAGAAAACCTCAGGTATCTCGTGAAGACATTGTCGCCGAACAGTCAGGAGGCATTTTAGTATGTACTGTAAAATTTTATGATCGTAAGGAGGAGAAGTTACGTTTGCGTAAGATTAAAATTGAACAGAGGAAGGAGGTTGACCTCATTCAGATAATTGGTGAAATGGAGGCTAGTGAGCCTGATACTCAGATTCAGAAAGGTAACACGTGGTACCGATTACAAGGTGATTTACTGGCTAAGAAGTGTTATAACGATGTGTGGTGTGTGATAGTCCCCAAGTCTTTGACAGAAGACATTGTTTGGTTTTATCACAAGGAGTTGGGCCATTTCGGTCCGGACAAGGTTTTATGTGCTCTTCAGTACAATTTCATTTGGAAGAACATGGGAAGGGACGTTAGGAAAATTCTAGCGACTTGTGACTTGTGTCAGCGCTGCAAGCACCCCAACAGGCATTTAGAGGGTCCTAGACAGGTAGTTTTGACGCAGGCGCCTGGAGAGCTTGTATGCGTGGATCTGTATGGACCGTTAGTGTCTTCTCGGTATGGATACCAGTTTATATTTGTCGTATTAGATGCCTTCAGCAAATACGTCAAGTTATATCCCCTGAGGAAAGCCACAGGGAGAGGGTGTGTCAATCAGATCATTGACAAGTATGTGCCTGAGTTTGGTAAGCCACTCAGGATACTATCAGACCATGGATCACAATTTTCCTCAAAAATCTGGAGAACCAAATTGGCGGAAATTGGGATCCAGCATATTTATTCGTCGATACGATATCCGCAAGGGAATATGTCTGAAAGAGTCATGAGAGAACTCGGCAGGATGTTCAGGTCGTATGTGAGCGAGAAACACAGCTCATGGTTTAATCGCCTGGACGATATTGAGCGGTGGTTTAACGTCACTAAGCACGACAGTACTGGACATTCTCCGATTGAGGTTCAATTAGATAGGAAGCCTACCAACGAACTCGCTAGAATACTAGGTTTAGCTACAGGAGAGGCGGTATCCAGGGATATCTGTATCCAGCTGGCTAGGGATAATTTAATTAAGGCAGGTAATAAGAGAATTCGCCAGCAAAAGGGGAAAGTACAGGACAAATTCGAGGTGGGAGACGAGGTGCTTCTCAGAGTTCCTCATTTGTCGAATGCCGATCAGAAAACGATGCATAAGTTTTTTCAATTGTATCACGGTCCGTATACGGTGGACAGTAGAATAGGCAAGTGTGCTTATAGGCTCCTCACCACTGACAACAAGGTTCTTGGAACATTTAATATCTATAGCCTTCGCAAATATAAGAGATAGGATCTGCACCTTGGATGTATGTATTATCATTTATGAGTTATGTGTACAGTAGTAAGAAGGGATTGTGTTCAATGCTATATGAAACAATCAGAGTTGTGTGTATATAGCCAGATTATTATTATTATTATTATTATTATTATTATTATTATTATTATTATTATTATTATTATTATTATTATTATTATTGTTTGGACAAATTGTATTTCGTGTGTGCGAATACAATGCAGTAGACGCAATGTATATATCATTATTACAGTAAATTAAGTGTTCAGTTATGTCATTATAAGGTTATGTATGAAGTTCTGTTTTATGGTGAATCATAATATGTGATATCATCGATTCACCAAGGGGGCGTTATGTGATAGTACATATATCACACCCCAGAATTATATGTAGAAGGTAGAGATATTATTGTCAGTATTCGTTTTATTATTATTATTATTATTATTATCGGTATTTCATTTGTATGTTTTGTCATTTATATTTATAAGCTGGAAGATATCCACATATGTAGGTATGAGTAATTTGTTTTGCATGAGTGGGAAAATATTGCTTTAATAACTCTGGTAATTTGAATGAGTCATATGGCTGCCCCAGTGCTTGTTGTGATGTACTTGTGTCGGGAAATTCATGAGTCATGTATATATCCCAGCCTGATGAGATGAGCTTGTTGTTGTACCAGGGAAATTTGATGATTCATGTAAAACTCCCGAGTGTTTGTTTATAACTTGGGAGAAAGAAGAGGTTCACTCATGATTGGTGGGCAAGCACCAATCCAGACGTATCATCTGAGAGGAGGGGGATGTTGATGTCTATAAAGGTTGATGATACGGCGGCAACCTAGGAGATTGTAAGAAACATTGTAAGGGTGATTGTAGAGGTGATTGTAAAGGAACGAGAAGGAAGATAACTACAACTACAACTGACGCACTGTACGGGTAGGAAGTGGTGCTGATACACGGTACTGGAGTGACACGGCTGCAATGGACTGGACTTCAAACGTTCGTGGAGCGTAGTCTTGTTATGTTTGTGGAAAGTGGCTGATTGTGGAGAGTGCTTGCGCATTAAGTATTGTAGCACTTGTGGCGGCCTAGCATTATATGTTGGTGAAAGCTATCTCAGACTTTCCATAAATTTATATGTTGAGGATCGACAGACGTGTGTATATATCTTTATAACAAGTGTTAAAATATGTGAACACAGTAGTACAAGGTACAGTATCTGTGTGATGTGATAACTGCCGATTATGAGAATCGGTAAGTCGAATTAATATAGAGACAGTGAAGGGTATTTATCTTCATACATGTACATTGTTCATCGGACTATCTACAAATGGTAGCTTAGTTCTCGCTTTCGTTTTCCCACGATTTTCATTATTATTGTTGTTGTTGTTGTAAATATGGAGTCTTCCAGCAATATTTGATGTGTGTATTATATGTATAATGTTGTATGTTGATGAGGTGCTCATGCACGGAATTTGTTAAGAATACAGTTAGCTATTTTAGAATCAGTGTTATTGATGAACCTAGGTGCAGTTCCCACCTAATTAGTCGTTTTCAGGAGGTTATGTAAGGCCTGCAGCAGAGATACCAGTACGCAGCATTATGTACACGCCCTGGGATATACAGTTTATCATGCTCTTATCTAAATTCGAGGGATCCATTCTGGTGAACTCTGGCGCCCATACTACGGACATTTCGGATAATTATGCTTATTAATTTTATTAAGTTTTTGAGTAATTTTATTTATATATTTTTATTGATGATATTTTATTATTATTTATTATTATCATCTAGAAGTTACAATACGTCACCTCGTAAACTGCAGATCTTCGAATTGAGCAGCGGTCGCTTGGTAGTCCAAAGCCCATCATGGCTTTAGTGTCATTGATTTTTAATTATGTATATTCTGTTGTATTGTAAAATGTTCTTTTTAAAATAGATACGAGAACCGAAAACGAGAAAAGGATCTTCCTGAAAACAAAAACTATAATATCAACTATTATATTTTATTTCTTAATGATTCAGATTTATTTTTTGTGCTACATAGCCTGCACGTAGAAAATTTCTTGTCAGTATTTGTCATAGATCAATACATATACGCAAATTTTATCGGTGAGTAAAATGGTCTTGTTTTTACTAGTGATATGTTTGAATTTTTATTTATTATTCTTTATTTCCAATGAATATATATAGTTTTAAAATAGGCTAAGTAAATCCATTTCCCTCCCATTACACCACCCCATTCAACCATCCACATTGATTTTAATTTATTTCAGTTTTCAAATTCACATAGATTTTACAGTAAGAAAACAAGGTATTTATTAAGATGTTCTTAAGAAGATACTTTGTAATTTCACCTAAGCATTGTAATACAGCTGAAGATATTCCAAATGGAATGAAACATGTACTGTACATGATTGATTGATTTGCTTAATGCAAATATAAGTATCAAAAAGGTGGAAATTTACTGTTATTGATTCATTGTACACTAGACCAGCCTGCGCACCAGCAAAGACATAACCCAACAATTGCGTGCACTTGTGAGTTGTCACTATGCAGTTTTCTTACCACAGCAATGGCAGTATCGATATGTAACAACAGTGATGCCACCTTTCTTGTGGAATGTGTGTTATGGCAGGTGTTTGGTTTTTATTTGACTGTCCCTTATAGATAGACTAGCTGATGTACCCGTGCTTCGCTACGGAATTCTACATTGTATACGGAATTCTAGTGTACACACTGTGAGCAAGATTGTATTAAATTGCATAGCTCTTAACGTTACCCTAGAAACACAACAGGGAAGTCACCAAACATCTTTTCTCATATGAATACTGAGTTAGGGAATTTTTCACTGTAATGGTAGACCTGTTTGCATACCATCGGTCACAATCAGGTTGGGGAGTTTTCATTATAATGGTAGACACTCACTCTCCACCTGCCTTCTTACATCCTCAGAAAGACTGTCTTAGTGGTTTTCCCAACTGAAATGAACATACATTACCATGACGTCAGTAGGAATGGCGGGATTAAAAGCAATGCTTTCATATGAAATACTCGATCAAATGGAACACCACACATTTTTTCACTTTTAACAAACAGGACTACACTGCTGATGTAACAGTCCAAAGCTACAGAGCTAGAGTCACCAAGCCGCAGACAGCCACGATTCGTGAACACTCTTCGTCCTTTTTCGGCGGGGAGAGGTTCGAATAGTGGAGACTACCAGGGCAAAAACTACGCTCTTTTACTAATCTGTTTCCTAGGAGTACCTGATGAGTATGAAAATATCAATTCACAACACTGGCGGCAGAGGTAAAATTTTCCTCCAAGCCAGAGGGGAAACCCCTCTTCACTAGTACTTTGGAACAAAATGAATGTAGAGTTTAATAAAAGTGAAGAGGAAAAAGCTTTTCTTAAGAAATGGCTCTTTTCAGGGTTGAATTTTGAGTTATTTTGTGAATTGTGGTGCTATAATTTGGAATAGGCCTAAATTGTTAATCTAGACCAGGCCATACTACTACTACTACTAAGTCAGCCTCTGCCTTAAGTATGCACACTGCTTATTCAAAACAGCATATCAGAATAGGGATCGAATAACTGGAATACTATGAAGAACAAGTGTGTTACATACCAGCTGTATCAGAAAATGTATATACCAGAGGAATGGCATGCTAAAGAAGAAAGTTTTCTAACCCCCAGCTATTTCCTGCCAATATTCAGTCAGCCTATTATACTCGGCACACAGCAGTAATCCCATCTATTGGAGTTGAGAGGCAGCATAGGAGACTAATAACATTACAACAATCAATGATCAGTGTAATGTTATTGTTGATCAATGTTAAGCGCTTTCGATATTGTAGGCTTTTACATTTATATTTCTTCTGACTCTGAAATACCACTCATCATAGTTGGTATGGTAAAACTGAATAAACATAAATGATCGGAAATTGTATTCTCTGTAACTTTTGTTATGTAATACTTTTTGATAGGACCAAAAACATAGGTACCGGTATTTAAAAATTAAATTTTGGGCACCTTCCCCTAAACTACAATTTTATCCAGGGTGAATAAAATTGTTTATAGCTTAGACTGTAGTTTCTTATTCCCCCGACCCTATATACTGATTTTCATTAAATTCTGTTAATCCATTTTCTTGTGGCTCGATGTCGATATGTACTAAGCAAAAACATACAAATTCATGAATATCTGTGTTATCATAGCCGGTACGGTAAAAATGTATATGACATAAATGGTCAGAAATTTAATTCTATAGAACTTTGGCTATATAGTATTTATCGATATGACCACTAATATAAATATTTGAGAATTAAACTGTAGGCTTTCCCCTAAACTACCATTTCTATCAGCGTGAATAAAATTATTTATGACTTAGATTGTAGCGACTTATTACCCGACTTTGCATACCGATTTTCCTTAAGTTCTCTTATGCCATTTACTAGTGATGCGAGTACAGACAGACAGACAGACAGACAGACAGACAGACAGACAGACAGACAGACAGACAGACAGACAGACAGACAGACAGACAGACAGACAGACAGACAGACAGACAGACAGACAGACAGACAGACAGACGTTACGGAAAAGTAAAAAGTGCATTTAGTTGTTACTGTGGACATGACGGATACAGATATACCATTCTTTTCAAATTCTGAGCTATGTACAGACAAAATTCTCACTTTATATATAGATTGTGTCAGTTTCAAGAGTATACGTATATATCCAGCATTCTCTTAAAGCTATGCCACTGGAGATCTTTTAAGAAGAGGGACCAATGACCTAAATGTTAGGCGCCTTTAAAAAAGCATCATCATCATCATCATCATCATCATCATCATCATCATCATCATCATCATCGTCTTTCACGAAGGCCCCTTAATGAGTGCTGAAGCCTGCCCTAATGAAGATGGGAAGTACAAATGAGCTCATCTGGGCAAAGGAATTGGATGTAAAAGAAGTGGGATTGATAAGGAGAGAGCCGATCTATTTGAAGACAGCAGTGTATGAAGATGTAGAGATTGTCTTTGTCCTTTTCTGTGTCCAGCCGGGCTGAGTGGCTCAGACGGTTGAGATGCTGGCCTTCTGACCCCAACTTGGCAGGTTCGATCCAGGCTCAGTCCGGCGGTATTTGAAGGTGCTCAAATACGTCAGCCTCGTGTGGGTAGATTTACTGGCACGTAAAAGAACTCCTGCAGGACTAAATTCCAGCACCTTGGCGTCTCCGAAAACCATAAAAAGTAGTCAGTGGGATGTAAAACCAATAACATTATTATTCTGTTTCCATATTTGTCTTCATATCCTTTTCTATTGCTACGTTTTAGTTGCTAACCTGGCATTGTGTTTATGCTATTATGTTACTATTCATATTCCTGTCTTTCTATATACCTCTTCTTCTTTTGACCATTTTGCCACACTCCGGCATGGTTGCGTGTGTGAACTGTATCACATGTGCGGACATCACCTTATTTAATGGTGTGAGGAAGGAGGAGAGGAGAATATTATGTCCTCAGTTATGCTACTACTGCCTGTAGAATTATGTCTCTCAAATAGAATTTCTTAATCTACTAATAATAGTATATACAAAAGTTGTCTCACTGGCTGGTGGTATGTTTGTGGTTCTTTATGATCTAATCTAAATTCATAAATTACACTCATTCAAATACCTTTAAATGCAGCTCAGTGTATAATGCTAGGTTGGTGACAATGAATCACCTTTAGTCCATACTAGCATTTGTACCTGTTCTTCGAATGGGACTTTGCAGAGGATTCCATATTTCCTTTAGGAATTTATGCGAAGTAACATGGCTCTGTTCATACGTTTAATGCAACATGTTAAAATGATATTTTCCTACGAAAGCACTTTGCAGTAACGTGAAATACGATGAAGCTGAACAAAGTCAAGAGAGAATGAGGATGACTTCTGAATTTATTGTACTGTACAGTTCCTGGTCCAAGGTAGTGTGAAATTCCCCATGGCTCTCCGGTTGCACATTGTATCTCTGACCACTGGTGTGGCGCTCTGACCTTGATGATACCTCCCTTAATATCTGCCCTATCGAAAATAGTAGAATGGCTCTTTAGTTTTTCCCATTATCCACCTCGAAGTGACAAGTATGACATGTTCCACGGGACTTGGGTTAAAATCCAATCTTTTGTAATCATCTGCGTTATAGTCATTGTACGATAAAAACGTACATGGTGTAAACAAACAGAAATAACATATTCTTAAACGTTTGTTATATCAAGTCCTTTGATAGACCTAATAGTAACAAATATATTTCAGAACAATCTTACTATAAATAACAAATCCATGTGATTACCATGACATCATATGCACCTGATAACACAATTCTGAGTGAGTAGATTCTAAATATGTAGTTTGGTTGAAAATAAGTCCAACTGTTCTCCAATTTGAGGATTATACAAACATATAGATTATCAGACAGACAGACACCAACGGGAAAAGTTCTACCTAATGTTTCGTCGCTGTTCAGTTACGTTAGGTGGGGTTCATTTTCAAGCCGAGCAAAATATTGTGTATCCTCTGATTTCTCCTGTTACGGATCCTTCAAATAACTGTAGGTCTGTGAGGTATCCGTCGCTGGCTGCAGAGTATGAAGCCCATAGAAAATAGTAATTTTCTCCATCATTTGAAGAGTAAGCAAAATTATGTACATAACAATTATTTAAAATGAAGGGCTGTTTCACACATAGTCTACAGATTTTACGTATAATCAATAGTGTAAGAAAAAATTGAAAAAAATCTTCTGTCTTCCTACAAACCTACAGTCTATTTAGTTATTTTTAAACGATATGCTTATCAAAACCTGCTCCTGGATGAATAGACTCTAAATATGAAGTCTGGTCGAGATATAATAAATAGTGTAACAGAAAATTGAAAAAAATCCTCTTCTGGTCTTCATGTAAACCCCCAGCCTCTTCAGTGATTTTTAAATGATATGCATATTGTAACCTGCTCCTGCATGAGTAGACTCTAAATATGAAGTTTAGTTGAGATATAATCAACAGTGTAAAAGAAAATTTAAAAAATATTTTCTGGTACTCCTACAAACCCCCAGTCTGTTCTGTGATTTTTAAATGATATGCATACCAATACCTGCTCTTGGATGAGTAGACTCTAAAAGTTAAGTTTTGTCAAGATATAAATAGTGTAAGAGAAAATTGTAAATAAACCCTTCAGGTCTTCGTATAAACCCCCAGTCTATTCAGTGATTTTTAAATGATATGAAAATCAGAACCTGCTTCTGGATGAGTAGACTCTAAATATGAAATGTGGTTGAGATCTATTCAGCCGTTTACCCATGATGGTGGAACAGACAAACAAACAAACAAACAAACAAACAAACAAACAAACAAATAAACAAACAACAATTTACCCATGATGGTGGAACAAACATACATACATACATACATACATACATACATACATACATACATACATACATACATACATACATACATACATACATACATACATACATACATACGTACATACATACATACATGCACAAAATCTAAAAACTACTGACACGATCTTGAATTGACCTAAAACAGATAAATATATCAAAATTTGGTGAATTAAATTATATTACAGACAACAAACCCCAGGAATTGGAATGAAACAGCTCATATTAGGGAATCAATTGGGTCTTGAATGTGGCACATTATGGACTAGTAAAGGATTTTATTTATAAGACTAGCAAGATACCCGTGCTTCGCTACGGTATTATACTGAAATTTATAATTAAATGCTTAACGTTTTATATATAATCCTCCGAAATTCGCGATCTGACTCGTTTTCTGAGAGAATACGCCAAAATTCGCGATCTGACTCGTTTTCTGAGAGATTACGGCAAAGTTCCTCACATTTTTCAATCTTTATTTCCAGCAATCGATTTCGTACTTCCCGAGGTAGATCCAGGTATTCCACGCGGTCAGTTCGGCCCCTAAATCTTTGCCATTTTTTCCTATAAGCATTTTTAGTATGGATCAAATCCTGAAGGATATCCGGCGTGGTGTCGTCTTGGGTGCCTTGGCGGTACTGAACCCGCGGCTTGACTGTATTCGTAGTCATTACCAGGCCAGGACCCGTTTCCACCGCGGTCCGCACAATTTGACGAGGGTCCAGAACATTATTATTATTATTATTATTATTATTATTATTATTATTATTATTATTATTATTACTATTATTATTATTATTATTAGATGTTCTGGACCCCACAGCAAGATGCAAAACCGCTACTTGGCTGTAAATTACATCTGCTACCATTGTCATTGTTGACAATGTGACCAGCACCATTGTCGCGCGTAGGCAAGTGTACGGGATTTCTGGCGATACGAATGACATACTGTACTTGCGTGCATTATTGACCTTATTATAGAGGTGAACAATTGGACGGAAAATCTCATTCCTATAGTTTATTTCAAATGTGTTTAAAATTTTATTTATATGCCAGGAAATTCTACTGTAATCTAAGAACGTTCAAAGATTGCTCTTGAATACGAACCCAGGAAAGATTAAAAATGATCGGTTTATGATCAGAATAAGTACATCGAAAATTCTACAGCCTGTTTCCAGTCTTCGACAGGGTCAGGAATGGAATGAATTAAGCCCCATCTAGCGGGTACAATAGGAATTGTGCCGGCTGCCGAAACCTGTCGCACACCTCTGGGGCAATGATCGATGAATGACAAATGAAATTAAATATAGGACAGTGTTGCTGGAATAAATGATGACAGGGAAAACCGGAGTATACGGAGAAAAACCTGTCCCGCCTCCGATTTGTCCAGCACGAATATCAAATGGAGTGATCGGGATTTGAACCACGGAACCCAGCTGTGAGAGGCCGGCGCGCTGCCGAGTGAGCAACGGAAGCTCCTTATAAGTATATTATGAACAGTAAAATCAATTGGTCTCACCTCCTTTTACACACCACCGCCGTTAAGTTTATTTACCCCCCCCCCCAAAAAGAAAAATTACAAGAAGGCGTGTTTCTTTATGTTTAAAGGAGATTCCGAACACCAATGTTCACGTCTATTACCTTCAGTTTTGAGATATAGGTATCCCCATAAAAATAATTCACATTTTTCACTTCCTTTCACCCCCCCCCCCTCCGCGCAGGTGAGTTTTCCGTCAAAAAATACTTGTTTCTTTAATAGTAAATGATTTTCTAAATACCAATTATCACGACTCTTAACTTCTTCAATTTTTGATTTGTGTGTCCTCATGAAAGGAATTCAACTCTTTTTCACTCCCGCCGCCCAAGATGGTTTCCCCATCAAAACGCATTTTCCTCTGTTTCTAAAGGAGAGCGAAATATAAATTTTCACGTCTGTAACAACTTTAGTTTTTATTAGATGTATGTATTCTCATAAATAAGTCAAATAATTTTTCAATTCTTTCACCCCCCTCCACTTCATTGGATTTTTCGAAAAAACGTGTTTCTTTACTTTTAAAGCAGATTCCAAATATCAAATTTCACGTCTGTAACATCTTCATTTTTGAGATATCAGTAGCCTAATTAAAAGAAATCGACACCATTTTCAGTCACTTTTACACCGCCCCCCTTTCCACCCAAGTGATATTTCCGAAAACTAAAAATACACGTTTCTTTGTTTTTAATAGAGATAAAAATACCATTTTCACTTCTGTAACATGTTAAGTTTTTGATACATACTGTAGAAATTCTCATTTTATAATGTCACCAATTTTTATTTCCCCTTAAGGGGAGTTTCCAAAAACAAATCACCTATGTTTCTTTATATTTACAGGAAATTACAAATACCCACTTTTTACGTCTGTAACATTTTACCTTTCCCAGATATTCTGTAGATATAGTCTTTCAAAAAATTCACCCCAATTTGTCACTCCAGTTTAACAGCCATTAATTGGGTTTTCCAAAAACAAAAATACGTGTTCCTTTACTTTTAAAGCAGATTCCAAATATCAAATTTCACGTCTGTAACATCTTTATTTTTGGGATATCAGTAGCCTAATTAAATGAAATGGACACCATTTTCAGTCACTTTTACACACACCCTTCCACCCAAGTGGTATTTCCGAAAACCAATCCTATTGTGATTTACAGAGAAAAAAACGTGTTCCTTTATTTTTAAAGGATATTCTAAATACCAATTTTTACATGTGTAAACTTTTAAAATTTTAAGATGTAGACACTCTCATTTAAAAAATTCACCCCCCTTTCCAACCCCCATTATTTGGATTTTCCAAAAACTAAAAAATACCTGCTTCTTTATTTTTAAAGTAGATCCCAAATACCAATTTTCAGGTCCGTAATATCTTCAGGTTATGAAATATAAGTAGCCTCATTAAAGGCATTCAACCCCTTTTTCCCACTTTTCCACCCTTCCCATTCGGATTTTCCGAAAACAAAAAAAACATGTTTCTTTATTTTTAAAGGAGATTCTAAATACCAATTTTTACATCTGTAAACTTTAAAAGATTTGAGATATAGATACACTCATTTTAAAAATTCATCCCTTTTCACCCCGCCCCCCATTAATTGGATTTTCCAAAAACAACAAATTATTGTTTCTTTATTTTTAAAGGAGATCAAAAGTACCAATTTTCAGGTCTGTAATATCTTCACTTTCTGAGATATAAGTATCCTCATAAAAGGCATTCAATCCATTTTTCACCCCTTTTCACCCCTCTTATTGGGATTTTCCGTAAACAAAAAAATACGTGTTTCTTTATTTTTGATGAACATTCTAAATACCAATTTTTACATCTGTAAACTTTAAATGTTTTGAGATATAGATGCACTCATTTCAAAAATTCACCCCCCTTTTCTCCCTCCCATTAATTGGATTTTCCAAAAACAAAAAATACGTGCTTCTTTATTTTTAAAAGCGAACAAAATTTCCAATTTTCAGATCTGTAATGTCTGCGGTTTCTGAGATATAAGTACCGGTATCCTGATTAAAAAGCATTTAAACCCTTTTTCACCCTCTTTCACCCATCCTATTGGGATTTTCTGAAAATAAAAAGTACGGGTTTCCTTATTTTTAATGAAGATTCTAAATACCTATTCTTACATCTGTAAACTTTAAAAGTTTTGGGATATAGATGCACTGTTTTTAAAAATTCACCCCCCTTTTCACCCTCCCATTAATCGGATTTTCAAAAAACAAAAAATACGTGTTTCTTTATTTTTAAAAGAGATCAAAATTACCAATTTTCAGGTCTGTAATATCTTTAGTTTCTGATATATAAGTATCCTCATTAAAGGCATTCAATCAATTTTTCACCCCTTTCACCACTCCTATTGGGATTTTCCGAAAACAAAAAATACGTGTTTCTTTATTTTTAATGAAGATTCTAAATACCTATTTTTACATCTGTAAACTTTAAAAGTTTTGAGATATAAATGCACTGTTTTTAAAAATTCACCCCCCTTTTCACCCTCCCATTAATTGGATTTTCCAAAAACAAAAAAATACATGTTTCTTTATAAAAGAGGTCTAAAGTACCAATTTTCAGGTCTGTAATATCTTCAGTTTCTGAGATATAAGTACCGGTATTCTGATTAAAGGCATTCAACCATTTTTTCACCGTTTTTCACCCCTCCTATTGGGATTTTCTGAAAACAAAAAAATACGTATTTCCTTAGTTTTAAAGAAGATTCTAAATACCAATTTTTACATCTGTAAACTTTCAAAGTTTTGAGATATTGATACACTCATTTTAAAATTTCACCCCCCTTTTCACCCCTTAGCAAAGGAATATCCAAAAATCCTCTCTTAGCGAGCACCTACATCTTAATATGAATCCATGCCCAAAACTTCATTTCTTTATGTCCAGTAGTTCTGGCTCGGCGATGATGAATCAGTCAGTCAGTCAGTCAGTCAGTCAGTCAGTCAGTCAGTCAGTCAGTCAGTCAGTCAGTCAGTCAGTCAGTCAGTCAGTCAGGACAAGTTATTTTATATATATAGATGAATGGGGATGTAACCAATTTGGTAAATTAGTATTGTGGGTAATGTGAATGTCACACTTTTGAAAAGCCATTACTTACTGAATGAGAAAACGTAACTAAATACAGTAATACTGCATAATTTGTGTAATGCTATGTTGTTGTTGTTGTTGTTTGAGTCATCAATCCATAGACTGGTTTGATGCAGCTCTCTATGCCACCCTATCCTGTGCTAACCTTTTCATTTCTACGTAACTATTGCACCCTACATCTGCTCTAATCTGCTTAAAGTAAATACAAAATTTTAATATTCCACCTTCTCAATACTAAAAAATCATTTGATGTTTTACAAAAACATTACAATGATATTAATAGGTACTGTGGACCATCATCAGCCTAGCCAAATTACATGGTGGTCCACAGTGGACCGAAACTAGTACCTATTAATATCATTGTAATGTTTTTGTAAAACATCAAATGAGTTTTTAGTATTGAGAAGGTGGAATATTAAAATTTTGTATTTACTTTAAGCATAGTCTTAACTCAATACGGAACCTAACAATGAAGTTTATTACTTTGACTAATCTGCTTGTCATATTCATACCCTGGTCTACCCCTACCGTTCTTACCACCTACACTTCCTTCAAAAACCAACTGAACAAGTCCTGGGTGTCTTAAGATGTGTCCTATCATTCCATCTCTTCTTCTCGTCAAATTTAGCCAAATCGATCTCCTCTCACCAATTCGATTCAGTATCTCTTCATTCATGATTAGATCTATCCATCTCACCTTCAGCATTCTTCTGTAACACCACATTTCAAAAGCTTCTATTCTCTTTCTTTCTGAACTAGTTATCGTCCATGTTTCACTTCCATACAATGCCACGCTCCACACGAAAGTCTTCAAAAACATCTTTCTAATTCTGATATCAATGTTTGAAGTGAGCAAATTTCTTTTCTTAAGAAAGCTCTTGCTTGCTTGTGCTAGTCTGCATTTTATGTCCTCCTTACTTCTGCCATCGTTAGTTATTTTACTACCCAAGTAACAATATACATCTACTTCCTTTAAGACTTTATTTCCTAATCTGATATTTCCTACATCACCTGCCTTCGTTCGACTGCACTCCATTAATTTTTTTTTTGGACTTATTTATTTTCATCTTGTACTCCTTACCCAAGACTTCATCCATACCATTCAGCAACTTCTCGAGAACTTCTGCAGTCTCAGATAAAATAACAATATCATCGGCAAATCTCAAGGTTTTGATTTCCTCTCCTTGGACTGTGATTCCCTGCTATAGTTTTTCATATTTGTAAGACAATATACATGGAATTTTTGAAGTGAAAATTCTTGTCTCTGTGGTTTGGATTTTATATAAAACTAGACTTCACTTGCCTATGATCATAATATCAGCACCCATGTAAAACTGGAAGTTTACTTGCTTGATTGCTTACGATATTGTTATTTTAAAGGTGGTTTTAGAGCATGTGCAGGTTTCAATCATGGATGACTGACATACAGCAATTTAAATAATTTCTGACAATACACAGAACACTATAAGTATAAAAGAAGTCGGTCAATTACTCACCATATTTCAAATATTTTATTTCCTATTATGATGAAAACTTATTTCTTAACACTGTTCTTAAGTATGTGGATAGGCTTTGGAAGAGTAACGCTCGTTTTCATTTCTCTTCTAAATACATTAATCAAAAACTAACCACATTTAGAAGGATAACAAAAAGATATCTTGACTCACCTCGTGCTGCAGGTGTGAGCTCGATGACCGGAGTGCTGGGCCCTTCTCCTATACGTGTCACGGCACTCACCCACCACATGTAGTCACTACGTTCCTGCAGAGGACCGGTCTCGTAATAGTCAATTTGAGGTCCTACAGTGTGACGTGTTGTATTGCCATCCTTACTGCGTCGAACTTCCCTTTGGTAAATGTTGTAGCGAAGAAGTACTCCATTGGGATGAGTTGGGGGTAACCAGCTGATGATTGCAGATCGAGGACTGGAGAGAGCAGCTCGGACTGCAGCTGGGGGCCCAGGAACTGAAATGAAATGGCTCATATTAGGGAATCAATAGGGTCTTGAATGTGGCACATTATGGACTAGTAAAGCAAATCTTCCTAAATTCAGCATATTTCAGATTAGCAAGTGACTGACTGTATGGTCTGGAGATACTGCAACACATACTAATGTGTTGAGTGATACTAGAGCATTCTCAAACATAGTTTGCAGTAGTAACAGTGGTGATTAACTTTCTAACAAGGGACTTGGTGCAAGGTGTGATCGCAATTGCAAAAACGTTTCAGTTTGTTTGTAAGGGTTTTACACGTACATTACAAATATGCGTATGTTCAGCCACCGAGTTCAAAATATAGGTTGTTGGTAGCTCTTGGCAAAAGATTAAGAGGATGAACATGTCCACAGAGTATAAAGTGTTGGAAACAGAGTTATTTATCACAGTAGGAGCACTTCATGAATGCCTACATTAAGCAGTCTTCCAAGTCAAACCTCTTTTGAACATCAAAAATACGTTCGGGTGGTGTTTTAAACCTCTCTGGTCTGAAGTCATCATATCCAGCTACAGGCCAGGAGTACTGAACAAAGTTTTCAAAGACTGGAGAAGAGAACAATCAGCAATGAAATTGAATCCCTCAATGATGGTGTGAACTGATACTGTGATCTCCAATCCGCTTCAGCACCGCCATGAACTGTCGGAAGAATAGCACATCAAGTGGCAGAATGTAAGGTGTGCACCCAGGAGGGATGGTCTTGAATGTATACACCATATTTTGAGGTCAGATAGCATCAATATAACTTCTGTCACAATATGTCCCGAGCGAATCAACCATATATGGGATGTAGACATGTTGAAAAAATGGCATCAGGATTTGTTTCGTGATTAGGCCGGACTTCGAGGCAACTTGAATCAGATTTTGCAGTGTCAGTTTGCAGTTTCTTCCACTGCTTTTCCCACATCTGTGAGATCGCGGGTGCAAACTGTGTCGCACATGTGGATTTGGCCCTGTTTTATGGACGGATGCCCTTCCTGACGCCAACCCTATACGGAGGGGTGTAATTACAATTGCGTGTTTCTGTGGTAGTTGGTAGTGTATTGTGTTGTCTGAATATGAAGAGGTAAGTGTTGGGACAAACACAAACACCCAGTCCCCGAGCCAGAAGAATTAATCAGACTTGATTAAAATCCCTGGCCTGGCCAGGAATCGAAACAGGACCATCTGAACCGAAGGCCTCAACACTGATCATTCAGCCAATGAGTCGGACATGTAATAGTTTAAAACTGTGCCATATTTATAACTTGTTTAATACAGAAATTGCTGCAGAGATGTGAAACATTTAAATGATTTAAATGAGAATTTGGAGTGGGTATGGTATGTGGGAAACTGGGAGTGAGATTTGTAGATCCTAATGGGACCAGGGGCGTGGGGGTGTAGGAGATAGGGATCTATGCTCAGATGGCCTTTACCTTTACTTGAACCGCAACGGTATGTATAAGTTAACAGGTATATTTAGAAGAGTTATAGAGAAGACGTTCTCAACTCATGAGTCAAATGTTACCCAAATACAACAGTCAAGTTTTAGGGAGGAAGGGGGTCTGAGATTGCTCTTGGTAAACTGTCAGAGTGTAGTAAATAAACAAATAAAATTCAGTACATTGATGGAATCTTATGAGACTGATGTGGTGATAGGAGTAGAATCATGGTTAAGAGAAGGGGTGGGTAATAGAGAAGTATTTCTAGAAGGGTATACAGTCTATCGTAGAGACTGAGGAGATAAAAAGGGTGGGGGGCGTGTTTATTCTGGTGAAGGAAACTTATTGTTCACATGAATGGTTTACCGATGAAAGGGATGAAATATTAGGGATAAAATTAGTTTGTGATAATATGAAGGAGGTGGGAATTATAGGAACATATAAGCCTGGAAGAGAGGAAAGAGACATGGAAATATTTGAGAAAATAATAGATTATACTCATAAAAACAATAATAATGATATGGTAATAATTGGGGGAGATCTAAACTTGCCTGAAGTTGAATGGAATGGGGCTGCAAGTGAAGCCCATGAACAGAAACTGGCAAGTAACTTAATTTAGGAGGGAGGATTTACACAAGTAGTACAAGAACCGACTTGTCTCAATAACTTGCTAGATGTATTCTTGGTTAAACCATGGGAAATTGTTGATAAAACTGAGGTAATGGAAGGAATAGGTGACCATAAGGTTCTAATAATGGATGTAGGACTTGTACCAAAAATGCTTAATAAGAGGGTCACACAAGACAAGAAATTATACAGAAAAACTAAAGTTGATGAATTTGGGACTTACCTTAAATCACAATTCAGTTGTTGGATAAGTGAAGGGAGTAATGTGGATACACTTTGTGCTAAATTTAAAGGAATCATTTGGGAAGGAGAGAAGAGATTTGTACCTGTTAAGAAGGGTAAAATGACCTCAGACCCTATTTATTATACAAGGGAAATAAGGAAATTAAAAAGAAAATATAGAATAGTAAACAGGAAAATCAAAGAGGGTAGGGAGAATAGAGAAACTAGAAAACAGCTAACGGGGGAACTGAATAGAGTAAAAAGGGAAGCAAAAGAGAAATATATGAATGGCATACTTCAAGAGGGTAATGACCACAAAGGGAAATGGAAAAAGATGTATTCATATATTAGGAATCAAAAAGGAAAAGGAATCCAAATTCCTACAATGGCAGGAGAAGGGGGTGAACACTATTCAACAGATACTGAGAAAGCAAATCTATTTAGTAGGGAATTCAGAGATTCAGTAGAAGATTGTCAGGAGTTGGAAACAGTAACAGAAGATAGAGAGGGAGAGTCACATAGGGAAACAAGAAGCTTCTCATTCACAAATGAAGATATTTTCAGAGAAATCCAACTGCTTCAGCAAGGAAAAGCAGCAGGAAGTGATCAAATTACTGAGGAGGTATTAAAGACAATGGGGTGGTACATAGTGCCTTATTTAAAATTTCTCTTTGACTATGTCATAAATAATAGTGTAATACCAAAAGAATGGAAGGAATATATAATATAATAATATGAATTTATAAAGGAAAGGGTGATAAAAGGAAACCAGAGAACTACAGACCAATCAGCCTGACCAGTATAGTTTGTAAAATACTGGAGAGTTTAATAGCAAAGTACATCAGAGGGATATGCGATGATAAAAATTGGTTCATGAGGAGCCAGTATGGATTTAGAAAGAAATTTTCTTGTGAGGCACAACTGGTGGGATTTCAGTAGGACATATCAGATCAGTTGGATTTAGGAGGCCAGTTAGATTGCATAGCCATAGATCTTTCCAAAGCCTTTGATAGAGTGGAACATGGAATATTATTAAAGAAATTGGAGGGAATAGGATTGGACGTAAGGGTTATATGTTGGATAAGAACATTTCTAAATTCAAGGGTTCAGAAAGTCATAGTAGGAAATAATATATCACAGGAAGAGAAAGTTTGGAAGGGAATCGCACAGGGTAGTGTAATCGGTCCATTACTTTTCTTAATATACATAAATGATTTAGGGAACAATTTAACATCAAAAATAAGATTGTATGCAGATGATATAATTGTTTATAGGGAAATGAATAACATTGAGGATTGTTCAGAAGTACAAAGGAACCTTGAAAGTATCCAACAGTGGGTTGAAGAAAATAATATGAAGGTTAATGGAGGTAAATCAACTGTTGCAACATTTACAAACAGGAGCTTTAAAACTGAATTTAAATATACTTTGGATAAGGTAGTTATCCCAAAAGATGGCAAGTGCAAATACTCAGGTGTGAGATTTGAAAGTAATTTGCACTGGAAGGGTCATGTTGATGACATTGTTGGGAAAGCATACAGATCATTACATGTCATAATGAGGCTACTTAAAGGATGCAACAAAGAATTAAAAGGAAAAAGTTACTTAAGTATGGTTCGTCCATTATTGGAATATGCAAACAGTGTTTGGGATCCTCACCAAGAATACCTAATAAAAGAAATAGATAGTGTGCAGAGGAAAGCAGCAAGATTTGTAACAGGGGATTTCAGGAGAAACAGTAGTGTATCAGAAATGTTAGAGGAACTTGGGTGGGAAACTTTAAGTAAGAGAAGGGAGAAAACTAGACTTATAGGATTATATAGAGCCTATACAGGAGAAGAAGCATGGGGAGAAATCCGTGAGAGGCTTCAGTTGGAAAATAATTATATTGGCAGAACTGACCACATGTATAAAATTAGAAGGAATGTTAGCAGAAGCGAATAGGGTAAATTTTCATTCATTGGGAAGGGCGTGAAGGAGTGGAACAGTTTACCATGGGTAGTGTTTGATCCTTTTCCAAAATCTGTACAGGTATTCAAGAAGAGAATGAACAGCAACAGGGAAAGTAAATGAAATGTTAGAGGGCATTCGATCGGTGCAGGCTATTGTAAATAAAAAATGTGTGTTAAGAAAAAATGAATTCCATCCCCTGGTCCATGGAGTTTGGACAGACAAAGTAGGGGACTGCCTGTAGGGGTGAAGTACAGTGGGGACTTCGAGGGCCCTGGGACCGCTACAGTAGCTGTGGAGGCCCTTCAGGAACTCTGAAAGGTGGTGGCAAAAGGGGGCTCTGGTTAAGATGCAGCAGGTCGTTATGCCACTTAGTTTCCAAAATGGGTAAAAAAATTAAAAAATAAATGCAATGTAAATTTTAATCTTATACCAGTTGCATAGTATTATTTGAAGTAATTCCACATACTGTATATGAGTTGACTATGTTTGTAAGTATAGGAGATATTATATGTAGAATTTTGTAATCAATATAAATTTATTAAGAATGATCTGTTTGTTTAATAGAAAAAAATTGTTAGCATAAATTGTATATTATTGTATTCTAGAAAAATTGTTTTTCTTCTCTTGTTAATTTAAAATTTAGTGCTTGACAATGTATTTTAGTGTACCATTTGCCACCGAGGTAGACACTTCATTTGCAAATAAAGAGTTTTTGATTTTGATTTTGAAGTACATTCAGGGAGTTGGAGGTAACCAGCTGATGACTGCAGAGTATATGACTGAGAGTATATAGTGCTGGATGGCAAGTAAGGATGTCATTTAAGCTGTTAGTGTTAAATTGTAGAATTAATGTCAAGAAAGGAACTGAAATAAGTAATTTAATAGATATATATTATGACCTTCCAATGACGTGCAATTACATGTCAGGGAGTCATTGAAGGTCATAGGAATATAAATGCATGTGGACGGCATGGTGGTAAAATAAACTATTGATGTGCGGCGAATTTATATATTCGTAAGATATGAGCCGACACAACTCGCGAATTGATAGTAGATCTTATGGAAGAGAATCGATAGATCAAGCTCGGAACCCCGTGGTACACATGGGACCGCGTGAAAAACCGTGTAGTCACAAGCGGGTATCAATAAATATTTGCAGTAACAGCTGAGAAGAAATAGGCCAGACATCACATCTAGTATAACAGACGTCAAGGGGGCCATGGATTGAGCCGGAATTATATACAGTTAATTATCTAACAGGCGTGTGGTATGACGTATTTCAGGTGGAGAAGAAAAACAATGGTAGCCTGCATTCCTTTGTGAATCTCTAAGATAACGTTTCCTCAATGTCAAAGTCAGATGTAAAGCAGTCAGGATCGTAGTCATGTAGTTTATGAAATGCAGCCTCGTTTTTTATTGAAATAATGAAGTTTGAATTTGTTTTAAAATGTCAATTCTTGTATGGTACAAAAAGGATCGTGAAGCAATAGAGAGCTCAGCCCTTATATCCGAATTAAAGCTCATAAAATTTAAGAAGTTGAGGCCTAAATACGTTAACAAACTAAGTATAGCATTGAGCGATATAAAATTTACACAGGCCAGTGTTAATCTATAACAGTGGATTAAAAAAAAATCTGTACGAATTCGATCTAACCATTCTGTTCAAGTTTCAGGTTGAACTGAAGATGTTGCCTATATTTGTGAATAAGGAAATTCATATAGAAGAGATATGCGAGTAAACCAGTAGGATCTTGGTCGATCCACACTCTGCCGAAATGAATGAGATGGCTGAAAAAATAACCTGACGACCAATACCTATGGAGAAGCGAAGAAGTCAGATGAGTAGTCGAACCTTGCCCTTCTTGTTTACTTGTAGATGCTTATAGTAGAAGTAGATTTTTTTTTAATGTCACACAGGTGATATAAAGTGAAATGACTTGAATGTTCTAACGTGCTAACGGTGTTGGTAACGTCATGTAATGCTACTACATATATTAGAATATCGGTTTCCGTTGGTGAATACTAGGGTTAGGCGGTCTTTCCTGCGTTGTTTTCCGTGTTAGTGGAACAGCTATAAGGCGTGTGTGATCTTGAATGCCACAGGTAAGTTTTGATGTGCTGATGTGTAAGATATTTGAAGTGGTGATCTTATAATAATGTATAATTCCGCGGAGTGTTGTGATATGTTTAGTGGATCGATTCAGTGATGGTTGTATGAATAATAGTGAAGCTCTTCAAAGATATTTAGCTCATTTATGTAGGGAATGATGATTGTTCTCATTATGTGGCGGACATTGTGTGGCGTAAAATATGTAGGGTCATCTAAAGGTATAGTTGACGGTATAAGTAGAGAATGATTTGTTGTGTGGTGAATTGCGATAGTAATTTAATTCTTTGAGATGGCCAATGGTTAGGATAATAGTATTGAGAGGTATTTCCGCCGCGTATATTTGAGTTTATTAGAGGAGCGTGTTTCGTAGCGTTGTTTGAATGCTTTTCGAAGAGTTTGGTTAGGCATGCGAGCTGACATGAGTTTAATTTGGTATCACATGGGTAGCGGAATGTATTTACGAATATACGAGTAGGATCTTCGACAAGCTACTCGAACGACAATTAGATTGTGAGATTATTGTCACCTGTACTGTAGATCAACTTGTGGTATTGCTAGATGTAGTAAGTTAGCGCTGTAGGTGTATTTTCAGCAGGATGGAATGGAGCCGATGCAACGCAGATCGTCTGGCATTTGATAGTTTTCTTATTTATGTCAGTAGATAGTACCTTATTTCAGGTGCAGCCACATGATGCCGTTGGTTGGATGGAGACATGCAGTTAGTTGATTATGGAACACTGATATTATTATGTATTTGATGGATTTTCGGTGTTTATCATGCGCTGTTAGAAAATTCAAGTTATTACTCAGTTAGTTAGGTAATTATAATGAAGTAATAAAAGAAGTAGAGCAGGGAGGACAGGTTCGTCTAGTAATACGTCAGAAATGAACAAACAAGATGAACGATTTGAGACTGAAATTGCTGATTTTCCATTATATTACTTTATATTTATTTAATCGAATCAGTGTTGCGTAATGATATGATTTTAACTTAATGACTGACAATTATTTTTCAAGATGGACTTGATTCTTTAAATACGGTGCGGTAGCGATGCACAAGTTAATATATTTTTACGTTGCATATTCAGTTGTTCAACTGTAGTCTGCTATTTCATTTTATTAAAATTATTATACTTCCAATTTCTCATTGCAAATATTCATTTATGCTTAGTTTTAGTGAACTTATTATCTTGAAACTGATGTTAGATTATTATCGGACTAATTATTGATAGGATGTGACCGCTTCCTTTCCGAAGGGCCATGCCCTGAGTGGAGGATCATGTAAACCCCTGAAATCTAGTCGAGCGAATTATAAAATTTATTATCATCTCCGAGTTAGGCGTCCCACGAACGGTCACAATATATTTATCAGATATTGTAGTAGGAGTTGAATCATGGCTGAGAAGTGATATTATGGATGCAGTAATTTTCTCACAGAACTAGTGTGTTTGTCATTGAGACATGATTGGAACAGTAGGCTGGGAAGTATTCATACTGGTGAAAGGGGAATATGTAAGCTACAAAAATGTTAAGGATGAGAAACATGAAATTCTAGGTGTAAGGTTCATCCCTAAAGATAACAGACAACTTGTTGTTTTTGGGGTGTATATTAGGGTTCCCATTGTCCTATTTTTCCCAGAACAGTACCATTTTTGGGTAGAACGTCCCAGTATCCTCCTTTTCTCTTTTGTAAGTATCCTTCATAAAAAAAAAGGGCATTAGGCTGATGGAATTTAATCCATTTTAAATATACAGCACACCTGGTGGTGAATTCATGAAACTTCGATGAAGTAATTCATGAAACTTCGACGAAGTATATTAAGAAGTTGGTAATTCTAATAATGATACTTTTTTCTCTTTCTCCATATCTCTGTTGGTAGTGATACATACACATGGAGACTGGTTGCTACTCAGTGTTGCACATTGTTTGTTTCATGCCGAAATGTAAGTATAGATTTAACTCTTTCCTGCAAGTTGCGTAGTAAAGCATACTGGAGTCATACTTTGTAGAACGTACTCGACTTTCAAACCAACTTCCTCTACCATCTGTCTGCTAAACACATAAGTTCATGGAACCAGTGAATTCCCTACATTTGCTAGAGACAACTGACATAAACGGAATGCTATAATAAAGTGTTTTGTTATACGTTTTCATAGATAAGTAGTATAATGGGAGAGTTCTGCGGCCTCCTCCCGCGGGAAATTTGAATTCTGGCGGGAAATTTGAATTTTTGGCGGGAAATTTGAATTTTGGCGCGAGATTTGAATTTGTAAACAAAGCCACGTGCTTTTTGACAGCTGTCATCGACAACAACGCATCGCTAACCTCACTGCTGCCATCTTGACGGGCCTAAACCTCAGTAGTTCCAACTTAACCTAACTAGCGTGAGGTAAACATAGCCACGTGTTTTTTGACAGCCACGTGCTTTTTGACAGACAACAACGCATCGCTAACCTCAGTACTGCCATCTTGACGGGCCTAAACCTCAGTAGTGCCAACTTAACCTAACTAGCGCGAGGTAAACAAAGCCACGTGTTTTTTGACAGCCACGTGCTTTTTGACAGACAACAACGCATCGCTAACCTCAGTACTGCCATCTTTACGGGCCTAAACCTCAGTAGTGCCAACTTAACCTAACTAGTGCGTGGTAAACAAAGCCACGTGCTTTTTGACAGCCACGTGCTTTTTTGACAGCTGTCATCCGCCATCTTTAAACCACACAGCACTGTGCTGCCCTCTTTATCGCAGTAGCTGCAAATTCGTCACCTGTCATCCGCAGTGCTGCCATCTTGACGGGTCTAAACCTTAGTGCTACCAACTTAACCTAACTAGCGCGAGGTAAACAAAGCCACGTGTTTTTTGACAGCTGTCATCCGCCATCTTTAATCTATAGAGCACAGTGCTGCCCTCTTTAGCTACTTACCTTTGAAATGTGGTGGCGGATAATTTGAAAAATGCTTTTTGACAGCAGCCATCTTTAATCTAGAGAGCACCGTGCTGCCCTCTTTCGCTAGATACCTGTGGTGGCAGGCAATTCCACATGACAGCAGCCATCTTTAATCAAGAGAGCACCGTGCTGCCCTCTATGTGGTGGCGGCAAATTCTACATGCTCTTGTTTGGAAACAAACTCACGCGCTTTTTTTTGACAGCCGTCATCCGCCATCTTTAATCAAAAGAGCACAGTGCTGCCATCTTTAGCTAGATACCTTTGAAATGTGGTGGCGGCAAATTCCACGTGCACTTGTTTGGAAACAAAGCCATGTGCTTTTTTTGACAGGTGTCATCTGCCATCTTTAATCAACAGAGCACCGTGCTGCTATCATGCGGGTAATTTCGTCAGCTGTCGTACGCCATCTTTAATCTACAGAGAACAGTGCTGCACTCTATGTGGTGGTGGTAAATTCCACGTACTCTTGTTTGGAAACAAATTCTATGTGCTCTTCAGCTGTCATCCACCATCTTTAATCAAGAGAGCACCGGGCTGCCCTCTTTGTGGTGGCGGATAATTTGAAAAATTCTTTTCAACAAGCAGCCATCTTTAATCCTGAGAGAACAGTGCTGCCCTCTTTAGCTACTTACCTTTGAGGCGGTTAATTTGAAAAATTCTTTACGACAAGCAGCCATCTTTAATCCAGAGAGAACAGTGCTGCCCTCTTTAGCTACTTACCTTTGAGGCGGTGACAGCTGTCATCCACCATCTTTAATCGATAGAGCACTGTGCTGCTATCATGCAGGCAATTTCGTCAGCTGTCATCCGCCATCTTTAATCTACAGAGCACCTTGCTGCCCTCTATGTAGTAGCGGGCAATTTGAAAAGTTCTGTTAGCTGTCATCCGCCATCTTTAATCAAGAGAGCACCGTGCTGCCATCTTTAGCTAGATACCTTTGAAATGTGGTGGCGGCAATTTGAAAAATATCTATGTGCTCTTGTTTAGTAAACAAAGCCACGTGCTTTTTTGACAGCTGTCATCCACCATCTTTAATCAATAGAGCACTGTGCTGCTATCATGCGGGCAATTTCGTCAGCTGTCATCCGCCATCTTTAATCTACAGAGCACCGTGCTGCTCTCTGTAGTAGCGGGCAATTTGAAAAGTTCTGTTAGCTATCATCCGCCATCTTTAATCAAGAGAGCACAGTGCTGCCATCTTTAGCTAGATACCTTTGAAATGTGGTGGCGGCAATTTGAAAAATTCCACGTGCTCTAGTTTAGTAAACAAAGCCACGTGCTTTTTTGGACAGCTGTCATCCACCATCTTTAATCAATAGAGCACTGTGCTGCTATCATGCGGGCAATTTCGTCAGCTGTCATCCGCCATCTTTAATCTACAGAGCACCGTGCTGCTCTCTGTAGTAGCGGTCAATTTGAAAAGTTCTGTTAGCTGTCATCCGCCATCTTTAATCAAGAGAGCACCGTGCTGCCATCTTTAGCTAGATACCTTTGAAATGTGGTGGCGGCAAATTGAAAAATTCCACGTGCTCTTGTTTAGTAAACAAACTCACGCGCTTTTTTGTCAGCTGTCATCCGCCATCTTGAATCTATAGAGCTCAGTGCTACACTCTTTAGTTGAAATATGGTGGCGGATAATTTAAAAAGAAAAATTCTACATCAGCCATCTCTCGACGCTAATTGCACAAGATGGCGGCTATACATGACTCCTTAAAGGTGCTTATGCAAGATGGCCGCTATACATAGGTTCTTATGAGATGCCCTTGGGATGCTTACGCAAGATGGCGGTTATACAAGGCTCCTTATGAGACGCCCTAGAGATTCTTGCGCAAGATGGCGGTTGCTCTTATGAGGCGGCTTAAGGATCCTTGCACAAGATGGCTAGAGATGCCCTAAGGATGCTTGCGCAAGATGGCGGCTATACACGACTCCTTATGAGACGCCTTAAGGGTGCTTGCGCAAGATGGCTGCTGCTCTTATGAAGAAAGCTAGCTTAGAGGCTAACGTGTCGTGCTAGTTCGATTCATTAAATTTGGGGCTTAAATGCATAATGTTAAATATCTCGAAAACGGTGCGTCGTAGAGCAAAACGGACAAAATTTTTCTACCCAATACCTCGGTTCGCAGTATGGGGAACAAGTAAATCATAGTCTAATGATGAGATCAACGGTTCGGTTCTAACTTAGGTCCTTTGGCATTAGCTCTGTTTCACCTTGTAATGAAGCAAGTCTTGGTAACATGATCAGGTCTAGCTATGGTAGAGAGTATAACGTACCGTGCAGGCTCGATTCATTACATTTGGGGCTTAAATGCAAAATGTTAAATATCTCGAAAACGGACAAAAATTTTCTACCTGATACCTAGGTTTGCAGTATCAGGAACAAGAAAAACATAGTCTAATGATGAGATCGACGGTTCGATTCCTACTTAGACCCTTTGGCATTAGCACCTATCTATTTCTACAAGATGGCGGCTATACATAGCTTCTTATGAGACAGCTTAAGAGCGCTTGCACAAGATGACTGCTGCTCTTATGAGACGCCCTAGGGGTGCTTGCGGGACGTAGCAGCGACAAAACGATGACTATACACAGCTGCTTATGATACGGCCTAGAGGTGCTTACACAAGGTGGTGGCTGCTCTGATGAAGAAAGCTAGCTTTGCATCGTGCAGGTATTTTTACAGCACTAAACCTCATACCTTTGAAATGTGGTGGCGGGTAATTTGAAAAATTCGACGTGCTTTTTCATAAGCTGTTAAGGCCTCCTCTTATGTCAAGGCATAGCTCTATCGAACAAGTTTAAACCTACATCGGAATAGCTAGAGTAAGCACGTGCTGCAGTGATGACGTCATTAAGCATGTTTAGACTTGCAAATCACAGAAGAAACGTAACAAGGCTGGGATCGAAAACTGCACTCTATGCCGTTAACTTTATCATGTGATCGGAACATTGATTGAAGTGTTTAGAACACTAGAATTTGCCGCCACCACATTTCAAAGGTATCTAGCTAAAGATGGCAGCACTGTGCTCTGTTGATTAACGATGGCGGATGACGGCTGTCAAGAAAAAGCGCGTGAGTTCGTTTCCAAACAAGAGCATGTAGAATTTGCCGCCACCACATAGAGGGCAGCACGGTGCTCTCTTGATTAAAGATTAAATAGTTAGGTTAAGTTGGCACTACTGAGGTTTAGGCCCGTCAAGATGGCAGTACTGAGGTTAGCGATGCGTTGTTGTTTGTCAAAAAGCACGTGGCTGTCAAAAAACACGTGGCTTTGTTTACCTCGCGCTAGTTAGGTTAAGCTGGCACTACTGAGGTTTAGGCCCGTCAAGATGGCAGCAGTGAGGTTAGCGATGCGTTGTTGTCGATGACAGCTGTCAAAAAGCACGTGGCTTTGTTTATAAATTCAAATCTCGCGCCAAAATTCAAATTTCCCGCCAAAAATTCAAATTTCTCGTCAGAATTCAAATTTCCCGCGGGAGGAGGCCACAGAACTCTCCCATTATACTACTTAGATAGAACAGACAGTTGACTGAATGTAAATATATTGCAGCAACATGGCTGCAAATAACCAGTTGAGTGAAGAGGATATTTGTTACAAGTTAAATTAATATGTTGACAAATGCAATGGTAGTGAGTTTGAGGAAATGACATGGGAAGCAGTTGGGACAGAAGATTAACCTAAGGGAAATTCAAATACGGTATACTGCACAGGATAGGAAATCCTCATTCAGGTACTGTCTCCTGTTAAACTATTAGGGCTACTTGGACAAAAAATAACCATCAGTTTTAATCCTCTAGTTAATTCTGTTTCGGACTATGGGCCTCTACGTAATTACATAATATTCCAACTAATGTCAATTTATCTTCCAATCCCATTCAGTGAATAAATAATTTATAATGTCCGAGAGGCAGTATGACTTGCTATCTAAATATCTTCATCCAACAGATCCCGGAAATGAAATAAATTGGGGGATTCAGGATGAAGTCCTGCGTTCTTTGGATTACAAAGAAAATAAGAGCCCCATCAGGTTGAGCAATTCAGACTGACTTTAAGAACAAGCAATTTAACATTAACTTGTACCATGTTGGATGCTTCTTGATGTATCGTTCCGAGTGGGGGGGGGGGGCGTTCCTGCATGTAAATAGGTGATCTCATTGTATCATTTTAGAATAAGTATAATGGTTTTTACAGAATAAATTATTTAGTGAAGGTGCTCCACTACTATACATGACAAAGTAAATTATTACTCTAGGTTTCACCAGACAGTAAGTCAAAGATAGTCCATGGGAAAGGGTTAATGATAGTATCAAAAGTGAAATTCCCTTCGTCAAAAGATTAGTAGATGACAATGTGGAATGTACATTATGCAGCACTAAATTTTACATTTCTTGTGGAGGTCGGTCAGATGTAGTCAACCACATGTGAACAAAAAACACAACATAATACAATACTGTATTGAAAATTTATTTCTTATAATTGCACTTCAATGCGGAACAAAAATGAAATTTATAGCTTATAATGAAGGGAAAGGAGTCGCTGGTGTGGAGAAACATGCAAGAAAGCTACAGAGAACTTGTTCACTGAGTTTGAGTGTGTGAAAAAATATTGTAAAAATAAGTTTGAAATGTTGAGTGAACTGAAGGATCAAAGTGCCAGTGATAAATGGTGTGAAATATTTGCTAACAATCTGAAATATCTGATTATTAGTTTAGCTGTCAATATGGAAACATGAAATTTATATTTTGTGGTATAGTTTTGTTTGGCTCTGCAGGATACAATGCAGCTGTTAACATGTTTTTCATTAATAAATATATTATGGACATTAGAAAAACAGACTTAGAGTTGAAACAGTGAAAGCTTTAAAAGACCCATTTTAAAGATTTGTTTTGTGTTCACTTCCATGCACAAATATCTAAAGAAAAGAAACTTCTTGATCAGATAAATCTGATAAATCTGATAAATATTTTTTGTATAATAAAAATAAATTGTAATCAGGTATATTTAGAAATTATGTAATTTTAATAATTGTAAGTGCAATTGTGATTTATAATACAAGTACTTGCATGCTGAATTTAATTCTATTTTTCTCATTTCTCATGTGCCCCACTTTCTTACAAAATGTCCCAGTATTTTAAAGTAAAAAAACTTGTATCCTCATCCCGAGATGCAGGTCTTTTCAGGCACATCCCCATTCGAGGTGAGCTGCATGTACCATTTCAACCACATACCAGCCCTCCTGCCATCCTTAAATTTCTGACAGTACAGGGATTCAAACCCGGGCCCCCAAGGACAGCAGCTAATAACACTAACCGTTATGCTACGGAGGTGGACAGTTTTTCAAGTGAAAAATGTAAATGTCCTGTTTTCAAAACTAAATTATGTGATCACTTGTGTGACATCTGGCAAGGGTGGTGCTGATGCTGAATTTGAATTATTTGATAAGATTATCAACTACATGCAAAAATACATAGAAAGAAATGCTACTGTAATGGGAGATCTTAATTTACCAAATGTTAACCCGTCTACTGGGCACTGAAACTTAAGTCGCTCGTAGAAATAACCAGCCAGGTGAGGAGAGCGACTTGAGTCGAATGCTAATCTTTTATTTTTTTGGAATCTGAGCCTAGCCAGAGTTATGAAATTCAGTTCTCGTTATCTGTATGCCCCTGTCATCAATTGGTATTTTTAGTAAGTACTTCCACTTGATAGAAACAGAGCAGACAGAGCTGCTTCTCATTGAACAAAACTCGCTTCTGTGCAAAAGCAGGCTATGTGTTTGCCTCGCATGGATATAATCAGCTGCATTCTTACTATATACTTATTTTAATGCTTTCACGTTTTATGAGACTGGGAACTGTACAGTGTATCAATGTGAAAAAGAGTAATTACAGTGAAGATTGAATTTGAAAGTATAGATATGTTGCACTTCTGGTATATGTTGCATGAGAGTGCTTTCAAATCAGGATAATGTCTTATAAATTACATTGGGTTGAAAAATTACATGATGACAGCTTGCGCTCCCTTGTACATAAAATGCTGGAATTTCATGACGAGGACGATGACTTCAGTGACTTCCATTCAGATAGTGAAGATAATTCATTCCTTGGAGAAGAAGGAGGCACAAGTGGTAAAAGAGAGCATTCTGGTGTTATCACAGTGAATGATCGCATATTCAACAGTGAACTTTGAGTGACAACGGTCATGATGGAGAGAGACAGGCAGACTCAAACGGCATTGATATGTCAGGGCCTATTACGTGGGTGGAAGATGGACAGAAAAGAGGAGATTTCCAGAAAAATTTACTCCTGGAATAAAAGGACAGTTTTCGGATGCAAAGACTCCAGAGGATATTTATGATTTATGAACTGATTGTGGACGATACTATCTGTCAATATGTTCATGAGCAAACTAATTATTTATGATCAACAGAAAATTCATGCGAAAACACTGATGATCAAAATGAAATCAAGAAGTAGGGGAAAAAACTGCATTCCTACAAATAAGGATGATATAAAACTTTTATTTGGACTTTTGCTTCTTCAAGGGATTGTCCACAAACCTACAATGGGGTATTATTTTTATGTAAGAAGTTACTAGCCATGTCCATACTTTATGAGATCATCAGGGAAAAAATGTTTTTCCTTCTATTGAAATTCCTCCATTTTTTCTGACAATGAGGCATTTAATGGGCAGATGCCTCCAAAACTATACAAAGTAAAGCCAGTCTTTGATCACTTTATGAAAATGTTTCAGGAAGCTTCTTCATTCTGGCAAAACTAATTTTGAGTAACAAATTTATAAAGCACTTCAAAATGAATACATATGGTAACAGAAACGTAGACAAAATCCTTCTTCTCCGGAAAGGTCGCCTTGGTTGGAAGGTCTACTCTCCAAAGAAAAGGTTCCGGCTCAGAATGGAATCTTACAAAGTTCGGGAAGTGAAAACAGGCTACGTGTGGAATATGTTGTGATACACTGGAGAACGAACAGAGCTCAAGAATGAAGTCCATTGCATTGATGTATCACAGTGGGCTCTTTTTTTTTTGTTTGTAATATCCAAAGCCATCTATCTTCAGTTTCAACTCAGTTAATCATAACTGTTAGGTTCTTCATTCTGGCAAAACTAATTTTGAGTAAACAATTTATAAACAACTTCAAAAAGAAAACATCATAACAGAATTATACTTGAAAAAGAAACAGCTTAATTAAAATAGAATGACGTGTTTCATTCTTGAGAGAACATCAATATCACATTCTATCAAATCACACTCAAATATTTATAAGCGTGGAGTGAGAAGAGGACATCAGTAAGAAAAGTTCCAGATTTCAAGTTCCCAAGTATTTAAACAGAAATAAACACAAATGTTTATACATTTCTGAATATTTGAGTGTGATTTTATAGAATCTGATGATGTTCTTTTGTCATTTTATTTTAATTAAGTTCATGGCGTGGGTTACTATAGTCACGTCCTAGTAAGTGGTCTAGTAAGTGGTCCTGAGAGTTGGGATGCCAGTTGCTATGGAATGCGAGTGGGCATCTCGGATATATCCTGAATCATGGCCCTCCTTGTGCTCAGGTGGCTAGGACTATACAATCCACCATGGTCCCTAACCTGTTAGAGGAGAGATTCTCATTTGGACTATGTGTAACTAGGGTAGCATCCTGCTTCATGAATTTACCGAGCTCAGAACATTTTAAGCAAGCCTTGGACCTATGGGAGTAACAGAGTCCCGCTCCCATTTGACAGGCAAGGGACTCCCTGGAAACAACTTGGCGAACGAAATGGAATTCGATGGTGAGCTATCCGTATTAATGGGGCTTATGGAAGAAAGAAAGTAGAACTGGCTGAGTCAACAAAAAGGATGCATCTGGATGTGCTAGTTTCAAACAGTGGACAGTAAGCAGGTTCAGGATAGAGAAAGGGAATGGGTGGCATACAGGGATGATGTAGTAGAAACAGCGAATTTTTGCTAGTTGTTTTACGTCACACCAACGTAGATAGGTCTTATGGCGACGATGGGATAGGAAAGGGCTAGGAGTGGGAAGGAAGTGGCCGTGGCCTTAATTAAGGTACAGCCCCAGCATTTGCCTAGTGTGAAAATGGAAAACCACGGAAACCCTCTTCAGGGCTGCCGACAGTGGGGTTCGAACCCCCTAACTCCCGGATGCAAGTTCACAGCTGCGCACCCCTAACTGCACAGCCAACTCGCCTGGTTGTAGAAACAGCAAGGAAATGCATAGGAAAATCTGTGTGTAAAGATGGAAAAAAGCGAACATATTGGTGGAATGATGAAGTGAGAGCAGCTTGTATTTTTTTTTCTAGTGGCTTTGCGTCACATGGACACAGATAGGTCTTATGGTGACGATGGGGTAGGAAAGGCCTAGGAGTTGGAAGGAAGCAGCCGTGGCCTTAATTAAGGTACAGCCCCAGAATTGCCTGGTGTGAAAATGGGAAACCACGTAAAACCATCTTCAAGGCTGCTGACAGTGGGATTCGAACGCACTATCTCCTGCATGCAAGCTCACAGCCATCTGAGCAGCTTGTAAACCTTAGGAAAAAAAAAAGAAGGCTTATAAGAAATGGCTCCAAACAAGTGCCGATGCAGACAGGGAATTGTACATAGACGAAAGAAACAGAGTGAACCAAAGGGTCGTTGAATCAAAAAAAAAAAAATCTTGGGAAGTTTTTGGTAATAACCTGGAAAGACTAGAACGAGCAGCAGGGAAAAATTTCTGGACAGCAATAGAGAATATTAGGAAAAGGAAGGAAAAAGGAAATGAACAGTGTTTAGGGTAATTCAGGTGAGCTCATAATAGACCCCACGTAATCACTGGACTAGTGGAGGGAATATTTTGAAAATCTTCTTAACTTAAAAGGAAATCTTCCTGGTGGTGTCGCAAACTACCAAGCTCATGGAGAGCAGGAAAATTATGTTGGTGAAATTACACTTGAAGAAGTGGAAAGGATGGTGAATAAGCCCAATTGTACCGAGCTCGATAGCTGCGGTCACTTAAGTGCGGTCAGTATCCAGTATTCGGGAGAGAGTGGGTTCGAACCCCACTATTGGCAGCCCTGAAGATGGTTTTTGGTGGTTTTCCATTTTCACACCAGGCAAATGCTGGGGCTGTACCTTAATGAAGGCCATGCCGCTTCCTTCCCACTCCTAGCCCTTTCCTGTTCCATCATTGCCATAAGACCTATCTGTGTCGGTGTGACGTAAAGCAAATTGTTAAAAAAAAAATCAATTGTCATAAAGCAGCAGGAAAAGATGAAATTACACCTGAAATGGTGAAGTATAGTGGGAAGGCAGGGATGAAATGGCTTCATAGAGAAGTAAGATTAGCATGGAGTATTAGTAAGGTACCTTCAGATTGGACAAAAGCAGTAATTGCGCCTATCTATAAGCAAGGAAACAGGAAGGATTGCAACAACTATCGAGGTATCTCATTAATCAGTATACCAGGCAATGTATTCACTGGCATCTGGAAGGGAGGGTGCGATCAGTCATTGAGAGGAAGTTGGATGAAAACCAGTGTGGTTTCAGACCACAGATGAGCTGTCAGGATCAGATTTTCAGTATGCGTCAGGTAATTGAAAAATGTTACGAGAGGAATAGACAGTTGAGTTTAGGCTTCATAAATCTAGAGAAAGCACATGACAGGGTACCGATGGAAAATATGTTTTCAATACTGGGGGACTATGGAATTAAGGGTAGATTATTAAAATCAATCAAAGGCATTTATGTTGACAATTGGGCTTCAGTGAGAATTGATTGTAGAATGAGTTCTAGGTTCAGGATACTTACAGGGGTTAGACAAGGCTGTAATCTTTCACCTTTGCTGTTCGTAGTTTACTTGGATCATCTGCTGAAAGGTATAAAGTGGCAGGGAGGGATTCAGTTCGATGGAAATGTAGTAAGCAGTCTGGTCTATCCTGACGACTTGGTCTTAATGGCAGATTGTGCTGAAAGTCTGCAGTCTAATATCTTGGAACTTGAAAATAGATGCAATGAGTCATCATCATCATCATCATCATTTCCCTTTATCCAGCTGTAGCCGGGTAGGGGCAAATATGGTTCCTCTCCACTTTCTTCGGTCTTTCCACCACTCCTCCTCCAACACTGTGTCCCAGTCCAGGTTTCTTTCTATAATGCTGCGTTGGATGGTATCCTTCCATCTCAATCGTGGTCGTCCACGGCCTCTCCTTCCTTGGACTTGCATTTCCATCACCTTTTTTGGCATTCTTTCGTCGCTCATTCGCTTTATGTGCCCAAACCATCTTAGTCGGCTCTTCTCTATTCTATCATTCATTTTTTCCACTCCAATTTCTTCCCGGATTTTCTCATTCCTTATTTTGTCTCGTCTACTCTTCTGTATCATACTCCTCAAGAATTTCATTTCAGCTGCCTGTATTCGACTCTCATCCTTCTTTGTCATTGTCCAAGTTTCTGCTCCGTAAGTTGTTATGGGTACGTAATACATCTTGTACATAGTACCCTTTGCTTCCATTGGCACATCTTTGTCCCATAACATATTTCTTACACTATGATAGAAACAACTTCCAGCTTGAATCCTTTTACTAATCTCAGCATCCAGTCGAGCATTCTCCATTAATTCACTCCCCAGGTATTTAAAAGTTTCCACTACTTCCAGGGGCTTGTCTGCAAGTCTAATCTGACCTTTCCCTTCTTTCTCCCCTCTCGTCATAACAAGAGTTTTACTCTTTTCTACACTTATTTTCAATCCACATTCTTCAATCTTCCCATTCACCACATTCAACTGTTCTTGAACCTTCCTGTCGTCTTCTCCCCAAATCACAATATCATCTGCAAATAACATCGTGTTCATTTCTCTTCCTCCATATGCTGCTTTTGCTGTTCTCATGATGTCATCCATTACTATTGTAAACAGGATTGGTGATAGAACACTTCCCTGTCTCAGCCCACTAGTTATTTTGAACCAACTTGTCCTGCCAACTTGTGTTTGCACGCAGCTACAACATTCCTTATACAATGTCATGATCATTTTTATTAATCCCTGTCCAATTCCTTTTTGCACCAGACTGTCCCAAACTTTCGTCCTAGGGACACTGTCATATGCCTTTTCAATATCAATGAATGTCATCACCATATCATTCCCGTACTCCCAATGCTTTTCCATTAGTTGTCTCATAATGAAAATGGGCTCTATTGTTGATCTTCCACTTCTGAAACCAAACTGATTTTCCTGTATCTGATTCTCAACCCTCAACCTTATTCTACTTTCCAGTATTCTTCAGCCTTTCAGCCTTTCAAAGACTAAATTGATGTCAGTCGGTAAGAAATTCAACAGGATTGAATGTCAGATTGGTGATACAAAGCTGGAACAGGTAGCTAATTTTAAGTATTAAAGATGTGTGTTCTTCCAGTATGGTAATATAGTAAGTGAGATTGAATCAAGGTGTAGTAAAGCTAATGTAGTGAGCTTGCAGTTGTGATCAACAGTGTTCTGTAAGAAGGAAGTCAGCTACCAGACAAAACTATCATTACATCAGTCTGTTTTCAAATCAACTTTGCTCTATCTTATTCATAAGTTAGAAGTAACAGACATGAAAGTGGCTAGAATTATTGCTGGTACAGACATGTGGGAACAATGGCAGGAGGGTGCTATGAATGAGGAGATAAAGGCTAAGTCAGGAATGAACTTGATGGATGAAGGTGTACGCATAAACTGGCTTCGGTGGTGGGGTCATGTTAGGCGAATGGAGGAGGATAGGTTACCTAGGAGAATGGGCTCTGTTATGGAGGGTAAGAGAAGTAGAGGGAGGGCAAGATGACAATGGTTAGACTCAGGTTCTAACAATCTAAGGATAAGAGGTATAGAACTAAACGAGACCACAGCACTAGCTGCAAATAGAGGATTGTGGCAACGTTTAGTAAATTCAGAGGCTTGCAGACTGAATGCTGAAAGGCAAAATGGTCTATAATGATTATGTATGTATGTATGTATGTATGTATGTATGTATGCATGTGTGTATGTATGCAAGTTTACCATATGTTTTCTTTCTGAGGTAGTTTATAAATTTATTACTCAAAATTACTTTTTCTTTCTGCTTGTTTGAGCATCTACTAATCAAAAATGTTGTTTGTTTTTCATCAGCTAGCAGTTGAAGAAGAAGAAGAAGAAGAAGAAGAAGAAGAAGAAGAAGAAGAAGAAGAAGAAGAAGAAGAAGAAGAAGAAGAAGATGATGATGATGATGATGATGATGATGATGATGATGATGGTGATGATGATGATGATGATGATGATGATGTTTGTTGTTTAAAGGGGCCTAACATCTAAGGTCATCGGCCCACTAGGAATTGGGATTTTAAAATGGTTTATATAGTATATCATGTTTTGCAAATAAAAGAATGTCAGTCTACTAAGTAAGGACAGTTTTCTAAAATACTATTATATTTACCATATTTTAATTATGTAAAATCTGCATTGCAATTAAAAACAATAACAATAACAAAAATGATATAAAAATAATAATAGTTCAATGATAATAGTAATAACAATAACAAAAATGGGAGCTCTTATAAAATTTTATTTAAATATTTTTATGTGGTGATAGTGGCTCGGAAGAGGATGTTAGCAAAGATACTCAAAGTGAAGATGATATTGAAGGTATGCAAGTATGATTTTGTGCACAAATGGAAATATTACTGACATTTGAATATGAATTGAAAATGACTTATTGCATTTCAATATGTCTGGAATTCGTTTTACAGCCTACCACCTTTTTCTCGCGCATTTCATATTTGTGTGGATATGCAAGAATGTCAATGTATTAATAAAGTTTTCTATTTTTTTCTAGATATGAGGGTTTATGATTACATAAAATATCAAAAATATCACTTTCATCAAGCATTTGTTTGCTGCGAATAGGTTGAGTGACAACCTCTACTAATGCACACTCATCGAAAAAATAGTAAATTCTCTGTCTTAGATAATACTGCACCGGGCGAGTTGGCCGTGCACGTAGAGGTGCGCGACTGTGAGCTTGCATCCGGGAGATAATAGGTTCGAATCCCACTATCGGCAGCCCTGAAAATGGTTTTCCGTGGTTTCCCATTTTCACACCAGGCAAATGCTGGGGCTGTACCTTAATTAAGGCCATGGCCGCTTCCTTCCAACTCCTAGGCCTTTCCTATCCCATCGTCGCCATAAGACCTGTCTGTGTCGGTGCGACGTAAAGCCCCTAGCAAAAAAAAAAAAAGGTTATACTGCCATCTTTGTTGAAATACCCTCGTAACTAATACATGAAGAAAAACGATGTAGCTGCCAGAATGCATGCATAGCTTCTTCTCGATTTTTAGTGAATTGTCATAACTTACTACGGACTATACTCGCAGCAGGATGTGAACATCATTTAGCTCGCAGTTAAAATGCAATGAGTTAATGATATTAACTGAATACCGAATGATAGTCTGAAGATGTCAGGTTTACAAAAACTATTTCATCACATCATGAATTCCTGAATTTCTTTTACAGCATGCCTCAAAATAGCTGGCAGACATCATTGACACCTCATGTACTGCTAGATTTCTTACAAGTATACAACTGAAACTATCTTCGTATGAATTATGTTCAAATATTTGCGGAGAAATAGGTTTCAGAACTGTTCTCTTGTTCTACTGAATATGAAAAACTTGATAACCATGGCTAAGAAGCAAAATGCTGTTGTTCTAGAAGAAAATCTTACCATCTTCGGAGGTGAGACAGAGTAGAGGATCACTTGGAGGACCCATTCCTGCAGCTGTGAAGGCAGAAACACGGATGGTATAGTTAGAGTACTTCTTGAGGCTGACCAAAGCCACTGCCTCTGCTTCAACTTCAACACTTGATGGTTCCTCTTCAGATGCTATTAGACCTTGGAAATCGAGAATGATAAAATAACATTTTGAAAGATCTGGATACACTTAATTATTTTCATTTTAATGGGAAGAAATATGTCCCTTTTATATGATATACAGTTTCTTTTTATAATTTTCTCTGCTGCATACTTTTAATTACATTTAGAGAGAAATGTTACTATGTAATTTCTCTGCTATCAGAGCCCTGTGTAAGTTAATAGCTGTGTAAGTTTTTGCTCTAGATCTTTTAAGCAAAGTAATCCAGTTAAACTACTTAATGTCTCTAATAATTTGGAATAACTTATATACTGCTGCAAAATTCATAGATTTTTAATAAGATTCCTTTAATATCAGCAAACAACTTAGTAAGGGTTCTGTATTTAACCATGGTTAACATAACATGCAAATGTGGAATCCCAATGATATTGTCATTAACACGTTGGGTGCCACGTGACGCCATATAGTGTCACGCTGGTCTTCAAATTTGAGATGGCGTGACGCCATATGGCAGCACACAGGTCTTGAAATCAGAGTTGGCATGACACCATATGGCAGCACAGCAGAGTTTCGGGCGATGTGCTGTAGAAAATCAGTTGTGACATCTATGCGCGTAAAATTGGTACTACGTGAAGTACGAACTACAGTGTCTATTCCAGCTATGTATTGCTACTATCTGCCACCATATGGTGTCTCAGTATTCCTCCAAAATCACTGACTAGCCAGTGATCATTCTCACAATTGAAAGCGCCCCAGGCATTGTTTTTTTCCTCGTTTACGTGCGAATTATCATTCGGTTTATGTAGTTGTGCAAAAATATAAAGAAATGGGAGATATTGGTAATATTCCTGGTAGAAATGGTACATAACTTACCAAGAAGGGAATTAGTGAATTACTTCGGAATTCTGATGGAGAGAAAGATGTAAGTGTTGATGACAGTGAATATAACGCTAGTGACGATGATTGCACTCAGAGCATGATGAATGTATCGAGTGATGTGGAAGACAGTGGCGATACTGATAGTGACATTGTAGAGAGAGACGATGCTGGTGCAAATGGTGTACACAATCATGTGAACAATGATGACTGAGGTCCTTGTGTGGGGACACAGAAAGATATTCCATTTACAAGCCAGGAGCATCTAAATCTTCAAATTGATACTCTTTTGTCTAGTCCAATTGCACTCATTTTTGCCAGTAGTCTCCCATGATCCACTCTATCACATGCCTTAGACAGGTCAATCGCGATACAGTCCATTTGACCTCCTGAATCCAAGATATCTGCCAGATCTTGCTGGAATCCTACACGCTGAGCTTCAGTGGAATAACCTTTCCTAAACCCGAACTGCCTTCTATGAAACCACTTATTAATTTTGCAAACATGTCTAATATAATCAGAAAGAATGCTTTCCCAAAGCTTACATGCAATGCAAACTGACTAGCCTGTACTTTTCAGCTTTATGCCTATCACACTTTCCTTTTTATACAGGGGCTACTATAGCAACTTTCCATTCATTTGGTTTAGATCCTTTATGCAAACAATAATCACATAAGTACTTCAGATATGGTAGGTACTATATCCCAACCCATTGTCTTTAGTATATGCCCAGAAATCTAATCAATTCCAGCTGCTTTTCTAATTTTCAACTTTTGTATCTTACTGTAAATGTCATTGTTATCAGAGGTAAATTTTAATACTTCTTTATCATTAGTCACCTCCTCTATCTGGACATTATTCTTGTAACTAACAATCTTTACATACTGCCGAAATGAAGTGAAATGGCATATGGCTTTTAGTGCCAGGAGTGTCTGAGGATGTGTTCGGCTCACCAGATGCAGGTCTTTTAATTTGACTCCCGTAGGCGACCTGCACGTCATGATGAGAATGAAATGATGATGAGGACGACACATACACCCAGCCCCCGTGCCAGCGAAATTACCAATTATGGTTAAGATTCCTGACCCTGCCGGGTATCGAATCCGAGACCCCTGTGATCAAAGGCCAGCACACTAACCAGTTAGCCACTGAGCCAGACTACATACTGCTGACTGAATACTTCTGCCTTTGAAGATCGTCACATACACTTTCCCCTTGTTCATTAATGATTCCTGGATTGTCCTTCTTGGAACCTGTTTCTGCCTAGAAGAACTTATATATACCCTTCCATTTTTCACTAAAATTTGTATAACTGCCAATTATCTTGCCATCATGTTATCTTTAGCTGACTTCTTTGCTAGATTCAATTTCCTAGTAAGTTCCTTCATTTTCTCCTTACTTCCACAGCCTTCTATCTCTGTTTCTTTCTAATCTGCACCTCCTTCATAGTCTCTTATTTCTCTGTTATAATAAAGTGGGTCTTTACCATTCCTTACCACCTTTAAAGGTACAAACCTGTTTTCACACTTTTTAAAAACTCTGAATTTCATTTAATTTTAACTTGGCAGAACATACATATACTTACCCCAGTCTAAACCTTCCTGGTAAGGGACATCTTCATATATCACCTTGTAGCCCTTAATGAGACCATTACGTGATGCTGCTGGTGGTGGGCTCCAGCGAACCTTGAGGGTGTCAGGTGAAGGGGAGGAGCAGTGCAATTCCTGAGGTGGGGCATCTGGAGCTGAAATAAGAGCATTTTTTAAAAAGAGTTCTCTTTGTTTCTTAGGAAACGTACAGATGAAGGATAACTATTACTGAAGTAATCCGGATGGCACATATGACGCACGGTTCTCTGCTATGAAGCTCTTGTAATTTTCATCAGAAACTGTGTAGGAGGCCAAGTTATTTCATGTGGCATGAACATGAAATATGACTAAATTCTAGTTCTAGAGCAGAAATAATCTGTATTTGAAATGTAGGAGCAACATTTGTTATTCCAAACCCCCCAAAAGTAAACTGAGCCCACTAATAGCCTATACTTAATAATGTTAGAGAGTTTGTAGGCTACTTCTGCTTCCTACATTGACATAACAGTATGAAATACCTGTGAATAAACAAGAGTATCTTGCTTATGTAATGCAAAGTCCTTTGTACCCTTAGAATGTGTAACTCTAACAATTTTGATTACAGTAAAGGAAAAATGACATGGAATTTGAAGCAAGATACTATTGTGATATTCATCAAAGAGGATTGTGGGTTAGTGACACTCAAGGTACTACTACTAAAATACTTTCATTCCATGCCCCGATGGGGTAAAGAAGACCTTGTAGAGGGTGACACCCTCTCTCAAGGCAGGAGATGTGTTGCGGTGATTTGACACGTGGAGAAGGTGAGAGGGGCGTGGCCATAGTCTATAAAAGAACTCTCCCATCATTTGCTTTAGTGAGGAGAACGGAAAGCCACAGAAAACCATTCTCAGGACAGTGGATGGTAGAACCAGCCCACTAACTCATGAATGTACAGCTGTAAAGCTATGGCAAAGCCATAGGCACTTTTAGCTGAAACAACTCTTCTTTGTGGAGGGAGAGGTAGTTACCACAGTCTTTATCAAGTGGGACAGAAGTACTCTACAGTGGCTTCATGGACCTTTTGTAGTACAGGTTATAACCCTCGTGATTATAAAGATTTATCACAGGCTTACCACTTACAAGAATTAAATGCTTGTAAATGAATTTTTTTCTGAAACCGAGATATTTGGAGCGAAGTTTGAAAATCTCATATGTCAAGCTGCTCAATGATGAAAAATAGAAAAGCTTAATTATACTGCCCTCCAGTGACCAGTTACTAAACCATGCACATATGAGTAGGCAGAATTTAATTTGAAATACGCATTGTCGATTCATAATTATTCAACATTTTAGATTTAATTACCTGTAATAATATTTATTTAATACCGTATTTACTCATGGGCGCCCACAAGGGGGGGCAAGGGGGGGCGCTTGCCCACCCCCCTGGAATTCTAAAAAGTTGATGTTCAATTGTTTAATATCATACCAGATTATTTCATAAACTGAACTTACGTCATCCAGCATCTGTTATATTCGCAAATTTCTGTAAACAATTTAATGTTGCTGACGTTATATTGGTATTTATATTCAAGAAAATTGTTAATGTGCCCCCCCTTGGAAAATATCCTGCGGGCGCCCATGTTTACTCGCATATCAGTCAGTCATACCCCTAAATTTTGACCAAATAAAAATCCACAGCCTGTTTCCAGTCATTCGACTGGGCCACGTATGGAATGAATGAAGCCTCCATCTAGCAGTAAGAGTAGGAATTGTGCTGGCTGCTGAAGCCTGTCGCACTCCTCTGGGGCAATGATTAATGAATTACAGATTAAATAAAATGATACTGGAGAGTGTTGCTGGAATAAAATAAGACAGAGAAAACTGGAGTACCTGTCCTGCCTCCTTTTTGTCCAGCACAAATCTCACATGGAGTGACTGGGATTTGAACCATGGTAGGTAAAATGTTCTAATAAAAATCACCGAAAAGTTATGTTGTATGGTGATGTTGGCCATTACTGCTGAAGACTGTAAACTACTGCCGTACGTTATAATTAAACGTAAAACATTATCGATGAACATCACATTCCCGAATGGTATTCACGAGGCGAAAGTGAAACTAGCCACTCTGCTTGTGATTCCAGAGTAAATGTTCATTATCAGTGGTTTTTTAATGACATGGTACTCTAGGACTATAATGTATTATTTCCCCCAAAATTTTTTAAGTGTAAGCAATCTAACCCCCCTCCCCACCTGCAGGTGAAAGGCCTATAGCATTGGTAAATTAAAAATGGAATATAAACTAATAAATAGCTCCCATGTACTGAACACAATGGTCTGGATATTATAAAATTGCAATTAATATTTCCACAGCATGTGATGTACAAAGCGACAGCATCATGTCTGCTCCCACCCAGCCTGATGTCATCATACTTAATGGATAACCATTTATAACAGCCTTCAGTGAAGCTTTTATTGAAATCATTGCTTTTTTAACTATGTTTTGCAAAATATTTTCCATGCTTAATTTCATGCTACAATATGTCCTCAGGTGTTTTAAATTTTATCTAAAACTTTTCCATATACTAGCCGCACCCACTATTTTGGGACCTTAAAATTGGCATAAAAATGGTAAAAATGGTGAAGTAATAATAATAATGCTATTTGCTTTACGTCCACCTAACGACTTTTTACGGTTTTCTGAGATGCCGAGGTGCCGGAATTTAGTCCCGCATGAGTTCTCTTACGTGCCAGTAAATCTACTGACATGAGGCTGACATATTTGAGCACCATCAAATACCACCAGACTGAGCCAGGATCGAACCTGCCAAGTTGGGGTCAGAAGGCCAGCGCCTCAACCGTCTGAGCCACTCAGCCCGGCAAAAAGATGGTAAAGTATTACAACTAATGAAAGATCAAGTTGTCTAATTACCTGTTGCAGTCACTTACATTAACCCAGGAGTGGTAGCGTGGGATCTTTTGTGACCTGGCATAAATTAATTCTGTTTGATTTCCCTTATTTTTAAACTTAGAGACCTTGGTTGCTACATAACACTTTCCACATTCGTTGCCTTTTGTCTGAGGTCAGTGGCATTTTAATGAAGGGTGTTCATTCTTAGAAAGAGGGATTATTGTCTAGCAGTGCAATAAAGTGTCTCGTTAGGCCCCGAGCCACCAGCCCCGTTCGTCGGAAGTATAACAGCAGCATTGTTGAGTGTACCCAGTGACTTACTTGTGTAATCATGTTAGAAATTTCTTCAGTCAATCCCTTACCCCTGAAATGATTTATGAAGATTATTAGGCAGCCTGTAAAATGAAGAATTTTTAAATATTAGTGATGATGATTTACCTCTTTCTCAAGGGTTATGGACCATAACAGGAAAGGATGGTGTTATAAAAAAAATGGACAAAAATTTCTCCTCCTATAAACTTACGTAATCAAACCCACAACATTGTCACTCATTTACCAGGAGTGAAACTCATGGCAAGAAGTGCATCATCACCTGAAGAAGCTTTGAGCATTTTTTCACGAATGATAAAATGTTGCAACTCATTTTAAACTGTATGAACCTGAAAATTGAAAGAGTCAGAGGAAATTATACTCAAAAACGAGTAGCTTATCATGATATCGATTGTCATGAGGAGGATAATTATTTATAATAGTGTAATTATTTTGGAAGAACCCCTCCTCACCATCCAGGGATATACTGCAGGCAGGGCCGGATTAAGGGGGGGCCTAAAGGGGCTGCAGCCCTGGGCCCCACGTGCCAAGGCCATTGGCTGAACCTAAAATTGTGTAAAAAGGCTTGCTGCGCCACCTCCATGCATGTATATGAATATTTACGCTCACAAAATATCGAGCACGCACCCTTCCTTCCTTCTTATCAGCTGTCCGCATTAGTATTTCATCATTGCAAGAATCAATTACCATCCGGAGACACGAATCCTTGCTACTGTAATTATTGTAAAGGTTATTGTTGACGAATATTTAAATCTGGCAGCTTGCGAGTACGGGCAGAGGGGGAAGGGGGAAGAGGTCTAGGAAGTGAGCGGGAGGGGACAGGGGAAGCACGGTGGAATGCGCATGCAATACTATATCTTTGCACCAGGAAGAGAACTTCCAGTTCACCTCTGATTATTGAACCATTCATAAGTTACAACTGTAATGTTCTTGTAAAATAGATAGAAAAAATATCCTAGTGTTGCCAAAAAACGTAAATTAAAAGAACAACATTTGAAAGAAATTGAAAAGTTGCCAAAAATATCAACATTTTTTGACAGGAAGTCTACAAGTACATCGACGACTGAAGACACTGTTGCTGGTGAATTGGAATCTTCTACAGGTAAGCGAATAGGGTAATATCAAAGTCTGCTGTTTTAAGAGAGATTAGGTCTTTGCGGAAATGGAAAGCATGAGCATTAGGAAGATGGTTTTAGGAACAATGAAAGGGAATCCTAATGTGCATTTTAAACTTCAGTCACATTGTATGGAATACTCGGAGTCGTAAATAATAAATTGAAGATCCCGTTGGTTTAGCAGTAGCAATAATGACTGCCACCCCCGAAGACCCAGGTACCTTCCCCGGCACTGCCTGGGGGGGGGGCCTTGGTTATGAAGAAAGGGCCCCACATTTTTAAATAGCCCAGGGCCCCCAAACACCTTAATCCAGCACTGACTGCAGGAATATCATTATGTAGTGTAGTTAGCAGAATCTAAGCCTGTCTGCTGAATTATGCAAGATAAGGTGTTTAATAAAAATTATTCCAGAGCATAACAAGTTTTTATATGGTGTGAAGTATTGGATATATACATTTATTTTCAATAAAATATCATGCTATTGAGTTAATGAACCTAATACTGTACATGAGTATATGAAGCATAAAAATTAGTATTTTTGTTATTAGAGCAACTTCCATCACGTTGGTCAGAAAGTACCCCACGCCACCTCTCACGTTGCACCAACGAGCGCCACCTGTCCAAGGTTAAGCAATATTTTTATGAAATATGAGGTACACTGAAGTCTCTGAAAATGTATTGAAATAATAATGAAAACCTTGTAACTCTTAATTGTGAAAGTATGAAAAACTCATATGTGCAGTAATAGCCGTATTAAAAAAAAATTTTGTAAGTTGTCCATACCTGCATGTTTCTAAGACATTACGCAAAATAATTATTGATAATCCTATTCAGAGAGACTTCAAGGATTAAAGAAACTAAGTTTATTTGCTTCTCTTGTAAAAATTAGCCAATCAGATGTACAAGGTTTTCATCTTTAGGTGTCATTATACAAGCTGAGGCTAGTTCAGACCATCACAAACAGTTTCTTTGTATGCTGTGTCCTGCAGCAGATATCTGACATATTTTTTTGTATTATAGATACTTCAAACTCATATGCATTATGCCTAGTATTTGTATTGCAGCATGCAACATCAGAAATCTCTATATATGAGGGTTGGGGGCTAAGTCATTGAAAATAATTTTTCCCTCACATTTGCACAATCTATCATACAATGGTCATATGTCCTGGAAAGCAAGACACTCATAGTACGTGGATAAAGCACGAGACAATGGTGTGTTGGACAGGTACCATGCACAGGATGACGGGATTGCAATAATCAGTCAGGCTACACACAGAATGGATGTGACGAGGCAAGAACAGCGTGCGTACATCAACATGGCCAAGTGCCGGGGTCGTAATGCCAAAGAATGTCATAGAGAGCTTGTGGAAGCTGTGGGGAATAATGCATTTCCGTACCGAACCTTTGCGAGATGGGCGAGAGCATTTCAGCATGGAAGTGAAACAAGTAGTGATGTGTAACGCTCCAGAAGACCTGATAGTGTCCGGACTGATGTGTTACGTGCAGTAATCACCCAGTACATGTACGTGGACAGAAGATAGGCACTACTTGACTTACAAGCCAAAAAGATGATGAAGTGAGAGCAGCTTGTAAACGGAAAAATAAGGCTTATCATAAATGGCTCCAAACAAGGGCCAAAGCAGACAGGGATTTGTAAGTAGAAACAGAAACAGAGCAAAAGAAATAGTTGTTGAATCCAAAAAGAAGTCGTGGGAAGATTTCGGTAATAACCTGGAAAGGCTAGGTCAAGCAGCAGGGAAACATTTCTGGACAGTAATAAAGAATCTTAGGAAGGGAGGGAAAAAGGAAATGAACAGTGTTTTGAGTAATTCAGGTGAACTCATAATAGATCCCAGGGAATCACTGGAGAGGTGGAGGAAATATTTTGAACATCTTCTCAATGTAAAAGGAAATCATCCTGGTGGTGTTGCGAACAGCCAAGCTCATGGAGAGGAGGAAAATGATGTTGGTGAAATTAGGCTTGAGGAAGTGGGAAGGATGGCAAATAAACCCCATTGTCATAAAGCAGCAGGGATAGATGAAATTAGACCTGAAATGGTGAAGTATAGTGGGAAGGCAGGGATGAAATGGCTTCATAGAGTAGTAAGATTAGCATGGAGAGTTGGTAAGGTACCTTCAGATTGGACAAAAGCAGTAATTGCACCTATCTATAAGCAAGGGAACAGGAAGGATTGAAACAACTATTGAGGTATCTCGTTGATTAGTGTACCAGGCAAAGTATTCACCGGCATCTTGGAAGGGAGGGTATGATCAGTCATTGAGAGGAAGTCGGATGAAAACCTGTGTGGTTTCAGACCACAGAGAGGCTGTCAGGATCAGATTTTCAGTATGCGCCAGGTAATTGAAAAATGCGACGAGAGAAATAGGCAGTTGTGTTTATGTTTCGTAGATCTAGAGAAAGCATATGACAGGGTACTGAGGAAAAAGATGTTCGCTATACTGGGGGACTATGGAATTAAAGGTAGATTATTAAAATCAATCAAAGGCATTTATGTTGACAATTGGGCTTCAGTGAGAATTATGGTAGAATGAGTTCTTCGTTCAGGGTACTTACAGGGGTTAGACAAGGCTGTAATCTTTCACCTTTGCTGTTCGTAGTTTACATGGATCATCTGCTGAAAGGTATAAAATGACAGGGAGGGATTCAGTTAGGTGGAAATGTAGTAGGCAGTCTGGCCTATGCTGACGACGTGGTCTTAATGGCAGATTGTGCTGAGAGCCTGCAGTCTAATATCTTGGAACTTGAAAATAGGTGCAATGAGTATGGTATAAAAATTAGCCTCTCAAAGACTAAACTGATGTCAGTAGGTAAGAAATTCAACAGAACGGAATGTCAGATTGGTGATACAAAGCTAGAACAGGTCGATAATTTTAAGTATTTAGGTTGTGTGTTCTCCCAGGATGGTAATATAGTGAGACTGAATCAAGATGTCGTAAAGCTAATGCAGTGAGCTCACAGTTGCGATCAGCAGTATTCTGTAAGAAGGAAGTCAGCTCCCGGACGAGACTATCTTTACGTTGGTCTGTTTTCAGAACAACTTTGCTTTATGGGAGCGTAAGCAGGGTGGACTCAGGATATCTTATTCATAAATTATAAGTAACAAACATGAAAGTAGCAAGAATGATTGCTGGTACAAGCAGGTGGGAACAATGGCAGGAGGGTACTCGGAACAAGGAGATAAAGGCTACTTTAGGTATGAACTTGATGGATGAAGCTGTATACATAAACCAGCTTCGGTGGTGGGGTCATGTGAGTTGAATGGAGGAGGATAGGTTACCTAGAAGAATAATGGACTCTGTTATGAAGGGTAAGAGAAGTAGAGGGAGACCAAGACGACGATGGTTAGACTCAGTTTCTAATGATTTAAAGATAAGAGGTATAGAACTAAATGAGGTCACAACACTAGTTGCAAATCGAGGATTGTGGCGACGTTTAGTAAATTCACAGAGGCTTGCAGACTGAATGCTGAAAGGCATAACAGTCAAAAATGATAATGTATGTATGTATATATAATAAGGTCAATAATGCACGGAAGTATATAATTCGTATCACCATATATCCCGCGCACTTGCCTACGTGCAACAATGGTGCTGGTCACATTGTCAGTAATGACAATTGCAGCAGATGTAATTTACCGCCAAGTAGTGGTCTTGCATCTTTCTGTGGGGTCCAGAATCTCAATAATAATAATAATAATAATAATAATAATAATAATAATAATAATAATAATAATAATAATAATAATAATAATTGTACCGGTCGGTACACCTCCACGCCGCTAATTTAAAATGTGCGCCAATTGAAACTCCTCTGCTGGAGGAAGTCTGAACTTTATTGATGGTATTAATTTTCAAGTTTCTCAGAAGATGTCACTACGTGGAAAATTTGGAGTTTTTGAACTATGTCATTTTCGACGTATCTTTGTTTTGCTTGTAGTAAGAAGTGTGAACTTTCTCTTCTAGAGGACACTACTGAAGATCAACAATAGTGCACCCTAGTGCGGAGTGAAAAAACTGTTTTTTTTCTTTTTGGAGAAATTTTTATTTCAAAAGTTTGTTTCTTGTTAAATTTCTTTCTGTTATTGCTTAAGTTGGCTGTATACCCCTCTCTTTCCCCTTGTTTTGTATTTAGCCTATCCCGAATTTCTTTAATTTATTTCTGACCAATTGAATGTAACTTCCCCCAACTGGAATATGTTGCGGTATCCTACCCAATAAAAGTTTTTTTGGGAGGGTGTTCTCATTCCCCTAACGCCTCGAACCTTCCGCGAGAGGATATAAACTGCTGATTTTTGGGTCTCCGGGCCACTTCTGTTCCATCTTTCAGTGTGTAAAGTACATAGCAGGGGGCGGGAAGCGCCTCTTTCTTCGGCGACAGTCAACAACCAGGTAATGGCCGACTAATTACTTCTTTTCTTGCTTGCTCAGCAGTTTAACTCTCGGGGCGGGTCCGAAGTTTTTCCATTATGTAACCTTCCTTAAAATGTAAAGAAACTTCTATCTATTCTATCTTTTAAACTACATATTGGGATAGAGAGTGCTTAACCCTCTCGAGCTCCCACTCATATTTTTTGAGGTGAACTTATATTTTTCTCAACCTATTCTTCTTCGACTTAATGTAATTTCCTTATTAAGTCACCTCTTTAGTATGGGATTAGCCCTTGTATTAACGGCCTAGTGCCAAGTAGGTTTTAAACAAAGCGTATTAGGAGCGCAAGATCGCCTCCTCTCAAACTGTTATTTTAGAGGTCATGTAATTACCCTTTTTCATTTAATAGACCTCAGTAGGTTGGGTATTTTACCCCTGTGTCTATGTCCCGAGAGGACAACTTGAAGGTGGAGTTTGGTGTGGCCTTTGAGAGGCTTAAAGTTGAGAGCGAGTGGCTCTTTTCGAAAATTGAGTGTTGTATGCCTCGAGGAGGCTTTTCTGTGTAATTTGGAGCAAGTGCTCTGGGACATGAATGGGGTTTTCGGCCCCTCTGGTAAAACTTATTTTTGGAGTAAGGTTGGGCTAATTGCCCTAGAAATGTGAATTCGGGGCTCGAAGCCCAAATCCTGTAAATATTGTAACTACCTTTTGACTTGCTACTCTGTACCTGCCATGCTTGTTATTTCTTTATTTTGAAAGACAAATATAACCTTGTTAAATTTTAAATTAATTTTACTTTCGTAGCTTGAGACCTATTCACCACCCCGCACCTTCTTTCACGCATAACTACCGCAAAAACACGGTAACAAGTGGTAGCAGAGCGTGGTTGAATGGGTCTCATTTTAGCCCCTTTTGACGGCTAAACATTGTTTTGATCCGAACTCTAACCATTTTCTCAGTTGCTGGAATTTTTTGAGTTTTTCAAAATTGTTCTGTCATCATGCCCGGCCCTCGCGATGTTCTCCATCTTAACTACTTGCGCAAGGAGGAGTTGATCTATGAATTGACTATTAGAAATGTGCAATCTGGAGGCACGGTTGCGGTAGACACAAACAAGCTTAGAGAGTCCCTTGAATTACCAATTTCCATCCCCACCTTGGGAGAGAAAGAAATTGACGACTCTCTTTCCACGATCGTCGAGAATATTAATGGGCTAGCCTCTGTAGTTAGTTTTTTTGATGAAAATGATCCTTCTCCTAATCAAATTAAGCGTGTGCAAGCCAGGCTGTTTCATTTTTCAAATAGAGTTAACGATCTGTTGTCTCTGAAGTTGAATGACGTTCAGAAGAAGGAAGCTAGTACGCTACTTGAAAATATTTCTGAGTTATCTAGCAAGGTCACTCAATTGTTAACTGGGGAAATTCCTCCCAAAATTGATCAACCCACCACGATGAATGCAGGTTCCGAGGAAGAGCCTCCTAAGGGAGAAGTTAATAGGATAACCGTTGCTGCTCAAACTATCTCTGCCCCATTGGACAACGAGTCTGGACGCCGTGCATCGTTGAATAATATACGTTCGGAATTAAATTCCTTGCCATTGAAACCTTTACCTACTATGTCACCCGGGTTCAGCAGTTTGCCTCATCCATTGGCAATGTTGCTCAGAGGTATTTCTAAGTTTTCCGTTAATACCACTAGTGAAGTAATTTCCTTTTTAAGATTCTTAGTTGAATTTCAGGATCATGCCCTTGTGTTTTCTCTTTCTCCATGTCAAATTTTGCAAATTATCTATCCCTATGCAATTGGTATTCTCTCTGATAAAATAGTAAGAGCCATTGCCGAGCAATCATCTATTGAGGATTTCCACGCCCACTTGCTAGCTAACTTCATCCCGGCTAGGGCCAGGTCCTCCCTTATTCAGAAGTACTATTATCGTGTACAGCGTTTGGATGAAAACTTGGCTGACTTTATCCAAGATATTAAATTATATACTAGGGTGTTTGCCCTTCATTTTCCTGAAGATCAAATTGTACAGGCTATTGTAGAAGGAATTTCACCTCCCTATAGGTCATATTTCTGTTTCGCGGCGTGCCCGCAAACTTTCTCCGAACTTGAAGCGTTGGCCGTCTCAGCGGAAGGAGTGAGATACGCTGATTCCTTGCGTGTCGCGAAAGAACCCCCGCCTTCTTTTAGTAATACTCGGCCTCCACCTCGCCGATCAGTCACACCTCGTAAATGTTATGCTTGCGGGTCGCCTGACCATCTTCGCAATAAGTGTCCACTGATCAAGTCTAGTAGGGCAAATAATGGAGCTGGTTCATCACAAGGCTGTTTTAAATGTGGGGCTTTCTCACATATCGTCAAGAATTGCCCAAACTCAAATAGCACCCCCTCCTGCTCAACTTCTGGTGCAAATTCCACCAATGCCAATAATAAAATGTGACTAGCGGCTTCGGCTGAGTCGACTCAATCGGCTTCTCAAGGCTCAGCCCCTGGCAAAAAGGTCGTGAATTCAGGGAACGTTCAATTTGCAAATCCATCGTTCGAATGCCCCAAAGAGTGTCTTAGGATTGCGGCGGATACCCCCGCACCTGTTCCTTTTCTTAAGGTTGAGTTAAATAACGAGCCTATAACAGCTCTATTAGATTCAGGCAGTGTTTGTTCAATTATTTCGGACCAATGGTATTCAAAATTGAAGTCTGTTTGTAAATTACATGACTATGGCTCATCTACCGTTCAATATGTTTCGGCTAATTCATCTCCATTAGAAATTTTAGGTTCTGTACAGGTCAAAATTCGTATTTTTAAATTCACATGGAAAACCAAACTGTTTGTGGCTAAGCACATTCTTGCCCCATCATACTGGGAGCGGACTTCATTTCTCGCACTGGTCTTGTGCTCGATCTTCAGAGTAAGTCGTGCACGTTCAAATTTGCGCCCAATTGTAAAATTCCCTTGCTAAAGTGTAATTCTGTATCATGTTCATCTATTTCGCCTACCCAGGATGAGATGTTGTTAGACCTTAGACATCTACCTGAGGAGCAGGCTGATAGTATTCGTAAATTATGTCAGTCATTTCCAGAGGTGTTCTCTGATACTCTTGGTGTTACTGACCTTATTGAATACAAAATTGAGGTCACGGATTCGATTCCTGTCCGTTTTCCACCATATAGGCTATCTCCACCTAAAATGAAGGCATTGAAAGAAATCATTGATCAGATGTTGAAGGATGGTATTATTAGGCCCTCTAAGTCGGCGTATTCGTCACCTATTTTTCTAGTCCCGAAACCCCAAGGAGGCTTCAGGCCTGTCATTGATTATAGGGCTCTCAATCGGAAGGTGGTGTTACAATCTGTGCCCCTTCCCGACCTTCATTGTTGTTTTTCATGGTTCCGTAAGGCCAAGTTCTTTACTATCTTGGACTTGAATCAGGCCTATAATCAGATTCCCCTTGCCGAAGAGTCTAAACATCTTACAGCGTTTGCCACGGACTGGAACTTATACGAATACAACCGCGTGCCTTTCGGGCTCCCCACGGGAGCAGCTGTACTCACTAGGCTACTAGATAGGGTCTTCTCCGACATCAAATTTGAGTACTTATATCATTACTTGGATGATGTCGTAGTATTTTCAGAGACTTTTGAAGAACATCTAGATCATCTGCGAGAAGTTCTCGATCGCCTTCGTAAGGCTGGGTTAACTGTCAAGTTGTCCAAGGTTGCCTTTGCTAAGCCCTCTATGTCGTTCCTAGGGCATATTGTGTCACCTGATGGTGTAGCGGTCGATCATTCTAGAACACAGGCCATCCGTGATTTTAAACCTCACAATGACATTAAAGGTATCGCCAGGTTTATTGGTATGGTGAATTTCTTCAGGAAGTTCATTCCTAACTTTGCTAATAGAGCGGCGCCCTTGAACCTTCTTCGTAGGAAAGGCATCAAATTCGAGTGGGGACCTTCTCAACAAGCCGCTTTTGAAGATCTTAAATTAGCTCTCTGTAATGCCCCTGTACTTGCTATGCCTGATTTCTCGAAGAAATTCATCGTCCAAACCGATGCGTCGTCGTCAGCAGTAGCGGCAGTCCTTCTTCAAGAGACTGAACTAGGGAGGCGACCCATCGCCTATGCATCTAGGACTCTATCGGCTCAAGAAGCCAAGTATTCTATCTATGAGCTCGAAGGGCTGGCAGTCTTATTTGCCTTAAAGAAGTTCCGTCTCTATCTGGAACATGTCAAATTCGACCTGGAGACAGATAATCAAGCCTTAAGCTGGGTCTTAGGTAGGCCGCGTCGTACTGGTCGTATAGCCCGTTGGGCCATCCGTATTTCTGCCTTCCAATTCGATGTCCGGCATATCAGAGGTACCGAAAATGTTGTCGCTGATGGACTCAGCCGTATGTTTTCCAACGACGTCGAGACCCACAAACCGGCCGACAGTTCATCACCTCCCGAGTCCATACTATCTGGTGTCAATGCCATCTTAACTGATGCTCCCATGCTCTTTAGGGATATCGAGAAATACCAACGTGAAGATCCGACGCTGGCTCCGATAATGGAAACCCTTTCTTCTGGGGAACATGTTGTCCCTTATGTTCTGAGGAATGGTGTTCTATGTTGCCCTTCGAGGCATGATAAGATGATGAAGGTTGTCGTTCCAGCTGTTCTTGTGCCTATGATCTTCAAATACTATCATGAGACCCCATTAGGAGGGCATCTTGGAATCTTTAAAACTCGTGAGAAGATTCGTGAAATGTTCATCTGGAAGGGTATGGACGGTGAAATCCGTGAACTAGTAAAAGCTTGTAAATCTTGTTTGCTCAGTAAACCCACCATGTCCACCAAGGTAGGCCTTTTGTCTTCGCATCAAGCGTCGCGTCCCATGGAACGCCTGTATATCGATTATGTAGGACCCTTCCCCCAGTCAAAGGGAAATGCCAACAAGTTCATCTTTGTATGCGTAGATGGCTTTACTAGATTTTCCTGGTTATTTCCGACTAAGCTGGCTACCGCTCAGTCCACCATTACTTGCCTAAATTCTATTTTTGCTTCTTTTGGTCCGTGCCAATATATTGTATCTGATAATGCTAAGGCTTTTACATCTAATCTATTTCGTAAGTTCTGCTTTGACCTGTCTATCTCTCATGTGACAACTTCTGCTTATTACCCTCAACCATCTCTGGCTGAACGGGTTAACCGTAATCTCAGGTCCGCGCTTATTGCCTATCACCATGAAGATCATTCCAGGTGGGACACGTCCCTGCATTGGTTAGCTTTTGCTTTGAATTCGGCGGTTCATGAATCACATAAATTTACTCCAGCCTCTTTGATGTTCAAGTTTGTTCCCAACACCCCGCTCTCTAACCTCTGGTCTCTGAGTGACATTCTACCTGAGACAATAGATCCGGACAACATTAAAGATCTTTGGAAGAAGGCTAAAGCCAATCTTATAGTGTCTCATGAAAAGGTTAGGGAAAGGTATGATCGTGGACGGAGACCCACCAATTTGAAGGTAGGCGACCAAGTGATGGTCAAGAATTTTGTTCCCGCGGGCAAGCTTGCCCCCAGATTTCATGGGCCATGTGTCATTCTCGATTTCCTGACGCCGGTTACGTTATTATTAAGTAATCCAGCTACCGAGAGGATATTTAGGGTTCACCTGTCACAGGTGAAACAGGTGTAATTTCTCGGTTAACTTGCTCCCTATAATCGTGAAAGGAATATGAAGGTTATATTTTTTTTGAGTTTTCACTTTTAAGGCATTCTGCCCCTTCTATAATATTTTGTTTCATATGTAAGTTTTTTTAAACCCCTCCCGCACTGTTAAACTGCCATCCTGTCCTTGCCACGGCCATTACCACGCTCCCGCCTCCTGCTCCACTCTACACAGTGGCTTAATTAATGCCATGGATTTCTGCACGCCGCTGGCCCCTCAACCTCTCCACCAAGCCTGTGCCCTCAAAAAAAGATGATGGTCCAACAATTCTGCCGCCTAGCTTTAATGTTTCAGTGCCCCCGCAGCCGCGCGGCGCCGTGCTGCGACTGGGTCACAGGAAGGGCCCCCTCTTCCCCAGCGAGGACCACATGGGCACGGCGAGCCGGAGCTCTCCTCCCGGCTAAGGCTGATGTGCGGCGCACGACCTGCTACTGGACCGCAGCCTGTATATGTTCACCGCAGGCGCGGCGTGCTTCAACACCACTGCTCCCCTCATAGTGCGGGCGAGCGGTATCTCAGGGTACTTGAGGGGTCCGAGCGGCCTCCTCTGGACGCAAGCTGCAACGGCCGGTCTGGCCATCCAACTTAATCAACATTAACTACATGAACTATTACTATCAGCAATTACTGCACTTGGGAATTCAACAGCAATATTTGGTGGACCTTGCAAAATTTTTCTTCACTTTCAAGTATTAAAAGTTTATCTTCTGAATTCAACTTCTACAACCATAAAAACTTTACTTCTCCTGTTACAACAAAAATTTTGAAACTGAATCAAACCACATTAAGAAAATCTTATACATTCTTCGGCAATTAATCTCCATATCTACATCAAAACTTGGACCTTGTTTGCAAACAAATTTCATGTGTCACCCCTGGAGGAACTTTTGGGGGGGGGGGGGAGGTCTGTACCGGGCGGTACACCTCCACGCCGCTAATTTAAAATGTGCGCCAATTGAAACTCCTCTGCTGGAGGAAGTCTGAACTTTATTGATGGTATTAATTTTCAAGTTTCTCAGAAGATGTCACTACGTGGAAAATTTGGAGTTTTTGAACTATGTCATTTTCGACGTATTTTTGTTTTGCTTGTAGTAAGAAGTGTGAACTTTCTCTTCTAGAGGACACTACTGAAGATCAACAATAGTGCACCCTAGTGCGGAGTGAAAGAACTGTTTTTTTTTTCTTTTTGGAGAAATTTTTATTTCAAAAGTTTGTTTCTTGTTAAATTTCTTTCTGTTATTGCTTAAGTTGGCTGTATACCCCTCTCTTTCCCCTTGTTTTGTATTTAGCCTATCCCGAATTTCTTTAATTTATTTCTGACCAATTGAATGTAGCTTCCCCCAACTGGAATATGTTGCGGTATCCTACCCAATAAAAGTTTTTGTGGGAGGGTGTTCTCATTCCCCTAACGCCTCGAACCTTCCGCGAGAGGATATAAACTGCTGATTTTTGGGTCTCCGGGCCACTTCTGTTCCATCTTTCAGTGTGTAAAGTACATAGCAGGGGGCGGGAAGCGCCTCTTTCTTCGGCGACAGTCAACAACCAGGTAATGGCCGACTAATTACTTCTTTTCTTGCTTGCTCAGCAGTTTAACTCTCGGGGCGGGTCCGAAGTTTTTCCATTATGTAACCTTCCTTAAAATGTAAAGAAACTTCTATCTATTCTATCTTTTAAACTACATATTGGGATAGAGAGTGCTTAACCCTCTCGAGCTCCCACTCATATTTTTTGAGGTGAACTTATATTTTTCTCAACCTATTCTTCTTCGACTTAATGTAATTTCCTTATTAAGTCACCTCTTTAGTATGGGATTAGCCCTTGTATTAACGGCCTAGTGCCAAGTAGGTTTTAAACAAAGCGTATTAGGAGCGCAAGATCGCCTCCTCTCAAACTGTTATTTTAGAGGTCATGTAATTACCCTTTTTCATTTAATAGACCTCAGTAGGTTGGGTATTTTACCCCTGTGTCTATGTCCCGAGAGGACAACTTGAAGGTGGAGTTTGGTGTGGCCTTTGAGAGGCTTAAAGTTGAGAGCGAGTGGCTCTTTTCGAAAATTGAGTGTTGTATGCCTCGAGGAGGCTTTTCTGTGTAATTTGGAGCAAGTGCTCTGGGACATGAATGGGGTTTTCGGCCCCTCTGGTAAAACTTATGTTTGGAGTAAGGTTGGGCTAATTGCCCTAGAAATGTGAATTCGGGGCTCGAAGCCCAAATCCTGTAAATATTGTAACTACCTTTTGACTTGCTACACTGTACCTGCCATGCTTGTTATTTCTTTATTTTGAAAGAAAAATATAACCTTGTTAAATTTTAAATTAATTTTACTTTCGTAGCTTGAGACCTATTCACCACCCCGCACCTTCTTTCACGCATAACTACCGCAAAAACACGGTAACAATAATAATAATAATAATAATAATAATAATAATAATAATAATAATAATAATAATAATAATAATAATAATAATAATAATAGTAATAATAATAATAATAATAACCTAAATTCAAATACTATCACCCACCCTAATAATAATAATGTGCGGACCACGCTAGAAACGGTTCCTGGCCGGGTAATGACTATGAATGCAGTCCGTCCGTGCGTTCAGTACCGCCAAGGCACCCAAGACGGCACCTCTCCGGATCTCCTCAAGGATTTGATCCAGATTAAAAATGCTGACAGGAAAAGATAGCAAGGATTTAGGGACCCAACTGACCGGGTGGAATACTTGGACCTAGGCCGGGAAGTAGGAAATCGATTGCTGGAAAGAAAGATTTTTTTTTTTGCTAGTTGTTTTACGTCGCACCGACACAGATAGGTCTTACGGCGACGATGGGACAGGAAAGGGCTAGGAGTGGGAAGGAAGCGGCCGTGGCCTTAATTAAGGTACAGCCCCAGCATTTGCCTGGTGTGAAAATGGGAAACCACGGAAAACCATTTTCAGGGCTGCCGACAGTGGGGTTCGAACCTACTATCTCCCGAATACTGGATACTGGGAAAGATTTAAAAATGGGAGGAACTTTACTGTAATCCCTCAGAAAACGAGTTAGATCGCGAATTTCGGCGGATTATATATAAAACGTTAAGCATTTAAATTGCAGTACCTAGCAAGATACCCGTGCTTCGCTACGGTATTACACTGAAATTTATAATTAAATGCTTAAGGTTTTATATATAATCCGCCGAATTTCGCGATCTGATTCATTTTGTGAGAGATTACGGCAATGTTCCTCCCATTTTTTAATCTTTCTTTCCAGCAATCGATTTCGTACTTCCCGGGCTAGGTCCAGGTATTCCACCCGGTCAGTTGGGTCCCTAAATCGTTGCCATCTTTTCCTGTAAACATTTTTAATATGGATCAAATCTTTGAGGAGATCCGGCATGGTGTCGTCGTGGGTGCCTTTGCGGTACGGTATTGAACCTGCCGCAGGACCGCATTCGTAGTCATTACCCGGCCAGGACCCATTTGCAGCGCTCCGCACCTTTTTACGACGGTCCAGAATATTATTATTATTATTATTATTATTATTATTATTATTATTATTATTATTATTATTATTATTATTATTATTATTATTATTATTATTGAAGTTCTGGACCCCCACAGCAATGCAAGACCGCTACTTGGCAGTAATATACATCTGCTGCCATTGTCATTGCTGACAATGTGACCAGCACCATTGTCGCACGTAGACAAGTGCGCGGTATTTCTGGCGATGCGAATGATATACCTCCGTGCATTATAGACCTTATTATAGATGTGAACAATTGCACAGTCAAAATCATTCCTATCGTTTATTTCAAATGTGTTTAAATTTTTATTTATATGCTAGGAGAATCTACTGTAATCTAACTTTAAGTTCTCCGAAGGAAAAAATGGCTCTTGAAGACGAACCTAGGAAAGATTAAAAATGATTGGTTTATGATCAGAAAAAGTACATTATAAACAGTAAAATCAATTGATCTCAACTACTTTTTCACCCCACCTACACCGACGTTCAGTTGATTATTACCACCCAAGAATAAAGAAGGCGTTCTTCTTTCTGTTTAAAGGAGATTCCAAATACCAATGTTCACGCCTGTTACCTTCAGTTTTGATGTATGAATATCCCCATAAAAATAAATCACTTTTCTTCACTTCCTTTCAATCCCCCCCTCCACCAAGTGAATTTTCCGGCAAAAAATACTTGTTTCTTTAATAGTAGAGGATCTTCTAAATACCAATTATCACGACTTTAACATCTTCAGATTTGAGATATGTGTTCTCATAAAAGGAATTCAACTCCTTTTCACCCCCGCTACCCAAGATGATTTCCCCCCAAAAAACACGCTTTTCTTTGTTTTTAAAGGAGATACAAAGACCAATTTTTACGTCTGTAACAACTTTAGTTTTTATTAGATGTACGTATCCACATATTTGGATTTTCCAAAAACAAAAAATATGCTTTCCTTTATTTTTATAGGAGATCCCAAATACACATTTTTAGGTCTGTAATGTCTTCAGTTTTGAGATATAAGTACCCTCATTAAAGGCATTCAACCCATTTTTCACCCTTTTTCAACCCTCCTATTGCCCGAAAACAAAAAAAATACGTTTTTCTTTATTTTTAGAGGAGATTCTAAATACCAATTTTTAGATCTGTAAACTTTCGAAGTTTTGAGATATAGATATACTCATTTCAAAAATTCACCCTCCCGTTTTCACCCGCCTTAGCAACGGAATATCCAAAAATCTTCCCTTAGTGAGCTCCTACATTGTAATAAAAATGTATCATCAAAATTTCATTTCTTTATGTCCAGTAGTTTTGGCTCAGCGATGATGAGTCAGTCAGTCAGTCAGTCAGTCAGCCAGTCAGTCAGTCAGTCAGTCAGTCAGTCAGTCAGTCAGTCAGTCAGTCAGTCAGGACAAGTTATTTTGTATATATAGATATATGATTAGAGGTTGTACGAATGCAGAACGCCGATGACCTTCGATGTTAGGCCCCTTAAAACAACAAGCAACAAAGCGAATGCAGAACCAGAGGCTACCTCCAGTACTACTGAATTGAATTTACCTTCAGCGCATAGTTTCAAGACCTTGTTTCAGGTCATAATATAGATATTTTAAATTTGGATTTGATGAATTATTTCATGTTCAGAAATTCTGGAATTGATGGTGCTCCAGTATCAAATTATACGTCGCTCTGTGTTTCAGTGTACACCACCGCTGATTCCCTACTTCTAAATCTTCTTGCTCTTGAGATGATTTCCAAGGTACCGGTGCCACTCCATGAAAATATCAAAGGTAAAGCATTCTCCTTAAGTCTTCGTCTTTCACCTAAAATTATTGAATAATAATGAAAATGAAAATCCTCAGCCTGTTTCATTCAACTAAGTCGGGAATTGAAGGAAAGAAGCCCCCATCCAGCGGCGGGGATAGGTATTGTGCCAGCTGCCGAATCCTATCACAATCCTCTGGGGAAACGATTAATGACTGACAAATGAAACGGTATTGGAGAGTGTTGCTGGAATGAAAGATGATAGGGAAAACAGGAGTATCCAAAGTAAAACCTGTCCCGCCTCCTCTTTGCCCAGCACAAATATCATATAGAGTAAGTGGGATTTGATCCACAGAACCCAGCGGTGAGAGGCTGGAGTGTTGCTGTCTAAGCCATGGAGGGTCAATGAATAATAAAGAATGTTATTATTTCTACGTCCCACTTACTACTTTTACAGTTTTCGGAGACGCCGAGGTGCCAGAATTTTGTCCCGCAGGAGTTATTTTATGTGCCAGTAAACCTACTAACATGAGGTTGACGTATTTGAGCACCTTCAAATTCCACTGGACTGAGCGAGGATCGAACCTGCCAAGTTGGGCTTCGAAGGCCAGTGCTCCACTGTCCGATCTACTCAGCCCGGCTAACATGATTGCCCAGTGCTGAAACGGAAACAGTTTCTCAGTATATAAAGGAAAATGAACAATTTTATCCGTGTAATTCTTCATTTATAATGAGAGCTGAACTGTTTACAAGTTTTTGAATTCAAAATAATGTTATTGGTTATACATTGCCAGTAAATCTACTGATACAGGGCTGGCGATTGGAGCACCTTCAAATACCACCGGACTGAGCCAGGATCGAATCTGCCCACTTGGAGTCAGGAGGGCAGCACTCTACCGTCTGAGCTACTCAGCCCTGCATTTAACCCGCGGTAACTTGTACGGCGGGAAAGACCACATTCTGGCTCTTTTACTTTGCCATTGGTCATTACGGTTGGCAGACCGGTTCCCTCCTCCACAATATCCATGGTACGAGTGTCTTACCAAACAAATCTGCTGTTACAGCAGTTGTGCAGTTGCCAGGAATCTTGTCTGGAGTAAAGACTGTTAGACTGTGGTGCTTTAGACCATGTGCGCGCTATGGCGTATTGATTGTTGTAGTCTTTTGGACCATGCGTGTGTGCTCGAGTGCTATATTTGTGTTACCAAGATGAACTTAACTGAACAAGAAAACATTCTCACGTTGCTCGAAAGTGTTGAAAAGGCGGAGTTACGTAATGAACAATTAGAAAGGGAACTAGGTGCAATTAAAAGAAATCTGTATGGGGATGAGAAAAATGAAAGTGATAAAGACTTGTGTATGAAAGAAGAGGCAGACCAGACGATGTAGAAGATGTTGTAGAGAATAGTGACCACAACACCAACAGCGTGGAATCTCTGACTCTGAAGATGAAGAAATGAATGTGAATCACTTCAATGTTCCTCAGTATACCGGAAGAAATATTACTACAGTATGAGACATGCACTGCAGAGCGAACAATGGCCACGGGCATACCAGATGGTGTAATATTGTTACCCACCTGCCTGGACCGCCGAACCGAGCCAAAAATGCCACCTTACCTTTGGAATCCTGGGTGCTCTTTTTATGGTTGGTGTACTGGACCAGATTATTACATACACCAATGTTTGGATTGCATAGGCAAGTGAAAATTATGAAGGCGGCAGAGATGCTGTCGATACTAATAGAGCCAAGATGAAAGTTGTCATCAGACTATTGTACTTAGCTGGGGTACTAAAATCTTCCCACACCAATTTGAGAGATTTATGGGCAACAGACAGAACTGGTGTAGAACAATTATGTACTACTATGAGTGGGAAAAAGATTTCAATTCCTTCTGCAAGCTATTCTGTTTGACGACATCCATACCAGGAACGAAATAGGGAAAGAAACTTGTTCCAATATGAGAAAGATTTGCAGGTTTTGTTGATAGCTGTTAAAGTAATTATTCACCTGGAGAATACATCACCACAGATGAGATATTTGAGGGGTTTTGGGGAGGTGTCAATTTTGGCAGTATATTGCTAACAAGCCCAAAAAGTATGGCATCAAAGTTCAAGCCCTTGCAGACACAAGAATATATTATACTATTAACATGGAAGTTTATGCAGGCAAGCAGCCTGATGGACAGTTTTCAGTGAATAACAGTGCTCGAAATGTCATTGAGAGGCTGGTGGAACTAATTTCACAAAGCGGGAGAAATGTTACCACAGACAACTGCTACACATCCATTCCTCTTGCTCAGAGCCTGCTGACAATTCACCAAATTACATTGGTCGGTACTGTCAAGAAAAATAAATGGGATCCCACCTATCTTCGTTGAAATAAAGAACAGACTAGAAAAATGCAGTACGTTTGGTTTTGGCCAAGAAGGAGTGTAAGTTTCTTCTCCCTATGATTGTGGAAAAACAGACAGATAGGAGCAACCTGAGGAATAATGAAGAGGTAGGGAACAAGGTTGTGTTATTGTGCTCGTCCATGCATAGAGATGACGCAATTGACCCCTCATCAGGCGATGCCAATAAAACAGGCATGTTGACATTTTATAACCTTACAAAAGGTAGAGTAGATGTCGTTAATGAGTTAAAGGGTAATTATTCTGTTTCAAGAATCAGAAACCGTTGGTCATTAACTCTTTTCTACTCCCTTCTAAATATTGGTGGCATAAACATTTACGTGATTCTCGGAAGTAATGTTGACAGGATGAACTGAAGGCACCTTCTGAAGACTCTTTCTACAGGATTGTGCAGAGACTATATGGAGTATCATGCATCACTGGCATGCATTCCCCGGGGCATCAAAATGAGGCTCCAGGAATTTCTAGGGATCAGCAATGAACCAAGACCAGCAGAAAGAGAACCATAGTATCGAGGAATGTGTGCTTACTGTGGAAGGATAAAGAACAGAAAGACCAAACCAGCATGTGTGCACTGTTCAAATTACATTTGCAGGGAACACACAGTATTCTCTTGTCTGGACTGTGCTCATGGAAACCTTGAAGAAGAGGACTAAGAGGAGTTTTCAGTTATTCCTGTGTTAATATTATCCTGTATTAGCTTGTATACTGCCTTATAAAAATGGGACTAGTTTCGACCCCATATATATTGGGTCATCTTCAGCCACACTACAATTGGAAGACATATGCACACATGTAACCAATAATAAATTCAACACTTTTGTATGCCACAATTTACAATCTTAATTTAAAACATTGATGAAGTTCAAACAACACATCCAAACTTGAAACTTAATGACATTGTAACCTGACAATCCCCGGTCAGATATTATTATTATTATTATTATTATTATTATTATTATTATTATTATTATTATTATTATTATTATTATTATTATTATTATTATTATTATTATTATTATTATTATTATTATTATTATTATATTTAATGTGTATATTTTAAATATGTGTATTTAGCCATCGCGGCATGGTAACTCTTATAGGAACTCTCATTATTATGGATACTCTCTAAATTTTATATATGCTCTCTATATTTTATTTGGGACTAGTGTGTTTCGATCACTCAGTTTATCTTCCGGTTGTTTACGTGACGATTCTCCGAGCGGGTGTTTACGTGTTGACGGAGCTGAGGTGGAAAATTCCCGGAACTGTGCTATTTTAGAATGCTGTTGTGTGGGCTTGGACTAGCGTGGAGCAGGCTAGCGTCTGGTCAAGCATTCTCAAGTTGGAGCTTGCAGTGAGCAGGTGTGATACTTGCTTTCGTTCGGAGTGTAATGAGAGGTGTTTTGAACGAGTTGTGGGAAGATGTACCATGCCATGTTGGGAGTTTGAGATCTGCTGTTCACGAAACCAGGGAGAGAGATGCTGGAGTGTAACAACATTCTATGATTATGAATGTCTACATAAGGTGACATGTTGGGCCTTTTCCAAACTATATCAACGCTATCAGCAAAGTTGAGTCCATTCTTGTAAAAATAGTCATGACTGCGTGTGAAAAGTTTGCGTTTCGGAATAAGCTGAGTACCAATTATTGAGAGAAAGTTACTTCATAATTAAGACATTAATTATTTATATCAATATTCTGTTTATTTTGTTATATATGTTCAAGGGTGTATCACGACGAGCTATGCTCAAATTTCAAGGTAAATACTGGTTCAATTGACCAAGTAAATTGTATGAGATTAAGATATATTCTGTTTAATTGCTATGGGTGGGGAAAATTACCAGATGGACTCCTTTTCCAATATTATTTTTCAGGTTTCAAGTTATTCAGATCTCCTTGTCACAAGGCAACGACCCTGAAGATGAGTTTCAACAGCCGGCAGTTTTAAGAATTATTTATTTATTTATATATTTTGATGGCTCCCAAATTCCTTTATTCATTATCAGTTATTATTTATTTAATAGAAAGATTACAACATATCAAAACTGCTGTGGTTGATGCCGAAATATGTAAGAACGCTGTATGAGCGACAAAACATCCCATCACATCACCTACTTGAAATGTATATGGGATTATCTCAATGGAAATATTTAAGTATTATTCACTATAGCTGTGACATACAATTTCTGTTAGTGGGTATACTGAATCCTATGGGGCTACTTTTGTTGCAAGGCAGTTTTGTAAATAAAAATAAAAGTTTAATTTTCTACTAAATAGTTTAATTTTGAAAGTGTAAGTTCCTTTTCCCTATGATTGTGGAAAAACAGATAGATAGGAGTAACCTGAGGAAGAATGAAGAGATAGGAACAAAGATTTTAAGTACAGGCACCTGCCTGAATACCGGTATTAGAATTAGTGTGGATTTAGGAAAGGTAGGTTTACATGTGATGAAAACAATAATGATACAATGCTAGGAATGACAGTGACACTAATAGTAATATTTTTGTTAATCTATATATATATATATATAAAATAACTTGTCCTGACTGACTGACTAACTGACTGACTGACTGATTCATCATTGCCGAGCCGAAACTACTGGACATAGAGAAATGACATTTTGGGGATACATTCATATTAACGTGTAGGTGCTCGCTAAGGGAGGATTTTTGGATATTCCATCGCTAAAGGGGTGAAAAGGGGGGTGAATTTTTAAAATGAGTGTATCTATATCTCAAAACTTTAAAAGTTTACAGATGTAAAAATTGGTATTTAGAATCTCCTTTAAAAATAAAGAAATACGTATTTTTTGTTTTTGGATAATCCCAATAGGAGGGGTGGAAAAGGGTGAAAAAGGGGTTGAATGCCTTTAATAAGGCTACATTTATTTCAGAAACAGAAGATATTACAACCTGAAAATTGGTGTTAGGGATCTCCTTTAAAAATAAAGAAACACGTATTATTTTATTTTGGAAAATCAAAATAATGGGAGGGGGGAAACGGGGGTGATTTTTTAAAATGAGTGTATCTATATCCGAAAAATTTAAAAGTGTACAGATGTAAAAATTGGTTCTTAGGATCTACTTTAAAAATAAAAAATATGTATTTTTTTGTTTTTGGAAAATCCCAATAGAAGGGGTGAAAAACGGATTGAATGCCTTTAATGAGGCTACTTTTATTTCAGAAACTGAAGATATTACAGACCTGAAAATTGGTGTTTGGTATCTCCTTTAAAAATAAAGAAACACGTAATTTTTGTTTTTGAAAAATCCAAATAGTGGGAGGGTGAAAGGGGGGTGAATTTTTAAGATGAGTGTATCTATATCTCAAAACTTTAAAAGTTTGCAGATGTAAAAATTGATAGTTAGAATCTCCTTTAAAAATAAAGAAACACGTATTTCTTCCTTCTCTGAAAATCCCAATTGGGGGGGTGTGAAAAAGGGGTTGAATGCCTTTAATGAGGATACTTATATATCAGAAATTGAAGTTATTACAGTTCTGAAAATTGGTATCAGGTAATCTCCTTTAAAAATAAAGAAACACGTATTTCTTTGTTTTTGGAAAATCCAATTAATGGTTTAAACAGGAGTGAAATTGCGGGGAATTTTTAGAAAAACCTTATCTACAGTATATCTCAGAAACGTAAAATATTACTGACGTAAAAATTGGTATTTGGAATCTCTTGTAAAGGTAAGGAAACATAGGTGATTTGTTTTCGGAAAATCCACTTAAGGGGAACTAAAAAGTGACTGAACTTTTAAAATGAGAATTTCTACAGTATAACTCAAAAACTTAACGTGTTACAGAAGTGAAAAATGGTATTTTTTATCTACATTAAAATAAAATCCTGTACTTTTTGTTTTCGGTAAATCCACTATGTCGGGGGTGGGGGCTAGAAGTGACTGAAAATGGCGTTGAATTCTTTTAATTAAGATACTGATATCTCAAAAACTGAAGATGTTACAGACGTGAAATTTGGTATTTGGTAGCTTCTTTCAGAGTAAGGAAACACGTACTCTCGGAAAATCCAATGAAGGGGTGGGGGTGGTGAAAGAATTCAAAAATGTATTGAATTAATTGTATGCGGATACTTATACCTAATAAAAACTAAAGTTGTTACAGACGTGAAAATTGGTATGTGGATCTCCTTTAAAAACAAAGAAAAATGCATTTTGGGGGCGAAATTATCTTGGAGGGCGGGAGTGAAAAGGAGTTTAATTCCTTTATGAGGACACATATCTCAAAAACTGAAGATGCTAGAGTCGTGATAATTGGTAGTATTTAGAAGATCCTTTACTATTAAAGAAACAAGTATTTTTGCCGGAAAGTTCACTTAGGGAGGGGGGATTGTGAAAAGAAGTGAAAAAAGTGAAGTATTTTTATGGGGATACTTACATCTCAAAACTGAAGGTAAGAGACGTTAATATTGGTATTTGGAATCTCCTTTAAACATAAAGAAACACGCCTTCTTTTTGGGGGGGAGGAGGAGTAAATCAACTTAACGGCGGCGGGGTGAAGAAGGATTTGAGATCAATTGATTTTACTGTTCACAATGCACTTATCAGGAGCCTCTGTGGCTCAGGCGGCAGCGCGCCGCCCTCTCACCGCTGGGTTCCGTGGCTCAAATTCCGCTCTCTCCATGTGAGATTTGTGCCGGACAGAGAGGAGGCGGGACAGGTTTTTTCTCCGGGTACTCCGGTTTTCCCTGTAATCATTCATTAAAGCAACACTCTCCAATATCATTTCATTTGTCATTCATTAATCATTGCCCCAGAGGAGTTCGACAGGCTTCGGCCGCCGGCACAATTCCTATCCTCGCCGCTAGACCGCTGACCCGGTCGAATGACTGGAAACAGGATGTGGATTTTCAATGTACTTATTCTGATCATAAACCAATCATTTTTAATCTTTTCTGGGTTCGTTTTCAAGAGCCATCGTTTCCTTTGGTGAACATAAATTTAGATTACAGTAGATTCCCCTGGCATATAAATAAAAATTTAAAAACATTTGAAATGAATGATAGGAATGAAATTGACCGTGGAATTGTTCACCTGTATAATAAGGTCAGTAATGCACGGAAGTACACCATTCGTGTCGCCAGAAATCTCGTGCACTTGCCTACGCGCTTGACGATGGTGCTGGACACATTGTCAGCAATGACAATGGCAGCAGATGTAATTTACCACCAAGTAGCGGTCTTGCATCGGGCTGCGTGGTCCAGAACATTAATAATAATAATAATAATAATAATAATAATAATAATAATAAAAATAATGTTCTGGAGCGCCGTCAAAATGTGCGGACCGAGCTGGAAACGGGTGCTGGCTGGGTAATGACTACGATTGCAGTCCGGCCGCGGGTTCAGTACCGCCAAGGCACCCAAGACGACCCCACGCGGGATCTCCTCAAGGATTTGATCCATATAAAAATGCTTATAGGAAAAGATGGCAAAGATTTAGGGACCCAACTGACCGGGTGGAATACCTGGACCTAGCCCGGGAAGTACGAAATCGATTGCTGGAAAGTAAGGATTGAAAAATGGGAGGAACTTTGCCTTAATCTCTCAGAGAACGACTCAGATCACGAATTCTGGCGGTTTCTTTCAGAAAACGGAGCCAGATCGCGAATTCCGGTGGATTATATATAAAACGTTAAGAATTCAATTATAAATGTCATTATAATACCATAGCGAAGCACGGGTATGTTGCTAGTTATATTATATGGTTATTATGATAAGGTAAGTAGGTACTGGTATGGAATAGGCTGAATGAGATAGAGAAAATATTACACTCTAAGGATCTGGCAGGGTGGGATATTTTTATATTTTTCTAGTGAGAATGATTGGCAGTTTGGAGGAACTCTCATCTGAAACTCAACAACCAAAAATCCGAAGTTTCTCCCCTAGGAGAGCGGGAAGTGGTCATAATAAATAGTAGGTATATATAACCGAAATTACCTTACAACTTTTTCCAAACTGGTTGCAGTCATCACACTTTCAAGATGTTTTAAGATGCCTTCCTTTCAAAAACCAGGATTTTACATGAACCATAGATTTAAATAGCTGTAGTGGAGAACCAAGCAACATGATAAACAGGAGATTGATGGTAGTAGATGAGTGCAGTGAAGCTCTTGTAGAAAAGATAATAGGATTCATTTGGGAAAATCCACAACTATACTCACCCTGAAGTGAGCGAGCTTTCTAAAATATACTAGTTCATATTTGTATTTGTATTTATTAATGAACATAACAGGCGTTCAGCCCCGAGTACATGTTCATAATAATAATAAATAAATAAATACTAAATACTGCCACTGTACACCTTGGCCGTGCCATGAAGACTGTCAGATACTCCGGAACCGTGACCTCAAAAGTTAGGTCACCACGGTAGTCATCCTCCGTCTCTTCATGCCACGTCCAGCTACTCCCCTGTCTAATTCTAAATTCACACTTAAAACATCAATAACTAATAAAATTAATAAACGTAGTCCAACCTAAGCCATCCCTCTCCACCATATACAAAATAAAATGAACAATAAAACAATAAGACCTAACACTACAGTTATAGACCAGACCTCCTCAGCCGGGTCTATATTTACATTCCACTGCTGGTGTTGCAACTTTCTGCTTGTTATCACTCACACGTACCCACTCGTCATGCAACCTTCATGCTTCAGCATTTTCATCACCTTTATTGTTCCCTGACCTACTCCAAAATAAGCTACCACAGCAACATTCAAACCAGCCATCTTATTCCGTCATTGCATTCCAATCAACCATACCGCAACTTTTACCAATCCGCGTTAACATTGCTTCATTTCATATCATTCCGTCATAACACTCCATAATAAAATTACCTCTCATCTCCAAAAATTTCGGCAATGAATAACAAATACCAATCACGCACATACCAACACCTCTCCACCAACACATTTCTTCGTCTTCTCCATAATAAAATTACCTCTCCATCTCCAAAAAATTTCGGCCAGCATTACAACACTTTCCAACACCACATTTCAGCAATGCAACATCAACTCCACCTCATATACCACCTCTACTTCTTAAATACCAAGCCCTCAAAATTTTCCACCACCACATTTCAGCAATACCACACCAACCCTACCTCATATACCACCTCTACTTCTTATAATTACCTACCGAAAACTCCATCTTCCACCAAACCAAAATTTACAAATAGCCAAAATTACATTACTACATCTTCATACTTTTCCAACACCACATTTCCACATCTACCTCCATACCTTTCCAACACCACATTTCAACATATACCACCTCTACTTCCAACACCACATTTCAGCCCTAGCACACACTCGTCCACCAAACCAAAATTTACAAATAGCCAAATTACATTACTACATCTTCATACTTTTCCAACACCACATTTCAACATCTACAAATACCACCCACTCATATACCATCACATTAAATACAACTTACTCATGCGTACACCACCACTTCTCCATACCTTTCCAACACCACATTTCAACATATACCACCTCTACTTCCGACTCCACATTTCAGCCCTAGCACACACTCGTCTACCATCAAATAAATCTCCATCTGCAAATACCACACACTCATACATCATCCACATCATAACTTATATACCACTTCTCCATCACAACATTTCAACTTTCAACTCAACTAACACCACCTCCATCTCTTACCTCTTCTACAATCATGCCCTTAATTACTTACTTACTCACTATATTATTGTTTTTTGCTTCTTGTTACAATACCCTCATTACTTTTCTCAACTCTCCACATGTCCGTTAAGTTTCTATTTCTCCCACCGCTACGACTCTGATTCTGCTCGAATATCTCACGGGTTAACACTGACCTTACTTTTTTACCCTGATCTTGCCTTACTACACCACTACACTCGGCTCTCTCAACTTCTTGCTGCTCACTCTCCTTGCCCCCATCACCCATTTGTTCTTCAGCCTCTCCACTGCACTGTCCGTCCACTGCTCTTTCCTTGCCATTATTCCTACTTCCACTTAGCACTTCTCTCTGCCTCTCTTGACCCTTTTCAGTAATACTTCCGATATGCTTTGACTTCATCCCTAAGTCCATCCTCAGCACACTGTTATTTGTATTTCGCCTCACTTGCCTACAGTTTATTTCACTACTCTCCTCTTCCTCATCTTGTTTTAACTTGGATTCTAAATCCATCAATCTATCCACAGACCAGATCCTCTTCCAGCTTCTGTCTGACACCACTAGATTTTGACCTCTAATAGTTGCCCTCAGCTCCTGTTTTACAGCCAGTATCTTGTGTTTTCTGAGTAGCCTCTCTTTTCTGATCGCGTCACTTCCTACGTCTCTCTTTATCCATATTTTCTCCCTCTGGACGTTTCCCGCATTTGTTAACACAACATCCGCCATCAACGTTGAGAACAATTGTACCTTTATAGGCCTGTTGCCTCTAGTTCTCCCCACTCTCTGCACATCGTCAATATCTACTTCACTAAAATTTATTTTCATTTTTCCCTGTATTAGGTCCACTACTTTATAAGTTGTAAGAACTTTGCCTTCTCTCGGCTCCTCAGGCACTCCATAAATAAACAAGCACTTCTTCCTTCTATATAAAGTATTTGCTTCCACTTCTGCTTTCAGCTTGCAATTCTCCTCTTCAAGTCGTCCTACTTTTTCCCTTAATGCTACCACTTCCTCGGTGTTATTTCTCGCCTGTGCAGCTATGTCGTCCGTTTTTTCTCTTATCCATACTTCCATTTTTTCAATCTTACTGGTTTGTTCTTCAATCATCTCTTTTATTTGCCCGAAAGGGCAAACTTCTGTCAACACCTCTCTTACAGCTCTTTTGATTGCGTCCATATTTTCCCCTTCCTCATTTCCACTATATGACGGGCCTGGGTTCAACTCGACCCCCCAATACATAATAAAATTATAATCACTGCTGCTGATAACAATAGTTCTCCTTTCCTCTCCATATCCATTTTACACCCACCTGGCTTCTTTTCTTCTTTCTTCATTCTCCTCTGCCATCTTCCTATCGTCACTCTGTACTGCTCTATACCAATCATTGTCGGCCCACTTCTCGGCGACCTTCCAGCACTCCACACTCTCGAACTCCACTCCCCCTCCCGGGACCCACAGCTCAATGCGACCTCCTTCGTCCGTGGCTTAGGCAAGACTGTCCGTACTAGTCCATATGAGACTGTTAAATGGAAATGATTACTGGGTATATAAACTAGAGGAAACAAGCAGATAAATAATAAGAATTATTTTTGTCGATGGTGGCACATGGATCAGTTGTAATTACCCGAGCCAAAGTACTGAGACTTTTCTGGTACTGAAATAGAAAACCACCAGACACTATTTCAAAGCTGGTTGATTGATGTTTATAATCCCAATTATCTGAAAGGGGCGACATGAGCGAGCACATAAAGCTCTCTGATCCATCTTGCTTATTGCGACAAGTTTCTGCAGTTTTTATATTCATATGGGCCCAGGTGCTAGACTCGGTGTTTCATATAGTACTTAGCATTTAAAGATCTGTACCATCTGTAATGAAGGAAATAATATCTTGAACTAAATAATATGATAGCATTGCAAGTTATGAATCTCATTCCGTATTGACGGTTATCACTTTACAAAAGAAAATATTGTGTTGATAGGAGGATTTTATAAATATTTTCTTTTGTAAAGTAATATGATAGCCTTCTAAATTTTGTTTAAATAAAGGAGTTAATTAGAATTTCACTGAATATTTCATTGAAGAGATAGTTAATGGTCTTTGAATTGTTGTTAATTACTGCTGCTCTTCATCTTCAAATATACCACTGTTGGCATACAGTCAAGTTGAAATTAATAATCCAATTCATATATTCTGATATTTTATTTTAGTATGTGGCATAGTTTTGAGGGAATTTACTGAGGAATTATTTTAGACATTTTCCTCCACTTCCCCTCCCCCATTTAAGGGCAGTTTTATTTTCCATTACTCATCATCATCATCATCACAGAATCCCTCTAGTGTGCAGGGTAGGGTGGTGTTAAACGAATCTTCGCCATCATTGTCTGTCCAGAAATAATTTCTCTCTCACCACTGACTCCCATTTTCCTCCTCTTTCCTCCACAACCTCTCTCAGCTGGTGCAGCCATCTTTTCCTATGTCTTCCCATTGGCCCTTTTCCTTCAGCCCTTATTTCTAGGCATGCTCACGGTGTTCTTGTGCCAGGCATTTGATTTAAATGGCCGTACCATGTTAGTCTTGAAGTCCTTAGCTTCAATTCTATCGTGTCCACTTCCAGTTCCATTCGGATGTCAATCATTCACTACTGATCTGCATTGAGGAAAGTCGCCCAGGTCCACTTCCAGTTCCATTCGGATGTCAATCATTCACTACTGATCTGCATTGAGGGCAGTCGCCCAGGTGGCAGATTCCCTATCAGTTGTTTTCCTAGCATTTACTTAAATGATTTCAAAGAAATTGGCAATTTATTGAACATCTCCCATCGTAAGTTATTCCAATCCCTAACTTCCCTCCCTATGAATGAATATTTGCCCCAATGTGTCCTCTTGAATTCGAAATTCATCTTCATATTGGGATCTTTCCTACTTTTAAAGACGCCACTCAAACTTATTCACCTAGTAATGTCATTCCACGCCATCTCTCTGCTGACAGCTCGGAACATACCGGTACCACTTACTTTACAAAAAACAATATAAGTATAAGTCACCACCTTATCAATACAAAATTTATTCACATTCAGCTAGTAAATATGGTCAAGACCGGTTTCGACCCCTAGGGGGTCATCTTCAGTTGACATGCATAAAAGATATATTTTACAAAAACATCACATATAATGATTAAAACTTAAATTAAATCGAACTGATCATAAATGTTGGTATGTATGTCTTGGTACATTTGAGCTATTGTATGTGTCAATCCTAAGTTTTCCAGCATACAGTGTCAAGGTAAGTAGTTAGCTAATATACTTCATCCATGAAATTACATGCTATTTTTCATGTTATCACTATCTAATTTGGGTTGTACAATGTGGAATGAGATATACATACATTTGTGTAAATTAATAGTAGTAAGTTCAGTAATATACATTCAAAATTGGTTCTTAAATTACATTAATTGATTATTGATCAGTCATATGAAAATGTAGAATTATTGGTTTGGACACTTGTGATTAAAATATTAGTATGCAATACCTTGTTGGCATATATCTTAAATACTAAAGTATCAGTTTATAAAGCCTATTATTCTTATTTTATGTCTTGGAATAGGGTTAAACTTTTTTTTTAAAACTATTTGTTTTGTTTAGCATAGGCATTGGATAATCTTGTTAAATTGGACACATAACTAAAACAGTGGTACGGTATATATATGCCTGGTTAAAAATACATTGCATTAACATTATTGATATGTGGTGCTATATATACATTGTTTGGGGTAAAATGGGGTTAACGAGGTTTTCACAACAGTATTTGATTAGTTATAATGTTCCGATAAAATGGGTCCGTAAAAATATATAACTATATACAAAATTGCGGTTAGGTAAGTATTTGTATAATCTGCTTGCAATTCAGGTAATATTTGGTTGTATGTCTGGAGATATTTTAGGCAGCTACTGTTGTTAGAGCTATTAAGAGTCTTGAATATATTGATGGAGCATGTTCTTCTTTTCGTGTGCCGTAATATGTTGAGTTGGTGACATTTGTAAGAACGCGTTGAATGTTATGCGTCCTGGTAAGGTGCACGTTGATTTTATCGTAGAAGCATATATGTTGTGAAAACAAAGTATCTGGAAATAGAAATAATGAGTGTGAAAATGGTGTGGTATGAAAGTGTAATAGTAAATCGTATGTCGTTTCACTTACGTTAGGTGTTGGAACCGTGCATTCTGTGTAGCTGCCTGTTGAGATCTGATACGTGTTGCTCTGAGATTGTAGTTGGCGACGGAGAGGGGAGGTTTGGGGGAATGGGTGGAGTGTTAGTAACGGGAGTGGGGTTGGAGGGGAGGAGGTCTTGGGGCGGTTGATTTGAACGTATGGATTTTTGTTTATTAATTCTTTTAAGGTAGAAATCTTTTAGTAAGGGAATTACTGCATGAAAAAGAATATTGTTTCTGTCTATGCTTTAATTTAAGTTGGAGTTCGGATTGACGTATTTGTCTAAATTTATGTAAAATTCTTCTATTATACTGAGCAAGGGACTTTTTGGATTCATATTGAGGATTTGCATGTCACTATTAATGTCCGTGAAATTGTGTTTTTGATCGTCAATGTGCTGACCCATAGCTGAGAAGTGTCTGTGTTTGACGGCATTTACATGTTCATTATATTGTATTAACAAACTCCTACCAGTAAGCCCTACATAGCTGGCTCGGCAGTCGTTGCATTTGAGGCGATAGACTCCTGAGTGATTATATTTATTTATGTTATTAACTGATTTGGAATTGTATAGTATGTTGGTGTTATTGCGTGTAGTTTTGTATGCTATTTTTAGACCTTGTTTTTTGAAGATATTTGTTATGGGATGTATATGGTTATTGTTGTAAGTAAACAGTGCATATTCTTTTTTATCTTTGGTGATTCTGGTTAGCTTGGTTTTCGCTTAGTTTTTGACTTTGTTGATGATCCGGTTTATCATTTCTCTTTTATATCCGTTTTGGTTTGCTATTTCGTGGATTGTGTTTAATTCTTTATTTAGATTTTCCTTTGAAAGTGGAATGTTATATGCTCTGTGAATCATACTATAGTATGCAGCTCTCTTGTGAGTATGTGGTGGGTGGAGTCTATCTTTATTGTATTTGATGTATGGGTAGGTTTTCTATATATGTTGTATGTTAGGTGGTTGTTATGTCTGGTTATGGATATATCCAAGTAGTTTATGGTGTTGTTATATTCAGTGTCCATGGTAAATTTAATATGGGGATCTATTTTATTTAGTTGTTCTAAGATTATGTTTTCATTAGTATGTCTATTGTCCATGATTATGAATGCATCATCGACAAACCTGCACCAATAGATGATATTTCCTATTTTTTTGATTTCTTGGTGTTCTAAATAGTCCATATATATATCAGCTATTATGCCTGACCCATAGGGGGTCATCTTCAGTTGACATGCATAAAAGATATATTTTACAAAAACATCACATATAATGATTAAAACTTAAATTAAATCGAACTGATCATAAATGTCATAAATCTCAGCTATGGGTCAGCACATTGACGATCAAAAACACAATTTCACGGACATTAATAGTGACATGCAACTCCTCAATATGAATCCAAAAAGTCCCTTGCTCAGTATAATAGAAGAATTTTACATAAATTTAGACAAATACGTCAATCCGAACTCCAACTTAAATTAAAGCATAGACAGAAACAATATTCTTTTTCATGCAGTAATTCCCTTACTAAAAGATTTCTACCTTAAAAGAATTAATAAACAAAAATCCATACGTTCAAATCAACCGCCCCAAGACCTCCTCCCCTCCAACCCCACTCCCGTTACTAACACTCCACCCATTCCCCCAAACCTCCCCTCTACCGTCGCCAACTACAATCTCAGAGCAACACGTATCAGATCTCAACAGGCAGCTACACAGAATGCACGGTTCCAACACCTAACGTAAGTGAAACGACATACGATTTACTATTACACTTTCATACCACACCATTTTCACACTCATTATTTCTATTTCCAGATACTTTGTTTTCACAACATATATGCTTCTACGATAAAATCAACGTGCACCTTACCAGGACGCATAACATTCAACGCGTTCTTACAAATGTCACCAACTCAACATATTACGGCACACGAAAAGAAGAACATGCTCCATCAATATATTCAAGACTCTTAATAGCTCTAACAACAGTAGCTGCCTAAAATATCTCCAGACATACAACCAAATATTACCTGAATTGCAAGCAGATTATACAAATACTTACCTAACCGCAATTTTGTATATAGTTATATATTTTTACGGACCCATTTTATCGGAACATTATAACTAATCAAATACTGTTGTGAAAACCTCGTTAACCCCATTTTACCCCAAACAATGTATATATAGCACCACATATCAATAATGTTAATGCAATGTATTTTTAACCAGGCATATATATACCGTACCACTGTTTTAGTTATGTGTCCAATTTAACAAGATTATCCAATGCCTATGCTAAACAAAACAAATAGTTTAAAAAAAAAAGTTTAACCCTATTCCAAGACATAAAATAAGAATAATAGGCTTTATAAACTGATACTTTAGTATTTAAGATATATGCCAACAAGGTATTGCATACTAATATTTTAATCACAAGTGTCCAAACCAATAATTCTACATTTTCATATGACTGATCAATAATCAATTAATGTAATTTAAGAACCAATTTTGAATGTATATTACTGAACATACTACTATTAATTTACACAAATGTATGTATATCTCATTCCACATTGTACAACCCAAATTAGATAGTGATAACATGAAAAATAGCATGTAATTTCATGGATGAAGTATATTAGCTAACTACTTACCTTGACACTGTATGCTGGAAAACTTAGGATTGACACATACAATAGCTCAAATGTACCAAGACATACATACCAACATTTATGATCAGTTCGATTTAATTTAAGTTTTAATCATTATATGTGATGTTTTTGTAAAATATATCTTTTATGCATGTCAACTGAAGATGACCCCCTAGGGGTCGAAACCGGTCTTGACCATATTTACTAGCTGAATGTGAATAAATTTTGTATTGATAAGGTGGTGACTTATATTTATATTGTTTTTTGTAAAGTAATATCTATCAATACGGAAATGAAACTTATAAACAACACATACCACTTAGTCGAGCAGCTCGTCTTCTTTCTCCCAGTTCCTCCCAGCCCAAACTTTGCAACATTTTTGTAACGCTACTCTTTTGTCGGAAATCACCCAGAACAAATCGAGTTGCTTTACTTCGGATTTTTTCCAGTTCTTGAATCAAGTAATTCTGGTGAGGGTCCCATACACTGGAACCATACTCTAGTTGGGGTCTTACCAGGGACTTATATGCCCTCTCCTTTACATTCTTACTACAACCCCTAAACACCCTCATAACCATGTGCAGAGATCTGTACCCTTTATTTACAATCCCATTTATGTGATTACCCCAATGAAGATCTCCTTATATTAACACCTAGATACTTACAATGATACCCAAAAGGAACTTTCGCCGCATTAATGCAGTAATTAAAACTGAGAAGACTTTTCCTATTTGTGAAACTCATAAGCTGTCTTTTAACCCCATTTATCATCATAGCATTGCCTGATGTCCATCTCACCACATTATCGAGGTCATGTTGCAGTTGATCACAATCTTGTAACTTATTTATTACTCTATACAGAACAACATCATCTGCAAAAAGCCTTCCCTCTGATTCCACTCCTTTACTCATATCATTTATATATATAAGAAAACATAAAGGTCCAATAATACTGCCTTGAAGAATTCACCTCTTAATTATTACAGGGTCAGATAAAGCTTCGCCTACTCTGATTTTCTGAGATCTATTTTCTAGAAATATAGCAACCCATTCAGTCACTCTTTTGTCTAGTAAAATTGCACTCATTTTTGCGAGTAGTCTCCCATGATCCATCCTATCAAATGCTTTAGACAGGTTAATCGCGATACAGTCCATTTGACCTCCTGATCCAAGATATCTGCTATATCTTGTTGGAAACCTACAAGTTGAGTTTCAGTGGAATAACCTTTCCTAAAACCGAACTGCCTTTTAACAAACCAGTTATTCGTTTCACAAACAAGTCTAATATAATCAGAAAGAATGCCTTCCCAATGCTTGCATGCAACACATGTCAAACTTACTGGCCTTTAATTTTCAGCTTTATGTATATTACCCTGTCCTTTATTCACAGGGGCTATTATAGCAACTCTCTATTCATTTGGTATAGCTCCTTCAACCAAACAATAATAAAATAAGTACCGTACTTCAGATAAGGTACTATATCCCAACCCATTGTCGTTAGTATATCCCCAGATATATTATCGATTCCAGTCGCTTTTCTAGTTTTCAACTTTTGTATCTTATTGTAAATGTCATTGTCGTCATATGTAAATTGTAATACTTCCTTAGCATTAGCCTCCTCCTCTCTCTGGACATTATCCTTGTAACCAACAATCTTTACATACTGCTGACTGAATACTTCTGCCTTTTGAAGATCCTCGCATACACACTCCCCTTGTTCATTAATTGTTCCTGAATGTCCTACTTGGGACCTGTTTCTGTCTCAAAGTACCTATACATACCCTTTCATTTTTCACTAAATTTGTATGACTGCCAATTATGCTTGCCATCATGTTGTCCTTAGCTGCCTTCTTTGCTAGATTCAATATCCTAGTAAGTTCCTTCAATTTCTCCTTACTTCCACAGCCATTTCTAACTCTATTTCTTTCCAATCTGCACCTCCTTCTTAGTCTCTTTATTTCTCTATTATAATAAGTTGGGTCTTTACCATTCCTTACCACCTTTAAAGGTACAAACCTGTTTTCACATTCCTCAACAATTGCTTTAAACCCATCCCAGAGTCTGTTTTCATTTTTATTTACCGTTTTCCACCGATCATAGTTACTTTTTAAAAACTGCCTCATGCCTGCTTTATCCGCCATATGGTACTGCCTAATAATCCTACATTTAAGACCTTCTTTCTATCACATTTATTTTTAACTACGACAAAAACAGCTTCATGGTCACTAATACTATCAATTACTTCGGTTTCTCTATAGAGCTCATCTGGATTTACCAGCACCACATCCAGGATACTTTCCCCTCTAGTTGGTTCCATCACTTTCTGAGTCAGCTCTCCTTCTCATATTAGCTTATTTGCCATTTGTTGGTCATGCTTCCTGTCGTTCACATTTCCTTCCCAATTGACATCTGGTAAGTTCAGATCTCCACCAAAATCACATTCCTTTCCATGTCGTTTCCCACAGAGCTGATTATCTTATCAAATAATTCTGAATCCGTGTCAGCGCTACCCTTTCCTGGTCTGTACACTCCAAAGATATCAAGTTGCCTATTATCTTTAGATATGAGCCTTACACCTCATGATCATCGTTCCTTATTTGGCCCTTGCATGTTTTTTGGAGGGTAGTTCGTAGTAACTTCATTTCACATGCTTGCAATTGACTAACTCATCTCCCTTTCAGTGTACATCTTTCTAGGCTGTAAGTGAGGCTGGTCACAAACGTGCCATATCATATTTGCCCCATATAGTAATTAGGTAATATGGTGTAATATTGTGCATTTAATACAAGAAGGAGTCATAGTGCAATATAGAAGTTGCGTAATGCAAGATCTCGGCAGCGCGTGGCTTCAGACTTAACCTGTTGTCTTTCATAGCGACAGCGAGCAACTCGGGTATTTTATATGAGTCAATCGGGAATTTACGAGTGTGTTTGAGAGCGGCCGATTCAAAAGAGACCAATCACAGCCCTGGAAGCGAAATTGCGGAATGATAGGAATATACAGAACAAATGAAGTCAGGCCTACCATCTTCGAGATTTACAGTGCTGCACTATTCTTGATTTAATTAGGCAATCTGTTATAAAGCCATACTCCACGTTTTTGATATGAAATAGAAGCAAGTTAGTCGTTAAAAACTACCTGTATACAGTTACAGTACTTAATTCTGAACTAATAATTTAATTAATATATTTCCATTGAGTCAGCGGTTTACCGAGCAAGCGGCTGAGCCATGGCGTCATCACGTCAGTGAAATCCCCGATGATATTACTAATACCGGAAGTCTGGTGAACGCAGCAGCTTCTGGAGATAGGAAGCCTACTTTGCCTTGAAGTTGCTAACCGCGCGGGTCGGTGTTTCTTATATTAAGCCAGTGTTATATGAAAGTAACTTTTACAGTGACGATTTTTAATCAAACAAGTAGACATATTTTTGTGAAAGCTGAAACGTTATTTTATGAGAATATACATTACCTAAGAGCATCCGTGGCTCAGACGCGGGCGCGTCGGCCTCTCACCGCTGGATACCGTGGTTCAAATCCCGGTCACTCCATGTGAGATTTGTGCTGGACAAAGCGGAGGCGGGACAGGTTTTTCTCCGGGTACTCCGGTTTTCCCTGTCATCTTTCATTCCAGCAACACTCTTCTTTCTCATTTCATAGCATCTATAATTCATTAATAAATCACTTTGGGAGTGGCGACCCCATCGTACTAATAGCCTATATCTGCTTCATTCATTACATCCCTGACCCGGTCAATGACTGGAAAACAGGTTGTAGGTTTTCATTTTCATACATTACCTAAATGCAAGTGAATAATTACGAAAGTGTATTGTACAGTAACAAAGTAATTACTTTTGCTATATATATAAGATCACGTATGATGATGCAGTATGCCAGAGTGCGGTTGTGGCACGGGTTTGACTATAACTAAGACGATAGTTACTATCGATATTTCCAAACCCGTATATGTAATTTGCATCCGTATAGTGCAAATACTGTGATCGTTACGCGTCCGGTAACGCGAAGAACGTGTGCGAATCGTCGTTATCGTTTCGGTTCAATATAATGGTGTGTGCGAAGCACCACATTTCAAAGATGATGGAAGAAGAAACGGCCTGCAGTGTATTTGGTAACACCATGCAGTTTGTTGCTATAATGGCGTAATTTTTGCAGACACAGCGGCTTGGAATCATGAAGAAGCGCAGACGACACCAGATAAGTTCATCTTAAAAATTTTAAGCACGCTTAGATAGAAATTAGGCTAATTCGTTCCGATAGTCGTTTAACTGCAAATGTCAATCCTTTTGTGGCTAAGCTATGTTTTCTTTTGATAGTTTAATGTCATGTTTCAGGGAAGATGCATGTTTGAACCCTGATTTTTATATATTATTTCATTTTTATAAGATGGGAAAGAGGGAAATGTTAGAGATGACGATATGTATGTCAAGAGGTAACTCTGTATTCCAGTTTTTGTAATAAGATGTAGACTTTTTTATTAAGAAGGCTGCACAGCCTAAAGCTTGTTTGGGAATAAATTTCAGTAGGGAACATCTTTTCTTAAGCATGTAGCATGTTTACAGGAGTGTATGGCAGTTGTAACCAGCGTAAAAGTGCACCGTTGAACTAGTATCTTTTAGATCGGCAAAGAAGACTAGCTAATTGGTATTGTGTTATGAATTTACGAAAAAAGACAACATTAACCTGATGCTAAGATTACAATGTGTGTTAATACAGGACGTGGGTGCCTGGTATATAATAAAGGGGAAAATATAATGGTGCAGCTGCATGGTGAGAGAGAAGCTTGATTTGCCTTGAGTGTTCATTAAGACTATGAGAGTCGAACTCATGGACTCCGAAGTGTTAGGCCAGATGTGCCATGTGTCGTATTTTATAGCCGTGTTAAATTGGAATATGTATTTAAGGCCATATGAATGTGTATTGTGATGTCTTAAGTTGAGTTCGAGGCCTTGTGTTAATTTAATGAACAGAGAAGTGAATGGCAGCGTTAATTTATGTTCCCAGATATACTAGAATCTCTCAGGCAGGAATTACCAATCCAATTAGTTAGTGTCTTTTCTTGCGAGGCAGGATGTTTCATAGCTGGAATATCAGAAGTGTCACTTGATTTATATACGGTACGGCGTGTTAAGAGAAAGACCAACACATGGATAGCTGAGCCAGGAGTTCCGTGTTCTTTTTAATATGAAGGAGTTTAGCATCTTATTGCTTGTACTGTACGGTACGGTATTTCAGATAACGGATACACAGATGTTTTGTTTATTTTATTTGCATGAATTTTACAGGTTTCTTTGAAGTATTTTGTTTATATTGAATTGTGTTACATGTATTTTTGCTGATTATGTCATTGTCATCGTTGATAAAAACTTGTTTTTTTAAATCTGAGTTTGGAGCTCATGGTTTTTTTTTTGGAAGTAGACTTTCAAGCCATCCAATTTGTAACAGAGTGGTCTGTTAGTAAACTCAGTGTAACTATAAGTTAGGAACCCTGGAACATTGATTTGTTGACAGTGCTGTACATATAATTTTAATTATGGATTGGATTTAGCATAATTTTATTCTGTCGCGGTATGTCCTATAACCGTAAACTGAACGATATCCGTCAGGATTCGATAAGACGAACTTAACTGCGTTGAGTCGATGCGAAGTGTGTATTTCTTCCCCAGGTTGTTGTTTTTATTTTGTAAATATTTTTATTTTAAAACGGGACATTGTCCGTCTTTTTGTGACATGTAATAATTTTTGTGCTAATAATGTGCATGGCACATATTGGAAATTTATGGCATTTATTTGAGCCATATTTTTAATCATTTTCATATTAATTTGTTTATTTTCGAGTTTCAATAATGTTTTCTTAGATAATAAATGTATCTTACCCCTTATGTTGAATTTTATTTTGGAATTATGTTACTGTTTCCCGTTCACATACCCATGGTATATTTTGTTCTGAGATTTTTAATTTATTTTTGCCCGATCATATTTTTACGAACCGAACACGCAGCTCTCCGAAGGCGCCGGTAGAATATTGTTTTAGACAGGAACGGTACAGTACCCATATCTCTACTTCCTATGTCAGTATTCGGCAGTAGTACATATTATGAGTCACCTTCATTGGTACTTCCTTCACACCAGGTTCCTCACACTCTGTGGTAGAATGTATTTACCTGTTGAATCCTTTTACTGATCTCCATGTCCAGCCCTGCATCACTTTGCTTTCCAAGTACTTAAAGCTCTCCACAATTTCAAGGTTTTGTCTATTTATTTTTATAATTCCTTTCTTTTCCCTTTCTCCTCTGGTCAGCACCAATGTCTTACTCTTTTCCATGCTGATTTTCATTCCATAATTTTCAATAATCTCACTCAACATGTTGAGTTGCCCTTGTACTTCCTCTCTGTTTGCACCCCTGCACTGCAATGTTATCTACAAACAGCTCCCTGTCTCCATATTTTACCTTTATTTCCTTCACAATTTTGACTATACTTTAAAAATGTCAGTGGTGACACTTTTTTGTTGTAGTCTAGTTTCATTCTGAAATCACTCTGTCCTCCCCACATGTGTCTGGACATTGCTGCAAAACTTTTTTTACATTGCTCACTTATATTCTGTCATTTGCTTTCTAAATCCTTTCTGTTGCATTACTTTTCATACCTTGCCTTGGGTAGACTATTGTAAGCCTTTTCTCTGTCAAGGAATGTCACCACCATACCTCTTCCATATTCCCAATGATTTTTTATTAATAGTCTCATATAGAAGGTAGGGTCTAGAGTTGATCTACCATTTCAAAAGCCATATTGTTCCTCTTGTAATTGTCCTCTCACCTTTCTTCTCCTTCTCTTCTCTGAAACAGTTCCAAATATTTTTGTTACCTGAGATATGAGTCTGATTCCTCGATAATTTTCACATATCTTCCTGTCCCCCTTCTTAAATATAGGTACTATTAAAACTTTACTGTAGTCATTTGGTTCTAATTTTTCTTTCCAAATACATCTACAAAGTCTACACAGCCATTGCAGACCAATGGTTCCTGCTGCTGCTTTTATGATTTCCACTCACAATCCATCCAATCCTGCTGCTTTTCCCACTTAATTTTCTTGACAGCAGTTTCTATCTCTTACAATCACTCTTGGATTCTGTCTTCTCATACTCTACTTTTATCATCTCCTCTACATCCCTTCTCATATTCAGAAGTTCATCAGAGTAATCCTTCCAACTTTTCCTTATCTCCTCTTCCTGCATTATTATTTCTCCTTTTTTCCCCTTTCACCTGATTTGTATAGACCCTTCCTTCTTATGAGTCCATATAACAACCTCTTCCAACTCTTCTTCACTTCTAAATTTTTCTTTACTTACTACTCTCCAGCACCTTCCTTACATTTCCTGATACTTCTTTTATTTTCTTCTGTTTTATCCGTGATCCATAATTGCTATGCTTTCTTATTTTTCACTGCTTCATTTACCGTCTCATTCCACCATGGAGTCTCTTTATCTTTCACTCTTTTGCCTATTCTGCCACAAGCAGTCTCTGCACAGCTTACAAATGCCTTCTTGAACATGTCCCATTCTACTTCAACACTCTCCACCTCATTCCTTGATATGCGTTATTGAAGTTTGTATTTCTTACTTCCATTTTTTATTTTCCCTCTCTATTGCTTTCATTTTCACTGTTTTTACTACTTTCATTTTTGCTGCCACTACTTTATGGTCTCCATCAAAAACTACTTCTGGCAAGGCTGTTGCATCTAACAACTGCCTATGATTTGTTCTTTTCACCAAAGAAGTAAGCAATTACTGTCTTTGTCCTTCCGTTTCCACTTCCATATCTTCCACTGTTCATACTTAACCCATTTCTCACACAAATATTTGCCAACTTCTCTCCATGTTCATTCATCTTTCTATATACAAAATGTCCAATTACCCTTCCATTCCTTTTCTGTTGCATCCCACCATTGCACTAATGTCTTCCTTGACAGTCACTTCCACATCCATTATTTCTCCCTCCAGTATCTCCAAGAATTTGTCCATATTTTCATCTTTGCATCCAGTCTGGGGTTTGTACACTTGGATGAAATCTCTTACTCCATTCTCTGTCCTTAACTGTATGTTCAGTATTATATCACTTACATAGTCTAAGTATTTAGTTTTAACTACATTTCTATTATTTATATTAACTTGTTGAACTTAAGGTACCGGTACTCTTAAATACAGTTTAGAATTATAGTGTTCTTATTTTTATTAGATTGTATCTTGCTTGTTCTAAAGTTGTGTAATTCTTGTGTAAACCTTTAAATATTAAGTAATTAATTGTAATTTTCATTTCTGTTAATGCATAGTAATAATATAATAAACCTAAGTAGTATGGTAATGTAGTTATTTTACATCGACATCAGCTGATGGCCAGGCAGGCATCAAGTTTTGGTAATGAGACAAATTCTCTCATAGTGCATTGGCACTGCCGATGGCTCTAAGAAGGCTACGCAGTGGCCTCGACGGTATGCACTAGCCATGCGTCTCGGTGGGTGTGCTATTTACCAACCGATGAGGCCAACTTAACACACTGGGGCGAAACACTGGCAACCAGGAATGAGTTAGCTGGAAAAATTTTAATGTCCAGTAATGGGCCATTTATATTGGTGTTATAAATTTACTCACTCAGGACAAATATTTCAGGTTCCCTGTGGGAATCAACATCTACATCAAGCGTTTATCTACCACCAGAGGAGACTGAAGTACACAAATATCTGACATTCATCGTGAAACGCCAAATGACATTGATTATTTTGGTGACAAGTCTCACGATGCAGAAATGTTAGAAAATGAAGCCTGGAAATCTTCTCCTCATGTTGACCAAAGAGGAAACCATGGAAAACAAAAGTCAAAATTTATAGATTTAGAAAATGGAGTAATTGATCATATAAAATGATTTCCTCTGTACAAGAGGCATTACAGTAGGAAGAGATTGACAAGGAAGTATATACATTCTATGAAGTCTCTAGCTGAAATGGATCATCGACTTTACAAAAATGGAAACAAAAGGAATGGTTTGTAGTGTGTTGGATATAATACATACAGAATTATATTCACAAGAAAATTTAATATAGGTTTCAAGATACCTCATAAAGATAACTTCAAGGTGTGTGACGCATATATATCTGAACAACAGGATATAATATCTCTGGATATCCGCCTACATCAAACTCGAGCCACAGCTGCTTGTAGTCTTCTGAGTCAGTATCAAGCTGAATGCCTCAAAGGAGAATCAGACTTTTGTTCGATAACTATTGATGTGCAGAAAGCTCTTCCAACATCCAAAATACCTACTAAAGTTGTGTTCTATTTGAGGCAACTTTGGGTGTACAACTTCAGTATATAACAGTAGTGGCATTATGAGTACGCGGACTGAAAACAAGGCTTTAAGAGGTGCTTCAGAAAACATGCCTTGTTTGTATAGATTTCTAAGTCTCCCAGAAAACACACTGAAAAAGGAGAAATTGGCATTTGTTTTCTAATTCTTGTTCAGTACGGAACAAGAATAATACACTGTACCTGATGTACGTAACTACGTCCTTGTAATGGCTGGAGTTTTTGATTCCAAAGAACATTGTTACTAGGCTCCTGGACATACCTTTTTGCCTTCTGTGACTTTGGTGTTATTGAGAAAGCGATTAAGAAAACGACTATGTTTTGCCTCCAGAGGACTGGTACAGACTGGTAGAAAATGCCCGAGTAATGATGAAGAAGAAGAAGAAGAATCATGCTTTGTGAAGTTTCAAGTCCAGATTCAGAGAGTAGCTATTTTTGTATCCAGCAGTGTATGCACCAACAGATTTTTGTTCATTAAAATTTTTGCAAATAAAATCCATTGTGTTCATTTGTCTAGCGATCATCTTCGTCCATGAGCTACAGTTCAGGTTCATTACTTCATCGTGTCATTAGGAGAGCAACAGATGAAACTCACTCCATATATTTTATGATTCTTTTTTGCTAAGTGACTGTCATCTCTCTCTACAGTTCAAGAAATTCTTGGCCAATCATTACTTTGATGCCTATTATAAAAAAAAGAAAAGTATTTTTAATAAAAATATGATTTCTTTAAAGCAAAATGTTCTTACTGTTAGAATTTACCATGTTATGTTTACATAACTCAAATATTTCTACACAGCTCATGATTTACCTATAGAAGTTGGTCCTTCATGTCAGTACAGGCATGAGAAGTTTGTGAAGATCAAAACAAAGGTAGGTGATAAATGAAAAATTCACTGATTTCTTCTATAGACTTCATATGGAGATGCTTTCATCACCATGAGGGTTTGAGTAAAATTACTACCTGAGATAACACCTAAATCAACAAATGGAATTCCCATGTGTTGCTTTTGGGATACACTCTCAGTATAATGGTTAGTTTATCTTTATTTTCAGTTTAAAAACTACTCTGTTGACATTACATACCCACTCAACATCGTAATGCTGATGAGATTTACAGGTTTGATAGAAAGCATTTTTGACTGGCGTATATGGATGGGATAAATGACAGTGCAATATTTCTGCAATAATAATTGTTCACTGAGACAAATATATTCAAGAACAGAGTGTTGGTTCTCAGTCTGTATTATGTATACCAAACTCAGTGACTTTAATGTTGAGTAGTTTGTCTGTTTGTGGTGATGCATGTTTATATCTTCTTACAGTACCTTCCATCAGCCTGTCAAGTCATTGCTGGTACAGTTTGTCTCATTCTTCAAACACAGTTATGCATTTGTCATGCAGATAGTTTAGTATGTCAAGATGGCCAAAGCAGCTTGTTGTATTTGATCCTAGGAATGTTCAATACATTTCATGTATTATGAGCAAGAAAGCTGCTCTAGCTGGAAAATATCAGCATTGTGAAGAAAGATATCCATGATGCTTATAGAATAGATGTGTGAGTTATTGTCCATGAATATCAATTCTTCTTATGGTGATACACTTCCACAATATTGGTTGCAGGATGAAGTCCCAGTATTGAGGAGAAATAAGGTTGCCCTGTGTGACTAATATTAGGGTATAGTGACTCCTTGTAATGCAACCCCAAAGCATGCTGCCCTTTTGTGTTCACTGTACACTGTATCTGTGGTGAATTCTCCTCAAATATGTTGTCGATGATTGTTGCACTCAAGACATTTGTGACAATCATTGGCAAAAAGTATCTTCTGCCACTGCTGAACAATCCATCCAACATGATATTGCACTACAAACATGACCCAGGATGTATAGGTATAAGAGCTGAGCCTCTCCATATACATCAACAATGAAGATTGGAAGAATATAGCCAGTTTCCTAGAATTTGACTGAACGTTAACATCAGCCTTAGGGTTTCTCTGAGCTGAAAATGATAGTCATCAGCCAATGTTGTGGCCTATGGACTACCAGTGTGAAGGATGTTTTAACACTATATTCAAATAATCACAATATCACTTTGATTCAATTTCCAGGTCTGGCATCATTTATTATTGATAGTCTGAGATGAAATGTGGCTATAGAGATATGATCAAAATTCAACATTGGTTTTCTTGCAATAGCCTAACTACCATACGGTATTCACAGCAGGATGACAGTGTTTCCTTCCTCAAGGTACAATAGCAACTGATAGTTTTCCCATGTTTTATCTATGGGATACACTCCCAGTGTACTGGTTTACCTTTAATGTTGACATTACATACCGAAACTTACAGGCTTGATAGAAGACATTTTTGACTTGTGTATATCCATACAGGTTATAATTCCATTTATTACTATATTATCATTAAGATATGATGTCACTGATACTGAACAAATGAAAGGAATTTATCCTCCGGTCCGATATTTTTATGTATGTAATTCTAAACAACTAAAGGTTTATTTTATTTGGGACTACTGAAGTTATATATTTACTTTAAGTCACAAATTCCCTGGAAGTTCCATTTAGATAATACAGGAAAAACCTCGAAAATTACAAATTTCTAAGTACAGGTTTGAATTACTCAACTCAATGTGCTCTTAAATTTCAATGCACTTTAGTTCCAATATTTCAAAGTACCGGTAATTAAGATATGAAGGCTAATGAAATAATATAAGCTCACCAGACAAAAAATTAGGCACCCATGGAGAAAACATTACAAGCATCATTTAATATCGTGTAACTCCGCCTCTGGACTTGGTATGATGTAGATGTTGATTCCCATAGGGAACCTAAAATATTTGTCCGAATGAGTAAATTCATAATACCAATATAAATGGTCCGTTATTGGACATTATAAATTTTCCAGCTAACTCATTCTTGGTTGCCTGCGTTTCGCCCTCGTGTGCTAAGTTAGGCTCGTCAGTTGGGACCCAGCACACCACCCAAGACGCAAGGCTAGCGCATACCGCGGAGGCCACTGCATAGGCTACTTGAAGCCACCAGCAGCGCCAATGCACCATGAGAGCCATGTCTCATTTTCAAAAATTGATGCCCGCCTGGCCATCAAATGATGTAGATGTTGATTCCTATAGGGAACCTAAAATATTTGTCCCGAATGAGTAAATTCATAATACCAATATAAATGGTCCGTTATTGGACATTATAAATTTTCCAGCTAACTCATTCTTGGTTGCCTGCGTTTCGCCCTCGTGTGCTAAGTTAGGCTCGTCAGTTGGGACCCAGCACACCACCCAAGACGCAAGGCTAGCGCATACCGCGGAGGCCACTGCATAGGCTACTTGAAGCCACCAGCAGCGCCAATGCACCATGAGAGCCATGTCTCATTTTCAAAAATTGATGCCCGCCTGGCCATCAAATGATGTAGATGTTGATTCCTATAGGGAACCTAAAATATTTGTCCCGAATGAGTAAATTCATAATACCAATATAAATGGTCCGTTATTGGACATTATAATTTTTCCAGCTAACTCATTCTTGGTTGCCTGCGTTTCGCCCTCGTGTGCTAAGTTAGGCTTGTTAGTTGGGACACAGCACACCACCCAAGACGCAAGGCTAGCGCATACCGCAGAGGCCACTGCATAGGCTACTTGAAGCCACCAGCAGCGCCAATGCACCATGAGAGCCATGTCTCATTTTCAAAAATTGATGCCCGCCTGGCCATCAAATGATGTAGATGTTGATTCCCATAGGGAACCTAAAATATTTGTCCCGAATGAGTAAATTCATAATACCAATATAAATGGTCCGTTATTGTACATTATAAATTTTCAGCTAACTCATTCTTGGTTGCCTGCGTTTCGCCCTCGTGTGCTAAGTTAGGCTCGTCAGTTGGGACCCAGCACACAACCCAAGACGCAAGGCTAGCGCATACCGCTGCTGGTAGCTTCAAGTAGCCTATGCAGTGGCCTCCGTGGTATGCGCTAGCCTTGCGTCTTGGGTGGTGTGCTGGGTCCCAACTGACGAGCCTAACATAGCACACGAGGGCGAAACGCAGGCAACCAAGAATGAGTTAGCTGGAAAATTTATAATGTCCAATAACGGACCACTTATATTGGTATTATGAATTTACTCATTCGGGACAAATATTTTAGGTTCCCTATAGGAATCAACATCTACATCATTTGATGGCCAGGCGGGCATCAATTTTTGAAAACGAGACATGGCTCTCATGGTGCATTGGCGCTGCTGGTGGCTTCAAGTAGCCTATGCAGTGGCCTCCGCGGTATGCGCTAGCCTTGCATCTTGGGTCGTGTGCTGGGTCCCAACTGACGAGCCTAACTTAGCACACGAGGGCGAAACGCAGGCAACCAAGAATGAGTTAGCTGGAAAATTTATAATGTCCAATAACGGACCATTTATATTGGTATTATGAATTTACTCATTCGGGACAAATATTTTAGGTTCCCTATGGGAATCAACATCTACATCAATTGATGGCCAGGCGGGCATCAATTTTGGAAAATGAGACATGGCTGTCATGGTGCATTGGCGCCGCTAGTGGCTTCAAGTAGCCTATGCAGTGGCCTCCGCGGTATGCGCTAGCCTTGCGTCTTGGGTGGTGTGCTGGGTCCCAACTGACGAGCCTAACTTAGCACACGAGGGCGAAACGCAGGCAACCAAGAATGAGTTAGCTGGAAAATTTATAATGTCCAATAACGGACCATTTATATTGGTATCTGGACTTGGTAACCGCCTGGATTCAGTTAGGAAGTGAGTCCACAAGGTTGTGGAGGTACATCGCATCCAGGTTAAGCCACTCGCTGAGGATTGGATCATGCAATTCCACCAAACTGCGGGGATGCTGATGTCGGCGTTTTATCTGCTGTACCAATATGTCACACAGATTTTCAATGGGATTCTAGTCAGAGCAATTTGCTGCCCAATCAACATGTAACAGGGTGGGGGAGTGTTCATAAAATCAATCACATATGCGTCCACCCCAATGAACTTTGCTTTTGTCATCTTGAAAAATAGGGGTATCAACAGCATACTCATCATGCAGATATTGACCGAAAGGCAACACTTGATCATCCAGAATGTTTAAATACATATACATTTTTTTGCTAGTTACTTTACGTCGCACTGACACAGATAGGTCTTATGGCAACGATGGGACAGGGAAAGGCTAGGATTGGGAAGGAAGCGGCCATGGCCTTTATTAAGGAACAGCCCCAACATTTGCCTGATGTGAAAATGGGAAACCACGGAAAACCATCTTCAGGGCTGCTGACAGTGGGGTTCGAACCTACTATCTCCCGAATACTGGATAATGGCTGCACGTAAGCGACTGCAGCTATCGAGCTTGGTAATGTTTAAATAAACATGGTGGTTAATTTTAGTGGTCATCTCAGTGAGCGGTGCCAATCTATGATTGCAGGTTATAAATTTCATTTTTTGTCCGTATTGAAGATCTACAGTACTTGTGATATACACTGACTGACAGAGCAAATGCAACACCAAGAAAGAGTGGTTCGAAAGGGATGAAAGTTGGGGAAAAAACAGAGACGGCACGGACGAATAATTGATGTTTATTTCAAACCGATATGCAGGTTACACAATGCGCACGGCATCGACTCAGTAGGATGTAGGACCACCGCGAGCGGCGATGCACGCAGAAACACGTCGAGGTACAGAGTCAAAAAGAGTGCGGATGGTGTCCTGAGGGATGGTTCTCCATTCTCTGTCAACCATTTGCCACAGTTGGTCGTCCGTACGAGGCTGGGGCAGAGTTTGCAAACGGCGTCCAATGAGATCCCACACGTGTTCGATTGGTGAGAGATCCGGAGAGTACGCTGGCCACGGAAGCATCTGTACACCTCGTAGAGCCTGTTGGGAGATGCGAGCAGTGTGTGGGCGGGCATTATCCTGCTGAAACAGAGCATTGGGAAGCCCCTGAAGGTACGGGAGTGCCACCGGCCGCAGCACATGCTGCACGTAGCGGTGGGCATTTAAGTGCCTTGAATACGCACTAGAGGTGACGTGGAATCATACGCAATAGCGCCCCAAACCATGATGCCGCGTTGTCTAGCGGTAGGGCGCTCCACAGTAACTGCCGGATTTGACCTTTCTCCACGCCGACGCCACACTCGTCTGCGGTGACTCACTGACAGAACAGAAGCGTGACTCATCGGAGAACACGACGTTCCGCCATTCCCTCATCCAAGTCGCTCTAGCCCGGCACCATGCCAGGTGTGCACGTCTATGCTGTGGAGTCAATGGTAGTCTTCTGAGCGGACGCCGGGAGTGCAGGCCTCCTTCAACCAATCGACGGGAAATTGTTCTGGTCGATATTGGAACAGCCAGGGTGTCTTGCACATGCTGAAGAATGGCGGTTGACGTGGCGTGTGGGGCTGCCACCGCTTGGCGGCGGATGCGCCGATCCTCGCGTGCTGACGTCACTCGGGCTGCGCCTGGACCCCTCGCACGTGCCACATGACCCTGCGCCAACCATCTTCGCCACAGGCGCTGCACCGTGGACACATCCCTATGGGTATCGGCTGCGATTTGACGAAGCGACCAACCTGCCCTTCTCAGCCCGATCACCATACCCCTCGTAAAGTCATCTGTCTGCTGGAAATGCCTCCGTTGACGGCGGCCTGGCATTCTTAGCTATACACGTGTCCTGTGGCACACGACAACACGTTCTACAATGACTGTCGGCTGAGAAATCACGGTACGAAGTGGGCCATTCGCTAACGCCGTGTCCCATTTATCGTTCGCTACGTGCGCAGCACAGCGGCGCATTTCACATCATGAGCATACCTCAGTGACGTCAGTCTACCCTGCAATTGGCATAAAGTTCTGACCACTCCTTCTTGGTGTTGCATTTGCTCTGTCAGTCAGTGTAAATTCTTATAATTTTGTTAAATACCACCTATTCAATACAATAATAACATAATAAAAACTTACATATTTATTAAGTTGTTAATATGGTACATGTTTCACTCCTTTTCCATGAGCTTCATCAGAACTAGTATGCGAACCTTTTCTTGAGCCCTGAGCTCCATAGTGCTGAATGGGAACTAGGGCTCAAGAAAAGGTTCGTATACTATACTTAGAGTGCAAACGGAACAACAAGTAGTTCTCAAGAGGCTAGGAGTAACACTAGACAATTACGCAGCAAAAAAAGAAATATACCAACAAGCCCAATTTGGAACATACGAGAACCATTCAAATTCAAATTCTACCTCACATTTGAAAGTTTTTATTCACCAACAAGTTTGTTCATAAACAATACTTTCGTAGTGACAACATAAGATTAATGCCAATACATTTGGTACAGATGTTACTCCAGCAACATCGAGAACAAGTTAAATGTTCATAACAAAGGCAATTATCAACTGTAGAAAATTGTTAATATAGTTAACGAAGTTTCAACAACAATCATACAAGTCAAGCAACATTGAATCAATTCAATTAGCCAGATCTCAAAAGGTTTTAAAATAATTTTAAAGGATGTTCACCAGATGAGTTTCGTCAATAAAATGTTAAACTTAGATATATTTTAGACAAATATGTTTTAACTTAAAGACATAATTTTATTGTTATATGACTTGTAAAATATTATAAGATTTGTCAATCAGGTTTACAAGCATAATTTAATCCAATAGAATAGATTCACGACCTTATATAACCTTAAGAACATGATAATTGGCTGATGATGTTCACGAAAAAGGAGCGAAACATGTACCATATTAACAACTTAATAAATATGTAACTTTTTATTATGTTATTATTGTATATTGTATTGAATAGGTGGTATTTAACAAAATTGTAAGAATTTGTATCACAAGCCAATCTATGATACAAAAAACACCCCCAAAACATCACAGACCCACCTCTGGCTTGAAACTGACCTTCAACACATCCAGGACAAAATGCTTCATTTGGCCTTCGGTGCACTCAGTGACATGCATCATCGGAATACAGGCAAAAAACATCATTCATCAAACCACATTACATTCCGCCAGTCAACTACTGTCCACGTTCGATGATTTCTAGCCTATTGAATACACGCAGAGTTATGTGGCTGTGTGAGCAATGGCCTCTTGTGAGGTGACCGACTCCAAATGTTCATTGCATGCAGTTTCTGTTGCAATATTCTCTCACTAACAGGTTGGTATGGGCCTTCATTCACTGACTGCAGCAATTTCTGTTGGGTTTGGAAGCAATTTTGATTCAAAAGCTGTGAAATGCGTCTCCGGTCCCTCTCAGTCAGGATTTTTTCCGACCACAATTCTAACATTGTGTTTTGAGGCCACGTGTGGAACACCACTGCTTGTAGACACATTGAACTGTCCGCTGCGAAACACCAACAAATCCAACAACTTCAAGCACCGCATGGCCATGGGCACGGCGAAACACGATTGTCCCTTTTGCCACTCTCTCACATCTTTACATCTATCCATGTTGACGCACACAGTGTGCTTGAAACATCAATTTCTCACTGGTCGCTACTGCCTTATGTTTGCATACAGGCAGTGCGCATGTGGTTGAGCACGGGACTTGTTCGCTGCGCCATCTGTACAGGCTGTACGATCTATCTGCATGTGCTCACTAGGGCAAGTAACTTACTGTAAAGTGAGCTTATATTAAGTATTCACATCTACGAGCATTTAGAACTTTTTTCAAGTTTATGAATTAATTATGAGACTGCTATTTCTTTTTGTTTTTTAAATCAGAATCCTTGGTTTGCAATTATATAAGGTAAACATTCATGCAATTCTCTGAAGATTCTAATTCATTCTTCAATAAAATGTCTTTTTTATGGAATTTTAATTCTACAAGCATAAATATGGCAGTATATCCTTGCTCAGTCAATCAATATGAACATTTTGTTAACAAATCTTAACTGATTACCCTGAACATTTTGTTAATTTTTTGAATTTGTTTTACATTGCACCTACACAGAGAAGTTTTATGGCGATGAGGGGAGAGGAAAGGGCCAGGAGTGGGAAGGAAGCGGCCATGGCCTTGATTAAGGTACAGCCCCAGCATTTGCCTGGTGTGAAAATGGGAAAACATGGAAAACCATCTTCAGAGCTGCCGACAGTGGAGTTTGAACCCACTGTCTCCTGGGTGCAAGCTCACAGCTGTGTGGCCCTTACTGCACAGAAAAATCACCTCGTAAACATTTTGTTAACAAAAATTCTCTAATAACTGTTTATTCAGTCTTTCTTATTTCATTTAATGGGTAGATTTTCAAAAAAGTCATTTCCACTTCTTTTTTCTGACAGAGGGAAAATCTATGCAAACTGGCTGATAATAATAATAATAATAATAATAATAATAATAATAATAATAATAATAATAATAATAATAATAATAATAATAATAATAATAATAATAATACCAAGAGAGTTGACTGGGCAGTTTGGGTTACGTAGCTGTGAGCTTGCATTTGGGAGACAGTGGGTTTGAACTCCACTGTTGGTAGCCCTGCAGGTGGTTTTCCATGGTTTCCCCATTTTCACACCAGGCAAATACTGGGGCAGTACTTAATCAAGACCATGGTTACCTCCTTTCCAGTCCTACCCCTGTCCTATTCCATTGTCACCATAAGACCGCTCTGTGTTGGTGCAATGTAAAAAAGTACCTAAAAAAAAGAAAACAATGTGTTTCTTTTATACCTCTTGTTGTCTCGAATGGCCAGCTTAATAAAGCAGCTGGTTCAGTGATCACATCCTGTGCTCAATACATTGGTATTTAAGGTTATTTATGGTGAAAAGATCCTGTCAGTAGATTTAATGGCACATTTAAAGTTCCTATAATGGAACAGAATACCCAGAGTCTGACAGCTTTGAAAACCAATGTTACAGACTAGCATTAAAATTAGCTGTTTTGATGCTCGTGACTGATAACAGTGAATATGATTCTGAACTAAATTAATCTAATGTAGTAAAACTTCCCATTAAGTATTGGATGATGGACATACCGTTTCTTGAATTTCTTTGGGAGGAGTGTGAGTACGTTCTGTTGATCTGACCCAAACGATCCATTGTTCTACGTCATTACCAATTTTTTTCTCTATTAGTCATGATGAGATATTATACTGTGTGAAGTTCAGAGGAATTTAGACTCTTCAAAATTCTTCATCCAATGGCAGTAGGTTCTTCATTCCAGTATCAGCAAAGTCACATTACAGAAGAATTCAATGCACCTGGCTCACAAATCACTTTCCTTGCTGTGCTTTTGTTAATCATTTTTAATTTTTTATCATTTATGTCTTTATAGCTGTTTCATCAAAGCAATGAAATCATAAAGAAATGAAGAACAATAGAATTCAAACAAAAATTTGATGCAATAAATGTCTTAAGAGCATAGCCTTTTGAATGAGATTCACCATTTCACTGTTCAAAGCTTCTCTTCTTTATGTTACTTTCGTTGAACTACACAATATACTCACAAGAGGACTGCAACATTTATTTCACAAATGGCTTCTGTATTCACTTTTAGAAATGGCATGTTGCTCCATTTCTTATGCACACTACAGTGACGATCAGTTTCTAGTTCTTTACTTTTGCACAGGGCTAGTTATTCTGAACAGGCTATTTTAGTCCTTGATGCCTAAATATTTTGATAAAAATATAATTTCTACTCTTTTCCACAATGGTATGCAGCCAAAACATAGTTTTAAAAATCTTGTAAAATGTAAGAGCATTATTAAATTGTGGAATATTTTTTGTAAGTTGATGAACGTGGTTAATAGTCCCTCAAAAATTGTGGTAGAATATTGCATATATCCACTTTATGGAAGTAACTGTCTAAATGTCAACTGACAAGTAGTTCCACATCAAATTTAGTATGACATATGAATAGAAACTTAAGTGTTATTTTTATGGTCATGATATGATGACTTCTCCTTATTATGTATAGCAGTAAGAGTTTACACACGATCTTGGTAAACTATCAATCTTCCATGTTCCTTTTACACACCTTGAAATAAAACTGCAGTAGATACATTTTCTTTTCTGTCACGATGTTCCTGTATATATGTAAATTCTTTACAATTGCTTGATATTTCAGATATCACATATACAAGTCAAACAATACCTCTCATGGCTTAATATGGACTTATTGAAATGAAGGAATATAGTTAATGCAACATATGTAATGGGAGTATAACATTCAGTCCCATACTATGCGTACAAAATTGTGGTTTACAGTGACTTAGTTAATGTACACTTAAGGAAAGAAATTGGTTTGAACAAATACGTCAGTCTAGTTGTTTAAGTTAAGTATGCATGCTCATTAACATCAACACATTTAATAATATGAAACTATTCTAGTCTCTGTTACCATTGGGCATGAAGAAGACTAGAAAAGTAATTGATTTAAGAAAGTTATCGCTTGCCTTTCTCAAGGGTGGTGATCCTCTTACCTGACTCCAGCGTGGTGGCAACTACCTCTTCACTAGAAGGCCCAGCACCAACAGAATTGAATGCTTGAATTGTGATCTTGTACTCAGTATAACTGCGCAGACCTTGAAGAAGCCAAGGATTTACCTCGTCCACTTTAACGGTAATGTAATTGTACCGCCCTTCACTGCCACTCCTGCAAAAAAGGCTTATGTTCTTGTTTGGTATTGTGGCTCATCAAGTACATAAATGTTGATTTATTCACTCACTGGTTATGGTTCAAAGACAACATATATGTAACGTATCATATATCATTTTAAACTAAAGATAACTTACATGTTATGTCGAAAGTAGTTGTATTACAGAAGATCACATTCAGTTTCCTAAAAATGTAATTGTATTACTTATTTTAATAGGTGATGTGATTTCTTCTATGCTTTGAGATAGCTGAAAATGGTGATATATATATACTTCTGGAAAGGCAGACTGTTAGATCTGCATCTGTTTACAATTCTTCACTGTTGCTCTTGCAATTTGTAGTGGACAGTGAAAACATATGCATTTAAATCATTCTGGTTCAATTCCAAGTTAAATATAGTGTTCCACATTCAGATTCCGGTATGTCCTCATAAATGTAGCATGAAATCTAATGATAAGTATTAGAAATATTTATTAGTTAATGAACAAGGTACATGTTTGAAGTCCAGTTGCATATATTTGCTGTTCTTAGTTAGCAGGATGATTGTTATTTCCAGTACTTGTTAGAATCACATTGAGGATATTTAAGAATGGTAATCTCAGTATTTTCTTAATATGTTAGTGAGAAACATACTGTATATTTGAAGAACTCTGTATGTGCAGGTTCATGGTTGAGCCACAATGTTTCTTAGTAGTCAATGAAGATAGCCATTCACTTTTAATAATTGAGTATACATTCTTTCATTAACAGCTGATGAATATTTAATAAAATTGAAAGGCACACGGCAGTTTAACTTCTCAAAGTACAAATTCATTGTTGAGGAGGTATTGCTTGTTCCTTAGCCAATACTTTTTGATAGGAAAGACTGTATAGTAATAATGATTCTTTGGTCCTAAGTCATTCTTATTTATGTTAAGAAATATGTCATAAATTCTTGATATTGTGGCTATCGCCTATTCTAGTCTGGTCTTTCTTTATGGCCAGCGATTTAGAGAAAGTGAATATGAGTATATCCATGGTATGTAGATCAGCTCTCAAATCTTCGAACCACTCTGATTCGTTGTGAAGAGAAATAATCTCTCCCTAGGTTAGTAGATGTGATCTGTTGTTCAGTTGGTGATATTAGGAAATGAGTGGAATAAATACAGTAAGGGAGAAGGAGTTCATTATATATTGGATGTTCATGCAGAGGAATTTCAATCTGCCAAACATCATTACCCGCTCTTTTATAATGAAATATTTTCTTAAATATTACTTGATACTGATATTCTATAGAACTCAGTAGTGGATTGTAATGATATGTAAGTACTAATGTAAAATCTAACATACTTAAAAATTGTCAGTTGTGGGGGACTACCTGTAAAGATTTTACTTATAATGTGATGATGCACAGGGTATATATTATTATTGAATCCATTCATCAGCTATTTCAGTCATATGTTGGCATTTCCATGTTATTCTGCAATCAATATATGGAAGGGCAAGACAGCCAAGTGTTATCATTGCTGGCTTCTCACCAATGCGTAGTTCAGATCCCAGTGAATGCATGAAGGATTTTTGAAATGAAAATCTACATCCCTGAGGCTCAGATTCCATGTAAACCTAGAGGTCCCTTGTCTATGATCACCATATCAACACTAACAGACATGTAAAACTATATGCTTGCTTGCTCTCAACGTACAGAATAAAAGTATCGAGAAAATGCTTGAGCCTGTTTTTGAACTGTTTAATGGTTTGATACTTTCATGTTGACCTTCAGCTCTGGGCCCCACCAAAATTGTGATTTGTTAAACTGCAACTTGACAGTAAACTGTGGTTTGCTTTCCACTCTCTTTGTTAACAATGATGCTTTCATGGCCCATACCTGTAGACATGATATGTGTTTTTGGGCTTATGACCTGTCAAGAAAACAAGGTTAAACTCTTTACGTTTTGCAGATAACTTTTCTCCGCATCTTCACAAGAAAATCTCGACTGTTCACGAGAAAGACTTCTACAATAATGAAGGTTTGAATTTAGATGTTAGTAATAGAAGTGTAAGTGGTACGTTCATCCGTCACCAGATGGCTCATGGTGCAGCTCTAGCATTCGAAGTGGAAGCTGATGGCACCACCAGAATTGGTCTGGGAAGTGGGGTGTATAACTGGTGTACACATATATGCAAGTATGACTCTGATGCAAGCCTGGAATGAAACCTATGGTGATGAGGAACGTACGAATTTGGAAAACACCAAAACGAAATAACAATAGTGAAAGAACAGGGGAGGGAACTACGTATGTAAATCCTTAATGGCCAACAACCACATATTACTTAATTGATAGCCAGTGTCCCCGTTGAAATTGTTAGGATTTCTATGTATTTCCACAGCCTCCCGTATAATCCTGGACCTGTAGTGTCTAGTGTGCATAAGACCTTGAACATCTAGTAACACGACATCATGGCCTGCTCAGCTATTGCTGATTTTTCTGGCTAGTTGAGACAGATATTTCTTTAGTGTTCCTTGATGCAAGTCCCAATGGACCAGCATGTTTGGCCCATGTATACCTTGCTACAAGTACAGGGAAATTTGTATACCCCAGGGTTTAACAGTGGGGAAAATTGTCCTTGCTCTTACCTAATCTGTGAGCAATTTTCATGACATGCCAAACATAGTTTTTATATTAAGTTTGCAGAGGACCTTGGTGATTTGGTGTGGTCTTGTGGATGTAAGGCAGGTAGGCAGTTCCCTTCACTACTTCTTTCTGTGAGCTTTGCTTAGTCGTCCCTCTGGGATGCAGGGCTCTATGAATCTTTATCGTTGTAACCATTACCCTTGAATGTGACTTTGAGTGTATTTATGTCCTCCTGGATATTTGATGGCTCACAAATTCATGTCGGCAGCTCTGAAGATGGTTTTCCGTGGTTTCCCATTTTCACACCAAGCAAATGCTGGGGCTGTACCTTAATTAAGGCCACAGCCACTTCCTTCCAACTCCTAGGCCTTTCCTATCCCGTCGTCACCATAAGACCTATCTGTGTTGGTGCGACGTAAAGCAATTAGCAAAATTCGTGTCGCTCTTGTGGCTAGTAGTACAGAAATATTTAAAATAATATCTGAATCAGCCTTGTCAATACAATTATTAATGAAAGAAAATTATTTAATTCAACCAAACATGTTTCAGGAATTCAACCATTCCCTTCATCAGTAGTCAGATCAAAGAATTCTTTGTTTATATGTTTATATGCGAGCGCGGGAAACACTCTTCATTATATTGTGATCAACAGCCATACGAACAGAGTTCTGTATTTATAAAAAAATAGGAGACCTTAGTTTTGGGATTACCCTCGTATAATATTAAGATTCATTAAACTAATAAATAGAATAACCTAACAGCCTTCCTACTTACTAGTTACTTTGGAATTATGTTTTGACTACCATTTTAACACTGCAAATAAATTCAACTATTTCTTAAACCTCCCTGTAACAAGAGGACAGTGAATGTAAGTAGATAATATTTTCAAATGAGCTGAGAGCAAGGGTCCGTTATAGAATACGATTCTTTCAGTGAGCCATGGTAGCTCTGTATGTTTCACCCGCAGTGGAAGTTCAGCTTCCTGCTGATGTCCAGTGTTCCGATGATGAAGCGTGTGTGTGTGTTGTGTATCACTGATCTATGAGTGTGCCACTCAGCATTGTCTGCTGCGAGTCAACGGAATCATGTGCCATGAGCTCGCCATTACTGCGATTCGATTCACTAGGATAGTTGGATGAATCGATACACTGCTTTGAATCAAATCATACACTCAGTAGCCAACACTAATTAGGACTGAAGCAGGACTCATCAGAAAAAAACAATTCATTGCCATTCATTCCATATTCTAATAGATCTGAAAAACACCTACTGAACATTACATTTTTAAAATGGACATATTTATAATTCACATAACACTAACTTCTGTTGTTTCTGAAGTAAACTTATTTCATTCTAATAGATATTCTCATTAAGAACAAGTGTGGCAATATGAACTGAGTGGAGTGTGTTACTATCAAAATGACAGTTTTGGTACACTCCCTTGAAGGACATACAAAATAAGTTTTATGTGGCAGAGGGTTATGGTCATGGCAGTGAGTCCTCCAGTTTTATGAGGAATCTGAATCACATAGGCATTACTTTTCATTTCATAAATCGTTTTAGTCCAATTACTTTACATTTTCATTGACTTTTTCTAACAGACTGAGTTATACTAACAGATGTACAAACTGTATGCGTATTCCACTTCTGCACTGAAAATGTACAACTATTCTACTACTTGATCATCAAACTTTATACGGTTGACTCAATAGTGGGTAGAGATGTTAATATCTGACAGTTTACTATTGTGTTAACCTGAGACCAGTGTCTTGTTTGGCTAAGAGTTCATGGATTGTTATGGGAAATAGGTACAGGGTTGGCAAATATTTAGCAGCTTCTCGCTGAATAAAAGAAATTAGAGAGCAGGTAATATTTGGTTGTCAGGCCATATTAGAGGCTAAGGATAAATTTTTTCATCAACTCCGTAGTAGGCTTCCATAACGCCTATAATACATTTCATCAACTCAAATCAATTAGGTTATGGGACAAATGCTTGATTCTGCATTCAGTAGCTGTCAGCTGTGTAGTAAGAATTTTCATTATTGTGTGTCAGTGATACTGCAATATATACTAATGAAATTTAGGGATCTGTTGTCTAGTGTGGGCCATTTTGTGAGAACTTTGCTGCTACCTAGCAGAATAACATTCCAAACCAAGCAAACCCTTAGATGAATCACTATTGATGCGAGGGTTACATCTAATTCTTGTATCAAAGATATGTGTTTATTTTAAAACTTCCTGCTTGTCTTGATTCTTATTGTTGTCAGTTTCAGAGTGAATTTTATTCTCAGTTTTGATGCAGATTTCTACTTTCATTAGATTCAGAATTTAAAAAGGTCTTTATTAATCAGATGTTTATTTATCATCCATTTGCTTTTGTATTCATACTTTGAACTAATAAGCACTTCAAATTAAATTACCTTCCTTGTGATTAAGGATTCAATATTAATCTCTAAGTCTCTGAACGTTACTGCGAACTTGGAACGTGCTGATGGTACATAAGCTGGTCAGATCATGCAAGATACATGATTAATCGAGTTATACATGCACTTCATAAATCTGTTTCCATATCCTTATCAGGCTCTTCTGAGTTTACTCTATCAAGTAAACATTGTCTGAAAATTAAGTCTTTTACCATTTTCTGAAACAAACTTTGATTCAGGAAAACTGAAAAAAAAAACCCACTTAAGTATTGAGAAACTGAAGCTTATTCAACACTTGATAGCCAAATAATGCTAACTTCTGAATAGTAGAGCACCTAAATGAGGGTGAATCAGTATCAGTAATGAACTAATTTTCTCAATATTATATTAATTTATTTTAAAAATTGTCATTATTATAAAACAAAGGACACACTCGTACTGCCAGTGAGGGAATTTAAACAGATTCTTTCTGAGAACTGGATTGTGTAAAGATCATATTATGGCACTTTCTCTTTGCACGAGGAAAGTTGTCATGCCCATCCAGTTTAAGGTGTTACTGCTTAATACTGAGAATGATTATTAAGGAAAGAATATTGCCAGATCCAGAGAATAAATTCAACGATGTCCAGAACAAGTATGGCAGGACTTTATTTATTTTCACATACTTGTAATATATGCTCTCGCTCATTTTAAACTGGAAGTAAGCAGTAATGCAATTTTCTTTCTGTGTAGTATTTATATCCCACGTTCATTGAATTGTTACTTAGTTATCTTTAATTCTAAACATTTTGAACTTCTTATGACATTCAATTGTTATTCAGTCAGAAGGTATATTCCTAAGGACATTTGTCAGTTCCACCATTCATAGGATTCATATATTGTAATGATATCTGTTACCATCTACATATGACAACAGGGAAGAACAATTTTATCAAATATAACCGAGAATTGATTAGATTCATTCATATTTTGTTCACTCATTCTACAAAAGAGCATGGTGAAGTCCACCACTTAAGTGCTTTATCAAACTGTCATCACATATTTTTTGCAGATGAACGTAAACTCAGCATTTTCTCCTGTAGCATTATGTTTTGATTGAAGCTTCTGTTAACATTCTTAAATGTAATGAGGACACCAAACTAGATTTCAAGATTACATAGAATCAAAATGAGGAAGAAATGATTTGCTATAGTTACTGTGATTTTCCAGCCATGAAACCACTATTTTCCAAAATGTCCTGTTTGGAATGTTACAAAGTCAAACACTGCCACACAATAACCTATTCACTGATTAACAGTGGTATGAGTTTCATTCATAAATACTGTATTTTGTTGAACCCATACATTGGCTGCTGTATGGCCAAATTTTGGGCAGTAATCTTATGTGCCAGAAGTTAGTGGTGAGTGATCAGCTTACTTTCTACCTGCTGTAATCTTCATTGTCGTTATTATCCTCCTCCTCCTCATCATCATAGTCTTCTTCATCACAATAATTATTACCATAAGAAACAACAAATACTAATAAACACCATATGTAATTTGAGATAATTAATTGCAGTGCCTTTTAGTAATGATCTTCCTTGTAGATGATCATATTGAAGTCATATGTCGATTCTACAACACTGTCCTTGCATCTGGTTTTTTTCCTGGGAATTACTACTGTATTTTACACCTTCATTTTATGAATAATAACCCTCTTGTTATTCAAATAAGGATAAAAAATTTCCTTGGAATAGAAGAAGAGAATCTTAGGTTTCTTCTTCACCCACAATGTTCTTCTTCCGCCTGGACCTCACTTGCCTTCAATCTTGCATTACATAAGGATGGACAAGTGACTATATATGTGGGTGTTGCATCACATGGGTAAAATATTCTAGAATGTGCTTCTTGATGTTTTTCACAATTTCTGTTTGTTTTAACATATGCCCATGATGCTGATGATTGTTGTTTCACGGCGCACAACAATGGGTTTGTCAGCCCCACTAGTTTCTCTTACTATTACTTGTATTTCACTGCCTTCATTGACTTTCAAATACCTCCACTTGCCCTTAGGAATCAAACCCGTGTTATTAAAAAAATTTCAGGAATGTCTTCATGAAGGAGCTCTTGAATTTGGTGAAGAACTTAAATACTAGATTACTAGTCTTCTTCTTCTTCTTCTTCTTCTTCCTGTATCATATCTGCTTAGCAAAAATTGACCAACATTTTTCTGTGGACTGATGCTCAAATCTGTTCAAAGATAGATTTCCCACACCAGACCTTCAGCTTCTTTACCCACGATGTTCTTCTTCTGCCTGGACCTCACTTGCCTTCCATCTTGCATTACATAAGGATGGGCAAGTGACTATATATGTGGGTGTTGCATCACATGGGTAAAATATTCTAGAATGTGCTTCTTGATGTTTTTCACAATTTCTGTTTGTTTTAACATATGCCCATGATGCTGATGATTGTTGTTTCATGGGGCACAACAATGGGTTTGTCAGCCTCACTAGTTTCTCTTACTATTACTTGTATTTCACTGCCTTCATTGACTTTCAATTACCTTCACTTGCCCTTAGGAATCAAACCCGTGTTATTAAAAAAAAAATCAGGAATGTCTTCATGAAGGAGCTCTTGAATTTGGTGAAGAACTTACATACTAGATTACTACTTTTATTCTTCTTCTTCTTCCTGTACCATATCTGCTTAGCAAAAATTGACCAACATTTTTCTGTGGACTGATGCTCGAATCTATTCAAAGATAGATTTCCCATACCAGACCTTCAGCTTCTTTACCCACGATGTTCTTCTTTCTGCCTGGACCTCACTTGCCTTCCATCTTGCATTACATAAGGATGGGCAAGTGACTGAATATATGTAGGTGTTGCATCACATGGGTTAAATATTCTAGAATGTGCTTCTTGATGTTTTTCACAATTTCTGTTTGTTTTAACATATGCCCATACACCCCCCACTTTGCTCACAATATTAACCCAGTTTATATACAATATTCATATATAAACCCACATTTGAAATGTTTCAGGCCTTTTGAAATGAGTGTCTGTCAAGAAATAGCTCTCCACTCTGTAAAGCAGAATGGAGAAGATATAACATCTTACAAGCCTGATTTTTAACTTTAAGCTTAAGGTGTCATTACAAAGGATATTTCTCATCCTAAAGAATGTGGCTTGGGATTTCTCTATTCTTGTTTTTAATTTCTATGGTAATGCCCCAGTTTTCTTGGATATTACAGCCAAGGTATGTTGTTTTATTTACTATCCTCAAGAGAGTTCCATTTACTGTTGTCCTATGTAATTCAATAGGTTGTTTAATGATGATCATGATATTTGTTTTAGCAGTGTTCAGATTTAAGCCATATTCTTGACATACTACCGTGATTGTGATGATGAGAATTTATAAGTCCTCAGGCTCACTGGCAATGAAAGTGGTGTCTCAACACATCTCAAGTTTTTTATTGGTACAACATTCACCTTGATGTCCACTTCTACATTTTCCAGTGCCTCCTTGAAGATTTTTCAGAATATATGTTCAACAGAAGAGGAGACAAGATGCAGCCCTGGCCAATACCTCTTTGTATTTAAGCATCAGTTGAGAACTTTTGGCCTATTTTGACATTACAGTAGACACTTGGTGTGGGTACAAGTTCTTTATTATTTTGAGTTTCCTGTGCTCTATGTCAACACATTTAAAAATTTGGAGTAGTTTCTTTATAAGCTTGTTCCTGTATTCCTAGGCAGTTTTGAGGAAATAGTCTAGTGTATTCTGAAGCTGTTATAAATATTTGTTCTTTCTCATAGAATGTGGCTACTTCTTGTTGCAAGTTGGAACTGTTGATTGTATGAAGGATTCCTTGTTTTCAAGAGTATTTATTGGGTTTAGTCTCGCTGGTTTGAACATAAGTCCTGTCCTCCTCATCTGAAAGTTATATGTTAACTCAGATTGTCTTCCATGTATCTGGGTCCTTGGCTGAATGGTCAGTGCACTGCCCTTCATTCCAGAGGGCCCAGGTTCGATTTCCTGCCGGACAAGGAATTTTAACTGGGTAAGGTTATTTCCTCTGCTCGGGGACTGGGTATTTATGTTCACCTTGATATATATCTATCCATCTTTACACAACATATCACACTACCAACCACCACAGAACATCCCTTCGCATAAGGTTGACATCAGGAAGGGCATCCAGATCATAAAACTGGGCCAAATCAGCACTAAGTACCAACCCCAAGAAATTGGGAAAAGGACAAGAAGATTGTCGTTTGTATATGAATGGATGAATATCACAACTCAGATTCATTAAATAGCAGTTCCATCTAAAGTTGAAGGATGTCTTTCATAGAGATTAGGAAGGAATTCTGGATCCTAGTGTTCAGTACTGGTTTGAAAAGTGTTGTCTTAATTCTCAAGTGAAAGAATTCAACTCACATCGTTACTTTGATGAACTGTAGCATGACGTTGTTATATACATGAATATCCATTAAATAGCAGTCACATGTAAAATCGAAGGATGTTTTTCAAAGAGATTAGCAAGGAACCATGGACACTAGTGTACAGAACTCGTTTGAAAAGCGTTGCCTTGCTCCTTGGTTTAAAAAAAATCAGCACACATCATCACATGTTGGATTGGGCCATAAAGTAGTTATATTATTGGCATTACAAATACTGGCAAGTTTACTTCATTCCTAATAAATACATATTCTCAAAGTTTATTTATATTAAAACATATTTTACAGTTTGAGAACCATCTTCTGTGTTTTTATGTTTAAGCTTAATTTATTCTCTTATTCATATCGGTCCAGAAAAATGATTGAATTTTGTCTCCATATATGCAAGACACAATGAGTTTATTGGTCTATCCTTTCTTCATATGTAGCGAGGTAGAATGAGAGTTAATCTCTTCAGAAACACACTCTCCTCTTGTAATTCACTTATGTAATACTGAAGGAGAGGAACAATAGCTAATCTTTCCGTGTATACTCTTCTGCTATGAAGAATTCTCCCCATTTGGATAGTAAATTTTCACTGAAATTTTCAGCTAGAACAAACTTGACAATTAGGTGAATGGATGAGAGTAATACCAATATATTTTTAGCCACAGTCCTTTATTTTGATAAAAATAACTCTTGGACTTTTCAGCTAATTGTAGGTGGGCTAGTGTTGCCCTTTTTGAAGAAGTGATAAGCACCTTGAAAAACAAAACAGGAACATCTTATCAACAAAGATATTCGAATGACGAGAGAAGAAGATTTCCATCTATTTTACTTCAACCTTACACTACTGAACACCAGTACTTGGATAAAAGAAACTTCAAATGCTTCTATTCTACACACAAGTATAAAATATGAAGTTAATAGCTTCCCTGTACCCACTGATAAGATTCTCTTTTCGTGTGCTTTTCCATCCAATGTATGTTACCGGCAATGGAATAATATAGGTTGAGTAACTTGAACACTATGCATCAGTAATCCATGAGTAGTCTGTATTAGTCCATGTGCCAGTTAGCTACATACTTGAATATTCTGGTCAAGTTCATGGTCTCCATTCCAGTAATGCCACTTCCAAGCTGGATATAGTGTATGTAAATACTGTACTTTCCATTTGAGAAAATATTTACTTGGTACAATATGTTACAGCAAATAATCTTGATAAGTAAACTCAGCAACCATAAACATAATATCACAAAGTGACTATGGTGGTAGTAAAGTACAAAAAGATAACAAATTTGTATCCTCCATTCCAGTAATGCCACTTCCAAGCTGGATACAGTATATGTAGACACTGTACTTTCACAAATAATTAGGTTATCTTGGTTTCTTAATTTGAGAATATTATAGCTTAATATATACCAGTAAATGGAAGCCATCTCTGTGCAGGGGGACAGACCCATCTGGCCAAAGCAGGGGAAGAGGCACAGATAAAGCTTGAATCTCTCTAGTTGTAACAAACAAACTGAAATTCATTTCCATTTGAGAAATATTTACTCGGTACAATATGTTACAGCAAATAATCTTGATTAGTAAACTCAGCAACTCACATAGGACTATGGTGGTAGTAAAGTAACTAAAGATAACAAATTTGTATCCTCGATTTTAAAATGAAGCAGTTTGTTAGGTCTGTCAACAAATAAGAAATCTCACTCTCCTATGAGAATATTCTAGCACATGCTTACCCCATCTGCATTACTCCTAAGTAGTAACCTAGGATGGCTCCATTTCGCTGTTGCATTTCAGGAGGATCCCACGACACTTGCAAGGAAGTAGACGACACTGGGACAACACGTAGACTGAGTGGAGGACCTGAAGGTACCTCTGGTTCAGTGATTACACTGATAGTTGAGCTGGGTGCACTAGAACCTAACTGGTTAACAGCCACGACCTGGATGTAGTACTTGGTAGCTGGCCGCAGGTCCGTCAGCTTAGCCCAAGGTCGAGGATCCCAGGATTCCTTCGGTTCAGGCCATTCCTCTATGAAACATATTTTAGCACAGTAAAAAATGTAAATATCATTGGTTTACTTCTAATTGTATTTTAATGTAAGACAGCCTTTTCCCGTTTCTTTATTTAATTAAGTTTCTTTCTAAGAAGGCTACCTGAAAGACAAAGTATAATATAAGCATCTAAATGCAATGAATGATTTTAAAGTGTTTGTAATGCAGTGAAAGAATACAAATGGTACAAATTAGTGATCCTTATAAAGGCCAAGTATATCACCTACAAATGATACAGAACAGGAAATGAAATTAATTTTTAGTCTGTACCGTCGAACTTAACAAGTGTTATGATACTATTAGGAGAATTCCACATTTAAAATACAAATTAAATTTATTCCTTTCAGAGTAACATTGAATTATGATACAAGTTTCATCCTCAATGGAACACATCTTCAACCATCACAGTTCAAAAAACGGAAAGAGAACAATGACATATATTTAGACTTTGAAAAACACTGGAAATTCTTGGTATCTGGTCATGTCAGTGTGCTCTGATCAAAATTTATCACATTAAATATTATTAAATTGCTACGCATGCACACTGACTTAAAAACTAAGAGATCTAGTCAAGAAACATCATTACAAAAACATACAACTTCCATAACACACATTTTACACATATGAGAATACATTTTGGTGTTACCGGGACCGGGTAGTGTAAACATGGGTCACCGATAAATCCTTGATATCATCTAAACTACTTTAACAACCTTTGTGAGATTTTGAAGTGTTGTTACATTGAATTGTGTGTATATATAAGTTGAATTTAGTAGGGAATGATTGATCCAGTGAGCAGTGAAGGAAGTTTAAAATCATTGCTTTTCTTTGCGTATCTTTTGTTGTGATCTTGACGACAAAGAGCCATGAATATTGGTACACACGATTACACTAAGAGGCCAAAAGTTACAGGAAGGGGTGTCCTATTAGAAAATGTGCCGTGTATGACCCCTGAGTATGTGGCTAGCTACGGCGTAGGTCAGCAGTCCGTCACAGATACCAGTGTTGTGAAGATGGCAACACGTTGCGAGTTAACCGACTCTGAATGTGGGATGATCATCGACGCGTGGCGTATGAGTCGTAGCATTGCGGAGATTACACTCAAATTCGGGTTTCTGAGGTCAACAGTGAAGAGGGTAGATCTTCAATATTGCAGAGAGAATGTTACTACCTGCGTAAACTGCTGTACATGAAGACCATAAGTGTTTAACGAATGGACATCATGTCACATTCCCAGAACCATACTGGGCGCACGATTGGCTACTGTGGGTCAGATCACTGCCCAGTTGGATGTTGGAGTTCAGGAACCCATTTCTACCAGGACTGTCAGGAGGCAACTGCACCGCACCACATAGGCTTCACCAGCCAATGACCAACTCATGTCCCTTTGCTGACACTTCGATACAAATCTCAACGACGTTCATGGGCCCACGAACATTGGCAATGGGCCATGCAACAATGGCGGCATGTGATATGGCCCAATAAATCCCAGTTTCTGTTGTATCAAACTGATAGACGTGTGAGAGTGTTGCGTATGCCCCATGAACCTACGGATCCTGCATGTCAACAAGGTTGTGTCCAAACGGGAGGTGGCTCAGTTTTGGTTTGGGCGGCATTCTCATGATCGCAATTAGGCCCCATTGTCCAGCTACAGGGAGCTCTAACAGGTGTATGTTATGTGAACATTCCTTTAGACCATCTGCATCGCTTTCTGGCCGTAGAGTACCCTGATGGAGATGCCATTTTTCAACAGGACAATGCACCATGTCACCTCTCTGTGGTAGCACGCAGATGGTTGGAGGAGCACTCCAGTGAAGTTACGGCCATGGATTGGCCCTCCACATCCTCCGATCTTAATCCAGTCAAGCATTTATGGGATGCTGTCGATGCTGGTGTACACTTCATGAACACCACACCAACTACACGAGATCAATTGTGGTTAGCACCGCAAGATGTTTGGGTCCAGATACCCCCAGAACGATTCCAACACTTTGTAGAATTGATACCTCACCATATCGCAGAGGAGCAACTAGTTATTAACTGCTCAAGCTGGTTCGATGTGTACTTGTATGGGCCTACAAAACATAGGCCATCGTATACCTGTGTGGACTAGTTTAGTGATGTTTTAGATGAACATCTGCATGCCATTTGTTGGTTGTCAATGTGAACTTTTAGCACAGCTTGTAGCATAGAGTATCATTCAATGCAGGGGAGTATCTTCTACTGTAATACGGCATTGTGTTGGCGTAAAAGAATTTGTTTCATCAATGTCGATCATTGTAAACAACATGGCGGTGTCCTCACATGGTCTGTATTTATCTAATGCAGCTCTCAAACACATATTAAGTGAAAGTATTGATTAGAAAAATACGAGTGATAATGAAAATGTTAGTGACGATAATTATGCACAGAAGGAAATTACGTGTAATATACATAACGATAGTAATATAAGTGACTGCTCTCCAGAGTGGTCATAGACACCTGCTGATTCAAATTTTATTCCAACAAGAAGGTATTAAGGCATTTTTTATTTTGCATGCCAACTTTTTGTATATGGATACATCTGCATGGTGCGAACTGTGTATTCACTTATTTTGAACAAAATCAGACAAGTCATTTAGAAGTTATAGCAATGTTTGTGACAGCATGTACAATTGTGATATTTTTCTAAAATTGATTACTGCTGTAGGGTAAAACTTGGCCAACTTTTAATACTGGCTTGAAGGGTTAACAGTTGTTATCACATTCTGTGTCTTCCCATGACTTCTGACCACTCAGTGTAAATGCATTTTCTTATTACTTTATACCAGTAGCAGATTTTATAACGAAAATTCTAATCGAGGAAATTTTTTGAACATTTTAAAAAGAATGTTTGGTTCATATTTAATTATTATCTCAATAACTACGGGATTAATATAGCCCGTGGGCTAACATATTTCTAATGTTATAAGTAAGCGGAAATTAATGCAATCTTACTTGGAGAGCATCTCAGAGGAGAGATGTGTTCATTGCAATGTCTAGGAACCCACCACTCCACCCCAAAAAGCACATTTACTTGTATAACCTAATTAAGTTTATTACACGCCATTTTCATGTCCAAAGTAGCTACTTGTATTCCTATTGGTCAATATTAAGTGGTACGTGATCTTCCCGTGAAGAATGTACATAATAATCCGTCACCAACCGCAGCACAATAAAAGTGCCAGATCTTATCCTAACCGTCCAGACCAATCGGCTTCTAAACATCAACACCAATGGTCTTGTCCACGGCAAGAATTCTAACCATCCAGACCAATCGTCTTGTTCGCGGCAAGAATCCTAACCGTCCACACCAATCGTGTTTCCTCGCAAAACTAGGGGCCTAGGGGCACTTCGCGGCTTCTAACCGTCCAGACCAATCATCTTGTCCACGGCAAGAATCCTAACCATCCAGACCAATTCAAAAAAATCAAAATCTCTTTATTTGCAAATGAGGTGTCTACCTCGGTGGCAAATGGTACACTAAAATACATTATTGTCAAGCACTAAATTGTAAATGAACAAGAGAAGGAAAATAAAAATTCTAGAATACAATAATATACAATTTATGCTAACAATTTTTTTTCTATTAAACAAACAGATCATCCTTAATAAATTTATATTGTTTACAAAATTCTACTTATAATATCTCCTATACTTACAAACATAGTCAACTCATATACAGTATCTGGAATTACTTCAAATAATACTATGCAACTGGTATAAGATTAAAATTTACATTGCATTTATTTACTTTTTTTTTTACCCATTTTGGAACCTAAGTAGCATAACGACCCGCTGCGTCTTAACCAGAGCCCCCTTTTGCCACCACTTTTCAGAGTTCCTGAAGGGCCTTCACAGCTACCGAAGCGGTCCCAGGGCCCTTGAAGTCCCCACTGTACTTCACCCCTACAGGCAGTCCCCTACTTTGGCTGTCCAAACTCCATGGACCAGGGGATGGAATTAATTTTTTTTTAACACACATTTTTTATTTACAATAGCCTGCACCGGTCGAATGCCCTCTAACATTTCATTTATTTTCCCTTTGCTGTTTATTCTCTTCTTGAATATCTGTACAGATTTTGGAAAAGGATCAAACACTACCCCTGGTAAACTGTTCCACTCCTTCACACCCTTCCCAATGAATGAAAATTTACCCCAGTCGCTTCTACTAAAATTCCTTCTAATTTTATACTTGTGGTCAGTTCTGCCAATATAATTATTTTCCAACTGAAGCCTCTCACGGATTTCTCCCCTTGCTTCTTCTCCTGTATAGGCTCTATATAATCCTATAAGTCTAGTTTTCTCCCTTCTCTTACTTAAAGTTTCCCACCCAAGTTCCTCTAATATTTCTGATACACTACTGTTTCTCCTGAAATCCCCTGTTACAAATCTTGCTGCTTTCCTCTACACAGTATCTATTTCTTTTATTAGGTATTCTTGGTGAGGATCCCAAACACTGTTTGCATATTCCAATAATGGACGAACCATACTCAAGTAACTTTTTTCTTTTAACTTAATTCTTTATTGCATCCTTTAAGTAGCCTCATTATGACATGTAACGATCTGTATGCTTTCCCAACAATGTCATCAACATGACCCTTCCAGTGCAAATTACTTTCAAATCTCACACCTAAGTATTTTCACTTGCCATCTTCTAGGATAACTACCTCATCCAAAGTATATTCAAATTAAGTTTTAAAGCTCCTGTTTGTAAATGTTATAACAGTTGATTTGCCTCCATTAACCTTCATATTATTTTCTTCAACCCACTGTTGGATACTTTCAAGGTCCCTTTGTAATTCTGAACAATCCTCAATGTTATTTATTTCCCTATATCAATTATATCATCTGCATACAATCTTATTTTTGATGTTAAATTGTTCCCTAAATCATTTGTGTATATTAAGAAAAGTAAAGGATCGATTATACTACCCTGTGCGATTCCCTTCCAAACTTTCTCTTCCTGTGATATATTATTTCCTACTTATGACTTTCTGAACCCTTGAATTTAGAAATGTTCTTATCCAACGTATAACCCTTATGTCCAATCCTATTTCCTCCAATTTCTTTAATAATATTCCATGTTCCACTCTATCAAAGGCTTTGGAAAGATCTATGGCTATGCAATCTAACTGGCCTCCTGAATCCAACTGATCTGATATATCCTGCTGAAATCCCACCAGTTTTCCTCACAAGAAAATTTCTTTCTAAATCCATACTGGCTCGTCATGAACCAATTTTTATGATCACATATCCCTCTGATGTACTTTGCTATTAAACTCTCCAGTATTTTACAAACTATACTGGTCAGGCTGTTTGGTCTGTAGTTCTCTGGTTTCCTTTTATCACCCTTTCCTTTATAAATTCGTATTATTATATTATATATTCCTTCCATTCTTTTGGTATTACACTATTATTTATGACATAGTCAAAGAGAAATTTTAAATAAGGCACTATGTAGCACCCCATTGTCTTTAATACCTCCCCAGTAATTTGATCACTTCCGGCTGCTATTCCTTGCTGAAGCAGTTGGATTTCTCTGAAAATATCTTCATTTGTGAATGAGAAGCTTCTTATTTCCCTCTGTGTCTCTCCCTCTGTATCTTCTGTAACTGTTTCCAACTCCTGACAATCTTCCACTGAATGTCTGAATTCCCTACTAAATAGATTTGCTTTCTCAGTACCTGTTGAATAGTGTTCACCCCCTTCTCCCACCATTGTAGGAATTTGGATTCCTTTTCCTTTTTGATTCCTAATATATGAATACAGCTTTTTCCATTTCCCTTTGTGGTCATTACCCTCTTGAAGTATGCCATTCATATATTTCTCTTTTGCTTCCTTTTTCACTCTATTCAGTTCCCTCATTAGCTGTTTTCTAGTTTCTCTATTTTCCTTACCCTCTTTAATTTTCCTGTTTACTATTCTACATTTTCTTTTTAATTTCCTTATTTCCCTTGTATAATAAACAAGGTCTGAGGTCATTTTACCCTTCTTAACAGGTACAAATCTCTTCTCTCCTTCCCAAATGATTCCTTTAAATTTAGCCCAAAGTATATCCACATTACTCCCTTCACTTATCCAACAACTGAATTGTGATTTAAGGTAAGTCCCAAATTCAACAACTTTAGTTTTTCTGTATAATTTCTTGTCTTGTGTGACCCTCTTATTAAGCATTTTTTGTACAAGTCCTACGTCCATTATTACAGCCTTATGGTCACCTATTCCGTCAATTACCTCAGTTTTATCAACAATTTCCCATGGTTTAACCAAGAATACATCTAGCAAGTTATTGAGACGAGTTGGTTCTTGTACTATTTGTGTAAATCCTCCCTCCTAAATTAACTTATTTGCCAGTTTCTGTTCATGGGCTTCACTTGCAGCCCCATTCCATTCAACTTCAGGCAAGTTTAGATCTCCCCCAATTATTACCATATCATTATTATTGTTTTTATGAGTATAATCTATTATTTTCTCAAATATTTCCATGTCTCTTTCCTCTCTTCCAGGCCTATATGTTCCTATAATTCCCACCTCCTTCATGTTATCACAAACTAGTTTTATCCCTAATATTTCACCCCTTTCATCGGTAAACCATTCATGTGAACAATAAGTTTCCTTCACCAGAATAAACACCCCCCCCCCCACACTTTTTATCTCCTCAGTCTCTATGATAGACTGTATACCCTTCTGGAAATACTTCTCTATTACCCACCCCTTCTCTCAACCATGATTCTACTCCTATCACCACGTCAGTCTCATAAGATTCCATCAATGTACCGAATTTTAATTGTTTATTTACTACACTCTGACAGTTTACCAAGAGCAATCTCAGACCCCCTTCCTCCCTAAAACTTGACTGTTGTAATTAGGTAACATTTGACTCATGAGTTGAGAACGTCCCTGGAACCCAGATCTTTGTACATAGATTTTGATTTAAGGATCTGGGTTTTCTGGCAAGTTTCCCTGTATATGCCAATTTAGTGGTATGGGTTTTCTTAAGTGCATATTAGTTTGCAAATCTCTGTTGATAATTGTAGCAATTTGTCTACAGAGAGTTGCTTTTCAATTACCATTCAGATGTAACCCATGCCTAGTGAACATTTGCCTGCCAAGACCTAAAGTATCTACTACATAGACATTTCTAAAACTCTTACTTAATCTCTTGATTTTTATATTTACATCATGTACAGCTTTGTTCACACACACGAGTCTTCTATAAGGCCATACCTGGGTGGCACATTAACTACAATTACTTTTGAGTCAGGTAATTTCGAAATCTTACCTCTGAGGGTCGTAATTAGTTCCTCACCTTCATTTGCAGCAATGTCATTTGTACCACTCACAATCACCAATCGTCTTGTCTTGTCCAGATGCTATCCTAACCGTCCGCACGGCAAAAAGGCGAAACAATCGAAGCATAGTTCCAAAGTAAGTTTGTGTAAGAACTTGCTCAAGTTTTGAAAACATTCCAGCGTAATAATCATTTTCCTCCTCTTCACTGCTTCTATTTTATTGTCTTCTCACTCTGCTTTCCTTGGTTGAATATTCAGCTGCTCTATCGGCATAATATATGCGTTCTCGGTCGATTTCTCTTTCCCTTTCTGACGTTTATAACCCCCGGACGCAGATGGAGTTGTATTGGTTAGTTTAGTATGTTTATATCAAACGGATTTGAAGGCTTTAATTGCTTATTCTTCGGTTTCTCATATAGGAATCGTTTCTCATATAGGAATCGTTAGTTGTACCTTGCTCAGTAATTTCATCGCAAATAGCTTCTTCACAAGCGTGTTTCTTCACAGATTTTCTGTTTGGAAAACAGTTTTTACACTTAGAAAAATATCACAAGCAAGATAGCCCACAAACAACTGAAGTTCGTTAGAGCAGACTCAGGCTAGCCAGTGCGACGAACGGAATAATCCCCGAAGACAACAAACTTTACCGCTCTCAGTTACACCGTTGCTTACGAGATACACACGGCCGGGAAAGACAGCACACTACACTCGTCCTCGAGATACTTCCGGCAAGTGCCGCTAGAGTTCTCTTTACTGATCTGTCTCGCCCAAGGTCTGTCTAGGGAGGGCTGGTCACGCTACCACAATCCTTTGCGGCGGCGGCCATATTGTGTCTCAAATATCGTATTATCGTAAGTATCTTTAAAGTCTTTGGGCGTGCCCGATGTGAGTTATTACTTGTATTTTGAAGGAAAATGGGATACTGCGCCGCATTAAATTGTCAAAATAAGACCTCTGACGGAATTAGAGTGTTCCGCTTCCCGAGAGATAAGCAAAGGAGAGCTCAGTGGGTACAAAACACTAGGCGTGACAAATGGCAACCTACAGATAATTCCGTCTTGTGCGAGGTTAGTGAAGTTATACATTCGTATTATTCCTGAAGAATAGTATGTTTATATGAACGATGTTTTATATTTATAGGTCTTATTATGTACTTTCTTCTAGCATCATTTTGAAGATTCGCAATTTGAACTAAAAAGGATGGATGGACGGAAACTACTCAAGTGGAATTCCGTCCCAACAATTTTCAACGTCCCTAATCCACCCAAGTCTTTGACATATAATAGGAAACATCCCAAAGAAAGAGAATTGTCTTTCAAAACAAGCAAGACAAGTGACAGGAAATGTGTAATAGTAGTACTGATGTTTATGAACATTTCCCTTTCATGTCCGGCTCCATGGATAAAAGGTTAGCGTGCTGGACTTTGGTCACAGGGGTCCCGGGTTCGATTCCTGGCAGGTTCAGGAATTTTAACCATAGGCCCTAACTGGTCAATTTCGCTGGCACGGGGGCCGGGTGTATGTGTCGTCGTCATCATCATTTAATCCTCATCACGACGCGCAGGTCGCCTACGGAGTCAAATCAAAAGACCTGCACCTGGCGAGCTGAACTTGTCCTCAGACTTTCCCGGGCACTAAAATCCATACGCCATTTCATTCCATTCCTTTTCATGTAAAACTACAGACAGTAATCTTTCTAAACCTACATGCAACGTGGAAATGTTTCACAGATATTTGAAATGCTTGTTCCTGTTCATTTACCAATTACAATCACAACAAACAATAGGCCTATCACTTCAAACCAACAATTTATGTCCAGCTTGCCATCATTAAAAAATTCTTGATAATAACAGTCTTATACTGTACTGTAGTTATTAATTACAGCTAAATTGCACTCATCTTAAATATTCTGTAGAGTACATTATATGGTTGGACAAATACTTATAGATCACAACACTCGCTTCTATCGCACTAACCAACTACTGTGATTTAACGTATCGTAGCCTAACATAATATTCTAATGTAATCCCTAAAATAGCCTAACCTAGGTTAGCTCAACTTAATAGTGACTGAATTTCTATTTCTTATGGAATCGTGTCTACCAATGGCTTTAATTTTCTTAACCATTATTATTATTATTATTATTATTATTATTATTATTATTATTATTATTATTATTTGCATGAATATTAGGACTCAGCTAAGAGCCCCGTGGTCGCCAACCCACGCTCCCTAGTTAGGAGCTCCTGACGCCCCTTTCAGTCGCCTCTTATGACAGGTAGCGGATACCGTGGGTGTTGTTTTTTTTTTTTGCTAGGGGCTTTACGTCGCACCGACACAGATAGGTCTTATGGCGACGATGGGATAGGAAAGGCCTAGGACTTGGAAGGAAGCGGCCGTGGCCTTAATTAAGGTACAGCCCCAGCATTTGCCTGGTGTGAAAATGGGAAACCACGGAAAACCATTTTCAGGGCTGCCGATAGTGGGATTCGAACCTACTATCTCCCGGATGCAAGCTCACAGCCGCGCGCCTCTACGCGCACGGCCAACTCGCCCGGTGTGGGTGTTGTTCTATTGCCCCCACCCACAGGGGGAAATCTATTTTGGGTTGTGACCACGAGGCTTTTAGCTGAGTCTTGACATTACTTTCACTATGCTAGCCCACCCGAACTCCCCTGGTGAACACTTGTTCTTTTCCGACCGCGACGGCATTAGCGCATTCGAGGCCTAGGAAGTTTTTCATTTCTACGCACTTTGTGGTCTTCATCTTTCTTTTGCCGATACCTTCATTTTTCGAAGTGTTGGACCCCTTCCATTTGTTTCCTTCTGATTAGTGTTTATAGAGGATGGTTGTCCAGTTGCACTTCCTCTTAAAACAATAATCACCACCACCACTTTTTACTATATAGCTGCATGGGTTATCAATAAAACAGTTAAGAGTAGCTAAGAACATCACTCTTGTAGCATATGTGCAGAATATTTTTGTCTTAGAACCCAAAGAAATACCACATGAATGGATAAGAAGAGTAACCATACCGGTACATAATTTAATGCACTCAACTCAAGAGGCATTCAGCGTTTGTCAACGTACTGGGGTAACCTTTTAGAAACGCAGTATCGGTAATTACTTTCTTAATAAAGAAAACGCTGAAGGTAATTTATTACAACTGTATTTTAGTACTTTAATTACAGTACTTCAAGTTCAGTATTTCATGTACCGATACACAGGTACTGTACAGATTTCTATGTTTCTGTCAATAAGATTACGTATTTGACAGATGATATTAATATGAAACACAGTAAGACCAAGTTGTAAGGAAGTAAAAGAGAAGAACATGAGCTTTTCTGTTGATTCTTGTTTCTCAAAAAAGAAAAAAAAAAAAAGAACAGGCTCTGTTAATTATCTTCCTATTCAAATAGCTGTGAATGTATTCATATCATTTAAGTGTTATACAGTTATATATACATAACCAGTAGATGGCCAGTTAAATTCTTTATGAAAAATAGTTCGTATTTTGTTTTTCTTTCAATGTACGGCACCGAAATCCTCTAAATTCGAATACACTTGCCTTTGGTTACGCTCCATTAAAGACCCAATATGGCGGCTCCATAAGATAAGTAGCATTCGTGACTTGACCTTCCTAGACAGACCTTGGTCTCGCCCGCTCATTGCAACACGTTCGAATATGAAAACCTATAGAAATTCATTAAAACTAGTAATTTCAGAAGGCAGCAAACAGATATGAGATCAAAGACAGACCAAGAGCAATTGTTTGACTTATTTTCTACAACGTATTTCTTACAATATGCTTAAACGAAATAAGTAATTCACGAAAGAAGCAGAGAAATCTGATAGCGAGTTTGTCACTTCTTACCGATTCCTTTAATTGTGCCTCAGAGTATCCGATAAGCGGATCGAGATTGCGGTCATAAATAACTTTGTGTTTAATCGCCCTTTCACCAATTATCAGCGATCCAATCTTTTCCTCCGCACATCTGATATTTTGACATTCGTATTGAAGCCGCTGTTTGGTGAGTGATGTTATGCCCGTTACGCGAATATTTAGCGTCGTTTCACCGTATTTCTTTTTTTTCTTCCCGTAAAATTAAATTTGTGTTCGCCTCTGTGGTGTAGTGGTTAGTGTGATTAGCTGTCACCCCCAGAGGTCCGGGTTCGATTCCCGGCCCTGCCACGAAATTTGAAAAGTGGTACGAGGGCTGGAACGGGGTCCATTCAGCCTCGGGAGGTCAACTGAGTAGAGGTGGGTTCGATTCCCACCTCAGCCATCCTCGAAGTGGTTTTCCGTGGTTTCCCACTTCTCCTCCAGTCAAATGCCGGTACCTAACTTAAGGCCACGGCCGCTTCCTTCCCTCTTCCCTGCCTGTCCTTTCCAATCTTCCCATCCCTCCACAAGGCCCCTGTTCAGCATAGTAGGTGAGGCTGCCTGGCGAGGTACTGGTCATCCTCCCCAATTGTATCCCCGACCCAGAGTCTGAAGCTCCAGGACACTGCCCTTGAGGCGGTAGAGGTGGGATCCCTCGCTGAGTTCGAGGGAAAAACCGACCCTGGAGGGTAAACGGATGAAGAAAGAAGAAGAAAATTAATTTCGTTCTAACAGGAATAAAGCTCCTACATGATCCCTAGTACGCCTCTTCAGTGATGCCTAGGCCATCTATGACAGCTGATGGCAGAGCTGTTGAGGATCCAACCAGCCTTAGGGCTGAAGACTGAACATGACCAATTTTAGCATGCTTTTCAATTTGATTTGCTTTTTGGTCAAGTTCTGATACCGTAAAACTTTTTTTCTGATTTTATTACCCGTATGCTACTTCTCAATTTACAGATTGTTTTCTGTAATATTTTTTAGATTTAAGAGAGATACTCGTAGACTTTCCCTGATATAGAAACGAGACTTGTACTCCTGTTTCGTTTGTGACTGATGTCTGAAGATATGGTATGTTTATCGTTATTTGAATCGGAACTTTTATTAAATTTTGATGACAATACATCATTTTTGGGAGCTGGACGCTTCCTGCGTTTGACATTGTCCTGTTTGTGAACAGGATACACAATGAAAACAGAATTAAGTTTGACTGATGTGCTTACACTGATATCTGTTTTATGAGAAGAATTGCTAGGTACCTAAAGAGATCCTACTATATCACCTTGCCTAGAAATAGTTTGCTTCCATTTCTCCCTTAAACTTTAGTCGGAAGGGAAACTGTGGAACGTCAGTTTTCCTGCTTTTTTAGTGTCATCCGAAATACAGAGAGATAAACAACAGTGCACCTTCTTCTCAACCTCAGGGACACTCACCGACAGAAACAATATTCGCAATAAATTGCACCAAATCAACACAGCATCACAATTACTCCGCATATCACAATGTTAAAGTCCGCCAAGAACAGAACGGAAACCTGACATCTAGCGGCCAAACCGTGAACACGGTCGGACCGCTTTTTTAGCGACAAATTAGTAGCTATGTCCCGGCCTTGTATATCTCGTAGGTAACGGTTACACGAAGTAGAACCGAATACACTATAGCAACGATCTATTATAAAGAGGACTGTAGAGTGGTTTACACGTCTGCTACAGCGCTCTGATAATGATGCTTGTTGTTTTAAGGGGCCTAACATCGAAGGTCATCGGCCCCCTACAGCGCTCTAGGTGGTGCCAAGTGAAATAACGACGCCATATTATATCCGCCTGTGTTTACGGTTTATTCTTGTTATGGTGTGTTCTTATCGTGGATTATTGCACTGAATCAGATAAATTAACTGCATAAATTATGCCGCCTATGGTGCAGCCATCAACTGCACGTTCCGTAGGGGCAGCTCAAAGGATATATCATATTTCAGGTAAGTTTTTTAGTAAAGAATGCAATTTTTGGTCATTAGCAGAGTTTGTTTCCCCGTTGCCAATGTTTGTAAATCAATCCATGCTTTTCTCTCGTAGGTTCCCCCTGAAAGATAAGGAACTCACGAAACAATGGGTAATAAATATGAAACGTGATAAATGGTTTCCGACAAAGCACAGTTTCCTGTGTTCACGACATTTTGAAGAAAAATACATAGTGATCAACAATGATAAAAGACGTTGTCATTAATGATTTCACGGCCCGTATTTAAAGACATGATACTGTATAGGCTTTTGGGCTTATGCCGTGTCAAGAAAATAAGGCGAAATTCTTAACGTTTTGCAGGGAACTGTGCTCTGCGTCCTCAGAAAAAATCTCGACTGTCCACGAGAAAGGCTTCTTAAACAATGACACTTTAAATTTGGACGTTATAATAGAAGTGGAAAATGGTACGTTCATTCGCCACCAGATGGCCCCCAGGACGTGGTAACGAAGCGGAAGCTGACCGAACCATCACAATCAGTCTAAACTGTTCACATAACGTGTTTGCATAACACATGACATTGGCAGGTGTATGATATAGACACAAGCCTGGAATGAAACATCTGGCGACGAGGAACGTACGAATTTGGGAAACACCGAGACGAAATAACAATAGTGAAGGGACCGGGCAGGGAACTACATACGTAAATTCTTAATGGCTGGCAACCAGGTATTACTTAATTGATAGCCGGTGTCCCTGTTGAAATTGTTAGGATTTCTACGTATTTCCACAGCTTCTCGTATAATCCTGGACCTGTAGTGTCATGTGTGGGTAAGAGCTTGAGCATCTTGGAACATGACATCATGACCCGACGATAGAACGTGCACAGCTATAGCCGGTTTGTCTGGTTGGTTGAGACGAATACTACGTTCATGTTCTTTGATACGGGTACCAATGGACCGGCATGTTTGGCTGATGTATACCTTAACGCAAGTACAGGAAATTTCGTATACGCCAGGATGTTAAAGTGGGGACAACTTGTCCTTGGTTTTACTCAGACTGTGAGCAATTTCAGTGGCGGTGCCAAACACGGTTTTTATATTGTGTTTGCGGAGGACCTTGGCATTTCGATCTGTGGTGTTGTGTATATAAGGCAAGTAGGCAGTTCCCTTCACTTCTTCCTTCTGTGAGCTTTGCTTGGTCGTACAGTGCAGTGTGTAGTGAAAAGTTCCATTTAATCTGTGCGCGTGTTTCAAATGCTGTTTTTAAGACAATGCTGTCAAATTCGGGGGAAATTTTATGGCATTGTAAACAATGCAAACAATCCAAACCAAACCCCATGGCACTACAGCCCTTGAAAGGCCTTGGCCTACCAAGCGACCACTGCTCAGTCCGAAGGCCTGAAGATTACGAGGTGTTGTGAGGTCAGCACGACGAATCCCCTCGGCCGTTATTCTTGACTTTCTAGACCGGGGCCGCTATCTCACCGTCAGATAGCTCCTCAATTCTAATCACGTAGGCTGAGTGCACCTCGTACCAGCCCTCAGGTCCAGGTAAAAATCCCTGACCTGGCCGGGAATCGAACCCGGGGCCTCCGGATAAGAGGCAGGCCCGCTACCTCTACACCACGGAAACATAACCCTACTTCTGCTAAATCGCCTCCATACACTTTTCAGCATTATAAAATCAAAGCGGACAATACAAGCCTATGTGAAGCTGTGAACAACATGCAGCAAATCCTGAAAGATGCCCTTTCCTATAATATCGTCTGCATAAGACCTATCAGTGCGGTGCGACTTAAAGCGAATTGTGCAATAAAGAATCAATGTTGTTTTCAACCATTTTCATTTTATTTTTAATTTCATAATCCTTAAGAAACATACACATATGAGGGCTGTTAATAAAGTAGTGGCAAAATTGATAGAACCCAATATTTAATGAGCAAGTACAATTGCATTTCATTCCCTCAGTGTAGTGTTTCGTACTTCTGGCTAGCCAAAATTGATTTTGGTTCTGTTTTGTTAGATGTTCATTTAAATTTAAATATACAGTTGTGTCACCACTGACTTTAATATCTTCACAGAGGAGTTTCCCATGGTTTTTTTTTTGTCCATGATCATGCTTTTTTTGTTTTACACGAATAGAATTTCGCGATTATGAGAGGAATCTTCTTCCTTCCGTCCTTATCTGTAGCCGCTGGGAGTCAGTGGCAATATTCAATGTCCTGGTCAGATTGAATTTTTACTCCAACTGCACCTGCAATTTGAGTTACTATGTCATATATTCTCATCCTAAGAGATTGGTATGCCGGCGATTTCTAAATTATAATTCTTAGAATATTATTCAAGATCATTGATTTGATCCTTCAAATGATTATTTTGTTCTTTGACAGCACTATTTTCAGCCTTGCTGTTGTTCACTTCGCTGGTTAAATGGTCTATGCACTTTTTAAGTTCACTATTATGCTGTAGCAGTTCATCAAATTTTCTGGACTGAAACTCCACTGAGCTGCAGATGCAACATTTTACAACTCGTTCCAAATAAATGTGCTGCACGGAACGCGATAGGGGAAGTGTACACCCATGTACAGAAATTGTGTCCCGACATAAACAATTACCACTGCCCCATTCAAGTATTGAAAAGGTGGGGAGGGAGTCAAGGGGTAGTGTTTAAGGCCACAGTCTTGTAGTAGGCTGTCTACCTGCAGCAATGCGTTAAGCGAGGAGGTGGGGGAACGCCATGCTTTGTTTATATCAGGACACCATTTCTGTTCATGCGTTTTCACACCAGGCAAATGCTGCGCTGTACTTCAGTCCACGGCCACTTCCTTCCCAGTCTCTCTGCTTCGTAGGAGCTGCTGATAAGTCAGCTAGTCTTGATTTGCAGTATCGGGCTGTCCTCATTTTTCCTCATGAAGATCTTCCCGTTCTTGGTCCAAGCGAATTTGTAGTTCGTGGAGTCACGCGCAAAGTCATTTAACTTTGCGAAACGTCGGGAAGCCGTGTACGCACGGTTCTGCTATGGTCCCTACAAATATTCCTACCGCTCTGCCTGGAACAAAAAACATCACAAACTGAACGACTTGAGTTTCGATGTTCTCGATTTAGGACAGACTAGAACGCGACAATATTCTCCTGAACAAGAGAGGTGCTAGAGAAAAGCTTGCCACATCGTTCAGTCTACTGCAGACCTTAACAGTTTTAACATAATTTACAAGCAGTGTACTAGTAAAATGTAACTTAAAAGCTTTTCAGACTGCCAAATACACATGTTTAATATAATATAATATAATATAATATAATATAATATAATATAATATAATATAATATAATATAATATAATATAATATAATATAATATAATATAATACAATATAATATAATATAATATTTAACACTGTGACATACATTTAACTATGAATCAGAGCATATGAAGTTCTCCTACCGTGATGATTCATCTTTCATTCTTCCTTAATGGTCAAGGTATAGGATTCTCTTTGATATCGAACCTGTCGTCTTGTGAACTGAATACTCGCCATGCGAGAAATATTGCATGCCCATCTCAGAAATACCACACGCCGTAGCTAATCTCCTTGTAGTCCTTAATGCGAGCCAGACAGGTGGCAAGTGCCTTCTGAAATTAAAATTAGTCTCAAACCCTTTTAAACCCACCGATCAATGGTAAGTCAATTCGCCAACACCACATTTCAATTACTCCAATTTCTTCAACACTCCTACCTTTCCTGAAATACTGGAAAATATGGCACAAAGTCACAGCGACGTAATATACCATGTCTACAATATCGCAAGCCCATGACGTCGAAAATAGGAAGTACCAACCTGCAGATACGGGAAATAGGACCTTAGGGTTGGTGGTCCTACTCTTAATTATCCACTTGGGTGCACCGGTGGGCACTCAAGGGAGTCGCAGTGAGTTCTATCAATCAATTGATTGATTCAAAGGTTTCCGTGATTCTTTTTCAGACATTTGTGGTGGTATGTGAGTCTCAGATTAAGTAAATGATTTTTACTCTGGTTTTTATACATTCCAACCTGCATGTACTTGTGGGTGTTATTAACATTCTTATTTGCCATGTGCTATACAGATACAAAATACATATTACATGAATGTTAAAAACGAAATAGCTAGGAAGTTTATACTCCATTTAGTGTTGCTTGTACTGTGCTCAAGTAACTTTATTCAAATAGTTCACTTCACACACACATACTATAGCCGTATCGGTCATACATATAATTAATTGAAAATTGGTTTGTGCAGTGGAAAGTTTTGTCAGGCTCCTTTGTCCATGTCGAAGTCAAGTTGCATCAGACTGCACAACATCTCCGACTTGGTGGTGCAAATATAAGTACGTCATAGCTGGAGAGATCCCCAGAAAGAGAGCGAGCTATGAAAATGACAAGGAAGGTAAATACATAGCAATAACTCCGCCCACTAGAAATGGTCGAAACACGGTAATGTCAACCTGCAAGCTTGATTTGTGTTGCAAGATTTCGAGATAAGCGCATTAATTAGTAAGGGAAACCTTGGCATGTCATATCTTTTTATAGTAGACCTCTGCCAAAATTATAATTGTTTGTAAAATTTCAGCGTGTGAAAATTAGGCCACGAGAAGGTTATATAAGCACCAGTAGCGTACCCACGCTAGCTGAGATTTGTTATACTGAAAATTTCCCCGAAGAGGCATCGCATTTCATGGTAAATATCAGATAAACTACCGATCGATTTGTTTTCTGCACTCAACCAAATCACTTAGAATTCTGAGCTACACGTTTAACCGCATCGCCAGTGTTACAGAACTCGTAGAATGGCTGAGATGCAAAATGTGGTGGGGACCGTTCGCCGTCTGTTGTTCGTGTAGGGGTAAAATTATAAAAGAATCCGCGGCCATGCGGAAGGGACGACTAGACGTGAAGTTTTGGAGGCAGACACACCTTACCTTTGTTCATGAGTGCTACTGTACATTTTGTCGATACGCTGTATGAAAGAGTACCAGTATATTCAAGTTAAAGATAAAGTTAAATTACTGAAAGTAGGTGAAAATTTGACTAACAGGACGATTGTATCGCTCTAAAGACGACCGCGGGAACTGTATTAGAGTTTTTTAAACTGTGTTGGCGAATGACGTAATTTAATTGAACGTAATTAACATTAGACTTGTTCCAGTGAAGACGACCCCAGGATTATGAAGGCGCTCAAGAGGGCCAGAAGAGGATTTGAACCAGTGATCCTCGCTAGTACCATGATGGGTTAAGCGTCGCCAAGGGCCTTCCCAAGGCCCGAGCCATGGATTTCTCGACATGAAGATGAATACATTAAATTGCAAATACTATCCTAGTAAATGCGGGTTATTTTATGTAAATATGTAGATCACGTAAGATAGGATAGTAAATGTGAAATGCATGTGTTTTTGAATTAGGGAGAGGCTTGTGAGTGGTCTTAATATTGAATTAAATCATGTTTATCTAATTGGGAACGGAAATTCTGGATTATGGGATAAATTCTCGAGCCTATAAAATGTTCATTTAAAAAGTAAAATTTGTGCATGGATTTGTAGATGAAATATCCGAAAAATATTGATTTGTTTTATTGAAGATTTCATACGGTAAAATTTTAATCTTTCTTTATATGGAATATTCAATTTATATTGGTAATGCGTGACGGTAGTGTCTTCAAAATGCCAGTATTGGTATGATAATTGTGGGGTAGCAATACACTCTGATTTTAAAGTAAATTTGCATGAGTAGAAGATAGGGATGGCTGTATCAGTTTGTGTGATTTGTGACAAGCCTGGACTCGAACGGACGTCCTCACATTTTAGATAGAGTATTCCTTCTTTGTCAAGAAGTATATATTTTCCTTTCAAATTAGAATATGCGGTCATAACAGAAGAAAAATAAGAATAAACTCATATCCATTTGAAATTTTTTGTTTGCGTTCAAGTTTGTAGGGAAACCCTAGGCTGATTTTTCTATGCGATCGACTAGTAGTAAACCCGGTATTCCATGTGTATGGATGTGACACTGAAAATATGAATAGCGGCTTGATGTGAGTTAAAGAGTTGTAAATTGGCAGAAAATAAATAAGCGAATGAAGCTTTTGAATACGATAAGAGGATATTGGTTGAAATGATATATATTTACCACAATGTTTTCTCAGGGAGAATGATTGCCTCGCTTTGAGAACGTTTAAAATGAAGGGTCTCCAGCCAGCATTTACAAGCACGGCTCTGCGACGTTGTGATTTATGATTCTGTTGAGAGGGGGAAACCTGGCCACTCTCGTAAGAAAGAATTCTGCCAATCATGCCTGTGCATCATTACGGGGAAGCTTAGGGGTTCGCAAATATACGATCGCATTTAGAAGATTTCCTTTTAATTCCTTCACGATTATCTCTGTAAAGAAATTGAGTAACTGGAACACCTGAATGGTATTGTGTGTTGATCCTTTGAATAATTTGGATAGGGATTTTCAGAGACCCATTTGTCGGTGGCATCTTGGAGACCACCGGTTCGAAGTCCAAGGCAAACCCTGGATTTTCCGTCACACAAGATTTATTTTTTTGTTCCATGAAATACAGCCAGTCGTATGTGTTTATTGTTTACACTTCTGTTTGTAGTGTGTGTACATATTTTTGCTATTTTTTTTTGCTAGTTGCTTTACGTCGCACCGACACAGATAGATCTTATGGCGACGATGGGACAGGAAAGGGCTAGGAGTGGGAAGGAAGCGGCCGTGGCCTTAATTAAGGCACAGCCCCAGCATTTGCCTGGTGTGAAAATGGGAAACTACGGAAAACCATTTTCAGGGCTGTCGACAGTGGGGTTCGAACCTACTATCTCCCGAATGCTGGATACTGGCCGCACTTAAGCGACTGCAGCTATCAAGCTCGGTACATATTTTTGAATGTGTTATTTGAGATTTATTTCATGTTCGATGTCTGAATTCGAGAGCGGGTTCTGCCTCGTGATTTGGTCATCGGGTTCATTGTGATGTGGGGATGTGGGTTCGATTCCCGACCCGACATCTGTTTAATTTTGTTGTTGGTTGTGATATTGTCTACTAAAACCAAAGAAACCAAACCCCATGGCGCAACAGCCTTGGCCTACCAAGCGACCGCTGCTCATCCCGAAGGCCTGCAGATTGTCAAGTGTCGTGTGGTCAGCACGACGAATCCTCTCGGCCGTTATTCTTGGCTTTCTTGACAGGGATATTGTCTACTAGTGTTAGCTTATTATTTTTGTTTATTAATTAGGAGTGTAGATAATTAGTTAGGCGACCATTCAAAGTTGTCTCCGATTTTTGCGTAGATAGTGTATTTCTTCCGTTAGTGAAGAAAGTCTTTGAGAGAATCGTAGCATTTGACTCTAGACTGAAAACGTCCCATACCATCGATCACCTTGGCGTATCATCCTGTATGGCGGTAGCCTGGTTTTGGGGGCAATGTTGTTGTTGTATGGTTCTATGTGGCAATGGTGTGAATGGTATGATTCCAGTTCACACAGAGGCTACAGTCCAATTTATCCAATCAGGAATATTTCGTGATTTATTAATTAAACTGAAAGCATTGCTTTGGAACTATTTTCTGCAGTTGCTTAAATATTGCTGTCAAGGAAGTTTACCTGCATTGTCGGTGTAGGATACAGCATAATATAAGATCGGGCTGTTTCCATCTAAGGGCTCATTCCAGACGACTTTCATTGAACGGCTACTGCACTCTTCAACTCGAACATCAGATGGAGCGTCAGGGACATCTGAAATAATTAACGGGTTCAGTGCAATGGGGAGTAGTGCCACATAAGTATAGAGGTGATGTATTAACGCTTCAAAAATGAATAAATGTTCAAGATAACTCTTTATCAGTGTAGCACTATAATGTTCAAAATTCAACATAAAATTTCATGCTCACAATAATTTATGAAAACATCTACAAAAACTATATTGAATGGTTTACTATCTTATAAAAACTAACAAATATTGCAATAATTTTGCTACAACACAGTCCATTCGACGCAGCATACTTTACGGAAAGTATTAAGATCACACCTATTATATAAGTAGAAAACTGGAATCTCCTTGAAGTCTTACCTTTACTGAAATACTCGAACATTGTAATGACCGTAAATGATTGATGTTATTAATAACGATGATTACTGATATTTTAGTTTTGAGTACTATTTAATCAGAAATACATATTAATATAGTTAATGACGTAGTAGCTGAGGATATAAGAGTCTATATATACTGCAAAATTCCCTGTTGTAGAAAGATTACTTCATCAGACGAACTACTGGCAAGTATGTGATTTTCCAAACCAAGTCATAATTAGGAATAGTGAAAATTGGGTAGGGAGATATTAAAATATGCCATTTAGAAAATTTTGTACAGAAAGTAAATACTTTGATCCAACCCTTACAAAAGCAAATATTTGAACGAAATTTAACAAATGGATCAAATATAAGATCGGAGTGGGAAGAGAGAGCAATAGAAAGAATAAGGGAGGAAAAACGTACAAACACAAAAGGGCAATTAATTACAATCTCCACATCTTTATACACTGTCGGTTTTACGTATATATTGTACCTTCTTTCTATTGCTCCCTCTTCTCACACTGATCTTTCATAGTGTTTATCTTAATATGTGTTCCCATACAACTTCCCACCTTCCTATGCATGACTTCATTCATCATTTTCTTGTTCATTTTCACTACTGATACTGGAAATCAATGAAGTCGTACTTTGCGCATCCCACTCTAGACGTTCAGTACGTAGAAAACAATATGTAATGGCTGCAAATTATTAATGTTATCAATAACGATGATTACTGATATTTAAGTTTTATGTACTATTTAATCAGAAATACATATCAATATTAATCACTCAGTGTTACATTCTAGTCTGGATATTTTACTCCTTCGCTTGACTGCTCCATTAAGGGAGATATTGAAATATGCCATTTAACAAATTTTGTACAGAAATTAAATACTTTGATACAACCCTTACAAAAGCAAATTTTTGAACGATTTTTAACAAACGGATCAAATATAAAAGAATGAAAATCAAGGGGAACCTCAAAAAGTTACACAGTTCTCAAGTACCTATACTTGTATCTCAAAATATTCTCTACAGATATTGCTACATTTATCTTATTACCACTAACTTATATCAATATTTAAACATTTACTCATCACTAAGGCTCGGATGTTTAAGACCTAAAAATAGCCGAAATAAGCAAGCAAATATGACCTCAAAAGTGACGAAATATGGCGTAAAAAAGGCAGAATATGACCCGAAAATGATTAAATATTGCCATTTTGAAAAGTTATCAATTGAAAAGGCAATTCCTTTGATACATATTTGTTAACTAAATTCTCTATCCTTTACTTTCATATTAACTTTTTGAATACACATGTTTAGCAGTTATTGTTCTTGATTCACTTATCAACGTTTGTAAATACAAACCTATAAATTACTAACATCGCTCAGATGATCAGATCGCACAACATTTTAAAATTCAATATAATTTTTCACCCTGCATTGGTGGTTTGAAATATGAGAAAAGTAGAAATCAATATTTTGGAGCATTTGAGCCCAAATTTCATTAATATTACTCAAATGTGTTGAAGATTAATTTGAGCACCACAAATTAAGTGGATGTCTTCCATAACATTATAGTAGGGCGGCAGCGCCTATAGTGCAAACTCATATACCTTGTTCATTGTTCTCCGCAGGTGGAATTGATGTGTGCGACAAGATTCATCTTCAAAGCATCAAGCGCGAAAGACCTCCGATTATCACTTAACACATTCTTGTAAGAAGAGAAGCTCCTTTCTATGTCACAACACGTTATTGGTGCATATTTGAATAGTGTTAGATCACTGCGGTCGAGTACGCACTCATCTTGAAGTGTACTGGTACTTTCTCCTCTAAGAACATCATTTATCTAGCACACACTGTGAAAACCGTCATTTCGATTAAGCTCGGTTTGAAGTTTACGTTTTACACTAACGCCAAATACTCCATGTGATTGTTGTACTGAAAGTTCAACACTTCTCACAATTTCGATACTTGCATGGATTTCTAAGATAGCAGCTTCTAAACGAGTAATTGCACTCGATATAATTCCGAAGTTCGACTTAAAAATATATGTACCGGACTTTCTGACAAACTGTTGGAAAACAATTCGTGCGCAATCTTGAAAGAAAAGGCAGAGTATTCCACTTGTATTAACTGCAGATATGATACCGAGATGCAGTTTTGTGAGTACTAGTTCATATTAGGTAAGTTGAAGATGATTTTCCACAGCTACAGTTGTCGTCATATCGCCGAAATATGATGCTTGTACGAAAATAGCTCAAAATATGACATTATGACAAAAAATAGCCACAATATCCATTTATATAACAAATACAAATCACTTAACTGTGATAATAATCAGCTGATTTGCACCGAAATCCAATCAGACAAGAAACTAGAGACAAAGAAAAAATAAGACTTTTCCTAAACATCCGAGCCCTACTCATCACATTACCAACACCCTGGTACTGAACGTCCGATCTAGGCTCTTAGCCAACGTCGCATCACACCTTCAGTCCTTGTCACCTATGGGGCGTTTACTGACAAGGTAAACTTTTACTATACAGAACAAGACACATGACTTCAGAGAAATTAAAATAGGTTTCTCTATTTCATTTGAGCGATGTCTTCACAAAACTTGTTATCTGCAAAAAAAAAAAAAAAAAAAAAAAAAGCTCAGGAAAGCTGTTTTTTATTTTTAAGATATCATCATTATATGGGTATAGTCGTTTTCAAATACTGTACACTCATGAAATGATGATTTTGAAAATTAATATATATATATATGTATATAACGTATTTGAATATTACAATGGAATAGACGAAGGTATTCGGAACAAAGAATTAAATTGTATTATTACGTACAATATATTAACACATTTCTAGTATTTTTACAAAACTCGCTACCTGAATTTATTATTAGGAAGTTTACTTCAATTATCCACTATGTTTTACCTGTTATATGGCACAGTAACACTAATTTTAACACGAATACAGTGTCATTTCATATTTAAGTCGAACATTTCGAAAGACAATTAATTTAATATTAATTTTTTCACTAAAATTATTTATGAAGAAGTGTAAATATTTTTCACAGTACTGTGCATAAGTATCTTCCAGAATCTTATTTTAAACACATCCTGTCATTAGAAAACTATGTCCAAATTTTTGGGTAACAATAACTTTTTTAATATAAGTTGTTTTACGTCGCACCAACAAAGATATGTCTTCTGATGACGATGTGACAGGAAAGGGCTGGGAGTGGAAAAGAAGCGGCCGTGGCCTCAATTAAGGTACAGCCGCAGCATTTGCCTGGTGTGGAAATGGGGCACCACGGAAAACCATCTTCAAGGCTGCCAACAGTGAGGTTTGAACCCACTATTTCCCGAATACTGGATACTGGCCGCACTTCAGCGACTGCAGCTATCGAGCTTGGTGGTAACAATCACAAACTAATACTTATTTCCATAGAGTAACACAAACACTGAATTATGTACGTTTACAAACTAATACGGAGCTTCCTCTTGATATTCTGCTGTCGTTATCGTTCTGTGCACACTCACTGAACACACCCTGGTTGTTGGGGATTCGAGATGAACAGATGAAGTCTACTTTCAAGAGTGAAATATCTTTGTACATCCTGCTCTCTGAGCGGTAGCCATCTTGTAAAGAATGCAGTTGAATGAAACAGTGTGCAACGTAAGGTATACGTAACTTATTCCCCATCTGTTCACAGCATTTATTTTGGTGCCGAAACCCGGGAGCATTTCAGTTCAATGCACGGACCACATACTCACGAGAAGACAGGTATTGCGCAGTATTACACGAAAATACGATGTGAAGTGCACTGAATTGAAGTGCCCTTGGAAATCATCACTAGACCTCATGAAAGAAGACGGCCATGGACGGAAATTACAAACGGATGAGTATACCTTTTACACTACAATATTTGGGGAATATTTTGAGAAATACGGAAGGTTGGCATGAATATTTTGAAGTTTACGCATGACTGATAGAAATTATTTGTTAACTATAAACTTCATAAACTATTGTCGTAACGGATAGTCATTTCGCATGTCATTTGTTATCAAATCGCAACCACACTAGGCACTTCCAACAACATGCTTGTGACACGTGCTGCCATCTATCAGCAATAACTCAACTACGTTGTATTACACGACGAGACTCTTTGGACTTCAAGAGAAGGACGCACTCCGCGGGCCACTACGGTGTAATACTCACGTAAAAAACAGACCCAGCGACCCAGCAGCCGTCAATCAGGATTTACTACACGGCCATTATGGCAACTACAGAAGGGACCGCCACTCGACCTGCTGACTCGACCGCGACAATTCATAGCTTGAAAAGAAAAGAGAACTAGAGAAAGGAATAACGTTACTCGGTTCCTCCCGGCTATTGATAGCTTCACAAGAGACACACCGATTAATGATTACCTACCAGTATTACCGAGACCGACTCCAGGAATCTTTATCACATTTAACGCAGCTGAACGACTCAATTCATGATCTTCTCTCAGATTCGGAGTTTAATTCTGACGTACCTAACTGCAATGGTTATATTGACAAAGCAAAACGTGGAATTCAAAAGGCTAGTTTGGAGACAGAAAATAAACTGTCCACTACCACTGCGGAACTGGCATTGAACAGTACCCCCACTCCTACGTCCGACGCAACAATGACTCACACTGTTAAGCTCCCAACTATTAGACTACAACTATTCGCAGGCGACGTAGAAACTTGGATGCCCTTCTGGGAACAATTTGAATCGTCTGTAGATAAAAACCCTACCCTTTCGACAATAAGCAAGCACATTTTCCTGCGCAGCTACCTCGAGGGAGAGCCTAAGATGGTCGTCGACGGTATCGCTGTGACTGCATCTACCTACGAAGACACGAAAAAAATACTAATGGCACGGTACGGAAATAAAAGCAGAATTATTCAGGCGCACATCGATTATTTGGAAGAAATTAAACCCATAACACTTGTTTCACCTGAATCACCAATTCCACCTACATAGAATGAACCGGCGCATTCGTTCATTACAGGCCATAGGCGAAAATGTCAACGGATATGGACGAATGCTAGCTCAAAAAATTCTCCGAGCCTTTCCTGACGACATTTGTACTCGGTGGATAATTAATTCCAAACGAAATGAGATCCCGGAGTCTGACATCATACAATTAATGGATTTTCTAGGAGAAGAAGTGGAAAGCGTTCTTGTTACACAGAAGATTCGAGGAGAGCCCCTAAACTCTAGTAGTGTCTTACCAACTACAGCCGCATTTCAAGTTCATTCTAGAACAAAGGGGCCCACAAAAAGCACTAAACAATCTAATGATCCATTCTGCGTACTCTGTGAAAAACTCGGTCATTGGGGTCAAGACTGCAGAACGATAACTACCATACACGATCGTATCCAGAAACTGAAGTCAAATAACCGTTGTTTTCTTTGCTTAAATATTGGGCACACCATTTCAAAGTACAGCAAGAAAGGTAAAGCACAGTGCACCAACTGTAAGAAATCACACCATAGGGCAATCTATGACGAGAATGAGAAGACTTTATCTACTCCGCCTTCTCAAACTGCTGTAGGAAGTGTAAATGTTACGTCCCCCGGTTTTACTTATTTGCAAACAGCTCAGGTGTGGATTATTGGTCCAACGGGTTTAAGCAGACTCACTCGCTGTGTTCTCGATGCAGGCAGTTAGTCAAGCTTTATCGCCAAATCGTTGGTAGATGATCTTCAGTTAGAGGTTATCGGGCAACAAGAACTAACTGTATGTGCATTTGAGCCAAACCCAACGACTTCAAACGAGCGGAAGCTTGTTCGATTTAATTTGAAAGGAGCATGGACGAACACTACTATTTCCCTTTCTGCTTTCGAAAGTTCTCAGGTTCTCTTGCCGCAGCCATGTGTTCCGCAAGACGTCACGGCATTGGCTCGTTAGCTACAGTTGGCAGATCCTAAAACCGCCTCACATGAAGACCTCCCCGTTGAAATCCTTATCTGTAGTGATCACTATTGGAAGATAATTAGAGACAGTCCACCACTGCGTATCTTCCCATCACTTGTACTGGTTCCTTCCACAGTTGGCTGGATCCTCAGCGGGGACAGATCCGGAATGCACGCGTACCCAGCCACTGTCAATCATATCAACATGAAGCTGTCGTCTTTCCACTCGGATGACGAGTTCAGAAGATTTTGGAACCTGGAGACTATTGGCATCACTGCTGAACAAGAACGCCCACTAAACAACAAGGAGTCAAGAATTCTCGAGGAATTCAGATCATCTTTTCACATCAAAGATAAGCGACGGTGTAGTCTCTTTACCGAAGAAGCGAGATATCCTCGAACTACCCTAAAACCTACAGAATGCAGAAGCTCGCTTGCAGAACCTTCAGAGGAGACTTCAAAACAATGACGACTTCAACCAGATGTACTGCCTCCAGATGTTGAGCTACACTACCGCTCATTAATTTCAATACACTCTGGTATTTAAGATTTACAACACAAATCAAACGTTATTTTTCACAAAAGATAATTATATTAACTTACACATATATAATACAATCACAAACATTATATTTTACTTTCATCAAAGTATCCTCCTTTGTATTTAATGACTGCCTCACAAACTCGAGGCATGCGGTCAATCAGTTTTTGTAGGTATCGTGAATCTATATGATTCCACACATCCTTAACAATATTCCAGAGATGTTCCTTGCTTGATATATTAACTTCCCTAATACGTCTGTTCACTTCATCCCAGACAATTTCAATGGGATTACAATCGGGGCTTTGGAACGGCCATACCTTATATTTCAGTACTTTCTGTTTTTCCTTTGATGCAATGTAGTTCGTACAGTATGCCGACCGATGATTTGGGTCATTATCCTGATGTAAGGTGAACCCTTTCCATATTAAGCGCAATTCACTTGGTATTGCATGATACTGGAGTATGCGGTGGTACTGCTTCTGATCCATACATCCTCCTATTCTCACAATGTCGCCAACTCTATCTCCGCCAAAACATCCACAAACCATAATAGAACCTCCACCGTGTAAAACTGGAAACACACTGGGAAAAAGTAGTTTTCCTCGGGTCTCCAGGACCCAGGTGTACCAATTACGAGTTAATATTACTCGGATGATTAACTGTCTGCAGAATGTTGAAATGAAGGTCTTCCCAAGCAATGTGAACGATTCTGACATTTAAAAAAAAGCATCCAATAAAATATAACTTAACCAGTGAGGCACGGTGCGGCTGATAGGAATATCTATACAGAAAATTTCGCGGCATGATCACTTAGCACTTACACACGGTGTTACTCCACGCGCGCCACTGAGCACCCCCTACTCTTCTCTTTAACAGTATTTCATTGTCTGTCGCTTTCCGAAGGTCAGCCTTCTTTAAGGCTGATGACACACGGAGCGGTTTTTGCCGAGTCGGCAGCCGCGTCGGCCGCCGCCTGTGATTGATACACAGAGCGGTTTTTGCCGACTGTGACGAAACCACTGCCTGCTCGAACTGCATCTAAAATGACTGCTTATAAGCAGTCATCGGGTGCGTATCGAGCAGGCAGTGGACAAAACACATTAGTGAGCGTGACGTTAGGTGAGGAAGCTAGCTAAAATGACCGAAAAATAAAGGATTGTTCTTATTCTTATTCCAAAAGACTACTTACTCTATATATCCTTTCATGTGTATATTATTGAATTTCAAAGATACTTCATGATATCTAATACAAGAATACCTACCAATGATGCAATCGCCGCGTAAATTCAGCCACGCCCGACTAGAGAGAAGCATCAAGTCAGCCGTGATTCAGCTGAATGTAATAAATCTATGGCGCTAGAGCGCGCACAAAGTCTTCAAACCGCTCGCTGCACCGCCAGCTACACGACAGGCCGAGTCGGCAAATCTGCCGCCTATCGGCGAGCACCGCTGTGTCTGTTTCATCCCATCTGATACAATAGAAACATGCGCCGACGCGGCGGCCGACTCGGCTGCCGACTCGGCGAAAACCGCTCCGTGTGTCATCAGCCTAATCCCAAATAGAACGCTTGCCAGCATAATCAGTCTCACGGCCTGCCGCTGTCTGTGGAGAATCATTTCTAGCGCACTGTTAAAAATGTATTGCAAGCAGGGGCGCCGGGTTTTGACAATTAGGCCGACCGCAAAATGAGACGCAGATCCGTGAGGTGACGCAGGGTGACTCACGTCGAATTCTTCACGGCAGAGTGAGTCACGGCGACAATCGTTGCAAGATGGATCGCAGTTTCAGTACGCAGTTTATGACCTATCTGTGTCGGTGCGACGTAAGGCAACTTGTAAAAAGAAAAAAATACTCATAATTACTTCTTTCTCTCATACCCCCTCGTCATGACTTGGTCACATTATTTGTTACTTGTTTTTCTCACTAAAACGCACTTTTTGTGTATGGAAATAAGTTGTTTTCAATTTGTATATCTCAGTTTAGCCATTACAAATAATTTGTATTTGTCATATGAGCTTATTTTTTGAATTTCTTATTTCAAAACAATTATTTTTGCATTCATCAATAGATAAAACATTTAACTGCAATAAATTGGTATTCTGTTGCTTTATATTGTATATTAATTCTTCCTCAAAACACAGTATATAGTTTATGGTGGTTTAGACAAAAATACATTTAATACGGTATTTCAGAAAGAATTTCTGAGTCAGTAAAATGGTTTATCAACAATATGAACAACCAAAATCACCGCGAGTCTTGCAGGAAACTGCGGAAGAGAGACTGCGGTCCGCAGGATCACCACGTGCAGAAACTGCGTCACGTCACACTGCGCCGTAACATGCGCGGGTCCAGTCAGTTCTGTGGTTCGCAGAAACTCACCGTGAGTCACTCTGCGTCACGTCACGGACCTGCGTCTCATTTTGCGGCCGGCCTTATTGGCGGTGCTCCAACCCACGGTTCAAAGGAAGGGCGGGGAAGGCCCCGGAACATGTCGAAATTTAACGCTCATTAGAATGCAGTTTCTGGCGTCTTTGAATGAGCAATACTTGTCAGAAAACGTTAACTATTGCTTTGCGCTTTTTCAAAAATAATGAATGAATACAATCAAAAGTCCACATAAATCGACATAAAAGGTAAAGGTGTGCTTTAATCATGAAAAAGTAGGAGATTTGAAATTTTAAATATATGTGAATTAAGAGGATGGAAGCGAAAGAAATACAAATTGTGGCTCTAAAATCTTAAGGTAAAAAACACATCAGTCTAGTTTTATCTTAGAAAGATACCACACTGAGTTAAAAAAGTAAACTCCCTCAAATATGGCACTTATTGTTAATATAATAATAAAAGAGAAACTGAAAGGCTTAAGCCTTTAGTGCAAAATTTCAAATCTTTGTTGAATTTGTAACTCTTACTCACAAAGAGATTGTTCCTACGAACAGTCAATCGTTTGACGAACATGTTCACCACATTTTGGAGGTTCAGTTTATTTCTTGATTATGGACATTCATGACTGCGTCGTCATTCAATTTTCCTTGCGTTATGTTACTGCGCAGGTAAGTTTGTCATCTTCTCATGACGGAAAAGGAAGTTCTGATGTGCATGTAGAAACGGTGTAACGTACTCCCAACATAATACTAGCATCAACTATTCTACCTGTTCATCTGCTCCGTCTGCCAACGTCATCTGGTGCCTGCTGTTAGGTATATTTTATTATATACGCCGTCTTGTTGCTCGCCTATCTGCATCTACTCCATCGCATACTGCGCACTCGCTGGCTTCCAATTCTTTCCACACTACGTCATCCGCTACGTCACGGAACCTTCTCGATGTGCCTCGTCTGCCCTTCTATTCTCCTATATGCATGGCCCTGGCTCTGAAATACATACTGGAACTTTTTCATTCATTTTTTGCCCTTCAGGAAACATTCGCATTAATAACCATACGGCCCTGGAATGGCCTAGTAAATTTTCTCTTTTGCTTTGAAGTAGTAGTGGCCGATGGACTGTTAGGTCGGGGGGGGGGGGGTTGGCAGTGGTGCGGCGGCAGCCAAAGTACTTTTTCCCACACCACTTTCTTGACAATTTTGACCAAAAGGAGAAGAGCAAATTGAGATCTTAAGACTGCTCTTATCAGCTGTTTTTGCCATTTGGATATACAATGATGATTACATTTAAAGGATACCTCCTGTGAGAATCTGATGTAAAAATTACGTATAGGCTAAACGGAATTAATCAAGCTTTATTTGCCGAACTAGATAAAATGGAGGTAAATAAGTCCCCTGGAAAAGTAATAGCTTAGAGCTATGATGGTTCGAACGTGATAAGCGGGCAAGCCACAGGCGTACAGGCAAGAACAAAGGCTGTACAAACACGCGCACTTTATTCATTGTGTCGCCCACAAATTGAACTTGATTATCGAGCGCTATGCAACCCAAAAAAGCAATTGAAAGGATTTAAAGAAAAGTAATTTAGAAGGATTTTCCACGTTTTTCTCCAAATCTTCCAAACGGACAGCCGTACTAGATGAGATCGTTTAGAAACGTGTCCCGAACAATTCCGCTACTAGAAGAATTTTTGGGCAGGGTGCATAAGAACTGGTTTCGTATACTAAAATGAACCGAGTAAACATTTTGGATGACTGTAATGATTGTTTTGATTGGCTCAGGGAAAACTCGTCACATATCAACTGCAGGCGCGTGGAGAAGATTGAGTCTAAAAGTTCGTTTAGATAGTCCCAGAAAAACACGATTGCTAGTTTCTTCAATGTGCCCATTTAAAGTAAAGTCTAGCTCGACCATTAAATTACTCAACCCACGAAATATTCCAGGATTATCGGATGAATCGGTTTCAGTGTTTCCTCGCAGTGCGAACTCAAATTTTCCGCAAAACATAATGCAGTCAGTCAGTTTACTGAGTATGCAACGGTTTTTCGATAAGTTCATGTTCAACCTCTACGCAGTATCGAACTGGCACCTTATGTCTACCTTACCAAGCATCGCGAACTCAATATTATTGCTTATATGCTTTCCACTAGATTTATGTTTTTTTTTTACTCATACAAGTGTTTTATGTCCGTAACACCAGTTAATGTCCACGGGAGATTACGATAATTCATAGCCAAACCCGTGTGGCAAAATAACTCATTTCTTATCTCACATCCACACAACCAGTCTACATGCTTGTACAATGTGCGATTGAATTTTCTGGTATAGCAAGCTTTACTTTTACAAGGATTCTGAAACTGTGTAAATATTTAAATCAGATTTCGGAGGTCCTAGCCTTTTCAGTTCTAATCTGCTGTCAAAAGAAAAGAAAGACGCCCGCTCTTGTAAATAGCGTCCATAGAATTCCTTTTCTAAAGCAGGAATAATTAACCACCCAAAGATGTAGGCATGGTTAGAATAAGTATGAAAATTAAAAAGGGAAAGACATTTAAGACATTAGCACTGTGAACACAACTCACCAGTTTCAGCTCCAGAGCACAACATTATTATTATTATTATTATTATTATTATTATTATTATTATTATTATTATTATTATTATTATTATTATTATTATTATTCCGGGGTATCCGTGGAGCAGAAAGAGGTGAAAGAAGGTGCTGGGTGGAATGCGTCTATCTACTATACCAAAAATTAATTTCAAACTATAATAAAGGTTGTTTGTGGGTTCCTGTAGTCGTGTCCTAGTTCGTGAACCATGGGCAACGGCTGAGTGGACTAGTAAGTGGCCCTGAGAGTCGGGATACCAGTTACTATGGAATGGGAGTGGGCATCTCGGACATATTCTGAGTCCTGGCCCTCCTTGTGCTCAGGCGGCTAGGACTATACAATCCACCGGTAGTCCATAACCCGTTAGAGGAGAGATCCTCACTTGGACTATGTGCAAGTAGGGTAGCATCCTGCTTCATGAATCTACCGAGCTCAGAACATTTTAAGCAACCCTCGGACCTATGGGAGTAACGGAGTCCCACTCCCATTTGACAGGCGAGGGACTCCTTGGAAACAACTTGGCGAACGAAATGGAATTCGATGGGGAGCTATCAATATTAATGGGGCCTATGGAAGAAAGAAAGTAGAACTGGCTGAGTCAGCAAAGAGGATGCATCTGGGTGTGCCAGGAATAAGTGACATTCGGGTAAGGGGAGATAACGAGGAAGATATAGGAGATTATAAAGTGTACTTGACGGGTGTTAGAAAGGGAAGGGCAGAGTCTCGGGTAGGGCTCTTTATCAGGAATACCATCGCACGGAACATATTTTCAGTCAGGCACGTAAATGAGCGAATGATGTGGGTAGATTTGTCAGTTGGAGGAATTAGGACTAGAATTGTGTCCGTGTATTCACCATGTGAGGGTGCGAATGAGGATGAAGTTGACAAGTTTTATGAAGCATTGAGTGACATCGTGGTCAGGGTCAACAGCAAGGATAGAATAGTACTAATGGGCGATTTCAATGCGAGAGTTGGGAATAGAACTGAAGGATACGAACGGGCGATTGGTAAATGCGGGGAAGATATGGAAGCTAATGGGAATGGGAAGCGTTTGCTGGACTTCTGTGCTAGTATGGGTTTAGCTGTTACGAATACATTCTTCAAGCACAAGGCTATTCACCGCTACACATGGGAGGCTAGGGGTACCAGATCCATAATAGACTATATCTTAACAGACTTCAAATTCAGGAAATCTGTTAGGAATGTACGAGTTTTCCGCGGATTTTTCGATGATACAGACCACTATCTGATCTGTAGTGAACTAAGTATCTCTAGGCCTAGGGTAGAGAAAGTGAAATCTGCCTGCAAACGAATAAGGGTAGAAAATCTCCAGGACGAAGAAATTAGACTGAAGTACGTGGATATGATTAGTGAGAAGTTTCGAACAGTAGACAGTAAGCAGGTTCAGGATATAAAAGGTGAATGGGTGGCATATAGGGATGCTGTAGTAGAAACAGCAAGGGAATGCCTAGGAACAACTGTGTGTAAAGATGGGAAAAGGCGAACATCTTGGTGGAATTATGAAGTGAGAGCAGCTCGTAAACGTAAAAAGAAGGTTTGTCAAAAATGGCTCCAAACAAGGGCCGAGGCAGACAGGGAGTTGTACGTAGATGAAAGAAACAGAGCGAAACAGATAGTTGTTGAATCCAGAAAGAAGTCCTGGGAAGATTTTGGTAACAATTTGGAAAGGCTAGGTCAAGCAGCAGGGAAACTTTTCTGGACAATAATAAAGAATCTCAGGAAGGGAGGGAAAAAGGAAATGAACAGTGTATTGAGTAATTCAGGTGAACTCATAATAGATCCCAGGGAATCACTGGAGAGGTGGAGGGAATATTTTGAACATCTTCTCAATGTAAAAGGAAATCATCCTGGTTGTGTTGTGAACAGCCAAGCAAATGGGGAGGAAGAAAATGATGTTGGTGAAATTATGCTTGAGGAAGTGGAAAGGATGGTAAATAAACTCCATTGTCATAAGGCAGCAGGAATAGATGAAATTAGACCTGAAATGGTGAAGTATAGTGGGAAGGCAGGGATGAAATGGCTTCATAGAGTAGTAAAATTGGCATGGAGTGTTGGTAAGGTACCTTCAGATTGGGCAAAAGCAGTAATTGCAACTATCTATAAGCAAGGGAACAGGAAGGATTGCAACAACTATCGAGGTATCTCATTGATTAGTATAACAGGCAAAGTATTCACTGGCATCTTGGAAAGGAGGGTGCGATCAGTCGTTGAGAGGAAGTTGGATGAAAATCAGTGTGGCTTCAGACCACAGAGAGGCTGTCAGGATCAGATTTTCAGTATGCGCCAGGTAATTGAAAAATGCTACGAGATGAATAGGCAGTTGTGTTCATGTTTTGTAGATCTAGAGAAAGCTTATGACAGGGTACCGAGGGAAAAGATGTTCGCCATACTGGGGGACTATGGAATTAAAGCAGGTTATTAAAAGCAATCAAAGGCATTTATGTTGACAATTGGGCTTCAGTGAGAATTGATGGTAGAATGAGTTCTTGGTTCAGGGTACTTCCAGGGGTTAGACAAGGCTGTAATCTTTCACCTTTGCTGTTCGTAGTTTACATGGATCATCTGCTGAAAGGTATAAAATGGCAGGGTGGGATTCAATTAGGTGGAAATGTAGTAAACAGTCTGGCCTATGCTGACGATTTGGTCTTAATGGCAGATTGTGCCGAAAGCCTACAGTCTAATATCTTGGAATTAGAAAATAGGTGCAATGAGTATGGCATGAAAATTAGCCTCTCGAAGACTAAATTGATGTCAGTAGGTAAGAAATTCAACAGAATTGAATGTCAGATGGGTGATACTAAGCTAGAACAGGTCGATAATTTCAAGTATTTAGGTTGTGTGTTCTCCCAGGATGGTAATATAGTAAGTGAGATTGAATCAAGGTGTCGTAAAGCTAATGCAGTGAGCTCGCAGCTGCGATCAACAGTATTCTGTAAGAAGGAAGTCAGCTCCCAGACGAAACTATCTTTACATCGGTCTGTTTTCAGACCAACTTTGCTTTACGGGAGCGAAAGCTGGGTGGACTCAGGATATCTTATTCATAAGTTAGAAGTAACAGACATGTTAGTAGCAAGAACGATTGCTGGTACAAACAGGTGGGAACAATGACAGGAGGGTACTCGGAATGAGGAGATAAAGGCTAATTTAGGAATGAACTCGATGGATGAAGCTGTACGCATAAACCGGTTTCGGTGGTGGGGTCATGTGAGGCGAATGGAGGAGGATAGGTTACCTGGGAGAATAATGTACTCTGCTATGGAGGGTAAGAGAAGTAGAGGTAGACCAGGACGACGATGGTTAGACTCGGTTTCTAACTATTTAAATATAAGAGATATAGAACTATATGAGGCCACAACACTAGTTGCAAATCGAGGATTGTGGCGACGTTTAGTAAATTCACAGAGGCTTGCAGACTGAACGTTGAAAGGCATAACAGTCTATAATGGCAATGTATGTATATTTCTTTTAGAATCTCAAACTTAACAAACACTATTTTCAGGTACTGGTAATCAGGTACAAAATAGCAATAGAGATACAAAAATAGGAAAACCCAACATTAGGGAATTTAACAGATTTGGGCTTCAAGCCCCTAATTTTCGACGTTACAATATCGCTAATTAGTGTTTACATAGACAAGGAGAAAACTCCCAAAACTTTGCTCCAAAAGTTACAAATCTATAGCATTCCAGAGGCACCCCTCAATGTTACAAAATCTCAGAAAAAAGCTTACATGCTCTCCAAAATTTGACCAATTTCTTACAGCCCGCTTAAGGCAACATTACACAAAACCTCTCTAGGTACAATTTACAATATAATTTTTTTACACAGGGGTATCTATTACCCAAACTACTGGGCCTTTGTGGAAAGAAGAACAGGTTAAATTACTGGCCCGAACACAAAATGAATGGAGGCGTACCCGTGCACTCCTAGAAATATAAAACCCTAATTGGACTCTCGGCCCGATGATTCAGAGGCTAATCCCAAGCTACTGAGGTGACTAGAACGGGGATTAACTTAACACTTTACAGAAAAGAGAAACGGTTACAAAATCATAGTCACCTCAAATTAAATTGAAGGGGGAACTCAAGAGGGTAACGCACTCTCTATCTCCGATTTACAGTTTTAAGACTTTATGAAATTGTACATTAGCCGAAAGAAGGTTCACATTTTAGAAAGCAGGAGGTTACATAATTAGAAATTTGTAAGTCTGCGGAGGTAGCTACAGGAAAATAAGACTGGTGGTCATTACCTTGGCTGATGGACTGCCTGGCGAAGAATGAGGCGCCTCGCCTCCTGTCTTAACACGCACTCTCAGAAATACGGCGATCAAAAGATTAGGTAGCCAGAACAGCCTCAGCTTATATACCCGAGGGAATTGTTCGAGATGATTTTGGACTAAATCCGGACCCACCCTCTCATTTTTATTGGTTGAATCAGAAGTTACACCAAAAACCTACAAGAAACCTGTGATAGGCTGAAAAATAAATACAAAACTTTCTAATTGGCCAAATTCAAAAGCTAGCGGGATGAGAAAGAAGGGTTGCCAACCCAAAAATAAATGAACATTGATTTAGTTATGAAAACCTAGAAACACCAAACTTCTTTAAATCACAAGTACTTTCGTCTTACAGCAGAGTGCATGACCACAGTTTTTGTAAGGACATCTATGGAGAAAATTTCAGACTACTTGCTTTACACCAAAACAAAACAAGAAATCCAGACAGTTTAGGAAACTTAGAATTGACAAACTTCTCAGTTATTCCGTAGTGACATCTTCTGATTAATGTCCCAACTTCAGGCCGTAGTTGTTTCACGTTTTGTTAGAGAAATAGCGTTCCTTAAGGCGCTTCTTTTGAATGTGCGGAGTTGAGGTGTACCTCCCGGTACAATTATTATTATTATTATTATTATTATTATTATTATTATTATTATTATTATTATTATTATTATCAAGCACTGATAAGGAAATCACGACGATACCACTATCACCACAAGCGGTTCCAAATCACAATCGCACCGGTAAATTACTTTGAAAGCGTACAGAATAATCAGCAGTAGCACGAACATAAAGAAAGATTACAACTAAAGGGTGCAATGACGGACCAATACCATCGTACTCATTCAAGTCTTCCGCGCGAAAACGAACTCGCTTACTGCTGACAACCCTCACGAAACGCGGGATTCAAGCCAGAGGCCCGTGTTACTTCACCTTTGTAATTTGAATCCACATTCCTGGTCTTAAATGTTACATTTCACTATCATTCTTTATTATTTTCCGCCTTCAAATATAACTAATAATAGGGCAAACAATGTCACGAATTATTATTTAATGTTATTATATGCAGCCATGGTTGACGGATGGTCGTAGACAGGTTTCTGAAGATGCCTTACTGACTCTGCCGAGCTTAAAGCCTCTTCCCTCACCCTTCGTTCCACCGAAACCGTCCACAGGCGTGCTTCCCCTTTTGCGTCTCTCTCCTCTCACCATCGCTATATTCTGGGACGGTACCTCGAGATTCCGCGCCGTATCTTCAACCTGAAAACATTTACCAGCGAATTGCGCGCTAAAAGTCACTCACCTAAGTTTGATGTTGCCTAACAATCTTCCTTATTGATGACGAATTTCAGTCTTACGATGGAATTTAATTTTCTTAGCGTTAATTCGAGTCCAGTTTTTGACTTCAAATATCGAGAGGAAATAAAAAGCCCTCTTCGTTCTCTAGGGAGGAGACCGTCCGGGAGTCCTTATAGGCCGGCCATTACTGCTTTGAAGGTGGTTGTTCTTCAGTCTTTTAAAGTATTAACGTAAGGAACTATATGTTAAGTTAAAGCGTTCGGGAAGAAAGTAAACTCATGATAACACCCCAAGATCGAATCATGCAGAATTTATCTTTCGAATTCCTTCAACTCAGCGTGCCTTAGCACATTCAGTTCTGGAGGTGGATTTTAGAAAGTTCTTGATGGTTTATGAAACATTTGATGATGTCAACTCTTCACAAAGATTATGAAATGCCTCTTGCATACATACCACAGTCATAAATAATGTATGTATTGTAATACCGAGAGTTCGTTGGCCATGTTTATGGCAGTTCGCGATCTTCATTTAGTTGTATACATAATCTTTGGTCGATGCGTTAATTACTCCTTGCCTTAGATATGAAGGTCATTACGGGAATATATGTGTTTCTTTGCCCAGTGTGATGACTCGTTTGTTAAGGAGGAACCCATACTTTTCAGTGTCAACTCGGTTTAAATGTAAACTTAAAAGTTTTCAGTCTGCCGAACTCACAATTTCAGTATAAATATTTCACTATCATATACTTGTAAAAAGTAACATTATTATACAAAGAATAAAATACACAATATTCTGTAGTGTGTATAGATGGCCAACAGATGGTGGTGGACAGCAACACGTCAGTGATGCCTCATGAGACCCGCGTACTGTATAATAGCAGGTGTCGTTAGATGCGCCTGCAATCGGGGCATGTTGACGTTACTAGCAAAGGCACTGTTCGTGAAGCTTTAGTACTTTATTTTGCTGCCAATAAAATCCCATATCATGCCAATCATGGTTGTCAATTATGACCTCTCTACATCAAGTATTCCGTGAAGTATTGCCCCGTCAAATGTTAACGAACCTTTGGGTCACCCTGTATATTGAATTTGTGTGTTCGGCAGACTGAAAGCTTTTAAGTTTACATTCATTGTGATAACTACATATTATGTGTTGTGTAGTGTGATGGTGATGATGATGACCACAATGATGATGTAGTGAGAAGGTGATGGCGGGTATTGGCGCATAGCCTACTTCTGCAGGATAACACAAAGGGAATTACCAGCAACAGCGGCATATGTCTTCACTCCGTACGAGCACTGCGGTTGTTTGGAATTGAACTCAGGCCGTTGGCCTCCTACCCTGCCGGCCAACATCCTGATGATGAGAACTTTTTCCACCAACGGGACTCGAAATGGCTAACCACGATGTCAGACCATAAAGGCTTGATACCTTAACGATCATAGCCACGAGGTGGGCTAAATAAATAATATGTATCTTGCAACAACGATGACATAGCTAGGTATAAATTAATCTTAACACTGAATTAGGCGCGTCCTAAAAGTAGCATCACAGGGCGAGTTGGCCGTGCGGTTAGGGGCGCGCAGCTGTGAGCTTGCATCCGGGAGATAGTGGGTTCGGACACCAAGGTCGGCAGCTCTGAATATGGTTTTCCGTGGTTTCCCATTTTCACACTAGGCAAATGCTGGGGCTGTTCCTTAATTAAGGCCACGGCCGATTCAATTCCACTCCTAGGCCTTTCATATCCCATCGTTGCAATAAGACCTACCTGTGTCGGGGTGACCTAAAGCACATTGTCAAAAAAAGTAGCTTCAGTGCTCGCTTTGTATCTGAAGAGATATATAAATTCATTCCGTCTACATAATCCCTATATAATTGGTGGAAGGTAGAATCAACATAAACTGCACTTTAAGGTTCATTTACAACATATCCTTTCAAATATTGAGAAAGCACACCTGCATATTTTAAACAATTAAACTTATTATTTGATTGTTCTTTTCACAGTCTTCCCCCACACTGTCCGCAGCCCTGAAGATGGTTTTCCGTGGTTTTCCATGTTCACACCAAGCTGTACCTTAATTAAGGCCACGGCCGCTTCCTTCACACTCCTAGCCCTTCCCTGTCCCATCGTCGCCATAAGATCTATCTGTGTCGGTGCGACGTGAAGCAAAAAAAAAAAAAATACCATTCACAGTCTTCGGGATCCTGAGGTAGTAATGTTACTGATTGGTCAAACAACTCACTGAACACAACACAGTTTTAAAATCATCTTCACTTTCATTTTCAATTTCAAATGGTCTTGAGCTGCAAGCACGTGCACGAACAATAATGAGCTAATTCACAGCAAATCGAACGCATTTTAGAGATAAACATGAATACTTACAAATTTACCTACGTCGTATCTGTGAGATAAAGCCTGCAGCAGCTCGTGACATTTGTATTGCATGAAGATCACAAAACTACTGGATGCCACCACTTCCGAGATACATACTATTCATTCAGCCCATCTCGTGGCTATGACCTTTATGGTCTTACATCGTGGTTAGCCATTTCGTTGGTGGAAAAAATTTTCACCATCAGAATATTGGCCAGCAGGGTAAGAGGCCAAAGGCCTGGGATCAATTCCAAACAACCAAAGTGCTCGTACGGAGTGAGGACATATGCCACAGTTGAGGGGAAATGGGCTTCTACCCTCAAGCAAAACTAAGTTATAGCAAATAATCGCCACCGTGTATCTCTCAGATAACACGCGACTAATGCAGTGTCAAGATCCCAAGCATATCTGCAGTGTAGCTTCGATGGCAGTGCTTTTATGCATGCTGCTGCCCGCTGAACGTGTGTCATGGACTAACGCTTCCGGAAAAAAAAGAGGTGGACTAATGAAGATCGGGTGCATTAACTTATGTTTTTCAGATTACAAGACTTCGTTTGTCATCTCTCTATCTGAACAGAGCCCTTTCATTGCTAATTAAAGAGAATATATTTTGAGGTGTCTTACCCTGTACCAGGAGCTGCACCACCGTTTCGTCCTTGCCAAATGGGTTTGATGCAATGCACACGTACTTTCCCGAATCAGCTGCACTCACATTTCGTATGGACAACTGAGACATGGCCGAGGATTCCAGGAAATTCTCTTTTATATGGAACCTGCAACAGTAATAAATTAACAGATTTATTATCAATCAACACTTCTCCTATATAAGGGGTTCTCGAAGTACACTTTAGCAGAAAAGAAAATACATCCTAACTACTTATCAAATAAACAACAACAGAGACTCTTACTGCAGAGATGACATCGAAGAATGGATACCGACCATTCAACAACGTGATGACGAAATCCATTTTGAACTGCATTCCAAGTTCAAACTTGTGGCAAAACTCTGCAAACAGGGCAGGTGTAGCACATTCAGCGCGAAACGCTAGTCCAATACTGCTGATGTGTCTGTGATGTTTCACTTGCTTTTACAATAAGTAGTGATGGGTTTTCGATACTTTCGATATCTCAACACTCAAGAGGGATCGATATCGAACGATACTACTACAGATGAGCCCGATACTTTTTCGATTTGTAATTAATATCGTCAACGTGCCAGAAGTAGCAGATTTTAATGTGGTCGCAAGGAACACAAGTCTCAACTCGTAAGTTTCAAAACAGCAGGTAGCGGGTATAATACGATATTGGGCTCGTTTATAGCTCTCTTGATCCCGTAAAAAAGGGAACTTCCTCCGAATTTCTGCAGATGTTCTGGTGCCAATATGCCTAAAGTAAAATTTTTTTAACAGCCATGTACCTGGACAATAAAGCGTACAGAATTGTAGATTGAGGAAGATAATTTTGAACGTGATATTGCACTAATTAGTAGCCTTATTTATTTTCATTTTGGATGGCTATGGAAAAACCACGCTCCACTTACAAAATGACATAGTACTGAGTGTAAGGAATAACAGAGGCTTTCAGTAAGTAAGTCCAGTGGTCTATTTGAACTATCAAATCACAAGCAAGGAAGCAAGTTATTGTAGAATTGTCAGTACCTTCAGTATGAAACCTGATTTTGATTTTAGATTATTATTTACTTCTTCTTAATCTGTTTACCCTCCAGGGTCGGTTTTTCCCTCGGACTCAGCGAGGGATCCCACCTTTACCTCAAGGGCAGTGTCCTGGAGCTTCAGACTCTGGGTCGGGGGATACAAATGGGGAGGATGACCAGTACCTCGCCCAGGCGGCCTCAACTGCTATGCTGAACAGGAGCCTTGCGGGGGGATGGGAAGATTGGAAAGGATAGACAAGGAAGAGAGGAGGAAGCGGCCGTGGCCTTAGGTTAGGTACCATCCCGGCATTTGCCTGGAGGAGAAGTGGAAAACCATGGAAAACCACTTCGAGGATGGCTGAGTGAGGTGGGAATCGAACCAACCTCTACTCCGTTGACCTCCCGAGGCTGAGTTGACCCGTTTCAGCCCTCGTACCACTTTTCAAATTTCATGGCTGAGCCGGGAATCGAACCCGGGCCTCTGGGGGTGGAAGCTGATCACACTAACCACTACACCACGTAGGCGGACAGATTATTATTTTAAAACTTCAAATCAGTAATTGTAAGTGACAGAAGTAGGTGCACTTCCTAATCTACCATTTTTGAATAATATGAGTGAACGGTGGAAGTATTTCCAATTGGATCCTGTCAGTGATAACCGTTACATTTACCGCATTTGTAAACAAAATGTGTTTCTCGCGAGGAGGAAAATCTCACAACATTAGCACCTGATGACGCATGTCACCTCAGCCCATAAAATTGCTTTTACTGAACATGAACATTCTAACAAAAAGAATTCGAAACAATGAAGGTGTAACAAGTGAAGAAATGGCAGTGGAAGAACCTGTGCTCGTTCATTATATTGAGAAGCCATTGTCCTCGTTATCATGGTCGACAGTGTCATCACAGTACTCAAATACTAACCAGCCTGCTCTCACATCTTGTCTGAACGGTAAATTCAAATTTAAACCAGGAGATAATCGACCGAAAGTAATTACCAACAAAATAGCTTACATAATATGCAAAGACAACCAGCCATTTAGCATTGTAGAAGATAACGGACTTAAGCAGTTGATTCAGCACCTCGAACTTAGATGTATTATGCCCACTCGTAAGCACAATATTAAGTGAGATCCTTCCAGAACGGTATCAAGAAGTAAAAACAACAGTAAACGATGAGCTCCGAAATGCAGGTAGCACAGCTGTTAGGGCTGATTTGTGGACATCAGCAGCAACCGACGACTACGTAAGTATCACCGTATACACTCTGTAGACCAAGACTACAAACTTCAAAATATGCACATGTAGTTGATACCATTGAAGAGGTGAAAATATTACTAATTTCTTGAGGAAGACATTAGAAACTTGAGATTTATTGGATAAAACTGTGGTTGTGATTCATGACAGCGGTCGTAACGTAGTAAATGCGATGACTGTGGGAAAATTTTCCCATTTGCTGTGTATAGCTCATACACTAAAACTTGTTCTGAAAGAGGGACTTTCCAGTTTGAAGAATACGCCTATTCAGAATTTCATTGCACTGTGTAGAAAATTAGAAAAAGTTTCAAACCTTCGTCAAAATCCATAAAGATTCTCAAAGCTGCACAGAAACATCTATTTCTACCACAAGGAGGAAAAGTCCTCCCAGTTTTAATTACTGCGTTGATGGGGTGAAAGTTTCTCATGGGGATCACTGTAATTTTTTTGTTTGCTAGTTGCTTTACGTCGCACCGACACAGATAGGTCTTGTGGCGAAGAGGGGACAGGATATGGCTAGGAGTGGGAAGGAAGCGGCCGTGGCCTTAATTAAGGTATAGCCCCAGCATTTGCCTGGTGTGAAAATGGGAAACCACGGAAAACCATTTTCAGGGCTGCCGACAGTGGGGTTCGAACCTACTATCTCCCGAATACTGGATACTGGCCGCACTTAAGAGACTGCAGCTATCGAGCTCGGTGGAACACTGTAAGACCTAGATGTTAACATAAGGAAAGATCTTCACTGGGGTATTCTCATAAATGAGATTGTAAGTAAAGGTTAGGGATCTCTTTACATGGTTTTGATTATGAGGGTATGTAGGGGTTGTAGTAAGGATGCAAAGGAGAGGGTACATAAGTCTCTGATAAGACTACAGGGATACTTGATTCTAGAACTGGAAAAAATCCAAAGAAAAACAGCTCGTTCTTTTTTTCAGATGATTTCCGTCAAAAGAGTAGCGTTACGAAAATGTTGCCAAGTTTGGGCTTGGAAGAGTTGGGAGAAAGTAGACGAGCTGCTCGAATAAGTGGTATGTTCCATGCTGTCAGTGGAGAGATGTCGGGGAATGATATTAGTAGACGAATAAATTTGAGTCCGCCTCTGTGGTGTAGTGGTTAGCGTGATTAGCTGCCACCCCCGGAGGCCCGGGTTCGATTCCCGGCTCTGCCACGAAATTTGAAGCGTGGTACGAGGGCTGGAACGGGGTCCACTCAGCCTCGGGAGGTCAACTGAGTGGAGGTGGGTTCGATTCCCACCTCAGCCATCCTGAAAGTGGTTTTCCGTGGTTTCCCACTTCTTCTCCAGGCGAATGCCGGGATGGTACTTAACATAAGGCCACGGCCGCTTCCTTCCCTCTTCCTTGCCTATCCCTTCCAATCTTCCCATCTCTCCACAAGGCCCCTGTTCAGCATAGCAGGTGAGGCCGCCTGGGCGAGGTACTGGTCATACTCCCCAGTTGTATCCTCCGACCAAGAGTCTGAAGCTCCAGGACACTGCCCATGAGGCGGTAGAGGTGGGATCCCTCGCTAAGTCCGAGGGAAAAACCGAACCTGGAGGGTAAACAGATGATTATGAAGATGATAAATTTGAGTGGTGTTTTAAAAAGTAGGGAAGTTCACAATATGAAGATAAAGTTGGAATTCAAGTTGTCAAATTCGGGCAAATATTCGTTTATAGGAAGTTGAGTTAGGGTTTGGAATAATTTACCAAGAGATATGTTCGATAAATTTTAAAATCTTTGAAATTATTTAAGAAAATACTAGTTGAACAATTTGTAGGGAACCTGCCACGTGGGTGATTGTCCCAAATGCAGATCAGTGGTGAATGATTGAACATCCTCTGATTCAAGATTAATATACAGTACTGTGCATAATTTAACTCTTCATATGCTCATGAAGAGCAGCCCGCCCTGTGGCGAAGATCGCTAAGGCGTCAAGCCTGCATGGTCCGACACCGTGGCTCGCCGGTTCGAGTCCCGTTTGTGGACAAAAGTTTCACCACCAGAATATTGGCCGCCAGGGGAGGAAATGTGGTGTTATGCAATTTCTAATCACTGGATTGCGTGCCAACCGCCTGGATTCAATTACAAACCTCTCCGCAGTGTTCATATGGAGTGAGGGCATATGACGCTGTTGGTGATTATTCATCCATCGGATGAGGACGTTATGTCTTGACCAGACTCCTTGGTGCTATTTTAAGGAACATGCTGTGTGCCGCCACCGGGTTTTACCTCCTCCCTTTCTAGTATCATATATCATGTCATTCATCTCATCTCATTAACTGCTCTGATGTGGTGTGCGTCAGGGAGGGCAGCTTGTCGTGACAACTACCTGCGAAGGTTCATCTTTCTTCACATATACGACGCCGTAGAGAAACGGGCGAAGGCTTGGACACACACGTTTGCTAAAAATGGCTTCAAGAACTGAGAAGAGAAATTATATTCGCATCTGCCGATCTCATCCTTCCAGTAAATACTAAGAGTATCGCAATGGGAATATATTGATTTATTGATGAATACATTAAACATTTTTGATCAAGCAATACTCGGCCTAAATTGTTCTCCAGTGATAGTGTCCAAGATAATCCCCATTGTGAACAGTGTCATATCTCATCTTTAGAAGCCATTACACAGTAGAACAGAAATTGTGACAGTAAGACAGTCATGGTTGCACGCAAATAATATGCGATACAAAGACATTGAAGAGAATGAAATGTGTTCAACCGCAACACTGTTGGAACCCCACTTAGATGATGATGCTTGTTGTTTAAAGGGGCCTAACATCGAGGTCATCGACCCGCGACTTAGAAGGAGGAGTTTTCGGCAGTTCGAGTGCTCTCACTTAAGCAACTTGCTAATCAATAGGAGGGTCGTGAATCTTAAATTAGACAGGTAAGCTGGTAATTCTATTTTAATACGCTGTGTACTCAAATCTTTGACGAAATTATAGGTATAATCGGTAAAAATAGCATAGTAAAGATTAAAAAACACTATTTGAGATTATCCATTATCCGGAGCCAGAAAAATTGCTTAATATGTGATATATGCATGGAAGAAAATGGCACAACAAATTCATTATCACTTAACACTTCTGAAGATGAAATCCTCACATACCTGAAAAGAGAGCTATTTTTCCTCATTTCTAGCGTTTGCCATTATTGGAAAACTAATACAAAGTTTCCAAAGCTGTGAAAACTAGCTGTGAAATATTTATGTACACCATCAGCAACAATATTTTCTGAGAGCCTGTATAGCACAGCAGGACTCATGTGTGACAGAAAAAGAAGTAAGCTCGACTCCGACAGAATGAGATCGCTCTTAGTTTTGAACAAAAACTCATAACTTATCAAGTTTCTGCTTTATCATTCATTTGATATTTAAAAATAGATTCGAATATTAAAAACAATGGTTTGTGGGAAGATGCGTAACTAACCGATAACTAGAATTGTATACCGCAATATATTTTAATTGAATGTACAATTACACAGATACCGGAAGTATGGTAAGGGTGTTTTCTGCCCGAAGGCAGGTCCGAACCTCCGCACAGAGGGTGCCTGAGCCGGAATTTACGTACGGTAGGGTGGCCAGTTCTTTTCCGCTCCTTCATTCCCTTACCCCCACCAACAGCGCGTGGTAACCCATCCAAATCTTGACCATGCCCAATGTTACTTAACTTCGCAGATCTCACAGGATCCGGTGTTTCAGATACTGAAGTGTTAGCATACAAAGCTTATTTAATAAATAATATTTTATTTATAAATTTGTATTTTACTATTTTATTTAAAGAGTGAAAATATCGGAGTACCAAGCGGAGTGGACGCGCTGTGGCTATGGAGACAAGCTCTGTATTCGGATGACGTGTGGGTCCGAACCCTACCGTCGGCTGTCCTGAGAATGGTTTTCTGTGGTTTCCCATTTTCACTTCAAGGCAAATGCCGGGACAGTTCCTGTTCATAAGTCCCAGCCGATTCCTTCCATATCCTTACCCAATTTTAGTCATCATCACTCATTTAATCTCCATAGGCACCTCAGCTGAGATTGGCGTCAGGAAGGGCATCCAGCAGTTAAAAGACTGACTTAAAGGATTAATCTCACCTTATCCTCGACCTCTATGGAGAATCGGGACGAATGGGTGGACATGCAATGGAAACATCCGGGCGAAATGAAATGGCGTATGGCTTTTAGTGCCGGGAGTGTCCGAGGACAAGTTCGGCTCGTCAGATGCAGGTATTTCGATTTGACTCCCGTAGGCGACCTGCGCGTCATGATGAGGATGAAATGATGATGAAGAAGACGACACATACACCCAGTCCCCGTGCCAGAGAAATTAACCAATTATGGTTAAAATTCCCGACCCTGCCGGGAATCGAACCCGGGACCCCTGTGGCCAAAGGCCAGCACGCTAACCATTTAGCCATGGAGCCGGACAACATCCGGGTATCATGCATAAAAAAAAACATGTACTGGTATCGAGTATCGACAGAAACTGGTATCGACCCATCTCTAATAATAAGGTATGGTTGGTGCGTAGATGTACTTCTTTCGACATGGACGTCATTGTGTTCCACACCCTAAGACATACTATGAACTATCCAGCCAATAAAAGTCCCAGAAGAAGTGTTCAGATCAATTGTGATCATGTCGTTACATCTGATGCTGGCCTCTTCATGTATCTCGGAGCCCTTGCTTCCCAGATCATCAGCGATCATTGTCTTCACTTTATGGCGTCTTGTGTTCCGAAGCTGTTTTCCATTTGTGCAAAATATAAAATTTTCGCAAGTTATTCAATACGTCTCACGAGTCCCGTAACAGAGGACAACTTTAATGAGTATCGTATACTGAGCGAAAATTGAGAGCTCAATATTCGTTCTGCAGCTATCAGTTTTCATCTCCGCTGTATGAAAAAGCTATCTGCGTCACTACGAGGTAACAAAGTCACGTCGCTTATAGAGTTAACCTCGAACATGAAAGGCAAGCCGGCATAAGCGCCACCCGAGTGACAGGAATTACGTTGGGTATCTGTTAACAGGTATTCAACAAATCACATATCTCACGGGTATCAAATTTGATTTTACGAATGGGGTCACTTCTTTGAATTTGGAAAAGTTATTGATTGACAACTGAGTATAGCTGTACTTCAATAGTTTCCAGATTCTGCACGTTTTAATATCGCAAATGGATCTTACATGGATATTTTCTTCCTTTCAACACCATTAGGAATTATGAAAATACCTAACCACCGTAAGCGCAGTGCCCGTGCTAGAAATACCTGTGCACTAGGGCGCAAGTCGCTTCCCCTCTGACAGCTTGTAGGTACTTCCCCACGTTACTGACTCAGGATTGGTAGACGACTAGCAGTGACAGGCTCCAGTCAAGGTCATGGTTTGGTCTGTAAGTAATGGTTGAAACATACTGCTGCATAGGCTGTGGCATAAGGATTGACACAGTCGTTTGTTAGTGTGTGTTCGTGTACTTCTGCTTGAAGAGATGCTACTTTCATCATACGGTAGTCTATTTTCTTTTGTTTAAGGTTATAAAAACATGACGTTCTGCTATAGAAGCGATGTAGTAGCGGTATAGTATTCGGTATTATTCTGCTTCATAATTGTTCGTGGGAGAGTTAAGCTCATTAAGCCCCTAGAAACTTAAATGCTTTATATTTTTTACTTCATACTTCATGGCAACCTTTAAAGTAGTTAAGTATTTTCATGGTACACGATGATTACAAAGAATGTTGTTCGGCACATTTTTATGAAAACAACGTTTTGAACACATTTAATTATGTATGTCCTTATATAAAAGAATATATGCATCTATTGCAGGGAGTACCATAGTTATGGTAAGGCTTTTAGTGCCGGGAGTGTCCGAGGACATGTTCGGCTAGCCAGGTGAAGGTCTTTTGATTTGACGCCCGTAGGCGACCTGCTTGTCGTGATGATCACTAGCTGATCTGGTTGCTTGTGTTGTGCTGTTTCGTCTATCCTATGATTGACGATTGAAAACAAATGCTGATACCTTCTATCTTAGAACGAAATGCGATTTGGAACCAGCAGCATGCGGATTATCATAACAGGTTCAAACGGGATAAACTATGGAATGACGAGATGAAGAGCAGCCAGTAGACTTCCTTATCAGTTTTATGAGGGATAGTGGCGTGTTTTATCGTGTTTTAAAAGCGAAGTTTCTGTTTGTGTTTAATTTTTTTCTTTTGTTGTTAATTACTCTTTTATTCTATTGACTATGTTTTAATCTGTCTTTGTGTACTTTTAATTTGCATTAAACATACAATTTTACTCCGATGTCAGTGCCTTATTCAGTTTTATAGTTCCTTCAGTGGATCAGTGGTAGAGTGTCGGCCTCCGGATCCCAAAGTAGCAGGTTCAAACCTCGCAGAGGTAGTCGGATTTTTAAGGGCAGAATAAAAAGGCCATTCGACACTCCAGGTCGTACGATGTCGGCATGTAAACGATTTCTGGTAACACCTTTGGTGTTTATCCGACTAAATTCATTAAAAACAGTCATAGACGACGCCCAAGAGAGATTCAGTCTAGTAGACCTAGAGTAAAATGCAACGTCGGAACTGACGAGTAAACAGCCAGATGGCCGCATGTCACTCATAGTACAAAGCGAGCAGGCAGTTAATCTTTCGAACATCCAGACTATCCAGTGATATGTGGTCTCCTTTCACTTCTATGCTAATTCTTGGTTGGACCGAAATTATCAATGCCTCACGTTCATTTTGGTCGCTTCCTATCTGGTGTCTTCCTTCTGGACCGATATTCATCTTCTCACTGTGCCAGGTGAGTGTATTAGTGTTACTAGATCATCTCTTGGGCACCTAGTAATCTTCATTTGAGTTTTCACTTTGGGATAACTTAGATGTATAAGTTTTCACTTAACTTAGATGTATGAGTTATCACTAGATGTATAAGTTGTCAGTTTTGGCACATCAATAACATAAAAGGGACATTTCAATCGTATCTCAAGTCGCGTAAGCTTACTTTCTTAGATTAGGTTCTAATGCAGTATTGAAGACTGCCATACTAAAACTAATGAAGATGAAGTTCTCAAATATTGTTACATGTTGGTCTTCTCAGCTTTCTAGTCCCACGAAATTCGTCGAACAACCCTCCTATATCAAATATAATACATTATTATATGGCACCGGATGAAATGAACATTTGTGTCATCCTGTTATAGCCCATTCCTATTTCGATGGGTTCCGTTTCTCAAAAAGGATTATGAAGTAAGCTGTGGTCCAGAAGAAATGGGCTCGATTTCCATCTCTTTCATGAATATGAGACCAGTTTTAGTGTTTAGGACGAAGTTCACGCAGACTTCTGAGGTAAATTTCGAAGTTATGTAGTGACACTGAAGTTTTAATATAATACTAGCAGGTATGGAATTCGTTGTCATTCTACGAAGGCAGCTGAAGGTCTTTTGACCAAATGTACAAATGTCCGGTAGTTTCTAGTTTGTATTTATTGATTTATTTATTTATTTATTTATTTATTTATTTGGCTTCTTTCAAGCGGCGAAATTAGGGCGCCTGGTATATCTTACAATTGCTTTAGTTGTGGACTAAAATTGGCAGCTGAAAAAGTTTTGCTGTTACATCCGGTACATAATGTTTGTTAGAAAGAAGGTGGAAGACATGTCAGTTACTACCTTGTGTATGTAAACTGGGTAACCACGGAAATATTGTTAGTTCCACGAGAGGTGTCTGAAATGAAGCCAAAATTAGGCAGAAACACGAATCAAATGTTTAATATCTGAAAGATGTGGTACGTTACGCTGGTTACAATTCAAACTGAAACAAATAATAGGTTATTTAAATAAATGAATGAGGAAAATATTAAGCTTTATTTACCTTTTTTTTGCTAGTGGTTTGACGTCTCACACTAACACATCGAACATTTTCGGCGACGCAAGGATAGGAAAGTAGCGGTCGAGGCCTTAATTAGGTACAGCCCCATAATTTGCTTGGTGTGAAATGAGAAACCACGGAAAACCGCCTTCAGGTATGCGGACGATGGGATTCGAACTCACCATCTCAAGAATGCAAGCTCATAGCTAAGCGACACTAACCACACGGTCAGCTTGCTCGGTATTGTGCTTTATGAAGAGAAGACACGTTCTTAATTTATTGCTTATTGTTGCTTCATGTAAAGGGATTGAAGTGTCTTAACTCTGAGAAGAGAGAGAGTAATCAGTAACTGGGTAGAGAATAATCAATTGATTACATTCCAAATCATTTTGGTACATGCATAATTTTGTTACAATAATTGTAATTAATTTATCTATTACTACCTTCAATATTACAATTACGCCCATTCACTAATTGCATCCGATCTCTAAATTGTAGTTGCTAAGGTTTATTTTTTATTTTTATTTTTGTCCTAGACGTTAACATTGTTATACACTCTAGAACAATTATTAGTTCCTATTAGTTCATGTTAGTGCAAGTATTTATTTGCGTCAGTAGTCCGAACAACGTTACACTTAGGTTACAATTGTAAGTTTCACCAAGAGGAAAAGTCCGCTCAGTTTTAATTATTGTGTTGATGTGGTGATAGTACCTCATAGGGAACAATGTAAATGCCTAGGTGTTAATATAAGGAATGATCTTCATTGGGGTAATCATATTAACTATGTAGTTAAGAAAGGTTACAGATATCTTCACATGGTTATGAGAGTATTTAGGGGTTGTAGTTAGGATGTAAAGGAGAGGGCGTATACGCCTCTGGTGAGACCGCAGATAGAGTATGGCTCCAGTGTACAAGGCCTTCACCAGGACTACTTGATACGAAAACTGGAAAAAATCAAAGGAAAGCAGCACGATTTTTTATGGATAATTTCCGACAAAGGGGTAGTGTTACTAAAATGTTGCAAAAAAAGGCTGTGAAGACTTGTGAGTAAGGAGACGGGGTGCTCGGCTATGTGGTATGTTTCGAGCGATCAGTGGTGAGTTGGCGTGGAAGGACATAAATAGAAGAATAAGCTTGAGTGGAACTTTTGAAAGTAGGAAAGATCATAGTATGAAGATAAAGAAATTCAAGATGACAGAGTGGGGAAAATATTAATTTCTAGGACGAGGAGTAAGGGATTGGAATAAATTATCAAGAGAAATTGTCGATAAATTTCCAACTTCGTACGAATGTTTTAAGAAAAAGCCAGGTAAACAATTATAAATAACTGTAAATAAGAGGTAAGCACCTGATAGGGAATCTGCCAACTGTGCAACCACAATAACTGCAAATCATTCATGATTGATGGACATTATGAATTAACTGAATTGCGGCCATTGCCACTTCCTGTCCCAATGTCGCCATAAGACCTACGTATCTGTGTCGGTGCGACGTAATGCGACTTTAAATAAAAAAGAAAAGAAAAATTAACTGAATGAATGAGTGAGCATGTGGGTGAATTCATTATTGAATCAATGATTAAGGAATTATTGTATACATGAATGAATGACCTGGATTCATGCATACATGAAAAGAGGTCTCTCTCCCAGTCATGGATAGCCACCAACTTGGGAGAGAGCATTCCTGCATGAATGAGTAAATGCATGATTGAGCGAATTGAATGCTCTCAGCCTACATGTAGGGCACTCCAGCAGATAAGCTGAGATAATTCCATATGGGACAGTGCATGAATGAATGAATGAATGAATGAATGAATGAATGAATGAATGAATGAATGAATAAGTGACTGGATGAGTTGAATGGTCTCAGTCTACATCTACGGAGCTCCAGCTGATAAGGTGAGATCATTCCACATGGCATAGTGAATGAATGAATGAATGAATGAATGAATGAATGAATGAATGAATGAATGAATGAATGAATGACTGGATGAGTTGAATGGTCTCAGTCTACATCTACGGAGCTCCAGCTGATAAGGTGAGATCATTCCACATGGCACAGTGCATGAATGAATGAATGAATGAATGAATGAATGAATGAATGAATGAACGAATGGATGAGTGAATGAATAAGTGTCTGAGTTCCAGCAGGTAAGGTGAGAAAATTCCATTTTGACGATTGCATGACTGGATGAATTAATGTATTTTTAATTCATGAATGCAGGAGTGATTGAATAAACTGAATTCATGCATGCATGCATGAAAAGGTCTCTCTCCCAATCACCAACTGCGGAGTGCAGCTCTGAGTACTTAGTGTGTGCATAAAGTATTATCTGTCAAACAAAATTTGTTCTGGGAGCTAATTATAAAAAACTAGTGACAGTTCATTGGCCAGTGGGTAAAGTTTTTGGTAAGAATGGTTCCACTTTCAGAAATTTCTATTTACAGTATTATACTGGTACTTGCCTATAATTAATTTCTGGAGAGATCCTTGCTCCATTATGATGCCATGCTATTTGCATAGGAACATCACCCGCAGCTTCACAAAGGAAGGTTGCTGTGTGACCTCTTCGAACGGTCTCCTTCGTCAGAGGCACAACGAATCTGGGGAGGGCTGCAACACACAACACAAGTTACGTAACAGGTATAGGTCATGGCATGCTAAATTTTGTAGCTGAAAAGAAGTACATCACATTTCTCCCAGTTTTATGGCGACTATAGATAAAATTAGCAGACAAGAATCAGGAACTGATCAGTTAATGACTTCAAAGGTGTGCCTAACCTAACCTTACCTCACCTAAGCTAATCACAGGTGAAGGGTACAAAAAACTGAAGGACAGTTCAATCAATGTAGTTACATGAGTACTTTACGATAGGTTGTAACAATTGAAAGATAAAACTACTTCAGAGAACTGTCTCATCACAGTTCTGTTGCTATAGTAATAATGGCGTGTGGCCTCTGAAGAGGCCTTGTGGCAGATCTTCCGAGTTGACGCCGTATAGGCAACCTGCGCGTCTGTGAGAATGGGGTCCTACCTAAGACGAGATCTAATTGTGAAGACGTCAGAAAACATCCAACCCCCCGAGCCATAGGAATTAACCAATGAAAGTTAAAATCCCCGACTGGACCGGGAATCGAACCCGGAACCACTTGGATCGAAGACCAGCATGCTAACCATTTAGCTATGGAGCCAGACTAATTGTGTTTTTGACTCATTATTTCTCACACTGTATGGTTTGTTGGTGCTTGCTTGTCTGTTGTCATCCATATTGTTCTACTGGTTACTCGAATAGGTACTCCTAAGCCAATAGAAGATCAAAATTTGATTTTCACCCCCACCCCTTTTTCCTATTTAAGGTTAGTTTTTTTACACGTCTACTATTTCAATCTTCGGTCACCATTTTCCAGTCATCTATGTAATGTACTCACTAGAGAAGCAGTTTTTCTTCCCCACGTATAACCATAAATAGTCGGGAAATATTTTCCCTTGAACTTTTAATTCGAATAACTTCATTAGAGCTGAGTATATTCAAGGGTAGAAATGACATGATAACCTATAATAATAATTTCTAGCAGAGTGCAGCCCTTGTAAGGCAGACCCTCCGATGAGGGTGGGCGGCATCTGCCATTTGTAGGTAACTGCGTGTTATTGTGGTGGAGGATAGTGTTATGTGTGCTGTGTGAGTTGCAGGGATGTTGGGGACAGCACGAACACCCAGCCCCCGGGCCATTGGAATTAACCAATTAAAGTTAAAATCCCCGACCCGGCCGGGAATCGAACCCGGGACCCTCTGAACCGAAGGCCAGAACGCTGACCAATCAGCCAACGAGTCGGACATGATAACCTATGGTACTCTGGGATGTCTTAATTGTAAAATCACCACTCGATATTTATTTAGTATATATATATATATATTCGGTATAAATAAGATGAACTAGTGATGATTCATTGACCAGCCGATAATGTCCTTAGCAAGATTCCTCCCACTTCTAGGTAATTATTTGGGTGAATGTCTGGTATATGTACCAGGCTGTTATAAACACATTATAGCAGCATTTCTTGGAGAAAATGTGGGAAGTTCTTGTTAAAGCAAAGGTAAATATAGCAAGTGCAGCGCCCAGGTTCGAACCCAGATCTCTGGAATGGTGCCCGGATATAAGGTGTGATTTCACGGACTAGGCTATGAATGTGTGTAGATACAGAATAACGTGCTGTTGCAGCAGTAGTTCAGGACTTTTATCCCCCTTGTGGCTCACTGGTTTTTGCATGGTAGCCTAAATAGTGCTGGTGATTAGATTTACGAAATAACTACTCAGTGACACCTTTGCTAGTATCTTGTCTAGGGAGGCATGGATAGAATCACGGGCAGTGTGTGTGGGATTTAGAAATTGAAATGTCAAAACTTGTTCGAATTTCACGCAAAGCCGTAGGCCTGTAGATAGCTATCAATTGTTTTAAAGACAACACAATCATTTAAGAAATAATTAAAAAAGACAAATAAGGGAAACGTAACAGAGTCAATCAAATATAACTTATACACTAAATATGGTTATTAACATGTTTTATCATCCAGTATTTATTTATAGTATGGCTTTTACGTAACAGCAACTTCTGACTCAGTGAGGAAAGCATCGGGAAAGTACCTCACCCCACATCACCCTAATATGCCTTTTCAGTGACACCTGGGCAACCTATGACATATTATGTCGGAGCTGTTGAGGTCCAAACAAGCCTCCGAGCTGAGCACTGAACAACAACGAGGTAAAATATAATACCATACTTACTTATTTACATAAATTTGAACCAACAAATTAATCTAAAGAAAATTGTACAATCCTGACCGCAAAAATTACGGGTGGAAAAGGAAACAGGTAACTTTCGGGCGAAGATTTTGGCCAACCCTGAGGATGAAGGCGAAGTAACCAAGACCACTCCCAACTCCATTTTTTCGGGAGCTGATTAAGATGTTTCTAAGGTTAAACATTCTGGCTATACTAGCTTTTTCTAATCAGGGAAAACAATTAATTTACTTTAATTTAATTGCGATGAAGCGTGCACGATGTAATCCCACCCCAATATATGGCATTTAATTGTTTGATCAGCGCTGACAATAACTTCATAGGATCGGTTTTCTAAACACCCTTGCGTCTCTCATAATTATAATGGTAGGTTATTTTTCCTTTGGTTTTTGAGGATAACAATTTTTCTTCGTCTCATTAGCAGTATTTAACAGGGCCTATATTGACGAAAATGAAGGTCATTCTTTCTTACAGTAGTTGAGCGCAATGCCATTTGATAATGCAGTCGTAGTCGAGACCGCTAACATTTCAGCCAGGCCTCACACACAAGAATTACAAAGAAACTGGAGAATTTGACCCTCAATGAGATGAAACACACATTACGTCTGTTGCCTTGAACGAGGCGTGTGGTTCCTCCCTTCATTGTCAACCCAGTGGGACGTGTGGGCAGGCGGGGAAGCAAATAACTTCCCCTCCGTGTGTGTTTCGTTCATGCTAGGTTTCCTCGTACTTCTTTTTCTCCACCTCCCCTCACTATTCAGATGAGTGCATGTGTTAATGCGTCGGATGGATGTCACCAATGAGAGTGTAAGCAAGTACCGGGAGGTTCTGAGGGCTGTACTGATTTCTTGCCTGAAATGAATATTTCTGGCTACGAGTTACTATAGATTTCGAGTGTACATTTTAAGTTCAGTCCTATCCACGCAAGTGCTGTTTGTGTTTTGATATATAAGTCGTTAGAATTTCAGGATAGGCTTTTAGCTTGCAATCATTCACAGTGTGCTATATGGTCTGGTTCGCGGTGCCAGAGTCGTACTGGCGAGAGAACATTTTACCCAACTTGAACAAGTTGTCCATGAAGATTCCATGTCCGTAGCGAGCCCTCATACGGTGTTTTCCGTAAATAGCGTGGTATTCCATGTGAGTTGGTCTCTTAGCAGCGCAGTGGAGAGCACTGGGGATAGTCTAGGCATTCGGTGCCATCTTATCAAATAAATAAATTGAACCTAATTAAATTTGCATGTAAAGTAATATCCACAAATACACTGACTGACAGAGCAAATGCAACACCAAGAAGGAGTGGTCAGAACTTTATGCCAATTGCAGGGTAGACTGACGTCACTGAGGTATGCTCATGATGTGAAATGGGCCGCTGTGCTGCGCACGTAGCGAACGATAAATGGGACACGGCGTTGGCGAATGGCCCACTTCGTACCGTGATTTCTCAGCCGACAGTCATTGTAGAACGTGTTGTCGTGTGCCACAGGACACGTGTATAGCTAAGAATGCCAGGCCGCCATCAACGGAGGCATTTCCAGCAGACAGACGACTTTACGAGGGGTATGGTGATCGGGCTGAGAAGGGCAGGTTGGTCGCTTCATCAAATCGCAGCCGATACCCATAGGGATGTGTCCACGGTGCAGCGCCTGTGGCGAAGATGGTTGGCGCAGGGACATGTGGCACGTGCGAGGGGTCCAGGCGCAGCCCGAGTGACGTCAGCACGCGAGGATCGGCGCATCCGCCGCCAAGCGGTGGCAGCCCCGCACGCCACGTCAACCGCCATTCTTCAGCATGTGCAAGACACCCTGGCTGTTCCAATATCGACCAGAACAATTTCCCGTCGATTGGTTGAAGGAGGCCTGCACTCCCGGCGTCCGCTCAGAAGACTACCATTGACTCAACAGCATAGACGTGCACGCCTGGCATGGTGCCGGGCTAGAGCGACTTGGATGAGGGAATGGCGGAACGTCGTGTTCTCCGATGAGTCACGCTTCTGTTCTGTCAGTGATAGTCACCGCAGACGAGTGTGGCGTCGGCGTGGAGAAAGGTCGAAAGGTCAAATCCGGCAGTAACTGTGGAGCGCCCTACCGCTAGACAACGCGGCATCATGGTTTGGGGCGCTATTGCGTATGATTCCACGTCACCTCTAGTGCGTATTCAAGGCACGTTAAATGCCCACCGCTACGTGCAGCATGTGCTGCGGCCGGTGGCACTCCCGTACCTTCAGGGGCTGCCCAATGCTCTGTTTCAGCATACACACTGCTCGTATCTCCCAACAGGCTCTACGAGGTGTACAGATGCTTCCGTGGCCAGCGTACTCTCCGGATCTCTCACCAATCGAACACGTGTGGGATCTCATTGGACGCCGTTTGCAAACTCTGCCCCAGCCTCGTACGGACGACCAACTGTGGCAAATGGTTGACAGAGAATGGAGAACCATCCCTCAGGACACCATCCGCACTCTTATTGACTCTGTACCTCGACGTGTTTCTGCGTGCATCGCCGCTCGCGGTGGTCCTACATCCTACTGAGTCGATGCCGTGCGCATTGTGTAACCTGCATATCGGTTTGAAATAAACACCAATTATTCGTCCGTGCCGTCTCTGTTTTTTCCCCAACTTTCATCCCTTTCGAACCACTCCTTCTTGGTGTTGCATTTGCTCTGTCAGTCAGTGTATATTAAACAATTTCAACGGACGTAGACATCTTAATGTTCAGTTCGTTTTGGCCAGTGTTACATGCCAGTTTCGCATGGATGTTTTCAACTGTGTGGTCCGCGAAATACGCAATCGGTGAGGTCACTCGCACTGTCCTTCTCGCGAGTCTGTGAGCTGTGCCACTTCCTCTGTGGTACTCTGTGCGGTGCATATCGGCTCTGCAACAAGCATATTAGCCGTGATAGCGGATGGACGTGCGTGCTTTCCCCTTAGTCACTCTACTCGTCAGGCTTTCCCGTACTTCTCAGTACAGCCAAGCCAGTACTTTTCTAAGAGAGCATTGGGTACTTTTGAGTACACACTAAGAGCATATTCAGTAAGTACTTCTCAGTGCTATCTCTTTTACAGGTAATTTTTAACGTATCAGCAGGGATGATGGGGCCAGAGGGCTTTGACTACAGGGGCTCTGTGCAGGCGTTCGTTGAGCGTATCGACGCGTATCCGCTGCACCCCGTTGCTTATAGGGCCAGAACTTTTATGCAGGGAGACTGTACTCATCATCATACACCTCTTTAAGCTAGAGGACAAAGGCGAAGGAGAGATACCGTGTAAAATAGTCCAGGACGTCCGATCCTGGGCGCTAAACATGCGACCTAAGGACCTGGGCTTTATAAGCTACTACTAGAGGAACCATTCCCAGTTCTTTCAGGTTGGCTGCCAGGAATGAGAAGAAACCCAGCATACACCGGCAGACAAGAAACAGCCACCCACACTGCCAGGAGGCAGAAAAATAGGCAGGTGAGTACGGACCCGCACCTATTTGCTCCCGTCGGGGCCAAAGACCCCACCGCAGAGGTGGAGGGTGACGCACCCTGGCGTCGCGCATTTGCGAGTCAGGTCTTGTGGCCCTCATTCCAAGCGTGGAAGCAGACAAAGGCCTCCTACCAGGAATGTCACCCAACTGCACGGGCCGCCCAGAACAGGCCCACCACCTGGGCGCAGAGCAGGATGGTGCACCGGGAACTGGACGGCAGCACTTCAGTGAATGTGGACGCATCCGGGCGTTCCGAGGCTGCGACTCAAACCTTTCGGTCTATTAACGCCTCCTTCTCCATACAGACGTCCCAATGTGCCCCACAGGGACCACATTAAGACGCCTACACAAGCTGCTGACGCCAACCAAGAAGGAGAAGACGGAGCTACAGTGGGGCAGCCCGCACCCACACGGTCACCAGGCCCGGAAAAGGGGCGCTACCAGGACGCGGCCTTCTCCCCCGCTGAGAAGAGACAGCCATCAGGAGGAAGAGGACGCTGCCCCGTACCAGGAAGAAGACGACGCCGGCCCACTAGGAGAGGGCCACCCACGACTGCACCCAGGAATGCAGTCAAACGAGAGACAAATCAGGAGAGGATCTCAGCAGGAAGTGGCAGTCAGATGAGATCTGTACGTCCCATTCTACAGCTCTTGCAGTGTTTCCGCTGTAGGAGGTGGGGCCACTGTCAGCGTAGCTGTGGGCTCCAAGTGCGCTGCAACCGCTGTGCTGTGACCACCATCACACAGTTTGCTGCGCGCCTAGGAAGATGTCGGTGTGCGCCAACTGCGCGGGGAACCATCCGGCCTCTCACCGCAGTTGCCCGGCATACAGGGTCATCTCCCGAGCAAAGAGGAGGGAGGCACGGCGTCATGCGTCACAACCATTCTGCAGTTCCCCGCCTCGGCGGGCGTGGCCTCGTTCTCCGGGATCCTAGGCTGAGTACTAGGGACCCAAAGGGGACCGGGCGTTGCGGCAGGTCCTAGGATTTCTTGCCGCATAGCTCCGTAACTGGCAAGGTCCGCGCTAGTCACAACAGTGCCCAGAAAGACTGATCCTGTGAATAACTTGACTGGCGTGGAACGGGTTAATGACTTGTGCATGATACATGATCACAACCAACAATACCTAGGTTTCTAGACCACAGCCTTGTATGTGCTATGTACAACACACCAGGTTTTACCTGCACGCACTTCCTATTTCCGCCTATGGGATTTTTCTCCTGGTCTTTACTACTAATCTCCAGTACTGAAAAATGAAAACCTACAACCTGTTTTCCAGTCATTGACCGGGTCAGGGATGTAATGAATGAAGCAGATATAGGCTGTTAGTACGATGGGGTCGCCACTCCCAAAGTGATTTATTAATGAATGATAGATGCTATGAAATGAGAATGGAGAGTGTTGCTGGAATGAATGATGACAGGGAAAACCGGAGTACCCGGAGAAAAACCTGTCCCGCCTCCGCTTTGTCCAACACAAATATCACATGGAGTGACCGGGATTTGAACCACGGTATCCAGCGGTGAGAGGCCGACGCGCTGCCGTCTGAGCCACGGAGGCTCTTACAATCTCCAGTACTACGCAACCTAATACCTAATCTGCGTAGTAGCATGTTTGATGTGGGGACAGGCCGATACTTCCATAGTATCATATTTTTCTCAATTCTCCCTGCTGTATCCTTCTTTTTAGAACTAACAGCATGTCGGAGGCGACGTAGATTTGCCGCGCTTCGGGGGTCCCCACGAAGAAAATGTAGCAGCCTGCCGTGAGATATTCTCTGGTAAGCGCTATTGGAAGCGCTTTTGGTGGTAAAGTGACTGCGGATATAGTGCTCAATTCAACAAGGTGTAGAATCAATAGATCGATACTGATGTATTATGGCAGAAAATCGAATCACTGAAAATTATTTTTAACCCTCGAAGTGCTATCATCTCACTACGAGACGATTCGGATCCTGGCTGAAGTGCTATCGTCTCGCAGTGAGACGATTGGTAAAACTGATATAACAACTACTAAAATCGGCATAACAATCGATTTTACGAATATTCTCGCTGCGAAATGAAATTCTCTATCTGTTAGGAAGTGTACGTTGGTCTTTGGTTGGGGAAATAATTCAGTAAGCGGCGATCTTGTCAGCTGTAACTGGTCTTGTTTACGTCTGCTCAAACTGCGCTGTTGCTTCGCGCGTTTGAAGGTTATTGTTTGCTAGCCGATTTGTGATCATTGTGTGGCTGATGTACTCTATTTTAATTGGTTTATTTTATTTGGTGATTATTATAATATAAACATGAGTGAATTCAGTGGTTCTAGTGCAATTAGAGAAGCACTGGAGGAGCTCGGGAGTGATGAAAGTGCAGACGACATTGGTAATGTAGAAGATATTCCTGGTGATTTAACATTAGACGACTTTTCTTCTGGAAGTGCGGAAGAATATAACCCTAATTTAGATATCCGTGACTATAGTGATGCGTCAAGTAGTGATGTAGACAATCCAAACGTGCGAACCCTACCAGGCACATATAGACCTAATGGCCCACCACAACAGACTCTCTCCGAGTCTTTTTACCTGTGACTTTTTAATTATTCATTGAAGTTTCTATTATTATATATCATTGTGCGTGTAATGAAATTTGGCACATTTTATATATCTTGAAATTTAATTTCAGATAAAAAATTGGAATTTTAAATTTTTTTAAAAAAATGTTTGGCTAATCGTCCATTATACTTTTACTGGATTCTTGTAAGTAAAATATCCTACTATTATCTTATTCCCTAGTTCTTCCTGAACAAATAGATATATAATATGCCATATGTAGTAACGAATTTGTATTTATTATATTTAAAACATGTATCTGCACACTGCCTTAAGAATGCTCAGCACTTAAGAGTGAAACCATCAGCACTTGGAGGGTTAAAAAATATTTCGGACATCGATCCTTTAGCGTGACATTGTAACACCACAGTTTTCCCTCTTCATGCCAATTTTAAGATGAAAATGGAAACAAAAGAGCAGCTTGGATATCTTTTAAGCTGGTTTAACCAGTTTTCTTGGGAACGGTAACAGTAAGGACCCCAAATGACAAGTCCATTATTGCAGACATTTTAGAAAATTTGATGAAGCTACTTCGCTGAAAATTTCGGTGCTATCATCGAGGAGCATGGTGAACTATTTCATTAAGACATTAAGGAAATGGAAATTAGTTATAAAGGAAGATGGAATGATAATATGATAGCGGATTACTGTTGGATGTTGAAAAGGCACCACCCTCAGCGAGTCAAAACAGGAAGAACAGTCACCTCCGAACAGGCCATGAAGGCCCTTGGAAGAGTGGAAGGTAAAGGCTTCCACCATTGTTAACCTCGGCACGCGACGGGGTAGAGCGGTTAGCTCTACGCCCGGCCGCCTTTACCCCCAGGAATTAACCTGGTACTGATTTTTGGTGTAGGCTGACTGAACCTTAGGGCCATATGTACCTCCGAAAGTGGAAATCTCGTTTCTTAAATTTTACGACTTCCTGACGGGGATTCGAACCCGCGTCCTTCCGGGCGAACCGAGCACGCCTTTACCGCCTCGGCCAGGCAGCCCTTTATTAACTACGTAGTAATACAAATTTTTCACTTGTGTCACTTATTCATTTAATAGTCTATAATGTAAAACTAAAATCAAAGTAAATGCGACTTATAGTTAATTTTTCCAACACACATCTCTTTTTTTGCGTTATAGAGGAAAAGGGATTTCATCTTTAAGATCAGCAATGAAAAGCACATAGAAATAAGTTACTAAAGTCAAAACAATTGAAAACAATATTTATGCAGGCCTGTGTTATCACTGACTCATCATGAGTTGTTCCTTCTTTTCTGCTAACATAATTATAGAGATTTTTCCACCCATTTTCCCTGGAAAAAAGCACGTCTTTCATGTACTTGTTATGAACAGTCTGTGAAATCTGTTCATATACTCCGTACTAAATGGTCTTGTGCTGTACATCTCCTTTAATACTTTTCCTGTTGTAGTACTCCGAATCTGGGTTCTATTTTAGTAATTTATAAGGCACGAACTGTTCAATACCCCTATTCATCATATTAACGGAGTTATCCGACGTCAAATTTATGCCCGCTTCTGATGCCCAGCTAGGAAAAATTTGCATTAAGAACTTTTGGAATTCAAACGGGTTAGCCTCATTATACTGGTACAGTTTAATGTTTTCCTCATTATCTAGGTTGTGTTTGAGAGATACTTGATATTTAATTCCACAGCAGCGTGCTTGCTAGTTCCTCTGGTACTGTCATACAGGTAGTGTATAAATCGTTGGGTCTTACAAGATAAATATCGATAAGGGGTTGTTTCCTATAGTAGGAAAGTCTACCATCCATAACATATTAGTTTGTTTACCGTGACCTGACTGTAGTCTCTCCCCGTAATCTCCAGAGGTCAGTTTACGCCCGGAAGATTTAAGTTACTTGTAATTATAAACATTTTCTGCATATTATTACCTCTACACGTGACTTCATACAGCTACTGTTCTATTGTAAGTCATTATTATCGTAATCTCGATTTGATTCTAAATAAGGTTTTCTATCACTAGAAGAAATACGTGGGATATATTAATTCTGACTGTACATAGTTTGTAAAATTTGGTGTTAAGGCGCAGTTATCCTAATGTCGGATTAGTTGATTCTGTTCAGTAATTGTGCAGTATATTTCTTACTTAATTTTTTCATGAAATGTAGATTAACTACCTTTGTTGATTTTCTTTGATACGTAACGAATTTTCTATCTTCAAAGCACGTTTACAGGTGTCAGTGAGGTAAAGCTTACCACCGCAATTAGATTTAAATATAATCTGACACGACCAAATTTTCAAATTTATTTTCAAATTGAGAAGACCTCCGTGGCTCAGGCAGCAGCACGCCGGCCTCTCACCGCTGGGTTTCGTGGTTTAAATCCCCGTCACCCCATGTGTGATTTGTGCTGGACTAAGCGGAGGCGGGACAGGTTTTCCCCCGGGTACTGTGGTTTTCCCTGTCACAGCAACACCTTCCAGTATCATTTAATTTTATCTATCAGTCATTAATGATTGCCCCAGAGGAGTGCGATAGGCTTCGGCAGCCGGCACAATTCCTATCCTCGCCACTGGATACGGGTTTTCATTCGTTTCATTCCTGACTCGGTCGAATGACTGGAAACAGGCTGTGGATTTTTATTTTCATATTTATATTTTCTTTAAATTTTTTTGTGGGGACACAACGTGACATTATACATTAAAGAAATAATTTTATTGAAAATACTAGGGCAGTATGAGTTTAAGTTATGAACGCAACGAAATGAAGGAAATACACAGTTCAGAAGAATTAGGGGAACATGTTTTCGAACGTATGCCATGCTCAACAAAACAATACATCACACTGAGACATATTACCAACTAAACCTTTATTTTTTACCGTTGATGTATACAAAAGAACATCGATGGATTCGCGTTCATTTTCAGAACACAAGCGGAAATGTCCCAATAGGGGCGAAAACAAAGTGATAACAGTCTTCCAGGGTGGATTTTTATCACAGTTGGAGAGCTTCAGTATGGTTTATGTCCTCCATTAGCATTTATCACAGCTTGGCACCTACGTGGCATGCTCCGTATAAGTCGACGGAGGACACGTTGCTGTATCAGGTCCCATTCTTCAATGAGAACCTGTTCGAGGTCTTGGAGAGTCTGTGGTGGAACAGGACGCTCACGAACACTTCTATCAAGCCTATCCCACACATGCTCGATGGAATTAAGGTCGGGACTCACTGCTGGCCATTCCATCTCTTGCATGTCCAGTTCTCGCAAGACAGCTTTGGTGATGCACGCTACATGAGCCTTGGCATTGTCCTGCATGAGTACGAATTCAGGGCCAACACCATATGCAGAAGCCAACACATGCTGTAGCAGTATCTGTTCGATGCACCCCGTAGCGGTAAGATTACCACGGACGACGACAAGATCCGTACGGCAATCAATACTGATGCCACCCCACACCATCACAGAACCTTGTCGGAATCGGTCGCCTTCCTGGAAAATATTTGGCATTTACAGCTCACCACGGCGTCTCCATACACGTTGACGTCCATCACGCTGTGTCAGGGGAAATCTGGACTCGTCTGTGAACAACACAGGCCTCCATTGGTGAAGTTGCCAGTTAACGTGGGTACGGGCAAACAGAAGGCGAGCTGCGCGATGTTGCTGCGTTAAACGGGGCACTCTAACCTGTTCCTTACTGTCTGGTCAGACAACGTTACTCCAGTGAACCTCCTGAGGTCTTGTTGCAGTTCTCTGGCAGTTGCTGAACGACGCCGCAACGCACATATGGTCAGATATCGGTCATCCTGTGGGGTTCTCATGCGTCCACGACCTTGTCCAATCCTCCTTGTGAACAGGCCTGTCTCATTGTAGCGATTCCACAAGCGTTGAGTAACTGACGAAGAGATATTGAGATCCACAGCAACACGACGAAAAGTCCATCCTTCCTGGATCAAAGTTACGGCCCTTGCAACTTGAAACTCGTTAAGATGTCTCATGGGATGTGCTGCTCAAATGACCGCAGTAGTCTGTGTATCTCACAATGACACACGGACGTACCGCTATTCACTTTGTTTCGAGGGGTCATCTGACAGATACTGACAGATGGAGTATAATTTCGATATGACATACCCAGAGTAGCTTAGGTCTCAAGGTATGCTGTACGACCATTGGAACCCCATCTACCGAGCTCGATAGCTGCAGTCGCTTAAGTGCGGCCAGTATCCAGTAATCGGGAGATAGTGGGTTCGAGCCCCACTGTCGGCAGCCCTGAAAATGGTTTTCCGTGGTTTCCCATTTTCACACCAGGCAAATGCCGGGGCTGTACCTGAATTAAGGCACGGCTGCTTCCTTCCACTTCCTAGACCATTCCTATCCCATCGTCGCCATAAGACATATCTGTGTTGGTGCGACGTTAAGCAAAATAGAAAAAAAATGGAACCCCATCTACCAAATTAACGTTCACATACCAGACGTTACTAAACATGTTCCCCTAATTTTTTGAACTGTGTATTATAACAGAGAGGGAAACACATATTTATTTCAAATTACCTCTTTTTTAATGCATTGGTTCTTCTGGGCAATCGACAGGGAAGGAGCAAAGTAAACAGTCAGGTTTTTAGTTTTATGTTATCTTCTGATCGTAAAGCGCGGAACGGAGCATGCGACTTTACGTGGAGTTCAAACCACAGACATGCGTCGTTCCATACATTAATTTTATTGATTGTCACAAGTACGTCATGCCGAAATAATATTCAAAATGCAGTCTCGTAAATATTCTCTCATTTCTGTGGGTAAATTCAACAAAACACATATACATTTCGTAAGATCACTAATTAACAGCGTACTCTCGGCATCGAAATGTATTCATCGAGGATATTTTAATGTTACCCTGATATATTATAGACAGTATCAATGTTTAACCAATTGCTCATTAATTGAAGGCTATTTAAGTATGTTGACGTTGTCGTCAGATTGCCTAAGACAGAATGTAATTTCACACGCTAACTTGTGGAATGACAGTATACTGTAAACCACAGGTACATTGTGCTAATAATACAAGCGGTGTCTCATCAGTCCCTTTTGTATTTGGAGTCTGTTGGTTCGGTCACCGGATAGCATTAGGTCTCGCTCTTCTCTTCCATATTTGGGACGGCGAACGTATTACCAGGCGGCAGCTTCTGATCCCCGCCCTAGTGATAATGAGCGTCTTCAGTTGGTTTCTTTCCTCTGGACATGAGGGGTGCGTGTCGTTTAAACTGCAAGTGAGCGCTGTCAAGGGCATGGTTGTCATATTTTGCGGCCTCCACGTCATTGCATGAAGGTAATACACTTCACAAATATTAATTAATGAAGCAAATATTGCAAGACATTCAAACTGCGAACAAAGTGCGTTCAAATTGTCTGAGCTAAAAGAGAGACTGACGTCTATTGTATTAAGGGGTGCATTGGCAACAGAGTTGTGAGGATTGCTCTTCAGGAATGCGAACTTCCGTTTTAAAGCCCACTACTCTCATAAATCATCCTCCTGTTGGGCAAGCGAGGTGATGTTGATGATTATGATACTGCTTTTTGTTTAAAGGGGCCAAACATCTAAGTATGAAATGAGACGAAATGCAATGACAATTTATCCGCTGACCAGAATTCAATACGTGATGTTGAAGAATGAATGGATGAATGTTAATTTGAAACAATCAGTGGATCTGACCCGCAATGCCTCACTTTCCCAGAAACTATATTACTGACCAAGAGACTGTTTCCAAAGCACAATCCAGAATCGATGATGCTTGCTGTCTAAAGGCGTCCAAAATCCAGGTCAACGGTCCCTCATAATGGTACTGGTAACACAGACTTACGGTGTTATTTCACATAATAGCGTCATTCGTAGGCAACGCAAACCCATGGTGCACCTCACATAGGTGTACTAATCACAGGGATTCGTATTATCCCGTGGTGTTCATCACATAGTGGTACAAATCACAGGCAACGTAAGCTCGTGATGTTCCGCATATAGTGGTACTAATCACAGGTACTGGAAACCCACAGTGAACCGCTCTCTGCTGCTACTAATCACAAACGTATTGTGTACCTAACACAGTGGTACTACTCGCAATTAAAGGCGACCCATGGTGTTCCTCGCGTGAAGGTACTAATTACAAGTAGGCTCATGGTTCTAATTCAATCACCTCTCGGTCGCCCCTTTTAGCCGCCTCTTACGACAGGCTGGGCATACCGTGGGTGCATTCTTCGTCTGCGTCTTCCACTCACAGGCGGTGGACATGCGAGGGGCCAGGTGATCAAACATATGTTGTTTTCTTTGCTGCCGGCTGAGGATCGGTTTCCCGTCCCAACTATACCTGGCCTTTTCCCTCCAATTTCTTAAGGTCGGCACGTGAGGTGGATTTGGCCCAAATTTTTAACGACCTTCTTGATGCTAACCCTATGTGGGATAATGCATACGTTATTGCGTTTTTCTGTAGTGGTTGGAAATATGGTGTGCGGCATGTAGATGAAGAGAAATATTAGGACAAACAAAAATACCCTGTCTCCGAGTCAGAAGGATTAACCGTATACAGTTAAAATCCCGACCCGGCCGGGAATAGAACCCAGCTACTTCTGAACCGAAGGCCAGTCAAGGAGCAGGACCATCTGGTTGGATCCCATTTGTGTCAAAATCATAGTCTGGTTTTAGAAACTGAAACTGATCGATTACTTCTTCCATAGAAACTCAGGTTAAACCTTGACAGCACTGTGTGTCCATATGGACACGTATGTGCGGTTTATTTCAGTAGCTCCTGTGAAATTTTGTGACATAAAATTTTACGTTGACATACCTGTATAGATTTGAGGAAACTGTGATCTTTGTGTCAGATGCATATAGAAGTCCTTCAGCTTCAGGAGAATTGTACGAAACACATAGACCAAGGCCGGGTTCATCCCAATCCTGGCCGCAGTTAATTTGAGCACATATACCACTACAAATTACAAATTAACAGATAGACTTGACACATCTAGGAACATGACTACGCTGTCGTATGTTCGATGCACAACATCAGTTGGCGGGATCTATCTGATAGTATTTTTGGTGGAGCTTCAAAGACAAACCTTCCAACGAGGGTAGGTAGTATCAGCGTAAACTGCATGTTAACACATTGAGTCCCAGCCTTTTTTATTTTCACCCCTCAGCTCCAAACACCTCGCTATTTAGGATTATTTCAATACTTTCGTATATTATTTTTGTGAACTTGGGTATTCAAAAACCATTACGATATTTTCAAAGAATGAGAATCAAAGACGTTTTAGAAGGTAAGAATTAAGTGTCAACATTAGTATTTATATCTTCTGAACTTAATTTGAAAAATGTCAAATTATGATAAGTACAATTCTGTGCAATAAGCGTAATCCGACTGATCGATTACTTCTTCCGTAGAAACTCAGGTTAAACCTTGACAGCACTGTGTGTCCATATGGACACGTATGTGCGGTTTATTTCAGCAGCTCCTGTGAAATTTTGTGACATAAAATTTTACATTGACATGCCTGTATGGACTTGAGGAAACTGTGATCTCTGTGTCAGATGCATATAGAAGTGCTAGTTCTCGCTGCGTGCATTGTTATAACAGTGTGATTCTTGGTGGTTGTTAATCACAAAAATGATGGACATCGATATCGAGTAAGTACATTATTGTATTGTCGTATTACATTTTTAGATGATTTTCGGCTTTGTAAGCCACAGAACAGTATAATCAACGGACATAGCGTCATAGAGTAACAATTAGCCAGTTAGATATGTATTTAGGACCTCATGTTTTGCCGCGTGTCCATATGGACACGCTGGGCAGTTATGGAGTCAGGTTAATTTTATGCACTCTTTTTATTGCATTATTCTGACGTAATGATTCTCTTACTTTATAACTTATTCAAGGGCATTACCTCCTGATCTGAGTGTTGAGGATGACCTGGACATATTCTTGCAAGATGATAGTAGTGTTCTCATGGCAGATGCAGTTTACATACCACCGGATCCAGCTACTTTAACCGACGAAGATTTAGGTGATGAAGATGTTGGAGGTATCTAAGCTTAAACTCACGCAAGTTTCTAGCTGATGCGGAAGTCAGTCTAGTAAATAATGAAAATGAGACCGAGCACAGAAAACTAAATAATCAGAACAAAAGTACGGATAGAACTTGGACAGAAGGTGAATTGATTTCTAATTTGATTGCAATTCCAGAATGTAGTTTTTACGATTATTGTGACAACAATCCGGTTGAACTTTTCGAATTGTTTCTTGATGACTGTATCATACAGTTCTTAGGTAATGAAAGCAATAGGTATGCGGTTTACAAAAATTGTCCAAACCCCAACATATCTGCAGAAGAAATGAGATATTTTATTAGCATCCTTATTCTGAGCAGTTATAATACCCTGCCTAACATGAGATTGTATTGGGACTCCCACCCAGATACAAGAAATTACTTCGTGTCCAATTCCATGAGAATAAATCGCTTTTAACAGATTCTGAGGTTTCTTCACTGCCCTGACAATAATGTGGATGACAAAGAAAAGTTGTGGAAAATTCGACGTTTTGTTGGAAACTTCATTTCCAGGTGTAGTTAATGTTTTGTTACTAACCAGATTTATATCACATCTGGCTACCTTGTACCTTCTTTCTATCAAGGAAAATCACCAAATACAAACTCTGTATACGAAAAACACTTTGGAAAAGCAGCCTCACCACTCATCCAAATAATAGGCGATTTTGGCATGGAAATGAGAAAACTGCCATTCCACTTCTTTTTGACAACCTGTTTACAGGTTTTCAGCTTCTGTCACTTGTACATGAGGAAGAATATGGGGAAACACGAACAATTATGGAGAACAGGATCCCTAAAACATGCCCCTTGAGGCTAATAAAACCATAGGCCTAATGAAGAGTTAAAGGGGGCATTTTGAACATTCACTGTGTAAAAATGATGGCATTACTGCGACAAAGTGGGAAAGTAACTCTATTATTACCGTAACGTCAGCTTGTGTTGGTATACACCATATGTTCACGATAAAAATGGTATTCAACAAAGGAGAAAAGATCCATTCAAATTCATCGTCCTCACAACATTGGCGAATATAACGGGGGTGTGCGAGGCGTAAACGGAATGAATGGAAACAATGCTATGTACAGGATCGATATTCGAAACATGAAATGGTACTAGGCTTTGCTCTCATAGCTTATTGATATTTGTATCCACAATGCACTGCAACTGAAGAAAGGAAACGGTGCTAAGCTCACACAAACAGAATTCCGAAGAGAAATTGTGCGAGTATACCTGACAAAACATACGAATCCCACAAAAGAAGCAGGAAGTCCATCCACTAGTGTACTAACGTACAACTCGCGTGTCCTAAGTGATGTGAGATACAACGAGCATTATGCACAGAAAATGGAAAATAAGTGGAGATGTGCAGGAAGGTTTTGTACGAAGAAACCATCAGTGGTACGAACTAAATGTGGAAAATGTGTTGTAGGACTGTGTGTTAAGTGTTTTAAACTACCGTCAGCACCAGTGAATAAGGTTTGTGAAGCAAATTGTCGTAATTTGTATTGCACCCGCTCACCTCATGAGTGCCAGACTAGCCTTAATCTCAGGGGTGATCAGTTCGCAAAGGGTGTTAACATTTTTAATCAATAACAATAAAAACATATATATAGGCGCACTAAATGAACACAGGGGTGAACGGGGCATGCAAATTAAGGTAAAGGGGGACGGCTCATTCATAGATGCTAATTAAAGACTCCACGATAGGACTGGGAAGTGACAACTTAAATTCCATGGGCCTACTGGACTAACTACAATATAAAGATATGAAAACTGTTCCCTATTGAATTGCAATAAAGAGCAATTTATTAACTTAATTCGCACTGCAAGTGATGACAATTATTACACTTAGAAATTTCCATCCTGAAAAAGAATACATAAATTTGGATTCACCTCACTACTCTCGTAGTGTGAAATATTTGGTGAATTCGCCCCATTGGTCACTGAGGATCGAATCCACGTCCGTATGAGTGGACGTTTCACCGCTGGAGATCTTCTTTTGGAGATGCGGGCATGAGAGTAACTATTTACTGTCATCTCTACGTTCCGTTGGATATGAGTCACTACCGGTATGTACATTCTAGTAGACCGGATTCCCACTGTGGAAATGCTATCGTATCTAAAGCGGATAATAAATGTACGGACAAACTCTAGCCTAACATAACCAGATGTACAAACATGCCATAGGTAGCTCGTCAACTCAAAGCTTATCTCAATATTTACATTTGTCAATACAACAAGACGTACGGAAAGGTTCATTATTATGCTCGCACGATTAATACATGTGCCGTCCGTGGGTTATTTCGCACATACCGCCAACTATCATCCATGTGGAAAACCAAAAACTGGTTCCGACCACTTCGACACATGACGACTGTCCCTATCATATCTTCCTATGATTATTAAATAATTATCATTATCATTATTTATCTGACATATTTTGTAATTACCATAAATAATTTTGTTATTATCATTTATCTCAATTATCATCATATATTTGATTATTATCATTTATCATCCGGGATGATTGTATGCTAACCTTTGCCGACGTTTCAAATGAAGGGTCGGTTTTCCTCGTAATTAATCCGCACCAATTAATGATAAGTTTCATAATAAATTATTATTATTATTATAATTATTATTATTGTACCGGGCGGTACACCTCTACACCGTTTATTTAAAAGTTGCGCCAGTTGAAACTCCTCTTCTGGAGGAAGGTTGAACTTTATCTATTCTATTAATTCTCTACTTTCTCAGAAGATGTCACCACATGGAAAATTTTGAGTTTTTGAACTGTGTCACTTTTGATGTGTTTTTGTTTCGCTTGAAGTAAGAAGTGTGAACTTTCTCTTCTAGAGGACACTACTGAAGATCAACAATAGTGCGACCTAGTGCGAAATCAAAGAACTATTTTGTTGGAGAAATTTTTATTTCAAGAGTTTGTTCTTTGTTAAATTTCTTTCTGTCATGGTTTAAGTTGGCTGTATACCCCTCCTTTTCCCCTTATTTTGGATCTAGCCAATCCCGAATTTCTTTAATTAATTTTCCACCAATAATGTGTTTCTTTTCCTCTATGTAGGGGTTTCTTTTCCCGAACCAATAAAAACTTTGAGGGAGGGTGTTTTATTTCCCCTAACGCCTAGAATCTTCCGCGAGAGGTTATAAACTGCTGATTTTGGGGTCTCCGGGCCACTTCTGTTCCATCTTTCAGTGTATTAAGTACATAGCAGGAGGCGGGAAGCGCCTCTTTCCTCGGCAGCGATCTACTACCAGGTAATGGCCTATTAATATCTTCTTTTCTTGCTAGGTCGGCAGTTTAACTCTCGCGGCGGGTTCGAAGCGTTTTCCATCATGTAACCTTTTCCTAAAATGTAACTACTCTTTTCTTCTATTCTCTTGTGAAGCTACATTATGGGATAGAGAGTGCTAACCCTCTCGAGTTCCCACTCACATCGTCTTGAGGTGAACTTATTTTTTCTCAACCAATTCTCCCGTAATGTAATGTAAATTGCCATTAAGTCACCTCTGTAGTATGGGATTAGCCCTTGTATTAACGGCCTAGTGCCAAGTAGGTCTTAAGCAAAGTGTATTAGGAGTGCGAGTTCGCCTCCTCTCAAGTTGTATTTTGAGGTCATGTATTAATCTTTTCTCACCTAATAGACCTCAGTAGGTTGGGTATTTTACCCCTGTGTATATGTCCTTTGAGGACAACTTGAAAGTTGAGTTTGGTGTGGCCTGGGAGAGGCTTAACTTTAAGAGCGAGTGGCTCTTTTCTAAGACTGAGAGTTGTATGCCTCGAGGAGGCTTTGCTGTGTAATTTGGAGCAAGGGCTCCAGGGTTTGATTGGGGTCTTCTGCCCCTTTTGTTGAAATTGGTATATCGTAAAGTTGAGCTAGTTGCTCAAGAATTGTGTTTTCAGGGCTCGAAGCCCAAATTCCTTAATCCCTGTAATTGTACATTTCAAGTTGTATTTCGGCTACTAAGTACCTGTTCTATTTGTTGTTACCTAATTTTAAAAAGAAAATATAACCTTGTTAAATTTTAAAATTTAATTTCTCTTTAGTAGCTTGAGACCTATTCACCACCCAGCACCTTCTTTCATGCTTAACTACCACAAAAACCCGGTAACAAGTGGTAGCAGAGCGTGGTTGAATGGGTCTCAATTTAGCCCCTTTTGACGGCTAAACATTGCTTTGATTCGAACTCTAATAATTGTCTCAGTTGCTGGAATTTTTTGAGTTTTTCAAAATTGTTCTGTCATCATGCCCGGCCCTCGCGATGTTCTCCTACTTAACTATTTGCGCAAAGAGGAGTTGATATACGAGTTAACTATCAGAAATGTGCAATCTGGAGGCACGGTTGCAATCGACACCAACAAGCTTAGAGAGTCCCTTGATTTGCCCATTTCCATCCCCAATTTGGGAGAGAAAGAAATTGATGAGTCTCTTTCCACGATCGTCGAGAATATTACTGGGCTAGCATCTGTAGTCAGCTTTTTTGATGAAAACGATCCGTCTCCTAATCAAATTAAGCGTGTGCAAGGCAGGCTATATCACTTTTCAAATAGAGTTAATGATCTGTTGTCTCTGAAGGTGAATGACGTTCAGAGGAAGCAAGCTAATACGCTCCTTGAAACTATCTCTGAATTGTCTAGTAAAGTCACTCAATTGTTAACTGGGGAAGTTCCTCCCAAATCTGATCAGCCCACCGTTGTGAATGTAAGTAGTGAGGAAGATCCTGCTAAGGGAGAAGGCAATAGGATAACCGTTGCTGCTCAAACTATCTCTGCCCCATTGGACAACGAGTCTGAACGCCGCACATCGTTGAACAATGTACGTGCTGAATTAACTTCCTTGCCATTGAAACCTTTACCTACTATGTCGCCCGGGTTTAGCAGCTTGCCTCATCCATTGGCAATGTTGCTCAGAGGTATATCCAAGTTTTCCGTTAATACCACCAGTGACGTAATTTCATTTTTAAGATTTCTAGTGGAATTTCAGGATCACGCTCTTGTTTTTTCTCTTTCGCCATGTCAAATTTTGCAAATTATCTATCCGTATGCTATTGGTATTCTCTCTGATAAAATCGTAAGAGCCATTGCCGAGCAATCATCTATTGAGGATTTCCATGCCCATTTGCTAGCTAACTTCATCCCGGCTAGGGCCAGGTCCTCCCTGATTCAGAAGTACTATTACCGTGTACAGCGCTTGGATGAAAATTTGGCTGACTTCATCCAAGATATTAAGTTTTATACTAGGGTGTTTGCTCTTCACTTCCCTGAGGATCAAATTGTACAAGCTATTGTGGAAGGTATTTCACCATCCTATAGGTCATATTTGTGTTTCGCGGCGTGCCCGCAAACGTTCTCGGAACTTGAAGCATTGGCAGTCTCAGCGGAAGGAGTTAGATACGCCGATTCTTTGCGTGTCGCGAAAGAACCCCCGCCTTCCTTTAGTAACACTCGGCCTCCACCTCGCCGACCAGTCAATCCCCGTAAATGTTATGCTTGCGGGTCGCCTGACCATCTGCGGAATAAGTGTCCTCTGATCAAGTCAAGTGGGACAAGGAATGGAGCAGGGTCATCACAAGGCTGCTTTAAATGTGGGGCTTTCTCACATATCGCCAAGAATTGCCCAAACTCAAATAGCACCCCCTCCTGCTCTGGTGCAAATTCCACCCATGCCAATAATAAAAAGTGACTAGCGGCTTCGGCTGAGTCGACTAATTCTGCTTTCCAAGGCTCAGCCCCGGGCAAAAGGGTCGAGAATTCAGGGAATGAGCAATCTTCAAATTCTTTTTTTGAATGCCCCAGAGAGTGTCTTAGGATTGCGGCGGATACCCCCGCACCTGTTCCTTTTCTTAAGATTGAGTTAAATAACGAGCCTATAACAGCTCTCTTAGATTCAGGCAGTGTTTGTTCCATTATTTCGGCTGATTGGTATTCTAAATTGAAATCTGTTAGTAAACTCCCTGACCTTGACTCATCTCCTGTTAAATATGTTTCGGCTAATTCATCTCCATTAGAAATTCTAGGTTCCTTACATGTCAAAATTCGTGTTTTTAAATTTACATGGAAAATCAAATTGTTTGTGGCCAAGCATTTGTCTTGCCCCATCATATTGGGAGCGGACTTCATTTCTCACACTGGTCTTGTGCTCGATCTCCAGAGTAGGTCGTGCACATTCAAATTTGCGTCCAATTGTAGAATTCCCTTGTTAAAGTGTAATTCTGTATCATGTTCATCTATTTCGCCTACCCAGGATGAGATGTTGTTAGACCTTAGACATCTACCTGAGGAGCAGGCTGATAGTATTCGGAAATTGTGTCAGTCGTTTCCCGAGGTGTTCTCTGATACTCTTGGTGTTACTGACCTTATTGAATACAAAATTGAGGTCACGGATTCTATTCCTGTCCGTTTTCCACCGTATAGGCTATCTCCACCTAAAATGAAGGCTCTGAAAGAAATCATCGATCAGATGTTGAAGGATGGTATTATTAGGCCCTCTAAGTCAGCGTATTCTTCGCCTATTTTTCTAGTACCGAAACCTCAAGGAGGCTTCAGGCCTGTCATTGATTACAGGGCTCTCAATCGGAAGGTGGTGTTGCAATCTGTGCCCCTTCCCGACCTTCATTCTTGCTTTTCATGGTTTCGTAAGGCCAAGTTCTTCACTATCTTGGACTTGAATCAGGCCTATAATCAAATTCCCCTTGCCGAGGAGTCTAAACATCTTACAGCGTTTGCCACGGACTGGAATTTATATGAATACAACCGCGTGCCTTTCGGGCTCCCCACGGGGGCAGCTGTGCTCACTAGGCTACTAGATAGGGTCTTCTCCGACATAAAATTTGAGTACTTATATCACTACTTAGATGATGTCGTCGTATTTTCAGAGACCTTTGAAGAACATCTAGATCATCTGCGAGAAGTTCTCAATCGCCTTCGTAAGGCTGGGTTAACTGTTAAGTTGTCCAAGGTTGCCTTTGCTAAGCCCTCTATGTCATTCCTAGGGCATATTGTGTCACCTGATGGTGTAGCAGTCGATCATTCTAGAACACAGGCCATCCGTGATTTTAAACCTCCCAAGGACATTAAAGGTATCGCCAGGTTCATTGGCATGGTGAATTTCTTCAGGAAGTTCATTCCTAATTTTGCTAATAGAGCGGCGCCCTTAAACCTTCTTCGTAGGAAAGGCATCAAATTCGAGTGGGGACCTTCTCAACAAGCCGCTTTTGAAGATCTGAAATTAGCTCTCTGTAATGCCCCTGTACTTGCTATGCCTGATTTCTCGAAGAAATTCATCGTCCAAACCGACGCATCGTCGTCAGCAGTAGCTGCAGTTCTTCTTCAAGAGACTGAACTAGGGAGGCGACCCATCGCCTATGCGTCTAGGACATTGTCAGCTCAAGAAGCAAAGTACTCCATATATGAGCTTGAAGGTTTGGCAGTCTTATTCGCCTTAGAAAAGTTCCGTCTCTATCTGGAACACGTCAAATTCGATCTGGAGACAGATAATCAAGCCTTAAGCTGGGTCTTAGGTAGGCCGCGTCGTACAGGTCGTATAGCCCGTTGGGCCATCCGTATTTCTGCCTTCCAATTCGATGTACGACATATCAGAGGTACTGAAAATGTTGTTGCCGATGGACTCAGCCGTATGTTTCATAACGACGTAGAGACCCACGAACCGGTCGACAGTTCATCACCTTCCGAGTCCATACTATCTGGTGCTAATGCCATCTTAACAGATGCTCCCATGCTTTTTAGGGATATTGAGAAATACCAACGTGAAGATCCGACGCTGGCTCCTATAATGGAAACCCTTTCTTCTGGGGAACATGCTGTCCCTTATGTTCTGAGGAATGGTGTTCTATGTTGCCCTTCGAGGCATGATAAGTTGATGAAAGTTGTTGTTCCAGCGGTTCTTGTACCTATGATCTTCAAATACTATCATGAGACCCCATTGGGGGGGCATCTTGGAATCTTTAAAACTCGTGAAAAGATTCGTGGAATGTTCATATGGAAAGGTATGGACGGCGAAATCCGTGAACTTGTAAAAGCTTGTAAATCTTGTTTGCTCAGTAAACCCACCATGTCCACTAAAGTAGGCCTTTTGTCTTCTCATCAAGCGTCGCGCCCCATGGAACGCCTGTATATTGATTATGTGGGACCCTTCCCCCAGTCAAAGGGCAATGCCAACAAGTTCATCTTTGTGTGTGTAGATGGTTTTACAAGATTTTCCTGGTTATTTCCGACTAAGCTGGCTACCGCTCAGTCAACCATTTCTTGCTTAAATTCCATATTTGCTTCTTTTGGTCCGTGTCAATATATTGTATCCGATAATGCTAAGGCTTTTACATCTAATTTATTTCGTAAATTCTGTTTTGACTTATCAATCTCTCATGTAACTACTTCTGCTTATTACCCTCAACCTTCTCTGGCTGAACGGGTTAACCGTAATCTCAGGTCCGCACTCATTGCCTATCATCATGAAGATCCTTCCAGGTGGGACACGTCCCTGCATTGGTTAGCTTTTGCTTTGAATTCGGCGGTTCATGAATCTCACAAATTTACTCCAGCTTCTTTGATGTTTAAGTTCGTTCCCAACACGCCGCTCTCTAACCTCTGGTCTCTGAATGACATTCTGCCCGAGACAATAGATCCGGATAACATTAAAGATCTTTGGAAGAAGGCTAAAGCCAATCTTAAAGTGTCTCATGAAAAGGTTAGGGAAAGGTATGATCGTGGACGGAGACCCACCACGTTGAAGGTAGGTGACCAGGTTATGGTCAAAAATTTTGTTCCCGCGGGCAAGCTTGCCCCCAGATTTCATGGGCCTTGTATCATTCTCGATTTTCTTACGCCGGTTACCTTATTGCTAAGTAATCCAGCCACCGAGAGGATATTTAGAGTTCACCTGTCCCAGGTGAAACCGGTGTAATTTCTGTGTTAACTTGCTTCATAGTATTTTGAAAGGATATGAAGGTTATATATTTTTTTTTTTGAGTTTCACTTTTAAGGCATTCTGCCCCTTCTGTAATATTTTGGTTTTAGATGTAAGCCTTATGTAAAACCTGCCCCGACCCGTTAAACTGCCATCCTGTTCTTGCCACGGCCATTACCACGCTCCCGTCTCCTGCTCCACCTTACACTGTGGCTTCATAATAGTAAATGCCATGGATATCTACACGCCGCTGGCCCCTCAACCTCTCCACAAGCCTGTACCCTCAAAGAAAATGATTGTCCAACACAATTCTGCCGCCTAGCTTTAATGTTTCAGCGCCCCCGCAGCCGCGCAGCGCCGTGCAGCGACTGGGGAGGGGGATGGGCCCCCTCCTCTCCAGCGAGGACGACATGTGCACGGCGAGCCGGAGCTCACCTCCCGGCCAAGGCTGATGTGCGGCGCACGACCTGCTACACGCCCGCAGCCTGTATCTGTTCACCGCGGGCGCGGCGTGCTTCTACACCTCTGCTCCCCTCATAGTGCGGGCGAGCGGTATCTCAGGGTACTTAAGGGGTCCGAGCGGCCCCCGTTGGACGCAAGCTGCAATGGCCGGTCCGGCCATTCGACTCAATCTACATCAACTACATGGACAGTCACCTTAAGCGATAACTACATTTGGGAATTTAACAACAATATTTGGTGGACATTGCAAAACTTTTCTTCACTTTTAAGCATTAAAGGTTTATCTTCAGAAATTCAACTACTACAACAGAAAAACTTTACTGCACCTGCAACAACAAAATTTTGAAATTGCAACCAACCAAATTACTAAAATCTTATAAATGCTTCCGCAATTAATCTTAATATCAACATCAAAACTTGGACCTTATTTTGGAAACAAAGCTTATGTTCTTCTGTGTTACCCCTTGGAGGAACTTTTGGGGGGGGAGGTCTGTACCGGGCGGTACACCTCTACACCATTTATTTAAAAGTTGCGCCAGTTGAAACTCCTCTTCTGGAGGAAGGTTGAACTTTATCTATTCTATTAATTCTCTACTTTCTCAGAAGATGTCACCACATGGAAAATTTTGAGTTTTTGAACTGTGTCACTTTTGATGTGTTTTTGTTTCGCTTGAAGTAAGAAGTGTGAACTTTCTCTTCTAGAGGACACTACTGAAGATCAACAATAGTGCGACCTAGTGCGAAATCAAAGAACTATTTTGTTGGAGAAATTTTTATTTCAAGAGTTTGTTCTTTGTTAAATTTCTTTCTGTCATGGTTTAAGTTGGCTGTATACCCCTCCTTTTCCCCTTATTTTGGATCTAGCCAATCCCGAATTTCTTTAATTAATTTTCCACCAATAATGTGTTTCTTTTCCTCTATGTAGGGGTTTCTTTTCCCGAACCAATAAAAACTTTGAGGGAGGGTGTTTTATTTCCCCTAACGCCTAGAATCTTCCGCGAGAGGTTATAAACTGCTGATTTTGGGGTCTCCGGGCCACTTCTGTTCCATCTTTCAGTGTATTAAGTACATAGCAGGAGGCGGGAAGCGCCTCTTTCCTCGGCAGCGATCTACTACCAGGTAATGGCCTATTAATATCTTCTTTTCTTGCTAGGTCGGCAGTTTAACTCTCGCGGCGGGTTCGAAGCGTTTTCCATCATGTAACCTTTTCCTAAAATGTAACTACTCTTTTCTTCTATTCTCTTGTGAAGCTACATTATGGGATAGAGAGTGCTAACCCTCTCGAGTTCCCACTCACATCGTCTTGAGGTGAACTTATTTTTTCTCAACCAATTCTCCCGTAATGTAATGTAAATTGCCATTAAGTCACCTCTGTAGTATGGGATTAGCCCTTGTATTAACGGCCTAGTGCCAAGTAGGTCTTAAGCAAAGTGTATTAGGAGTGCGAGTTCGCCTCCTCTCAAGTTGTATTTTGAGGTCATGTATTAATCTTTTCTCACCTAATAGACCTCAGTAGGTTGGGTATTTTACCCCTGTGTATATGTCCTTTGAGGACAACTTGAAAGTTGAGTTTGGTGTGGCCTGGGAGAGGCTTAACTTTAAGAGCGAGTGGCTCTTTTCTAAGACTGAGAGTTGTATGCCTCGAGGAGGCTTTGCTGTGTAATTTGGAGCAAGGGCTCCAGGGTTTGATTGGGGTCTTCTGCCCCTTTTGTTGAAATTGGTATATCGTAAAGTTGAGCTAGTTGCTCAAGAATTGTGTTTTCAGGGCTCGAAGCCCAAATTCCTTAATCCCTGTAATTGTACATTTCAAGTTGTATTTCGGCTACTAAGTACCTGTTCTATTTGTTGTTACCTAATTTTAAAAAGAAAATATAACCTTGTTAAATTTTAAAATTTAATTTCTCTTTAGTAGCTTGAGACCTATTCACCACCCAGCACCTTCTTTCATGCTTAACTACCACAAAAACCCGGTAACAATTATTATTGTTGTTGTTATTATTATTAGAGCTTATCATATTCGTAACACTGAATCATCGTCCATTAAATATTTTAATTTCCTTTCATCTCTTCAACTTTTAATTATTATTATTATTTTCTTCGGTGAAGATTCTCATTATCGTATCACTTATTCATTGTAGATTTAATATTTTAAATTTATTTCACCATAATTATTCTCAAATTAATCTAATAAATTCTTTTTTTTATTCCCCTTTGTATTATTATTTATGATACTTAATTTCACATGTTACACTACCGTTAGCGATATTTATGTTTAATGCATAAGCTTTTACAATTTCGGTCTAGTTTGGCACTAAGCAATTGATTTAAGACAAGATTCACTTGGATTATTATTATTATTATTATTATTATTATTATTATTATTATTATTATTATTATTATTATTATTATTATTATTATTATTATTAAATTGAAAGTTTTATATTTTAATTTCCACTCTTTAGAATTTAGTCACATATGATGAGTCCCATTATGAACCGCCAAGATCTGACTTACATCGGTCGGGACACCACGGTATTCGGAACCGCAACCTTCATTTTCGTACTGGCGTTCGTTTTATGGGGACACCATGTCCTCCCAAGACACATCTCAAATCCCATGGCACATCGAGGCTGGGCAAATACATCCAATGCCTGCGATTGCTAAATTATTCCTTCCTTTTCATTTTAAGTCCATTTATTCCACTGGAACTCTTCAAACATTTAATTCACTAATTAACGCTCGGTGCGTGGATTCTGCCACTCATAACACCGGAATCGGCATTTTATATCGTCTTAGGCATCGAGATTTAGCTATTTCATAATCAAAAACAGTACGGCTCAATTCTCACCTCATGCCGGATTTTTGTTCCTCGCGACTTCCAACATTAAAAATGGGCTAAAACTACTCTAGGATCGTGACGATCCTATACACGTGACTCTATCGCTTCTAAACAAATTTTTGTAGTTATTATAGAGTACAAAAACGTGAAATGAACAATTTACGTAAAAATCAAATTTACTGCGCGAATTAAAGTCTTTTACGCCACATGTTATCTCTACATTGATTATTACTTTCATCAGCAAACTCTCACAGCATTATTATTATACTTTAACTTGCGAACTCCAAAGTATTATTATTATTATTATTATTATTATTATTATTATTATTATTATTATTATTATTATTATTATTATTATTATTATTATTATTATTATTAGACTATTATTATTTCTCATGACCTTCCGTACGCAAACACAAATTTTACACACACTGGCACTTTCATAATCTGGCTGTCTGGTAACAAATATGCCTAACTAAGGTACCAATAATCACCGCAGTGATTGAAAATCAAAATAAACTGGGTTAGCATAAAATAAAAATCTAACACTTGAAATGAACTTAAATCAAAGTATTCACAAACAGCATGCATTAATTGAACGATATATCCCATATTTACATTGTGTACAACAAACAAATACTCAATTAGCCTAACCCATAATTACCTCAATGTAAATTAGTTCGTCCGTCTATCTTAAGTAAATCATGGATTCGGGAAGCGATCTATGTTTTACGTTAAGTAACCATGATTAATTTACTCTGAGTCTCATCTTATCGCGATAACATCCCCAAATATATCAAATTTGTGTACTCATTCCTGTGTAGAATTCCATTGTCTCGTGGCGATGGTGAAGCCTCATGGCCCCATACTGGTTTACTCGTGCATCATGCCGCACTTTATAATATTAACATAAAGAAACACTCTTGTTCGCTTACCCATTATTAACACCTTAGTAATGAATTTACAATGATTGATACAAAAGAAGACACTTATGGGTGCCTAAAGACCCCTTACACTTTCACGCTTTTATTCTTCACTTGAGCCCGAACCACAAGCTGTGACACTTTCCGACGATGTGTCGTTTTATTCGACCCGGCGCGTATCGCGTTAGTCAACCGGCACTTCCTGACGTATTTCTAGGCCGTCTATTGATCGCCTCGCTTCTACAGTCCCCTGCTACAGATAATTGTTTCACCGTCTATCTTAAAATTATTACTTCAGGCTCTGCACACTGCCTTCAAAAACTACTATCGGCGTTCCGTTGATCATTAAATTCCAATCACATGAAACCTTTATAAATGTGTTAATTTCGCTATACAATTGTACTGACTATTTACACTCAGTACTATGAATAATCTCACTGTTCGTCTTCACTTTCATAACGCTCACGTACTTTCAGCTCTAACTGACTTTATAATATGTCCCGCGGTACTGACTTACAGAGTGAACATGTCAGAGTATCCAACTATTTCATACGACTGATGATCTGAGGTTCAACTCCTTGTTATTTATGGACGTTATGGTTTCCCGCTTGGGTCATCCGCGGTCATACCAGAGGGAGGGGGTTGGTTATCCTAAATCGGCACCTGCAGGTGGATTTGGATCTCTGAATTTATCCCACTTAATAAACAGGCGATACACATTCACGTGTCGTATTCTGATCTCATATCGTTCGGCGATTACGAAGATATTACTTGATTTCTGTCTTCCATTTTTTCGCGCGCTAAGTCGGCGCCTATGCTGGTGTGATCTTCCTGACCAATAGCAATACAGCGTGGGTCTTTTCCTAGTTTTCTACATTTTAATTCATCAAACTTACAATTAATGAACATGGGGATGAGATCTAAAAAATCCCATCTGTTCAATTCGGTGGTTGGAATACTTTAATTGTTATTATAATTGGAGATAACTGGAGTTCATATTGACTTCTGTCATGTTGGCGCATCTGCGAGTCCTTTACAAATTTTGTCGTTGGCTAACACTGCAGCGGTTCGTTTAAATATTTCCCTCTGACAACAACAATATGCCTGGAGGCATGGGAAACTCTATTGCGACATTTTCTCCGTATTCGTGATGCACGGACTTCGCCCTTGTTCAAGAATAAATCCTCCCTCATTTCCTCGCAGCAATCAGGACTGTTGTTCTGAGTTCTCGATTTAATCCTCTTAGCTTTTGACAAGGAAACATATCACCCATTATGACAGGCTTAACTCTTGGCGACAGATTGTCTCGAGCATGTCTGACAATGTTGAAATCTTTCGGTCTACACCAGACTGACAATGTGTATATTTCAATACTCTCATATGCCTTAATTTATTTTATAATATCAAATCATGATACCTATGGGCCATCTCATCCGGGTACAGTATCGTGTGTGAAAACTCCTTTGATGTCTGTCGAAACTGTTTGTTTCCATAACTGCCCAGCGTGTCCGTATGGACACGTTGAGTTTAATATCCACTATGAGGCACAGAAATAAAACCTTGCTTCCCAATATTATTTTGGATGTTTATGGAACATATTCATCAAAGAAATTAAAACAACCAGAAATTAAAATAATTCGGGCAGTTAAGGGTTAGTTTTCAGTGCATAGAACTCGCGGTATATTTATGAATAAATACAGATGAATAATATAAGAACACATAAAAAACAGTTGCTTCAGCTTTTGTCAAGATGGCGCGAGGAATCATCTTGTGGCGCTATACACCTTGTCTTGTGTTCTCTAAGTAGTCAACAGATGGTAACGCAAATGGACAGCCGATCGTTTCGGGTCATTATGAATCATTTGGCAGCTTCCGTTTTTATGTCAAATGGCTACACAAACATAATTTGCAACGCTGCAATAGAAAATGTATTTGAACTGACCTAAGCTCGGTTTACCGGGCGAGTTGGCCGTGGGCGTAGAGGCGCGTGGCTGTGAGCTTGCATCCGGGAGATAGTAGGTTCGAATCCCACTATCGGCAGCCCTGAAGATGGTTTTCCGTGGTTTCCCATTTTCACACCAGGCAAATGCTGGGGCTGTACCATAATTAAGGCCACGGCCGCTTCCTTCCAACTCCTAGGCCTTTCCTATCTCATCGTCGCCATAAGACCTATCTGTGTCGGTGCGACGTAAAGCCCCTAGCAAAAAAAAAAAAAAGAAAAAGCTCGGTTTACGATGATTACGAGGTACTAGGTACGTGCCATCTCTCCATGATTGTACTGCTGTTTCGTAAAGATTTCCTTCTTCCTTTGTAGCTCTACCACCCGACTGCAGTTCGCGAATTTTCACCATACCAACGGTATATACTGTTTTTAAACGTTTATTACATTCAATATGGGAGAAAGCGGTTATATAAATTCATCAGCCAGTTTCTTGTGGTTTGCTTCAGCCGCATTAATACTCCTCATATCAACAGTTCTAGGGCTGCGGTTCATAGAATCGCAGGAAATTGACGTGCCGATGTAATTTTACAAGATGCAACCTGTAATCTTCATACATTCAGTTAGTGCAGGCGCATAGGGAATGAGGTCTAGAAAGGCATCAGATATTTCTTCGGAAGGTAAATAGGATAAATCGAAAAACCTGTTTTAGCCACTTGCGAATTTCGGATTTCGGATTTCGGATATGTTATTTCTTAGTTAAGTATAGGAAGAGCTTCAGATTTTTATGCATCCTGGAATATTTGCTTCAGGGAAGTGAATTCTAGCAGCGTTATGTGGTACTACCTCGAAGTCCAAAAGAGGAATCGAGATGTTAAGTTCTATTGCACTTATTTCTAAGCAAAGTGTTTTAAGCTATTCTCACATAGATATTACTATATATTTCTGTTTTAGCATATGACAAAATGCACGTAACTAAGGGGACATTTAAATCCGACACAAGAATGGATGATTGCACACATTTGATGGAAATTGTCAAGAACATATTTAAATGTGCTGGCTCGAGCAGGTAGAGACGGAGACATAGACAGAGCGTCACAGAAAAAGAAGAAGCTATTTGCTTTACGTCGCACCGACTCAGATAGGTCTCATGGCAACGACAGGACAGGAAAGGGCTATGAGTGGGAAGGAAGCGGCCGTAGCCTTGATTAAGGTACAGCCTGGTGGGAAAATGGGAAACCACGGAAAACCATTTTCAGAGCTGCCGACAGCGGGGTTCGAACCCACTATATCCCTGATGCAAGCTCACAGCTGCGCGACCCTAACCGCATGGTCAACTCGCCCGGTGCGTCACAGAGAGTGAGGCGAAGTATTTAACTGCGCTTGAGGGTGCTTGAGGGTACTGTGTGCCTAAATGACCACTAGTGATGGTGGCGACTCAGCCCAAGTTCTGGTCGAACAAGTGAACTTACAAAACATAAGACATGTTCTGGAATGTTCAAGGGAAAGCTAGGTAAACACTTGATAGGGAATCTTTCACCTTGGCGACAGCCCTAGATGCAGATAATTGATGATTGATTTGATTGATTGATTCAAGCGATCGTTCCTTTATATCTTTTTCTCATTTCATAAAATCATCTTCACAATGTCCGGCTCCATGGCTAAATGGTTATCGTGCTGGCCTTTGGTCACAGGGGTCCCGGGTTCGATTCCCGGCAAGGTCGGGAATTTTAACCTTAATTGGTTAATTTCGCTGGCACGGGGGCTGGGTGAATGTGTTGTTTTCATCATCATTTCATCCTCATTACGACGCGCAGATCGCCTACGAGCGTCAAACCAAAAGACCTGCACCTGGTGAACCGAACCTGTCCTCGGACACTCCCGGCACTAAAAGCCATACGCCATTTCATTTTTCTTTCAACTTCACAATTTTTCTCGTCGATATGGACCGATGAAAACATGGTTTTACACCTTAGGACACAGTCATGACAAAACCATGGTCAGTTAACACAATTGAACAATATTTCCATGTTAGCAATGCTCGGCATTGATATGGACTATCTTGCAAACATTGGACTGGGAAGATTTGGGAGTAAGGAGAAGAGATGATCGATTATGTTTCGAGCTATCGTTGGAAAGTTGGCGTGGAATAACGTAAGTAGACGAATAAGTTTGAGTGGGGCTTTTAAAAGTAGGAAAGGTCATAGGTAAAGTGGGAATTCAAGCGGACAAATAGGGGCAAATATTCATTTATAGGATGGGGAGTACCCAGTGTCCCAGTGAAGAGAATTAAACATTTACTATTAAGATCCGCAATGCACCTGGGAATTGAACTCGGGCCTACTACGCTCTCCAGTCAGCCAAAGTAATGCTTAGTGCAGGAGTTGAACCCTGGTTCTCAATTTCGGGTACGTTTCCTTGGTGCTAATTGGCATTCGCACGAACACGGTTTACACTTAAGAAAATGGAAATTGCAACACCATGTAGGCATCAGTCGTTTGTGTTGATTTTCAAGATATGGAACGATGCCATGTAGGTATGTAAACGATCAAAGTTTCAGACCCATTGCATTGTTGCTACAGGTCTCCCCACGCGATTGGTCGCGGAGGAATCAACTCCAGTATACGGACTCTGGTGTAGCGTAGTTGACTTGCAGTCAGTGCAGTGATGTGTTCCCCGTCAAACACGCCTCGACGACAGAGAAGAGCACGCTATCAACAACTGTCGCCGTTTGAGAGGGCTCGGATAATTGGGCTGTGTGAGGCTGGATTATCGCTAAGGACTGTCGCTACACGTGTTGGCCGACAGACATCTACGGTACAATGTGTATGACAGCAGTGGTCAAATTAAGGTACCCACACTTGTTAGACCTGGCACAGGCCCAGCGCGACAGACAACTGTGAGAGAGGATCGCCGCATCATTCGGATGGCCCGGATGGAACCCCATGCAACAGCAGCTCAAATTCGAGCAGCTATGGCACCCCACGTTACATAACAAACAGTTGGTAATCGCCTGCGTGCAGCTGGCTTACGAGCCCGTGTTCCTGGACAAGGTGTTCCATTGGCCCCACAACAGCGACGTATAAGGCTGGCTTGGTGTCGAGAAAGATCGGCGTGGGTCGACGAATGTCATAGGGTCGTCTTTAGTGATGAATCGCGCTTCTGTCTTGCCCGCAGTGATCGCCGGAATCGTGTGCGCCGGCGGACCGGGGAGAGGGGCCGCACAGATCTTATTGTCGGGAGACACAAAAGGCCAACACCAAGCATTATGGTCTGGGGAGCTATTGGCTTTAACGTGAAATCACAATTAGTGCTTGTTGAGGGCACTATGGCTGCTCGACAGTACGTTGATAGGGTACTCAACCCAGTGGTCCCTATGATGGCGAACATTGCTAATGGGATGTTTCAGCAGGACAATGCCTGGGTTCACACTGCACGCATCTCCAGAGAAGCTCTCCACGACATCACAACCTTAGAATGGCCCGCCAGTGTCATGTCCAGGGACACGAACCTTCATCAAGTAGCAGCACATAAGTAATACATAGTGATTATTTTGGTAACTCAATCCACTGGCCTTGCTGTCGAAGCAGCCATGTGTTGGGGGTGATATAGAATGACAGTTAAAAACAGAGTTGTGTGAGGTCAAGAGGTCTCACGAGGAAGTCGATACGGACAAATCTAAAAAGTCACGTCCTGTCGTCTGGAGATGGCAAGAAAATGGGGGTAGTTTGAAGGATACGATACTTAAAATTAATGGGCGACCCAATTAAGTGAAACGGGACGCAGTGTCATGTTTATGATGACAAGTATTAGAAATGGGGAAGTTATTTTATGAGCATAGGTTTAAGGGCGAGAAGTCAAGTTCATGTTAATAAATATTGCCACGTGCATAGTGTGGGATTTGAGATACATGGGGGAGGTGGTAGCACCAATAGTAAGCCAGTAAGGCTTTATCTGAGAGGAGGGGAGAACCTCATATCATATTGCTAGTCCCTTTAAATACGTATGTAATTGAAGGAACAAGCGTCTTATTGCATTAGTCTTCGCCTTGGGAGCCTTGCCTTCCGCTCACGTTAGAGGGTTGCGATCAATTCTCCAAGCGGTCTCGCTACTTAGAATATTTCTTAGTAGATCAGGTTGAACGGTGGTGCTAACACTTGGTATTAACCATTCATACTTTGATTCTCGACTTAAGCTCGAGTTCTTCTGGGTTTTATCGTAGTTGGCAACTTAAAGCTTGAGGAATCTCTGTGAGATTTCACGATACTCTGTTTTTAACATCGCTTAGCATTTCAGTGGTACTCTAATGCTTTAGAGTCCACTTGCATTTACTTGGAGTAGCCGTTCTGAGGAAGGCTAGTTCCAGTACGTCACAATACGTGACCGACTTCAATTGTACGTGTATATTCTTTGTACATCATCTGTCAATATACGCACATATATAGGAAATCATATGAGTTTCAACTCTTAACAACCAACTTACCTAACGCCTATAAATTACCATCTTATATCCCTTTCGTTTTTAGTACTGTTGTTAGCCATCAGGTGATTCCACTCACCGCTCGGCGTCTCACCTGTTGGCCGGGATACGACAGGAGAAGAAAAACTGGTGTCAGTTTTGTGGGGTTGGTCCTGAGTTCGACGTCCATCCAGGGTTGTTTAACTCTTAACCAGGCGTTGGTGGTTTCCTAAGCGGCTGTCTATCCTAGTAGACTGAGGGGCGGTCGGAAGAAAGAAGAAGTCCGGAGGCTGTCTATCCTAGTAGACTGAGGGGCGGTCCGAAGGAGAAAGAAGAAGTCCAGCGGCTGTCTATCCTAGTAGACTGAGGGGCGGTCGGCAGGAGGAAGAAGAAGTCCGTAAGCAGACAGAGAGCAGAACCAAGAAGGCGCAAGGGCTGGCCCACGGAGTAGCAGAGGGATTCATAGGAGTCCAAGGAAGGAAGACGCAATCGACCCGGCGTACCTGCACGTCGTCAGCTCACCATCAGCACGCAGTAGAAGACCAAATATTGTAAGGTAAGCCAAACTCAAAATCAGTATGTCTAATTCTGAAGTGGGAAGTGCCAGTGATAATTCAGATAACAATTATATTAATATCAATCAAGCGTTCAAGTTAATCGGAGATCCTTTTGACGGGAGAAATCGGAGTAGGTTGAAAGAGTTCTGTGCAAATGTAGATTCAGCAATAGAATTTGTTCAACCAGATGAACATCCGCTGTTTTTTAAATATGTTCTTACCAGAATAACGGGTGAAGCTAGAAGCAAGTTATTAGTAAGACAGGATGTTACGAGCTGGCCAAAAGCGAAGGCAGCTTTGTTTGAAAATTATGGAGAGCGAAGGACTATTGATCATTACGCATGTAAAATGTTTAAAGCACAGCAAAATAAAGATGAATCTGTAATAGCTTGGGGTTCGAGAATGGATGCAATGGTAAGCGAACTTAAAGAAGTTGCCACGGCAAGAGTCGAACCGGAGGCAAAAGTTCATAGAGCGAATTTAATAGGAGAGTTAGGGATATCATGTTTTGTACAAGGATTAATTGATAAAAGCATTCAAACGATTGTCCGTAGTAGGAACATTACGGATGATTTCGGTTTAGCAGTTGAGGTAGCGGCCCAAGAAGAGTCGGCCGTACTCTCAAGTAAAGAAAAGCACGGTGAATCAGTTAGGAGAGATAAATATTGTAGTAATTGCAATAAGAAAGGACATTCGGCATCCTCATGTTTTCTTAAAATGCGACCAAAAGAAGTTAAGGCAATAACGTGTTACAATTGTAATAAGGAAGGGCACTATTCACGAGAGTGCAGAGTAATAGTTTGTAAACGTTGTAAGAGAACAGGGCATGTAGAGAGAAATTGTAAAAGTAGTAAACCGCAGCAATTCACTAATTACAAGGGTAAAGGTTACGAGAACAAGCAGGCGGAAAACTAGAACAGGATCATGACGCAAGGCCGGTTATAGGTCCTAAAAGTGTTCACATAGGCCAAGTACACAATAAGTGTAATAACAATGAAGGGACAGTTTTACTATCTATAAATGATGTACACGGACCTTTTCGATTTTTAATCGATACAGGCTCAGAAATAAGTGTAATAAAGAAACAATGCGTACCGAAGGAAATAAAGATAGATACAAGTGATAGATTAAAATTGCTAGGAGTTAGCAAAGGAACACTATTCACGTGTGGAACCGCGAAGGTAACTTTGGGATCATCTCAATGCAAATTGCATGTAGTAGATGATGAATTTCAGTTGTCACAAGACGGATTGATAGGTAGAGATTTATTGAAAGATTCTGTAATTAATTTCACGGAGGAATTCATAGAAGTAAATGGTGATAAACATCAAATAGGAGCTAGAGAAGCTAAAGCAATAACAGTATGTCCGAGAACGGAAACTATATATGACATAGGACAAGATGAAATTGCGCACGTAATGAAAGTAGAAAAAAGTGACGCACAGGAATGTTCACAATCGAGAACTCGAAGATTAATCGAACTAATTAGGGCAGATCATATGCTAAAGTGTGATAGAGAAGGATATTTGAAATATGTTCAGAATGTAATGATAGATTTTATTTAGATAGAAAATTAAACGAGATTACGATCGGTAGCATGTACCCTATACCAGGTACTACGGAGTTAAGTAACTCAATAGGGAAAGCGAATTATTTCTCGACAATTGATTTAGCCAGTAGCTATTATCAAGCTGAAGCAGAGAAAAAGATATTGAAAAGATCACATTTTCGGTATTAGATAGGCATTTGATATAAATTTATGCAAATGACGTTCATGAGATTAATTAGCGGAGTAAATGGAACTAAGTGTTTATGCTAATTATATTACAAAAAATAAAACACAGTATTTTCAGCATTAGATCGGAATTTTGAATATAAACGTATGTCAGTGACGTTCATGAGATTAATGACAAACGTATTAGCGGGAGTAAAGTGAATGAAATGTTTATTAAATGAAATTAAATTATAAAATTATTTTGGAGATCCAGTAAAATAATAATAATAATAATAAAATTATCGACGTTTTGGGGAAGTTAAGAGAGATTTTCTCAACCCACGACCACGAAACAACTTAAGGGATTTTTGGGATTATCGGGATATTACAGACGTTTTATACCAGATTATAGCAAAATTGCTAAACCACTGTATGAACTTTTAAAGAAAGAAGTAGACTATAAATGGGAAACTAAACAAGAGGAAGCATTTCAGACTTTAAAGAATAAGTTGATAACGTATCCGATTTTACAATATCCAGATTTCGAGAAGCCGTTTATTGTAACAACCGATGCAAGCAATGAAGCGTTAGGCGCAGTATTGTCGCAAGGGAAGGTAGGAAGCGATTTGCCAGTAGCATACATATCTAGAGTATTGAATAAGGCAGAAAGAAATTATTCAACAACAGAAAAGGAAATGTTAGGAATTGTATTTGCAGTAAAGTATTTTAGACCGTATATCTTAGGACGAAAGTTCACTGTAGTGACGGATCATAAACCACTTAAATGGGTATTTAATGTGCAAGATCCAACCTCAAGATTGCTAAACTTTAGATTGAAGTTAGCAGAATACGATTTCGATGTTGTTTATAAACAAGGAAAGTTAAATACAAATGCAGACGCACTGAGCAGAATACACAAATTAGATGAGGTTGAACAAGAAGAAGTTTCAGAAATGGAAACAGATGAGAAATTCACAGAGAAATTAACAGAGGATGAAAAGAAAGTGATTATGAAAGAATTTCATGCATCTTTAGTTGGAGGACACCAAGGCATTACACGCACGTATGCTAGGTTAAAAGATTATATTGAGTGGCCAGGAATGAAGAAAGATGTAGAGCAATACATTCGATCATGTCATTCATGTCAAACTAATAAGTTTACGAAGCCAGATACGAAGGCGACTATGGTAATGACACACCACAGACTGTATTTGAGAATATCGCGTTAGATGTAGTCGGATCACTTCCACTTACACTCGACGGAAACAAATTTATTTTAACGTGTCAAGATCAGTTATCGAAGTACTTAGTAGCAGTGCCAATGAAAAATCAAGAAGCAGAGACAATTGCAAGGGCATTGATGGACAATGTAGTACGAACATTTGGAATACCAAGTGTAATATTAACTGACCAAGGTAGCAACTTTTTGAGCGAAGTAATGAAGAAATTATGTAGATTATTAAATATTAGGAAGATTCATACTGCCGCATTTAGGCCACAGTCAAACGGGAGTTTAGAGAGGTCTCATGCAGTATTAGCTGAATTTTTGAGACACTATGTATGTGGAACCCAAGACGATTGGGATAAGTTCATTTCAATGGCAACTTTTGTATACAATACAACGAAAAGTACGTCAACTAATTTCACACCATTTGAATTAGTATTTGGAAGAAAGGCGAATATACCAGGGACATTGCAGAGAAAACCAAACGAGAAGAATTATAACGAACACGAAAGCTATGTGGAGGAATTAGCTCGAAGGCTTAGAGAAAGTCACGAGGTAGCACGTAAAACTCTAATAGAAACCAAGTTGAAAAATAAAGTCCAGTATGATACAAGAATAAACGAAGTAACGTTTAAGATAGGAGACCAAGTTCTTTTAAGAAATGATTCAGTAAGGCGAGGTCGTAGCAAAAAATTAAGTCCAAACTTTGTTGGCCCGTACACAGTACAGGAAGTTTCAGGAGTGAACTGCGTTTTGAATATGAATAAGCGAGGGAAGCGCGTTACAGTACACAGTAACCGATTAAAGTTATATATTTAAATGAGAAGGAAAATTGTATGTAAATACATTGTGAACAACCAGTAATAAATTATAGGCAACGCAAGGTAACACAAATCTGTTACTTGCAGGTCAATGGCGCTGATAGCAGCGGCGATCGCAGTGATGGCGATATTTACGAAAGGAGGAAAGGCAATTGATTTCCAGCTCCAACCATATGAGTCCACCCCAGGGGTTTATTTCGACAAGCTAGGTGAAGTTCAACTCTATAACACTGAATGGAAGGTAGTAACTTATGTAAATTTAGAAGCGTTAAATGATGCGTATAATGTTGGTAAGAAATACATTCAGAGAACCATGAGATTGTGTTCAGAACTGGAAGTAAATTTAACATATACGTGTGAGAATGAGGTAAAGCTTTTAATTATGCAATTAAATAAAACTCAAAATTTGCGTGAATTAATAAGACAAACAACTAAGACTGAGGAGAAGGAAATTTCAGATCAAAATAGAATGAAGCGAGGAGTTCTTAATTTTGTAGGAAGTATTGCTAAAATTTTATTCGGAACCTTAGATTCGCAGGATGCAGCCTATTATCAAAGTCACATTAAGGATCTTGAATCAGAGAATTTGTCGATGTTAAAAGTCGCGAAAGAACAGATGATTGTAGTAAAAAGTACGTTACAATCAATGAATAGCTCATTGTATGACGTCGCTAAGAACGAAAAAGAATTAAGCGATAATATAGCAACAATACGGGGATATCTGAAGGATGAGACTGAGCAAATAGAAAGCGCATTTAGGAGAACGGAGATTGAAATCGCGGTCAATAGGCATTTAATTGACACGCAAGGATTCTTAGCGCAATTAAAAGATCATTATGAGATTCTGTTAAATGGAATAATGTTGGCTCAAAAGGGAGTCTTACAACCTCAGATTATAAGTCCTAGTGATATAATAAAGTCGTTTTCAAAGGCACAGAATAATTTCCCACCAGGAATGACATTACCTGTTGAGTTGAGACTGGCTTATGGCTATTTAATAACTAGAATAGCAGAGATTGAAGTGTTCATTACTAAAGAAATACTTGGTTACATTGTAAAGGTACCTTTGGTAGATAAGGTAAAATATGATCTTATTAAGGTTATACCATTCCCAACAAGAGTGAATGGTGAGGTAGAAAACTTTGTTTTTATTAATAGTGAAAATGAATTTATTCTTTTGGACCAGAACAGGCAAAATTATGTAATGTTAACTGAAAATCAAATTAATAATTGTAAGAGGTTGAATGATAAACTTAAGGTATGCAAACAAGAGTTTGCTATCAAACTAGCTCATTCACATGAGGAATGTGTAGTAAAATTGTTGACAGGGGCACAGGTTATGCCACAAGATTGTCAAAAGAATGTAATTAGAGTACAAGAAGTAATGTGGTTTCCCTTAAGAGAAAATAAATGGATTTATATCGCTCCACGGGAGGTAAAAATAACAGTAGTATGTCAAGAGCTGCACACAAGTGATGCTAAGTTAACAGGTACAGGAATAATAACAATGTTTAATAGATGTACGGCCTTTGGGCCAAAATCAAAAATTCAATCTTCAAATGTAATTAAAACAAATAGTACCAAAGATCAAGGGTTTGTACCTGATCTATTGTTACAGTATGACTGTTGCGATCATTTAGGAATTAACACTAAATTGAGTCAATTGCAGGATGAAGGAAAGATACCGTTGGTAAATGTACTTCACCATGCAGAGGAATTAAAATTAGCAAGTCATAAAGTAGAGGCAGTTGAAAAATTAACACTTGAACAGGAGGATGAATTAAAGCAAAATCATAAATTGGATAAGTTGAATTTTCTGTCTTATATAGGTGGAGGAACAATTGCTGTTATTTTGTTATTATTATGTTCCTGCTGTTGTTGCAAAAGATGTTGCAAAAGATTTACACTTGCTCATAAACTGTCAGAGCTAGGAGATGAGTGTTGCGGAAAGGTATGTATCCGCCAAACTATAATTAATGGTCCTAACTCACATTGTTCAGACGAGGACGTTACAGTGCACTTTGATAGACAGGAGTATGTAAGAGGTAAGCGCGTAAATGAGCGCAGGGGTAGAAGTATGACAGATCTTACTACTTCCAGTATAGAGCTTAATGAAAGGTCTCTCATCAGAGAGCCAAGGAGGCAATAAAGAGGGAGCGTAACCACATTAGTAAAGTAAAAATTTCAATGACCATTGTATAAGTAATGAATCACTAGTAAGACAGTGTTAAGGCTGTAATGTAACAAATGTAACTTTAAAATTGTTAAAGTACAAAAAAAAAAAAGACTTGCCAAGGGGCAGAGTCGAACAGGCAACCTTATGTTAAGGTAAAATTTCATGAGACTGGCCTAAGGAGGCACAGTTCGGGCTTGTCGAGGGAGGCAAGACCCAAGCGTCCATTCCTATGAGTTTGGTACGGGTAATGTCAGTAATAGCTGCACAAGAATTTGTGAGACTGGCCTAAGAAGGCACAGTTCGGGCTTGTCGAGGGAGGCAAGACCCAAGCGTCCATTCCTATGAGTTTGGTACGGGTTATGTGTCAGTAATGACTGCACAAAAATTTGTGAGACTGGCCTAAGGAGGCACAGTTCGGACGTGTCGAGGGAGGCACGGTCCAAGCGTCCATTCCTATGAGTTTGGCACGGATAATGTGTCAGCAGTGACTGCACAAGTTTGTAAGACTTACTCAAGAAGTATAGTCAGGGGAACCGAGTTGCTAATGCAATCTCGAAGCCGGCCATTCCAAGAGTTTGGTACGGAAGTAAAAACCGACCAGAGAAGGCTGGAAGGTAAAGTTGAATGTACTGTGAAGCATATAACTTGATATGTGTTAATTACTGTGAATGTGAAATGTAAATGAGTGATATTAAGTACTGTAAAATGAAAAAAATGAAGTGTTATATGTACTGTGACATATATAAATTGATATGTATTAATCACTGTAAAATGTGAAATGTAAAATGTAAATGAGTTATATCAGTACTGTGAAATAAAAAAATGAAAAGTTATATGTACTGTGAAACATATAAATTGATATTATGTATTAGATGTTAAATCTGAACTGTGTTATATTAAGTACTACATGTACTGTGGAATATATGAATTGAAATGTATTAATGCAATATGGTTTACTGTGAAAAAATATGTTAATTGTAATGTGAAATGTATTATGAACATTAATTGTATGAAGGGTAAGGAGAATTGTATTAATGTCAAAATGTAATAAGTTGAAGTGTATCTATGAAATGTAATGTAATATTGCTAAAATGTAATGTGCTATGTAAGGTACATGCGGTAATTAACCCTGTATGTACGTGTACTCAGGTGGAAACCAGTTGCATGTGTGGCAACTAGTTTCTTTCCTAAGGGGGGAGGTGTCATGTCCAGGGACACGAACCTTCATCAAGTAGCAGCACATAAGTAATACATAGTGATTATTTTGGTAACTCAATCCACTGGCCTTGCTGTCGAAGCAGCCATGTGTTGGGGGTGATATAGAATGACAGTTAAAAACAGAGTTGTGTGAGGTCAAGAGGTCTCACGAGGAAGTCGATACGGACAAATCTAAAAAGTCACGTCCTGTCGTCTGGAGATGGCAAGAAAATGGGGGTAGTTTGAAGGATACGATACTTAAAATTAATGGGCGACCCAATTAAGTGAAACGGGACGCAGTGTCATGTTTATGATGACAAGTATTAGAAATGGGGAAGTTATTTTATGAGCATAGGTTTAAGGGCGAGAAGTCAAGTTCATGTTAATAAATATTGCCACGTGCATAGTGTGGGATTTGAGATACATGGGGGAGGTGGTAGCACCAATAGTAAGCCAGTAAGGCTTTATCTGAGAGGAGGGGAGAACCTCATATCATATTGCTAGTCCCTTTAAATACGTATGTAATTGAAGGAACAAGCGTCTTATTGCATTAGTCTTCGCCTTGGGAGCCTTGCCTTCCGCTCACGTTAGAGGGTTGCGATCAATTCTCCAAGCGGTCTCGCTACTTAGAATATTTCTTAGTAGATCAGGTTGAACGGTGGTGCTAACACTTGGTATTAACCATTCATACTTTGATTCTCGACTTAAGCCCGAGTTCTTCTGGGTTTTATCGTAGTTGGCAACTTAAAGCTTGAGGAATCTCTGTGAGATTTCACGATACTCTGTTTTTAACATCGCTTAGCATTTCAGTGGTACTCTAATGCTTTAGAGTCCACTTGCATTTACTTGGAGTAGCCGTTCTGAGGAAGGCTAGTTCCAGTACGTCACAATACGTGACCGACTTCAATTGTACGTGTATATTCTTTGTACATCATCTGTCAATATACGCACATATATAGGAAATCATATGAGTTTCAACTCTTAACAACCAACTTACCTAACGCCTATAAATTACCATCTTATATCCCTTTCGTTTTTAGTACTGTTGTTAGCCATCAGGTGATTCCACTCACCGCTCGGCGTCTCACCTGTTGGCCGGGATACGACACCAGATCCCCGGACCTCAGTCCTATTGAGCATGTGTGGGACATGATGGGTCGACAACTGGCCAACCGTCCTCAGCCACCCACAACTCTGAAACAACTGACCCGTGCAGTGCAGCAAGCATGGGCCATCATTCCTCAGGAAGCGATCCAGGGCCTTATTGACTCCATGCCTCGACGAATTCATCAATGTATTGCAGCTCGTGGTGGGCACATCCTGTATTGATTGTTGTACAAACTTGCGGTCAGAGGGACCTGAAAGTGTAATCATCGAATCACAACCGAACACTCGTCCTGCATGTTCAATTGCATAAATGTAGCACCACTCCTTCTGGGTGTTGCAATTTCCATTTTCTTCAGTGTATATTCAAAGGCTATGTTCCACTGTGCGTGGCACGTAGCATATTTACACCCGTATAACTGTCCTTCGAGGGACCAGTGTTAATAAACTACTCTTCATTGCAAATATTCGGAGTAGAAATGCAAATGCTGTTAATATGGTGTAGTTGTACAATAGAGAAACGGAATCCAGTAAAAAGAAAAAGCCCATAGCATATTCGTAGCCCGGATCTCCTGGTCGATAACCAAGGATCTTCCCGTTTCACTAACAATGAAAAAAATGAAATGGCGTATGGCTTTTAGTGCCGGGAGTGTCCGAGGACAAGTTCGGCTCGCCAGATGCAGGTCTTTTGATTTGACGCCCGTAGGCAACCTGCGCGTCGTGATAAGGATGAAATGATGCTGAAGACGACACATACACCCAGCCCCCGTGTCAGCGAAATTAACCAATTAAGTTTAAAATTCCTGACCCTGCCTGGAATCGAAGCCGGGACCCCTGTGGCCAAAGGCCAGCACGCTAACCATTTAGCCATGGAGCCGGACTTCACTAACAATGATTCGTCGTTACGTGCTTGACATCGAGCTTCACTGCGAGGCGTGTCCCTCACTTCACATATTTATTTAACAATTATGGCAGTTTCTCTTCCATTTCAGTGTACTTTTTTATGTTATTTTGATATGCAGAGAGTTGCATTGTGTACTGACAGTCGCATTTCTTCAGCGAGTTGCATCATTTTTTGTGTTAGCTCTACCAATACGATACCAGGACGATAGCACCCGATAGAGTACTTGAACATTTTTCATGCGTCAATTGTTGACTGCTCATCTGTACGTAGGTGGTTCTAGTTCATCACTTCTTACGGAGGATGATGCGAAATACCTGTACAATATTACAATAATGGTGTCATCATATGATCCAAACCTGTTGAAGGCCAATTTGGTTTCATTGTTAGCTACATGAGGAAGACATACAGCATTTGTGATGTTAAGATTCCTTTAAGTCCTCATCTGTAGTGTAGTTCTTAGTGTGATTAGCTGCCACCCCCGTAGGTCCGGGTTCGATTCCAGCTCTGCCAAGAAATTTGAAAAGTTGTATGAGGTCTGGTACGGGGTCCACTCAGCCTCGGTAGGTCAACTGAGTAGAGGGGAGTTTGATTCCCTCCTCAGTCACTCTCGAAGCGGTTTCCCGTGGTTTCCCACTTCTCCTCCAGGTAAATGCCAGGTTGGTACGTAACTTAAGGCCACGGTCGCTTCCTTCCCTCTTCCTTGTCTAACCCTTCGAATCTTTCACTGCCGCACAAGCCGCCTGTTCAGTATAACAGGTGAGGCCGCTTGGGCGAGATAGTGGTCTTCGTCCCCATTTGTATCCCCAGGCCCAAAGTCTCACGCTCCAGGACACTGCCCTTGAGGCGGTAGAGATAGGATCCCTCGCTGAGTCCGAGGACGGTAAACGGATTAAGAAAGGAAGGAAGGAAGGAAGAAAGAAAGAAAGAAAGAAAGAAAGAAAGAAAGAAAGAAAGAAAGAAAGAAAAAATAATTTCTTTAAGCAGTACGAAGTTGACGTTTATGTTGTCTGTACCAATAGATGTCATATGATTTAGTTCAGAACATAACTTCGCAAACGTGTACATTATTGTTGCGATTATTGCATCCTGAATGATTCCTGAATAACTTTAATTGTTCGATTTTGAAGACGTTAATTTGAAGATTTTAATATTTCCGGGTTCTGGGCGAATTGTAATGCTGGAATAAACGTTCTTGCAGTGGAGACGTGGACATCACCTTCAGTGTGTAACATTCCCTTCACTGTACTTCCATATTTGTTCTTTGAAAACCCAAATTCCTATTAATATTTGCGGCATTAAAAGTTTCTTTCTTTCATAATCCGCTTACCGTCCAGCGTTCGTTTTTCCCTCGGAATCGGCCAGGCATCTCACCTCTACGGCCTCAAGGGCAGTGTCTTGGAGCATGAGACTTTGGATCGGGGATACAACTGGTGAGAAGGACCAGTTCCTCACCCAGGTGGTCTCACCTGTTATACTGAAGAGGGGCCTTGTGGGGGTTGGGTAGATTGGAAGGTATAGGCAAGGAGGGGGGAAGGAAGCGGCCATGATCTTAAGTCCTTAAGGTGGGAATGGAACCCTCTCGACTCAGTTGACCTCCCGGGTCTGAGTGGACCCCGTTCCAATCCTCGTATCACATTTGAACTTTCATGGGAGAGCCGGGGATCGAACCAGAGCATCCGAGGGTAGCAGCTAATCACACTAACCACTACACCACAGAGGCAGACAGCATTAAAAGTTAATGGAATAATTTGTTTCCACAATCTAAGAAGCCATAATGATTTTAAAACAGTAGAACATTTTCGACCAGTTATAAACCAAACACCATGGCGCAACAGCCCCGAAGGGCCTTGGCCTACCAAGCGATCGCTGCTCAGCCTGAAAGCCTGCAGATTACGAGGTGTCGTGTCGTCGGCACAACGAATCCTCTCGGCGGTGTTTGTTGGCTTCTAGATCGGGGCCTATATTTCACCGTCAGATAGCTCCTCAATTACGTAGGCTGAGTGGACCTCGAACCAGCACTCAGATCCAGGCACAAATCTCTGGCTTGGCCGTGACTTGAAGCCGGGGCCTCTAGGTAAGGGGCAGGCAGGCTACCCCCCCCCCCTCCCACTATACTAGTTATACTAACACGTATATTATCTGATTCAGCTTTCTCAGCCTTAGTTGAGAAAACGACATCAGCTGTGCTTTCACATCCAGATGCCTCCAACAGTGCTGTGCTCCTTCGATTTGTCTTGTACTATCGATCTCCACGTGCAATTGAAAAACCTTTGCTGTACGTTGTAAATTTTACCATGATAACCGTCTCCCTTCTTTGGCAGCCAGGGATAAATCTGTTGTTGCGTACATCAAAACCTGCACAAACGCTTGTTTTTTATTCTCGATGATTTAATTGACGTTGATGTAGTAGCCCTGTGGTACCTCTTGACGTCACTGTGCTTTTCATGATTTTGATGTTTTAACACTTAAAATAGCTAGTAAATTCCCAACAACAAAGCATAACACAAAGCTACAGAACAGTATACTGCTTAGAGCTACACGTCCTACCAAGACTATTAACAACAATAACAAGTGTCGTGAAAGTAAAATTATCAATCAATCAATCGATCAATCAATCAATCAATCAATCAATCAATCAATCAATCAATCAATCAATCAATCAATCAATCAATCAATCAATCAATCAATCAATCAATCAATCAATCAATCAATCAATCAATCAATCAATCAATCAATCAATCAATCAATCAATCAATCAATCAATCAATCAATCAATCAATCAATCAATCAATCAATCAATCAATCAATCAATCAATCAATCAATCAATCAATCACTACTGATCTGCATTTAGGGCAGTCATCCAAGTGGCAGATTGCCTATCAGTTGTTTACCTAGTGTTTTATTAAATAATTTCAAAGAAGTTGGATTTTCGATCATCACTCTTATAAATTATTCCAATCGCTAACTCCACTTCCTATAAACGCAATTTTGCCCCAATTTATCCTCTTCAATTCCAAATTTATCTTCATATTGAACCCTTGAACTTACTATTCCATCATTGGTCGTCTGCCTCGGGTGCTTCGGTAAAGCAATATCGTACTCTTGGAACCTGGGTTCGTTGCGAGTTTTTCTGTCACTTCATCGACCAGATGATAGGGTTCAGAGAAGAGCATAACTACTTTAAATGAGGAGCAAAAAGTGTGCTCACTAAAATATTTATTTAGTTTTAATCACGATAATTCATTCATTAAATTAGCAAGAAAGTCACTTAAAATTTTCACAACCTTTTTTAACAAGTCACAGTGCATAACGTGAGTGGTAAAGTTTTATTGAAACACTTATTGTCTTTCAAAGAATGAAAACATGAAAATTTCGTGGACAGCAAAAACCAGAAAACGAGAATAAAACCTGAAATTCGGGCACCATTGACCCAAACGATAACTGAGAGTTAATCCACACGATCGGTGGAAAATTTGACCTTCAACAAGTAGGATTCCAGATTTACATTTAATTAAGGTTGTCCACCAGTCGACTATCCTATCGGATATTGGAACACCCTCCGATTAGATCCTTAATCGAACCAAATCGACTATCAGTTGCTTTGGATAGGTTGCAAAATATTAATAGAAAGCATGGTGTTCATTACAAGTTAACAGCAATTGTCACAATCAAAATATAAAATTCCACCATGTATCGTCATCTCGTGACACCCTTAAGTTACAGAGGAATCCGGATGCTGAAACGTACATCACCCCAAACAGATGTTCAGAAGGAACCAACAACACTTGATCCGCTGGGATCTTACGTTACATCGTTCTGAAGGAACAAAGCTGCGAAGTGCAGGAAAACATTAATTCATGATGCATTTAGAAGAAATGCCAAACACTGAAGTTAAAGTAAAGTGATAAATCACTTGAAAATGTTCTTACTAAAGCAGCTTTCAGGTTATGAAACAATTACGCAGTTAAGTTAGTTGAAACACAAATCTACAATAAAATACAAGTACAAGGAAATCTTTCCATTTTCTATAACTACGACTACCATTACAAATCTGTCTACCTACACTTGTCCCATTAAACCAAACTACAAGTGATCGGTAGATCAACGTCTCACAGAAATAATGTGAATAACGAAAAATTAAAATAAAATATTTATTAACATCTGACGAATCGAAACCGCATTCGTAATGTAAATCCTAAAAAAACAATCAACTAAGTGTCAACACACGGCACTATCATAATGTACCGGACATCCGAACAATAAATCTTAAAGTAAAGAAAAGTAAATAAATATGAACAAAAGTTCATCGAACTTGAACACGCGCGGCTAAGCAGTAAGGATCAGTCTGCATTAGCTAGGTTTCCACGTCAGGCAACCCATACATTCATGCCACTATCGATGCAACGCTATTATGGGAGCACCTTCTGGCTAGTAAGAATTATGCCGAAACATGGCCTAAATAGTACCTGCTAATACCTTTCACATTTGTACCCACTACTGCAAACACTAACATCGGTAAAGTCGATTCGCAAAAATGCCTAACCTATGACTTGGCTATGTACAGACGACGCCCTAATCCTGTCGTTGTGCCTACGTTACTGTCTCTACACATCCTAAAGTTATATAATGCACGCGGCATCCTAAATCTATCATTGAGCCAACGTTATGGAATCTACACATCATTCATACTACCAGGCGAAATCGAAACTTTAACACAATGTCCGGATATTCAGATCTGATCCTCGTTCATACTCTAACACATGAAGTGAAATTCGCTACAAAAATGAACTTGAACCTGGAAATATTACTGCGTCTATTCCTACAAGAAAGCGTGAAATCGAAATTAAACAACACGTCCGAATAGTTTAATCTACTCCTCAATAGAGTCTCAAAACATGCGGTGAAGTTCGCTAAATAAATATAAACTCAACTCCCGTTTAATATTACGTAATATCACTGTAAACAATAATCACTACCATCACGATATTCACTGTATTCTTCGAATGTGAGGCTCCAACTGACCTACCATGTCAACATTCCAAACATGTATCGTCGTGAACTGTCCAGTGAAGTAACATCCCATCGATCTACTCAAGCTAAACTATCGTTCTAATAAAATTAATTTTTTCACACCCGCGATATTTTCGTCTAGTAAAGATACAGAATAGAATTCAATTTACAATAATCAAGTGTTATCTTGACCGTGTGTCAGAATGTACTTTGTTCGTGAGGTCGGCTATCACAAAATGCACTTCGCTGGTATCAAATAGAACCGTCATCTGACTTAATATGCCGTTACCTACGGTCTTACATAAAATAGTAATGCTGGGAGAACAACAACTTTTACTTAAAATAGGCGTTACAACACGCTCACTTGAATTTGACAACCTTTATATTCATCAGCCGTTCTGGATTGCTACAGAACATCTTTCATCTTATATAGCTTTTCTCAGAAATAGTACATCTCATCATGTCACAAAAATTCCTCTTGGTCGAAATATAGGACCTCTTATCCTCAGCATCCTGCTTATTCTACATCACTCATAAAATACAGGCTTACACTGCTTTTAACATCTTCCTAACTATTCTCATAATATTTCGTTTCATTACAATCCCTTTTCTTCTTGCTTGAAACTTTTAAATACTAGCGATCCCATGACCATACAACGTTATAATGATCTCACAATTAACTTCTCAAAATTTTCCTGACCTCAGGAGCAAAACAGCATACCGTGATTTTCTGTATCACAAACACACGGCGTCACAAAATTTATGTTTCCAAAAAATACCAACTTTATCATACTTCACTGGATTTTGATATAAACCGCAAATCTCGTTTGACATTACTGGTGTCCACATAATTTATTATCTACATTTTGTCCTGGCGTGATTATTATTATTATTATTATTATTATTATTATTATTATTATTATTATTATTATTATTATTATTATTAAGGGATAATTTGATATTCGACTGTTTCACACTCATAACGGTTATTTTATCGTTATCATTATTGTAACTCGTACCGGCCCGAACATTATTTCATTGATTTTCATTGCAATATTTAACTTCACTTTTAAATTTTTAGAAAGAAATTTAAACACATTTTAAAGTCCCGCGCGCTGACATAAATAATAGACAATTCGCCTCCACACTAGAATGACGATAAGACACTTCCTCATCATCGCCATATACATTATTACACACGCCCCATATACAACGCGATGTTCTGATTTATTAATTACTTAATTTAAAGGGACAAGCATTTACAACTCTAATTACAAAACATAATTTTTAAATTAGACAGACCTGTAATTGTAGTAGTTTGGTATGCCATTATCTTGGCTTCATCTTGTGCCAGCCACACCCAATTTAGCCCTTCATAATTGCAGGACACATTCTTCTCTTAAACATTACCTTATAAATACACAGATTTTACACTTGGCTTGAAGCAACACACGTTACCATAAATTATTCTATACACATATAACAGTTAAACCGTCCCGCTTCGTGTCGAGAACTCAACTAACACAGTTTGCGGAATCTTCCCACCTCTTTCCTATCCAAATGTTTCACAGGTGTGATTGTCCGTGAGACACAAAGCTTATCTCCGCCAGACTATCGTCCTCCTTTACCGATTACAAAAAAAAATAACATTGTCCGCAGTAATTCACAAAAGCTATCTATGAATCTGCTCTCTCCTTATGAGAAGTTCAGGAATCCTATAATTATTAAACTTATGATTCTCTTTCCTGACCGTGATAGATGTCGTAACTACAATGTTTCAACAGCTAGTTTTGTCTTCGTTGACCATTTACCACTTGGAAAAATATTCATCCCTCAAGCCGACTGGCTTTAGAGATTCTACAAGTCTATTTCGCCCACTTTAAGTCTTCTTCTTAATGTTGCCTGACGTAGGTTCACACTCTCGGAACATAGAATGACGACTGACGCCCTTTTCTAGGGACGCTCTGCTTGGCGTTATCTACTGTGGTGCAATCATTCCAACTGATGACCACTGGACCAATTTCTTCGAAACTCACCCCAGAGATTCCACCTAATTTTCCAGTTATGATGGTGTTATTTGCTGATTTTTCCTGTTTCTTTAACGGGCGTATTTAATTAATTTCGCGGAGGAGAATTCCCGAGTATTTTTTCCGAATGTAGTTGACACGTGTCACTACTCTGCCAGTATGGATGCTAAATTCTCTCCAGGAAAAATTAAATATATTTCCACCCTGGGGACTTTAACTTCATCAGATATTTCCCAAAATTCTCAATTATTTATTTTTTGTTAATGACAGTGCCGAAATCTCTTGCAAGGAGGGTTAATATCCAAAATTTCATTATTAATTTACCGAGGTTTTCCGAAACGTTCCGACCTCGTTCGAATGTTTTGTGGCTCGCCTCTCGCTGTGAGTTGTCACGCCACAGAACGCGAGATGAGCTCGAAAAAAAAAAGTTTGCACTCCATCTTGTAGTTACAATTTTTTTAGAAAGGTAGAATTATGTATTCAATATAGTGATATTATGCCTTGTTGGCGAGATGTAGTGTTTACAGTGCACTATGTCTTCTGGTATGGGCTAGAATAAATTTGTTACTTTCATTGACTTGTCTCAGTCTCATCCTTGGCTTTGACAATATGAGAGTGACCGAGATATGAGCGATGCCAGTAATGCCATTCCTTATGCAGCCAGTCCCTGTTATGAATGATAGGCAAATATCATTCATAGGGTCGGTTGTTGCGTGCATTTCAGAGGGCTGGGCAGACTGATATGTGAGCAACTTGTGGCTCGGTGAGGAAGGCAACGGGAAACTACCTCACTCCTCATTTCCCCAGTACGCCTCTTCAGTGATGCCTAGGCCATCTATGACAGCTGTTGGCTTAGCTGTGGAGGATCCAACCAGCCTTCGGGCTGAATACCCAACATACATACATAGTGATATTTCCAACTTTTAAAATCATAGATCAAACGTATTCTTCTACTAATGTCATTCCACGCCATGTCTCCACCGACAGCTCGGATCATACTGCTTAATCGAGCTGTTCGCCTCATCACTCGTAAGTCTTCCCAGCCCAAAGTTCACAATATTTTCGTAACACTACTCTTTTGTCGGAAATCACTCAAAACAAATCGTACTTATACATTATAAATTGATTCTTGCATTGCCAGAATATGTACAGCACATTCTCTTTCAGTGTAAAATCATATCTATCAATATTCTCTGCACAAAGAATTACGAAACCATATCAATAGTAGTAATAACAATAATAATAATAATAATAATAATAATAATAATAATAATAATAATAATAATAATAATAATAATAATAATGTTGTTTGAGCCATCAGTCCATAGACTACCGGGCGAGTTGGCCGTGCGCGTAGAGGCGCGCGGCAGTGAGCTTGCATCCGGGAGATAGTAGGTTCGAATCCCACTATCGGCAGCCCTGAAAATGGTTTTCTGTGGTTTCCCATTTTCACACCAGGCAAATGCTGGGGCTGTACCTTAATTAAGGCCACGGCTGCTTCCTTCCAACTCCTAGGCCTTTCCTATCCCATCGTCGCCATAAGACCTATCTGTGTCGGTGCGACGTAAAGCCCCTAGCAAAAAAAAAAAGTCCATAGACTTGTTTGATGCAGCTCTCCATGCCACTCTATCCTGTGCTAACCTTTTCATTTCTACGTAACTACTGCATCCTACATCTGCTCTAATCTGCTTGTCATATTCATACCCTGGTCTACCCCTACCGTTCATACCACCTACACTTCCTTCAAAAACCAACTGACGAAGTCCTGGGTGTCTTAAGATGTGTCCTATCATTCTATCTCTTCTTTTCGTCAAGTTTAGCCAAATCGATCTCCTCTCACCAATTCGATTCAGTATCTCTTCATTCGTGATTCGATCTATCCATCTCACCTTCAACATTCTTCTGTAGCACCACATTTCAAAAGCTTCTATTCTCTTTCTTTCTGAGCTAGTTATCGTCCATGTTTCACTTCCATACCATGCCACGCTCCACACGAAAGTATTCAAAAACATCTTTCTAATTCCGATATCAATGTTTGAAGTGAGCAAATTTCTTTTATTAAGAAAGCTCTTCCTTGCTTGTGCTAGTCTGCATTTTATGTCCTCCTTACTTCTGCCATCCATCGTTAGTTATTTTACTACCCAAGTAACAATATTCATCTGCTTCCGTTAAGACTTCATTTCCTAATCTAATATTTCCTGCATAACCTGCCTTCGTTCGACTGCACTCCATTACTTTTGTTTTGGACTCATTTATTTTCATCTTGTACTCCTTACCTAGTTTTCACAATTCTCAGCACCGGCTTTCTTGGGAATAGGTATAACAATTTTCTGCCGAAAATCGGATGGGACTTTTCCTGTCTCTATGTAAACATTGAAAGGGAGGGGGGACAAAGTGCAACCTTGCCTCACTCCTTCCTGAATTGCTGCTTCTTTTTCAAAGCCCTCGATTCTTATCACTGCAGACTGATTTTTATACAGAATGTACATAATTCTTCGTTCCCGGTATCTGATCCCAATCATCTTCAGAATCTTAAATAGCTTGGTCAAATCAACATTATCGAATGCCTTTTCTTGATCTACGAATGCCATGTATGTGGGCTTGTCCTTCTTGATTCGATCCTCTAAGACAGGGCCTCTCAAACGCCCAAAATCTCACGCGTGCAGAGCGAGGCGCAAGAGCTCCGTGCACTGTGCATCGATGTCGCTCGGTGCCGCTCGGTATGGCTCGGATCAACGCTTCGTCTCTGGGCTACTCGGCTATGCTCGGCTCTACTCGGCTATACTCGGCTCAACTCAGCCCGGATTTGGAGCGCTACGGCGCAAGTGGGGGAGAGGGAGACAGGCGGAGCGAGCGAGAGAGGCGTGAGGAAAGAGAGAGTTAGCGCTATTGCTCCAAATCGAGGAGTGGGGGGTCTGCACTCTGGTCAACCAAGCCAAGTCGTCTTTTGCACCGTGCACAGTGCATGCACCACGCGCATGCACCCTGAGAGGCCCTGCTCTAAGATCAGACGTAAAGTCAGGATTTCTTCACGTGTTCCTACATTTCTTCTGAATCAAAATTGATCTTCTCCCAACTCAGCTTCAACTTTTTTCCAATCTTCTGTAAATAATACGTGTTAAAATTTTGCAGGCATGAGATACTAAACTAATGGTGCGGTAGTTTTCACAATTCTCAGCACCGGCTTTCTTGGGAATAGGTATAACAAAATTCTGCCGAAAATCGGATGGGACTTTTCCTGTCTCATACATCTTACACACTAAATGGAATAACCTTGCCATGCTGGTTTCCCCTAAGGCAATCAGTAATTCAGAGGGAATGTCATCAATTCCAGGTGCCTTGTTCCTATTTAGGTCACTCAAAGCTCTGTCAAACTCTGACCTCAAAATTGGGTCTCCCATTTCTTCAGTATCAAGAGCATCTTCATGTTCCAGAACCAAATTATCTACACCTTTACCTTGATACAACTGTTGGATATGCTCCTTCCATCTTTCTGCTTTGTCTTCTTTCCCTAGAAGTGGCTTTCCATCTGAGCTCTTAATATTTATACACCTAGATTTTCTTTCTCCAAAGGTTTCCTTAATTTTCCTGTATGCAGCATCTACCTTTCCCAGGACCATACAGCCTTCGACATCCTTGCACTTCTCTTTCAGCCAGTCTTCCTTAGCTACCTTGCACTTTCTATCCACTTGATACTTTAATCGCCTGTATTCTGTACTGCCCTCTTCATTTCTAGCATTCTTGTATTTTAGTCGTTCATCAATCAGGTCTAGTATCTCCTGAGTTATCCACTGATTCTTTGTATCTTTTCTTCCTTCCAACATTTTTTCAGCAGCCTTACTGACTTCATTTTTCATGACTATCCACTCCTCCTCTATTGTGTTTCCTTCAGCCTTTACATTTAGCCCTTGTGCAACATGTTCCTTGAAACAATCCCTCACACTCTTTTCTTTCAGCTTGTCTAGACCCCACCTTTTTGCATTCTTTCCTTTTTTCAATTTCTTCAACTTCAGATGGCATTTCATGACCAACAATTTGTGGTCAGAGTCCACGTCTGCTCCTGGGAAAGTTTTGCAATCGAATACCTGGTTTCTGAATCTCTGCCTAATCATAATGGAGTCAATTTGATACCTTCCAATGTCTCCAGGTCTCATCTCCACGTATACAGCCGTCGTTTGTGGTGTTTGAACCAAGTATTGGCAAGGACTAAATTATGATCAGTGCAGAATTCAACCAGCCGACTTCCTCTATCGTTCCTTTGTCCCAATGCAAATTCTCCTACTGTATTACCTTCTCTTCCTTGGCCTACCACTGCATTCCAGTCTCCCATTGCTATTAGATTCTCGTCACCTTTTACATATTGTATTAAATCTTCTATCTCTTCATATATTCTTTCGATTTCCTCATCATCCGTTGAACTAGTAGGCATATAGACCTGCACTATTGTGGTGGGCATTGGTTTGGTGTCTACCTTGACGACAATAATTCTTTCACTATGCTGGTCGTAGTAGCTTACCCGCTGCCTTATTTTCTTATTCATTATTAAGCCAACTCCTGCATTTCCCCTGTTTGATTTTGTGTTGATACTTCGGTAGTCACCTGACCAAAAATCCTGTTCTTCCTTCCAACGTACTTCACTTATACCAACTACATCTAACTTTAGTCTATCCATCTCCCTTTTAAGATTCTCTAACCTACCGCAACGATTCAAACTTCTAACATTCCACGCTCCGACTCGCAGAATGTCAGTATCCATCTTCCTGACGTTCGCCCCCTCTCGTGTCGTCCCCACCCGGATATACGAATTGGGGACTAGTTTACCTCCGGAATATTTTACCCGGGAGGAAGGCATCATCAGTACATCATTCATACAGAGAGAGCTGCATGTCCTCGGGAGTTAGTTACGGCTGTAGTTTCCCGTTGCTTTCAGCCGTGTAGCAGTATCAACACAGCTAAGCCATGTTGAGTATTATTACAAGGCCGTACCAGTATATCATCTAGACTGTTATTGGCTTTACGTCCCATTTTACAGTTTTCGGAGACGCATAGGTGCCAGAATTTAGTCCCACAGGAGTTCTTTTTACGTAAATCTATCGACACGGGTCTGACGTATTTGAGCACCTTCAAATACCACCGGAATGAGCCAGGTGAATTTTATTCACTACTTAGCGCTGGTAAGTGTTAGTTAATTAAAGTAACCTTTGACAACGTTCGCCTCTGTGGTGTAGTGGTTAGTGTGATCAGCTGCCATCCCTCGGACGCCGGGGTTCGATTCCTGGCTCTGCCAGGTCAAATGGTACGAGGACTGGAATGGGGCCCACTCAGACTTGGAGGTCAACTGAGTAGAGGGGTTCGATTCCCACCTTAGCCATCCTCGAAGTGGCTTTCTGTGGTTTTCCACTTCTTCTCCAGGCAAATGCCGAGATGGTATCTAACTTAAAGCCACGACCACTTCCTTCTTCCTTGCCTGTCCGTTCCAATCTTCCCATCCCACACAAGGCCGTCTGGAAGAGGCCCTCCTCCCCAGTTTTATCTCCGACAAAATGTCTCACGTTCCAGGATACTGCACTTGTGGCGGTAGAGGTGGGATTCCTCGCCGAGTCCGGGGGAGAAACCAAACCTGGACGATAAACTGACTAAATAAAAATGCATCTGATAACATACGCCAGGACATTTCACCATTATATTAAGAAGTACAACGCCGAAGCTAGGAATATTAACGAAGCCAGACATCAGAGAGAACTGTACAACTCTACAATAATCGAGACAAGCGGAAATTTTGCAGCGTAGTCCTACTTGTCTGAATAAAAAACAGGACGACACAGATGCCCATGGGCCCTCAGGGCCGCTAACTAGGGTACTCAGCTGCAGACCATGGTTACGAAACTGGGCTTTTCTCCTGAGCCTCGCGTCAGTAACCTTTTAGGCAGAACAGACCTGTCAGTGGTAATTTTTAATCTCTGATGATAACACGTTATGGATTAGATCACCCGTAATATACTGCTGAAGGCGAAAGATCTCATTGTTTAAGCTCAAACAGGATTAAAATTAAGGTAAAATAATGTCAAAGAAGAGCTTACCATTTACTGTCAAGAAGATGACCGCACTGAGTCCTGCCCCAATTCCATTATTTGCCTCACACAGATAGTGCCCTTCATCCTCCTCTGACACACTTGGAAGGTATAAAGTTCCGTTTGGCAAAGGCACTTCCACATCTCCGAAGTTATTTGCTGACTTTCCTGAAACAGGCAAAATGTTATAAATGCATTACATTGTAGAATATCAATAAAAAAGGTTTTAAATTTATTGAGTGAAAAGTATAAAATTGCAGTGAAATAGGATTTATAAAAAAAGTACAATTTTAGCACATTATTTGCTCTAAATTAGCTAAATCAAGTAAGCAAGCTGATAGAGTTATTTGACTATTGATACCATGACCATAGACATTGTACCTACAGTTTTATGTGGAGCCGAACTACAAGGACGCTACTTTTTTCTTTTCAAAATTACACATGCATTGGCTGTAATTCGAATCGTGACTACCGTGAAGCCAGTGACTATACCACTTCATATATAGAGTGTATCTGAAATGCTTTTAACGAATGCCAGAAGGGGTATCCCTGAAAAATATAGAGACGGATTTCTTTTGAACCAGTGCGACGATACGCCCCATTGCCAAAAAATGTGGCCATAGGTCAGCGGTGCCCAGGAATGTCACACCTGTGCAGCACACTGATATGCTGTGCGATGAGCTGCCCTCGTGCTTGCGCTGCTGAACTGCTCCTCCCAGCGTGACCGATTCGACTATTCATTCGGGAGGGGAATACTGCTTTCCCTCCCCACCGATTAACAACACTACGACACCCTAGCCATCTAGTCGTAGCAGTCATCCTTTTTTAAGTCCGAAAATTTCACACCGCACATTATTTTATTATTATATTATTGTGGTTTATATGTCATATAAAATAAATAAATACAAATCCATACTATATGTCCTTTTTGAATAAACCTGTGACCATACATTCTATTTAACAACATATCACATAAGAAATGCTATTGTATCATATTCTTCTATGTGGACAGCGTCATAGTGACGCTAGACAATAAATTTCCGAAGTCCGCCGATACTCCGATGGCAAAATAAGCGTTCATAATTGCTTCCGTCGGGTGTGAAAAAGAACTGCAATTCCCAGCCCGTTTTAAAGGATTGCAAATTGTCACCACCTTCTTCTCTTTTGGATGTATTTTCCATAATGCAATGCGATTACAAAAGCACTTTCAAAGAACCGCCGTCCTGAACCGTGTATGCTATGGTCCCTTATGCTATCCGCGAAACTATTAGTGACATTTCCTTCTTTTTTTCCTATTTGCTTTACGTCGCACCGACACTGATAGGTCTTATGGGGACGATGGGGTAGGAAAGGCCTAGGAATTGGGAAGAAACGGCCGTGGCCTTAATTAAGGTACAGCCCCAGTATTTTCCTGGTGTGAAAATGGGAAACCACGGAAAACCATCTTCAGGGTTGCCGACAGTGGGATTCGAACCCACTATCTCCCGGATGCAAGCTCACAGCTGCGCGCTCCTGATCGCACGGCCAACTCGCCCGGTACAGTTCGTTTTACGGGGGTGAGGAGTAAGGAGGAAGTTCCGGTAATACTGCCAGCTGAATGGAAATGAAATCTGAATTGAATCGATAGTATGATCGATCGATATGTATTTTCTAAACCGACGTTTCCGTGTAGGAGTTCTAGGTTGTTCCTGTGATGTACTTTGATTTTCCTCATTCATGTTCAAGCCTAACCTGTATTTTAACTTTGCTGTGTAAATAACAACGGTATTTAATGTGTTGCAATTATATCGCCAGATGCCTCACGGCGACGCATATTCGATTCATATTTTTTGTGTCAGAGTTTGCCAATACGAATCTCGAAGATAACCGAGGTCTACCGATTTAGTACTAGGGTGCCGAAGTATAACTAAAGGTTTCCCGCATAGTACATATAATACACCGCTGCAATAGGTCGTCAGATTCATTGCCTTACCACATGCTTCTAAATTGCAAAGATAAGTTTCATGAATGAGTATAAAAACAAATGAGTGTGTTACACGCGTACTAAACACGTTTACTTTGTGCTACCGCAGTTCGCAATTCTATCAAGTGCTTGCAAATTGTGAAGATGTTGAGAAGATCAGACTGTAGCAGCACGTGATGTGATTGGTTCTTTGCATGAAGATTGTCTGGGAGTAATGTGTCAGAACTTACGAACTGCTGTAAACAAACCAATGTAACCGTAGACTGCAGTAAGGCATACTGTCAGCTGCTGCCTTCTGTAGCCGTGCTAGAGGAGGCATACCGTCTCCCGCGGGGAGAGAGGAGCAGTCTACCTACTTGCGTCAACCTTACTACGCTCAGTTCGGAATAGATCGCGTTGAGGTGTGGTCAGGCGTACGGTGTGTTTCCCTAGGCAATGTTTTCCGTTTGGACAATATCACGCTGTCACTATAGTATGAGTACAATGCGGTGTGCACGTCAGAAGCTGTTTACCTTTACGCGAGGCTAAAGATCCTAGCAACTAACAGTACCGTTTGCCCTGATGTATTCTGCCTGTGAAGCAAACGAATATTTGCCACATACGCCTGTTTTGTCTCAGTCTGTGTACCCGTCCCCTACCGTTACCTACTCCGCTCCCACTACCAGTCATGCGCTCGCTGCCGTGACGACTAGGGTTACATTCAAAGTCATTTGCACCGCCTATATCAGAAGATTTATATCAATTTCACTTCCACGTATTCATTCGAAATGAAGTGCCTCTTGGACGTGCCACTTGCACAGTCTGTCATCTATGCGTTCAACGATAACCGTCCTGACACATCCTATATATCAGCTACAATATAATAGTTCTTTATCAAGTCAAAACGATGGATTTCGAAAAAGTAAAAAGGTCAGAAGACAGTAGAGCTCTCTTATATTCCATGTAACACATCACTTCACACAGAAAAAATGTACATGTTAAATATCCTCAAATTATACTCTCATTTCTACCCATTTTATGTAACGTCTTTTCGTTCCTCTTATGAGGCTCACAGCGTAGTTTAGTTGAATAGGACTGCGGCATCAAAAAACGATGTGATGGGATTTAATGTCAGAAACAGGGTCGACTGATTTGATGACACGTCCAAAGGTCATTTTCTTGCATAAAACATCAATTTATAACAGCTGAAGGGCCGTTAAACACAGAGCAAAATAGAAAATTACCCTTCCTTGTGAAGCATCAGAAGTTATTGTCACCTGTCACCTCACCTTTTGTACTGTTTAGCCTGGTTAATTACGGTTCAAGTCTAAAAGCCACCAAACCTGTCCACATACCAGGTGGTCCACCAGACCCTCGTAGTTCATAAAGGTACGCAAACTATTTTTTTTACAATTTGCTTTACGTTGCACTAACACGGGTAGGCCTTATGGCGACGATGTGATAGGAAAGGGCTAGGAGTGGGCAGGAATCGACCGTGACCTTACTTAAGGGGTACCGCACCGGTAGTTTCCTGGTGTGTAAATGGGAAACCACTGAAAACTATCTCCAAGGCTGCCGACAGATGAGTTCGAACCCACTATCTCCCGAATGGAAGCTTACCACTGCACGACCCTAACCAACGGCCAACTCGCTCGGCGCAACGTATCTAATACTGACAGTCCTTAAGGTCGCTATTGCTCTGCTTGATACCAGTATGTCAGCAACGTAAAACGAGGCAGACTTGCACAGGAAACAGGCTCTAGTGCCATACAAAATCTTCAAACCAATATAAAGGGAATATTCTACACACATGCTGTTTATTACGTGCCTTTATAATGCATACATCGCTAATGTAGACTAGTTAATAGGTCGTGGGAAGTGATCAGTTGTGGCAGTATGAAAAATGAACGTTGTAAAAGATGAATCTGAGAAATGGAAAATATATTACTTTGCAAAGTGGACGGGCATTCACTCAAGGTGTGTCTTCTAAGAGCAAAGCACTATATACCGTTCTAGCAAGATACCCGGGCTTCGCTACGGTATTATAATGAAATTTATAATTGAATGGATATCGACTTATATATAATCCGTCAAAATTCGAGATCTGACTCGTTTTCTGAGAGATTACGGCAAGTTTGCTCCCATTTTAAATCTTTCTTTTCAGCAATCGATTTCGTACTTCCCGGGCTAGGTTTAGGTATTCCACCCGGTCAGTTGGGTCCCTAAATGTTTGCCATCTTTTCCTATAAGCATTTTTAATATGGATCAAATTCTTGAGGAGATTCGGCGTGGTGTCTTCTTGGGTGCCCTGGCAGTACTGAACCCGCGGCCGGACTGCATTTGTAGTCATTACCCGTCCAGACCCGTTTCCAGCGCGGTCCGCACATTTGACGACGGTCCAGATTATTATTATTATTATTATTATTATTATTATTATTATTATTATTATAATTATAGATGTTCTGGACCCCACAGCAAGATGCAAGACCGCTAATTGGCGGTAAATTCCATCTGCTGCCATTGTCATTTTTGACATTGTGACCAGCACCATTGTCGCGCGAAGGCAAGTACGCGGAATTTCTGGCGATACGAATGACATACTTCCGTGCATTATTGACCTTATTATAGAGGTGAACAATTGGACAGTCAATCTCATTCCTATCGTTTATTTCAAATGTTTTTAATTTTTATTTATATGCCAGGAGAATCTACTATAATCTAAGAACGTTCTCCCAAGGAAAAGATGGCTCTTGAAAACGAACCCAGGAAAGATTAAAAGTGATCGGTTTATGATCAGAATGAGTACATCGAAAATCCACAGCCTGTTTCCAGTCATTCGACAGGGTCAGGAATGGAATGAATAAACAGTAAAATCAATTGGTCTAACCTCCTTTTACACCCCACCGTCGTTTGTTTCATCCCCCCCCCCCTCGCAAAAAAGAAAATAAGGCGTGTTTCTTTATGTTTAAAAGAGATTCCAAACTCCAATGTTCACGTCTATAACCTTCAGTTTTGAGATATAAGTATCCCCATAAAAATAATTCACTTTTTTCACATCTTTCACACACCCCCCCCTAAGTGAATTTTCCTGCAACAAACTCGTTTCTTTAATAGTAAAGGATCTTCTAAATACCAATTATAACGACTCTAACTTCTTCAGTGTTTGACTGAAAATGAAATGGCGTATGGCTTTTAGTGCCGGGAGTGTCCGAGGACAAGTTCGGCTCGCTAGATGCAGGTCTTTCGATTTGACACCCGTAGGTGACCTGCGCGTCGTCATGAGGATGAAATAATGATGAAGACGACACATACACCCAGTCCCCGTGTCAGGGAAATTAACCAATTAAGGTTAAAATTCCCGACCCTGCCAGGAATCGAACCCGGGACCCCTGTGACCAAAGGCCAGCACGCTAACCATTTAGCTATGGAGCCGGACAGTTTTTGATTTATGTGCCCTCCTGAAAGGAATTCAACTCCTTTTACTCCCGCCCCCCAAGATTATTCCCTCCAAAACAAGTTTTTCTTTGATTTTAAAGGAGATCCAAATACCAATTTTCACGCCTGTAACAAATATAGTTTTTATTAGATGTAAGTATTCTTATCCAAATAAGTCAATTAATTTTTCAATAATTTCATCCCCCCCCCCTCATTGGATTTTCCGAGAATACGCCTTTCTTTACTTTTTAAAGCAGATTCCAAATATCAAATTTCACGTCTGTAACATCTTCATTTTTGAGATATCAGTAGCCTAATTAAAATAAATCAACACTATCTTCAGTCATTTCCCCCCCCCCTCCACCCAAGTGGTATTTCCGAAAACTAAAAATACACGTTTCTTTATTTTTAATAAGGTAAAAAATACAATTTTTCACTTCTGTAACATGTTAACTTTTTTGAGATATACTGTAGAAATTCTCATTTTAAAATTTCACCAATTTTAGTTCCCCTTAAGTGGAGTTTCCAAAAACAAATCATCCATGTTTCTTTACATTTACAGGAGATTCCAAATACGCACTTTTTACGTCTGCAACATTTTACGTTTCTCATTTATTCTGTAGATATAGTCTTTTAAAAAATTCACCCCAATTTGTCACTCCTGTTTAACCGCCATTAATTGGATTTTCCAAAAGCAAAAAAATACGCGTTTCTTTGTTTTTAAAGGAGATCCCATATACAAATTCTCAGTTCTGTAATATCTTCAGTTTCTGAGATATATGTATCCTCATTAAAGACATTCAACCAATTATTCACCCTTTTAAACCCCTCCTATTGGGATTTACAGAAAACAAAAAAATACGTGTTCCTTCATTTTTAAGGGAGATTCTAAATACCAATTTTTACATCTGTAAACTTTTAAAGTTTTAAGATGTAGACTCACTTATTTTAAAAATTCACCCCCCTTTTCACCCCCATTAATTGGATTTTCCAAAAACTAAAAAATGCCTGCTTCTTTAGCTTTAAAGTAGATCCCAAATACCAATTTTCAGGTCTGTAATATCTCCAGGTTCTGAAATATAAGTAGCTTCATCAAAGGCATTCAACCTTTTTTCCCACCCTTTTCCACCCTTCCTATTGGGATTTTCCGAAAACAAAAATACGTGTTTCTTTATTTATAAAGGAGATTCTAAATACCCATTTTTACATCTATAAACTTTAAAAGTTTTGAGATATAGATACACTCATTTTAAAAATTCGCCCCCTTTGCACCCCCCCCCCATCAATTGGATTTTACGAAACCAAAAAATACGTGTTTCTTTATTTTTAAAGGAGATCCCAAACACCAGTTTTCAGGTCTGTAATATCTTCAGGTTCTGAAATATAAGTAGCTACATTAAAGGCATTCAACCGGTTTTTCACCCTTTTCCACCCCTTCTATTGGGATTTTCCGAAAACAAAAAATATGTTTCTTCATTTTTAAAGGAGATTCTAAATACCAATTTTTACATATATAAGCTTTAAAAGTTTTGAGATATAGATACACTCATTTTAAAAATTCACCCCCTTTTCAGCCCCATCATGAATTGTATTTTCCGAAAACAAAAAAGTACATGTTTCTTTATTTTTAAAGGAGATCCCAAACACCAATTTTCAGGCCTGTAATATCTTCAGTTTCTGAGATATAAGTATTTTCTTTAAAGGCATTCAACCCCTTTTTCACCTCTTTTCACCCCTCCTATTGGGATTTTCCGAAAACAAAGAAATACGTGCTTCTTTATTTTTAATGAACATTCTAAATGCCAATTTTTACATCTGTAAACTTTAAAAGTTTTGAGATATAGATGCACTCATTTCAAAAATTCACCTCCCTTTTCACCCTCCCATTAATTGGATCTTCCAAAAACAAAAAAATACGTGCTTCTTTATTTTTAAAAGCGAACAAAAGTTCCAATTTTCAGGTCTGTAATGTCTGCGGTTTCTGAGATATAAGTACCGATATCCTGATTAAAAGGCATTCAACCCATTTTTCACCCTCTTTAACCCATCCTATTGGGATTTTCTGAAAACAAAAAAGTACGGGTTTCCTTATTTTTAAAGAAGATTCTAAATACCAATTTTCACATCTGTAAACTTTTAAAGTTTTGAGATATAGACACACTCATTTTAAAATTTCACACCCCCTTTACACCCCCTTAGCGTCCGAATATCCCAAAATCCTCTCTTAGCGAGCACCTACATCTTAATATGAATATATCCTCAAAATTTCATTCCTTTATGTCCAGTAGTTTTGGCTCGGCGATGATGAATCAGTCAGTCAGTCAGTCAGTCAGTCAGTCAGTCAGTCAGTCAGTTAGGACAAGTTACTTTATATATATAGATTGCAAGCAAGGCTGAAGTAACAAGGTGCCAGTAACACGTCGGGACTGACAAGGGATGGATGGTTCGAATCCAGGTGAACGTGATCATTTTTGTAGGTGTTCACAATTTCCTAGTACAAAGGAAGACGGTAAGAATCGTTATCACCGATGTTAATTCAATACTTGAAATTAGTATGAACTCTTAAAGCGATCACAGATGTGAATAACACCATACAAAAAGAAGATTGCATGAAGATTATGAACAGATAAATCGTATTCCAACCCAGCTAAATCAAGTAAGATATAACCGGCCCATTTAGAGGCCGAATAAAATCATTCTTCGGAAACGAGTAGGTATGAGACCTTGCCACATACAACTTAAGAGGCGATAACAAGAATCACTGTAAAGAATATCGATCTAGATTTGAACCAGTTCTTGTTCGTCGTACCCTCACTTCACAGTCATCACAGAGTATGCTCTTTTCAACTGAACTACGGTGAGGTTCCGTCCTCGAACGGCAGTTCACAGCCTATTCGTATTTGTCCATAATCTTCGCATACGCTTCCTTTAGTAACGAAAGTGTTATTCGCATCTGTGATTGTTTTAAGAATTCATTCTAGTTTTAAACACTGAATTAACATTGGCGTTAAAGATTCATGAAGTCTTCGTAATAGAAAGTTGTGAACACTTACAAAAATATTACAAATCACCTCGATTCGAACCATTCTTCTATTGTCCGACACAGTGCCCCTTCAGTCATACAGCCCTTTCTTCTTATTCTTGGTTCGAATGGGCCTACTTTGGACTATGCTTGTTCAACTGTTGGGCTTTCATCGTTGCCTAGTATTGGCGCATTTTCTGTTGGTGTAACTCCTTTCTTTCATCAGTCCAGGGGTACCTTTCTTCCTGGGTTTTTCCTGAAATCCATGGACTTCCTTCAGGGTACGTCGTACAGACCGTCTATGTTGAAGATCTGACCTTAAGATCCTTAACGTCCTTCCCAGTTTCTGTCAGCCAAGTGGTAGGGATCTTATTAATCTGCCAAAAGATGAACAGTCTTTTGGAAGGCAGTCTTACTCTATGGCTATAGAAGGCTACTCTCCTTTTCCTAGCACAATCAGAAAGCCTCTCTATGTGTTCGTAGAGCTCGGAATTGTGCCTTCTACGGAATTCTTCACCTTCCTTTACAGGACCTAAGGTCTTACTAAGAATTCTCCTCTTTCTGACTTCTAGTTTCTCCATCAGACCTTTTCGGTTCAGTGAAAGACACTCCATGGCATACAGAGCTTCTGGTCGTATGACTGACTTGTAGTGGTTCAGTTTCAGATTGCGTGATAGGCATTTTTTGTTACAAGTGTTCTTTGTCAATCGATAGGTCAGTTCCAGCTTGTTGACTCTCATGGATAATGATGCTCTTTCTGATAAGTTGAGTTCAATCCATTTACCGAGATACATACATTTATCAGTCCTCTTGATTTTTCCCAGTTCTAGCAGCATCTCTCTTCGATGTTGGTAAAGTACTCTGTTTTCTCCAAAGACACTTGAAGACCCACTTTAGTTGCCTGTCTTCTGAGGCAATTGATCTGTATTGTTGCTGTATCCAGCGAATCGGCAATCATTGCCACGTCGTCAGAAAAAATCCAGGCAATCTACAATCAGTTCTTCCTTCTTATGACCCAGGTATATCCCACTATGGATACCCAAGTTGGTCAGTTCTTTGTGCCATTCTCTCACAACGTGTTCAACGACACAGTTGAAGAGAATTGGGGAAAGTACATCCCCTTGTCTCACCCCTGTTTTAATCTCGAAGCTTTCTGAAACCACGCCTCTGAATACAGCCCTTTGTTATTTGAAGACGTACTTGGAGAAAATGGCCATCCACCTCTCGTTGTAATATACTTTCCATCCCTGGTATAGGTTTTGCAGCGTTTATTTTGCATACTGGCAGCAAATCACTTCGCACAACGGATTAACTAGCGGTATACGTATTACAAAGGCACGCAATAAACAACATGTTCGTGGAATGGTCCTTTTATCTTGGCGAGAAGGTAACGTATAGTCCATTTTACCGTGCAAGTATTTATGGCAAATAAACAACAATAAAAAGTATCCAGATTCACTCCGAACATGTTATAACAGCGGTCAAGAACAAGGCATACTTGATATTCACTGGTAAATGAATCGGTTAGTTTTAAGACCCCATACGTTGCATTTTTAGACAATTTAGTTTTATATGACAAAATTAATGTTGAAGGGTAGATACATCATTTTGTGTAGAGCCCCCAGAATTCTGCTGTATACGATGGCCGTGAAGGGATCGTCAATATTTGGTTTGGTTTTAAAATTCCGTAAGTCAGTGACTTGCGTTGTTTCTCAAGGTAACAGTGTTTTACCGCTAGACTGTGCAGTGTGAATTAGCTATTGATAACACGAATTTCACTAATCGCGGGAAGCACGTAGTTTTGCGTTTGTTATAGAAGCGTTTCCGATTGTCGTACAAGCATCCCTGTATGCCATCTATTCACTTTCTATATCCTGAACCTGCTTACTCTCTACTGTTCGAAACTTCTCACTAATCATATCCATGTACTTCTGTCTAATTTCCTCGTCCTGGAGATTTTCTACCCTTATTCGTTTGCAGGCAGATTTCACTTTCTCTACCCTAGGCCTAGAGATACTTAGTTCACTACAGATCAGATCGTGGTCTGTATCATCGAAAAATCCGCGAAAAACTCGTACATTCCTAACAGATTTCCTGAATTCAAAGTCTGTTAAGATATAGTCTATTATGGATCTGGTACCAGTAGCCTCCCATGTGTAGCGGTGAATACCCTTATGCTTGAAGAATGTATTCGTAACAGCTAAACCCATACTAGCACAGAAGTCCAGCAAACGCTTCCCATTCGCATTAGCTTCCATATCTTCCCCACATTTACCAATCACCATTTCGTATCCTTCAGTTCTAGTGCCAACTCTCGCATTCAAATCGCCCATGAGCACTATTCTATCCTTGCTGTTGACCCTGACCACGATGTCACTCAATGCTTCATAAAACTTGTCAACTTCATCCTCATCTGCACCCTCACATGGTGAATACACGGACACAATTCTTGTCCTAATTCCTCCAACTGACAAATCTACCCACATCATTTGCTCATTTACCTGCCTAACAGAAACTATGTTGCGTGCAATGGTATTCCTGATAAAGAGCCCTACCCCAGACTCTGCCCTTCCCTTTCTAACACCCGTCAAGTACACTTTATAATCTCCTATCTCTTCCTCATTATGTCCCCTTACCCGAATATCACTTACTCCTAGCACATCCAGATGCATCCCCTTTGCTGACTCAGCCAGTTCTACCTTCTTTCTTCCATAAGCCCAATTAATATTGATTGTTCCCCATCGAATTCCATTACGTTCGCCAACTTGTTTCCAAGGAGTCCCTCGCCTGTCAAATGGGAGTGGGACTCCATTACCCCCATAGGTCCGCGGCTTGCTTAAAGTGTTCTGAGCTCGGTAAATTCATGAAGCAGGATGCTACCCTACTTGCACATAGTCCAAGTGAGGATCTCTCCTCTAACGGGTTATGGACCAACGGTGAATTGTATAGTCCTAGCCGCCTGAACACAAGGTGGGCCATGACTCAGAATATGTCCGAGTTGCCCACTCCCATTCCATAGCAACTGGTATCCCGACTCTCAGGACCACTTACTAGGCCACTCAGCCGTTGCCCATGGTTCACGAACTAGGACGTGACTACAGTAACCAACAAACATGAATAATAATACTAATAATAATAATAATAATAATAATAATAATAATAATAATAATAATAACATTTACCAATCGAGCTTGATATTTCACTATTTACCCATGGGTTTGGAGAATTGTTTCCAAGTTATACTAGTCCATTACACTTGCATCAAAGTGAATTTATTGTTCAGTTTTCGAAACCCACACCTGAACGTACACGGATTTACATGAACTGCAATTTGCGAACTTCAGTTGAACACGTGCTGCGTCGCTGCGTGTTACTTGTGAGAACTCACTCCCATTTCAGTAATTCGTTATTTAATTTTTCATTCGTATATCATTAATGAACACGTAAATTTGACAGTGCAGATTTATTTAACTGCTGAAAGTAAGAGCATTGACGTATACAAATGATTTTTCCATTTTGAAATTGAAATAACATTAAGATTTTTATGATTATGTCAATAATATCGTGAACAACCCACATGATGTACATATGATTAAAGAGCATTTACTATATATGCGTGGAAATAAGAACTCATTCCATTTTCTGTCACTAAAGATAACTGAAATAAGGGCCACGGAATAATATTATACGATAATTTTAACGCATTTTTCTGCGAGGGCTATTACAGCCAGGAATTATTTTAACCTAATCTTTATCTTGAATTTCTTACATTTATTTTGACATTTTTGTTAGTGAAGAAGAAAAACGAAGTTCTTTTTTGTAGTTTCTTGTTCGATATTACGTGGAATGTTCCGTACAGATTAATTTGACATACTTACACAGATAATAAAGTTTCAGATATACTGTTGCTGTATGGGTCATCAGTCTATAGACTGGTATGATACGGCTCATCAGATATCCTATGCTGCCCTGTTCCTGAGGGAGCTATATGTCCCAGGTAAGTTCGACTGTAATTTCCCGCATGTATCTATGCCATGTTTGGTAATATTTCAAGGACCTCAGTCAATTAACCACACTGACGCTCTTGCAGCTTCTGAAAGAACTACTACCCTCTTTCGAAGAACGATTCGTTAGGCTGGTCTTTTAATTTTTTTTTTACAATCTGCTTTACGTCACCCCGGCACAGATAGGCCTTATGATGTCTATGAGATAGGAAAGGGCTAGGGGGTGGGAAGGAAGCGACCGCGGATTTACTTAAGGTACAGTCCGAGCATTTGCCTGGTGAGAAAATCGGAAACCATCAAAGGGAGCTATTTGCGCAGGTATGATTTAAACCAATACAGTACATTGAATCTCTCGTAGCGGCGACGATAACTGATGTAGATGATGCTTGTTGTTTAAAGGGGCCTAACATCTAGGTCATTGGCCCCTGGCGACGATAACTAAGGGGCAAAATAACAAGACTGTCAGCTCTATATACCGAATGTATACAAGAATGTTGTAAGTAATGCCTTTTTCTAAAGAATATACTACCGAGAAAATTGGTCCCGCGGCTAGAGTCACGTAGCTGTAAGTTAGCATTCGGGAGATGGTGGGTTCGAATCCCACCGTCGGCAGCCCTGAAGATGGTTTTCCGTCGTTTCCCACTTTCACGCAAGGCAAATGCTGGGGTTGTACCTTACCTTAATTACGGCCACGGCCTCTACCTTCCCAATCCTAGTCCATTTCCATCCTTCGGTCGCCGGAAACCTTCGGTGTATTAGTGCGACGTTAAACCACTGCCAAAGATTTAAAATCAATAAAATCAAATAAATAAGATAAAACTTTTCCTTACTTCTATCAGAATTCACTGCGTATCGGATGGAGGTATTTCACTGTAGGCCTACCACTTAAAATTGTAATAACTTACCTTGACCCTTACGCCATGTGATATTTGGTTGAGGAAAACCATCCGCCTGGCAATCCAATGCCACTGATTGACCAGCTATAGCACTAGTGTCCTTGGGCTCCACCACCCATTCTGGTGGCACTGCAACAGTTCAGAAATCAGTATAATATCTGTTGGAAGATGCATGTATACAGTCTTAATTGCACTGATCTATAAAACTACAGTTGATCTAAACTACGACTATGTAATTTAATAGAGAGCTGAGGTTCAAGAAGTTCATTAGCTTTCTGAATACATTATCTTCTTAGGTTTAAGATTACATTTGTTCGTAGGAAATGTTAAGTTAACAGGTATCAAATGATTTGATTGTGAGAACACTAATAGTAGAACTGAACCAAGAGAATAGCTAAGGTTTCTGATATCGTGCACATTAAATCTACTGTAACTCACCAGATTCCTCAAGACACTCTACAGCCGGGGAAAGAGATGCAGTGTCTGATAAGCTGAAGGCTGATACCTGTTCCTACTATAGATCTCAGTACAGCTTACGAAGACACGACATAATAGTTTATGGACTGCAAGCGAGCAGGTTGTTTATCAGCTTCACCCATTTGAGCCCGAGTGTAACGACCTTCAATAATTTTAGTTGATTGCTTCGATATTTAAGTATTATGTTATTTTTAGATTTCTGATCAAACCAATAATGTATTTTACGTTCAGACAGGGTGTATTGTACAGCTACGGATCAATTTTATTTGTATTACTATATACTGTATGTTGGAGTAAAATATTGAATTCAGTAAATTCTCTCATATCCGACCTCTGGATATCCGACCACCCACCCACGTCATCACCGCTCATTGTTTTCCTGTCATAGAAAATAGTGTATAGTGAGATAATGATGGCAAAAACGATACGGACAGTAAAAATAAATATAAAGATCAGGAAAGAGACGAAAAATTAGTCACTCTGTTGCCAGGGAAGGGTTTGAGGACTCGCTGAAATAAATCGAACAGCATCCAGCGCCAACACCTATGGGTATGCTGTGGGTAAGGAAGGAATTCAAGAGGACAAATTGGGGCAAATATTCATTTATAGGAAGGGGAGTTAGGGATTGGAATAACTTACCTAGGGAGATGTTCAATAAGTTTCCAATTTCTTTGAAATCGTTTAAGAAAAGGCTAGGAAAACAACAGATAGGGAATCTGTCACCTGGGTGACTGCCCTAAATTCAGATCAGTATTGATTGATTGCTGGAGGGGTGCATCCAAAAATCAGGAATAATTTGAAGCGAAGGTACATCACACACTTTTCATATTATTTCATTTCTGTAAATTAATTTTATACAGTATTAAACGTTTTAATATTGTCCGACTCGTTGGCTGAATGGTCAGCGTCCTAGCCTTCGGTTCAGAGGGTCCCGGGTTCGATTCCCGGCCGGGTCGGGGATTTTAATCGCTTGTGATTAATTCTTCTGGCTCGGGGACTGGGTGTATATGTCCGTCCCAACACTCTCCTCATCATATTCAGACAACATACTACACTACCAACCACCACAGAAACACGCAATAGTGCTTACATCCCTCCATAGAGGGTTGGCGCCAGGAAGGGCATCCGGCCGTAAAAACAGGGCCAAATCCACATGTGCGACGCAGTTCGCACCCGCGACCCCACAGGTGTGGGAAAAGCGGCAGGAAAAGAAGAAAGAAGAAGAAGAATTAAACGTTTTAATATTGTATCCAACGTAGTGTAATGACCAGTAGGCGTATTGTGCTCCCCTTTCGTGATCATTTAAATAAACATACGAAGTAATAATAACTTATTTTAAATATATAATTCTACTGTTATTACAGTCACAGAGTAACCTAACATTTTTAGTTACTGTAAAACTATTCTATATTCCTTCTTGTGCCACTTTTCCCACACCCTTTGTTTTAATAAAAGTTTTTATTCGTTCCCCGGATTATCCGACCATTTTTGTGCACCGACTGTGTCCCGGTTTTGTATGTGTTGGATATGAGAGAATGTACTGCATATATAAGAAATAAGCCCAATTATGCAGTAAGAGAATTTCTTGAAAATAAGATGTTTGGGAATTTCTTTTTAACATCAGCTTATACATTATTCTCATAAACATAAAATTCAAGGATTAGGCCTCAAGACTCGTATCGCGTCCATGCTCAGCTAGTAACTCAAGTTTTGAACGGTCTTCCTATCGTCCACTTTCTATTTGTTGTATAGTTATGAACCTTACCTTTCGAGTACCACCCATTCGAGGCATATGATGATACCAAAGACTTCTGTTTCTTTTTTTTCGCTATTTTGCTTTACGTCGCACCGACACAGATAGGTCTTATGGCGACGATGGGACAGGAAAGGCCTAGGAATGGGAAGAAAGCGGCTGTGGCCTTAATTAAGGTAGAGCCCCAGCATTTGCCTGGTGTGAAAATGGGAAACCACGGAAAACCATCTTCAGGGCTGCCGACAGTGGGGTTCGAACCCACTCTCTCCCGGATGAGAGCTCACAGCTGCGCGCTCCTAACCGCACGGCCAATTTGCCCGGTAAAGACTTCTGTAGTTAACTGTATATCGTAATAGTTTTTCACCAAGATCTGTCAATTTTATCCATATTCTCAGTACACCTGCTTAGTGAAATAATAATGGAGTGAGTGTTAAAGTTAATACAGGTTATTTAAAATCCCTCATTTGGAGTTCCTAGATCAGCTTTTCTCTGAATTTACGCTTCAACTGCAGGTGAATCACTGGATGGTATCTAATATACAGTTCCGGCCCGTGTCACAGTATTTGTCTAAATGAAGTACACACAATCGTACAAGTAATTGGATTTCACAACTGCTCTAGGGTTTATTGATCACGATGCCCCAAACCTTGTACCATGAGAAACAATACATTATGCAAACAACAATATCAATGTGTACCGGCGCCGATTTTGAAGTTTGCCTTGGCAGCGATATCTCCATTTCGTGTTGTTGCGTACTCGATATTTTCGTTCTAACAAAATAAAGAATGATATGAAAGTTTACAAATCATCACACTTTAATGATGGAGGGAAATTTAGAATCATACACTGTCTATTCCGAAGTTCTGTGAACACTGCCAGAGAAGTCTTGATATGTACCCAAGAGGTTTCACAGTCATTTCGTAAGGTTGGTTCTCACATGTTAAGTGAAGGTTCTACCCTTTCTAATTAGTTCGTTGAGAACAGAACGCCACGTGTGTACGTTTTCAGCACCGAGCTCGATCGCTGTAGTCGCTTAAGTGCGGCCAGTATCCAGTAATCGGGAGGTAGTAGGTTCGAACCTCACTGTCGACAGCTTTGAAGATGGTTTTCCGTGGTTTCCCATTTTCATATCAGGCAAATTCTGGGGCTGTACCTTAATTAAGGACACGGCAATTTCCTTCCCACTCCTGGCCCCTTCCTCTCCCACCATCGCCATAAGACCTATCTGTGTCGGTGCGACGTAAAGCAACTTGTAAAAAAATGTACCTTTTCAGTCCAAATTTTTGATCACCGTTGGTAATGTGAACTGACGGAACGAAAGCAATTATCAACGAAATGTCTCACTAAATGTTTAGAAACAGTGAGGCTTTTTTATATCGCTTTATTTTCTCTGAGCAATATACATGTATAGTACATAGTAAGAAATAATTTAGAAAACGCATGTCCAAACTTACTAAGATGTAACGTGATATATATTTCCCATGTCGCTACATTACATCCTTGATGTGGGAACTAACGTGAGAATCAAATAGAGAAAATAAATCTCCTCCAAATTCTTCCACTTAAAACTTTTAATCTTGCTCATTCTCTACCTCAGATATTTCAATGGTTTAAGTGGATTAGTATTCCATTTCTTCGATATTTGTACCTTCATAGATTCGACGTATTATAAGGAGTAACCCTTATGGTTGGGAGCTTCCACTTTATATTTCACTACTTCAACCACTAATCAATTCCACTGTCAAAGCTATGGACAAGCACGTGTGTTACATTGAAGAGAGAGAGAGGGCTTTATCAGAAGAATTTTACGATTGGTGAGCAGAGAATCACGAATTATATCAGGTAATTGATTTAATTTAGCTGTTACTGTTTTCTAGAAAATCATTTTCCTTTCTATAGAATAATACATCCCTACAAGGACACGAAAGTTTCTGTCACTGACCTACCAGTTATTCGCTCTGACTTGAGTGGTTCTACGTAATCCAGAGAAGTACTGTACGTTATATCATTCAAATATTTTCATTTACAGTGATGTGTTTAGTTGTTTAGTGCTCCACTCTCATAAGGCTAACAGTTGTATTACCATTGACCCCATTGACCTCTGCACGAAGATTTGAGGGAACTTTGGCTTTGTGCGAAATAAACGAATGCTAGAATCAGATTGGCATTTTAGAAAAATTGCGTTTTGATTAAAATGTAAATTTGATCAAATCTTTTGTTTCTGCTTATATCAACTTTTTATCCTGCATCACACATAACGTCATTGTCATTCACGTTCTTTAAATAAGACCAATTATTACAGTGCCTATAAATCTTTGAATATTTTATATTATAATGGCTGACCAGCCTTTCTTAACCAGGTTAACGTAGAATAACTTAGCCTATGTTTGCTTTAATTTATTGGAATGCTGGTATTTATTTCTTATCAATGTCTTAAATTAGGGAAATATTTTCAAAATGTAAATTAACCCTGTTTTGTGATTATACCGAAGTCTAACTTTATATATGTTACACGCCAAGAGAGAATAACTGAAGTAATAATATTATTAAACTATTAAGTTTGGGAAGTCATGTGGTACAAAGGATTATTTAACTCTGCATGCATTTACTGAATTTACTGAATTTCCACTAAAGAATAATATAAACATGACTTCCCAATGTCTGCTCTCTCCCGCGTTACTTCCATGTGATGTGGGCTAGTGTGGTGGGTGTCAGTTACCACTGATGGTGAGGTGTGCCGTATAGGTGGTGGCTCTCGCCGGGTTGCGGGCCACGCATGTGTAGTTGCCGCTGTCCCCTCGCCTCACATTACTCATCGTCACAATGCTAGAGTATGTGTTGAACGGTGTGATGTGGATGTGGCTCGGGATTGGCGATGAGTTTTTCAGCCACGTCAGATTCAGGGGCAAATCCCCCCGATGAACGGTGCAAGCCACCTGGACTCGGGCTCCTTCGGCCAACTCCGGGAAAGCGAAAGGCGTGATCTCGGGGGGAACTGCAATGTGCAAAGTGCAAGGTGCAAATGTGCAATGGTGCAAAATAGTGCGAGAGTGCAAGATGTGAGATGTAATCTGAGCGGTGCAGTGCAGCTGTGCGAGTGGTGCTCACAATGCTTGTTCCATCCAACGCGCAATAGTCAACATGCCAAAAGTCATCCACAGATTTAAGTCAGATCATACGGGACTAACTTTCGAGATTAGTTGCCTGCGTAATGAATATGACCAGACTTATGATATCTGCAGATGAAGCCATGCAAAGATTCAGAATTTAGACAGTTAATAACTTTGGTAGCAATTTTTGGAATTACGATTATAAATAGCCAATGATTGGAATGCTGCATACTTTTTCTTCCTTCCGAAATAATTTTTCTGTAACATAAAGAATGTGAGAAAATCTTCTAGAAGCCAAAAGAAGTGCTTATTCGTTCTTAGTAGCACTTACGCTGAACCTCCTCCTATTGTTTTTTAAATTCTTGGTCCACCTTGGCATAGAGGAAGTTGCGGTCGGATGGAGAACAGGCATGTGGCAGTTTACTATGGTGGTTCTAATTAAGGCCAACAGGCTGGGCTAGGCGAGACCAGACGAGACCATGGTGGTACCGTTGACAGCCAGTGTGACTGAGTGGGAGGCAGTGGCAGCAGCGTTGCTGGCCTGGCACGTGTAGACTCCACCATGCTCCGTAGCTAGTCGGTCGATGAGCAGGGCACTACTGAACGCGCCCAGGTTGCGCACGGTGAGAGAAGGTAACTGCAAGCTGGTCACTTCAGTTTCATCCTTAAGCCAAGTGATGGTGAGTGGCTCGTCCCCTTTAGCTACCAGACACTGCAGGCCCACTCGCTCTCCCAAGTGGACGCTGCTCTCAATGGAAAACGGATAAATGCTGGGTGGTTCTGCAATGGAGGTACATATTATACAAGTTCTGCAGGCGATATGATGTCCTGGGTATTAGTAACTGCGTAAACCAATCAATGACAACAACCAGGATTCATCCTGAATTCACGTCTGGAGATTTTGAATCTGTTAGTACAAAACATGAAATGATGATTTCACCGAAACCACTTCAAGAATATTATTGCAAATTTTACACATACAAAGAAAATATTTAAATGTCAAATCACAATTCATTCCTTCCTTCTTTCAAAGTAAGGAATCACATTCTTCTTTCTGAATTTGTCGTTTATATTAAAACAATGCTGTTAAATCTATGTTGCCGCAAATAAGAATGTGTCTTCATGTGACGGAAGGAAGGGATTTAAATGGATACTGCACAACACCCTCCAGATAAATGAATGGTTTACAAATGCACACATGGAGAAAAGGGAGCACTGGTCGTTTGTCTTACCCATTACGTTGATTTCAACACTCCCACGGTCTGAGTGGCCCTGGCGATTGCGGGCCTGGCACGTATATGTGCCATGGTCTGTCTTCTGCTGCACATTCTCTATTGTCAGTGTTCCGTTCGGACTTACTGTCTGTCGATGATTTCCAGGAAGAACACGTCCATCTGAAACATTATTATCTCGTTTTTACACTATATTCTTTATGTGTGTGAAAGGGGTTTGGGGGATAAGTACAAATAACCTTAGGGAAAGTAGGGATGAATGGTTTGTCCGAGGGAGGAGCTTGAAGTAGTGTGGTGTTTGTGAGGTAGGTAGCAGCTTCGTTTGCCCTTCGACCTATACCACACGCCGTACCATGCTTCAGGCACTACTGTTCGGAGCTCACGTGTGTGCTAGCGCAGGGTGAAGTGAAGTGTGCAGAATGCTCTTCCCTCCGCACAGGTTTTATGCCGTTACCATGGCAACATCCTTACTACTAGGTGGCGGAGAATATCATCCTACTCCTCAGACGTTGATTGAGTGGCTTTCTTGGTCTTAAATCAGTTAGTAGTTGCGCTTTTATTAAGTCGATATAATCGCTCACTCGTGTGTTTTTCCTTTTGCGACTACCAGAGAACTATGTTTGAGGCTCCATAGATTTTTACAACTAGCGGTATATCTTTTCTGGCTTTATTATGTCCACCATCCGCAAGAAGGGGAAAATAAATGGTGGTGAAACTAGGAGATGATCAGGAATCAGATAAGGTAAAAACCGCATAATTAGCTAAGTCAATCTGATTGATTTTTATATAATAATAATAATAATAATAATAATAATAATAATAATAATAATAATAATACACTGTCGGAAAAATATCCAAACACCATGATATAAGGAATGTAGAATACGGAAATGTTGGCAATATATTATCAAGGTAATATATTTAATTGATTAAAGGTACAAGACTACAGGTGAATATCCGCGCGAGTAAAGCCATCGCAAATGTTCAATGCTGGTCCATTAATAACCGGTGTATTCGCCTGACTGTTGAATGCAGGCATACGGACGTGCATGCATTGTGCCGTACTGGTGCCGGATGTCAGCTTGTGAGATGGAGTTCCGGGGACGGTAAATGCCGGTTGTGGATGACGCTGGAGTTGTCGTCCAATGATGTCCCATACGTGCTCGATTGGGGACAGATTGGGGAATCGAGCAGGCCAAGGCAACATGTCGACATTGTGTAGAGCACGTTGAGTTACAACAGTGGCATGGGGGCGTGCATTATCCTGTTGAAAAACACAGCAGGAAATGCTGTTCATGAATGGCAGCAAAACAGGACGAATCACCAGACGGACGTACACATCTGCAGTCAGGATGCGTGGGATAACCACGAGAGTGCTTCTGCTGTCATAGGAAATTGCTCCCCAGACCAGAATTTCCGGTGTAGGTCCAATGTGTCGACGCCGCAGACAGGTGGAATGCAGGCGCTCACCTGGTCTCCTAACCAACACATGGCTATCACTGGCACCAAGGCAGAACCGGCTTTCATCGGAAAACACAACCGACCTCCACTCCATCCTCCAATGAGCTCTCGCTTGACACCACTGAGTCGCAGACGGCAGTGGTTTGGGGTAAGTGGAATGCTCGCCGCAGGGCGTCTGGCTCTGGGCTGTCTTTCAAGTAACCGCTTTCGAACAGTTCATTGCGTCACTGTGATACCAACTGCTGCTCGAATTGCTGTTGTAGACGCAGGCCGCTGCGCCAGAGCCATGCGTCGAATACGGCGGTCCTCCCTCTCAGTGATGCCACGGGAACGTCCGGAGCCCGGTCTTCTTGCGAGAGTACCTACTCGTGACCACTGCTGCCAGCACGCATGCACAGTGGAGTCATTCCTGCCAAGTTGTTCTGCAATAGCGCGGAAGGAAAAACCAGCTCCACGCAGCTCTGTTATACGGCCTCTTTCAATCGCAGTGAGCTGTTGAGACTGGCCTCTTCGTCATCGTAAAGGCATTCTTGACCTATGTACACTCACATTTGCCGGGCTGAGTGGCTCAGACAATTGAGGCGCCGGCTTTCTGACCCCAACTTGGCAGGTTCGATCCTGGCTCAGTCCGGTGGTATTTGAAGGTGCTCAAATACGTCAGCCCCGTGTTTGGTAGATTTAATGGCTCGTAAAAGAACTCCCGCGGGACTAAATTCCGGCACCTCGGCGTCTCTGAAAACCGAAAAAGGAGTTAGTGGGACGTAAAGCCCATACAATTATTATTATTATTATTATTATTATTATTATTATTATTATTATTATTATTATCATCATCATCACAGTCACTCACTTCAATCTCACAGATAACTAACGCCCTCGCACAGTACAGCCCGTATTTCAAGCAAACCTGATGTGCAACGTCATGGGGCCGGCACTAGCACCACGCTAATGCGATCTGCGGGAAATTTGAATGAGCGTCATCTTTCAGATGTACAAACACGCCTACCAACGTTCGTCAATCTAGAACAACCCCTTCCTGTTGTTCGGATATTCTTTCCGCCAGTGTAATAATGATAATATTATATGGCCTCAAGCTACCTGGTGTAGACCTTTGGACTTGGCACCATAGGGGTGAGCATCCTTTATAATTGTCCTTTAAATGAAGAGCATTTTATGCGCCCTGTATATTATGACAGAATGTCTTTAGGAAGAAAGATATCGCTATGCCTCAGTCAGACTGGCAGGCGCTGCGTTTTTTGCGTGGGTCAACATTTCTCAGCCTAGCAAGACAGTGAGCTCCGAACGGTATGCATGATTAACGTGTAGGGAGTAATTCTAAGCAATTCATTACACTGCAGCTGTACACATCACTTCACTACGTCTTCAGGATGTACTCTTCAAACGTAATGTGTAAAAGACACCTATTCTCTAAGTAATCACTGTACTGCAGCTTCAGGCAGTATGCATGCGTAAGTTATGTGAACACGTTCTGAGTACAAGAAGCGAACGTTCACACCGGATAATATTGTAATGTTTGTCAGCAAAGCCCTTTGGTGATTAAATACTACCTGAAGAACAAACATAAAATTTTCAACTTCATTTTTTAAGCCTTGAGATACGGCATTATTTTGATGTTATACGTATTCAGGGTACTACAGAAAACCAGCAGAAAAAAAAAAACTGTATAATGACCATCAAGCAAGAGTTTACGGCAAACTCAAACGAGGTGCGCATAGTGAAATGACGATACATAATGGGAGAAGCGTTCTTCATCTTGATTCTCTTCACCCTCAGTCATCAAATTTATATATACGTATTCCCCACAGGGCGATATCACCTTTTATGCAATTTCAGTGAAATGGCGTATTGCTTTCAGTGCCGGGAGATCCCAGGACGGATTCGGCTCGCCAGGTGCAGCTCTTTTGATTTGACGTCCGTAGGCGACCTGCGCGTCGTGGTGATGATGATGATGATGATGATGATGAAATTATGATGAAGACAACACATACACCCAGCCCCCGTGCCAGGGAAATTAACCAATGATGGTTAAATTTCCCGACTCTGCCGGGAATCGAACCCGGGACCCCTGTGACCAAAGGCCAGCATGCTAACCATTTAGCTATGGAGCCGGACGCAATTTCAGTAAAGAGTAGGCTAACTATGTTATCTTTAATAGCAGTAGCGGCGATTGGGAATTAAAAGTGCGGGGACAAAAATGTACACAGACAACAAATATTACTCGGGTTTATGAGATATTGTGGACGAGGGGGGGGGGGGGGTGCGGAGGAGGCGTGGGTTATACATCAAAACTGAAGCCGGACTGAGTCTCTCAGACGGTTGAGGCACTGGCCTTCTGAACCCAACTTGGGAGGTTTGATCCTGGCTCAGTCCGGTGGTATTTGAAGGTGCTCAAATACCTGTTGTCGGTAGATTTACTGGCACATAAAAGAACTCCTGCGGGACTAAATTACGGCACCTCGGCTTCTCCGAAAACCGTAACAGTAGTTAGTGGGACGTAAAGCCAATAACATTATTATAATTCGAAACTGAAGGAAAAAAATGGTAAATTTCTTATGTTCTCTGAACGAATTTCGACAGAGAGGAAAAGGTTGACAGTTTACCAATTTAAGTGCGGCAAAAAGAGTTTTTTTTAGATTTTGATTCAGTATTATACAATAAAGTCCGCCTCTGTGGTGTAGTGGTTAGCGTGATTAGCTGCCACCCCCGGAGGCCCGGGTTCGATTCCCGGCTCAGCCACGAAATTTGAAAAGTGGTGCGAGGGCTGGAACGGGGTCCACTCAGCCTCGGGAGGTCAACTGAGTAGAGGTGGGTTCGATTCCCACCTCAGCCATCCTGGAAGTGGTTTTCCGTGGTTTCCCACTTCTCCTCCAGGCGAATGCCGGGATGGTACCTAACTTAAGGCCACGGCCGCTTCCTTCCCTCTTCCTTGCCTATCCCTTCCAATCTTCCCATCCCTCCACAAGGCCCCTGTTCAGCATAGCAGGTGAGGCCGCCTGGGCGAGGTACTGGTCATTCTCATCAGTTGTATCCCCCGACCAAGAGTCTGAAGCTCCAGGACACTGCCCTCGAGGCGGTAGAGGTGGGATCCCTCGCTGGGTCCGAGGGAAAAGCGGAACCTGGAGGGTAAACAGATGATGATGATGATGATGATTATACAATAAAACTATTACCAAAGGAACAATATTACACATTTATTACAATTAAAGAGAAGTACAATTACAAATCATTTAGTATTTGACTACACACTAAGAAACTAACAGACACTACAGAGACTGCCAGACTGACGAATGCGCGCGGTAAGCGGGTGAATTAGACCTCGATGTCTATGACCTTAGCAAAAAAAGTATACTCCTGCTGCCCTTCCTCACAGCACATGCAAAGTTTCCACTACTTGCTGTGGCGCTATACAAATCGGTTAGACGGGTCGAACGATATTTTGTGCGTATTTACGCTAATAATTTTGTTAATAATTAAAGAAAATAAAGGAAAGAATTGCTGATAAGACAACAGGGCTTGTTTCAGCTGGCTAAAATGGAATAAAAATGCAACATTTTCTCCAAAAAGTGAGGGGGCGACTGCCCCTCCCACCTCGCCCCTCTAATCGCCGCTACTGTTTAATAGTACCACTCATATTTGTTTTTTAACCACCTGTTGCTAGTTTTTAAATGTACGTATTTCACAAGTCTGAGTTTTGAAGAAAAATTATGTCAAATTGTTATGCGTATGGATGCACAAACATACCTGAAATGGGGTTTGTAATGAAATAGAACATTTGCTTGTTTTCACCTCTTATAGTAGCAGGACCAAGCAACGAGTAGAATTTTCCCATACGCTGCATTATAATAACACTGAAAAACTATGTTGTAAAAATCGGAATATTTAACACACAGCGGATATCTTCTAATAATAATTGAGCCGGGGCTTGAAATTAATTACGTATCGCAAGGATCGAACAACGGTTGGTTGGTCATCGAGTACTGAACGCAGGGTCCCTGGGACCGGGACATTTGCTTGTTTTCAGCTCTTACAGCAGCAAGTTATAAGACGTATGTAGTAACGAGTAGAGGTTCCCATACATGATAACAACGAATAGGCGTAGTGATATTAAGGGGGCCAAAACAGGAAATGCCAAATTTTTCCGTTAATATTAGCCGTGTCGGAAACCTATACATGGCGAAAGTTTTTTAGAATATAACTCCCGATAGTTTACGTTTCGTACGTCTTTACCGCACGAGAAAAATAACGGAGATATTCGCTATTATTAGATTTTTCGTAGACTTCCAAATATTTTCAGAAATGTCTTTTTCATCTAAAACTTGCATACAGCACAAGATGTAAGAATGGCTACTTCCGATCATTTCTTATCTATTTTCACCGTATGAGCTATCATGTTAGAGATGTTTACGAATTTACGTTTCTATTGCTATTCGTCTCTGGATAGACCAATTTATAAATGCCGCGTAGCATCAAGTAGATTTTTTAAACATTATAATGTTAGCAATAATAACAATGTGATTTTTTTTGCTAGGGGCTTTACGTCGCACCGACACAGATAGGTCATATGGCGACGATGGTATAGGAAAGGCCTAGGAGTTGGAAGGAAGCGGCCGCGGCAGCAGCCCCAGCATTTGCCTGGTGTGAAAATGAGAAACCACGGAAAACCATCTTCAGGGCTGCCGATAGTGGGATTCGAGCCTAGTATCTCCCGGATGCAAGCTCACAGCAACAATGTGATAAAAAGCCGATGGTAATAAATAGAAAGTTTGAAACACAGGGGATATCTACCAGTACTAAGTAAAATGGGATATAAAAGAAGTCGCACATCATGGGTGTTCGGTAACTGAGTACTGAACACAAGCACCCGGAACCAGAACAGTTGCTGGTTTTAACCACTTTCAGTTGCATATTATGAGTGGAATTTACCAGCAGATAGTGTTTTCTCAAACTATAATATAATAGCAATAATAATAGAGGTTCTTGGGGATCGAACCGCGCCGGTCAGTAACAGTTAACGGGCTGTTGCTTGCTTTCACTACTAAAGATCCAAAAGATCCATGGCTAAATGGTTAGCATACTGGCCTTTGGTCACAGGGGTCCCAGGTTCGATTCCCGGCAGGGTCGGGAATTGTAAGCAGCATTGTTGAATTTCTCTGGCACGGGGGTTGGGTGTATGTGTCGTCTTCATCGTCATTTCATCCTCATCATTACGTGCAGGTCGCCCAAGGGTGTCAAATCGAAAGACCTGCACCTGAGGAGCCGAACATGTCCTCGGACAAACCCGGCACTAAAAGCCATAAGTTATGCCATTTCATTTTTTACTACTGAAGAGTAGCAGTTGACTGTTATTAGTTAAAAATTTAGTGCCATACATATAATGATATTTTGTGTTAGTGTGGGTATCGAGCTAGGTAATATAATTTTGTCTACTCATTGGTTAATATAGGCGTAATTGATTATACTGTTATTTTCTATGTTCTGTAAATATTTAAATTATGTATATCACACATGTACCATGTTACATGCATGGCAGTCTAGGTTATTTTATATTATTAATGTGTAGCCGAGTCCGACTCGTTGGCTGAATGGTCAACGTACTGGCCTTCGGTTCAGAGGGTCTCGGGTTCGATTCCAGGCCGGTTCGGGAATTTTAACCTTCATTGGTTAATTCCAATTGCTCGGGGGTTGGGTGTTTGTGCTGTCCCAACATCCCTACAACTCACACACACCACACATAACACTATCCTCCACCACAATAACACGCAGTTACATGGCAGATGCCGCCCACCCTCATTGGAGGGTCTGCCTTACAAGGGCTGCACTTGGCTAGAAATAACCACACGAAATTATTTAAATATGTATCAGTGTATCACGTAAGAAAAGCTCGAGGCAATCATGTTGTTAGTATGCCAGAATTGATTTCTAATATTGTATCGTGCTGCCAGTCCTATATTTATGAAGTTTAGGTGAGTATATTTATTGTGTCAATCTTATAAGGGAGGGCTAATCTGCCGACTGTCTCAGTTCTGCCGCACACGAAATGCAAGTTTCCAGTGAGAACTTACACATTCTTTGTTGACTAATGTTATCAATAAGTATTTGCTATTCTTTTACGACAATGTGATCTATTATTCTTACAGTTCACCAATAAATAAAATGACGTTCATAATATAAACCGGTCTAGAAAGCCAAAGAATAACGGCCGAGAGGATTCGTCGTGCTGACCACACGACACCTCGTAATCTGCAGGCCTTAGGGCTGAGTAGCGGTCGCTTGGTAGGCCAAGGCCCTCAAGGGCTGTAGTGCCACGGGGTTTGGTTTGGTTTTTTATAATATAAAAGATGGTATTTCATAATATGAGAGATGTTGTTAATTATAAGTCCCATTAAATATTTTGCGTGCAGTGCTATGTTTCAGTCGGTCTACAGTGAGGAATATGAAGAGTGAAAATTGATTTTTCTCAAAATAGAGATAAGATGGTTCACATTACTGAGAAGACGATGTTCAGAGAGGTCGCTCGATACAGTGACAGCATGATCAAGAATTTATGATGAATATCCATTCGGGAACTGCCTTTTCGCTCATTTTTGGGACTAATTTTCACGGTGAACACTAAGAAGCTCTAGACGGGCACGACTATTTCATGGTATTACGATCTTAAATGTACTCCATTAACTAAAGCGTATCACTCACCTTTTTCCCAAGTTATGGCATGGATAGGATATCCGGCTGCCGGACATGTTACTACCAGAGTTTCCCCTGCTACAGCTGAGATTGGAGGCATCTTGCGGATTACAGGTAGACCTGGAAACACACAAAATGAGTTTTAGGAAATAGCGCTCGACGTACGGGAGTTCAGATAGTAGTCAGAGTGCAATAAAGTCTCTGATTTATAGCAGTGTTCATAATTACAGGCAATAAGGATATTTAATTGCACACATTATTTGAATTTCCCTCCATTTGGTGGTAGCACCTTTAAACTATGGACTCGAGATTATCAGATAACTGAAGACATTGCTCGTAAAACTGGATGAAAAGTTAGGTTGTAAGTTTCACCAAGAGGGGAAGTCCACTCCGTTTTAATTACTGTGTTGATGGGGTTAAAGATGAGTTGACTTTAAGTACCTAAATGTCAATATAAGGAAAGTTCTACAATGGGGTTATCACATTAACAATGTTATAAATAAAGGTAACATATTTCTACATGTCACTTTTACGGTATTTCGTGGGTGTAGTAAGGATGTAGAGGAGAGGTTGTATAAGTCTTTGGTAAGACCCCAATTAGAGTATTGATCCAGTGTATGGGACCCACACCAGGATTACTTGATACGAGAAATAAAAAATAATCCGAAGCGAAAGCAACACGATTTATTTCGGGTGATTTCCGACGGAAGAGTAGTGTTACGGATATGTTAAATCTTTGGGCTGGGAAGACTTGGGAGAAAGGAGACGAGCTGTTCGATTAAGCGGTTTGTTCCGAGTTGTCATTGGAGAGACGGAGTGGAGTGACAATAGTAGACGAATAAGCTTGATTTGAACTTTAAAGGTAGGACGCTAAGGTTGGAATTCCACAGGACAAGGTGGGGAAAATATTCATTTAAAGGACGTGGAATTAGGGGCTGGAATAATTAATCGAGGGAAATGTTCGATAAATTCCCAATTTCTTTGAAATAGGTAAACAACTTGTAACGTTCCAGACGTCACAGTGTAATTATGTTAATTTTATTATATGTAATTAATTCAGGAATTTAACGTCATGATATTTATCTTGGTATGTAATTGTATTATAATTCATGGTTGATCATTTGCTCACTATCATTTCATTACTTTGTAACTACGACTTGTAAACGAGGGCTGAATATCCTAATATTCACTTAGATTCTTGCGACATTCGTTTAAATTTAACTTGCAGCAGATTTCCTCTATCTTGCCACATCACCGAGGAAGAAGGAAGGACAAATTTAGACATCAAATTCTGGGAAAAGCGAGCACGTGTTCAAGCGTTATAACGACAGCTACCGTATTTCGACCAGAATAATTCAAACTGATCACCGCCTATATTTTCAAAGGAGCGTCATGTTGCCATGGATACTGAGTGAAAGGGCTAATAGAAGAACAGTTGATATCATGGTTAAGACCCATCAACTCTAATATCTGGAGTGGGGAGAGACGTGTCAACTGATTGGACCACGTGTAGCGACCTGTAATTAGAGCCAGAGAAGGTTATAAAAGGGCGTGTTGGAGCTCTTGGCTTCATTATTCTTCTTGATTCTGCATTCATTATTATTATTCTTCTGGATTCTTGATTCTTCGATCTTGTATATCGCTGTAGGTCTGTGAACTTGTCTTATGGTTATTGTACCATAGTGGACTAGTGTGATAGTTTATCACTTCTACATTAATTACTTCATTACCACGACGTGGTACTTAGGAATTTCCGAATGAGGGGTGTATAGCCACTCTCATCAGGAAGTACGTACAGCTCGGCTACTAGACCGGTTTGTACCAGTCTAAGACAATAGGTAGTATTAAACTAGATAGAAATGAAACTTCAGGGCACATTTTCAGTAAAGTTGGAAGGATTATTAATTGTGTATCCTCTCCACATAACCCAAGGAGGTTTTTCTAACTATGACTTAGGGCTCATCTCCAATATATGGGATAGAGCATAATAGGGAGTGTTAGTGTCGAAGCCATCATCCAATTAGTGGTTGTTGCAATTTGCAAGGCAGGAATGGTACTTAGCTGCAGATGAAGATATCTCAAAGACGACCGGTGATGTTCCAGCTACAAGGATGGAAGCTTTCCAAGGACCAGCAGAACAAGACTACATGGTGAGCAAGCGAGTTAAAAATATTGCAAGTTTTCGCGAAGTAGAGTCATTCAACTTTTTGTTAAATTCATTTCCTATTTTAAATTCAGTTCTCGTTAAACCGTCGTCATTTATATTCAAGATAATAAATAGTATTTTCATAGTTCACTTTAATCAATCTGCCTTAATTAGCCTTTTGATTTCTAATTCTCCGGCTTAATGATTAGTGCACTATCACCCCACCCCTGTGATAAGAGTCCGTCCAAGCTTGATTATAAATTTTTATCTTTAAGTCATCAACTTAAAGATTGGCGCCCTTAGCTTGCATGGTTGCATTTCTCGTTCAATGATTGTTCTCCGAAAGGGGAAGTCACATAAATGCCGCTCCAACGTAGGGCGAGAAAATCATTAAGTACGGAGCAGTTAATGACAGTAACGATATCAGAATTCGTATTATGGGCAAAATTTGGATATCCACGTTGCATTAGGAGTGTTTGATTGTGGGGAGGGTCATGGCTGATCAGACGAAAGAGGAGAGGATGTTGCGCAGTGGACGGGCGATAAAAGGCAATAACGTATTGAGTTCAGAGGAAGAGTTGTGTAGTCTAGTAGAGGAAATTGAAGATAGAAGTGTAAGTAGTATGGAGAGTGAAGGCAAGCAGAAAGAAGTCAGTATGGAGTCAGATGATAGTAGGATGGGGGGCGAAGCGGAAGTAAACACTAACAATGAAAGTAATAATAATGATCAGTTAATGGAAATGATGCAGTTAATGTTAAGTAAGATAGAGGATAGTAAATCTGAAATAAAAAATGAAATGGAACAAAATAAATTTGAAATAAAAAATGAATTGGAACAAATTAAAACAGATGTAGAACAAACTAAATCAGAAATTAAAAATGAAGTAGAACAAACTAAACGAGAATTAAGTAAGGCATTGAATGAACACAAGGTAGAAGCTAATAAAAGGATGGACGAACATAGCAAACAGTTACAAGAATTATTTAAACAAAATGAAAGATTTAACAAGCAGATAGAGGAACAGAAAGAGATAACTAAGCAAAACAAACAAGAGGTAGAAAAGAAATTTGTAGAGCAGAGGAGTGAGTTGTTGGAATTAATGGGGAAGGAAAACAACTCTACTAGGGAGGAAGTAATGAGGCAGGTCACTAGTATTGATAAGAGAGTTAAGACTCAAAGAGGGGAAATACGGGTATTCAAAGACCACGTCCAACAAGAGATAGACACAGTAAAGCTTAGAATAGAAGATGAGACGCGGGCAAGTGAAGAAAGGTTTGCGATAGCTGAAGAGAATAAGATTGAAATTAGGACATTGAAAGAGAAGCAGGTTAATTTGGAGAGCAAAATTGATAGGAGAGACAAAGATGTAGAATGCCGGATGGAGAAAGCAGAAAATCAGTTAAAACAGGTGGCAAAGGATAAACAGGTTTTCACGGGAAAGCAATGTCTAGGAAATAGCTACATTAGGGAAATTGAACTACCTAAATTTAATGGGAAACAAACGAACCCGCTAGATTTCCTTAAGATGATAGAAAAACGATTTGAAAAGCGTCTAGAGGAAGGGTCTATGGATTGGGAAGACGTTATGGAAAATATTGACCATGCTTTTGTAGGAGAAACTCGGTCTTGGTTCATGGTATATAGGCAAACGATGACGAACCTGAAAGAATTCAGAAATACGTTTAGAGAGAAATTCTGGAATGAAGCGATACAAGCTCGGGAGAGAGAAAGGGTGGTATTTGGGAGGTACAAACAGCATGAGGGAGTCACTATGACCGAGTACTTCCTGGCCCATGTCATGATTTGTCAGAACTTAGATGGTATAACCGAGGGGTCTGATGTAGTAAGACTACTTTTAAGACATTTTCCGGACAGGGTGAGAGAAGCGGCCTGCATGCAAAGAGTTGGTACTATTCAGGAGATGGAGAACCTACTAGGCAGTTTTGATGCTTTAGGTAACCTTAGGAGTAGAACGGAGAATATACAGAGCTTTAGTCATCACAACGGAATGAGACATAACGGAAGAACACAGAATCACGAAGCTCGCAATCAGTTCAGACCTCAGCATAACAGTAGGAGCGGAGCACCTGAATATAGGACAGGAAATTCCCAACGGGGGCCAGAGCAATGTACTAATGAGTCCAACGTCAATACACAAAGGGAACCTTTAAACTAACTAGAGGCTGTAATCTTAGGTCAGAATTCCAGCCTAGTACGAAGGTAGCGAAGTGTCTTGTCATGAAAGTGTTACCATATGACCTAGATGTTAGAGACGATTTGTTGTATGAACCCGAGCAGAATAATGAAGATTCAAGTAATAAAGTAGTCAATCCCGTTGTTAAATTGAAAGTTTGGGGGGCGTGGGTTAAAGTTTTGATTGATTCTGGTAGCCATATATCATGTATTAGTTCTCAGTGGTATGAGTCATTAGTGAAACAGGGTATTCAGTTGGAGGAAATGCCTGTTAAGTCTACTTTCATCATTACGGCTGTTGGAAAGAGGTCTAAGCAAATTTGTAAACAAGTAGCTGTTCCGATCTGTATTAATAATTTTATTAGCGTTCAGATATGTTTGGTAATTCCGCATTTGATATTTGATCTTATCTTGGGATCTGACTGGTTAACGTTAAAATTGGCTCAGTTAAATTACTATGATGCAGTGCTAAATTTGAGGTGGAATAATGAGGATATCAAGGTCAAGTTTGAGGAGGAAATTCAAAGGAAAACGGAAGTTAGTACAGTGTGGAGAATGAGAGAGGTTTCTAAAGTTAATGAAGAGGCTAGTGAGGGCCTGAATTTGTGCCAGTTGTGGATTAATGAGGATAAAATATGTGGTTTGAAAGAAGCCGTAGGTAGAAATCAATTAAATGAAGTCCAGAAGGACAAGTTATTTGAAGTGTTATGTGAACACATGGAGATTTTTTCTGAGAAACCTGGTGTTACCCATCTGTACGAGCATTCTTTTTCTGTGCTGGATAAGACTCCATTTAGCGGACCGCGGTATCCGATACCACACAAATATGCCATAGCCGTAGAGGATCAAATTCAAGCTATGTTAGCAGACGATGTGATTGAATTATGAAACAGTCAATACGTTAATCCCTTAATTGTCGTGCCTAAGTCTGATGGATCAATACGTTTGTATATTAATGGCAGGGAAATGAACAGACGTATTGGTGCTGATCAGTTGAGATCACAAACCATTGAAGAGTTGATACAGAGTTTTCAGGGTAAGAGTTGGTTTTCTACGTTAGATCTTAGGAGTAGTTTTTGGCAGATACCTTTGAGATCAGAAGACAGGCCTCTTACTGCTTTCAGCTATAAGCATAGTTTGTACCAATTTAGGCGTGTTCCTTTTGGGACCCGTACGAGTTCGGCAGCTCTAATTCGCGCACTAAGTATTGCCTTGGGAGATGATACTGGAGGTTATGCTACGATTTATATCGATGCCTTGGTTATAGCATCTAGTACCTTTGAAGAGCACTTGGACCACTTGGAGAGGGTTTTTTCTAAATTAGAGTATGCTGGTTTTACTCTGAAACTTGACAAGTGTGTTTTCAGTAGACGAGAGGTGACTTTTTTGGGGCACCGTGTATCGGCAATGGGAGTGACGCCTGAGAGCACAAGAATTGAAAAAATATTGAATACTACGACACCTAGAAATATTAAGGAGCTCAGATCGTATATTGGTGTATGTAATTTTTTCAGACGATTTGTAGTGAGATTTGGTAACTTACTAGAGCCATTTAGAGAACTATTGAAAGCTGGCAGTAAGTGGGAATGGACACAAGGTCATGATAGAGCTTTCCAAAAATTAAAAGAAGGATTCAGGCAGGCGGTTGTTTTGAGATACCCCATGCCCGATAGGAAGTATGTGTTGGTGACGGACGCATCTCACTGTGGTATCGCTGGTGCACTATGTCAAGTAGATGATGATGGTAATTTAGGGATTGTGTCTTTAGCTTCCAGAGGTTTAAGTGCTGCTGAAAAGCGTTATGCTATAACGGAACTTGAATTCCTAGCTATCGTATACTCCCTAAGTAAATTTAGGATGTATGTTTTAGGTACCGAATTTGAAATTAGGACGGATCATCATGCTCTTTCTTTTGTATCCAAGTGTAAATTATCATCTAACAGAGTTAGTAGATGGATACTCGCCCTACTAGAGTATGATTTTAAGGTAAATCACATTAAGGGAAAGAATAATGTCCTTGCTGATTTATTGTCACGTGATCCGAAGTTGTGCGAAGAAGGTAGCCTTCTAGAGCCACGTGAGGGCATTATTATATGTACATGTCTGTCTAAGGAAAATGAAACTGCTCTAAATAGACTACGTAACCTATTGGTTGAACAGTCGGTAGACGAAGAATGTCTGGAACCTTTGTCTGTACTTCAGGGAGGAGAGCAGCTCACTGTGTCGCATGTTAGGCACACGTACAAACTGGTTAACGGATTTCTAGCCAGGAAATGTGGCGAGGATCTCTGGGGGATTTGTGTACCCAAAGCGCTACGTGTGGAATTGATTTGGTTTATCCAAAAGGAATTAGGACATTATGGAGCTAATAAAGTTCTGTATGAGATCCGACAGAATTTTATATGGGACAAGATGGGAAGAGATATAAGAAAAATTCTTTCCACTTGCGATTTGTGTCAGCGTAGCAAAGTTCCTATCCGCTATTTAGCAGGACCTCGTCAGGCGGTAATCTCAGAAAGACCCGGTGACTTGGTGTGTACTGATCTGTTTGGACCTGTGGTAAAGGGACAGTTCGGCTTCCAATATATTTTAGTCATTATTGATGCCTTCTCGAAGTTGGTCAGATTATACGGTATGAGAAAAGCCACTGGAAAATCTTGTAGTCGTATAATCCAAGAGAAGTATATCCCTGAATTAGGTGCTCCTCTTAGAATATTATCAGACAGTGGACCGCAGTTTATTTCGAGAAAATGGAAGTCCATAATTAGAGAGCTAGGTATTACACAGATTCATTCATCCATTAGATACCCTCAGGGCAATATGTGTGAGCGCGTTATGAAAGAGTTATCTCGCATGTTTAGATGCTTAGTGTTCGATAAGCATACAGCCTGGGTGGCTCATTTATCCCGCATAGAGACATGGATCAATGCAGTTCAACATGAAAGCACTAGATTAACGCCGTCACAAGTTCATTTTGGTCGTAAGCCCCAGAATGAACTAGTGAGAGTGTTAGGTTTGCCTGAGGAACCACCTCGTAATGCTGAATTTTACGTCCGACTGGCACGGGAGAACCTGGTTAAATCTGGAGATAAACGTAAAAGGCAGCAGAAACGTAAGGTACTTGATAACTTTGAGGTAGGTGATATGGTTTTGGTGAGAGTTCCCATGCTGTCAAACAGTGAGGATAAGGTAACAAAGAAATTTTTTCTTTTATATCAAGGTCCTTATAAAGTACATAGAAAACTAGGACCCTGTGCTTACAAGTTAGCGGATGGCGAGTGCGTAATGAATGGTTCATATAACATTAGTAGTTTACGGAGATACCTGTCGTGTGAGGTGGCTGAACCGGATTGTGAGATATAGGTCAGTAACTCGGGGAAGTTGCTACCTGTTATGTCAGACTACGAGCGGAATGAGTTTACCTCTCAATTGTGGTGGTATTTCCTAGTTGTGTTTGTAAACAAGGGAGGTGTTTGTAACTAGCGGTAGATTTACGCTCGTTCATGCCGATAGATCATCTGTTTTCTGTATGTGAGGCCATGAAATGTTATATCTTATCTGTTTTCTGAGATGTTACCGAAGGCTAATTAAAGCTGACGATGGCAAATAATTAATTTTCCCGTATGTGCATTTCTAACTTGCAATAATTTTACCGTGAGCTTAAATCGCGTGTGTATTCGTGTGAAGTGTATTGCATCCTGCTTCAAGATAAGGTTGAAACATTCGAGAGAGTGATTAAGGTGTAAATTGATTGTATCATTTGTTTTCCATGGTTTTAATGTAAAAGATTGGAAGAGAACGTGTTACTGCTATCTAGCAAAGAATGTCGGAAAGATGGAGAGTAAAAGGACTAATAGACACTCGGGAGAGTTTGTAATCTGAATTGTATATATATTATGTTATATTCTCAAAGATAATCTTGTTTTTAAAAAAAATGGAAAGTTGCTCATGTTGGGCATAATTTAGTATCTAAACCTCAAGATGAACTGAAATAACAGACATTCGCAATGGTAAGCAGTCTAAGAGAGATATGGAAACAGTGAGATATAATTAATTGTATGAAAATAATGTCGCTCGTAATGGGCAGGTAATAGAGGTATTTCAAGTCAATGTGGGAGTAAGAGTGTGAGTTCTCAACTCATGTGATATTTGTTAAGAACTCATGGGGGCGTATGTAACGTTCCAGACGTCACAGTGTAATTATGTTAATTTTATTATATGTAATTAATTCAGGAATTTAACGTCATGATATTTATCTTGGTATGTAATTGTATTATAATTCATGGTTGATCATTTGCTCACTATCATTTCATTACTTTGTAACTACGACTTGTAAACGAGGGCTGAATATCCTAATATTCACTTAGATTCTTGCGACATTCGTTTAAATTTAACTTGCAGCAGATTTCCTCTATCTTGCCACATCACCGAGGAAGAAGGAAGGACAAATTTAGACATCAAATTCTGGGAAAAGCGAGCACGTGTTCAAGCGTTATAACGACAGCTACCGTATTTCGACCAGAATAATTCAAACTGATCACCGCCTATATTTTCAAAGGAGCGTCATGTTGCCATGGATACTGAGTGAAAGGGCTAATAGAAGAACAGTTGATATCATGGTTAAGACCCATCAACTCTAATATCTGGAGTGGGGAGAGACGTGTCAACTGATTGGACCACGTGTAGCGACCTGTAATTAGAGCCAGAGAAGGTTATAAAAGGGCGTGTTGGAGCTCTTGGCTTCATTATTCTTCTTGATTCTGCATTCATTATTATTATTCTTCTGGATTCTTGATTCTTCGATCTTGTATATCGCTGTAGGTCTGTGAACTTGTCTTATGGTTATTGTACCATAGTGGACTAGTGTGATAGTTTATCACTTCTACATTAATTACTTCATTACCACGACGTGGTACTTAGGAATTTCTGAATGAGGGGTGTATAGCCACTCTCATCAGGAAGTACGTACAGCTCGGCTACTAGACCGGTTTGTACCAGTCTAAGACAATAGGTAGTATTAAACTAGATAGAAATGAAACTTCAGGGCACATTTTCAGTAAAGTTGGAAGGATTATTAATTGTGTATCCTCTCCACATAACCCAAGGAGGTTTTTCTAACTATGACGTAGGGCTCATCTCCAATATATGGGATAGAGCATAATAGGGAGTGTTAGTGTCGAAGCCATCATCCAATTAGTGGTTGTTGCAATTTGCAAGGCAGGAATGGTACTTAGCTGCAGATGAAGAGATCTCAAAGACGACCGGTGATGTTCCAGCTACAAGGATGGAAGCTTTCCAAGGACCAGCAGAACAAGACTACATGGTGAGCAAGCGAGTTAAAAATATTGCAAGTTTTCGCGAAGTAGAGTCATTCAACTTTTTGTTAAATTCATTTCCTATTTTAAATTCAGTTCTCGTTAAACCGTCGTCATTTATATTCAAGATAATAAATAGTATTTTCATAGTTCACTTTAATCAATCTGCCTTAATTAGCCTTTTGATTTCTAATTCTCCGGCTTAATGATTAGTGCACCCCTGTGATAAGAGTCCGTCCAAGCTTGATTATAAATTTTTATCTTTAAGTCATCAACTTAAAGATTGGCGCCCTTAGCTTGCATGGTTGCATTTCTCGTTCAATGATTGTTCTCCGAAAGGGGAAGTCACAAACTGATAGGGAATCTGCCAGCTGGGTGGCAGCACTAAATAATCATACTGTCTATCATCATTACCTTTATTCTAGGCTGCTGTTATAAGCGCACTGTCCTCTTTAATACCGGCAGGCCGTTGCAAAAACAACTGACAATATTGGCAGAGTAGCGGGATCTGCCCCCCCCACCCTCCCACGTTACCAAGATGAGTTCATTCTTCTTACTCTACGATGGCAGTAACGCAGCAGCATACAGACGTTTGCATGTCTACTCCACGTGGAATGAACGTTGCAGTATTTCGGGGTCACGAGGAGCTTATAGCAGTGTTCACGGCAACGGTTGCTTCTAGCCTATCGTGGCAGTGTCTGGTTAACAAACGCATGAACGCAGGAGCGTTTAAGGGAACGTGGCAACAGCGCCTTTTTCGGAACTCAGTAGGTGATGCGGACCTGGATCGCTTGATGTGCCGTTCGTTTACAAGGGTAGTACTCTAATAATACGTTTTTTGGCAATTATCTACACAGCTGCGTCATATTGCCACGTAGTACCATGCACTCATTTTCGAGCATGACACGTTCGTCGATGCGATATATGAATCCAAACGCCGAGTCATTTCATTCCTGCCCCGGTCGAACGACTGGAAACAGGCTGTGGATGTTTTTTCACCGAGCGAGGTTTATATTTTATGTGTCGGTGCAGCTCTACTAATTCAATATTCAAATAATTACAGTTACGAAAATGTCATACATCCAAAACAAGCAAGCAAGCATGAATTTAAGTGGTTATTGATATCGTGCCCGCAGCCACGGGACTTCCAGTTTTACGTGGAATCCTAACAAGTACGTGGTACTGAATTTCAAAAATCGCAATTTTAGTTGTTGTTCTGTCATTCAAGGACCATGACCACTAAGGTCATACATCTCTCAGTGATAGAGATTAACAGCTCCTTGATACACGAGCTGATAATTTAGCCATTTCCCGCCCACATTTTCAGTCCGCTTATCGCCAGATTTCAACCTATTATTTACGAAAAATTGAAGCAGAGCACACTGTTTCAGAAAAAAGATAACATAATAAAAACTGTTGATCACAATGTATTCAAATTTTCAAAAACATTAGAAAACATACCATCGCATCCACTTTCATATTCATTGAGTCATAAGGTTGTTGGTTCAAACCTCCACCCCCCTAATTGTGGTACTCGATACAAAGGTGGGCTCTATTTGTCACAGTCTCCTGTTGTATGAATCCCTCTAAACCAATAACCACGTGATTCTGGAAGTGGAATGTATGTTGTATATCAGCTTCTATTTCCCCTGAGCAAGTGTCTTCACATTCTGTATCTATGTTTCCGGAATGTGCCTGTTTGAATGCTGCATTGATATACGAGGGCAGATCAGAAAATAAGTTGCACTTCCCAGTTATGGCCATTTATTACACCACCTATACAACAGCAACACGACTATAACGACATACACTGTAACGTCACATTTCCGCATAGTTTCCAAGAGACTCCAAATATTTCTGCGAACGCACAACCAACTTGTCGATGCCGAATGCATAGAAATTTCCTACAGCGTTCTGCAAACACTCGGAGACAACGGCCTTTAGCTCCTCACTGGTCTGGAAACGTCGACCACCGAGCTCCGTTTTGAACTTACCGAACAGATGAAACTCACATGGCGCTAGGTCGGGACTGTAGGGTGGATGTTACCAGACCTCCCACTTGAAACGCTGCAGCCGTTCTCTCGTTTGGCGGGCCTTGTGAGGTGTTGCGTTATCGTGCAACAAAATCACACCGGCCCTCAATTTCCCCCGGCGCTTTTCTTTAATCGCTTTACGCAACCGGTGCAACGTTTGGCAATACGACGCCGCGTTGATCGTCGTTCCTTTCGGCATGAATTCCACGTGCAGCAAACCCTCCATGTCAAAGAACACTGTCACCATAACCTTACCGGCTGAAGGTTGAACCTTGGCCTTCTTTAGTTGTGGTGATGAGGGGTGCACTCATTCCATTGATGTTCGCTTCGTTTCGGGGGTGAAGTGGTGGACCCACGTTTCGTCGCCTGTGACGATTCGCCGCAGAAACCCGTTGCCGTCTGCGGCATAGCGTTGCAAAAATGCCAGAGAGGATTGGAAACGTTGTTCCTTGTGCTCATCGGTGAGGAGACGTGGGACCCACCTTTGACACAGCTTGCGATATCCGAGGTCCTCGTGAACAATAGCGAACACACAGCCATACGACATGTTCAGCTGCGTCGCGATTTCTATCAGTTTAATGCGCCGGTTCTGTCTAATGATCGCATTCACACTCTTGACCTTTGCACGGGTCCTGGACGCTGCGGTCCTGCCTTCGCGATGGTTGTCCGTGATATACGTGCGCCCGGCTTCGAATTGCTGACACCACTTTAGGATACCTTGCCGGGAAATGGCCGCTCCCCATACACAGCACTAATTTCAGGATGAATGTCCGTACAATTCTTCCTTTTGGCCCATAGGTATCGGATTGTCGCACGCACCTCATATTTGGAGTGAACGTCCAGTTGACGCACCATTGCATTCGGCCACTATTCACACAATACTAGACGAGACACCACAGCGACCTGCCTAACATACGTGTGGGCAGTGTCTGTCCCTTTCTCCGCTGTGCCCACGTTTGCGACACAAAGAGCGCTGCTGCGGCGCGTTAGTGCAACGAACCTTTTGATCCACCTACGTATATGCAAGTGGCTATCTCACTGAACAGCCTGTGTCCTCCTAACATATGTCAAAAATAACATACTTCTCGTAATACTCTTTCGAAATTATGGACAGGTTCAACATCGTACATATAATTATTCGGAGTAACGAAACGAAATATTTGTGTTCACTGAAATCCCGCGGCATCGCAATCAGGTCCGAATTCTCGATATCCGTTTTCACTTACATCACTGTTATCACTAAAATTATCTTCGTTGATACGTTATTCCCTCACTAAAAATTCACCTCCACCCCTACTCAACGATTCTGTCACTTTCGTCGCCTATATTCAGCTCAGTTTCAATATCCGCAGTATTCAATCCCGCTGTATTTACGAACGAAACAGCTGTCCCGCGCTCGCTTCCTAGGCGACGTCAAGACAGATTACCGCTCTTCTTTCATTTCCTAAGCCTTGTAGATCGTACTGCATGTTAATATTTGTCTAATAAACACTTCAAACTCGAAGAAAACAAAAAACTATCGCACAGCTCGCGTAATTATGCAGATAATGCAGTCGGGCGCTAAGGACCGGAAGGCAAACTGAAGAGTCGGGCGCTAAGGGCGGGAAAGGGTTAAGGTTTTGCAAGGCTCTACAGGATGTATCAGAACTACACCAGCAAATAAATAAATAAATAAATAAATAAATAAATAAATAAATAAATAAATAAATAAATAAATAAATAAATAAATAAATAAATAAATAAATAAATAAATAAATAAATAAATAAATAAATAAATAAATAAAGTCACTGATGTTCTTCGTGCTATGTTAAGAACAATTGTGGAATTGAATTGACAGAGAAAATTTTTATTTTCGAGAAAATGGGATTATTTTGTTACTTCCGGGCGCGTGATTCAAATTGATGAACTCACCGTATTTGCTATGCCAGAGCACAAGCCACTTCCGTGCTTCAGGGAAGAGAATGGGAGGGAGGGCAAGTGGGGTGTATGATGGAGACAGAGAAAATGTTCCGCGCGTATTACCTCTGTCTCCCACTTCCCTTCCCTTCCCTTCCCTTCCCTTCCCTTCCCTTCCCTTCCCTTCCCTTCCCTTCCCTTCCCTTCCCTTCCCTTCCCTCCTCTGACACATAGCAACAGGCGGCGAATGGAACTACATTATTCGCTATCAATAGAGTGACTCGACTTTTACTTCGGCGCGAACAGTACAGTCACGTTTTCGGGAAGCACTAGTAAAATTTCTTAGGGATAGTATCGCCGTCACTCATGTCCGGTGAATTGCTATGTGGAATCAGTACTTCTGTGTTTCTTCTGTGTTGGTTAGCGGAACTGTGCTGCTTTTTAATATAAAATCACCTCCGAAGAACACGCCAAGTGATCCGTTTCCAGAGCAGAAAGATCATATGGCTCATTTAGTACAACAATGTCAAATCAGAAAATTCGTTCTTGCATGCACTTTTAACTGGTATACAGAACCAATGCAATGGTATATACAACTCAAAACAGGCTGTTTTTGAGTTATGACGTTATTGTATGAAATGAGCGATATATAATGCTTTAATAAACTGTAGAAAGAAAAGTCCCTGAATAAATTAGTCAATCAGTCCAGCAATCAGTCATTCACCACTGATCTGCATTTAGGGCTGTCTCTCAGGTGGCAGATTCCCAATTAATTTCCCAATTAATTGTTTACCTGGTCTTTTCGTAAATGATTTCAAAGGAGTTGGAAATTTATCTAACATCTTCCTCGGTAAATTATTTCAATTCCTAGTTCGTTTTCCTATAAACGAGTATTTGCTCCAACTTGTCCTCTCCAATTCAGACTATATATTCATTATTATGATCCTTCCTACTTGTAAGTACTGCATTCAAGCTTATTCGTCTAATAATGCCAGCTCCCAGCTCTCGGGCGACGTCGAGGCAACCACTCGCTGTCTGGCCGTTGATACGCCATCAGCATCACCACATACCGAGACTAAGACAGCGAGCAGAGCAGCTTCGGCTAACAGTGGCCACTGTTTTACCGTGGCTTTACAGTTCTGCATTCGTGAGGCGGTGGGTTGGTCCCACTATCGGCTGTCCTGCGAATGGTTTTGCGTGATTTCCATTTTCTCCACTAAGGCGAACGCTGGAACAGTTCCTTTTATAGACCAAGGTGCCCACGCCCCCTCCACCTTGGCCGGACCTCAAATCACTGCAATATATTTCCTGGTCTGAAACTGAGCGTCACCCTCTAGGAGGCCAGCAGTATCCTATCAGGATACGGAATGAAAACATTTTAGTTGTAGTAGTGGTAGTACGTCTTATCCCTCAAACATCTCCGCGTAGGTGAAACTTCCCACTTGTCAGGAACTCGGCAGCCCATATCCAAATCCTTATCCCTACAATAATCCCCCCTTAAGAATCAATCTTACCCTCCTTCCTAACATCACCGTAGTATTCTGCTTCCCATTAGTTTTTCCACACTTCAACGTTACAATATGAGGGGACAGGAAATGCCCGATGTCCAGCCTACTTTTAATGGGGTTATCATTAAAAGCAACGGTGACGACGCCGCGTGACTGCTCACGCAATCCATTGGCTCAGACCCGCTGGGATCCTTGCCCTTTAAGATTCTCGCACCACCAACAATCAAGACTCAACCATTACCAACCCGACACAGCCTCTTTAGTTGTGTAATCCGCGGGGTGGATTCTACCATCACCGAGGAAATCATTGTAAACGAACTGAATGCGGAGGGCATTCCAGTCTTTCGCAAGGAAACTGCCGGACATATTTATAAGGTGAGAATTCTTCTCCTTACTCTGGAGGACGTCCATCGGGTCCTCACCAGTGGGGTTGCAAACCTTCGACACCACCATAAGGTGGAGCTTTCGGAGACCGCCCGCAGCTGTCAGTCAGATGCGAGCGTTGTCTAACCCACAACCTCGACAGCACAAACGAGTGTAAAGCTGAGCGCCTGGTGTGTGATCACTGCGCGCAATATTCCACCCCCCAGTCCACCATCCTGTTGCAACACCTACGGGGAGCCGTATGCCACGTTCTATTATACAGCGTGTAGGAAGATAAGCGGTGGTAAACTCGACCAGTGCAATTAAAAGCTCGCAATTTTCATCTAGAGTTAAAATGGAGCACGTGACAGTAGTATAAATTTATTGAGTTAGCCCGGGGTATCGAATTTTACTTCTGTTAGGTTAAGCTTCCACTCTTATGCGGTTAGCCCGGATGTTAAACTTAGGTCTGTAAGGTTAACGCCCTTTGGCTTGCGGATCGAACCCGAGATCTGCGAGGTTAAGTCTAGACACGTAACCAACGTAAGGTCATGTGAGGTTAAGAGCGCGCTCTTAGATAACCGCCCTACTTTTCAAGTCAGGTCATGTAAGGTTAAGCATGCATTCTTAGTCAACACATTTCGTGTGGAGGAGGCCTCTCCCATGGGAGGATGGTGGTGGTGGTACCTAAACTCTCCAAATTTATACTACTCGTGACGTAATGTCGTTTAAGACCAGATTTGCGACACAAATGCATCCAAAGAACCCCCACCCCCACGACGTCTTAAATCACAGTTATGTTCCGAAACACACTTTTTCGATGTCTAATGGTCACGAAACATCAAGTTCCGACAAAACCAGGATGTCGAATATTTGCACGAACACAATATTCCCTTCACTCACTCTATAGTTCGAAATTAAAAACCGAACTGGGACCAAGCAGAACGATCGTTAGGGCTCCCACCTGATACATTATGGTTGCAAAACTACTTTACCTTACTCTGGATGAAAATACACTAGTGAGTTAGAAGGTTGGTCCCTATCACTGACCTGCATCAGAGCGAGCGAGACATACCGTATTCCCTCCACGTATCCGCTGAGAAGACGGATCGTGATTTTCGCGAGAGCTTCCGAATGTTCCGATGAATAACGAAGTAACGTACGTAACGAGCGCTCGAGTTATGAGGGAGCGATCGGTGCTTGTTGAGTGTTTCGTAGTAGAAGAAAGCTGTAGTTCTGACCAGTCAAGATGAATGTTGAAGATGGCACAATACTGTCCATCTCAAGATGCTTGGGCACTGTTTATACTGATGGTAAGAGAATGCAAAGCACAATGTCAAAATTATGTGCTAGAAATACGATTAAAATCATGAGAGTATATAGTAGCAGGAAGAAAAGAAGGAAAAAGCAGTTACAAGCTCTGCTTGGAGTAAATTCAGAGAAATAAAGGATAATAATACTTACACGGGGTTTGTCCAGTGTCCCATATAAAATCAAATAATTATTTCAAGAAGAAAGCTTGGCCTTTCGTTCTTGCAAGACATTTGTGTTCTCAATCGAGCTTTAGTACGAATAAAGTACATGTAACGCCTGATATGAAAAACATTTTCCAGATGCTTGCGTTGAAGTAGGTGATGCAGATATAAAACCATGTATTATATTCATTAAACCACATTTCACAAACTTAATCCAAAAAGCTATTGATTTTGAGCAAAATGTAGTAATGTTGATGCTGTTGATCATTTAAGTGAACTTACAAGGCCCACGCAGTCGCAATTAAGGAGGAAATGACGCCAGAAATACTAAAAATGGCAGAAAAAAGGAGTCCAAGCTGCTACTCTTGATTTGTTTACACGTATCACAGAGTCTGAAACCGAGCGATCGGCTGGACGATGCCGAACGAGCGAGGCCACATCCGAACGCGAGCAGTTACACAAGAAAATAGTTAGGAAAAACCAATCTCCAATATCCTTATACATCGCTCCCTTGCAGCTCTCTATTCCCTACCCTCATTTCTCCTACGCCCTGTATAGGTAGTCTATGAAAAGGGACACCGAAAGAATAATGTTAAATGCTTTACGTGTCACTAACTACTTTTACGGTTTTCCGGAGACGCCGAGGTGCCGGAATTTAATACCGCATGAGTTCTTTTACGTTCCGGTAAATCTACCGACACGAGGCTGACGTATTTGAGCACCTTCAAATACCACCGGACTGAGCCAGGACTGAGTTGGAGTCAGAAAGCCAGCGCCTCAACCGTGACACTGAAAGAGATCTGAAGAGACTAGTGACTGACAGTCTTGCAGAACAGACGAAGGTCGTCGGTTCTTAATACCACGTCACAGCTTGCGCATTATCTGCTCGGTTCCTTGGCTGAATGGTCAGCGTAGTGCCTTTCAGTTCGGTTACGTCTCAAAACTCACGAGTTTCAAAACTCACGGGCTAAAATAAGTTACAAATAGTATCAAAACTCAAGACTATAAACTGGTAGCTAAAGTAAACAATCTAATGACTCTCAAAATTCACGACTGCGGATAGCAGGTGCTTGCGATGACCGCAGGAGGGATGAGGTGCGCGGTTACTCACTCTTCCCTTACGACAGACAGGGGATACTGCGGATGTCATTCTGCCACCCCAACCCACAGGGGAAAAATAATGGCTGGTGAATGAAAGAGACCGAGGTTTTTATTATTATTATTATTATTATTATTATTATTATTATTATTATTATTATTATTATTATTATTATTATTATTATTATTTGCCTGCTGCCATTTCTTGATGGATACAGTACTTTTGTATTCATCTCTTGGCACAGGCCAGAGTAAAGTGTAGCTTCCACCGAAGTTCCAGTCTCATCCATGGCTGTGACAATATGGAAGCTCCTGGGGTATGGGTGGTGCTGAGTAATGACATTCAGAGCACGACTGGTGCATCTCAGTGTTATGAAAGATGTTGCTCATAGAGTCAGTCGTGCTGCAATAGCACTTTCTGACCCAGTGAGGAAAGCAATGGCAAACCACCTCACTCCTCGTCTTGCCTAGTACGCCTCATTTTGGTGCTGCCATTGGTTTTTGCGGTTTCCTTATAACCGCATAACCTTTGGTGGTGCTATTTGAGGATCCAACCAGCCTCTGGGCTGATGACCTAACAGACAGATTATTATTCTTATTCTTCTTCTTATTATTATTATTACTATATTATTTTCCTGTTGTCTTAAAGCCTCCATTTTTCCTTTTCACATGAATTAATAATAATAATGACGTGTGGCCTCCGGGGAGGTCTGGTGCAGGTCTTTAGAATTGACGCCATATAGGTGACCTGCACGTCTGTGAGGATGAGGCCCTACCGAAGATGAAGTCTAATGCTGAAGACAGCACGAACACCCAGTCCCCGAGCCATAGAAATTAACTAATGAAAGTTAAAATCTCCGACCTGAACGGAAATAGAACCTGGAACCCCCTGGACACCTTCGACCAAAGGTCAGCATGCTATCAATTTATGCATGCAGCCGCACGACATAAAATTAAAGTTGGTATATTGCCCGTTGCTAGTTAAAAGAAACTGTCAGTTGGTGTTGCTGGGGCTTAGTTCCATTATGCGGCCAGAAGGCGGCATTTACTTGAATAAGGAAATTTATTTAGAAATATTAGAGATGAAGACAGTTAATTCACTCATTTAGTTTCAATACGTGGAGATTCATTTGAAAAAAAGGCGTATTTCTATTTTGCGTTAGAGTTCATCTATTCGCTTATTTCAATAGATTATCTACCCGACACACATAAACCGAAAAAAAAATCATGACGCATTCGATTATTCTGTGCGATATAACTGAATGATATTTGAAACTCATTCGATTATTTAAATAATCGGATAGAAGTTATTCAATTATTTAAAGTATTCCATTATCCCATCACTAATAGGGAGGATATTTACCCATTCAAGGTAGAACTGGCCGTGCTCGTGAGTTCTGAGACTGGCCCAGGTAGATAAGCCTGTTCTTACTAATCCTCTTCCTGGAATTCGTGAGTTTTGAGACTCGTGAGTTTAGAGACGACACGTTCAGTTCAGTGGGCCCCGCGTTCGGTTCCCGGCCGGGCCAGAGATTTTAATTGCACTTCGTTAATTCTTCTAGCTCGGTGTGTTTGTGGTAGTCTTAATTCAGATCTTCATTTGCATACGATATATCACACTACTAGCGACCACAAGTCCGGCTCCATGGCTAAATGGTTAGCGCGCTGGCCTTTGGTCATAGGGGTCCCGTGTTCGATTCCCGACAGACTCGGGAATTTTAACCATCATTGATTAATTTCGATGGCACGGGGGCTGGGTGTATGTGTCGTCTTCATCATCATTTCATCCTCATCACGACGCGCAGGTCGCCTACTGGAGTCAAATCAAAAGACCTGCACCTGGCGAGCCGAATATGTCCTCGGACACTCCCGGCACTAAAAGCAATACGCCATTTCATTTTCACACGAACAACCAAAAATACACTAAATAGTCAGCACATCCCTCCATATACAGTAGGGTTGGCATCAGAAAAGGCATTCGGTCGTACAACTGGGCTTAATTCACGCAAGTGCCGACCCTAGATAACTGGGAAAAGGCCAAGAAGGAAATAAAGTTTGAATGCTGTATATGCGTTTTAAATTTTCCCATTATAACCTATTGTACATCTTGCATACAGCCCACAGCAGGGCTGCATAACTGGACTACCCACCGGCAACAGCTATGGGCAGCAGTCGTCCAGTCTTGGTGTGTCAGCCATCGTGCGTGCGAGGAAAACTGGATACAGCCTTCCCCGCTGTCTCCTTCCTGTGCATGCCATGAAAATGCACGTTTGCAACACGAGCCGTAGCATATAATAATAATAATAATAATAATAATAATAATAATAATAATAATAATAATAATAATAATAATAATAATAATAATAATAATAATAATAATAATAATAATAATAATAATAATAATAATAATAATAATAATAATAATAATACCCGTGTGGGGATTTACCGGTTACCTCAATCGGGCGCGTCCCATTGGAATTGGGGAAGCTCGCTGGCTCTGCCGCCAGCAGAGTCAGAGGGTAGTAGGGAAATAAAATACCACCGTGAAAAAAAAATCTGGTCCCTTGCCAGGGTTACGGCGAAGACTGGTAAATGACCAGAAGCCAGAAAACATCTTGAGGCAACCTCTAGGGCTAACAATCCTAGTTATAAAAGGATGGGTACCCGTCCAGAGCAAAGTCAAGTCAAAAAGCATGATGGCACAACATTTCAGGAAACATACACCAGGGGGTAAATCTTCGGATAAATCCCTCGTCGTGAACGCCACGGCGCACGAGTCTCGTTCGGATTGTGGGGGAGACTCGACATCATGAAAGAGACGAGTCGGAGCGTCTCGGTGTACCCCGAAGAATCAAAAACTCAGGCCAAAATCTAAATCCTTTCTAGCAACTTTCAACATAAACTCACTTACACAAACTGGCAAGATGAAAACCCTCACCAAAGCTCTTCACGAAAATCAGATATCCATAATGGCCCTACAGGAAACAAGGTACCCAGATGAAGAGATTTTTGAATCCGAAGGCTACCGATTTTTCAAGAGCAAAGCGCAAAGAGGAATCCTCAATGGAGCTGTGATGCTTGGAACCGCGTTTGCTGTTAGAACCAAGATCCTTAAATCGGTTGCAAATTTCGAACCTGTGAGTGACAGATTGTCTATACTCACAATTAAATGCGCGAACAAACCTACGCCCTAGTTAACATGCCCCTACAAAAGATAAGAACAAGTTTGATCCAGACGAAGTTGATAATTTCTGGGACCTACTGGATGAAAAATTAAACAAAATCCCCAAACACCATGTCAAGCTTCTTTTGGGTGACTTCAATGCCCAACTAGGTCGTGAACAGAAGTACAAGAAAGTTATAGGAAATTACCCTACTCACGAAAGAACCAATCCCAACGGCAAAAGACTGGTGTCCATTTGCGAAAATCACAACCTGCAGGTCATGTCGACCCACTTTCGCCATCTACCCAGAAAGCAAATGACTTGGCGTTCTCCCGTCCAAGCTCTCGGAGAGTTCCAAATTGATCATATTGCAATCTCCAGGAGAAACAGCCCTGAGATTATGAATGTCAAGGTAAAGAAAGGCATCAATGTGTCCTCAGATCATTATATGTCTCTTATCAAATTCAAACCAATTCCCGCAAACACAAGGAAGACAACCAAACAGATCACACGCTTCGACAATGATAAACTTTGGCAAAGGGTCGAGGAGTTCCAGGAGAAGGCTAGACCAAATAACTGTCACTTTAACAAGGCCAAAAGTCTCCTTGTTGAGGCCGCCAAAGACGTTGCAGAAATCAAGAGAAGCAGAAAGCATGCCTGGTGGAATAGTACCTGCGAATCAGTCCTCCAAGAAAGACTCAATGCGTGGAAACAGTACTACTCTACGAAATCAGAAAATGATTGGGAAACCTATAAAACCCAACGTGCCCAAGCAGCTAGGGTGTTCAGAACTGAGAAACGTAAATACGAAAAATCTCTCATTGAAAAGATAGAACAAAACTTTAGGAAGAATGAAAGCAGAGAGTACTACAGAGCCTTCAAACGCAAACTCACTGGCTATAAACCACCATCTCTATGCTTTGAGCGAAAGGACGGCACTCTGGCGACGTCAAATGAAGAAAATTGCAGCATTCTGGCAGATTACTTCAAGAATTTACTTAATTGCTCTAAACCGCAAAGCGCCATTGAGACCAAGGAACCCTTACTCAGGTACCCAGATTCCAGACCACCCGACAGAGATGAAATCAAGCGCCACATTGCCCGTCTCAAAAATAACAAAGCGCCGGGGGAAGACTCAGTAGTAGCAGAACTATGGAAATATGCCCCAGAGGAATCACTTGATATCTTGCAAAAGCAAATAGAAGAAATTTGGAAAAAGGAGACCCTACCAGAAGATTGGAAAATAGCTTTGATCCATCCATTACACAAAAAAGGCTGCATGAAGAACATCAACAACTACAGAGGAATATCTTTGCTATCCGTGACTTACAAAATTCTATCACTTGCCATCCTGGAGCGTTTGGAAGCACTTTGGAAGGACTTTAAGAAAGCGTACGACTCCATTGACCGGGAAGTCCTCCTAAACATATTAAATGAATTTGGAGTTGGTTTGAAACTCCTGGCATTAATTAAAGCCACCCTGCCCGATACAAAATCCAAGGTGAAGTTCCACGGATGTCTCTCGCATTCCTTTGACATCAAAACAGGAGTCCGACAAGGTGATGGGCTATCCCCGATACTCTTCAACTGTATTCTTGAAAAGATCATCAGAACCTGGCGGGTGAGATTAGAGGAAACCAACTACAGTCCATTGAGAATAGGAACCAAATCCAATGGGATCGCAACAGACTGCTTAGCATTTGCGATGATATTGCTGTTCTCTCAAACGACATAGAAACCGCTAGAGCTCAAGTTGAAATTTTAAAGGAAATTGCCGAACGAACTGGTTTGCAGATATCGTTTGAGAAAACAGAAGTAATGACTAACATCAAAGAGGCTCCACCAAAACTCCATACAAAATATGGGGACATCACCCGAGTAGACTAATTCAAATACCTGGGTGAGATCATCATGAAAAATGGACTGGACAAAGAAGCACTTCAGGAGCGAGTACGCAAACTGGAAATAGCCTACCAAACATCCCGCACAATCTACAACAAAAAATGCCTTTCCCAAAACACCAAGATACGTCGCTATGAAACAGTTCTGAAGCCAGTAGTTCTATATGCAGCCGAAACCCTGTCTCTAAATGCCAACAAAGGACTCCTTGAAGAACTGGAGAAAAGAGAACGCAAAATTGTGAGAGGAATCTTGGGATCAAAGTACAGAAATGGAATCCATCAAAAGAGATCCAACAAGCAAGTCTACAGCAGAATAGAGAAAATTACCGACACAATCAGAAAAAGACGGGCACGATTTTACGGTCATCTGAAAAGAATGGACGGAAGAAAGTTAACTAAAGAAATCTTTCACTTTTTTGATTCAAACCCCAAAACCACAATTCCCTGGTTTAGAAATACCAAAGAAGACCTGCAAATGCTACATATCTCAGCTGAAGACGCCCTTAACAGAGATCTCTTCCGCAAGAAAATATTGACGAACGGGCTAAACCGAGACGAGCAACCGAAGAGAAGACACGGGGCCCCTTGGACAGAGGAGCGTAAGCAGGCCCACTCACAAAGAATGAGGGAAATTTGGGCTCTAAAGAAGGCCAAGTTCAGTGTCAAATGCAACAAGACTTAACGTGGTCCTTGATGGCCCCAATAAATTATATAATAATAATAATCTATATAAATAAAATTGTAGGGGGTCCGCTGTCTGTAATTTCTTTTGTTTTGCCAATTTTTCAGATATTTATCCGTTTTAGGTCAATTCAAGACCTAATCGGTGGTTTTCACGTTTCGTGTCTGTTTTTCTGTTTGTCTGTCTGTTTGTCTGTTCCACCATCACGTCGAAACGGCTGGTTAGATCTCAACCAAACTTCATATTTAGAGTATACTCATCCCGGGGAAGGTTTCGATATGCATGTCATTTTAAAATCTTTGAATACTCGGGGGGTTTATAGGAAAACCAGAATGGTTTTTCCACCATCACGTCGAAATGGCTGGATAGATCTCAACCAAACTTCATATTTAGAGTATACTCATCCAGGGTAAGGTTTCGATATGCATATCATTTTAAAATCTTTGAATAGACGGGGGTTTATAGGAAAACCTGAATGGTTTTTCAACCCTCACGTCGAAACGGCTGGATAGATCTCAACCAAACTTCATATTTAAAGTATACTCATCCCGGGGAAGGTTTCGATATGCATATTATTTTAAAATCTTTGAATAGACCGGGGGTTTATACGAAAACCAGGATGGTTTTTCCACCATCACTTCGAAACGGCTGGATAGATCTCAGCCAAACTTCACATTTAGAGTATAGTCATCCCGGGGAAGGTTTGGATATGCATATCATTTAAAATCTTTGAATAGACGGGGGTTTATAGGAAAACAAGAATGGTTTTCCTCCATTTTCTCTTATACTATTGATTTTCTGTAAACTTCGTTTACCGTACGTGAAACGCCTCTTCATTATAAACAACTTTCGTTGTGTTCATAATTTACCTTACTTTTCACATGACGGAGAAATTTACAATTTTCCGCTGGTATCATGCTCTGCATTTAGTGACCGACAGACCGACAACGAACCTACAGGTTACCATGGCAACGTCTCTGACTGCATGCCAGCAGGGAAGTAACGTATTGCCATTTTCCTCATCATGCTCTTAAATTCGTGGTTGTTCCTTGGGTGGAAGGCAAGAGAGGCGTCAATCGGCCTATCTGCGGGATATTGGCGGAATATCGTTGGATGTTATAACCGCCCTCGAATAGATTAAGTAATAACACCATTAGTCATCTTCTTACTATTTGTTTACCTAAGAATCACTGGACCTAAATTTCTCCTCTGTTACCGCTTTATTATATCCATAACTCACACTAGCATAATTTATTGAGGGGCATTTGATTTTCCAATACATTCACTTGGCATTTACATATTTGTCGTTATCCGGCTGTCCTCAGTTATAATCCATTTTCTATTACTTTCAACTTTCTTAACTGTATTATTTCTTCCTTAATTACGCCGTATGAACGCGAGTGCTACAAACTACTGGATGTATTTCCACCAAGACTCATGTTTAGAACTAGCGAATGTACCCGTGCTTCGCTACGGTATTCTACATTGTATTCGAATATCGAAGTAAATAGTGTACATGCAGTTAATAAGATTGTTTTAAAATTGCATGTCTCTTAGCGTTATCCGAGAAAGAGCATGGGGAGGTCCCCGTACGTTGTTTCCAATGTAAAGTGTTTGTTACGGATTTGTGATATAACGGCAGGCTCACTTGCCTACTGCCATTCACAATCGAGTTGGGAAGTTTACATTATAATTGCAGGCCCCATTGCCTACTACGCGGACAGAATCAATTTGGGGAGTTTTCGTTAAAATGGCAGCCCCCTTTCCTACTTCCAGACAGATTACAGTTGAGGAGTTTCTATTATAATGGCAGGCAATTACCCTACTATCACTCGAAATTTTTTTTTTGCTAGGGGCTTTACGTCGCACCGACACAGATAGGTCTTATGGCGACGATGGGATAGGAAAAGCCTAGGAGTTGGAAGGAAGCGGCCGTGGCCTTAATTAAGGTACAGCCCCAGCATTTGCCTGGTGCGAAAATGGGAAACCACGGAAAACCATTTTCAGGGCTGCCGATAGTGGGATTCGAACCTACTATCTCCCGGATGCAAGGTCACAGCCGCGCGCCTCTACGCGCATGGCCAACTCGCCCGGTCACTCGAAATTGAGTTGTGCAGTTATCATTATAATGCCAGGCCCATTTTCCTACTGCCAGCCAGCTTACTGCCAGTCACACCAAGTTGGTGAGTTTCCATCAAAATAGCAGGCCACTATGCCTAATGCCAGTCATATTTTAGATGAGGACATTTCTTTATAATGGCGGGCACCATTGCCTACTGCCAAACACAATCGGGTAGGGGAGTTTTAAACAAAACTGCATGCTCACTTGCCTTCTGTAAGTCAAATCGAGAAAGGAACTATTCATTACAATTGTAGGCCTTCCTTACTAATGACAGTTACACAGGAGTTGGAGAAGGAACCCTTTCCTACTGCCAGTCAAAGTCGGTGTGGGGGAGTACTGATTACAATAGCAGACCCACCCTTTCTCGATCGCTAAAAATCGACATCAGTGAATATATATAGATCGACATACGAAAGTATATGCGTGTTTACAATATTGAAGACCTTCATTTACAGATTAACTGCTACTAAACGTACGTCATATCGACAAAGGATTATACCATAAGACACGCCGTATTTAGTGGCCTATGATATGTCATCTATTCTTAGGTCAGATTGAGTTAGAAACGTGGAACAGGGTAAAGGTTTTGTAAGATTATCTCACATTACATTACTTTTCGGATAATTATGTGACAGCTACATACATAGCATTTGGCTCATATATGGCTACTGGGTGGGCCAATTTTCGTGAAGAGTTTGATGATTCTGTATTTCATATAAGTAATTGAAAGTATGAATTATGCATGTGAAAATTCCAAATTGACTTAACATCGATTAATAGAGAAAAATCAAACGTAAAAGGGATACAGATACGGCAAAAAGTCATAAGACCAAGGTTGTAGATCATTCCAAATTGAACGGAGATTGTGCAATCCGTTATGTGATGGGAATTTCCGAAGGTCTGCACCATCATTAAAATTGCCTGCATATTTCGATATTCTTCGGGGATAAAAAGTGAAAAATTTAATGATCTAGGATGTTTTCCATTCGTTACAGGCTAAAACGTATAATTTTATCAAATTTCAATTATCTTCTTTTTCTTCTGGCAGATTATGCCGCAATCTGGATTTTGGGCGAGGCGGGTAAAAATGAGGACTTTCAGGAAACTAAACCAAAAATTATGGAGATGGTCATTATTACTCCTTAAACGGAAAGCTGTACGAAAATTTCGCCAAAATAGTCAATGTAGAGGCACACAGTCGTTACGATTTGATTTATATAGATAAGGAATCTGCTCCATGTAAAACACCTTTTGGGCTATGTCCGCTGGACTTAACCTGCAAAAGTAACCATTCATGATATCTCCCTTATTAATCCTCCTGACGAAAAAATGCACATGAAAAAAAGGTTTAGAGGTGGAATTCCATTACGTTTGGTCGATTTCCAGTCAGGTTGGTCTTGTTCTGTATATATTGTGGAAGAGTAAAATCACCATTTCGGTTCCCTATGAACCGCCAGTCCATTCCGGAACATGAAATGTTATTTACGTTTATTTACGTTTAAAACCTACCTTTGGACAGGTGGATGCTAAATATAAATTTTGGTTCGAATGTCTTCAGTAGTTTTCAAGTTGTAAGGAATACGCTTTACACTCACCCGCGGACATAGCCCAAAAGGTGTTTTATATGGAGCAGATTCCTTATCTATATAAATCAAATCGTAACGACTGTGTGCCTCTACACTGACTATTTTGGCGAAATTTTCGTACAGCTTTCCGTTTAAGGGGTAATAATGACCATCTCCATAATTTTTGGTTTAGATTCCTGAAAGTCCTCATTTTTACCCGCCTCGTCCAAAATCCAGATTGCGGCATAATCTGCCAGAAGAAAAAGAAGATAATTGAAATTTGACAAAATTATACGTTTTAGCCTGTAACGAATGGAAAACATCCTAGATCATTAAATTTTTCACTTTTTATCCCCGAAGAATATCGAAATATGCAGGCAATTTTAATGATGGTGCAGACCTTCGGAAATTCCCATCACATAACGGATTGCACAATCTCCGTTCAATTTGGAATGATCTACAACCTTGGTCGTATGACTTTTTGCCGGATCTGTATCCCTTTTACGTTTGATTTTTCTTTATTTATCGATGTTAAGTCAATTTGGAATTTTCACATGCATAATTCATACTTTCAATTACTTATATGAAATACAGAATCATCAAACTCGTCACGAAAATTGGCCCACCCAGTAGCCAAATATGAGTCAAATGCTATGTATATAGCTGTCACATAATTATCCGAAAAGTAATGTAATGTGAGATAATCTTACAAAACCTTTACCCTGTTCCACGTTTCTAACTCAATCTGACCTAAGAATAGATGACATATCATAGGCCACTAAATACGGCGTGTCTTATGGTATAATCCTTTGTCGATATGACGTACGTTTAGTAGCAGTTAATCTGTAAATGAAGGTCTTCAATATTGTAAACACGCATATACTTTCGTATGTCGATCTATATATATTCACTGATGTCGATTTTTAGCGATCGAGAAAGGGTGGGTCTGCTATTGTAATCAGTACTCCCCCACACCGACTTTGACTGGCAGTAGGAAAGGGTTCCTTCTCCAACTCCTGTGTAACTGTCATTAGTAAGGAAGGCCTACAATTGTAATGAATAGTTCCTTTCTCGATTTGACTTGCAGAAGGCAAGTGAGCATGCAGTTTTGTTTAAAACTCCCCTACCGGACTGTGTTTGGCAGTAGGCAAGGGTGCCCGCCATTATAAATTAATGTCCTCATCTAAAATGTGACTGGCATTAGGCATAGTGGCCTGCTATTTTGATGGAAACTCACCAACTTGGTGTGACTGGCAGTAAGCTGGCTGGCAGTAGGAAAATGGGCCTGGCATTATAATGATAACTGCACAACTCAATTTCGAGTGATAGTAGGGTAATTGCCTGCCATTATAATAGAAACTCCTCAACTGTAATCTGTCTGGAAGTAGGAAAGGGGGCTGCCATTTTAACGAAAACTCCCCAAATTGATTCTGTCCGCGTAGTAGGCAATGGGGCCTGCAATTATAATGTAAACTTCCCAACTTGATTGTGAATGGCAGTAGGCAAGTGAGCCTGCCGTTATATCACAGATCCGTAACAAACACTTTACATTGGAAACAACGTACGGGGACCTCCCCATGCTCTTTCTCGGATAACGCTAAGAGACATGCAATTTTAAAACAATCTTATTTACTGCATGTACACTATTTACTTCGATATTCGAATACAATGTAGAATACCGTAGCGAAGCACGGGTACATTCGCTAGTAATAATAATAATAATAATAATAATAATAATAATAATAATAATAATAATAATAATAATAATAATAATCTTCCTTCTTTCTTTCGTAATCTGTTTACCCTCCAAGGTTGTTTTTTACTCGGACTCAGCGAGGGATCCACCTCTACCGCCTGCAGGACAGTGTCCTGAAGCGTGAGGTTTTGGGTCGGCTGATACAACGAGGCATGAGGACCAGTACCTCGCCCAGGCGGCCTCACCTGCTATGCTGAACGGGAGCCTGGTGGTGGGAAGGGAAGAATGGAAGGGATAGACAAGGAAGAGGGAAGGAAACGGCTGTGGCCTTAAGTTAGGTACCATCACGGCATTTGCCTGGAGGAGAAGTGGGAAACCACGGACAATCACCTCGAGAATTCGAGAGTGGCTGAGGTGGGAATCGAACCCACCTCCCGAGGCTGAGTGGACCCTGTTCCAACCCACGTGCCACTTTTTAAATGTCGTGGCAAAGCCGGGAATCGAACCCGGGGCTCCTGGGGTGACAACCAGTCACGCTAATCACTACAACTCAGAGACGGATATATTATTATTAATAATAATAATAATAATAAGAAGAAGAAGAAGAAGAAGAAGAATAAAGCGCTACTGATGTTATGTTTGTGAAATGACATTTTATTCCGGTTGAATTGTGTAAAAAATCTCATGTTAATAACAAATGTAATTATTAACGTAATAAACATGTTAACACTACATTTAATATTATGGAAACGATGAGCATATATTTAAACAAGTTTGATGGATCTGTTACAGCCCAAAGAAATATACACCGGGCGAGTTGGCCGTGCGCGTAGAGGCGCGCGGCTGTGAGCTTGCATCCGGGAGATAGTAGGTTCGAATACCACTATCGGCAGCCCTGAAGATGGTTTTCCGTGGTTTCCCATTTTCACACCAGGCAAATGCTGGGGCTGTACCTTAATTAAGGCCACGGCCGCTTCCTTCCAACTCATAGGCCTTTCCTATCCCATCGTCGCCATAAGACCTATCTGTGTCGGTGCGACGTAAAGCCCCTAGCAAAAAAAAAAAGAAATATACAAAACGCAAAGCGACACACAATTTTTTAAATAATGACGTGATTGTCTTATTTATTCCGGGCAGCGTCGAGACAGCTGGCATCTTTTTTGTTAGATACCTAATCCAATATCTGGAGTCAGGTTCTGAGCGCTGGTTGGCCTGAGACAGTTTTATTAGTGAACATCTGACATGGACGTTCGCAAGTGGCTTTTACATAACTTCATTTTAAAAAAGAGCTGTTCGCACAAGTTCGTAGCACGAACATACTGAAGATCTTAGCTGGCAGTTTACGTAAGTACGGTAGACCTCAGATTTGCTGGTCACTTTGTAGAGTTGCCGATCTTGCATTCGGTCAGCGGAAATTGAGGGGTTGCAGCTGCTATGAGTAAGACACTGTGACGTAGCCGCAGAGGCAAACATACAGTACAACAAGAAGGAAGCGCCCTGGGCAGCGCGCTAACAGCCAGTTGTGCAGATTTGGTCCATACTGTAGTTTCAATAAATAACAGAAACACTTCCATCATTCACTACTGTCGCCCAGGTGGCAGATTCTCCATCAGTTGTTTACCTGGGACGTAAAACCAATAATATTCTTAACTAACGGCACCTACAATTTCACATGAAATCTGAATCACAGAGTTATGGCTTCCTATTTCTGAAATCTTACATTCATTGACCGAGACCCATATCATGAGTTGCCGGGCTGAGTGGCTCAGACGGTTGTGTCTGCCTTTCTGACTGCAACTTGGCAGGTTCGATCCTGGCTTAGTCCAGTGGTATTTGAAAGTGCTCGAATACGTCAGCCTCATGTCGGTAGATTTACTGGCACGTAAAAGAACTCCTGCGAGACTAATTTCTGGCACCTCGGAGTCTCCGAAAACCGTAAAAGTAGTTAGTGTGACGTAAAGCCAATAAAATTATTATTAGATCATGAGTGCTCTAGTGAAAAGCGAATGGTGGTATCCCTGAACTATCATGCCCGTCGATGGAATGAGGCACACTTGTAAAGAAACTATGATTCTTCATAACATTTACAGCGTCGATTCTCGAAGATATATATTCTTGATACCGACACTGGTTGTATAACGTAATTGGTTAGGCGCTCGCCTTTTATGCTCGAGGTTTCGGGATTTCATTCTGGTGGAAAAGGTTGAAAAAAGTAGTCAAATGTGAACATTTATTTCAGTATACTTACTGGTACGTTGAAAAACCCACTTAGTAGCTAAATTCTAGCACTCAAGCGTCTACTAAAATCGACAGTGTGTAAAGGGACGTTAAATACATATAGCGTTATTATTATTGTTATTACTGTTATTATTATTATTAGAATTATAATTATTATTAACATATCGTTTTGGCCTCTTAGGACGACGGTTAACACTTGCTAGCCTTTCTGGATTTTCAGCACTCCTTCACCTTGATAGAGAACACAGTTCTTCGCTCTCCGGACCACTTTGGAGCAGGCCGTCTTCTCAATCTTTACAAAACATTCTTTATCTCGTGTACCCAGGTCCTGAACTTACTCCTTTCTTGAACCAGTGGCTCAGAGACAACGGTCAGATCCTCCTTCACTGCTGTGGTACATTTCCAAGTCATGAGAAGAACCAAGAATTCTTCGAAATGTTCTGGCGTCAGACATTAGAGACAGATGACCGTAAAACGTGAGAGCTTTTCATATTTAGACCGCGGATCTGCATTTGAGCTAAGGCGATATTCGTCCTCAGAGTTTTGATGTGAGCCGAGGACCTTTCTTAGGAATGTCCTCTCTTTCATTTGGATCATCTATATCTCACCATGGTGAGTGAAGGCCGAGCATTCAGCAGCATATAAGGCTTCGAAATCTACTACTTTGGTGTAGCGGTGCTATATGGCCTACCATGGGATCGATCTGGACAGATAAGTGGTACTTCAGAGGTGAAAAGCTATTTCCCTGCGTTTAGCCCGCTATTTCATGGCTCCATTCCCCTTACGCATTTAAAGGAAATTATCTCTCCAAGATACTCAAAATGAATGCGTTTGATTTTTCCTTGTTACCGACAAATGCAGTGGTTTTAGGAGTGTCAGACACCATTACCTCATTTTTTCAAATTAAGTCTGGAGGCCTACCGCTTTTTTTTGCTAGTTGCTTTACGTCTCACCGTCACAGATAGGTCTTATGGCGACGATGGGACAGGGAAGGGCTAGGAGTGGGAGGGAAGCGGCCGTAGCCTTAATTAAGGTATAGCCCCAGCATTTGCCTGGTGTGAAAATGGAAATCCACGGAAAACCATTTTCAGGGCTGCCGACAGTGGGGTTCGAACCTACTATCTCCCGAATAGTGGATACTGGCCGCACTTAAGCGACTGCAGCTATCGAGCTCGATATCTACCGCTTTAGCAACTTATTGTATTGTTTCAACCTGGCGGTGGGCGATATTATTATTATTATTATTATTATTATTATTATTATTATTATTATTATCATGGTAATTTCATTCGTTCGTGAGCAGATGCTCTATAAACGCTTACAAAACTGGTGCTGAAATAGATATTAATCTACATGATTTTAGGATTATCTGTAGAATAATGAGTAGGCCCTACCTACCAGATTGATTCCTCGGGCCAAAGGCGACCGAACATTAAGGCCGAGGTTGCGGATAGTGGAAATGTTGCCTTCTACTCTACCAAGGACGTTAATGGAATGTACGGAGAAGACTTTACTTTTCTATGTTATTTCCGTAGAATGTAGTTGACCTAACTCTCAGACCAGCCGGAACTCCTTTATTAGCTACAGGAAATGTCTTGGGGTTGACACATTTGTCCAATGGTACTTCAGCACTCGATAATCACCCAAACAGCTAGGTGGTGAAATAGATGCCAATAAATAGTAATATTAGGGCCCACTGGTTTTACCTCCCACTGGCAACTATTGCGGGTTTCATAGACACCGAGGTGCCGAAATTTTGTTCCGCAGGAATTCTTTTACGTGCCAGTAAATCTACCGACACGAGGCTGGTGTATTTGTGTAACTTCAGACACCACCGAATTAAGCTGGAATCGAACTCGCCACCGCGAGCACATCTTTGCTATTCAGCCCAGCGAAGCGGAAGCCGAACGAGTACGAGAAGAAAAAATGAGTTCTATATGAAATTGAGAAGGAAAGGCTTGTGTAAACAAACAAACAAACAAACAAACAAACAAACAAACAAACAAACAAACAAACAAACAAACAAACAAACAAACAAACAAACAAAGAAGCACATGGTACTTACAGCCCATTAAAAGATATGACTTTTCAACCCAACTGCTGTTCAACCAGATATATTGGAGTGTGACGTTGTTAGCTTGATCACATCCTCAACTATATTGTTTGGCTTTTGTGACCGTATCCCCTGTCTCTCGTATCAGCCAGTTCCACAGTTGGTCTCCACGAGGCTTAGTGAATTCCATTCCAGCACTCAGTCCAGGCTTAAAACCTTTGGATGAACCGAGAAGCGAACTCTGGACTTCTGGGTAAGAGGTAGAAATAGTATTGCTACAGAAAGGGGCCGACATTTTTTTTTTGTAATATGAGGTATTATTTGACGAAGGAGGAAATAGGAACCCGTTCCCAAAACGTCTGACTGCGTGGATAGTAGCCTCATGGTCATCCTAGTTGCTTACAGTTGATGTTTGTATCCTAGAGCCAACATGTATCAGAACTCCTTGGCTGAATGGTCAGCTTACCAGCAATCAGTTTCACGGTCCGTATCAAAATTTGTGATCAAATGAATTATATAATATATAAGAATTTCCACCGTTTTGGTACTATATATTTGCTTAAAGCCAACTATCTAGTAGTGCAAGTTTCGTCCCTTACGAAGGTCCACAGCTACTTAATTCATTGCTTAGATGAAAAGTTCTTTTTAAATTATTTTATTTAAGATGGTTATTATCGAAGATTATAATACATGGTAAAAAATCACCTAAGAAATGAAATAAGTAGCTGAGGATGTTTCTAAGGAACGAAACATTTACTACTAGATAGCTTGCTTTAAGCAAATGTATTGTATCAAAATGGTGGAAAGTCTTTATTATAGAATTATTTTGAATGGTCAGCATCGAGCCTTGGGTTCGGAGTTCCCGGATTCGATTTACGGCCAGATTGGGGATTTTAATCGCATCTGGTTAATTCTAATGTCGGGCATATTCGGTATTTATGTGTGTGTCTGGAAAACATCTCCCCATATATACACAACATACCACACCGCCAACCACTACAGAAATACGCAATAGTTAATACATTCCTAAACATAGGATTGGTTTCAGTAAGGGCATCTGGCCATAGAACAGGACTAATTCCACATGATACAATACAGTTAGCCCCTGCGACCCCATCATGGTGTGAAGAGTACTACAGAAAAAGAAATGTATCAGAACATCATGTAACTTGTCTCATTTAGTGTAGGAATAAACAACAAGGTCTCACTTACAACAGCTGAGCTGTGCGAAGCAGGAGGAAATTGAATGTGTGCGCATTGTTAAGACAGCCTGTATACAGGAATAAACAAATCTGTAGAAAGCTACCAAGGGCTGAGAGGTTACAGCCAGTCATGCGTGTCCATGAGATGAGTTCAGAGGCTTTTGATCTCGACTGCGGATGTCGCGAACCGCAGTCGTGCTCATGATACCATGCGTGAAGATGTCTCTGAATCAGAGGGCTTAATGATTTCAATGGAGACAAGAGAAGAGAAGAGGAGAGGAAGGAGAAGATCAGAGAGGAGATGGAAGAATGAGGAAACAAGTACACGTCTATTCCACTCGAGATGAGGCGAGGTAGCGCTCCCGTTGAGAATGTATAATCACGTGACATTCGAAATATGAGTCAACGCACCAATTAGCAGCACTCATTTATAATGTAATTCGGGAGGGTACATTTTTGCCAATACAATAATTCCTACTCTAATAATAATTTTTTCTTTTCTCCACAATCTGGTGGGGTCCTGGGTGTGAGCTTATCGCACATGCCGGATGCGTTTACCTTTTCGACACCAACCCTTTTTGGAGGGATGTATACACTATTGCATGTTTCTCACGTGATCGGTAGTAGAATGTGTTGTGGATAGGTATACCTAAAAAGGTCTATATTAATACAAACAAAAATACCCAGTCCATTTGCCGGAAAAACACTAATATGTGGCTAAAATCCCCGACATGACTGGGAATCGAATCCACGAACTTCTCAACATAAGGCCACTACACTAACCATTCAACCAAGGAGGTGGGCATACTAGGTTAATATTTTGAGGATCGTCGCCATAAGACCTATCTGTGTCGGTGCGACGTAAAGCCCCCTAGCAAAAAAAATATTTTGAGGCTCATATTTTCATTTTCAGAAAGCCGCAATGAATACTATCATCATTGACTTGGTCAGGAATATGTTAAGCGTAAGACAAGACATTATTCCTAAGAATGTATTATAGAAAATGTGCGTCTCCATGGCTGACTGGTCATTGTCCCGGTCTTTAAGTCTCGGGGTACTGGGATCGATTTATAACCAGATCGAGGAATTTTAGTGATGAACAGTCAATTCCCTTAGCTCGGGAACTGGATTTTAGAGCTGATTTCAACATTCCTAAAACTCATACATAAATCATTACACTCAACCATACTTACACCCGGGGAAAGATTGTTCAGGTGGGGGCTGCATTACAGAGTCTGCATCAAGCTAATAGAAGAAAAGCCATCTACACAGAGGCCAAGAAAATCCTTGGAGGAGTAGAAGATGAAGGTTCCCACTATCCGAAACCTCGGTACTATCTGGTATGGAGTGGTTAGCACTATGTCCGGCCACCTTGGCTCCCAGGAATTAAACTGGTACTCATTTTGACTGAATCTCAGGGCCATGCTATTATCTAGATGTGGATTCCTAGTTTGAAAAAAAATTTGATATCCTGATGGAGAACTGAACCCACGTCCTTCCTGCAGCAAGCTAATATCCACACGAAATTATTATTCTTTTTATTAATATTATCCGTGACATCAGTATACAAAACTTCCAAATACCGACTTCAACTTCAAGGAACGACCCAAATTCCACTCTCAACCAACAAAACTGATCATGGGTGACTTTAACTGTCATAGCACATCTTGGGGTTATAGTGAGATAGATAAAAATTGGAGAGGACCTTGAAGACTGGATTGAACGGACGGGTTTAGAACGCATTCATGACCCTAAGTTGCCACCATACTTCAACAGTGGAAGATGGCGTGACGGATATAACCCAGATAACATCTTTGTAAGTGAAAATCTCGCAAGCAGACAAAGAAGGATATTGGGGAGCCTATCCCTCGCACACAGCACCGAACCTTCATTTGTACTGTTGAAGCAGTCGTGAAACCAGACATTGTTCAGTTTAAAAGACGATCTAATTTCAAACGAGATGAATTGGAAAAGTTTACACAATAATTTGACAAGTAATTCCCAAAAACTGACCCATCTCCAGAGGGTTATGATAATTTTATTGAAATTGTGAAAATCATCTCACGTAGGTACATTCCTCGGGGCTGCAGAAATACCTACAGCCGCGGGCTTGATAATGAATCCAAATCTCTCCTAGAGAGTTACTGAACCTTTGAGCTTACCATTCCATCGTTGGTCGGCCACAGCTGCTGCAGTAGAGCAATATCGAAGTCTTAAATCTTGGGGTCGTAGCGGGAATATTTCGGTCATGATCTTAACCAAACGATGGGGTTGAAATGAGGAGCAAATATGTGCTTACTTACTTTTATTGAATCAATTAAATGCAGAAATTTATTTTTACAAAATCATTCATCAAAAAATTAATTATTTAATGTTTCAAACACAGTCACATTGCATTGCGTGAGTTTTATTAGTTATATTTACCGAAGAACTGTCTTCGGAGAAAAGTAAGAATATCACAGATTAGTGGACAGCGAAAACTAGAAAAATGAAAAGAAGACCTGAAAATCGGGCACCTATTGATCCAAACGATAACTGACAATTAATCCACACGATCCATGGAAAATCTGAACTTCAACAAGTAGAGTTCCAAATTTACATTTAATTAAGGTTATCCACCAGTCAAATACCCTTTCGGATATGGGAACACCCGCCGAATGGACACTTAATTGAACCAAATTGACTGTCAGTTGCTTTAGATAGGTTGCGAGATACTACTGGAAAGCATGGTGTTCACTACAAGTTAACAGCAGCAGTCATAATTAAAAATAAAATTCCACCATGTATTGTCATCTCGTGACACCGTTAAGTTATAAATAATCCCGATGCTGAAACGTGCATCACCCAAACAGCTGTTCAGAAGGAACCAACAACAACTCGATCCGAGAGGATCTTACCTTACGTCGTTCTGAAGGAACAAAACTGCGAAATGCAGGAAACACTTATTCATCGTGCATCTAGAAGAAATGCCAAACACTGAAGTTAAAGAAAAAGTGGTAAATCACTTGAAAAATATTCTTATGAAGCCAACTTTCAGGTTATAAACGGTTATGTTAAGTTTAATAAAATTAAAAGTCCATATGGTAAAATAAAGTCAAAAATACCAAAACAATCTACGGAATTCTTTCCTTTACAACTCCGAGTACCATTACAGATCCATCTACGTATTGTTTGTCCCAACAAACTAACTACAAGCTATTGATCGACCACAATCAACTATTATAAAAATTAAAGAACGAGAAATTGGAAACAAAATATATATTCCCGGCTGACGAATCGAACCCGCATTCGTAACACAAGTCTCACATAAATAAGCTAAGTGTCAACACGCACACTAACAAAGCAATCGGACGTCTGAACGACAAAACAATTAAGTCCGTAAATAAATTAAAATACCAAAGCTCAATGAACTCAAACGCGCGTGGCAAACAGCAGTAATACTCAATCACCATTAGCTAAGTATCCAATGTTGGACAACCCTCACGTTCAGGCCACTAGTGGTTCCATAATCTTATGTAAACACCTTCCGGCTTGTAAGGGTTTTGTCGAAACATGGCCTCAATATTACTTAGCTAACACTCTTCGCTATGCATACCCTACTGCAGACACTACCATCGTTCAAGTCACTTCGCAAAAACACCTAACCTCAGACTTGAATATATACAGACGACACCTAAACCTAACGTCGGGCCTAACTAGTGTCTACACACCCTAACACTAACATCTATGTACACACACTCCTTCCGAAACCTATCGTTGAGCTTAAATGGGGATGTCTACTCTTCCTTGTACTCCTATGATACGCGCAACGTTATAAATCTATCGTCGAGCGGAAACTGGGTTGTGTACGCATCCTCTAGAATGTCAGGCGAAATCGTAACTTCAAACACACTCTTTGATATTTAGCTGGAAACCTTGTCGAAACTATAGCACACAATGAAACGAATCTTTCCACAGAATGAACGCAAGTTTGAAAATGCACTAAGTCCCTATCTTGTCAATAAAACATAAGGCGTGGCAAGCAATCCACAACTCAAACACGATCTCGACATACGCAATGAAGTTAATAATAAAAAATAATGAATTTCAACACACGTCTAACATTACGTGAATATCGCCAAAACAGTAATCATCACCGTCGCAAAAATCCACACTGTAATTCTAGGGTGAGGACCAAAATCGTCTACCATCTCACTTTTCCAAACATTCATATCCATAAACTATCCAGTGAAGCGAAATTCAATGAATCTACACAGCCAAACTATCACTTTAATAACGTTCAAAATCTCATCCCACAATGTTTCCGAATTAATGATAATTTATCGTCTCGTAATATATGAAATTTACTGAATGGAAAATTGTTATAACAATCAAATAACACCAACCGTGTATTGAGAATGCCCTTCTATTATTGAGGTCGCATACTATAATATTCATTATGCTGACTTTACATAAATCGTCATTTGGACTTAACTGCCAAGAGCTACAATCTTGTACAGACATTATTTTTCACTGGGAGATCTTAACTTGAAACCATAATGTGCGTCACAAAGCACTCATTTCGAACCAACCTTCACCCGGTCAGTTTTTCCGGATTGTTAGCGGAATCTCACTACAGCCTGCCTCAGAAATATCACATTTAATATACAGCCTGTCTCAAAAATTCTTCGCCATTGACAAATATAGCCTGTCTCAAAAATTCATCTTCATCGCCTATCACGGCGGCATCACACATGAAATACAGGCTTCCTCAGCCTTCAACATCTACACAACTATTCTCTCAACATACCATTCCGGCAAAATCCATTTCTTCCTGTTTCAAAACTTTTCACCTCAATACTCCCGTGTTGAACAATTTTATAATGATCTATTCATTTATTTTTACTACAACTTTCGGACCTCAAGTATACAATAACACACCGTGATTTCCTATATCACCGACATACACGGTGTCACAAAAACTACCTTCCCACGAATAAATATAACTTTATCAGACTTCACTGGATTTCGAGACGAACGCAAATCTTACTCCACATATCTGTTAAATTCACTTTTAACATTGAAAAATATTGAAAAATGTTATTCTGCTGTACATATTATTATTATTATTTTTATTATTATTATTTTTATTATTATTTTCGACAAAAATTTTCTGAACTCATACGATATTCGAAATTATTGCATTCACCACGACTACATTATCGTTACCGCCTTCCTAACTTTACTCAGTTTGAACAATATCTCAAAGCATGTTAACACATTATTTAAACTTCGTATTTTTACAGTTTCTCGACGTGAATATTAATGCCCTGAAGAGTTTTACACGACGACCAGAAATATAACCCATTCGCCTGATCATTATTAAATATTAATTCGACTCACGCACTGAAAAATGTTATTGGGACAAACAAATTCTATTCTACAACATTAATACAAAATATACACACAGACCTGTAATAGTAGTCATCCTGGAGATTCAGGCCACATTTAGCCAGCTGCCCTCTTATTTAGCCGTTCATAGCTACATTAGACATCATCTTCTTATATATATAACTTAAAATACACAGATTTTACACTCACTATCGATTAACACCGCAAATGACGCACTTTCTTCGCGTTTAACCCTTTGTTGCATTGTGTAACATATATGCAACATAGATTAACATACTGTTTTGCACGCCTCTGGTGGACACTTCATGAACCAATGCATGTTCCACATGTGTTCCAAGATGTTTATATAATATATTTGACCTTAGTTACTCATAGGTTGGCTGTACTGTGGCCTTAGAGTAGCATATGGTATGAGATGACAGAGCCTACACCCCTTTGTTGCATGATGTAGCATATATGCAACATGGATTAACAAATTGATTTGCACGCCTCTGGTGGACATTTTCATGAACCAGTGCATGTTCCACTTGAGTTCCAAATTGTTTATAGAATATCTTTGACCTTAGTTACCCATTTCTATATATTTTATGTAGGAACCAGTTGAATGGCAACCGTATCAAAGAGAATGTTTATCCATCATGTAGCATATATGCAGCATTATTGATAATTTTTCAAAATTTTTCCCGTTCTATAAACCTTATGGAAAGTCCAAAAATAACTTCTAAAGATGAAAATAAAAATCATGCATTAAAGGGTTAACATGCGACGTACTTCCTTCTCTACTGGCGACTGCCACTGTTTTCCCAGAACCCTGCTTTAGTTCACCCTAAGACTGGCCAGGTGTTTCAATAGATAACAAAAATCAGACCTCACTGGCTAGTCTCCAAACCCCCTTTGACAATATCAAACACACACAATTGTAATACGGAGAGAAAATCAGCTACGTATTTTAAACAGATGTCTATGCCTTCACAGTTTTCGTCGGCGGAATTTCAGGAAAATTTCTATCACCTTCCATTTAATACTCTACTTGAACCATTGACACGAATATATAACAAGTTATTTTGAGAACTAAACCCCGCACTTTCTTGCAGACGAGCGACGTGGGTTTCATCATCCAGACCTTCAGATAGAATGAATAAAAGTAGGTGGAGGGGATTTGTTTTATACCCTCTGATAGGACGCCATCCTCACCACGAAGTTCGGTGGTGCAATCTGCTAATTCCACATCCACTGGACCACTTTTCTTGAAATTTATTCCATAAATTCAGACGAAATTATAATTCATTATGGTGTTAATTTTATATTTTTTCCATACTTGCAACGGGCGTAATGAATTTAATTCTGACATGTAATTTCACGGTCTTTCTTCAGAAATTGACCTCGACACATGTCGCAAATCCGCGAGTAGGACGCCAACTTTCTTCCAGACTTAACTGCATTTGTATTTACCCTGGGGATTCTATCTTCACGCAAGGTTTATTAATAATTTAGATTCTTTATTCCTGGATTTACCATGTCACCAAAATCTCTCGTTATGAAGGATTTTCCGAAATTGATAAATTATTCAGTACTCGATGTCAACCGAAGTATCCCGGCATTTCAAGAGAGGGCGGCTCGCTTGTCACGGTCAGCGCTGTTCCCACGAGAGTGCAAGACTCTTGAAATAAAATCATGGCTACTGTCAAAAAAGTTATTTGTAGCTGAAATAAATATCTGGAATTATTTTTCATCGTAGAATTATGGGTTCAATGCAAAGAACTGTTCGAAGAAAATCCATTCAATGAAGAAATAATTGAGAAAGGCGATAATCTCCTGCATAGTCAGCTTCCAGAAGAGATGAATGGTACAATCTGATGTCACAGTTAGACTTGAAACAGAATAGTCGGAAGGCTTGGAAGTTGCTGCAGAACCTCACTAACGATCCTACCAGTGCTCCTCCAAGCGTCTCTGAAGTAACTCTTGATCAAATAGCACATTAACTTTTGCTGAATGGAAAGACTAATAGATTAACAGAAATCTCCAAAGACATCTTGACGAGAATGACTATCTTAGAACTCCTCGAACCTTGGAAGAATTGGAAGTAGTTGTCCAGTCTATAAAAAACAATAAAGCTGCAGGCTTAGATGAACTGCGAACAGAGCAAATTAAAATGTTTGGACCAGCAACGAAGTAGTGGATTTTGAAGTTAATGAACACCTGTATCTCAAAAATGTAGATCCCCAAAATCTGGTGGAAAGCAAAAATTGTAGCATTGGTTTTTTGCTATTTGTTTTACGTCGCACCGACACAGACATGTTTTATGGCGACGATGGGAGAGGAAAGGCCTGGGAGTTGGAAAGAGGCGGCCGTGGCCTTAATTAAGGTACAGCCCCAGCATTTGCCTGATGTGAAAATGGGAACAACGGAAAACCATCTTTAAATCTGCCGACTGTGGGGTTCGAACCCACTATCTCACGAATGTAAGCTCACAGCTGCGCGGCCCTAACTGCATGACCAACTCGCCCGGAAAAATATTATTATGGTTCATGGTGTGGGTTACTGCAGTCATCTCCTAGTTAGTGAACCACGGGCAACGGACGAGTGGCCTAGTATGTAGCCTTGAGAGTCGGGATATCAGCTGCTACAAAACAGGATTGCACATCTCCGAAATATTTATACTCTGAGGCATAGCCCTCGTTGTCCTCAGGTGGCTAGAACTATAAAATGCACCGGTGTTCCCTAACCCGTTAGAGGGGAAATTCTCACTGGGCCAATCTGTAAGCGGGGTAGCATCCTGCTTCACGGTATTTACCGAGTTCAGAATATATTAAGCAAGCCACTGACCTATGGGTGTAACGGAGTCCTACTTCCATTTGACAGGCGAAGGAGCTCCTTGGAAACAACTTGGCGAGCGAAATGAAATTCGATGGGGAGCCATGAATACTAATTGGGTTTATGGAATAAAGAAAGTATAACTAACTAAGTCAGTAAAGGGGATTCCTCTGGATGTATTATGAGTTAATGATATTCGGGTCAGGGGAGTTAACCAGGTAGAGGTAGAAGATTATAAAATTTTCTTAATAGGTGTTAAAAAGGGAAGGGCAGAGTGTTGGGTAGGACTGTTAGGCACGTAAATGAACGAATGATGTGGTTAGATTCAGTTGTTGAAAGAATTAGGACGAGTATTGTCTCAGTGTATTCAATATGTAATGGTGCGGATGAGGGTGAAGTTCACAAGTTTTGTGGAGCATTGAGTGACGTTATAGTCCGAGTCAACAGAAAGGATAGGATGGTGCTAACGGGCGATTTCAATGAGAGAAATGGAAATAAAACTGAAGGATACGAAAGGGTGATTGGTAAATGTGGGGAAGATATGGAAGCTGATAGGAATGGGAAGCGTTTACTGGACTTCTGTGCTAGTATGGGACTGGCAGTTAGGAATACATTATTCAAGCATAAGGCTATTCGCCGCTGCACATAGAAGGATAGGGGTTCAATATCCATAATAGATTATATATTATAACCAACTTTGTATTCATGAACGGGTGGGTATTCCCGGGATTTTTCGATGATACTGATCACTCTCTAATCTGTAGTGAACTAAGTATCTCTAGATCTAGGACAGAGAAAGGGAAATCTGTCTGTAGAAGAATAAGGGTGGAGGATCTTTAGGACGAGGAAATTGGAAGTATATGGATATGAATAGTGAAACATTCCAAAGTACAGTCCGTAAGCAGGATCAGGTTATAGAGAGAGAATAGGTGGCATACAAGGATACTGTAGTAGAAAGAGTATCGGAATACCTAGGGTTAACTGTGTGTAAGGAAGGGGAAAAGCGAACATTTCGGTGGAATGATAACATGAGGGCAGCCTGTAGGCGTACATAAAAAATGCGCATCAGAGATGGCTTCAATCAAGGACTGATGCAGAGAGGGAATTTTACGTAGATGAAAGAAACAGAGTAAAACAAATAATTTATTGTTGAGTCCAAAAAGAAGTCTTGGGAAGATTTCGGTAATAACCTTGAAAGGCTTGGTCAAGCGGGATGGAAACCTTTCTAGACAATAATACATCATCTTAGAAAGGGAAGGAAAAAGGGAATGCATAGTGTTTTGATGAAACCAGGCGAACTCATAATAGATCTTAGGAAATCACTGGACAGGTGGAGGGAATATTTTAGAAAATCCTTTGAACGTAAAACGATATTCTTTTGACGTCCCGAACGACAATGACGTCAGTGAAATTACGCTTGAGGAAGTGGAAAGTGAATTCAATAATTGGACCTATCTATTCGCAAGGGAACAGGAAGGACTAAGCTGTGAGCTGGTATCCTGGAGATAGAAGGTTCAAACCCTCTGTCGGCGGCCCTGAAGATGGTTTTCCGTGGTTTCATACCAGGAAAATGCTGGGGCTGTACCTTAAGTAATGCCACGGCTGCTCCCTTCCCACTTCTGGCCTTTTCCTTTGTCACCGTCGCCATAAGACCTATGTGTGTCGGTGCGACGTAAAATCAAAATGTAAGAACAACAAAAAAAGAAAGGAAGAATTGCAACAACTATGAATGTATTCCATTGATCAGTATACTGTACTACGCAAGGTATTCACTGGCATTCTGGAAGGGAGGGTGCGATCAGTTTTGAGTGTAAGTTGGATGAATACCAGTGTGATTTTAGACCACAGAGGGGCTCTCAGGATCAGATTTTTAGCGTGCACTTAGCAACTGGAAAATGCTAGAGTGAAATAGACAGTTATGATTATGTTTCGTAGAACTAGAGAAAGCATACGACAGAGTACTGAGGGAAAGGATGTTAGCCGCATTGAAAGATTATGGGATTCAGGATAGAATATTTAAAGCAATCAGAGGCATTTATGTTGAAAATTGTGATACAGTGAGAATTGCTGGTAGAATGAGTTCTTGGTTCAAGGTATTTACAGGGGTTAGGCAAGGCAGTAATATTTCAACTTTGTTGTTAATAGTATACATGAATCTTTTACTGAAACGTATAAAATGGCAGGGAGGGATTCATTTCGGGGAAATGTGGTAATCAGTTTGGCATGTGCCGATGACTTGTCTTAATAGCAAACTGCAGTGAAAATAGGCCCAGTGAGAGTGATATTATAATTTCTAAGACTAAAGTAATGTCAGTATGATGATTGAACGTAAGGTCCAGAATTCAAAACTGGAACAGGTAAATCATTCTTCACGGATGGTAGTATAGTAAATTAGATTGAATCATTGTGCAGAAAGGCTAATGCAGTGAGCTCGCAGTTGCGACCAATAATATTCTGTAAGAAAGAAGTCAGCTCCCGTACGAAACGTTTTTTCACCGGTCCGTTTTCATATCAACTTTGCTATACTGGAATGAAAGCTGGATTGACTCAGGATATTTCATAAGTTAGACGTAACAGACATGAAAATAGCGAGAATGATACTGGTACAAACAGGTGGGAACAATGGCGGTAAGTTACTCGGAATGACGATATAAAAGCTTTTAGGAATGAACTTGACTGATGAAGCTGTACGCATAAACAGACTTCGGTGGTGGTGCCGTGTGAGGCGAATGGAGGAGGATTTGTTGCCTAGGAAAGCAATAGACTTAGTCATGGAGGGTAAGAGAAGTAGAGGGAGACAAAGACGATGATGGTTGGACTCAATTTCTGATGATTTATGGATAAAAGGTATGGAATTCAACGAGGCCACAGAGTTGGTTACAAACAGGATTGTGAAGGCATTTACAAAATTCACACAGGCTTGCGCAATGAACGCCGAAAGGCACAACAATCTAAAATGAATTTGTATGTATGTATTTATTATTATTATTATTATTATTATTATTATAAATAATAGACTATAGACTACTTGAAATAATATGGATTATATGTCATACTAACTATTTTTACGGCTCTGGGAGACGCTGAGGTGCCGAAAATTTGACACAATTTGTGTTCCAGTAAATTTATTGACTCGAGACGGGCGTTTCTAAGCATCTTAAAGTACCACCGGACTGATCGGGGATCGAATCTACTAACTTGGACTCAGAAAGCCAGCGCTCCACCATCTAAGCCACTCAGTTTGTATAATATACGTAACAATTATCGGTCAAGATGTATTCTAGTTTAAGTACCTATAAATGTTTCCAGGTTATTCTGTTCCTGAACATGAAATTGGGAACCGTTCCAAAATCTACATGTATTGAGTTGTAACATCTTGAGGATTATCGTTTAAAATCAACGCGACTCGGATTTGATGTATTTGATATTCATTTCTGATTTATTTCATCATCGGCAAATTAACACAAAAGAGCTTGAAGGTACAAGATGGACACAAGAAGTTTTAGTTAAAGATATTCTACTCACCATAGACTCTAAGAGGCGCAGCGTGCCGGGTACGTCCAACACGGTTTTCCGCCGCACACTCATAGGTACCGCCATCCTCTACAGCGACTTTGCTGATGTTTACGTGGCTGATGACATCTCCAGTCATTGTCACATACTGGCCAATCACAAACCTGTAAAATAATCTGAACTAGCACTTTAAATTCCCCACAAAACACATCACAATGTACTAAATTTACACTCCAAACAGCAAGAGAACCATTTCCTTGACATTCCACAAATTATAACAAAAGATCAGGTCTTTAACATTTTTCATTAACCTGTTAGAACAGTAAATATGTTCTGAAATTGCAACTTAGTATCCAGTATTGGGGAGATAGTAGGTTCGAACCCCACTGTCGGCAGCCCTGAAAATGGTTTTCCGTGGTTTCCCATTTTCACACCAGGCAAATGCTGGGGCTGTACCTTAATTAAGGCCACGGCCGATTCCTTCCAACTCCTAGCCCTTCCCTGTCCCATCGTCGCCATAAGACCTATCTGTGTCGGTGCGACGTAAAGCAACTAGCAAAAAAAAAAAAAAAAAAAAAATTGCACCTTCTTCTTACCGATGTTAATTCAAAACAAAGTATAGATAATTGCCATGCCATTGCCCTATTTTAACATTTCCATATTATATAAATTTTCATTTTAACTTCCCTACTTCAGATTTGCCTACCTCGTGAACTAACACAATTTGTGTCAAGTAATGTTGGATATTAAATCGGTGCATAATTCAAGAAAAGAATATGTACTTAAAATTACACATTACCGGGCGAGTTGGCCGTGCGCGTAGAGGCGCGCGGCTGTGAGCTTGCATCCGGGAGATAGTAGGTTCGAATCCCACTATCGGCAGCCCTGAAGATGGTTTTCCGTGGTTTCCCATTTTCACACCAGGCAAATGCTGGCTGGGGCTGTACCTTAATTAAGGCCACGGCCGCTTCCTTCCAACTCCTAGGCCTTTCCTATCCCATCGTCGCCATAAGACCTATCTGTGTCGGTGCGACGTAAAGCCCCTAGCAAAAAAAAATTACACAATAATTTACCACCACTCTTGACTAGAATCTCCCACATTCAAGTACTCTTAAATTCAAATCGATGGCGGGATTCGAACTTGCAATCATGAGTGCAGAAAATGAGCCCGTGTTCATTTGTGGAGCGTATTTAAAAAAGCTAATAACATAATGAGAAGTAGTTTTTAGATATTTAAATTTCTACACCAGAAACATACGAGTTCTTTTCAAAGTCATTTCTGAGTTTTAACGGTCCATTTTTACATATTTTACGCATTACGCCCTTGCAAGTTTAAACAACAATATTACAGCCATTTTCGACAAGGGAAAAGTGGGACTTTTTCAAAATTTGATACCTACACAGCCTAGTTTGTTGCAAACATTGATAAAAGCTGCTGTTAAGTGAATGTTTAGTTTTAAAAGTTATTTGTGCAATAACAATTCTAAGAAATCATTGTTACAATTATGTCATCATCATCATCATCTGTTTACCCTCCAGGGTCGGCTTTTCCCTCGGACACAGCAAGGGATCCCACCTCTACCGCCTCAAGGGCAATGTCCTGGAGCTTCAGACTCTTGGTCGGGGATACAACTGGGGAGAATGACCAGTACCTCGCCCAGGCGGCCTCACCTGCTATGCTGAACAGGGGCCTTGTGGAGGGATGGGAAGATTGGAAGGAATAGGCAAGGAAGAGGGAAGGAAGCGGCCATGGCCTTATGTTAGGTACCATCCCGGCATTCGCCTGGAGGAGAAGTGGGAAACCACAGAAAACCATTTCGAGGATGGCTGAGGTGGGAATCGAACCCACCTCTACTCAGTTGACCACCCGAGGCTGAGTGGACCCCGTTCGAGCCCTCATACCACTTTTCAAATTTCGTGGCAGAGCCGGGAATCGAACCCGGGCCTCCGGGGGTGGCAGCTAATCACGCTAACCACTACACCACAGAGGCGGACGTTACAATTATGTAACCAGCTAAATGTCTCTTTGTTGCAACGCAGCCTCTGCACGAGAGGAAGTCGTATTTCATAAAGTAAAACTTAACCGTTTGTTAACATAGCGGTTATAATGTATATTAGACATGTTTGCGAAATTAATAACTGGTTTGACAGAAGGCAGTTTGGGTTTAGGAAAGGTTGTTCCACTGAAGCTCAGCTTGTAGGATTTCAGCAAGATATAGCGGATATCCTGGATTCAGGAGGCCAAATGGACTGCATTGCGATTGACCTATCTATGGCATTTGAAAGGGTAGATCATGGGAGACTACTGGCAAAAGTGAGTGCTACTGGACTAGAAAAAGGAGTGACTGAATGGGTGGCTATATTTCTAGAAAATAGAACTCAGAGAATTAGAGTAGGCGAAGCTTTATCTGACCCTGTAAAAATTAAGAGGGGAATTCCTCAAGGCAGTATTATTGGACCATTATGTTTGCTTATACCACGTGGCTCACGGACGCCGTACTGCCAGCGGGCAGGTTACATCAGAATATGAAGAGATAAGAAACAGAGTCACACTCGCAGCATATTACTCAGCGCTGGCGGTCGAATGCACCCCTTGCATTAGTAAACATCGTTTTCGACCGCAAAGTTCTAGGCTGGTGTATGCTACAGCCGCACTATATTTGCTATCTGCATGTCGGCAGTAGCTAGTGTGATCAGCAGCGGTGAATACACATACATTATTTTAATCTGGACAATCTGTTCGGAATGCAACAGAAGCTCCAAACAGACGTATGCCTTCTACATACGTACTTCACCGAACAGTATTAGTTTTTGTTTCATACATACAACTCTTCCATCGAGTGGAATGTCTACAAGTGTATAAATTAATAAGTTATTAAATTTCCTTTTCTGCATCTTTGGCGTGTTTACAAACAATAGCGGCGATTTTTGGAGTAAATATTACATTTTTTCCCACTTTAACCAGCTGGAACTAGGAATTATTAAAAGAAAGCTATTTGTACAAACCTTGTTGTCTTATCTGCTAATTTTTCCTTTATTTTTTAATTATTAACATAATTATTTGTGGAAATACGCACGAAATGCCGTTCGTCGCGGCTAACTGATTTGTATAGCGCTACGGCACGTAGTGGAGACTTTGCATGTGCTGTGAGGAAGGGTAGTAGGGGTACATACTTTTTTGACAAGGTCGTGGTCACTGAATTATAATTCACCCGCTTGCCGCGCGCATCCGTCAGTTTGGCAGCCTCGTTTAGTGTCTGTTATTTTCTTAGTGTGTATTCAAATACTAAATTATTTTAATTGCATAATCATGCGTGCTTCTATTTAATTGCACCGAACGACCAGGCCGTGGGGTTAGGGGCGCGCAACTGTGAGCTTGCACGCGGGATATAGTGGTTTCGAATCCTACTATCGGCAGGCCTGAAGATGGTTTTCCTTGGTTTCCCATTTTCACACCAGGCAAGTGCTAGGGCTGTACCTTAATTAAGGCCACGGCCTCTTCCTTTCCACGCGTAGCCCTTTCCTGTCTCATCGTCGCCGTAAGTCGTATCTGTGTCTGTGCGACGTAAAGCCAATTCTTCTTCTTCTTAATCCGCTTACCCTTCAGGGTTGATTATACCTTGGACTCAGCGATGGATCCCACCTCTACTGCCTCAAGGTCAGTGTCCTGAAGGGTGAGACGTTGGGTCGGTATACAACTGAGGAGGATGACCAGTACCTCGCCCAGGCGGCCTCACCTGCTATGCTGAACAGGGACCTTGGTGGCGGAATGGGAAGTTTGGAAGGGTTAGACAACTAAGAGAAAAGGAAGCGGCCGTGGCCTTAAGTTAGGGACCATCCTAGCGTTTGCCTGGAGGAGAAGTGGGAAACCGCGGAAAACCACTTCGAGGAAGGCTGAGGTGGCAATCGAACCCACCTCTACCCAGTCGACCTTCCGAGGCTGAGTAGACCCGTTCCAGCCCTCGTACCACTTTTCGAAACATCGTGGCAGAGCCGGGAATCGAACTCGGGCTTCCGGGGTGGCAGCTAATCAAAGTAACCACTACACCACAGAGGCGGACGTACAGCTAATTGTAAAATAAATTCAATTGTAATTGTAATTTCAACGGGGGATAATACCAACGTTCCTTTCACTGGGCTGGATTATTTGTTTTGAGTTATTTATTAAGCAAATCGATTTAATCTACCCCGTGGTTTGTTTGTGAGACCTGGTGAAAATTTTAGTATAAAGCGTTTAATCACAATCTCAAAAAAGTATTATTACAAATAAACCACGGGGCAGGTTTATTCCATTTACATAATAAATAACATAACAGAAACGAAAGAGTTTAGTCCGGTGAAAGTAAAGTTGGTATTATCTCCCGTTGAAGTTTCATTTAAATATTTTTTTACAATTGATTTTACGCCGCCGCGACACGGATACGACTTATGGCAATGATGGAACAGGAAAGGGCTCCGCGTGGAAAGGAAGAGGCCGTGGCCTTAATCAAGGTAGATTTGCCTGGTGTGAAAATGGGAGACCACCGAAATCCATCTTCAGGGCTGCCAACAGTGGGATTCGAAACGACTATCTCCCGCATGCAAGCTCACATTTGCGCGCCCCTAACCACACGGCCAGCTCGCCCGGTACAATTAAATAGAAGTACGGCACGATTATGCAATAAAAAATCAATTAGTATTTGAATATACCGAGCTCGATAGCTGCAGTCGCTTAAATGCGGCCAGTATCCAGTATTCGGGAGATAGTGGGTGCGAACCCCACTGTCGGCAGCCCTGAAGATGGTTTTCCGTGGTTTCCCATTTTCATACCAGGCAAATGCTGGGGCTGTACCTTAATTAAGCCCACGGCCGCTTCCTTCCCATTCCTAGGCCTTTCCTATCCCATCGTCGCCATAAGACCTATCTGTGTCGATGCGACGTAAAACTAATAGCAAAAAACGGTATTTGAATACACACTAAGAAGTAATTGGTACTAAAAGAGAGTGCCAGACTGGTGGATGCACGCGGCATGCGGGTGAATTATGACTAAGTGTCCACGACCTTGTCAAAAAAGTATGTACCCCTACTACCCTTCCGCACAGCACATGCAAAGTCTCCACTACGTGCCGTAGCGCTATACAAATCGTTTAGCCGCGACGAACGGCATTTTGTTCATATTTCCGCCAATAATTATGTTAATAATTAAAAATAAAGGAAAGAATTAGCAGATAAGACAGCAAGGCTTGTACAAATAGCTTTTTATTTTAATAATTCCTAGTTCCAGCTGGTTAAAGTGGAAAAAAATGTAATGTTTACTCCAAAAATCGCCGCTATTGTTTGTAAACACGCCAAAGATACAGAAAAGGAAATTTAATAACTTATTAATTTATACACTTGTAGACATTCCACTCGATAGAAGAGTTGTATGTATGAAACAAAAACTAATACTGTTCGGTGAAGTACGTATGTAGAAGGCATACGTCTGTTTGGAGCTTCTGTTGCATTCCGAACAGATTGTCCAGATTAAAATAATGTATGTGTATTCACCGCTGCTGATCACACTAGCTACTGTCGATATGCAGATAGCAAATATAGTGCGGCTGTAGCATACACCAGCCTAGAACTTTGCGGTCGAAAACGATGTTTACTAATGCAAGGGGTGCATTCGACCGCCAGCGCTGAGTAATATGCTGCGAGTGTGACTCTGTTTCTTATCTCTTCATATTCTGACGTAACCTGCCCGCTGGCAGTAGTTCCCCTGTTAAAATCAGTTGGTAGACACCCCACACATCACTTATGCATGCGGGACATTTATAAGTAGAAAGTATGGCGTCCGTGAGCCACCTGGGTATATATCAATGATATGTGTAAAGAAGTGGAATCAGAGATAAGGCTGTTTGCAGAAGATGTTATTCTGTACAGAGTAATAAATAAGTTACAAGGTTGTGAGCGGCTACAGGGTGACCTCGATAGTGTTGTGAGATGGACGATGGGCAATAGCACGATGATAAACGGGGTTAAAAGTCAGGTTGTGAGTTTCACAAATAAGCAAAGTCCTCTCAGTTTTAATTACTGCGTTGATGGGGTGAAGGTTCCTTTTGGGGTTCATTGTAAGTACCTAGGTGTTAATAAAAATACCTTCGTTGGGGTAGTCGCATAAATATGATTGTTAATAAAGGGTACAGATCTCTGCACATGGTTATAAGAAGGTTAGGGGTTGCAGTAAGGCTGTAAAGGAGAGGGCATATAAGTGTCTGGTAAGACCCCAACTAGAGTATTGTTCCAGTGTATGGGAACCTCACCCGTATTACCTGATTCAAGAACTGGAAAAAAATCCAAAGAAAAGCAGCTCGATTTGTTCTGGGTGATTTCCGACAAAAGAGTAGCGTTACAAAAATGTTGCAAAGTTTGAGCTGGGAAGACTTGGGAGAAAGGAGACGAGCTGCTCGATGAAGTGGTATGTTCCGAGCTGTCAGTGGAGAGATGGCGTGGGAGGACATCAGTAGATGAATAAGTTTGAGTGGTGTCTTTAAAAGTAGGAAAGATCACAATATGAAGATAAAGTTTGAATTCAAGAGGACAAATTGGGGCAAATATTCATTTATAGGAATGGGAGTTAGGGATTGGAATAACTTACCAAGGGAGATGTTCAATAATTTTCCAATTTCCTTGCGATCATTTATGAAAAGGCTTAGAAAACAACAGATAAGGAATCTGCCACCTGGGCGATTGCCCTAAATGCAGAAGTTAGTAACACATACGCAACATTATATCTTGGTGGCGGGGAAGATGTCTGCATACAAGTATTTAACACTTTTCACGTACATTTAAGTACTGCATAAGTCTGGCAACATTTCCTTCTCTCTTTTTTTGGAATATTTTATTATCAAAACAAACTTTTATGACAGTGGTAGTGTAATTATTTCCTACTTGAGAATTTTGCTAGTTCTCTTCTGATGAACGCGTTTCTCACTCTGAATGTTAATTTTATCACCATCAATGTGATGTGAACCTTTCAACTTCAAATTCATCTTCAACTGATATATTCATGGGCAAAGCCAAAACCATTATTAAACAGTGAATATATAATTTTTGTACTTAGATATCGAAAAAATTGTTGACTTACTTTTTCTTTTTGCTCAGTGCAAAATTGTCTTCGCCGTTTTCTTGCATTCAGTTCAGGTGGCAGATACACTTTGGATGATTTTGGCCTATTGTAGATGCTGTCCCTGCATTTTAAACACATTATGTGTGTGATAATGTCTTCAGTCAATAATCGGTCTATAGCACTATTTTTGTCACCAACTACTCCTTGTCAGCATGTCGTGTTCGAAAGAGGTGATGGGGGGGGGGCGTTTCCCTCTATCCCGTGCAACACGTGTTTTCTTCCCCCTCCTTTTCACAAATTGGCTGAAGACTATTACAGTATCACATGGTTTTAAATTCACCTTTACTTGTGAATAGCCTGCAAGGTACATGTATTCGGTACATTACGTCTTCTCAACTTTTCTACTACGCACATCACAGTCCCTGCTTTGGGATATCATTCTGATGCATACCAGCTTCATTTTCTCGATCTAGGTCGGGTCTGTAACCTTTCCTTTCAAAAACTGTCTGACGTTTCTCTCTCAAATTCTTGTATCTGAGTCATCACCCCTTAAACATTTTCTATCTCCTGTAATTTCCTCTTTCCGAGTAGAATATTCGCGACTTTATTTCATTGTGCCTCCGCTGTATTTGTCGCCGTGGAAACTTTTTTTAGCTCCTTTTTCTTTTTTAATTACAAACGTTGCAGTTATCGGCTTTAGGAGAAAAGCTTCTCAACTGCGTTACTCAGCCAGTTGTATGTAATTCTATGTGTTCATATATTATGTGCTTACTATAATGAGGAAAAATATCTTAGAAGTTGAAAGACAGAACTACCGGGCGAGCTGGCCGTGCGGTTTGGGGCGCGCAGCTCTGAACTCGCATCCGGGAAAGAGTGGCTTCGAATCGCACTGTCGGCAGCGCTGAAGATGGTTTTCGTAGGTTTCCCATTTTCACGCCAGGCAAATGCTGGGGCTGTGCCTTAATTAAGGCTAAGGCCGCTTCCTTCCCACTCCGAGGCCTTTCCTATCCCATCGTCGCCATAAGGCCTATCGGTGTCGGTGTGACGTAAAGCAAATTTTAGAAAGACAGAACTCATCTAAGTATTTTCCTTGAATGAGTGTGAAAATTCACACTTAGGATCACCGGCTAACATCTCCTCTGGTTCACAGTTGAATCACTCATCCTTAGCCCACCAGTTCTCCGATACGTAGCTTATTGTAGACAGTACGGACGCGGAAAGATGTCACTGAATGGTTATCAGTAAGAAAAAATTTGTCTGTGACCATGTTCCATTTCAGTCAACACATATTTAATTTCGCAGTTAATTGTTTGATTGTTTCGCATTTAATTTGATTTTCTATAAAATCTACCGACACGAGGCTGACGTATTTTGTTTCAATATGTATGGTATGTGCGTTGAGTCTTCAGCCCGCAGACTGGCTGGATCCTCAGTAGTTCCAAAATCATCTGTCATAGAAAATCGAAGCGTTACTGACGGTTAGTAGGCAACTAAGAATATGAGAAGTGAGGTACTTTACCGTTACTTTTCTCACCAAGCCAGAAGGTGATGTTACATACACATCAGTTTTCAGAACGCAGAGACTTGTATACACAAGCTTACTCTACAAGCCCTAAGCCATACCTTCATGCCATTAATTACAGAGATTGGTCGTGTAAGTACTTTTTTTTTTTTTTGCTAGGGGCTTTACGTCGCACCGACACAGATAGGTCTTATGGCGACTATGGGATAGGAAAGGCCTAGGAGTTGGAAGGAAGCGGCCGTGGCCTTAATTAAGGTACAGCCCCAGCATTTGCCTGGTGTGAAAATGGGAAACCACGGAAAACCATTTTCAGGGCTGCCGATAGTGGGATTCGAACCTACTATCTCCCGGATCGTGTAAGTACTGTAATAGCTTTATTCATACTTCAGCCACTTTCACATTGGCAAAGCCCAAGATGTTAATGTTATTGGCTTGACGTCACATTAACTATTTTTTCGGTTTTCGGAGACGCCGAGGTGCCGGAATTCAGTACAGCAGGTGTTCTTTTATGTGCCAGTAAATCTACCGACACGAGGCTGACGTATTTTAGCACCTTCAAATAGCACGGGACTGAGCCAGGATCGAACCTGCCAAGTTGGGGACAGAAGGCCAGCGCCTCAACCGTTTGAGCCACTCAGCCCGACGCAAAGCCCAAGATCAAACAGAGATAGACAGATGAAAGTAACACATGTGTTTTAACCCATTCTAGAACTCCAAACAGGGTTATTTGTTATGGTGTCTGACGTTATTATTATTATTATTATTATTATTATTATTATTATTATTATTATTATTATTATTATTATTATTATTATTATTATTATTATTATTATTATTATTAAAAGTTTCCCTTACGTCGCATCTACACAGATAGGTCTTATGGCGACAGCGGAATAGGAAAGGGCTAGGACTGGAAGGAAGGGACCGTGGCCTTGATTAACGTACAACCCCAGCAGTTGCCTGGTGTGAGAATGGGATACCGCGGAAAAACATCTACGAGGCTGCCGACAGTGGGGTTCAAACCCACTAGATCCCGAATACCAGCTGGCAGCTACGTGACTGAAACCACGCAACCACTCACTCGGTGGTATGTGATGTGTAAAGTAACTTGTAGGTAAGGTCTGGGATGATTATATTGGGCATGGTGGTCTTTGAGGTTTATGTCATGTGTAGCAAGATGAACCGTTTGAGAATCTTCCTCAAAAGAAACCAGAATTCTCCACTCAATTGAATATTATCATAACTGATGTAGAGGTACTGGCTGCTTCACTAACTATACTTCATGCAAAGTTCGTAAAGACATATTTCATTGAAGAAAAATATCCAATCGAAGGATAAAGTGAATTTAAAAGAGTGTTCGGGGAAGTGAAATTATTAATCGGAACGTGGCAATGTTATTGGAAGGTTATACCAGGAATTCGAGTTCGTGTATTAATGCTGATGCATTCCAAAAACAAACAGTGTAAAGTTATTGGTTAAGCAGTGCTAAAATATTGGCCAACTTCTATTTATGTGAAGAAACATTCATGTTGTTTAAGTTAAAATAACTTCCGATAAGTTAATGATATTCCGTAGGAGTGGTAATCAACTTTCATTATGTAGATGTGGGCCTGTCTGAACTTTTCGAATGCTGTGTACTGAAGGTCAATTTTCCTGGCGGCTACACAGTTTTTTAACTATGTTAAATGTAGGTAAACGGGCTTAGGCATTGTTTATAATGGGACGGGGTACATATCTGTGCTGTTGAATATTCTGTGCCTCAGTTACTTATGGTCGGAGCCAGAGGCACAATTACGTCTTCTATTTTTGCCGACTCCTGTAACAGACTCGCAATCAACAAATTTACCCATGAAGTTACTCTATATACACTGAAGAGATCCATCAGGATATTGGGGGCACTGTTCACATTCATCGTCATGCTAAAGAACTCAATGTAGCACAAATTACGTTTCTTTGTATTTACGTTAAATTTCCTTTGTTCATAACTGCTGAAGACTCTTGATTTATTCATTTGGTGTAATATTCTATATCCTTGTGGTCACCTGTTATTTCAGGCAGATGAATATAAGAAATAGACAATGTACTTTCTCACCCAAATATTCAGTGCCAAGCAAATGTTAAGACATGAACCTTACTTTCAGTCCCAGAGCAACTATCTCAGTCTTCGACCTACATGAGTACAGACACTGCAACAACGCAGCTTACCGAAGGAGTCAACACACATGTAAATATCTGGGGTTCACCACTGATACTGTTCATATTCTTCAGGGAAGAATAAACAATACTAAACCGGGCGAGTTGGCCGTGCGCGTAGAGGCGCGCGGCTGTGAGCTTGCATCCGGGAGATAGTAGGTTCGAATCCCACTATCGGCAGCCCTGAAAATGGTTTTCCGTGGTTTCCCATTTTCACACCAGGCAAATGCTGGGGCTGTACCTTAATTAAGGCCACGGCCGCTTCCTTCCAACTCCTAGGCCTTTCCTATCCCATCGTCGCCATAAGACCTATCTGTGTCGGTGCGACGTAAAGCCCGTGGGAAAAAAACAAAAACAATACTAAGTGGAGCTGGGAACGAATCGCTGGCCAAGTTCAATACCATGGCATCTTAAGAAGGGTTGTCTTTAGATGAGAGCACTGAAACATTTCGTTCCTAAGCTGTAATTCAGGAAATGTAATAAGGAAACATTAAGACATCGTTCTCGGACTGTGAAATAACTGTAATTCTAGATATCTTAGTAAAGAACTGGATAGAGCAAGAACTATGCTATATGTCCTTGTTTATATTTCAAGATCTCAATTTTAAATATATGTTAGTACTGAACTAGAGCGGCGAAAAAATGATCCCGAGATATCGGTAAACTGATTACACCGTAACTGCATATTAACTTTAAATTTGTATCATTAAAATATGAATGGCAATCTGCGTTGTTAAGGAAGTTATTTATGTTAAAAGTGAACCTGTTAAAACTTGTTTCCTTTCCATTTGCACACTTATAAAACAAAAATTACCGGGCGAGTTGGCCGTGCGTGTAGAGGCGCGCGGCTGTGAGCTTGCATCCGGGAGATAGTAGGTTCGAATCCCACTATCGGCAGCCCTGAAGATGGTTTTCCGTGGCTTCCCATTTTCACACCAGGCAAATGCTGGGGCTGTACCTTAATTAAGGCCACGGCCGCTTCCTTCCAACTCCTAGGCCTTTCCTATCCCATCGTCGCCATAAGACCTATCTGTGTCGGTGCGACGTAAAGCCCCTAGCAAAAAAAAAATTAAAGAACTCATTCGCGAGTGACAAGTAGAGTTCCTACCCTTCTAAGTTCACCACCATACTGAACGTTCAGACAAGTTCTTTTACAGGGAGAGATCTATATTTTGCGTTTTAGTGAAAGAAATATGCCAAGTATTTATGGATATAACCAGATAATTATAATCATATGTGACAGAAATTCTAGCATAGCAGACTGCATCATTGTATAACCACTGGAGAGGGATAACTGTAGAATGAGTTGTTTGCAAGTGCCTGAATATATGCCCCATGCTGACAAATGTCTTAGTCTTGTAATCGGAATTTTAAAATGTAATCTTCAAATAATGGTAATTTTAATGATCAGGTTTTTCATTTACCTATTAAAACAAATCGTAAGTTACCACAATCTACTGTATCAGCAGCAATTAAAAGAACTCACTCTTCTGAAATTCTGAATCAAAACATAGCTTGAATTTCTAAATCTCGAAAAGAACCCACCTACAATTAACTCGATCGTTACCATGTAAAATAATAAACTAAATATCTAAAAAATCGAGACCTACCTAGTATCTCCTTAAGCCACGATGGCCTGAGTTTGTGTGCAAGTGCCTAAATAAATGCCCCATGCTGTCACATGTCTTCGCCCTGAAATCGGAATTTTAAAATGTAATCTTCAAATAATTTAATAGTAACGGAATAATGGTAATTTTAATGAACAGTTTTCTCATTTAACTATTGAAATAATACGTAAATTATCACAATCTGAATCCCAGACAGTCTTTCTGATATCACCTTTTGATTCCCATTGGTGGAGACATGCTTGTATAGTTCGTTCTTCTTCATCAAATAAATGCTCAATGGACTTCAGATCGAGAGCACGGGGACCACCAAAGCAATGAAACCTCGTTTTCGATCTCCTGAAAGCAAAGACGATGCCAGCAAGCACTGAGGAACGGCATATTTCTTAGCTGGAAATATCCGTTCCCGCCTGGAAACGGTATTTGCAGTAACGAGAATACATGATTGCCTGCAAGTCGAAAACGCCTATTAGTATCCATACGAGCAAATATAGGTATTATGGGGCCCAGTTCATGGCAGTAAAACAGCTGTGTACGCCCGAAAGACATAAAAGTGAGACGTAAAACAATATTACTATTCTTCTATTTACGCCGCTTTCACACAACCCGGTGGGGTTACAGGTGCGAACTGTGTTACACATGTAGATTTGGCCCTATTTTACGCTCGGATGCCCTTCCTGCCACCAGTCCTATGTGGAGGGATATAGACTATTAACTACTGCGTGTTTCTCTGGTGGTCGGTAGTGTAGTGTGTTGTGGGTATATGAAGAGTGAGAAAAACGCAAACACTCAGTCCCCGAGTCAGAGAAATTAACCAGATGCGGCTAAAATCCCCGACCTAGCAGGAAATCAAACCCGGGGCTCTATGAACCGAATGCTACGACAATGATCATTCGGCCAAGGAGCCGGTCACGTAAAACCTATATTATTATTATTATTATTATTATTATTATTATTATTATTATTATTATTATTATTGTACCAGGGGTACAACTACCCCGGCTCTATAAACTGCGCGCTTTCTCTAAAGCCATCTATGTCAACAGACTTGAACTTGTGAACTCCCAGAAACCATCGTCTTCTATAGTTAGATATCTCTACCATCCATTTACTTGCTCCATCTTCGGGACTAAAGATTAACCACTGGATAGAGTAACATATATTTTTGGGGTTGGCAAACTTTTTTTCTGAGAATTGTTTTGTTTATGTACCGAAGTTTTCAACACTTCAGTTGGTTCCTCCTCGATTGTAATCAACCTCTCAGATACTTGGAAATATGATCTCTAGCCAATTAAAACCGGGGGTGTGTGCCGGAATCCAGCCTATCATTAAAGAGTTCTGGAAGCTTCCCCTTAGGGTACAATAAAAGCAGGGCAATTTAGGGCCGGCTTGTCGGAATTGCTCCAGTGCTTGGGAGTGCCACTTGACCTAAGGGAGGCAGGGGCAAGGCCTGCGCGAAGAAGATCCAGCGGCACCAGGTTAATGGCAGAATTTACTTAGACATGTGATAGCTCCTGCGGATAGTTTGAGGGGAAGGCTTCAACCTCTTTTCTTTTAATGCAATTTTGTAAACTGGTGGTTTCAATGTAGAATTTTCGGCAAGTCGGAGGACTCTGTTCGATTCCCTACTGGGAAACATATGATGTAAGGGAAGAAAGAGTGATTATCCTCTGTCGTTTCCCATTCAACCTTGCATTGGTGCCTAAAGCTTTCAACCTCGGGACTTAAGCCCACTTGGGTTTTACAATTTCTATAAGTCGTGCTGGTGTTTCATCTCCTTGCCTTTTATTTATGGCCGGTTATTTGCAATCTGTTCTTTTAAAAATAAGGGCATGTAGTATGGGCAATTATGCCCCTGTTTATTTATTTCTGAGTGTAGAGTTTTCCTTGTGTTAGTTCTCTTTGGGAACAGTGACTAAGATAAGCCCACATCGGGGGAACTGTGTGTGAATAATTTAATGTGAGGCTAACCGATAGGTTGTCAGGTGGAATTTTAGTTCGCCATAAGAAATTGATGCCTCTGCGAGGCTAGACTATGGTGTTTTGGACCTCAGATTCTTGGGTAGTGGAGCAAATCATGCTCTTGTAAAATATTTTACCTGTCAAGAGCAACAAGGCTCTTTTCTATGAAAATTAACTGCCTGGTATTGTCACAAGATTTTGTACCTGATTTTCGGACTTCTGAGAGCTGACGAGCTCATTAATAACCTGCTACATTTGTTGCATATTCATTCAGATTTTCTATCTTTCAATTTTAATAAAAGGAAAGAAATAAAATTTCCAAATTTGTTGTGTTAAGTTCTGCTCTAGTTAATTCCTTGTCCAGCCATTCAACCCAGACGCTTCATACCCCTCTGTGAACTATGGAAACTCCACAACAATTATTATAATAGCAGTGTAGTTACCCTTATTTTAAGTAAGATTTACAATTAATTAATTAATGAACGATTTTATTCTTGGCGTGATGAGACCATAACGGGATGTCCATGGATGGCAATAGGGATAACCAGCTTGATGACGATGACGACGACGATGATGATGATAAGGTGCCATCAAGTAGACGTAAAATCCTGTCGACTGCATGGATCGACTGCCTCCGGTTGTTTCGATTTTCACCCATATACTTCAGATCCTCCAGTGACAAGTTCATGTTGGATTTGATGGAGTCTACCCCTCTCAATTCTGTTCTCCCTTGTCTCCGAGGCCCCTCCAACTTCCCTAGCATAATGTTATTAACCATTACAAACACCCAGTCCCCGAGTCAGAGATCAAATAATGTCTTAACCATTCTGGCTTTTGTATGCAAAAATTCATCTGAACACTTGCTGGTTTTTCAACGAATTAGAACGTCTCGTAATGTGTCCAAAATATTTTTACAAGTTGCTTAGTTAGCAAGCCAGTTTCTGGACGATGGTTGTTCTACTGCTTTTGCGGTCTAATCTATTTTGAAAAAGCGAAAAACGTATTTTGATTCGTTGAACAGTATAAGTTTGCAAAATGATGAGAAGAATTCATCTTTGGGCTTCAGTATCCCACCAATTAGCTGAGTAATTAGGTGGAGTAGTAAAAGCAGATATCTAGAATTTCCGACAAGTTGAAACGGAAAAATCACGGAAACATTTTTGAAATGAAATGAAATGGCGTATGGCTATTAGTGCCGGAAAATCCCAGGACGGGTTTGGCTCACCAGGTGCAGGTATTTTGATTTGACCCCCGTAGGCGACCTGCGCGTCACGATGAGGATGAAGTGATGATGAAGACAACACATGCACCCAGCTCCCGTGCCAGGGAAATTAACCAATGATGGTTAAAATACCAGACCCTGCCAGGAATCGAACCCGGGATCCCTGTGACCAAAGGCCAGCACGCTAACCATTTAGCCATTGAGCCGGACAACATTTTTGAAGATGCCCGATGATAGTTCTCATATTCACATGTTGTATTGAGCCGTATCTCGACGGCCCATAAGAGGTACTCAGATTATTATATGGTATAATATATAATTTTATTGAAATAAATTTCAGTCATATTTGGTAAGAATAATGAATCGCAGGATAGCGGAGACCGGAAGCCCATGGAGACATCAAGTCGCGGGATATTGGGCGATATTTCCTCAGGACCGTGAGAAAGGCTTAGCGTCACCAGGAGTTAGCACATCTCGGCACGTGTACATGATGTTGGCCAAGGGTAATATTCAGCCAATGAGAACGCGTGGGGCTGGCAAATACGGAGTCTGAATCGCGCGAAGTCATAGAACCGGGTTAACCAACATGAACAGTTGCTTGATATAAATTTTGTTATTTGACGAATTTCCACAGGTCTACAAGTGAAATATAATCAGGAATACGCGATAGAAATAATCTGGAGAAATTTGATGTTATTTGCAGTGTGTTTTATAGTATGTTCTAATTAATATTAAGTCATGATGCATGGCAAGCACGTTGATTGGTGGTTTGTCTAAACATGCGGGAATCCCATAGCTACAACGGCGTTAGCCACGCTTCCTTAGCGTCACAAGCTCTGGAGAGCGTCACTCTGATCGCGGAAGCCGATGTGATGTGACGTTGTTCGGTAGTGCTCCGATACTTGTTCGTGAAATTTGCCACGTGAATCTATCAATAACAGTGTATGGTTTTTAAGACCGATAAACAGTGTTTTCAGTCGTGCAGTTGAATAAATTAACTGGTGCAGTGTTAAATTGCAGATTTTATAATGGCACAAAGTTCACTACAGATAAATAGACGGTAATAATTAGCCGCAGTCTGGAAAGTGAAGAAGAGACGCTCAGTTGTTTCATATTTTCGTGTCGGTCGCGTTTCGCGAGGAACTCTCGATCCGTACCGCGAGCCGCTCTCAATAACTGTATATAGAAACCCTAATGTGTTAAATTTCAAGTGTATTTGTGTGTCAGTGTGTTGGCTGAGTTTATAGCTAACAAGGGTTTGTTCGGCACGTGCAGCGTTGAGCGGTGAAGGGACATTCATCTAAAGCCTTCTGTGTTGCAGTGTTCAGTAACTTTCAGCAAGAAGATGGCACCGCCCATGGAAGAAGGAAGATTGTTTCTATGTGTTAAAGCAGTGCTTAACATGGAGTAACCACATAACGCAGCAGGGATGTGAGCCGCTGCCAGTGTCCTGAGAGTCGTCCAAGATAAGACGCATGTTTTAATAATGGAATGTTATATGGGTTATGTTACAATACTAGAGCAGCTTAGTGTAGGGATTTTCTTTCACGTAAATTAAGCCTGACGGCATGTGTTTATTTCACCTTTGTAATGTTGTAGATACGGATAAGAGAGGAATGCATGATCTCTATATTTTTATTTTTATTTACGATTAGTTAGATGGGATAAAGAGGGAGTTGTTAGGATTATTTTGTTGTTATATTATGCAAGAAATTAGCTTAATATTATTCCGATTTTCCCTTGTATATTAGTGATAGGAGGATTAGAATGAGCAGATCATCCAATTTCCAATTTAAACCCTTGCTACGATGAGAGTAAATTCAATTTAATTATGGTCATTTAGAGTGTTAGTAACAGTTAGATTGCATGACGCATGGTATTTCAGAAGCTGACACGTGTGAGCTGCATAACAACGTTGAAGGAATAGGATCTTCAAATGTAGGTTGGAAACTGTTTCGCCCAATGATTTGTACGGGAATCGAACCTAGATTCATAATAGAAAAGGCTAATGAGAATTGTAAGAAATATAAGAGGTTTTGATGCATGCTAAGTTATGAAGTAGATTATGCAGGCCGATTGCATGCCTGATGAAATGAAAAGAATGATGTGCAGTGAATGTGTCCTTGCTATTGTCTTCTGAGAGTATATTAATTATCAGAATTGACGGAAATTGATTCCAGACCAAGGAGTCTGATGTGTGTAATGGATTATCGAAGCATGTCAGTAAGAAGTACGATTGTACGTGAGCTTCCGTGTAGTCGAAGAACGATAATATTGCCTCACAAGCTTACTTGTTAGCCGTGTTTACATAGACAGTATGAATGAGAAGGTATTTCCGTGATACAATCTTGGCGAACAGAATCCAAGCCTCAGTACAGCATTGAATTATAACATTTCCTTTCAGCCCACAGCACAGCAGGAAATATGTGTCGGACGAACGCGCTTTTGGGTGCGCAAATGCAGCAGAAGAAGGCAATGTTGCCCATTGCTTTTCACATGATTAATGAAGGGTAATAATATGTTTTCTCTTACAGGATGGTGTTTTGTGATATTTTCAGGTTGTTTGGAATTGTTGTCTGGTTGTTGAATGGGGTACAGCCCGAGTGCTGACTAATATTGTTGGTCAATCTAGTTCTCACTAGATCCCTGGGTGAACCGCGTTTCACGTCGAGTCAGTGTAGTATGTAAGTCTTTCCTTTCTTTATCCGATGTAGATATGTGAGATACTTTGCTTATTTTGTCTTTATTGTAAATATAGCGTAGGGAAATGCCACTAGTATTTTTACATAATTCATATCGTGTCCCAATGCGTCTTAATTTTCGTTTTTATCGAAAGTTTTATGTTATCTTAATTTTTCCTTTTTTCGTTTAATCTTGCGACGACTCTAGAAATTTAAAAACCCCTATCAATGTGATACTTTAAATTATGTGGCTCCATGCGAATCGATTACGTATCATTATACGCGTACGTATACTAGTACATAAAATGAACACTGGACAATCAGATGAAGAATATTTTGAAAACTTTACAAGTATTCAATGTTGTGCTTGAAATTTCACTTCCCATTTAATTTTTTTTATTAATGAACGTTTTAGTGTCCAGTTTTTTCTTTAAATTTTGGGATTATGTTAATGCCATTTTTATTTTTTACTTTCTTGTCTCATATTAGTATGATTCGGGGCTATGTTGTGAATAAATTCATCCAACCCCATATTATTGTTTCTCATTCGAGTTATACCTCTATTTTACTGTCATTTACTTATATTTAAGTGAGAAACTTCGACTTTTAGCCTGGCCCATCGACAACCAACCCACTTCTCTGCCCAACCCTGAGTTAGTCGGATGTTCATACAGGAATGGAGGCATCGTCCTAGTGGGTTACGACCCCTGGGTACGGTACAGTATGACTTAATGGAAAGTAACAATGTAAGCACTGGTTCATCTTACTGAAACGTCAGTTCTACTGTAGTTCCAGTTATTCAATAAAGTCTTCTTCCAGACTGTAGCCTTGTGCATACTATTATGCTATATTTTAGTATCGGCTTTATGGTTTAAAGACATCATTGCATAAATATTGGCAATTATCTTTGCACTAATTAAAGTACTGTAAACCAAAGTTACAGTATGACAAGGTGAGTGATTTTATGACACAGCATAATGTTCCAGAAGTGAGTAGTCCTATAAGTGGCTTATTATAGCCCACTTGTCACAAAATCACCATGCTCTGGAAAGAAAAAACGTAGTTTGAGAGAGGCTTTTAGATTCTCCCATAATTTCTCGTGTATTATTCTTCCTGACCTTTATCCAATGTATTGGGCTCGGCACTTCATGGATATTTGGTCCAGTTTTAAGGCCGAATGCCCTTCCTGACGGCAACCCTATGTGAATGGATATATTCGCTACTGGGTCTTTCTGTCATAGTTAATAGTGTGGTACGTTATGTGTACAGAGATAAGTGTATGAGGACAGACACAAACACCCAGTCCTAGAGCCAGTGGAATTAACTATACGCAGTTACAACCTCCGGCCTTACCGGGAATCCATCCCGGGCCTCTCTGGACAGAAGGCCAGTATGCCGGCCATTCAGCTAAGGAGCCGGACGCACAATTTCTTATTTAATAATAATGTTTATTGGGTGAGACTATTTATTAAGACATTCACACAGCCACAGGTATGTGCGTTGTGTAAATTTTGATATAAAGTACAATGTCCACTGTAAATATTGATTATGAATGGGAGTTTCTTTTAAATAAAGAAATATACCGAGCTCAATAGCTGCAATCGCTTAAGTGCGGCCAGTATCCAGTAATCGGGAGATAGTGTGTTCGAGCCCCACTATCGGCAGCCCTGAAGATGGTTTTCCGTAGTTTCCCATTTTCACACCTGGCAAATGCCGGGGCTGTACCTTAATTAAGGCCACGGCCGCTTCCTTCCAATTCCTAGGCCTTTCCTATCCCATCGTCGTCGTAAGACCTATCAGTGTCGGTGCGACGTAAAGCAAACAGCAATAAAAAAAAAAGAATTAAAGTTCATGGTAATATTAATTCTGATAGGGAATCACGTTTTACAAGAATGGATGTGAAATGTGGAACATCTAACGTCCTAAATTAAAAACAACGGCGTATCAATGAACGATTTTTAAATCACTGGCATAAGCCTACGCCGCATGCACAGAAGTTTTTTTTTTGTTAGTTGCTTTACGTCGCACCGACTCAGATAGGTCTTATGGCGACGATGGGACAGGATAGGGCTAGGAGTGGGAAGAAATCGGCCGTGGCCTTAATTAAGGTACAGCCCCAGCATTTGCCTGGTGTGAAAATGGGAAACCACGGAAAACCATTTTCAGGGCTGCCGATAGTGGGGTTCGAACCTACTATCTCCCGAATACTGGATACTGGCCGCAATTAAGCGACTGCAGCTATCGAGCTCGGTGCACAGAAGTTTGTACTGAGGAGTCTTCAATTCTAATGATAATGAAACCAAACGATCAATACCATGATTGGGTTGGTGGTTGTATGATTTGTTTTGTTTTTGCTATTTCAACGATGTTTGTTGTTTGTGTGGAACACTGGAATATATTCGCTGTCAAGTGGGTTCACTTTTTTGTTTCGATGAGTGTACATGGCGAAGGGCAGGTTGCCAGAAGCCTGAAGAAAATGTGAGCCATTTCAAGGACGTATTGCGTTGAAAATAAACGGAATGTGCATGGCATATGGCCGTTGGTTCTTTATCTTTTGGAGACCATTTTCATGCAAATAGCATTTACGAATAAAATTGCATTTATAGTAGTTTCATGAAAGTAATGCAGTTTTGTCGTGGCTCTTTCATGGGATAATTGTACTTCACGTTTCACATTTAGTTGAAATGTGAAGATACTGTCCCATTTAATCTCAACGAGCTCCTAAGAACATTACCCTGGTGAAAGATACAGATTTATTCCATTTCCTTTGGTGAGCTAATAATTATCATTTAGGATATTTCGAAATCAGTTGTTTTTGTCAGTAACATATGCAGTTAAACTGAGAAGCTGGCGTAAATGATAATTAACTTGTTAATGGTGTAGGACTAATTGTCACTTACTGGAGGGTATGAGATAATTTTTGAAACTTCAAAAGCTGGACTGAGTGGCTGAGACGGTTAAGACGCTGGCCTTCTGATTCTAAGTTGGCAGGCTCGATCCTGGCTCAGTCCGGTGGTATTTGAAGGTGCTCAAATACGCCATCTTCGTGTCAGTAGATCTACTGGCACGTAAAAGTACTCCTGCGGGACTAAATTCTGGAACCTCGGCGTCTCCGAAGACCGTAGAAGTAGTTAGTGGGACATAAAGCCAATGACATTATTATTATTATTATTATTATTATTATTATTATTATTATTATTATTATTATTATTATTATTATTGAAACTTCAAACATTATTGTGGCCATTTTATAACAGCTTTATTAATTTGTGAGGTGATATGTACTGTAAATACAAGAAGTTTCAGTCGACTTAAGATAATTTGTGACAGGATTTAAAACATTTCATGAACGTACACTTTTAAACAGTTTATCACAGACATGAGTCTCTTCTTTAAATCACGATGTAGAGAGATGGAGAGAGAGAGAGAGAGAGAGAGAGAGAGAGAGAGAGAGAGAGAGAGAGACCATGTGCTTTAATATTTCAGACTTACAAATGTTTGGAAATTGGGGGCATAAATGTACGGTACAACGTGACAAAAATTGAGCGAGTTGGCCGTGCGGTGGTCGCCCAACTCTGAGTTTGCATTCAGGAGATGATGGGTTCGAATACCACCGTCGGCAGCCCTGAAGATGATTTTCCGTGGTTTCGCATTTTCACACCAGGCAAATACTGGGGCTGTACCTTAATTAGGCCACGGTCGTTTCTTCCTACTCCTAGCCCTTTCCTATCCCATCGTCGCCATAAGACCTGTCTATGTCGGTGGGACGTAAAGCAAATTGCATCTATCTATAATAATATTATTGTCTTTACGTCTCACTAACTAATTCTTACGGTTTTCGGAGACACCGAGCTGCCGGAATTTAGTTCCACAGGAGTTCCATTACGTGTCAGTAAATCTACCGACAAGAGGCTGACGTATTTGAGCACCTTTGAATACCACCAGACTGAGCCAGGATCGAACCTGCTAAGTAGGGGTCAGAAGGCCAGTGCCTCAACCGTCTGAGCCACTCTTCCCGGCGTATCTATCTATAAAATTCTGTATAGAATAGAGGATGTATCAAGCCCTCGAAACGTATTAATTTTCTTTTTTACAATTGGCTTTACGTCGCACGGACACAGATAGGTCTTATGGTGACGATGGGAAATGAAAGATCTGGGAGTTGGAAGGAGGTGGCCGTGGCCTTAAGGAACAGCCCCGAAATTTGCCTGGTGTGAAAATTGGAAACCAGGGAAAACCATCTTCAGCGCTGCCGACAGTGGGGTTCGAACCCATTATCTCCCGGATGCAAGCTCACAGCTGCGAGAGCCTAACCGCACGGCCAACAATATATATATATATATATATATATATATATATATATATATATATATATTGTGCCCTTTTCAAGGCAACAACTGCGGTGAACTCTTCCTTCTTCTGTGCGCCGGCTGCTCCTGTAATAAATGACATGTAAATCATACTCACCGCTGCATGTAGACTCTTCTTCCTCAGTCGTGACCGTCCGCTATCCCCGAAGAGAGGCCACCCGACGATCAAGGAGTGAGGAAATGAAAAGAGGGGTAAACTAACTAAAAAAAATGACGGTACCCAAAGACTGAATTAAAATTTAAATAAATGACTGATTTATTGAATAAAATGCAAAGTGCCAAAAGGAATGAACGTAAACTGAACTAGTGAAAAATGTAAACAAATGAACTAAATGAGACTAAGAAAATTAAAGATTGAAGATCTGCCTTACACTAACACCATAATCTGCCTAATAAACTGACTGAAGGTCAAACACATTGATTAAATAATTCCAGACTATGTTGTCACTGTCTCCAAGTTAATAACATGACTCAGTTTAAAACTCTGGTCAGAAAGACCACCTTCTTGAACTACAGAATGGTATTACGTAGAAAATATCTCTCCAAACTAAATTAAAATAGTTGAATCATAATAAAGTAATTAGTTACGTCATCAATCCACTGACTCATAGGAGTTATCAAATATTTATCACATGTGGCTCATTTGGTAAAATACCCAACTTTAAAATAATCATGGCCTGCACTAACCAAGTGTATCACATCAGGAATAATTCGAAGAAAAACAACCATGAACATCACCCTTCATTTCCTACATGACCATTGTCTTATTAAAACACCTCATGATTAAACAAATAAATTATTGAAACATCAATCTGAGTGTTACAACCACTCATCTAAATTTTAAACTTCACTTGCATATCTGTGATAGACTGGACTGCTTAAAAATAATCCAAAAGATTAGGCCAAGTGCCTGATGTTAACATTTTAAATGATAGCGATCCTTGTACATTGAAATTTCTATTGAATTTGCCGCTAACTGCATTTCATTATCAACTTATTATTTGTGGTACCACCACTAGATGGAGGCAGATGCCATCTTGTTTACCTCATTCATTGCGGCAGTTTATACAATTGGTTTATTAAAGATCGCTTCATTTCTAAATAAAATGTAGTGGATTTTTTAAAAAAATTGGTAATTACTTAAATGCCTGGTATGAGCATACCACTACTATCGTTTCGACTGTGACCTAATCGACGATCCATTAACCTAACATCTGAAATCTTATTTACATCATTAAATCTGTTAAATGGAGAAACATTGCTCCGACAAAGAAAATACAAAAATCAAAACTAGCCTATCTACACCTATCTATTTACATCAAATCAAATATAAATAATTCACATACGCCTACGTCCTACAAATAAACGGTAATAAAGTACACTCAGAAAGAAATAAAATAAGCAAAACTATATCCCACCATCGCGGCCTACTGGAAATTAATAAGGATGGAATGCGCAAAATAATCTCGGAGTCTCCATAAAATATACCCCGCTGCGTGTAGCAAAACATTGCGAATTTGACGGCAATCTCTAACCTCAGACGATAAATGTCTGGCCACGATACTATTTAACCTTTGTGGACAATAACTGTTATTTCATGTCATCCATGACTTTACATGACTATTGAAAAAAAAATACATTGACTCGTCGCTCTGCTCACATTGTACAATGGCTAGCATATTTGCCGAGCATCTACTTTCCCTGGAATTATTTAAACAAATACAGGCTTCTGCCTACAATCATAACCCATGTCGTAACACATTTAACACTCTTGGTCAAATTATTCATTTCACAATTCTCTTTGCTCATTAATTCTCGACGTCATTATTATTCATTATTCTCACAATACGGCCTCGCTCGTATCCGGCGGGCAAAATATCTGTCGTGCACATTACGACTTCTTACGACAGTTCATGACATGGTCCAAATATCATATTTCCATTATCAACGTAGATCATCAGGGATATTAATCATCTAGCTCGATCTCTTGATCATTCTCTGCTTCGCATCTCACAAAAAAAATTAGAGCTGACTCATCAATGGTTTCCTGGCACTCACTGTTTCTATATAAAAAAAAGTGGCGAGATTGCCTCTCAAAACACAGATGTTGAAAGATGTGTAACCGCAACTACACAGAAATAAATACTCGCGTCTACCAAAAATCGTCGCAAAAGACACGGGATAAGTACTATCAGACGCGGTCATCTGAAGGATGATCCGACAACATAAAACAAGCTGAATGCGCATAAAAGCAAAAATAAACATTAAAATCATCGAGGTGGCGTTTACAAGATCAAAACTCCAACAAAAATATGACTCAAAACCAACGATATAATAACATGATGAATATTAAAAATTACTTATAAATCGGCATTACACTCATAGATCAAATATCATAGCTTCCTAAACTGTCAAAGTGACATACTACAGAACACGCAAACAACATCTACCTAAACGAAGTGCACAAATAACCCTATTATTATTATTATTATTATTACTATTATTATTATTATTATTATTATTATTATTATTATTATTATTATAGTTACAATTATGATTATTTAAAAGATGTGAACTATTTACAATCCTACCTAATACTCTAAGCTACATTGATCATCGATTAGTCACGGTCCTACATTATTTATTTACATTATTTATTGATGCTCATACCTGTGTGATGGCAGCATGTTGGCTCACCCTCCAGCCTCGGTCATGGTGAATTTAGAATTCCATCTTCAAGCTGATGTGGTATTCCAAATTTTTACACACGCAAATTTGACACATATTTGCCATGGCGTAACACACGCTTACGTTGACAGAAAACACTCGTATTTCTCGCACTCCACTGCAGACTCCTGTCGTGAAGTTAGACGGTCGTCCCCGCTACCAGCCTGGAAATCACCTGTTGGTCTGCCACCGTTCTCTCAGCTTTTGTTTACATAGCAGCTTACCGTACATTCACCCCAACGGGACATAACTGTTTGCTCAAGGTTACCACTGCGGCCTTCATTAAAGAAAAGTCATTCACCTCCCTGTCTGCCTTTACAAGTTTCTCCCCGTAAACATCTCGCTTGCCAAACAGTTTATTAAATGGTCAAGCAAGCTAAATACAGTTCCAATGTTGTGGAGAAATTTATGCTTATAACAAAATGTGAAACTACCCGTGGGTTAGAGAGGTTTTATGTAATTATGCTGAAAACATGGACTTGTTCCTCTCGACTCGTAATGTGAGTTTATTTAAGCCAAGTGTTGAAAGTGTAGCTCTTGTCTGTTATCTCTGCATAAATAGTAAGTGTTTGTTAAAGTGTTCATTTCTGAAGTGTTACTCTCCCAAGTAAAATAATACAAGGCTTTCTCAAAATGCCTACAGGTGTCTCTAATCACTTTCTTACCAGCCAAAAGTAAAGCTGACTAACTAAATTAGCTGTCACACTCTGTCACATTGTCGCTCTGATTCACACTGTCAAACTGAAGTTTCACCGAGAGTACTCAAGAACCACTGCGAAAACTCAAGACACACTGAGAATCTCAAGAAACACTGAGAAATCAACCCCCTGGTCGCTGGGTTTTGTAAAGAGTTCTCCCCCCACCTAGAAAATAGTTCCGTGGAAGGGATGTGGCGTAATGATCTAGCCCTCAGGAGCGCTTTATCGTACATCCGTAGGTTAGAGTTTCCGAAATTTATGTACAAATCTTCCTAATTTCAGTCTGACTTACATGTAATATTGCGCCGTGGGAAATGATCACAGGATAATCCACACGACGGCGCGCGTCACTGGTGTTATTTTCTTCCGGTGAATGGCTCCATCCCGCCATGACAGTTCGTTCTTCTGGGTCCTCTTACTCCTCCGTGTGAAGTTAAATTTTATTAATTAGGCACTAATTAACCACAGATTCGCACTGATAATTTTCCAAATATTATAAAGACGTCAGGACACTGTTTTTCACCACCACACCGGGCTTCAGATCGCGAAATACTGATTGTAGATTCCCGCTTGTGACAGTTCATTCAAATTTAGAATTTTGTGATTGGCTGAGACTTTCGCGCTCTTCGTAAAGTGGATACTTCCATTTCCTCCCAAGGATTGGCGGGTATTGTCGTTGTCCCTTTTGTCCTACCTAAGTAGGTCAGGCCTCAACGCGTGATTTTCTCGTGAGAACCAGAAGAAAGTCGCCACTCCTAGGCGGTGTCATAAAATTTATTGGAAGGAGTACTCAGGGTGGTTTACAAGTTGGACGTGCTCTAAGGAGAGTTTTGTGGATTCTACCCGCCGCCTGACTGGCGCCAGAAAGTTCCTTTGTGATTGCTAGTTTGCCAGCCTACTGTAGTATCCCATATGCGAAATATTCAACTTTTAATTTGTAAATTAATTACGTAAATTCGCTTATGGGTGCAATATATATATATATATATATATATATAAAATACGGATGGTTAAGCAAGTTCATACAAACCAGTAGGCCAATCTACCCAGAATGTTCTGGATTATATGCAACGCGGAAAATGAATTACTGTCATTTTGATGGAGAGTTCATTTTCTGTTCTTCAGCGATATAGTTTTGTCGATCTAAATACTTTCTATTAACGAGAAGATGTGAGGGACATATGATGGTAATATTCCTTCGGCTGTCACCTTAGGAAGAAAACAAAGAGCGCATGGTAGAACATAAATTTCTCGCAAGCACATCTGCGTATGGGGCAGTCTATCGAGTACGGTTCACAAGCTCCTGAAACAGTTTAGCTGTATGGCTAATGTTATTCGATTATTCTGAGCAATGGGGATGTAAGGACTTGCAGTTCGCATTAGCTCTGATTAACCCAGCAAATTAAGAAATATAGGTGTACTAGCAAGATACCCATGCTTTACTACTGTTTTAAACTGAAAGTTAGCCGGATGAGTGGCTCTGACGTTTGAGACGCTGGCCTTCCGACCCCAAATTGGCAGGTCGATCCTGGCTCAGTCCGGTGGTATACGTCAGCCTCGTGTCGGTAAATTTACAGGCATATAAAAGAACTCCTGCGTGAATAAATTCCGGCACCTCGGCGTCTCTGAACACCGTCAGAAGTAGTCAGTGGGACATAAAAACAATGAAATGAAATGAAATGAAGTGGCGTATGGCTTTTAGTGCCGGAAGTGTCCGAGGACAAGTTCGGCTCGCCAGATGCAGGTCTTTTGATTTGACTCCCGTAGGCGACCTGCGCGTCGTGATGAGGATGAAATGATGATGACGACGCAAACACCCAGCCCCCGTGCCAGCGAAATTAACCAATTATGTTTAAAATTCCAGATCCTGCCGGGAATCGAGCCCGAGACCTCTGTGACCAAAGGCCGGCACGCTAACCATTTAGCCATGGTGCCGGACATAAAAAAAATAACATCTTTATTTATTAAACTGAAAGTTAGCTCTGAAAGTTTTAAATTTTTGAGAGTCCGCTGTTGGCTGAGCTTGTAATGTACCCCCTCAGTTCTTACGTCAAACGTTTTAGGCGGAACGATTGTTTATTTTCGGATCCAACACTCACTTGCACCCCGTAGAATTAGAATATTTTAAAACCCTGTCTTACACTGGCCGAAAATGAAATTCCAACATCAAGAAAGTGTTGTGCTAGATAAACGAAATTCACGAAGCGTGTTTGCACATCTGGAAGATAATGCTTATTCAAGTTGCACGCTAGTCGACAAAGAGGGGTGCTACTAGCGCCAATATGACCTTGCAAAGAGTGAGCGTTAGACATCGTCCGATGTTGACGTTGTAAGATCGGTGTGAGTCAAGCATTCCTTTATAGTAAGCAGTATCAGCAGCTTACTGAGATTGAACGAGGCCGTGTAAGAAGGCTACCGCGATATTGCAGGATGACTTGGCAGGGATGTATCCACAGTGCATCAGTGTTGGCAACAATGGTCAGGGGAAGGCACTGTCTCAAGATGACCGGGGTCCAGCCACACACGAGCAACTACGGAGACAAAAGGCCGCTATATTCGCCGCATGGCTGTGGTGGATTGAATTGCATCTGCAGCAGCCATTCTCTTTCCCACCTATTCTAAATGAATACTGAAAAGGAGAGTGGACAAACTGCAGTCTTCCCTCTCTCCTTCTTGGATTGCTGCTTCTTTTTCATAGTAGTCGATTCTTATCACAGCAGACTGATACGAGGCACGTCCAGAAAGTAAGTTCCGTTTCAATTTATCTCCGCTGCAGCGCTGCGATTGCAGTTCCGCACATGCACGGTAGACGCTCTGTATCAAGGAGAAGAAGCGTGTGCCATTTTGAGATCGCTGTCAGCCACGTACGCTTTGTTGTGCTTGTTTACAATGTCGGTGTTGATTGAAAATCCCGCCGCTTGTGAAATCAGATCTGTGATTCGTTTTCTGAATGCTAGGAAAGTGAAACCAATTGAAATTTATCGGCAAATTTGCGAAGTTTACGGACAAAATGCGATGAGTGATTCAATGGTGAGAAGGTGGGCCCGACAGTTCAATGAAGGACGTACTGACGTGCACGATGAAGAACGAAGTGGGCGTCCATCTTTGGTTACAGAAGAACTGGTTCACGCGATTGATGACAAGATCCGGGAAAACCGCAATGGAATTTCCCCAAATCTCACGATGACTAATTAATGAAATTGTTACCGAAAAACTGAAATTTCGTAAAATTTGCTCACGTTGGGTACCAAAGATTCTTACTGAGCAACACAAAACAAAACGGATGGACAGTGCACTTCAGTTTTTGACCCGTTTTAATGAAGGCGGCGAAGAATTTCTGACACAGATAGTCACAGGAGATGAAACTTGGGTTTCTTACGACACCCCTGAAAGTAAGCGGCAATCAATGGAATGGAAGCACACTTCATCCCCAGCAACGGTTAAGCTGAAACAAACCTTGACACCTCGAAAAATGATGTGCACAGTGTTCTGGAACTGCAAAGGCATCTTAGTCATTGATTTCTTACCGCGTAGTCATACAATGAAAGCAGATGTTTATTGCAAGACACTTAGGAAATTGCGCCGCGCAATACAGGATAAATGCCGAGGATTGCTGTCAAAAGGTGTTGTTTTCCTTCACGACAACGCACGACCATACACTGCAAATGTGACGAAAAACTTCCTACAGGGATTTGACTGGGACGTGTATGATCATCCTCCGTACAGCCCTGACCTCGCTCCTAGCGACTTTCATCTGTTCTTACATTTCAAGTCTTTCCTTGGCGGTCAACACTTCAACAGTGACGAAGAGCTGAAAGAAAATGTTTCCAACTGCTTGAAGACACAGGCGGCAAACTTCTATGAAGAAGGTATACAAAAACTTGTGCCCCGCTATGACAAATGCCTGCAAAATTTCGGCAGTTATGTGGTAAAGTAGTTTAAGAGTTTTAGAATTTTGTGCAATAAATATATCTGTACACAATTTAGTTTTATTACCAAACGGAACTTACTTTCTGGACGTACCTCGTATTTGTACAGATTGTGATCTCATAAAATACACTGACTGACAGAGCAAATGCAACACCAAGAAGGAGTGGTCAGAACTTTATGCCAATTGCAGGGTAGACTGACGTCACTGAGGTATGCTCATGATGTGAAATGCGCCGCTGTGCTGCGCACGTAGCGAACGATAAATGGGACACGGCGTTGGCGAATGGCCCACTTCGTACCGTGATTTCTCAGCCGACAGTCATTGTAGAACGTGTTGTCGTGTGCCACAGGACACGTGTATAGCTAAGAATGCCAGGCCGCCGTCAACGGAGGCATTTCCAGCAGACAGACGACTTTACGAGGGGTATGGTGATCGGGCTGAGAAGGGCAGGTTGGTCGCTTCGTCAAATCGCAGCCGATACCCATAGGGATGTGTCCACGGTGCAGCGCCTGTGGCGAAGATGGTTGGCGCAGGGACATGTAGCACGTGCGAGGGGTCCAGGCGCAGCCCGAGTGACGTCAGCACGCGAGGATCGGCGCATCCGCCGCCAAGCGGTGGCAGCCCCGCACGCCACGTCAACCGCAATTCTTCAGCATGTGCAAGACACCCTGGCTGTTCCAATATCGACCAGAACAATTTCACGTCAATTGGTTGAAGTAGGCCTGCACTCCCGACGTCCGCTCAGAAGACTACCATTGACTCCACAGCATAGACGTGCACGCTTGGCATGGTGCCGGGCTAGAGCGACTTGGATGAGGGAATGGCGGAACGTCGTGTTCTCCGATGAGTCACGCTTCTGTTCTGTCAGTGATAGTCACCGCAGACGAGTGTGGCGTCGGCGTGGAGAAAGGTCAAATCCGGCAGTAACTGTAGAGCGCCCTACCGCTAGACAACGCGGCATCATGGTTTGGGGCGCTATTGCGTATGATTCCACGTCACCTCTAGTGCGTATTCAAGGCGCGTTAAATGCCCACCGCTACGTGCAGCATGTGCTGCGGCCGGTGGCACTCCCGTACCTTCAGGGGCTGCCCAATGCTCTGTTTCAGCAGGATAATGCCCGCCCACACACTGCTCGCATCTCCCAACAGGCTCTACGAGGTGTACAGATGCTTCCGTGGCCAGCGTACTCTCCGGATCTCTCACCAATCGAACATGTGTGGGATCTCATTGGACGCCGTTTGCAAACTCTGCCCCAGCCTCGTACGGACGACCAACTGTGGCAAATGGTTGACAGAGAATGGAGAACCATCCCTCAGGACACCATCCGCACTCTTATTGACTCTGTACCTCGACGTGTTTCTGCGTGCATCGCCGCTCGCGGTGGTCCTACATCCTACTGAGTCGATGCCGTGCGCATTGTGTAACCTGCATATCGGTTTGAAATAAACATCAATTATTCGTCCGTGCCGTCTCTGTTTTTTCCCCAACTTTCATCCCTTTCGAACCACTCCTTCTCGGTGTTGCATTTGCTCTGTCAGTCAGTGTATATTTCTAGTATGATATTTGCCTCTATTACAGAATTGATGTTCTAGTGTTAGAAGATTCTGACTGATATACGGCCATAGAAAGCAAGCCAGAGCTAACCCAGTTCTTAAAATTTAAATTGTAGGCCAAGAATAATTTATTCACTAATTGAATTATATTTTATAAGGTTTCAAAACCGCTTTATTCTTATCATCATCATCATTATTCTTGAGGAAATCGGAGATAAGATGATTGAAGGAGACTTTGTTAGAACAAAATTTCTCAAGTAATTACATCTAATTGTCTTGAAAACTCTTCTTATCGCTATCGGTTTTGTATTACTTCTCAAGATTACAAATAAATAAGAATCAGGCAAGAAAAACCATTTACATTAACGCCATGAAAGAGAAGAGGACGGTAAAGGTTTCCACTTTCAGTAACCCCTGGTACTACCTGGAGGAATGGAGTGGTTAGCTCTATGCCAAGTCACCTTTGCCCACAGGAATTAACTTTTCACTCATTTTTGATGTAGGCTGAGTGAACTTCGGGGTCATATGCCACTCTGTAAGTGGAAGTCTCGTTTTCAATTTTCAAATTATTGGTAGGGAATCGAACCTACGTATTTCCAGATGAACTAGTTCATCTTTGCCACCTCAGGTAGGCAGGCACCACTCAGTAAACAAAACTAAACAAACTCTGCGGCACACAAATCCCACTGCATTCGAGCCACATGGTTTCCAGACACTACAATGCACCTGGGCAGCGAGACGAGGTCCTCAGTTGTATATCTCGCTTTCATCGAGCGGGTTCGCTACCTTTTTCTCCAGAAAATCATAAGGCGAAATACCGAGGCTAAGTGGACCCCTTCTAACCCTCAAGCCGGGATCGAAACCTTGGTCAAGCAAGGAATCTGAGTAAGGGGAAGGGACGCTATTTCTAAACCACCGGGTGAAATTAGTTATGATTCAACAATGTGATCTAATATTGAATGCACACTTTGCTATTGGCCGGGATGAGTGGCTCAGACGGTTGAGGCGCTGGCCTTCTGACCCCAACTTGGCAGGTTCGATCCTGGCTCAGTTCGGTGGTATTTGAAGGTGCTCAAATACGTCAGTCTCGTGTGGGTAGATTTACCGTCACGTAAAAGAACTCCTGCGGGACTAAATTCCGGCACCTCGGCGTCTCCGAAAACCGTAATAGAGTAGTTGGTGGGACGTGAAGCAAATAACATTATCATTGCAATTGTATCACAAAAAAGTATAGTCAAGCAAATTATGACTTGAAAATTGTGCTTTTCACACCAAATTGTTAATGTCTTCTGATGAATGGACGGAAATAAATGAGTGGAGTTCATTGACCCAAAATATCGTCGCTGTTACCCCAAAAACTCGTAATTCCAGTGGTCATCGAAATCGAGGTTTTGAGTTTACTGAAGGAAAAATATGAGTAAACGAATGTAAACAATATTATAATGCTCATGTTTCAGCTAATACAAAACCTCGTAAATTGGACATGTCATGTTCAAGGTTTTGCTGTTTTAATGCGTTAGCAAAAAACTAGGTATTCTGTACATACACGGTTTTGTTGTTTTAATGCAATAATTCATAACCTCGTAAATTCATGACTAGATCATTAATTTTTTTTTTTTTTGCTAGTTGTTTTACGTCGCACCAACACAGATAGGTCTTACGGTGACGATGGAACAGGAAAGAGCTAGGAGTGGGAAGGAAGCGGCCGTGGCCTTAATTAAGGTACAGCCCTAGCATTTGCCTCGTGTGAAAATGGGAAACCACGGAAAACCATTTTCAGGGCTGCCGACAGTGGGGTTCGAACCTACTATCTCCCGAATACTGGATACTGGCCGCACTTAAGCGACTGCAGCTATCGAGCTCTGTAATCATTAAATTAGGCATATTGCATCGATAATGAATTTTCTTTTTCAAATTATTTACGTCGCACCGACACAGATAGGTCTTACGGCGACAATGGGATAGGAAAGGCTTAGGAGTGGGAAGGATTCAGCCGTGGCCTTAAGTAAGCTCCAGCCCCAGCATTTGCCTGGTGTGAAAATAGGAAACCATGGAAAAACATCTTCAGGGCTGCCGACAGTGGGCTCGAACCCAGCTGCGCGCCCCTAACCGCACGGCCAACTCGCCCGGTCGACAATGAATTAATGCCGATATCCCATATATCCATTTTATATTATATAATTTTAAATTTTTAATTATTTTCACCACAATAATGTTCTTTATGTGCAATAACATGACATTTATTAATATTCGTTCTAATTCGTATCGAAAAGTTAGGTTATATATATATATTTTTTGTCCTTTACACTTCTGAAGATGCACAGTTTTGAATTAACAGCGGCGATATGCTTGTCAGTAAGCAGAACATAGCATAGTGCTTATTTTATAACATAGTGTTTATTTGGTTTGGAGGTCGTATCCTATGATAAAGAAGTAATCACAAATTTTTTATTTCTTTTGGTTAACTTTAATCAGATTCAGGTACGAAATGTTCAATCAGTGCCTAAATTCTCATAAATATGACCGTACATATAGGCACCAACTACATCGGGGCAAGAAATTCGTCACTACCGGACATCGCACCCGACCAAATAAACTCATCGCTGGGGAAATGGATTTGTATAGATCAATACTTTAATACTACTCTACGTGAAAATAATCCATTATATCAAGCGATCATTTCATATGATGGTCTTGGTTGTATGGTTTAGCATGGTTATTAATAATTCCCGGATTTATAAGCAAAATCAAACAGTAAAATAAGCAAGCAAATGTCCATGAAAAATGGAAAAATAAGCTCAAACTAAGCAATAAGATATAGCCTACACGAAAATCTAATGAATTATTTGTTTAAAGAGTTCCTAAATTATTAATTGCTATTAAAGTATAGAAGGAGGTTATTCTGAGATTTTCCTATGTATGCACCTGTTTGTGAATAATAATAATAATAATAATAATAATAATAATAATAATAATAATAATAATAATAATAATAATAATAAAGTTACGGTATTTACGCCCAAATAACTACTTTTACGGTTTTCGAAGATGTCGAGGTGCCGGAATTTAGTCCCACTGGAGTTATTTAACGTTCCAGTAAATCTACTGACACGAGACTGACGTATTTGAGAACCTTCAAATACCACCGGACTGAGCCAGGATCGAACCTGATAAGTTGGGGTCGAAAGGCCAGCGCCTCAACAGTCTGAGCCATTCAGCTTGGCAGTGAAAAATTATTCGTACAGTGAAAATGTTCTTTCAACGTCGCATGGCGTCGCAGGTGCATGTGAAATGCACCACAATTATTCTCTTCCGGTGAATTCTCCTTTAATAAGTGTTTCTTAACAACGTACATTTTTAGAGATTTGAGACATTGTTTCTTATCCGGAACTTTTCAGTAATACCTTACTGAGCTTGTAGAACGCAATTTTAACTACACTGTATATTTCTACAGACAAAATTGCTGAAATTTCGTCTATCAGAAAAAATGAATGTTCCAAGGATATAGAGCAGGTATTTTAGTGGATCGGTTATGGATGCACTGTAGCTTTATTTGGATGCCAATTTTAGCAAAACATTCCTGGACTGTGTTAACGCTGGTCGCTTCTTCTGCATTTAAAGGTATAACAAAGTTTCACTTCATTGAAATGTTCCGCATAGTATGACACAGCCTGTAACTGCGAATCCCTTCCGAGTTAAAACTGGCTGAGGAGGTAAAGGCAAGTTCGGAATAATTTCACGAATATTTTGATTTCTAATGTGTGCCTTAACAGCTAGTTTCTTCATGCTGGAGACAAGAAGGTCCACAGTTCTAACAGTTTCAGTGATACGATGCAAACTGTGGGTAAGGCAGGTGTGGTGAATTAATTTAGGGTAGGGAACGTTTAATCCAGCTCCCGCTCTAGCAATATATGGAATAGCATCACCGATAAACAACAATAAATTGTCCTACCGTACCTCTTCTGTCACAAGAAAGTTAACGAGCCATTGAAAAGTTTTGCTACAGTGGAATTATATAGTCGGACAAGTCGTTCTCCAGGATCATCCTGATTATTACAAATTACATCTTGATAACACTGGAAGAGAATTTTTTATGCAATGCAGATTCCTTGGGAGCCCTTCTGTTCGTGTATTTAAACAAGTCCCGAAGCTGTTCATTATTTAATTTCCAGACTGTGAAATATACTTAAAATATTTAAGTTCTGTGTCTCTTAAGTATATACATTTTTATTATCATAATATTTAGAAAAGCCAGTACCTTGCCGACAAGCTGATTTATTATTGTTGTATAATTTGATGATAAAATGTGCTCACCTGTCACTTTGTGGTAGAGGAAAACCGTCTAGGCTCCAGTAGACCTGAGGCGTGGGCTGACCAGTCGCTACACACTTAAGGGATACGTCTGGACCGGGCTGAAGTGTCTGCTCGATGAACTTGTAGAGCAGCTGAGGTTTGGAGGCTGAAACACACAGAGAGTTCAATTATGTAAGAGGATGCCGAAGAAAGAACTTCATCCGTGTGAGAAGAAAGCAACACTATGACTGTGTTATGTCACTTTATTCACATTTCAACCTAGAGTTTATATAGCTTGATGACATTACGTGATCAATAATACAGATCAAACAAAACAATAGACGCCAAGTACAGAAGGTGCTTAGCGCCACATTAATATACAGTATACTCCCCTCGGGCATGTATTCTCGCATGTAGACGACCATGCAGGGGATGAATATCATCCTGCGGTATAGTGTTCCAAGTCTCTTGCATCTGCTGTCGCAATTGGGCAAGTGTTTTTCAAATTGCTTTAAGTTGCATCGACACAGGTAGGTCTTATGGTGACGATGGGATAGGAAAGGACTAGGAGCGGGAAGGAAGCGACCGTGGCCTTAATTAAGTTGCATCCGCATTGGGCTGGCGTGGAAATGGGAAACTACGGAAAGCCATCTTTAGGGTTGCCAACATTGGGGTTCGAACCCATTATCTCTCGAATGAAAGCTGACAGCTACGTGACCCAAATAACGCAGCCACTCGTTCGGTGTGTGGCCGAACAGACTGGGTCAGATATCGTCCCATCATGTCCCAAACATGTTCAATGGAAAAGAGGTCTGGGGATCGTGCTGGCCAGGGCAGTTGTTGCACTCCACGACGAGTATGCAGCGTAATAGCAACAGTATACAAACGGAGATTGTCCCGCTGAAACAGTTCATCACCCTCTTCTTACAAGAATGGCGGTAGGACTGGTAGAACAATATCCTGGATGTAGCAGACACTGTTTAACGGACCCTCCACAAACACAAAAGGTGAACGGGAACTGTAGCTTATTGCTCCCTATCCGCCATCATGCCAGCAGTTAGCCCGTGTGTCGGAGAACGAAAACACATTGGAAGATGACAGTCGCCAAGTCTACATTGCTTTCGAATTTTCACACCAGGCAAATTCTGGGGCTGTGCCTTAGTTAAGGCCACGTCCGCTTCCTTCCCACTCCTAAGCCCTTCCTATCTCATCGTCGCCATAAGACCTAACTGTGTCGATGCGACGTAAAACAAATTGTAATGAAAAGAAGAAGTATCCATCGTACACGTCAACGGCCATCACTTCCATCAAGGCAGAACCTACTGTCATCCCTAAACAAAGCAGAGCACTATTTCGTTCTCCACGTGAACCTTGCCCGAAACCCTAGGAGACGTGTACGACGGTGTTGGGGCAGAATAAGAAGCCGGGCCAAAGGTAAACTTGTTCTTAGTCCTCCTCCAAGTAGACGGTCCCCAATGATACGTGCGCACATCCCAGTTGTCACATTCACTCGGATCTCTGTAGTGGATGTTTTAACGTCTGCCAGAGATGCCCTAACAATACGCTGGTTTTGACGTAGACCCGTCCTGAACATGGTCTAAACTTGTGGGCCTGTTCAACTGATCACCATTGGTAACATCACCACATCGTAACCGACGTGTACAGCAATACGGCACGAAGTCTCACGGTGCGACTTCCCTCAAACCCCTGTAATTGCACAACAGGGGCAAATAACCGTGTTCGAGGCATGGCTATCGCGTGCCTGCTACACATAAACAATATCCAACATTCCTGATGCACACGTTACTGTCTGGCTTGCGGCTGGACACAGTATACCGAAGGGAATGGTACCGCGCCATTCTTTGGCTAATGTCCTTGAATTATTCATCAGTTTAACTACAATCCTATAGCATGCAACTATTGGACACACGTTCAGTTGGACATCCTTCTTTATAATGCCGCAGTTCCTTTCTGAATGTGTGTGTATGTGATTAGAAGTGTGAATAACCAGATATTCCTTTTAGTTTTACTCATTAGTGTAGAGAGCTAACGAAATTACATTCTCGCCAATTGTCTGGTTACCTTCCTAACAGCTGTTAGGCCCGAGCTAATATCTGCTTCATTTCCGATCCTTCGTACATACAGTGACTCACATAATTATTCGGACACGTTAATTATAGCCTTTGCTACACACTGGCACTAGGGTTCAGAGAAAATATTGTACACGCAAACTAGTTTCTGATAGAACCCAGTTTGACAGATTCAACACGGCGTTGAAATGTGTACTTTTAGAAAACAGAGGACCAGTGACCCTAGAACCTCAGGACGCAGTTAACGTGCTTCAACAAAATTATTCGCACACAAGTCAGTTGCCGTGCAGAGGTCGTTTGTAGAAGAGCCACGGACAGTGTGAAGGTAAACATTCAGTGAGTTAGAGTGCTGTGCAAAAATTAAGTGAAAATGGGCCGCAGAGGAAGAGCGAGTACAATCGAGCAGCAGCAGCTAGTAATTTTTCACCATGCTAAAGGTAAAAGTTGTCGTAAAATTGCTGAAATATTACAAATCAAGAAAAGTGCAGTCTCTGATATTATCACAAGATTCCGAGAGGAAGACAGGATTAAACATCTACCGCATATGGGATGTCCAAGAATTTTTCTGTGAGAGAAGTCGGTTATATAATCAGAAAAAAACAAAAATGAACCCAGGTTAGGAGCTGTAAAACTCGCTGCTGAGATTGCCACAGACACCGGAAAGAAATTGCATGCCAAAACAATACGGTGAATCCCAAGAAGGAGTAACTTGCACGGCCGTATTGCAAGAAGCAAGCCCTACATAAATCAAATAAATCGATGAAAGAGAATGCCGTTTGCGAAATGAGAAGACAATGAGTGTTGGAATGACGTTATATTTACTGATGAGAACAAATTTAACATATTTCAGTCTGATGGGAGGATAACAGTTTGGCAGCGTCCAAATACTCAGCTTCAAGACAAAAATCTGAAAACAACTGTGAAGCATGGTGGTGGACATGTAATTGTGTGAGGGTGTATGCCGGCGAATGGAGTTGGTGAATAGTTTTTTTCTACTGAGGGTAAAATGATCCACTTTCAATACCTAAGAATATTGAGGTACAATATGGAAAAGAGTGCCGAAAAGATGGTGATTGGTGAACATTTTCAGTTTTATAATATCAAGAAAACGACCCAAAGCATATGGCCTGAAATGTAAGGATGTAGTTATTGTTTATTTGACTTACCCCTCAGTCACAAAACGTCGATGTGATTGAGAATCTTTTGGATAAACTTGATAAAGAAATAAGAAAGACAACAATCACATCTATAGAACAGCTAAAAAACCCGACTTCAAGAAGAGTGACAGAAGATATGTCCCGTTTACACCCAGAAATTAGTGACGAGCATGCCAAGTCGACTCAGGGAAGTAATTCGAACGACAGGAGAGCCCGCCACTTACTAATAATAATGTTATTTGTTTTACGTCCCACTAACTACTTTTTAAGGTCTTCGGAGACGCCGAGGTGCCGGAATTTAGTCCCGCAGGAGTTCTTTTACGTGCCAGTAAATCTACCGACACGGGGCTGTCGTATTTGAGCACCTTCAAATACCACCGGACTGAGCCAGGATCGAACCTGCCAAGTTGGGGTTAGAAGGCCAGCGCCTTAACCGTCTGAGCCACTCAGCCCGGCCGCCACTTACTGGATCTATATGATCATAAGTAAAAAAAGGAAAGTGTCCGAATAATTTTGTGCAATATTGGTTTTGGTTTTGATTTTCTTTTCTAATTATTATATTTTCATTGACAGTGTTCGTTAGAAGAATGATGGACGTTTAGTTTTTATATTCCTTACAGAAACTTGTATTTAATTTATATCAGTGCTTTATTATTACTGAAATAAAAATCCAAAGGAAAATATAATAAATCCATGTCTGTCCGAATAATTATGCGATTTACTGTACCTTACGATAGTTACCACGTCGTCAGACCCTCCTTCTTTCTATTGGTGTAGACGAGCATAGTTTTGAACGAGTACCTGGGTTCCGTATTGTCAAGTAGAAGTGAAGTGGAGAAAGAGGTATGACAGTGAATAACAAAAGCTATCCGCGTCCTTTACAGCCTGAACCAACCTATTCAAATCACGTGTAATAAGTAATGAGATCCACCTAGTCATGGTGTTCGCACGGCCGGTACTTATGTACGGTTCTAAAACAAGGGAAACTCCACCAACAACTGAGGAGAAAATTCGTGCCTTTTAGAATAAGGAACTCAGTAAGATTTATGGACCCGTTTACAAGATCGTGGAAGGAAGATAGGAAGAGGACTTACACCAACGGTTTGGAAAGCCAAATATCAGTAGGATGATAGGAATGTGGAGGCTGAAGTAGTTCGGACATACAGTTTGAGCAGACAGATCCCTCTTATGTCTAGTACTCCACTCTCAACCGGATGGGAAACGGCCAAGACGCAATGGGAAAATCACGTGATGGCAGCTTGGAGCAGGTAGAGCCGACGAGAGACTGACAACGATGGGTCGGCATCTGCAATAGATATCAACGGCTGCGACTTTATTACCTTCCATCTGATTGATATTTGCGTAACCTGTAATTTATATGTGTGCTGTACGTGTTCCTTTTTGGGGTCTTAATGACCTGTAAGAAGCAATAAATGGTGATTTTTTCCCTCGTTATCAACAATATGTATTTTGTATAATTCCTTGTAATGTACTGTTTCCATGTAATTGTTTATTGTTGTGTAATTTATGTTTGATTTCATTGCCATACAGACATTACAACCGGGATATCTCCCAACTGCAATGTAATTCCTAATTTTCTACCCGTCGAGTTAGCCTTACTGAGTTGCATGAAACATATTAATGATTTCACTTCATTTACAGCTTATCAAAGGCCAATGATACGTAGCTTGAGAAAACAGTAACATTCCCTACTGAGGATGAAAATATTGTGTTTAGTCTATAGATCCATAACAGTCTGTTTTTAACGACATGTAGAAAATACCTTGCCATCATAAAGACACAGTAAACATTTTACAGCAATTATTTTTTTATCTTTGTAACGATGCTAGTACAGACCAGTATTAATGAAGCTCATGGCTACGATGATGGATACCAGTACATACTCAAAATCGAATAATCCGGAGCACAAAAGTAAACAGAAAGAGAAAAACTGGTAATGAAAAACAAGTAAAGTACAAGTTGAAAAATATAAGCCAATGCGTTCTTGGAGGTGGCCTATCTCGTCTCTTAATTCCGCATAGCCTATATAATATCTCGTAAGTCCTGGAAGTCTGATGGCAAGGCCGGTTAGTGTGTTGTTTATATTCAAGCGATAAGAGAATAATTTCGCAGGTGTCCTATATACTACTACTACTACTACTACTACTACTACTACTACTTTTTAACAATGAGGTTCCGTTATTTCAGTCCTCTTGTAAAAGGCCAATGCTATGTTCTTGCTGTACATCTCCATTATCATTAAAAGTAAGGAAGCTTATAGTTTCAGGTGCTCGTTGATATCGTGATCATAGTCCTGGGATCTCTTCTTTTAAGTAAAATCTGTACCACTGGAACATTACTACTCATTTTATAAATCCAATGTACACTGACCACGGTGTGAAGCCACCAACGAAGTCTCTCGACAATCACGCCCCATCTACATTATTATTATTATTATTATTATTATTATTATTATTATTATTATTATTATTATTATTATTATCATCATTATTATTTTACGATGTTCCACAATATGGGGTAGATGGACACTTTTTCATAATTATTTGACTCAAACTAGTGAGCATAATAGATAATCTGTATATATAAAATAACTTGTCCTGACTGACTGACTGACTGACTGACTGACTGACTGACTGACTGACTGACTGACTGACTGACTGACTGATTCATCATCGCCGAGCCAAAACTACTGGACATAAAGAAATTAAATTTTGAGGATGCATTTATAGTACAATGTAGGTGATCGCTAAGGGAGGATTTTTTGGATATTCCGTCGCTAAGGGGGTGAAAAGGGGGGTGAAATTTTAAAATGAGTATATCTATATCTCAAAACATTGAAAGTTTTCAGATGTAAAAATGGGTATTTAGAATCTCCTTTAAAAATAAGGAAACACATATTTTTTGTTTTCGGAAAATCCCAACAGGAGGGGTGAAAAAGGGTGGAAAATGGGTTGAATGCCTTTAATGAGGATACTTATATCTTACAAGCTGAAGATATTACAGACCTGAAAATTGATATTTGGGATCTCCTTTGAAAATAAAGAAACGCTTATTTTTTGTTTTTGGAAAATACAAGTAATGGGAGGGTAAAGGGGGGGGGGTTATTTTTTAAAATGAGTGTATCTACATCTCAAAACTATAAAAGATTACAGATGTAAAAATTGGTATTTAGAATCTCCTTTAAAAATGTACCAGGAGGTACACCTCTTCGCCGCACATTTAAATCTTGCGTCTAAAAGAACTCTTCTACAGGAGAAACACTGAACTTGAAACTAGACCTATTTAAACCTCTACTCAGAAGATGTCACTACCGTAATTTTGTTATTGTGAAGTTTCCAGTACTGTATGGAATTCTACGTGTTTTGTTTACCATTTATCAAGAAGTTTGGACATTATCTCATAAATGTCGATGCTAGAAAACTATAATCTTGCACCCTGGTGCGAAGTGAAAGAACGTTTTTGAAGAAGTTTTGTATTCATAAATTTTATTTTACTAATTGATGTTCATTTATTTTGGGTTGGCAATATTTATCTTCTCTTTCCGCCAGTTTTGAATCCAGCCAATACCTAATTTTTGTAATTAATTTCCAACCAATCCTGTATTTCTTCTTCGATTCTGAGGGCCACTTTCAAATTTGACCAATAAAATTCTGTGGGTGTGTCTTAATTATTCATGACAGGTCTCGAACTTTCCCCGAGGGTTTATATACTGCGGATTTTCACGCCTCTTGGCCATTTGATCAACATCTAACTAAGTGTATGTGTGTCAAGCAGGAGGCGGGAGGCACCTCTTTCCCAGGCAGCAGTTCTTCAGCAAGGTAATGGCCGTTTAACATCTTTATTTCTTGCTAGCTCCGCAGTTTAACCCGAGGGATAGGTCCGAAATTTTAATATGTAACCAACTTCTCTAAATTGTAAGTTCTGCCGGTTAATGTGAAAATTTCATAAAATCTGTAACTGTAATTCGGGGATAGAAAGTGATTTATCCTCTCGAGCTCCCCTTCATAATTGGTTTGAGGTGACTACGTTTTATAACCGGTTTTCTTTCTTTCCGTAATGTCTTAAATTATTCTTATACGAGTCACCTCCATAGTTTGGGAATAGACCCTGTTTCATCGGCCAAGTGCCCTTTAGGTTTTAAGTGTTCATATCTAGGAGCGCAAGCATTCGCCTCCTTTCGTTTGTGTTTCGGGCCATTTACTTAACCTATTCTTTTCCGCTACGGCCCAATAGGTTGGGTACTAGATACCCCTATTTCAAATTTTGTAAGTTGGGCCATGGAAGGCCAAAAGGGTGTAAGATATTTTTGGTGTCGCCTTGTATAGGCGTGGAAAACGGAGAGCACGTTAGCTCTTTTTCAAGTGTTGTAAAAGTGCCTCTAGGAGGCTTGATATTGTGAGTACGGAGCTAGTGCTCCATTTCATTGAGGGATTTCTGCCCTTGTCTAAATTTGTACCTTTGTAAATTTTGAGCTGTGTGCTCACAAATTGTGAAGCGAGGGGCTGGAAGCCCGGATTACTAAACAGTCACTAAATTTTGGATTTTCTTGCCTTGTATAAACTTTATCATGGTACCTGAAATGTCATTGTTATTTCACTAAGTGAGAAGTTGTTAAAATTTTGTTGTTAATTTTTTAAATTCCAAAGAAATATAACCTTTGTTAAAGTTTTAAATCAATTCATGAATTTGTAGTTAGACCCATTCACCCCGGCACCTTCTTTCACCTGCTGATCCACGGGTAAAAGCAAAGAAACACGTATTTTTTTGTTTTCGGAAAATGCCAATAGGAGGGGTGAAAAGGGGTAAAAAAGGGTGAATGCCTTTAATGAGGACACTTATATCTCAGAAAATGAAGACATTACAGAACTGAATATTGGTATTTGTGATCTCCTTTAAAAATATAGAAACATGCATTTTTTGTTTTTGGAAAATCCAATTAATGGGTGGGGGTGAAAAGGGAGTGAATTTATAAAATGAGTGTATCTATATTTCATAAAACTTTAAAAGTTTACGGATGTAAGGATTGGTATTTAGAATCTACTTTAAATATAAAGAAACACGTTTTTTTCCCGGAAAATTCTAATAGGAAAGGTGAAAAAGGGTGAAAAATGGGTTCAATGCCTTTAATGATGATACTTATATCTCAGAAACTGAAGATATTACGGACTTTGAAAATTGGTTTTGGGATCTCCTTTAAAAATGAAGAAACACGCATTGTTTGTTTTTGGAAAATCCAATTATTGGGGTGGGGATGAAAAGGGGGGTGAATTTTAAAAATGAATGTATGCATATCCCAAAACTTTTAAACTTTACAGATGTAAAAACTGGTATTTAGAATCCCCTTTACAAATAAAGAAACACAGATTTTTTTGTTTTCAGAAAATCCTAATAGGAGGGGTGAAAAAGGGTGAAAAATGGGTTGAATGCCAAAATGAGGATACTAATATCTCAGAAACAAGACATTACTGACCTAAAAATTGGTATTTTGGGATCTCCTTTGAAAATAAAGAAACACGTATTTTTTGTTTTCGGAAAATCCCAGTAGGAGGGGTGAAAAGGGTTAGAAAGGGGTTGAAAGCCTTAAATGAGGATGCTTATATCTCAGAAACAGAAGATATTGAAGATATGAAAATTAGTATTTAGAAACTCCTTATAAAATAAGGAAACAGGATTTTTTAAAATGGAAAATCAAATTAATGGGAGTTAAACAGGAGTGACTAAATGGGGTGAATTTTTAGAAAATCTATATCTACAGTAAGTGTCAGAAACGTAAAATATTACAGAAGTAAAAATTGGTACTTTTAATCTCCTGTAAAAGTAAAGAAACATAGGTGATTTGATTTTTGAAACTCCACTTAGAGGAACTGAAAATGGGGGTGAAACGTTAAAATGAGCATTTCTACAGTATTTCTCAAAAACTTAACATGTTACCGAAGTGAAAAATAGTATTTTTATATCTATTAAATTAAAAGAAACATTTTTTTCCGAAAAATATTTGGTTGGAGGGGTAAAAGTGACTGAAATTGGGGTTGCATTATTTTAATTAGGATACTGATATCTCAAAAACTGAAGGTGTTACGGACGTGAAATTTAGTATTTGGAATCTCCTTTAAAAATTAAGAAATACATATTTGTAGTTTTTGGAAATCCACCTAAAGGAGTTGGGGGGGGGGGGAAATTGAACAATTATTTGAATTATATGTATGATAATACTATTATCTCAAAAACGAAAGATTTTGCAGACGTGAAAATTAGTATTTGGAATCTGATGTAAAATTAAAGAAATATTTATTCCTCGAAAATCCAATGAACGGCGGGGGGGGGGGGGCGAGGGGGAGGTGGAAGAATTGAAAAATTAATTGAATTAATTGTATGAAGATACTTACACCTAATAAAACTTAAAGTTGTTACAGACGTGAAAATTGGTTTTGGATCTCCTTTGAGAACAAAGAAAAAAGCGTTTTTTGGAAGAAATCATCTTGGGGGCGGGGGTGAAAAGGAGTTGAATTCCTTTTATGGGGACAAATTTCTCAAAAACTGAAGATATTAGAGTCGTGATAATTGGTATTTAGAAGATCCTTTGCTATTAAAGGAACAAGTATTTCTTGCCGGGAAATTCACTTAAGGGGGAGGGGCAGTGTGAAAGGAAGTGAGGAAAGTGAATTCTTTTTATGCGGATACTTATATCTCAGAACTGAAGGTAAGAGATGTGAATATTTTGGAATCTCCTTTAAACATAAAAAACACGCCTTTTTGTGTGTGTGTGTGTGTGGGGGGGGGAGGGTGGATCAACTTAACGGTGGTGGGGTGAATAAGGAGTTGAGGCCAATTGATTTTACTGTTCATAATGTACTTATTCTGATCATAAACTGACCATTTTAAATCTTTCCTGGGTTCGTTTTCAAGAGCAGTCTTTTCCTTTGGAGAACATGAAGTTAGATTACAGTAGATTGAGCTGGCATATAAATAAAAATTTAAAAACTTTTGAATTAAACGTTAGGAATGACATAGACCGCGCAATTTTTCACCTCTATAATAAGGTCAATAATGCACGCATGCATATCATTCCTGTCGCCAGAAATCTCGCGCACTTGCCTACGCGCGACGATGGTGCTGGTGACATTGTCAGCAATGACAATGGCAGCAGATGTAATTTACCGCCAAGTAGCGGTCTTGCATCTTGCTGTGGGGTACAGAACATCATCAATAATAATAACTGTTACGGAGTTTTTCCGTGGTAGGTAGAGGTGAATGAAGGTGCGGGTGTGAATAGGTCTCCAGCTACGAAAGCAAAATTAATTTAAAATTTAACAAGGTTATATTTTCTTTTCAAAAACAAGAAATAACAAGCATGGCAGGTACAAAGTAGCAAGTCAAAAAGGGTAGTTACAATATTTACAGGAATTGGGCTTCGCGCCCTGATTTTACACAGCTTGGGCAATCAGCTCAGTTTTACCCCAAACACGAGTTTTAACAGAGGGGCAGAAAACCCCATTCATACCTAGGAGCCCTTGCTCCAAATTACACAGAAAAGCCTCCACGAGGCATACAACACTTAATTTTCAAAAGAGCCACTCGCTCTCAAAATTTAAGCCTCTCCCAGGCCACACCAAACTCCACCTTCAAGTTGTCGTCACTGGACATAGACACAGGGGTACAATACCCAACCTACTGAGGTCTATTAAATGAAAAGGGGCAATTACATGACCTCTAAAATAACAATTTGAGAGGAGGCAATCTGCACTCCTAATACACTTGTTTTTTAAAAAACCTAATCTGGCTCTAGGCCACTAATGCAAGGGCTAATCCCATACTACCGAGGTGACTTTAGAAAAGAGCAATTTGTTTTATATTAACGAAGAATAGGTTGAGAAAATAAGTTCACCTCAAAACAATAAGAGTGGGAGCTCGAGAGGGTTAGCACTCTCTATCCCAGAAGGTAGCTTAAAAGAGAATAGAAGAAAGATTGTTACATTTTAGGAAAAGGTTACATGGTGGAACGCTTCGCACCCGCCCCGAGAGTTAAACTGCTGAGCTAGCAAAGAAAGAATTTATTAATCGGCCATTACCTTATTGATGACCGCTGCCGAGGAAAGAGGCGCTTCCCGCCTCCTGCTATGTACTTTATACACTGAAAGATGGAACAGAAGTGGCCCGGAGACCCTAAAACCAGCAGTTTAAATCCTCTCGCGGAAGTTTCTAGGCGTTAGGGGAATGAAAACACCCGCCCACAATTACTTTATTGGCTAGGGTACAGAAACATATCCAAGATGAGGGAAGATACATCGGATTGGTCGGAAATTACTAAAAGAAATTCTGGATTGGATAAATCTAAAACAAGGGGGAAAAGAGGGGTATACAGCCAACTTAAACAATAACAGAAAGAAATTTAGCAAGAAACAAACATTTGAAATAAAAATTTCTCCAACAAAATAGTTCTTTGACTCCGCACTAGGGTGCACTATTGTTGATCTTCAGTAGTGTCCTCTAGAAGAGAAAGTTCACACTTCTTACTTCAAGCGAAACAAAAACACATCAGAAATGACACAGTTCAAAAACTCAAAATTTTCCACGTGGTGACATCTTCTGAGAAGGTAAAGAATTAATAGCGTAGATAAAGTTCAGACTTCCTCCAGCAGAGGAGTTTCAACTGGCGCACATTTTAAATTAGCGGAGTGGAGGTGTACCTCCCGGTACAGACCTCCCCCCCCAAAAGTTCCTCCCGGGGTGACACATGAAATTGTTTGAAAACAAGGTCCAAGTTTTGATGTAGATATGGAGATTAATTGCCAAAAAAAAAATTTATAAGATTTTCTTAATTTGGTTTGATTTAGTTTCAAAATTTTGTTGTTGCAGATGAAGTAAAGTTTTTAAGTTTGTAGAAGTAGAATTCCGAAGATAGACTTTTAATACTTAAAAGTGATGAAAAATTTTGCAATGTCCACCAAATATTGCTGTTGAATTCCCGAGTGTAGTCATTGCTTATCGTAACTGTCCATGTAGTTGAGGTTGATGAAGTTGGATGGCCAGACCGGCTGTTGCAGCTTGCGTCCAAAGGAGGCCGCTCGGACCCCTCAAGTACCCTGAGATACCGCTCGCCCGCACCATGAGGGGAGCAGTGGTGTTGAAACACGCCGCGCCCGCGGTGAAGGAATACAGGCTGCGGGCAAGTAGCAGGACGTGCGCCGCACATCAGCCATGGCCGGGAGGAGAGCTCCGGCTCGCCGTGCACATGTCGTCCTCGCTGGGGCCGAGGGCCCCGTCCTCGAACCCAGCCGCGGCACAGCGCCGCGCGGCTGCGGGGGCACTGAAACATTTAAGCTAGGCGGCAGAATTGTGTTGGACCATCATGTTTCTTTTGAGGGCACAGGCATGTAGAGAGATTGAGGGGCCAGCGGCGTGCAGATATCCATGGCATTTCATCTAAGCCAGCCACTGTGTGTAGTGGAGCAGGAGACGGGAGCGTGGTAATGGCCGTGGCAAGGACAGGATGGCAGTTTAACAAATCGGGGGAGGTTTTACAGAAATGCTTACATATAAAATAAAATAGAAGGAGCAGAATGCCTTAAGAGTGGAACTCAAAAAAAAAATATAACCTTCATATTCCTATCAAATTATATGAAGCAAGTTGACACAAAATTTACACCGGTTTCACCTGGGACAGGTGAACCCTAAATATCCTCTCGGTGGCTGGATTGCTTACTAACAATGTAACCGGCGTAAGAAAATCGAGAATGATGCATGGCCCATGAAATCTGGGGGCAAGCTTGCCCGCGGGAACAAAATTCTTGACCATCACCTGGTCACCTACCTTCAAAGTGGTGGGTCTCCGTCCACGATCATACTTTTCCCTAACCTTTTCATGAGATACCTTAAGATTGGCTTTAGCCTTCTTCCAAAGATCTTTAATATTATCCGGATCTATTGTCTCGGGTAGAATGTCACTCAGAGACCAAAGGTTAGAGAGCGGCGTGTTGGGAACAAACTTGAACATCAAGGAAGCTGGAGTGAACTTATGAGATTCATGAACCGCCGAATTCAAAGCAAAAGCTAACCAATGCAGGGACGTGTCCCACCTGGAATGATCTTCATGATGATAGGCAATAAGTGCGGACCTGAGATTACGATTAACCCGTTCAGCCAGAGATGGTTGAGGGTAATAAGCAGAAGTAGTTACATGAGAGATGGATAAGTCAAAACAGAATTTACGAAATAAGTTAGATGTAAAAGCCTTCGCATTATCAGATACAATATATTGGCACGGACCAAAAGAAGCAAAAATAGAATTTAAGCAAGTAATGGTAGACTGAGCGGTAGCCAGCTTAGTCGGAAATAACCAAGAAAATCTGGTAAAACCATCTACACACACAAGGATGAACTTGTTGGCATTACCCTTTGACTGGGGGAATGGTCCTACATAATCAATATACAGGCGTTCCATGGGGCGCGACGCTTGCTGAGAAGACAAGAGGCCTACCTTGGTGGACATGGTCGGTTTACTAAGCAAACAGGATTTACAAGCCTTTACTAGTTCACGGATTTCACCGTCCATACCTTTCCAGATGAACATTTCACGAATCTTTTCACGAGTTTTAAAGATTCCAAGATGCCCTCCTAATGGGGTCTCATGATAATACTTGAAGATCATAGGTACAAGAACAGCTGGAACGACAACTTTCATCTTATCATGCCTCGAAGGGCAACATAGAACACCATTCCTCAGAACATAAGGGACAACATGTTCCCCAGAAGAAAGGGTTTCCATTATCGGAGCCAGCGTCGGATCTTCACGTTGGTATTTCTCGATATCCCTAAAGAGCATGGGAGCATCTGTTAGGATGGCATTAACCTTAGATAGTATGGGCTCGGAAGGTGATGAATTGTCGACCGGTTCGTGGGTCTCGACGTCGTTAGAAAACATACGGCTGAGTCCATCAGCAACCACATTTTCGGTACCTCTGATATGTCTAACATCAAACTGGAAGGCAGAAATACGGATGGCCCAGCGGGCTATACGACCAGTACGACGCGGCCTACCTAAGACCCAGCTTAAGGCTTGATTATCTGTCTCCAGGTCGAATTTGACATGTTCCAGATAGAGACGGAACTTCTCTAAGGCGAATAAGACTGCCAAACCTTCGAGCTCATAGATGGAATACTTGGCTTCTTGAGCCGACAATGTCCTAGACGCATAGGCGATGGGGCGCCTCCCTAGTTCAGTCTCTTGAAGAAGGACTGCAGCTACCGCTGACGACGATGCTTCGGTTTGGACAATGAATTTCTTCGAGAAATCAGGCATAGCAAGTACAGGGGCATTACAAAGAGCTAATTTAAGGTCTTCAAAAGCGGCTTGTTGAGAAGGTCCCCACTCGAATTTGATGCCTTTCCTACGAAGAAGGTTTAAGGGCGCCGCTCTATTAGCGAAGTTAGGAATAAACTTCCTGAAGAAATTCACCATACCAATGAACCTGGCGATACCTTTAATGTCTTTGGGAGGTTTAAAATCACGGATGGCCTGTGTTCTAGAATGATCGACTGCTACACCATCCGGTGACACAATATGCCCTAGGAAAGACATAGAGGGCTTAGCAAAGGCAACCTTGGACAACTTAACAGTTAACCCAGCCTTACGAAGGCGATCGAGAACTTCTCGCAGATGATCTAGATGTTCTTCAAAAGTCTCTGAAAATACGACGACATCGTCCAAGTAGTGATATAAGTACTCAAATTTGATGTCGGAGAAGACCCTATCTAGTAGCCTAGTGAGTACAGCTGCTCCCGTGGGGAGTCCGAAAGGCACGCGGTTGTATTCGTATAAATTCCAGTCCGTGGCAAACGCTGTAAGATGTTTAGACTCTTCGGCAAGGGGAATTTGATTATAGGCCTGATTCAAGTCCAAGATAGTAAAGAACTTGGCCTTACAAAACCATGAAAAACAAGAATGAAGGTCGGGAAGGGGCACAGATTGTAACACCACCTTCCGATTGAGAGCCCTGTAATCAATGACAGGCCTGAAGCCCCCTTGGGGTTTCGGGACTAAAAAAATAGGCGAAGAATACGCTGACTTAGAGGGCCTAATAATACCGTCCTTCAACATCTGATCGATGATTTCTTTTAGAGCCTTCATTTTAGGTGGAGATAGCCTATAAGGTGGAAAACGGACAGGAATCGAATCCGTGACCTCAATTTTGTATTCAATAAGGTCAGTAACACCAAGAGTATCAGAGAACACCTCGGGAAACGACTGACACAATTTGCGAATACTATCAGCCTGCTCCTCAGGTAGATGCCTAAGGTCTAACAACATCTCATCCTGGGTAGGCGAAATAGAAGAACAGGATGCAGAATTACACTTTAATAGAGGGATATTACAATTAGAGGCAAATTTGAAAGTGCAAGACCTACTCTGAAGATCGAGCCCAAGACCAGTGTGAGAAATAAAGTCCGCTCCCAATATAATGGGGCAAGACAAGTGCTTGGCCACAAACAATTTAACTTTCCATGTGAATTTAAAAATACGAATTTTGACATATAAGGAACCGAGAATTTCTAATGGAGAGGAATTAGCCGAAACGTATTGGATCGCCGACAAACAATAGTTAGGAAGTTTACAAACAGATTTCAATTTTGAATACCAATCAGCCGAAATAATAGAACAAACACTACCTGAATCTAAGAGAGCTGTTATAGACTCGTTATTTAACTCAATTTTGAGAAAGGGGACCGGTGCGGGGGTATCCGCCGCAATCCTAAGACACTCTTTGGGACCTTCAAAAGATGAATTTGAAAATTGCTCGTTCCCTGAATTTACAACCTGTTTACCAGGGGCTGAGTCTCGGGAAGATGGATTAGTCGACTCAGCCGAAGCCACTAGTCACTTTTTATTATTGGCATAGGTGGAATTTGCACCAGAAGTTGAGCAGGAGGCGGTGCTATTCGATTTGGGACAATTCTTGGCGATATGTGAGAAAGCACCACATTTAAAACAGCCTTGTGATGACCCGGCTCCATTCCTTGTCCCACTTGACTTGATCAGTGGACACTTGTTGCGCAGATGGTCAGGCGACCCGCAAGCATAACATTTACGGGGATTGACTGGTCGGCGAGGTGGAGGCCGAGTATTACTAAAGGAAGGCGGGGGTTCTTTCGCGACACGCAAAGAATCGGCGTATCTAACTCCTTCCGCTGAGACGGCCAATGCTTCAAGTTCAGAGAAAGTTTGCGGGCACGCCGCGAAACACAAATATGACCTGTAGGGTGGTGAAATCCCTTCCACAATAGCTTGTACAATCTGATCCTCAGGGAAATGAAGAGCAAACACCCTAGTATAAAACTTAATGTCCTGTATGAAATCAGCCAAGTTTTCATCCAAGCGTTGTACACGGTAATAGTACTTCTGAATAAGGGAGGACCTGGCCCTAGCCGGGATGAAGTTAGCTAGCAAATGGGCATGGAAATCCTCAATAGATGATTGCTCGGCAATGGCTCTTACGATTTTATCTGAGAGAATACCAATAGCATACGGATAGATAATTTGCAAAATTTGACATGGAGAAAGAGAAAACACAAGGGCATGATCCTGAAATTCAACTAGAAATCTTAAAAATGAAATTACATCACTGGTGGTATTAACGGAAAACCTAGAGATGCCTCTGAGCAACATTGCCAATGGATGAGGCAAGCTGCTAAACCCGGGTGACATAGTAGGTAAAGGTTTCAATGGCAAGGAAGTTAATTCAGAACGGATGTTACTCAATGATGCACGACGTTCAGATTCGTTGTCCAATGGGGCAGGGATAGTTTGAGCAGCAACGGTTATCCTATTAACTTCTCCCTTGGGAGGCGCTTCCTCACTACCTGCATTCACTGTGGTGGGTAGATCGCTTTTGGGAGGAACCTCCCCTGTTAACAATTGAGTGACCTTGCTAGATAATTCAGACATATTTTCAAGCAGCGTACTAGCTTCCTTCTTCTGAACGTCATTCAACTTTAGAGACAACAGATCGTTAACCCTATTCGAAAAATGATATAGCCTAGCTTGCACACGCTTAATTTGATTAGGAGAAGGATCATTTTCATCAAAAAAACTAACTACAGAAGCTAGCCCAGTAATATTCTCCGTGATCGTGGAAAGAGAGTCGTCAATTTCTTTCTCTCCCAAATTGGGGATGGAAATGGGCAAATCTAGGGACTCTCTAAGCTTGTTTGTGTCTACTGCAACCGTGCCTCCAGATTGTACATTTCTAATAGTCAATTCATAGATCAACTCCTCCTTGCGCAAATAGTTAAGATGGAGAACATCGCGAGGGCCGGGCATGGTGACAGAACAATTTAGAAAAACTCAAAAAATTCCAGCAACTGGGAAAATAGTTAGAGTTCGGAACAAACAATGTTTAGCCGTCAAAAGGGGCTAAATTGAGACCCATTCAACCACGCTCTGCTACCACTTGTTACGGAGTTTTTCCGTGGTAGGTAGAGGTGAAAGAAGGTGCGGGTGTGAATAGGTCTCCAGCTACGAAAGCAAAATTAATTTAAAATTTAACAAGGTTATATTTTCTTTTCAAAAACAAGAAATAACAAGCATGGCAGGTACAAAGTAGCAAGTCAAAAAGGGTAGTTACAATATTTACAGGAATTGGGCTTCGCGCCCTGATTTTACACAGCTTGGGCAATCAGCTCAGTTTTACCCCAAACACGAGTTTTAACAGAGGGGCAGAAAACCCCATTCATACCTAGGAGCCCTTGCTCCAAATTACACAGAAAAGCCTCCACGAGGCATACAACACTTAATTTTCAAAAGAGCCACTCGCTCTCAAAATTTAAGCCTCTCCCAGGCCACACCAAACTCCACCTTCAAGTTGTCGTCACTGGACATAGACACAGGGGTACAATACCCAACCTACTGAGGTCTATTAAATGAAAAGGGGCAATTACATGACCTCTAAAATAACAATTTGAGAGGAGGCAATCTGCACTCCTAATACACTTGTTTTTTAAAAAACCTAATCTGGCTCTAGGCCACTAATGCAAGGGCTAATCCCATACTACCGAGGTGACTTTAGAAAAGAGCAATTTGTTTTATATTAACGAAGAATAGGTTGAGAAAATAAGTTCACCTCAAAACAATAAGAGTGGGAGCTCGAGAGGGTTAGCACTCTCTATCCCAGAAGGTAGCTTAAAAGAGAATAGAAGAAAGATTGTTACATTTTAGGAAAAGGTTACATGGTGGAACGCTTCGCACCCGCCCCGAGAGTTAAACTGCTGAGCTAGCAAAGAAAGAATTTATTAATCGGCCATTACCTTATTGATGACCGCTGCCGAGGAAAGAGGCGCTTCCCGCCTCCTGCTATGTACTTTATACACTGAAGGATGGAACAGAAGTGGCCCGGAGACCCTAAAACCAGCAGTTTAAATCCTGTCGCGGAAGTTTCTAGGCGTTAGGGGAATGAAAACACCCGCCCACAATTACTTTATTGGCTAGGGTACAGAAACATATCCAAGATGGGGGAAGATACATCGGATTGGTCGGAAATTACTAAAAGAAATTCGGGATTGGATAAATCTAAAACAAGGGGGAAAAGAGGGGTATACAGCCAACTTAAACAATAACAGAAAGAAATTTAGCAAGAAACAAACATTTGAAATAAAAATTTCTCCAACAAAATAGTTCTTTGACTCCGCACTAGGGTGCACTATTGTTGATCTTCAGTAGTGTCCTCTAGAAGAGAAAGTTCACACTTCTTACTTCAAGCGAAACAAAAACACATCAGAAATGACACAGTTCAAAAACTCAAAATTTTCCACGTGGTGACATCTTCTGAGAAGGTAAAGAATTAATAGCGTAGATAAAGTTCAGACTTCCTCCAGCAGAGGAGTTTCAACTGGCGCACATTTTAAATTAGCGGAGTGGAGGTGTACCTCCCGGTACAATAATAATAATAATAATAATAATAATAATAATAATAATAATAATAATAATAATAATAATAATAATAATAATTTTTAATAATAATAAAATAATAATAATAATAACGTTCTGGACCGTCGTCAAAATGTGCTTACCGCGCTGGAAACGGGTCCTGGCCGGCTACTGACTACGAATGCAGTCCGGCCGCGGGTTCAGTACCACCAAGGCATCCAAGACGACACCACGCCGTATCTCCTCAAGGCTTTGATCCATATTAAAAATGCTTATAGGAAGAAAAGGCAAAGATTTAGGGACTCAACTGACAGGGTGGAATACCTGGGCCTAGCCCGGGAAGTACGAAATCGATTGCTGGAAATAAAGATGGAAAAATGGGAGGAATTTTGCCGTAATCTCTCAGAAAACGAGTCAGATCGCGAATTTCGGCGGATTATATATGAAACGTTAAGCATTCAATTATAAATTTCAGTATAATAGCATAGCGAAGCAAGGGTATCTTGCTAGTAATTACATCAGACCTTAATCATAAGAACGTGTGGTCTCTCTGTCATGACGTGTGACAAAATGGTAATGATAATCATAGTGATGATTAAATAACAAGATAGTGGCGTATACTTAACAGTCATTACTCGCACATTTGATCTAGAAGAGTAAAAGGAAACAAGAGGTTTTGTAATCTATACTACCTGGGCTGAGAGACAGGTAAATTAAAAGAGAATTACGGACAGTATGATACTCACTAATTTTTGATCAGCTTTTGGTTAGGACAATGGTGCACAACATGACAGCTGACCACGTTTCATTTAAGTGGGGTTATTATATCCTTTACAGTCTCGTGAAGACGGGGAGCTTGCAGTAATTAAATCGAAATTTAGCTCAGCCAGATTATCACTTGAGCAACTCATGAACTCGTGTCACCACAGCTAGAAAGTTGTAAGAACTTTAGAGTATCATATATTGTCTCAAGTGAAACTTGTTTAGCTCGAAAAATTTCTTACAAAAGCAAATCGTGTGATAATCCACTGGCTTACGTGTAAGTGTTTAGTAGCATATTTCACAAGAAGGATTAACTCGGCTGTGTTCGCGATAGCTGGCTCCCGACTTGCACGCCATGCGCTCGTATCGCAGCAGTGCTTAGCGGTGTATTATCCAGGAGTAAAAACATTGTCCTCAGTCGAGTGGCCCAACATCCCAACAATTATCGTTCAGGAGCAGAAGTTCTCAACTTTCTTGTAGCAAGAATCACCCTCGCAATCCTCAGTAAGACGACATGCCACCTTATGGTGAACTACTGGCAGATGAAATATAGACCTGCTCATTCGTGGATTTACAAGTCTAACACGAGGACTGGTTTCAGAGATTGGAATGAGATACAGAAAAATGCTGACTCAGCAAAAGTTCACTTTTCCCGCCATAAGCGTGGGAAAATGCTGACGCAACACCCATTGTTTTAGAACATTCTTTGCTATTCTACTTTGAGGCAATCAATCAATCAATCAATCAATCAATCAATCAATCAATCAATCAATCAATCAATCAATCAATCAATCAATCAATCAATCAATCAATCAATCAATCAATCAATCAATCAATCAATCAATCAATCAATCAATCAATCAATCAATCAATCAATCAATCAATCAATCAATCAATCAATCAATCAATCAATCAATCAATCAATCAATCAATCAATCAATCAATCAATCAATCAATCAATCAATCCTGATCTGCATTTAAGGCAGTCGTCCAGGTGGAAGATCACCTATTTCTTGTTTTCCTAACCTTTTCTTAAATGATTGCTAAGAAATCAGAAATTTATTGAACATCTCCCTTAGTAAGGTATTCCAGTACCCAACTCCCCTTCCTATAAACGAACATTTGTCTCAATTTGTTCTCTTCAATTCAAACTTTTTCTTCATATTGTGATCTTTTCTACTTTCAAAGACACCACTCATACTTATTCGTCTACTAATGTCATTCCACGCCATCTCTCCACTGATAGCTCGGAACATAGTAGTTAGTCGAGCAGCTTCCCAGACCAAACTTTGCATCATGTTGGTAACGCTACTCTTTTGTCGGAAATCACCCAGAACAAACCGAGCTGCTTTTCTTTGGATTTTTTTCTAGTTCTTGAATCAGGTAATACGGGTGAGGTTCCCATACACTGGAACCATACTCTAGTTGGGGTCTTACCAGAGACTTATATGCCCTCTCCTTTACAGCCTTACTGCAACCCCTAACCTTCTTATAACCATGTGCAGAGATCTGTACCCTTTATTTACAATCCCATTTATGTGATGACCTCAACGAATATCTTTCCTTATATTATAACACCCAGGTACTTACAATGATTCGCATAAGGAACATTCAGCCCATCAACACAGTAATTCAAACTAAGAGGACTTTTTCTATATGTGAAACTCACAACCTGACTTTTAAGCACGTTTATCATCATAATATTGCCTAATGTCCATCTCACAACATTATCGATGTCATTTTGCAGTTTCTCGCAATATTGTAACTTATTTATTACTCTGTATAGAATAACATCATCCGCAAAAGCCTTATCTCTGATTCCACTTCTCTACTGATATAATTTATATATGAGGAATTCGCGATACAATCCATTTGACCTCCAGAATCCAAGATATCTGCTATATCTTGCCGGAATCCTACAAGCTGAGCTTCAGTGGAATAACATATCCCAAATTCGAACTGCCTTCTATCCAACCAGTTATTAATTTTGCAATCATGTCTAATATAATCAGAAAGAATGCTTTCCTAAAGCTTACATGCAATGCATTTCAAACCGACTGGCCTGTAATTTTCAGCTTTATGTCTGTTACCGTTTCCTTTATACAAAGGGGCTACTATAGCAACTCTCCTTTCATTTGGTATAGCTCCTTCATACAAACAATAATCAAATACATACTTCAGATATAGTGCTGTATACCAACCCATTATCTTTAGTATATCCACCGAAATATTATCAATTCCAGCTGCTTTTCTAGTTTTCAACTCTTGTATCTTATTGTAAATACTGTCTTTATCATAAGTAAACTTTAATACTTCTGCTCATTGACCCAACGGTGCGATTTGAATCGCATTCTGTTCAAGCGGAAATTACCCGGAACAAATCGTGCTGTTTTCCTTTGGATCATTTCCAATTCTCGTATCAACTAGTCTTCGTGCCACTTTTCAAATTTCGTCGCAAAGCCGGGAATCGAACGCGGGCCTCCGGGGGTGGCAGCTAATCACACTAACCACTACACCACAGAGGCGGACAGTGTATAGTCTCATTGCTTTATTATATTGGGGAGTGCTTATGGATTTCTATTTTATTTCCAGAGTACGGTGGGCCTCTTAAGAGAATACCTCCTTCTCTCAGACCAAAGAGATATGTAGAGGTGATTTGAGGTGCTGAGAAGGTGACGGGTTAGCAGCCGTTATAAAGTATTCTGTCCCGGCGTTCGCCTTGGTGCAGGAGAATGGAGAATCACGGAAAGCCAGCCTCTCCGCTTACCGAATGTAGAGTTCCAAGGCTACCCAGAACTGGCCACTGCTAAGCTGAGTCCTACTCTGCTCGGTGTCAGATTTAGCCTTTCAAATAAAGACGATATTCCTGGGTTGACTTAGCTTCTGTGGTATACATAATAAAATTTAATACTGACTGCCGGCCCCGCGGTGTGAGGGTAACGTGCCTGCCTCTTACCCGGAGGCACCGGTTTCGATTCCCGGCCAGGTCAGGGATTTTAACCTGAATCTGAGGGCTTTTACCAAGTCTACTGAGCTTACGTGATTACAATCGAGAAGCCATCTGACGGTGAAATCGTGGCCCTGGTCTAGAGAGCCAGAATAACGGCCGCGAGGGTTCGTCGTGCTGACCACACGACACATCGTAATCTGCAGGCCTTCGGGCTGAGCAGTGGTAGCTTGGTAGACCATGGCCCCTCGGGGCTGTTGCGCCATTTTGTTTGGCCTTGGCTTTATAATACTGACTGCAACAACAATTCAATATTATAATCTTATCTTTCATCATCATTTTATATATTTATGATTATAAGACTACCACTAGTTAGTAGGGTAGTAAAAGGTCTTGGTAGAAGGTATTTACTAGTATTTGGACCTGGAACGAGGTTAAGGCTGATACAATCTGAGATGAAGTGACAGCTAACTTGACATGCCACTGGTAGAACTTGGTAGTACTAGGATTACTCCACGATCATGATGATGATGTGAATGATTGTGATGTTTGTTGTTTTATGGGTCCTAACATTAATCCATAAAAATTAGCCCTCGTTCACAGTTGTTTGCGCCAGATAGAGCTGCTGTGCAACTGGCTATTCTCTCTTATCTGCTTCTGGCTCATTGCTAATAGGATACAATCAAAGGTGTTATAATGAAAGCCCGTGATTTTGGCTTTCGAAATAAATAATAGTTTCTGCATTATCGCATGATCCACCACCAGTAATTGTTGTGCTACTGTGTTCATGTGATAATTGAATGGTGTTATTATTACCACTCTGGGCACTTGCACGTACCATATGTTTCAGAAGTAAACATGCATCTGGCAATCCGAATATGATTGAATAATTGATTTGAAAAAAATAGAGTAAGTGAAATTTAAGAGCAAGAAACCTAACACGGTAGATTATCAACTAATTCATTAATGTATGTGGTAGGCTGTAATGATAAGAGATTTTATGCAAGCCATTTACATATTTGTGTATGTGTCTGTAAGCTATAAATTAGTTCACAAGGTTATAACATTGATGTCTCGGTTATTATATAGACAGAGGGCACATACATTTTTAGTGATCCTTTGTCATTGCCAGGTAGACGGGCAGTGCTAGAAATAATATGTCTGGTAAAAACAACCTGACGGTAATATTCTATTGATGATGGAACTCTCCATTGCTAGTAAGATATTACATTGCATCATTGTCCTCCTCCATGGCTAAATAGTTAGTGTGCTAACCTTTGGTCCAAGGGGCTTGGGTTCGATTTCCATTGGGGTTGGGGATTACAACCTACAATAGTTAATTTCTCTGGCTCGGGTATTGGATGCTATGCCGTCTTCATGATTATAATTCATCATATGTACGGGCCTCTTCTTCACAGAACCGCAGGTTGCTAATAGGCGTCAATTCGAAAGATCAGCACCAGGGCTGTCTGGAGGCCTTACACCATTATTGTACTGTCTCACTGTGTAAAATTAAGCCAGAAGCCTTTCATAAGACAACTTATCACTGGCGGAATTCAGAGAAAATGAAGAGGACGTAATATAATCCATCAAACATAATTCGATGTTGTGGGAACGCTCTTTCTTAGTTGCATGCTCATAGTGTTACGTTGCCATGGACTATTGAAGAACGTCTCCTCCGTGAGGAAGAAAACTGAAGTACTTTCTCGTCATCATTAGCGATATGTGTACATATGTATATATGTATCGTATTGTGAAACACCCAATATATTCCCTCAATCCTCAGAAAGAAAACACAAACGAATGTGCTACCTCTAACAGATTTTACGGTTCGTCAGTCGCAGAACTTCTTCGACTGGCTTGTACAATTAGTATGTAGGTTTATTACTGTTCCTGTTGTTAATTACGAGCTGTTATTTTCACTCCAAGATTCTACTCGTAACGATAATTGGAATCAACTGATGTTCTGATCTTGTTTCACTGCACGGTCAAAACGACACGATCTTTCGAATAAATGAAAGTTTTATTATTTCACGAATACATCGCAGCTGGGAAATGTTCCGGTGTCAATTTCGGCTAACAGTAGTAGAGAAAATGCCTGTTAATGCAACACACAGTAGTTTAAAACTGTCACATGTAGGTAACACGACATTTAACTTGTAATTCTCACAGTGGGAAAACTAAGGAATAAATATCATGAAAAGAAGCTGCAGTAGGACAAGTGTGCAACTATGAGTTAGGACTATAAGAAGAAAGAGCTGTTTCATACCTGTAACATAAAATGTGGGCGGTGAGCTTGCATTCAGGAGTTAGTGGGTTCGAACCCCACTGTCGGCAGCTCTGAAGATAGTTTTCCGTGGTCTCCCATTTTCACACCAGGCAAATGCTGGGACTGTATCATAATTAAAGCTACGGCCACTTCACGCGTACTCCTGGTCATTTCCTATCCCATCGTCACCATAAGACCTCTTTGTGTGTCGGTGCGACGTAAAGCAAACTGGGAAGAAAAATTCACAATTTACTGGTACATTTAGCAAGAGAATGACTAGATTCTTCTGTAAATCAGTGATAGAGTATTGGCCTCCGGATTCGAAAACCACAGGTTCATATTTGGCAGAGGTAGTCAGATTATTTCGGAATAAACTGTATTCAACATTCTCGTACGAAGTTCTCTGGTCACACAATAAAATTAATTGAAACTCAGCGATAAGTCACCCAGTAGAGTTGCTCTGGTTTCTCTGCCATCTGGTAGAGTAAAATGGAACGTCGAAATTGACACGCTAGCGGTCTAAATGGTGTCATATGAAAAGGCCTGCACTCAGTAACTGTGAACATGAAATGATCATTCTTCCTGTTCCTTTTAATAATACAGTAAGAACTAAACTTAATAATTACAACATAAATGCGTAAGAATTTATACACACTTTCGCTGATTTACAAGCGAATATCTTCCATAGTTTATTCTGCGGAATTTCTTTTCATTTACGAGAGTGATCTGCCCTGTTTATGTGACAGGGAAATTCGAAATAATCTTATTATGCAATCATCTGCGAACAAGCTACAAGTTAGAAATTACTATTACTCAACAAGGGATGGATGTCACTGTTGCTGTGATTTTGGTAGGAATGAAAATAAAGAAAATTCCATACTAGACGGTCGATATTTGTTTTTCTTCTCTACTTGCGCAGTGGTTTATTAAAAAATTCCTCTTCACCTCCTTTTTAATTATTTTACTTTATCATGAGACAAGTAAACATGAATTCGTGAAAGAAAGTAAAAGTTCGCGAGGTTGTGCTGGGCAAATGGGTGATGAATGTATACTGTTCTGTTTATTGATGTGTGGACAGCTTTCATGTGAATCCGCATGAGAAACATGAATCATTTCATTACCCTAATTTCCAATAAGTAAGGTTTGTCGTGTACAGGCTTGATTTGTGATTATTATTTTGCTTCACATTAGTTGTCAAGTTATCAGTGTTGCGATTCTCGCTGTATGTTATTGTGGTTTCTATGGTTGATAACGATTAATGTGATTTTGTGAAGATGAAGATGAAACTGTGAAACGTGCCCAGAACTTAAAAACAGAGTATCGTTTATGTGCATAGATACCGTTGACCGAACTCAATCCACTAAACTTCCGTTCGAAATTCTCTTCTGGCATGTAACTTCACGCGCATTAGTAGAGAGGTTATAGATGCTACGTGGAGAAAATACTTGTACACTTCATTAGAAGTATGATCCCAACTGATGTTCATCTGGTATAAGTGATGAACCTTGCTTGTGTACAGCTCTTGCTTCCAAACTGTTTACACTTGCGATATTCTGCTTTTAAGTTACTTTTTCATGTAATTTAATCTCTAGTGAACCCAAATGGTCCATATCATTGTCTTAGAATATTGTATAGAAAGGTACAGGGAAATGGATTACAGTCACATTGGAGGCTGGATATATGGTGCAATTTCGCTTGCCCAAGCTTGGAGCTAAGGTCCACGTGTCAGGGTCATTTGATGACGTAATATGGAAGTAATGGAATATTCCACGCTATCGTGAGAGAGGTGTGTGATCGAGGTACTCAGAGTATAAGTTGGCAGCATTTCTGAGTAGCGAATAGGAGCACAGTAAGTTCGAAATGATGGGGGAAAATTAAATATGGACGCCCGTATGAATGCCCTCCAAAATTAACTAAATTTGCCGAGGCACAGTGTGGAATCAATTTGAAGCTCTCCCGTGGACGAGAATTAAAGACGACATATACCTAATGATCTATCGTAACCAATAAATGCAGTCATACACGACAGGATATTGCACCACTAATGATGGGGTTCCCCGAACTCCGTACCCGGAAGCTAGTGTGCAGGGAGAAGCCGCGTGCCGCTTAGAAGAACCACTCTGCTGCGTGATTTTGAATGGACCGGACGAAAGACGCATGGTGTCCGATGCGGAATAACGGTCTTGAGCATTTCTCAGTCTGATAACTATAACTGTTGATAGGATACAACGGGATCCGATAGATTTCATTTTTAACTAGATAACGGTGAAAAATCTTGTAGAATTTGGGAAGACTAATCTTATAATATCAACTTTGATAAAGCAGGAAAGACCGGAACGATATTGATATACAGACGCTTCGCAGTGCCGCGTGTTGAGAATGGCAAAAATAGCAGAGACAAAGTATATATTATTGGTGTAAACAAGTGTTTAATGTGTTATTATAAGTTATTTATACGTGTGTTTGTGCATTTTAGTGTGATAATATGCGAAGCCGTGTGAAACATTAAAACCTGCAAGAATGAAGAACATGGGTATCGAGAAAGGCATTGGTTCGCATGCTAAGGTCGCCAATATGATCTCATCATGGGGACGACCTGAAACCATGAGGCCGTGGAGCTGAGTATGGGACGTCGCCGAATTCGATAAGTACCCCTGATTCACTATATCTGGCTTATGCATGATTAGCTGTTAACCTATAAGTAATTTCATGCTTGATGTTCATTTTCTTTTTTCTTTTCACTGTAGCAAGGATAGTTAGAGTTATAGGGCGTAATTTTCATACTGATGCCTGAGGAGTGAATATGTAAATAATAGGCGTGTGTTGAATATGATCTTCTTAAATAATAAGATAATAGGTGTATAAATATGATCTTCTATAGTGATAAAATACGTGTGTGAAATATGGTTTTTCTTCAGTGCGCGATCCTCTGATAAAGATATCAGCGTGTGTGTGAATATTTGAAGTGATATAGGAGGCAATCAGTATAATGTTGTAGTCATGGGAATTAAATAGATTAGTATAGCATGCTGCATGATATCAAGATCATCGAGAGAAATTTCATTGACCGAGAAGATACGAACCTTGGCCATCCAGGCACATTACAGTGACATTTTAGAGCTTATTTCATCAGTAAGTAACCTGTGTTTTAACTAGTAGACGAAATGTGCTGTAGGGAATATTCTTCATATAGAGTTTATCCGAGATTTAGTGAGTCTAGTTTCGAAGTAGAACCTTTAAAACACAAATGCCAGTAGCAGGGGACGAACCAATGAGGTGCAGTAATATGGGAATCAGTACCGGCCAAGCGATATATGTGTTTCTTAATATGTTGAAAGTTGTGAGGAATGTGGAATTAAACACGTGATAAATGAAGCAAATGATGTGTGTTGAAAGTGTTGAATGCTTATAAATGGTGGTTATTGTTCGCTCAGAGAAGCAGTAATACGAAAGATGATTTGAGAAAAAATATGAGTTCATTAAAGTGGGGGGAGAGAGAGATATATTAATTTGGTGTTGACGAGAGTAGATGGCCGTGTTAGTGAAATAAACATATGAGAGGCGCACGAGATAAGACAGTCACCCGTGCGAGGAGTCCAAACAGCATTGTTAGGGTCTTACAATAAAAGAATTAATGTCATTCATAATATAGTTCGGCTTGAAGAATTTAGGACAGCACATTGAGATTAAAAATGATAGATATACTTCGAGACAGTTCATTGTGATGTAGAGAATGATAGGTCACTGTAATGATGCGGAGCTGAGGGTCGGAGTTTGATGCCCGGCCAGATCAATGATCATGCTTTTTCCCTGTGATTATTTATTTGACTGATGTTGTATTTACTTCATTGTATTATATGTTTTACCATGTGTTGGGCAATGCAAATTCTGGTTTGCAGTTGCATAATTTCTTGTCGATGTGTGAATTCAATTCACTTATGGTTGATTTATTGCGACAATGTGGTTTTGTCCTATTGTCATAGAATCAGTGTAGAATTAGTTTGTGGTTTATAATATTAGTATAGGCTCTTTGCTACAGAGTTGGAGTATATTTTACGTACTACGGAAACAGCTGATTATGTATGTGCGAGATATTTTTGTTTAATAATGAATCAGAGTAGTAAGTTAATTTATTCGTGTCAGGGGTTACTGTCGATTCGGTCACGTTCCGTATTATTTGCATATATAGGAGTGGAGGATGTTATAGGAAAGAATGAGTTAGATAGATTTCGGACTTAAATAATATTGGGAATGATTTCATAAATTATTAAGAACAAATAATTATATGATTTTAACAAATCTATGGATTTAGTAATTATTTGATTTTACAAATATAATTGAAGAATTTTTAACGATTTCAGAGGTAACGACTTTAATGATGTGTTAACCTCAAATTTAATGAACAATAATAATTTAATAAATTTAATTTAATAAAACGATGAGTTCACGAATTATACAACGAATGTTGGATTTAATGATTTCATACAGCTTCATAATTTCATGATGGAATATTGTAATAAAGTAAATGATTTAAGAATTATAATTGCAAGGTTCATAACTTAATAACTGAATACTTTGAAAGTATGGAAAGTGAATACAGATTAATTGATTCAGGAGTAAATGGATGAAGTTTTTTGGTTTTATGTTTTGGATTTCGAAGGTCACTCTGACGAACTAATTGGATGTAATGATGGACAATTCCATTAATATTTTATTATTATTTTTGAAATGTGGTGTTAACTAGATATGATGGAAACCGAATTGATTTATAAAAATGGAAGCAGTGGAGTAAAGTAATGTTGGTAAAATGAAAATGAGATGTAATAGGAATAAAATTAAATGATGTGTTTGGAGGAGATTTTGAATTCATGAATCAGGTTGTTGATATCTCAGAGTCAGAGTTGACAAATTAGAAACATTAATTTGGTAATTTATGTTGGTGAATTCCTAACAAATGATGGCGTGAGGAGTGCCTCATAATAAATAATTATGTAAATTGAACAGAATTCAAATGAACCAAATGATATAGTGAGTGATGTATTAATACATGGTCCGAAATTTTTGTTGTTGTTAATTTGTATAGGAGCGTTACTTTGCCAAAGTTTAGCGTTTCTTTCAATAAATCTGTGTTTATAAAAAGGTTCTCATTCAGATCTTCTTATTTAGAATTTTTCTTCTCTCTTATCCTTCTTGCTTAGTAATTTAAGGTTAGATTGTAACATTTGAAGATGTCTCTGTGGGTAAGTACCCAGTCAGCGACCCTGTGATAGTCTTATGCCGGTGCCACATTTCAAAGGCTTGAAGGGTAGAGGGTTGACTATGTTGGACTTCATCTCCGGACTCCGCTCCCCAAGGGGCCATTTCTCCAACAGGCCGACAGTGTAGTGCAGTTGCTTAGGAACACAGCTCCTTCATTCAAGGTTGCAGGTTCGAATTGCGGCAAAATAGGCCAATATTTAAGAGTGCATAATCTTCATTCCTGGAGTCTCCTATAGGAGACATAAAACTGTATTGATTAAAATGCTCGCCGTTTAAAGGGTATTTATTGTTATTCATTTGAAAACAGTTCTTGTGTTTGCTAAAATATAAGCATCTCTTCATAGGCCCTACTAGATTTAAATATTTAGGCGGTACTACTCCATGGCAGCTTACAAGTGACAAACAAAATGGCGGATTTCAAGAGTGGGCTGCGCACACGTATTGCCCCACTCATTTTTTCCTCTTATAAAATGTGGAAGTGATATTTTAGTAAATGAAAACCCTAGTAATTCTGGAATGTGTAATAGGATTAGCTGTACTGATGTATTTATGTTAATAATACGGGTTCAAAGTTTATGCATCCTATAGGCGACATCGGCTTCGAAAGCAATGCATATGTTTCTTCTAAACAGTCCGTAAATTTTGTTTTTTGCTTTTGTCAGAGGATTTCATGACACATTAAAGGAAACCTTTTGAGGCTGAATATAGGTACCGTGACATGTCTCATAACCGATATCCGTTGAAAGGACGAAATATACAGTACGTATTATTATTATTATTATTATTATTATTATTATTACTATTATTATTATTATTATTATTAATGAATTATACTGTCCTATCCTTTACCTGAATGCTCAGCGTTTAAGCCTTCGTTTCAGAGGGTCCCGGGTTTGATTGCCGGTCGGGTCGGAGTTTTTGTTCGCGTCTGATTAATTCTTCTGGCGCCGTGCGCGTAGAGGCGCGCGGCTGTGAGCTTGCATCAGGGAGATAGTAGGTTCGAATCCCATTATCGGCAGCCCTCAAAATGGTTTTCCGTGGTTTCCCATTTTCACACCAGGCAAATGCTGGGGCTGTACCTTAATTAAGGCCACGGCCGCTTCCTTCCAACTCCTAGGCCTTTCCTATCCCATCGTCGCCATAAGACCTATCTGTGTCGGCGCGACGTAAAGCCCCTAGCAAAAAAAAAATTCTTCTGGCTGGGGGACTGGGTGTTTGTGTTTGTCCCAACACTTTCCTCTTATTATTCAGACAGCACACTACAATATCAACCATCATAGAAACACGCAATTGTGATTATATCCCTCCGGATTGGGTTGGCGTCAGGAAGGGCATCTGGTCGTAAACATGGCCCAATCCACCTGTGCGACACAGTTAGCATCCGCGACCCCACAGACGTGGGAAAAGCTGTAGAGGAAGAGTAATGAATTATACTATACTTGTTGGGAGTGTCTTGAAGCTGACTAGTAATTCAAGATCAAGGTTGAAATAGGGAAGAGAATCCGTGAATCGATATAGTTATCTCTGAACGGGTCTCGAAAGCAATCAAGTATGCTTTTAGCTTTACGAGAGTGTCGATATCGCGATCATAGCCACGGAATCTCCCGCTTTACGTTAGTACAGAACAACAGGGACGTAACTCTCCATTTGAAAAATCACAAAAGCAGTGGCTGGGATTCGAACTACGACCGCCTAGATCAAATTCAGTGACGACGTCACTCTGCTATCACGTTCTGAACGGGTCTCCTTAGAATGGGAAATAAGATAGGTTAGGCAAATAACTGTAAAATTGTTGGTCAAATTATACTTTCTCTATAGGACATTTGAAGTGTATAGATCAATAGATCTCAGTGTGGAGCTAGGAAGAGGAAGAGAGCTTTAAAGTTGCAAGTGTTGATTACTGACGTTTTTAATGCGCATGTACGTCCGGGACTCGAACCTAACCCGCCATAGCTGCAGCCTTAACGAGCTGCGATAGCATGGTTTATCTAATATACGGTTTAAGGGTGAAATTCACACACATTGAGAAAAGTAAACTTGTGGCTAATAACAGTCTATTAGAGGCCTCTGGCTTGCCAAGCCGAGTCCTATCGAGCTGATAACATAAAGATGTTAGGCCTCTTAAAAGAAAATAATTCCTCATTATCACCATCACGGGTCCTTCCCAAGTGGATGATCGGCAAATATCAGAGTGTCATGTGGTCAGTAAGAAACCTCCCTCTGTCGTGTAGCTTGGATTTATTTACTAAATTCTCTGTTTCACTACCTCTAAAACCAAGCAGGTCCTCATTTGACCTCACGAGGTTGAGGGCAGCCCACTCCAAACATCAGACCTGGATTAAAATCCTTGGATGAGCCGCGATCCGAACGTAAGTTCTCCAGACACGAGGAATAGGCTCTATCCATATTTCATGGGGCCAACTTGCATACCTCCTGCTCCAGAGTAAGGCTACGCTGATGGTGAGCAGTGTCTTCAAAAACTGATGGATTGTGGTGGCGGCTGTTTCAAGGCGGACTGGAGCACTGTGGCACAACTCTTCTGTGATATAACTTGCTGCATAGTTCTGCTCGTTGCAGAGAGATAGCAGTGGTGTTTCTGTTTTATAGATTTTAGTGCCCGGCTCCCTTAGCGTAGTGGCTTTGGTTTAGACGGTTCCGAGTTTATTACCTACTTGGGCAGGCCATGTCTGGTTAATTCTTCCGGTTTAGGGCTGGATATTCGTGTTCATGTTAATATGTAATATCTGAAGCCATCCCTTTTCACTTTCGACTCAGTTAATTTATAACTGTTAGGTTCTTCAGTCTGATGAAACTAACTTTGAGTAAATAAATTTATAAATTACCTGAAAGACAAAGCATATGGTAAGAGTATTACACTTGCAAAGGAAACAACTTAATTTAAATAGAATGGCAAGTTTCGATCTTGAAAGAACATCATCAGGTTCTATTAAATCACACTCAAATATTTAGAAATAAATAGGCAGTAAATGCTGGAATAGAGATATAGGAGGACATCATTAAGGTAAGTTTCAGAGTTCAATTAACTAAGTATTAAATGGAAACAAACATAAATATTTATATCTAAATATTTGAGTGTGATTTGATAGAATTTGATAATGTTCCTTCAAGAACGGAACATATCATTGCATTTTAATTAAGTTGTTTCTTTTGCAGGTGGAACACTGTTGCTACATGCTTTCTTTTTTCAGGTAGTTTATACATTTATTTACTCAAAGTTAGTTTTGACAAACTAGCCTATATAAATTTCCTGTTAATACACACTTGTTCATAAACACGTAACAACGCACACTGCCAATCACCACAGAGACATAGTGAATATATTCCTCCACGTATGGTTTGTAACTGTAAGAGCATCTGGCTGTAAAACAGGGACAAATCGAGATCTAGTGACAACCCTAAGTAATTAGGGAAATGCCAGAAATAAGAAGATGCTTATGAAGAAGAAGAAGAAGAAGAAGAAGAAGAAGAAGGATTTGCAGTTTGGATGTTAGCCCTCGATAAACACCGAATGTTGAAGAGAATGGGATTTCCTGTCACACGTGAAGAAAATAGGCTGCGCTTGGGTAAGACTGGCAGCGGCTGTGTGTTTTTTGAGAGCACCTGTATTGTTGAGGAATTTATGAGAGTCAGATCACGTTTGAAGGCACACAAGTTCTCTAAAATCTTCTAATCTTGCTCCTTGCAAGATATGAAATAAGCTCATAAAGGTGTCTGGAGATAAACGAGAAATGTCAGCAAGAAAGCTTGGGGTTTTAATAATAATGTTATTGGCTTTACGTCTCACTACTTTTTCGCCTTTTGGAGACGCCGATATCCCAGAATTTAGTCCCGCAGGAGTTCTTTTACGTGCCAGTAAATCTACCGACACGAGGCTGACGTATTTGAGCACCTTCTAACACCGCCGGACTGAGCCAGGATCGAACCTGCCAAGTTGGAGTCAGGAGGCCAGCCCCTCAACCGTCTGAGCCACTCAGCCCTGCAGCTTGGGGTTTTACGTGACTACTAATCTGAAGTAGCAAGCAACAGAGGATACAGTTTACAACATGAATTCCAAAAATATCTCTCCTATTGACCGAGAATAACAATGTTATTGGTTTTTACGCCTCACTAACTGCTTTTACGGTTTTCGAAGATGCCGAGGTGCCGGAATTTTATTCAGCAGGAGTTCTTTCACGTGCCTGTAAATCTATCGACATGGGGCTGACGTATTTGCGCACCTTCAAATACCTCTAGACTACTCTGCCTCCTAAGCGACTGAGCCCGGCTAATGACCGAGTTTCGAAGTTAGTAACAATGTCATTCAGCTGTGAAGTGGCGTTGCACTTGAAGGACTGTTTTCAAGCCTTTCACACCAAGATTAAGTGCTAGGTTATAGGTGAACAGTAAATCTCCTACAGGGATGAAGTGTAATAGCTTCCATTATCCGTAAGTAACTGGAATGACCGACCGTGACTGCTCCTAAGAGCTAATCTTGAACTCATGTCTGTTGCAGGTTGAGCGAACTTCAGATTCAGGCATCTCTTTTTGAGGAGGTAGTCGTATTTGTAAATTATTGGACTTCCTGACTGGTAACCAATCGCACGACTGTGTGGGTGAGCATGTAGGCTTTTCTAGTTTTGACTAAGCTGCCCTTATTAAAAGAGAGAAACCCGAGCTAGATGGATACGCCGTTTTCATTCAGAAGATAGTGTGCTCATCCCCCACTGTTGGGAGCACAGAAAATCGTTTCCCCTGGGTTCGTTCGCTTCTGTTGGAAGCTCTGAAGACGGTTTCCCACTCCACTGTTCGAAGCTCAGAAGATGGTTTTCAATGGTTTCCTATTTTCATCCTAAACAAATGTCGAAATGTATCTAAATTATGTTCATGTCCGCAACGTTCCCAGTCCTTTCCATTTCCACACACCTCTTTTTTGGAAAAACCGTTCGTTGGCTGGGCTCTCGCGAAATAACTTTTCGATATGGTTGTTCCTACGACCCTGTGATTGGCTTCACTGAGACATACAAATCTTCCCATTGTGAGAGGGTCTCATGGTTCATAGGAAGGGGTGTCACACTCATTAAAGTATTAAACAACTTGATTTCCCTGCATTTCTGTTTCAGACTACTGTATATACGGATCAGATGTATTCAGACAGACATGCTGAAGTCCTCACAGTACGTATGTGCGGCATATTCCTTCTGCATTTTCCTCACTAAAACCCAGCTGCGAGGTTTTGTTTGATTTCGACTTCCGGAATGGCACGATTTTTTCCCATATCACTAAACATAAATCTCAGGGTGTTACTGCATGGCAACAGAATGACAGAACATGATATTTGCTACTATACTGGCCATCACTGTAGTCTACAGAATAGCACAAGAGCTTTCCGTGTGTGTGTTTTTTTGCAATCTGCTTTACGTTGCACCGGCACAGATAGGTCTTATGGCGACGATGGGATAGGGAAGGGCTAGGAGTGGAAAGAAACCGACCGTGGCCTGATGTGAAAATAACAAACCAGGGAAAACCATTTTCAGGGCTGCCGGCAGTGGGGTTCGAACCCAATATCTCCCGAATTCAAGCTGATAGCTACGTGACCCAAACTGCACAGCCATGTGCTCGGTTTCCTGTCTGTTGACCCGGGTTTTATTATCACTAAGTTCGGACTCGTTTGGGAGAATAGAACGTGTAACACTCAACCTCAGGAAGAGAACTGGGTTATTATCCCATTCTCAGTCATAGGAGGAGTGGTTTCCCGCGGTTTCCCCCTTACTGTAAGAGGTTTAAAACTAGCAGATACGAATTTATTCGCTACCGAGTAGCTTCTCACTAAGGCGGTCGCGGTATGAATCTCGGCCAGTGTATGTTGGATTTTTGATTTTTTTTAACGTTACTAGTTTTTCATCCCACTAACTACTTTTACATTATCCGGAGATGCCGAAGTACTGAAATTTTGACCCTCAAGAGTCCTTTTACGTGTCGGTAAGTCTATCGACACGAGGCTGGCGTATTTAAGCACCTTCAAATACCACTGATCTGAACTGAGATCGAACCCAGCAACTTGGGCTCAGAAGACTAGTGCTTCTACTGTCTGAGCTAGGTACTTCAGCATTGTGAAATGAAAAGTCACGTGCATATCACTTTTCTTTCACGTAAAACTGGAGATCACATGACTGCGATCACGTTATCACTAGTCATGTACAGTAGATCTGCAAGCTTGCTTTACTTACCATTATCGGAATTCTTTAACAACTGATTGGGCACTTCCTCGCTGATTGAAGGTTGTAACTTCGAAACCCGGAACAGTCATTCGCCATATGAGTGCTGAAGTACGAGATTTTGCCGACAGATTTACTTGATATATGATGACATCCGTGTCAGAGCTGAAGTTCGCAACTCGAATGTCTTTTAAGATCGTCAAGAGTAAAAGCGACAGAGCAGTTCGTTTCTCTGAGAATTGTCAGGGGACTTGTAGAGAGATTCGACGACAGTGTAGACTAATGCTAGATGTGTCAGGACAGTAGTCGATGAGCGTTAAAGCTCTTAGTTCCCTGGATTACCTGTCTGGCTTAGACATCACTTGCGAGAGTACTGGAACAGGAAATGGAACGTGGGTTGATTAGGGATAGGTATCCTCTCTCCTCCTCAAACCTCCCATATATCTACATGCATCTCTGTCTAACCAAGAAAAGAAGAACTCGAAGTAACGATGCAAGGCTGAATATTTATACATTTTTTCTATGGCTTGATTATCTAGCGATTCCAGGCTTTTGGTTATAATTTCCATGCAAAGTAAATATTATGCTATTTGCATAACAACCCTTCAACTGCTCTACACTGAACTCTGAGGTCCCGAAATCCTTTTACGCAGGAGATTAACCGTTCTGGAATCGAACGATACGGAACTGCCGCATTTAAACAACTTCAGATTCCAACGACCTCAGCCGGGATGGGACCCGTTACCGTGGGGAAAGGACTGAAACCAATCGTTTGCGTCACTGAGATCACTGTTAATTATGCACATAACTGGACCTTTATTAAGCACTGCACAACGATATTATTATGGTGATTATAAGCGTGATGTTGGTGATGTTAACTAATATGCTGATTTTATGAATGAAGGATAACATTTCGAATCAGCAATCTTTTCTCCAATAAGTCATTCAGAAAATCATTTGCTGTTTCCACAAGCCGCACCTGGAGTTCCCTAACAGCATAAATTAGGAGCGTGCCAAATATCGTCGATACACTTGAAAAGACGACGCTGTCGCAGGAATACTGGGCAAGGCCAACTACTACTACTAAAATGTTTTCGTTCCTCCCCTGAAGGGGGAGGCGGGCCTATTAGATGGTGAAACCGTCCCTCAGGCCGGGAGATTTGTTACAGTGTAGGAGGTGCTTGAAGAAGGTGAGGGGGTTAGCGGCCGTGGCCTATACTAGAAACCGTCCCGGCATTCGCCTTAGTGCAGGAGAATGGAAAACCACGGAAAACCATTCTCAGGACAGCCGACGGTTGGAGCCAGCCATGTACCGTCTCCCGAATGCAGAGGCGTAGAGCCACGGTAGAGCCTTAGCCAACCCTTCTCTGCTCGGCTGGCCGGTCAGAGTGAAGAGCTGTTCGACCACGGACCAGCCGTGGCCACTCATGGGCCGAGACCCACTCTGCATTTACCGAGCACTCCCAAATCCAACTATATACTGTACGTAGGCAGGCCATAAGGCTCCCCCTTCACCTCGGGCGATTCGTCACACAAGTGACCGGCCGCTTCACTTCTCGCCAATGACTTGTAGACTGAGCTGAACCTCGCAGCAGAAGCAATGGTGTTGAATGATTTAAAAGTGTGTGAACATTGTGAGTAATGCCCATGTCGTGTTGTGTATCTGGTTGTAAAAGCAACAATGCCTCAAAACAGCCCGATATTTCAGTGTTTAAATTTCCTGCTGACCTGGTTCGGAAACAAAAATGGATTTTAGTCATCCATCGAACCGAATTTGTCACTTCAGCAAGCTCAGTTGTATGCATAAAACACTTCAATGAACGTTTCATACTTAGGTAGGATTATGTTAAAAAACTGATGCGTCTATTTTAACCGTAAAACGTAACCATTTAAAGCTCTCAAACGACGTTATTCCTACTAATTTTGAAAACGTGCCTGCCTGTCTGTCTAAAAATCTTCTAAAACCGAGGAAAACTCCTAATCAGAGACAAGAAGAAATTAAAAAACGGGATGAAGAAACAAAGAAAGCAAGCTGTGGAAGATGATGATAGGATCAAGGACTTCGACAAGGTTGTGGGTAATTTCAGTATGAAATGTAAATTAGATTTTGACAAAGTTTTTGTCAATTTTGACAGCGAAAGTCTCATTGTTTTCAATATGTATATAACAGAGGAAAATATTCCGAAAATTGGTATATTTTAGCATTAGACGAGGCTCTTGATTTTAAAGCCATAAAACATGATATTTTGATCAATGATGACCCTGATATACGTGCATTACGTGATGGGGGCAAGATGTTAAAATGGTCAAATTTGAAAATAAATATCTTTAACTTCCTGTTTAGTCCTGATTGTGACTATAAAATGACTGTCCACGACAAAATAGAAACTGTGAACAAAATAATGGATTAAATTTAAAGTGAGATTGATGACTGTATCATTACTGATAAATTAGAATTATGCAGGAACAGTTAAACTTAGCCTTTGCAAAGAAAGTGCCCTACTCCTGTATGCTAATAACATGGATGGCTTCAATATTTTTCACATTCCCTGGGACATATAAGAAGATAAGACAGTCAGTGTTCCTTACAATGCCTCACCCTGTGTATTTGCAGTCTTTTACTGCAAAAGTAGGCATTGAAAAATCGGGTATAGACGATTCACATTGGAATTACTTGAAAAAGAAACAAATTGTTAAATGAACATGAAAGATTTTGTAAATTGTTTTGGGATGAAGCCTATGTGAAACCTGAGCTTCGCTGTAAAGGAGGAAGGTAGAGGGAGTTGCGTTTAACAGTAAAAGTGGAGAATATAACACTACATTAGCTAAAACTGTACAAAATTTTATGTTGTCCCCCAATCTTAGAAAAAATAAAGACGTTGTTGGTTTGTTTCCATGTAAGAACCTAACATCACATTTCTTAGAAGAACTAACTTTGCAAGTCCTTAAAGTAAGGTAGTATGCAAAATTTCTGATAATAACAGTGTTAATAGGAAATGTTTGAAAACCTGTACAAAAGCAAAATCCATTAGCAAAATACAAAATTAAAAAAATTATACTGTTCATTTATTTAAAAGCTTAAGAAGTAATTGGCTTACTCAAGCTGATAACTTACAGACTTTCGTGTTCTCTGACTTTGACAAGCCTGAGTCAGACAAAAATTGTTTTGCTAATATAGGTCACCTAAACAGCTGCACAAAGAAGAAGAGATAATTGTAGTTAAGCTTACTACTGTCCTAAACCAAAAAAGTTTTGTACCCAACTTTATTAGAGCGACAAAATGTAAACGTTTGATCTAAGCTGTTCGATGAGAAAAATGTTGCCGTTTTAAGACACTTAAAACATGCACTGATTGTGGAAGCAGTTTTCAAAAATTTCGTTGACAAATGTATATACTTCTTTGTAATGCATTATTGGTTAACAATAGAAAATTTACCACAGACGAACTCATGGATAAGGAGAAGAAATCTTCAAGTACTGTAAGGACACCCATGAATCGCCAAAGAAAAGAAAAATCGATAAATTGAAACCTTAGGAATAGTTAGATAAGTTTCAAGCTGAAGCCTAATTTTTAAGAAAGGTTCCAGACCATTGTTGTATATTGCTATAATGTATTTTCCTAGTAACACAAAAACTACTTTAATACGTATTATTGGTTTTTATCTTTTACATGAAACTGTGTTCCGTTACAAATGACAGATGTCAGCTTAATTTTACGTAAGGAAATATCTCTTGATGTAATATTAGTACATAAACTGCCCCGCCAGTTACCCCACACCCCACCCCGCGTAAAACTCGTGTAGTACTTATGTCTAAATAAAACCACAATTGAAGGCGTGTTCAATTACACCGACAAGATTCAATAAATGAACAATACCATGGTGACAGTGAGGGCGGGACACTGCCATGTTGAACGTCGGCTACTTTCGTGCCGCCATTTTCATACCAGGCCAATGCTGGGGCTGTACCTTCATTAAGGCCACGGCCGCTTCCTTCCCACTCTTAGCCCTTTCCTGCCCCAACGTCACCATAAGACCTATTTGTGCCGGTGCGACGTAAAGCAACTTGCAAAAAATAAAAAATAAAAAAACTTTCGTGACGTCACGGACGGAGCCTTGTGGCTTGTCTACCTAGGGCGGCCTTGTAATGACTTGCGGTGCATAAATCATTAAAAATGAGAATTCTTTGATACATCTCATATAACAATGACCTTAGGTGACAGAACCTTTCCGGCCAGAGTATTAATCTAAAATATTTCAAATACTGATTTTTGTAGGCGCGACGACGGCAATATATCAAACTTTCAAGAGCAATGACGAAATTGGACGTAATAGGGGTGTAATAGACATGTAAGCACAAGCAAAGTCATCTCCGTACAGGCCATGAAGGCCCTGGGAGTGGTGGAAGGTAAAGGCTTCCACTATTCGTAACCTCGGCACTTGATGGGGTAGAGTAGTTAGCTCTACGCCCGGCCGCCTTTGGCCGCAGGAATTAACCTGGTACTCATTTTTGGTGTAGGCTGAGTGAACCTCAGGGCCATGTGCATCTCCGGAAGTGGAAATCTCATTTCTTAAATTTTACGACTTCCTGACGGGGATTCGAACCCACGTCCTTCCGGGCAAACCGAGTACGCCTTTACCGCCTCGGCCAGGCAGCTCCGTAATAGACATGTAATAATCAATTAAAAATTAAATTAATATAAAATAATTAACTAAATGTTACAATATATTATTATTTATTTAATCCGTTGACTCTCCAGGTTTGGTTTTTCCCCCGGACTCAGTGAGAGATCCCACCTCCACAGCCTCAAGGGCTGTGTACTTGTGCGTGAGACATTGGGTCGGGGATAGAACTGGACATGAGGACCAGTACCTCAGCCAGGTGGCCTTACCTGCTTTGCTGAACAGGGGCCTTGTGGGGGATGAGAAGATTGGAAGGGATAGGCAAGGAAAAGGTAAGCAAGCCGTCATGGTCTTAAGTTAGGTAGACTACCATCTGGGCATTTACCTGGAAAAGGGCAAAAACCACGGATAACCACTTCAAGGATGGCTGAGGTGGAAATGGAACCCCCTCTACTCAGTTGACCTCCAGAGGCTGACTGGACCCCGTTTCAGCCCTCGTACCACTTCTCAAATTTCGTGGCAGAGCCGGGAATCGAACACGGGCCTCCGGGGGTGGCAGCTAATCACACTAACCACTACGCCACAGAGGTGGACTTCGTTAAGCCTCAAAAGGATTTTTCACCTTTACAAAGAAAAAGCATACATAAGAAAGGAAGAATAACTTACGACTTTCACATGGAATACGACTGCAACGAAAGAATCACACTGCACTTACTGTGAACGTTATCACACACCCATTCAACCCAGTAAGAGCGCACGTTCGATTCGAGGAACTTCTGACAGCTGTCTGGACTTCAGGGTGAAACTGCAGGCAGGTTCACCGCATATGTTGCAGCGTGCAAGAATGTCTGTCCTCCACCGTGCTCAGATTTGCTATAACGAAGGAGGTGGTCGTTTTGAACATTCGCTTCATTAATCGAATTGCGGTACATAAGCCCATTGCACCTCCCTCGGTGATAGTTTACTTTAAGGGCTACTTAGATGCAATATGAGAACTGATCATCAACGCGACTCACTACGATAGGAAAACGTTCGTCCTACATCGGATTCGAATTTTCGACTAGCGAACACCTGTTTCCTTCTCCTGCCTAGTTTACACGATCCCACTTGTTGGCGTTAGTCGTCCTCTAATTATTGTGGGATAATCGCTGGCCAGTCCAGTTGAACGAGAACCTGCTCACACGAGGAATCTATCGCCACGCCAGTAGATGGGAGTGCGCAGCGTCTGTAGTATCCCGTGAGGAATTCAATTTATTTTGTAAGTATACGTGCCGGCAATTCATTGCTCAGTCATACAAAGTTTTAACCTCAATCACACCGAATCCTTGAACGTTAATTTTATCGGTAATCTCAGAAAGTACCGCTTGACGAGCATTTTTGCCTTTGTACATGTCTTCGTGCTGGTCCCACAAATATCATAATTCCCTATACAGCTCAACAAATTTTATGTCAGTATCATCACCCTGCCGCCTCTGTGGTGTAGTGGTTAGCGTGATTAGCTGCCACCCCCGGAGGTCCGGGTTCGATTCCCGGCTCTGCCACGAAATTTGAAAAGTGGTACGAGGGCTGGAACGGGGTCCACTCAACCTCGGGAGGTCAACTGAGTAGAGGCGGGTTCGATTCCCACCTCAGCCATCCTCGAAGTGGTTTTCCGTGGTTTCCCACTTCACCTCCAGGCAAATGCCGCGATGGTACCTATCTTAAGGCCACGGCCGCTTCCTTCCCTCATCCTTGCCTATCCCTTCCAATCTTCCCATCCCCCTACTAGGCCCGTGTTCACTATAGCAGGTGAGGCCGCCTGGGCGAGGTACTGGTCATACTCCCCAGTTGTATCCCCCGACCAAGAGTCTGAAGCTCCAGGACACTGCCCTTGAGGCGGTAGAGGTGGGATCCCTCGCTAAGTCCGAGGGAAAACCCGAACCTGGAGGGTAAACAGATGATGATGATGATGAATTACGCGAACAGTTTACAAATAATTTTTAATTTAAAGTATTTAAATTATCAAGACCACGCAGGCGGCTGCACCTTTCGGTTGACACAAGCGAATTGGCAAAAAATAAATATACAGCTACTCGCCTGTCCGGGGCTGCCTGGCCGAGGCGGTAAAGGTGTGCTCGGTTCACCCGGAAGGACGTGGGTTCGAATCCCCTTCAGGTAGTCGTTAAATTTAACAAACGAGATTTCTACTTCTGGAGGTGCACATGGCCCTGAGGTTCACTCAGCCTACACCAAAATGAGTACCAGGTTAATTCCTTGGGGCAAAGACGGCCGGACGCAGAGGTAACCTCTCCACCCCATCAAGTGCCGAGGTTACGGATAGTGGAAGCCTTTACCTTCCACCTCTCCAAGAGCCTTCATGGCCTGTACGGAGATGACTTTGCTTTTCTTACTGGCCTGTCACGTTTACACGGCGCCAACCAGATAACACTGAGCTTCGGGTGGTGAGGGTTGCAGCTGGGCCCAGTTGATTGTCCTCAGTCTACTCCTGGAGACAATCGATTGCCTGGGCAATTGCCTAAACAACTGGATAGAAGTGTTCACACGTAGCGAATAATTATAAGCCACTCAAGTGTCTTTTGAAAATTGTCTCATCAATTGACATAAGTACGCTTTGCTATCACGAGTTGTCGCGGAGCTGTGTTATATCAATACTACTTCTAGTAATTCAGCATATCATTCGATCACTGTACACGACGTTTATGCTTACGTGATGTAGGATTTTCACGAATATGCACCATCATTCGATATTTTATCATAAAAATGCTATTTTGTTGTCACGAATAAACGAATTATGGAAAGCGTAATGTGGCCAGACATTATTGTGAATAGCCAAGGTCAATAGTTTTAGGTAAGTCTCTAATCTGCGGGTTGCATAAAACTGAGTGAATAAGAGCAGCTGCACCACAAGGTACTTTTCAACTGCGCAATGTTGTTATAACTATACTAAAATGAAAAATAAAAAAGTAGCTTTTAATTTGAATTCGGTGCCAAAAAATTGAAAAAGTCCGCCTCTGTGGTGTAGTGGTTAGTGTGATTAGCTGCCACCCCCGAAGGCCCGGGTTCGATTCCCGGCTCTGCCACGTTATTAGAAAAGTGGTACGAGGGCTGGAACGGGGTCCACTCAGCCTCGGGAGCTCAAATGAGCAGAGGTGCGTTCGATTCCCACCTCAGCCATCCTCGAAGTGGTGTTTCGTGGTTTCCCCTTCTCCTCCAGGCAAAAGCCGAGATGGTACCTAATTTAAGGCCTCTTCCTTGTCTATCCCTTCCAATCTTCCCATCCCCCAACAGGGCCCCTGTTCAGCATAGCAGGTGACCCGCCTGGGCGAGGTACTGGTCGTTCTTCTCAGTTGTATCCCCCGACCCAATGTCTCACGCTCCAGGACACTGCCCTTGCTGCGGTAGAGACGGGATCACTCGCTGAGTCCGAGGGAAAAACCAACCCTGGAGGGTAAACCGATTAAGAAGAAGAAGAATTGAAAATGGTACTGTAGCGGACAACCCGTCCTAAAGTTCGCCTGGCTAAGCTCATCGGTTCAGTGTGTGGAGCGTACGGAATGGGCCTCCCAAATCTAGCTATTCAATCTTAATCTAAATGGACAGCGATTTGAGAATACAGATGTGAATGAGAACTTTTCGACGTAGAGAGGTAAAAACAAATTTATATAACTAAGACGTAGAGACGCTGTATCGAAATCCACGGATATAAACACTGTACAAATAAAATACATAACTGAAATGACGATGGGGTATCGAAGCCTTATGAAATTAAACGTTACTCATTGGAACATCAGATGTCACTATAACACGCAAATGGGTTAACAGATAAATCGGATCAATGCTAGGCCTAAGGCCTCATACTTATACGTATGTCAATGTAAGAGAATAGCATTTTCTTTCACATCCAAAATTGAATAAAATACCAGTGAGTACAGGCTCCTAACTTCTTAATTTAAATATAATGAGACAAATCATACCTCTATTTGTCTCAAACAATTTCTTCAGGATCTGGTACTATATTTCCTACCTTTAACCTTAAATCAGGATAGAAACGGAAGTGATTTCCACGTTTGTTCTTCAGATAAAATACCGATAATATTTTGCTCACAAAGATATGTGGAACAAAATGTAATAAGACATTTAAGAGATTTTTCACCTAATATCTTTACCCGGAACGGTCTGAAAACTGTCTTCGGTGAGCCATTACAAATCATTTCTACAATTTCAATTTTGCTCCTCCTCAGATGGAATATTGCATAAGAAAATGCACTGTAAAGTTGAGAGATTTTGTATAAATGACTTCAGGGACCACTTAAATTGGTTCTTCTGACTCCTGAAGGTGAGAAATTCTGGTTTAGAGCACTTTGCAGTTAAAACCAATTTTTCGGCATCCTACCTCGGGATTATGCAGCTGGACAAAACAGTTAGCTGGTCCATGAGTCGATAACCTCGGCTCAAAGAATATAGTGTACTAATGGGCGGTACTATCTCTGACTCCTTGGATGAATAGTCTTCAGTTCAGGGGGTCCCGGGTTCGATATCCGGCCGGGGTGATGATTTTATCTCACGCAATTGTGAAGACATCCCTCCATATAAGTTTGGCGTCAGGAAAGGCAACCGACCCTAAAACTGGGCCAAATCCTTATCAAGTACCGACCGCAATAAACTGGGATTATTTACCGGGCGAGTTGGCCGTGCGCGTAGAGGCGCGCGGCTGTGAGCTTGCATCCGGGAGATAGTAGGTTCGAATCCCACTATCGGCAGCCCTGAAAATGGTTTTCCGTGGTTTCCCATTTTCACACCAGGCAAATGCTGGGGATGTACCTTAATTAAGGCCACGGCCGCTTCCTTCCAACTCCTAGGCCTTTCCTATCCCATCGTCGCCATAAGACCTATCTGTATCGGTGCGACGTAAAGCCCATAGCAAAAAACAAAAACTGGGATTAAGGCCAGGAAGGAGAAGAATAGTCTGTGCTAATATCGGGGAAGGTTTATTTTAAGTCTACTCATTCCATATTTACAGCAAACCATACGTCTTGCATTGGAGTGATAGAGAGGTAGTATAAGAGAATTTGAAGACGACCTCATTTCGCCCAGAATATTACTGGCAAACAACGACGGTGGAAAGCAATTTAGGGAGCAACGCTGAGAAATCAATCAGGACAAGCAAATACTCGATCAAGAAGAAGAGGAAATAAATCAACGTAAGAGCAACGTTTGTACAGAAGTGACTTGAGTCCTAACTCATTAAAAGGAAATACTCAGTGCTTTCAATTTGTGTTCAGTGTAATGGGACGGGCATGAGCTTGTGTGTGCAGGTACCACCTGGTAACCAATATGCGTCGTATCAGTCACTGAAGGGCTAGTTATATAAAAATAAAGATCCTCACAATTAATATTACATTTTAAAAAACTAATTAATATTAAAATGTAATACAGTTCTCGTGTAGATACAAACCCTGTGGATAAGCACAACAAACATTATCTCTGGATGTTGAATTGTTCCTCGGAAAGTGTGACTGAGAAGCATATACCATGCGCTCACTCATATTTTTGAGCGACTGTTCAATTGTAGAACGAACTTTCAAATTCCCTGCTGGGCTGAGTAGCTCAGACGGTAGAATGCTGGCCTTCTGAGCTCAAGTTGGCGGGTTCGATCCTGACTCAGTCTGGTTGTGTTTGAATGTGCTAAAATACGCCAGCCTCGTGTCGGCAGATCTACGTAAAAGAACTCCTGGAAGTAAACATTATCCGGCCGTTTGGCGTCTCCAAAACCTGCAAATTAGATAGCGAGACGTAAAATCAATAACATTAAATCAAGGCTCCTTCAGCCGCAACACCATCTAGCGAAGATGAGTAGCAGCAGAAGAGACAGAAGACAACTCAAGTAGCAATATTATTATTATTATTATTATTATTATTATTATTATTATTATTATTATTATTATTATTATTATTATTATTATTATTATTATTATTATTATTATTATATTATTATTTGCACTTGTCAGTGTGAAAAGTATCAAAGACGGTTTTCCACAAATTTATTGGCAATAGCTCGTCCTACCAGAAAAAAACAAGCTGCACAAATATTGTTCATACCGAGCTCGATAGCTGCAGTCGCTAAGTGCAGCCAGTATCCAGTATTCAAGAGATAGTGGGTTCGAACCCCACTGTCGGCAGCTCTGAAGATGGTTTTCCGTGGTTTCCCATTTTCACACCAGGCAAATGCTGGGGCTGTACCTTAATTAAGGCCACGGACGCTTCCTTCCCACTCCTAGCCCTCTCCCGTCCCATTGTCGCCATAAGACCTATGTGTGTCGGTGCGACGTAAAGCAAGTAACAAAAAAAATTGTTCATAAAATTATCCTACAACTTTTATATTTACGTTTTCGAAAAAAAAAAACCGTTGTGGAATTAAGTGCAAAAACACTTAGTAGCCCCATCTAAATCTCTACTCTGCTTAGGAATATTGTAATGATTTGTTGCCCTGCTTCCTTTTCAGTTTGCCTTAAACTCAAATACCAATTTTCAAGTTAATTCCGTCCACTGACAAGAATGAAACCGAAGACAGAATTGATCATTCATGTAGTCTACCCACGTCATCCGCCAGGGTGTGAGAATGCTGAAAAAGAAAGATATGATATGAGCAATTATGTTTAAGCATAAGTTTAGGATAGGTACCCCAAAATTTGAAATATCTACCAGAATTTCAAGGGTCGCTTAAGTGCGGCCAGTATCCAGTATTATTATTATTATTATTTTTTTTTTTTGCTAGTTGCTTTACGTCGCACCGACACAGATAGGTCTTATGGCGACGACGGGATAGGAAAGGGCTAGGAGTGGGAAGGAAGCGGCCGTGGCCTTAATTAAGGTAAGCCCCAGCATTCGCCTGGTGTGAAAATGGGAAACCACGCAAAACCATCTTCATCCCTTAAGGAACAGTATTTCATAGTTATTGTGAAACTTTGTAATAGATAGATAAGCCCACTGCGGGGCAACCGGTGTATGAACACTATGAAGTGGGGTCACCCTAGGGGTTACCGAGTGTCATTGAGATTTTAAATAGCAACTGATTGCTTGATTGAGGCTAGCCTCTATTGTATCTTGGAGCTGATGCTCCTATAATATTTTACCTGTTCGGAGCAAATAAGCTCTTTCATAATATTGTATCTGTCAGGAGCAGTTATGCTCTTTCATATGTAAGTTAACGACTCAGAGTTTCTCCCAATTTATCTCGTACCTTATCAAGGACTTTTAAGTCCAATGCATTGTTGGGGCTGACGAGCCCGTTGTTAATGGGAATATTCCCAAGTAATATTTCAACTCTTTCTTGCTATATCATTAAATTATTCTCCCTAATTTTAAGAAAGGAAAGAAATAAGATTTCAATTTTTGTTAAAGTAAATGTTTGCTCTAGGTAAGTGATCCCCTGTCCAGCCATTCAACCCAGGTGCTTCCTATTCCTCTATGAGCCACGGTATCACGGTAATAATAATAATAATAATAATAATAATAATAATAATAATAATAATAATAATGTCCGCATCTGTGATGTAGTGATTAATGTGATTAGTTGCCACGCCCAGAGGCCCGGGTTCACTTCCCGGCTCTGCCAAGAAATTTGAAAAATGGTACTAGGACTGGACCAGGGTCCCGTCAGTTTCGGGAGGTCAGGGGGTTTGATTCCCAACTCTGCCATCCTGGTTTCCAAAAAAAGTACGGTATTGTAGAATTCTACTCTCGGTCAGCGTAAAGATGCTGTTGCTGACTAAAGGGGCCCTTCTGTTGCTTTGCACATACATTCTAAGACCTAGCCTTATAGGCCATAGCCATTTTCTTTGTCCCTACAAATTACAAACTAGCTGTTGTGTACTCAACGTTGACGAATTAGTTATTTTAGCTTCATCAGTAATGCCACCTAGGAGAGGCGAGGGACAGCAGAAGAGATAGGCCATACCTCAACTAATAACAATAGCCAGTCAATATGTTGTGAATATTGATAAGTTTTACGGGATTAAGACACAGGAGATGTTTTTTCAGGCTTTTGCGAAAAGTGGGCATTCGCGGCCTAGACTCTATGCCTCCCCTGCCTCCAGTATTCCTTTTTCCCTAATTCTTTGAGTGACCCTTCCTTCTCATTAAGAGAGTCATATTCATTGTCTTCCTGATGAATAAGGGCTAATGACCACACGGTTTTCTAGCTTATAAAAACAATCACGTCAGCCTCTGTGGTGTAGTGGTTAGTGTGACAAACTGCCACCCCCGGAGGCCCGGGTTCGATTCCCACCTCAGCCATTCTCGAAGTGATTTTCCGTGGTTTCCCACTTCTTCTCCAGGCAAATGCCGGGATGTTACTAAGTTAACGCCACGGTCGCTTCCTTTCCTCTTCCTTGCTTATCCCTTCCAATCGTCTTATCCCCAACAAGCCTCTGTTCAGCATAGCAGGTGAGGCTGCCTGTGAGGGGTACTGGTCCTTATGTCCAATCGTATCCCCCGACCCAATGTCTCACGCTCCAGGACACTGTCCTGGAGGCGGAAGACTTGGAATTCCTCACTGAGTCCGAGAGAAAGACCAACCCTGGACGGTACACGGATTAAATACGTACTACTACTACTACTACTACTACTACTACTACTACTACTAAATCATTCACGACAACAATCACCAACATCACAAGTTAGTTCGCGATTACGATCTAAGTGAGTGAAATTTACCATTATGATGGCTCGTATGGTAAAATGCAACATATGTAAGATACAGTAAATTAAATTTTCTATAATTGTTAATATGTGCACTTTCTGCATAGAACTAATATTTCCGGAGATATTTGGAAGTTGTGAAAAATGTAAGCCTTTGGCAAGATGTAGTGTTTACACTGTGCTATGTATTCTGGTATGGGCTAGAATAAAATAGTTACTTTCATGGACCTGTATCAGTCTTATACTTGGCTTTGACAATATGAAAGTGGCTGAGGTATGAGTGACGCTAGCAATGCCATTCCTTATGCAGCCAGTCCCTGCTATGAATGGTGTGAAAATGTCGCTCATGGGGTCGGTTGGTGCACGCATTTCAGTGGGCTTGGCAGACTGATGTGCAATAGCAACTTCTGGCTCAGTGAGGGAAGCAACGGGAAACTACCTCACTCCCCATTTCCCTAGTACGCCTCTTCAGTGGCACCTAGGACATCTATAACAGCCAATGGTGAACCTGTTGAGGATCCAACCAGTCTTCGGGCTGAATACCCAACATACAACATACGTGAATAATGCAACAATCAAACATACTTACGTTATTATTCTTAGTAAGGTTAAATACACTTGTGTCAAAAAGTTAAGCATAAGTTACGAGTAAGCAGGGCAACAAGAAATAGACCGCAAATCGCATGACCTATGCACCTACCAACCTTACGTGTACGCTCTGTATAGGAAAGGAGTGTTCCCTGCTTTGACTAGCGGCGTAACCGCAAGGTAAACACAGCCAGTGCCTGCGCCCCATATTCCCTCAGTAGTGTTTTTCCTGTTATAGTGTGCGGAGTGTAGCCTCGCGGTGAACGTGACAACATTTGGACCCCGTTTTGCAGGGTAGAATACTCGGCCGCCTGGAAACAGGCCAGACACAGACCGAAGTCGCCGTATCTTTGAATGTACCACAAAGTGTCATTTCCAGGCTTTGGGGACGATTTAGAGACACAGGAGATGTTAGTCGTAGGCCAGTACCAGGTCGACCAAGGGTAACCACCCCACAGCAGGACCAATATCTGGCCTTAACCGCCCGACGAAATCGGAGTGCACCTGCAAGACAATTGTGGGCGGAGCTTGCAGCCGTCTCAGGGGTTGCCGTTTCCCAGCAAACTGTGTACCGGAGGCTCAGAACAGCAGGGCTGTTTGCCCGACGCCCAGCGGTGTGCGTCCCGCTCACTCCAGCACAGTGACGGGCCCGTTTACTGTGGAGACGTCAACATCGAAACTGGACCATGAATGAATGGAGGCATGTGCTTTTCACAGATGAATCCCGCTTCAGTTTGCAGAACGATTCCCGTCGCACATTAATCTGGAGAGAACCGGGTAGCCAATACAACCACAAGAACATCGTGGAACGGGACCAGTATGGGGGTGGTGGCGGCGTCATGGCATGGGGCGGCATCATGTTGAATGGCCGTACGGACTTGCACATCTTCATGGGTGGTCCGAGGAACACTGTTAACGCTCAGAGATACAGGGATGAGGTACTGATACCACATGTTCGACTCTTCAGAGGTGCGGTTGGTCCAGACTTCATCTTAATGGACGATAATGCCCGACCGCAATGCGCTGCTCTGGTGGATGAATTTCTGGCTGGGGAAGACATTAATCGCATGGACTGGCCAGCGAGGTCTGCGGATATGAAACCTATAGAACATGCCTGGGTTGCATTGGGGAGGTAAATTGCAACCCGTCAGCCTCTACCAAGGACCCTCCAAGACCTTCGCGTCGCCCTTTCGGAGGAATGTTATAGACTGCCACAAGAGCTCTTGGACCATCTGATAGAGAGCATGCCACGTCGCTGCGAAGCATGTGTGGCCGTTGGGGGTAACCGTACACCCCATTAACAGCATATTTTGTTGTGGAAGACATTGCCAATTTTTGTTAGTTGTTGTCAAAGGTGTACCACAGCTATCAGAACCTTTCTAACACTGTTGTTTTGGACAAGTTGTGTGACATACGGTGTGTGAGTCAGCTTCCGTTTGTTCAGCAATCCGTCTGACATTCCTATCAGGCGGTATGGCCTCGTTTAGTGATTATGCTTAACTTTTGGACACTAATGTACATGAAACTTATAAGATCGGACATTATATTTTACATAAATTGTATTAATTATGTTTTTCTCGATGTATGCAGCTAATATCACCGGAGAAATTTGATTTGTCATGTTTTGGCTCCCTTAATATTGCTACTTATCTGTATACTAATCAAATAATGCATAGCCTAGTGCATAACGCGGATATTCCTGAATTTAAGAAATGTGTTTCGAGAAATTATGTTCAGCCGTATCGTAACAAAAAAATAAACACTGATACAGAAAAAAAAATGAATTGAATTTACCTCCAACCTTTGTATATATAATTTGAGATAAAATAAAAAACCAAGTATGAGATCTCTTCATATGGTTATGAGGGTATTTAGGGGTTATAGTAAGGATGTAAAGGAGAGGGCGTATAAGTCTGGTAAGACCCCCAATTAGAGTTTGTTTCCAGTGCATTGGGCTGAAACCAGGATTACTTGATACGACAACTGGAAAAGCTTCAAAAGAAAGCAGCGCTATTTGTTATGGGTGATTTCCGACAAAAGAGTAGTGTTACTAAACTACAGGAATTTTTTGGGCTGGGAAGACTTGGGAGTAAGGAAACGAGAGATGGGAAGGCGAAACATAGACGAATGAGCTTGAATGGAGCTTTCAAAGGCAGGAAAGATCATAATATGAAGGTAAAGTTGGAATTCATGAGGATAAATTGGGGCAAATATTTATTTATAGGAAGAGAAATTAAGGAATGAAATAATACTTCAAGGGAAATGTTCGATAAATTTCCAAATACTTTGAAATCACTTAAGGAAAGACTAGGTGACCTGGTAAAATATTGACACGGAACGTGCCTCTTGAGCGATAGCACTGAAAGCCGATCAATGATGATTGATTGATAAAATAATAAAACTTGTAATTATATGTAGAATATTTCCGTATAATTATATTTGTATCGATAAGTACATCAGTGCAAACATTACACTCGTACACATCCTCAGACAGATTTTGTACGGTCCGAGAACAAGACAATGTTGACTACATGTTCCTTACATGACTCAAAGCAGCGGACGTGGTATTTGAATACAGTTGTATTCAATACTCTGAAATACAATATACAGGGTGGTGGGAGCGTTAGAGGGTTGCTCATAATGATAAATAATTTGAAAACAAAATTCGATATGTCTCACCGTTGTCATTTTAACAGCTGCTGAAGTTAGCCAATCAGATGGCTTTGCGGGCGAATTGAAATGGGCTTTGCGAGGCGGTGTTGCTAAATCCGCGCCTGGCTTAAGACCTGCTTAAGAGCCACAGCGAGAAATACGCAGCAAACACCAACACTCCGTGGGTTTCAGCCGGTGTCACCGTAGCCTAACTTATGTGCTATGGTGCAATCCTGCCCTGGGAGGTCCGTGTTAAAATCCCTCTCCTGGCGAAGTTTCTTGCGTTGACTACTGCTCTCAAGCTAGCCTTAAGGTACATACATGCTTAGCAACACCGCTTCGTAAAGTCCATTTGAATTCTTCCGCGAAGCGATCTGACTGGTTAACTTCAGCAGCTGATGAAGTCTATCTACTCAAGCTTTCATTCCTCCCCTGAAGGGGGAGGTGGGCCACTTAGTAGGGAATACCTACTCTCTGGCCAAGGTTGATGAAATAAATACGCGCGAGATATCGAATTATTTTTTGCAAATTATTTAACAGTGTGGCAAACTCTCTAACGCTCATATACCCGGTTCATGTTGTTTGCAACTACCCTGTATATGTCTACTGTATCCATCATATAATTTTGCATGGTGTGTGTTTTACTTCTACGATTGATTTACATTTATTAGTTAACTTCATTTTGAATAACTAAATAAACCAGAATTATAGAGGTTTGTAATTGTAAAGTACACTATTTTTGTCATTGATGCTTTCAGGGCCCGTACTTAAAGACATGATACTGTATAGGCTTTTGGGCTTATGCCGTGTCAAGAAAATAAGGTGAAATTCTTAACGTTTTGCAGGGAACTGTGCTCTGCGTCCTCAGAAGAAATCTCGACTGTCCACGAGAAAGGCTTCTTAAACAATGACACTTTAAATTTATACGTTATAATAGAAGTGGAAAATGGTACGTTCATTAGCCACCAGATGGCCCCCAGGACGTGGCAACGAAGCGGAAGCTGACCGAACCATCACAATCAGTCCAAGCGGTTCACACAACGTGTTTGCGTAACACATGACATTGGCAGGTGTACACCGAGACGAAATAACAATAGTGAAGGGACGGGGAAGGGAACTACCTACGTAAGTTCTTAATGGCTGACAACCCGGTATTACTTCATTGATAGCTGGTGTCCCTGTTGAAATTGTTAGGATTTCTACGTATTTCCACAGCTTCCCGTATAATCCTGGACCTGTAGTGTCTAGTGTGGGTAAGAGCTTGAGCATCTTGGAACATGACATCATGACCCGACGATAGAGCGTGCTCAGCTATTGCCGGTTTGTCTGGTTGGTTGAGACGAATATCACGTTCATGTTCTTTGATACGGGTACCAATGGACCGGCACTTCCATTATAACGTCCAAATTTAAAGTGTCATTGTTTAAGAAGCCCTTCTCGTGGACAGTCGAGATTTTCTTCTGAGGACGCAGAGCACAGTTCTCTGCGAAACGTTACGAATTTCACCTTATTTTCTTGACACGGCATAAGCCCAGAAGCCTATACAGTATCATACACTATTTTTGTTTGTTTGTTTGGTGAATTTCATAAATAAAATAGCAGATATCAATCAATCAATCAATCAATCAATCAATCAATCAATCAATCAATCAATACTGATCTTCATTCAGGGCAGTCACCCAGGTGGCAGATTCCCTATCTGTTGTTTTCCTAGCCTTTTCTTAAATGATTTCAAAGAAATTGGAAATTTATTGAACATCACCCTTGGTAAGTTATTCCAATCCCTAACTCCCCTTCCTATAAATGAATATTTGCCCCAATTTGTCCTCTTGAATTCAAAATTTATCTTCATATTGTGATCTTTCCTACTTTTAAAGGCACCACTCAAACTTATTCGTCAACTAATGTCATTCCACGCCATCTCTCCACTGTCATTGTTTCATATACTATATGCAAAACACTCTGATTATTATGGAGAGTCCAACAAAGGGTACTATTCGCAATCTACAAAACTTAATTAGGTACTCATTTTCAGCATCTGTTTCTTCTGAAAAGTAGTAAAACATTCTTGTGTTCTGGATATGAACTGTAGAAGAGGTTAACACCCTTGAATTTAGCAGAGTTTTAGGTATCGATCTTAATAACACACCTTTGCTTTCTATGAACATTTTTATTAATTTTTCGTAAATCTTGTTAAATGTTAAAGCGGTCTGTATACGAGCCTCAAAGTGACAGCCTGTCATGTTTTGAGAGTTGCAACTTTTCGCAGGTTGAGATACCAAAATCTCTGTGTAGAGCGCTGGCTTTCTCAGCCATAGTCGGCGGGTTTGATCCCGGCTCATTTCGGTGGTATTTGAAGATGCTTAAGTACGCCCGTCTAGAATCAGTAGATTTACAAGTCAGGTAATGGAATTCCTTCCGGACAACATTTTCAGGATCTCGGCTTCTCTGAAAACCGTAAAAGTTGTTAGTGGTTTGCAAAAGAATTACATTATTGTTACACCAGGAACCAAACCTGACTAAGAGTCTGGGGTGTAGAACATTGGCCTTCTGAGTCGAAATTGGTAGGTTCGATCTCGTCTCACTCTAGTGCTATTTGGAGGTGCTCAAATACGTCAGACTTACGTTAATAGTTTCACTGGCACGTAAAAGAAACCCTAAGAGACAAACGTCTGGCACTTCGGGGACTCCGTATATCGTAAAATTAGTATACTTAATTCTTGTGACTCGAAGATTGTGTATATATATTCATCTTAATACACCTCTCCTCACCTACGCCCAACACACTACACAGTCAGCCACCATGAAAATACACAACAGTGTACATCCCTCTACATAGGGTTGGGGTCAGGGAGGGCATCTGGCGTAAAGGTGGGCGAAATTCATATCAAGTGCCGACTCTAATAAGTTATGGAAATCGTAGGATTATTATTATTATTATTATTATTATTATTATTATTATTATTATTATTATTATTATTATTATTACACCAGGAACTGATGTTCTTTGGTGTCATAATACTGAGTGAGGTGGTTAAGAAGTACAGTGTGTGTAGCTGTAAGCTTGCGTTTAGAAGATGATGGGTTCGAACCTCACTCTTAGTAGTTCTGAACATCGTTTCTCCTGGTTTTCCATTTTCACAGCAGGCAAATATCAGGACTATTACCTTAGCCTTTTCGGCCTCCGTGCACTGGAAACCTGTCTGTGTAAGTGCGATATTCAAGACCTAAGAGATAGGTAATTTAAGTCAAATTAAGGATTATTAAATTTGTCCCTTAATCGGTTTGTTCCGATCATCAAGAAAAATAGCTCCCTTTGTGGAGCAGTGGTGGACTGATCTTCAGATCCGAAGAGCATAGGTTCAATCCTGGCAGACAAAGTTGGATTTTTGAAGGGCAGGATCACTCGATGTCGTACGATACCGGCATGTAAAATATTTCTAGTGACACATTTAATGTTTATGCGACAAAATTAACAACTCAGCCATAAATCGTCCAACAAGAATCTGTTTCTCTGTCATTTGGTAGAGTAAAATGGAACGTCAAAATTGACACACAGACAGTCGAAATTACATTAGATCAAAACGCCTGCACATAATAGTTGAGGCCATGAGATTATTATTATTATCATTATTATAATTATTGAAATGGCGTATGGCTTTTCGTGCCGGGAGTGTCCGACGACAAGTACGGCTCGCCAGATGCAGGTCTTTTTATTTGACTCCCGTAGGCGACCTGCGCGTCGTGATGAAGATAAAATGATGATGAAGATGACATATACACCCAGCCCCCGTGCCAGCGAAATTAAACAATTTAGGTTAAAAATCCCGACCCTACCGGGAATCGAACTCGGGACCCCTGTGACCAAAGGCCAGCACGCTAACCATTTAGCCATGGAGCCGGACATTATTACTTTTATTACTATCATCATTATCGTGGACAATGAAGCGGTTGGGGGAAGATAATAAATAGGCCCGTGAAAACAACGAGAAAAATCACTGTTCATGCTGTTTAAATACGAATAGACTGCAAGGTGAGGATCGATCAGTCATTTTCTTCAGACAACTTATAGGAAACTATCACTTATTCATAACGGGTTTCACTGGGTAGGACGTGTAGTCGGACGAGCTGGTTGACAAAGGCTGGTGTGACCCCAGAACTGTGGACAGAGTTAGTAATTGTTCGTGCTGAGGCAGACCCGACTCGACCCCACCCACTCCTACTTCTACTCGGACAGTGAATTACATAGAAACTTGCAGAAGCAGTTTGAGGCCGCAACGCTGTGCTGGCCGACCCAAGCAATATCACGTAATAGTGTGGGCACTGTACTGATTACCTGTACTTTTCAGAACTACGTGGTGCCTCGCATTATGGGCTAAAGTTGAGAGGGGGAGATTTATCACTGGATTTATGTTAACGGCAATCTAGGGTGAACTGTCAGGCATGTTGTTTGAGAATAACATAGGCCTACAGGTTGATTTTGTAAAGATTTCGGATTTTTTTACGAGATTATTGGGGGTATTTTTATATTTTGCTTTACGTCGTACCGACACAGATAGGTCTTATGGCGACGATGGGATAGGAAAGGCCTAGGAGTGGGAAGGAAGTGTCCGTAGCCTTATTTAAGGTACAGCCTCAGTATTTGCGGTCACCTTTAAAAGCATACGGATATTTCTCTACTTCAAAAATGTTTTTGAGAATAAGACATATTCCACATTTCAGCATTCCCCTTACGAAATTGTTTTACTCAACCGTACCGGGCGAGTTGGCCGTGCGGTTAGGAGCGCGCAGCTGTGAGCTTGCATCCGGGAGATAGTGGGTTCGAACCCCACTGTAGGCAGCCCTGAAGATGGTTTTCCGTAGTTTCGCATTTTCACACCAGGCAAATACTGGGGCTGTACCTTAATTAAGGCCACGGCCGCTTCCTTCCCATTCCTAGGCCTTTCCTATTCCATCGTCGCCATAAGATCTATCTGTGTCGGTGCGACGTAAAACAAATAGCAAAAAAATATTCAATCGTACTTACGCCGACGTTACTAGCGCATTCGGCTGGTCGTCATTCCGTTTCCGAAAGAGTGGTTTCACTCCAGGTTGAGGTTGGTGGCACTTCAAGGGGTTTATTTAAGGCGATCCCTAGTCGTTGGCTTCTTGCACGTTTAAATATTCTGAATAATAGTAATATTAATGGTTTGAAGTTCAGGTAATTAATTTTATGGTTTTCGTAAACGCCGAGGTCCAAGAAGTTCGTACCGTAGGAATTCCTGTAAGAGCCGATGAATCTGCTGACACGAGGCTGAGGTATTTGAGCACCTTCGAGTACCACCGGAATGAGCTTAAATAGGAACCATCAACTTGGAACCAGAAAGCCAGCGTACTTCACCGTCTGAGCAATTCAGTCCGGCTAAATAATTCCTGCGGGACTAAATTTCGAATGCCCAGCGTCTGTCTAAATCTGTAGCTATTGAATTTTCAGTAAGTAAATAACGTAACAACATTTTTAATAACATTGTTCACTTTTACTGTTAACGCACTATGGCTATGGAGCAAAACTGTGCATTCGAGAGGCGACTGCGTCGGCTGTCCTGAGAATGTTTTTCTGTGGTTTCCTACTTTCACTTCCAGGCAAATGACGGGACAGTTCCTATTCATAGGTCACAGTTGATTCCTTCGATCTCCTTACCCAATTTCATTAACCATTATTCATTTAATCTTGATTAACTCCTCAAGTGAGGTTAGCGTGAGAAAGGTGAGAATTATTCCATATAATTTCATAGCACCTAATCCCAAATTCCGTGTCATGGAACGGGACTAAGGAATAGACACACATAAAATTAAAATTTACTTTCATTTGTGCCAGTACAGAGGATGTAAGTGGGGCTTACTGGTGTAGGAATCCAGTCACTTATTTCCTAACCCGAATGTCGTGGGATCGAATTTTAGTGATTCTTTGTTGGATTTTCAGTAGTACGAGCACATGGCGATGAGAAGTGCATTCGACTTTAAAACCCTGGTGAAGTACTAAACTGAGTCTGGATTCACCATCTATCCCATAAAAGCGTGGGAAGGGTCCTTTGGAACTTAAATCCACAGAATGAGCTTTAAGTATGCTAACTCTCATTTCCAGCACATTAATTTAGGGTTTCTCCACAATGTAGAACTGAGTTTTTCAGTCGGAATGTCTCCCCCTGTCACCTCACACTGCAGTTCGAGTTTGGGAAGCCTGAGCACTATCGTTTTCTTAAAAAGTAGTAGAGTATTTTTGGCAAGAAATGAAACAAAAACCATTGGTGCATGTACAGTAGAGTATATGAAGTTCTTTCTAATTCTGTGTATTGTCATAAGGAAAGGTACATTTGAACCAACAATGTATGCATTAACATTATTCCTTTGTGAACCCACATTTCTGGTAGGAGAGCTCTGGGATGATGCAACTCGCAAGGATTATTGTCTACACTAGAACTCGAGCCTTCGTTTTCTCGTTTTACCTTACTTGTCCTAACCTCCTTGATAGCAGTATGTTTGTAAGATCTGGACATTCTTTCAGTGCACTGTTATCCATGACTGGGCTCTTTCCTTCCTTCACTCTTCTTTTTTCATCCACTACTTCCTTTCTTTCGTCTTCCTTTTACATTAATGGGGCTGATTAACTTTTATTTTTATGGTAATAGTTGGTTAACATCATAGGTCGACATTCGGTGACGCTGGAAGGGGTTCGCACTAGATCTAAGAAAGTGGCCGCAGTAGCATTAATTAAGGTATTTATCTAGTGTGAAAATAGGAAGCCATGTAAAACTATGTTAAGGGCGCCGACCATGGTGTTCGAACCGATCATCTCCCAAATGCGAGCTTTCAGTTATTTGAACCGTCACACGATCTCCTTCTTTCAATTACGTTCAAAAGATTCGATTTATATCATCATTTTTTTTATTCTGTGGCTCATGTTTGTGGGTTACTGTAGTCACGTCCTAGTTCGTGAACCATGGGCAACGGCTGAGTGGCCCAGTAAGTGGTCCTGAGAGTCAGGATAGCAGATGCTATGGAATGGGAGTGGGCATCTCGGACATATTCTGAGCCATGGCCCTCCTTGTGCTCAGGCGGCTAGGACTATACAATTCACCGGTGGTCCATAACCCGTTAGAGGAGAGATCCTCACTTGGACTATGTGCAAGTAGGGCAGCATCCTGCTTCATGAATTTACCGAGCTCAGAACACTTTAAGCAAGCCTCGGACCTATGGGAGTAATGGAGTCCCACTCCCATTTGACAGGCGAGGGACTCCTTGGAAACAACTTGGCGAACGAAATGGAATTCGATGGGGAGCTATCAATATTAATGGGGCTTATGGAAGAAATAAAGTAGAACTGGCTGAGTCAGCAAAGAGGATGCATCTGGATGTGCTAGGAGTAAGTGATATTCGGATAAGGGGAGATAATGAGGAAGCGATAGGAGATTATAAAGTGTACTTGACGGGTGTTAGAAAGGGAAGGGCAGAGTCTGGGGTAGGGCTCTTTATCAGGAATACCATTGCACGCAACATAGTTTCTGTTAGGCACGTAAATGAGCGAATAATGTGGGTAGATTTGTCAGTGGGAGGAATTAGGACAAGAATTGTGTCCGTGTATTCACCATGTGACGGTGCAGATAAGGATGAAGTTGACAAATTTTATGAAGCATTGAGTGACATCGTGGTCAGGGTCAACAGCAAGGATAGAATAGTGCTAATGGGCGATTTCAATGCGAGAGTTGGGAATAGAACTGAAGGACACGAAAGGGTGATTGGTAAATGTGGGGAAGATATGGAAGCTAATGGGAATGGGAAGCGTTTGCTGGACTTCTGTGCTAGTATGGGTTTAGCTGTTACGAATACATTCTTCAAGCATAAGGCTATTCACCGCTACACATGGGAGGCTAGGGGTACCAGATCCATAATAGACTATATCTTAACAGACTTTGAATTCAGGAAATCTGTTAGGAATGTACGAGTTTTTCGTGGATTTTTCGATGATACAGACAACTATCTGATCTGTAGTGAACTAAGTATCTCTAGGCCTAGGGTAGAGAAAGTGAAATCTGTCTGCAAACGAATAAGGGTAGAAAGTCTCCAGGACGAGGAAATTAGACAGAAGTACATGGATATGATTAGTGGGAAGTTTCGAACAGTAGACAGTAAGCAGGTTCAGGATATAGAGAGTGAATGGGTGGCATACAGGGATGCTGTAATAGCAACAGCAAGGGAATGCCTAGGAACAACTGTGTGTAAAGATGGGAAAAGGCGAACATCTTGGTGGAATGATGAAGTGAGAGCAGCTTGTAAACGTAAAAAGAAGGCTTATCAGAAATGGCTCCAAACAAGGGCCAAGGCAGACAGGGATTGGTACATAGATGAAAGAAACAGAGCGAAACAAATAGTTGTTGAATCCAAAAAGAAGTCATGGGAAGATTTTGGTAATAACCTGGAAAGGCTAGGTCAAGCAGCAGGGAAACCTTTCTGGACAGTAATAAAGAATCTTAGGAAGGGAGGGAAAAAGGAAATGAACAGTGTTTTGAGTAATTCAGGTGAACTCATAATAGATCCCAGGGAATCACTGGAGAGGTGGAGGGAATATTTTGAACATCTTCTCAATGTAAAAGGAAATCACCATGGTGGTGATGCAAACAGCCAAGCTCATGGGGAGGAGGAAAATGATGTTGGTGAAATTATGCTTGAGGAAGTGGAAAGGATAGTAAATAAACTCCATTGTCATAAGGCAGCAGGAATAGATGAAATTAGACCTGAAATGGTGAAGTACAGTGGGAAGGCAGAGATGAAATGGCTTCATAGAGTAGTAAAATTAGCGTGGAGTGTTGGTAAGGTACCTTCAGATTGGACAAAAGCAGTAATTGCACCTATCTATAAGCAAGGGAACAGGAAGGATTGCAACAACTATCGAGGTATCTCATTGATTAGTATACCAGGCAAAGTATTCACTGGCATCCTGGAAGGGAGGGTGCGATCAGTCGTTGAGAGGAAGTTGGATGAAAACCAGTGTGGTTTCAGACCACAGAGAGGCTGTCAGGATCAGATTTTCAGTATGCGCCAGGTAATTGAAAAATGCTACGAGAGGAATAGGCAGTTGTGTTTATGATTTGTAGATCTAGAGAAAGCATATGACAGGGTACCGAGGGAAAAGATGTTCGCCATACTGGGGGACTATGGAATTAAAGGTAGATTATTAAAATCAATCAAAGGCATTTATGTTGACAATTGGGCTTCAGTGAGAATTGATGGTAGAATGAGTTCTTGGTTCAGGGTACTTACAGGAGTTAGACAAGGCTGTAATCTTTCACCTTTGCTGTTTGTAGTTTACATGGATCATCTGCTGAAAGGTATAAAATGGCAGGGAGGGATTCAGTTAGGTGGAAATGTAGTAAGCAGTTTGGCCTATGCTGACGACTTTGTCTTAATGGCAGACTGTGCCGAAAGCCTGCAGTCCAATATCTTGGAACTTGAAAATAGGTGCAATGAGTATGGTATGAAAATTAGCCTCTCGAAGACTAAATTGATGTCAGTAGGTAAGAAATTCAACAGAATCGAATGTTAGATTGGTGATACAAAGCTAGAACAGGTCGATAATTTCAAGTATTTAGGTTGTGTGTTCTCCCAGGATGGTAATATAGTAAGAGAGATTGAATCAAGGTGTAGTAAAGCTAATGCAGTGAGCTCGCAGTTGCGATCAGCAGTATTCTGTAAGAAGGAAGTCAGCTCCCAGACGAAACTATCTTTACATCGGTCTGTTTTCAGACCAACTTTGCTTTACGGGAGGGAAAGCTGGGTGGACTCAGGATATCTTATTCATAAGTTAAAAGTAACAGACATGTAAGTAGCGAGAATGATTGCTGGTACAAACAGGTGGGAACAATGGCAGGAGGGTACTCGGAATGAGGAGATAAAGGCTAATTTAGGAATGAACTCGATGGATGAAGCTGTACGCATAAACCGGCTTGGGTGGTGGGGTCATGTGAGGCGAATGGAGGAGGATAGGTTACCTAGGAGAATAATGGACTCTGTTATGGAGGGTAAGAGAAGTAGAGGGAGGCCAAGACGACGATGGTTAGACTCGGTTTCTAATGATTTAAAGATAAGAGGTATAGAACTACATGAGGCCACAACACTAGTTGCAAATCGAGGATTGTGGCGACGTTTAGTAAATTCTCAGAGGCTTGCAGACTGAACGCTGAAAGGCATAACAGTCTATAATGATAATGTATGTATGTATGTATGTATGTATGTAATGTTATATTCTGACAGCTTATTTAACAAAGGTGTGGCTGAAACCCCGGGCATCAAACACTACATTGTGTTTATTAATTGTAGTCTCACTGCTTTCGGATTACATTTCTAAAGACGTTCGTGTAATCGATTTGGAACTCACCTACTGTGGATGTCGTATTACTGTAGAATTCATTGCAACTCGAAAGGTATTATGCTAATAACTGAGGGCATCACAAATGCCACCACGTACGCACACCAGCTGCTATGTGTATGTATCCATTAACTACCGAACGGAAATGCAAAACGTACGACTGTGGGCTAAATATAACAGAAAATGTTAACAAACGTCGATCACCTTGTTTAGAATGTTCAGATATTAAAGGGGACAGCGAGCCATCCGTTAGTTAATAATGAATGACTGTTAATAACTCGCATGCGTGCATACCTAGACATCCGAGTAATTCTCCGCTATTAACTTACTGATTCAATTAGAGCGGTTCTGATAAAATGACAAACGAGCACCAGTGTGTATGTGGGAAAACTATTTTCCCTGATCACTGTTCAAACAAAGCGACAAATCGGCCGACACTGAGTTACTTCGTTTGCCGTTACACTGGTGTGGGTCAATAATTTCCAACACGCCTCTCAATGCGCAGTTGATCATAGGCTGAAATTGAATAGGTCCTATATAACCATGGTCACACCAGAATTCGCAGTTATTCTGTAATGCGCGTTCTTTGTAAATTTATGGCGTTACTAATATCGAAAATAAAATCTTCATTATTATTTTATTATTTTTTTTTATTTATTTATTTACCACAAAACATACAGATTTTATGGATGGTCTAGGGAAAAAGGGCAAGCCCTATGCACATTATTTGCTTCACAGATCCACTAAGCTAATATTTAAATAATTATATTACTCACTAGTAGAGTAATCCATTCATCTCGACAACACTTACACTCCCTTTCACTCCGTCCACGTACATACAGAGATTCACAACTTTTTACATGGTTTTTAAACTGCGTTAGAGGCAAGGCTATTATTTTAGGTGATAGTTCATTCCAGAGATGTTCGGAGTGGCCGTAGCGGGAAACGGGTCAAGGTTTTTATTATTATTATTTATTATTATTATTATTGTTATTGTTACAGGGATACCCGTGAAGCAGAAAGAGGTTAAAGAAGGTACCGGGGTGAATGGGTCTATCTACAATATCAAAATTAATTTAAAACTTGAACTGAAGGTTATATTTCTTTAAAACAACAACTCAACAAATAACATGTCAGGTACAAAAGCAATTTTGAAACAAGACTAATAAAGTCATAGATTAGTGATTTTTACAAATTCTGGTCTTAAAGCCCCTAATTTTACAATTTTACAAATGGAAGAGGTATTATTTAGTTAAGGTCAGAAATTCCCTAGTTCAAGAGCACTTGCTCCCTAAATACAGTATCTAGCCTTCCAGAGGCATTTGTTACTATTACAAAACTTGGAAAAGAGCTAACAGGCTCTCAGTTCTTACTGCCCACTCAAGGTAACGTTACATACAAATCTTACACTCTCTGGCTTCTCTAGGCACAATTTACAATTGACATTACTTTTACAGGGGTGTTCATAACCCAACCTACTGGGCCTTCATGGAAAAAGAACAGGTCAGATAACTGACCCAAACACAAAATGAATGGAGGCGTACCCTGCACTCTGAGATAATGAAAACTTAAAAACCTACAGGGCTCTAGGCCGATGAAAAAGGGGCTATTCCCAAACTACTGAGGTGACTCGCATAGAAATTACTGTAATCCATAACAAAAGGTTGCAAAATCGCACAGACACCTCAAACCAAGATGAAGGGGAGCTCGAGAGGGTAACTCACTCTCTATCCCCAATTTACAATTAAAAATTGTATGAAGTTTTTACATTAGCCAAAATAAAAGTTACGTTTAGAAAAGTACTGTTACATAGTTAAACATTCGGACCTTCCCCTCGGAATAATTTGCGGCTACAACAAGAAAGATGGAATTATGTGGCCATTACCTTATAGATGTTCTGCTGACCGAAGAAAGAGGCCACCCGCCTCCTGCTTAAACACACACACTCAGTAAGATGACGATCAATTGGCTAGGAAACATGAAAAGCCGCAGTTTATATACCCTCAGGGAAGGTTCGAGATCATTCAAGATTAATCAGGGCACACCCTCTTTATTTTATTGGTTAATTTCAAAAGTAACACTCAAAATCGAACAAGAAGTCTGTGATAGGTTGAAAATTAATTACAGAAATTTTTCATTGGCCAGATTCAAAACTGGCGGAAAGAAAAAGGAAGTATTGCCAACCTAAAAATAAATGAACATAGATCAGTTATGGAAAACATAGGAATACGAAACTTCTTTAAATTATAAGTTCTTTCACCTTGCACCAGGATGTATGATCATAGTTTATATTAGTGTCATCTATAGAAAAATGTCCAAACTTCTTGATGTATAGCAAAACAAAATGGGGAGAAATTCAGTCAGTTTAGAAAACTGCACATCATCATCATCATCATCTGTTTACCCTCCAGGTTCGGTTTTTCCCTCGGACGTAGCGAGGGATCCCACCTCTACCGCCCCAAGGGCAGTGTCCTGGAGCTTCAGACTCTTGCTCGGGGGATACAACTGGGGAGTATGACCAGTACCTCGCCCAGGCGGCCTCACCTGCTATGCTGAACAGGGGCCTTGTGGAGGGATGGGAAGATTGGAAGGGATAGGCAAGGAAGGGGGAAGGAAGCGGCCGTGGCCTTAAGTTAGGTACCATCCCGGCATTCGCCTGGAGGAGAAGTGGGAAACCACGGAAAACCACTTCCAGGATGGCTGAGGTGGGAATCGAACCCACCTCTACTCAGTTGACCTCCCGAGGCTGAGTGGACCCCGTTCCAGCCCTCGTACCACTTTTCAAATTTCGTGGCAGAGCCGGGAATCGAACCCGGGTCTCCGGGGGTGGCAGCTAATCACGCTAACCACTACACCACAGAGGCGGACTAGAAAACTGCACAACAAAACAATTATTTAATTTTTCAGTGGTGACATCTTCTGATTAAATTTCCAAGTTCGTGTAGTTTCAGTTTCACTGTTTGACCAATAGAGGAGTTCATTTAGGCGTTAATTTAGAATGCGCGGCGTTGAGGTGTACCTCCCGGTACAATTATTATTAGCACTTTGATGATTATTTATCTCGTAATTATTCGCAATGGATCAAACAGTTTTACAACATGGAATCTGCACCACAGAGGTGTAAATTTTAATTCGAGTCCCTCACTTGCATTTGAAGAGATTCAGACAGTAGCTGACTTGGTGAGAAGCTAGCGGCGATGTCACAAAGCTAGTATGCTCCTAAATCTGTTACTGAAATTACAATTCAAAATCTGGCTCCATGACTAAATTGTTAGCGTGCTGGCCTTTGGTCACAAGGGTCACGGGTTCGATTCCCGGCCGGGTCGGGAATTTTAACCATCATTGGTTAATTTCGCTCGCACGGGGGCTGGGTGTATGTGTCGTCTTCATCATTTCATCCTCATCACGACGCGGAGGTCAGCTACGGGCATCAAATCAAAAGACCTGGCGACCCGAACATGTCCTCAGACACTCCCGGTACTAAAAGCCATACGCCATTTCACTTTAATTTCAGTTCGAAATGAGGTGCAGTTGTCCAAAATAAATAAATTAATCATGTATGCATACGAACATAATATATAGTTTTGTGACAAAATGTAACTATAAGTATAAATTTTATTCCATTTTAACTGAAATTGGCGAAAACATTATAACTGTCTTTGATACTGATGTGCGAAACACGGTGGAAATATATGTGAACATTTTAACCCGTGAATTTTTACATTTAAAATCAATTAAATAGCTAATGATAACACAATTGTCATATTCTGTTCCCTCTAATGCAGGGCCTCTCAGGGTGCATGCGCGTGGTGCACGGTGCAAAAGACGACTTGGCTTGGTTGACCAGAGTGCAGACCCCCACTCCTCGATTTGGAGCAATAGCGCTTACTCTCTCTTTCCTCACGCCTGTCTCGCTCGCTCCGCCTGTTTCCCTCTGCCCCACTTGCGCCGTAGCGCTCCAAATCCGAGCTGACTTGAGCCGAGTATAGGCGAGTTGAGCCGAGCTTAGCCGAGTAGCCGAGAGACGAAGCGTTAATCCGAGCCATGCCGAGCGGCAGCGATGCACAGTGCACGGAGCTCTTGCGCCTCTATCTGCACGCGTGAGATTTTGGGCGTTTGAGAGGCCCTGCTCTAATGGGTCCTCGTGAACATGCTTTGCCTCTTTTTCTGTCATGCACTCACCTGCTCACAAACTGGTCATAAAATAGATGCCAATTAATCATCAGTTAATCATTGATCAAGTGCTACTCTTCAAACATGAAGGTATGTGTTCGATCACGACTCAGAGTATTATAATGGTAACCGCATATCTGTAGGTTTATCGGCATTCAAAGGAGACCTTTACTGGCGAAACGCCAATAGCTCAAATCGTTATGCCACCAACAGTTAAAATAACGCAAAAGCAGTGGATGTATCATCATAAGTAAATAAAAAAAGTAAAACTGAATAAATAAATACATTAACGAAAGAACGAAAAACGTGTTCCATAAACATATACCCAATTGTGCAGAGCGAACAGAACGAAAACGATTACTTAGATTGCATAACATAAGAGAACGGTATAGCATACGTACAGAGTGGTCGGAAACAAGGTGAACAGGGCATAACAGCATTAGAGAGTTGGTGATAGTGATAAATAATATCAATATTATTGTTATTTTATCAGTTCCTGAGGTTAGCCATTCAGATCACTTAGCTAAATTGGCTTCACGACTCGGTGTTGCTAAATCTGGACATGCATTAATACCTGCTTGAGAACCATGCCGAGAAGTCAAGCATCAAACACAAACACACTGCGTGTTCCAACCGATATCACCGTAGCGTACTTGCTATGGAACGATCCTGTCAGAACGGAAGTCCGTGTTCAAAACCCTGCCTTGGAGAAGCATGTTTCCTCGTCTAGTGCTCTTCAGCTCGTCTTAATCCACGGGTAGATTTAGCAACACCGCCTCGCAAAGCCCATTTGTATTTGCCCGGGAAGCGATTTAATTGGCTAACTTCAGCACCTGATGAAATGACAACGGCGCGAGATATAGAATTATTCTTTTAAGATTATTTATCGGTATGACCAACCATGTAACGCTTAATCCGGTTCACGTTATTTACGACCACCCTGTATGTCTGTTCAGTGACAGTAGATGCTCGAAATATACCCCATCGACCCCGCAGTAACGAGGTAAACGTTACATCAAATGAACAGTTCTTACATTCAGGTACACAGACTGTATCCGATTAGCTTTACAGGTGGCATTTGCACGCTGCTCTGCAGTATACACATCAGGGACAGGGTTAGCGTTCACAACACTTTTTTTGAGTCATCTTCACAGTATCAAGGTCTTCGACAACCCTCACTGCCCAGAAGACTCTGGAGAAATAGCCGACTTGAACCACATCATACTGTCCTGTGTCCGACTCGTTGGCTGAAAGGTCAACGTACTGGCCTTCGGTTCAGAGGGTCCCGGGTTCGATTCCCGGCCGGGTCGGGGATTTTAACCTTAATTGGTTAATTCCAATGGCACGGGGGCTGGATATATGTGTTGTCTTCATCATCATTTCATCCTCATCACGACGCGCAGGTCGCCTACGGGTGTTAATTAGAAAGACCTGCACCTGGCGAGCCGAACCCGTCCTGGGATATCCCGGCACTAAAAGCCATACGCCATTTCATTTCATACTGTCCTGTAAGAAGTACTCACAACAACAGAACCATCTTCACTTTTCTTTGGTGAAGTTAAATACCCCACTGCCAACTTCAGTTGCCATCCTGTTATCAAACCTTACTCCACAACTATGCGCTGTAATTTGCCAATATTTATCAGACTGTAATATTAATTTATAAAATCTGACTTTTTATTTTCAACCACGAAATGTATGTACCATAAATGTATGCCCACTCTGTAAATGCTGGCCGCATGGTCTTCCGAGGCCTAAGGCCAATATGTATATAACGCTTTTTCATTTTCCCGTTGGTAACAATCAATAGCGTCCGGAGAATAGGTGGGCCATGTGACAAATAGTTACTCCACCGAACCGTCTGCAGGGTAAGGTGTTGTTCGGGTAATGGCTAACACACACATGCACACACCTGGTGGGCAGATATACAAAATGCTATGTGCACACAATTTCACCGATACCATCGTCCATAAGGAGTTCCGATGCCGTGAAGAGTGCTACCTTCTATCCGGAAATATATATATTTCTAGGGGTGTTCATAGGAACATTTTTGTTCCTTGTCCTGGCAAGGTGTGATGTAAATTTCACAGACGCAGATTGTTAACATAATTATCTGATTGGCGTATTCATTATGTGGGTTTGGAGCTTGTTGTGGATTGAGAGTGAAAACATTGTTAACGTGTGAGGTGCGAGCGAATGGACAGGACCGAGTGATATTCATTTTCACTAAATAAATTAACAAACGACCGACAAAGAATGTTCTTTAAACATATGTCCGAAAGTTCACAGCGAACACAACGAACCAAAAGAAAAAGGTTCAAGATCGAAAGTTCTTTTCGGGATATCCGTGAGGAAGATACGGTGAATATGTGCAGCTATTCAATGAATGGGGATGCGTTTTGTATCCCCAGTCAGTACTCCTTGTCGTGGTTTTTAATTTTCCCCATTTAAATTCCTGCTTTTCTCAATCCCGTAAGCGTTGTAATTATGCTGCTCCAATATGGCCAGAGATCTTAGGTCTCCTCCTGAGTTGGAAATTCCAATTGTCTTTTACGTATAACCTTTTCTATACTGGTGGTACATTGAAGTACCTTCCCTAATCTAGCCCTATATAAAATGACAGAAGGTTGGAATGGAAACGTTAGGTCCTGACGGTACTCTACAGTACCTAACGAAGGCACTGAAAAATTTTAGATGGCCTAATACAGGAATATGACACAAGAGAACAGTACTTATTTCTCATGTGCTACCCAGACACGTATCCGCTTCTCAGGCATCTATATTTCATTTCATTTTGACTGAATTTAGCCAAGACATCATAACTGTCTTTGATGCTGATGTGTGAAACACGGTGGAAATATATACCAACATTTTAACCCACTGCTATGCAGTGCCTTCCTTGCTTTTGTTCTTTGAAACGTAACTGGTATTTCTAAGTACCTTCAGTACTATAAAAGTTCCATGCTTTATGCTATCTTTGACAACTAGGTTTGTTTCTCAGTCGATTGTGACCATTACACATTGCGTTTTGCGTTGTGTTCATTTCCAGTGATGCCATTTTTATGTGACTGGTGGTACGTCAAAATATCATAGGAAAACTGAGTACTTCCGGTTTTTGGATTCTAACAAGATTTATTTAATATTCTATCTGAAGCTTATTGAAACATCCAAAGCATCCAAAGAGCTCAACATTTGGACCTCAAAGAGATAAAGTATAATTCTGCTGTAAATTATTAGGAACGTGTAGAATTCCATGATAATATATTCTACTATTTGGAAGCAAATTCAGCGTGTGTATGTCATTGATTGATTGACTGTTGGTTTATTTCAGGATTGCATACAAAGTGCTTTAACGCCCCATTTAGTGTACATAATCCGCTCGAAATAATGGGTGGTAAGATTATACAGCACAATACAATGGAGTATAACATAAACAAAACAATACAAGCAATGTAACATAGCACATTTTGGAGAAGAATGTTGAATAATAGAATGTATGATAGACTCCATCAATGTTCTCACAACACCACTAGCAAATAATTTATAGCCAACCATGAAGGGGAAAGGGAGAGGGTGCCGTGTATAACTAGAGATAGAGCAAAGTTATGCATAGTGCAATCTCAACATCTTTAACAAAGAAGGGCATTGACGTAATACATGGTACACGATGAAGGCAACAGAAAACCATAATAAAATCGCAGTTTATAGTTCAGACTATTACACTGACTGACAGAGCAAATGCAACACCAAGGAGGAGTGGTTCGAAAGGGATGAAAGTTGGGGAAAAAACAGAGTCGGCACGGAAGAATAATTGATGTTTATTTCAAATCGATATGCAGGTTACACAATGCGCACGGCATCGACTCAGTAGGATGTAGGACCACCGCGAGCGGCGATGCACGCAGAAACACGTCGAGGTACGGAGTCAATAAGAGTGCGGATGGTATCCTGAGGGATGGTTCTCCATTCTCTGTCAACCATTTGCCACAGTTGGTCGTCCGTACGAGGCTGGGGCAGAGTTTGCAAACGGCGTCCAATGAGATCCCACACGTGTTCGATTGGTGAGCGATCCGGAGAGTACGCTGGCCACGGAAGCATCTGTACACCTCGTAGAGCCTGTTAGGAGATGCGAGCAGTGTGTGGGCGGGCATTATCCTGCTGAAACAGAGCATTGGGCAGCCCCTGAAGGTACGGGAGTGCCACCGGCCGCAGCACATGCTGCACGTAGCGGTGGGCATTTAACGTGCCTTGAATACGCACTAGAGGTGACGTGGAATCATACGCAATAGCGCCCCAAACCATGATGCCGCGTTGTCTAGCGGTAGAGCGCTCCACAGTTACTGCCGGATTTGACCTTTCTCCACGCCGACGCCACACTCGTCTGCGGTGACTATCACTGACAGAACAGAAGCGTGACTCATCGGAGAACACGACGTTCCGCTATTCCCTCATCCAAGTCGCTCTAGCCCGGCACCATGCCAGGCGTGCACGTCTATGCTGTGGAGTCAATGGTAGTCTTCTGAGCGGACGCCGGGAGTGCAGGCCTCCTTCAACCAATCGACGGGAAATTGTTCTGGTCGATATTGGAACAGCCAAGGTGTCTTGCACATGCTGAAGAATGGCGGTTGACGTGGCGTGCGGGGCTTCCACCGCTTGGCGGCGGATGCGCCGATCCTCGCGTGCTGACGTCACTCGGGCTGCGCCTGGACCCCTCGCACGTGCCACATGTCCCTGAGCCAACCATCTTCGCCACAGGCGCTGCACCGTGGACACATCCCTATGGGTATCGGCTGCGATTTGACGAAGCGACCAACCTGCCCTTCTCAGCCCGATCACCATACCCCTCGTAAAGTCGTCTGTCTGCTGGAAATGCCTCCGTTGACGGCGGCCTGGCATTCTTAGCTCTACACGTGTCCTGTGGCACACGACAACACGTTCTACAATGACTGTCGGCTGAGAAATCACGGTACGAAGTGGGCCATTCGCCAACGCCGTGTCCCATTTATCGTTCGCTACGTGCGCAGCACAGCGGCGCATTTCACATCATGAGCATACCTCAGTGACGTCAGTCTACCCTGCAATTGGCATAAAGTTCTGACCACTCCTTCTTGGTGTTGCATTTGCTCTGTCAGTCAGTGTATAAGATATAATTTCCTAAATATGTTATCATTTATAGCCAGAAAATACAACATTATTAAGGTTTTTTAAAAATTTCGTATGGCTATTTCTAGCCGAGTGCAGCCCTTGTAAGGCGGACCCTCCGACGAGGGTGGGCGGCATCTGCCATGTGTAGGTAACTGCGTGTAATTGTGGTGGAGGATAGTGTTATGCGTGGTGTGTGAGTTGCAGGGATGTTGGGGACAGCACAAACACCCAGCCCCCGGGCCACTGGAATTGACCAAAGAAGGTTAAAATCCCCCACCCGGTCGGGAATCGAACCCGGGACCCTCTGAACCGAAGGCCAGTACGCTGACCATTCAGCCAACGAGTCGGACATTATTAAGGTGTTTTCTCACTACTGAGCGAGTAACAATACTGTGACACCACTAGGCTCTTCGTTGGAACCTGCCTGGTAAGTGTTTATTACATTCCCGCAGGCATAGCCAGATAATCCTTTCAAGGCTGAGGCTTGCACTTAGGGCAAAAGGCAAAGTAAAGCCAAGTCATCTCCGTACAGGCCATGAAGGGCATATAGCATATTTATAAAACGTATGAGGGGGAGGCACAGAGAGAGAGCGTGAGAGGGGACAGAGACACAGATTTACATTTAGGTTTATTATATTAAGCAGCATAACTAGAAGGAAACACCATACACAGAGAACGCTACACACGGATATTCATACGAACTTGTATCGAAACGCACGGCTGGTATGAAGCCTATGGGATAGGAGACTTTCTAGTTTGGATGGTAGAACCTAAATGCTTCACCTTGAAAGACATTGATTTTACATTTAATATGTTGCCATAGAGTACGCTTGTCAATGTGACTGGTTTAAAAGTACCTATGGTCATTTTAATGTGTCCTAAGGTGTATAGAAGCACTGGCCTTCTGAGCCCAAGTTGGTGGGTTCGATTCTGCCTCAGTCCGGTCCAATGGTGTCGGAAGATGTTCATATACGTCATTCTATTGTCGATGGATTTACCGGCATGTAAAGGAACTTCTACGGGATAAAATTCCGACACCAGGGAGTCTCCGAAAACCGTAAAAGTAGTTAGTGGGACGTAAAATCAATAAGACTACTAAAAGAGAAGCACAAGACTGACGATAGTTTCCTTCAGTGAGATTTCCACAGACCTTTGCAGTTTCAGTCTATAAAAATGGTCGGCTAATCTACTAGGTACGTAACTAATATCTAGACCCAAACAGTTACAGTTACACATTGCTATTGCCACCATAATCTGTTGCTTTATCAGGTAGGTTTTGTATATACAAGTAACCACAACGACATTTAGGGGAGCTTCACTACTACTAATCTTTGTTCATTCTTCCCCTGAAGGGGGAGGCGGGCCTCATAGACGGTAACGCCGTTTCTCAGGCCGGGAGATTTGTTACGGTTATGGAGATGCACGGAGAAGATGGGGGAGGGGGTTGGCGGCCGTGGCCTATGCTAGGAACTGACCCGGCATTTGCCTTAGTGCAAGAGAATGGAAAATCACGGAAAACCATTCTCAGGACAGCCGGCGGTTGGGGCCAGCAGTGAACTCCAGCCCTGTCCCGTCTCCCGAATGCAGAGGCGTAGATCCACGACATAAATTTCTCTGTTTATTCTCATAATTCAACTCATAGTCATTTCAAACTAGTTTCATGCACGAGCCACCTGACCCAGTGATGTAGTAGTCTCAGCTAATCTACGAGAAGATTCCGAATAGCGTAGCCTACAGCATGATTGCTTCTTATAACGCAGTAAATGATCGGTTTAGTGCATTTAATTGTTTCTAAATTAGGCGTTGAACAGCGTATTTTCGTTTTTTATGTAGAATTTTAAATTAATTTTGCATCCAAATTTTGAAGATTCATGAGGCTGAATTACAGAGAGTGAACCAGAAAACAACGCTTGTCTATGGGCTGAGGAAGAGCATTTTCAACACTTACTGTTTTTCAATCGGATTTTCAATTCATAGGAGTTGATAGGTTTATTACGGGCATACCGAAATTGTGTGACGGCTATCGCTCTCTCGTTTACCGACACGCTGCTTGCAGGAAGGACGGCAACCATCGCGGGACTCACCCTGTGTTATAAAATAAAAAATACATAGAATACTTAATGGCATTCCAGGAAGACAAGTGAATCAAACCTATTTGTGCATTTTCTATGTATTAAATGCCAATGGTCAAGTCTAACATTTTGATGATGATGATGATGATGATGATGATGATGATGATGATGATGATGATACTTGTTTAAACGGGATTAACACATAGGTCATCGTACCCTAATCTAAAATATTAGAAATGCACTAACTTCTCGGACCAAAACGTGACCGTGGTCTTCGGTGAGGTACAGCCCCAGTATTAGTCCGATGTAATACAGGAAACTATGGTAAACCAGCCTCAGAGCTTTGACAGAAGGTGTCGAATCAATCATCTCCCGATTGCAAGCTTGAAGCTACGTGACTCCGTTCTCGGTAGCCTATACGGTTGATGGTTCAATATCTGTCATCCTCCGTCATGTTCATTATGTTATTATATTTGTTACCGGGATTTGGTGGATCAGCAGAGGTGAAAGAAGGTGCCGGGGTGGATGGGTCTAACTACAAAGCCGAGATATGAATTAAAATTTCATTAATGGTTATATTTTCGAAAATGACAAAACTTAACAATTTTCACATAAAATTTCAAAATTTAACAAATAATTACAAGTCAACAAATAACTGACAATCAGGTACAAGACCAGGAAAAGCCAAGATTCAGAACAATTCTGGGCCTTACGCCCCTCGCTTTACAATTTCCTTGACCTTCTAGCTCGAATATACCAAGCACAATATTTTCAAGGGCAGAAAACCGCTTCATACATGGAGCACTAGCTCCGTGAATTGCAAGGTCAAGCCTCCTAGAGGCACTTTTACAATACTAGAAAAGAGCAGACCCGCTCTCAATTTTCCAAGCCTAGTCAAGGCAACATCAAAAATGACTTACACTTTCTGGCCTTCCATGGCCCAGCTTACAAATTGAAACAGGGGTATCTCGTACCCAAACTACAGGGGCTTCGAGTAAAAGAAAAAACCGTGAAATAAATGGCCCAAACAAAAAGAAGGAGGCGGATACTTGCACTCCTCTATGTAGCTTCTTAAAACCTAACAGGCACAAGGCCGATGAAACAGGGGCTAATCCCAATCTATGGAGGTGACTCGTACAAGAATAATTTTAAGACATAATGGAAAGGAAGAAAAACAGTTATCAAAACGTCGTCACCTCAAACCAATATGAATGGGAGCTCGAGAGGGTAAATCACTCTCTATCACCGAATTATAGTTACGGATATAAGTAAGATTTTACATAAGCCTGCAGAAAATTACATATTTAGGAAATGAGGTTCCATTGTAAAAGGTTTCGGACCTTTCCCGCGGGTTAAACTGCTGAGCTAGCAAGGAATAAAGATGTTAAATGGCCATTACCTTACTGAAGACGTGCTCCCAGATGAAAGAGGCACTTCCTGCCTCCTGCTTTACGTCCACACACTTAGCTAGATGTTAATCGAGTGGCCAAGAGACGTGAAAATCCGCAGTTTATAAACCCTTGGGGAAGTTCGAGAACTTTCATGAATAATAAAGCCATACCCTCTCACTTTTATTGGTTAGTTTAAAGTTACACACCAACACGAAGAAGAAGCCAGTGATTGGTTAGAAATTAATTACAGAAATTCTGGATTGGCTAAATTCAAAACTGGCGGAAAGAAAGATAAATATTGCCAACCCACAACTGAATGATCGAAATGTAGTAAAGAACAAACTTATGAATACAAAATTTCTTTAAATAAAGTTCCCTCACTTCGCATCAGGGTGCATGATCAAAGTTTTTTCGGCAGTGACATCTATGAGAGAATGTCCAAACTTCTTGATAAATAGTAAACAAAAACAAGTCGAAATTAACACAGTGACATCTTCAGGGGAAAAATTGAAGTTGGTCCAGTTTCAAGTTCACTGTTTATCCTGTAAAGGAGTACTTTAAGGCGGAAGATTTAAACGTGCGGCGTAGAGGTGTACCACACGGTACAATATTCATCATAGTATGCAAAGTGTGCTTGCAATTTCAATTGAGTCAGGGTATAGATCGTATTGGCATATTTATTGTACATTATTCGACAGCCTACAGTGATTACTTAGCATAAAAGTACTAACGTCTTTGGCCCTATGGCTACGAATGTTGCTCTCAGGCAACATGTATTTTAGAAGCATCTCAACAATGCTTATTAAACTTTTCCTTGAAAACCCTTTGTCACATGAAAACATAATTCTTGTGTTTACGGAATTCAAGAACAGAGAACACCTGTAGCAGTTTTACTTGATGTAGTGGCTATAACAAGCGGATGAAATCAGCCAGCTGACCTTATTGTAAGACCGACCGTGGAGCTTTTCACATTTCTGAAAACCTGATGGTTAGTTAATTTTTTACATTACTGTGTTTATCATTTTATGCTTCATAATAACGAAATATAGTATAAGATGCTTGAATGTATAGTGTATTTAGTTAACAATGTGGTTATATATAAGTACGTTGCTTGAAAGTAGCATTGGGGAATAGTGGTAACACATGGTTCTAACCCAACTTTTACTGAGTGGATTAAAAATGTATTTATGTCTTCCTGTGTTTATAGCTGAATAATAATTTTATTATTTTTACGTCCTACTAACTAATTTGTGACGGTTTCTAGGGACGCTGAGGTGCCGGAATTTTGTTCCGCAGGAGTTCTTTTACGTGTCAATAAATCTACTGACACGAGGCTGACGTATTTGAGCACCTTCAAATACCCCCGGACTGAGCCAGGATCGAACCTGCCAAGTGGAGATCAGAAGGCCAGCGCCTCAACCGTCTGAGCCACTCAGCCTGGCTGTTTATAGCTGGAATGCCAATGCATATATGCATATAGTGGTTATGGATGTTCTGGACCCTTATCTGAAGGGAATATTTCTGAAGTTGGTGAACTATCATATCTGGATATCTCAGGAGATTAAACAGCCTCATTGCATGAACTAAACCCAGAATATGAACCTGTACATGTAGGTGTAATTTTTCATATTTATTTACTGATATGACATTTATTTATTTAACGGTACGTATTTAATATTTTGGATAAAATATAACCAAACAATGTTGTTATACAGGGATTACAAGAAGAGGAAGCCGAATCTCAGAATGTTGAACACCGAGCGGGATGGCCGTGAGGTTAAGGGCGCGAGCTGTGAGCTTGCGTTCGGGAGATAGTGTGTTCGAATCCCACTGTCGGCAGCCCTGAAGATGATTTTCCGTGGTTTCCCATTTTCACACCAGGCAAATCCAGGGGCAGTACTTTAATTAAGGCTACGGCCGCTTCCTTCTCACTCCTAGCCCTTTCCTATCCCATCGTCACGATAAGACCTATCTGTGTCCGTGCGACGTAAAGCAGATTATAAAAAAGTATCTTCAACAGTCCTTAGCGCCGTCTCTACCGTCTATAGCAAAAGCAGTGCCAAGGAGAGAAAATAAGAATTACACATTTAGGAAAGTTCAGTTCTCTGCTGTTGGTACGAGGTGGACATTTTCAACACCACACCCACCTCAAGATGAAGGTGCACCTGGTGATTATTTTATGATGTACTGCTCTAAGGAATTGTTCATTTTGTTATATGAGAAATCTACTTTGTACGCCCATCAGAAGGACGGTGTTGTTTAGAATTCTTCTCCTGCTGAAATAGAACAGTTTATTTGTTTGTTGTTGCTAACGGGAATTGTCAACATGACTTCCATGAAGATATACTGGGCTTCTGGAACATAATTCTGTCCAGCGGTAGATGTCATGAGCAAGAACAGATTCGAACAGTTGAAACGATACCAGCATGAGGCAAACAATGATAACCAGAGGCCTGTTGGGCACCCTGATCAAGACAAATGATACAAAGTACGGCTTTTATTGAATTCGTTGCGTTCAAGAATGCAGAAAACTCCACCAGAAGAACGGCATGCCGTAGAAGAACAAGAAGGAATTTGAATTCCAAGAAGGCTGGTGTAGATTTTCAGGTGACATTGTTGAGGCTCTTGCCGATGATTTTCCTCAACACAAAAATGTCAATTTTTTTCAACAACTGGCTTTCTTCCCTTTGGCTGGCTTGTTGCACGGAAATAAAGTGGTTTGTTCTGTTTGGGTACGATACGAAATGACCGAATAGGAAAATGTCCCATGATGTCGGAAGCTGAACTGAACAGTTCTGGAAGAGGCAGCTATGATTACCGAGTGGAAAGGGACTCTAATGTGGCTCTCGTAAGATGGTATGGTGTATGGATATATGCACGTATTGAGCCAATAGCAAAGTGCAAGAGGTAGAATGCATTAGAGAAGCCGCCGGTAACTACTGAAGTAGATTGTCCCAATACTGTGCAGGAATATAACCATTTTATGGGAGGGGTAGATTTGTCTGGAATGCTTCTGAACTCTACAGGATGGATCTGAGATCAGCGAAGTGGTATACCAGAATACTATATTGGTATATTAGTGTTGCTGTTAATGCCGGGTTACAACGAATCAAATATGAGAATATTCCCTGGGCAAATCTCAGACACATATTGCAAATGCACGCACAAGAGGTGGGTATAGAAAAGGCACAAAATGTCGATCCAGTGAAGTGCCCAAACAACCTACAAAAAGAACATTTGCAGCCCGTCCTAATGATGATGTTCGATATGACAGGTGTGATCATTGGCCACAATACTCCACTAAAGGCAGATGTAAATTTGGATCAAATGGGTACACTCAGGTATCTCAGGAAATCCTAAAGTTAACGTTCATTTAACTACACACGTTTTTGTGTTCAAAGGGCTGAAATGGCAGTTTTCTGAACTTCGCATGCACCACCGGGTAACGGGTTTATGGGTAATTTTGCTGCGAACAGGAAATACCGTGTCATTAGCAAACGTGAGGTCGGGCATAGCTTGCTGATGGGATATATTAGGGAAGGTATAATCTCCTAAATTTTTTTCAGGATTTAACTTCGATAGACCTAAGGAATTCGAACGGACAACAAGTCGCACTTGAGCTACAATCGGGTACCATTGTTATCATCTATGAACAGAAGGAATTACGCCTTCGGTCACTTGGCTATCGAGAACTGAAACGAAATTTCTTGGCCTGATGTGAGGAAATTCGGTAACTCTAATGGAAGACACATCTGCATCTGCGCAAGCTGGCGAGAGTTGTGTTGAGGTGTAATGAATTTATTCTACAGTACTGTACCATTAGGTTACATTAGCGGCCGTAAATGTCATGGAAACAGTGGACAAATATGGCGCACAATAGCTTCAGGTGCAAGTACACAGAGTAGAGATCTAATAAATCGATATCGCCCGGCCGCAAGGAAAAAGAATCTCAAGAATTAAATAATGGTGGACTGAAAAAATTTGAAAGAGAACGATTCTTGACTACCTTGAGAAGAAAGAGTTACAAGTTGAAGGGAAGCAGCACGACTTACAGAAAGGTTTAAAAAGGATCAACGCAACGTTAAATACGAAAGTATTAATATACAAACAGCAGAGAAGACTATATCTGCAAGAACATCAGGCAGAAAAGGAGTAGATTTGAAGGAAATATTCGTTACTGTAACACCTGGACTCAGAAACGAAAGGAAACTTCAGCCGAGTTATACATTGCCGAAATTAGTACCATAGCGGCATAATTTATTGTTTCCAGGAGGGAGACAATATCTGTTTAAGCAAAGGAAATAGCAAGAAGTAGGCCGAATGAGAGAAATCTATAAACTTAAAGAAAAGAATATTCTCGTCCATTACGAGTTTCTGAAATCAAATATTACGCATTGAGTAGCCTACTATTCACCAGTACAATATGAATTCTACTATGTATTTGTTCTTTTATGATTGCATGAGAACTGGTGACAAGATGGACTCAGCTTAAACAGAGGGAAATGTTCGCTCAAGACTAAATAGCTCAAGCCAAGACCCCAGCCGGAGCCGTAGATGACGTAATCTTTGGATCGCAGTGGCCGCCTACTCCAAGATGCCGTAGTCCAGCAGAGATCCAGCAGCAAAATCCCGTTACGAGATAAGTATTTTGAGTTGCATCGTAATGAATTTCAATTCAATTGATGAAAAATATTTATATGTGTACAGGAGTGCTAGATGTAAGAGATGAAGTGCCAATGAAAGGATATATGAATAGAAATCCCAATTATTAGCCGATGAAATGTGCCAATTTATGCTATATAACTACAGTGCGAATGTGATAATTTTAAGGTTAATGGAAACTAGATCTGATTGAGTATTTGTGCATGTTTAGTGCCAATCAATACGTGTAGACCGTGAAGCGTTTAACCAGTTGTGATAGTAGAAAATACAGGCGAGATATAAGACGTAACCTAAAACTTCAGGTCAATATGTGTACCAATCATGGCCAGTACGATAATAGCATTGTAAGGAAGTGTTTGAAATATTACGAAGTTGCAGTGTATTAGAGAATAATCAGGTTATTAAGTATTGCTACCGTAACACAGAGGTTATTTAAGTGGAATTGAGTGAAGATATTTTTAAATATGGAGGTATATTTATATATATGAAGGAAATGGAATGTTAATATGGCATGTTGTAATTAGAGTGAGGAGATATGTTTCTGTTCGTTGTTTAAGAATGGGATAGATGATTGAATTGCGAATTCCTGTGTTACATATTATATTTATATTTGGATTAGCACTGCAAGTGAAGGATTTAGGCCATGTTGAGTTGAATGTATGTCTCGAGCCAAGCAGAAGGTGTCTCGTAACTTTCAGCGGAAGATATGGAGAGGTTACGTGTTTGTTACACATTACGTAATATATATATTTAGGAATAGAATGGAGTCTCGCGTAGTTACGTATTTGAAGGTCAGCACGTTAACGCTTATATGAAGTACAGTTTACTTTAACAAAACCATGGCACAGCGAAGAGATATTTGAGAATATGTAAATATATTGGCACATGACTAGGACTGCATGGCACGATTTTCGCAGGTTAGACTGACGTACCATCAAATCTATGACACTCTGTACTAAAATTATTTGGTTTATTTTGTACATATGGTGATGTACTGATTTAATTTATTCATTTTGGGTTATGATAGGAATATTAATATCGGCATGGGTGTTTTGAACCCATATTTAAACATGGAAATGCTTATCTCGTAACGTGGTGAGTCACAAACAAGAATCCAAACAAGAATCCAAACATGTATCCAAGTAAAAATGTGTCAAATAGACCGAAAAGCAAGTTGAAAATTAAATGATGCCCCAAAGAAAATCCCAAACAACATTAAATGAAAGATATTCCACTCCTCCTTGGTTTAATAAAGTTGTGGTCACTATTTTTCCCCTTGTATCAATTTAAACATGGAAGATACGGTATATTTTGATACTTAACAAAAATGTAAGCTAATATGTTGATGACTTAAAAAACTTTCAAATATGTTTATCTCGGAAACCAAGCATTTTGAGAATGATATTTGTAATTTCACGATTTTCATTTCTTTATTGCCAATGGATGCATATTATTCAATTTTATTATACATTAGCATGCTAATAAATTAGATATAGATTTGATTTCGCATTTCTATTCCTTAAGTAACTTGTAGTGTATAGTAGTATGATAATACACGGATCTATTGAGTTAGGTTACGCTAAATACTAGGTGACGATCAGATAATTTCCTTCACATAAGGATACGGTAAGACTGTTTCAACGGATGGATACTCTTCAACGCAATCCGCGATTTATTTAAAGCAAATGGAAACAATGAAGCGAATTTTACCCTGAGAAGCGATTATGCACCATGTTGTTGGAGCTCATGTTCATAAATTATATTCCAGTTTAGAGACTAGGTATGACTTTCGACCCGATACTTAAAATTTTGTAGCCGGAGCAATATTTAAACATATGTATATTCAGTTAATGCTCCAACGCGGCGTAATAGAGGAAGTCACCGCGGGAACATTAATAAACGAAAGGTGCAGTACGTAGGTTCCGACGATAAATGCAGATTTCGATTTGAATATAGATCATTCCGGAACATTGTTGCTTATGTGAATCACTTCATGTTATTTAGTTTATCTTCCATACAATTGTTACTTCTGGTAGAAAAACGTACTTGCATATAATGCTTTAACTACAATGTAATAATACTTCACCTTTACTGCTATAGGGCTTTAGACCTTTCATGTACCGAGCGAGTTGGCTCCGTGTTTCGAGTCATGTAGCTGTGAGCTTGCATTCGGGAGATTGTGGGTTCAAGCCCCACCGTCGGCAGCCCTGAAGATGGTTTTACGTGGTTTCGCATTTTCGCAGCAGGCAAATGCTAGGGCAATTTGCAACGGTGGAATTCGAATCCATAACCTCTGGAGTGCATGTTAAGATCAACACGATCGGTATCGCGTAGCGATATCTAATGTGTTATGAAATGCAACTTTTCCTAGATGTCGGTAGGTAAGGGATGGGAGTACTTTACCTGTAAATCATAGGGAGGAACAAGAAGACGAAGGAATGACTACCTTCCATGTTCACTCTGGAGGTATCATCCGTAATGGTGTCCATATTGTGAGAACACTGCTCATCTGACATCCCTAAGCTTATTCACCACCTTCTGTAGCTGGTCGCGCACAGCAGCCCGTGAAATGAGCTGGAGGTCCGAGTATTCGCACTGCACAGATCCAATTACTGCCTGTGAGCTGACACTGCTCTCTCTCCTCAGAGATGTAACTTCTAGTCATTCGTTCGTGAAAAGAGCCACAGACTTGGCTGGAAGGCATCAAAAGAACAGGAGTTACAAGATAGGATAAAATTTGGTGGAATTAATTAAGCGGAAAAGTTTCGATATGAACTCAACTTTAAAAGGGACTCTAAATGGGTGGGTAACGTAGTTTATGGCCGATTTCTAACCTCTCTGATATAATGTCACTGGTATCTTGGGACGAATCTTTCTCGTGCACTGTGCCATAATTCCCGGCACATTAACGTGTAAGAATCTCGTTGAACAGACCCCTCAATGTGCTGTACTTTATCCCACTTTCAGCAGCTAAGTACTTTATCTCACTTTCAGGAGCTAACCGAAGAGTGGATCTCAAGATGTCTCATAGAATATCCAGGGTGGTCGGAAAAAACGTGAAGCGGGTATATGAGCGTCAGAGGATTGGTCATGCTAATAAATAATTTGAAATAAATAATTCGATATCTCACACTGGTGTCATTTTTATCGGTTGCTGAAGTTAGCCAATCAGTTCGCTTCGCGGGTGAATTCAAATGGGCTTTGTGAGGCAATGTTGCTAAATCTGCATGTTGCTGAAGACCGGCTTGAGAGCACTAGTTGAAGAATAAAACTTCGTCAGGGGAAAGGTTTGAATACAGACCTCCGAGCTGAGAGGATCGCGGCACAACCAGTACGCTACGGTGACATTGGTTGAAACCCATGGTGTGTTTGTGTTTTATGCTGATTTCTCAGTATGCCCCTTAAGCCGGCCTTAAGCCACGTCAGTGAGAGAAAGAGAGAGAGAGAGAGATCGTAGGTTAATCAGTTTTCGTACGTCAATCAGCGAAATTCACCAAATACTTTTCAAAAGATGGAATGGCGCTAGTACAGTTCTGAGGAAGGATATAATCGCTCATGAAGCACTGGCTCACATCCAGGAATGACACGTAATTTTAGATGTACGTCCTCTTAAAAAAATCACCACCATCTAACTACGGTACTAAAAGCTTTCATTCAGTACCGTGATTGGATATGGCGGGTCTGGTAGAAAGTGACGCCCTCTCTGAGGCCAGGAGATATGTTGCGGTGATTTGACGAACGGAGAAGGTTGAGAGGGGAGCGGCTACGGCCTATAAAAGGCACTGTCCTGGCATTTGCTTTAGAGAGGAGAATAGTAAACAAGAGAAAACAATTCTCAGGACAGCCGACTGTGGCACAGTCCACCACCTCCCCAGTACAGAGTTCCGTTTGAAGCCATAACTGCTCGGTGCATGTAATTTTTCTCTCCCGGTCAGTAACGCTAGTGAAGTAGGAGTAACAAGTGCCAGTGATTTTTCAAAATTCAAAGTTGTTTGTACGTGAATTCATTATGACTCACAGCCAGAGGGAATGAAATTCAATAGATACCTCTACGTAATACTAAATTCGAATAAGGATAATAATGATAATATTTTATCCATTCTGAGATAATTGGATACTTTTAGAAGCATGTGCGTATGTCATGAATCACAACAAAAATACTTTGTCTTGTTTTGAAACTTCATATATCATACTTTTCTTTCTGTCAACGCAAATAATGAAAATGAAGATAATTAAACAATCCCATTTCATGTTAGATTAAATATATATATTTTTTTTTTATAAAGTGAAAACGTCGATGCTGAATTCTCGACATGTTATAATGTTCACTGGGAAGCGCTTATCGTTTAATTCCTCTTTTGGCTGTTTGCATTCTGTATCTGCAAAATTAGAAGTACGACTGAGCAAATCATTTTCATAAAATGAGGTTTCGAATGTGTATGTCATCACCATACAGAACACTGGAGGACTTCACTATTGATAATCTTTTGCAAGTTGCTTTACGTCGCACCGACACAGATAGGTCTTATGGCGACGATGGGACAGGAAAGAGCTAGGAGTGGTTAGGAAGCGGCCGTAGCCTTAATTAAGGTACAGCCCCAGCATTTGCCTGATGTGAAAATGGGAAACCACGGAAAACCGTCTTCAGGGCTGCCGACAGTGGGGTTCGAACCCACTATCTCTCGAATACTGGATACTGGCTGCACTTAAGCGACTGCAGCTATTGAGCTCGGTTATTCATAATCTAGACCCTAAGTGGGATAGAGTGGCCAGCTCTAAGCCCAGCCATCTTCGCCTCCTGTAATTTTGTGGCCTAAGCTACCGCATGTAGAGCTTTGATTTAAACCAGTTAGGCTGCCTCTCAGTCAACTTCAACATTCCATTTTACTCTACCAAACGACAGTCTGACTGTTAGGTCACAAGCCCGAAGACTGGTTGGAACCTCAAGTAGCGCTGCCGAAGGTTATGCAGTTACAGGGAAAACACAAATCTCGAAGGCGGCGCCAAAATAAGGCATACTAGACAGGATGAAGAGTGAGGTAGTTTTCCATTGCTTTCCTCGGTGAGCCAGAAACTTCATAACACTCGGACACACTAGCTGTGCTCCAAATGTTAATACTCAGCACCACCCGTACATCAGCAGCTTCCACAATGGCACAGCCATCAATAAGACTGGGACTTCGGTGGAAGCTACATTTTCCTCTGACATAGCCCAGGAGACAAAACTACTTCATCCATCGAGAAATGGCAGCAGGCGGTCAGATGACAGAGAAACCAGAAATCTACTGGGTAATTTATGGTTTCCAGATGGGCTGAGTGGCTCAGGCGCTAGAAGTGCTCTACCCATGTACGCGGGTTCGATCCCGACTCAGTCCGGGAGTATTTGAAAGTGCTAAAATACACGAGCCTCGTGTCGCTAGCTTTACTGGTACGTAATAGAACTCCTGCGGGAAGTACATAATTATGGCGTTTTGGCATCTGTGAAAACTGTAAAAGTAGTTAGTGGGACGTAAATCCAATAGCATTAATTTTAGTTTTGTAGTGCAAACAGTGAATGTGTCACTGGAGTTTTCTACATGTCGACTTCGTACGACATGCAGTGTCTAGTCGGAGGAGAAACGTCCATTCGGCACTCCATACCGTATGGAAGCTCCAAAAATTAATCGGGTACCCATTTCAGTTTTGCCTGCTGCCATTTCTTGATGGATACAGTACTTTTGTATCCATCTCTTGGCACAGGCCAGAGTAAAGTGTAGCTTCCACCGAAGTCCCAGTCTCATCCATGGCTGTGACAATATGGAAGCTGCTGGGGTATGGGTGGTGCTGAGTAATGACATTCAGAGCACGACTAGTGCATCTGAGTGTTATGAAAGGTGTTGCTCATAGGGTCAGTCGTGCTGTAATAGCACTTTCTGACCCAGTGAGGAAAGCAATGGCAAACTACCTCACTCCTCGTCTTGCCTAGTACGCCTCATTTTGGTGCTGCCATTGGTTTTTGCGGTTTCCTTATAACCTCATAACCTTTTGTGGTGCTATTTGAGGATCCAACCAGCCTCTGGGCTGATGACCTAACAGACATTTCAGTTGCAGACTCGGTGAAATGCAGGAACATTAGCCTCTCCAGAAGTGGAAATCTCGTTTCTAAACCTGTGACTTCTTGACTTCGATCGTGGCAATAGCTGAGTACTTCAATCTTAATGCCATCTTGGGGAGTGTATGAGATCATATTCAAGGAGGGTATTAGATGAGAACTGGTCATTTCAATACCTTCGTGTCTGCACTGCAGGTGGAATAGAATGTCTGTTGAGCTAGCTTATACACACACAATCCTGTCTTCTATTCTGGGCAAGGCCAGTAACGTTCTGGAGACTTACCATAAGCGTTAATGACATGTAGAAGTTAGTAAGTACTAGGAATTCAGTATTGCTTCAGTTGCTATCGAGTTCTTAGGAAATGGCGAGGTAGCAGAATTTCGTTCTGTACTAGTTCTTTAAAGTACCGGGAGCCAACGATACGAGGTTGTCAAAAGATTCTCAATATGGCGGCGTGTGCAGAAGTCACGCTGAGTGTTATGCGCAGTATTATTATATATTTGGTGGTAAAGAGTGCTGTGCAATACTCCAAAAGTGCTACAATCGCTTCAGATAACCCTCCTAGATACCTGGAAAACATAATTCTATTGGGAAGGCTATTGGTGAGCGAAAAACGTACTCTTAACTGTTTGACGTGGTGCAGTGCTGAAAGTCTGGGGATGGCAGCCATAGGTCAGCCACGGCGAAGGGACGGGAGCGGTGTTGTCAGACTGCCTGTAGATGATCAGCCACTGCTGTGCTTGGCACTTGCCCTAAGTGGGGACATCGAACTAAACCCTGGTCCACAACAGTGCACAATTTGCGGAAATAGTGGTAGGAGGAATCAATTATTTGTCCACTGTAATAATTGCTCGCTAAGAGGCCGTAGAACCTGCGCAAAACTCTCAGTGTATGAATTCACAAAAATAAAGAACGGTTCCCGTACATGGTTATGCTGGAAGTGTGAAATGCCCCCGTTATCAGACTCGTTCTTTACAGTTACCAGTGATACGCCCAGTGACTTAGTAAATACTTCTAAATGTACATATGTAAATAAAAATATATCACTTGTTGCCTTCAATGCGCGCAGTATTATGCGACCTGGACGGTTACAAAATATCCACGCATCGCTTGAAAGCCTTGACCCGACCATCGTATGTGTCAATGAGACGTGGTTGTGCAGCAAAATTAATGACTCAGAAGTGTACCCTGACTCGCTGATATTGTTCCGTAAGGACCGATCCCACCGCTCTGAAGGGGAGTTCTAATTGCAGCCAAGCCAGAATGTCATCCAACTCGAGTTCATCACCTGGAGACAGCAGCCGAAGTACTGTGGGTGGAAGTGACGTGCAACAAACGCAAATTCCTTATTGGATCAATTTATCGCGCCCCTAAGTCGTCGCCGGAAATGAACGCTGAACTAATCCTCTCTCTCTCGAGCGTATGCAACATGTACAACAAAATTACGATGCCATTTATATTGTCGGTGATTTCAACCTAGAAATTGCGTGGTCCAGAAATGCTGCACCGGTTCCAAATAACCCACTCGCCAATAAATTCCTTTCCGCTTTCTATGATTTATTCTTTCATCAATTAATGTTCGAAGCCACGCGTATTACGCAAGCAACACGCTCAACCCTTGATCTTTTCCTAAGTAACATGCCACAGTCCGTCCAATCTCTTAATACTATTCCTGGATTATGTGACCATCAGGCAATTCTCGCAACACTAACCCATATAAAACCATCCCCCAAACTCCATACCAGAACAGCTTATAATTTTTCCCGAACAAACTGGAACGATCTATCCACTTTACTATCCAACCGCCTCCCCGTTCTCACCTCAGATTTCACCGGCAGTACTGACATAAACAAGATATGACAAGACTGGAAAAAAATGTTCTTTCAGTGCGTAGAAGAAACCACACCAATAGTAAATATAACCAGCAGACGGAAATCCCCATGGATTATCGAGGAGATTGTGCGAGAAATTCGAAGAAGGGACCACCTGTAACCAGAAATGGAAAAGAAATCCAACCGATTGTGAGTGGAAGAAATACAGGCTGGCTAGGAACAAGGCTAAACAATCTATCAGAGATTCCTACGATTCTTACATCCACAGTCTCAACACCAACTCCAAGGAACTCTGGGCTTTTCTCAGAAGTAAAGGTTGCAACAGAGCTCCATCTGTATTTAAACATAACGGTACGGCATTCTCCACACCGCAAGAAATTGCAGACACCTTCAACTGGAAATTGAAAAGTAACTTCTCCGTACCTACTGAGGAAGAGAACATGCTATATTCAAGGACAACATCTACCCCTCTCTTCCCTCTAACCAACCTGTATTTCTCAACAAATGAAGTAAAGGAGAGCCTTCTGGAAACAAGACCTCATGCCGCGACCGGGCCGGACCGAGTGCCAGCAAGAATTCTCAAGAATTGTGCAGTCGCCTTGGCGCCCTCTCTTTGCGCTCTCTTCAACTATTCCATTAATACCGGGTCTGTACCTGTGGAGTGGAAAGAAGCCAACGTAGTGCCGGTTTTCAAAGATGGAGATAAGGAAAACGTAGATGATTACCACCCAGTTTCTATAACATCAAGGGTCTGTAAATGTATGGAACGTCTAGTTGCTAAATGTATGTTGGATTTTCTCAAGGAGAGAAACCTGTTGAACTCAAACCAGCACGGCTTCATTCCGGGAAAATCCTGCACAACACTTTTAACAAACGACATTGATGACTGGCAGTTCTCTTTGGAGCAGACTGATGTCTCACAAATAGACTGTGTGACTCTGGACTGGAGCAAAGCTTTTGACCAGGTGTCACATCAAAGACTTCTGGCAACTACGGCATTCAGGGTAAACTGCTGTCATGGTTGAGGTCATTTGTGGTGGGTCGAACGCAATCTCATAAGTTCACTCCAGCTTCTCTGATGTTTAAATTTGTGCCTAACACGCCCTCTCTAATCTTTGGTCACTTAATGATATCCTTCCAGAGACAATAGATCCCGATAATGTTAGATACCTATGGTAAAAGGCTAAGCACAATCTGAAGATTTCTCATGAAAAGGTTAGGGAAAGATATGATCGTCGACGGAGGCCCACCAATTTAAAAGTCGGAGATCAAGTCATGGTTAGAAATTTTGTTCCCGCGGGCAAGCTTGCCCCCAGATTTCATGGGCCGTGCATTATATTGGATTTTCTGACTCCCGTTACATTATTAGTGAGCAATCCAGCCACAGAGGGGATCTTTAGAGTCCATCTCTCTCAGGTTAAACCTGTATAATGAGGTTTTTTATGTTCATAGCCGCTAAAATTTAGCAGGAACTTTGAAGGTTAATTTTTTTTAAAATTGAAGGCCTTCTGCCCTATAATTTTATTTCCTTATGTGTAGGATGTGTATATACGATCTTCCCCTCTTGTTTCCCTGCTGTCAATTCCTTTGTGGCCATTACCAAGCACCCGTCTCCTACATGTCCGCACTATTGGCAATAAACACCTTCCACGCCTCCCGCCCCTCTGCATCACCAATAAAGATCGTACTCTCAAATCTGCTACAACACTTCTCTGTCGCCGAGATCTTACTGTTTCAGTGTCCCCTCAGCTGCCTGCCGCCGTACTACAACTGAAGTGGGGTACGGGCCCACTCCACTCCCGTGAAGACTCCTTGTGGACGGCGCGCCGTAGTTCAGCTCCCGGCACAGGCTGAAGTGCTGTGACCCGACCGCCAACTCATCTGGAGACTGTACATATACTTCTAATCTGCGGCGCCCATCACCACGACTACCCCTCTCATAGTATCGGGAGAGACATATCTGAGGGTACTTGAGGGGTCCGGGCGACCTCAACTGGATATCGGCAGAAGCGGCAGGACTTGCCGTCGAATTTATCAACATGTATTTCATATTCTACTACAACAAAGACACTCTGAGGCTGGAGTTAAACTACCTTCTACCTATCAATTTCAAAAAGAGTAGACATTTTTTCTTCGACTGGAAATATTTTCTTAAAATTCTTCTGTGTTACCCCAAAGAAGGACATTTGTGGGTGGGGGAAGGCTTTACCGGGAGGTACACCCCAACGTCGCGCATTTAAATTCAGCGCCTAAATGAACTCCTCTATTGGAGAAACAGTGAAACTGATTCTACACCAACTTGGAACTTTAATCAGAAGAGGTCACCACTCAAATATTGGGTAATTTTGTTATTGTACTGTTTCCTAACCTGAGTGAATTTCTACTTGTTTTGTTTGACATTCATCAAGAAGTTTTGACATTCTTCCACATAGGACACCACTAAAAACTATGTTCATGCACCCTGGTGCGAGGTATAAGAAGTTATAATTCAAAGAAGTTTTGTATTCATAAGTTTTTTCTGATTGATGCTCATTTATTTTTGGGTTGGCAGTATTTCCTTTTTATTTCCACCAGGTTTGAATCTATCCAATCCCAAATTTCTGTAATTAATTTTCAACCTATCACAGTCATCTTCTTCTTCTTCTCCTTCGATTTTGAGAGTAACTTTTAAATTGAGCAATAAAATTGTGAGGGTGTGGCTGGTTTATTCGTGAAAGATCTCGAGCCTTCCCTGAGGGTTTATAAATTGCGTCTTTGCACGTTTCTTGACCACTTGATCGTCATCTTATTAAGTGTGTGTGTAAAAGCAGGAGGGGGCCTCTTTCATCGGTCAGCATGAGATCTCTCTTTCTTGCTACCTCCGCAGTTTAACCCGAGGGAAAGGTCCGAATCTTTAACTATGTAACCAACTTTTCTGAAATGCAAATCTTCTTTCGGCTAAAACTTCGTAAACTCTTTAACTGTAAATCGGGGATAGAGAGTGAATTACCCTCTCGAGCTCCCCTTCATCTTGGTTTGAGGTGACTACGTTTATGAACTGTTTTTCTTTCTGTAATGTGGTAAATTACTTCCTATACGAGTCACCTCAGTAGTTTGGGAATAGCCCCTGTTTCACCGGCCTAGTGCCCTTTAGGTTTTTAAGTTTTAACTATCTTGGAGTACTGTACGCCTCCATTCAATTTGTGTTCCGGGCCATTTACTTAACCTGTTCTTTTCCGCAAAGGCCCTGTAGGGTGGGTACTAGATGCCCCTGTATAACAATAGCGTTTAATGTGTAAATTGTGCTTTGATGGCGAGTGGTGGTAATTTTCTGATATTCCCTTGAATAGGCTAATAGAAACGAGAGCCTGTTAGCTCTTTTTCAATTTTGTGATTGTAACGAGTACCTCTGGAAGGCTAGACATTGTATTTTGGGAGCAAGGGCTCCATGAATTAGGGGGACTTCTGCCCTTGAGTAAATTTGTGTTCTTTGTAAATTTGAGCTTGTAATGTAAAGCTAGGGGCTTCAACCCCAAGGTGTTAAGGTTCTGAATCTTGGATTTTTTCCCAATCTTGTCTAATGTTTGCTACTTTTACCTGTAAAAATTGTTAAATTTTGAGTTCGGAAAATATAACCTTCAGTTTAAGTTTTTAATTAATTTTGACATTGTAGTTAGACCCATTCACCCCAGCACCTTCTTTAACCTTGAATTCGAACCCAGGACTGAAAAAGATTAAGTTAATTAGTCAATACTTGAGTGGAACTAGGGTATCCTTGCCAGATGTATGGTCCGAAACGTTGGTGCCCATGTATAAGTACTGTCCAATCACGTCAGTTGATGTAGAACGATCATTCTCAGCCTACAAACTCATTTTCACGGACAATAGACATAGTTTGTCTCCAGAAAACATTGAAAGACTGCTAGTTACCTATTGTGATGCTTCTTTTTGCAATAAATGATACCTGTAATTAGGTAAGTGAATAAAATTGCATGTTTTAAGAGAACATTTCATTATTTTTCGTGCATATATTCTTACTTTTCAGTGCATATTTGCATGCATATTTTCAGTTTTTTAAGTGCGTATAAATCCGGGCCCTACTAATTATCAACCTTTCCTGTCTGCGGACTCCTCGAAGATAACTGGAAATTCACGGACCCCTTCTGAGTATGGAAATAAAACGAACAGTTAATATATTACAAACTCGACACATTTTAATGGAGATGTATTACAATCAAAAAGCAAAATTATAATATCATTGACACCAAACGAAATTTAACGTGAACAATGATGTTGTTTTTGAACAATCACAAGTTACATACAACTTTAATTTTGATTTCAAACACGTTAGGGGGGGGAAATACGTTTTCGCAAAAATAAGTAAAGGGGAACATAGTTAGGTTCTTCAAAGATTTTCTTGCGACTTCAGGATAATCAATGATGACATATAGCAAAATATCAGGTAGTTGCAACCGTGAAAACGGTAATTTTATTTCACTGACAGTTAAAAATTCTCCCAAAGTATCTTACTGGAGCGTATGAAAGAAGTTGGTCGATAGCCCATCAACAAATGGATTTCTTGTCATTGTGTCACTTTTAACCGTGCCCGGTAAATACTCCCTTAATTGCAAGTGCAAAAGCTCCAAATGTGACTTAATGACTTATCTCTTTGGAAAATTTTCTCCAGGCATCTGGATGAAATCAGCCAATGTATAGGTCAAGACTGTATTAGAGTGTAAAATTTTGATAACAGGATATTAATGATTAAAAAGGACAGTATATTCTCCTTTCCTTAAAAGAATCTGCGGACTCGCTGAAATATTTCTGTGGACCCCACCTTGGGAACCTCTGGAATAAGACGTTAACCAGAGAGGTAATGTTGAAACTGGTGTGAAGAAATGCCCAAGCTCGCAGGGCTTTTGTTAAAATCCGAAAGTACGCATTCAGATCGAATAAATGTCACCACGCTACCCACAATGTGTCACTCCGCGAGGTTAATATTAAAGTAGGCTACCCTGAGTTCACAGTTTTCACACGTTTTACGCTCCACGGATGTCTACTCTAGACAGTCACTCGAAGAAATAATGTTCTGCGGATGCATTCGATGACTATTAATCAAATGCCAGGCGTTACGAAGATATACTTCTTAGCGTAGGGACACCGTGCCAACCGAATAACCATGTCACGTGATCTTCATTGTCTCACTTAAGTGGCATTGCGTATTAGTGGATATTAATTAATCCATATTATCAGCAATGTTCTCTGCTAGCCTGAAAATTATCTAAATAATGTACACTTTACACGAAATTGTAATACCTAATAACGCAAGCCGGCTGTCAGAAATAAGTAAATGCCTTTCAACTAAATCGTAGAACAAATGAACATCGAAATATTCCTATTGGGGAAACATTAGATTTAGGACTAGTCCAATTTTCTGTAGGGAAGGTCATATGTGTGTGCCTCTCTTGCAAATTATCGTCTCCTCTCGTCAACTAAGCATTAAGGTTTCGCCGTGACCATCTCGTTTTGTTCTTCTTGTCTAGAACGGATGTTATAGTCACGTACTCTTGTGCTAACTCCCTTAGAAACCGCTAAGAGATCGTACTCAAGAATGTTTTTGCTGGATTACTACTTCCTGTCGAGGAAGCAACGTATTCTATGCGAAATAGTGAGTTTGCTGAAATGCATGATTATATGAATTATTTCAGTATTGAAATGAAATGGCGTATGGCTTTTAGTGCCGGGAGTGTCCGAGGACAAGTTCGGCTCGCCAGATGCAGGTCTTTTGAACTGACTCCCGTAGGCGACCTGCGTGTCGTAATGAGGATGAAATTATGATGGAGACGACACATACACCCAGCCCCGTGCCAGCGAAATTAACCAATTAAGGTTAAAATTCCCGACCCTGCCGGGAATCAAACCCGAGACCCCTGTGACCAAAGGCCAGCACGCTAACCATTTAGCCATGGAGCCTGACGTTTCAGTATTAATTTATATCTCACCTTAGTATTACGGGTGCAATACGTGGACACCTCGCTAGGAACAGCTACTTACGTTGAATAAACTTGAAATCACGAAACTGCTTCCGAAGCCCCAAAATATAATTATGTCTGTATCTAAAATTGTTTAACCAGATAAATTATTATTATTATTGTTATTTTTATTATTATTATTATTATTAATAATAATAATAATAATAATAATAATAATAATAATAATAACAATATTCTTAGCAACAGTTATATATTCAAATGCTCTATCTTAAATTTTGCAACTTCAGTATTATTTTTGTTTATTTTCAAAAAGGTGGAAGTAGTAAAGTAAGGAGAATATGTCATTAGAAAAATACGTATTTAAAAACTCAGCCCTTGGTTTTTAGAGGGCCGTTTCAGTCAGTGTATGTATGGGATGTTTCAAATATGCTAGTCTCCACAACTTGAGCATCGACAAGTCTGGAAACTGTTGAACCAAATGACATTGTGATCTTATTGTAATGAATTTATAAGATGGAATTTAATTCGTAGAGTTTATTGGGCTCCGTTGGGTTTGTCTTGTCCAGGTTTTCCCTCATCATTCATTTGAGCTCTCACCGCCTGAAGCTAATTTGCGGTTCGTTACCAGACCATTCCACCTGCGGCTGACAGGTACATGGTAGAAATTCAACGATTGAAGCAATCTCCTTCATTCCTGGGTCCATTATGAGCTGCTCGTGCCAGTAGCAAGAATAGGGTATATATCAGCATCTTAAAACAATTAGTAGACTTATAAGCATGGCATGTTTTTTTTCACTGTGAGTTCAGGAATGTTTGACCTTTCAATAGCGTGGTAAGGGGCAATAAGGGCGGAATATGCCCCCATCCATGAGGCGCTTGTATTCATTATTATAAGTAGATGCATATATTATTATTTTTACGAAGGTAAGAATAATAAAATACCACAAATGTCCATTTGAAAAACAACCATTTAAAATATTTTTTAAATTATTATTATTATTATTATTATTATTATTATTATTATTATTATTATTATTATTATTATTGATGATGATGCTTGTTGTTTAAAGGGCCTAACATCTAGGTCACCGGCCCCTAATGGTACGAAATGAGACGAAAAGCAATGACAATTTAAAAGTTCAAAATCATCCACTGATCAGAATAAAAACGTGATGATAACGAATGGATGGATGGATGTGAATTTAAAGCAGTCAGTGGATCCGACCCAGAAACTATCATAAACAATAGCATTACTAACCGAGGGACGGCTTCTAAAGCATAATTCTGAATCGAGGATGCTTGTTGTCTAAAGGGGTCCAAAATACAGATCGACGGCCCCTCGTAATGCTACTTAACTTATCGCTAGTAAAGTAGAACCATGGTATTTGTCAGGTTGCGGTACTAATCAAAAGTAGCGAAGACTCATACGGTGTTTCACACATTATGGTATTCTACTACTCACAAGTATTGTACGTCGCAAGGTAACGAAGACCTATGGTGTTTGTCGCATAATGACGTCACTCATAGGCAACGCAAACCCATGGTGATCTTCACCTAGGTGTACTAATCACGGGTGCCGGTATTCCCGTGGTGTTCTTCATCTAGGCAACGCAGACCCACGGTGTCTCTCATATGGTGGTACTAATCACAGGCAACGCCCAGACCTGTGGTGTTTCTCACGGGTACTGGAAACCCACAGTGAACCACTCTCTGCTGTTGCTAATCACAAACCTATTGTGTACCTAACATAGCGGTACTAGTCGCAAGTAAAGGCGACCCATGGTGTTCCCCGCATGATGGTACTAATCACAAGTAGTTTCATGGTTCTAATAAAATCGTCTCTTGGTCTCCCCTTTTATTCGCTTCTTACCACAGGCAGGGGGTGCCGTAGATGTATTCTTCGTCTGCGTCCCTCACTCAAAGGGGGTTATTATTAATATTATTATGATAATTATTATTATTCATTCCCCCTCCAAGGAAAAGTACCTACGCCACTGTAAACTTATTACATGTGCGGTCTTTGTAACGACCGTTTGTCATCATGGGCGGCAGACATTCAATTCATCGAAGAAATTCCATTTGATAGAAGACCTCACTTTGTGATAGAAGAACAATGAGATAATACTAAATGTTTGTTTACAGAAATTCTACATAAACCACAGATTAAATATAGAAATTCAGAGTTGAAATTAAATATATTTATATATCCTTGGAAGTAATTTAACGGCGCACTAACTCAGGTTATCCGTAATGACGGGATAGAAAATTGATAGAACTGGCAATGAAGTGGTCGTTACCTTCATAAAGGTACAGCCCCATTATCTGCCTGGTGTAAAATACCATACGAAATACCATTTTCAGGGCTGACGATGGACCATCTCCCGAACGCAAGCTTACCTCTCGATGAATCTAAATAGCTGCAGTCATAAACAAATACGACGATCTACACATTCCCTTAATTTCCACCGACAATTCAGTTTACTTTGAAAATTTCTCTGTGTGTTGCTTGCACGAACTATGACATGCAATATCTATGATGTAGCGGGTTTCCTTCTTCTTGTCAAGTATTTTTGTTGGTGACGATACTTCTATCCCAATAAAGTCATAGCACTCATTTTGAAGAACTGACGCTGATGTATTATTTCCAGTAAGATGTTGAATACTTAGTGAGTCGGTACTGATGAGTCAGTTGCTGATGAATAAAGTTTGCCTCTAATATTCTCGAACTTGAACATGGGTGCGATGAGTATGGTATGAAAATTATCCTTTCGAAGCATAGAGTGATGTCAGTAGGGAAGAAACCTAGGGGAACTGAATGGCGGATTGAGAATACAAAATTGGAACAAGTAGATCATTTCAAGTATTTAGGCTGTATATTCTCCCAGGATGGCAGTTGTATGTGGGGTTATGTGAGGTGAATGGAGGACGATAACTTACCTGGGAGAATAATGAAGTTGGTTACGGAGGGTAAGAAGGGTAGAGGATGGCAAAGACGACGATGGAGAGAGTCGGTTTCTAATGATTTAAAGATAGAACTATGGAAATAAACTGAACTAGGCCACAGAGTTAATTACAAATAATGGAGGATTACGGAGGCGTGTAGCAAATTCACAGAGGCTTGCAGACATACAGTCTATAACGATGATGTATGAAGTTTTTGCTACTTGGTTATGCCTGTCTCTGTAGAGTCCCCGTTTGCCAATAATCGGCATTGTATTGTCCCGCTGGAAGGAAGTTTGAAATCTCATTTACAAAGGAAACATATCGAAGCCGGTTTATGCGTACAGCTTCATCAATCGAGTTCATTCCTAACTTAGCCTTTGTTTCCCCATTCCGAGTACCCGCCTTCCGTTGTTCCCACTTGTTTGTACATTCTGCATTCGTGGGTTTTGTGCAACTTGTGGGAACTGAGGCTCTTATTTGGTAGGAAATTTTTAATTAGGAACTTAGGGTTGCTGAGGTTATTGTGTAGGGTTCTAGGGAGAACGGGTTTATTGAGATATTGTTTATGTCCTCCTCTTAGTTGTTCCATTTAATTCTTTTGTGCCCTACAGTAGTATACTAAGTGATATTGAATGAAGGTGCAACAAAGCTAATGCCGTGAGCTCCCAGTAGTAATCAACAGTATTCTGTCAGAAAGAAGTCAGCTCGCAAACGAAACTACGGTATCTTTACACCAGCCAGTTTTCAGATCAACTTCGATTTTCGAGAGTGAACGCTGGGTAGAGTCAACCTAACGTGACCTGCAAGGAGTTGGTTTATTAGAAGCGCATTGCAATTTTGAACTTTTCAACGCTATGGGTTTCTCTATGTTGGCGGGATGAGTGACCGTAGTCCTTTGAAATTTGCCACGCTACCCCTCAACCCTTTCAGAACAAGATTGTACAAATTCCATACAGGCGGTGAGAAACGAGGTGCAACAGCTCTTCTTCTACTTCTTGCGGATATACCCATACGTATAGAGCGAGTTCTAACACAGGTTCAGCGACATTTCAATAGCTGTATCAATATTTCTTGCACATGGTCTTCAGAAACAAAGGGCATACCCATTATCTTCCTTCTGTTATTCCTTATGGTCTGATTTCCACCGTGCGTAACTTTTAACCCAATTTGTACAACATGCCGCCATATGGATTGACAAAAGTGGAAAAGGCATCCTTTAATTTGGACATTTGGGAATTATTGTCTTCCTGGATTCATTGCACTAATGTCAAAATCAGTTGTTATGATTTCAATATGTAGTTCAATGTTCGATATAGTGCTTAGATTTACATATAATGTTCCTACTAAAATTGAATAGTGCCTAGTTAGTAATGATCCTAATAAATACTGAATTCCTGTTTTGTTATTAATGCCAGAATCATACTGCAAAAACTGCTCACCTGTCATATGGTTCTACAATTACAGTATACATTTCTGCCATGTTCTAGGTATTATCGGCCGATTTCTATTTGATTGCCTGTTTCCCATTCGCAGAAGTGCTTGCTATCTTCAGCATTAAATAATTACGAACAATCGCCGTCGGTGGCTCGATGGATGTTTTTAAACCCTTAGTTATATTACTTGAACAGTCGTTCTAACCTGCATCTCAGCAGGACTCACTTCCTGCTCCTGATGACTAACTTTATGAACAACGATTCCTTCACCAAAATTTGCATTCATTATACATTGTGCATTACAACGGCCCTCCAACACAGTCTTTTTGAATCCTTGGTTTTAGAGTGATTTTCATGAACGAAGAAATGTTTTTTCTACTTTTAGACGAAATTATGTACAGTATGTTCCAGCCATACAAAATGCATCATGTTGTCGCAGTATTAATTGCGCAGTATGTATATTCACATAGCAACTTATTTTATAAAATGTTTTAATTCCATAGGAACTTTATTAGAAACATGATTAAATAATCCACATGTCCATAATTTTGTGGCCATATCGTCTTTGTTTAGTAGTCGCATATTTTTGAACACATATTGTCTGTAGATATCATTTCGGATGGATGGAACATATCAGGTCTAAAGTGTTCGTGGGTACAAATTTCACCGCCTGCAAAGAAACTGGTCTTAATGAAGGTGGGCTCATCGTCCTATAACCCTAATGGTAACTTCCTTCGAACTCCTAGAATATTGGTTATTTAACGAATAGCACCACTGGCTTCTATTGTAATAATAATAATAATAACAACAATAATAGTAATAACATGAAGAGGGCTTCTCCCTAGAATTAGGCAGAACATCTTGATATTGGAATGTGACACGCTGAACGTTGTGTTAATATGCAGTTATGAAGCCTGCTGATAGATATAACTTTTTTGGTTAGGGGTGCCACCTAGGAGCTGCTGTGTGAATTTTCTATTACTGTCGTCTTTAAATGGGAATTGTTAAGGTAAGAGACTGGCGCATCCTTACACTTTGTTCATTTCTAGATTTGCCCCTATTGAACTTTTGAATCTGAATCATCCAGTTATGGCCCAACTTGCCTTATAAATAAGGCAGCCATTTGCGCCCCACAGAGACTATCTTGACTGGTGCATTGACGAGTGAGGTTTACTCCTCACCTAAGGCAGCTGGCTTGTTGGGACAACATATAAGCTAGGCAGCTTCTTCATTCTACCCATGTGAATTCTAGAATAATCTACCGGCGATGTCCAGATTACAGACTTCCCCGTAGCATGTAAAGTTTAGGTCCGCGCCGTACCTGCATTTTTTTAAATGTACGGTGTTTCTAACTTATATTACATTTATAACACGTTTATTGTTATTATTATTATTATTATTATTATTATTATTATTATTATTATTATTATTGACCGGGCGAGTTGGCCGTGCGGTTAGAGGCGCGTGACTGAGAGCTTGCATCCGGGAGATAGTGGGTTCGAATCCCACTGTCAGGAGTCCTGAAGATGATTGTCTGTGGATTCCCATTTTCACACCAGGCAAATGCTGGGACCGAGCTCGATAGCTGCAGTCGCTTAAGTATCCAGTAATCGGGAGATAGTGGGTTCGAGCCCCACTGTCGGCAGCCCTGAAGATGGTTTTCCGTGGTTTCCCATTTTCACACCAGGCAAATGCCGGGGCTGTACCTTAATTAAGGCCACGGCCGCTTCCTTCCAATTCCTAGGCCTTTCCTATCCCATCGTCGCCATAAGACATAAGGTAGTATGGCTTATTCTCTGTGTCACTGGGCCTTTCACCCCACTAAGTTTTATTATGACAACGTCATGTAATCGCAAGTGTTTGTTCTGCATCCCCTTCTACTTGTGTGTGGCCTATTTTTCTATTTTATTAGTATTTATCTTTCTCGAGACTAATTATTTCGGGTCCTTCCGATTCTAGTGTGAAAGGCAGCAATTATCAAATGAGGCTGTTGAATTGAGAACTCATTCTCACTGGTTCTTAAAAGAGCAAGAGATTTTATCTCGACATGGTAAAGGCTTAGAGGCTTTGGGAGATCATTCTCCCTTGTCGATGGTGAATCTCTGAGAGTAGTTATTTGTGATAACGTTTCTAATTTTGTTTCTGGGTTAAAATATTTACAGTATTTAATATGATTGATCACAATTGTTCTGGTTGTTAAATTGTTGAGCCGAAAAGAAATAATATAATATTTGTTCAAGCCCTGCCGTTTCTTTCTTCAGCCTCAGCTCTCCACTATAACAATAATAATTGTTACCTTGATTTCCGCGGAGCAGAGAGGAAAATAAGTGTGTGGGTTGAATGACTGGACAAAGCATGAACCAAAGTTTAAATTTTGCCAACGATATGTACTGAACATTTTTTTCCTTTCATTTCTTATCTTTTTAAGCAAGAACAAGAAAGATTAGACAAGAGGGAAACCTTGACAATAAATATAGGTGAGCTTAATAGCTCAGAAAATTTACAATATGGTGAGAAGAAATCCATCTCGTATAAGTCAGTCAGAGATCTAAGACCAATATATCTTATAAACTTACAAAGTTACAGAGATAGGCTAGCTTTTACATAGCATAGAGGAAATGAAGTCAATTTAATTCTGAGAAAGAAGCCGTAGCTATTTTTTTTACAATTTACTTTACTTCGCACCCACACAGATAGGTCTTATGTTAACGATGGGATGGGGAAGGCCTAGGAGTAGGAAGGAAGCGGCTGTTGCCTTAATTGAGGTACAGCCCCAGCATTTGCCAGGTATGGAAATGGGAAAACACGGAAAACCATCTTCAGGGCTGTCGACAGTAGGATTCGAACCCACTATATCCTGGATGCAAGCTCACAGCTATGTGCCCCTAGCCGCACGGCCAACTCGCCCGGTGAGCCGTAGTTTTTTTTTTTTTGCTAGTTGCTTTACGTCACACCGACACAGATAGGTCTTATGGCGACGATAGGACAGGGAAGGCCTAGGAATGGGAAGGAAGCGGCCGTGGCCTTAATTAAGGTACAGCCCCAGCATTTGCCTGGTGTGAAAATGGGAAACCACGGAAAACCATTTTCAGGGCTGCCGACAGTGGAGTTCGAACCTACTATCTCCCGAATACTGGATACTGGCCGCACTTAAGCGACTGCAGCTATCGAGCTCGGTAGCCGTAGTTTCCTGAACAAAGTTACATAGGATGGGTCTCGAACCCTTAAGTACGGTTTGAAATTTATACCTTAAAAGCGCGTTTTATGGGGCCAGGAGATTACATTAATATTTATAGTCAACCAGCACTGATACTTGAAGCAGCAAAAATACTCTGCTTTAAAAACTTAAGAAGCTAATACTTTCGCTACGCTTATCTGATAGGGAAGCTACGTTTGAGTCGTGGATTGAAAGGTCCACAAAGTACTACAAGAGCAGAAAAAGGAAAGGCAAAGCAAGGCAACAAGGCCGAGAACAAAATATGGATAATGGAGGCTGGAAACACTCAAGCACTGCAACTTTTAAGACCAAAGAAAACACCGAAAAGGGCATAAGGGCCCATGACAATGTTGATGAGCCATACTACTCGGTGCTAAGGTAAGGAAGATGGATGCATTTAGAAAACTGGAAAACTTAGTCATCGAAAAACAAATTGAAGAAGGGAAACGAGGGTACATACTCGAGCGTCCTTACATTTCACAAAATCCCCATTAGGGGTGATTACCTTTTTAGGTCCTAAAACTGCCTAGAAAAGTACATTTTAAGTTTAAATCAAAAGAGAAAGCTCTATATTAAAGTTAGAGTAAACTCAGGTTGACGTAACCATTACATGCTAAGGGGAAACGCTGGAATATATCCTTATCCATACGCAGAAAATGCTTACATTATTAGATGAAAATTCTTCCTGTATCTTGTGACGCCACATTCTCACGCAAGCGCCCGCCTCAGCATCTCCCGAGGGAGACTTCCTCAGTTACGTAGACATCTTAGCCAAAAATAAACTTGCAGTTTTTATGGAGGGGCTGGCTGAGAGTTCCAGAACAATGATGAAATGTATTTACTAATTTGTGGAATTTAATGTAATAAGGCAAATTTTAAGTGGTTGATAAAGATTAGAACAATTTATATTGGTATTATAAATTTACTCATTCGGGACAAATATTTCAGATTCCCTATGGGAATCCACGTTTATATCATCTGATAGCCAAGCAGGCATCAATTTTTGGTAAAGAGTCAAAGTCTCTCATAGTGCATTGGCAACTGCCGGTGGCTCCAAGTAGCCTACGCAGTGGCCTCCACGGTATGCACTAGCCAGCGTCTTGGTAGGTGTGCTAGGTACCAACTGATGAGCCCAACCTAGCACACGAGGGCGAAACGCTGGCAACCAGGAATGAGTTAGCTGGAAAATTTATAATGTCCAATAACGGATCATTTATATTGGTATTATAAATTTACTCATTCGGGACAAATATTTCAGATTCTCTATGGGAATCAACGTCTATATCATAGCACAATGGTAATAACTGCAAAGTAATAAATAAACAACTGAAGAGTGATCAGGTCACTAAACCTCCAAACATAAACATAATCGATAGTTAATTACAGTGTATGACACAGGGTAGTACTAGAAAATTGTTGCTAGAGAAAAACACACAGTATTTCTTGGATACAGAATTAAAATGTCTTAATAGGTAACACCAAAGTCAGAGATACGGCGGCAGTTTAAACTTACAATAATAATAATAATAATAATAATAATAATAATAATAATAATAATAATAATAATAATAATAATAATAATAATTTCTTCCCTCTGGACAGGGTATGTGCGGTGGTGTGAGGTGAGGTGAGGTGATAGATGGAGGAGAATTTCTATCATACACTGCGGAACCCTCGAATATAACGGCAATTCGTACTGCTCATACATGCTTTTTGGGATATTAATGATCAAAAAATAGAACGGCTGAAAGCTGGGTGCTTTTACCCTGGGAACATGGATGATTTGGCTGCAATCTCAGCAGGTCTTCGCTCTCGGTCACTCTTCGAGCCCGAGGGGAACAAGAGCCGGGATCGGCAACGAGGCACCAGGGACCCCATAGAGAGGAGGCGCCACGGCATGGCTTGGTATTCAGCAACGCCCGCGCTAGTCATAAACTCATAACAGTGCCTAGAAGGACTGATCTCCCCTCCCCTCGAAGTAAAAAATACTGAGTGGAACAGGGGCTGCAGAGGGGAAACCGGTGAGTGCGCAGTGGTGCAACCGATTGTTCGTAAGAGCAGATCACACTTTCGGGATCTCTTCGAATGTGAGGAGGGCCGGGGACTGGTTGGGCCAGCAGTCGGCAATTTTTGGAGACCGCACTGGTCCCAGGAGGAGAGGAAATCACCCCTCTCCCCCCAAACCGGTCACTCAACTGACCGTTGGTCTTTTCCATGGAGCCTGTGATGATATAGTAGGCTACTGGTAGTTTAAGATATATCAATCAGATACATTATCCAACAGGAATTGCAAGATGAATGGGTAAGCGAGGAACTATCAGTGGTTGTACCGCCGCGTCGTGAAAGCAGGAATACGTATTCCATTGACAATCATCAATCATCACTTTAATTTAATTTAATTTCGTGTGGCTATTTCTAGCCGAATGCAGCCTTTGTAAGGCAGACCCTCCGATGAGGGTGGGCGGCATCTGCCATGTGTAGGTAACTGCGTGTTATTGTGGTGGGGGATAGTGTTATGTGTGGTGTGTGAGTTGCAGGGATGTTGGGGACAGCACAAACACCCAGGCCCCGGGCCACTGGAATTAACCAATGAAGGTTAAAATCCCCGACCCGGCCGGGAATCGAACCCGGGACCCTCTGAACCGAAGGCCAGTACGCTGACCATTCAGCCAACGAGTCGGACATCAATCATCACTGATGTGCTTTTAGTGTTGCCGCCCTGGCCTTTTCTTAAATGTTTTCAGAGAACATGGCCATTTATCGAACATTTCCCTGGATAAATTATTCCACTCCCTTACTATTTGTCCTATAAATGAATATTTTCTCCAATTTGTCTTCTTAAATTCAACGTTATATTCGTATTATGATTTTTCCTACTTTTAATAGCTCTACTCTAGCTTATTCGTATACTAATGCCATTCCACGCCATCTCTCCACTGACAGCTTGGAAGCTACTGATTAGTCAAGCAACTCTTCTCCTCACTCCCAATTCTTCTCAGTCCAAAGTTTGCAATATTCTCGTAACACTACTCTCTGCCGGAGATCATGAAGAACAAATCCTGCTGTTTTCCTCTGTACCTTTTCCTGTTCTCGTATCAAGTAATTCTGGCGTGGATCCCATACATTGGAACCTTAATCTAAATGGTGGCCTTACTAGAGACTTGTACGCCCTCCCCTTTACATCCTTACTACAACCTTTAAACATCCTCATAACCAAGTGAAGAGATCTGTATCCTTTCTTTACAACCTCGTTAGTGTAATTACTCCAATGAAGATCGTTCCTTATATTTATACCTGGGTACTTACAGTGATCCCCATGAGTTCCTATCACCACATTAATATAGTAATTAAAACTGAGAGGACTATTCTTCTTGGAGAAACCTACAACCTGACTTTTAATCCCATTTACTATCGTACCATTGTCTGCTGTCCATCTCACAACATTGTCGAGTTCTTTTTGTAGTCGCTCACGAACCTATAATTTATTTACTCTTCGATACGGTATAACATCATCCACGAATATTATTATCTGAGATTCGAATCCTTAACTCATATACAATTTGTAAGAAAACACAATAGTCCAACAACACTACCTTGTGGTACCGTCTTTTAATCATTGCAGGATCAGGTAACACTTCACCTACTCCAATTTCCTGAGTTCTATTTTCTAGAAATTTGGCCACCCATTCAATCACACTTTTGTCTCATCCAATAGTCCTCACTTTCGTCAGTAATCTCACATGATCTACCGTATCAAAATCCTTCTATAAGTCAATGGCGATACAGTCAATTTCACCTCCTGGATCTGAAATTCTGCTATATTTTGCTGGAACCCTACAAGCTGAGCCTCACTGGAATTACCTTTACTAAACCCAAATTGCCTTCTAACAAACCAGTTAGTAATTTCGTAAACGTGTCTAATATAATCAGGAAGAATGCTTTCTGTGCATTTACAAACAACACATGTCAAGCGGACTGGCTTGTAACTGGCTTTCCCTTGTACAGTGGGGCTATTATTGCAATTCTCCATCCATTTGGTATCGGTCCTTCATGCAAACAGTAAACAAATAAGTATTTAATTTATGGCACTACATCACAACCCATTGCCTTTAATATATCTTCAGAAATCTTTTCAATCCCAGTTGATTTTCTAGGTTTCAACTTTTGTATCTGTTTGTAAAACTGCAGTTCAACTAAACATATGTCACAGATGCTGGTTTTGTGTAAAAAGAATGCAATTTTTAAAATGTAGTATTGTACAAAATACACGAAAGTATGCAGCATTAGCATTAAATTTAATGGACCTACTATCCGAATTCGTAAACATTTTAATTTTTCAGACAGACATATAAAAAACCAAACCAAACCAAACCCCACGGCACTATAGCCCTTGAAGGGCCTTGGCCTACCAAGCGACCGCTGCTCAGCTCGAAGGCCTGCAGGTTACGAGGTGTCGTGTGGTCAGCACGACGAATCCTCTCGGCCGTTATTCTTGGCTTTCTAGAACGGGGCCGCTATCTCACCGTCAGATAGCTCCTCAATTCTAATCACATGGGCTGAGTGGACCTCGAACCAGCCCTCAGGTCTAGGTAAAAATCCCTGACCTGGCCTTGAATCGAACCCGCAGCCTCCGGGTAAGAGGCAGGCACGCTACCCCTACACCACGGGGCCGGCTCTCAGACAGACATATACCGAGCACAAAATATGTACTTGTAATTACACATAAATCAGGACACTATATATTACTACATTATATTAAATACATAGGAAGGTAAATACATGGAAAACTGTAAATTCCCATGGATGGAATTAGATATTTTTCACCAATAGAGCATTTCAAAAATGTCAAAAACATATCAGATGTCAGACTTTTCAGGCGTTCGCTCTATTTTTTGAAATGCTCTATTGGTGAAAAATGTCTAATTCCCTCCATGGGAATTTAGAATTTTCCATTCGGAATTGCTAGGCGGGCAATAATTCCATTGTGGAGATTTATCTCCCGTATGCAGTTATCAGACTGTGCCTCTTATAAGGGCTTCTGATAAGTTCACCTGCATACACCCCAGCGTCAGTGGGTAGGGTCTGACACATCCCACTCTGATGAGTCTAGTGTCAGATCTAAGACGAAACGCTGGTAATAGAGCGAACGCCTGAAAAGCCTTACATATGATATGTTTTTGACAAGGTAGATACATGTAAATTATTTTCTTTAAGCAAGATAAGACGATATAATAATGATTAATAAGACCTATTGTTACATACAAATTACACGACACGTGTCTTTAAAATGAAAAATATAGAAAAAGATATATTACAAAGGTATATTTCAATTAACATCGAAATCCTTAAAAATATAGAGTAAATAAACTTTTATAATAATGTTCTCGTATTTATGCATCCTAAAGATAGTAATGTAACATAAACATGTGTTCCTCTCGTTCAGATATTATTTCCTTGTGAAACTATGTCGCTTCTGACAAACCGGTAGTAAGGAGATATAGTTGAAAACTGTGCCAAAGCTATAAAAGGGACGTTTCGCGTTGATCTAATGCCGAAATGTAGCTGAAATATTACAGTACAAGAGGCTATGAAGCAGAGTTCTCCGTGATAAATATGGAAAATGGGCAGGATCTTAGTAGTTCAAACCCGACGATGGTAAAATTTTCAAATTCATTTATTTTATTTCTGTGCAAACCACATTTACATTTGACGCAAAAGTCCCACAAGGGTTGTTTGGAATGAGACAGACTTTTGTTATAGGTGGTGCGATATGATTGTAGATAGAAACCCTAGGTACTCCTTGATCCACAGCTGAACAGCTTAATGAAGCAAGTGTTCAAACTTACCTTCTCTCTTAAAGCAAATCTTAGAATGTTGTTGGATACATGACCTTCGATTTTCTGACTCCTGCGGATAGCCGCCTATTTTAGGTTTGCAGAAATGATGCAGTGGAATAAGGTCAGGTAATCATACCGACCATTTGAAAGGATCTCCTTATCCAGCCATTTGTCTGGATATGCCATATAGAATTGGTTCTGTATGTCAAAGATTTCCATCCTGCTGGAATTGTATTATGCACAACTTCTCCGTGATCATCAGAAGTCACGAAACATCCGAACAGGTTCTTCCCTTCGAACTCATGGCAGTTTAAGCAGGTAGTTTTAAACACTTCGCATCTTTTTTCACAACTGGTATGTTTTCTCCAGAAAATCGTTGTAGGCATAAGCTTCTTGCTTCTCGCTCCTGACACCTTGCTTCTCAGTAGAGTAATATCATTTTCAGTTCACAGCACTTTCCTGAATATCTACAGTACAGTGACTCGCATGTGGAGGATGTTTCGTCTGGCTGTAAAGACCACAGTTTGTTGGTTTATGGCCATTTTGTCCAAGAAGCTGTAGCCAGTCCCAAAGCGCAGGATGTGTATTTCTTTACCAGACGGATCAAGCATTATTCTGAAAGTCTGCATACAGAATCTCTATCCGTAGTCTACGTTGACTAGGTGATACTGACGATGCATTCTACCTTTATATCTACTATATTTATAACTTCGTTAATAAAACTTACCAGACTAAAAAAAATAATGTTCATCAAAGATTCTTTATGAGTACCAAATTAAAATAAAGTAATGCACCAGTGTGAAAGAGCCCATGAAACCTTATAGTTCCTAAAAACCATGTGTCTAAAAGATGTACTGTAATATGTTGCCACCTACTCGAAGTCTGAATATTCATTCATTATACCACCCCATTTCCCCGACAACTTCTTTTCTGTGTTCGAAATGCTGTTTATATGTTACCGGTAGATTTTAGTCTGGTTTTAAGCCTTTATTTGACAGTTCTGGCTGTAATAATTTACAGTACGTGGCGTGTATAAAATGTAGGAGCCATGGTCGATAGTAATAATAATAATAATAATAATAATAATAATAATAATAATAATAATAATAATAATAATAATAATAATAATTGGAAATCAATTTTATATAACTAAACGTCTTCTTGCCTCATCAATAATTATCCAATACGGACTCTTCGCTTCATCTGAAATAGCTCAAGGCTCTACAGTTCAATCTCTAAACCCAAGATTACCGAGCTCGATAGCTGCAGTCGCTTAAGTGCGGCCAGTATCCAGTATTCGGGAGATAGTAGGTTCGAACCCCACTGTCGGCAGCCCTGAAAATGGTTTTCCATGGTTTCCAATTTTCACACCAGGCAAATGCTTGGGATGTACCTTAATTAAGGCCACGGCCGCTTCCTTCCCACTCCTAGCCCTTTCCTATCCCATCGTCGCCATAAGACCTATCTGTGTCGGTGCGACGTAAAGCCAAAAAAAAAAACAAAAAAAAAACAAACAAACAAGATGGCAGGGTCGATCCCCGTGTTTGAAGGGGATCAAATACGCCAATCTCGTGTGGGTGGATTTACAGGCATGTAAAGTAATTCCGACACCTCGGCTTCTCCGAAAATCAGTCAATGGGACGTAAAATCAACAATATTATTATTAGTATTTTATCCTCAATTCTACGTTGAGACAAAATGTGCAGAGAGTACTGTCTCTCCTGGTATGGGCTACGTAAATCAAGTTTGATACTTTACTTTTTCTGTCCCTGTCCCATTCTTAGCTTTGATGATGTGAGCGTGCCTGAGATATAACTGTTAATTAGCACTTCTTATCTAACCACTCCCTGTGATGAATGGTGTGAAAATGTTGCTCATAGGATCGGTTGTTGTATTCAGGCTGATATGTATTAACACGTTATGGTTCTTTGAGAAATCAACAGGAAACTACAACATCCTTCACTTCCCTTGTACGTCTCGTCAGAGACGCCTGAGCTATCTCTGACGGCTGCCGGTTGAACTAGTGAGGATCCAAGTAGCCACTGGGATGAGGCCTCAACATACACACCCTCCATTTTATATGTCGAGTTCCTCTGACACTGATGGGTTAAGTTCTACATATTCTCTGTTCCAGTGCACTTGGTCGTGTAAAACTGGCCTTTGGTCCTGGGGTTCCCGGGTTCAATTACCGGTTGTTACAAGGATTTTAATCTTCACTGGTTAATTCTAATGGCTCGGGGAATGGGTGTGTGCGCCGTTTTCAACATTAGGCCCTTAAAATTCATCATAGATACAACCCCACCTTGACAGACGCGCAGGTCGCCTATATGGTGTCAACTCGAAAGACCTGCAGCAGGCCTCTTCGGAGGCCACACACAATTATTATTTCGCCAGCAATGATGACAATAATAATACTTTATTTTTCTGTTCCATTTCCTACACCTGTAAAAGTTGTGACTGCGATTGTAAAGTCTGGTTTTTAGACTAGTAATAGAAGAGCGACGTACGTAGTGAATTGGTGAGGTGGTAAACAAATACGCAGAGAAAAGGTAACGGGCCCTAGAGGAATAAAAAGGGTAAGCGGGAATCAAAATATTGACGGTATAAATAAATAAATATTTTTAATGATCAACATGAGAATATATATGTATCTTTTGATCAGATTAGAAACACCAATAAGGATAGACCAACAATAAAAATATTAAGAAAAATTCTGAAAGCAAGCAAAAGTATGCCACATTTACAATGTCAGAAAATCGAAGTACATTGATAATTGAATATTAATTTATGGGTAATAATAATTATAATAATAATAATAATAATAATAATAATAATAATAATAATAATATCGTGTGGCCATTTCTAGCCAAGTGCAACCCTTGTAAGGCATACCTCCGATGAGGGTGGGCGGCATCTGCCAAGTGTAGGTGACTGCGTGTTGTTGTGGTGGAGGATAGTGCTATGTGTGCTGTGTGAGCTGCAAGGATGTTGGGGACAGCACAAACACCCAGCACCCGAGCCACTGGAATTGACCAATGAAGGTTAAAATCCCCGAGCCGGCTGGGAATCGAACCCGGGACCCTCTGAACCGAAGTCCAGTACGTTAACCACACAGCCAACGAGTCGGACAATTTAGGGATGAAACAAATACAATTACAAAAGTGTACAAGAATTGTGAAATAACTCCCTCCCACCCCCCAAAAAAGAAAAAACCGAAAGAAGCGTAGAGTTACAATAGTAAATGAGGAAAGGAGAGGGAAAGGGAATAAGGATGTAGACTAGAGGGAAGAGATTCTTCCCCGGGTGGCTAATATTCTTGAAAAATATAAGTGCTGAACTAGCAGTAGACATCGCAAGCAGGCAATATAGGTGATTTAATTAATGTTCTTTTTGTCCAGAGTATCGTATGCAATAAAGTTAAATTTAAATGGAAAGAAATTTGCATTTTTAAACTTTGACACAAGCTGGCAGAAGGAAAGAGTACGTAAGAGGCCAGACAGGCCAAGGAGAAATGGAAAACCTCGGAAAACCACTTCGAGGATGGCTGAGGAGGGAATCGAGCCCAACTCTACACAGTTGACCTCCCGAGGCTGAGTGGACCTCGTTCCAGCCCTCGTACCACTTTTCAAATTTCGTGACAGAGCGGGGAATCGAACCCGGGCCTCCGGGGGTGGCAGCTATTCACGCTAACCACTACACCACAGAGGCGGACCTGCTCTATTCTATCACTTTTACTGCACATTATTCCAGGATTTCCATCAGGAAATCTCACTAGTTTTGACTTCATCATACTAAAAGTTTGAGTACAGGAAAATAAACTATATAAGATATAGCCTAGAAGTTATGCTTCCATACATATCTTTCAATTTGCAACATATTGCTTGCCTACTAGGTGAACGTAAAGTGTCATGGATGAGGCAGAAGTTCTCCCGGTATTGGGCAACTTCTTGTCATCTTGCCAGAGATAACACGAATTTCTGCAGTTGCGTCCCAAGTGTACATTTCAGTTTGTAACTAAAAGGTGCGCGTAAGGAAAAGAGCGGAAGGGCAAAGAAGGTGGAGGGGAGTCTTTAAAATTGGGCGTGGAATGAGGCTGACAAGTTGGGGTGGGGGAGAATCTGCAGCTGGCAGAGTCTCCTCTTACCCCAAGAGGCCATGCCAAGAGCTCAAAAGAAGTTATGAACAGAAAGAACACGAACCCCCTTCTTTATTGCCTTCTATTGATTTTCGATATGAACAAGAGTTGAGGAACGGGGACTCGTGGAGTTTGGCTAAACTGAGAAGCATAACTACTAGTGGAAGCGACTGTACTTAGTAGGGAGAAGAAATGGAACTTAAACGGAAAGAAGAAAAAAAGAGAAAGTAAAGAAAAACCAGCCGAGAGGAATTGAGAAGAGTTCAACAGATAGGTATTCTTCTCACTCGTCGAGCAAAAACTGAAGAGTTATTATGGTTTAAAAAGAAAGGTCGTGTGAAAAAAAAGAAGTGTGAATAAGACTCTAGTAATTAACAAACGCAGGAAGAGAGGCAGAAAACTACCTTTGTGCCATTAACTGAATACACTTCTGTAATACAAAAACCGTCTGAGATAGGAAAAAATAAAGGAAGGTTTAGAACGTGTAATTCAGAGAGATAAGGGAATACACGATGCTTCAACGGATGTAATCACATTGTTGTTAATTCACTTTAGAATGATAATAATGATTACTGTTCTGAGGGGTCACCAAACTCTAATTTTTAGCTTTCACCATCCATCATTTATTGCGTGCAATTTGTTAACCCATATGATTATAGTGTCTGTTCTGCCGTGCTCGGATTAGCAAAGAAGGTTACGGTTTCTACAAAACGTCCCTCACGATATTTACATAAACTTGAAATGAGAAACAACGAAATACCGGTTCCCGTTCAAGAGATCCAAGTTCACCGAACTTCACAGCCCGTGATTTTTCATCACACTGGCCAGGGCGTTACCGGTTGGTCCTAAAAGCCAGTAAACTGTGTCTCATCCATACTCTGAATGATTTCTTCTAAGATATTCTGTGTTTAATAGGATGATACTTAATGGAATCCTAGATGATTTTGACCGATTCACTTATACTTACAGGGCTAATGACACCGTACAGCATCAGGCTGCAGGCTTTGTTTGTGTATAACTTACTGATAAGATGTATCTCGTTGGTGTTCATGTGACAGTAAGTAGGTTTTGAGTCTAGGATTAGTTATACGTGAATTCATTATCTGTAACTAGATGTTAAAGTATCATATTTTTCATTAAATGTGAAAAGTTGCTGGACAGAATGGGAAAAGTTTTCTCCTGAATTTCTCATTTACTTTGAATATTTTATCCTGTTAATCATCCGTTATTATTACTCTTTTTTAAACTCTTTCGAACTCGCTGGCCAGCAATTTTCCATAACTCGGTGCTAGCCGTGCCTTAGGCCTATCCTACGTACGATCCATCACTTTAGTAGACACACGTTATGTAGATTAGTTTATTTGAGTGAATACTTCTCCAGCTACATATAATAATAATAATAATAATAATAATAATAATAATAATAATAATAATAATAATAATAATAATAATAATAATAATAATAATAATAATAATAATAAGAATAAGAATAATAATAATGATAATATACAGTGCATGAAAGGAGAAATCATCTTGAAACATCAGATCCCGTGATAATATTTTCGAAATTAAGGAAATAGAGTCCTGCATGACCGAGTATGAAGACCGGCTATACCGGCCAAACGCCAAACGTTCCTATGAAGCAATATTAGATACTACCACCGAGTATAAAATGTTCATCCAAATCTGTTTATGTTCGGTCCTTTCTATCTATATGAAAAGCGTCCCTTCTGGTTTCCCGTGTTTGCTGTAGAATCGTACCACCACCACCACCACCACCACCACCACCACCAGCAACGTAATCATACGGCAAAGATATTTTGTAATTGCCATTATTAGTGAGTATTTTTTCATATATTATACACTAGTCGTTAATTGATAGAATTATGTTTGTTAAGACAATGTACAGTAGATATCGTGAGAATACAAAATATGGAATATTTAAATCATTTAGGAAAGGAATAGATCTCCCACTTACAGCATTAACCTTACAGTTATGAGTTAAGAATAGCGAATGCCTATGGCACAGACTATACAGTCGCTTAAGAATCAGTATCGCGTAAAGAAACGATACACTAGAAGAAAAAAGACTATATAAAAGGATAAAAAAGGGTCCAAAAATATGTGTAACTTGTATTTTATAATGAAATAGACCTGCTATTTTTTTAACTAGGAGTAGAAACAGCATTTTTATGCGTATTTTTCTATGTAAGTTACGCGGTATCAAACCGCCGCATTTGACTGTATTCTAATAGCCATGCAATGTTGTTTCTCAATATACGATATTTGCAGGTCAACTGTGACATGTTCGGTCGATTACAACTGTTGCATAACGTTCGCTGGCCGGTCGAAGGCGAGCCGAGTCTAAAACAGTTTCTTCGGGACTCTATAAGCAACATTGGGCGTGGTCACCCTTTGGATGGGTGATTGTTCACTCACTGCTTGCTAGAGAAGGAGTAGAAAGGAACTGATCACCCTGTCGCAAGCGAACGTCGGCTCAGGTGGTCTGATCAGTGACCCTGGCTTAGCTGGGGCGATGAGTAGATCACCTATGTCCAGGTTTAGATAAGACACTTGGGTGTGTACAGAATGCACGAAATGTCGTCCTACATCCACAGGCCACCATAAAGTGGATCCGGACAGTTAAAATGGAGATAGGAACGAACTTTCTAACATGTAATTTCATCCAGAAACAAGTCACGTAAAGTAGTTTGGTGGCCATTATTTACTGGATGGGAAGTCTTCATGGTACTGATGATGATGGTGGTTGTTGTTTAAAGGGGCCTAGCATCTAGGTCATCGGCCCCTGTCTCCACGGTACTCTGCATGATCTCAGTTCCATCTGTACTTTCGAAATTTTGAACGACGGTAAGATTGAAGGATCTATTGTATTCGTGCAAACATTTGACCTGCAACATTGGATCTTGACTCTTCATGATTCCTAGCCCTTAACCATGGAAGTGTGGTCTATGTGACCGTGGCAAAAAGTAAATGAGAATTTTCCCTCACCTATCCTGCTCAGAGTTCACTCCTTTATAATTGCTTCCTGGCTTAATCAGGTCAATCATCTGTGTTCATCTAACTGCCGTTAGTATCAATGTGGCCATGATAATAATCAGTTGCGCTTTATAGCTTACAAACAGAGCACAATGAACAGCGACCGATCCTATAAGTACCTACTTCGGACAATATTGGCATGTTAATGGAGAATTCTCACCAATGCTATTCTATAGACGCAAATACAAGAAAATGTGAAGGACGTTAATACTCAAGTTAGACATAGGTTACATATATTTTTTACAATCTGCTTTATGTCGCATTGACATAAATAGAACTTATCACAACAATGGGATAGGAAAGAGCTAGGAGTTGAAAGGAAGCAGCTGCAGTATTAATTAATGTACAGCCCCAGCATGTGCCTGGTGTGAAAGTGGGAAACTATGGAAAACCATCTTCAGGGCTGCCGACAGTCGGGTTTCAACCCACTATCTCCCGAATGCAAGCTCACAGCTGCGTGCCCATAACCGCACGGCTAACTCGCTCGGTAAGTTAGAATTAAATGATAGATACTTCCTTCCTTTCTTTCTTTCTTTCTTTCTTTCTTTCTTTCAAAGCTTGCCATTTGAACATGTCTCTTCCCTGTGATCAAAATATTTTCATCTTCTTCTTAATCCATATACCTACCAGGAATGGTTTTTCCCTCGAACTCGGCGAGGGATCCCTCCTCTCCCGCCTCAAAGGTAGTATCCTGGACAGTGAGACTTTGGGTCGGGGGTATACAATTGGGAAGGAGAACCAGTACCTCGCCCAGGCGGCCTCACCTGCTATGCTGAACAGGGGCCTTGTGGGGGATGGGAAGATTGGATGGGATAGAAAAGGAACAGGGAAGGAAGCGGCCGTGGCCTTAAGTTAGGTACCATCCCGGCAATTGCCTGAAGGAGAAATGGGAAACCACGGAAAATCACTTCGAGGATGGCTGAGGTGGGAATCGAACACCCCTCTACTCAGTTGACCGCCCAAGGCTGAGTGGACCCAGTTCAAGACCTCGTACTACTTTTCAAATTTCGTAGCAGAGCCCTCAATCGAACCCGCGTCTCCAGGGGTGGCAGCTAATCACACTAACGACTACACCACAGAGGCGGACGTGATCAGAATTTATAAGCGTAAATTTACATTATCAAACGAAAAAACCATAACGTGATCTTTTATAGCTTAAAGAGAAAACAAAAATGGCTTCGACATATTTTGTTAAAATTTTGTTCTCAAAAACATAAGCGATTATCGATACCTGAAGTCAGTGCTAAAATTACCGAAAATCTTCGTCGATCATTACGAGATATACATCAAGAGAGCGGGTTTGACATTAGAAGTGGGCTCTCCACGCAACATCCTTTTCACCCTCCGTAAGTTGAATACGCGCCGTGAAGAGATTGCAGACATACGGCCAACCACCAAAGGCGTTATCATCAAGTTGAATGGAGACCTCGCCGCCCAAAAACTCACTCTGTCAATTGGAGCAGGTCAGCTTGGTCCCGCCGCTCCCTTCAAGCTCTTCAAGCTTCAAGCGCTCAAGCAACCACCTTCGCCACCCAGACACAGCCTCTTCAGCTGTGTCGTTCGTGGTATAGATTCAACTATCACCGAGGAGGAAATCGTCACCGAATTAAACTCCGAAGGTATTCCAGCTCGTAAAGCCTATCGAATTCGGAATGCAACAGGCCCAACTTACATGGTGAGAATTCTACTGCGTACCACCGCAGATCTCGACAGGGTGCTGGCTCCAGATGTGTCCATCTACCGACGCTACTACCAAGTTGAATCTTCACGTGCCCCGCCAACGTAACCTACTCGCTGCGAAAAATGTCTCATATACAACTCACATACGACCAACAAGTGTCGAGCTACGAACCCGAAGTGCGGGCATTGTTTGCAAGAACATCCAACCTATAAATGCCCTAATACTGAGATTATCCTCGTCTGTAACTCATGTGGAGAAGCACACCCGACCTACGCCCGCTGATGTAAGGCTCGTCCCGCCCCTCTTCCTGATAACCTTGAACTCATCACACCTATCTGCAGAGTCGATTCACCTACCAGTTCCAGCCGCTCTCTTTTCCCATCTCATACTGTCGAGAATTTTATCCGATTCGTCACCATAGCCCTCTACAATATTCACCCTTATCACCGCCCTCTCGTCCTAACACACCTACAAGCTGCCGCAAACCAAACCCTCAATGTTCACTTTCAAACTCATATTCCAGCCTAAATACTCACTTCTATTGGAAACTCTTGTCTGAACCCTGACCCTCATTCCGCCCCTGACCCTAACTCTTCTCTTCAGTGAACTCTGCCTCATCCAGTCAGCCAACAGAACAGTGATTGGGGAAGAAATCTCCAGCACCACATCATCGGCAACCTCCCATCGCTTTTCCACTTCCAGAAGGATCACCTATCGGTTTTTTCCTACTTTGTGTTATTTGATTATTTCATATCAAGTCATGTAACTTTACTTTAGTTTCCTCAGATCAAAATTTCAGTATATTTCGGTAACAACGCTCATTATCCATTGAGAAAAAACAAAAAAAAATAAAAGTAAAGAAAAACTCCTGTAAATGATCATGAAATAAAATAAAGTTTAAAACCCGTTAGCCAAGAGGCCAAAGAACCTCTCCTCTCCTTCTTCACATCCTTTACCTACCGCCTTCCTCCATCACATCTCCCCAACCCGCCCGAATCTCTTGGCCAGGGAAAGGGCGTAACCCTCTAGGTAGCCCGCCCCACCCCTTCAGGGTGTGGAATGAAATCATTGATAGATAGGTAGACAGTGGTGTCGCTACCAGCGTGCTAGCCGGCCAGTGTCATGGGAAGGTGTGGTATCCAACTGATGTGCCCTTCCCGCACTGGCATCATAACAGTAACATTATTAAACAACAGTAATTAGGAGTACGATCTCTAAGTTATACGCAAATAAAACGTCTGTGAAACACGAAGTGGGCATTCTGACCGCGTTAAAACTGTTACATGAGCTATAATCCGCAGGCATTGTATCGCAGTGCACTATAGCGTAGTTACTAATGGCAAGGAAAGCGGGCTGCTCTTGCGTGCGATGTGGGTGATTCAAATCCGAACCGAGGATACATTTTGAATGTCTTTTTTTGTAATTTTTACCTCAAAATACGTGAAATATCCCCTTTTATGCGTATTTTCACCGAACGAGTGTGTATGTGGCCGTACAAAAGACCGATTTGACATCAAGGCTGGATAAATACGGAATAGGAAGTAGAGGGAACTGCACTGACAATGTTTAGCTACTGTAGCAAATGCTCGAAGTGATAGTCTGTTTGGTTAATGCACGTCTGGGCCCACTGCTGAACAGATCTTCTAGCACGCCGAAGCATGGCCGGTGTTATTGATCTACAAGTTTCAGTGATGAGTTGCCGGAGGTGTTCGGGATTTTCTGGCGCTTGAGTGTAAACTATATATTTCAAATGCCCCCACAGGAATAAGTTCAATGGCTTTAAATCTGGTGAACTGGTGGGCCATGAACAGGTTCCCCTCTTCCTATCCATATTCGTGGATCTGCCACATTCAGACGGTGACGGCTGGCTAACATCCAATGTGTTGGAGCTCCATCCTGTTGAAACCACATCGTTGAACGATCTCCAAGTGGTGCATCCTCTAGCAAAAGTGGGAGTTCATGACAGAGAAAGTACAGGTAGTGTGTGCCTGCTAAATGACCCTCGAAGAAATACGGAACGATATGGAGATCACCCAAGATTCCACACCGTACATTCACTCCCCATTGTACTTTATAGGCTGCCTGTTGCACCCAGTGAGGATTGTCAATACTCCAACAGTGCACGTTGTGACGGTTGACGGGTCCATTATTGTGGAATCGCGATTCGTCTGAGAACAAGATTTTCGACAGGAATGCTGCATTATATTCCACATTTCCTAATAGCCACTGACAGAAATTCATTCGAGCTTCGAAATTTCGCCCGTGGAGCTCTTGGTGTATATCTAGATGGTAGGGGTGATATTTCTGTGCTCGGAGTATTCGCCATACGGACGGCTGGCTGATGTTCAACTGTTGTGCAATTGCCCGTGTGCTCGTGTGTGGATTATTGCGAGCTGTGTCCAGTACTGCCTTCTCTTACTCATCAGATGCTACAGTTTTCTCTCGGAGAGTTTGAATCACGCCTGTTGTCCGTAAACGTCTTTCAACACTGCCGAAAATCTTTGCAGTCGGATGTCGCCTGTCTGGATATCTTTCCTGGTACAGACGAAGGGCCTGACACGCGTTTTTCCTTACTTCCCCATAGATAAGAAGCATGTTCGCGTATTGATCCGTGGAAAACATGACGAATGACTGGAGTGATTCATTCACGCCGTATAGCAGTGCAGCACACAATATCAATAACAGCGGCGTTCTACTGTTTGCAAGTGGCACACACTGGCCTGTACCTAAGTATAAGAACATCATATTGATGCAAAAGATTTGAAAGATGTAGGATTCGAGCCATCAATGACATGTTTCATTAATTACTCGGCTAACAACTAACCACATGCGCTATGGTTGAACGGTGAGTGCGTTGTTGTACGAAGAATATATTAGAGTACATCACTCCGTCAGTTCACTATTTCATGCGCTCTTCACGTCACTGTAACCTCGTTTTAAGCATTAATTTTGCGCTGTACTACACCCGATCACTTGGCACGACATATTAAAATAGTAACCTAGTAGACTGACGTAGATAAATGATTTAAAAGATGTAATGCTTTTTGAACGGACTATAGCAACTTTTGGGTGTGGTCATAATCGCTTGCATACTTAATTTATCAGGTATTAGTATCACAAGGGGTCCGCCTCTGTGGTGTAGTGGTTAGTGTGATTATCTGCCTCACCCGGAGGCCCGAGTTCGATTCCCGGCTCTGCCACGAAATTTGAAAAGTGGTACGAGAGCTGGAACGGGGTCCACTCAGCCTCGGGAGGTCAACCGAGAAGAGGGGGGGTTCGATTCCCACCTCAGCCATCCTGGAAGTGGTTTTCCGTGGTTTTCCACTTCTCCTCAAGGCAAATGCCGGGATGGTGCCTAACTTAAGGCCACACCCGCTTCCTTCCCTCTTCCTTGTCTATACCTTCCAGTCTTCCTATCCCCCCGCAAGGCCCCTGTTCAGCATAGCAGGTGAGGTCGCCTGGGCGAGGCACTGGTCATCCTCCCAAGTTGAATCCCCCAACTCAGAGTCTGAAGCCCCAGGACACTGCCCGTGAGGTGGTAAAGGTGGGATCCCTCGCTGAGTCCGAGGGAAAATCCAACCCTGGAGGGAAAAGACATTAAGAAAGAAAGAAAGAAAGAAAGAAAGAAAGAATCCGAAGGGAAGCCAGTATAGAAACATCGACCTTACGACATTTTGACGCACTGAGCTCGATAGCTGCAGTCGCTTAAGTGCGGCCAGTATCCAGTAATCGGGAGATAGTGGGTTCGAACCCCACTGTCGGCAGCCCTGAAGATGTTTTCCGTGGTTTTTCATTTTTACACCAGGCAAATGCTGGGGCTATACCTTAATTAAGGCCACGGCCGCTTCCTTCCCATTCCTAGGCCTTTCCTATCCCATCGTCGCCATAAGACATATCTGTATCGGTACGACGTAAAGCAAATAGCAAGAAAAAAAAGAAACGTTTTGACACGTTTGTTGGGCTGCATAAAACAAAATTAGTAGGCGCAAGGGAATCATCCGGTATTTCGTCTTTGAGGCTGAATTGGTAACGTGCAGGTCGCATGTAGTATCTGAATATCGGTACTGTAGTGGTTTTAATCCGACGTTATGACTTTCCTTTTGAACGAGAGAGCGTGTCTGATTGTAACGGTGAAACAATATTTATCCACACCTACCTGGTCATATCACAGCACTCCCGTATTCATTCACTCAATAGTATTCCAGAGACGAATACGATGGTACGTTTCTAATTTATAGAGAAAAAGGTAGAACGTATTTGAGTCGTAACGTCTATATCACGAGTGGTTTCCTGACAGAAGACTACAGACTACCAATACATTCCGGAACCTTGAACGATGATTGTGGTTAAGTGGAACACTTCTAAGTGTACCTACTGTTATGTCGTGTACCGACCTCCCCACGGTCTCGAACCGGCGGACTGCCAGGTGGAAGGCAGCCGGGTTCGCCGCCGAGTCTTGAACTCAAGGTGTCAGAGGAGATTAATTAGTGTTAGAATAATGATCAATGACAGGAGACACCTTGTAGTACTTGAGTAATTGTATAATAAGTATAATAGTTATCATCATCATCATCATCATCATCTGTTTACCCTCCAGGTTCGGTTTTTCCCTCGGACTCAGCGAGGGATCCCACCTCTACCGCCTCAAGGGCAGTGTCCTGGAGTTTCAGACACGTGGTCGTGGGATACAACTGGGTAGAATGACCAGTACCTCGCCCAGGCGGCCTCACCTGCTATGCTGAACAGGGGCCTTGTGGAGGGATGGGAAGATCGGATGAGATAGGCAAGGAAGAGGGAAGGAAGCGGCCGTGGCCTTAAGTTAGGTACCATCCCGGCATTCGCCTGGAGGAGAAGTGGGAAACCACGGAAAACCACTTCCAGGATGGCTGAGGTGGGAATCGAACCCATCTCTACTCAGTTGACCTCCCGAGGCTGAGTGGACCCCGTTCCAGCCCTCGTACCACTTTTCAAATTTCGTGGCAGAGCCGGGAATCGAACCCGGACCTCCGGGGGTGGCAGCTAATCACGCTAACCACTACACCACAGAGGCGGACATAATAATTGTAGTTAGATTTAACCATTGGAAAGCAGAAGGAAGCTTTCAGTTAAGTATTGGAGAGCAGTTTGTGAAACGCGCTAGCTTACGAAAGCTGTTGACTACAATAAGATATTTACTGTGTGTCAACAAACAAAGCTGGTATGCGGGCCAGGCGGACCGCCTGGTGCCCGACAAGGGAGCAAAGCGGAGTACACGGCCAGTCAAGGTCAGTACAGATGCACTTTAGGAAAACAAGGAAGGATGAGGACAAAGTGAGACAGAAGACAGTAGTGCCTAGGTGGCAGCACTTACTGTGACAACTATTGAGAATAGCGACTTGAGGGCGCTAGTGACAAGGTGATTAGTTTGGTAATGCCCGTAAGACCCAACCCCTTGGTAGGAGGTATAGATAGAACTTTGAGTTCAGGAGCGGAGATATAACCCCTGGCCAAGATGGCGCGGGGCCTTCTTCTAGCCAGTAGTTCGTACTTGTCAGAACGAGATTCAGTTCGAGCATAGCCCAAGTGCCGCAGGGCAAGATTCAGATAGACGCGTAGTAGAACAGTAGGCGCGTGGAACAAGCTCGCTCTCTCTATAGATCATTACATTCAGACTTGTAAATATACTGTACATAGTAGTTTTAGTGTCCTCAGTAATAAAGGACAGGGAAATAACTTCTTCTTTTATTTCGGGAGTTGCAGGACGAGTCATACCTACAAATTACCTCCCTACATTCCGCTCGGCAGGTCAGGTAATACTTCAACAACCAACGGCCTGGTGACCAACCTACGAAAACGTCTCTCAGGACAGGTAGGTCACGACAGGCACGTATAAAAATTTGGTGTCACGTAGTGCAGGGTCCCGAGTTCGATCCTCGAACAGTGTCAACTCACCGAAATAACGTGAGAGAACCGCGACTTCGTAGAAGATTGTCCGTAACAGAGTCGCGACTTCGTAGAAGATTTCCGTGTGAGAAAATCGCGACTTCGCAGAAGATTGTCCGAACCGCGCTACCGCGTAGTTTCGTTCGTGTGCCGCGCATCGCAGAAGAGGAGCATCACTACCGCAGCCTACTAAGCCAGCCCAGCAGAGGGGTAGCAGTCCAGTAGCAGACAACGCCATCCGGTGGAGACGCAACACTACAGCCGACTACTCATCCAGCCCAGCAGTAAAGCACCATTGAAGATTAAGGTAAGCTGAATATTTATTTCAAATGGCACGACAGAACAGTTCAGTACCAGCAGACCAGGGCGCTGAGATGCTTGACGAGGTGGAATCAGTAAATATGAGTGGGCCTTTTGTGACAGTAGTAGAAGGACATCGCCTCATTGGACGAGAGTTTGATGGCAGTCAACCAGATAGATTGCATGAGTTCATAGCTAACGTAGATGCTGCTGTTCGTATGATTAAAGATGAAGATCAAGAGTTGTTTTTTAAGTATATTCTAACAAAGGTTACGGGCAGAGCCCGAGATAAGTTGTTGTACAGACGTGATATACATAATTGGGAGAATGCCAAGCGGGCATTGATAGAATATTATGGCCAGCAAGGCACGTTAGATTTGTACATTTGTCAAATGTTCCAAACAGAGCAGGACCCGCGAGAATCAGTCGCACTTTGGGCGCACAAAATAGAAACATTGTCAGCTTCTTTTCGAGAGGCAATACTTGAGGATGAATTAGAGGAAGATCGTGATGCACAGTTGAAAATAACGAGAAAAATATGTGTTGCTAGTTTCATACAGGGGTTAGCCAACCCTAGAATACAAGCTAGGGTACAGTCAGAAAAGGGCATTACTTTCGAAAAGGCAGTTGCACTTGCCCAAAAGGAGGAAACCGTAATAATGTCAAAGAAGGCACGAGAGGGCCTACAACACAAACATAGTTCAGGATTTAGCAAGCGCAAACCAGAACAGGAGCGCAGTGCAGCACCAAAGTGGCATACTAAGCCAACACATGCTAGTGTTAGGGTGGTGTGCTATAATTGTAACAAGGAAGGCCACATAGCAAAGAACTGTAAGAACACAGGAACGCAGGGGGCTCACACCACACAGACCACTAGTTCCAATACAGCTACAGGGGGCACCCTCAGTAAATTAAAATGTCGCTATTGTGGCAAAACAGGGCACATTGAACGTGAATGTAGAAAGAAACAAAGGGATAAGGAAACAGAGGTACGAGAAACAGTGCGCATAGTACGTACACAACCAAACCCAGTGACAAGGGAAAACAGAACTTGTTATCGTTGCGGCCAAAAGGGCACATACAGGTGAATTGTCGACAAGGTGCACGCACTCAAGGTGCACGCACACAAGGTGCACACACTCCGGTGATGCGAACGGATAACCGTAGGTGCTATCCGTGTGGCCAATAGGGCCACATTCAGAGAAACTGTCGAAAAGCCCAAGGCAAGTTCATAGGCAGTAGGGCCATGAAAGGCCAAACTCAGGGTGATCGCATAGGGGGCAAGGCAGTAAGATACCGAGCCCAAGGTGAACATTGTCATCGGTGGTCACATCGAACCCAAGACTCTTGGTTCAAAAAGAAGGGCGGCAGTACGCACGCCACGAAAACCTCCGTGGCTCAGGCGGCAAACTAGAACGGGCCCGTAGCAAGGGGACAGTTACGGAGGCCCGCAGACCAGAAGGTCCCAAGAATTCTGACGTAGAAGGCACGGTGCTAATTCAGGTCACAAACCTAGGAAGACCGTTGAGATTTCTGATAGATACTGGGTCCGATGTCAGCATAGTAAAGAGGCAATCGGTACCTAAGGAATGCCTGATTGATGGGAGCAAATCAATTGAATTAGCAGGTGTAAGTAAAGGAATAATTTACACCCAAGGTACTGTACGTTTTGCCATTGGAAACACAAGTCACACATTTCATGTGGTAGGGAGTGATTTCCAATTAACACAGGATGGTATAGTTGGGCGAGACATCCTGACAGATAGCGTGATTAACTATAAGGAAGGTCATGTCACCATAAGAGGGCGACAATACCCTATGGGGCGCGAGAGACAAAGGTGATCCGTCTCGAACCAAGGACCCAGAAGGTCGTTGTTATAGAGGTAGATCGGAATCTACCCTTAGGAATTATTGAGAAGGAAGAGGTGATACCAGGGTTGTACCTCGCAGGGTGCCTAACCAAATCAGAGCACCATGAAGCAGTGGTTAGCATGATGAATACCACTGAAAAGACAGTGACTTTACACAGTCCACGAGTGCACATTCAAGAGGTAGATAAGACCTGCCTAGCACAAGTGCGAAAGGTAGAGCAGAACAGTAGAGTGGCGAACGGAGAACCGGCCACCCAGAAGCCCCGATCACAACGGGTGATAGACTATTTGCGAGTTGATCACCTCACGCAGGTAGATAAGGAAGGGATATACGCTATCTGTGCTGAGTACAATGATATCTTCCATCTTGAGGGAGACAAACTAACTCACACTGATGTACTACAGCATGAGATCCCTACACCCCAAGATCAAACTCCAATTAATGTACGACCATATAGACTTCCCGAAGCACAGAAGGGGGAGATACAAGCTCAGATAGATAAGATGCTGAATGATGAAATTATCACACCTAGCACGTCAGCCTGGAATGCGCCATTACTTTTAATTCCCAAGAAACTAGACGCCTCAGGGAAACAAAAATGGCGGGTCGTGATCGATTTTAGAAAATTGAACGAGATAACGATAGGAACCAGTTATCCCCTGCCATTAATTTCAGAGCTGTTAGACGCCCTTGGCAAGGCGAGATATTTTTCGACCTTAGATCTCGCGAGTGGCTATCACCAGGTGTTGTTGAAGCCTGAAGACAGGCCAAAGACGGCATTCTCTGCGCTAGGACGCAAGTACGAATTCAGGAAAATGCCCATGGGTTTGATGGACGCGCCAGCCACGTTTACGAGGCTGATGAACAATGTGCTCACAGGGTTAACAGGTATAAAATGTCTGTGTTACCTGGATGACGTCACTGTGTACGGGAGTTCAATCCAGGAGCACAATGCGAAGCTAAGAGACGTATTTCAAAGGCTGAGAGAGAACACGCTGAAACTCCAGCCAGATAAGTGTGAATTCCTAAGAACCGAGGTAGCGTTCCTAGGACATGTAATCACTGACGAAGGTGTCTTACCAGATCCACGTAAAGTACACGCCGTTAAGGACTTTCCGAGGCCGACCACTAGCCGCCAGATCAAGCAGTTCTGCGGACTGAGTGGATATTATAGGAAGTTCATACCTAACTACAGCAAAATCGCGAAACCGCTGTATCAGTTAGTGAAGAAGGACGTTCCCTTTGTATGGGGAGACGATCAGGAACAAGCGTTCCAGACACTAAAGCAAAAATTAATTGAGGAACCTATATTGCAATGTCCGGACTTTGAAAAACCATTCGTTGTTACCACTGATGCGAGCAACGAAGCGGTTGGGGCAGTATTGTCACAAGGACCTATCGGAAAAGACCTTCCAATTGCCTATGCAAGTAGAACGCTTAATAAAGCAGAAATGAATTATAGCGTAACTGAGAAAGAATTGTTGGCAATAGTGTGGGCAGTAAAATACTTTAGACCGTATTTGTTTGGTAGAAAATTTACTGTTGTGGCAGACCATAAGCCGTTGAAGTGGGTCTTCAACGTGCAAGATTCGTCTTCACGCCTGCTAAAGTTCAGGCTGAAGCTGGTGGAATACGACTTCGACGTCGTATATAAGCAGGGCAAACAAAACTGCAATGCAGATGCCCTGAGTAGGAATCCCACTGAACCCAAGTGCCAAGCGCGAGTGGTTAACTCGGCTCAGCACAGGTCTCACTCAGAAACAACAGTCGAAATTCAGGCCTCAGACGAGAATAGAGAGGAGGTACTGTCTTCAAAACCCGAGGACGCTACGGCAGAGGGAATTGAAGCGGACGGTAGCGAGGTTTCCGAGGACGCTAACGCAGAGGAGATTTCGCTCGAAGGTACCTTATCTGTGGAAGAGAACGAATTAGGCGAAGCTGAAAAGCTAGCCATTTTGAAAGAATGTCATGATTCTTTGGTGGGAGGCCACCAAGGAATAGCGCGCACGTACGCCAGGGTACGTGAACGAATTCAGTGGAAGGGCATGAAAGGGGACATTGAGCGCTATGTACGCATATGTCCCTCTTGCCAAAATAATAAAGGGACCAGACCAGATGTCAGGGCTCCCATGAGAATTACGGATACCCCGAACACAGTCTTTGAGAAGATATCCCTAGACGTAGTTGGACCTCTTCAGTTGACAGAGGCAGGAAACAGGTACATTCTGACATGCCAAGACCAGCTGTCAAAGTACCTAGTAGCGAGTGCCATGCCTAATCAGGAGGCAGAAACTGTGGCACGGACGCTAATCAATAATGTGATAAGTATCTACGGGATACCAGAGCAGATTCTCACTGACCAGGGTAGTAATTTCATGAGTGATGTGTTTAAGACGCTGTGTAAAACGCTGCGCATTCGGAAAACACACACTACGGCCTTCAGGCCACAATCGGACGGTAGCATAGAAAGATCCCATAAGGTGCTCACGGAGTACCTAAGGTATTATGTCTGCTCAGGGGAGCAGAATGACTGGGACCAGTATTTGCCCACAGCAAGCTCTGTGTATTATACCACAAAGAGCACAAGTACAGGGTTCACACCCTATGAATTAATTTTGGGAAGGAAGGCAAATATCCCAGGTGTGCTGCAAAAGCCACCTGAAATGAGTTACAACGAACACCAGAACGTGGTGGAGGAACTAACGGCACAGCTTAGGCGAAATCACGAGGCCGCCAGAAAGACCCTAATAGAGCGAAAGGAATTAGAGAAAGAACACTACGACAAAAAGCAAAATGAGGTCACCTTTCAGGTAGGTGATAAGGTTCTCTTGCGCAATGACGCATTGCGAAGAGGAAAATCCAGAAAGCTAAGCCCACCATTCGAAGGTCCGTACGAAATAGTAGATGTTTCAGGGGTGAATTGCACCCTACAGATGGACAAGAAAGGAAAACAGGTTAAAGTACATAAGAACCGTTTGAAATTGTACTTGTAGAAACGAGAACTGGGAAGCGAATTGTAACACACATCCTGTCTTTACCTTGCAGATAGACAGCAGATATGACGCGAATGCTAGGATTGGTGTCCATCGTAGTAGCAGTGATAGTCGTGACGTCACACCGCTACAGAATAGCCGGAGAAGTACTGGATGTCAAGGTGACACCATATGAGAGTACTCCAGGGGCATACTTCGACAGTCAGGGTGAGATACAGTTATACCACACGGAATGGACACTAGTTACCTATGTAAACCTGAATAAATTAAGTGATGTATTTTCAAATGTCAAGAGACACATACACTGGACTCAATTAATATGTACACAGTTAGAAAGAAGTACTAATCTAACATGTCAACAGGATGTTATAATGCTAAGTGCACAATTAGAGAGAATTAAGGAATCGAAGGAATTAATTACGAGGATTACTAAACCAATAGGGGAAACGGATAACACTAGGCGAAAACGAGGCCTAATTAATGCAGTAGGTTCCATCGCAAAGGCATTATTTGGAACATTAAGTCAAGATGATGCCGACAAATATGAGTCAAAAATTAGTGAGTTAGAGCAGGAACAGCTTTCAATTATGAAAATTGCAAAAGACCATATGATAGTAGTAAAATAAACATTGCAATCTATGAACAGCACCATTTACGATGTCACAGCCAATGAGCAGAGATTAACTCAAAACATTGCAGAAATTAGATCTTATCTTGCCAATAGCACGCTTCAGATTACAGAAGCACTTAAGCAAGTAGAATTAGAAAACTCAGTGAATAGGCATTTAATTGAGATTGAAGGCCTTCTCATACAACTGTATGAGCATTACAGTGTTGTACTATCAGGTATAATGAATGCTCAGGTAGGAGTCATTCAGGTGCAAATAATCTCACCAGATGACATCATTAAAGGTTATAGGAAAGCTCAGGGAGATTTCCCTAAAGGATTGTCCTTGCCATTTGACTGAAAATCAGCTTACGGCTACTTGATTTACAAAGTAGCCACAGTGGAAGTGTTCGCTAACAAAAATTATCTAGTGTACGTCATCAAGACACCCCTTACAGATAGGGTAACTTATACAATGTATCACATGATTCCATTCCCCACGTATATGAAGAGTAATCCACACCATTTTGTTTATCTTCAAGAGACCAAGGACTATATCCTTATAGACAAAGAGAAACAAACTTATGTTCAATTAGACAAAAATCAGGTAAATCAATGTAAGGTAGTAACACCCAGTTGGAAACTGTCATGTTAAATTCCCTATTAATACAGTGTACACTCAAAAGAGTTGCGCGATACAGTTAATTATTGGAGTTAGTCAAATTCCAGATAATTGTGATAAAAGAGTACTTCCCGTTCAACAGCTCATGTGGATACCTATCAGAGCTAACAGATATATATATATGTATCCCCAGAAGAAGTTCAGGTAACATGTATGTGTAAGGATACCACCAGTGATATCAGGTTATCAGGCATTCGTATTCTTGTTTTAAGTGCAGGTTGCACGGTATATGGGCCACATAGTAAAATACAAGGTGTAGGTGAGGTGAACACTACACAAACTAAAGACCTTGTACCAGAAGTCACACTTGATTGTGACTGTTGTGAATAGATAGGTAGTGAAATCAAGTTAGAACAGATACCCGAAACGAATAAGTTGTCCTTAAATAATTTGCTAAATCACATCAACGATTTACAAATGGGCTACCCATAAGACACAAGAAGTGGAAGATATGGTGAGACAAAAAGAAGAAGAACTGCAATGACAAATGGTCTATCAGCATATTAATGTGTACAAATATATTGTGTGGATAGTTGTTGGTATCATTAGTTTAATTTTAATTTGTTACTGTTGTAATTGTTGTTGTCCGAAACTAGGGTTTCCAACAAAAAGATGGTTTGAAGACGCACGGGCTCATTGCCCTAATATATGTATAAAACAAACGGTAATCACGAAGGGAGATAAGGTTAAGACTTCAGATGAGGATTTAACCATATTCCAACGTCCCAGGCGGATCCGGGAACGCCCGGAGATGTCTGAGGAGATCATGGAATTACACTCCAGGCCTGCTGGGGGACGCCCTGGTACGCCTGTGAGATCTATAGAAGCAGTAGAAATAGACACAAGTGATAATCAGAGTAGAGAACAACCTTCCCCTTCACCACAGGGTCGCCGATCGTTACGCACAAGTAACATCAGAGTGTAAATAGTGTGGGACAGAAATGGACGCAACGTATGGTTGCATCCCTTTTCTTCCCTAAGGGGGGAGATGTCGTGTACCGACCTCCCCACGGTCTCGAACCGGCGGACTGCCAGGTGGAAGGCAGCCGGGTTCGTTGCCGAGTCTTGAACTCAAGGCGTCAGAGGAGATTAATTAGTGTTAGAATAATGATCAACGACAGGAGACACCTTGTAGTACCTGAGTAATTGTATAATAAGTATAATAATTATAGTTAGATTTAATGATTGGAAAGCAGAAGGAAGCTTTCAGTTAAGTATTGGAGAGCAGTTTGTGAAACGCGCTAGCTTACGAAAGCTGTTGACTACAATAAGATATTTACTGTGTGTCAACAAACAAAGCTGGTATGCGGGCCAGGCGGACCGCCTGGTGCCCGACAAAGGAACAAAGCCGAGTACACGGCCAGTCAAGGTCAGTACAGATGCACTTTAGGAAAACAAGGAAGGATGAGGACAAAGTGAGACAGTAGTGCCTAGGTGGCAGCACTTACTGTGACAACTATTGAGAATAGCGACTTGAGGGCGCTAGTGACAAGGTGATTAGTTTGGTAATGCCCGTAAGACCCAACCCCTTGGTAGGAGGTAGGGATAGAACTTTGAGTTCAGGAGCGGAGATATAACCCCTGGCCAAGATGGCGCGGGGCCTTCTTCCAGCCAGTAGTTCGTACTTGTCAGAACGAGATTCAGTTCGAGCATAGCCCAAGTGCCGCAGGGCAAGATTCAGATAGACGCGTAGTAGAACAGTAGGCGCGTGGAACAAGCTCGCTCTCTCTATAGATCATTACATTCAGACTTGTAAATATACTGTACATAGTAGTTTTAGTGTCCTCAGTAATAAAGGACAGGGAAATAACTTCTTCTTTTATTTCGGGAGTTGCGGGACGAGTCATACCTACAAATTACCTCCCTACATTCCGCTCGGCAGGTCAGGTAATACTTCAACATCCAACGGCCTGGTGGCCAACCTACGAGAACGTCTCTCAGGACAGGTAGGTCACGACAGTTATAGATGCTCCTATAACGCTTGTCCAAATGAGGAGGCTGTGTTGGACACCGTCCGGAATAATTCCGGACAATTGCACGGCAGACCAACATCAAACGATCGTTTTTATGCGAATATTGCATATGAATATATTTCGTCCGTGCCAGCTGCAGTTACACCAACAGTCCCATGGACTTGATTTCAAAGCTCTAGTAACATTTTGTCAATGGGAATTACGCAATGTGACCAATGACGCAGCCTTTTTGTCAAGAGACCTGTTTTCAAATGAATCACAATTTCCCAACAATGGCACAATGTGCAATATTAGAACACGAATAATTCCCGTTGGGTAAGACAGGACGTATTTCAAGTGCAGTGCGGAGCGTAGGATCTTGGACGACTACCTAATCGGAGCATACTTCTTAGACGGCCATCTGACGGGAGCACTGTCCCTTCATTTTCTTCAAAATGAACTCCTACAGTTGCTGGAGAACGAGCCCCTGCTCGACCAGTTACGAATGTAGTTTCAACAAGACGGGACCGCAACTCACAGATCAAGCAGACTTCCGGAACCATCTTCGTCCTTCATGTCCCAAGAAATGGATAGGAAGCGGATGACCCATTGCATGGCCCGCCAGATCACCCGACCTTACTCCACTTGACTTCTTTCTGTAAGGTCTCTTCAAGTAGGTAGTGTAAGCACAGCAGCCTGAAAATCCCGGACACCTTCAGCAACGATCACCAAAACATTCAAAGCTGTTATACCTCACATGTTACAACGAGCAAGGATGTCTTTACAACGTCGTGTTAAAACATGTATAAAACCAGGTTGTCAATATTTCAAGCATTTGCTGCGCTGAATATGCAGGGTACCCTGCTTCCTACCTGCGGACCATCATATGAAGAGTCGCTGGGCAAAGTGATATAAGTGCCAGAAATTGTAAAAATGGGATACAACGTCGTGTTAAAACATGTATAAAACCAGGTTGTCAATATTTCAAGCATTTGCTGCGCTGAATATGCAGGGTACCCTGCTTCCTACCTGCGGACCATCATATGAAGAGTCGCTGGGCAAAGTGATATAAGTGCCAGAAAGTGTAAAAATGGGATTTTTCTACATACATGATCTATGCGACAGTGCCAATGCACAGCAAGGAGATGTAGACCATAAGCGCTCTAGTAGTTGGTGCTTCCTTTATGTCCACGGCCTCTTGTATGCCTATGTGATCTGTGTGGCACGCGCCATTACAGCTGGGTTAATTGTTTAGAGACCATCTTAGCCAACGCAGTACGTGCTCTTCATCGTGTAGGAATTGAAATGGATGATAAAGCCTATGGAAATAATAGTGACAGTGTCAGGAAACGCAGAAGAATGTGTGTGGAGTGACAGTTACACTGGCCAATTGAAAAACACGATGCTGTTATTCCAGTACATGTCTCTTGTGGTTAATGGTATCTTTGACATTACTGAACATACATTTTTCATCTCGGGGCATAGTTTTTCTGCATCAGATCGCGACTTTGCATTCATTGAGAAACGCGCAAAGCACTGTAAATTAGTAAATGTAGAGCATGTGCAGAATGCTATCAGAACCGTGGGACCTTCACGACCATGCAAGGTGCCTGCTATGGGAGAGGGTATTTTTTTACTTTGATAGGGCATCGTCAAAGTATATTGATACTTCCAAACTTGGAGTTAGTAAGGCTGCGTGTCTACGAATCATTAAAGGGTATCCTGGTGTGGTTTTGTTTACAAGACAGCTGTTAGTCCCCTAGCACCTTGGGCAAGACAGAATGTGTTTAAGCGAGGAACCACCATCAACCATTTGAAGACAGCAACACTTTCAGCTTTACATGTGACTGTACCCCTGTCTGCTGCTATAAACCTGATCTCGGTGTTATACTTGAATTTTTTAGTGAAGAAAAAAGAAGTATTTTCTGGACATTCTAAGTGCCCAATAGTAAGATAACAGCCAACATTTGGATCACATTCTTAACATCAACATCTTGGACAATCCTTCCATGACCTACACATGGACTTAGATCATATCTAGACAAAAGGATTTATAACATTTGTATTTTAAATCTTTTCTCCACTTTTTGCCTTTTGTTACTTGATACAGGTGGTTTTCAGAACTATAAACATGGTAGAAATAAAAAAAAATGTTTGAATTGTTTCCTTACTGACTTAGTTTTCATTTTCCCTAAATACATTCCTCTTGCACTAGGACCACTTTGCCCCGCCATTCTTCATATAGGCTAGTAATCTAACCTGGCTACGTAACATCCGATTAAAGCAGTCCTTCTCAGGACCAAGTAAAAATTTACTCGTTGGAACAAATAGGTACGTTGGTATATTAAATCGAACGAAAACGGCATAAAGCGAAAGACAAGAAAGCGTGCTGGGAATTGAACCTGTTGCCAGACAGGTTGTCTCTGCAACAGCTGCGACGCGCGATTTAGCCACTTTAGCTATGGAGAGCCGTGGTATGTGTCGGGCACATATAGAATCTGTTCGTAGTCCTAATAGAAACTTCCTGTCCGAACTTAAGGTAGTATTATACGCAAATGTGATCGTTTAAAACATTCATTATTGTTTTCCTCATTCTCGTAACATTGATACTAAATATTTCAGCTGTATTGTCGGCCATGAACTGAACGGTGTAGTTGTACCAAGGCAATATAAGATCTGCTACCAACGTGTGTTCTTTGGCTATGATATGCAAGTTCGTCGCGTTGCATATCTCCAAGTGCTCGAAATGTTGGCGGGTCAGAAAAGGCAAGAAATTCTAAAGCCTCTGCTGACAGTACTACGGCTTGAAAACTCTAATACAGAGCTGAGAGGAATAAATAGGTCATTGTGAATGCAAGGACGCAAATCTCAGAGCGCAGAAGTTGAAAGCTGGCTAACTTTCTGCACCTTACCCAATGGCAGTAGGCCTAAATATTTCATCACCAAGTCTCCCAGAAATTGTGTTGCGTGATTTAGTCTCATAGCAGACGGAAAGTTGAATATCTTTCTTCTTAACTATAACAGAAAAATGAACATCGCGACGAGCGTCTAAACCTACGAAAAGGATAGAGATAAATAAATATAATACTCATCCAAGGGCTCATCAGACTTTCACCGTTAACTGTCATAGATAGCTTAAGGCATCTACGAAGTGGCATGCAAGAGAGAGATGAGGAGCGTGTTATTTCCTTTGTTTTCTCCTGGTATTACGTATAAGTGTAACAAACCCACGGAAATTCATACAGCAATGGACCCTTAATAGGATACATTGTAGGAGGGGTACTGACTGCAGGGTGACTGGGGATTTAAATAAGGTTATGGAGTGGGTATGTGGTAAACTGAGAGTGAGATTTGTAGATCCTAATGGGTGGGTAGGAGAAAGGGGTAGAGTTTCAGATGACCTTCTCTTTAACTTCAGTGGTATGTACTGTATATGTTAGTGGGTTTGTTTAGAAGAGTTATAGGGAGGTATATTCAGGCGAACGGGATGTATTAGCAGACGATGATGACAGAATAAGAAGCAGGAAGTCAAGTAAGGATGGCATAAAACTGTTAGTGTTAAACTGCTGAGGTACTGTGAAGAAAGGAATAGAATAAAGTCATTTCATAGATATACATTTGCACATAGTTATAGGAATTGAATCATGGCTAAGAAGTGATATTATGGTTGCGGAAATTTCCTCACGCAGCCGGAGTGTTCCCCGTCGGGACAGGTTAGGAAAGATAGGACGGGGAGTATTCATACTGGTGAAGGAAGAATTCGTAAGCTACGAGAAAGTTAAAAATGAGAAATATAACATTCTAGGTGTAAGACTTATCTCTAGAGATAACAGGGAACTCGATGTTTTTGGGGTGTACAGGCCTGACTGACGCTGATGCGGAATGATATGATAAGATAATCAGTTAAGTGGGGAACAACACAGAAAGGTACTTTATTCTAGCGGGTGATCAGAATTTGCCAAATGTTAACAGGGAAGGGAATGCGAATGACAGAAAGCATGACCAACAAATGGTGAGTAAATATAGAAAGGATGGCTGAATTAGAGGGTGATGGAACGAACAAGATGGAAATATATTTTAGACGTGGTGGTGATAAAAGCAGATGAGTTCTACAGGGAAACTGATGTGATAGATGGCATACGTAATAATGAGGCTGTTCTTGTCGTAATTTAAAATAAATATGATAAAAAGGAATGTTGTAAAAGTAAGACTATGTGACTAATAAGAGGCATGGAGACATTTTCCAAAAGCAATTATGATCAGTGTAAAATGGCAAATAAAAATGTAAGCCTTAGCGATGGGTTTAAAGGAATTGTTGAGGAGTATGAACACATACACAAAGAAAAAAATAATGAAATGGCGTATGGCTTTTAGTGCCGGGAGTGTCCGAGGGTATGTTCGGCTCGCCATGTGCAGGACTTTCTATTTGACGCCCATAGGCGACCTTCGCGTCGTGAAGAGGATGAAATGATGATGTAGACGTCACATACACCCAGACCCCGTGCCAGAGAAATTAATCAATGATGGTTAAAATTCACGACCCCGCCGGGAATCGAACCCGGGACATCTGTGATCAAAGGACAGCACGATAACCATTTAGCCATGGAGCCGGACAGTGTGAACACAGGTATGTGCCTTTAAAGGTGGTAAGGTATGATAAGCACCCGTTATTTTACAACCGGGAAATAAAGAGATCAATCAATCACTACTGATCTGCATTTAGGGCAGTCGCCCAGGTGGCAGATTCCCTATCTGTTGTTTTCCTAGCCTTTTCTTAAATGATTGCAAAGAAATTGGAAATTTATTGAACATCTCCCTTGGTAAGTTATTCCAATCCCTAACTCCCCTTCCTATAAACGAATATTTGTCCACAATTTGTCCCCTTGAATTCCAACTTTATCTTCATATTGTGATCTTTCCTACTTTTAAAGACACCATCCAAACTTATTCGTCTACTGATGTCCTCCCACGCCATCTCTCCACTGACAGCTCGGAACATACCACTTAGTCGAGCAACTCGTCTCCTTTCTCCCAAGTCTTCCCAGCCCAAACTTCGCAACATTTTTGTAACGCTACTCTTTTGTCGGAAATCGCCCAGAACAAATCGAGCTGCTTTTCTTTGGATTTATTCCAGTTCCTGAATCAAGTAATCCTGGTAAGGGTCCCATACACTGGAACCATACTCAAGTTGAGGTCTCACCAGAGACAAATATGCTCTCTCGTTTACATCCTTACTACAACCCCTAAATACTCTCATAACCATGTGCAGAAATCTGTACCCATTATTTACAATCATATTTATGTGATTACCCAAATGAAGATCTTTCCTTATATTTATACCTAGGTATTTACAATGATCCCCAAAGGGAACTTTCACCCCATCGACGCAGTAATTAAAACTGAGAGGACTGTTCCTATTTGTGAAACTCACAACCTGACTTTTATCCCCGTTTATCATCATACCATTGCCTACTGTCCATCTCACAACATTATCGAAGTCATTTTGCAGTTGCTCACAATCTTGTAACTTATTTATTACTCTGTACAGAATAACATCATCTGCGAAAAGCCTTATGTCTTATTCCACTTCTTTACACATACCATTGATATATATAAGAAAACATAAAGGTACAATAATACTGCCTTGAGGAATTGCCCTCCTAATTTTTACAGGGTCAGACAAAGGTTCGCCTACTCTAATTCTCTGAGTTCTATTTTCTAGAAACAGAGCCGCCCATTCAGTCACTGTTTTGTCAAGTCCAGTTGAACTCATTTTTGCCAGTATTCTCCCATGATCTACCCTATCAAATGCCTTAGATAAGTCAATCGCAATACAGTTCAACTGACCTCCTGAATCCAGGATATCGCTATATTTTGCTGGAATCCTACAAGTTGGGCTTCAGTGGAATAACCTTTCGTAAACCCAAACTGCCTTCTGTCAAGCCATTTATTAATTTTGCAAACATGTCTTATAAAATCAGAAAGAATGCTTTCCCAAAGCTTACATACAATGCATGTCAAACTGACTGGCCTGTAATTTTCAGCTTTATGCCTATCACCCTTTCCTTTATATAGAGGGGCTACTATAGCAACTCTCCATTCATTTGGTAAAGTTCCTTCATGCAAACAAAAATCAAACAAGTACTTCAGATATGGTACTATATCCCAACCCATTGTCTTTAGTATATCCCCCGAAACCTTATCAATTCCAGCAGCTTTTCTAGTTTTCAACTTTTGTATCTTACTGTGAATATCATTGCTGTCATATGTAAATTTTAATAATTCTTTAGTATTAGTCACCTCGTCTATCTGGACATTATCCTTGTAACCAACAATCTTTACATACTGCTGACTGAGTACTTCTGCCTTTTGAAGATCCTCGCATACACACTCCCCTTGTTCATTAATTATTCCTGGAATGTCCTTCTTGGGACCTGTTTCTGCCTTAAAGTACCTATACACACTCTTCCATTTTTCACTAAAATTAGTGTGGCCACCAATTATGTTTGCCATCATGTTTTCCTTAGCTGACTTCTTTGCTAGATTCAATTTCCTCGTAAGTTCCTTCAATTTCTCCTTACTTCCACAGCCATTTCTAACTCTATTTCCTTCCAACCTGCACCTCATTCTTAGTCTCTTTACTTGTCTGTTATAATATAGTGGATCTTTACAATTCCTTACCACCTTTAAAGGTACAAACCTATTTTCACATTCTTCAACAATTGCTTTAAACCCATCCCAGAGTCTGTTTGCATTTTTATTTACCGTTTTCCACCGATCATAGTTACTTATTAAAAACTCCCTCATGCCTGTTTTATCAGCCATATAGTACTGCCTAACAGTCCTAATTTTAATCTCTTCCTTTCTTTCACATTTATTTTTAATTACCACACAAACAGCTTCTCGATCACTAATACCATCTATTACTTCGGTTTCTCTATAGAGCTCATCTGGTTTTACCAGCACCACATCCAGAATATTCTTCCCTCTAGTTGGTTCCATCACTTTCTGAATCTGGTGCCCTTCCCCTTATTTGCCATTTGTTGGTCATGCTTCCTGTCGTTCGCATTACCTTCCCAATTGACATTTGGTAAATTGAGATCACCCGCTACGATCACGATCCTTTCCTTATCGTTTCCCACATATCTCATTATCTTATCAAATAATTCTGAATCAGCATCTGCGCTACCCTTTCCTGGTCTGTACACTCCAAAGACATCTAGTTGCCTATTATCTTTAGAAATGAGCCTTACCCCTAGAATTCCGTGCTTGTCATCTTTAACTTTTTCGTAGCTTACAAATTCTTCTTTCACGAGAATGAATACTCCCCCTCCTACCTTTCCTATCCTATCTCTACGATACACCCTGCAGTTCCGTGAGAAATTTTCTGCATCCATTATATCATTTCTCAGCCATGATTCAACTCCTATTACAATATCTGGTAAGTATATATTTATTAAATTACTTAATTCTATTCCTTTACGGCCCCTGTTCACCATAGCAGGCGGGGCCACCCGGGCGAGGTAATGGTCATTCTCCCCAGTTGTATCCCTGACCCAGTCTTAATCTCCAGGACACTGCCCTTGAGGCGCTAGAGGTGGGACTCCCTCGCTCAATCCGAGGGAAAAACCGACCCTGGAGGGTAAACAGATTACGAACGGACGAAGTAAAGAGATTAAGAAGAAGGTGCGGGTTAGAAATAAAAAGAGTTAGGAATAGCTGGGGGAATAACGAGATATTGAACTTACTAGGAAACAGAATTTAGCAAAATAGTCAGCTAAGGATAACAGAATGACGAACATAATTGGCATGTATATAATTTTAAGGAACAATGAAAAGGTATGTACTATATATAGGTAGTATAGTGTGCAGAAACATGTTCGAGGAAGGACATTCCAGGGATGATTAATGAAAAAGGGGAGTGTGTATGTGACGACTTAAAAGAAGCGTGAGTAAAGACTGCTATGCAACTAGTGGTAGAGTGTGGACAGTACCAAAGAAGGGAAGGGGGAGGGGGTGGATGGGAGCATGTACACAAATATAAGGAAGAACTTAAACATTACCAGTAATTACTCAACTATGCAGCTAAATACTAATCGTATCGTCCTTCTCACGATTCTCAACAATCTCAATTCATGCTTAATTTTTCTTTTCCTAATTTTCATTCGGCAATATGTTGAATTTTCAGATAATTAAGCAATTCTTAGAACGAATCCCCCAATTACGGTCTACGGACCCCAGATCTCTGGTAAGATGGTTATTTCATGTTACGATATTCCTAAAAATAAACCTATCTCCATTTCCATACCTCATTAGTATATTATAACCAAAAACGACTATAAGAAACGTCTTCCCGATTGGCCACAGTTCCGTACACTTGTTACATTTTCTTCCCTACGAAGCAAGATTTAATCTTAGTCAGGAATTCATTCGACGCCATCGGCAGCCGTCTGAATCAAGCCATGACTATCTACATTCCATCATCCCCTACAGTGTTGTCTTGGCTGGAGCCTCCCAAACTCAGGAAATGATATCAATAGTACAATAGTATGCTTCTCCATTTTGAAACATTTAATTAATACCTTCTCCCCTCAAACTTCTCTCAGCTGTACAATTTTGCTCGAGCGAATACTCAAAATACTTACAGTAACATATCTTATTATTCGACTGTACCTCCACTTCTAGTTTTCCCAAGACCACCACTTAGAACTATTCTGATTATACCATCTCTACTGTCATTTCACAACGCCCTCCTTGTACTCAAACCAGCTCTCGACTTACATGTTTCAGATGTCGGGTCTTTGGCAATATAAGTACGATAGGAACTGTGCTACCCCATATTCGGGAAACGAATATTACCCTCGTCCGTAAACAGTGCGTGAAAATGTGGATTAAACCTGTCATTCCCGTTCATCCCTCCTCCTAACGTTACTTGCCAAGTTTCTCATTCCTCTCATATTATCTTACAGATTAATAAGATTCCTACTATTGTCCTGATAGATTCTGACGCTCTCCCTAATTAGTGACACCTTTTTCAATATTAACACAAATATATCCCAATTTGCAACTTGCACCTACTACTACTACTCAATTTATCTCGCCCTCTAACGATACCGTAAAAACTCTTGGAGTCATCTAGCTTACCGTGAAGCTTAATCACTTCTCCTGGTAATATAGGTTGCAAGTTATATATAATCTGCTTTTCGTTTTAATTGTTGGCCTTTATTTTTTTCATTATACTGGATTAATTTATAAGAGTGTTTGAATGGATGGCTAATGCTCTAGAAAATAGAACTCAGGAAATTAGAGTACAGAAGTAAAAGCGTTGTATGGTACTACAGGGAGTATAGTTTAAAACTTCACACTTCCGCTCACAGGCCGCGGGAGTCACCAAGCGAGTGCCATATGGCTTGTGTCAAGCTTGGTGTGGTAAGAAGTCTTGACAGCTGACGCAACAGTTCGTTAGGAACTGTGGGAGTTTTAAGGTGCGTTATGAAATTATTATCGCGATTGTTAAGTACTTTACAGTATAGAGAATATTTTTGGCCAAGTGTTATTTGCACAAGAAGAAGAAGAAACCAGTTAACAGGTGCCTTCGAAAATTCCGTAGGCAGTTTCCCTGTTCAACAATACCATTAAAATGTTACCGTAAGTGCAACAACTCGTTCACAAGTGGCGTAGCACTGGTTCCGTAATTAATAAGAGAAAACAACAGCAAAGCAGACCAGCTCTGACACAAGAGAGGTTAGAGGATGTACCCAGGCAAGACTGCAAGTCGCTTCGGAGAGTAGCTTAGGAAACAGGTATTTCACATTCGTCAGCCCGTAATGCCACAACATTATTACATTTACGATCTTACCGAACTCATTTCGTCCATAACATACAGCCTACAGATTTCAATACAAGATTAAGATTTTGCAATTGGCTAATGAATAGTGGCCGGCCCCTAGGTCTAGATGTAGGTTGCCTCACCTCACCCGGAGGCCACGGTTCGATTCTCGGGGAGGCCAGGGATTTTTGCCTGGTCTTGGGAGTTTGTTCAAGGTCCACTCAGCCAACGTGAATACAACTGAGGGGCTATTGGACGGTGAGAGGGCGACCCCAGTCTTGAAAATCAAGAATAAAGACCGAGAGGATTCGTCGAACTGACTCTGCCTCACCTCATAATCTGCAGGCCTTCGGGCTGAGCAGGTAGGCCAAGGCCCGCCAGGGCTGTAGTGCCATGGGTTTTTTGTTCAATGAAGAGTATCCACGATAGTATCGTGGATCCGAACGTTTATGAGTGACGAAGCATGGTTTCATTTGAGTGGATATGTCAGTTCAGACATGGTCCGCTGTTAGTGCCCGGCGAATAATCGGTCGGATATTTTTCAGGATACGAATACTTTCGACCGTTATATTCGCAGCATTTTTTGCTGAACTGACCGAAGAAGAAAATACACGACTATTTCCAGCAGGATGGTGCGACGGCCCATACGGCGCGTAGCTCTGTGCGACGGTTGCAGAAAATATTCTATGAAGATCAGGTTTCCTCGTTCGGCTAATTTAAACACATGTGTAGTTTATGTATCTCGAACTCTCAAAGGAAACGTTTACGGGAATAATTCTGGAAATGCAGAAGAATGAAATATCGAAATTAGGAACATTGTGCTTTCCAGCAACTTTCATGAACTGCAAAGTGTGTTTAGAAATCTCATAAGATGAGTAGCTTGCATCTCAGCTCAAGGAGATAACTTTCAACAGTTTTAACTACTGGTGAGTTCAGTTTCGTTTTGTTTCTATAGGCGTAATCATGCCGCTTCTTCCAGACGACTACGTCCGCTCGCCATTGCGTTCAATGCGCTCGCTGCCAACGCTTCTGTGCTCTCGTATGCCTAGGTACTCGCTATGAATTCTTAAATTATACTCCCTGTATAATGATTAAGAGGGGGATCCCACATAGCAGTATTTTTGGACTTCTGACTGAGTCAAAAACTGGAATCGCATATGAGGCTATTTACGGATCATGCTATACTGTATAGAATAGTAAATAAATTAAATAATTGTGAGCGACTACAAAACGACGTCGACAATGTTGAGGATGAGAAGTCAGGTTGTAAGTTTTACCAACAGGAAATGTTTTCTCAGTTTTAATTACTGTGTTGATGGGGTGACAGTACCTCATGGAGATCAGTGTAAGTACCTAGGTATTACTACAAGGAATGATCTTCATTGGGATAATCACATTAACGAGGTTGTAAAGAAATGGTACAGACCTCTTCACATGGTTATCAGGGTATTTAAGAATTGTAGTAAGGATATAAAGGAGAAGGCGTATAAGTCCCCGGTAAGACCCCAAATTCGAGTATGATTCCAGTGTATGAGACCCACATCAGCATTACTTGATACGAGAACTGGGGAAAATGCAACGGAAAGCAGTACGATTTGTTCTTGGTGATCTCCGACATAGAAAATGTTACGAAAATGTTGCGAACTTTGGGCTGGGAAGACTTGGGAGTAAGGAGAGAAGCTGCTCGACTAATCAGTATGTTCTGAACTGTCAGTGGAGATATGGCGTAGAATGATTTTAATAGACGAGTAACCTTAAAATGAGGAAAGATCGAAGAAAAGATTGGAAATCAACTGGACAAATTGGGGAAAATATTAATTTACATCTAATGGAAAATTCAGATAATGAGTTAACGAAAATTATTTTTCAACAGTGTAAAACGTTAATACATGGCATTTCTGCTCTGGACGCTATTCGTGATAATATGTGTATGGAGATGTCACACAGCCACAGGTTTACTTGATAGCAAAACAGAATTGTGTAAGTTGGTTACAGGCGATGGGTCTCTCAGAGCCACGTTGTGCAATAAAGGGTAATGTCAAACTCTAATTTCCGCTTGAAGTAACACATTTATTCTAGTTCACACTTATAAAGATGTTAAGATATTTGCAACTGTCGAGAACTACATTAGTAAGTACAATCTACCATTCACACGGACACAGATTCAATTTAACCCTTATAAATTCGAAATCGTTCACGTATTCACATATTTTTTAAAAATTGCTTACGTTGCACTGATACGGATAAGTCATATTGCGACGTTGGGATCAACTTCATGTATTTGTGAGTGTAGAAATAATAATATTAATACTATTATTAACAGTAATAATATTAATAATAATCCTGACATTCATCCTAATTAATTGAGATCGGCACTTCATGTGGATTTGGCCCAGATTTACAATCCGATGCCCTTCCTGATGCCAACGCTATGTATTGTGATGTGTTGTACGTAAATGACGATGTGTATAGAAACGAGGACAAACACCCAGTTCCTCAGCCAGAGAAATTAACTATACACAGTTAAAATCCCCGGCCCGGGTGTGAATCGAACTCAGGACCGTTCGAGCCGAAGGTAATTACTTTGGCAACCCAGCTACGGAGCTGAATGACAATGAAATGAAATGTCGTATGGCTTTTAGTGCCGGGATATCCCAGAACGGGTTCGGCTTGCCAGATGCAGGTCTTTCTATTTGACTCCCGTAGGCGACCTGCGCGTCGTGATGAGGATGAAATGATGATGAAGACAACACATACACCCAGCCCCCGTGCCATTGGAATTAACCAATTAAGGTTAAAATCCCCGACCCGGCCGGGAATCGAACCCGGGACCCTCTGAACCGAAGGCCAGTACGCTGACCGTTCAGCCAATGAGTCGGACTGAATAACAATAATAATAATAATAATAATAATAATAATAATAATAATAATAATAATAATAATGGTTTTACGTCCAAATAACTACTTTTACTGTGTTTGAAGACGCTGAGGCGCCAAAATGTTGTCCCGCAGGAGTTCCTTAATGTGCCAGTTTGTCTTCAGTCACGAGGATCGCGTATTTGAGCACCTTCAAATACTACCGAACTGAGTCGGGATCAAACCTTCCAACTAAGATCAGAAGACCAGTTTTAAACCGTCTGAGCGACTCAGCCAGGTGCGGGTACAAACAATCCGGCATCCTATGTAACTGCGACGGTAACTCATAATAATTTGACCTATAATTAGGATGCATGTCACGGAACTAAAGGGGACATATTACCTCAGTGTTTTGCAGGAATTAGTGTTGACGATTTGGAGGCTGGGTCATGGAATTTTTAACTTAATCAGTTAATTTCCTTGGCTCAGGAACTGAGATGTTTTGCTGTCCCTAGCATTCCTGCTCCTCACACACCACACACAACACTATCCTCCACCAGAATAACACAGTTTTCTCTACAAGGCAGACTCCGTACACCCTCATCGGAGGGGCCTGGCTATAATAGCCACACGAAATTCATATTATTATTATTATTATTATTATTATTATTATTATTATTATAGCGTTGAAGGGGAAAATTACTTTCAGCGCGTCATATTTTAAGTCATGTCCCTTCTCAATCATGTTACCTCAGGCTGAGAGCACATCATTCCAGTACCTTAAACCAGTCATACATTCAATACAGAGTCAGGAATCGAATCCGAACCTGCCGGGAGGGAACTCCCGAGAACACATTGGTGAACTTACCATTGGTGAAAATTTATGAACGGAGGCATGACCTGAAAGTATCGCGTTCCTTTGCTGGCACGTATCTTCTTCTTTTCTTTCCGCTTTTTCCCACACCTGTGGGGTCGCGGGTGCGAACTGCGTCACACATATGTGGATTTGGCCCTCTTTTACGGCCGGATGCCCTTCCTGACGTCAACCCAATCTGGAGGGTTGTAATCACTATTGCGTGTTTCTGTGGTGGTTGGTGGTGTGGTATGTTATCTGAATATGAAGAGGAGAGTGTTGGGACGGACACAAGCACACAGTCCCCGAGTCAGAATAATTAATCCGACGCGATTAAAATCCCCGACTGGGCCGGGAATCGAGCCCGGGACCTTCTGAACCAAAGACTAGCACACTGACCATTCAGCCAACGAGTCGGATATTGCAGGCACGTCTCTCCTACATAATTTCCCACGAATTCGGAAGGTGTAAATTGTTATAAGAATGACATACAGGATGGTCGGAAACAACGTAAACCGGGTATATGAGCGTTAGAGGGTTGGCCATACTGATAAGTAATTTGAAAGAAATTATCGATATCTAGCGTCGTAGTCATTTTATCAGCTGCTGAATTTAGCCAATCAGATCACTTGGCGGGCGAACTCAAACGGGCTTTGCGAGGCGGTGTTGCTAAGCTTGTACGTGGCTTAAGGCCGTTTTAAGAGCACCAACCGGAGAAAGAACTTCGTCAGGGTAAGAATTTGGACCTCCCATGTGACAGGATCATGCTATATAGTTGCTGATCTCTCGCCATAGCTCTCAATCCGGTCTAGTAAGCCACTTGTAAATTTAGCAACACTGCCCATTTGAGTTCGCCCTCCAAGCGATCTGATTGGCTAATTTCAGCAGTTGATACAATGACAACGGTGCGAGATATCGAATTAGTTCCTTCAAATTCCTCATCAGTATGGCCAACACTGTAACACCAACATAGCCCGTTCACGTCGTTTCCGACCACCTGCTATACTTCATGAATAATGTAAGTAAAATCAGTGGGCGAGTTGGCCGTGCGGTTAGAGGCGCGCAGCTGTGAGCTTGCATCTGGGAGATAGTGGATTCGAATCCCACTGTCGGCAGCCCTGAAGACGGTTTCCCGAGGTTTCCCATTTTCACACCAGGTAAATGCTGGGGCTGTACCTTAATTAAGGCCACGGCCGCTTCCTGGCAACTCCTAGGCTTTTCCTACCCCATCGTCGCCATAAGACCTGTCTGTGTCGGTGCGACGTAAAGCCACTAGCAAAAAAAAAAAAAAAAAAAAGTAAAATCATATTTCCAGAACGGATAATTATTAAGATACTGGTGACGACAATAAAGTTAATTATATCATCCAGACTGAGAAAGTAAAGATAACAGGACATTTAAAAAATTAAAATATTTATACATGTAGGTCTACAGTTTGATTCACATTCATGGCATCGATTTCCGTTTTCAATAGTTTCCTCTTCAATTAATTCTGTATTCTCACACAATAGGCCTACCTAATGTGTTCGTCCATTCAGTTTTGCAGATATATGGAACTGCAATAGCAACATAAGCTCGGACGCTGTATGTGATGAACTATGCCCGTGAGCACAATCTGTGTTTACGTATCTGATGACGAAAAAGATACATTTAATTTGCAAAATAGCTACAAGTATAGATGATTTTGTTCATGTATGCTATAAAATTGCAATTTGATATGAAATGCAGGATAATATTTCATTTATTGTGAAACTCCTGACATTTTCCATTACAAAAGCTGTGGCGAGGGGTACATAGTTCAATTCTCGGAATTAAAGGTATAGTGCACATGGCATAGAACCAACATTCGAAGCTTTTTCCCGTGAGCATGTAGGTTTATTGTGTAAGAGGACGAGATTTTTTGACATGGAGGATTCTACTCGGTTAGAAAACAGTGTGTTGTACTGTACTACAGTACGTACATTGGGACGTTTACAATTGCGGCATTTCACTATGAATTTCAGAGAACTAGCCCATCAATTAGAGCGAAATTAAAACAGTCTAGATTTTATACTGTAATTCAGCGTCGGTTACGGTAAAAAGCCGATGGTTTTCAATTTAATTCTAGGCACTCTTAAATGCTATTAGATAAGTTATATTAACTAAGGTTCGAGGAACGAGTTGAGGTGCAAAGATACTGTGTTCTTGTACAATAAACTAAGACATAAAGCAATGAATAGCGCGCTATATATAACTAGGAGGGCACCTGTCAACCATGTTTATTTGGTGATTGAGGAGTGATGACGTCATACGTGATGTCATAAAGTGTATGAGAGAGATAGAGAATTACCATCCAGAAATGCGAATTTTCGCTACTGTGCATGTGCAACGGTTTTTATTATTCAGAAATTCATTAGGAACAAAAATAATCTCATGACGTCACAAGCATTACATAAGCGTTTTCGAACTCAGCATTGGCATATTTTATATATTCCCGCCATAAACAGAGTCGCTAACATGCACTTTGTTAAAAATGACTGAAATTGGATGAACATTGGTGGGTTTTTAAATTAAAAAACCATTGGCGCATCTAACGATACCATTTTACTCACGCCCGCTTGTCAGTTTTTCGTATTTTGAAGAGTTGACAGTTTGAACTTGTGGTTAGTCAATATATAAATTAGAACTGAAATGTTCTGGAATTATCGTGTAAATAAATAACTTCGTGTGGTGTAATTAATTTAGAATGCATACGAAGTGAAAATAAATAAATATTGTTACTAGGATAATTTTCCAGTGGGGGTGAATGTTGGACAATTATATTTTCAACAATAATATAAATGTCCAGTGCATCGTGAGTATTACACTGCGGTTTAATTTGGTTTACTAAGTGTTTTGGGAGTATTGTTTTTAATCTCGAGTCGTTTCCGACAGTGTTACGTACGAAGGTCGTAAGTAGTATTACTTCAAATTTTAAATTGTTAAAAATTGAACTGTTTTGATTGTGCGTAGGATTATGAGTACTTCTGCACGATTTTCTGATGTCATGATATAATTTTCGAGGATTAAATGTGAGATTGTATTGCTTTAAAATTAATTTGCCGTGTTTTATATTCAATATTTATTTAGGCATTTTACTATTTGATTGTGACGTCTGAGATCAAATCGGGTGCCTTTCTCTCATATAGGTATGTTGACCATGTGATATGTGACGTCTTAAACATGGCTAGATTCGGTTCTCTTAAGTACGTTTCGATAGTATAATACATTGCTTATTCTATATTAAATCAATATTTTCTCATCTATGTTCGTATTCTGGACATGAAAAAAATCACCCAATATGTTACAAAAGTTCTACTACCCGTTCTGCCAACGATCGGCTTCTTTGCCAAACCCCCAGAGACTTTGGCCGACAATTGGAGTGAATAATAATGAACACCCTGTACGGTTTATTCACTATTAGTACCAACCTTAAGTCCTCATCATATTTAACTCGTGTGTGAATTCCAGAAACAAGACAATATTCACAGACGACTCATTGTTTCATTCCATGCTGTATACTTTGTCGCATTGTTACTCAACACAATCCTCAGAAGTAAGATCAGGAATCTCTTACGAACTATTGTCTCTGTGGTAGGTTAATCCGTCACCATATTCAGCAACCCCCAACAATGTATTTCTAGCTTTTTTTCACTGAAGATGTCGTGCCGAATATGTTAATTTCCTTTGTTATTGGTTTTATGTTGTACCATCTCGGAGAGTTCTTTTGGTGACAATGGGGTGGTACAGGACTAGTACCAGTAAGGAAGGGACCGTGGCCTTAGTTAAAGTACAGCCCCAGCTATTCCCATATCCATATGGGGATTAATTTTGCTAATCCCAAAACTGTGAAATGTAATCAAACCAATATTTCAGAAACTCCGGATACATAATGGTACAAAGGTACTATCGTCTTTGTATGTTCAAGAGTCATCACCTTCTACTAATACTGTTATTGGATTTACGTCCCACTAACTACATTTACGGTTTTCGGAGACGTCGAGGTGCCCGAATTTCGTCCCTCAGGAGTTCCTTTACGTGCCCCTAAATCTACCAACAAGAGGCTGACGTTTTATAGCACCTTCAGATACCACCGGACTGAGCCAGGATCGAACCTACCAAGTTGGGGTCAGAAGGCCAGCGCCTCAGCTGTCTGAGCCAGAGCCACTCAGCCCGGGATCATCACCTTCAACAGCCCTCAACAACCAGTACATCTTCTCAATTTCTCTCATTTCTCCGCGAGAGATGAAAACGTCAGTTCAAAAGAGTTTCCTGGCTACAAATCAAAATGCTTCCTTACAGTAGGTGAGGCCATGCGATTGTATGTCTATCCCTTAATCCCGATTCCTGATACAGGATAGGGGAAGGAGTGAGATGAAATTAGCGTGTTTTCGCGGTTGGATGCCCTTCGTAATGCCAACCTGAGCTGAGCTAATGAAGATGAAATAATAAATAATAATCGTGTTGATCCACATTATAATATGCTTAAATATTATCGTAATAACACTGAGGCATAATTTATTTTTTAGTGCGCCATGGAGTCGCGGGGAGTGAAGGAAGTAACCATGGATGGCCGTGCCATAGGCCGTGCGATCCCTGTATTGCTCCGGAAGGAACGAATTCCTCGAGTTGGAATTGAGCCGCAAGGCGTGATTTCATTCGTGCAGACCCCTACTATGCCACCAAGCCCAAGCGCAGCAACCTGGAGGAGGTGAGATTTAAACGAGGAGATCTACAGAACAATTTTCACAGGTTGACAAACTTCTCTTTCCCAGGGCTTGAATAATCTAAATTTAAATCAAATAATCCGCCACTATGCTAAATTCCACAGATCTGACACCACACATAATTAAGATCAGAATTATCGAGTGCCAGGAGTCGATAATATTTACTTGTGCTGAATTGAGGGAGGTGAGTATTTACAGCAGCAGTCGTTTACATATGGATGGGTGTTACAAAGGGAAACGGTTTGTTAGACGGGGATTTCCTTCAAGGCCAGCGTCCTCTTAAAGCTATAAAGGCTGCCGCAAGAAAGGAAGCGCTCTCAGTTGATTCCCATTCGCAGATTCACTTGTATTTCGCTCACTTGATTGCTTACTTGTAATTCAGTCAGTCGCGCACTCAAGTCTCATAGAATTATTAACGCGCGGTTTTGAAACGCCATGTGCAGCGTGGCGTCATTCGCGAGCTTATTAGACATATTTATTGGTGAAACTGTTGTCAAACTAATGTACAGTCACCGTGAGTTAGCTTACAAGAGATAGTGACGATATTTAATATTATAAATATTTATAACGCGTACGCGGATCGTGATAATAACGTGTGCGGGTCATGTAAGATATAATCGCTGTCAATCACTTATTACAACAGGGATGATTCCCGTTAATTAGTGCCGCACAGACGGGACTCATCTCTGCGCTGAGGCTATAGTCAGTAGTAGCCAAACACTAAGACTGTAGTCTTGTGTACGATCACGCTAAGCGGTGAAGTAGATATTCTGACCTAACTCCACAATTCCAGACACGACCAGGATCAAGCAGACGACAACATGATGTATCCAGGAGTCCAGCTGAGGACCTTTATCCCTGTGCTGTGTGCCGTCAACATGGGCTAGGCATGCATGACATAGCGGTCATGTGATTCGTCGCTGATGGAGAGGTTGATGTTAAGTTAAGTCATTTTTTATAAGCAAGTGAAGTAATATTTGATGCACTAGTTTAGGCCACTCATAAAGAAGAAATTTAACTGTTAAATGTAAGCCAGTGTGGCATTTGCTTTGCACAGTTTAAGTAAAATTAAGTACGTTCAGGGCTTTATGCATGTTAAGGCCCGGAGCTAAGTGTTGTATATAAATTAGATGGGAACAAGGGACAAAATATATTAGAGATAGGTGTGCGCATTAGTTATTAGTATTTTATTCGTGTATGAATTAATTTTTATAGAGTTGTTGGGCAGATTTCTCATAGTATCGAATGGTCTATACGCCTTAAGCGTCGCGATATTAAACGGATTAGAGTAGAGACAGCATAATTTTAGGATGTTTCTATGCATGACGCATGAATTTACAGCTGCAAGGAGATATAACGGGAGAGCTTCCAACGTCGAACATAGAATAGGTTCTTCAAATGTGGTGGCAGGCAAATTCATGAGTGTAACTGTCATTGAATCAAGGGTCCATTATATGTGAGGCTAGAATTACCGTTAGATGTTTACGGGGCTGAGATGATGAGAGAAAGGTAATGAAAGCCATGGTGCTTTATTGGGAGCCCTGATTTACATGTATTGATAAGCCAGCCTATTTTATGCGAGAGAAGGTGTAGACTGTGAGCTATATTTGTCAGTGAGAATTTTGTGCTGTTATGCATCATCAAGTAGGTCGGCCAAACCCCGACGAGATAATTGCTTCCCAGGTAGGGGGAGACTCCCGAATCAGCTGTAGGCTGAGGGCTGAGCATGGTGAGAGTCTTTACAATGGATACCGTTATTTCCGTAAAATCCCAACCACAAACCGAAAATACTTAAATGTTTGTTGCTAACCAGTTGATCTCCCCTGTCGTGTCGAGGTATGCTGTAATGCTGTGCCTGTGTGAGACATGCAAACTTCAGAGCCTGAGTATGTTGTAATCGACCACCGGCGCCTCTATTAACTTCAGTGCATATACTGTGAGTGTTTCATTTTGCAGGTGTGATTTAGATATATTTATCTTGTGTTGTTCATTGTTGTGTCCAATGTATTTATTTCTGTGATGTGACGTCCTCTCGTGAGCCCGATGGCTAATTTTAGGGAACTAAGGTTCTGTCGTTATCATTTGCTCATGAGTACGGACCCAGATGATTAGTATCTATGTTGTTTTGGATGGGTAACTTAAACGCAGTCCTGAACAAGTGTTTTATACATTTGTGTTCAAGTGATCGGAATGTACATACGTAAATTAGGCCAATCACTAGTATATCGGATATTATTTTCACATATCAGGAACGGTTTTTGATCGAGTCTTCGGGAAAAGAACTAGGGACTTAATGAGGCAGTCAACATAATGAAATAACGTAATCCATACATATTCCGTGTAACATGATATCCTATTTTCTAGGGCTCGTTAACCGTTTCTAATTTATAAACGTTTGTTAAAAATGTCAATTCATGTAAATGTGCTTTCACTTTCTTTGACCAACATAATGGTCGGTTCTCCGTTTGTTTGATAGTTATTTAAATAGTATGATTTTAATTCATGTTTTTAGTTAAATACATCTATTATACCCGATAACCTGCGCTCCCATTCACTAGTTTTATATGTACGTATTTCCTGTCCATGTACTTTAGTATATTTTAGTAAGTAGAGATTTTATTGCCCACATCCGGACATACCACGCACTTCTACCCTGAGCTAGGCCAAATTTAAGACAGGATAGGGTACAGTATTGCCTCAGCTACCGTGTGCAGACTTTTCAATTTGACGTCATCTGGCTGTCTGCTCGTCATTTTCGACGTTTCGTTTTACTCTAGGCCTTCTAGATGGCAGACCGAGTAAACCGAAACTCTCTTGGGCATTTATGGCTGACATTTAATGAATTTAGTCAGCTAAACACCAAATGTGTCACCAGAGAATTTTTTACATGCCGACATCGTACGACGTGGAGTGTTGACTGGACTTTTTTCCTCCTTTCAAAAATCCGACTACCTCTGCCGCTACCCGCTATCTTGGGATCCGGAGGCCGACACTCTACCACTGATCCACAGAGGCAACTATGAAGGTGAAATGAATCATGGTAAATGAAATTGGGTAAGGAGGTGAGAGGAGTTGGCTGTGACCTATGAATAGAAACTGTCCCGGCACTTGACTGGAAGTGAAAATGGGAAACCAGAGAAAACAATTCTCAGGACTGCCGACCTTGAAATTCGAAACTGCTCCTCTTCCAAATGCGGAGCTTGGCTCCATAGCCTGCAGCTCATTAACACGCGTGGTGTTACAAGGTGATTTCTGCATTTTTATTATTATTATTTCATCTGTGTTATTATAATTATTATTATTTTATCTGTGAGATTACTATTAATGCATTATAATTATTATTCAGTTCAATTCTGCAATGCTTTTCGCTTGCGTGATTGTTGTTAAATGTATGCATATATACGTGTATGTAGATTAGCACTAAGGACATGTACAGTAAAGAGTTGCTGTATATCAGATGTGGATGTGACATTGCTACATTGTGCAATACTGCTGGAGTAAATGCAGAGTCATCGCTATGTCATGGCTACGTCATCGTGAGCATTTAGCGATGAGCTCAGTTTCATTGAGTTTCCTAGGGAGCCCCGGGCTATTACACCATTGTATGTAACATTTGTCGCGAGGTGGGAATAGATAATAGTTATTTCTGGAGATTACGTAGGTGCGTCAACCTAACGTCTATATAAGGTGGCTGCATATTGTAGCGTCAGTCATTATTCTACTGGAAGGAGAGGCTACAGTTGGCCATTAAGTGAACGAGATGGAGTGGCGTCAGTCAGTCAACGGGATAGATTAGTTAAACGGAAGGTGAAGAGAGAAGAAGTAGATGGTGAACAGTGATGGAGTCATAGAAGAATCCACTTGCAATGAAGTCATAGCATACAGACTTACAAAGAAGTCATATGATATGGAGAAGAAGCAGTCACATGGATACATCACCAAATTAGGCGTGACACATCTACAGTAAACACCAGATCTAAGGAATACGTCGTAATTACACTCAAAGTGTTGAAGTGAAACAGTGAGGGATATATTTCGTATAAGTTGTTAAATGTCCGATCAAGAAGAATTCACATTCATGCCTAGTTTCTTTCAGTTGCAACGTCATAATTTCATATTCTCATCTGTTTTATCGCAACAAGACTTACTATTTTTATATACAATTTCAAGAATATATTATGTTCTATCAAATTAATCTTTCGTTTCATTTATACAGTAAAATTTCTTAACCTCAAATTTAATGGGGAATCCGAACGCCAATCTCCTTTTCCCAGAACTTATATGGTATGTTGTCAAAAGTAAGCTTATTACCCCACACCCTAGAGATGGTTAAGATTCTCATTGCTGCACTGGGTGGTAGCTGGCGTCCATAAAATAACGTATGTGTAAGTAAGCATGTAAGAAGTAAGTGTGAGTACAAGGTCCGACGATTGTGTCTTTTATTTAATAAATATTAATTTTCATATTTTCCGATTTAAATTCAGGTTTTATGTTTGCGAAATTCAGTAGATGGAGTTAGGGCCATCTACAGCGAAACCAAATTAATGGGCGGGGGTGGAGTGAAAAAGTAGTTGGATTCCTTTCAAGAGGATACTTCTATCTCAAAAACTGAAGATGTTACAGACATGAATAATTGTATTTGGAATTTTCTTTCAAAGTAAGGAAACACGTAATCTTTTGTTTTTGGAAAATCCATTAAAGGGGGGGGGGGTGAATTAATTGAAAAAGTACTTGAATTCTTTGTATGAGGATACTTAAATCTCAAAAACTAAAGATGTTACCGACGTGAAAATTAGTATTTGGAATATCCTTTAAAAATGAAGAAACACGTATTTTGAGGGGGCGAGAAATCAACTTGGGAGCGGAGGCGGTGAAAAAGGAGTTTAATTCCTTTTTACGAGGATACATATATCTCAAAACTGATAATTGGCATTTGGACGTTCCTTTATAAATAAAGAAACAAGTTTTTTATGTTTTCGGAAAATTCACTAACTTGGGAGGGTGAAAGGAAGTGAAAAATTTAATTCTTTTTACTTATATTTCAAAAGTGAAGGTTACACACGTGAAATTTGTATTTGGATTCACCTTAAAAATAAAGAAACACGCATTTTTGGAGGGGTGGGGGAATCAACTTAACGGGCTTGAGTGAAAAAGGAACTGAATTCTTTTTATGAGGATACTTATATCTCAAAAACTGAGCATGTTAGAAGCTTGAACATTTGTATTTGGAATCTTCATTCAAAGTAAGGAAGCACGTGCTCTTTCGTCTTCGGAAAATCCGTTTAAGGGGGTGAATGAATTGATAAATTAGTTGAATTCTCTGTGTGAGGACACTTATATCTCAAAAACGAAAGGTTTAGTTTTTTCGGAAAATCGACGTAAGGTGTGTGGTGTTGAAAATATGTAAGTAAGGAGTTGAAATATGTTCATGAGGATAATTTATCTTAAAAACTGAAGCTGTTACAGACGTGAAAGTTGGTATTTTGAATTTCCTTTCAAAATAAAAACATGTCAATTTAAGGCGGAGAGGGGTGGAAAGAAGTGAAGAAGAAGAAGAAGAAGAAGAAGAAGAAGTTGAATTATCAGTATACATGTATTCCAAAACCTGAAGGTGTTACAGACGTACAGACATGAAAACTGGTATTTGGAATCTCCTTTAAAAATAATGAAACACGCATTTTTTTGGTTTTCGGAAAATCCAGTTCAGGGGCCGAAAAGAATTGGAAAAGCGGGTGAAGTTTTAAAATGAGTACCGGTATATCAACATTATATGTCAAACACTTCACATGTTAGAGACAAGAAACTTGGTATTTGGAAGGTCCTTTAAAAATACAGGAACCTGTACGTTTTTTTTCGGAGAAGGCACTTAACAGGGTATGAAAAGAAGTGAAAAATAGTTGAATTGCTTTTTATGAGGATACTTATATCTTAAAAATTGAAGATGTTACAGGTGAGAAAAGTGGTATTTGGAATCTCCTTTAAAAATAAAGAAACATGTATTTTTGTTTGGGAAAATATACTTAGATCAGGTGGGGGAAGGACTGATCAAGGTCTTGAATTCTTTTTATGGGGATTCTTATGTATATCTACAAAAAGCTGAAGATGTTACAGATGTGGGAATGGGTATTTGGAATCTCCTTTAAAAATAAAGAAATATGTATTTATTTTTTCGACTTGAGAGAATACTCTCTCTCACATGTACAGTTCTATGTCGCGTGGTCGTCTTAGCCCCAAAAGGTGATACCACAAGCAGGGTTTACAATGTATTCCTGGGGTAAATTTAACGCACTTTTTGGGTGACTTTTTATACTTTAGGGATTTTCAGATAATGTCTTAGTACAATTCCGAGGAACGAATACTTTGATCAAATTACGAAATCCACGCGAGCGAAGCCGCGGGTAATTGCTAGTCAATATATATAGTATATATAAAACATAACAACAAATGTCTAAGATATCCTGGTATGCTTATTAGTTCTGACCTCAACTTTGTACTTCGAAACTGGACATCTCTGAAGTCTAATTGTTGGTCCCTGCCCTAGACAATAGTGACGGTGCTGAAATACCTTCTCTGCTTCAAATGATGTCCTACAAATGGTATTTTGACATTAAGCACTTGCAGCGTAGTATAATACAAACGCTGAGTCAAGCCATATGCCATTTCAATTTTAAAAACATAAAAACTCAGAAAAAGGACTTTGTATATCTTTTAAAGAAAGTCGTGTCTCCATCACTCCAAAATACTGATCATATATCTTGGTTGTTGCCTTTCTATCTTACATACACAGACACACATAGACACACACATATTTCTTGACTTCACTTTGCTCTCTACAAATTGGCCAATAACTTCCAATGAAACTTGACGGCTACATGAATGTTACTCGTGTTGAAGCCAAATAGGAGTCCCTATTTTCTTGCTTAAAACGAGACGAGAGGATATTTCATACCTGAGAGACGGAGCATCTGATATAATATCACTGACACAATATTTATGATACTTATGTCTTATGATAATGAGAAGTAAACATCTTGTCAGTGATGGATATGTAATAGAGATGATGTATGATTTGTTTACAAAAAAAACTCTGAAAACATTGCTGATGCGGTGTGGGAGGAAAAAATAAGCACTCAGAAGGGGAGGAGAAAACGAAATTAATCTTCACGTATTGAGAGGGTATATGATGTTATTTCAGTGATTGAAAAAATGAGTCATGTTTGCAAAGAACTTGGCAGTGCGAGCCCACATATCAGTATGACGTAGCTCGCCTGGATGCATGCGCTGATTCGGTTGACAATGGCGTCATAAAGCCGTTGTATCCTCTTGTGCGGCAAAATGGCTCACAACTGTTGTAACTGACAATGGGACGGAGTTGACGTCCGAACTGGTCCCACACATGATCTATCTGGGGACAGATCTGAGGATCATGCTGGCCACGGGAGTACCTCAACATCACGCAGACAGTTCATAGAGACAACGGCCGTGCGTGGACGAGCATTTTCCTGTTGAGAAAGGCACCACAATACTGTCTTATGAGATGTAACACGCCCGACTCCATGGCTAAATGGTTAGCGTACTGGCCTTAGGTCACAGGGGACCCGGGCTCGATTCCCGGCAGGGTCGGAAAATTTAACCATCAGTGGTTAATTCCGCTGGCATGGGGGCTGGGTGTATGTGTCGCTTTCATCATCCTTTCATTCTCATAACGACGCGCAGGTCGCCTACGGACGTGAAATAAAAAGACCTGCACCTGGCGAACGAGACATGTTCTTGGACACTCCCGCCACTAAAAGCCAAACGCCATTTCATTTCTGAGGTAAGGCATGAGGATGCAGAATGTCCATGACGTACCGCTGTGCTGTCTTCAGAGTTCCCTCAATCACTACCAGCCGTGACCTGAAGTTATACCCGATGGCTCCACGCACAATAACGCCAGGAGTAACACCACTGTGACTCTACAAAACATTGGAAGATTGGGACCTCTCTGCAGGTCGCCGCCATACTAGCAGACGATTGTCATCCGGGGCAGTGCAGAACAGCGATTCATCACTGAACACAATGCGACGTCATTCATCAGCAGTCCATACTTCCTGGTCACGGCACCACTCCAAACGCAGCCGTTTATGTTGTGGTGCTAACGGCAGCCTGCCAAGGACGGTAATTCCCCAGTCCGGCTGTTGATAGTCTCAAACCAATAGTGCGAGATGACGCAGAATGTTGCAGGGAGTCCATTACTTGTTCTCGGATAGCAGACGCAGATGTGAAGGGGTTACGATGTGCTTGGTGGACAATACGGTGGTCCTCCATTGTGGTGGTCAGACTTGGTCGACCGGAACATCGACGACGGGTATGCCCACCCTCACGTTCCCCTGCAGTCCAACATCGGGCCACTGCCACAGCCGAATGCTCCAGAAATATAGCTATTGCACGATGCGACGAGCCGGCAAACTGGAGACCTACAATGAAGCACCCTTGATACTCTTTCAGGTGCTGATAATGCTGTCTCACACGAGTTCGCGGCATCTCCGTCGCCTTCACAGCGATCACACAACGCCTGACGTTCTTCACGCCCCTTATGTACACTATCTGACCTGGTAACAACACTAATGCACTCTGGTAGCCGTTTTACCTGTCACAGAAAAGTGCAACCCTAATCATTTACATACCCGCAGATGATGTATACGTGTACGAAGTTACATTGACATCCGACTATTTCTTCTAGGTGCTTCAATATTTTTTCAGGCAGTGTAAATAAATCCATTTTTTTTACAGTTTGCTTCACGTCGCACCGACACAGGTAGGTCTTATGGCAACGATGGGATAGGAAAGGCCTAGGAGTGGGAATGGAGCGGCCGTGGCCTTAATTAAGGAACGACCACAGCATTTGCCTAGTGTGAAAATGGGAAACCACGGAAAACCATCTTCAGGGCTGCCGACAATGGGGCTCGAACCCACTATCTCTCGGATGCATCCTCACACCTGCGCGCTCCTAACCGCACGGCCAACTCGCCCGGTACAAATTAGAATGCACTGGGAGTGTGAACCTGAGTGTCGATTTTTAATTTCTTATTCTTTTCTTAAAGGGCACCTGAGCCATGGCCCGTATAGGTGCAATACATATCTGATATACGTGTAGCAAAATTAGGGGATAACTCAGAATCTTAAGTACACTGGTGTTTTACATGAGGTAAGGGTTATTCTGCCCGAAGGCAGGTCCGAACCTCCGCAGAGGTGTTCCTGAGCCGGAGTTTACGTGCGGTAGGGTGGCCAGTTACGTTCCGCTCCTCCATTCCCTTACCCCCCCACCAACAGCGCGTGGCAACCCATCCAACTCCTGACCACGCCCAATGTTGCTTAACTTCGGAGATCTCACGGGATCCGGTGTTTCAACACGGCTACGGCCGTTGGCTTTTACATGAGAATAAACAGAAAGTGAGTTAAACTCATTTTAGAGGTACGATACATTCAACACATACAAGTTACTCAGTCAAGATAACTCAGATATTCATAGCATCTTAGGTAAGTATTTTACAATTTTCTGTTGTGGGAACTTAACACAGGTAGAAGAGTCGCAAAACCTGACGATAACTCCTATTGATTCCCATAAAGTTAGAAGTACTTAATTGTTGTGACAAGCTGGTCCGGTTCATTGGCTGAATGATCGGCGTCGATGGCTTGATCTATGGTCCGATTCCCGGTTGGATCGGTGATTTTAATCGCGTCTGGATAATTCCTACGGTTACGTGTTTATATTTGTCCCAATGCATATACACACGACACCACACTACACTACCAACCACAACAGAAACACGCAATAGTGAATACATCCATCCACACAGGGTTGGCGTCGGCTACGGCAGCCGGTTGTGAAACTAGACCAGTTCACATGTACGACGCAATTCGCACCCGCGATCCCATCGGGGTGTGGGCAAAGCGTTAGAACGCGAATACTAATACGAATGTGTACGTATGTATGTTGGGTATTCAGGCGGAAGGCTGGTTTGATCCCCCACAGTTCCACCAACAGCTGTCATAGATAGCCTAGGCGTCACTCAAGAGGCATTCTAGGGCAATGAGGAGTGAGGTAGTTTCCCGATGCTTTCATCACAGAGCCAGAAGTAGTTATTACATATCAGTCTGCCAAGCTCACTGAAACGCATGCACCAACCGACCCTACGAGTGACATTCTCACACCGTTCATAAAAAGGACTGACTGCATAAGGAATGGTATTACTAGCTTAACACATATCTCGGTCACTATCATATTGTCAAAGCCAAGGATGAGACTGAGACAGGTCAATGAAAGCAACAAATTTACTCTAGCCCATACCAGAAGACATAGTGCACTGTAAGCACTACAGTACATCTCGCCAGCAAAGGCATAATAAAACAAATTTTCTGACAAATTACAACCATATTTCTACCTGTCGTCCGCCTCTGTGGTGTAGTGGTTAGCGTGATTAGCTGCCACCCCCGGAGGCCCGGGTTCGATTCCCGGCTCTGCCACGAAATTTGAAAAGTGGTATGAGGGCTGGAACGGGGTCCACTCAGCCTCGGGAGGTCAACTGAGTAGAGGTGGGTTCGATTCCCACCTCAGCCATCCTGGAAGTGGTTTTCCGTGGTTTCCCACTTCTCCTCCAGGCAACTGCTGGGATGGTAGCTAACATAAGGCCACGGCCGCTTCCTTCCCTCTTCCTTGCCTATCCATTCCAATCTTCCCATCCCTCCACAAGGCCCCTGTTCAGCATAGCAGGTGAGGCCGCCTGGGCGAGGTACTGGTCATTCTCCCCAGTTGTATCCCCGACCAAGAGTCTGAAGCTCCAGGACACTGCCCTTGAGGCGGTAGAGGTGGGATCCCTCGCTGTGTCCGAGGGAAAAGCCGACCCTGGAGGGTAAACAGATGATGATGATGACGATGATGATGATTTCTACCTGTCAAGAACAATCATTATTCCTTTCAACCTACTTCTCTTCTCAGTTTTCCTCGTGAGATTCACACGGAATGGGAGTTTAAATTCATAGCAAAGCTGGGAATGCCAGACGACCGAGCAGGAAACTAAAATTTAAAAAAAATCTAACCCCATAGCACTACAGCCCTGAAGGGCCTTGGGCTATCAAGCGACCACTGCTCAGCCCGAAGGCCTGCCGATTTCGAGGTGTTGTGTGGTCAGCAAGACAAATCCTCTCGCCCGTTATTCTTGCTTTCTAGACCGGGGCCACCATCTCACCGTCAGATAGCTCCTCGATTCTAATCACGTGCCCCATGTGACTTCGCACTCATTCCAGAAGTGAAGATGAAGCTGAAAGGGCGGCGTTTTGCATCCGACGAGGAGCTTCTGGCAGCATGGGATCAAGAGTGTGAAAATGTAACCGAAGAAAAGTGGCAGAGTTGGTTCAGTGACTTGTTTCGACGTATGGTGAAGTGTATTGAGTGTGGTGGAAATTATTTTGAAAAAGTCTAAAGCGTTCACTCACACTGCACAACTTTCCTAGTGCCCTTTGAAAGAAAGAAAGCAAGAAAGAAAGAAAGAAAGAAAGAAGACAATTTATAACTGATAGGTTTCTCAGCCTGCCGATAATATTCTCATACTAATTCTACCCGAAAAAGAAACATGTGGTAACTGTATTATACCGGAAAAGAAACAACTTAATTAAAATAGGATGACATGTTTCGTTCTTTGAAAGAACATCAGATTGTATCAAATTTTACTCAAATATTTAGAAATGTGTAGACATTTATGTTTATTTCAGTTTAAATATTTGAAATCTGATACTTATCTTAATGAAGGTTCCATTTAGATATGAAAATGTCATTGAGATATTAAGGTGCCCTTCAAAATCCGACTTCCTCAGTTCAATTTCAATCACCACTGATCTGTATTTAGGACAGTCTCCCAGGTGGCAGATTCCCTGTCTCTTGCTTACATAGAAATATATTCGGTACTAAAAGTCGTAGGATATCGGCATTAAAGGTGACATTCGGTATCTACGCGACAAAAATATTAAAAATTGAGCAATAAATTATCGAATAGAGTTCTGATTCCTCTGCGATCTGGTAGAGTAAACCAGAACGACGGAATCTACAAGGAGGCAGTCTCAATGACGTCAGATCAAAATGCCCGCAAAAGGTTGTGAGACCATGCGATTATTATTATTATTATTATTATTATTATTATTAATATTATTAATCTGTTTACCCTCCAGGTTCGGCTTTTCCCTCGGACTCAGCGAGGGATCGCACCTCTACCGCCTCAAGGGCAGTGTCCTGGACCTTCAGACTTTGGGTCGGAGGATACAACTGGGAGAATGACCAGTACCTCGCCCAGGCGGCCTCACCTGCAATGCTGAACAGGGGCCTTGTGGAGGGATGGGAAGATTGGATGGGACAGGCAAGGAAGAGGGAAGGAAGCGGCCGTGGCCTTATGTTAGGTACCATCTCAGCATTTGCCTGGAGGAGAAGTGGGAAACCACGGAAAACCACTTCCAGGATGGCTGAGGTGGGAATCGAACCCACCTCTACTCAGTTGACCTCCCGAGGCTGAGTGGACCCCGTTCCAGCCCTCGTACCAGTTTTCAAATTTCGTGGCAGAGCCGGGAATCGAACTCTGACCTCCGAGGGTGGCAGCTAATCACGCTAACCACTACACCACAGAGGCGGACATTATTATTATTATTATTATTATTATTATTATTATTATTATTATTATTATTATTATTATAACAGTGAGACTTCACCTGACACACATTTTCGTATAGCGGACTTTTCTAGAAAACGGAAGTTTCTTTAATTTCCCAGCAGAAATACTTGGGAATATCTGAACTGAGATAATTTTATCGACGATGTTGTAAATAAAATTTACAGAACTCTTCATATGGTTATGAGTCTCCTTGCTCCCAAGTCTCCGGTAGGACATCTCTTAGAGTATGGTTCCAGTACATCCATCCCACACCAGGATTACTTGATTTGAGAACTGGAATATGTACCAAGCAAACCAGCATGATTTGTTCTGGGTGATTTCGGACAAAAGAGTTGTGTTGCGAAAATGTTGCAAACTTTGGGATCGGAAGACTTGGGAGTAAGGAGACGAGCTTCTCAACTAAGCGGTATATTCCAACCTGTCGGTGGAGAGGTGGCGTGGAGTGTCATCAGTAGACGAGTAAGCCTGGATGAAGAAGGAGATGGAATTTAGGAAGAATAGTTGTTGCAAATATTCATTTACAGGAAGGGGAATTAGGGTTTGGATGAAGTTGCCAAGGGAAATGCTCGATATATTACCAGCCCCTTTGATTTTGTTTCTTACGTCGCACCGACACAGATAGGCCTTATGGCGTCGATGGAATTGGAAAGGCCTAGGAGTGGGAAGGAAGCAGCCATGGCCTTACTTAAGGTACAGCCCCAGCATTTTCCTGGTGTGAAAATGGGGAACCACGGAAAACCATCTTCAGGGCTGCCGACAGTGAGGTAACTTAGGTACCATCCCAGCATTTTCCTGAAAGAGAAGTGTGAAACCACGAGAAACCTTCGAGGATGGCTGAGGTGGGAATCAAAGCCTCTCTACTCAGTTTACCTTCCGAGGCTGAGTGGACTCCGTTCCAAATTTCGTGGCAGAGCCGTGAATCGATCCTGGGCCTCCAGCGGTGTCAGCTAACCACTACACCACAGAGGCGTTGGATGTCAATTCACATAAAAAAAAAAAAATCTTACTCGTTTATACTTTGCTGACTGAGAAGTAATATTACTGTGGTTCCCAACAGCCAGAAGCAGAGCAAATATAATCTAATCAAACAGGTGAAATACTGTTCACCTTATTGTATAGACACGGACGATAATTAGAGTGTCACTATTTATCCAGCTGAAGCTGAAGTACGTGCTAGCGTGTGCACTATTTTACACTACACCATCTTCAGAGTCTCTATCGGCGGAAATCGCCTGTCAGTAATTAACAGCATTACGAGAGGGTGTCCTGTGGGACTTTCAGTTCTTTGATGTACACATTACCGCCATAATGTGATTCACTTTGCCACTTATTCCCACTCACAGTCACTTTAACATGCCCTCTTAATGAGAAAGTAGCTCAATCTGCAGAGATGTCAGTCAAGGGGATTGTGATTTGCATGACATCTGCTGGTCAGCTAACTCAATAATAATAATAATAATAATAATAATAATAATAATAATAATAATAATAATAATAATAATAATAATAATAATAATAATAATAATAATAATAATAATAATAAAATTATAATTAGTGTCACTATTTATCCAGCTGAAGCTGAAGTACGTGCTAGCGTGTGCACTATTTTACACCACACCATCTTCAGAGTCTCTATCGGCGGAAATCGCCTGTCAGTAATAATAGTAACTGAGCAGCTGTCGCTTGGTAGGCTGAAGCCCATTAGGGCTGTTTCTCAAATTAGAGAAGGGGGGGGGGGGTAGGCGGGTGCACACATTCACACATTTTCTTTCTTTCTTTTTTTTGTTCCAAAGTTTGATCCTGAGACTTTTCATTACCGTATAGGAAACTGTCTTCGTTTAAATTTAATCGGCATACTTAAGCGAGAGGGAGTAAATGTTATTATGGGCTGGAATGAGCGGCTCAGATGGTAGAAGAGTTGTCCTTCCGAACCCAAGCTGACGGGTTCGATCCCAGCTCAGTCCGGTAGTATTTGAAGGTTTCAAGGCGCTCAAATACGCCTGCCTCTTGTCGACATATTCACCGGCATATAACATAACTCCTGTAGGGCAAATTTCCGACAAATCCACATCTCCGAAAAATGTTATTATTATTATTATTATTATTATTATTATTATTATTATTATTATTATTATTATTATTAACATAAGAGACTTTTGTCGTAACACCAGTTGTATTTCGCTCAAATTCTGTAACGTTGTCCCATTGCAAACGTGTTTTGAGGATAAGTTTCTTACAAGGAAAGTGTCAGGTAAGATAGGTCGAAACCTATCTTGAATTTTTTTTTTTGGCACGATCGTTGTTCAGCCTCCAGTTTTAATTGCAAATCTCCAAAATCATGTGTTGAATCTCTCGTAATGATCAATGGGCTGTGGCGCGCGTATTGTACATGGATGGAGTGGACAGCCCTAGTGGCCGACGTCCCGAAGGCCAGTGATAAGCAGAGACGCACGTGCTAGTTGTGGGGTGTTTCACTGTATCCAACAATAACGTAACGGTTTTGATGGTTGTTTTAAAGAAGCAAGACAGTGAGAATGAGTTCCTCGGAGGACGTTTCAAATCCTATTAACGTAGCGGTGTTTGTAATAAGTAGAGCTCGGAAGTTGAGAAATTTTTTTTTCAAGTGTCCGAAGACGAAGCCCAACATAATATATATGTTCATTCTGGGTCAATGTAGGCCAGAAAATGGTGGGTTTTATTTGTCCTTTTATAGCCTCTTTTTAGGTCTTAATGGCTTTATTGGAAACTTCACCTTCTTTCAACTACATTTTTACTGTCCATTGTCAATTCGAAACACCATTACCTCATCCATCGCCTCTTAAACATCTTTTCCCTAGTAAATACATTTATTTCATCCATATCAGAAGAGAGAGAAAATGAAATGGAATGAAAGAATGAAAGTCAGTGGCGTGCGGTGAACGTATTCATTATCCCAGCTTCAAGAAAGTTTTTTTAAATATAAACAATCGTAGCCCCACTACACCCTCTAAAGTCAACATTACCATTTTATTAGGCTGCATTTTTCGTGGAAAGGTCTACCTGAGAAAGATCTTAAAGAATATTTTCAACCACACGCTCGCAAATACTTCCAAATTGATATTCACGGCAGTGACGACACCATCATAACTTAATCTACAGCAGATTTTAAACAATGTACTTACAGTTTCACCCGGTGACACTTCGTGATAGTACAGTAACGGTTTTTACAAAAATACATTGGGACTACTTGTTTTTTACTTGAAAAGCATAATTTAAACTAATCAGCAAAATTTAACTGGTATTTTACCGTCGTTGAAGTTTTATAGTTTCACTCGCATACTGAGTGTACGTGCATTAACGACAAACGAGGGACAATATTTGTCACGACGTATAACACATGTTGTATTCATGAAGAATGCCACAGACCTCGCGAAACCTTCACCTATAATCCAAGAGGAACACTACAAAAATTCACTGTATACCACCATCACGGACAACCATTCGCGCTTAACTCTGTTCATGCTGGGCAACCTACTTAAATATTTTTCTGTGGCTATCGGAACACATACTCTACACCTGCCTTCAATGAATTGCTCGAGAAAACTGTATACATGCCGAAACCCAAGACTAAAATATATTCTTCTATATTACAATTGATTTCATATACTGGCTCTATTTTTATTAGCAAGACGATGTGCAAGTGGCTGTACTGTTAAGATGTTGATATTTTTTCTTGCAGTCTCCAGTGTGTGGCGCTGAAGACTTCGAGTGTCAAGTATTAAAACCACACACCCCTTACCTAAGCTAGCTGGCCTGTTGCCGTAAATTGCTGTCGGGGGAGGGGCACAGCTCCGCCTTGAGAAACCTTCAAGTGCATGCGTCACCCAAGCGACCTTAAATTTCGCTGGGGGTAGGGCTTCGATCACATTGGAGGCACACTTGAGCAAGTAATTTGGTGGCGCGCGCGTGCGCAAGCTAGCGTGAACAGCAATGTGCTCACACTAAATGCAAGCAGGTGCAAGTTAAATATTATGAACAAGTCAGTCGAAATGGAGATGTCAGACGATGATGACATTGTTTTGGAAAATGGTGTTTTAAAGTTTTTATTTTTGGATGAGCAGGAAATCAGGGAAGAGTGGGTGAACGAGTATTTTTTGGACAGAGAGGAAGATGGAGAGTATGCACGAATATTCAACGATTTGTTTAGACAGCCTGATAAGTTTTTTTGTATACTTCAGAATGATACCAGACACTTTCTACTATATAGGCCTACTGGACAAAATCACACCTAGAATAAGAAGGCAATCTAATTTCCGAAAGTGTGTATCACCTGAAGAGCTCTCAAACACTACACTGTCACTGCTTCGATGGTCAGAAATCAACTGAGATCACGCACGCTTGCAACTACAAAATAAATATTTTTTGTTTCGAAGTTGGGTCGGATCAAGCTTGCGCAAGCGTGCACTTGCTTGTGTGGCGGGCAGTGCGAGCGGCGATGGACAAGTCACCACTTGTTTTTGTCGCTCTCCTGCAGATTTTGCTATATGTGCACGCTTGCACACGCGCGCGCCACCAAATTACTTGCACAAGCGTGCCTCTAATGTGATCGAAGCCTAGCTCTCTTTTGCGCCGGCAAGGAAAATCAGCTCGCTGGAGAAGCTGAACTGCGGTAGTGCGAGCGGATTGTCGAGACAGCTGTACTTGGCTTGGCATAGATGTTCGCAATTTTTTAAACATTATAAAAAAAAAGTTCTAAGGAATAATTAGAAAATGTTAATACAAAGTTCTTTACCCCAGCAGCGCTGGGGTAGATGGGGTTCAGTGCACGCCACTGATGAAACTAGAGCTTGTAAAAAAGGGGTATCAAGTTATGTGTAAGGCAAGTGAAAAACTGAAAGGAGAAATTTTTTATGTGAGTATTTTTGAAGAGGAAGATCTCACTTGCTTCAAGTATCTTTACTAGTGGAAGAAGCAGTTGAAAAATAGGGTATGTCGGCAGGTCCGATCGAGCATAAAAAATATGTATGAGAAACTCTATTCCTTTTTCCTGAAGGCAAGAAGGGGTAGGCAAAATGTGATAAAGATTTGTGACTGTGGGCCTTGGGTTTTGCACGTGAACTCTCTATTGAAAAAAGTAATTTCTCCGCCTCTGATGCTTGGATCAGCCATTTCAAGAAACAACACAGATTTGGAGTAGGGAAATTACGAAGTGTGTATCCCGTTTGCATATTCAAGACGAAGAACTAAAGAATAAGGCTGCAGAATAATTTCTGGAGATGGCTCGAAAACGATTGTCCGTTACACCCCGTCTTCTATTTACAGCACTGATCAAAACGGATTCGAGCGCGAAATGCGATCGAAAAGGACTCTATCTCTTGTAGGTAAGAAAATCATGCACACGATAGCCCAATCGGCTAGTTCACTCATACATTCATACAACATAATACCAACAATCAGTATGGACGTTTCTTTGTTCCGTAAACCATTTATTGTACTGCAGGAGCCGACCGGAATCTTCGGATCTCTGGTTTAAGAAAATATGTTTAAAGCAGATAACATCGTTGCCACTGCCACAAAATCAGGAAAAGTGTGGAAAAACAGAACTCAAAATATGTTTTTAGGAGCACTTTTCCCCTTCTTCTGAAGACAACTGTGCCCTGCTTTTCGATTTGCGGACCACATATAGTGGTACAACTTGTCATGAAGACATCCCGCCACGCAAAACAATCGAACTGCTTCAGATTGCTCCAGGTACCACGGGCATAATTCAATAGTTAGAAAAATTCTTCTTCCGACAGTGGAAGCTCTTTACCGCCGATTAACAGAAATTCTAACTGTACGTACTGATGTTAAAGTTGAGGTTCACCATAGAGACAAAATCCTTAAACTGCATTTTTTCATTTATTTTCAGTTTTCATCCCCACGATTTCGGGATTCGATAAAATATTCATTGTTTGCAATGAATTACACTAGAGAGCGACCTCCCGAGTTCGTAGTGCCCGCTAAATATTGTTCCGAGAAGAAGAAAGAAACGTGTAAAGAACAGTGCGACATTGTTCTAATTCTTTGTAAACCAAAGTCACCTCCGTACAGGCCATGAAGGCCCTTGGAGGAGTGGAAGGTAAAGGCTTCCACCATTGTTAACCTCGGCACGTGATGGGGTAGAGTGGTTAGCTCTACGCCCGGCCACCTTTGCCCCCAGGAATTAACCTGGTACTCATTTTTGGTGTAGGCTGAGTGAACCTCAGGGCCATATGCACCTCCGGAAGTGGAAATCTCGTTTCTTAAATTTTACGACTTCCTGACGGGGATTCGAACCCACGTCCTTCCGGGCGAACCGAGCACGCCTTTACCGCCTCGGCCAGGCAGTCCCTTCTAATTCTTTGTGCTTGCTGTATAAAGAACTTGTGTTATCATAATGCAATTTAAATCAGTAATTTCTGCTATACTTTTGTGAGTGACTGACAAGTGAGTGCAATAATGCATGGTTCAGCGCGGGTCGAGCGACTACATGCACATACGTCCTGCCACACCACAACTCCGAGCTTAGCGATGTCCAGCTGCGCCACCCGTCAAGTTGCGTACCAGGATTCCAGGTACGATTTCGAAAGTAAGATTGCAGTATGTCCGCCTCTGTGGTGTAGTGGTTAGCGTGATTAGCTGCCACCCCCGGAGGCCCGGGTTCGATTCCCGGTTCTGCCACGAAATTTGAAAAGTGGTACGAGGGCTGGAACGGGGTCCACTCAGCCTCGGGAGGTCAACTGAGTAGAGATGGGTTCGATTCCCACCTCAGCCATCCTGGAAGTGGTTTTCCCACTTCTCCTCCAGGCGAATGCCGGGATGGTACCTAACTTAAGGCCACGGCCGCTTCCTTCCCTCTTCCTTGCCTATCTCTTCCAATCTTCCCATCCCTCCACAAGGCCCCTGTTCAGCATAACAGGTGAGGCCGCCTGGGCGAGGTACTGCTCATACTCTCCAGTTGTATCCCCCGACCAAGAGTCTGAAGCTCCAGGACACTGCCCTTGAGGCGGTAGAGATGGGATCCCTCGCTAAGTCCGAGGGAAAAACCGAACCTGGAGGGTAAACAGATGATGATGATGATGATGATAGTGCAGTATATTTGTATTCGTGCCTTAGCACAGGCCAAAGCAAAGTGTAGCTCCCACCGACGACGCAGTCTCATCCATGGCTGTGACAATATGGAAGCTGCTAGGGTATGGGTGGTGCTGAGTAATGACATGTCTGAGTGTTATGAAAGGTGTTGCTCATAGGATCAGTCGTGCTGCAGTAGCACCTTCTGGTCCAGTGAGGAAAGCAATGGCAAACTACCTCACTCCTCATCTTGCCTAGTACGCCTCGTTTTGGTGCTGCCATTGGTTTTTGCGGTTTCCCTATAACTGCATAGCCTTTGGTGGTGCTGTTTGAGGATCCAACCAGCCTCTCGGCTGATGACCTAACAGAACAGACAGTAATCCACCAGCTGTAAAAATCACATAACCACATTTCAGTTGAGAATTGTAGTGTAGATACGGTATATCAGATAGTATCTTGCCTGCTATATTCGTGTATGTCTTTGTGTACGGTAGCCCTTTTGATACTTTAGCATTTAACCAAACGGCAGTTTTCATTATTCTATTAGAGCATAGTAGGATTAAGCAGTACTAATAATAATCTGTCTACGCATTTAGGTTTGTTGTAATCCTTGAGTAGTTCTTGCAAATTTCAAACTCATTGCAATTTTTATTTCTGTTTGTGTTTAGTAATAACCTATTGTAACTTAACTGGAATTTTGATGTGCTTTACTTCAGTTTAGAATTGTGTAATTCTTGTATAATCCTTTCGATATTGAGTAATTTACGGCAGTTTTCATCCTGTTAAGGGGTTGTACAGGGGCTGCCTCGCCGAGGTGGTAAAGGCGTGCTCGGTTCGCCCGGAAGGACGTGGGTTCGAATCCCCGTCAGGAAGTCGTACAATTTAAGAAATGAGATTTCCACTTCCGGAGGTGCATATGGCCCTGAGGTTCAATCAGTCTACACCAAAAATGAGTACCAGGTTAATTCCTGGGGGCAAAGGCGGCCGGGCGTAGAGCTAACCACTCTACCCCATCACGTGCCGCGGTTAACAATTGTGGAAGCCTTTACCTTCCACTCCTCCAAGGGTCTTCATGGCCTGTACGGAGGTGTCTTTGTCTTTTTAAGGTGTTGTACGGTAAAATATAGTACAACTAAATAGTATTGTAGCGTGTGTTGTCATCATCATCATCATCATCATCTGTTTACCCTCCAGGGTCGGCTTTTCCCTCGGACACAGCGAGGGATCCCACCTCTACCGCCGCAAGGGCAGTGTCCTGGAGCTTCAGACTCTTGGTCGGGGATACAACTGGGGAGAATGACCAGTACCTCGCCCAGGCGGCCTCACCTGCTATGCTGAACAGGGGCCTTGTGGAGGGATGGGAAGATTGGAAGGGATAGGCAAGGAAGAGGGAAGGAAGCGGCCGTGGCCTTATGTTAGGTACCATCCCGGCATTCGCCTGGAGGAGAAGTGGGAAACCACGGAAAACCACTTCCAGGATGGCTGAGGTGGGAATCAGCGTGTGTTGTGAGGTAGTATATTAATTGCCTTATTATCCTGTGATCTTTTTGTACTTTACTAGACAATATTTCTTTCCTTAAAATAAGTTTTTGCACAAAATATGCTCTTTTATATTTTAATTTATTTTAATTATTTCTTAAGAATGGCTGAGGAGTGCAAGGGTAGGAACTGTGGGTGTGGCCAAGCATTAAGGGGTATGAGGGAGGAGAGTTCGAGGGAGCTAATTACGATTCTCTCAGGAGACAGGAATGAAGCTAAACCTCCCTCAAACAATGCACAGGATACAGTAGGTGTAACAGAGGGATGGGAAGGAAAGGGGGAAATTGTAGAGGACAGGTGGAAGGACATTGCAGGCCGAGGGCTCTATTCAGGATCAGAATTCAGGACAGGTGTCTGTGAGAAATCGGTACGAGTCACAGCAGGTAGAATAACAGAGGGAAGATGAGCAACAGCGAACTGTTGCTGAGACGTGTGGAAGTAGGAGGAAAGGTAAGTGTAGAGTAAAGGATAGGAAAAGACAGGTGGAACAGGGTCATGAGAGGGAGAAAAGAGAAGGGGAAGCAGCTTCGGCAGCCACCAGGAAAGACAGAGCTGGCCAGGAGGGGAGGGGATCAACCGAGGAGGGTAGTGTTGAAGCTCTGGTCAAGGGAGATTCCATTGTTAGACATGTGAGGAAAGTGTGTGGAGGAAATGGAACCAGGATAAAATGTTATACAGGAATTAGTTTACGGCAGTTGTTGAGGAAAGTAGAAGAGAAGGAGGAGGGAAAGGAGAAGGTGGTAGTGTTTCACGTTGGTACAACAACGAAAGGCAAGCAGACATAAGTGCCAACATAGTTGGGGATGTATGGGTTCTGGTAACTGCAGCACGGGTGAAGTTCAAGGAAGCGGAGATTGTTATCAGTGGAATACTGTGTAGGAGGGATACTGATTGGAAGATGATTGGGGATTTAAATGAGACTATGAAGTGGGTATGTGGAAAACTGGGAGTGAGATTTCTAGATCCTAATGGGAGGGTAGAATAAAGGGATCTGCGCTCAGATGGCCTTCACTTAAACCGCAGTGGTACGTAAGTTAGGAAATGTGTTTAGAAGGGTTATAGGGAGGTACATTCAGGGAAACGGTGTGGTCTATGGAGCGGTGATAAGGGTACAGGTATCTGGAAGTCAAGTAGGGATGACATGAAAATGTTATTATTGAGCTGTAGAAGCATTGTAAAGAAAGGAATAGAATTAAGCAATATAATAGATATATAATTAAAGCCTCCGTGGCTCAGGCAGCAGCGCAGCGGCCTCTCACCGCTGGGTTCCGTGGTTTTTATCCCGGTCACTCGATGTGAGATTTGTGCAGGACAAAGCGGAGGCGGGACAGGTTTTTCTCCGGTTACTCCGGTTTTCCCTCTCATATTTCACTCCAGCAACACTCTCCAATATCATTTAATTTCATCTGTCATTCACTAATCATATCTCCAGAGGAGTGCGACAGGCTTCGGCAGCCGGCACAATCTATATCCTCGCCGCTAGATGGGGGCTTCATTCGTTCCATTCCTGACCTGGTCGAATGACTGTAAACAGGCTGTGGATTTTCATTTTCAATAGCTATATACTGTACTTACGAGATATTGTAATAGGAGTTGAATCATGGCTTAGAAAATAATGATGTAGTGGATGCAGAAATTTTCTCACGGAACTGGAGTGTGTATCGTGAAGATAGGATTGGACTGGTAGGAGGGGGGGTATTCATTCTGGTGAAAGAATAATTTGTAAGCTACGAAAAGTTAAAGCTGATAAACATGAAATTCCAGGAGTAAGGCTCATCTCTAAAGATAATAGGCAACATGATATCTTTGGAGTGTACAGAACGAGAAGGAGTAGCGCTGACGCTGATTCGGAATTATTTGATAAGATAATCAGCTTTATGGAAAACGATATGGAAAATAACGTGGTTGTAGCGGGTGATCTCAATTTACCAAATGTCAATTGGGAAGGTAATGTGAATGACAGGAAGCATGACTAACAAATGGAAAAGGACAGCTGATTCAGAAAGTGATGGAACCGACTAGAGGGAAGACTATTCTGGACGTGGTCCTGGTAAAACCGGATGAGCTCTATAGAGAAACCGAAGTAATAGGTGGTATTAGTGATCACGAAGCTGTTTTGCCGTAGTTAAAAATAAATGCGGAAGAAAGGAAGAGATTAAAATTAGGGCTATTAGGCAGTACCATATGGCCGATAAAACAGGCATGAGGGAGTTTTTAAAAAATAACTATGATCGGTGGAAAATGGTAAATAAATATGTAAACAGACTCTGGGATGGGTTTAAATAAATTGTTGAGGAATGTGAATATAGGTTTGTACCTTTAAAAGTGGTAAGGAATGGTAAAGATTCACTATATTATAACAGAGAAGGAGGTGCAGGCTGGAAAAATATAGAGTTAGAAATGGCTGTGGAAGTAAGGAGCGATTTAAGGAACTTACTAGGAAGTTGAATCTGCCAAGAAAAAGTCAGCTAAGGACAACATGATGGCAAACATAATTGGTGGTCGTACAACATTTAGTGAAAAATGGAAGTGTATGTATAGGTACTACACAGCAGAAACAGGTTCCAAGGAGGATATTCCAGGAATCATGAATAAACAAGGGGAGTGTCTATGCGAGGATATTCAAAAGGCAGAAGTACTCAGTCAGCAGTATGTAAAGATTGTTGGTTACGAGGTTAATGTACATATAGAGGTGGTGACTAATACTAAGGTATTCAAATTTACCTATGACAACAATTACATTTTCAGTAAGATACAAAAGTTGAAAAGTAGAAAAGTGGCTGGAATCGATAAGGTTTCGGGGGATATACTGAAGACAATGGGTTGGGATATACTACCATATCTGAAGTACCTATTTGATTATTGTTTGCATGAAGGAGCTATACCAAATGAATGGAGGGTTGCTATAGTAGCCCCTGTGTATAAAGGAAAGGGTGATAGACATAAATCTGAAAATTACAGGCCAGTCAGTTTGACATGCGTTGCATGTAAGTTTTGGGAAAGCATTCTTTCTGATTATACTAGACATTTTTGTGAAATTAATAACTGGTTTGATAGAAGGCACTTTGGGTTTAGGGAAGGTTACTCCACTGAAGCTCATCTTGTAGGATTCCAGCAAGATATAGCAGATATCCTGGATTCAGAAGGTCAAATGGACTGTATCACGACTGATCTATCTAAGGCATTTGATATGGTAGATCATGGGAGACTACTGGCAAAACTGAGTGCAACTGGACTTGACAAAACAGTGACTGAATGGGTGGCTATGTTTCTGGAAAATAGAACTCAGAGATTTAGAGTAGGCGAAGCTTTGTCTATCCCTGTAATAATTAAAATGGGAATTCCACAAGGCAGTATTATTGGACTTTTATGTTTTCGTATATATATCAATAATATGTGTAAAGAAGTGGTATCAGAGGTAAAGGCTTTTTGCAGATGATGTTATTCTGTACAGAGTAATAAATAAGTTACAAGATGGTGAGCTACTTCAAAATGTAGATAATGTCGTGAGATGGACAGTAGGTAATGGTATGATGATAAACGGGGTTAAAAGTCAAGTTGTTTCACAAATAGGAAAAGTTGCCTCAGTTTTAATTACTGCGTTGATGGGGTGAAAGTTCCTTTTGGGGATCAATATAAGGAAAGATCTTCATTGGGGTAATCACATAAATGGGATTGTGAATAAAGGGTACAGATCTCTGGACATGGTTATGGGGGTATTTAGGTGTTATAGTAAGGATATAAAGGAGAGGGCACATAAGTTTGATTGTGAGGTAAGACCGCAAGTAGAGTATGGCTCCAGTGTATGGGACCCTCACGAGTATTACTTGATTCGAGAAGTGGAAAAAATCCAAAGAAAGCAGCTCGATTTGTTCTGGGTGATTTCCGACAAAAGAGTAGCGTTGCGAAAATGTTGCAAAGTTTGGGCTGCGAAGAATTGGGAGGAAGGAGACAAGCTGTTCGACTAAGTGGTATGTTCAGAGCTGTCAGTGGAGAGGTGGCGTGGAATGACATCAGTAGACGAACAAGTTTGAGTGATGTCTTTAAAAGTAGGAAAGATCACAATATGAAGATTAAAGTTTTAATTCAAGAGGACAAATTGAGGCAAATATTCATTTACAGGAAAGGGAGTTATGGATTGTAATAACTTACCAAGGAAGATGTTCAATAAATTTCCAATGTCTTTGCATAATTTAAGAAATGGCTTGGAAAACAACATATAGGGAATCTGCCACCTGGGTAACTGCCCTAAATGCAGATCAAGAGTGACTGATTGATTGACTTGATTTACGAGAAACATGTTAAATACACACGCACACACACACACAAAGGCATTTGAATAAAATTTATGACAGTTAGGAAACAGGCTTCACTTCTCTCCCGCACAGTAAAGCCATGATACGTCGGTATCACTTTACACTGCCCGGCGCGTACTTGAACTGTCGAACCCGGTACTCCCGGAAGTTCTCTATGACCCTCCTGGCTAGCGTCCGTTAGGCTGACCAGGTATTTCCCTGACGCGGAATGTCCGACACCGTCCGATATAACTCCACGAAGACTATAGTTCCTCCCTTACGTGTAGTCCCATGAGGAGGCATATGTTTAACCCTATCCCAGCCTGTGCAAAAGAGACACGTGATTGCGATAGGTGAATGCAGGCTTGACGAACGCTGTCTATGCTATCTCTGTGCCTGGCTTCCGCCAGCAAATAGGATCTAGGCGAATATCAACCAGTGAGTGAAATTATAATACTGTCCAATGGCTGTTTAGGTTCACTAACATCCATAATACGACAATTATTTAGACACGGCGGGACTAGCGGTCCGTCGACAAGCAGGGATTCATCCCGTGACTGACTGTGTTACGTTTTGGTTGTCACAGACAGCTTATAGACTAAATTAGAGATAAGGTGTAATTAATTTGGTATATGCGAATATTTTATTGTCAAGTAATTTTATATTTATATAATTTATAGAGTTTTTATTCGTGTTATTTTTCATAATCATCTCTTCATAATGTATTACGGCGGTAGGAACGACAGCTGAACAAGTCATTAGTAGTCTAAAATCTTGCAACATCTTGTACAATTTCAGCTTGCAAAAATTTCCTATCCGTTTGCACCATCGATATGACGTAAGTGTTTCTGTAAATTGGATGAATTACCATGAGGTATTCTCTCCATAATTTCGACCAATGGTGGTTTTTCCTCGATAATTATGCTATTTTCATTCTATATACGCTGGTGATGTCATCGGCACAGCGATTTAGACTGCCACCACTTAGTTCGAACGTGGTAGTATGATTTAACTTACTTCCCATCTCATGAAATTAATGGCTAACAATAGCGGGAAAAAATAACCCATTAGGAAGACAGAAAGAAAGGAAGGAAGAAAGAAAGAAAGAAAGAAAGAAAGAAAGAAAGAAAGAAAGAAAGAAAGAAGAGGGGACAGACATCTTATCTGATTGGGTCATGTTGTGACTTCCCCACTCGGAGAATAATCATCAAATGAGAAATGCAACCATTCAAGCTAAGGGCGCCAATCTTTAAGTTGAGGACTTAAAGATAAAAATTTATAATCAAGCTTGGACGGACTCTTATCACAGGGGTGGGGTGATAGTGCACTAATCATTAAGCAGGAGAATTAAAAATCAAAAGGCTAATTAAGGCAGATTGATTAAAGTGAACTCGAAAAATACTATTTATTAGATTTAATATAAATGACGACGGTTTAACGAGAACTGAATTTAAATTAAAAAATGAATTTAACAGAAAATTGAATGACTCTACTTCGCGAAAACTTGCAATATCTTTAACTCGCTTGCTCACCATTTAGTCTTGTTCTGCTGGTCCTTGGGAAGCTTCCATCCTTGTAGCGGGAACCTCATCGGTCGTCTTTGATATCTCTTCATCTGCAGCTAAGTACCATTCCTGCCTTGCAAATTGCACCCACCACTAATTGGAAGATGACTTCAAAACTAACACTCCCTATTATGCTTTATCCCTTATTTTGGAGATAAGCCCTAAGTCATAGTTAGCAGAACCACCTTGGATTATTTGGAGAGGATACTCAATTAAGAATCCTTCCAACTTTACTGAAAATATTCTCTGAAGTTTCATTTCTATCTAGATTAACACTACCTATTGACTTAGACTGGTTCAACCGGTCTTGTAGCCGAGCTGTACGTACTTCCTGATGAGAGTGGCTATACACCCCTCATTCGGAATTTCTAAGTACCACGTCGTGGTAATGAAGTAGAATGCTAACGCAGAATCAAACGAATAATAATACCGAAGAATGCAGCAGAGTCCAGTAGTAGAGATGAAGCCAAGAGCTCCAGCATGCCCTTTTATAACCTTTACTGGTGCTAATTACAGGTCGCAACACGTGGTCCAATCAGATGACATGTCTCTCCCCACTCCAGATATTAGAGTTGACGGGTCTTAACTCTGATATTAACTGTTCTTCTATTGGTCCATTCACTCATTATCCATGGCAACATGACGCTCCTTTCAAAATATAGGCGTTGATTCGTTTGAATAATTCTGGTCGAAATACGGTAGCTTACGTTAGGACGCGTGAACACGTGCTCGCATTTCTCAGAACTTGGTGTCTAAATTGGTCCTCCCTTCCTCCTCGGTGATGTGGCAAGATAACTGAAATCTACTGCAAGTTAATTTTAACCAACTGTCGCAAGAATCTAAGTGAATATTAGGATATTCAGCCCTCGTTTACAAGTCGTAGTTACAAAGTAATGAAATGATAGTGAGCAAATGATTAAACATGAATTATAATACAATTACATACCAAAATAAATATCATGACGTTAAATTCCTGAATTAATTACACATAATAAAATTAACATAATTACACTGTAACGTCTGGAACGTTACATACGCCCCCATGAGTTCTTAACAAATATCACATGAGTTGAGAACTCACACACTTACTCCCACATTGACTTGAAATATCTCTATTACCTGCCCATAACGAGCGACAGTATTTTCATACAATTAATTATCTCTCACTCTTTCCATCATATCTCTCTTAGACTGCTTACCATTGCGACTGTCTGTTATTTCAGTTCATCTTGAGGTTTCGATGCTAAATTATGCCCAACATGAGCAACTTTTCACTTTTGTAAAAAAAACAAGATTATCCAAGAAAATATAACATAATATATATATACAATTCAGATTACAGACTCTGCCGAGTGTCTATCTGTCCTTTTACTCCCCACATCTCTCCGACATTCTTTGCTAGATAGCAGTAACACATTCTCTTCCAATCTTTTTACATTAGAAACATGGAAAACAAATGATACAAACAATTTACACTTTTATCACTCTTTCGAATGTTTCAACCTTATCTTGAAGCAGGATGCAACACTTCACTCGAATACACACGTGATTTAAGCTCACGGTAAAATTATTGCAAGTTAGAAATGCACATACGGGAAAATTAATTATTTGCCGTCGTCAGCTTTAATTAGCCTTCTGTAACATCTCAGAAAACAAATATATAAAATTTCATGGCCTCACATACGGAAAACAGATGATCGATCGTCAATGAACAAGCGTAAATCTACCGTCACACAAACACCTCCCTTGTTTACAAACACAACTAGGAAATACCACCACAATAGAGACGTAAACTCATCCACTCGTAGTCTGACATAACAAGTAGCAACTTCCCCGAGTTACTGACCTATATCTCACAATCCGGTTCAGCCACCTCACACGACAGGTATCTCCGTAAGCTACTAATGTTATATGAACCATTCATTACGCTCTCGCCATCCGCTAACTTGTAAGCACAGGGTCCTAGTTTACGATGTACTTTATAAGGGCCTTGATATAACAGAAAAAATTTCTTAGTTACCTTATCCTCACTATTTGACAACATGGGAACTCTCACCAAAACCATCTCACCTACCTCAAAGTTATCCAGTACCTTACGTTTCTGTTGCCTTTTACGTTTATCTCCAGATTTAATCAGGTTCTCCCGTGCCAGTCGGACGTAAAATTCAGCATTACGAGGTGGTTCCTCAGGCAAACCTAACACTCTCAGTAGTTCATTCTGAGGCTTACAACCAAAATGAACTTGTGACGGCGTCAATCTAGTGCTTTCATGTTGAACTGCATTGATCCATGTCTCTATGCGGGATAAATGAGCCACCCAGGCTGTATGCTTATCGAACACTAAGCATCTAAACATGCGAGATAACTCTTTCATAACGCGCTCACACATATTGCCCTGAGGGTATCTAATAGATGAATGAACCTGTGTAATACCTAGCTCTCTAATTATGGACTTCCATTTTCTCGATATAAATTGCGGTCCACTGTCTGATAATATTCTAAGAGGAGTACCTAATTCAGGGATATACTTCTCTTTGATTATACGACTACAAGATTTTCCAGTGGCTTTTCTCATACCGTATAATCTGACCAATTTCGAGAAGGCATCAATAATGACTAAAATATATTGGAAGCCGAACTGTCCCTTAACCACAGGTCCAAATAAATCAGTACACACCAAGTCACCAGGTCTTTCTGAGATTACTGCTTGACGAGGTCCTTCTAAATAGCGGTTAGGAACTTTGCTACGCTGACACAGATCGCAAGTGGAAAGAATTTTTCTTATATCTCTTCCCATCTTGTCCCATATAAAATTCTGTCGGATCTCATACAGAACTTTATTAGCTCCAAAATGTCCTAATTCCTTGTGGATAAACCAAATCAATTCCACACGTAGCGCTTTGGGTACACAAATCCCCCAGAGATCCTCGCCACATTTCCTGGCTAGAAACCCGTTAACCAGTTTGTACGTGTGCCTACCATGCGACACAGTGAGCTGCTCTCCTCCCTGAAGTACAGACAAAGGTTCCCGACATTCTTCGTCTACCGACTGTTCAACCAATAGGTTACGTAGTCTATTTAGAGCAGTTTCATTTTCCTTAGACAGACATGTACATATAATAATGCCCTCACGTGGCTCTAGAAGGCTACCTTCTTCGCTCAACTTCGGATCACGTGACAATAAATCAGCAAGGACATTATTCTTTCCCTTAATGTGAGTTACCTTAAAATCATACTCTTGTAGGGCGAGTATCCATCTACTAACTCTGTTAGATGATAATTTACACTTGGATACAAAAGAAAGAGCATGATGATCCGTCCTAATTTCAAATTCTGTACCTAAAACATACATCCTAAATTTACTCAGGGAGTATACGATAGCTAGGAATTCAAGTTCCGTTATAGTATAACGCTTTTCAGCAGCACTTAAACCTCTGGAAGCTAAAGACACAATCCCTAAATTACCATCATCATCTACTTGACATAGTGCACCAGCGATACCACAGTGAGATGCGTCCGTCAGCAACACATACTTCCTATCGGGCATGGGGTATCTCAAAACAACCGCCTGCCTGAATCCTTCTTTTAATTTTAGGAAAGCTATATCATGATCTTGTGTCCATTCCCACTTACTGCCAGCTTTCAATAGTTCTCTAAATGGCTCTAGTAAGTTACCAAATCTCACTACAAATCGTCTGAAAAAATTACATACACCAATATACGATCTGAGCTCCTTAATATTTCTAGGTGTCGTAGTATTCAATATTTTTTCAATTCTTGTGCTCTCAGGCGTCACTCCCATTGCCGATACACGGTGCCCCAAAAAAGTCACCTCTCGTCTACTGAAAACACATTTGTCAAGTTTCAGAGTAAAACCAGCATACTCTAATTTAGAAAAAACCCTCTCCAAGTGGTCCAAGTGCTCTTCAAAGGTACTAGATCCTATAACCAAATCATCGATATAAATAGTAGCATAATCTCCAGTATCATCTCCCAAGGCAATACTAAGTGCGCGAATAAGAGCTGCCGAACTCGTACGGGTCCCAAAAGGAACACGCCTAAATTGGTACAAACTATGCTTATAGCTGAAAGCAGTAAGAGGCCTGTCTTCTGATCTCAAAGGTATCTGCCAAAAACTACTCCTAAGATCTAACGTAGAAAACCAACTCTTACCCTGAAAATTCTGTATCAACTCTTCAATGGTTTGTGATCTCAACTGATCAGCACCAATACGTCGGTTCATCTCCCTGCCATCAATACACAAACGTATTGATCCATCAGACTTAGGCACAACAATTAAGGGATTAACATATTGACTGTTTGATAATTCAATCACATCGTCTGCTAACATAGCTTGAATTTGATCTTCTACGGCTTTTGCATATTTGTGTGGTATTGGATACCGCGGTCCGCTGAATGGAGTCTTATCCAGCACAGAAAAAGAATGTTCATACAGATGGGTAACACCAGGTTTCTCGGAAAAAATCTCCACGTGTTCACACAACACTTCATATAACTTGTCCTTCTGGATTTCATTTACTTCACTTCTACTTACGGCTTCTTTCAAGCCACATATCTTATCCTCATTAATCCACAACTGACACAACTTCAGGCCCTCATTAGCCTCTTCATTTACTTTAGAAACCTCTCTCATTCTCCACACTGTACTAACTTCCGTTTTCCTCTGAATTTCCTCCTCAAACTTGACCTTGATATCCTCATTATTCCACCTCAAATTTAGCATAAGATCATTGTAATTTAACTGAGCCAATTTTAACGTTAACCAGTCAGATCCCAAGATAAGATCAAATATCAAATGCGGAATTACCAAACATATCTGAACACTAATAGAATTATTAATGCAGATCGGGACAGCTACTTGTTTACAAATTTGCTTAGACCTCTTTCCAACAGCCGTAATGATGAAAGTAGACTTAACAGGCATTTCCTCCAACTGAATACCCTGTTTCACTAATGACTCATACCACTGAGAACTAATACATGATATTTGGCTACCAGAATCAATCAAAACTTTAACCCACGCCCCCCAGACTTTCAATTTAACAACGGGATTGACTACTTTATTACTTGCATCTCCATTATTCTGCTCGGGTTCATACAACAAATCGTCTCTAACATCGAGGTCATATGGTAACACTTTCATGGCAAGACACTTCGCTACCTTCTTACTAGGCTGGAATTCTGACCTAACATTACAGCCTCTCGTTAGTTTAAAGGTTCCCTTTGTGTATTGACGTTGGACTCATTAGTACATTGCTCTGGCCTCCGTTGGGAATTTCCTGTCCTATATTCAGCTGCTCCGCTCCTGCTGTTCTGCTGAGGTCTGAACTGATTGCGAGCTTCGTGATTCTGTGTACTACCGTTATGTCTCATTCTGTTGTGATGACTAAAGTTCTGAATATTCTCCGTTCTACTTCTAAGGTTACCTAACGCATCAAAACTGCCTAGTAGGTTCTCCATCTCCTGAATAGTTCCAACTTTTTGCATACAGGCCGCTTCTCTCACCCTGTCCGGAAAATGTCTCAAAAGTAGTCTTACTACATCAGACCCCTCGGTTATACCATCTAAGTTCTGACAAATCATGACATGTGCCAGGAAGTACTCGGTCATAGTAACTCCCTCATGTTGTTTGTACCTCCCAAATACCACCCTTTCTCTCTCCCTAGCTTGTATCGCTTCATTCCAGAATTTCTCTCTAAACTTATTTCTGAATTCTTTCAGGTTCGTCATCGTCTGCCTATATACCATGAACCAAGACCGAGTTTCTCCTACAAAAGCATGGTCAATATTTTCCATAACGTCTTCCCAGTCCATAGACCCTTCCTCTAGACGCTTTTCAAATCGTTTTTCTATCATCTTAAGGAAATCTAGCGGGTTCGTTTGTTTCCCATTAAATTTAGGTAGTTCTATTTCCCTAATGTAGCTATTTCCTAGACATTGCCTTCCCGTAAAAACCTGTTTATCCTTTACCACCTGTTTTAACTTATTTTCTGCTTTCTCTATCCGGCATTCTACATCTCTGTCTCTCCTATCAATTTCTCTCTCCAAATTAACCTGCTTCTCTTTCAATGTCCTTATTTCAATCTTATTCTCTTCAGCTATCGCAAACCTTTCTTCACTTGCCCGGGTCTCATCTTCTATTCTAAGCTTTACCGTGTCAATCTCTTGTTGAACGTGGTCTTTAAATATCCGTATTTCCCCTCTTTGAGTCTCAACTCTCTTATCAATACTAGTGACCTGCCTCATTACTTCCTCCTTAGTAGAGTTGTTTTCCTTCCCCATTAATTCCAGGAATTCACTTCTCTGCCCCGCAAACTTTTCTTCTACCTCTTTCCCTCGCCGTTCATATTCACTTTTCTGGTCCTCTAATCGCTTATTAAAATGTTCATTTTTTACCACCAGATCGCGTAACTGCCTACTGTGTTCGTCCATTCTCCGATTCGCTTCCTCCTTATTTTCCCTCATCTCCCTGCTTAATTCAGCTTTAGTTTGCTCTAACTGTTCTTTAAGTTCATATTTAATATTCTCAATTTTAGTGTTAGTTTGTTCTACATCTGTTTTAATTTGTTCCAATTCACCTTTAAGCTCAGATTTTGTTTGTTCTAATTCACTTTTAATTTCAGTTTTACTGTCCTCTATCTTACTTAACATTAACTGCATCATTCCCATTAACTGATCATTATTATTACTTTCATTGTTAGTGTTTACTTCCGCTTCGCCCCCCATCCTACTATCATCTGACTCCATACTGACTTCTTTCTGCTTGCCTTCACTCTCCATACTACTTACACTTCTATCTTCAATTTCCTCTACTAGACTACACAACTCTTTCTCTGAACTCAATACATTATTGCCTTTTATCGCCCGTCCACTGCGCAACATCCTCTCCTCTTTCGTCTGATCAGCCATGACCCTTCCCACAATCAAACACTTCTAATGCAACGTGGATATCCAAATTTTGCCCATAATACTAATTCTGATATCGTTACTGTCATTAACTGCTCCGTACTTAATGATTTTCTCGCCACACGTTGGAGCGGCATTTATGTGACTTCCCCACTCGGAGAATAATCATCAAATGAGAAATGCAACCATTCAAGCTAAGGGCGCCAATCTTTAAGTTGAGGACTTAAAGATAAAAATTTATAATCAAGCTTGGACGGACTCTTATCACAGGGGTGGGGTGATAGTGCACTAATCATTAAGCAGGAGAATTAAAAATCAAAAGGCTAATTAAGGCAGATTGATTAAAGTGAACTCGAAAAATACTATTTATTAGATTTAATATAAATGACGACGGTTTAACGAGAACTGAATTTAAATTAAAAAATGAATTTAACAGAAAATTGAATGACTCTACTTCGCGAAAACTTGCAATATCTTTAACTCGCTTGCTCACCATTTAGTCTTGTTCTGCTGGTCCTTGGGAAGCTTCCATCCTTGTAGCGGGAACCTCATCGGTCGTCTTTGATATCTCTTCATCTGCAGCTAAGTACCATTCCTGCCTTGCAAATTGCACCCACCACTAATTGGAAGATGACTTCAAAACTAACACTCCCTATTATGCTTTATCCCTTATTTTGGAGATAAGCCCTAAGTCATAGTTAGCAGAACCACCTTGGATTATTTGGAGAGGATACTCAATTAAGAATCCTTCCAACTTTACTGAAAATATTCTCTGAAGTTTCATTTCTATCTAGATTAACACTACCTATTGACTTAGACTGGTTCAACCGGTCTTGTAGCCGAGCTGTACGTACTTCCTGATGAGAGTGGCTATACACCCCTCATTCGGAATTTCTAAGTACCACGTCGTGGTAATGAAGTAGAATGCTAACGCAGAATCAAACGAATAATAATACCGAAGAATGCAGCAGAGTCCAGTAGTAGAGATGAAGCCAAGAGCTCCAGCATGCCCTTTTATAACCTTTACTGGTGCTAATTACAGGTCGCAACACGTGGTCCAATCAGATGACATGTCTCTCCCCACTCCAGATATTAGAGTTGACGGGTCTTAACTCTGATATTAACTGTTCTTCTATTGGTCCATTCACTCATTATCCATGGCAACATGACGCTCCTTTCAAAATATAGGCGTTGATTCGTTTGAATAATTCTGGTCGAAATACGGTAGCTTACGTTAGGACGCGTGAACACGTGCTCGCATTTCTCAGAACTTGGTGTCTAAATTGGTCCTCCCTTCCTCCTCGGTGATGTGGCAAGATAACTGAAATCTACTGCAAGTTAATTTTAACCAACTGTCGCAAGAATCTAAGTGAATATTAGGATATTCAGCCCTCGTTTACAAGTCGTAGTTACAAAGTAATGAAATGATAGTGAGCAAATGATTAAACATGAATTATAATACAATTACATACCAAAATAAATATCATGACGTTAAATTCCTGAATTAATTACACATAATAAAATTAACATAATTACACTGTAACGTCTGGAACGTTACAATGTGACAGGACATCAAGAGGGAGAAATGTGCATCTATAAATTATCGCGAGGAGCATCTAAGAGCGCACTCCACCTATTCTTCAAGACTATTCTATGCCCATAATTAGCGTATTATTTGTAGTACTTCATAGATCAATAACTAGATTTTTCAATGATTTCGGGTCTTAACACTGAGACCAGGAAATAAGTTAGAACTTTAACAGAAGACCGGTTTCCACCAGTCTTAAAGCTAGATAGCATTGAGTAATACATATATTTATGTAAATATTTCTGTACATCGGAAGAATAACAATTAGGTATTCTCTCCATAATTTCAACCCATGGTGGTTTTTCTTCGATCATTAGGGTTCGTCTCCTAATTATGAGACTGAATATGGCAGGGAGTGATTAGATTAGAGAAAACATCACTCAATTAGTGGGTGATGCATGAAGCTAAGGTAGGAATGGTACCTTGCAGCAGATGACCAAATCTGCGACGAGAGATGACCGAGATGATTCCTGGACCACGGAACGAGCCGAGGTATAGACTACAGTTCTTCAAATGGTGAGAAAACGAGTCAAATTACTGCAAGTCTGCGCGAAATAAGTTCATTTTAAATTTTTCTTTTATTTACATTTAATCTTTACATTCAATTCTCGTGAAAACGACGTCATCAATTTCATTGCAATAAACCGTTATTTTATTTTCAACTTAAATTAATTCTCATTAATTGTCCTTGCGTCCCAGGATAGTGTTCTTAATGGGTAATATATCTTGCCACCTCACTCCTGAACCAAAAGAAAAAAGCAAACCCCACGGCAATTAACGCCCTTGAAAGCGCCTTGGCCTGCCCAGCGACTGCTGCTCAGTCCGAAGGCCTGCAGATTACAGGGGGTCGTGTGGTCAGCACGACGCATTCTCTGGGCCGTTATTCTGGGCTTTCGAGACCAGGGACCTCACACCTGGGAGATTCAAAAGTCTGCTTATTTTTTAGTTAAATTGTTTTTTTTAGACCATAAGCTTGAAGACTGGCGCCCCATATAAATTACCTTAAGAGCCCTAGAGTGAAACAATTATTATGCGGTGTATTTAGTGACACTGAACCGTCGCATATGTCATACAAGTGTGGAGCTAATTGAGCTGGTGCGATACAGCTACTCAGAAGAAGTAATGGTAGTTGTCCAGAGGTCCCTTTATATAACACTTTTGCTGCACTTTTGGGTTCACCCAAGGTCACGTCTAAGGGAGAGGCTACAGGTTTCCCATATCGAGGTTTTCAGACCGAGCCAGGTGTCGAAACGTGACCCACTAGCTTCCGACCTGATTTTCACCAGATGTGCGGAGTTTGATTCACAATCAATCGTTGGATCAAAAGTTATAATTACGTTCTTCTCCTCACCCTTTCGCGGGAAAATCGGCTTCTTCCATAGAGTCCTTCGCATTCAGCCAGTCAGGAGTTACCTGGGTTGAATTCTCAGAAATTAACATGTTAGATTATAAAAGTAATTGGAGTCTTTTATAGGGGTGAACTTCCGAAATTTCAAATGTCATGACTCCGTAATCGGAATAATTTATTTATCATTAATGGTGAAGTTAGCTAGAATCCCCTCTCGCAGAATCTACGACGGCAGTACCGTACTGGTAATTTCTAACGGCGCAAATGAAATTTTCGTATGGCTCTTGAAGTAGGTGGGAGTTTGATTATTTCCCTCCAAGAAGACTCTTCAACTTGGTCTGGGACTACCTTCTACCTTGCTTCCTGGTATTCTGGCGTACGTGGCGGGGGTGAGTAGAGCTGGATTTTCCGCGCCTCCTTCCGCCTAACAGTAAGTGGACGAGCGGCCACCTATGATCAGCTCGGGCTAGCTTGACGTAAGCTCCTTACGACTATAACGCCTCTCCTGTTAGATTTTCCACATACATATTTTGTTACTGCGCGGGCACACTTATTGCCTGTGGGGTCAGACGCCTGTCGCTTAATTCTTAGTCCAGACTTTGCTTTACCAACTTTGTCGTAGCTGAACGGCTTGCAAAGAAATTGTACGTTAGCCTAGAATGAAAATGTTCCTTTGGTGTATCAAATTATGACGCTAAGCCGAGGCCGTCAGGGTGCAATGCATTTCGATGTCATTTCTCTCATTGGATAAATGAAATCATTACAAACTTTTTTTTGTCAGAAAGCTCATTTTCCCACATCATAGGTAACCATATACCGCTTAGGCCTATATGATTTTCAAGAAGTAGTAATATTTTGCCGTGAATTCTAAAAGTGCTATAAAGTTTCCATTTCAGTTTCAACCAAACATTTCGTTGACATTCCCACCATGAATTGCTAAACCTTGACCATCACGAAACTTATGACGCTGACATCTCGACCTAAAATTGGTTGCAGTAGGGCCTAATCCCATATACAAAGCAGAATCAGTCTTGCCGAGCGCACTTCCTGTAATAACATATTTCTTTGTACATTCATTACTACACTAATATTAATCACACTGAGTCTTCCCTGTCACAAAATCCCAGCGTGAATGGATGATCACCATGGTGAAGTAATTCACAAGATATACTGAAAAAGCTACATTCATTTGTGAACATAATATCCACTGGCGTTTTATAAGCTGTCCGTAATGTAACTCAAAAGGAAAATGGCGTTTGCCCGAAGTAAACAGACTTTGAACTTGAAACGATCAAGTTCTTTATATCTTTACATCGCGGCCCTATGGCAATTTTCTATTAGTGTGTCAATATCGTTTGAAGTTAAACTTAACTACAAAATGGGACAGTATGGGAACTGGTGCAGTCCTGCTGGACTTGCAGTCCCTTGGCTATAGCTTAGAACAACTCATCCACCACTGAATGTAAAACAGTTCACAGTTCTTTGAAGGTTTTGATGCTCGTCCGTTTATCCCTAATGATTTCACGTCGCACGAACACATCGAAAGTTTTCGCAGACGCCAGGAAGGTCGAAAGCTAGGATTAGGAAGGAACCGTCCGTGGCCTTAATTAGGGTGTGAAAATGTGAAACTACGGAAAACCATCTTCAGGGCTGCCGACGGCGAGATTCGAACCCACCATCTCACGAATGCAAGTTCACAGCTATACAATCCTAACCGCACGGCCAACTCGCTCGGTGGTTTTAATGTTGTTGTTGCTTTATGTAAGGGGAGTGAGACTTTTTGATTGCCAGCCATATACTGTATATTATATTTAGCATACTGGTACGTATTTGTGTGTGTTTGTCTGCCTATGAGGATCCTTCCTTGCTTCCAGTTCCAGTAATGAGTCTGTACTGCTATATCGTAACTGACTGGAGACCGGATTGAGAAAATGTTAGATATCATACCCGCATTCATCTGGAGCGGGGAAATTTACCCTGCTTACTCACTCAGTTGTGTTGTCTTAGGTTGAGTGCTCTCCGTTACAGCCCGTTATAGCAGTGTAAAGTTAGTGGAAGCGCCAGCAAACGAACTCGAGTCAGCCGAACGGAAAGCTAACCCCTCGACACCGGCAGCGGACTCCTGAGGTTTTTGTCAGTCGTCTGTTTGAATTCAGTATTCAAGCTCAGAATTTCCAGGCATGTATTCTAGGATACCTTTACCATGCAATATATTTTTCCTGGGTTGGTTAGAGAGATCAAAATCGTCATTCTTACTTGGCTATTCTATCAGTGGCATGAATGTATTTCCATTATCAACTGAGTCTTCATATAAGTCCAACGATAGCTTCTTGCCTGACCAGAAATGGCGCCAGATATACTTTTTTTTTTATTTGCTAGTTGTTTTACGTCGCACCGACACAGATAGGTCTTACGGCGACGATGGGACAGGAAAGGGCTAGGAGTGGGTAGGAAGTGGCCGTGGACTTAATTAAGGTACAGCCCCAGCATTTGCCTGGTGTGAAAATGGGAAACCACGGAAAACCATTTTCAGGGCTGCCGACAGTGGGGTTCGAACCTACTATCTCCCGAATACTGGATACTGGCGGCACTTAAGCGACTGCAGCTATCGAGCTCGGTAGATATAAATTAGGGAAATAAAGTTAAATATAATATAATTTCGTGTTGCTATTCGTAGCCTGGTGCAGTCCTTGTAGGGCAGACCCTCCGAAGGGGGTGGGCGACATCTCTCGTATATAGAATTCTGCATGTCATTGTAGTGGATAATAGTGCTGTGTGCGAGTTGCAGGGATGTTGGGGATATTACAAACATCCAGTCTGCGGGCCAATGGAATGAACTATTTAAGGTTAGAATCTCCGCCCGGCCGGGAATCGAACCCGGGGTCCTCTGAATCGAATAGCACTACGCTGATCATTCAGCCAAGGAGCCAGACATGAAGTTAAATGAACATGAGTACAATAGTTACCTGTAGATCTGAAACACTCCGGCTCCTGGGATTAACGGTAAGCGTAGTGCTCTTCTGTTCAGACCGCCCCGGGTCCGATTCCCGGCCGGGTTGGAGATTTTAGCCTTAAATAGTTAATTCCATTGGCCCGGAGACTGGGAATTTGTACTGTCCCCAACATTCCTGCAACTCACACACACCATACACAATACTATCCACCACTACAGAACACGCAGTATCCTATACACGAGAGATGCCACCCACCCTCGTAAGAGGGTCTGCCTAACAAGGGCTGCACCAGGCTATAAATAGCCGCACGAAATTGTTATTCTTATTTCAAGTATAGTTACTCATAAAACGTTCGGCCGCAAGTTACTGTACAATTCCTCGCAGGTACACACTTTTCAGAAAAAAATTAACCCTTAGATATAACGTTAGTTGTAGGTATCTACAGGGTTTTTATCTACATGTGAGATGAGTTGGTCCGCCTCTGTGATGTAGTGGTTAGTGTGATTAGCTGCCACCCTCGGAGGCCAGGGTTCGATTCCAGGTTCTGCTACAAAATTTTGGGAAGTGGTACGAGGGCTGGAAGGGGGTCCACTCAGCCTCAGGAGGTTGGGTTCGATTCCCACCTCAGCCATCCTGGAAGTGGTTTTCCGCGGTTTCGCACTTCTCCTCCAGGCAAATACCGGGATGGTACCTAACTTAAAGCCACGGCTGCTTCCTTTCCGCTTCCTTGTCTGCCCCTTCCAATCTTCCCACCCCTCCGCAAGGACCCTGTTCAACATAGCAGGTGAGGCTGCCTCCTGGGCGAGGTACTGGTCATCCTCCCCAGTTGTATCCTCCGACCCAGAGTCTGAAGCTCCAGGACACTGCCCTTGAGGCGGTAGAGGTGGGATCCCTCGCTGAGTTTGAGGGAGACACCGACCCCAGAGGGTAAACAGATAAAGAAGAAGAAGAAGAAGAAGACGTGAGTTGTATTTTGTAGTAATTAATATTAAGTTGTTTCCACGGAGTCCCCCTTCTGTCAAATGGGAGTGGGACTCCGTTACTCCCACAGGTCCAAGGCTCGCTTAAAACGTTCAGAGCGTGCCCAGTGAAAATTCTGTGAAGCAGGATGCTACCCTTACTTACGTATAGTCGAAGTGAGGATTTCTCCTCTAACGGTTTAGGGACAACCGGTGTATTGAACAGTCCCAGCTGCCTGAGCACAAGAAGGGCCATGACTCAAAATATATCCGAGATGCTCACTCTCATTCTATAGCAACAGGTATCCCGACTCTCAGGACCACTTACTAGGCCACTCAGTCGTTGTCCATGGTTCACGAACTAGGACGCGACTATAGTAAGCCACGCCATGAACCATGAAACTAAACTCGGCCACAGAACTAGCAACAAATAGAAGATTGTGGCGGCGTTTAGTAAATTCACAGAGGCATGCAGACTGACCACTGAAAGGCATAACGGTCTATAATGAAGATTATAGAGCGAAGGATGTTTTAAATTATTAAATGCGAGGAAAATACAATACCATGAACTCTTTTTTTGTGTGCCTATACATCTGCTCGCCGCTTGACCATAGTAAGATGCCACGCACCTCATCGGAGAGTCTACCTAACAAGGGCTGTATTACGTCATCAGCCCAGTGTTAAACAAAGCTCTCTAGAAACTTGAATAATTTATTGTTGTACCTACAGCAATGTTGTAATTATTTTTGAGTCTAGTATAGGGGTTGAGTGTTTGCTTCGTACCTGGAGGTCCTGGGCTCTACCCCGGCTCCTCCTGGACATAGGACTGGGATAGAGTTCACTTCTCATGAGGCAATAGAACATTCATGATAAGAAAGACAAGGCGAGGAATTAAAGCAGTTCAACTGAAAGAGTAGTCGTGCAGACGATGTGACGTTCTAATATCTGAAGGCCATTCGTTTTTTTACAAGTAGTTTAACGTCGCACTAACATATCAAAGGTTTTCGGTGAAAGGATTAGGAAGGTAGCGTTCATGGCCTTAATTAAGGTACAGCCCCAGCGTTTGCCTGGTGTGAAAATGGAAAACAACGGAAAACCATCTTGGGGTTGCCGGCAGAGGGATGCAAACCTACCGTCAGCCGAATGCGATCTCAGAGCTACGTGACCGTAACCGCACGGCCAAATCGCTTGGTGTAGGCCATCCAGCTGTGCAGCAATCATCGTGGCAGACCGGGGTCATTAATGGGCGCTATGTGCCAGAATTTTTTTTCAAGACTATTAGAGAAGTGCCGCAGGAGTGAAATTAATGCTCCAGTTTTCCTTGTCACTGATCAACCTCCGTCATCTCGTGTTGTTTTCGGCAAGGCCATTTAGCTTTTAGTGACAATGAGCATAAAGTTTTACGTGAGATCCTGTCAACACACAAGAAAAAATGTTGTATAATTAACGTTTTATAAAATAACTGAATCGTGCGACGCTTCTATCGCGCAATTATAACTTATTCAAATGTCTTCCATGGCGTATTCAAAAAATCATTCAGAACATATTTTACCAATACGTTCTTTGTTCGTGTTAGACCATGCCGATGTTATATTGTACACTTGAGTCCAGAAAATCTGGCCCATACCCCTAGATGGCAATAGTGATTTTCTTCCGTAAGGTTTCCGCTTTGACCTTACTAACACCTGATTCCACCCACACCTTACGGCTTCTCTGTATGACTGGCTCGATTTAAATCCAGAGATGCAATAATATGAACCTTTGAATGATGGTACATTCAATGTGAAATGAAGAATAGGTCAGAAATGGCCTCCCTTAATAAAATTTGCTATGATTCGAATAAATATGGAAAAGTAGGTTAGCGGAATGTAATACGAGTATCATAGAGACTTCCAAAATATATGGCATTAGATTCAAATATCTTTTCTTTATTGGTTCTTTTACTGATCATCGACAGTTGGTGATAGGAGTCTTGAATGAACATCGATATCACAGAAGGCATGACTTAATACATAATTATAGGACTGACTGAAAAAATGTTTTCTGAAAGATCTTTGATATTTACTCTACATCATTTGCTGTTTTCGAATACACATCCCCCTTTATCCTCCTGCTCACTGGTAGTAACGTGTTCAGATGAGAAATCATCGCCGCATCTATCATGAATTATGAACCATCACCTTACATGCTATTTCCCGTCAGAGAGAGAGACAGTAATTCCAAATCGTTTTTCGTCCAATCGAGAAATTCTTAAGCTGTCGTAGGAGAACTCCTTTGCAGCTGGGGATCACGCTGTTCCATACAGCGCGTTCCTATCTTCAGCACAGACTACGAGAAATAAATTGGAAGGGGAGATCAAGAGTGCCAGTAGGGAAGGGATTGAAAAATATTTTCCTGAAAAGAGATCACATACAATGTGAGGGTTGTAGGAACGGAGAGGTGGGAAGAATGTAGAACAACCACTTGGTTGTGACCAGAAAAATTAAATGGAACACGGAATGCCTACCGTAGTAACACTGTGTAAAAGAATGGACACGTCCGTAATACTACGGGTACGGTATTTAAAATTTATTTCGTTTGCTTTTATAATAATTAGAGCCTCATGAGTGATAATGTTATATCAGAATAAAATGTACATAACAATATGTATAACACTTTAAAAAACAAAAGAAGCACTTTGGATAAATATATCGCGCAGAATAACAGTTAGATGGTCACCAAGTCAAATCAAACCGTATAGTGTTATGGGTTGCACGGGGCTCTGTATACTAATCTATGTCAGCGAGTTGTATGAGTACAATCTTTACAGCCAAATTACTTTATTACATAGGGCAAAGAGTAAGGCAGAGAGCACGAAATAGAGCCGATGTATTGAACTCTTGAACTTACCATTCCATCGTTGGTCGGCCACGGCTGCTACAGTAGAACAATCTAGAACTCTTAAATCATGGGTCGTTGCGGGAATAAATTCGGTCACGATCTTAACCAAACGATGGGGTTCAGAAGAGAGCCTAACTACTTGAAATGAGGAGCAAAATGTGCTTACTAACTTTTATTAAATTGAAATAGCACGATAACATTATGAACTTAATATGCATTCTTGATAATAAAAAAATTATAAATTATTGATTTTTGAATGTTTCAAACACAGTCACATTACATAATGTTGATTTGTTTCTTACAATATCGAAGAGTTGCTTCGGAGAAGTTAATATATTAGTGGACAGCGAAACTGAGAAACTGAAAAAGGGAAGACCTGAAAACCGGGCACCTATTATTCCAAACGAGAACTGAGAGTTAATCCACTCGATCCGTGGAAAATCTGACTTTTAACAAGTAGAACGCCTGATTTTCTCTCAAGGTTATCCACCAGTCGAATACCCTTTTCGGATACGGAACACCCGCCGAATGGACCCTTAATCGAACCAAACTGACTATCAGTTGCTTTGGATAGGTTGCGAAATATTATGGGAAAGCATGGTGTTCACTACGAGTTAACAGCATCATTCACAATCGAAATAAAATTCCACCATGTATTTGTCATTCATGACACCCTTAAGTGATAAGGTAATCCCGATGCTAAATGTGCATCACCCAAAACAGCTGTTCGGAAGGAACCAACAACAACATGATCCGTGAGGATCCTACGTTATGTCGTTCTAAAGGAACAAAACTGCGAAATGCAGGAAACACTTATCCATCATGCATTTAGAAGAAATGCCAAACACTGAATTAATTAAAAGTGGAAAGTCACTTGAAAGGTATTACTATCGAACCTATTTTCAAGTTAGAAATGGTTTTGTTACGCTAAATAAAATTACCAGTCCACGTTAAAAATTACTACAACTTTAAGGAATTCTTTCCCTGAAAAACAATGCTACCAGTACAGATCTATCTATTTACTGTCTGTCCCAACACACTACTATAAAGTGATTACTTAATTACTTCAACTATGAATAAAATGAAAGTACGACAAGATTGAAAATAAAATATTGTTACTGGCTGGCGAATCGAAACCGCATTCGCTACTCAAGTCTCACACTAATACACTGAGTGTCAATATGCACACTATCAAACGAAACGGACGTCAAAACGATAAAACAATTAAGTCCGTAAAATAAATTAGCATATCGAAGTCATTCAAGCTCAACACGCACGGAGAATTACAGTAAAATATAATTAATCTAGATCAGGTTGATATCCAACATTTGGGCAACCCTCAGCCGCCGATAGCTGTCCCGTTATCTCAAGGAGAGCTACGCATGGACCCTCTTCATAAATCATATCATACTGTAGATGCTACCTTCGTCCAGGCCACTTAAACAAAAAAACAAAAGAAACATCTAAACTGAGACTTGAGTGTGTACAGCTGCCATCCCAGACCTATCGTCGGGCTCACTTGAAATCTGTACATCCTAACACTAATCACTATGTACATGATATCTTCCAAATTCTATCGTCGGGCGTGAACTAGGACGTCTCATCATCAGTGACTCCAAGGATAACATGTGACGTCCTAAATCTATCGTCGGGCGTCAAAGTGGGTCGTACTACGCCTCCCTTAACATATCAGGCGAACTAGAAATTTCAAACAACTCCGACTTTCAATACTAAACCTGGTCAGACAAATACCACACGACGGAACCACGTCTCTTACTATCAAACGAATGCAAGTCAAAAAATACAGTAAGTCTCTACCTCGTTACAATACGTGAACTCGAAAATAAATATACGTGACGAACAAATCTCCACCTCAAACACAATCTCAGCCTGTGCACTGAAGTTTTAGGGAAGCAATGACAATTCCCAACGTACGTTTACCATAGTGGATGCCTTCAAAATAATAATCATCACTACCGCATTCGAAACTCTCCAATCGCCTATCATCAATTCCAACTATTTATATCAATGACATATCCAGTGAACAAATTCAATACACCCCAACCGTGTGTCCAAAGTGCTCTTTATCCTTGAGGTCGCATTATCTTAATATTCAGACGGGCTTTAAGTAACACATCGCTGGACGTTTACTACCAAGATTTTAACCTTTTACTAGAGTCGTTTTCACTTGGGGTCTTACTAGAAATTTACGGTGCTTCACACAGTAGTCGTCTCAAATTCGGATTGGTAGCGGAAAACAATACAGCCTGCCTCAATACAGCCTGTTTCTTAAACACTTCCTCTGCAAAAATATAGTCTGTCTCACACTCATTCTCCTCGCTTTATTCCAGCGGTATCACTTAAAATCCAGGCTTCATTTCATCCAGCTCTCTCATCTCCACATACATATAAATTCGTCGCTCTCAATCCCTTTTTCTTTTATTTCCAAGACCCTTTTTTCATAATTCAATCCCCTGGTGAAAACAACAACCACTGTAAAACACATCTCTTGCTTTAATGTTATTACGACTTTCAAACCTCGAGAATCCAAGAGCACACCGCGACTTTTCGTATCATTGATATACACGATGTCTCAAAATTTTCCTTCCCATGAATAACTGTAACTATACCAAATTTCACTGAGATTATCTAAATATGCCTGCGATCCTTGTAAAAATATACTGGTTAAATGCACATTTAACATAGAAAAATTTCTTTATCCCGCGGTAGACATTATTATTATTATTATTATTATTATTATTATTATTATTATTATTATTATTATTGACAAACATTTCTGAATTCAACCGATATTTGAAATTTATATATTCGCCACGACTAATTTATAACTTATAACTTCCCAAAATTCCACGCTTTGGACAATATCTCATCGAACATTAACACCAAATTTTAAGCGTCGCATTTTACCGTTTCTTGACATGAAATTTACACACTGAAATTTTCACACGCTGACCAAAAATTACAACACCTTTCGCCTGATAATTATAAATATCAACTCGACAATCATCTGGAAAATTTGTTGGGACAGAACAGTAGAACTAACTACAACATAATATAAAAATAGACAGACCTGCACAATGGTGACATTCCCAGCATTCTGGTTACATCGTCACCAGCTGACCTCACTCCTTAGCCGTACATTTTCACAAAGAACATTATCATTTCCAACATCTCACTCTTACAAACACTACCCTTCTCACACACGATATTAAAATTACCACATAAATCGCGCACTTTTCTCTGTAATTGGCACCACGAACTTCCCTCGTTCTGCAGTCCTCTACGACTGTCTGGATCGTTCCCAGAGTTGTCTCTCTCCGTTACTCCAATAAAACAGGTGTTCAACAGATAAAGGGAGCAGAACTACTCTGAATAGCTTCCCCAACCCTCTTCACTTTCAAACGTACATGAGATGATATAAATAAAATCTGCTGTGAATATTTTAACCAACGCCTACACTTTCCTAGTTCATCGGCAAACGTTCAAACTTTCCAATCACCTTCTCTTCTTAACCAAGTATGTGGACCTTAGCCACGGACATGTATTTAATTATTTGTCGATTAATCTGGCGCGAATTTCCAATGACGACGGGCACTAGCTCCCGCGGCTTCAAGTTCCAGATCGACACTCAAAAATATACGGTGGGGGGTTTCTTTTATAATCTCAGGAGGGACGCTATCCCCACTATTAAGCTTGATTGTGTAATCTGCCAATTTTGCGTCCAATAGACCGATTTTGATGAGACTTGTCCCAGACTTCCGGACAAGCTTGGAATTAATTTAGATGTTAATCTTATAAATTTACCACACTCACAACAGGGGAAACAAATTATTTCTGCCCGTGCGTTTCGCGCGTTTTCTTCATCCCCTGACCTTGGCACGTGTAGCTGGTTCACTGATCTGACGCTAACATGTACTTAGGCTTAACTGCATTTAAGTTTTTCCCTGGGGGCTCTGTCTTCACGTAGGGTTTACGAATAATTTAACTTATTTATTTCTTTATTTACTGTATTGCCAAAATCCCTCGTTGTATAGAATTCCATGAATTTAAAGAATTGTCGGGCACTCGAGTTCCGCCGAGGCGTCCCGGTATTTCACGAGCTTGCCGTGAGCGAGATCCTTCCCACGCGACATCGGGGCTCTTAGGAGCGCAACATGGCTGCCCTCAAACATAAAAGTAGCTTCTTGATACAAATAAATATTGAGAAAAAAAAATATTTTTCTCTCCGTAGAATTATGGGTTCAGTATCATCTACACTAGTGTTTTCTCTTATGTAATGTACGCAGGACCTCCTTTAATATATGTTGGCCACACCAGGCCCTTGATGAGCTAGTCTCTTATTGGTTTGAAGTAAATTCTGGTTCATAAACACTAACCTATAAACAAAGGTCTGCTCTAGGTGAGAAGTAAGAGAATTTCCTTCAGGTCGGTCCTACACAGATAGGTCTTATCAATCACTACTGATCTGCATTTAGGGCAGCCGCCCAGGTGGCAGATTCCCTATATGTTGTTTTCCTAGCCTTTTCTTAAATGATTGCAAAGGAATTGGAAGTTTATTGAACATCTCCCTTGGTAAGTTATTCCAGTCCCTAACTCTCCCTTCCTTTAAACGAATATTTGCCCCAATTTGTCCTCTTGTATTCCAACTTCATCTTCATATTGTGATCTTTCCTACTTTACCGGGCGACTTGGCCGTGCTCGTAGAGGCGCGCGGCTGTGAGCTTGCATCCGGGAGATAGTAGGTTCGAATCCCACTATCGGCAGCCCTGAAGATGGTTTTCCGTGGTTTTCCCATTTTCACACCAGGCAAATGCTGGGGCTGTACCTTAATTAAGGCCACGGCTGCTTCCTTCCAACTCCTAGGCCTTTCCTATCCCATCGTCGCCATAAGACCTATCTGTGTCGGTGCGACGTAAAGCCCGTAGCAAAAAAGAACTTTCCTACTTTTAAAGACACCATTCAAACTTATTCGTCTACAAATGTCATTCCACGCCATCTCTCCACTGACAGCCCGGAAAATACCACTTAGTCGAGCAGCTCGTCCCCTTTCCCCCAAGTCGTCCCAGCCCAAACTTCCGGACATTTTTGTAACGCTACTCTTTTGTCGGAAATCACCCAGAACAAATGGAACTGGCGACGATGGTATAGCTAAGACCTAGGAGTGGGAACGAGGTGGCCGTGACCTGAACTAAGGTAACGCCCCAGTATTTGACTGGTGTGAAAATAGGAAACCACGGAGAAACATTTTCAGTGCTGTCGACAGTGGGGGCGAGAAGTGAAAAGGGAGGATTAATGATAAAGTGAATCTGAGTGGTCGAAACGTGCTGCCTTGTAAAATATGTCTACAGGGACCTGTGGACCAGTATTCATAGGGTTGGAAAAGTATCCCTACACTAGCTCAATGAAACACGCACAAGCAGGCACGCTGCGGAGCGAGGCTGACCGTAGTTGTGGCGGCTCCTGTAGTCATATTAGTTATACAGAGTGTCCCAGGAGGAAAGGTCAATAGTGTCCGGCTCTATGGCTAAGTGGTTAGCGTCCTGGCCTTTGGTCACAGGGGTCCCGGGTTCGATTCCCGGCAGGGTCGGGAATTTTAACCTTAATTGGTTAATTTCGCTGGCACGGGGGCTGGGTGTATGTGTCGTCTTCATCATCATTTCATCTTGATCCCGACGCGCAGGTCACCTACGGGTGTCAAATCAAAAGACCTGCACTTGGCGAGCCGAACTTGTCCTCGGACACTCCCGGCACTAAAAGCCATACGCCATTTCATTTCATTTCATTTCATTTCAGGTCAATAGTCAGGGATATGACAGGAACGATCATTTGAAGCGAAATACTTCATATGGACATATGCCCTATACCGAATTATTTCCGAGATAGAACACATTTTATGTACATTCGTTTTTGGGCTAGTGGCACGCACGTATGTTTCTTACCCACACAACCTCTTCGAGGTTTTGAAATGGGTAAAAGGTTTCCGCATGTAATGTTCGCCATACACGTGTGTCGTGGGATGTTGGTACGTGCAGAAAGTCGCCGTGTGCTGGCAGTAGGACAACGCTGCGCCATTGCTGTTCCTGCACAGGTCGTTGAACTATATATTCAAAGGAAGAAAATGGGAACTTGGAAAAATACCTTTTTCAAACAATGTGCTGAAAATATAATAAAAATCTTCCGGGTTATTATGCCGTGGTCCACTCCTCTCGCTTCTCCCAGACGTTTCGACTACTGCTGCGGTAGTCATCCTCTGTGGCGTCGTGTAGATACGCTCTCCTGTATCCCGCAGTCGCCTGTATCCGAGCAGCAGCGGATGTTCAACGGGCATGTTTAGTGGCAGAAAGACATCCCGAGCAAAGAGGTTGAAAACAACGAGATAGGTTGGGCTAGAATAAAACGTCAAAGAGGTTGGGAGGGTAAGACACTTACGTGCGCGCCACTAGCGCGAAAACAAATGCACATTAAATGTGTTCTCTCTAGGAAACCGTTCGGAATAGAGCATATATCCATATAACGTATTTTTGCTTCAAATGATCGTTCCTGTCATATCCCTGAATATTGACCATTCCTGCTGTGAGACTCTGTATAGATGTACTTTATGTAAGATTAACTATTTCTAACAAATAGTATAACTGCAACATAAATAAATTTAACGGAAACCTATTTACTTGCACAGCATTCTCAGTCATATAATGAAACCAACGATTGCATGATTTGTTTAATTTTATAGCCTGATATTTAAGCAGTTTCATCCCAATGAAAAGCGGACACAGTAATTTGCACAACATGGAATGGATGTACTGTAAATATCCGCTTTCAAATCAGTTTCTAGCAATGCACAGCACATACAGGCTTAACTTGAACTATTTGTACAAGCTTCAGGAGGTGATTCCTGGCACGAAAAGAAACAAAAATCCTCCTGTCAAAATATCCGGAAATGCACATTTCCCATTATGAATGGTACTACTGCTATGCACATCATTCCCCCGTATCAACACTCACAGTGCGTTGTGTTGAAAATTGACGTCGGAGTACTTGCAGTGAAGTGGGCGTACAATGGTTTGGTATTCAAATCAGGAACGAGCCGAGCGACCTTTAGGCGCTTGAATTGCATCCCATGGGCAAAAGATGGATATGGTCGACAGGCCGCATCGATTTACTGAGAAAGGTGTCCCAACAGACAGCACCATACGAATCACCAATCGTCTGCAGAAATGTCGCTTTGTTTGTGTGACACGGAAGCATTTGCTGGATGAGCATTTGCGAGATAAGGCACCATCATCCCACACAGTCATCATCCGTGTGCCACAGCAAATCCTCACGGAATTCCTGAATCCTCTCATCAGCTACGGTTTAGTATCAATGTTTGGGCAGGGACGGTTGGCGACCAGCTAATTGGGGCGTTTGTTCTTTCACAACGCTTTAATGGAGAGATATATCTGGACTTCCTGCAGACACTCCGCCTCCTTTGCTTGAGGATGTCCCATTGGCAATACGACACATTAAGTGGTTGTTGCATGGCGGAGTGCCAGTCCACTTTCACGTTACTGTTCGCCGATACCTCAATACCATCCTCCCCAGATGATAGATACGATGTGGGGTCATGTTGCTTGGCACGCTGATTACCTGACTTCAACCCCCTGGACTTTTAGATGTGGGAGAACCTCAAAAGTGCCCTGTATATTGTGCCAGTTCGTGACCTGCAAATAGTTGAACAGCATGTTAGTGCAGCCTTGCACGCTATTCGGGAACAGGGAGGAGTATTCGAACGAGTGAGGCAATCAATGATGGGACGTGCGGGCGCTGGAATTGGATCATATAGAGGACACTTCAAACATTTTTTGTATGGTGACAAACAATGCTATAGTACTGTAATGTTGTGTGCTAAGTGCTCTGTGAGTGTTGTTATTGGGGAATGATGTGCATAACAGTAGTGCCATATACGATAAGAAGTATGCATTTCCAGGCATATGTTGACAAGAGCTTCTTTTTTCCATTTACAACCTGGAATCGTCTCCGGATGGTTGTACAAATAATTCAGGTTCACCGTATATAATTAAACGAAGATATATGATTCATTATGAATATTTATTACGGTTTCGAGTCTACTAATTTGTTACAGAGCGGGCGAGTTGGCCTTGCGGTTAGGGGCGCGCAGCTGCGAGCTTGCATCCAGGACATAATGGGTTCGAACCCCACTGTCGTTAGCCCTGAATATGGTTTTCCGTGGTTTACCATTTTCACACCAGGCAAATGCTACGGCCGCTTTCTTCCCATTCCTAGGCCTTTCCTATCCCATTGTCGCCGTAAGACCTATCTGTGTCGGCGTGACGTACAACAAATAGCAAAAAAAAAAAATACAGTTTGATCGTTTAGCTCTCTTGACCTCGATAGACTGTGAACCAAATACAAATGTAGGCTGCCATTCAAAGCAAAGGAATTGCTAATACCAGGTAAGGGGCTGGCCCTGTGTAGATTGACGCGTTGGAACATTCCAGTATAAATCCTCCTTTCGATATCGGCAGAATTCCATGAAATCGACTGTAGATTACTTACGTAAAATTCATGGATTTCCACAAGTTAATGTTAATAATGTTATTCCTTTTACATCCAAAACTTATTTTGAAGGTTTTAGAGATGCCAAGGTGCAAAAGATTTGGTCCGCTAGAGTACTTTTACGTGCCGGGAAATCTACTGATGTGATGCTGGTATAACTGAGGACCTTCAAATATCACTGGGCGTAACAAGTGCATAATGAGATAAGACGCCCTCATGTAGCTATGTGTACCAACTAAGAACATATTCCTGTCTCAACACACTATTTGCGAGATGGCCCAGATTTCGCTATTTCTGTCATTTTTAATAAAAAAGAACAATATTGTGACTTCTATCCTGCTGTATATTTGATTTTCGATTTCGTTTTCTTGGACTGGCCACGAATCGAGCAGTTCTTTGATATCAGTGTTGTCGGTCGAAGAAACAGCACTTCTAAATCCATTAAAAGCAGAAATGAAATTCTAAAATGTCTGGGGATTTAGTAAATGAAGGAAAAATTAGATTAATAATGTCACAATGTTTGCGACTGACTCATGCCATGTAGAGGACAGTAAGTCATTCTCATTAATATAGTCTGAGGAAACCATGCATAAAAATAAACGATTGAATTGGAGACTGAGAAGTCTCTGAGCAAATTTCTCTTCACCCTCGATTATGAGAGACGCAGGTTGCTGCTTAAACCACTATTCCACAGTACCAGAGACCGCTTGATCAGTGATGAGACATTTACTCTTCACAGAGTTCTTCAGCAGATCAAGGACGTGACTGTCGCAGGGGGAGAGAAGTTGGCTCTACAGAGAGTGATGCATAAGACCGCTGTGGAAACAGCACCGACTGTCTATTGTTGTGTAGGCAGCGTGTTGACATGCGCTGTCATGGAGCACAAGTACACTTAGTAAGAGTTTTTCTGGTCAAAGCACTTTCTTCGCATGGGGATTGAGTCAGGTCACGTTGTATTTGTATAGACGCAACAATTAAATACGAACGTTGCTTGAAATCTTTCCTCTACTTAGTGTACACGTGTCTCAGACTGACCACGCTGCCACCTCTTGGCCGTCTCACTAGTTATTTACAGTGTTGCCAGCTCTGTCTGTTTCAGTTAAACCACCATTATACACGCCAGAATATTATTTTATGTTCAGCGTCAAATACAAATACCTGCCCTAACATATAAAATATAATGAGATCGGAAGCACTTCCACGTAAAAAGTGATACCTCACACAACGTATTGGGGTACCCTGTCCATTGGACTACCAAGACTACTGCTGTCCAGCCAGATAGCCTGCAGGTACTAGAGTACCACGTCACGTTGTCAGTGTGACGACATTCTCATCCGTATTACTTGGCTTTCGTGACCGAGTCCACAGTCTCTTCTGTTAAAAAGTAACTTAGTTGTCTCATGGGGCTGAGTACACCCGGCTCCAGCACTCTGCCCAGAATTCAAATCTCTTGGACTGGCCACGAATCAAACCCGAGGCCACCGGGTAAGAGGCAGGCACGCTACCCCTACACAACGATACTAACACGGGAAGTGATACGGTGTATTGAAATTTTAGGACAACCAAGCCAGTGTATTCTTAGAGAAGAAGTTCATATTCTACAAATATTTCGACGATATTTTACCAAAGTTAGTTACAGAGATGGTCAGTTTATTACCGTAAAGAGGAATCTGAATAATGCTCAGCATAAATTTATACAAATTACAATACCAAATCTCAAATACAGCGTAGACCTGTAGTCTTGTCGAGTACGGAGGCAGCATTTAATGAAATTTCGAAAGGTTTCATACGATTTTTACTGCCAGCATGACGGAAAATCTGTAACAAGAAACAATTATCTTTGCTTATCTAGGCTTATCCTTAGACATTCCTCTATTTTTGGTATATAAATATTCTAATTTCAGTATAAGTGGTTTAAATTCTTTCAGGTTCGTTTTTAATTATATATTGTAGAGGGTATAACCGTCGGGCTCCTTGGCTGATTGGTCAGCACACTGCCCTTCGGTTCAGAGGGTCGTTTCCCGGCCAGGGCGGGGATTCTAACCTTAATTGGTTAATTTCATTGGATCGGGGTTTAGGTGTGTGGCATATTCAGCATTAGAAATCAACCTAGGTTGGCCCTCATCTTCACAGACATGCAGGTCGCCTAATAGGTCGCTTACGAGAAAAAGACCCGCACCAGGCCTCTCCGGAGGCCATTATTATTGTTATCTCTGATCTGCATTTAGGACTGTCGCTCTGGTAAGACCCCAACTAGATGATGGTTCCAGCGTATGGGACCCACACCAGGATTGCTTGATTCAAGAACTGGAAAAAAATCCAAACAAATCCACCTCGATTTTTTCTGGCTGATTTCCGACAAAAGAGTAGCGTTACAAAAATGTTGAAAAGTTTGGGTTGGGAAGACTAGGGAGAAAGGAGATGAGCTGCTCGACTAAGTGGTATGTTCCGAGCTGTCTGTCGAGAGATGGTGTGGAATGGCGTTAGTAGACGAATTTGTTTGAGTGGTGTCTTTAAAAGTACCCGTAGGAAAGATCACAACATGAAAATAAAGTTGGAATTCAAGAGAACAAACTGGGGAAATTTTCGTTTATATTGAGGGGCGTTAGGAAGTGCAATAACTTACGAAGGGAGATGTTCAATAAATTTCCAATTTCTTTGAAATCATATAAGAGAAGGCTAGGAAAACAACAGATAGGGAATCTGTCACATGGGCGACTGCCCTAAATGCATATTCGTACTGATTGCTTGATTTAAAATTAATGTTCTTACGATGATAAGTGATGATGAGAGTCCTGATGAATCATGGACAAGTAAAGGCATTTACAAGAACCGTAAATAAAAACAGGATGTTCACTGTGTAAGCCGCAAATATTCTGAAAATAATGACCTCTTCTGAGTAGGAAATTCCTTAGAAACATAATGGAAAACCATGCCACGTTTGTATACTTATTTCTGAAGTTTCATAACTAATGATGTGTTTATTGTAGCCTATCTAAGTCGATTTCCGTTGTTTCTCAAATGCTGAGAGGATTCCCAACACATAGGTTACGGTCAATCCCAATCCTTACCATATTTTTGCTAATGGCTTTAAGTCGCACCGACACAGATAGGTCTTATGGCGACGATGGGATAGGAAAGGCCTAGGAGTTGGAAGGAAGTGGCCGTGGTGTTAATTAAGGTACAGCCCCAGCATTCGCCTGGTGTGAAAATGGGAAACCACGGAAAACCATCTTCAGGGCTGCCGACGGTGGGATTCGAACCCACTATCTCCCGGATGCAAGCTAACAGCCGCGCGCTCCTAACCTCACCGCCAACTCGCCCGATCCAGTCCTTACTATAGTTGATTACGATACGTTAGGAAACGAAAAGAAACGATACGGTACGAAACAAATAGCTTTTGCCACAGTTTGACTATTGTTTAGGATAGGAAAGAAAGTTCTTCGACTGTTATCAAGCACCAGAAAGTGAATACCGTGAAACTCCATTACAGAAGTACTGGCCTATTCTGTCCAGTTGTGAGGCGGTAATGTACATGAGGTAGAACACAGGAAATGTTATGAATGGCAAACAGGTAGAAGACATATGACGCACAGCATCATGAGGATAGAGATGTAATTGTTCTACGTTCTCTATTCAGTTGGAACATCATAGAACCATGGGGCATCTGTCACACGTGCAGTGAAACACTGAATATATTCTGTATCTGGCCCAACCTGTTTAGAGAACTTAAGGAATCTCACAATGATACCTATTTTTAAATAAACTACTGCACCAACGAATGATTGCCTTCTTGGATATCTATCGTATTGAATGCTCCGTAAATTTGCAACTGCTAGAGAGACATTAGAATGCAACAACTGGGGAACGATATCAGGAGCAAAACGATGAAGTAATCAAATTCCATACTTATAAGATCCACTTGCTTGTTTTTGACTAATTGTTTTTCGTCGCACCGACACAGATAGGTCTTATGGCGACGATGGGATTGGTAAGGCCTAGGAATGGGAAGGAAGCAGCCGTGGCATTAATTAAGGTACAGCCCCAGCATTTGCCTGGTGTGAAAATGGGAAACCACGGAAAACCATCTTCAGGGTGGCCGAAAGTGGGGTTTGAACTGACTGTCTCCCGGATGTAAGCTCACAGCTGCGAGCCCCTAAACGCACGGCCAACTCGCCCGGTAACTTCCACTTGAGAGTAGTTATATTTCCCAGTATCAACGAAATATTCTGCAGGTATAAAGTGTTATATATAACTAGATAATGCTCGAAAATCAAATGCTTCTACTTTCATTCCTATCGGAAAATACTCAAGTTTGAGTTCAAATGGAAATCACAAATAATTTGATCGGTAAAAATACCGCATTCATGTGCAATAAGAACCTGGGATTGGGGACCGCAATGTTTCAGGTCCATAGAATGAAGTAGCAGGGGCACAAGTGTAATTTGAGACACGAAATAGAATTCTAAAAACAGTACTGATAATGATAGATGGTTATAGTAGAAATTCATCAGTTTGCTATCGATGAGTTTCACTAACTCCCCTGATACTGATTTCTGAACCTGTAAATACATTTTCAAATTATCTTGGAGATGATTTCCCAAATATCTCTCCGTTCGGCATTTATTCTTCCATCAGATCGAATACATGTACTAAATGTTTGAGTAACAAGATGGTATTCTCCCAGTAACGTTTCAGAAATCTCCAAAAATACTTGTTGAAGGTATTTGCAATTTCTTCAGGGTTCTTAATCAGTTCATTATCGCATGGCAATATGATATTTTGATGTAGTTTAGGAGTCTTTCCTGTTTCACTCTTTACTGCATTCCACATAGTCTTCTTCTTATTAGATAATCTAGCAATGAGTTCATCATTAAGCATTTTTTTTGGCCTTAATTAAGGTACAGCCCCGGCATTTGCCTGGTGTGAAAATGGGAAACCACCGAAAACCACCTTCAGGGCTGCCGACAGTGGAGCTCGAACCCACGATCTCCCGATTACTGGATACTAGCCGCAATTAAGCGACTGCAGCTATCGAGCTCGGTAAGCGTTTTCTTTGCTAGTCTTATTGCTTTTCTTAATATGTTGGTGTATTTCTTGTAGTATATGTGTAATTCAGGTGTTGTATAGTTTTGGGTATATATATTTTGTATACTAATTTTTTTTTCTTTCTATAAGTGTTTCTGCCGGGCTGAGTGGCTCAGACGGTTAAGGCACTGGCCTTCTGACCCCAACTTGGCAGGTTCGATCCTGGCTCAGTCCGGTGGTATTTGGAGGTGCTCAAATACGTCAGTCTCGTGTCGGTAGATTTACTGGCACGTAAAAAGAACTCCTGCGGGACTAAATTCCGGCACCGCGGCGTCTCCGAAAACCGTAAAAGAGTAGTTAGTGGGACGTAAAACAAATAACATTATTATTATAAGTGTTTCTAATCCCTGATAGTATTGTGATTACTGTTTTAAAAGGAAATGCTATTTCAAAATAGTGTTTAAATAGCTGAAAAAATAAATTAAATTTATCATTAAAATGTTTTAATTTATAAACATCACCCCGTAATTCCATTTTTAGCACGTGCTTAACATATGCAATATTTCATTCATTCAGTGATCTGCACTATATTTTTTGAAGTTTTATTATTGTTCGATTCAGTTACATCAACGATCAATATTTGTGCATGATGGACACTACGACGTGGATAATAAACCTCTATTGTGTGATTAGTATTTATCTGTATTTATAGACAGTTGATCAGCGGTTGTTTTACTAAATTTTGTTATTCTCGAGGGCTATTTTCTGTGGGATTAAGCCGATATGAATTCACAAGCTGTGCTAGTAATTCACAACTTTTGTTGTATTTCACGAAATTTACATTAACATCCCCAAAAATAATTATATCATAACCAACTTTACTTATATTACTTAATAATAATTCTAATTCTTCAATAAATGACTGAAATTTTCCTAATGGTGAACGGTACGCGCACAATATTATGAGCTTTAAGTTTGGTATCTTCACAGTGGTGAACTCAAAATCCTATTCAGTAATAAGATAATTGTAGGTTGTCAAAGCTTCATGAACAATATAATCTCTGATATACATACGGGTGCCCCCGTGTTTACTGTCTGATCTACAGTAATTGCTAGCTATAGCAAATTCTGGGAAGTTCATCAACTCAAGTTGTTCCTTTCTGAGCCAGTGTTTTGAAAAACATAGTACTGTGACATCCTTAAGTTCACCTCTGAGTAATTAATTCAGTTCATCAAATTTATTACAGAGAGATTGAACATTTTGATGGTATATTTTCAGTTTATTACCTTTATGGGTTTGGGATGGTGATTCAATTTTATTTTTATTATTATTATTATTTTGATCATTATTCATGTGATTACGGTTTACGTTGCCAAATCCAACGTAACAGCAAATAATTAAAAACATTCTTCTACGTCAATTCAAGATACATTTGTGTTTAAATAGGTTGGTATAAAGTATGTAAAAGAGTTGTATTCCCTCAGATAAAATGCACCGGGTGAGTTGGCCGTGCGCGTAGAGGCGCGCGGCTGTGAGCTTGCATCCGGGAGATAGTAGGTTCGAATCCCACTATCGGCAGCCCTGAAAATGGTTTTCCGTGGTTTCCCATTTTCACACCAGGCAAATGTTGGGGCTGTACCTTAATTAAGTCCATGGCCGCTTCCTTCCAACTCCTAGGCCTTTCCTATCCCATCGTCGCCATAAGACCTATCTGTGTCCGTGCGACGTAAAGCCCCTAGCAAAAAAAATGCTGCTGTACACGATGACATACCTCTGTATTTCTACATATATATCATGGGCGCCATTCTCACGACCATAAAACACATGATTAACTACTGTTTGACCCAAGGAATTTTCCCTACGGCGTGGAAGGATGCCCTCATCATGCCAATCCTGATAAAGGATGCACCAAGTATTCCTTCATATTACTGACAAGTTTCTATCCTACCACCCATGTCCAAAGTGCTGGAAAGCCTGGTACACGAGAAAATCCTTGTTCTTACATACAGTAAATACACTTTAATCTACTCTTACCAATCGGAATTTAAGAACAAACATAGTACTATGACAGCCCTGCTGAAAGTGACAGATGACATTAGATATGCAATGGAGAACAAACAAGTGACAATACTTACTCTTTTAGATTTCAGTAGCGCATTTGATACTGTCGATCCAAGGTTGCTTCTTTCCAAAATACAGTCTTTAAACTTTAGCCAGAAAGTGCTGGAATTTTTCTATTCTTACCTAACAAACTGCCGGCAGTGTGTGGTTTGAAATAATAATAAATCAACGTGGCGAACAAAAAATATTGTTGTCCCACAAGGGTCAGTCCTGGGCCCTCTTCTGTTCACTTTATATATAAATGATAACAACAGATCAATTAAACACTGCAAGTACCATCTTTATGCTGATGAGTTGCAAAATTATTTACACACTAGAACTAACAATATACAACAAGCAATATGTAATGTAAATGCTGACCTTGAGCTAATTAATGGCTATGGAATTAAAAACAACCTTAAATACCCCCCCCCCCCACAAAACGCAAGCCATTATCATCGGTACTTCAAAGAATCTTCACATTTTAAAACAAAACTGAACTCTCCCCATAACTTTAAAAAGTACTGTTATTCCTTATTGTGAATAAGTTTCTATCCTTAGAGTTACGATAACGGAAACTCTAAACTGATCAGCGCAATTTAGGAGTATCTGTAAGAAAGGCGTATTGTGGCTTGCATCCCCTTAAAACCGTTCAGAAATGTTTTCCCTCGATCACTAAAAATTCAACTTTTTCAGTCATTATTATTTTCCATTTTCAATTACTGTGATGTAATTCTTACGGATATAACAAATGAATTAAGGTTGAAACTACGACGCATTCATAACGCCTGCCTTAGGTATGCTATGGATTTACGGTATGACGCTTGAGTTTCTCCTTACTATAAACAATTATCTTGGTTACGACTAGACGACAGACGTAAACTACAGTACATTCAAATACTCTTGTGTACCAGATGCTTTCGGAAGACATCCCTGCTTATCTCTCCAACAATTTCCGTCACCTTGGTTCTTTACATCTCCAGGATACTCGCTCAGTGTCCCTCCTAGAAATACCTCTCCACCGAACAACCACATACCATCTATCATTCACTATCACCGCTTCGGGATGGTGGAATGCTCTCCCCAAGGATATCAAGGATGCTGCATCAAAATGTATATTTAAAACCTCTTACCAGCAGTTCCTCGTTAAGTGCTTCCAGTAAGGTACCTGTGTGAGTGGAACGAGTATTTGTGTGTGAAAATTCTGTTATGAGATTGTTCTACAATACAATAAAATATTGGGTTAATATGATAATTCAAATAAAGTTTATTTCTGTAACTTTTCAATCTGCAACTTTCATCCTAACTAGATTTATTAATCTCTTGTTCAAACTTAATGACTTTCTAATTTAATAGTGTTGATCAATAATTAAAATAATTAAATTTAATAAAATCCGTACTGTATTTACCAATCAGAGGTAAACTTAGCTAGTAGTAATTACAGTATTTAACTTAGATCTTGTATTGCAAGAATACAACGAGTTACATTGCATTTAATATTTTTATTAAGTTTACTAGTATTTTTACTTTTGTATTTCTTCGTTGTGTATTGAAATGCTTATTTTTCAAATCTGTATTATGTAGGCAGTTCCATTTCTCTTTCTTTCTTCTTTGTATGTATATATTCATATGTTTGTCTTAAGCATTAGTGTTATTTGTAGTTCTTAGTATTTTAAGTTTATCAGTTTCATTGCATTAATAAGTGATAATATGCGTGAGGTTAAGTGTAAGAAAAGGGCATGAGCCCTGACTTCGCCATAGACAATAAAGGCTTTGTGTATCTGCCGATATCTCTTTTGTTTGTTAAACCCTGAACATTCCATCTCAACATGTTTAAATCACGATAATAATTTAATTTACACTCAGAGCTATAACCACAAGAGGAAACGTGAAGATAACTCTTGTACTGTAACCTCAAAATAGGCTACATAGTTTCAAATGACCGATTCGTATCGGTCACTACATCAAGTTTTTTAAATGAATAATTTCTTCATTATCTACATTTACATCACTATTTCCAAAATTCATTCACATACAAACTTCTTACCTAAACCATTGAGATGTATCTCTCTCATTGTTCCATACTTACCGCAGAGAAAATAGTTTAAAATAGTAGCAATAACACAAGATACATGAGTACACAGTTATGCAGGCTGTTACAGTCACAACGATAGTTAGTGGGATATCGTCTGAAGTTAGTTTATAAATGAGATTGACAAAATATTTCTCAATAAAAACATTTTTAGACAACGGGACACATTAAGGATACAATGTTATAGCCAGGTCCCTTCCCAACACCGCAGGTGGTTAGAAAGTTGAAAGTAACTGAAATGTAAATAGGCCTACCGTACAAAAGTATGTTTCTTAAAATTGAAGGGCTAGTTAATTATGCTTCTGTATTTATCTGTAGGTGCAGGTTACTTCATTTATGTGGGGCTGATACTCAAGTTGTTTTGCCTTTAAAACAATATTCAACACAACTACCTTCATTTCAGCCGTATTACATCATTTCGTACGAGTGGAAGTACTAAGCAGGTTCCAGGCTAACTACATGAATATATCACCACAAGAGTGAATTTTGAACCTTCTTCCAAATCATTGTTGACAGTTTTACTATCTATATGGTATGATACTGCACAAAGTACAGCATTTGTAGAGACGGGAAATCTAAAATCAATGGAAAAGAAGAAAATAAATACATATCATATAGTCCAACAAGACATGTCCCACGGTAAGACAAGGCGTACATCGTGGACCGCAATGATTAAACCTACGACGAACGACTCACGAACTACAATGGTCCGGAAACATAATTACCCGATAGACGAACATGGCCAGTGCATAAAAGAGGTCAAAACATCGAATGGTCCAACAGATTTCTTCAATCACCTTATTATCCTCTTTGTTAAGGAAATGAAAAGGCTCATTAGATCAAATTATTCACAAAAACGACTGTGAGTGGTACTTCAAATCGATTAGAGAGGCTATCACTTATATTTTTATGATGTCTGTAATTGACCAAAAAAAAAAAAAAAAAAACACTTGGAAATGAGTCCGTAAGAAACCCTGGCTTTTTGAATGTTTAAAGTTTGAAATATTATTATTTTTGTCACTTGACGTCAGAAAGTGATCCATACGCATATTCAGCCATTTTGTTCGGGGGTGAACATATTGAAACGCTCATATCCTCGGGTCACGTTGTTTCCGACCATCCTTCCTCTCTCTCTCTCTCTCTCTCTCTCTCTCTCTCTCTATCATCATTATCAATAAATTCAATTCAATTCAATTCAATTCAATTCTCTATACATATATATATATATGCAACCCGTGACAATGCACGATAGTGACCTTACTGCCCTTCGAAATAGTCCCCTCCCATAACTACGCACTGCTGAGATCGGCGATACATGTCCTGGAAACATTGCAAGAAGGCTTCCTTTGGGATGGTGTTCAAAAGCCTCGTCACGTTTCGTTGGATGTCAGGAATATCGCAAAATCGCTCTCCTTTCAACGCGAGTTTGATGCGTGACTTTTCGGCTCTGACCTTTTTCCGACGACGGGATCTCGGAGAACGTCTTCCATGCTTTGCCGTTTAGTTTCAGGGTCGTACCTAAGACACCAGGTTTCATCCTCAGGAACAATACAGTTCAAGAAATTTGGTGTCGCATCGGCCGTTTCGACAAAATCCTGTGAAGCCTATAAACGTGCCTGCTTACTGATCGTCAGTCAAGTGATGTGGCACAAGACGAGAACACGTTTTCCTCTTCCCTAACTTCTGCGTAACGATTTGTCGCACGGATTCACGGTTAATCTGCAGTTCATCCGCTATCATGCGCACAGTTAATCGCCGATCGTTCGTGATTAATGTCCTCACCTTCTCAATGCTTTCGTCACTGACGGCGGTCGCCGGTCTTCCGCTACGGGGGTTGTCAGAAGCACTTTCCCGGCCTCCTAGAAAATGGGCGAACCACTCGTAAACACACTTCAAGGACAGTGCTTGATGTTTATAAACACGTACCAGCATCGCATGCTTTTCTTTCGGTGTCTTGCCAAGCTTAAAACAAAACTGTACATTGATCTTTTGGTCGCTCATGTTCCCGTTCGCAGTTCAGAAACAACGCACTAAACACGCACTGTGGCAAGCAGGTCTTACACGGCACACACACGATGCTCAACTGAACAACGCTGGGAGCAGGTGGTCAAAACCTGCTGCTACGCAGGTGCAGCGTTGTGTGTCACCAGTGTTGCCGGATCGACCGTTCTGACTTCATTCACCGAACTTCATTGTCACACGTTGTATATATATGCTGAGCAGCTCAGATTGTAGAATGTTAGCTTTTTGAGTCGAAATTGGCGGGTTCGTATCTCGGCACAATTCCGTCGTATTTGAAGGTTCTGAAACAGAGCAGTCTCGGGTCAGTAGATTTCCCGATATGTTTAAGAACTACTGAGGAACAAACTTTCGGCCACTGGGATATCAGAAAACTGTAACTGTAGTTATTATTATTATTATTATTATTATTATTATTATTATTATTATTATTATTATTATTATTATTATTATTATTAAAATTTTAGGAACCGAGCTCGATAGCTGCAGTCGCTTAAGTGCGGCCAGTATCCAGTATTCGGGAGATAGTAGGTTCGAACCCCACTGTCGGCAGCCTTGAAAATGGTTTTCCGTGGTTTCCCATTTTCACACCAGGCAAATGCTGGGGCTGTACCTTAATTAAGGCCACGGCCGCTCCCTTCCCACTCCTAGCCCTTCCCTGTCCCATCGTCGCCATAAGACCTATCTGTGTCGGTGCGACGTAAAGCAACTAGAAAAAAAAATATGAAAATAACGTAGTAAGTAATGTATTCTTTTTCTCTCAGATATCTTACTCATTGTGGGACGATTACATCTGCCTCACATCACTTTGTTTGTAACTCTAACCACTAAACTAAAACTGGTTCGAATCCCACTGTTGGCAGCCTTGAAGATGGCTTTCCGTGGTTTCCCATTTTCACACCAGGGAAATGCTGGGGTTTGTTTTAATTAAGGCCACGGCCACTTCCTTACCATTCTTAGCCCTTTCCTATCCCATCGTCGCCATAAGACCTATCTGCGTCTGTGCGATGCAAAAAAAACTGAACACTTGTAATTTGTATGCTAACATGGTGATACAAGTTGAATTTCATGTATAATATAATTATGAAATAGAATATGAATATAATTTTTAAAATATTGAAATCATTACTACGAAAACACAGTTGAGGAATTTATATGCTTGCTCAAATAAAAATGTGTTTATTCTTCTGCATAGTCTACTATGAGGAGTTAATGATACACAAATACTGTATGTGAACATATTTTTATTCTTAAAATATTTGTAAGCCATAATACGAATAACAGCGGAAGGATGAAAGTAGAAAATGAGTGACAGGAAGGAAATCTCTTGTCTATGGGCAGTTGAAGAAACCCCGCAAAGAGGGGAGAGGTGACACTAAAACATCTCTCTCGATAGTGTGCTTCGCTGGTCAAAGCCTTTGTTCGTTCACACCGAGGGAAATGAGCTCGACCGCCAAGTCATGAATTGGTTCTAATGACCTGGTGATGACAATGCATCGCAGATGCTTGAACGGAGCAAGAGGAAATGAAATAGTCAGTGAAAACCATTGTGTGCTCGATAAAGTGAAGCTGGACTGCGGCAAACCGGCAATTAGTTTTGTTCCTTTTCCTTCCTCGGTATCAAAGACGGGAAGAACAACGTTTGGTTTCACAATACTAGCCACGGACATCATTAGGACGTGGGGATATTCTTCAGAGGAAAACTCACCGTCGTTAAATTACACACATCTACTAATGTTAAATGTTAAACTGAACGCTCTACAAACTGAAAGGAATTTATCTTGGAAAGCAATTTTTTGTCCGAAAGGACACTGCTATTTTCAGCAGAGTTTGTTAATTAAAACTTAGAGCTCACCAAGCTAACCATTTCCGTTAATATTTAAATGGTAGGATATAAATGTAAGGTACGGTTATTCGTAACAGCTTAAGTTTGGGTCAGAAATAGTGCTGATTATTATATTTGGATATATATATGTGGGCTTTCATTGCTGCTGTTGTGTAGCTGTAAGGCTTAGAATACCGCAGTAATTTATATCATGGTAGGTGTCATCATGGTATTCGTAATAATGCGTGTAAGTAAGAAACTTCGCAGCAAAATATATAAAAGAGGAAGATAAATGTAAATTTGAAAATGAAATCGGATTTTACACTCTTGTTAATTTATTAAACAGAGAATGGAAGAAGCAAGTGGCCACGTAGTTTGGATCAACTTGCATTTGGAAGATAGTGGGTTCGAACCCCAATGTCGGCAGCCCTGAAGATGGTTTTCCGTGGTTTCCCATTTTCACACCAGGCGAATGTTGAGTGATGGGGCTATACCTTAATTAAGGCAACAGTCACTTCCTTACCACTCCTATATCTGTGTCGGGTGGACGTTAAGCAAATTGTAAAAAAAAAAAACAAAAAAAAAAAACAAACGTAATGGAAGAATAGCAAAACTACGTAACATTATCAGAGTGTGTGGGAAAGGATACATAGCGAAGGTAAATATAGACAGGTAGCTTGCAATACAGATATTGGCCACATGATGTGGTAGACCTATTCTAGACAATAAGATTTATAGTCTAGCAAATAATTCAACAAATCCAAATTTGATTATTTATTACAAGTGTAAGCGAGAAGAATTTACGGAAGATATTGAAATAAATTAGATTTTAATGATTTTATTTTTGTTACATTTAGTTGTTACAGACTGAGGATATTTCAACCAACTAAAACATGCATACATACATTGGTCTCCCTCTGCTTCTCTTACCCTCCATGACCAAGTCTATTACTCTCCTAGGTAAGCTATTTTCCTATATATCCATAGCCTGTTTCCAGTCATGCGACCGGGTCAGCAATGGAATGAATGAAGCTCCATCTAGCGACGAGGATAGGAAATGCGCCGGCTGCTGAAGCCTGTCGCACTCCTCTGGGGCAATGATTAATGACTGAAAAATGCAATGGAATGATAATGATATTGGAGAGTGTTGCTGGAATGAAAGGTGAGAGTGAAAACCGGAGTACCCGGAGAGAAATCTGACCCACCTCCACTTTGTCCAGCGCAAATCTAACATCAATCAGTCAATCATCATTGATCCGCATTTAAGGCTGTCGCCCAGGTGGCAGATTCCCTATCAGTTGTTTACCAAGTCTTTCTTAAATGATTCAGAAGAACTTGTAAATTTATTGGACATTTCCCTTGGTAAATTATTAAAATCCCTAATTCCTTGCTCCTATTTGTCCTCTTGAATTTCAACATTATCTTCACCTAATCTAATACACTGAGTACTATTTTCTAGAAATTTTCCCACACATTCAACTAAACATCTGTCTAGTCCAACAACCTTTATTTTCGTCAGCAGTCTCACTTATGTACCCTACCAAAATCCTTGGAAAGGTCAACAGCGATAAAGATAATTTGACCTCTTGCATCTAATATACATGAAATGACCAAGATTTGAACCGCGGAACCCAGCGATGAGAGGCCGACGTGCTGCCGCCTGTGCCACGGAGGCTAATAATAATAATAATAATAATAATAATAATAATAATAATAATAATAATAATAATAATAATAATAATAATAATAATAATAATAATAATAATAATAATAATAATAATAATAATTTTGAAGATTCAACCTGCTTTCATGCTGAATACTCAACATGCTTGCACAATAAGAAAGGAAAGGTCAGCACTTTACCCGTCTGAGCTACTCAGCTCGGCAATTCATTTGCTAAGGGCTGAAATTGCAATCCCCGCTTCTAACACGAAGCTGACGTATTTGAATACCTTCAAATACCATCGGGCTGAGCGATAATCGAACCTGCCAAGTTGCGGTTAAAAGGCTAGCGCCTTAGCAGTCTGAGCTACTCAGCCCGGCAATTCAACTATTAAGTGCTGAACACACACACACCCCCTAATAATAATGCTAATAATACTAATAATAATAGTGCTAATAATAATAACCTAGTGCTTTGGTGTTACGAACTTAATTTCCAACTGTGATGTCTCTCTTTCTTCAACTTTCTCGCTGTGTAGGTTCCGCTCTTCGGATCTACGAAAGACATTCTAAGCGATCAGACGCAACTTTCGGAGTCAGCTGAGCAATCTTCATGTCTGCAGCTAGTGTGTAATTCCATCGTTGTCTAGGCTTTCCAGGTGGGCGATTACCATCGACAATGAAGTTATAATATGCATCACGAGCGAGGGTACCATTTGCCGCTCTCATGGTATGGCTATACCACCTCAGACGCCCGTCACCAATTTCGATACCTCTGCGAACCATGTGACCTTGCCGCGGTGGGGAGGCTTGCGTGTCCCAATGATGCAGATAGCCGAGCCGCAGGTGCAACCATATCGGATGGGTATCTGTTGAGAGACCAGACTAACGAATGGTTCATCGAAAGGGGGGTAGCAGCCTTTCGGTTGTTGCAAGGGCGGCAGTCTAGATGATTGACTGATACGGCCTTGTAATAATACTCAACATGGCTTAGCTGTGTTGATACTGCTACACGGCTGAAAGCAACGGGAAACTACAGCCGTAACCACCTCCCGAGGACATGCAGCTCTCTCTGTATGAAAGATGTACTGATGATGGCTTCCTCCCGGGTAAAATATTCCGGAGGTAAACTAGTCCCCCATTCGGATCTCCGGGTGGGGACTACACGAGAGGGGGCGATCATCAGGAAGATGGATATTGACATTCTGCGAGTCGGAGCGTGGAATGTTAGGAGTTTGAATCGTTGTGGTAGGTTAGAGAATCTGAAAAGGGAGATGGATAGGCTAAAGTTAGATGTAGTTGGTATAAGTGAAGTACGTTGGCAGGAAGAACAGGATTTTTGGTCAGGCGACTACCGAATTATCAACACGAAATCAAACAGGGGTAATGCAGGAGTTGGTTTAATAATGAATAAGAAAATAGGGCAGCGGATAAGCTACTACGACCAGCATAGTGAAAGAATTATTGTCGCCAAGATAGACACCAAACCAATGCCCACCACAATAGTGCAGGTCTATATGCCTACTAGTTCAGCGGATGATGAAGAAATTGAAAGAATATATGAGGAGATAGAAGATTTAATACAATGTGTCAAAGGTGACGAGAATCTAATTGTGATGGGAGACTGGAACGCAGTGGTAGGCCAAGGAGGAGAAGGTAGCACAGTAGGAGAATTTGGATTGGGACAAAGGAACGAAAGAGGAAGTCGGCTGGTTGAATTCTGCACTGACCATAATTTAGTCCTCGCCAATACTTGGTTCAAACACCACAAACGACGGCTGTATACGTGGACGAGACCTGGAGACACTGGAAGGTATCAAATAGACTTCATTATGATTAGGCAGAGATTCAGAAACCAGGTGTTGGATTGCAAAACTTTCCCAGGAGCAGACGTGGACTCTGACCACAACTTGTTGGTCATGAAATGCCATCTGAAGTTGAAGAAATTGAAGAAAGGAAAGAATGCAAAAAGATGGGATCTAGACAAGTTGAAAGAAAAGAGTGTGATGGATCGTTTCAAGGAACATGTTGCACAAGGACTAAATGAAAAGGCCGAAAGAAACACAGTAGAGGAAGAGTGGAGAGTCATGAAAAATGAAGTCAGTAGGGCTGCTGAAGAAATGTTAGGAAGGAAGAAAAGATCAACTAAGAATCAGTGGATAACTCAGGAGATACTAGACCTGATTGATGAACGACGAAAATACAAGAATGCTAGAAATGAAGAGGGCAGAAAAGAATACAGGCAATTAAAGAATCAAGTGGATAGAAAGTGCAAGGTAGCTAAGGAAGAATGGCTGAAGGACAAGTGCAAGGATGTCGAAGGCTGTATGGTCCTGGGAAAGGTAGATGCTGCATACAAGAAAATCAAGGAAACCTTTGGAGAAAGGAAATCTAGGTGCATGAATATTAAGAGCTCAGATGGAAAGCCACTTCTAGAGAAAGAAGACAAAGCAGAAAGATGGCAGGAGCATATCCAACAGTTGTATCAAGGTAACGATGTAGATAATTTCGTTCTGGAACATGAAGAGGCTGTTGATGCTGATGAAATGGGAGACCCAATTTTGAGGTCAGAGTTTGACAGAGCTGTGAGTGACCTAAATAGGAACAAGGCACCTGGAATTGATGATATTCCCTCTGAATTACTGACTGCCTTAGGAGAAACCAGCATGGTAAGGTTATTTCATTTAGTGTGCAAGATGTATGAGACAGGAGAAGTCCCATCCGATTTTCGGCAGAATGTTGTTATACCTATTCCCAAGAAAGCCGGTGCTGACAGGTGTGAAAACTACCGCACTATTAGTTTAGTATCTCATGCCTGCAAAATTTTAACACGTATTATTTACAGAAGAATGGAAAAACAAGTTGAAGCTGAGTTGGGGGAAGATCAATTTGGCTTCAGAAGAAATGTAGGAACACGTGAAGCAATCCTGACTTTACGTCTGATCTTAGAGGATCGAATCAAGAAGGACAAGCCCACGTACATGGCATTCGTAGATCTAGAAAAGGCATTCGATAATGTTGATTGGACCAGGCTATTTATGATTCTGAAGATGATAGGGATCAGATACCGAGAACGAAGAATTATCTACAACCTGTATAAAAATCAGTCTGCAGTGATAAGAATCGAGGGCTTTGAAAAAGAAGCAGCAATCCAGAAAGGAGTGAAGCAAGGCTGCAGTTTGTCCCCTCTCCTTTTCAATGTTTACATAGAACAGGCAGTAAAGGAAATCAAAGAGAAATTTGGAAAGGGAATCACAGTCCAAGGAGAGGAAATCAAAACCTTGAGATTTGCCGATGATATTGTTATTTTATCTGAGACTGCAGAAGATCTCGAGAAGTTGCTGAATGGTATGGATGAAGTCTTAGGTAAGGAGTACAAGATGAAAATAAATAAGTCCAAAACAAAAGTAATGGAGTGCAGTCGAACGAAGGCAGGTGATATAGGAAATATTAGATTAGGAAACGAAGTCTTAAAGGAAGTAGATGAATATTGTTACTTGGGTAGTAAAATAACCAACGATGGCAGAAGTAAGGAGGACATAAAATGCAGACTAGCACAAGCAAGGAAGAGCTTTCTTAAGAAAAGAAATTTGCTCACTTCAAACATTGATATCGGAATTAGAAAGATGTTTTTGAAGACTTTTGTGTGGAGCGTGGCATTGTATGGAAGTGAAACATGGACGATAACTAGCTCAGAAAGAAAGAGAATAGAAGCTTTTGAAATGTGGTGTTATAGAAGAATGCTGAAGGTGAGATGTGTTGTATGTCCGGCGCTCCCTTCTCGCTCCGACAGCCAGCTGCACGCGCGCCTGTGTATCATTCTGCTAGCTTCGACGCGCAGCTCTCAGTGCGCGTGCCTGACCATCGAGTGTACTATAAATAGGAGCTCCCTGCCAGCTCACTTGCCCACTTGCCCCGGTGTCCAGCTCCAGAATACACCCTACGTCGAGCACGGAGGCTACTCCTCTTGAAAATGTGCTTCGACCAGGTGGACTGAATTTCTGGCAGTACGAGGTTTCACCTCTGGTCACCGCTCCCTTACCTGTTTCCGCTGCCTATGTTCCGTAATTCTGTTACAAGCCATTTTCATTCCCTAATCTATGCAAGCTCCCTTAGTTTCGCTAGGTGGAATTTCTTCAATCAATTGAACTTGCTTTTTAGGAATTCAGGCACTTCAACAAACAAGGACTCTCATGAACATTTATGTTAGTGTGCCAGATAGTTCTCGACTATCAACGTGTCAATTCACAAAGACTATCTTTTCAAGATAGAAGTGTATATAAAGACTGCAAACCTGTACATATTGTATAAAGACAGACTTTTCTCAAGATTCAATATTCCTTTTTGCTTCAAAATAAATTTCAGTTATTTGTGTAAATATCATAAAGTGAAGCAATAAAAGTTGTGTTCTGTAAACTTCAACCTTGGTTACAACAAGATGGATAGATCGAATCACGAATGAAGAGATACTGAATCGAATTGGTGAGAGGAGATCGATTTGGCTAAATTTGACGAGAAGAAGAGATAGAATGATAGGACACATCTTAAGACACCCAGGACTTGTTCAGTTGGTTTTTGAAGGAAGTGTAGGTGGCAAGAACGGTAGGGGTAGACCAAGGTATGAATATGACAAACAGATTAGAGCAGATGTAGGATGCAATAGTTACGTAGAAATGAAAAGGTTAGCACAGGATAGGGTGGCATGGAGAGCTGCATCAAACCAGTCTATGGACTGATGACTCAAACACAATGCACAGTTAATAGTGCCAAGTCCAAATCACATTTAGAAAGAAAAACAGTACACATTTTTAATGGATATTGATTAGAAACACAATTCTGAAAATTTACCATACCTGAAAAGCCAGTAGCACCACAGAATAAGACATCGTGTGGTATCGAATATTGTGTTTGAAAATCTTGTTCGTGCATTTCCCACAATTGATAAAATTTGGACTTTACACTATTGTGCATTAAGGTATCGATATTTTTGAATGGGAACAACACCCATCCACTGTCAGATCATGTCGTAGGTTATGTGGCCATGAAGTGAGACTCCAAGAGATGAACATAACATGCGCATCTTCATGGTCTGCAGAGGGAGCTCCGAGGTTATGCTGACTGGCTAGCTATCGGTCCCATTCAACGCCGCTGGACGAACTATAGTGCGGTATACCTTTGCTGTGAGGTGGACAGGTACACGCCTATCTTACAGTACTTTTGTGACTCCCCTCCATCTAAACCATGCTGCATTCACTAAAGACCACACAATGCCTCCGTCACTTTGCGGGTGGTATTCTAAATATTTGAAACAGTTAGTTTTCGCAAAGTCTTGACGATTGATTGTGATGTTGTATGTGATCGGGTTATTGTCTAGATACTCGGTCTTCTTAACATTTAGGCGTAGGCCGTATTGGCTTAGGCGTTCCCTCCATGTTTAAACCCAGCTTTGCAGATCCTCTCTGTAGCTGCAAATAGGATGTCCAAGTAACACTCTCATGCAGATCACGAGGGATTGTATCCATAACAAGTATGAAGAGCAGTGGTGACACGTACTCCTCCTCTTACAGGGAAGATTCCAGAGAGGCTAGCAGCGCACCTAACCGTGCTGCAAGTATTCTCATATAGCATCCACACCTAGTAGATAAGCAGATCTGGCACGCCATGGCCGCGTACGCATACCAGATGAGCTGATGCTGAACACAAACAAACGCTTTCTCCATTTCGAAGAATGCTAGGTGTAACGGCTTATTCCTTTCTCGATGTTTCTTCAGAAGCACGCGTACCGCAAGAATTGAATCAGAAATCCCATACAGTGGAACCATACTCTAATTGGAGACTTATCAGAGACTAATACCCCCACTCCTTTAGAGTTCACAATACAGCATCAAAGACACAATTCTAAACGCGAGCGCAGTAGGGCACTTCCTTAGGTGATTGACTTTTATGTCCATCAGTGTAGTTTCACCTGGGTCTTTGATCACTTAAATTACATTAGTATTAGCCTTTTACCTCACACAAGTTACCCCCTTGTTTCAATAGCTGACTTCCATTCAACTTAATTCCCCGAGGCGTTCTCCGGATACAAGCAACCTTTGAACCCTTATTTCTTCTTCCTTCAATAAACGAATGTATTGAATCTTTTTGTCCTAGTTCTCGCTGGTGGAGGTTCATTGAGGCAATTAACTCGACGGCCTCGCCACACCCTTTGAAATCGATGTGGACTCAGCATCGCTGAAATAGTTCCACCGGATGGAGATCTAGAAATAAGCACGAAGCAGCCTGCTTGGCCTTATTCACACTTCTACCGACTTATCAGCCTAATCAAAAGTAAGAAGTAACAATTTATCTATATATATAAAATAACTTGTCCTGACTGACTGACTGACTGACTGACTGACTGACTGACTGACTGACTGACTGACTGACGGATTCATCATCGCTGAGCCAAAACTACTGGACATAAAGGAATTAAATTTTGGGCATAGATTCATATTAAGATGTAGGTGCTCGCTAAGAGAGGATTTTTGGATATTCCTTTGCTAAGGGGGTGAAAAGGGGGTAGAAATTTTAAAATGAGTGTATCTATATCTCAAAACTTTGAAAGTTTACACATGTAAAAATTGGTATTTAGAAGCTCCTTTAAAAATAAGGAAAGACGTATTTTTTTGTTTCCAGAAAATCCCAATAGGAGGGGTGAAAAACGGTGAAAAAGTGGTTGAATGCCTTTAATCAGAATACCGGTACTTATATCTCAGAAACTGAAGATATTACAGACCTGAAAATTGGTACTTTTGATCTCTTTTAAAAATAAAGAAATACGTATTTCTTTGTTTTTGGAAAATCCAATTAATGGGAGGGTGAAAAGGGGGGTGGATTTTTAAAAACAGTGCATCTATATCTCAAAACTTTTAAAGTTTACAGATGTAAAAATAGGTATTTAGAATCTTCATTAAAAATAAAGAAACACGTATTTTTTGTTTTCGGAAATTCCCAATAGGAGGGGTGAAAAGGGGTGAAAAATGGATTGAATGCCTTTAATAAGGATACTTATATCTCAGACACTGAAGATAGTACAGACCTGAAAATTGGTACTTTTGATCACTTTTAAAAATAAAGAAACACGTACTTTTTTGTTTTTGGAAAATCCAATTAATGAAAGGGTAATGAAGGGGATGAATTTTTAAAATGAGTGTATCTATATCTCATAACTCTTAACGTTTACAGACGTAAAAATTGGTATTTAGAATCTTCATTAAAAATAAAGAAACATGTATTTTTTGCTTTCGGAAAATCCCAATAAGAGGGGTGAAAAGGGGTGAAAAATGTGTTGAATGCCTCTAATGAGGATACTTATATCTCAGAAACTGACGATATTACAGACCTGAAAGCTGGTGTTTGGAATCTCCTTTAAAAATAAAGAAGCCCGTATTTTTTGTTTTTGGAGAATCCAATTAATGGGGGTTGAAAAGTGGGCGAATTTTTAAAATGAGTGTATCTCAAAACTTTTAAAGTTTATAGATGTAAAAATTGATATGTAGAATCTCCTTAAAAATAAAGAAACACTCATGTTTTGTTTTCGGAAAATTCCAATAGGAAGGGTGGAAAAGGGTGAGAAAGGGTTGAATGACTTTAATGAGGCTACTTATATTTCAAAACCTGAAAAATGGTGTTTGGGATCTCCTTTAAAAATAAAGAAATATGATTTTTTTATTCTGGAAAATCCAATTAATTGGGGGGGGGGGTGAAATGGGGGTGAATTTTTAAAATGAGTATATCTCAAAACTGTTAAAGTTTATAGATGTAACAATTGGTATTTAGAATCTCCTTTAAAAATAAAGAAACACGTATATTTTGTTTTCGGAAAATCCCAATCGGAAGTGTGGAAAAGGATGGAAAATTGGTTGAATGCCTTTAATGAGGCTACTTATATTTCAGAACCTGAAGATGTTACAGACCTGAAAATTGGTATTTGGGATCTACTTTAAAAATAAAGAAGCAGGTATTTTTTCGTTTTTGCAAAGTCCAAATAATGCGGGGTGAATAGGGAGGTTAATTTTTAAAATGAGAGTGTCTACATCTTAAAACTTTAAAAGTTTACAGATGTAAAAACTGGTATTTAGAATACCCCTTAAAAATAAAGAAACACGTATTTTTTGTTTTCTGTAAATCCCAATAGGAGGGGCGTAAAAGTGTTGAATGCCTTTAATGAGGATACATATATCTCAGAAACAGAAGATATTAAAGAACTGAAAATTTGTATATGGGATCTCCTTTAAAAATAAAGAAACACGTATTTTTTGTTTTTGGATAATCCAATTAATGGCGGTTAAACAGGAGTGAAATATTGGGGTGAATTTTTCGAAAGACTATATCTACAGAATATCTGAGAAAGGTAAACTGTTACGGACGTAAAAAGTGGGTATTTGGAATTTCCTGTAAATGTAAAGTAACATAGGTGATTTGTTTTTGGAAACTCTTCTTAAGGGGAAATAAAAAGGGGTGACATTTTAAAATGAGAATTTCTACAGTATATATCAAAAAACTTTATATGATACAGAAGTGAAAAATGGTATTTTTTTATCTGTATTACAAATATAGAAACGTGTATTCTTAGCTTTCGGAAATACCACTTGGGTGGAGTGGGGGGAGGGTGAAAGTGACTGAAAATGGTATTGATTTATTTTAATTAGGCTACTGATATCTCAAAAATGAAGATGTTACAGATGTGAAATTTGATATTTGGAATCTGCTTTAAAAGTAAAGAAACACTATTTTCGGAAATCCAATGAAGCGGGGCGAGGGGGGGTGAAAGAATTGAAAAATTAATTGACTTAATTGTATGAGAATACATACATCTAATAAAAATAAAGTTGTTACAGACGTGAAAATTGGTATTTGGATTTCCTTTAAAAACAAAGAAAAACGCGGTTTGGGGGGGGGGGGAGGAACCATCTTGTGGGGCGGGAGTGAAAAAGAGTTGAATTCCTTTCACTGGGACACATAATTCAAAACTGAAGAACTTAGAGTCGTGATAATTGGTATTTAGAAAATCCTTTAGTATTAAAGAAACAAATAATTTTTTGTCGGAAAATTCACTTGGGGGGGGGGGAGTGTGAAAGGAAGTGAAAAAAGTGAATTATTCGTATGAGGTCACTTATATCTCAAAATTGAGGGTAATAGATGTGAACATTTGTGTTTGGAATCTCCTTTAAAAGAAAGGAAACACGCCTTCTTTTAATTGAGATTGAGTTTTAACGAAGTCTACTACCAGGTCATCCTTAACATGTTTTCGATGAAAGCAAGCTGATAAAACTTCCATTACCACATATACCGGGTGGTTCACCAGTTCCTTACTTTTTCGGAGTTAGGTAACCCAACTAACGCGTATATCATAGTCGTCCGGAAAACATTAGTACCTGCTTCCTTATGGACTTGGTGCAAATATACCGTTTATATAATAGTAGCGGCAGTGTTACAGTAATACTGAAACTATAATGAATGCGTAAGACGATCACAGCTGCGAATAACACTATCTTACGTTTGGATAGGAAGTGTCTATAAGAACTACAACGTGCTAGTTACACACTATGGCTCGCGGTAGCTAAGGTGGCTAAATCACGTGTGACTGCCGATGCATCAGTCAAGCTGTCTAGTAGTAGGTTAGATTCACAGGCTGGTACACCATTTTTTTCTTGTGTCTGTTAACATCGCTTACAGTGATTGTAACATGGCCGCATATCATTCTGTTCCAAAGACTGAATTTTTATTTGGTTATGAAAAGGACCGTTTTAATCCGATGTTACGTAGCCAGGTTGGACTACGGCTTTGATGGCCTGTAGGTAGTGTAAAGTGTTCGAAATTTTGACCACCTAGGTTTATGCAGATTTCAGCGTGACGTTAAAAAAATTCTTGCACGTTTTAACTTCTCAGCTGTAAGAGGATGGCATGCCTCCATGATCAGTTGCCGAAGGTGACCAGAATTTTCAGGCTCGATTGGATGCACTACCTGCTTTAAGTGACCCCACAAGGAGTCATGTGGCGTTAGAGCAGGTGATCTGGCGGGCCAGTGAACCGGTGCTCCCCTTCATATCCATTTGTTTGGATATGAAGCATGTGGATGCCTCCGGACGGCTACTGATCCATGAGGTGGAGCCCCGTCCTGTTGAAGCCACATTCGTAATCGCTCGCTCAGCACCAGCTTTTCTAGCAACTGTGGGAGATCATTTTGAAGAAATTGAAGGTAGATGTCCTTCGAGAAATACGTTCCGATGAGGTAGTCACCCAAGATCCCACACCAGACATTTACTCCCAACTGCACTTGAAATGAGCCCTCTCTTACCCAATGGGTATTCCCCGCGCTCCCATAGCGAATATTGCACATTCACGACGCCATTAATGTTAAATCGTGATTTGTCTGAAAACAGGACTCTTGACAGAAAGGCTGAATTACTGGTCACACTGCGTAATGCCCATTGAGAAAATGTTACTATAGCATCGAAATCACGTTTGCGGAACTACCGATGTAACTGCAGATGGTACGGGTGAAATTTATTGTTATGCATTGTATGCATAAATGATGACCGGCTGATGTTTGTCTGTTGTGCAAGTGTCCGTGAACTAATATCAGGGTTGTTCTGGACTGCGTACAAGTGCAATCTTCGTTCAAGGTTTCGGAACGTATTGGTAGTCGGTAGTTTTCTGTCAGGATAGAGACGTTGCGACTGGACTGCGTTCTGCGTCGTTTCCCCACAAATGAGCAACATATCAAAGTACTCTTCACTGGAATACATCGTGAGTGACTCAATACGTGCTGTGATGCGACCTGGTAAGTGTGCATAAACATTGCGTGTCCGTTAAAATTGAGCAACCGAGCTCGATAGCTGCAGTCGCTTAAGTGCGGCCAGTAGCCTATCCAGTATTCGGGAGATAGTAGGTTCGAACCCCACTGTCGGCAGCCTTGAAAATGGTTTTCCGTGGTTTCCTATTTTCACACCAGGCAAATGCTGGGGCTGTACCTTAATTAAGGCCACGGCCGCTTCCCTCCCACTCCTAGCCCTTCCCTGTCCCATAGTCGCCATAAAACTTATCTGTGTCGGTGCGACGTAAAGCAACTGGCAAAAAAATGGAGCAAGATCTGTCGGTCAAAAGTATAAAAAAAGCCGTGCAGAAGGTTACAATCGAACCACTACATTTATTGGTATTCAGAGACTTTGTGTCAACGGCCTTTAACCGATTAAGCCACAGGGACTACGAAGGACTATACGGATGCTAAAGGATTACTACTTCCGTTCAGCATCGAAAGTTAATATCTGTGTCAAAGTCTTCAAAAATACTTTACAGTGTTCATTTAACTTTTTACCATTACGAAGTACGTGGCTTACATATTAGTTCGACAGTACTTTCTCCACAAATTAGCAACAATTCAACGTAATTTTCATAGGAATACATCGTGAGGAAATGAATAAGTGTTGTGAAGTGACCTGATTGTTGTGGATTATTATTTGTGTGCGTTGACTCGGGAGGTTGTGGATTCGAATACCATACTGGCCGTCCTGAAAATTGTTTTCCTTGGTTTCCAATTTTCACCACCAGATAAAAGTTGGGACGGTACCATAATAAACGACCAAGGCCGATTTCCTTCCCAGTCCATCCCCCACCCAACCTTAGGGGAAAGACGCCAAATATGACCGCACCACTTAAAACCAATAGCAAAAAATATTAAATATGATTGTATGTCCTCTAAAATGGAGCACCACTGCCGTTCGAAAAAAAATTGCCTCATGCTGGACTCAAACCACTACGCTGATAATATTCACATACACACACACACACACACACACACACACACACACACACACACACACACACACACACACACACACACACCTCTCATGTTCCAGCCCTTAACAGCTTCAGCCACTAAATCAACATACCTGATGCTTATTAGAGGTTTAATACTTAAGTATGGCCGTTCCACCTAGAAAGTTAATATCCGTGTCAGTGTCTTCAGTGATGACTTACAGTGTCCATTTAACTTCTTTACATTACAGAGCACGTGGCATAACCTATTAATTCGATGTATGAAGGGTATCTGTGTTATTTCAAGGCGCAAAATATTTCCAGAATGGTCCTTAGTATTTGGCGCGGAATTGTGCATAGTAGTTTTTTCTTTGCTAAGTCTGTGGATAAGTTTACAGTGATGACACACGCTAGGGGAGAGCCGTATCGATCATAAGAAGATATTTCAAGTTATTTGGTGATCATAAGACTAAATTATAAGGACCTTTAGGTAATACGCGTTATTTGGGTTGCCTATCTCCGATAAAATAAGGGGCTGGTGAACCACCCGGTATACTATTGTTCCCTAACCTAGGATAGGTAAAATAATTCGAACAATAATGTTTATTTTTACAGGGTGCGGTTAATGGGTAATACTGAATATATTAGCATTTCATGGCCTGGTTTATGGTGTGAGTTAGTGTAGTCACATCCTAGTTCGTGAACCATGGGCAACGACTGAGTGGCCTAGTAAGTGGTCCTGAGAGTCGGGATACCAGTTGCTACGGAATGGGAGCGGGCATGTCGGACTATACAATCCACCAGTGGTCCCTAGCCCGTTATAGGGGAGATCCTCACTTGGACTATGTGTAAGTAGGGTAGCATCCTGCTTCATGAATTTTTAAGCAAGCCTCGGACTTATGAGTGTAAAGGAGTCCCACTCCCTTTTGACAGGCTAGGGGCTCCTTGAAAATAGCTTGGCGAACGAAATGGAATTTGATGGGGAGCTATCTATATTAATGGGGCTTATGGAAGAAAGAAAGTAGAACTACCTGGGTCAGCAAAGAGGATGCATCTGGATGTGTTAGGAGTAAGTGATATTCGGATAAGGGGAGATAACGAGGAAGAGATTGGAGATTATAAAGCGTACTTGACGGCTGTTAGAAAGGGAAGAGCAGAGTATGGGGTAGGGCTGTTTATCAGGAATACCATTGCACGCAACATCGTTTTTAAATGAGCGAATGAAGTGGGTAGATTTGGCTGTTGGAGGAATTAGGACGAGGAGGTTCTCAGTGTATTCACCATGTGAGGGTGCAGATGAGGATGAGGTTGACGAGTTTTATGAAGCATTGAGTGACATCGTAGTCAGGGTCAACAGCAAGGATAGGACAGTGCTGATGGGCGATTTCAATGCGAGAGTTGGAAATAGAAGTGAAGGATACGGAAGGGTCATTGGTTAATGTGGGGAAGTTACGGAAGCTGATGGGAATGGGAAGCGTTTATTGGACATCTTTGCTAGTATCGGTTTAGTTGTTACGAATACATTATTGAAGCATAACTATGTTCACCGCTACACGTGGGAGGGTAGGGGTACCAGTTCCATAATGGATTTTATCGTAACCGATTTTGAATTCAGGAAATCTGATAGGATTGTATGAGTTTTTCGGGGATTTTTCGATGATACACACCACTATCTGATCTGTAGTGAACTAAGTATCTCTAGGCCTAGGACAGAGAAAGTGAAATCTATCTGCAAACGACTAACTGTAGAAAATCTCCAGGACGAGGAAATTAGACAGAAGTACATGGATATGATTAGTGAGAAGTTCCGAAGAGTGGACAGTAAGCAGGCATACAGGGATGCTTTAGTAGAAACAGCAAGGGAATGCCTAGGAACATCTGTGTGTAAAGATGAGAAAAAGCGAACATCTTGGTGGAATGATGAAGTGAGAGCAGCTTGTAAATGTAAAAAGAAGGCTTATCAGAAATGGCTCCAAATAAGGTCTGATGCAGACAGGGAATTGTACGTAGATGAATGAAACAGAGCGGAACAAATAGTTGTTGAATCCAAAAAAGAAGTCATGGAAAGCTTTTGGTAAATTCTTGGAAAGGCTAGGTCAAGCAGCAGGGAAGCCTTTTTGGACAGTAATAAAGAATCTTAGGAAGCGAAGGAAAAAGGAGATGAACGGTGTTTTTGGTAATTCAGGCGAACTCATAGTACATCCCAGGGAATCACTGGACAAGTGGAGGGAATATTTCGAAAATCTTCCCAACGTGAAAGGAAGTCTTTCCACTGTCATAAAGCAGCAGGAATAGATAACATTAGATCTGAAATGGTGAAGTATAATGTGAAGGCAGGGATGAAATGGCTTCACAGAGTAGTAAGATTAGCATAGAGTGTTGTTAAGGCACATTCAGATTGGACAAAAGCAGTAATTTCACCTATCTATAAGCAAGGGAACAGGAAGGATTGCAACAACTATCGACGTATCTCATTGATTAGTATAGCAGCCAAATTATTCACTGGCATCTTGGAAGGGAGTGTGTGATCTGTGGTTGAGAGGAAGTTGGATGAAAATCAGTGTGGTTTCAGACCACAGAGAGGCTTTCAGGATCAGATTGTCAGTATAAACCGGTAATTGAAAAATGCTACGAGAGGAATAGACAGTTGTGTTTATGTTTCGTAGATTTAGAGAATACATATGGCACGGTACCGAGGGAAAAAGATGTTCACCATACTGGGGGACTATGGGATTAATGATAGATTGTTAGAATAAATCAAAGGTATTTATGTTAGCAACTGGTCTGCAGTGAGTATTGATGGTAGAATGAGTTCTTGGTTCCTGGTACTTAAACGTTTTAGACAAGGATGTAATCTTTCACCCTTGTTGTTCGTAGTTTACATGGATCAACTGCAGAAAGGCATAAAGTGGCAGGGAGGGTTTCGGGTAGGTGGAAATGTAGTAAGCAGTCTGGCCTATGCTAACGACTTAGTCTTAATGGCAGATTGTGCCGAAAGCCAGCAGTCTAATATCTTGAAACTTGAAAATAATTGCTGTGAATATAGTATGAAAATTAGCCTTTCGAAGACTAAATTGATGTCAGTAGGCTAGGTAAGAAATCCGAGCGATCTGAATATCAGATTGGTGATACAAAGCTGGAACAGGTAGATCATTTGAATTATTTAGGATTTGTGTTCTCCAAGGATGGTAATATAATAAGTGAGATTGAAACAAGTTGCAGTAAAGCTAATACAGTGGGTTTGCAGTTGCGATGAACAGTGTTCTGTAAGGATGAAGTCAGCTCTCAGAAGAAACTATCTTTTCATCGGCCTGTTTTCAGACCAAATTTGCTGTACAGTGGTGAAAGCAGGGTGGATTCAGGATATATTATTCATAAGTTAGAAATAACAAACATGAAGGTAGCGAAGATGATTGCTGGCACAAACAGGTGGAAACTATGGCGGGAGCGTACTCGAAATGAGGAGAGAAAGGCTAAGTTGGGAATGAAATCGATGGATGAAGCTGTGCGTATAAATTGGCTTCAGTGTTGGGGTCATGTGAGGCGAACTGAGGAGGATAGATTATGGAGGATAATGGACTCTGTTATGGAGGGTAAGAGAAGTAGAGGTTGGCGAAGACGACGATGGATAGACTCAATTTCTAACGATTTAATGATAGGAGGTATGGATCTAAATGAGGCCACAGCACTAGTTGCAAGTAGAGGATTGTCGCGACGTGTGGTATATTCATAGAGGTTTGCACACTGAACGCTGAAAGGCAAAACTGTCCATAATGATGATGTATATATGTAGGTATGTATGTGGCATTTCAGTCTTTTATGCCTCGAGTGTTTCATGATAGTACTGGTACGACGAGATTTGCCATCTATCACCTGCTGTACCCGCCGGGGCACTGTATCAAATGATGGCGTTGTGTATTCCATTCATCCGCAACCAATGTTCAGTATGATTTGCTGGTAGACGATCGTACCGTTGCATCCGTCATGTGAGTGTGCCCCAGATATTTCCAAATTGTGACAAATTGGGTGATCTTTCAGGTCTTGACAGTAATGGCCCGTTGTTTGCATGGGGGAAGGCAGGCACTGGTGGCGCAGTGTGTGGTCTAGCGTTTCCCTGCTTAAATATGGCCCATGGTACGAAATGAATATATGAAAAGGCGACCAGTCCCATATCGGTAATAACGTATGTAAGTGAATAGCACGATAGGTGATCGACTGCCGTATCCGATGGCACCACAGACCAAAACGCCATGTGTCGGGCAATATGCTTGATGTGAATACCATCTGACAGCTCTCACTCTGTGGCATGTAGACACAGAAATTGCCACCAATCTCAATTGAACTGAAGTGTGATTTGTCGTAAAAGGAAATATTATACCATTTATTATATTCACGTCATTCGTTGCACCATTGCAGCCTAATGACCCTATGCTGTGGTGTGGGAATGTGTGACAATGTGGCATTTCCGTGCTAACGTCACTAATGGTGCTCCCTGGTCAGCCAAAGCCATTCTCTTGAGATGGCGATCTTCTCTGAGGGTGGTCTGCTTGTCATGTCTAGATCATCCTCTTCGAATAGTTCACCCCTTTAGATGCGATTCTTTGCGGATTATATCCACAATGGATACGCTGCGCCAGAAATATCGAGCAGTGTCTTTGCATTACGCATTACAACAATCTACAATACCGACAATGTGACCTCTGTTGTTGTGTTCCTGTACGGGTGACTCACAGGTACATAAGGCATTCTCACTCCCTGCTGAAAATCAATTGATCTGCTCAGCAACCTGCATTGCCCTTATAACACAATCATGCCATTGTTTGTCTGATTTGAGATAAGCTCATTTTATATGAAGAAAGCACACTACAATCCGGATTATATCTTCGTTATTGCACAATGTTCACATCCTGTGAAAATAAACATAATAGTGTAACTCCTGTTTGGTATCCTAATATACATGAACAGTAATCAGCTAATCAGTATTGTAGAAAGGGTGCAAAGAACACAACGACCCTCCTAGTAAGCTCGAGACAGTCCCATTTCATTTCAAAAGAAGTAGTGGGAAGAGGAATTTTCGAAAAGACGTTTTTTGTTTTCTTCCGTCCAAATTTATGGTATAGCATGTCGAACTCTGATTAAGTCATGACAGGCAATAGTTTCAAGAAATAAACTATTAAGACTTCATTTAGCTTTTGACAATTTTGTTTCATGCGCTGTAACACTTCAAGAATACATTACAGCATATTGTCTCAACCAGACTATTCCAAGTGGATATCCTCGGCTTTAAGGCCCGAGATCGAGCCCCGAAGGAGAGATGTTGCGAATAAGTGGAAAAGTGATGGGGAGAGCGATATATACGGACAGCACATTTTAAGAAAAAATAATTAATGAATTATAAGCATTAAAACTAAAATAGAACAAAATATAACTGTCCCCTTTTTCCATTTAGGACGACACGTAACATTTCCTCGATTTCACCAGCTTAGTGATATCCCGGAGAATTCTTTGAGCAGAATGAATGTACAGCCCTGCTTCCAACGCAACATCAAACATACATGGCCTAGAATTATTTTATTCAGGTTAATGACTGAGAATATCTATTCGCAAAGATATGTTGAGCAAAACATTGTAACTAATTTGAATGTCAATGCTTGGATACGCGGAACCTCTTTTTCTTCCAAATTCTTAAAAAATGCAAGGCACCCGGAACATTTGAATACTTATCTCTCTAACTTGTATTACACTAAAACCTTATCAGTTCTCTTTGAAATTAATCCGGAACCTGCTGATGATACTGATGATACAGACACTATCGGATATGTAGTGAACTACTCGTAAGTATATCTAGGCCTAGGCTAGAGAAAGTGAAATCTGTTTGTAGACGGATAAGGGTAAAATATCACCAGAACGAGGAAATTAGACAGAAGTACATGGATATGATTAGTGAAAAGTTCCAAACAGTGGGCAGTAAGCAGGTTCAGGGTATAGAAAGAGAATGGTTGGCATATGGGGATGCTGTAATAGAAACAGCAAGGGAATGTCTAAAAACAACTGTGAATAAAGATGGGAAAAGCGAACACGTTGGTGGAATGATAAAGTGATAGCAGCTTGTAAATGTAAAAGGAAGGCTTACCAAATGGCTACAAACAAGGACTAATTCAGACAGGGAATTTTATGTTGAGGAAAGGAACAGAGGAAAACAAACAGTCGTTGAATCCAAGAAGAAATCATGGGAAGATTTTGGTAAATTCTTGGAAAGGCTAGGTCAAGCAGCAGGGAAAACTTTCTGGACAGTAATAAATAATCCTAGGAAGGGAGACGAAGGAAACTGAAAAGTGTTTTGGATAAATCAGGTGAACTCATAATAGATCTCAGGGAATCACTGGGGAGGTGAAAGAGATATTTTTAAAATCTTCGCAACGTAAAAGGGTATCTTCCTTGCGAAGTCGCAAACAACCGAGCTCAAAGGGAGGAGGACAATTATGTCGGAGAAATTACACTTCATGAATTGGAAAGGATGGTAAATAAACTACATTGTCATGAAACAGCAGGAATAGATGAAATTAGATCTGAAATGTTAAGTATAGTGAAAATGGCTTCATAGAGTTAAGATGAATATGGAGTGTTAATAAGGTACCTTCAGATTGTCTATAAGCAAGGGAACAGGAAAGATTGCAACAACTATTGAGGTACCACATCAATCAGTATACCAGGCAAAGTGTACACTGGCGTCTTGGAAGGGAGGGTGCGATAAGTGGTTGGAAGGAACTTGGATGAAAAGCAGTGTGGATTCAGACCACAGAGGGGCTGTCAGGATCCGATTTTTACTATGCGGCAAGTAATTAGAAATGCTACGAGGAGAACAGACAGTTATGTTTATGTTTCGTAGATCTAGAGAAGGCACATGACAGAGTACCGAGGGAAAATATGGTTCGCCGTTAAAATCAATCAAGGGCATTTATGTTGACAGTTGGGGTGCAGTGAGAATTGAAAGTGGAATTAGTTCTTGGTTCAAGTACTTACAGGTGTTTGACATGGGTGCAATACTTCACCGTTATTGTTCGCAGTTTACACAGATCATCTGCTGAAAGATATAAAGTGGCAGGGAGGGATTCATAGGTGGAAATGTAGTAAACAGTCTGGTCTATGCTGACAACGTGGTCTTAATGGCAGATTGCGCCGAAAGCCAGCAGTCTCATATATTTGAACTTGAAAATATGTGCAGTGAGTATGGTACGAAAATTAGCTCTTCGAAGACTAAGTTGATTTCAGTAGGCTAGGTACGATATCCAAGAGAACTGAATAGCAGATTGGTGATACAAAGCTGGAACAGGTAGGTCATTTCAAGTTTTTTAGGATGTGTGTTCTCCCAGGATGGTAATATAGTGAGATTGAATCAAGGTGCAGTAAAGCTAATGCAGTGAGCTCGCAGTTGCGATCAGCAGTATTCTGTAAGAAGGAAGTCAGCTCCCGGACTAAATTATCTTTACATCCTTCTGTTTTAGACCAACTTTACTTTATGGGAGTGAAATCTGGGTGGACTCGGGATATCTTATTCATAAGCTAGAAGTAACAGACATGAAATTAGCGAGATTGATGGCTTGTACAAACAGGTTGGAACAATGGCAGGAGGGTATTCGGAATGAGGAAATAAAGGCTAAGTTAGGAATGAACTCGATGGATGAAGCTTTACGCATGAAACGGCTTCGGTGGTAGGGTCATGTGGGGCGAAAATAATGGACTCTGTTATGGAGGGTAGGAGGGGTAGAAGGATGCCAAAAAGACGGTAGTTAGACTGAGTTTCCAATGATTTAAAGATAAGAGATAGAGATATAAACGAGGCCACAGAACTGGTTACAAATGGCGGATGGTGGCGGTGATTAGTAAATTCACAGATGTTTGCAGACTGAACGCTGAAAAGGCATAACACTCTATAATGAATATGTATGTATGTATGCTCAAAATTTACATAAAATAGCATCATAAAATGGTTAATTAATGTGAAATTTGTTCGATGTTTTTAATCCACTGTCGAATTGTGTAAGGGCTACACACTTTCTACCAGTATAACAATCAGATAAATCACTTGGTTTTAGAGATGGAATTCATCAAAAAAATTCTCCAGTAATTGTCTTTCGAACAATGGCAGTTCCATCTTCATAGCATGAATTCTGTGCCACTTAGCACCAACCAACACATTTCTGCCTTACAAGGAAACATTGAAATCACTCCAATGGTTTGTAACATCCGATGGAAGGTCGAGGTCCATGCGCTTTTACATCACAGACGTAGCGACAGAGAGTAAAGGAGTGCCTGCACGAGGCAGACATGGGGTACGCTGAGTTGGAATGGCCTGTCTTAAACGACACTCAAGAAAAATATAAGAGGATTACATTATATTTCCTCAACTTCTCTCTCTGTAAATAGCAGCTTGAGTTTTATGGAATTCTGTTTGTTTTTAACGAGACAGAGTTTCCTTGTAGAATTTTATAGATGTTTTTATATGGGATGAAAATATTTCCAAAGTATGCTCCTGTGCACAAGCACAACTCATTACGAAGTGTTTCTTCAAATTTACACTTACTTTTAAAACCAGCAATGTACTTTATACCAGAGTAGAAATCCTGTACAACACTGTACTTGAACACTGTACACAATTCCCCTCGACAGCAAACGTGTGGAAGAACAATGTCTTGTTATTTCCCATGTAATCATGTAGCGTAGAAACAGTCTTGATACGATACTCCTAGATTTTATAACGTTCATTAATAAACCACCTGCTAATATCTGTGTGTGCTGCAGTGGATCACGTGGGCTTCTGTAATACCTCCGTGTTTTCCAGTATGGAAAGTCCTTAATCATCGGTTGAGTACTCCGGTCCAACTCGCTAGTTTTTAAGACATCTTTTCAACGATCTTTCTTCAGAAGTAGTACTAGATCTTTCCATCTTTAGATCTAACAAACACATGATGAGGCCCAAAGTTGAAATGTCGGGCAGCTCATTAAAATGGAGAGCAAGATACATAGAGCGATTAACTTTTTCAGTCACGTGTACTTTAACATGTCTGCCATGAAATTTATGCTCGTATCACTGCGTTATCAGAAAGTAATACTGCGTAAGCTGACACTCCACATACTGACTACACATTATCTTTCGCTGCTGGAAAAAATAATTCCCGACATTTGTACGAGTTCCTGCCTGAGCTATTTTAGACTAGCTTTGAAAGGTGGTTCAACAAATTTATCGTTAAAAAACAAGAAACTATATCTGATCCTATTAATGTTTCCAATTTACGCTCTTTTTTCAATGAAACTCCATGTTTTTCTAAATCGTTAGACGCTGTTTTGATGAGAAATGCTTCAAAACAATTTTCATTTTAGGATTTAGGCTTATTTCCACACACGTATAGTAAATGCATACGATAAATAACCACGACCATATCTGCATTTAATGAACTTAAGTACATGTAAGTGTCGGTCGGCAGGTGTCATAATGAGAAGAAGATATAAATCTTTCATTCTACTACGCAAAGAGATGAATTGTTAATGAAAGTATTTTGAAATATGCTGAGAGTTCACCGCCATTGTGGTACATCCAAAAAAGCCCGATTACCTCATACATCAACGACCATTTTCTGAAAATCTCATTCATGAGTTAGTGACAAAGTTTTATTTGATTTGTCCTCCATTAGCGGTAATTTTCCTTGTGGGCGCGAGTTAGCTTCTAATGAACGAATTTTATGAAGTTCGTTACTTGCGTGCGTAACATCTGAGCGAGTAGTCGACTGTCACATTGTTAGACCCCTTGTCATGGCAATTACCATGAGGTCCCCGGTCGGAGGGAGGAAGTGTATGGCTCTTTTAACACAGCCCTGGTGAGCTTGTAAGTTTAACAAGAGAAATGTAAATTTCAAAAGTTTAACGAAACGTTCTTCCCTTTTTAGGACTTTTTAATGCGTGGTGTCGTTACGGGATAAATAACCCGCCAAGGATATTAATAATTCCTAAATTAATAACTGGCAAACTTGGAATAATTGATTAAGACAGTAAGGCATGGAATGCTCAAAGAATCTCAAACATACTTTTATATAAAGCTGTGTTCAGTTTACAACAGCATACACAAGGTAAAATGGAGTGTGGAATCGTGTGAGTTTAACTGAACATCGAAACATGTTAAGAATGAGGAACGGTGTTTGTTGAGTGACTTAATGCGTTAGGGTTTGATAAGTCTATTCTGTTTTATGAAGTAATGTAGAGACTGACATTCTTGGCGATTTCTGAAGTGTAATAGCCGAATTACATAGCCACACGCTTCTCCCCAAGGCGTCCACGATTAAAACCCGCTTAGTATATGTGGTATTTTGGAAAAGTCACATCCCATTGGTTCAGTTTGCTCGTAAGCTAGGATGTCTCGTGGCTATTTTCACGATATCAACAGTGACATGAAACTACAAGCATGCTTCATTTTAGCGATTTAGTGTTAGCTAAGTATTATAAAGAAAGAATTCTACATATCTTGTATTTTTCAGGCGATTAACATGTTACCATTGAAATATAATAGCCTTCAGTGCATTGTATTTCATTAATGCATATTGAAAAATAATGGAAACACAGACACTTGGATATGTTTTTGTAAATATACCGAAAACAGTATACTTGTAAATATCGAAAAAAATGTGTGATATAAATTATACACTCCTCCTCTAACTTAAGTTTCTTGCAGTTAGCATGTGACTCTGTTTTTCGAATTAGTTTTGAATTTCACAAGGTTCATTTTATGGTGTGTGATTCTGTTTGTCTCTTATTTCTTGAAACTGGAGCCCTCGGTCGATCTTGACCTTGTCTACAGCAATCTGTTGCCATTTGTCCCTATTCGGGGCATCCACTGTCCAATTGCTGACTATTATCTGCTTTGTCACAACCTGCAGCTTTGTGAAGGGAGCAGGTATATGTAGGTGGGAATGAAGGAAAAACATGGTAGCAAAAGATCTTAGAGGTCGACGCTAGTTAGGAATTAATATTTCGAGGTCCCACGAAGAAAAGATGGGGAAGAAGAAGACGTGTTTTGTGCCAATCTCTATGCCAACTAATCATCTGATTTTCGCAATTCCTCGCTTTCTCAGTCTAGCTGGATAGACGAATAAGATCGCTCTCGGGGGTTCATTATAAACTATTCCGTCTAAATGACCAGCCTGTTTCATTCTTTACTACGTTATGAGATAGAGATGTGATGATCTTGAAACACTAAACGATGACAGGATTAGGAAAACTGATGTAATATCGAGTTTTCCTACATATTAGGGTGACCACGGCTAGCAGATTTCGGGGGAGTATATTCCGACCTTCATCGGTAATTCGACCCATATCCGCTGCATCTGCTTCGCCAGGTAGTGAATGCTTCTCGGAGGAGTGGGAGCGAATCTCATGGACTGTTTCAGCATATTCCCAATACATTCAACAGAATTGACATCTAGTGAATTTGGACGCCACGGCAGCGTGGAAAATCCATTGCTGTATTACTCTTCCCAGTCTTCAGAATCCGAGCCGGTGATACGGTTTGTTGTTCCTATTAAAACGTGGCACAGTGGCCAGGAATAAGCACTTGAAAATAAAGATGCAGATGGTCAGGCAGCAGGTTTTTGTAGTGCTCAAAGCATTGCAGTGTGATGTCCTATGGTCCTAGGGTATGCCAAAGGAAAGATCCACAGACCATCACAGGTTACTGATTTCCAACGATGCAAGCAGGAGATACGGCTTCTGTTTTCTTTTGGTACTAAATGTGGACGCGAACGTCCGCTTGGCTTAGAAGGAAAAGTTACTCGTTTCCCTTAACAACACTCATATTACCTAAATGTTTAAAAGGGAAAAATCCGCTAGCAAGTATTTCAATCAATTCAGTTCTGCAAATAATGAAATATTACCTAATATCTCAATGAGAACAAAACATTCAAAATGAATAACCTATGATTATGTAAGTAGGGTATTTTGGACAGTTCGGCGGCCACCTCCACCTCCGGCCCCCTGGACGAGGCCACCACTTCATTGACAGTGCTGACTAAGAGTACATGCTTAAGCACACATGACCTCACTAGAGCGGTTGGCTAAGAGCGCGCTCGTAAACTTACATGACCTTACGCTGGCTATATGTCCAGGCTTAACCTTACAGACTTCGGGTTTGACCCTAGGCATAAGGGCGTTAATCATACAGACCCAAGTTCGATGCCAAAAATTGTAAGCTAACCCTAACAGCCAACGTGATTATGGCTAAGACGGTAAACTTAACATAACAGGCATGACGTGTCTAGACTTAACCTCGCAGACCTTACAGACCTGAGTTCGATGCCGAGGCTAACCGAATAACAGTGTAGGTTAACCTTACATAATCTTAAACGGTGTTAACCATAGAGACCCTAGTTCAAAGCACGTGTCCAAGCCTAACCTCACAGATCCCGGGTTCGACCCTAGACCTAAGGGCGTTGACATTACAGACCTAAGTTCGATGCCGAGGCTAACAACATAACAGTGTAGGCTTAAGATCATAATAACCAGGCGTTAACCTAACCAGTTGCCCTTCTTTACACCAGGTTGGGCCTATTATTACACCCTAGCTAATTGCGCAAGCTTAGCCTCACTCTGACCAGCCGTTAACCTAACCGGTTGCCTTTCCTTACATCAGCTCGGACATAACATTACACCATAGCTAATTGAGCAGGCTTACTTCGTAAGCTCACGCTGACCAGGCGTTGAAATGAAATGGCGTGTGGCTTTTACTGCAGGGAGTGTCCGAGGACAAGTTCGGCTTGCCAGGTGCAGGTCTTTTAAATTGACTCCCGTAGGCGACCTGCGCGTCGTGATGAGGATGAAATGATGATGAAGATGACACATTCACCCAGCCCCCGTACCAGCAACATTAACCAATGGTGGTTAAAATTCCCTACCCTACCAGGAATCGAACCCGGGACACCAGTGACCAAAGGCCAGCACGGTAACCATTTAACCATGGAGCCGAATGACCAGGCGTTAACGTAACTTAATCTCCCAGGACTTCGAGCTGAACTTGGAACAAGTTGGCGGAAATAGGGCTCAATACGTATGCTTTATTCATATGGGCGTAACATTGGAAAGCGACTTAAGGGAGCTTGGAGCTGAACTTGGAACAAGATGGTGGCTACAAGATTTAACACGTTGAGTGCCAGACCGAATTTCATAGGACTGCCGTCTAGTGCCGTGAGCTAATAACATCGTGTTACTCCCTGGTGCCAAAATGTTCACAGGCTTAACCAAGCAAATGATCGCTGAAATGACGTTGTATTTATGATATATTAGGTCAACTTATTATGTATATTAGGTAAAATATTGCGACCCCAAATGGGGTCGTACTGATCATTACGAATTGTACACGAACACGCGCCCCCATATGGGGTCGCACTTTTACCTTAGTTACTGTCCCGACTCTCGGTCGTACTTACCTTTTCCTTTGCAGGGACACGTTATATGCTGTTAATTATGAGAGATGTGTTAGCTTGTTCATATTGGAGCCATAAAAATATACGATCCTCGATTTTAGGCCAGGAAATGTTTGTAAATGGCGATCTTCCGATTTTAGGTTAGGAAATATTCGTATAAAATGTTGTTATATAAAGTAGTGAAAATCATGTAAATCTGGTTAATGAGGATGTAACAGAATATTATTATAAGAAGAATTAGTAGTTACGGAATATTGGATAAGTATATAATTTTATTTGTATAACATTTTAATTTGAGTAAGAGAACCTAGCAGCGATGATTGCGCAACATGTGAAACCAGTGACTGTATCGTTGAAGATGGTCATAATTGTTGCAACAGCTGGCTTGGAAACCCGAAATACAGCGGCGATGTGTATGCTGAAGACTGTAATTTATCAATATGGATGAACGTGCTAGATCGCTATTTACTCTCTACTGGGTTCAAAATCACTGTAACTATATACTTCGTTTACATCATTGTTCGACTTGTTCGATATATCGTCCAGACTATCTGCACTAAGTATTTTACTGCTCGATTTACTAGCAACGACTTAAAAATGAAAAGGAAACTCACAGCACTGCACAATTACATAAACAATCCGTGCGCGAGATAGACAATGACTTTGCCACCCTACAAAGCACTCATGATGTACCCATATGGGGTCGCGCCAAGACAGGAATTGAGGAATGGAAGGTGAACTACAAACGTTCTTAAATATACGACCAGCAGATAGCAAGGAAGAGAACTTATACAGCTTCAAAACACATACTTACTGCGCACCCAAATGGGTTCACACAGTTCTCGATTTAGAACGAACGTACGACCCCATATGGGGACATGAAGTTCATAAACTTGACTACTCTCATGTACCCATATGGGGTCGTTTGGCACTCAACGTGTTAATTTGCTTTATTCATAGAGGCGTAACATTGGAAAGTGACTTAAGGTAGCTCGGGGCTGAACTTGGAACAAGATGGCGGCTGTAAGGCTCAATACGTATGCTTTATTCATAGGGGCGTAATGTCGGAAGGTGACTTCGTGGGCTTAGAGCTGAACTGGGAACAAGATGACAGCTGCACATGGGACTTGGGAGATGGCGTAAGGCTTAATACATGTTCTTTACTCACAGGAGACGTAACTTTTGAAAGCGACTTAAGGGTGCTTTGAGCTGAACTTGGAACAAGATGGTGCCAGTGCTGACACGTAACGCGCTGTTCGTTGTTTAGTGTCTAGAACACTCAGTTGTTTATTTGAACTCTAGAACTTATACATTTGAACTCTAGAGACGTACAGTAGCCTACAATATTGTTAAAATTATCCGAAGACTAAACCATTGCCTTTAGTACCGAAAACTGTTTTGTGGTACTTACTGGGTACGTAACAAGAGAGGCTACGACTTACCTGATATATACAGACGACATTTTCAAGACATGTAACTGGAACATAAATAATACTTACCCGTAGCACGTTGCAAAAAGATTATACTGGATAGCTGTGCATATGTTCATTGATGAAAGTAGATTGCGATATTAGGAGTGGTGAATGAAGAGATATGCTTATTGAAATAAATAAATAAATAAATAAATAAATAAATAAATAAATAAATAAATAAATAAATAAATAACGTTTCTTTAGTTTATCACATATATGAACATATCTGAGATACAGCTTTAAATGTATATAGCCTTAAAATACATTGCTTAATTCAAGCATGCACAGTCTACAGTACTTAATCATTTGATTTAATCCATCCCAATCGGCATTGCAGTTTGTACCTTTATTCTTGTAATGTTAGTGGCAACGTCTACATGCGGCTACTTCTAATGACATCTTACAATGGAAAGACAGCATACCCCAAGCAGAATGTATATCGTGAGCAACGTACGTTGATAGAAAACCAGATGGTAAATACATAATCAAATGCTGAGGCATACGGCCTAAGCGTTTACGTTTATAGAAAGCAGGAGTTTTAATGTTATGTGTTCGGGGCCTCGACCCATGTGGATCTATTGCCCCTACTGGCCCCATATTGTATGAACCTGCGTGTAATTGGAATGGCGGTAGTGTGGAAAGTTGTGTGTGAGGAAAGAAAAATTAAGGACGTCACAAATATCCAGTCCCCACGCCAGGGATATTAATCATTACAATTAAAAACCCCTGACCCGGACAGGAATCGAATCCGGGGCCGCCGGATGACAGGCGGACGCGTTGCCCCTACACCGCGAGGCCGGACATAGAAAGCTGTAGCAACCTTACTTACTAGCGTGTCATTAGGTTCAATGCAAGATTTGCAAAAACAAGATTTTCTGATTTCATCGTCTCTACTTTCTTCTTTCCTATCCATGATCCTAGATACAGAAACACACACACACTAATAATAATGAAGTAAACATGATTTTATGTTCTTGTGAGGATATTCGATATTGGATGGTAAGTAACATCAGTCATCTCAATAATAAGACAATAGGCTGTAGTGTTACCAGGAATATTTTCAGATGTCTGAAATTGTTGACGAATATCGACAGGAGATTCTTTTATAAACTGTTCATGATGAAGGCAGTCTATAACAACAATCGGTGCTTAAATTTTAAATTCATCGTGAAAAAATAGTGGGCGATCATTTTTCTGGTAATATGATGACTGAAATTTACAAAACATGTCATAGAGGAAACCAAATTTATTTTTCTCGAAATTAATATACATGTTTTCCTAGGGTAAGTAACTCCGTTGAGGTATAGTCTGATATTTCTTAATTTGCAGTGATGAAACTGAGAGCTACCCTTTTCATGGTTGAATTTACGATCAGTTTGAAATCCATAAATAATGTACAAAGGTTCAGTGAAACGTGATGTTTTACTGCCCAGCAATGCTTGTTTGTAGGTGGTAACACAGGATACTCATCCAGCTCCCATCTTCGAAACCGTATTGGTAATGGTGTATCATATTCTACAATCTTGAGCAATCGAAGCTTTTCTGAATCAGATAATGTTACATATGGAATCCTCCACAGGATACGTTGAAGGGTAATTTTTGAGGCTAAAGGTACCGCTGCTGCTTTAAGAGTATTGTAATCACTGCACTCACCGATCAGAATTAGCTCTTGTTTTGCGTTGATTATAATACCTCTACAGTCTTCAGCGAAGCCAAGAATGTTTCCATGATAACATACCTGTAAAAGTACCATAATCATTAATCATCCAGTTGTTGGTAGCTTTTGGACACCCTCCTGCCATTCGTAAAAGATTACTTTCTTCAACACTAAAGGAAGGGTAGAGTTTCATTACACTAGTAATACCAACATTCTTCGACCTATCTATTTCAACACTATTTACTTCATTACGCGCCTCCGAAAAGAGAAAAGCTAGACCATGGTTGTTTAGTTGAGATGTGCTAGGCCCACGTCCATCAGCCTTATCTATTCTTCCTTCGATATAGAGGTAGCTTTCATGCTGTAGGGTGTATACATTTTGCTGATTGATAATCGTGCAAACTTCATCATTGTTATTAAGTCCAAACCTAAAAGGTTGATAAGAATGGAACTCACTTCGTACTACACCTTCTTGAGTTTCTTCCGTGTTCATGATGTGTAGCATCTCTTCCATATTGCTGTTATAATAGAGTATAATCTAAGTCTTGGAGAATATGTCTATGCACATCTGTTAGCTCGATAAATCCTCGCAAACATGTGGCATGTCTCCTCGATATACACAGTGTTTTATAGATTTGTTTCATATTGATTTAAGCTGAAGTTGTTAAGCTAGCTACGTACGTGTGACGATGTAAATTAACAAGCTCATTATGTGTATTCACAAGTCTAAGGGTAATGTTACTGATGTGTTTTACAGCCACTGAATGATAAAGCACAACTGACGATTTTCTCACGAATACTGTAACCACCTTCTCCTGTAATGATAAAATCGTACAGGACGTGCGAAGTTTGTTGATTACTATACAAGTCTGTAAGAATATTACAAGTAATGCTTACGTGATGGTCATCGAAAAGTGTTATAGGTTGATCAGACTCATGACATACGCTCGGTGTTATTTCTCTCGATGAAAATCCGAGCAACGGTCCAATCGTATCAAGTTGTGATTAAAAGTAAATCTTGAAAGATGATTCAAGAACACATTTATGTGTAATGCTGCTTACTGAAAGAGAAAACTTTTAATTATTTGTACTAAAACTCTCATCACCAAACTGTTCAATCAACACACATTCAATGTCTTCATGAATATTTTCTACAGAATAAGTGCCTGACGGCAGAGTTAGGACAAACTCATCGTAGTAGAACTTGTTTCTGCCATCTCGCACGTTATAGATTTTATTGTAGCTTGCAAATTATACTAGCCCAAGACTATGAAGCCGATAATTGACTTCGATCGGTGGATTAAAGTAGACAGTTGTTTCAGCTCCTTGTCCACGTACAGTAAACCTTCTTGCAACGCTCATCATCACGTGCACACTAATGCCTTTTTTTCTGTAGTCCGGGTTTGATATAAGAACTGTAGACATAATCGCCCACACATGCGTGTATTGAATTTTTGCAAGCGGTTTTTATTGTAAACTATGCCTGCACTGCTTCCGAAATATTGCATGACCTCAGATGAAAGAGGTGGTCTCCATAACTATCGAAATACCATACTATAGAGTTACGTTTTACGTAGGTTTTCCGGTCGACGACTGTCGTCTAAGCTGATTACAGAACTCTCAAGTTTCCGTGGGCATACTGGTAGCTGATCTCGCATATACACATCACGAAACCTACAAATGTGAAGCTCTACCTCCGAGAATATATGGCTTACCCAGGATTCACAAGGACAGCGTACCTCTACGGCCCATCGTGAGAGCTATTGGATCACCGACCTACAATATGGCTAAACCTTGGCCACCTTACTATAACCTCACATCGGTGGCACACAGTCGTGCGCCAGAGATTCATGCCACTTCATAGAAAAGCTGAAGAACATCCAGTTAGAAGCCGAAGACCTGCTTGTCAGCTTCGACGTGGTCTCACACTTTACTGAAAAACCTGTAATGACCCGTTATGAGAATGTTGCGAAGTTTGGCTGGGAAGACTTGGGAGAAAGGAGACGAGCTGCTCGACTAAATGGTATGTTCCGAGCTATCAGTGGAGAGATAGCGTGGAGTGACATAAGATGACGAATTCGTTTGTGTGACTATTCTCACAGCAACATAATCACAATTTGAAGGTAAAGTTGTAATTCAAGAGGACTAATTGGGCCAAATATTCGTTTATAGGGAAAGGAGTTAGGGATTAGAATAATTTACCGCGGGAGATGTTCGATAAATTTCCGAATTCTTTGCAATTATCTCAGAAACGATTAGATAAAGAACAGATAGGTAATCTGCCACTTGGGTCCTAAATGCAGATCAGTGGCCGCAGATTGATCGATTGATTGATTAAATGTCTTTCCCCGATTAAACGTATTTACAATTTGTTGGTCAAGTTCTCTCTCATTCACATTGTCTTCCCAGTTAACATTTTGGATGTTGAGATAACCGCTATAATCATGTTCCTTTCCGTGTCGTTCCCCACCTTCTCAAACAATTCCACATCAACGACAACCTTTCCAAGTCTGTACACTGCAAAAAATCAAGTTGCCCATTATCTTTAGAGATGAATCTGACACATAGTATTTCATGTTTCTCATCCTCATTATATTCATAACTTACATATTATTCTTTCACCAGTATGGATACTCCCGCTCCTATCGATTCCATGCTGTCTCCACGATTAAGACTCCTGTTCTGAGAGAAAATTTCCCCATCCATTTTATCAACTCTAAGCTATGATTCAACTCCAATGACAATATCTGGTAAATACATATCTATTACATTACTTAATTGTATTCCAATAATTACAATACTTGTACAGTTGTAAACTAGCATTTTTATGTCATCTTTATTTGAATTTCAGCTTGCTGTTCATGGAAAAAGATCAGACGAATGAAATACTGTACAATACACAATAGTGACACGACAATAAAGCAAGCAAGATACTAACTAAAAAAATGACTGCACTACAGATGTATCTCACGATTAGTTATACAATTGTAGTAATACTGGTTTTCTGAAACTATAGAAATGTAATTTAAACTAAATACGTAAATATATAGGCAGATTAGTATTTAACCCTACTATATGTTAACGGAGATGAAATATATTCTGAAATATCGAAAGGAAAACACAATATTAAGAATGGAATTTCAAATCATCTAATTTAGGCAGATATCTTAAAAGACCCTCCTCTGCGAACCATGTGACCTTGCCGCGCTCGGGAGGCTTGCGTGTCCCAATGATGCAGATAGCCGAGCCGCAGGTGCAACCATATCGGATGGGTATCTGTTGAGAGACCAGACTAACGAATGGTTCATCGAAAGGGGGGTAGCAGCCTTTCGGTAGTTGCAAGGGCGGCAGTCTAGATGATTGACTGATACGGCCTTGTAATAATACTCAACATGGCTTAGCTGTGTTGATACTGCTACACGGCTGAAAGCAACGGGAAACTACAGCCGTAACTAACTCCCGAGGACATGCAGCTCTCTCTGTATGAATGATGTACTGATGATGGCTTCCTCCCGGGTAAAATATTCCGGAGGTAAACTAGTCCCCCATTCGGATCTCCGGGTGGGGACTACACGAGAGGGGGCGATCATCAGGAAGATGGATACTGACATTCTGCGAGTCGGAGCGTGGAATGTTAGAAGTTTGAATCGTTGTGGTAGGTTAGAGAATCTGAAAAGGGAGATGGATAGGCTAAAGTTAGATGTAGTTGGTATAAGTGAAGTACGTTGGCAGGAAGAACAAGATTTTTGGTCAGGCGACTACCGAATTATCAACACAAAATCAAAAAGGGGAAATGCAGGAGTTGGTTTATTAATGAATAAGAAAATAGGGCAGCGGGTAAGCTACTACGACCAGCATAGTGAAAGAATTATTGTCGTCAAGATAGACACCAAACCAATGCCCACCACAATAGTGCAGGTCTATATGCCTACTAGTTCAGCGGATGATGAAGAAATCGAAAGAATATATGAGGAGATAGAAGATTTAATACAATATGTAAAAGGTGACGAGAATCTAATTGTGATGGGAGACTGGAATGCAGTGGTAGGCCAAGGAAGAGAAGGTAGTACAGTAGGAGAATTTGGATTGGGACAAAGGAACGAAAGAGGAAGTCGGCTGGTTGAATTCTGCACTGATCATAATTTAGGGCTTGCCAATACTTGGTTCAAACACCACAAACGACGGCTGTATACGTGGACGAGACCTGGACACACTGGAAGGTATCAAATAGACTTCATTATGATTAGGCAGAGATTCAGAAACCAGGTGTTGGATTGCAAAACTTTCCCAGGAGCAGACGTCGACTCTGACCACAACTTGTTGGTCATGAAATGCCATCTGAAGTTGAAGAAATTGAAGAAAGGAAAGAATGCAAAAAGATGGGATCTAGACAAGTTGAAAGAAAAGAGTGTGAGGGATTGTTTCAAGGAACATGTTGCAAAAGGACTAAATGAAAAGGCTGAAGGAAACACTATAGAGGAAAAGTGGAGAGTCATGAAAAATGAAGTCAGTAGGGCTGCTGAAGAAATGTTAGGAAGGAAGAAAAGACCAACTAAGAATCAGTGGATAACTCAGGAGATACTAGACCTGATTGATGAACGACGAAAATACAAGAATGCTAGAAATGAAGAGGGCAGAAAAGAATACAGGCGATTAAAGAATCAAGTGGATAGAAAGTGCAAGGTAGCTAAGGAAGAATGGCTGAAGGAGAAGTGCAAGGATGTTGAAGGCTGTATGGTCCTGGGAAAGGTAGATGCTGCATACAGGAAAATCAAGGAAACCTTTGGAGAAAGGAAATCTAGGTGTATGAATATTAAGAGCTCAGATGGAAAGCCACTTCTAGGGAAAGAAGACAAAGCAGAAAGATGGCAGGAGCATATCCAACAGTTGTATCATGGTAAAGAAGTAGATAATTTAGTTCTGGAACATGAAGAGGCTGTTGATGCTGATGAAATGGGAGACCCAATTTTGAGGTCAGAGTTTGACAGAGCTGCGAGTGACCTAAATATGAACAAGGCACCTGGAATTGATGACATTCCCTCTGAATTACTGACTGCTTTAGGAGAAACCAGCATGGCAAGATTATTTCATTTAGTGTGCAAGATGTATGAGACAGGAGAAGTCCCATCCGATTTTCGGCAGAATGTTGTTATACCTATTCCCAAGAAAGCCGGTGCTGACAGGTGTGAAAACTACGCACCATTAGTTTAGTATCTCATGCCTGCAAAAATTTTAACACGTATTATTTACAGAAGAATGGAAAAACAAGTTGACGCTGAGATGGGAGAAGATCAATTTGGCTTCAGAAGAAATGTAGGAACACGTGAAGCAATCCTGACTTTACGTCTGATCTTAGAGGATCGAATCAAGAAGAACAAGCCCACGTACATGGCATTCGTAGATCTAGAAATGGCATTCGATAATGTTGATTGGACCAAGCTATTTATGATTCTGAAGACGGTAGGAATCAGATACCGAGAACGAAGAATTATCTACAATCTGTATAAAAATCAGTCTGCAGTGATAAGAATCGAGGGCTTTGAAAAAGAAGCAGCAACCAGAAAGGAGTGAGGCAAGGCTGCAGTTTGTCCCCTCTCCTTTTCAATGGTTACATAGAACAGGCAGTAAAGGAAATCAATGAGAAATTTGGAAAGGGAATCATAGTCCGAGGAGAGGAAATCAAAACCTTGAGATTTGCCGTTGATATTGTTATTTTATCTGAGACTGCAGAAGATCTCGAGAAGTTGCTGAATGGTATGGATGAAGTCTTGGGTAAGGAGTACAAGATGAAAATAAATAAGTCCAAAACAAAAGTAATGGAGTGCAGTCGAACGAAGGCAGGTAATGCAGGAAATATTAGATTAGGAAATGAAGTCTTAAAGGAAGTAGATGAATATTGTTACTTAGGTAGTAAAATAACTAACGATGGCAGAAGTAAGGAGGACATAAAATGTAGACTAGCACAAGCAAGGAAGAGCTTTCTTAAGAAAAGAAATTTGCTCACTTCAAACATTGATATCGGAATTAGAAAGATGTTTTTGAAGACTTTTGTGTGGAGCGTGGCATTGTATGGAAGTGAAACATGGACGATAACTAGCTCAGAAAGAAAGAGAATAGAAGCTTTTGAAATGTGGTGTTACAGAAGAATGTTGAAAGTGAGATGGATAGATCGAATCACGAATGAAGAGATACTGAATCGAATTGGCGAGAGGAAATCGATTTGGCTAAATTTGACGAGAAGAAGAGATAGAATGATAGGACATATCTTAAGACACCCAGGACTTGTTCAGTTGGTTTTAGAAGGAAGTGTAGGTGGTAAGAACGGTAGGGGTAGACCAAGGTATGAATATGACAAGCAGATTAGAGCAGATGTAGGATGCAATAGTTACGTAGAAATGAAAAGGTTAGCACAGGATAGGGTGGCATGGAGAGCTGCATCAAACCAGTCTATGGGCTGATGACTCAAACAACAACATCTTAAAAGACAGTGATCTTACATTGTTGTTGATTTTGTTGTTTAACATGAAAGAAATTAGAAATCATCGTCCGAGTGAAGGCTGTGATGTCTGTAATTGTATGATTGTTTTGGTTAATTAAGTTTAGAATTGGAAAATTAGTGACCCTAAACTATCATGTACCATCCTTCCATTTCCCTTAAGCTGAAAGGGGTACCCACTGACAGGTTAGATTGGAATTTTAGTCATTTCGCCTTTCAGTTGTGTTTAGGAAGCTGCTTGCATCGTATAGCACATCCTAATACCAGTCTTAAAATCGTGGAAGAACCGGAATTAAACTCAAAGCAACTGAGTGGGAGTCCACTATGCTATCACCTGGGTCAGGGTGACGGCAGAAATAATCAATGATTTATAATCCTTCTGCCCTTAATTTTTGCCGCTTTATTATTCGAGTATGACATGAGGGTCTTTTGATGAAATAGCGAACGCTCTACGAGATATTCCTCGAAACCAAACATGGTCGTAAGGAACGAAAAAGCTTGCACTAAGATAAAATGGTTTTAAGTCGAAATTAATTTATTTGTGGTACTTAAAATATGCATGGGGTTAAACTATTATATAATTGTAAGCACTGTGATAACGCTATATGTCCAACTCAATAGCAGAGAATAATACCCTGCTAAGGTGTGGGTTACTGTAGTCACGTCCTAGTTCGTGAACCATGGGCAACGGCTGAGTGGCCTAGTAAGTGGTACTGAGAGTCGGGATACCAGTTGCTATGGAATGGGAGTGGTCATCTCGGACATATTCTGAGTCATGGCCCTCCTTGTGCTCAGGCCGCTAGGACTATACAATTCACCGGTGGTCCATAACCCGTTAGAGGAGAGATCCTCACTTGGACTATGTGCAAGTAGGGTAGCATCCTGCTTCTTGAATTTACCGAGCTCAGAACATTTTAAGCAAGCCTGGGACCTATGCAGTAACGGAGTCCCTCTCCCATTTAACAGGCCAGGGTCTCCTTGGAAACAACTGTGCGAACGAAATGGAATTCGATGGGGGGCTATCAATATTAATGGGGCTTATGGAAGAAAGAAGGCAGAACTGGCTGAGTCAGCAAAGAGGATGCATCTGGATGTGCTAGGAGTAAGTGATATTCGGGTAAGGGGAGATAATGAGGAAGAGATAGGAGATTATAAAGTGTACTTGACGGATGTTAGAAAGGGAAGGGCAGAGTCTGGGGTAGGGCTCTTTATCAGGAATACCATTGCACGCAACATAGTTTCTGTCAGGCAGGCAAATGAGCGTGGGTAGATTTGTCAGTGGGAGGAATTAAGACAAGAAATGTCTCAGTGTATTCTCCATATGAGGGTGCAGATGAGGATGAAGTTGACAAGTTTTATGAAGCATTGAGTGACATCGTGGTCAGGGTCAACAGCAAGGATAGAATAACGCTAATGGGCGATTTCAATGCGAGAGTTGGGAATAGAACTGAATGATACGAAAAGGTGATTGGTAAATGTGGGGAAGATATGGAAGCTAATGGGAATGGGAAGAGTTTCCTGGACTTCTGTGCTAGTATGGGTTTAACAGTTACGAATATATTCTTCAAGCATAAGGCTCTTCACCGCTACACATGGGAGGCTAGAGGTACCAGATCCATAATAGACAATATCTTAACCGACTTCGAAACCAGGAAATCTGTTAGGAATGTGCGAGTTTTCCGTGGATAATACAGACGACTATCTGATCTATAGTGAACTAAGTATCTCTAGGTCTAGGGTAGAGAAAGTGAAATCTGTCTGCAAACGAATAAGGGTAGAAAATCTCCAGGAAGAGGAAATTAGACAGAAGTACATGGATATGATTAATGAGAAATTTCGAACAGTGGACAGTAAGCAGGTTCAGGATATAGAAAGTGAATGGGTGGCAGACAGGGATGCTGTAGTAGAAACAGCAAGGGAATGCCTAGGAACAACTGTGTGTAAAGATGAAAATAAACGAACATCTTGGTGGAATGATGAAGTGAGCGCAGCTTGTAAACGTAAAAAGGCTTATCAGAAATGGCTCCAGACAAGGGCCGAGGCAGACAGGGATTTGTACGTAGATGAAAGAAACAGAGCGAAACAAATAGTTGTTGAATGGAAAAAAAAGTCGTGGAAAGATTTTGGTAATAACCTGGAAAGGCTAGGTCAAGCAGCAGGGAAACCTTTCTGGACAGTAATAAAGAATTTTAGGAAGGGAGGGAAAAAGGAAATGAACAGTGTTTTGAGTAATTCTGGTGAAATCATAATAGATCCCAGGGAATCACTGGAGAGGCGGAGGGAATATTTTGAACATCTTCTCAATGTAAAAGGAAATCATCCTGGTGGTGTTGCGAACAGCCAAGCTCATGGGGAGGAGGAAAATGATGTTGGTGAAATTACGCTTGAAGAAGTGGAAAGGATGGTAAATAAACTCCATTACCATAAAGCAGCAGGAATATATTAAATTAGGCCTGAAATGTCTAAGTATAGTGGGAAGGCAGGGATGAAATGGCTTCATAGAGTAGTAAAATTAGCATGGAGTGTTGGTACGGTACCTTCAGATTGGACAAAAGCAGTAATTGCACCTATCTATAAGCAAGGGAACAGGAAGAATTGCAACTACTATCGAGGTATCTCATTGATTAGTATACCAGGCAAAGTATTCACTGGCATCTTGGAAGGGAGGGTGTGATAAGTCGTTGAGATGAAGTTGGATGAAAACCAGTGTGGTTTCAGACTACAGAGAGGCTGTCAGGGTCAGATTTTCAGTATGCGCCAGGTAACTGAAAAATGCTACGAGAGGAATAGGCATTTGTGTTTATGTTTCGTAGATCTAGAGAAAGCATATGACAGGGTACCGAGGTAAAAGATGTTCGCTATACTGGGGGACTATGGAATTAAAGTTAGATTATTAAAATCAATCAAAGGCATTTATGTTGACAATTGGGCTTAAGTGAGAATTGATGGTAGAATGAGTTCTTGGTTCAGCGTACTTACAGAGGTTAGACAACCTTTGCTGTTCGTAGTTTACATGGATTATCTGCTGAAAGATATGAAATGGCAGGGAGGGATTCAGTTAGATGGGAATATATTAAGCAGTTTGCCTATGCTGACGACTTGGGCTTAATGGCAGATTGTGCCGAAAGCCTGCAGTCTGATATCTTGGAACTTGAAAAGAGGTGCAATGAGTACGGTATGAAAATTAGCATCTCGAAGACTAAATTGAGGTTAGTAGGTAAGAAATTAAACAGAATTGAATGTCAGATTGGTGATTCAAAGCTAGAACAGGTCGATAATTTCAAGTATTTAGGTTGTGTGTTCTCCCAGATTGGTAATATAGTAAGTGAGATTGAATCAAAGTGTCGTAAAGCTAATGCAATGAGCTCGCAGTTGCGATGAACAGTATTCTGTAAGAAGGAAGTCAGCTCGCAGACGAAACTATCTTTACATCGGTCTGTTTTCAGACCAACTTTGCTTTACGGGAGCAAAAGCTGTGTGGACTCATGATATCTTATTCGTAAGTTAGAAGTTACAGACATGAAAGTAGCAAGAATGATTGCTGGTACAAACAGGTGGGAACAGTGGCAGGAGGGTACTCGGAATGAGGAGATAAAGGCTAATTTAGGAACGAACTCTATGGATGGAGCTGTACGCATAAACCGGCTTCGGTGGTAGGGTTATGTGAGGCAAATGGAGGAGGATAGGTTACCTAGGAGAATAATGGACTCGGCTATGGAGGGTAAGAGAAGTAGAGGTAGACCAAGACGACGATGGTTAGACTCGCTTTCTAACGATTTAAAGATAAGAGGTATAGAACTAAATGAGGCCACAACAGTAGTTGCAAATCGAGGACCTTGGCGAAGTTTAGTAAATTCACAGAGGCTTGCAGACTGAACGCTGAAGGGCATAACAGTCTATAATGATAATGTATGTATGTATGAATGTAAGTACGTATGTAAAATCTTACTCTTAAAATAGGGCTATGCATTTCAAATTGAACTGAATATTATCGATGATTATCGTAGCGAATTTCGAATAAAAATTGTTATCAGCAGTTTTTTGAGATAATATGAAGGTATATAAGTCTCCGAAAACCAAAAGTAGTTAGTGAGACTTAAAACCAATATCATTATTATAAGTAGGTCATAATTATTTCAGCATTGTTTATCAGAAAAATTGAATATATATATCGAAAAGTATAACAGAAATAGTCAGTTTAGGTCTTGCTAAATTGTTACACAGTACGAAGAACTATATAAAAATCATAGACGTTAACCACGAAATACCGAACACGTTTCAGGCTATTAATTTATGTGGAAGCAGTGTGGGGTCGTAAGTTCCATTTGCCATTTTTGAGAAATAGTTAATTACTGTAATTACATGTACAAGCTCCAAGAGTAAAGTCACATTGCACGTTGATAAACCACAGTTTCGGCGGTTGTTACAGTCGTCTTAATTAAGCCTGGCATCTTCATCGACCACTAGTTAACTTTTCTTAGTCCCATGTCATTCTTAAAATGCTAGGAGACCAAATTCGTCAGCAGCAGTGACTTTTTTTTCTTCTTACAAGTTGCTTTACGTCGCACAGGAACAGATAGGTCTTATGGCGACGATGGGATAGGAAAGTGCTAGGAATTGGAAGGAAGCGGCCGTGGTCTTAATTACGGAACAGCCCCAACATTTGCAAGGTGTGAAAATGGGAAACCTCGGAAAACCATGAAACCCTACCAGGCTACCGACAGTGGGGTTTGAACTCACTATCTCCCGAATCCAAGCTCACAGCTGAAATGATCTTTCGTTACCCTGGCAATTCGATCGTTCATTCTGTTACATACGTTCTATTAAATTGATTTTCAGGAAACCTTCCAGTCCTTGATAACTTCTTGCTTAATTTGTTGCATTAGAATACATACTGTACAAATTTGTTGTTATATTCGAAATGCAATTCATAAAGTATATTCTTAAATAGAGAATTTCTGAGAATTCCAACCTCTTGTTGCCTCAGACGACTGAATTACACACGACTTGCGAGCGACATGCCGTTTCACTTCAATTTTCCGAGTTCTAGAATGTCTTGCTGAAGAAGCAATTAACAGGGTGGCGGTTGCGGCGGGGTAAGGGAAATGGCGGTGGTTCTGACCTTAATTATAAACCTCTGCATTTGCGATTCCTGCATCGGATGGAGTCTGTATGTTCCGAAAGGATGTCCTCTTCACTTTCCTGGAGAAGTCGGATGATATTGAACGTTTTTTTAAATGGACATAATTGGGTGGTTGCCGACTTGACGATGTGGATTAAACAGTGTACTGGTGTCTCTCTCCTCCATCATCGCCCACAGTATCTTCGGCAGCAGAATGAAACTAACACGGGAGTTAAGGTCTGGACATTTTAGTGACCTCTCTTTCATAGTGTTTGCGGACCACTCTAACTTACACAGCGTTAGTAAGTCACAGGGTCTCTTGTGGGACACTAGCGACGATATGATACTGTATATGGGTTATACATGCACAACCGTATTGTTCAATAGACATTTGATGACTAGCACATATGGAATTTGAAAATGGAATATATTAATTTCTACTGGTGATTCATTTCTCCAACTTCTCCGAGTAACTCATTCCCACTAACTGAATAACAAAGACCACCTTTCTTAAAGGGACTGTCTGGCCGAGGCGGTAAAGGTGTGCTTGGTACACCCGGAAACGCGTGGGTTCGATTTCCAGTCAGGAAGTCGAAAAATTTAAGAAACTGAGGTTCACTCAACCCACATCAAAAATGAGTACCAGGTTAATTCCTGGCGGCAAAGGCGGCCGCGCGTAGTGCTAACCACTCTTCCCCACCAAGTGGTGAAGTTACGGATCGTGGAAGCCTTTACCTTCCACCCACCCAATGGCCTTCATGGCCTATAACGGAGATGACTTTGCCTTTGTCTTTTACATTTCTTATGGTGGTATTCAGAAGCGTACAGTATATAGGCTGTCGCCTGTTGTTAGTTGTTAGTTCGGGCAACAGTAATAAATATTTTAATAATTGTTAATACAGCATAATATTATGTCAGTGTTACCGTACCGTACGTACCATCGTCCATAATAATAATAATAATAATAATAATAATAATAATAATAATAATAATAATAATAATAATAATAATAATAATCGCATACAAAATTCTTTCTAAAGCTCTCTTAAACCGTTTAGAAAAACAGACAGATCACCTGATCGGCGAGTACCAAGCGGGTTTCAGGATAGGTCGATCATGTGAGGAACAAATATGGAATTTGAAGACTATATTAAGGATCCGTCAAATTACCAGCACGATCGTCACTTTTGTGGACATTAAGAAGGCGTATGATTCTGTGGACAGAAAGACCGTTTTTTGATTCTCTGGAAGAACTCAGGGTGGACAGGAAGACCAGAGAACTAATCCGGCAAACTCTCACGAGTACGACTTCTAGAGTGAAATTCCTTGTGAAAATTTCTGGGCCTTTTGAAATACAGTATGTACGGGCGTCCGTCAAAGTGACTGCATCTCCTCTATTCTGTCTAACTTAGTTCAAGATAAAGTTATTAAAAAATGGGAAAGGAACGTCAAAGGTGTAAGCATCGGAAACTTGGGAAGCAAAGTCAAGGTGAAATGTATAGCCTTTTCTGATGACCTAGCAATCATTACTAAGACAGGAGATGAAGCTAGATACGCCGTACAAAGATTACACAATAAAATAGCATTCAAGGCAGGCCTCCAGATATCGTACGAGAAAACCCAGTTCATGGAAAATCTACATCAACATAGAAAAAATACTCCGCTACAGATGGAAAAGGCACAATTTCACAGGTATCTTCCTTCAAATACCTTGGAGAAATCATACTACCATCGGGACTAGACAGTAGAGCAAACATAGAAAGAGCCACTTAACTCCATAAGGCGTACAGACCAACGTGGAATTACTACAACAAAAGAGCCATATAGCGCAATGCAAAATTACGACATTACAAGACAGCTGTTTTTCCGGAAGCTTTATACGCCTCAGAAACCGTATCCCATGGAGGTCACTGTAAATTTAAACAAATTGAAAACAAGAAAAGTAAATTCTCCGGAATATTTATTGTCCCACGAGAGAAAATGGAATGTGGATTAAGAGGAGAACAGAGGACATCTACTCATTAACGGATAGGTTCACTGATGCCGTATGCAATGGACTCCTGAAATTCAATGGCCATATCTATGTAATGGACAGCAACAGACTCAGCAAAAACTATATAAAGTAATCAACTCAAAGAAGGTGAAAATAAACTGGCTAGAAGAAACTAAGGCCGACTTCCAAGAAATGAACATCACGGGCGACATCGTAGAAGATCGTGGAGCTTTTAGCACAACAGTAGCTAAGCACAAATTCGTGGAGAAATCTAAAAAGAAAACTGGTAGGAAGTGGTCCACTGAACGCAAGATGCAACATAGTGCATTCATGACGAGATTTTGGGACGATAAGAAGGCGAAAACTATCAGGCCAACGAACAAGTTCAAACGCGCTCTTTGAATTGGTATAACGAAGAAAGAAATAATAACAATATTAATAATAATGATAACAATAGTACCGGAGGTACTCCGTGCATTTGAACTGAGCGCCTTTTAGAAGGCCATCTGTGGTATCGATCAGAAACGATGTGTCTAAAGAAGTTTGGAACTTTATTCTTCTGATATCTCCACTGTCGATCTATGTGCTCCCTCTGGTGGGAGGACAGACAATTTTTCGAAGGGAATTTGCTAGTGCTTAGGTTGGCAATCCTTATGCGTTTGTTTATTGTTTCCTTATGTGCTGAAGTAGTCAGCACTTTTTCTACTCACTTCTTCTTTAAATTATTAGCCAATCAGAAATTTTTGTGTATACTTTTGTAGCCAATTAAACTGCGTGTGTGTACAGGCATTCTGCCTAGAGAGTTCTGGAACTTTCCCCTCTGCTATGAAAGCTGGGGACTGTTGGGCCATGTTGTTTTCTTCATCGCTCCAGTTCAGAGCGCATACGGTATCAGTTGAGGCAGGAAAATGCCTTGCCCGTCGTCGGAAGGCACACCAGCTCAAGGAAATGGCAGACGTCTTTTAAATATGTCGTAGCTCCAGAAAGTTAACTTAAGGGAAAGGGTTCACAAATCATTCTTAATGTAGGTAAATTTCTAAAGTTTAATATCATCTTTTAAATGCACATTTTCAAGCAAGTCTGAGGACTATATTCGAATCCCTTCCGGGAAAGATGCAACATAGAGAATAAAGAGTGTTCGCCCTCTTTTAATTTCCATCGAACTTGGTATGGGATTGACTGTGATTTTCTAAAACTTTCAATTTTAGCTCTGTTTTGGAGCTTAATATTTTCGCCATCTAGTCATCTTCTGCAGTATAGGCCTAACCTCTGTAACTTCGGGCAATAAGCCAATATATGATCTGAAGTGTTTTTCAAAGTGTAATTCAAAAGGAGTGCAAGTGTTCCGCCTCCTAGCATTCTGTTTATGGCCGATTTCTTAAACCATTTCTTTTGACCACTTAGGCCATTTACAATGGGCACTTATTGCCTCTGTTTAAAGTGTCATTAATTATGGATGAGTGTGTAATAGAATGTCGAGCTAAAATGGCAGTGAACACCGTTTTCAAAGTTTATCTCATGTAAAATTTGGATAAGAAACGTGTGTGTTTGTGAGGTCGGACTGTAGCATATTTGGGAACTCAGTCTCCTAAGGTTTAACTGAGTGGAGCAAAATTGCTCTTTGAAATAGTGTAACTTTGGAGCTACAAGCTCATTTCATAAATTATTGTGTACCTAAAGTTTGATTTAAGCTTTCCTGTTACTAGACCCGACGAGCTCATCGTAATTCTACCTAACTGTTATTTGATATTGTTCATCAAATTTTAAAGTATGAAAAAAAAAAAAAAAAAAAAAAAAAAGGGAAAGAAATAGCATTTCAAATTTTAGTCTTTTAAATTATGCCTTCTTGTTTTTTGTGACCCCTCATTCACGCCCGCACCTTCTTACTCCTCTGCAAACCACGGTATTACCGCATAATAATAATAATAATAATAATAATAATAATAATAATAATAATAATAATAATAATATTAATAATAATAATAATGTAAGCCTCTGTGGTGTAATGCTTAGTGTGATTAGCTGAACCCCTGGAGGTCCGGGTTCGATTCCCGGCTCTGCCACGAAATTTGAAAAGTGGTACGAGGTCTGGAACGGTGTCCGCTCAGCTTCACGAGGTCAAGTGTGTAGAGGATGGTTCGATTCCCACCTCAGTCATCCTGGAAGTCGTTTCAAGTGGTTTCCCAGTTCTCCTCACTTCAGGCCATTGTCAGTTCCTTACCTCTTCCTTGTCTATCCCTTCCAATCTCCCCATCCCCCACAAGGCCCCTGTTTAGCATAGCAGGTGAGCCCGCCTATGCGAGGTACTGGTCCTCCTTCCTCGTTTTATCCCTGAACCAAAAGTCTCACGCTCAAAGACACTGCCCTTGAGGCGGTAGAGGTGGGATCTCTCGCTGAGTCTGAGGGAAAAAGAACCCTGGAGGGTAAACAGATCGAGAAAGAAAGAAAGAATGAAAGAAAGAAAGTAATAATAATACAATAGTGTAGGATAGTTACAATAGGAATGAGTGCTAGTTCATGGTACGCCTCAAATATCGCCGGCACCATGTTAAACTAACGCATACGGAAAACTGCATCTTTCACTTTTGATCGTTTCCAGAACTACTGTAGGCCACGCATCTCATGGCAAATTGTCAGTTCGATCGTAGTTGAAGGGGCTCCATTACTCCAAGCTGGTGTCTGTTGGTTTACCAGCTCGTAAAAGAAATATTGCGGGACAGGATTAGGGCATTTCGCTGTCTCCAAAAATCGTAAAAGTTGTTAGTGTGACGTGAAACAAAAACGTTATTATATTATTAAAGAACATTTTAGACATTATTAACTGTATAAAAAATTGTCCGGCTCCATGGCTAAGTGGTTAGCGTGCTGGCCTTTGGTCATAGGTGTCCCGGGTTCGATTTCCGACAGGGTTGGGAATTTTAACCGTAATTGGTTAATTCACCTGGCAGGGGTACTGGGTGTATGTGCCGTTTTCATCATCATTTCATCCTCATTACGACGCGCAGGTCGCCTACGAGCGTCAAATCAAAAGACCTGCACCGGGCCTCTTGGGAGGCCACACGGCATTTAATTTTATATCAAAAATTAAACATTTATATTTCAATGAATGGTAAGGCTGAAAACGGTAGTTCTATCAACAGTAATAGGTATAAAATGCCTCGTGTCCTTACATATCAGTATATCTTATCCTCTCCTTATTCTTCTTCTCTTTTGCTGTAGCGTTTATACCGCCTAGCAGCAGGATCCACGCTGTCTCCATTTATTCCTGTTGTGAGCCATTTTAGGGTGGAGACATACGCTTTTGAGATCATGACGTAGCGTATCAGCCCAGCAACTTCCAGAGTACAGCTCTTCTTCGCAATGATGTCTACTGATCGCAGCACATGCTCAGACTATCGTAAACGGCCCTCTAGCATTTTCTCCTCGACTGGTGCAACACAAAATATATATCAATATTTGTAATATTAGCAATAATTTCATTCAGTTAGTTCTAGTGCCTTTTGAGGATAGGAACAATGTCAAAGCTTCCAGGCTAATTCTAGAGGATAAAACATGGAGATGGGAGTCTTTATTATCGTTATTAATACTCGAAATCCTAGCAATCAAAAGACTGTTTTACTGGCGGACGTTGTTGTACGTTCCTCGGTCTTCAATACCATGCGACGTGGTAGCTAATAGAAAAACTATAGCTGTCAGTAATAACGAGCAATGTCTTCATTATTGATAATTATTTAACGTGCGTTCAAATTAGTAACAGTTTAACAAACCACACGGGGTTTGTCCTACAGGAGTTCCCTAACACGCAGGAAACGACGACTGAGTTGTCGTATTGAAACACTTAGTTGCTGTCGTTCTCAGATGGATTCAATCCCACTGTCTAGGGCACAGATGAACAACGACTGAGGTCTGCAACACTATGAATAACTGTGGGTTTATAATTCAGGTATTATTTTTTCAATTGGCTTTACGTCGCACCGACACAGATATGTCTCATGGCGACGATGGAATAGGAAAGGTCTAGGAGTGGGAAGGAAGCGACCGTGGCCTTAATTGAGGTACCGCCCAAGCATTTGCCTGGTGTGATAATGGGAAACCACGGAAATCCATCTTCAGTGCTGCCGAAAGTGGGGTTCGAACCCACTATCTCCCGGATGCAAGCTCACAGCCACACGGGCCTAACCACATGGCCAAGTCGCCCGGTAGCGGTTATTTTAACGCAGGCTTAAACCATAGACAATATACAGAATAACCAGATATGCCTTACTCCGGCGCGGGCGGTGTTTCTCGTATGGGAGAGATAAATTTTAAAGTTTACGAAATCATAGTCACCCCAATACCAAGTTGAATGGGAATTAAAAGAGGGTCCACGCTCTTTATTCCCTAAGTTAGAATAAGATCTTTAGACTTGTTTGAAAATTTATATTGAAAGATTGAAATTTACATTGCGAAAGAATTTTGAAACCTTCCCCTCAAGTCAGCTTCCTGAGACAATCAAATGATTAAAAGATGTCTGCCATTACCTTGAGTTGGTGGGCCTTTCGACGATGGGCGACGCTTGCCCTCTGCCTCCGACACACTCTAAACCTTTTGACTGGAGCGATGGAAAAGACAACATGGCCCATAAGATCCCAGATTTTATAGCGGAGAGGAAGATTCCAGAACTCTTTGGACAGAAGCCCTGTACAAACCCATAATTTCTATTGGTTAATTTAATAAAGATCCTAAATTCCTGATTGGTCGAAAATTTTGAAGAAGGAGGAAGAGATGGCAGTGCTAGTAACCTAAGAACACAGAAACGAATCTACGAATATTACAGTTTTACAAACTCAGAAAATACAAATTTCTTTGAAAATTAATTATTCATCTTCCCACCAGAGGGGGCACATAATTCGACAGCAGAGACATCTGAAGATAAAGTTCGAAACTTTTTCGGAGATAAAATGTATTTAAAACATGTTAATCCACATGTCATCGAAAAAAATGCAGCCGAGATGAAATAAACTCTAAAATAAATAAGAGAATCAGTAACAATGCATTTATGTTCGGAAACTCAGTTTCACATCAAGGTTTCGCTTTGTCAGTAACTGATTTATTATCACACTAGGTGGCTTGAAGTTCCAATCTCAGCTGTCCTCAAGATAATACCAGTAAAGTGTTTGAATTAATACGGTATATGGCCTACCATGAAAGTAATGGGAAGGTTTTGAATGTTTGGATTAAATAAATGTAAATGAGTTTCCCAGCAGTAATTATTACTGTGGTAGATACGCTATTTTAAGGTATTCTTTACGCTTTGTACTATAGATGAAGAAAAATTCAGATTTTCGACATTGGGTAAAAGTTGCGAGACTTTGGTGGCAATTTCGTTGAGTCTGATATCGTTTCCACAGGTTCCTCTATTTAATCTATATATATAAAATAACTTGTCCTTACTGACTGACTGACTGACTGACTGACTGATTCATCATCGCCGAGCCAAAACTACTGGACATAAAGAAATGAAATTTTGGGGATGTATTCATATTAAGATGTAGGTGCTTGCTAAAAGAGGATTTTTGGATATTCCTTCGCTAAGGGGGTGAAAAGGGGGGTGAAATTTTAAAATGAGTGTATCTATATCTCAAAACTTTAAACATTTACAGATGTAAAAATTGGTATTTAGAATCTTCTTTAAAAATAAGGAAACACGTATTTTTTTGTTTTCAGAAAATCCCAATAGGAGGGGTGAAAAAGGGTGAAAATGGGGAAAAATGGGTTGAATGCCTTTAATCAGGATACCGGTACTTATATCTCAGAAACTGAAGATATTACAGACCTGAAAATTGGTACTTTTGATCTCTTTTAAAAATAAAGAAACACGTATTTTTTTGTTTCTGGAAAATCCAATTAATGGGAGGGTGGAAAGGGGGTGAATTTTTAAAATGAGTGAATCTATATCTCCAAACTTTTAAAGTTTGCAGATGTAAAAATTGGTATTTAGAATCTTCATTAAAAATAAAGAAACACGTATTTTTTTGTTTTCAGAAAATCCCAATTGGAGGGGTGAAAAAGGGTGAAAATGGGGAAAAATGGGTTGAATGCCTTTAATCAGGATACCGGTACTTATATCTCAGAAACTGAAGATATTACAGACCTGAAAATTGGTACTTTTGATCTCCTTTAAAAATAAAGAAACACGTATTTTTTGTTTCTGGAAAATCCAATTAATGGGAGGGTAAAAAGGGGGTGAATTTTTAAAATGAGTGAATCTATATCTCCAAACTTTTAAAGTTTGCAGATGTAAAAATTGGTATTTAGAATCTTCATTAAAAATAAAGAAACACGTATTTTTTTGTTTTCGGAAAATCGCAATAGGAATCGTGAAAAGGGGTGAAAAAGGAGTTGAATGCCTTTAATGAGGCTACTTATATCTCAGAACCTGAAGATATTACAGACCTGAAAATTGGTGTTTGGGATCTCTTTTAAAAATAAAGAAACACGTGTTTTTTTGTTTTTGGAAACTCCAATTAATGGGGGGTGAAAAGGGGGTGATTTTTTAAAATGAGTGTATCTATATCTCAAAACTTTTAAAGTGTATGGATGTAAAAATTGGTATTTAGAATCTCCTTTAAAAATAAAGAAACACGTATTCTTTTGTTTTCGGAAAATCAAAATAGGAAGGGTGTAAAAGGGTGAATAATGTGTTGAATGGCTTTAATGAGGCTACTTATATTTAAGAACCTGAAGATATTACAGACCTGAAAATTGGTATTTTGTATCTACTTTAAAAGTAAAGGAACACGTATTTTTTCGTTTTTGTAAAATCCAAATATTGGGGGGGGTGAAATGGGGGGGGTGAAATTTTTAAAATGAGTGTGTCTACATCTTAAAACTTTAAAATTTACAGATGTAATAAATGGTAGCTAGAATCTCCTCTAAAAATAAAGGAACACGTATTTTTTTTTGTTTCCTGTAAATCCTAATAGGAGGGGTGTAAAAGGGTGAAAAATGGGTTGAATGCCTTTAATGAGGATACTTATATTTCAGAACCTGAAGATATTACAGAACTGAAAATTTTTATATGGGACCTCCTTTAAAAATAAAGAAACACGTATTTTTTAATTTTTGGAAAATACAATTAATGGCTGTTAAACAGGAGTGACAAATTAGGGTGAATTTTTTGAAAGACTATATGTACAGAATATCTTGGAAACGTAAAATGTTACAGACGTAAAAAGTGGGTGTTTGGAATCTCCTGTAAATGTAAGGAAACATAGGTGATTTGTTTTTGGAAACTCCACTTAAGGGGAACTCAAAAGGGGTGAAATTTTAAAATGAGAATTTTTACAGTATATCTAAAAAAACTTAACATGTTACAGAAGTGAAAAATGGTATTTTTTACCTCTATTAAACATAACGAATCGTGTATTTTTAGTTTTCGGAAATACCACTTGGGTGGTGGGGGTGGGTAAAAGTGACTGAAAATGGTGTTGAATTCTTTTAATTAGGCTACTGATATCTCAAAAATGAAGATATTACAGACGTGAAATTTGATATTTGCAATCTGCTTTAAAAGTAAAGAAAGACGTATTCTCGGAAAATCCAATGAAGGGGGGTGTGAAAGAATTGAAAATTTAATTGACTTAATTGTATGAGAATGCATACATCTAATAAAAACTAAAGTTGTTACAGACGTGAAAATTCGTATTTCGATCTCCTTTAAAAACAAAAAAACAAAAAAAAACGCCTTTTGGTGGGGAAAACCATTTTGGAGGGTGGGAGTGTAAAGGAGTTGAATTCCTTTCATGAGGACACATAAATCAAAAACTGAAAAAGTTAGAGTCGTGATAATTGGTATTTAGAAGATATTTTACTATTAAAGAAACAAGTATTTTTTGCGGGAAAATTCACTTAAGGGGGGGAGGGGAGTAGTGTGAAATGAAGTGAAAAAAGTAAATTATTTTTATGGGGATACTTATATCTCAAAACTGAAGCCAATAGACGTGAACATTGGTGTTTGGAATCACCTTTAAACATAAAGAAACAAGCCTTCTTGTAATTTTTTTTGTGGGGGGGGGGGGGGTGAGGGTGGCGGTAAATAAACTTAACGGCGGTGGGGTGTAGAAGGAGGTGAGACCTATTGATTTTACTGGTCTTAATGTACTTATAAGTATCCTCCGGTGTTCAGGCGGCAGCGCGCCGGCCTCTCACAGCTGGGTTCCGTGGTTCAAATCCCGGTCACTCCATGTGACATTCGAGCTGGAAAAAACGGAGGCGGGACAGGTTTTTCTCCTGATACTCCGGTTTTCCCTGTCATCAGCCATTCCAGCAACACATAATAATAATAATAATAATAATAATAATAATAATAATAATAATAATAATGTTCCGGACCGTCGTCAAATGTGCGGACCGCGCTGGAAACGGCTCCTGGACGGGTAATGACTAAGAATGCAGTCCGGCCGCGGGTTCAGTCCCGCCAAAGCACCCAATATGACACCACGCCGGATCTTCTGAAGGATTTTATACATATTAAAATGATTATAGGAAAAGATGGCAAAGATTTACGGACCCAACTGACCGGGAGGAATACCTGAGCCTAGCCCGGGAAGTACGAAATCGATTCCTGGAAAGGAAGATTGAAAAATGGGAGGAAACGTGCAGTAATCTAATAGAAAACGAGTCAGATCGGGAATTTCGGTGGATTCTCGCAGAAAACGAGTCTGATCGCGAATTTCGGCGGATTATATATCTAAAACAATAAGCATTCAATTATAAATTTCAGTATAATCCCGTAGCGAAGCACGGGTATCTTGCTAGTTAATTGATATTTGCTCACCTTAAGTTCAGTTGTGACCTTGATCTTATTGCGTTTTGAGCAAGAAGCATTATTCTTATACAACAGAACCCTCCTTCCGAACTTTATAAAATACCAATATTAAATAAAAATCTGTTCTAAGCTATTTCACTTGTATTGTGGAGAGAGGTTTTCTCCTGCAGGCAGAGAACGTTCGTTCCCAGAGTAGAAAAGTCGTCGTTGAGCTCTTCAGATTGAGCAACATCACAAGAGGGGATTGATTTGCTTTCTCATTCGAAAGGAATTCTTCTGGAATCTTTTGAAGTGAGACTTACAGAAACGTACAAAGGGAAATAACAGATGAATTTTAAACAAAAATTTGAGGTTTAATAATATTTACTACGTTCGAAATAATGTTAATTTGGCCTGTTTAGATAATTAAGGAATATCTTTCTGAAAGTACTCAACTTCCCATAGTGCTTGTGGGTATTCAATTTTTACAGTATGATACATTCTAGACTGTTTATTGAAAAATTATCTTACATCGATATATTTGATGAAAGTCGATTCCGAATATAAAATGTAGATTTTTATTTAATTACAGCAGTTGATGTTTACTATGCAACGTTACGGTCATTCAATATCAATCACATTAATCTAGATCCCTTTTCCACCACATCATATCCAATTTGGAAATTAATGTTTAGCTGAATAACAGTTTAGTAATATTAATAGATCCTCAGATGTGATACTCGGAAATTTCTAAATTTCCTAATCAGTTATCGTTCTTAATTTGTCCTAGGTCCTTTATTTTATTAGGCAGAATTATGACATTTGACTTAGAACTTGTATTTACCATTATAAAGATATCAATATGTTGAATTTTTATATTTAGAAATATTTATGCAGATAGGGTCCTTTCGTCATTCACATTAAGAAGAAATTCAGCGAGTATCACTCCTCCTGTCGTAATGAAAATGCGACATGTTATATTTATTCAATGGTGAATACACAAAATATACAAGTGAGCTCTCTCGAAAGAGGGAAATAATTGAAATTGGTACCAAGTTCATATTTTTGGAATTACAGAAATTCCAACATTGTTTTCACATAAAGACGAGAGTTTGTACTTTCCACTGATACAACTTCCATATATCAAACATTAGTCTCCCATCTTTTACTAACTTTTCGATCATCCAGTATTTATTTGCAAATATTGACAAATATTAATACATGAAGGAACACTTCATATCCAGTAATTAATTGTAGTAATAAACTCTATTCTTTACGAAATTTCATAAATTCGGGGTGTTTAAGAGTAAGGAAATAGACATTTTTCTGTAAACTCAGTTATTCAGAATTTTACATTGACAGCACTTCTATAATTTTACGCTCAATAAAATATGTTGATGAGTCATGATAACGACATATTGTTTCAAAGTTGTTCATTAGACTTATTAAAATAATTAATATTAGCGATATAATGGTGAAGAGCACGTTTTGATTTGACGGGGAGTGATTGAGTAAGATAGGCCCGTAAAACACGCTCAAAAAACCATACTATTTATGTAGGGAAGAAATGTTCGTCCAGGTAGGCAAGTACAGAGGTATTCTACTCGAAGTCCACAACTATTCTAAGTGTTGAGGCTTTCAAATAGCTGAATTCTATTGCATGTAAGTATGGAATAAACAAAACAGCAAAAACTACGATTGAGCAAAAGACATTTAGAGACGGGTGACTGAAATTAGTTAGCAGGCTCTAGAAAGGCGCAATAATGCTGTTACGAATAAAACACTGTCTAATTTAATGCTGGATAACCCAATTAGTAAACACACACGCACATATATAATATAAAATTATATTTGAGTGACTACTACAAAGTCTGTCTCCTCCTCACAGCTGGTTGTCCGACTCGCTGGTATTGCCTGGGACGGGCGATAAGCCTGATTGATACGACTCATTTTCACTTGCCTCCGCCTGCTCAGCCGCTTCACACAACACATTCGCGTAGACATATTCGAATAATGCTATTTGCTTTACGTCTCACTAACTACTCTTTTACGGTTTTCGGAGACGCCGAGGTGCCGGAATTTAGTCCCGCAGGAGTTCTTTCACGTGCCAGTAAATCTACCAACACGAGGCAGGCGTATTTGAGCACTTTCAAACACCACCGGACTGAGCCAGGATCGAACCTGCCACGTTGGGGTCAGAAGGTCAGCGCCTCAACCGTCGGAGCCACTCAGCCCGGCTAGACATATTCGAACGACCAGTCTGTTAGCAACAGCGACACATGACGACTGTTCCTTAGTTCGACTCCAGAGAAGGTCCGTCGCTTACACAGTCACTTCACGCGCCCGCTTATACCGTGACCTACTCAGCACTGACAACTAAATAGTCGTCACATAACAGGAACAACTCAACAGTGCCAACCAGCACTACAGTACGCCTTATACTGCTCCAAATCTACTCACACCAACTGTTCCATACATTGACTCCACGTCGGTACACCCACAGTTCATCACTCAGTACTCCACACCAGTACTCCACTCCGTACTCCAATATGGCGATAATCTGACACTCACATCGGTGGGACACCCACCACACCGACTCTGATAACAGCCAGCACTACTGCTGTCCAAATCCACGAGACCCACTGTCTGTTCACGGTGAGCCTATTTCACATCTCGGGTGATGAAGTTCCAGACTTTTCCGGATGCGGCCGGAATGAGAACATTCTGGTTACGCCTTCCAGAAGATCCAAAAAGAACAAGACGAAGAGAAAAATAGAGCGGTGAAGACGTCACTAATCCTGGGAACTTCCAGGTGACTCGCTAGTTCTTTCCAGAAAATACATTGGGGGCTACAAACAGAGGGCTGACGTGTAACAATACAACCAATACTCGATATGAAGGTGATTGATACGATTTTTCAAATTAACATGGTTTATGTTTTTTTTTTGCTAGGGGCTTTACGTCGCACCGACACAGATAGGTCTTATGGCGACGATGGGATAGGAAAGGCTTAGGAGTTGGAAGGAAGCGGCCGTGGCCTTAATTAAGGTGCAGCCCCAGCATTTGCCTGGTGTGAAAATGGGAAACCACGGAAAACCATTTTCAGGGCTGCCGATAGTGGGATTCGAACCTACTATCTCCCGGATGCAAGCTCACAGCCGCGCGCCTCTACGCGCACGGCCAACTCGCCCGGTACATGGTTTATGCGTTGGAATCGTGCGATATGTCGACGTGAAAGGAAGTTTCATGGTACATTGACCGCCTTGACAGTAGATGGATAGAGAAGTTCAAGTAAATTTTAAATGTGGTCAAGTCCTGCTTGCAAGTATTTAGCGGCAATAGGTGTAATATGTCAAACCTGAATGACGGAACAGGAGATCTTTAACATGTCTCTCCTGAAGTTGTTGTTATTGTTCTTAATATGTTAAACTTATTTACAATTTGGATATATCCCGGTGTAGTGTTCGATTACAATGAAATAGGAATGGTTATTTACGTTACCAGGACCGAAAGTGAGGTTTAACGTATCAGTTGAGTTGAGAATTTTGAAATGAACACGTAAAACACTTTTGCCTGTGTGACGTACTCTGTTGAATTGGATGGGGATTACAGTACCCCAGGACAACAGGCCCATACCAATCCGCGGCTAAGCTTTAGGTAGAAACCAACAATTTACCTACCTTGATAGTATTCTTTCTACTGCTGTAAGCACAGATAATGACAAACTACAACTACCGAATTGGACTGGCGTCATTCATGATTCGACGCATGCGGTCAATTTGTTCAACAGCATTCGTAAATATTACCACAAATATAAAAATATTCAAGAGTATTACAGTATATACGTCTGTGAAACCTGGAAATTCAGTAGCAGCAAAGTAATGAAACGGCTATATAATTTCAAACAACGTTGCCTTCGCAGAATTCTTGGGGTTTCATAGCGTGGTCATGTAACTAATGAGATCACTTTCGAAATCCCTGTCGGCATCTGTCTCTGAGTGACGGATGCAGCTTGCTGGTCCCATTCTCTTTTCTTTTTTTGCTAGTTGCTTTACGTCGCGCCGACACAGATAGGTCTTATGACGACGATGGGACAGGGAAGGGCTGGGAGTGGGAAGGAAGCGGCCGTGGCCTTAATTAAGGTACAGCCCCAGCATTTGCCTGGTGTGAAAGTGGGAAACCACGGAAAACCATTTTCAAGGCTGCCGACAGTGGGGTTCGAACCTACTATCTCCCGAATACTGGATACTGGCCGCACTTAAGCGACTGCAGCTATCGAGCTCAGTGGTCCCATTCTCTAACTGCCCGAAAATCGGCATCCGAAAGCTCTTGGAGGGAAGCGAATACAAGGTGGACCACGAAGAACTTGGCGTCGAGCATATCAAGAAGACCGTAGAAAAGTCAACATCTCTCGGAAATATGTAAAAGCTGTCACAAAAGACCGACAATGCTGTAGAACTCTTGCTGCCCCATATGTTTTTCATAGGACTACATGATGATGCTGCTGCTGATGATGATGATGATAATGATGCTGCTGCTGATGATGATGAATTACTTTATAAAATTTAAATATTGTTTATCTCAATATGAACACTTTATGTTCAGTTACAAACAGTCGACGCTGGACAAGAGAGAATCGATAATATTAAAGAATAAGTCGATAGATGTATTGACTCTCCCACAGACGCAGTTTAGCCATCTGGTAAGCATCTAAGTTACTGTTTCACATGAATTAGAACGGTTTCTGATGGTATGTTGTGATTTTGAAAGAATCTGAGTGCGCAAAGTACCTACACCATCATAAAGTTCCACTTTCCATATTATTTTGAAGAACGTAAACATATGAAATTCGAAATATGATTTCGTAGGAAAAATATTATAGTTTCGAACGATAACCTACAGCAACGACAAGTTAATAAAATATTCGCAATACGACGTGATTACCGAAAAAAGTATATACAGAAGGCGAAGAGTTTTACAATTATAAAGCTACCTTATAAACAACAGCTATTGCCACCTGCCACAGAACATGTGAACAATTCGTAATACATTACAATTAGTTTAACATGAGAATTACAACTCTGTTACGTTGAAATTGCATTTACGCAAAATTTACACGAATTTGCACTATCTTCTTCAGGCAACGCAAACTTCTGGAGAACGCCGGCAAGATGGCGGATGCGACTAGATTAAGAGATTGCAGTAGCAGCAAATACATTCCATTTTTCTATCCTCCCAAATTGAAAATTAATAATAAATATAAAATAAAAATATTTACAATTTTGTTCTTCCCTTGAATGATGAACAATATGAGTCCTTACGTAACCGGGATTTTGTAGCTTACTCTGTCTCATTGATGACGATTAATATTAAAACAAATTAAAATTTTAAGCCTCTGGATATGAGTGGTTCGGTCACCACTTAGCAGTTTTATGTGTACAAACTGCCTCACATTCTTTGTTACTGAGTAGTCTGTATACTGTATATAATTGTGTAAGTGGTCAAGGTATGATTGGGGAAGATCTGCTTGATGTTGAAATAAGGTATAACCACATCGTTGTTATGTAGTGCCTGAGCAAATCACAGCAGAGAATCTTACACAGTTTTGTCGCCGTTATAGCCGGAATTCGAACTGCAGCCCTCTAAATATGGTGCAGATTCCTAACCCTAACATTAACCTCAATTACCCGCTTAAAAGGGTGAATAGAACTAGACAATCAAACTATCAACTCTTAGTGGAACTACATCACATACAGCGACTAGAACAATGATGAAGATTATTGTGGAGATGATGGTGATGACTATAACCGATGATCCTGAACTCCTCCCAGCCATCAAATACATGGAAGTCATAAAACATTAACTTGTGAATGCATAACACATGATGGGTCTCGCGAGTTCTCCTGTCTTCTCGGCACAGGATATCAACATATCATTCATGACATTTTGGTCGTACGACGTCTTACAACCGTCTTGGGATTTGTGACTCTTGCATGCCATTGGTATGCCTGCTGAATGCTGATCATCCAACAAAGGGAAAGAAGTTCACCAGTGAGAATCTCCCGAGTCAATCTCTGTAGCTGTTGGTAGATATCCGTTATGAAGTAATAATATATAGAATTTCAGGTGGGGTTGTTTGGTTGCTTATTTCCTTCCTAAAATTGGTTACTAATTATCTGGTAATATATTGCTAAATATAATATATGGTCTAATACATTCATGACGTGAACATAGAAATTTCAGCAAATATCAATAGGCTACATTTAGTTGGGTTATTAGCACGTCGATATCAGACCTTCGGTCTGAGCAGCAGTCGCTTGGTTGGCCAAGTCCCATCGGGGCACTAGCACCCTAGGAGTTCTTTATTTTGATCTTTTGTTCTGATTTGTCATATGCACAGTAAGGGCATCTTCCGTGCCATCGGAGTCCTTTAAACTTATTTTGACAATGTTCTGCAAAATGGCAGGATCGTGTCAAGTCAAGGTTTGTATGTCAGATTGGACGTGAAAGTGGGATAGTGAATACCAACATTTGTGTTAAACTGGCTAACGCAGTCGCTGAAACCATGGAGCTTCCCGCAAGGCAGCAGAGGTTGAGTTAATGAGATTACCGTTGGAAAATATTCTTAAGGCTCTAGAGCAGGGATGGCGAACCTTTTCCAACAAGTGTGTCATTTAAAGTCTGGTTTATTATTCTCAACTGTTGACTGTGCCACTGGTTATTTTCCTTTAAGGAATGGCTACGTCCCCCCCCCCCCTCCCGACGACTTCCTTCCCAAATTACCAATTATGTTTCATAATATGCTATTAATTAATTAATATTTTTATTTGTTTGTTTGTTAGATATATACATTTGATTGCATGCTCCGTGGTCGTGTTTTGCAAATACTGCAAAAAGTACATTTTTGAATATGTAAGTTTTGCGAATACCTATTATTATTATTTGTAAATAAATAAATAATAAACTCTCATTGTAACACACTTCGTCATTAAATATTTACTGTTGGCAGCACCGAAGACGCTTTCCCGTGGCTTCCCATTTTCACACCATCAAATGCTGGGACTGTATCTCAATTAAGGACACGGCGGTTTCCTTCCCACTCGTAAGCCTTTCTTATCCCATCGTCACCATGAGACCTATATCTGTGTCGGTGCGACGTAAAACAAATAGTAAAAAGATAAATATTATTAGATATAAACATCAAAATTACTAATATTGCTAATGGAATTCACTTCCTCCATTCGCTTCATTATCTTCCCATGTTGTAGTTCGTATGCTCAACAATCATTTCTACCTCATCACATTTCCGCAAGGAAATAAAAAACAACTATCCGTGCTTGCAAGGTCACATCCATGCTTTCATCAAAACATACTGCTTGCATCTGGGAGTTATCCAAATTAGCTTTCAATTGCTCCGAAACTTCTTCATTCACTCTTATTATTCTATCCTCGACAACAGTTCAGCTGGCTGGCATTCCTTTCATTCTGTTAATTATTTGTTGTTTGTTAGGGAAGTTTTCAAACAATGTGTCGGCCATCAATAAAGAAGTTCATGTCAAGAACGCATCGTTAGAAAGCGGTTTCCCATGTATGCTGTACTATGCAGTGAGACAGATGGAAACAGCCTCACTTATATTATTCCTTGGCCGGAAAGATGATACAAAAGAACTACTATAGGTTATTTTGTGTAATGTTCGATATTTTGTGACACGAACTCTCTTCTTTCTTTATTTGGCATGGAAGAAATAATTGAATGATTAGTCTCGAAATGGCGCTTTACATTAAATGTGAGGGATACAATTGTTTTCGAATATAGACAACACCTTTCTATCAGTCCGAATTCCCTTGTCCACTGTTCTTGAAAAATCCGGCCACTAACTTTAAGTTTCTGTTCTTTTCGGCACCAAAAACACGTTTGAGAGGTCCGAATACAAAACCACCCGAAAACGGCACTATTATCTCATTTGATTTTCGGACCTATCAGTTTAGCAGTGTTGCAATATTGCACGTCCGGATAGGACTAGTATTTACACGTGAAACACTAAAAGATATGTATTGTCTGTGGTACAAGACATATATTAAAAACAGTATGTTCATGTGGCGTGCCACCGAAATCGTGTTCGCGTGTCACGTAGTGGCACGCGTGGCATAGGTTCGCCATCCCTGCTCTAGAGATTCTAGCATTAATGTGTGTTATTTTTCATAACACAAATTTTCTCACAAGGGTTGAAATTATTAGAACTCACTCTTTTGTGCAATTTTAAAAATCATTTTTTAAACAATTAAAGTTATCAAACCGTCATTTCAATTAATCTATGCATACATTTTTCATAATGGTGCCACTGTAGCATACTATTTGCAGAATTTTACGAAAACTGACCTATTCAAGTGCGGCCCGCGAACATGTCTAAAGTTTCCAAAATGGCCCTCGAGCCCTTACAAATTGGAAGCCCCCGGTATAGATCCTTGATGAATGGTCAGCGTATCGGCCTTCTGTTCAAAGTGTCGCGGGTTCGATTCTCGGCCGAGCCAGTGATTTTAGCTTTACCTAATTAAATTCCTTTCGCTCAGGGACTGAGGTTTGAGCTTGTCTTAAAACAAACCTATTAAATGACAAACAACATAAAAGAACACAACACACCACACTACCAAGCATCACAGAGAACTCGAAGTAGTAGAATGCTGTACATCCTTCCACATACGGTTGGTGTCAGGAAGGGCATCTGGCCATAAAACTGAGCTAAGTCCACATGTGCCATACAGAGTGAATCTACTACACTACCAAGGGGTGGGAAAAGTGGCAGAAAGAAATAAAAGAAATAATCACCGAACGTGTACCAGCTATCAATCGAGCGCCTACATTGTACGACATGGACATATTTTTCACCCTTCAAAAATCCAGCTACCTTTGACGGATGTGAACCCGAGATCGTGACGCAATACTCTATCATTAATCGGCAGAGGGAGCGATGATACTGTGATGGTATTACATTCCGAAGTTTTGAATCATTCGTTATGGAATGTTTCTGGAATGTTGTGTCTTTAAAGAAAGAAAGAAAGAAAGAAAGAAAGAAAGAAATTTTCAATATTTAGCCTCTATATGGGCATAAAAAGATTTTCATCATTACTCTACAACATTGAGGAATGAACAACGTAAACATTGTGATAACGGAAGAATATTAAAACGGTGATTCTGTAAGACATAACATTTTAAAGAGATGTGAGTAATTCATATTTTTGCATTAGAGTATTCCAGTTAAATGAGACTGGAGCTAAATATATTTTCCAGACACGTCCTACCAGCTGTAAAACGAACGGTGTAGCGTAGTTAATGCGATTACAGTCCCAGGGAAAGATCATGTGTTGCGTGAGGACCTCACATTATTTTAATATCTTCTAAATCTTCCATTTACAGAACTTACTCAGGGGATTTCATTTTATGAGGGAAACGTTTCACTGTATTTTAAGTTTGGAAATATTTATCTCCAAGTATATGGGGGAGGTTGAATTATTATTATTATTATTATTATTATTATTATTATTATTATTATTATTATTATTATTATTATTATTATTATTATTTTCGGAGATAAATTATAATTACGTCGGATACCATAAGAGCTTTGTTTTATATCCGTTGAATTTTTATGTCTGCGGGGACAAAAATTGCAGATAAACATTCTTCATGTTATTTCCAACATCACTGATAGCTCAGTTCACGAAGTCGTTAACGAAATAGGTAGACTATTTATGAAGATATAACGTATAAATAGATCAAATTTGGAAGGACGATAATGTTTGCATTTTTCCGAATAATAATAATAATAATAATAATAATAATAATAATAATAATAATAATAATAATATGTCTTAAACGTTAGAAAATCATATTCTCGGTGAGTATTTTGAAATTGTTAATTCCAACACGTATTCCAGATTTACCCTATCAGTTATAGTTATGGATATACAGTCCAATCACATATTTCGCTCACCAAAAGGAAAGGACTCTTGAATATCATTTCAAATACTGATTAAGTTAATATTATTTATTAATACTGCTAATATGCTGCTACTATTTAATATGCGAAGTTTTATGCAAAAGTATATCATATTAAATCAGTTTATAAGTACCAAAGCAAACTATTCTCGTACAAAATACATTTCATTGGACACAAAAGAAAGTTCTGGAAGCGCCCCAGAGGAGGATCCATTAGGCAGTCTCAGTGATGATTACAGTATGTGAGCCTTCCATCATTCTTGGTATCCCTCTTTTATGCCTAATTGAAATATCCTTCTTCGCTTATATCACAAAGGTTTTTAGGATGGGATTTTAATTGACTGTATAGGTAACAACATTATAGCCAAGTTGATCAGAAATAGATAGGATACTTGCCTCACAATTGCTCAGGAGGGACAGTACAGGTATAATGTACGAAGATACGACATTAAATCGCCTTCACTAAACCAAAGTTTGATCACCACAAAATCTTGTTTTCCGTTTCTTATTCTCTAGAAAATTCAGAAAATTTGCGCAATGTGGAGTCAAAGCGCAGATCTTATCAGTGTCTCTGCAAATACGTGTAGTTTCATTAGGATTAGCTGGACACTTCTCTCAGTTGATAAATTACACAAAATTCTCTTCCGAAAGGTATCTAGAAGAAAATCGTTGGACACTGACTAAAAATCAAAAATACTGGAATGTTTATTACCTAAGCAAGAGTTCGCGTCACCGAGTTAACGCCAAAACTTAATGTACTTCCTTGCGCAGTGAACTGGAAGAGATTGTTGTAATGTGTAATATTTTCATGTAGAGTATTTTTTCCATTGCTGTCTAGGGTTTAGCATAGTAAACATCCAATTGATGGGCTGAGATCCTGTACGCAGATCTGATAAATAAGTGGGAATTGATCGTGGCTCACATTTGGGATCCACGCAGGTTACAACCGAGACTTCAGATGAAATGATTTCACGTTCACTAGCGGCTGTATTAAAACCTCGTTGTGTCAGGTTCAACTCCTGAATACTATCCTAGCCATGATCGCTTCCTTTTAATTACAGCCGAATTTACTACGAATATGTAGTACACAGAGGATAGTAACAAAAATTAACAGATGGAATTCAAATTTGTTATATGACACTATTGACCACTTTACTACAAGCACCTAGAATGAAGCAATAGCTCTTCTTGATCGACAAGTGTAACATTAAGATAGTTTACTAATTCTGTGACGGATTGCCCTCCTTCAAGAAGATAATTTATTTACTCTCTGACAAACATGCGACTTGCTCTCCTGCAAGAAGAGCGTTTACTTCTGTGCCGAAAATATGACTTGCCCTCACTAAAGAACAAAGTTTACTCATTCTTTGACGAACAAGTGACTTGTTCTCCTTCAAGAAGAGAGTTTACTTATTCTATGACGGACATGCGACTTGCCCTCCTTCAAGAAGGAAGTTTAATAATATTCTATGACGGCCATGCGACTTGCCCTCCTTCAAGAAGGAAGTTTAATAATATTCTATGACTGACATGGGACTTGCTCTCCATCAAGAAGAGAATTTTTACTCGTTCTGTGACGGACAGGTGACCTGCTCTCCTTCAAGGAGAGAGTTTCATTATTCTTTGACGGGCATGTGACTTGCTCTCCTTCAAGAAGATAGTTTACTCATTCCGTGACGAACATGTGGCTTGCTCTCCTTCAAGAAGACTTTTCGCTATTCTTTGGCGGACAAGTGACTTGCTCTCCTTCAAGGAGAGAGTTTAGTTATTCTTTGACGGGCATGTGACTTGTTCTCCTTCATGAAGAGAGTTTACTCACTCTGTGAAGGGCATGTGACTTGCTCTCCTTCAGGAAGAGAGTTTACTCACTCTGTGACGGACATGTGACTTGCTCTCCTTCAAAAATATAACTTACCTATTCCGTGACGGACATCTGACTTGCTCTCCTTCAATAAGACAGTTTACTTATTCTGTGACGTAGTTGTGACTTGCTCTCTTTCAAGAAGAGAATTCAATTGCTCCTCAATTGAACTGTGACTTGCTCTCCTAGCGTAGGACAGTTCACTTGCTCACATGTGAGTTACCCCTCTACAGTAGGGCAGTTCAGTTGCTGTGCAAAAATATGGAATGTCTAGTGAAAAGGGAGAGCACCACGTACGTATAAGATGTTCCCTAGACCAATAATAGGACAATAGGACAGTATACTCACTTTGTGACTGACACGTGACTTGCTCTTCTGCAGTACCTTAGTTCACCTTTGCAGTGCCTGTGCTCTCATTCAATAGGACAGTTCACTTGATCTGTCACTGACTTGTAACTTGCCCTCCTACAATAAAATATTTCACTTGATCTGTCACTGACTTGTAACTTGCCCTCCTACAATAAAATATTTCACTTGATCTGTCACTGACTTGTAACTTGGCCTCCTACAATAAAATATTTCACTTGATCTGTCACTGACTTGTAACTTGCCCTTCTACAGTAGAATAGTTCACTTGATCTGTCACTGACTTGTAACTTGCCTTCCTACAATATAATAATTGTTCACTTTTTCTGTGAGTGACATTTATTTGCTCTCCTTCAGTAAGAGAATTAACTTGTTGTGTGACTGATGTTTGACTTGCTCTCTTACAACAGGAGAGCTCACTTGATCTGTAACTGACATGTACTTGCTCTCCTTCAGTGAGAGCGTTCACTTGCTATGTGACTGATATTTCACTGGCTCTCTTACAGTAGGTGACTTCACCTGCTCTGTGACTAATTTGTAACTTACCCTCCTATAACAAAAGAGTTCACTAGCGCTGTGATTGATATTATACTGGTTTTCTTACAAAACGACAGTTCACTTGCTCTGTGACTGACTCGTAACTTGCTGTCCTGCATTACAAGAGTTCGCTAGCTCTGTGACTAATATTTGACTGGCTCTCTTACAATAAGAGTGTTCACTTGCTCATTAACTGATACGTGACTTGCTTTCCTTCACTAGGGCATTCACTTTCCCGTTCTGTTCCTGCTTTCACACTAAGATATATATTTTTTGCTATGGGCTTTACGTCGCACCGACACAGATAGGTTTTATGGCGACGATGGGATAGGGAAGGCCTAGGAGTTGGAAGGAAGCGGCCGTGGCCTTAATTAAGGTACAGCCCCAGCATTTGCCTGGTGTGAAAATGGGAAACCACGGAAAACCATCTTCAGGGTTGTCGATAGTGGGATTCGAACCTACTATCTCCCGGATGGAAGCTCACAACCGCGCGCCTTTACGCGCACGGCCAACTTGCCCGGTCTAAGATATATTACAGACCAGCTCAAGTTATAATAATACAGTAATAACAATAACAATAATAATAATAATAATAATAATAATAATAATAATAATAATAATAATAAAGAGCTGGAACTTAGGTGTAGTCTATGGCTTTCAGCTTCAGTACAAGTTATAAATCAAAAATCGTTTTCCTTCTGTAATTAATGTAAAGCAAACTTCTTTCGAGTCAGAGCTTAGTACTTTTATGGAAAATTTACCTCTTGGACTAAAATTTTATTGTACAAGTTTTGTAGATGGATGATTATACTCCTTCAAATGATAATATCTTGGATTTTACAAGATATTTTTACTTATTATTAACTGTGTTCTCTTTTCTTTCCTGCGACCTTTCCTTTTTGTCATTACTATTCTCTGTCATGCACGCAAAGAACTTCTTGGTAGGCCCGGCGTCTTGGGATAAGGACCTACATTTTATTTCAATATTATTTACTGTTATCTTCTACTGAACGTAATATTACTTGTTCATACTTATTCTCTACAGGGTTTGGGATGTACAGAATGTAACTCTTTATTACATCTACTGCTCGTCATCTACTGGTTCATACAGAATTCGTTGTCCAACATTTTGCCACAAGGATGACCCATGCAGACGACTTCTATCTCGTGGGTGACCACGATATATACATGGGTGGTATTCTTGTGTGCTCTCAATTGGTGTTAGATTCTTGTAGAAGACATGATGACCTGGAGGAATGAACGGCGGCAGAGAATTTTTCAGACAGCCGAATGGTGTTACTATGTTAATTAAGGGGTGCTCATTATTTAAAAATACTCCCTGGTCTGTGTACGGCACACAGATCACTGACAATTTATGAACGCAGATTCCTGCCACTGCAACACCAGACGCAAAATTAGCCTAAATAAAATTTGACTATGTTCTGGAATGTAATTGTAACCTCCAGCTGAATCATCTTCTTTTTCATCTTCTTCATTTGATTCCGAACCGCACTGAATATGCTGGAAAAACTGTCATGACTACTTAGAATATAATTCAATCAAATACGAGTCCAACTCACGCTTCTAGGAACCGTCCGTGATCTTATAAATGTAGTTGCACCACCTACAATAATAAATAACAGCAGCCGACAGTATTCACTTGAATATCTGTGCTATTCCATACTATGACCATATTCTATGGCTAAAGTGCCCTTAATTCATTTATTGACAAAATGTCATGTATACCGTTATGGATTTAACCCACTCAAATGTGTTTGGGATTTCTACCACACACCATTAAGACACTTGGCTTGAGTGGATGAAGTAAAACCATTACTGTCAGACTAGGAAACACTGGAGTTTGAACTAAATACCTTAAGTGGAACAGTAGCTTACGTTGAGTAGTGACCCTTGTACTAAGAGACTCAATCTATTGATCGAGTATTCAAGAAAAAGTTAATTCAGTTAGTGCTAAAATGTCACTAATACCGTTATATATTTCATCCATTCATAAGTCTCTACCAGAGTGTGCAAGTAGGTAATTATCTCTAAAAGTGACTCTCAGTTTACTAGAATGTTATACCAGTCTTACAATGAGTACTTACCACCGAGACGCAGTTCTGCCGACGCCTGCACAGTGTCGCTTTCAATGGAGGCCATGCACTGGTACATGCCTTGGTCTTCCCTCTGGACGGACGTCAGGACGAGTCTGGCGTCGTGTACAGTCTGACCTCCACTGTTGCCTTTTCCACTCTGTTCACTCCGCATTAGACGCTGGCCATCCTTCAGCCACGTGATCTGTGGGTATAAACGTACGCCCATTCTCTGTTAGATTCTTCTCACAATATAACGAACACACAGGTTTAATATACTGCAGCAGGTAATGTATACTATTCTAATTCATGCATAATAAATCTGTTTTTTAAGAGATAGCAGCCATGCTTTTTCACTGTCAACTTAGTTAAAACAACCATTAAGTTAAACTTTCATTTCAAATAACCTTAAGTTTATCAATCAATCAATCAATCAATCAATCAATCAATCAATCAATCAATCAATCAATCAATCAATCAATCAATCAATCAATCAATCAATCAATCAATCAATCAATCAATCAATCAATCAATCAATCAATCAATCAATCAATCAATCACCGAGCGACTGGAGGCGTTATTTTGGTCACGTAGCTGTCAGCTGGGGATAGTGGGTTCGAACCCCACTGCCGGCAGCCCTGAAGATCGTTTTTCGTGGATTCCCATTTTCACGCCAGGCTAATGCTGGAGCTGTGCCTTAAATAAGGCCACGGCCGCTTCCTTCCTACTCCTAGCCCTTTCATATTCCATCGCCGTCGTGAGATCTGTCTGTGTCAGTGCGACGTAAAGCAGATCGTTAGGTCCTAAGAAAACTTCCTTTCCTTTTTCCTTCCCTTTCTGCTAGTGTTTCCGCAGTGTAAATCATGCCGGTTTGAGTACTACGCAGTAGTGTCTCAGTTTAGCCTGGTTGGAGGTGGATTTGGATCTGTATCATGTCTTATTTTAAATATCACTTCCATCTCCCTTGCTCTCTCTCCCCCAGTGCTTCCTTTTAATCATAATCTCGCCAAGGTATTTAAATTTCATGGTCCTCCGGACAAACCCATAAGCCGTCTCAGTTCTGTGAGGGGAGTCTTTCTTTTCCGAATCCATATAGTCGGTCTTTTCAAAGGAGATCATCATGCCTATATTAGCAGCTATTTCTTGAAGAATTTCCACCTGTTTTACAGCTGTCTGAAGATTGTTTGCTAGGAGAACATCATCATCATTATCATCAGTCAAAAGTGGTGCCCCTGTTTTTGCATCCCACTTTCACTCCATTTTGAAGATCAAGTTCGGTCAACGTTTTCCTCCACTCTCTGATTACTTTCTCCAAAACTCAATTGAACAGGAGTGGGGAAAGGCAGTCCCCCTACCTCAGGCTTATTCTTATCACAAGCGGTTCCGACAGCTCGCCAAGGAACTTCACTTGGGAGTGTGGGTCAGCGAGAGTCCGTTGTATTAGTGTTAGCAACTTAGCGTCGACGCCAAAGTCCCTGAGAAGGCCTAGAAGTGCTTCGTGATCCACTGAATCATACACTTTCTTGATATCAACGGAAGTCATAATCAATTATTTCTGTCTCACGAGGGAACACATACATGTGTTACACTCGGATTCGGTTGAAATTGGGTAGGAATGCCTTATTGGCATCGTTATTCAAATGTCGTCCTTTGTACACTTGTTTCATGCGCTGTTTTCATATTTACGTTTTGCACATCTGGTCGGGAAGTTAAGTGAACGTGCTAACTATACGCTGCCTGGCTGCTGGCGCAGCTCGTTACAGCCCGGTTGGTTCACGTTCGCTGCTTCGCTCCTCCCTACCTCTCCGCCACACCCCGATACTCCCACGGCACTTCTAATTTTACGACTATTTATTTGTTCAATTTTGGCGTTTAAACTTAAGCTGGGCACATGCAGTTTTTACCTTAGCATTCTACTGCCTCACACGAATACTCCTACCAAATTTCAATCGAATCCGAGTGTAACACATGTATGTGTTCCCTCGTCAGTGCCCTAATTCTGATCAGCGATTTAAGGATGTAATCTTGTTCTGCACAAGATCACCCTTTTGTAAACTCTGCCTGATATTCTCCCAGCTGCTTGCCTAGGTGGACCTCCACTTTACGTGAAGTGCTTTCGACAATAACTTGTACGTAATGGGGACGAGAGAGATGCCTCTGTAATTATTGACATCTTTTTATCAACCTTATTGTACAAGTGATGAATGAGTGCGTATTGAAGATTCTCTTCAGCTGTTTAACCAAGTTGTCACCCGAATACTTGGAGAGTTACGCCGTGATGAAGTATTTCCCATGAACTTTATTTTTAAACTCGTTGATTGTAGTTCTGATAACTTCACTGTCAGAAGGGTGTGAATTTTGAAGTTTGTCTGTAGGTGCTTCAGGTCGATCACAATTTAAAAGCTTTGGGAAGTAGTGAGCCAAGTGCATACAGTTTCCCTTGTATGTCTTGATGAGTTTCCCTTGTTCATTCTTGAAGCAAATGTCCTTTGGAGTGAACCCCTTAGTCTGTTCTTGAAAAGTTGATTAAAATTCCTTGTGTTGTTCTCCTTAAAATGTTCCTCTATTTGATCCAATTTGTCTTTCTAGTATTTGGGTCTCTCATTCTTTAGAATTTCGGTTTTACGCTTCCTCTGCTCTCTAAATGTTTCAAAATATTTATGGCTAGAGCACCATTTGTTCCATGCTTTTGACCTTTCCTGCAGTGACTCCTCGCACTCCTTTGCTAGGGGTACTTTCTTCTTTGCCTAGGATATGGTCTGTTCAGCTCCCTGTTATATTTTCTTAGCCATTTCGTCCCACTCGTATGAGTCCAGAGATTCAAGCTTTTCCCTGCATTTCTCTACGACTTCCTGATTCACTGTTCCTCAGTTCTATATAATTTCAGTTTGAGAGATGATTTCTTAGTGGGTTTTGGAATTAACTTGACCTTTATTATTATTATTATTATTATTATTATTATTATTATTATTATTATTATTATTATTATTATTATTATTATTATTATTATTATTATGATTACAAGATCTTTAATTTGCTCCCAGTACGAAATAAATCCGGTGTAACATTTTCTTATGGGGCGGTTCATTGATCAATGACGTATCGGTATTAAGGTGTGCAGTCATACAGTATTGATTCTATAAATGTGAACAGTACAAAAATTATGCATAGCCTCTTTAAAAATAACATTTTATAGCAATATTCCAGGTAAATATCTGAGTTATTTGTTTATCAATATTAATATTTAGAGTTGTATACGATCTGAAGGAATAGATCAAAATAATGTAGTTCTTTCTTATTTCTCTGTACAGTATAACATCACCCGTGCAAAGCTTTGTATGTGATTACAGTACTTTACTCAAAACTTCACAGCAATTATGAACAATATTTTGAGAAGATTTGGCAGTTTTTCTTGTGAAGTATTGAACTGAAAAAAATGATGGTGTACAACAAGCATTACAAGCTGTGTTCAAGAAAATGTAAAGTAATTAATGACGTCAACTCTTTCGGTATGATTGGCCTTGTTCTGAGTGAACATTACAACTGTAGTAAGATTTCAACGGAATATCAAGACAAGAACATAGCGAGAGTCAATTCATGTCAACAATGTAGAAAATGTGGTAATTGGAGAATGAATGTAACGACAGTCCGGGATTCAGATAAGTATCAACTGAGTGCTTCCTTAGGAGGTATTTACACACCGAAATAGCTGGTATGTCAACCATCCGTACCGAGAAAGGTGTAAATATTGCTTCAAAGGGGAAGGAAATGTCCCTACAGGCGAAATGGCTTCATGGGAAATATTGGCTGATGGGTCACATGAAACTCAGTGCCGCGAACCCTACTCCTATGAACGTAACTTATTAGTCTCTGTGCAGTGCTCACAGTGCTACCCACTCCTGAAGTTCGCGGTGTATCTCAGGCGTGTGAATGTGAGTTAATAGTTCAATATTTCAGTGCCAATTATCGCCGTGTTGTTAGCGAACTGTCCGGTGACATGTTTCCAAGTATGACTTTTCACGGACAATGCCGAAACAAAGAAGTAGTTGAAGTTACCTTGCGAAATGCTGGGTTGGAGGCGATCAGATTATACCACATACGGTAAAATAATTTTTATCGTGTTTGTGACAAACAGGTCCCCTGTGAAAAAGTACCATCCCACACAACACTCTAATACCTCAGCACATATACCAGTAAATGCTAAGCGAGTTGGGAGCGGCGAGACAAAACAAACCTTACTGGCACAAGAACTTTCATCCACTTCGGGACAAAATGAGTTTACCCGTGATTTGTGTTACTCAGTGATTAATGCTTTCTTGAGAAGTATTGCAATCAGACTGTTCCTCACCGGGCTAGTTCGTCATGCGGTCAAGGGCACGGGGCTATGAGCTTGCATCCGGGATATAGTGGGTTCGAATCCCACTGTCGACAGCCCTGAAGATAGTTTTCCGTGGTTTCCCATTTTCACACCAGGCAAATGCTGGGGCTGTACTTTATTTAAGGCAACGGCCACTTCCTTGCAACTCATAGGCCATTCCTATCCCACCGTCGCCATAAGACCTATCTGTGTCGGTGCGATGTGAAGCAAGAAGCAAAAGACTATTCCTCAAGCATCTGCAGTTCGGAAAGCGTACATGGACAAATGTTGCAATTCAGTGATAGAAGAAATCCTAACTGAGTTACCTGACTGTCTGAATAGGGAAGTTGAAGACGAACTACGGGTGCATGTGATAGATACGTAGCAAGTTGAGCGGAGATGAACCGGGTACCGTACCTTATCGATAGCACTCGATCACTCTCTTTGTCAGTGATTCGATACACCTGCTCTGGCCTTCCGGTGGGCACGACTGCCAGTTCCAGGTATTTCTGACTGATTCTGCCAGCTACATGTCAAAAGCCGTTGCAGGACTGAAGGTATTTTATTCTGATTTGATTCACTCAGCGTGCGCAATTCATGGCTTTAACAGGGTTGCAGAAGAAATATGGGCAAAATTTCCATATGTAAGGCAACTAATACCCACTACGAAGAAAGCGTTTGTGAAGGTGCCTCTCAGGACAGAGGGTTGCAGGAATTGCTTACCGGATGTTCCTCCTCCTCCAGAGCCAATCCTTACGCGCTGGGGAACTTGGACTGAAGCTGCCCTTTTCTATTGTCACCATTTCCATGGAGTGAAACGTGTGATTGACGGATTTCATGTTAGTCAGGGGGCGAAAGTTGCTTTCAGCAATGAAACGGTTCAACGGAAACTGGCACTTAGCAAGACACAGTTCCAAATCATATCAGAATCAACCAATAAGACAGAAACACTTTGGTTGCATCTTAGTGATTCGCTGGAGATTATGGAGAAAGTGAAGCGTGAACGGGAAGGTGTCTCAAGAAACCTTGGACTACGTCTACAAACAAAATATCATGATGTCCTCGAACGAAATCCGAGCTACGACATCATGGTTGCTATAAACAAATATTTAGCTGGTACTGATAATGTGGATCTATGAGAATGTTTAACACCTACACTCGGTCCCGAATTCAAGTACTGTCCTGTCACATCCAGATATGAAGAAAAATCATTCTGCGCATTTGAGAAAATATTTTAACAAACGCCAAATATTTATACAAGAAACCTTGTAGTGTAGGCCCTACTACGAAGCAAATTATGGACAGGAAAAGTAAGGTTTGCAGTGTAAAATGCTACTTTTTTCCTATTTGCATTACGTCGCAGCGACACAGGTAGGTCTTATGGCGACGATGGGTAAAGAAAGGCCTAGGAATGTGAAGGAAGCGGCCGTGGCCTTAATTAAGGTACAGCCCCAGCATTTGCCTGGTGTGAAAATAGGAAACCACGGAAAACCATCTTCAGGGCTGCCGACAGTGGGATTCGAACCGACTATCTCCCGGATGCAAACTCATAGCCGCGGGCCCCTAACCGCACGGCCAACTCGCCCGTTCAATGTAAAGTGAAAGAGGAATTTGTATTTAAGTGTGTTTCTTCACGTTTGCGCTTCTTCGGGATTTTCTTACAACCTTACTAATGATGGTTTATCATGTGTATTGAGTAACAGACTGTTTCTTATCTAGGAGACATGAGGAGATGCTTTAACAGTGAACACTGATACGTCTCACAAACAACGTGCGGGTCTTTCTATTATTTGAACAGCCACAGCTGTAAGTAGAGTGTGAATTTTTGTTCTTCATTCCATTGTTCATTCATGATCATGATTTTAATTATTAGCGTGGGTGGATCCCTTAAGTCTAGAAAAGGACTCTTACGTTTGAATTTTTAAAAATTGTTTAATAACATGAAAATAATTGCATACTTAAGTGCATATTTCATCACAGTTTTCAGCTTAGTTGCATGCTTATACTACACAGCATATGAATCCGATGTCTAGTAATAAAACACACACATTATGATGCAAAGAAAATCAATGCAATAGAAGAAAGCGTTAAATGTTGAAAAGAGGATTAACGTAAAGGAAATAGGGTTGCCAGACGTCATATATTTAGCAGCACAGTCTGAATTGATATCCTTCTTGGTATGTAAGCTGGACGTGAGTTATTCTCCTTTCTTGTATTTTCAAAGCAAGCCTAATTGTTTAACATTTTAAAAAGTCGAACAAGAATTTACTTCAAATTTTTACAAATTATGAATATTGCAGTGATAATGATGGTGAATAAGAAATGTGTAAATGTGGTACAATGTTTAAGAGACAAGAGATTAACAGAAGCAGCCCAGACAGACAAAAGTTTCCACTAGAAATGCAGGATGAGGGTGAGTCATACAATACGTATTACTATTTTCTTACACCAGTTGTCATGTGATTTTCTTGAAAACTATGTTTGACCTTGAAATGTCAGCAATCAGAAAATGATTAGGTGATATGGACAAGTGCCGTCGATTTTGGTTTTAGAAATGTGGCAACCCTAAGCACAACAATCACATTTGACTCAAACAATGAAGGGAAGCGTATATAAACCCTGGAATGCTGATACGATACTTAATACAAATAATTATTTAATTAATTAACAAAATTGAACTCAAAGAAATAAATATCAAAAGGTACCTGCCCAGTATTAGGTCAAGTCACGGCCTTAACCAGATCCTCCAGGGTGCAGCTCAAGGGCAATATGCTGCAGTTCATGAGAAGGGTCATTGTCTGATCCTCTCCACATTCAAATTTTGTGGAAGTACAAGGAATACCAAGTATCCGTGGCTCAGGCAGCAGCGCAAAGGTCTCTCACCGCTGGGTTCCGTGGTTCAAATCCCGGTCACTCCATGTGAGATTAGTGCTGGACCAAGCGAAGGCGGGACAGGTTTTTCTCTGGGCACTCCGGTTTTTCCTGTCATCTTTCATTCCAGCAACACTCTCCAATCTTATTTCATTACATTAATCATTCATTAATCACTGCCCCAGAGGAGTGCGACAGGCCTTGGCAGCCGGCACAATTTCCATCCTCGCCGCTAGAAGGGGGCTTCATTCATTCCATTCCTGATCCGGTCAAATGACTGGAAACAGGCTGTGGATTTTCATTTTCACAAGGAATACCCTATTTTATCATGCTGATCTTTGATTTACCAACACTGGTACGTAGTCTATTAAGTACTTCCAGGTAGTTCAATGTTCGTCGTGGCTTGGAGGAAAAATTTCAAATGGAAGCCAACAACCTGTGACGCGAATGTTTCTGGTCCTTCATAATCTTGACGTTGATGGGTAGTTCATTAAGGCGCTCTGTCGTGTAGAGAAAACTTCTCCCTGTCTTCAAACGTTAAAAGGCTGGTTGATACTTCTACAAAGGGTGCCTCTCTGATTCGCTGCTGACATGAGGTAGTATGTTGCCTGCCGAGCAACACTTTATCACGTAGAGATGGTCTGAGGCAACCAGTGATGAGTCGACATGTTTCGTTCAGAAGGCTCATTACTAACATCATATTAGTTTGTTTTTTTTGGCTATTAGGTGAAATGGTGTATACTGAGTACACGTCATACTGATTTCATTGAATTCAGCTTATAGGCCTACAGGGACATTCCAAATCCTTTGGCTGTATTGATCACATCGTCAGCTTCATAGTGAGTGTCTCAATAATCAATGCTTGTTGGCGTATCACGGTAGATTAGTGGTCAGAATACACACCAGAGGTCTCTGGTCTGAAGCTGTTTTGTGACATGTTATTCTAGCTCAGTGGTAGACATCCAAATGTCATGTACTCTACGACACTTAATGACCTTGCTGCTGATAATCGTAACATAAACTTACTTCTAGTTGTGTGGGATACCCACCATTTTATTTTAGTAATCTCGTCAGCAGCTCAAGAAATTCCTTCCTCTCATGGTTAAGATAACGGTACTACGCCGGACCTACAGCTCCGAGTTACAATAATTTCCAATTACAGACTAGATTGTTAGAATTATTTATACAGGTGTTTGGCATGCAAATTATTGATGGTAGGTGAAATAAAGAATACCTTTTTTCTCATTATTTCCATTTCGAACGGATTTTATGGTCAATATTGTACCTGTATGAGAGTACCTTTTGTCTTCAGAGTGGCTAACTTAAATTTTATGAGCAACTGAGACTTTCATGTTATGTAATATATGTATAAGTACCTGTTGCGCCTGTGTGACACACAGGAAAACAGCTGTAGATCCGGAGTCGACCCGTAGGCTGGCAGGAACAATGTGGGCCGTGACATCTGGTAAGACACGTAGCTGTACTTCAGTACTGACACTGCCAGATGTACTGTTCGCGGAGCATACGTAGATACCCGCGTCTTCTGGCTGCACTCCTCGCAAGAAGAGAGTTCCTCCAAGGAGCGAACGACGATCGCCCGGACTGGGAAATAGCAGCTTCCGCAGCCCAGAACCATCCTCCCGCTTCTGGTACCACCTGAAGAAGACAAGGAGCAAGTGACAGTGGTAAGAGGATAGCAGAATTTGAGAGACGTGCATAGCAATAGTGGTCCTTTATAATGTTAACCAATTACATGTGTGACAAGCCGACATAAGCGGTGTAAACAGGTTCACTATTCCACCAATCAGATGTCTTCTGCATGCGGAGAAGAAGTAAAGTCTCCCTCTGTATTGTATCTTCTGCACGTGCCTACAGTCAAAGGCACTGTTGTAACACTTAATAAACTTAAAGGTCCACCTCTGTAGTATATCTGTTAGGGCAATTAGCTGCCATCCTCGGTGGCCCTGGTTGGATTCCCGGTATTGCCGGACATTTAATATTGGTTGGAGGTCTGGTATGTGGTTATAAAAACATTTGCAGCTAATTTACATTGGGAGTGTCTCTAAAACGAGCTGCGGATATGAATTTAAGTTTGCATAAACTTAAATGAAAATGCATGTTTATGAGAGCAATACACAATCCTTAAGGAAATACATATATTTTAACATTTTGTTGCCATCACCATTATGTGACGTACATATCCCATAAAATCGATCGTTACATAACGCAGGCCTTTTCAACTCAGCGTTTAAGGGATAGGGAGCCCTGACTCAGCCCAGAATTTGGTCAGGGCTGGCTTTCACTAAGTTACTCTCTCCCGCCGTGGCTTCGGCGATGTAGGAATACACACGCTGGGTTGCCGACTTCGTCTTTTTACCCGACATTGCAAGTCATTTGAGTGATTTAAATGTTTTTTACAAGGCAAATGTGTGTTGACTGGAGCTACGTGGATCAGAATTCATACTTTTAAGATGGAACTTCTACTGCTGGAGAAACAATTACAGAAGCCAGATTTTAAAGAAGCCTCATTCTCAACACTTTGTGATTTTCCCGATTGTAACTCAGATAGTAACTGTGAAGTCCTTAAACTAATTGAGAATTGTTTAAATATATCGAAGACATGTCGCCTAAATTAACCATGTTTATGACGCCCTATTCGGTAAATTTTGAGCAGGTTCAAGGCAGATAACTAAGAGAACTAAATGAGAGGAAATCGAGGTCATGTCTATCCGATGATGCGTTGGAAGCAGGGTTATGCATTCATTCCCCGTAAGCAACTTTCCCGGACGTCACTCAGTTGATGAAATCAAAGAAATGTCAGTTGTCGTCCTAAATACAGAAGAAAAGACAATTTATTTTGTTATATTATTTTGTTAAAGGCAGTTTTTTTTAACAAGTTTCTTTACGTCGCACCGAGACAGATAGGTCTTATGGCGACGTTGGGATAGGAAAGGGCTAGGAGTGGGAAGGAAGCGGCCGCGGCCGTAATTAAGGTACAGCCCCACTATTTGCCAGGTGTGAAAATGGGAACCTACCGAAAACCATGTCCAGAGATGCCGCCAGTGGGGTTCGAACCCACTATCTCTCGAATATGGGATACTGTTCGCACAAGGCCGTGTTTTACATCTCATAAAATATGCCACCCATACAACTCACTCCCCTCCATCTCTTTCTCACCCGCTATCTCCCTCATTCACGGCTCGTTCTCAGCCCTGAGTCAGGCACGGTGCTGCGCTCTTGGAATAACCTGACGTAAGGTCATCATGATGACTTACAGTTCTTAAACTTAAGAAGTATCACATGGCATTGCATCTCTTACATCTAGTAGGACCCTATCAACCAATACATCATATTAATAGTTGTAATAACTTTGTATTTTATGAAATAGCGAATCCTGAGTTAGTGACGATGTCGACGATTGGAGGGGACTGAACGTGACAATCTCACTGCTGGTGTGGATCAGCGGCTTGGTACGAACAGGCTGTTTACGTGCCACTCATAATACAAAGTGAGCCAGCGGATAATGCTTCGAACGTTCAGGCTATACTACGGGTAGAATATCACTTCGTTTTTCTCTAAACGTTGTAGTTTTATCCGCCTTAAGGGTTATGCGGTACCTGGGTAAATGCATCACGTAGAAATACCACGCTTTTAATGCTTCGTGATTGTTTGCCTGGTTTTGCCACACTCAGTACTCGGTTTTCTTGTAAAATTTAGCTTTCCAACGATACTCCTCATTGAATATTTTGAGTAAAAATGAACGTAATTACACTGTAACTTGCAACATTCTGCAACACTCAGTCAACAAACAGTTCTCTCTCCCTCTCCTTAGTTATCAGTCTCTCCTAATAGAGTCACGAGTGGAACAGTAGCGTTGTCTCCAGTTTTTACCTTTCTTTCTGTCTGAAATATTTGGAAATTTATCACTACCATACAGAATGTTGTAGGTTATAGCGTATTAAAATTCATTTATACTCAAAATATTCAATGAGGAGTATCGTTGGAAAGCTAAATTTTACACCGAGCTCGATAGCTGCAGTCGCTTAAGTGCGGCCAGTATCCAGTATTCGGGAGATAGGTGGTTCGAACCCCACTGTCGGCAGCCCTGAAGATGGTTTTCTGTGGTTCCCCATTTTCACACCAGGCAAATGCTGGGGCTGTACCTTAATTAAGGCCACGGCCGCTTCCTTTCCAGTCCTAGCCCTTTCCTATCCCAACGTCGCCATGAGACCTATCTGTGTCGGTGCGACGTAAAGCCAATAGCTAAATATTACATGAAAACCAAAGAAATGAGTATAGCCAAACTAGGCAAATAATCGCGAAGCAGTAAAAGTGTGGCACTTCGACGTGATGCATTTACCCAAATACCCCGTGAAATAAAATAATTTCAGAATTGGCTTTTATGAAAATCTTAAAAGCAGTTCGGACGTAATACGGTTAGACCCGCACAGTATAGATAAAACATGTGTTGAATGGCAATTTTTCATGTTTATCGCTCCCGTACACTGAGATCCATCATACCTCAGCTGACTTCAGTCTGTCCAGTATTATAAGTGAATGACACCTAAGTTACAGTATTTCCAACATAAGAATTTATGCAAATCGTCGCCATAGGACCAATCTATGTCGATGCGACGTAAAATAAATATACTGCCACTGCATCCAACGTAAAAAAATATGTTCGTGGACATAACAAAGTTTGTACCGATGATTGAGGTGGACGAAATACTTTTTGAAACTACAATCACTTTTCAGGCATCATTTGCATTGGGAAAGCACACAATTTGACACAATCTGATTTCGCAGCATGAAGGAGCATATGAAAAACTACACGAAAGTGCAAAATCAATCACTCAATCTATCATTGATCTGCATTTAGGACTGTTTCCCAAGTAGCAGATTCCCTGTCATATTGTCTACCTAGTGTTTTCTTAAATTTTTCAGAGAACTTGGAAATTTAGCGAACATATCCCTTGATAAATTATTCCACTCCGTAATTTCTCTTCCTATAAATGAATATTTGCCCCAATTTGTCCTCTCTAGTTACAAATTCATCTACATATTACGATCTTTTCTTCCCAACTCAATGTTTCCAATATCGTCGTACCGGTAAAACTACTCTTTTATCGGAAATAATCAACAGCAAACTGCGCTGCTTTCTTTTCGATCTTTTTCAGCTAACCTATCAATTAATCCTTGTGTGGATCCCATGCAACGGAACCACACTCTATTTGGTGCCTAATCAGCGACTTATACGCCATCTCTTTTACATCCTTATGTACAACCCCTAAAACTCTCTTAACCATATGAAGAGATCTGTAACTATACTGTAATTTACAACCTGTTTAATGTGATTACCACAACCAAGATCTTTCCTTATATTAACACTGAACCCCGTGAGGTACTTTCTCCTATCAACACATTGGTTAGACTCCCCAATATAATAAAGCAATGAGACTATACAGTAGCATTCATCAATACGTTGATCAATACGTCAATACGTCAAGTTGTATGTTTCGCCAAGTCCTCTCAGTTTTAACCATTCACGAAGAGGAGTGGTATATTCCCGCAGAAGTTTAAGATCCACCTTGCAAAGGTTAGACGTTGTGGGTAATCCAGCGGTGTTAATTCTTGCACCGAATGATATCGATAAGGGTGCAACAATTGTTGGCACTTCCACATCCGTCATATGTGAAGCACCACCATTCCTCGTGGCACACCTTGTACTGATTGATGTATTATCATTTATTTCTTCTAAAGCAGCCTCTTCAAACTTTGACTTCTGTGCCGATGGCGATCTGCCAGTGTCGAGGTTCTGAAGCACACAGTCGCCTGTCAATGGACAGGAAAGTCGAATGATGAGGTTGGCGGCGATCAGGGTGCCGCGGTTAGGATGCCGGACGCCATTAATTCGAGGGGATTCTCTCCCGTTGTCGTTTTTTGTCCCATAGGCTTGGTTTATATCAGCCATTTCATGGTTGGTGCATCAAAACGGAGCAATTCTCACCAATATCAGTCGCAAACTTAGTAGCTATTGCGTGCAGAAATAATACGCTGCCTACTGGGGCTCCGTCCCTCATAAACCTCACTTCTCCTCCCTTCCCATTCCTCCTCTATAACAAAGCAGTGATCAGCAGCTTGCACTCTGGCACAGAAAATATAGCGAGCTCGTCGCGCTTCCAGAAGTAACACAGTAATCTCATTTTCTCAAAACAAAACATTTCCTCCGCCAATCCGATGCGCCATCGTTATTTACATAACATGAAGAGCATCCTTGATATTTTGTAGATATAATTACGTTATACCCTGTATATAAATGATATTAGTAAAGAACTGGAATCACACATGTGACTATTTGTGGATAATGTTACACTTTATAGAGGAGTAAGTGCGTTGCCGCGTTCTGAGCGACTACAGGTGCACCTAGACAATGTTGTAAGATGGATAGCGGACGATGGTATGATGGCAAACGAGATGAAAAGTCAGATAGTAAGTTTTACGAAGAGGAAAAGTCCTGCCAGTTGTAATAACTATGTTGGTAGGGTGATAGTACCTCATGCGGAGTACTGTATATCAGTAGGTGCTAATATGAGGAATGATCTTCATTCGGATAACAATATTAAGGAGGTTGTTAAGAAAGGTAACATATCTGTTCACATGGTTATGAGGGTATTTGGGGGTTGGAGTAAGGATACAAAGGAGAGGGTGTATAAGTCTCTGGTAAGACCTCAGTGTAAGATCCAGTGTACGGGACCCACACCAGGTCTACTTGATACGAGAACTGGGAAAGATCCAAAGGAAAGTCGCGCGACTTGTTGTGGACGATTCCCGACACAGGAGTAGTGTTACGAAACTGTCGTAAACTGTGGGCTGAGAAGACTTGCCGTAAGGAGACGAGCTGCTTGATTAAGTGGTATGTTTCGAGCTATCAGTGGAGAGATGGCGTGAATAACTTTAGTAGACGAATAAGTTTGTGCAGAGCTTTTAAAAGTAGGAAATACCATAATATAAAGATAAAATTGGAGTTGAAGAGGACAGGTTGGGGGTAAGTATTCACTTATAGGACGAGGAGTAAGAGACTGGAATAATTTATGGAGGTATATATTCTGTAAGTCCCGAAGTCCTTTGAAAACGTTAAAGAAAAGCTAAGCAAACAGTTGATAGGAAATGAGCCACCTGGCGACAACGCTAAATGCAGATCACTGATTGATTGATTGATTGATTGATTGATTGATTGATTGATTGATTGATTGATTGATTGATTGATTGATTGATTGATTGATTGATTGATTGATTGATTGATTGATTGATTGATTGATTGATTGATACGTGATGGCTGCTGTCCCGCTATTTACCATGAGTTGAAGCTGTTAACTATAGAAATTCACTTTTATAATGGTCCATTTCTGTTCACAATTATGATTCTAGTGTCTAAATGTACTCCACATCAGTCGTTTGAAACAGTTTTAAATTATCGGCAAAGACGGCAATCAAACCAATTATATCAGTAAACGCTCCAAATTAGTTTTCGCTTTCTGGGTTTTCCTCCGAATCCTTGGCGTCCTCACGTCATGTGGATTTGGCTTAGTTTTACGACCAGAATCACTTCCTGGGGTCAATCCTATGTGGAGGGATGATTCACTATTGTGTGTTTCTGTTTGGGTTGGTAGTTTGATGTGTTTTGTTGTGTATAGAAAAAACATTTGTTTGGATACGAAAATAAACACCTAGTCCCGCGTGCCAGAAGAATTAACCACACGCACTTAAAAAACTCAAGCCAGCTGGGAATCGAATCGAGAGCTCTTTGAACTAAAAGTAATTACGTTTACCACTTAGTCAATAAGCTGGACTGAAAGCACTCCAGCTAAGTCAGAATAATTACTTGCATACCATTCAAGCATACCATGACATGTCCTTAATTTCTGTTGTCTTCTGGGAAAATCCGATGATGAAGTACGCATTATGTCTATGATAGCTGATTTAAATTTTTAATTTGAAAATTCGAGGGAACCTAGCTATTTTATCTGATAGATCAGGACTACACAAAGACGAACATAATGACGGTGAAGGATATGTATAGCGTGTGATAAAGATAAGTCCAAATCACTTGTTGTTACACGCTTCATAAGGAAAGTAGAAAAAATGAATGTACCGTACATGATACCTCAGGTTGGTAACGGAAAATGAACATTAAAAAAATTAATGAACTCGAAACTTATGAAGAGTAAGTCGGGAAGCTCTTCTAGGAACGTTTCTTCCACAATGTTTGAAAATTGTGGTATGCCAATAACTACAGTTGACATGTCATTACAATTTCATCTGCACTTATAATATGATATTTTGGAAAGAATTAATTCCTCTAGCAGAATAGTGATATCATTAACACGAAGAGAGGAATTCAAATGTGTTCCGACTATTACGGTGTAATGATATATTCCCTGACGGACTGAACGATGTGGTATTGGATTGAAACAGAACATTTTTTTGAACAAAATGGAGCTGAATATAAATCAAGTCCTGATATAACCTGGTTTAGACAAATTCAATGAGATAGAAACAGAAGATATTACATTGCTTGTATCAAGATCATGCTGTAACAAAGTAACAATTGTCTTCTTCAGTCGAATGAAACCTTACTACTACGCGCCAGGGAACAGTCTTGGCGACTTTGATTTTCTATGAGCAGTAAAAGAAACGTTGAAAAGATTGAATGTGACTATTGAGGCAGATGAAGTTATCTAAAAATCTGAATTAATAGAACTTAAATTATCACATAATTACGCATTTCCCTTTACTGAGTTACTTATTTTCTCCAGGTTTACCTATATATGCCGGCCCGGTGGTGTAGGGGTAGCGTGCCTGCCTCTTACCCGGAGGCCCCGGGTTCAATTCCCGGCCAGGTCAGGGAATTTTACCTGGACCAGATGGCTGGTTCGAGGTCCACTCAGCCTACGTGATTAGAACTGAGGAGCTATCTGACGGTGAGATGGCGGCCCCGGTCTAGGAAGCCAAGAATAACGGCCGAGAGGATTCGTCGTGCTGACCACACGACACCTCGTAATCTGCAGGCCTTCGGGCTGAGCAGCGGTCACTTGGTAGGTCAAGGCCCTTCAAGGGCTGTAGTGCCATGGGGTTTTGTTTGGTTTGGTTTTACCTATATATAGATCCCAGACCATCTTATGCTACAGCTCTTCACCGTGAGAAACTATGCTTTAATATTTATTAGAATTCAAATATGCTCCGATTATTACACTGCAATGATACAGTCGCTGGTGGACTAGACAGTATAATTTTGGAGTGAAACAGGGAAAATTTTGAACAAAATGGAAATGAATATAAAATGAATACATACATACAAACTGCACCCGTAATGCGATTAACATATGAGTGAATCATTATTTCATGATTTTTATGCATGATCTCAATGTGAAATATGAATGCTGGAAGTACATTTCTGCTTGGAGACCAGAAGACCACACTGCTCTCAGAGTAATCCCCTCAACCTTTGTTAGTAGCACGGCTTGTTTACGTCATAGAGCATTAAATTTACAAGTGCATAATATTCGCTCACCACCCAAGAATGTGGTTTCTACCTTGTTCCCGTGGGAAAATACATCTCGCACATGGACAACGGCCCATCTACGATGACAAAGAAAGCAGATTTCGGCAAAGTATGGAATTATATTCACTCCCCTAAAATTGAAATGGAATAATCCGAAAAGCTTTACCCGAGCCAAGGATATTTTGCCATTTGGATAAGCGCGAACCAGAACAGCGAGATTATTTAGTTCTTTCTTGAATCGGCAAGACATTACACGCAATTCGGAGTGCATTATAACGGAATGAATTACTATATAATTTACAAACTATGTGCATGTCTGAAGGTGATCTCAGAAGTAATTTTAATATTCAGCCGCACTGTAAATTGGGTTCGAGATTATACGCGTAGGGATACCAGCGACACTCAAGGACTGTGCAAGCACGCATCATTGTAGAACCCCCCCCCCCCCCACGCTTTTAATATAAATTTCAAGTATGCGAAAACATTCTTAACTCTAACCCAGCCGTATTTTATGAACTCAGGACACCGTCTAGTGACGTGATTAAGCGATGGACAAAGAAATTTGAGTTCTGGTAGGTTCCCCCCTAGTGAACAGAAATAGTGCCCAGCAGACTTTATAATGAAAGGCAGGACTGAACCATCACACATAGTCTACCAGTTTGATCGCTTTACCCAAAGTGTGAAGACGCACCCTTCGTCACGCATTATAAGAGTTAATGAAAATTTGTTACGGCCTACGAAGGAATAGTTTCTGTGCGTATTAACTGCATATGATAATAGCATTAAATTAGATTCAGCTATGTGATTGATTTTGATATTGGGAAATATCACAATGGGCAGTTCACTCACTAACAGTAGTAATCAGATTTCTGTCCATTATTTTGAATTAAGGAAGACAGCATTTCAATGCTAACCCGGACGACCGTTACAGGTAGGACAGACTGTCACTGGAGGTTAACTAACGGAACATTACTTACCCTACACTCGTATTAGCAGACAGAGGATTCACTGACCGCTCCGGTGTTTACAAACATTCAAGGGTAGCTTAGTTCAAGGCAATGTTAACGTCCAGCCGAAGCCACACAGGTGAATATCCGGCAGAGATATCGAAGTTTGCAGCGAGTAAATCATTCTTAGGGCCTTGAGACAGACAAAGCCTAAAAATAAAGGTATATTTCATTGTAATGTGAGGTTTAGAATACGTGTTTTTCACGAAACTCGTGTGCCGCGTAGTAATAATAAAGTGTATAAAAATCAGCTTTAAGCAAGATGCCACTTGTGGATTACTTCAAGTAAGTCATCGTGGTTTCCAAAGCACTAGGCATATGTGTTAATTTGCTGTGAAAATGGAGCTGGCGGGTAATGGAACTTGATCGGGAGATCATCAGAACGTAAGTAAACATGAAATGTCGTTTTTTGTGCCTTTGTAAATATAGTTTAAGCCTAATCTGTCATCCGGAAGGTAATTTATCTGTGATTGTTTGACATATTCAGTTTAGGAAGATCTGTAAGAATGTTTGAGATGGTAGGATTTTCACGTACTAGTCGAACACTCTTAAAATTGATTAATTAAATACAATTGAATTAGCTCCGTCAGTCGAGGTTCGATTTATTTAAATTATCATGACATTAATACTGAACACTAATCCTTTACCGTGACCAGTACAGTATTAATAATAATAATAATAATAATAATAATAATAATAATAATAATAATCATAATAATAATAATTGTGGATATGTGAATAAGTAATAGGAAGATGATGGGTGGTGCTATCCCACCAGATAAAAAACAGTTGGGGAGCTACTTGTAAAATGTTTAACTATATTTTGTACTAGGAAGTAATAATAACGTGATAAAGTGAGCGTTAGGAATATTTTCTTTGTAGAGTAACCAGGTCAGGGTATTAATGGGAGCTAATTAGAAAGACTCGATGGTTGAGTTGCCGATGGTGGAATATTTTAACATTATGTGTGTGGTCCAGAAAAACGCTGAGGAAAAAGCGCATAAAATAATTATTATTCCAGGCGGTTAAAGCAAAACTATCCGTAATGAAGGAAATGTAAGTTCATGTTACAAGGTTTGTAAAGGAATGTTGTGTCCGAGATGAAAAGAAACATGATGGACATGATCAAATGTTATCAATGATCTCCTGATATGAGAGCGGTATTTATCGTCGTTAAAAAAATTAGCACGTAAGGTGCCAGACTAAACTCGGAATAAACTATGCTGAAAGAGATGAGTTTGACAGGGAAATGTCAAGGCGCAAGTAGTGAGGGTGTAATGCTACTTGAAAAGATGAGATGTTAGTGATGTGACTATAGGCAAACAGCAGTCAAGTGTTTTACGATTGCAGTTGAATGAAAAGTAGAATTCCTATCATAAATTCGGAACATGAATTTGAAAGTACATTAGACCCCGTTTTTATCAACAGAATAATAATAAATGAATGAATGTTATAAATTTGAATGTTATTCCTGGCATAATCAAATGTTGAGCGGGTAAATTTATTGAGGTTAATTTATTATTACAAGTCCTACAGGTATGCTCGATTGATCACGATCTACAAAATGGAGGTGCGGTCTTGCGGCCGTCCTCAGTGAAAACTTATAATATTAGCCACTGAGACGCAACCACAACCTAAGCGACAGGTAGTTGTGCCAGCTGATGAAAATGTTAATATGAATTCACGTGCGTGAAAGAAGTTTGTTGTACATAAACCTTGTAGAGTAAATGCAGGATGAGCTTTCTTCCAGTTTTACTTGTTTATGTGTGTGTGGTAAAATTAGACAGTGTTATATACTTTCTGCACCTGTAATTATTTACGCATATTAGCGATAAGGTGGAATGAGCAGCCACAAATTCTTAGCATAGGGAATAGGATGACACATTAGCATACAGCGTAAAGCAGACATTTCAAACTAAACTACATTTTATTACAAACAAGTATGTTATAACAAGTCAGCTCATTTGAATAAATCACTGAACAGACGATGATGTTACACGGTAAATCCCGCATATTGTGCATGCGTGAGTGTTCATAAATAGAACAATTTTTTTCTAATTTGAAACGGCCAGTGTTCGATTCAAACTGGTTGAATCTGGTTAGCCAGGTTAACGATAATTTCTATAAGTTCTGCTCAGTTGATATCAGCTCCAATAATGTCCGGCTCCATGGCTAAGTGTTTAGCGTGCTCACCTTTAATCAGAGGGGTCCCGGGTTTGCTTCCCTGGCACGGGGACTGGGTTTATGTGCCGTCTTCATCGTCATTTCATCCTCATCACGAAGCGCAGGTCACCTACGGGAATCAAATCAAGAGATCTGCACCAGGCCTCTATGGAGGCCACACGGCATTTCATTTCAGGTCCAATAATCTAATGCGAGGAAGTATTACCTCTTCCCAGTGGTTGTATTAAAGTTAAATGTAAGAAACAGGGTTAAAGGTAAGGAAAATTTTCATGAAGACAAATTCACCCAGACACAGAAGACCGCTGCTCTACGATGGTGACATTAAGCCACATGGCATCATAAAACTAGGTTACAGTTTTAAGAGATAAGATACAAGTGCTTCTAATCGTGTGTGTTCTACGGTCATAAAAAGTTGCAAGACAGATTTGAATCTGATTTTTAATTAAGTCTTAATTAATCAACATATTCATGGTAATTATCTTCTTCTTCTTCCTATTTATCTGTTTACACGCCAGGGTCGGTTTTTCCCTCGGACTAAGCGAGATATCACACCTCTACCACTTCCAGGGCAGTGTCCTGGAGCTTTAGACTCTGGGTTGAGGGATACAACTAGGGAGGATGACCAGTACCTCGCCCAGGCGGCTTCACCTGCTATGCTGAAGAGGGGCCTTGTGGGGGGATGGGAAGTTTGGAAGGGACAGACAGGGAAGAGGGAAGGAAGCAGCCGTGGACTTAAGTCAGGTAACATCCCGGCATTTGCCTGGAGGAGAAGTGGGAAACCACGGAAAACCGCTTCCAGGATGGCTGAGGAGGGAATCGAAACCCCCTCTACTCAGTTGACCTCCCGAGGCTGAGTGGACCCCGTTCCAGCCCTCGTACCAATTTTCAAATTTCGTGGCAGAGCCAGGAATCGAACCCGGGCCTCCGGGGGTGGCAGCTAATCACACTAACCACTACACCACAGAGGCGGACTTTCATGGTAATTATTTATATTAAATCATGAAGGAGCAAGTGTTGTTATATAGTTCTGTTGAAAGAGTTCGCACAGACATTTATTTGGTAACGCTCCAGGGTGATTTTTGTTTAGAGAAGTTTCAGTTGATTTAATTTTGATTGATGGTCGTTTTACTGAATTAAAAGAGTAACTTTATTTAACAATAATAACTTGAGAGGATTGAAGTCCTTTTTGATGGTAAAGTTAGCCCATATTGTGATTCATTTTCACATTTGATAAATATTGGTTGTTTATTTCAATGCATTTTTTCAAGTATTTAATGAATCAATCAATTAAATTATTTATAAATCAGCTTGGCCTACAATACTTTCTATAATAGCTTAGCCCTTATTAGTAGTTCTCCCGGAACTTTTCACGAGAAAACAAAGACGCACCACACCCGAGGTAAGAGTCTACAGAGTTGAGTATATTACAGAGCCGAGGAAAGAATCAGGTGGACCCAAACACAGAAGACCGCTGCTCTACGAAGGATAGAATACATACATACATACATACATACATACATACATACATACATACATACATACATACATACATACATACTTCACTATAGATTCTTAGCCTACGCCTTTAGGTGTTCAGTCTGCAAATGCTTTGTTCCCACAAGTATTTTCGAATTTTCACCGCGAATATTCATTTTTGTTAAAATAATAATTTCAATCCTGGGTTCGTTATTTTTATACTGTCCCGCCATTCATTTCTTTTAAAACTGTCTTCGATCTAATTTTATCCGTAAGATATAGAATAAGGAGAATGTTACGAGAAAATGGTAGAATGAGAGTTTAGTGTAATAATAATAATGCTATTTGTTTTACGTCCCACTAACTACTTTTTAAGGTCTTCGGAGACGCCGAGGTGCCGGAATTTGGTCCCGCAGGAGTTCTTTAACGTGCCAGTAAATCTACCGACACGGGGCTGTCGTATTTGAGCACCTTCAAATACCACCGGAATGAGCCAGGATCGAACTTGCCAAGTTGGGGTTAGAAGGCCAGCGCCTTAACCGTCTGAGCCACTCAGCCCGGCAGAGTTTAGTGTGCAGGCCTATGTCTCCAAATACGTATTTTCAAAATTTTATTGTCAATGGTATTTTTTGTTAAAATACGAATTTCATTCCTGGGTTCGTTATATTTATTCTGTGCTCCTCTTATGGATATTAGTCGTACACATATGACGTAAAATTCTTTGTATCGAAAGGACATAGATTTACATTTATAAATTAAATTTTATTTAACTCAGCCCTAGTATAAACATCTGTCTATAATGTAATTCATATTACGACCTTTCGAAAGAAATTAAGGTGAATCAGCCACACAACGCCACCCTTCTCCGCTTGGAAATGTTCATGTTGTCTATGACTGCTTTTCCTATTTGCTAGCGTACAATTTCAATGTTTGCTCGGGGTGTTGAGTTCACCAGTTCCGCGGTTAGCTAAGGGTTTTACAAACATCTGCAATGAGGTTTGAACCCATAGCCATTGACTTGTGAAGGGCTACTGAAATCGATTCTCGTTGACCCCATTTTGACTGACAAGGTACGTTTCTAAGGGTATATCACAGTTTTTTTCCTGAAAATTCCGTACTGTACTGAATATCAGTAAACAGGATTGAAACTATTGGCTGTTAGTGGAATTGAAGAAGTATACAACATGCATGAATCTATCTTTTGCACAGCAACGCCGTATGTATTGCATACAACGTGTGACTTCCTGCATGTTTATGCACTGTTTTGTCTAGTGGAATACTTGCCGGCCCCGCAGTGTAGGGGTAGCGTTCCTGCCTCTTACTCGGAGGCCCCGGGTTCGATTCCCGACGAGGACAGGGATTTTTACTTGCATCTGAGGACTTGTTATAGGTACGCTCAGCCTACGTGATTACAATTGTGGAGCTATCTGACGGTGAGATATCGGCCCCGGTATAGAAAGTCAAGAATAACGGCCGAGAGTACTCGTCGTACTGACCACGCGAAACCTCGTGATCTGCAGGCATTCGGACTGAGCAGTAGTCGCTTTGTAGGCCATGGCCATTCTTGGCTGTTGCTATATGAGGTTTGTCAAGTACTTACATTTACCATCATTCATCAATCACCAATGAACCCAGAATCATCTCATGGAATTGTGCGTTTAATGTTTTTCGATATGGTTAGTGTTAACGGAGAGAGTTGACATACCCTGTTTTGGACCCTTTAATATTAATACGATACTTTATTATTATTATTATTATTATTATTATTATTATTATTATTATTATTATTATTATTAATGCGTTGTTATCTTTACTTATCATCACTTATTATCATCATCATCATCATCTGCTTACCCTCCAGGGTCGGTTTTTCCCTCGGACTCAGCGAGGGATCCCACCTCTACCGCCTCAAGGGCAGTGTCCTGGAGCTTCAGACTCTTGGCCGTTGGATACAACTGGGAGAATGACCAGTACCTCGCCCAGGCGGCCTTACCTGCTATGCTGAACAGGGGCCTTGTGGGGGGATGGGAAGATTGGAAGGAATAGATAAGGAAGAGGGAAGGAAGCGGCCGTGGCCTTAAGTTAGGTACCATCCCGGCATTTTCCTGGAGGAGAAGTGGGAAACCACGGAAAACCACTTCCAGGTCGGCTGAGGTGGGAATCGAACACACCTCTACTCAGTTGACCTCCCGAGGCTGAGTGGACCCCGTTCCAGCCCTCGTACCACTTTTCAAATTTCGTGGCAGAGCCGGGAATCAAACCCGGACCTCCGGGGGTGGCAGCTAATCACGCTAACCACTACACCACAGAGGCGAACATGATTTACAGTAACAATTTAAAAATCTCGTACAGGATTATTGAAACCGACTAAGAAGATTGTGTATCTCGAATTTTTGAAGAAATCCGACTTATCGTTTCTGAGATACTTGGGGTAAATGAGATATCCAAGATCACCGACAACGTTACTGGAAGTGTTAAGAATTTTCTGAGCCAGGATTTTGAATCCTCCTTTCATCACGGTGTCATGCCTTCCATATTGTCTATATGATGCTTACATACATATATTTATCTTAACTATAGCCTGTTAGCTTACGCCTTTCGGTATTATGAGTATTATGAGTATTTTCGGTCCGCCGGGAGATAGTAGGTTCGAATCCCACTATCGGCAGCCCTGAAAATGGTTTTCCGTGGTTTCCCATTTTCACACCAGGAAAATGCTGGGGCTGTACCTTAATTAAGGCCACGGCCGTTTCCTTCCAACTCCTAGGCCTTTCCTATCCCATCGTCGCCATAAGACCTATCTGTGTCGGTGCGACGTAAAGCCCATAGCAAAGAAAAAGAGCATATATATATATATAACATTTTGGCAACATTGTGAAGATGGGACGTTATTTAAGTCAAGGGTTCAAATCGATTACAGCCTATAGCAGATTTTCTTACAAAATATATGTTCAAAAGTCCGGTCGTATAAATACATGGAATGGTAAGAAAGTAATGAATTTTATTCAGAGTTCTCGAAGTATCGAAGGCTACATAGGTACCTCCGAGTCATTGTTGGACGCGCTAGTGTATAGTCGGATACTGAATGTGCTCTGGCTTATCATAGTGGTAAAACCTATTGAAGTTTGGTTAATTTTGTGTATTGCGTTAGTTGAGGAGTCGATTTATTGCTTTACATATTGGTATTTAGTGCTTGTTGGTAGCAATTAAAGCCACTATCGCTTCCTGTATTGTTCTCTTCGTCTGGTTTTATCCAGTACCTTCTGGAATAGGAAACGGGAATGTTCCGTCTCTAGCCGAGTCCTGGATATGTTAGTAACCCTATCGTCAAAACATAAAAACAAGGTCGCTGTGAACGAGAGGCTGTTGTAGTGTTGAAGGATCGAATGTGTGGTGGGTGTTCCACCAATCAATGTTTGAGATCTGTCGTCGGATTTGGGCGACAGTTGTGTTGCCTGCCATCAGTGTTCCATCGGTGTCAGAGTATCTGAGCAGAATACGCTGTGTGTACTGGCTTGAAGGACTGACTGGAGTACTCTACGTGTACCAAAGTGGAGTGAGCGATTGGAGCTTGATGGCAGTAGTGCTGGTTGTCATCTGTGTCCCACCGGAGTCAAAGTATCATCGTGTACTGAGCAGAGTACTGGCTGCGTACATCCTTGGATAACTGAGTGTATGAGTGTGTGTCTGTATTATCGTGGACAGTGGACCATCGTGGAGTCAGCGTGTGCAGTAGCTGTGTACTTGGAACACTGTTAGTGGTCGTTGTTGTGAGGAGTATTGTCCTGCTGGCTAGCACTGTTGAGCTGTTCTTGTTTCGTTGTCAGTGTTTGGATGTGTGAATTACTGGGCTTTCTCCGGAATAAAATCGAGGAACAGTTATCGTGTGTTGTGGGGATCAGCAGCTCTGGTTATGTTTTGCCCACCTGTAGCTAGTGTGCGTGTTATACGGACTTGCGACTAAAAGTGAAAGCAAGGCGAGCCTGTCAATAAGGATTACAGACGTCTCAGGTAACACCGACGAGCCGGACTGCCTGCTATGTGAAGAGGACAGAGATTTGCAAGCAGGCAGCAAAGAGTGAGTCCGGACATTCATGGCTGAATAGAATTGTGTGTGTGTAAATGTGAGTGTACTTATTTGGTCATCCTGAATTAAATTATAGCGATTAAACAGACGGTGGTTTATTCTTAAATGTGTGCATAAAGTTGTATATCGACCGAATAGAAATGGTATTTATAAGTTTTTAAATATTCTGGAAAGTCATTTAATTACTGTGAAATAAGCAGCGGTGCTATAGCGTTGCCCTGAATTACGCCAACTTCAGCTTATTGCGAGAGTGATACTTTCGTACCTACTGACACGCACTGCTGCCACCGGATTAAATACGAGTGCAGCAACATCAGTGTGATTGAAGAAGTAAATACTGTAAGTACGTAGGTGTTAATGTAAGGAATGGCCTTCACTGGGGTAATCACATTAACGAGATTTTAAAGAAAAGTTACCCATGAGAGTATGAGAGTATTTAGGGTCTGTATTAAGAATGTACAGGCGAGAGCTTATAAGCCTCTATTAAGAACCCAGTTAGCGCATGGTATCAGTGCATGGGACCCACAACAGTATTACCTGATACGAGAACTGCAAAAGATCCAAAGGAATGCAGCACGATCTGTTCTGTGCGATTTCCGACAAAAGAGTAGTGTTGCGGCAATGTAGCAATCATTGCACTGGGAAGGCTTGGGAGTAAGCAGCCGAGCTGCTCGATCAAGCGGCATGTTTGGAGCAGTCGATGAAGAAGTTGTATGGAATAACAGTAGTATACGAATACACTTAAGTGGAGCTCTTCAAGGTAAGGAAATTCATAACATGAAATTAAATTCAACAGATCAAATTTGAGCAAATATTAACTTACAAGAAGAGGAATTAGGGATTGGAATAATTTATCAAGCGAAATGTTCGATAAATTTCGAAGTTCTTTGAAAACACTTAAGAAAAGCATAGGTAAAATATTGATAGGGAATATGCCACCTGGACAACAGGCCTAAATGCAGATCAATTGTGACCGACTGATTGATTGATTGATTGATTGATTGATTGATTGATTGATTGATTGATTGATTGATTGATTGATTGATTGATTGATTTTACGAAATGTTTTCGATCATCAACTACTTTCTGATTATACTGGTAGCTCAGTATTATGCATAATACGAAAAATATCGAGTTCTGTAGCCGACTGGTCAGCGTCTTGACCATCTTCACCGTCAGATAAACACACAAGTGCTTTGCAGGTATGTATAATAATATCTAACTGAGCTTATGCAAATGTATTACAGACAAGTGAACAACTCAAATGGAATGAAATGATGGGGAATCAACTTCTTATTCTTATTCTTATTAGAATACGTACCGCTTCGTGACTGATAGGGCAGTGATTTTACCTGACTTGAATCGTTATACTATATTAACTTGATGTACAGTATGGATCTGTGGTGAAGTTTCTGCCTTCGAATTCCAAGATCGTAGATTCCAACCTGGTAGAGATGGTCGTAGTTCTGAAGGGCGGGAAAGTAACTTTGGACATTCCATGTCATACGATGTCAGCGTGTAATACATTTGTGGTGACGCATTTGGTGCTTGTCCGATGAAATTAATTTCAACAGCCGTAGGAGTTCCTGTCTCTGCAGTCCGGTAGAGGAAAATTGACACTTCGAAACTGACCAGCAGGCAGCCTGAATGGTGCCAAATCAAAATGCCTGTAAGCGTTAGTTTAGGCCATACGACTCTTATTGTTGTCAAAATGTACAACACCTTGTCAGTCATAAATATAATTTTTGTTGGTGATTGTTGGTCTAAAAGGGGAAGGACAACTAGACAATCATCTTCTATGACTTCCAAACACTGGTTAATCTGTTTTATTTTAAAATTTTGGTAAGGAGATCAACAGATAGCTTCACGGAGAGCTATTCAATACCAAGGTATGATTGCGTGATTCTCTCGAGTATGGAACGCTCTAATGAAATCCATTAACATATTGTCCAGAACGTGGAGGATATTAATTCAAATTTCGAGGCCAGCGCAAGTTCTTTCGCTTTAGATCATGCTGGATATTTACTGGTCACGAAACACAAGCTGTTCTTGACTTTCGTTCAATGTACAAGAGATGGTACTGCGACAGGTCTTTCTTTGTTCATCACTGTTTCGTGTCGTAACCGTGTGACGGGTAACGACGCACTTCCAAGTAAAATATCATCATGGTACAATCAAAGCCAAGAAAATCAGCGTCTGAACTCAAATTTCATGACGAACTGGAAGATTTTTAATTTTGATTTCACAAAGAAGACTATTTTTGCCTTTTATTTCCAAAATTGATAATGGGTTCCAAAAAATTATTATTCGACCAACCATGAACACTACAGGAACATTTTAGGTACGAATGTACAGATGATTAGTATTAATACTAGCACAACTGAAAATAAATAGCTTAACTGAAATAAGCCCCGATCTTAATGAAATAATTTCAAATGTAAAAGACATGGAATTAAAAGAAATATCTTGTAATGTATTATTGGTGTACCGGTACTGTAGTTTAAAGCACACATAAACCCTAATCAGTGTTTGTCTACAAATCAGCAACCGCAGCTGCCCTCATTGTCTGCTTGAGCCTCTGTCTACCGGTGCGTTCCAATCTACGTATTGCTTGCTGGCTTTGCTGGTTGCTTATCGAGTGATGCGGGGTTTGACCACACATGCTTTAGATGATACATTTAGTGTCGTGTTTAATAAAACTGTTAATTTATAAAGACTTGTGGCTTTGTACCAGTTCTCACAGATGGGACAGTTTCTCCCTCTTCTTGTAAACATTGACATGTTTAGAACTTGTTACGCTTCCTATTAGCGTGTCGTACTTCTCTTCTTTATTAGCATAAGAAGGCAAGTAATGGCAGTGCAATCTAAATTCCAATTCGGGACCACTCAGCTCAAGTCGGGCGGAATGTGTTGAATCTCAAAACGACTTAGAGAGACCTGGTAATCGAATTACAAATCAATGACGTTCCTATCAGAAAATGAAAGGACTTGTCTGGTTCCTGGCTTTCTTCGGAGGAAGGGAAAAAATTGGATCTCCTTCTCTGAATGTGAATGAACCACAAGAATAGCTTGATTTCAGAATATCTGGTTCGGTACGATTATCAAAACAATCTCCGTACCAATTGAAGACTCATTTCCTATCTCGTGGAAGATAATATATTTGTCAATCTTTATATATTGTACATTGTTCAGAATTTGAAAAGAATGGTATTTCTGTATCGGTCATGTCCACAGTAACAAGAAAATGCACTTTTTCTTTTCCGTAATTTCTGTCTGTCTGTCTGTCTGTCTGTCTGTCTGTCTGCCTGCCTGCCTGTCTGTCTGTATGTATGCATGTACACGCATCACTAGAAAACTGCTGAAGAGAATTTAATGAAAATCGGTATGCAAAGCCGGAGAAACAGGCGCTACAATCTAAGCCATAAATAATTTTATTCACGCTGATGGAAATGGTAGTTTAGGTGAAGGCCTAAAATTTACAGTAATTTTGAAATATTTATGTTAATAGTGCTCCTATCTAAATAAAAATGGGTATGCAAAGTCGGTGAATAAGTCGCTACAATCTAGACTATAAATAATTTTATTCTCGCTGAGTGAAATTGTAGTTTAGGGGAAGGACTAAAAGCTAATTCTTAAATATTTACGTCATTAATGGTCCTATCTAATTGAAAACTGGTATACAAAGTCGGAGAATGAGCCACTACAATCCAGGCTATAAATCATTTTATTCACGCTGAACGAAATGGTAGTTTACGGGAAGGCCTAAATTGTAATACTCGAATATTGATATTATTAGTGGTCGTATCGATAAATATTACATAACCAAAGTTATATAGAATTAAATTTCCGACCATTTATGTCTTATACATTTTTACCGCACCGGCTATGATAACACAGATATTCATGAATTTGTATTTGTGTTGCAAAGTCCATATCGACGCCGAGCCACGAGAAAATGGGTGAATAGAATTTGATGAAAATTTGTATATAGAGTCGGAGAATAAGGATCTACAGTCTAAGCTCTAAACAATTTTATTCACCCTGGATGAAATTGTAGTTTAGGGGAAGGCAACTAAAATTTAATTTTTAAATGCCGGTACCTATGTTTTGGGTCCTATCGAAAAGTACTAGATAACAAAAGTTACAAAGAATACAATTTCCGATCATTTATGTTTTATTCAGTTTTACCATACGGACTATGATGAGTGGTATTTCAGAGTCGGAAGAAAACTAAATGTGAAGGCCTACAATATCGAAAGCGCATAACATTGATCAACAATAACATTACATCGACCATTATTTTTGTGATATTATTTGTCTCTTATGCTGCCTATCAACTCCGATAGATGGGATTACTGCTGCGTTCCGCGTATAATAGCCTGACTGAATATTGGCGAGAAACAGTTGGAGAGTTAGAAAACTTTCTCCTTTAGCATTCCATTCCTCTGGTTCATACATTTCCTGCTACTGCTGGTACGTAACACACTGGTTCATCGTAGTATTCCAGCTATTCGATCCCTACTCTGGAGCGCTGTTTTAAATGAGCAGTGTGCATACTTAAGGCAGAGGCTGACTTAGTAGTAGTAGTACAGTAGTAGTAGAAGTAGTAGTATTACCTGGTCTAGAATAACAATTTAGGCCTATTCCAAATTGTAGCACCACAATTCACTAAATAACTCAAAATTGAACCCCGAAAAGGGCCGTTTCTTAAGAAAAGCTTCTTCCTCGTCACTTTTATTAAATTCTACATTCATTTAATTTAAAATCATCAGTGAAGACGGGGTTTGTTCCCTGGCTTGGAGGAAAAATTTGCCTCCAAGTTAGATAGATTTCCCGCCGCCTGTGTAGTGAATTGATATTTTCCGACTCATCGGGTACTCTAGGAAACAAATTAGTAAAAGGGCATAGTTTTTGCCCTGGGAGTCTCCACTATTGTACCCTCACCCCGCCGAAAAAATACGAAGAGTGTTCACGGATCACGGCTGCCTGCAGCTTGGTCATTCCAGCTCTGGAACTTTGGACTGTTGACTGTTGACTGTTCGTTAAAATTCTGTTAAAGTTCGTTAAAAATGTTTGGTGTTTCATTTGATCGAGTATTTCATATGAACGCATTGCTTTTAATAGCGCCATTCCTACTGACGTCATTGTAATGTATGTTTATTTCAGTTGGGAAAACCTTTAAGACAGTCTTTCTGAGGATGTAAAAGGCAGGTGGAGAGCGAGTGTCCACCATTATAAGGAAAACTCCCCAACCTGATTGTGACTGATGGTATGTAAGTGGGTCTACCATTACAGTGAAAATTCCCTAACTCCGTCTTCATATGAGAAAAGATGTTTGGTGACTTCCCCGTTGAGTTTCTAGCGTAACGGTAAGAGCTATGCAATTTAATCCAATCTTGCTCACAACGTGTACACTTGAATTCCGTATCTAATGTAGAATTCCGTAGCGAAGCACGGGTACATCAGCTAGTATCTCTATATATGCAATATAATTCTACTGCCCACCTCTCCTATTGGAAGGAAGTATATAATTTTGATTTATTAAACCCCCATTGGTCAAATGATCGATGCGGTTAATGCATTTCAATTCTGTTTTAAAACCTGCGTTGTTGCAGTGTCTGCACCATATTGTTCATGTGTAACTAATTGGAGCTAAGTGGAGAAGGTAACGGCCGCGATCGTTATGTTCGATAACATCCAAGCATTCACGTGGAATTCAAACCATTCAACAATTCCTATAGAATGGGTTACAGTAGGATATGAGTCTATTCCGCGTTTCAGTTGTCCCCTTGACATTGAGTCCAATGTTGTACTGGGATCAAAGCACAGTCCGCTGGGCAGGAAATTAATACGTTATCCACTTACAAAACCATGTGGAACATTCCATTTCTCATGCTCGATTTCCACTTTTCCTACCTAACTTAAGTAGACTTTGTACACAAACACACAAAAAACCATAATTCATGAGATTTTATGTATGACTACTGAAACAATAGTACTCACAAAAGTGACAACCGTCACGATGATCCTTTGGTTCATGATCAGATAGAGTAACAGCAGTAATGAAGATAAGGTATAGCATTACAGTGTAAACATATGGCCAAAATACCAGAAACAATCAACGCTCAACTAAACTACCTTCGCTCTTGAACCAATAGTTGCGAATTTCCATGGACATTTCCAAAATTAATAATGTGGGGTGCGGCTCCTTGGCTGAATAGGTAGCGTATTGGCTTTCGACTCAGACGGTCCCGGGTTCGATTCCCTGCTGGATTGGAGATTTAACTGCGTTTCGTTAATTCCTTTGACTAGGGTACTGAGTCTTTGTGGTTGTTCCACTCAACTCCTCTTAAATACAACACACCACACTACTAACCACCACGGACACACGCAATAGTGAAATAATCCCTCCAAAAAGGTTGGCGCCAGGAACAGCATTTGGTGTAAAAGAGGCCCAAGTTCACATGCGCGATACAGTTGGTACCCGCGACCCCACCAGGTTGGAGGGTAAACGGCGGAACATGAACAAGAAGAAGAAGAAGAAGAAGAAGAAGAATCAATGTAGACATTCATCGCGTAACGACAATTAAATTATTAACACATTACCTGACCTCACTGCTTTTTGTTTGGTAAATAATTACCTCGTTGGAGGACTTTTAGACACGTTTTAACGAGTCCTCAGCAACTGATTCCCGGACTTCCTTATGTAAATTACCAACACGACCATTAGAAAGGAAATTACCGGGCAAGGTGGCCGTGCGATTACGGGCGCGCAGCTGTGAACATGCATCCGGGAGATAGTGGGTTCGGACCCCACTGTCGGCAGCCCTGAAGATGGTTTTCCGCGGTTTCCCATTTTTACACCATGCAGATACTGGGGCTCTACCTTAATTAAGGCCACGGTCGCTCCCTTCCCACTCCTAGGCCTTTCCTGTCCCATCGTTGCCATAAGACCTATCTGTGCCGGTACGACGTAAAACAAATTGTAAAAAAAAGAAAGGAAATTTTATATGATGTGTTGAGTAAGTAATGTTTTATTTTACCTGTCAAAATTAAGGCCTTCAGGCTTTCCCTTCCACCTAACCGGGCACATAATTTCATACATTACACTATATTGCATTACAAAAATTAAATAAAGATTATATAATTAAAATTGAAATTAAATAAAAATAAATATAACGACAGAAAACATTCTAAAACCTTATATCCTATGTGTAAAAAACAGGTAGTGTATACAATTCAGTAACAATTGCTAATTCGTGGAAGATTATATTTGTCAATGAAATGTAATTCACATTTGAAAAATAAAAATTAAGAATTTAAAAAATTAATATTCTTCGAGGGCATCCGTGACAATACAATAGCTGCGAATAGCAGCATCAAGTTTACATAGGATCCTTACCGTTGCATAAAATGTCTCCAAAGGGGTTCTTTGAAATTGCGAATACCACTTATCCCTCTGATACTTTCAGGAAGGAGGTGTCACTCGCGGCAGGCAAGTGCTGTGAGTGAATTATCGTAAATGGTAGTTTAGGTAAAGCAAGGATGGTATTATTGGTAGACCTAGTGTTAAGACTGTTATAGGATGAGAGGTTTTTGAAATATGAAGTAAGATATAATGGTTGTGAAGATTTGTTTTTAGAATTGGCTTTGCGTCGCACCGACACAGATATTTCTTCCGGCGACGATAGGACAGGACAGGAATGTATGTTTGGGTGACGTATTTACGCACTCTTACAGTATACTGTATTTAAGGTTCGTTTTACTTTACACAATCGCGTAGGAAAATGAACACAACGAACATTGTTCTGATGGACTGTATATTGATATGTGGCTGGAAGGCGTGACAAGTCTTCAGGAAAATAATGGATAGGAAGAGAATTGTTACATACGAGGTATTGTTTCTTCCCCAACGATATGGAATTCATATCCTGCCTGTCTCTAGTGATAACTACATGAATACAGTATTCAAAATGAAAAAATGGTGTCACATTTCTCATTGGGAAACTCAAATGATCATAATATGTTTGTCAATAAATCCAACGTAAACTGATAACGAGTCATTTATTTGCTTCAAACAAATCGTTTTCCAGAGACATCTGTGTGGAATTTGGCGTCTACAAGTGCCGGATTCAGTGTATCAGTAGGGGACAACTGACGAAGGACTTACGAAAAGCCACGTAAAAAATTGAAAGGGAATCTGCCACGTGGATGACAGCCCTAAATGCAGATCATTGCTGATTGATTGATTGATTGATTGATTGATTGATTGATTGATTGATTGATTGATTGATTGATTGATTGATTGATTGATTGATTGATTGATTGATTGATTGATTGATTGATTGATTGATTGATTGATTAGGCCCCGTGGATAAATGAGCTGTTTGTATATCTCTCAGTCATGGTCATCCATCAATACTTCGCATCATAAACGGCAAGATAACATCGACCCTCTATACTCTGACGCCCTCTTTGATAATATGTCCCTCAGTTGTGGCCATCCATCAATAGGGATGTAGGCAGAGAAAGTTCGCGCCAGATAGCGCTCGTGTACTACTGGGTAAGCGCAAGGTGATCGTCTTATGATTCTCCCTGTCAGCTGCGAGTAATGTATAGAATGTGACCGAGTTTTCTGAGCTAAAGCCGATTGTATCTTCTCTAATTTTACTCCAAGACTATATTAATTAATTGTATAGGTATATCCCCTAGTATATTGCGGAAGATTTTCAGCGTTTAAGCCTTAAACAGCTGCAATATGAGCTACGGACCAGAAACTCTAAAACTAGCGGGAGGAAGCAAGAATTAGTACAGCGGTAATTAGAAAATTCTAACGCGCTTTATTATCCAAATAATGAATAGGAGTTAGCATGCCTTTGAGTACTGCGCATTGATAAATATATGTATATCCACAAGACTTAAATCATAAATAGATATTTAAACACGCACTTGCTCCCCTTGCTTATAAACTTCGATTCATGTAATTTTTTAAGGTTGATGGCTTACATGAAACTGCAGTTACAGCCTTTGTCCACCACCAAAAGCATGTGAATATTCTTGAGTTTCCCAGTGCCGGTTCCTTTGAATATTTGACCATCAGCCATAAGGTGAAGATCACTATCACAAATTTCCATCTGATGGATTATTTCGTATTTAGAAAATCGGAAATAGATGGAGCACCTGTTTCCAACTACAAATCATTGTGTTATGCTGGATACAGACTTTTCAGTGAAAAGTTTGTTTTGCTTATAAAAGATTAATTTCAGTCGGGTGAAATTCTAAAATGCAGTGGTGTGAAATCCGAGTACACAAAACATAAGACCTATAATGTGAAGCATATATTAGGAGTACCTGGTGACATTATAGGAGGGAATGTGAACGTTTTGCTGGAGCAGGCCCTAAGGCATGTTATAAGCACATTGCTGCTGTAAACTACGCATTAGAGCACTTCCCCAAGACTGGTATTATTCAGTGTTCAAAAACATGCAGCCAAAATTTATAAACTTTTCAGCATCCCCCTACCAAACGGTTGAGGCTAGTTAGCCCTATGAAAGTGGAATGTTTGCCCTTAGAACAAGTTTTGCTATTATAATCTCAGTTGCACCAGTTATAACTCTAGTCGAGGGGTATTTCTGTCTGAAAGCAAGGGGGCTGTTTTCAAGGGCATTTTCTCTATCAGGCCAAATGTTCAATTCTTTAAATTGGCAGTACATGAAATTGATCCAAACATTAAATATTCTCTCAATAGTAGTTTTATAGAAGGCCTAGTTCTTTGTCAGATTTGTTGGTCCTTAGCTTCATAAACTGTCAAGAAGAAACACAGTCTGGTTTCAAGAGGGAATATCTGTAAATTGTATCTGTTTTCTTCCAGAACAGCAAACACCAAATTACAATGTTGGACGTCTACAAATCCTGTATAAAGCAATATGGCATCAGGATTACGCATTGTTTGCTCAACAACCAAATTACCTGTAGTATTTTTTGAGTGCTGATGTCTTTGAAAATTAGAGCCACAAAAATGTAACATTCTCTTCATCCGGTATATTCACGATTTCTTCCCGTACTTCAAAGGAGGTGATTTCTGCATATTCCGATATTGTAGGCTTATCGTGGTAATTCAGCAATTTTCTGGTGTATGGCCTCTTCCTTGTTTTTGTTCTGTTCGTGGTCCACGGAAAAAGCGATGGAACAGCGCCCGGTTTTAATCTTGATCTCTCACCTTTAAATACAAACGTATAAATTCGGTGGTTGTTATCAAAATGTCTAATCAGTTTGTAGGTAGAAAATAGGAATTATTTCCCTTCGTAAATCGCACTTACCCAACAAAGTTTTCGTGAAGTCACCGGGTTGAAAATAATGGGAACACACTTCAATATTTTCGGTCAGATTCTTCTCACCGAAACTTTACCTTCTAATAGCATGTAAACATTTCTTCCTCATTTCTTTATTTTGTGGAAACTGGTGAAACGAAAATGAGCTTCTCTGATTTTCTCAAAGAGGATCACTGCAATAGCTCGGCATAGTCACAAAAATAACAATTTAAGCAACTTAAATTCGTGGATATTTAGCGGCATGAGTACACAGAAGACAAATGAAGAGCGCATTGCGCTTACCCAGTACAACAGCAGTGCGCTCTATCGGTGCTAGTTCTATACATCCCTATACTTCACATCACAGCCTGCACCGTCGCTACGCAACATCGCGTCGCACATTTTGTGTCGCTAATGTTGTGACGCAAATTTTCAGAAGAACCCAAGCCATAAGACATATCTTTGTTAAAATACAAATGCACTGCAGGTAGACCCGTTACATCCAACCCACGACGTTGGTTTTCCGTCTCGCAATGCCGGGTTTCACTGCTTCATTATTTTTTATTGCATTTCGATAGTTACCTGTTGTTATCAATGAAATGCTGGTATGTTAAATGAGGCAATTTTATGACATCGTTTAATATTACAGAATCTTCTATAGTTGAATGTAAATTAATTTATTTCTCTGTAACTCATAACGATAGGATGCACATCATTTCTTCGGAGGATAGGAGAAGGTATTATTAAAAGTTGTTTTCTAAAATTATATTTCTGTTGAATTAAATCAGTAGTAGTAGTAAAAGAAGAAGAAGAATATTAACTGTTTGGTGTAGCATGTCTGCAACAAGGTGACGAGGGTGCCTCAAGAATGTATTTCGTGAGCTAGTGCGTACTTCACAAGTGCTTTGCTCGTTTACGACAGGGAAGAAGTGCTTCCAGTGTAAGCCTACATGTGTTTATACCTGACCTTCATTTCACATAATAGTTATATGACGGAATCCCATGAGTATGGACCGTATTGCCATCTTAGTCAATAATTGCCCAGAATATTCTGTGGTGGATCAGTGGTTTCCTGCATCCTTTTTTTTCTTTTCTGTTTATGCATTGAATTCTTGGCGAATAACTTTTCACATTAACTAAACAAAGCATTTCGATTCGATCCGTTACCTACTTGAAATTTGGCATCACCTTGCCTGCAGGTTTTCCATAACGCGTATCTCATACTGTTTTATAGCCAAAGAAGGTCTGTTTCTTCTGTAGATTCCAGCGGACTTTGTACCTGATTTCTAACAAGGTCTCAAATTAAACGGACATATTTCCTTGGGGTAGTTCCTAATTTACCTCTTGCGTGTTTCTCAGAACGAACCGTCAATATACCGACCCATTTCTCAGAACTTCATTGTTTTGGCATACCTGTTTTTGTTGTCAGTAACAGTTTCCTTCACTGGATACATATATACCTATTACAGGGATTGGTTGAAGTGTATGTGTCCAAAACACACTTCGTAGATGAGTTTTTATTTCAGAAGAGTTATAATTCCCAAAAAGTCGTAATTCCGATGTGTGCTTCTGATGTCGTAAAAGCAATTAGGACAATTCTTTAGCCAATTAAATTATGCCATTGCTGTGCTTTTCCATAAACAGTAGGAAGTGAAACTAAACATAGAGCTGACCATTGTAAGCGCTGATCTAGTGAACCGTTCACAGATTTACTCTGGTATGACAGTAATTGACATGATCATCAAAGTACTGTACATACTTATCCAGCACATAATATAAACTTCTTTTCGTTTCTCCCCGAGAATTTGAATTCGAGGTCTATTAACCAGGGTAAAAATACCAAAGCATTAATGAAAACTACAATTTGAAACCTGAAGTCTGTATTTCGTTGAATATGTTAATGCGATCACTGAATAAATAATCCAGTCTCATCAGTTCATCGAGCAATCATTTCAATAAGCAAATGTGTGGTAAAGAAAATAGTGAAATTTTACATTTCGAAAACTCTTTGTTTTGACTTCAAAACAGCAGTATTAATCAGTAATCAAAAAAATTACAATCAGACCTATGAAATATAAGAATTACGACAAAAGCTGCATTTAGAACGCGATGCCCTCTACACGAGAACGAACTTAGAGGATGAAAACCGCGAAGCACTAATTTATGTTCTGCTAAGTGCGTAATCAGAATAATAAAGGGTAAGAATTTAACATAAAAGCTCAGTTTAAGTGTCAGTATCCTCCTCAGAAGAATATAACATAGAGAATAAAATACTACTATGTGCCACCCTTCAATTCCGTACGTATCATGTGCGCAATCAGAACTGTAAAGAATAAAACTTACAGCCATTAATTTAATCGACGTCAGTAAGTCAAGGAGGATGCATACTAAAAACGAAAATTAGTGTCCTCGCCCGGAGGTGGTGCAACTCTTTACAGACACTCACCGTGTGTGTACCATTTTTAACCACCTACCAGCCTTCCAGCCATTCGTAAATATCTGAATGTTACGGAATTCGAACCCAGGTTTCCGAATAGAACTATTCTTGCGTACAAGGGACTCACATTCTATTACAATTTATGGCAACACAAGAAAGTTACGTGTATTCTCCATGAATGTGAACATTCCTTCCCTTCAAGAAATTCACTGATTTCTCGAGATTGTATTCCAGTTCTCAGACACGCAGAAACATTATTTACTAATACTTCTGTTTTCCATGAAGACTGGGGGCTCCTCCGTAAAGTAAGGGAAAGATAAAGTACATACATACATATTGTACATGAATGCATATCGTCGTTGCCGGTACAAAACCTCCTATGTGATAGTAGTTTTGAAGATATACTGACCCTCAGCACATACATTATAAAGAGCGAGAATGCCTTGACAATATGCACACAATATTGCACCTTAGATGACAGAACTTTACCGGCCAAAGTTCTAAGCCAAAATATTTCACGTAGGAGGTTTTTCCCGGCAGCAACGATATGTATGTACATGGACATACACATTTTCTTTAACTGCTATTGTAATTTTCAGTGTTCAATTTGGACGTCTCTGTGAATGAATTAACGTCTCTACGAGCCTCTAGTGGACACCATTTATAATATCAAATCTCTTACGATGTAGTCATAAAAATCTAGCTGTATATTCCACTTCTCTTCTTAACCTCCACGGCCAAGTCGATTATTTTCTCAAGTAACATGTGTTGTTGTTGTTGTTGTTGTTGTTGCTTGAGTCATGAGTCCATAGACAGGTTTGATGCATCTCTGGATGCCACTCTATCTTGTGCTAGCATTTTATTTTTTAGACGTAACTACTGCATCCTACATCTGCTTTAGTATGCTTGTCAAATTCATACCTTGGTCTACCCCTACCGTTCTTACCACCTACAATTCCCTCAGAAACCAACTGAACAAGTCCTGGGTATCTTAAGATGTGTGCTATCATTCTATCCCTTCTTCTCGTCAAATTTAGACAAATCGATCTCCTCTTACAAATTCGATTCGGTATATTTTCATTCATGATACGATCTATCCATTTCACCTTCAGCATTCTCCCGTAACGTTACATTTCAACAGCTTCTATTCTCTTTCCTTATGAACTAGTTATCGTCCATGTTTCACTTCCAAACAATGTCACGCTCCAGACGAAAGTCTTCAAAAACATCTTTCTAATTCCAATATTAATGCTCGAAGTGAACAAATTTCTTTCCTTAAGAAAGGCCTTCCTTGCTTGTGCTAGTCTGCATTTTATGTCACCCTTACTTCTGCCATCGTTAGTTATTTTACTGCCCAAGTAACAATATTCATTTACTTCCTTTAAGACTTCATTCCCTAATCTAATATTACCTTCATCACTTGACTTTCTTCGACTACACTTCGTTTCTTTGTTTTGGACTTAATTAGTTTCTTCTTGTACTCCTGTCTGACTCGTTGGCTGTATGGTCAGCGTACTGTCCTTCGGTTAAGAGTGTACCAGGTTTCATTCCCGGCCGGGTCGGGGATTTTAACCTTCATTGGTTAATTCCAGTGACCCGGGGGCTGGATGATTGTGCTGTCCCCAACATCCCTGCAACCAACACCACAATAACACTATCCTCCACCACAATAACACGCATTTACCTACACACACACATGGCAGATGCCGCCCACCCTCATCGGAGGGTCTGCTTTACAAGGGCTGCACTCGGCTAGACACCATCCATACCATTCAGCAGTTTCTCCAGATCTTCTGCAGTCTCAGATAAAATAGAAATATCAATGGCAAATCTCTGAGTTTTATTTTCCTCTCCTTGGACTGCGATTCCTTTTCCAAATACTTCTTTGATTTCCTTTACCGCGTGTTCTATATAAGCACTGAAAACGAGGGGGAACTGCAGCCTTGCCTCACTCCTTTCTGTTTTGCTGCTTCTTTTTAAACGCCCTTGATTCTTATCACTAGAGACTCTATTTTTATAGTGATTGTCGATAATACTTCGTTTTCAGTATCTGAACCCAATCACCTTCAGAATCTCAAATTGCTTGGACCAATAAATATTATCAAATGCCTTTTCTAGATCTATGAACGCCATGTACGTGGACTTGTCCTTCTTAATTCTATCCTCTAGGATCATACGGAAAGTTAGGAATGCTTCACGTGTTCCTAAATTTCTTCTGAAGCCAAATTAATCTTCTCCCAACTCAGATTCAACTCATCTTTCCATTCTTTTGTACATAATACATGGTAAAATTTCGCAGGCGTTAGATACTAAACAAATCGTGTTGTAGTTTTCATACTTCTGAGCACCACCTTGGGAATAGGTATAATAACAGTCAGCCGAAAATCGAACGGCACTTCTCCGATCTAATACATCTTACGCACTAAATGGAATGACCTCGCCATGATGGTTTCTCCTAAGGCAAACAGAAATTCAGAGAGAATATCGTCAATTCCAGGTGCCTTGTTCCTCTTTAGGTCACTCAAAGCTCTGTCGAATTCTGACCTCAAAACTGGGTATCTCATTTCATCAGCATCAACAACGTCTTCTTGTTCCACAAACAGATCATCTACATCCTTACCGTGATACAACTGTTGGATATGTTCCTACCATTTTTCTGCCTTGTCTTCTTTCCCTATAGGTGGTTTCCCATCTGAGCTCTTAATATTCATACACTTAGTTCTCCTTTCTCCAAAGGTTTCCTTGATTTTCCTGTATGCAGCATCTACCTTTCCTAGGACCATACAACTTGCACCATACATCCTTGCACTTCTCGTTTAGCTATTCTTCCGTAGCTGTCCTGCACTTTCTATCCACTTCATTATATTCTTGTATTCTTGTATTATTGTATTCTTTTCTGCCCTCTTCATTTTTGCATTCTTGCATTTTCGACGTTCATCAACCGGGTGTAGTATCTCCTGAGTTATCCATTGATTCTTAGTTCATCTTTCCCTAACATCTCTTACACCACCCTACTGGCCTAATTCTTCACGACTGTCCATTTGACCTTTACTGTGTTCCCTTCAGCCTTTGCATTTAGTCCTTGCACAACATGTTCCTTAAAACAATCCCTCACACTCTTTTCCTTCAACTTGTCTAGATCGCATCCCCTTGCATTCCTTTCATTTTTCAATTTCTTCAACTTCAGATGGCATTTCATTATCAACAAGTTGTGATCAGAGTCCACGTCAGCTCCTGGGAAAGTTTTGTAATTCCAACACCTTGTTTCTGAATCCCTTCCCGATAATAATAAATTCTATTTGATATCTTTTAGTGTGTCCAGGTCTCGTCCACGTATATAGCCGTCGGTTTTGGTGTTTGAACCAAGTATTTGCAAGGACTAAATTATGATTGGTGCAGAATTCAACCAGCCGAGTTCCTCTTTCATCCCTTTGTCCCATTTCGAATTCTCCCACTAGACTGCCTTCTCTTTCTTGGCCTATCACTGCATTCCAGTGTCCCATCACAATTAGATTCTCGTCACCAAGTAACCTACCTAAATCAGCAAATGCGTGTAGCTTCATCCAAATTGCTCATTCTTAATTTAAATTTTGTATCGGGATCAAAAGACTGTAATTTAATGCGTGAGTTGAAAAAAGCACATATTCCAAAAAGAAAAAAAGATTACAAACTGAACTGAGATAGCCATGTTATTCTTTGAAGTTATCTACATCAAATGAGCAGAAAAAGGTACATTTTTCATTACTTTTGATTCAGCACACCAGAGTTAGGGAAAAGCAAATGATTTGAAGAAAGGACACATTCCAGGAATATGTTCCTTTTTCATCACAAATCTTTATTAATGCTGGTGACGACCACTGCACGCTAGTGCTCACTTACATGTTGGACAACCTTTTTCAGGTTATGTTTGATATTAACGATAAAAAAATACGTTGTGATCGTGATCATTAATTTCGTCAAGTTATTTAAGTTTCTTACGACTTATTAGTGATGTCACAATCAGGTAGGCCTAGTGAAAACAGTGACAGTGGTGGTGAACCAAGGCATGAAAGGGGGTAATAAAGAGGAACATGTCAGGAAGAATGAAAGATTAGCAAGACGTCAACGTGAGGAGTTAGTAACTTCTGCAGGAGTGCTTGTTCTAGCCAAAAACTACTGGTCCAAATGTAAGTGCAAGAAAGTATGTATGGATAGCTTTTGTAATGAAGAAAAGGAGCATATTTTTAAAACCCTATACCGTGGCAGGTCCAAAACGAGCAAGCTACGCTTTTGGTGAGCCTGAGTGAGAAGTTTCATGTTGCGAGACATAGGCCATCAAATGAACACTCAAAGCAACGTGAGTCCTCTTTTAGATATTTTGCATTGAAAGGCACAAGTAAAGTTGGAGTGTGCCGGCAGGCTTACATCAGCCTTCACGCAATATCACACAAAGTAGTCATTAGGCTGACAAGTTTTTGGTCGCCAGTAAGTCTCCCGCTGATATGAGAGGTAAATATGAAAACCGTGTTAATGCTATTACAGCCTCTGTACTCCAGAAATTAAGTGAGTATGTAGATTCATTTCCAAAATACACATCCCACTACTCTTTTATAGCTGTTACCTACCTCGAATCTCAGCTTAGCGTAGCAAAAATGCACGAGGTTGTGATCCAGAAATTTCCCGATTTTGAGAGTAAAGTGAAGTGGTACGACTTTTACTTGGATTACTTGAAGACTAACCTTGGTTATAGATTCGGCAGACCGCAAGTCGATGTATGTAGTACTAGCGAAGACTTGAAAACTAAAATTAGGTCGAACACGCTGAATGAAAACGCAAAACGTGTAGCTTTCGCGGAGCTCATGGTCCACCAGAGGAGTGCCAAACGTTTTACAAAAAATCCCAGAAATAAATGAACTTTCACATTCTAGGCCTGACGTAATGGGAATTGCCTTTGACTACATGCAAAACTTGCGGTAGCCTTTTCTACCAGTTCATGAAATGTTTTATCCAGGAAAACTGTAGTTTTACGTTTTCAATGTTTATGACTAGAAAAAGGCCAAGGCTACTTTTACACATACCCAGAGGGTGAGGATAATAAAAGGTCCCAATGACGTATGTTCTATGATTTTGGAATTTATCATTAATCATGTTCCTAATGAAGTAAAAGTGCTGCATACCTTAGGTGATGCATGCGGAGGCCAAAACCGCAATCACGCTCAGTGTATGCTTTTCAACTCCTTGACTATGAACAACAGATTTAGTGTTATACACCAGTACTACCACATAAGAGGGCATAGTTTTATGCTATGTGACTGAATGTTTGGCACGGTGAAGGGTGATGTCCAGCGACATGACCGTGTCTATTCACCTGAACAGTACAGCTCAATGATAGCAAGTGCCAAATAAACGCTATCTACTTTCCAAATACAATGTGACTCATTTCTGGACTTCAAGTCTTGGTGTCCACAGTATTTTGTGAAACTACCCAGAAGCTTAGAAAGCAAGGCGGTATCATTCAAAATAAGCACAAATGGACACTTCATCCACAGAAGTACAGATATTGGGTACGTAGAAATATCGCTTTACATTGACAGCATTGTTAAATCCACTTTCAAACAAACAAAAAACAAGACTGTCGTTCTCTCCGAGACTAAAGCGTATCCGATAGGAAAAGTTGCCATAAAATGGTGAAAACTGGAAGATCTTCAGAAGGTGATCCACTACATCCCTGATGAGCACCGTCGTTTCTTTCAAGAAACATTATCCTGGCCAACAAAAACTACAGTTGTTGCCAACGAAGAAGACGAAAAATTGACTTTTTGGTGATAATGCAAAATTAATATATTTTTCACACAGCGTGACGTGATTTGGTGTCACTTAGCGTGACTGGACTTGATATAGCGTAACGGAATGTTACGTTATGTACATTATGTAACGTTGTATAATGCTAAATACTCAAAAACAAAGTTTTTACATTTTTTCATTTGCTAAATATTGACTTGAAAAAGGAACATATTCTTCAACACATTTACATACATATATGCTCTAAAACGTAGTACAAATATATGTTTACGTATCAAAATATATTCCACTACGTTTAAGGATTAAATCATTAATATATAGTTCCTTTGTAAAATAATGTTGCAATGTTGTAATGAAATGTTGCAAAGTTTGGGCTGCGAAGACTTGGGAGAAAGGAGACGAGCTGCTCGACTAAGTGGTATGTTCCGAGCTGTCAGTGGAGAGATGGCGTGGGAGGACATCAGTAGATGAATAAGTTCGGAAGGACAGTTATCTACGATGTCAATGTGCGAGAAAAATTCTCATATATGTGATGTATTATAAAATGTATGGTTGTTGAAAAAGAAAATTATTGTGGTATACTCATTTAAAGTGTTTAACCTGTGTCGGAGTTTTATATATATATTGTGTTGTTCATAAATCGATCGATTCTTTGTTCTTCGATTTATTTATGAGGGGGGCGAATTATAACGCTTCAAATCCCGTTACAAGTTGATATCTGTATTTTTATTTTATTATTATTATTATTATTATTATTATTATTATTATTATTATTATTATTATTATTATTATGTCAGTATTATTATTATTTATCTGTGATATTATTACTATTATTGTAATTATCATTCTTATTCAATTCAATTTTGCAATGCTTGTCGCTTGCAGGATTTTACTTAGATGTATGCATATATACGTATGTGTAGAATAACACTCAAGAGATGTACAGTGAGAATTTATATATATCAGATGTTGGATATGACATTGCTATATTGTGCAATACTGCTGAGATTTCTGTCAGGTCATCGCCACGTCATGGCTACGTCATCGTGCTCACTTAGCACTGAGTTCTGTTCCTTTGATTTTCTTAGGGAGCCCCAGGGGATTTCACCATTACATGTAATACTTGTCGCGTATGTGAGAGTAGGTCATGGTTATTTCTGGAGATTACGTAGGTGTTCCATGCAACGTCTATAAAAGGTGGCTGCATATTGTAGCGTTAGTCATTAGTTAAACGGAAGCAATACAGTGAAGAAGTCAAATGGATAAGTGGACAGTTATTATTCTACTGGAAGCAGAGGCCACAGTTGGTCATTGTGCGAACGAGATGGAGAAGACTCAGTGAGGCATTAGTCTTTAGTCATTGAGAGAGTGAGGCCAAAGTTGGTCGGTCACTTAGTGGAATACCATACAGATTTACCAAGAAATCATATGATATGGAAGAGAAGCAGTCACATGGATATATCACCAAATTAGGCGTGACACATCTACAGTAAACACCAGATTTAAGGAATACGTCGTAATTACACTCAAAGTGTTGAAGGTACAGTCAAGTGAAACAGTGAGGGATATATTTTGTATAAATTGTTAAATGTCCGGTCAAGAAGAATTCAAATTCATGCCTAGTTTCTTTTAGTTGCAATGTCATAATTTCATATTCTCATCAGTTTTATCGCAACAAGACTCACTATTTTTTATATATTATATAAAGACTATATTTTGTTCTATCAAATGAATTCATAGTATTATTTCAATGACAGTAAAATATCTTAACCTCAAAATTAATGGGGAAACTGAACGCCAATCTCCTTTTCCCAGAACATATATGGTATGTATGGTATGTTGTCAAAAGTAAGCTTATTACCCCACACCCTAGAGATAGTCAAGATTCTCATTATATTATTGCTGCACTGAGTGGTAGCTGGCGCTCTTCAAATAACGTATGTGTAAGTAAGCAGGTAAGGAGTAAGTGTGAGTCCACGGTTCGACGATTGGGTATTTTATTTAATGAATATTAATTTTCATATTTTCATACTAAATGCCGAATTTGCACAATTTCCAATTTTAATTCAGGTTAATATGTTTGAAAATTCAGTAAAAGAGTCAGGAACATCTTACAGTATCAAAATATATTCCACTACGTTTAAGGAATAAATCATTAATAGATGTTTCCTTTGTAATATAATGTTGTAATGTTGTAATAAAACGTTGCAAAGTTAGGGCTGGTAAGACTTGGGAGAAAGGAGACGAGCTGCTCGACTAAGTGGTATGTTCTGAGCTGTCAGTGGAGAGATGGCGTGGGAGGACATCAGTAGACGAATAAGTTTGGATGGTGTCTTTAAAAGTAGGAAAGATGACAATATGAAGATAAAGTTGGAATTCAAGAGGACAAATTGGGGCAAATATTCCTTTACAGGAAGGGAAGTTAGGGATTGGAATAACTTACCAAGGGAAATGTTCAATAAATTTACAATTTCTTTGCAATCATTTAAGAAAAGGCTAGGAAAACAACAGATAGGGAATCTGCTACCTGGGTGACTGCCCTAAATGCAGATCAGTAGTGATTGATTGATTGATTGATTAGTATTCTTAGAAAACAGTTTATTTTTTGATTTCCCGAAAGTTTAGGTTTCTAGAATGTGTGCCTTTTTCAACTCACACATTCAATTGTCCCCACCTAAGACATGGCATTACTAGTTTTCACTAATTTTATGTCTGTTATATTTAGCTTATGCTTAAGATGACATGTCGACTTGCGATACCAAAATCTGCCAAATCAAACACGCTACTTACTGGCTTACTTGTATCGTTGATTGTATAAATAGTTACTTTCATATCTAACCATATGAGAACTTCCATGTAAGTTTTGCCGAGATAATTGATTGCAGACTGGGATTCTTTGTATTGCGAATCTGCATAATGATGTATCGAAATAAAAAATCCGCTAACTTAAGTTACGAAACCTTTCACAGGAACGTGTTGTGGTTTTGCAATGGTTCATCGTTCTTTCAGTGTTATTATTTTCTATTTAAAGTCTATTCAATTTCTGACGTTCTTAATAGACGCCGAGATGTAGAGATTTTGCTCCTTAACGCAGTGAAGGCCGTTCCAAAAGCGCAGCCCCGTGCTCCGCTCAGGGCAGGCTCGGGCTGTCATGGCTGAGAGCAAGCCCTGAAGGAAAGAGATGGAGGAAAGTGAGGTGTATGAGTGGCACATTTTTTGAGACATAGAAACGATATTCCAGAATTACAAAAGTAGTATTTCAGAAAATAACACAAGAAAATTAAACTATCCCTTTTTCTGTATTTAGGATGACACAATACATTTCTTTGATTTCACCTAGTGATGCCAGGGATTTTTTTTTAAACGGAATGCTTCAAACGCAACACCTTACAGACATTACTTCGTTTTACTCTCATTCATTTCTCTGGGAATTTGACTGAAGCATGCTTAAATTTTACAGAAATGTTTGTTTCAGATGACCTGTTTTCGATATTTCTTAACCATGGGCGAATTATTCAAGGGCAAGTTAGTCGCTATCAGGGTTACAATCGGACAATTCGCATGGTTTTGATGCTGGGGATACATCAACATTCATCCTGTAATTGATTTTCGAACAGTGGGTTAGAAAACACAATTTTCTCCCACGTAGCACCAATCAGCATATTTTTGCCTTGCAAAGAAACATTTAAATAAATCAAATGATCCGTAATGTCGGCTAAAAACGCAAGGTCAGCATCCCAGCGCATGTGTTCTTACAACGCCGCAGCCAAAGCGGGAGTAGTGGAGGTCAGCTCTGGGCAAACACGGGGGCTGCGCCAGGGCACCCTGGTCCTCAAACGCCGAGTTGGAACGGCCTGACATAGAATACGACACTGAGGCTCCTTTCACACTACACGGTTTCGACCATACGGCAAAAAAACCGTACGGCGACATTCCTTTAGTGGCGTGAAGAAGACACGGCACGGCAGCCGTGCCGTCTAGCAGCCGTGTCTTGCCACTGGAATGGACGGCTGCCGTTGACTCAGTGGCGCACACAGCTAAATGCGTGCTTTCACACTGTACGGTTTTTTAATCGTACGGCAGCTCTCGAGCAGCTGTAGAGGAGATAACGCGAGGGTATCTAGACACAACGTATATACGCATTAGTGTCGTAGTGTTTTATTGTTTGCCGGGCTGAGTGGCTCAGACGGTTGAGGCGCTGGCCTTCTGACACCAACTTGGCAGGTTCGATCCGGGCTCAGTCCGGTGGTATTTGAAGGTGCTCAAATACGGCAGCCTCGTGTCGGTAGATTTACTGGCACGTAAAAGAACTCCTGCGGGACTAAATTTCAGCACCTCGGCGTCTCCGAAAACCGTAACAGTTGTTAGTGGGACGTAAAGCCAATAACATTATTGTTTGATTGTTTTACTTTGTTGTTAAAATGTTCAGGGCATTGCTTTGTAGGATTTATCGTTGGTTTTTTTGAAATGGCTGACGTAGATTCTGAAATTCTTATTACTCTGGTCCATACTGGGACATAACTCTAGACATTTATACAGTAGTGCGATTGGGTATTGAACGTGTGTGTTGGGGGAGGGGGGGCGAAGGCGAAATGTACAAACAACAAAACGTACCCGGGTTTGTGGTGTATAGCGTGGGGGGTGGGAGTAGGTTTATACACCAAAACTTTTTAAAAAAGCTCGAAGTGGTAGGCTAATTTTGACAGAGAGGTAAAGGTTGTCATACAACCAACTTAAGTGCGGTAATAGTTTTTTTTAGATAGCCTATTGATTCAATACCATACAATACAACTTTCATCAAAGGAACAATTTTACACGTGCACTAAAATTAAACAGAAGTACGGCGTGATAATACAATTCAAATTCGTTTAGTATTTGACTACACACTACGAAACTAACACACTAAAAGAGATTGCCAGATAGACGAATGCGCGCGGCAAGGGAGTGAATCATACCTCGGTGTCCATGACCTTGGCAATAAAATATACCCCTGCCACTCTTCCTCACAGGACATGCCAAGTATCCACTAATTGATATGGCGCTATACAAATCGTTTAGCCGCGACAAACTACATTTTGTGCGTATTCCCGCTAATAATTGTATTAATAATTAAGGAAAATAAAAGAAAGATTTATCTGATAAGACAACAGGGCTTGTACAAATTTCTTTTTTAAATAATTAAAATAAGTCCTAGTTTCAGCCACCTAAAATGGAATAATAATATAATGTTTTCTCCACAAAGTGGGACGGGGGCGACCGCACCCCCTCACCCCCCTAATAGACGCTACCGCATTTATAAAGATCGGAATGCGACCAAGAAATGCCTGGCGTGAATTTTACTTAGAAATGAAACCAGATTTTGATCTAATTTAAGACAAAGAACAAATGTGTTTGGTAATTTACGTGTATTTTCAGTATATTATATATATAGTGTATATTATCACATAATGCAGATTCACAAATATATACTTATGATACAATTTTACAGTTTAATGTTCAGCCACAAACTACTAATATTAAGAAATCATCTTATTATTAAAATGACTCTCTTGTATGACTAGCATCAAGACATGCACTGAACTTCCCACGGCGAAAAACCGTACGGCAAAAAAACCGTTGCAGTGTGAAAGCAACATATCCACGGCAAAGAGCCGTACGGTTTTTATGCCGTACGGTCGAAACCGTGTAGTGTGAAAGGAGCCTGAGATGTCACATTTGAGCGTTTTGAAGGCCACTGACCAGAACGTCGTAGAGGAGGTCGGTGAGTAAATATTTAGTTTCATCAGCTATGTTAATACTAATAAAAAGAGCAAAATTGTGGCGCAACAGCCCTTTAGGGTCTTGTCACGTCTTATATCAAATTCGAGTTATACAGTAAATGCAGTGCTTGAGGGAGCGTGCCATCAGCAACATCATATCATTATTGCCAAGAAAGAGAGAGGAACACAAATCGATGTCAGCCCCAACATGGGCATACTAAGGTATCTCAAAATAAATATTAAGCTTCCTGAACGTACTATAACGTGCCCTGCGGTCCAGCAAGCTCTAACTTAGAGAACTGATGCTTATTTTCATGGGTGTTACTGAGGATCAAACCAGCCTCTAGGGTGAGTACTCAACATACACATTATTATTATTTATTATTAATTAAAGCGATTTTATTGTAGCGAAGTTAGTACTCCGGGCCGTTTCTTACACTTAACCACTTCATGTATATAAATGAGTACTAATTTACAATATAAGTTTTACAATTTTACATTGTAAGAATTTCAACAATTTTCATTTTAATATATGGTAACAGCGTAAAAACTGAAATGACCTGATTTAAACAGATTAAATCTTTACAACATAAAATATAAACTAAACTAACTAAAGTATCACTAACTAAAGTAAGTAAATTATAACTAAAGTATAAACTGGAGCACATTACAATAAACAACCATATTCACTCTCATTCATGCATCCCATTCAAACTCAACAAAGCCTGGAAGTGCTTATAAGATGACGCTGGCACAAAGATTTTAAACTTTGTCTTAGATTTAGCTTCTCGGATGTCATTGTGGAGTTCATTCCACCAGATCGTGGCGGTCATCGTAAACGATCTGTTGTAGGTTGCGGTTCGATGCACAGGAATTTCTAGCGTACAGCCTGACCGGGTACTGAACAGGTGTAGTGAACTAAGGTGGCGAAATCTGGTGGATAGGTAAGGAGGAGTGTTTTTACAAAGCACTTGACACACCGAAGTAGTTGCATGGTGTCTACGTCTGTCATTCAGTCGTAACCAAGATAACTGTCTATAGTACGGGGATGCGTGGGCATGTGGTCGTTTGTCGAGCGCATACCTGATACATGCATTTTGGGCACGTTGCAGTCTCATGCTTTGCTCATTACTGATATCAATAAAAACTGTATCACAGTATTCGAGAATTGAAAAAAGTGACTGAATGAGCTTTATTATCAGGGACCAAGGAAATATATATTTGAACCGCTTCAGGGGATGCAGGCTTTGATATATCTTTTGGCACACTTTCGTCACATGTTGCGACCAGTTCAATGTTTCACTTATAACTACACCAAGATTCATAACTGTTTCACACTAAGAAATAATGGTATTGTTTAGTGCTCCAGAAGGAATTTGGTATTGTTTTAAGGCGTGTAAGTTTTTCGAAGTATCGATGATTATTGCTTGCGTTTTCAGAGGATTAACTTTGAGATTGTTACTCAATGCAGAATTACTTATGAGACTTAAATCTGCGTTAACTTGTAGGGTAAACCATACAGTTATTGGCCACTTAAGAATAATTTGAAGTTTGTTATTAAATAAAATTCATGAATTGCAGTAAATCATTTTATGAAATAGATTTTTGGCATTGTTATTCATTTCTAATACAAGAAGGACTAAGACACTTGTCATAAAATAATATTACACATTTACACATTAAATTATTTATTAGTTTGTAACTTTGTATAGTTATTGGCCACTTCATATTTCTACTAGTGACTTTGTATCTTGGGTTTACTGAACAATCTATAAACTCCTACAATACAGTGTATCATACTTTTCTTGGTACAAAGTGTTAAATTCTACGTTTTACTAGGTTATATAGTTCACTTACATCATCATCATCATCATCAACATCATATGATTTTTGTGTTTGTTAGGTACACATTTTTCGTGAAACAAGCTTCGGCAATCGTCACAACGTATTTTCCTCCCATTTTTGACCTTGCCATGTCAGATGCAGCACGCTACTTCATTTCCACGTTTCCCAAATAACTTCCTTTTAATTGTGCTTCTGTCGCTTGCCTTGCATTCCTTTTCCCCTTCCAGTTCTGCACATTTCCTTTTCCGTTGTTCTTTCTCTTCCTCTGCGACAAGTTTAGCAGAGCGCTTCTTCTCAAACACGTCTTGATATCTTTTTATGTCACAAAAATGGCCGTCTGTCTGTCATCATCTTTCCTTTACGCTTAGCAGTTCAGGTCAAACAAGAAATTGCTCCATATGGTCTAAATGGGCTCTTTTGATTACTTAGGTAGGCGTGCTGGTTGAACTCTTTTCATCCTCTCCTGTGTACATTCTCTTGCTTGAGACATTGCTAGTTTCTGCTCATATTTGGCTGTGCTGTGAGGCATTATTTGGGGTGACATTGCTACTGATGTTTCCTGTCCCTTTTCTCTCAGGAGTCCCTCTATGAATTGGCAGGCTGTATCCTTCAGACTGGATGAGTTGATGTTACACTGAATCATGCCACTTGCTGCGTTTCTTGATTCAGCGCCTGACATTCGCCTGAAGTGTTTCTCTTCCTTGAAATATTTCCAAATTCGGAAAATAGAGGGAAGACCTTCGCTGCTTTCTCGCAGAATCTTGCCATCACTATTCTTAAATGTTTCAGTTGTTTCAGCTCCTGCAATGCTGAAAAATGTGTCATTATTCATAACTACATTTGATATACAGTATTTTTATCATTGCAGAAAATATGTCCCTGCTCCTTCGGGACCGCTGTCACGTTAGATTTCCCAAGACATTTGAAGTAATCCACTGCATCAGGATTTAAAGAACAAATACCGCATACTTCAAAACCTTTTTCCAGGGTTTCAGGTTTGGCAGCAGACTCAACTACCTTCTTCAGCAGAGGAGCAAATGGCAATTTGCTTAGAACCTCGCCTGTATGATTAGAATACCAATCACGCACTGCCTTTCGCCAGCATACTTTGAAGGGACGAAACACAGCAACATCGGCAGGTTGTAAGATGCGGGTAGCATTTGGATACAATGCTATTATCTCAATCTGTAAATCACGACACAAGATACTTAATTGATAAGTTAGATGTTATTTATGCCCGTCAACAAACAATACTACTGGCAGTGCTATCCCTTCAGAACCAAGAAAGGGGTGAAACACAATTGCTATGTTCCGCATTCAAAAAATACCTCGGGAGTCATCCACCCACTGTCGCTTTGAGCGATTCCCCATTCCTTGGGAACAGATTCTGAAATCTTTTCAGAAATTCTTTTATAGGGATAGACAATCTTTGGGCAACATGTTTTCCCACTGGCCGAAAAGGTGAACATAACAGTTATGTTCTCCTTAGAAGGTCCCTCCTGTACCGAATAGAAGTTTTTCCCCTTCTTCACTAGCACTCGACCCGTTGAGGGACATATTTTGAAACATGTTTCGTCTCCGCTGAAGACTCTAGATGGGTCTTTCCTAGCCTCTTCAAGGCTTTCGACTTTAATATAATCCATTACTTCGCAAAACCACTTCCGAGACACGTGAATTTGCCGCTGTTACTGACTCACTCGTTCTCTCTTTTATTTGAGGACGACGACGCAGGAAAGCCTATAAACAAAAAAGAGAACTCAATACTTTCGAAAGAATTTACAATTACATGGATACTAATAAACAGTTCTACGAATATTTTGTTACCTTCAGCCAGTCTTCACCTGGGCTGTTGTTTCTGAAAAGGTTTGGACGTGGATTTAATGTAAAAAAAATCTGTACGCAGAAAATGATGTCTTCTCTCTTTTTCTGGAAATCTTTCCTTGCCATTTCGAGAATCAACCTAGAAAGATTAAATTTTCCTTTCGCTGTTAAGAACCATAGCAATAATGCACAGTGTTTATCTCTCTCATTCATGTTGCATATTTGAATCATCTTAGGCTAACCTGACTAAAGTATCCTCCTCTTCCTTCGCGAGAACTAGTGATGGACCGAAAGAATATTTGTGAGCAGGGTTTTTCAATTTTAATTGTAGACTGGTTCGTGTTAGGTCATATTTCTTTGTCACGGCTCTCAGAGATTTAAAATTATAAAATTCTTTTATTAACAACCACCTACTCAATACAATATATTGCCGGGCTGAGTGGCTCAGACGGTTAAGGCGCTGGCCTTCTAATCCCAACTTGGCAGGTTCGATCCTGGCTCAGTCCGGTGGTATTTGAAGGTGCTCAAATACGACAGCCCCGTGTCGGTAGATTTACTGGCACGTAAAAGAACTCCTGCGGGACCAAATTCCGGCACCTCGGCGTCTCCGAAGACCTTAAAAAGTAGTTAGTGGGACGTAAAACAAATAACATTAAAAAATACAAAATATTTATTTTATAATTTTAATATATTATCCTCAATACGGTTCCATTATGAGATTAATTACATGTATCTCAGAGATTTATCAGGATCATTGTGCATTTTCCCTATTGCTGCTTCCATAGCAGCAGGATCATATTTTGGAAGTTTAGGGCTTTTAAAATTTACTTACAAAGTACGACTCAAAAATTGTTACAGTAATGGACCACCCCAAAAACAGTTACTGGCCGGGTGGCCATTAACTTTATAGGCTGCTTTCATTACATAAACCAATGTATATTGATATTCTGGTCATTTAAGAAGCATATCTACCGCATAAAAACCACGATTTTTATAGACCCCCAAAACACAGCTATTGGCCGGGGTGGCCAATAGCTATATATAGCAATTTCTTCAGTTACAGTTATTGGCCACCCACATGTATGGTACACACTACAATGATTTTTATAAATTATCACGTTAATTCATTGGTTATTAACTCACCTCAGTAACCTTACCTGGTGTGTAGGACAATATGGAAACAGTATCAGAGATATTTAAAATACGTCCTGACGCTAAAGAAATTCACAAGAAATATCACAATATTAAACACTCGGCCAACTGAGTGCTGCCATTTTGAACTCTCACCGCTAATGGAGGGAAAATGTTCCATGCCCGTGGAGAATAAAGGATAGGTCTGCCATCTGGTGACAAAAATCAGACTTCAAATGCTACCACTGCCTTGTAATTGAACTTTAAATCAGTATTGGCCAATAACTGTAAGGTGGCCAATTACTATAAGGTTTACCCTCGTACAGCTCTGTGAATTTTATCAGTTCTCGAGTGGTAGTAGATCTGCAGATCATCAGCACAAAGATGATACTTGCAGTGTATAATCGATTTGACAACACCGTGTATGCAGTTTGCAAACAGCAATGGTCGAAGTAAAGATCATTGGGGGTTACCAAAGGGTTTGTTAAGCCACTCAGACTGTTATTATTTACCGTGACACACTGACGGCGATTGTTTGTGGTACGAACTGAAAAAGCTTATTGCCGTCTTGCTGAAATGTATTATTATTATAATTATTATTTGTACTATTGTTAATGGAATACCCCGTGACCAGTTACACTTATATCATTCTCTGATATTTAGATAGATGTACTCCCGTATAAAGAAATGGGACTAAGGGGTAGACGTAGACATCTAGATTGATGCACGAGTTCAAGTTTTAGGAATAGATGACTCAAGTTTCTAAACAGACTAAGTGTGCCCTTTTAGACGAAATTGATATTAGGATTCCTAACGCCTATATGATTGACCGTAAAATATCCTTCTGAATACACCCTGTTGAAATAGATCTAATAAAGTGTTGACTATCTGGCGAGTCATGTCCACACAAGTTTTCCCGAAGTGCTACTTATGTGGCGTAACAAACTGTTATTAATACTGTGACTATTACTGTTTCTACCCGTGAAGTAGACGGTTATACTTAATTAATTTATGGGAAAGCCAGTATATTTTCTAAAACAAAGTGAGTGAATTCCGGTTTAAGGGAACATATTGAAAACTTATTTCGGCATATTGCCTCTAAAGACGATTAAGCCTTCAGTTAAATGAGGTTAGCAATTAGTCCTCGGAATTTGACATACACTGTCTTCGTCCTCACTTAGCGGAAACAAGGACGAAACTTCAGGCATCCACTGTCTCTCAATACAGAATATCTTTATGACATAGGACTGTGCCAGTCAGCTTCGACAGCTCAGCACTGTCATAACACGGACGTGAACGTGAATGGTTTTGAATGTCACTTTCTCATTACATTAATGATATCAGATATTTGAAGTTATAACCTTTATTCCACAGTGTAATTATTAATAAATTTATGAATTGAAATTTGTAAGGAAAGAAGGTTCGAACCTCTTCTTGCTCTTCTAAGTGTGGTATTGCTTTCGAGCGAGCTCTAAGGCAAACTTCAGACGTTATTACCCTTAAATGCAGTCTTTGGCTGTATTTTATTAGATATCTTCAGCATAGGGCAAGTTATTACTAAGATAAACACGCCTAGTAAAGCTATCATCATCATCATCTGTTTACCCTCCAGGTTCGGTTTTCCCCTCGGACTCAGCGAGGGATCCCACCTCTACCGCCTCAAGGGCAGTGTCCTGGAGCTTCAGACTCTTGGTCGGGGGATACAACTGGGGAGAATGACCAGTACCTCGCCCAGGCGGCCTCACCTGCTATGCTGAACAGGGGCCTTGCGGGGGATGGGGAAGATTGGAAGGGATAGACAAGGAAGAGGGAAGGAAGCGGCCGTGGCCTTAAGTTAGGTACCATCCCGGCATTTGCCTGGAGGAGAAGTGGGAAACCACGGAAAACCACTTCCAGGATGGCTGAGGTGGGAATCGAACCCACCTCTACTCAGTTGACCTTCCGAGGCTGAGTGGACCCCGTTCCAGCCCTCGTACCACTTTTCAAATTTTGTGGCAGAGCCGGGAATCGAACCCGGACCTCCGGGGGTGGCAGCTAATCACGCTAACCACTACACCACAGAGGCGGACTCTAGTAAAGCTATTCTAAACATTAACATCGCAATGTACACTTATCTAAAACAATATGAAATTCAGTATTCAGCAACAGATAGACTCATATTCTACTCATTGTCTTCGAATCCTTGTATCAAACATAATTGTGAATTTCATGTTGCATGGCACTGTGATTTATACATATATATCGTAGTGGGGGTGATAGTTAAAAATCATAATTCATTTAAACGTAAATAAACTGAAATGAGCCAGGCTAAGTAGCGCTGGCCTTCTGAGCCCAACATGACAGATTCAATTTTGACTTACTCCAATGGTATTTCGAGGTTCTCACATACGTCAGCCTCGTGTCGGCAGATTTACTGGAACGTAAAGGAACTCATGCGGGACAAAATTCTGACATCTTGGCGTCTCCAAAAGCAATGAAAATGTAGTTAGTGGGACGTAAAACCAATGTACGTCACATCGACACAGATAGATTTTAACCGCACTGGCGTCAGCCCTGAAGATGGATTTCCGTAGTTTCCCATTTTCACACCAGGAACCTTAATTAAGGCCACGGTGGCTTTATTTCCACTTCTATCCCTTTCATATTCCATCGTCGTCATATGACCTACCTGTGTCGGTGTGACGTATAGCAACTTGTAAAAAGCCTAGTGTGAAAATGGGAAGCCACGTAAAACCATCTTCAGGGCTGCCGACAGTCTGGTTCATACCCACTATCTCCCGAATGTAACCTGATAGTTACGTGACCCTAACCGCATCGCTAACTCGCTCGGAAGTGTAATTTTTGAACGGTACTAGGGTATATGAGCCAGTAGTGTACTGTGCAGCTAGTAACTTAACGTTTGTGTTAACTTGTAAGTGGTGGAGTGAACAATCGGTGTGACTTCGCTTGCGTGGAAAGAGAGAGTACGAACTGTGCATTAGTGTGTTTGTGCAGTGTAGGGGGCAACGCGTACGCCCATACGGCGGCCCCGGGTTCGATTCCCGGCCGGGTCAGGGGTTTTTAATTGTAAATTATTAACATCCCTGGCCTGAGGACTGGGTGTTTGTGACGTCCTTAACGTTCCTTTCCTCACATTCAACACTTTAAACTTCCGCAATTTCCAAATACACGCAGGTTCATAACGTATGGTGCAAGTAGGGGCAGAAGATCTTTCTAGGTCGACGCTCGGAACGAATGGCATAAAAAAAAGAATTGGCAATAAATAAGTCTTAGTCTTACAGTAAACGCTGTCAGTTATGTCTTTAGGTTCCCACCAAGGCGATCGTGTTTCGAATTCTGGTAATTGCAGGAGGAAGGATTTCGAAATGAAAAGTAACCGTCTATTGTTTCGGTTTCCATGTAAAATTTTAGGTCCCATGGCTTATAAGTTAAGATTAATGGATTTGTAAATATTCTGGCATTTAGTTTATACTGACCAACGAGATAATCAGCCTACTAGAAATTTGATGTTTTTATAAACCTTCACATCTGTGCTACAACTCAAATCTTCAAAAGTAAACGCAGGTAAAGAATTCACGTTCAGAATATCGTATTCGCCTAATACATTCTGGAAGTACCACGGTGTATTTCAATGTATCTAAGAGGCAAAGCACACGTTACCTCACAGATTTATCTTATAGTAACCTAAAAGATCTACAGTGTTGTGTGAAATTAAAGCCACGGAGTATGACTCACCTTAACAAAAATATTATTTAAATTGTCTGGGATTCAAGGAGTGATAGCCTGGTTAAGAAACCAGTGACGACTTCACTCAGCCATCACGCCCGTAACAAGAAGTATCTATAAAATAGCACTGGTCTCATTAACACAGTAGCATATGTTGGTCTTAGAGAAGGCACATTTAGACGTATTATAAACGTGTAAAAAACGTGCGTTTTAAAATTTAATGCTCCCACAGGTAACAGAGAACTTTGTTGGAGAAATAAAATAGGGCCTTTAAACATTGATACTGTGTCTTTTACGGGCGCAATATGTAAAGAAATGTAAGAGTTACGGAGAATGAAATTGTCACTACAGCTTTCAAGAGATAACATGACATACTTCGATCTGAAATAGGAGGTAATTTCCCCATCTTATTCGACAGCCTGTTTATAAGTTCTATATGGGGAGGACTACGAGTATTGTTCAACTTAGTACGATAGTACAGTGTTGCGAATGATTGCTACAAAGTGAGTTTCTCTAGTAAATACGGTAGTACATTATTCCCCGTTTATAATTAATTTGTCTACTGACACTTTCCTTCAGTAATAACGCGAAGATAGTGGAATCCTTCGAGCAGCAATCCGTATTTCGTCTACAAGTGGATTTCTGGATCATGTCCAACAGGTTGCTCCCAGCACTCAGCAATATATTATGTCTACACGGAACTGAGCATTATGATAAATTCCTTGCGGAAGTTTCAATATTACTTCTGGATGGATGTTACTTTACTCCGCCGTGATATTTCACCCACAGGCATTAAGTAATGGAGTAGTTACGGAGTACAGAACACTGTTCCACAAGGAAAGATTTGCGTCGCGGAGAAATATCTTCCGTCAAAGGAAGGTTAAAGAGAAATATTTCGAACTGTTCCAATGATAGCTTAGCACATTGATCACTTATGATCTTTAAATATTAACTTCTGGTAGGAACGTTTTCTCATTCCACTATTTTCCGAAGTTAACTGACGTAGGTTACTGGATGCTATTTGCTCAGTGAAAAAGCAAGCTTACAAAATTACATTTGAGCTTCGAAACGTATGTTGTAACGTTAATTCTAATATTAATGAACGGCAATCATCCCTACGTTCGACAAACTTCTAAGAATTGAGAATTATTCTTATTCTCTTCAATCCTAAGGTTGATAGAGTAACATGCATGTCTTCCAAGCGTTTCCGTTCTTTGGCCACCAGCTTCAAGTGATAATGGATGTGATTGCCTTCAGTCTTATCTATAATTGTACTTTAGGTCTTCCTTTGGTCCTTCTATCATCCATTTTCCCTTCAAAAATGGTGGTGCACAAATCAGAATGACGAATCAAGTGGCAAACGAAGCTATTTCCCCGGTTAAGGTTTCAACCAAGTCGCGTGTCTCATTTGCTCCTTTGAGAATGTTCTCGTCTATGACTCTATCATTACAAGGTATTCTTAGGAGTCGATACCAGAACCACATCACAAATGCCTTGAGTTTTAGCACTTCCGCTTTTCTCAGGGTCTATATTTCTGACTCACTGCTTACAACACTCCATAACAAAACTTTTCACGAAGTGTCTTCGTACCTTCATGCCGATGGAGAGGTGTCTCGTGTTAAGGATCACACGAGCACCTGAACACTCTGGTAATCGCAAACAGTTGAAATTTACACGATATTGTATGATGAAAAAAAGATTTTGTACGCTGAGAATGTATTTCCGAAGTTGTAAGTGCGGATTCACTTTCCGTTTCCATTTGAATCACGTGCCACGCAACTGATCACAACCCGGTTTGAACTACAAAGCTGGGCGTATTGCATATCTAGAGCTTGAAGGGGCAATGCTTTGGGCATAGCTAATATGAGCACAATTTCTTGTGTGATCACTGATCACTGTCCGCTCGCTGGTCCGCTTCCAATGCTTTCACATAAAGTTCTTCGCAACTCACAAATACGACAGAATGTATCGCGTAGTCCGTGGCAGTGGGTAAGGCACAAGGCGAGGGCTGCTACCAAGTGGTTAACTGTCAGTCGCATGAAGCACATTAATTGTTTAATGAACAAAAGAGGCTTTTAGCTAACTGCTTGCTAATAAAATATGTTTGTACTTTCAGCTTGTATAGTTGAAAATAATTACAGTCCTTACAACTGTGTTGGCAACCCTTCAGTAGGATGGGAGTATATACGTATTCGTTGAAGTGGAGGGGAGAGTTTGTTTTACATCAATATTACCGGTATGTATTTTATATTTGAATATCGGGTGTTAACTTCATATTTGTATTCATGTCCGTTTATTCTATAATACTATTAAACAAACCAAACCCCATGGCACAGCAGCCCAGAAGGGCCATGGTCTGCCAAGCGACCTCTGTTAAGGCCGAAGGCCTGCAGATTACGTGGTGTCGTGTGTTCAGCACGACGAATCCTCTCGGCCGTTATTCTTGGCTTTCTACACCGGGGCCACTATCTCGCCGTCAGATACCTCCTCAATTGTAATCACGTAGGCTGAGTGGACCTCGAACCAGCCATCAGATCCAGGTAGGAATCTCTGACCTGGTCGGGAATCGAATCGAACCCGGGGCCTCCGAGTAAGAGGCAGGAACGCTACTCCTAAACCGCGGGGCCGGCTAGAATACTATCGACAAATATGTGGGCTTCCATTAGCGTATTAAATTTATAAAACTATGTTTTAATTTACTGTCTGGTCTGTGTGAACACCCCAAGGATTTAATGCACACGGCGCCACTGGTAGATAATTTTTTTTGTGAAAGCTCCCTTCAACTGTGAAAAACATACATTTAATAACATTTCAACTTTAATAAACATAATCCTGATACGTTTTTTACAGAAATATTTTGAAGATGATGTTTGACACATTGCACTATACGTCGACGGATTTTATATATTTATGTATATATTTATTCATCTATTTACTCGCATATAAGATTATTCCTAGATATGTTCACGGCTACCCGTGGGTTGAAATAGCACTCGAGAATGGCTGACACAATCACGGCATGTTACTTCATCATATCGCATGGGCTTTGCTTAGTTCAAATTTCACCTCTATCAGATGTACGTTAAAGTAAAGCTCACCGAATATCTGCATGCAACTGAACCAGAAAAGTCATCATTAATCACTAACACTGCATATGAGCCTAATTTTATTTTATTTTATTTATTTCTTGTATTCTAGAAAGACAGTTTTCGTTTCATATTTCAACTTTCTTCTGTTAAGATTTTAGTCTTTAAGTTCGGAATATTCATTAATGTTGCGAATACTCAAACTAAATTGAGATTATTTTATAGCAACATATTAGGAAATACATGTAAAGATGGTTCATGGTGTGGGTTACTGTAGTCACGCCCTAGTTCGTGAACCATGGGCAACGGCTGAGTGGCCTTGTAAGTGGTCCTGAGAGTCGGGACATCAGTTGCTATGGAATGGGAGTGGGCATCTCGGACATATTCTGAGTCATGACCCTCCTTGTGCTCGGACGGCTAGGACTACATAATCCACCGTGGTAACCCTTAGAGGAGAGATCCTCACTTGGACTATGTGCAAGTAGGGTAGCATCCTGCTTCATGAATTTACCGAGCTCAGAAGATTTTGAGCAAGCCTCTGACCTAACAGTAACGGGGTCCCACACCCATTTGACAGGCGAGGGACTCCATGGAAACAACTTGGCGAACGAAGTGGAATTCGATGGGGAGCTATCAATAATAATGGGGCTTATGGAAGAAAGAAAGTAGAACTGGCTAAGTCAGCATAGAGTATGCATCTGGATGTGCTATGCGTAAATGCTATTCGGGTAAGGGGAGATATTGAGGAAGAGATATGAGACTATAAAGTGTACTTGACGGGTGTTAAAGAGGGAAGGGCAGAGTGCGGGGTTGAGCTGTTCATCAGGAATACCATAGCACGCAACATAGTTTCTGTTAGGCACGTAAATGAGCGAATGATGTGGGTAGATTTGGTAGTTGGAGGAATTAGAACGAGAACTGTCTCAGTGTATTCACCATGTGAGGGTGCAGAAGAGGATGAAGTTGGCAAGTTTTATGAAGCAATGAATGACATCGTAGTCAGGGTCAACAGCAAGGATATGATAATGCTAACGGGCGATTTCAATGCGAGAGTTGGAAATAGAACTGAAGGATACGAAAGGGACATTGGTAAATGTGGGGAAGCTATGGAAGGTAATGGGAATGGTAAACGTTTGCTGTACTTCTGTGCTAGTATGTGTTTAGCAGGTACGAATACATTCTTCAACCATAGGACTATTCACCGCTACACATGGCAGGCTAGGGGTACCAGATCCATAATAAACTGAATCTTAACCGACTTCGAATTCAGGAAGTCTGTTTGGAATTTACGGATTACCGGGGATTTTTCGGTGATACAGACCACTATCTGATCTGTAGTGAACTAAGAATCTCTAGGCCTAGGGTAGAGAACGTGAAATCTGTCTGCAAACGAATAAGGGTAGAAAATCTACAGGACGAGGACGTTAGACGGAAGTACATGGATATGATTAGTGAGAAGTTCCGAACAGTAGACAGTAAGCAGGTTCAGGATATAGAAAGAGATTGGGTGGCATACATGGATGCTGTAGTAGAAACAGAAAGGGAATGCTTAGGAACAACTGAGTGTAAAGATGGAAAAAACGAACATCTTGGTGGAATGATGAAGAGACAGCAGCTTGTAAACGTAAAAGCAAGGTATATCAGAAATGGCTCCAATGGCCGATAATGACAGGGAATTGGGCGTAGATGAAAGGAACAGAGCGAAACAAATAGTTGTTGAATGAAAAAAGAAGTCGTGGGAAGATTTTGGTAATAATCTGGAAGGGCTACTTCTGGCAGCTGGGAAACCTTTCTGGACAGTAATAAAGAATCTTAGGACGGGAGGGAAAAAGGAAATGAACAGTGTTTTGGGTGATTCGGGTGAACTCATAATAGATCCCAGGGAATCCCCGGACAGCTAGAGGGAATATTTTTAAAAACTTCTCGACGTAAAAGGAAATCTTCCTGGTAGTGTCATGAATAACCAAGCTCATGGGGAGAAGGAAAATGATGTTGGTGAAATTACGCTTGAGGAAGGGCAAAGAATGGTAAATAAACTCCATTTTCATAAAGCAGCAGGAATAGATTAAATTAGACCTGAAATGGTGAAGTATAGTGGGAAGGCAGGGATGAAATGGCTTCACAGAGTAGCAAAACTAGCATGGAGCGTTGATAAGATATATTCAGATTGGACAAAAGCAGTAATTGCACCTATCTATAAGGAAAGGAACAGGAAGGATTGCAACAACTATCGAGGTATCTCATTGATTAGTATACCAGGCAAAGTATTCACTGGCATCTTACAAGGGAGGGTGCGATCAGTGATTGAGAGGAAGTTGGATGAAAACCAGTGTGGTTTCAGACCATAGAGAGGCTGTCAGGATGTGATTTTCAGTATGAGCCAGGTAATTGAAAAATATTACGAGAGGAATAGACAGTTACGTTTATGTTTCGTAGATCTAGAGAAAGCATATGGCAAGGTATCGAGGGATAAGATATTCGCCATACTGGGGGACTATGGGATGAAGAGTAGATTGTTAAAATCAATCAAGGACATTTATTTTTGCAATTGGGCTGCAGTGAGAATTGATGGTAGAATAAGTTCTTGGTTCTGGGTACTTACAGGGGTTAGATAAGGCTGTAATATTTCACCTTTGCTGTTCGTAGTTTACATGGATCATCTGCTGATAGCTATAAAGTGGCAGGGAGGGATTCAGGTAGGTGGAAATGTAGTAAGTAGTCTGGTTTATGCTGACGACTTGGTCTTAATGGCAGGTTGCGTCGAAAGCCTGCAGTCTAATATCTTGGAACTTGCAAATAGGTGCAATGAGTATGGTATGAAAATTAGCCTTTCGAAGACTAAATTTATGTCAGTAGGTAAGAAATTCAACAGAATCAAATGTCAGATTAGTGATACGAAGCTGGAACAGGTAAATAATTTTAAGTATTTAGGTTGTGTGTTCTCCCAGGATGGTAATATAGCAAGTGAGATTGTATCAAAATGTAGTAACGTTGATGCAGTGAGCTCGCAGTTGCGATCAACAGTGTTCTGTAATAAGGAAGTCAGCTCCCGGATGAAACTATCTTTACATCGGTCCGTTTTCAGACCTACTTTGCTTTAAGGGAGCGAAAGCTGGGTGGACTCAATATATCGTATTCATAAGTTAGAAGTAACAGACATTAAAGTATCGAGAATAATTGCTGGTACAAACAGGTGGGAACAATGGCAGGAGGGTACTCGGAAGGAGGAGATAAAGGCTTAGTTTGGAATGAACTCGATGGATGAAGCTGTACGCATAAACAAGCTTCCTTGATGGGGTCATGTGAGGCGAATAGAGGACGATATGCTACCTAGGAGAATAATGGATGGACTCTGTTATGGAGGGTAAGAGAAGTAGAAGGAGACCAAGACCACGATGGTTAGACTCAGTTTCTAACGATTTAAAGATAAGAGGTATAGAACTAAAGGAGGCCACAGCACTAGTTGCAAATAGAGTATCGTGGCGACGTTTAGTAAATTCACAGAGGCTTGTAAACTGAACGCCGAAAGGCATAACGGTCAATAATGATGATGTATGTATGTATGTATGTAAAGAAATATGTTAAACATAAGCGTTATTAGGAGTGAAAAATAGCTAATTAAAATTAAGGTAATGAGGGGACAAGGAATCCTCAGGCAAGGACTACAGACGCAGAGGGTTGTGAAAACAGGTTCGAATTCTTGGGTGTACAGTCTATATGTAAGTGCAACACAAGCGCGCGCGTACAAATTTCTAATTTGAAGGACTGTGAGGTAGGTAAGAGCTAGGCCAGGGAAGGAAGCGGTGATGGCCTTAATTTAGGTACAACCCAGTATTTGTCAGGTGTTATAATGAGAATACACGAAAATTCACCCTCAAGGCTGCCCATGGTGGTGTTCGAAACCGCCACCTCCCTAATCCAAGGCCCGTAACACGTAACCAACTTGCTAGGTACAGGAGAACGATGATGTATTAACTCATTTGTACATGATTATGTTTCTATAGCTCTGAGAAAGAGCCAAGACAGTGTGGTAGGAACTTCACAGCAATGAACCACTTTTACACATATCTTTAGTCCGTGAGCCGGATGTGGTTAAATTATTATCTTTCCGAAGTTCCGTGTTTATCCCCATCTGAGGATGGAATTTACAGTCTTCCGGTTTATTGGCAATGTTAAATCGTTATGTGAATCAGCCAGGATCATAAAATATATATGATGATAATTATTTTGATTGACTTAATATAGCAGTCTCTATTCACAAGGATAGCGTTACAAAAATATTGCAAAGTTTGGGCAGGGAAGACTTGAGAGAAAGGAGACAAGCTGCTCGACTAAGTGGTATGTTCCGAGCTGTCAGTGGGTAGATGGCGTGGAATGACATTAGTAGACGAATAAATCTGAGTGGTGTTTTTAAAAGTAGGAAAGATCACAACAGGAAGATAAAGTTGGAGTTCAAGAGGATAAATTGGGACTAATATTCGTTTATAGGAAGTGGAGTAAGGGATTAGAATAACTTAGCAAGGGAGATGTTCAATAAATTTCCAATTTCTTCAATCAACAGGTAAGGAATCTGGCACCTGGGCGACTACCCTAAATGCAGATCACCAGTGACTGAAGAGCTCAGTATCACAAATCACTACAGATTTTTTAATTGCAATTATGAATGGTGTTGTCTCTCCCTGTGAAGCGTGTGACCTTGCCGCGGTGGGGAGACTTGCGCGTCCCAGTGAAGCAGATAGTCGAGCCGCAGGTGCAACTATATCGGATGGGTATCTGTTGAGAGACCAGGCTAACGAATGGTTCATCGAAACGGGAGTAGCAGCCTTTCGGAAGTTACAAGGGCGGCAGTCTAGGTGATTGACTGATATGGCCTTGTAATAATACTCAACATGGCTTAGCTCTGTTGATACTGCTACACGACTGAAAGCAACGGGAAACTACAGCCGTAACTAACTCCCGAAGACCTGCAGCTATCTCTGTATCAATGATGTACTGATGATGGCTTCCTCCCGGGTAAAATATTCCGGAAGTAAAATGGTCCTCCATTCGGATCTCCGGGTGTTAACAGAACCATGCTTTATAAAGAGCTGTCGTGAGCACTCTCGTCAACATTCACACCTGCATTCTGTACGATTGAGGATTACTGTCAAGCACCATAGATGGAGCAACTTCAAGAACATCACCATCGTCACTGAACTGGAGATCAGTTCGGTATCTAAGATACTCAGACTTTCCTGTAGCAAGAACGACCAATTCTGTCCTTAATTTGAAGAATATGGAAGTATTTACAGTCAAGTTTTAAAAACAGATTTTCGCGTGTTATGAATTTAAGGGGCAAAAGTTCAATCGTTTTAAAATTGTACGTACTCAATAATTACATGTTTTGAATGTCCAATTCATTAACTTCAAGACGATGAGATTGTAAAATCGAAAAACTGTAAGTCAGTACATTCTTCAATTGGAACTATTTATTTATTACACGGAAGGATTGAAATGGAGATCTCCTAATATATATATAAGAACTTGCTCTTTACGTCACACCGAAGATGGTATAGGAAAGGGCTAGGAGAGGGAAGGATGCGGGCGTGGCCTTAATTAAGGTACAGTGTGTAAATGGCAAACCACAGGAAACCACCTTCAGGACTGCCAGCAGTAGAATTCGAACCAACCCTCTCCCAAATGCAAGGTGACAGCTATGTGCCGCTCGGTCTCTGCTGATAGTATAGACTGCCCGGGGCAGTAATAAATTCAACTAATTCGCTGTAAATGATTTTGACCGTTATTATCAAGCCACAACTACCATAGCGGTATGTTACTCAGTTTCATTCAGTACCATATTTAACGCTATACTTGCTAAAAATATTAATACTAATTTGATTGGCTTTACGTCCCACTAACTACTTCTACGGTTTTCGGAGAACTAAAGCATAGATTAGATATTTCCGTTGCTTGTACTTTCTATGTTTTTTTTTTTTTTTTTTTTTTTTTGCTGGTGGCTTTACGTCGCACCGACACAGATAGGTCTTGTGGCAACGATGGGATAGGAAAGACCTAGGAGTTTGAAGGAAGAGGCCGTGGCCTTAATTAAGGTACAGCCCTGGTGTGAAATTGGGAAACCACGGAAAACCATCTTCAGGGATGCTGACAGTGGGATTCGAACCCACTATCTGCCGGATTCAAGCTCACAGGCGCGTGCCTCTAACCACACGGCCAACTCGCCCGGTACTTTCTAAGTAGCCAATTTTTCTGTCTCGAAATGCACTTTACAGGCGAGTGGGAAAAGTAAGGTTTGCCATCGGATTTTAAAACCCGAATCTTCGAACACGATCCGAGATGTATTGATTTTAACTGTATCTTACTGTTGCCCAACATACACTTGCTACTTCGCACGGTAACAATATGTACTGTAGATCAGGGCTGTCCAACTTTTTCATGCACGGGATGCACGTGACTCTTGTCTATGGACGCCCGGGCGCCGTTTAGTGATGATACCAAAAATAATAAGAAGAAGCAGGAGAAGAAGAAGAAGAATATGGAAACATGTAGGATGAATATTTTTAAACATATCGTACTTATATATTTAGTGTGAAATCTGGCATCGCATGTTCGCTAGAAGCTGAGGAACAATAATCACATTCACTATAAAAACTGTGGGTTAGTAACGAAAGAATCATGATTATAATCACTGTATAAAATAATAATGGTAATTAATAACTGACGTTTGATTTTCGCAGTCAATAACTTATAAGTAAAAATTGAGGTCATAAAAATTCAATTTTTCCCCAAAATAGAAATAAAGTTTACATCTAAGCGAAAGAGAAGAGCAAATAAGATGAACTTGTAGATAAATAACATGCTGCACCTTCGATCAATCAATCACTACTGATCTGCATTTAGGGCAGTCGCCCAGGTGGCAGATTCCCTATCTTTTGTTTTCCTAGCCTTTTCTTAAATGATCGCAAAGAAATTGGAAATTTATTGAACATCTCGCTTGGTAAGTTATTTCAATCCCTAACTCCCCTTCCTATACACGAATATTTGCCCCGATTTGTCCTCTTGAATTCCAGCTTTATCTACAAATTGTGATCTTTCCTACTTTTAAAGACATCACTCGAACATATTCGTCTACTGATGTCATTCCACGCCATCTCTCCACTGACAGCACGGAACATACCACTTAGTCGAGCAGCTCGTCTCCTTTCTCCCAAGTCTTCCCAGCCCAAACTTTGCAACATTTTGTAACGCTACTCTTTTCTCGGAAATCACCCAGAACAAATCGAGCTGCTTTTATTTGGTTTTTTTCCAGTTTTTGAATCAAGTAATCCTGGTGAGACTCCCATGCACTGGAACCATACTCTAGTTGGGGTCTTACCAGAGACTTATAAGCCCTCTCCTTTACATCCTTACTACAACCCCTAAACAACCCTCATAACCATGTGCAGTTCTGTACCCTTTATTAACAACCATATTTATGTGATCTCCCCAATGAAGATCTGTCCTTTTATTAACACCTAGCTACTTACTTTCACCCCATCAACGCAGTAATTAAAACTGAGAGGACTTTTCTTATTTGTTAATCTCACAACCTGACTTTTAACCTCGTTTATCATCATACCATTGCCTACTGTCCAACTCACAACATTATCAGGCTCATTTTTCAGTTACTCACAAACTTGTAACTTATTTATTACTCTGTACAGAATAACATCATCTGCAAACAGCCTTTTCTTTGATTTTACTTGTTTACACATATCATTGATATATATAAGAAAACATAAAGGTCCAATTATACTGCCTTGAGGAACTCCCCTGTTACTTATCACAGGGTCAGATAAAGTTTCGACTACTGTAATTCTCTGAGTTCTATCTTCTAGAAATATAGCCACCCATTCAGTCACTTAGTTTTCTAGTCCAATAGCACTCATTTTTGCCAGCAGTCCCCCATGATCTACCCTATCAAATGCCTCAGATAGGTCAATCACAATACAGTCCATTTGACCTCCTGAATCCAGCATATTTGCTATATATTGTTGGAATCCTATAAGTTGAGCTGCAGTGGAATAGATTTCCCAAACCCAAACTGCCTTCTGTCAAACCAGTTTTTAATTTCGCAAACATATCTAATATAATCAGAAAGAATGCTTTCCCAAAGCTTACATGCAATGCATGTCAAACTGACTGGCATATAATTTTCAGCTTTATGTCTAACACCCTTTCCTTTATACACCGGGGCTACTATAGCAACTCTCCATTCATTTGGTATGGCTCCTTCATGCAAACAGTAATCAAATAAGTACTTCAGATATGGTATTATACCCCGACCCATTGCCTTTAGTATATCCCCAGAAATCTTATAAATTCCAGCCGCTTTCTTTCTCAACACTTGTATCTTACTGTAATTGTCATTGTTATCATAGGTATATTTTAATACTTTCTTAGTATTAGTCACCTCTATTTAGATATTATCCTTGTAGCCAACACTCTTTACATACTGATGACTGAATATTTTGCCTTTTGAAAATCCTCGCGTACACACTCTCCTTCTTCATTAATGATACTTGGAATGCCATCCTTGTAACCTGTTTCTGCCTTAAAGTACCTATACACACCCTTCCATTTTTAACTAAAATTTGTATGACAACCAGTTATGCTTGCCATCATGTTATCCTTAGCTGACTTCTTTGCTAGATTCAATTTCCTAGTAAGTTTCTCCTTACTTCCACAGCCATTTTTAACTCTATTTCTTTTCAACCTGCACCTCTTTCTTAGTCTCTTTACTTCTGTGCTATAATATAGTGAATCTTTACCATTCCTTACCACCTTTAAAGGTACAAACCTTTTTTCGCATTCCTCAACAATTGCTTTAAACCCATCCCAGAGTCTGTTTACATTTTTATTTACCGTTTTCTACCAATCATAGCCACTTTTTAAAAACTCCCTCATGCCTGTTTTATCCGCCATATGGTACTGCCTAATAGTCCTAATTTTAAAACCTTCCTTTCTTTCACATTTATTTTTAACTACGACAGAACAGCTTCGTGATCACTAATACAATCTATTAATTCGGTTTCTTTATAGAGCTCATCTGATATTACCAGCACCAAATCCAAAATATTCTTCACTTTAGTTGGTTCCATCACTTTCTGAATCAGCTGCTCTTCCCATATTAACTTACTTGCCATTTGTTGTTCATGTTTCATGTCGTTCGCATTACCTTCCCAATTGACATTTGGTAAATTCAGATCAGCTGCTACTATCACATTCTTTTCCATATCGTTTCCAACATAGCTGATTATCTCATCAAATAATTCTGAATCAGCGTTAGCGCTACCCTTTCCTGGTCTGTACACTCCAAAGACATCAAGTTGCCTATTATATTTAGTGAGTAGCCTGACACCTAGAATTTCTTGTTTGTCATCTTTTACTTTTTCGTAGCTTACAAATTCGTCTTTCAGCAGACTGAATACTCCCCCTCCTACCATTCCTGTCCTATCTCTACGATACACACTCCAGTTCCGTGAGAATATTTCTGCATCCATTATATCATTTCTCAGCCATGATTCAACTCCTATTACAATATCGTGTAAGTATATATCTACTTAATTATGTTCCTTTCTTTACAATACTTCTAGTTTTGCACTAACATATTTATATCATCCCTACTTGACTTCCATTTCCCTGTACCCTTATCACCGCTACCTAGGTCACCCCGTTTCCCTGAATGTACCTGTCTATAACCCTTCTAAACAAATTTCCTAACTATATGTACCACTGAGGTTTAAGTGAAGGCCATCTGAGCGCAGATCCCTGTCTCCTACCCACCCATTAGGATCTAGAAATCTCACTCCCAGTTTCTGACATTCCCACTCCATAGTCTCATTTAAATCACCAATCACCTTCCAGTCAGTATCCCTCCTGCAGAATATTCCCCTGATGAAACTTTCCGCTTCTTTAAACCTCACCCGTGCTGCATTTATCAGATCCCACACATCCCCTACTATGTTGGTACTTAAAGGCAACCTGCTTGTCTTACGTTGTTAGTACCGACGTGAAACGCTACTACCTTTCCCTTTCCCTCTTCATTCTCTTCTGCTTTCCTCGACATCTGCCTCAACCTAACTCCTGGTTGACACTCTACCCTAGTTCTCTTTCCTCCATACACTTTCCCCACATATCTAACCATGGATTCCCCCATGACCAGAGCCTTAAACCTACCCACTTCATTTGATCCCCTTCCCTCCTCGTCAGCCCTGTCTTTCATGACAGCCGCAGAATCTACTTCCTCCTCCCTTTTCTCCCTCCATAACCCTGTTCCACTTGTCTTTTCCTATCTACTACTCTACATTTCCCTTTCCTACCTTTTACCTTCCTCCTACTTCCACACATCTCAGCAACAGTCCTCTGTTCCTCATCTTCCCTCGGTTGTTCTACCTGCAGTGACTCGTACCGATTTCTCACAGACACTCATCCTGAATTCTGATCCTGAATAGAGCCCGTAGCCTGCAATACCATCCCCTGGAAACCTTAGCCCACCTATCTTCTACAATTCCCCCCTTTTCTTCCCATCCCTCTTTTACACCTACTCTATCCTGTAAATTTTTTGAGGGAGGCCAACTTCCCCTCCTGTGCTCTGAGAGAATCCTAATTATCTCCCTCAAACTCTCCAACTCCTCCCTCATATTCCTTAATGCCTGGCCGCACCCACAGTTCCTACACTTTCACTCCTTAGTCAATCCTTACGGAATAATGAGAAGAAAAGGAAAAATATAATCTCTTATTCTGTGCAAAATAAATATGAAAGGAAATAAATGTTGTCTATAAAAATGAAAGGAAAGAAATATTGTCTAGGATAGTTCACAAAGGTCACACAACAACAAGGTAATTAATATAAGCTACTACTACACTACAATACTATTTAGTTGTATGAATTTTTGTCTACAGCACCCTAACAGAATGAAAATTACTGTTAATTACTGAAAACCGAAAGTAATACACAGGAAGTAGGCCTACACAATTCTAAACTGCAGTTAAATCTACCCTAATTACTGCAACAGAATTCTAGTAAGAGAGTTAATACAGATACCACCGGTACTATAGATACTACCCATACTATACTACACAAATATTTCACAGTAATCGAATAAACACACTAATTTATAATAAGATACCTACTATAATACACTACAGTAATTTTAAACTACGTTCAGACGTATCCTAATCACAATAGGTTATTACTAAGCACAAAATAAATGAAAATTTAAATTAGGCCTAAAGTTTGAAATTCGCAAGAACTGACTTATTACGATACAATACAAATTCAACTGAGGATCCCGTGAAACTGTTCCACAGCCATGCACATCAGATGCTTCGTAAGAATGTTGAGAAGGAAGGATTTATGAAACATTCACAATGCGATCGTTTCCTGAAAGTTGCTCTAACTGGGAAATACCAAGTGTGAACACATTTACTTCATCCCCCAGCCTTTCTCTACAAGCACTCCACAGAAAGCAGGAATTATAATGTACAGAGTTGTCACAATACATGGTGTACTTCAAAGGACACAGTATCTGACAGAATATTCTGAAATGTCGCATGGTGTGGTATATGGAATGAATACAGATAAAAATAAGGAGAGAAGGACGCGAAACAGTATTGTGAGAATCTCAGGAAAATTTTAACCACTACTTGTATGTTCAAAGATATTCATAAACGTTCAGCTACGTTTAATATTGGTACAATTAAATCTGCGTTTGGAGGGGGCCAAAAAATTATACCAGGGGCGCCTTGGCACCCGCGGGCGCCGCGTTGGACAAGCCTGCTGTAGATAGATACAATGTGTAATTTGCGCATTCAACTCGGAACATTACAATTACTGATGTTTTTAAAGAACATATCTGAATGCTAACTGAAGAATTTATATTTCGAGTACTCAAGGGATGAGTAAAAGCATTCTTCTATAACAAGTACTATTTTTATGTTCGTATCTCGTGAATTAACTTCAAGATAAAAATGTGTATGAAATTTCGTGACCCATTAGAACAACAGGAAACCCGATGCGATAGATAGTTTTGGTCCCCTGTATTGAGGTTGAACTGTTCTGTACGACCCTCTCAAGATTTGTCTAACTTGTGCGTGCTCCTCTTATAATCGAGAACGTAATTATAAACTTCATAGCAATCGCACTTACTGAAGTACAGTACTTGGTAGTGTACACATGGCTTAATGAGGAGTGGAAACTACCGGTCGATGAATGCATTTCAACTCCAAAATGAAACCTCTGAAGCATGAAAGGCAACAAGAACGACCAATTTAATTAAAATCTACGAGAGGATGCGGGATGGAAGTGTGTCATAAATACATACCAGCAGTTGCTAGAATGATCCCCAAGGAAGCCGCCAGTGGTAGTAAAGCACGATACGTTACAGTATTGAGAAGAGAAAGCATTTATTAAATGTACGTACAACCTTCCATTCAGAGATCCACTAACAGGATCTATGCAAATCACAAGTTCTAGAGAAATGGAAACCTATTTTCTAAATGCACAGCATTGCATATATGCAAAGGAGTATTTACTTGCTTGTCATATCTGCTTTACGAGGTTACAATCGTGCATTTACTTTTACCTAGCGCGTGAACACGGGAGGTGTCGCTAGTGTAGCAAAAAAGTAGGACAGTGCTTAATATTATGATTTTTCTGGCTAATCAGCTGGAGTGGTGTAAACTTTAAACAGTTAAGCTAAAAGAATTAAAATGTTATTTACTTCAGAGAATTCGTAAGCAAGGACATTACTAATATTGAAATGTGGCAGCAGCTACAGTAATCGTACAGCTTTGCGTGTACCGGTACGTAAAACATTCAGAACTCTTAACATTTTGACCGATCCTAATAAATAAATAAATAAATAAATAAATAAATAAATAAATAAATAAATAAATAAATAAATAAATAAATACGTCACACTTATGTACATCTATAAAGGGTCATCGAAAAATACCCTACTTAAAAATGCTGCTTCAAGTAGGATAAACATATTTAGGCGATTATGGTCTTAAACTACAGAAAACGTTGGGAGGTTCTTTAACAAACCTTTAAATGTCTGAATGTGCCCCATTTGGGCATTGCGGACATTAAATCCATAATAATTAGTTTCTTGCCTCGTACGCTGGAGCACGTCTGGAGTGACAGTTGCGACGGCAGCGGTGATCCTTTGATATGCACCAGACCACGCTTATTCTCACCATAAACAATGTTCTTAATGTATCCCCAGAAGAATAAGAAGTCCTTTGAAGTGAGATCAGGGCTTCTAGGAGGCCAGGAAGTAGGGCCAACTTTACCAATCCAACCATTCGGAAACCGAGCACTATTTGCGTTGAGTAAATTTACTTTGAAATTCATGAAAATGAAACGAACACCGATTTCTTGCTCGGTTCGATGTGTCTGAGGAAAAACAAAGCACACACTGAGCTTTCTGCTGGGGGCCCCACATTGCACTAACCTGCCTACACAGCACACGTGCAGACGCGCTATTCAGAGCGAGGGTTATATCGTCCGTACAAGATCAAGAGCAGGCAACGACTATTAGCAACGGCATCGAAAAATATCCTTTACTTCCTACTCAGTTCAAGACCGCAATCGCCTCAACATGTCCATCCCACTTGAAGCTATATAATTATAAAAATGGGTATTCTTTTACCATGACCCTGTATTATAGCCTGTTATGCATTTCAGTGCTAAGTCTGCACGTTTATGCGAATACAATGACCTTCACGTCATATATTTAAATAAAGCACTATGTCCTCTAATAATTCTCTCTTTCTCATCAACATTCCATTAAAACTGCCTTTAGTGATCGCCTCCAAGTTCTTCCTCAGCTTCGTTAAACCACCATGACCGAATCCATTACTTTCCTAGGTAAAATGTCCTCCGATTGCCACTCGAAACCCCACCATAGAAGTCGGATGATATGCAACATTTCATCCATAGAGTTACCGTATATCAAGAAATGGTTTGTTAAACATGAAAAAGTGCGTTGCAACGTAAAGAATGGCTTCATCCAGCCAACAAGAATGTTCCAGCATTTGAGTTAACACAAATACTACAGCATCTACAAATCTGTGTTTTCAGATGAATTTCCACCCCAAGGATTTCTAATATAAAATTACCCTCAATATTATTAACAGAATTTGTACTGATTGCATTCGAATCGGTTTTCAACATTTTCTCCTCAAATACGTGAAATTCACACCAATCATTTTTCCACTGACGTCTACATTCCTTGAGCAAATGCTCCTTTCTAACCGTCTGCACAATCTAAAATACAACTTCGTGTTACGTTCCCTTACATAATTTCTTTCAATGCTCATAGTGAAAGAATTGTCAGTGAATCGTCCAAATGTTACTTTCACACGTCTTCATTATAGACTGTCATGCCTTTAAGCGTTCAGTCTGCAACCTTGCCTACACCGAACGTCATTCCACCGAATGCCCTCCAGGGTAGTCCAAACACACATTAATCATTAGGAAGAATATGAAGGTTGTAGAACACATTCAAATTGCAGATACGCGATTTTTTGTTCTGTCACTAGAGCACACGAGATTTCTGACATTTCTAATGGTTTTTCTACACCGTTCACAGTCCCCCTACCCCCCCTCCGATCTACAAATGGACTTTTACAGTATCAGAAGAGCGTGAGAACCAATTTATGGCACGCTATGAGTAATGTTCTCCGCACAGCCATGTGATGCGATGAAAAGTTGTTACATATTTCTGTGAAGTTATTAATAACATATTGGTAGCATGTGTTCCTAAATGGACCGTGTATAATAACAGAGCATATCTGTCTAGGTTCACCCCGGGTATAATTAAGTTGTTAACATCTAAAACATAGCGCAGAAAACGCATGAAACATGCTGAGTCTAGTCTACTTATGTACCGCAAATTAAGGACTCCAATAAGCTAATAGCAAAAACATAGAGACAGTGCATTTCTCAGTCGGAAAGTAATATTAAAAGGGATCCTAAATCATTCTGTAATTTTACAAATCACAAAAGCAATGTACTGCTTCATGTACAGTAAACGTCTCTCTAAGGGTAAGGAAAAAACAGACCGACTTGTTTGTTACTTCTACGCGTCTCAGCCTTCTATACATGCTATCCCTGAAAAAAAACTTTAAAATTACATCAGGTTGTCTGCGAGCATATATTGTAACAGGTGATAAGCACAATCGAGCCGTTGCTTAGTTAAAGCCAAGTAAGTCCGCTGGTTCAGTTAATGTACCATCGTACGTAATCAAAGGATGTGCAGGCCTATTAAGGTTTCCATTATGCCTCATATACAGCACAATCTCGTTATCACTACTCAGTTATTTCCTGATTGATGAAAAATATGCAGATTGTGTCCAATTTTAAAATCAGGAGTTCCATCAAATATTGAAAATTATACACCTGTTGCAATAATATATGCTCCTGCAAACATTTTCGAGCAAATATTGTATGGCAGGTTATCAAGTCAAATAAAAAACAGCATTTCCGATTCATAGCACGGATTTTAGAAGGGAACGATCTACTACTGCTAATTTGGTTAACTTTATTCACGATGTTTCCAATTCAATAAATGAAAGGGTTCCTACTGATGTAATTTATGCTATTTTTTCAGGGCTATAGACAAAATTGACCATGATGTACTGTCACAAAAATTATCAAATGCTCGTCTAGATTTAGGTATGTTAAAATTGATCTCTTCTAATCTGTCTTCAAGGCAACAATATATATCGCCACTTAAGCAATAATACCGCGTATTTACGCACTCTTGCACTACACTGTAAATAAGGTGAATTTAATATTAATACCGGAATACCTCAGGGATCAAATCTTGCCCTTATATTCTTCATATTAGTTATTAATAACTTACCAGAAGTAGTGACAAAATCGAAGTGCCCGATGTTTCCTGATGACCTCAAAATGTATAAACAGATTTCGTATTATGATGCAACCTTCAGTCTGACATAAAGAATACCTATTATTGGTGTATTAGGAACAGATTCGGCCATAACAAAATTTAACGAAATGCTCTGTGGCCACCTTCTTGAGAAATAAAACTCCCTCTTCTTTTCATTATTCAGTTAATGACCAAATCTCACCACGAGTTGACGTAATGAATGACCTTCGTGTTACGTTCCCTTACATAATTTCTTTCAGTGCTCATAGTGAAAGAATTGTCAGTGAGTCGAACAAATGTTACATTCACACGTCTTCATTATAGACTGTCATGCCTTTAAGCGTTCAGTCTGCAACCTATTACGCGCTCCGTATTTCTACATTGCTCTTACCTTCTGCATATTTCGTCGTCCCGCTGCTGTAAACATCGTACTACTCCTCCATTATTCCGTCTGCTTGCTCGCCCCGTCCACTACTGCTTGCTCTCTCGCCTACCTCACCGGCACATCATTACGTCATCTGTTTCTAGTACTTTCCAGCACGTGCTTCGGTCGCCTATATAACTCGCCGCTCCCTTTCGATCGGCGATCAGGTGTAGATTGTGTTTTGTAAAAGCAGTGGAAGCAACAACTTCCTCGCACGGCTGGTCCGTGCTGATTTTTATCCTGTCTATTCTACTTGACTTCAATGTTTTCTTGGAACCGGGTGAGCAGACTTGTTATTAATGCTTTTCATTTTCTTCACTTCTTTGCCTCTCTGGCCTTACTATTGTTATTGATTTTGAACTTTGGCCCACTCTGGGCACTACGAAATTTGCTGGACAAACTTCAAAATCTAGTGTTTTTCTATAAAATAGTGAAGAAAAAGGAGTCGTGGATCGGCGAACTTTACAAGTGATATGGAACTTAGTCTGCGTGTTGTGAGTGTGAAATGTCATCGATATGAAAATGGATATTGCAGCCTGATCTCTACCTGTTTCCTCACCCTCCCCTTTTTTATTCTCTATGACTTTTTCCTCCTCTTAGGTGTTTTCCTCTTTACCTGACCCCTTTTCCCCCTTTTACTATTAATATGAACTTATATGTTTTTCATAATTGTAATAGTGGTCTATGAGTTGGATTGTGCCTTTTCTCATTGCCTGTGCAAAGGTCTGCGTGTTACTTCTCTTGAGTGGAATAGTGTTTATTAGGGGGATAGGCTGTTGTTCTATGATTATCTTGTTTCTACATATCCACCTTGTGGTTTTTGCGGACATACCTTTCTACTTCTTGTGATTGTTACTTTCTCGTTGTTATAAAATTTCTAGGTATTTCCACCCTGTATTTTAGGATTTTCATTCAATCTCACCAGACCTTTGCCTTTCTGAACTTCAATGTTATGATTTGTACTTTGTTTGTTTATCACTGCCATCTTTACTTTCATATGAATATACCAAAGATAATTTTTTTAAATTTTTAAAGATGTTAACTTTTGATGCTCTTACAATACAACCTGTTATTTAAAACTTATTTGATTGGGTTGTCATTATTTTTGTTTCCCCCTCCTTTTGGTTTTATATGCACCTACCACGCAATACCTCTTGGGAAAAAGGCCCAGTAAATTATCTCTGCGTTGCTCTGCTGACGCCTTGGATGCTTTTTCTGATTGCTTGGTGTTGCCTAATCGCTTAAGATGCGGGAGTTGTACGCCCCTTCGGTATGACTTGGCTGGCGTAATTTATCCTACGAATCGCCTCGCTGTGCTCTGCTTGGCCTGGTATATAAATCAGTAACACATTGCCTGGATTTTCTGAAAATCAGTACTTGGTTATTGAGGTTTTAACACTTTCCTCAAAATAGGCCTATATTATATATCAAGTAAATGTACATTTACGAAATAAACCTTAAGTGAATTTATTAAACGCCGCCAAAATCTTCTATTTGCAATTAGAACTGTGGGCTCATTTAATTCTATACTTCTCATCCTTAAATCATAAGAAACTGAGCCTTACCATTGTCAACATGGTGTTCGTCTACTTCTCTTACCCTCGATAACCGAGTCATTATGCTTTTATTGTTAGGAAGTTGGAATTTTTGAACTAGTTATTCTGCAATGAAGTGGCTCTCCGATGCTAAATCGTGTAATGCCCAACAATAAACTAACTGCTCACACTTGTTTGGAATCATAACCAAAGAAATAGCTAACATTAATTTTGTAGTTGCTTAGCCATAAATTCACTGCTTGATGGGAGGGAGACTGTAAACTGTTTCAGAAGTGCTCATCTCCCTGATTACCCCCATCTCCCCTTAGTTATGTCTAGCTATATATAATGTTTCTTGTAGAAAACATTACGATTAGCATTAGAGCACTCATGGTTCTTATTGTATTTTCTGAGGCAATTAAATAATACATTCCTTTGCTTCGCATGACGAAACAACTGTTGAGCATGACAAGAAAGCTGGACCACTTGAACAATTAATATACTGTATTTCTTTAAACTATGGACAATGGCAGGAAGTCACTGCCACATAATGATGTGACTGGACTTCGCTCCTCTCTCTCATTTGATTCATTGACTAGTTAGCCGTCTGAACATCATTGGGACCCCGAATTACCTCCAGAGCCTTGCATTTATTTTCTAAAAATTCAAGGATTCCTTCAAAAGGAGGGAAGTTTGGAGAAAGACATGGTAATATGCGTTCAGGCAGGCAGTTATACAGCTGGAGGCACATGCTTCCCCTGGTGCAGCGTCACTGCATTGTCCTGCATGAGGCTTGTAGTGGTGTCCCAACGGCGCCTTGGGAAGGTGTAGCAATCCACTGCTACACTGGGGCGAAACTCTGGTAATTTTACGATTGGAAAAGCCTAAAGAGTTTTACTGAGTTTGACATTTGCAATCGATGAAATTACATAATTGTTTCCTTCCTTAATTTTCAATATTCATACTCCTATTTAGTTTCTCAATCTACAGCATTTAATAAGTTATTTCCCCACTTAAGAATAATTCATGCACTCATACTTCAATGTCTACTGCTTGCAAGGCGTTTAAATTACTTTAAACATGATCGACGAATGTCCACAATGACTGAGCAACACAGTTATTCGCTGCTGGTAGGCTTAAAGATTGCTTCACATGAGTCTTAACAATGAGTTTAGTAATGTTTAACCAGATTCCATGCAACATATGAATAATCATTACTTACAGCTAAATTATTTATGAGAAGGATTGTCTCACCGCTAATGATGCCTTTGAACAACAGAAACCTGCTCACTCTTCTGAACTATCAAGGCCTCAATTGTACATCTGAAATCCGTGGAAATTACAATTGAATTTAGGTAACGATATAACTGGAAAATTAATGTGAGCTTGACTTGAGTTATGAAACTAGTATTTGAGCTATGTTCAGATAAGTTATGATTATCTGATTCGTCCAAGACTGACTTTCACACAGCCTTAACGTTACAGAATTTAACCTCAAACTCTTCCATGTCATGAGAGTGATCTTTACGATCATCAGCTATTTCCTGATATTCTGAATATTTGTCCCAGATGTTTTGTAAATCCTCCAATCACGTCCTAACTTGCAACAGTTCATGTTGAGATTGGTTATATATATTTATGAACGTCTGCATGCGAGCGAGACTAGACTTTCACAATTTTCCCCGTTTCACTAATAGCTTCTTTCTTTATCCATAATAATTGCTGTATGAACTCATATAAGAATGAGAGGTCGAAGGATTATCTGGCCTGAAGTTCAGATGTACTATACTGATGTAGACTTAAATATTGATGAGGCCCGTCCATCTCCAAAGAAGAAGTTCAAACTGTTGCAGGTTATCTTTGCCCACTCCTTGAATGAAGAAATATATTCACACGCGCACACGTAATAACCTTTGCACGTATCGATTATCCACATTTAAATCCGGCCTGCAGGATCAAATTTCATGAGATGAAATGTGTGCTGTATTAAACATACAATGTAGCTGTTTCGTAGTATATGCCATTATATTTTATGAGCTAAACATAATTTAATTACACTTGTGTAGATCGTGTAGATATTTATTGAACATAACAGGCGAATTTGCCCCGATACATGTTCACATGGGCAGCTCAATAAGACACAAAATAAAATAAACAATAAAGGATAATAAAATAAAGCAAGAAATAATCCAACCACGTACTACTACTAATATTAATAATAAACAGAAAAATAACTCAAAACAACTAATCTGGCCCTACCCTGACCTTGCATTCATCACATGACTGTACACTCCACATGACCTTCACAACAGATTATGCTGCAATAACCGCTGACTGTACATTACGACAGTTTCGGCTCACGCCCTTGTAATCACTACTGCTTACACTGCATTATTTGTTTCATGACCTAAATTCCTCTGGATTCAAGTAAACCAAATGACAACAATTGCGTACCATCTTCCATATCGCAATCGGTAAGGCATCTACATTCCAAGATACCAAAACATTTACTCACTCACTACCTCGCCACCCCAACAACCTTTGTTATCACTTGGTTTTACTTAGCCTCCATGCTCGAATTCAAACTACTTCACTATATCCACATCACTCACACTTCATTAACTAAATTTTCCACAAACTCCAACGACTGAATATCCTCCTACTCTTAACCACTTCTCCTTTACATCCTGACATATCGTCCTATGCCCCTTCCTATTCCATTTTTTCACACAGGAATGTTTCACAGCACATAAATACCTGTTCAGTTCTCCTCCGTTTTCCCATTCCTTAATAATCCACCTTATAATACCCTGCTCGTCCCCTTACCTAAAATTTTCTGATGTTTGGCACTCAGTAAACTATTTCTAATCTTATTTGTTTCTTCACACTCACCTAATAAGTGAAAATATCCGTTCTCCGCCCCACAGAGTATACATACTGCCTTATCCCTGCCTCTTAGCCACCCGGTATTTTTATGTAGCCCCAATGACCACCATACCAACCCTCTCCTTCTCAACATATCAACGTAAGTAGTATAATACAGGGATTCGGGCGCCACCGCCACCGCAGGCTCCCAGAGACCACCTCCACCACCACCACAGCCAGAGGCCTCCCAGAGGCCTCCTCCACTACCACCACAGCCAGAGGCCTCCCAGAGGTCTCCTCCACTACCCGCGGGAAATTTGAATTTGTAAACAAAGGTACGTGCTTTTTGACAGCTATCATCGACAACAACGCATCGCTAACCTCAGTACTGCCATCTTGACGGGCCTAAACCTCAGTGGTACCAACTTAACCTAACTAGCGCGAGATAAACAAATCCACGTGTTTTTTGACAGCCACGTGCTTTTTGACAGACAACAACGCATCGCTAACCTCAGTACTGCCATCTTGACGGGCCTAAACCTCAGTAGTACCAACTTAACCTAACTAGCGCGAGATAAACAAATCCACGTGTTTTTTGACAGCCACGTGCTTTTTTGACAGCTGTCATCCGCCATCTTTAATCCAGAGAGCACCGTGCTGCCCTCTTCATCGTAGTAGATGTAAATTCGTCACCTGTCATCGGCAGTGCTGCCATCTTGGCGGGCCTAAACCTTAGTGCTACCAACTTAACCTCACCAGCGTGAGATAAACAAATCTACGTGCTTTTTTGACAGCTGTCGTCCGCCATCTTTAATCCAGAGAGCACAGTGGTGCCCTCTTTAGCTACTTACCTTTGAAATGTAGTACGTCACAGCTGTCATCCGCCATCTTGCACCTCAAACCTCAGTGCTGCACTCTTTAGCTAGATACCTTTGAAATGTAGTGGCGGCAATTTGAGAAATTCTTTATGCTCTTGTTTGGAAACAAAGCCACGTGCTTTTTTGACAGCTGTCATCCGCCATCTTTAATCCAGAGAGCACCGTGCTGCCCTCTTTAGCTACTTACCTTTGAAATGTAGTACGTCACTGCTGTCATCCGCCATCTTGCATCGCAAATCTCAGTGCTGCACTCTTTAGCTAGATACCTTTGAAATGTAGTGGGGGCAATTTGAGAAATTCTTTATGCTCTTGTTTGGAAACAAAGCCACGTGCTTTTTTGACAGCTGTCATCCGCCATCTTTAATCCAGAGAGCACCGTGCTGCCCTCTTTAGCTACTTACCTTTGAAATGTGGTACGTCACAGCTGTCATCCGCCATCTTGCATCGCAAACCTCAGTGGTGCACTCTTTAGCTAGATACCTTTGAAATGTAGTGGCGGCAATTTGAAAAATTATTTATGCTCTTGTTTGGAAACAAACCTATGCGCTTTTTTGCCAGCTATCATCCGCCATCTTTAATCCAGAGAGCACCGTGCTGCCCTCAATGTGGTGGTAGTAAATTCTACACGCTCTTGTTTGGAAACAAATCCATGTGCTTTTCTGACAGCTGTCAACCGCCAGAGATCACCGTGCTGCCCTCTTTGTGCCGGTGGCAAATTCCACGTGCTTTACAAACTCACGTGCTTTTTGACAGCTGTCATCCGCCATCTCGCATCACAAACCTCAGTGCTGTACTCTTTAGCTAGATACCTTTGAAATGTGGTGGCGGCAAATTCCACGTGCTCTTGTTTGGAAACAAAGCCACGTGCTTTTTTGATAGCTATCATCCGCCATCTTTAATCAATAGAGCACTGTGCTGCTATCATGCGGGTAATTTCGTCAACTGTCATCCGCCATCTTTAATCTACAGAGCGCCGTGCTGCTCTCTGTAGTAGCGGGCAATTCGAAAAGTTCTGTTACTTGTCATCCGTCATCTTTAATCAACAAAGCATCGTACTGCTATCTTTAGCTACATACATTTAACATGTGGTGGCGGATAATTTGAAAAAAAAACTTCCGTTAGCTATCATCCACCATCTTTATTCAACAGAGCATCGTGCTGCTATCTCTAGCTACATACATTTAACATGTGGTGGCGGCAATTTGAAATTCTATCTAGATCCCATCTTTAATCAACAGAGCACCATGCTGCTACCCCTTTGAATTGTGGTGACGGATAATTTGAAATTCCGTTAGCTGTCATCATTAAACATTAGTGCATTCGCTAACCTAACCTCTCATCTACTATCTTGAAGGAGACTATACGATACCTCCTCTACCTCCTGCTCTCCCTCCACCTCCTCCTCCCCTACCACCTCCGCCTTCTCCTCCTCCTCCTCCTCCTCCTCCTCCTCCTCCTCCTCCTCCTCCTCTGTCAAGGCATAGCTTTATCGAACACGCATCGCGAAGGCAAGAGTGTGCAGCGATATGCATGTTTAGACTTGCGGATTACGAAACATAACAAGACTTGAATCGAACACTGCACTCGATGTCGTTAACTTCAACATGTGATTAAAACATTGTCTGGTGTGTTCAGAACACTACATAAGTAGAATCGAACGCTGTACTTAATACAACATGTTAGGGGATACCTTTGTTCTAAGAAGATCAGAGTGAAACATAACAAGACTAGAAGTGAACACTGCACTCGATGTCGTTAACCTTAACATATGATGAGAACATTGATTGACGTGTTCAGATCACTAAACAAGTAGAACCGAACACTGTACTCGATACAACATGTTAGGGGATACCTTTGTTCTAAGAAAATTAGATTGAAACATAACAAGACTAGAATCGAACATTGCACTCGATGTCGTTAACCTTAACATGTGATCAGAACATTGATTGATGTGTTCAGATCACTAAACAAGACTAGAACCGAACACTGTACTCGATACAACATATTAGGGGATACCTTTGTTCTAAGAAAATTAGATTGAAACATAACAAGACTAGAATCGAACACTGCACTCGATGTCGTTAACCTTAACATGTGATCAGAACATTGATTGATGTGTTCAGATCACTAAACAAGTAGAACCGAACACTGTACAACATGTCAGGGGATACCTTTGTTCTAAGAAAATTAGATTGAAACATAACAAGACTAGAATCGAACACTGTACTCGATACAACATGTTAGGGGATACCTTTGTTCTGAGAACATTAGATTGAAACATAGCAAGACTAAAATCGAACACTGCACTCGATGTCGTTAACCTTAACATGTGATCAGAACATTGATTGATGTGTTCAGATCACTAAACAAGTAGAACCGAACACTGTACTACATGTCAGGGGATACCATTGTTCTAAGGAAATTAGATTGAAACATAACAAGACTAGAATCGAACACTGCACTCGATGTCGTTAACCTTAACATGTGATCAGAACATTGATTGATGTGTTCAGATCACTAAACAAGTAGAACCGAACACTGTACAACATGTCAGGGGATACCTTTGTTCTAAGAAAATTGGATTGAAACATAACAAGACTAGAATCCAACACTGTACTCGATACAACATGTTAGGGGATACCTTTGTTCTGAGAACATTAGATTGAAACATAGCAAGACTAGAATCGAACACTGTAAGAACATTGTTTGATGTGTTCAGAGCAAAGGTACAACTTCAATGATTTACCTAGTGTAAAAATCAAAAACACACACTGTGCACATATCGCATAGCTATCTCGCCTATCACTTGCCTAGTACGAAAATCAAATACACACTGTGCACATATCGCATAGCTAACTCGGCAACACTTCAAATGATTTGCTTAGTGCGAAAATAAAAAAATCTATACCGCGTAGCTAACTCGTTCACCGCACTGCTAAGACGCTTAGTAATTGCAAATACACTGATATATGTCATGCGAAAATCAGGAAAGCACACTGCGTAGCCAACTCGCTCGGTCACTCGCTTAGTAATTGCAACACGACTAGAACACTGATACACGTTACTCTTTTTTTCTCGAAACACACACACGGATACGAATGTTGCGAGATACTACATACATGTTTTTTTAAAAAAATAGGGGGATGAAAGATCATAAATTATATGTACACATGTTGTCTCCTCCAAGTTGTAAGACGAAATAGACGCAGTACTGCGAGTTTCCGCTATAGCTGGCGAACGGAAGTAGCATGATATCTCAGCAAAAAAAATACGCGTGAGCTTGCATACATGCAAGTCAGACACAATGATGGATACCGCGATTCAAATCCTGGCAACTTATGCCGTCAGGAAGGGCATCCGGCTAGATCAAGTAATCACACGTTATGACGATCGTGCAGGTCCCTCGCCTAGCATTTGCTATTTTTTACGGCTTGCGAAAGTGTGAGTATAAGATGTTGATGGTGATTCATCTGTCGGATGGAGGCGTTAAGCCTTGTGCAGGCTTCTTCGGTAGGAGTAGGCTATGTGCCGGCACCGGGTTTTACCTTCTCCCTACGGTAGTATATTACATTCTTAGGTAGTTTCGAGGGCATGCAAGAAGCCAGCATTAAGTAAGGGCTGCTGATGGGGGGGGGGGTGTTAAACCTTGTACAGGCTCCTTCAACAGGAGTAGCCTGTATACCGGCGCCGTGCAATCTCTTTCGATAGGGGTAGGCTATGTTCTGACGCTGTGTTTTAACCTCTCCGTACAATCATAATATTTTATGTTAGGATCTTACACGAGCTAAATGCTACACGGCTAAGAAAACGTTCCTTGAGTTACAAGTGGCTTATCAGCACGCAGTGTCCTCGTTCAAGGTTAGTACAGCCGGAAGCCGAGTGTACAATTTCAGCCAACACATGCATTCTACACTCCACTCTGACTGACTGCGCCGATACAACTTCAAAGATAGTGTTCTATGCGGTAGAACAAAACAAATGTAACCCATAACCCGTTCCTAAAGCTTAAAACTGTAAATGTTTGGAGCTCCTGTTTTTACAGCTAGATGTGGTTCCTAACGTAGCAGGGCCGGGATTGAAAATATGTTTTACAGCCGAGTGCACCCTTTCTATAACATGAGATTTTAAATCTCAAGTATCTGTTTTACGGTCGGTTGCCCTTCCTGACGCGAGATTTTAAATCACAAGAATCTGTTTTACAACTGGATGCCCTTCTAGGATTTAAAAAAGCAGTATCTAGCCTCTTACATCATACACTATTGTTTTACGGTCGGTTGCCCTTCCTGACGTAAGATTTTAAATCACAAGAATCTGTTTTACAACTGGATGCCCTTCTAGGATTTTAAATAGCATTATCTAGCTTCTTACATCATACACTATTGTTTTACAGTCGGTTGCCCTTCCTGACGTCAAAGAACTGGGATTAAGAATCTGTTTTACAACTAGATGCTCTTTTTAACACGAGAATCGGGGTTTTACAGCTAGATGCTCTTCTTAGAATTTTAAAAAGCAGTATCTAGCCTCTTACATCATACACTATTGTTTTATGGTACGGCCGGTTGCCCTTCCTGACGTGAGATTTTAAATCAGAAGAATCTGTTTTACGACTGGTTCCCCTTCCTGACGCAAAACTGGCAGTATCTAGCCTCTTACATCATACACTATTGTTTTACAGTCGGTTGCCCTTCCTGACGTCAAAGAACTGGGATTAAGAATCTGTTTTACAACTAGATGCTCTTTTTAACACGAGAATCGGGGTTTTACAGCTAGATGCTCTTCTTAGAATTTTAAAAAGCAGTATCTAGCCTCTTACATCATACACTATTGTTTTACGGTACGGCCGGTTGCCCTTCCTGACGTGAGATTTTAAATCACAATAATCTGTTTTACGACTGGTTCCCCTTCCTGACGCAAAACTGGCAGTATCTAGCCTCTTACATCATACACTATTGTTTTCGACCGGTTGCCCTTCCTGACGTCAAAGAACTGGGATTACGAATCTGTTTTACCACTAGTTGACCTCTCTAACACGAGAATCAGGGTTTTACAGCTAGATGCTCTTCTTAGATTTTAAAAAGCAGTATCTAGCCTCTTACATCATACACTATTGTTTCACGGTACGGCTGGTTGCCCTTCCTGACGCGAGATTTTAAATCACAATAATCTGTTTTACGACTGGTTGCCCTTCCTGGCACGAAACTAGCAGTATCTAGCCTCTTACATCATACACTATTGTTTTCGACCGGTTGCCCCTTCCTGACGTCAAAGAACTGGGATTAAGAATCTGTTTTACAACTAGATTCTCTTTTTAACACGAGAATCGGTGTTTTACAGCTAGATGCACTTCCTAGATTTTAAATCGCAGTATCTAGTGTTACACTTCACAAGAATCTGTTTTACGACTGGTTGCCCTTCCTGACACAAAACTAGCAGTATCTAGCCTCTTACATCATACACTATTGTTTTCGACCGGTTGCCCTTCCTGACGTCAAATAACTGGCATTAAGAATCTGTTTTACAACTAGATGCTCTTTTTAACACGAGAATCGGGGTTTTACAGCTAGATGCACTTCTTAGATTTTAAATCGCAGTATCTAGTGTTAAACTTCACAAGAATCTGTTTTACGACTGGTTGCCCTTCCTGACACAAAACAAGCAGTATCTAGCCTCTTACAACATACACTATTTTTTCGACCGGTTGCCCTTCCTGACGTCAAAGAACTGGGATTAAGAATCTGTTTTACAACTAGATGCTCTTTTTAACATGAGAATCGGGGTTTTACAGCTAGATGCACTTCTTAGATTTTAAATCGCAGTATCCAGTGTTACAATTCACAAGAATCTGTTTTACGACTGGTTGCCCTTCCTGACACAAAACTAGCAGTATCTAGCCTCTTACATCATACACTATTGTTTTATGGTACGGCCGGTTGCCCTTCCTGACGTGAGATTTTAAATCAGAAGAATCTGTTTTACGACTGGTTCCCCTTCCTGACGCAAAACTGGCAGTATCTAGCCTCTTACATCATACACTATTGTTTTACAGTCGGTTGCCCTTCCTGACGTCAAAGAACTGGGATTAAGAATCTGTTTTACAACTAGATGCTCTTTTTAACACGAGAATCGGGGTTTTACAGCTAGATGCTCTTCTTAGAATTTTAAAAAGCAGTATCTAGCCTCTTACATCATACACTATTGTTTCACGGTACGGCTGGTTGCCCTTCCTGACGCGAGATTTTAAATCACAATAATCTGTTTTACGACTGGTTGCCCTTCCTGGCACGAAACTAGCAGTATCTAGCCTCTTACATCATACACTATTGTTTTCGACCGGTTGCCCCTTCCTGACGTCAAAGAACTGGGATTAAGAATCTGTTTTACAACTAGATTCTCTTTTTAACACGAGAATCGGTGTTTTACAGCTAGATGCACTTCCTAGATTTTAAATCGCAGTATCTAGTGTTACACTTCACAAGAATCTGTTTTACGACTGGTTGCCCTTCCTGACACAAAACTAGCAGTATCTAGCCTCTTACATCATACACTATTGTTTTCGACCGGTTGCCCTTCCTGACGTCAAATAACTGGCATTAAGAATCTGTTTTACAACTAGATGCTCTTTTTAACACGAGAATCGGGGTTTTACAGCTAGATGCACTTCTTAGATTTTAAATCGCAGTATCTAGTGTTAAACTTCACAAGAATCTGTTTTACGACTGGTTGCCCTTCCTGACACAAAACAAGCAGTATCTAGCCTCTTACATCATACACTATTTTTTCGACCGGTTGCCCTTCCTGACGTCAAAGGACTGGGATTAAGAATCTGTTTTACAACTAGATGCTCTTTTTAACATGAGAATCGGGGTTTTACAGCTAGATGCACTTCTTAGATTTTAAATCGCAGTATCCAGTGTTACAATTCACAAGAATCTGTTTTACGACTGGTTGCCCTTCCTGACACAAAACTAGCAGTATCTAGCCTCATACATCATACACTATTGTTTTACGGTCGGTTGCCCTTCCTGACGTCAAAGAACTGGGATTAAGAATCTGTTTTAAAACTAGTTGCCCTTTCTAACACGAGAATCGGGGTTTTACAGCTAGATGCTCTTCTTGGTGCAGGAACTAAGATTTTAAATAGCTGTATCACGAACTATTGTTTTACGGCCGGATGCCCTTCCTGACGCGAGATTTTAAATCGCAAGAATTTGGTTTAAGACTAGTTACCCTTTGTGATGCGAGAAATAAGAATTTAAATTACAGTATCTAGCCTCTTACATCATACACCATAGTTTTACGGCTATTTACCCTCCTTGACGCGAGGACTAAGATTTTAACTCGCGATAATCTGTTTTACTGCTAGATATCCTTCCTAACGCGAGAACTAAGATTTTAAATCACGAGAATTAATTTTACAGCTGGGTGTTATTTTTGATGAGAGAAACAAGATTTTAAATGGTGTCCCACACCACAAACTATTGTTTAATAGCTAGATGCCCTTCTTGACGCATACACTATCAGTATCTAGCCTCTTACATCATACACCATAGTTTTACGACCGGTTACCCTTCCTGACTAGGATTTTAAATCGCAGTATACGCGACAAATCAGTTGTAGCGGGTTTTATAACTAGATATCCCGGTACCGGCACATAGCCTACTCCTACCGAAGAAGCCTGCACATGGCTTATCACCCCCATCCGACAAATGAATCACCCTCAAACACTCTTGTACCCGCAATCATTCTCGCTACTTCGGGAGATATCGGGTTCGAACTCCTACTGTCGGAAGCCGTAAAAATAGCAAATGCTAGGCGAGGGACCTGCACGATCGTCATAACGTGTAATTACATGATCTAGCCGGATGCCCTTCCTGACGGCATAAGTTGCCAGGATTTGAATCGCGGTATCCATCATTGTGTCTGACTTGCATGTATGCAAGCTCACGCGTAATTTTTTTTGCTGCGATAGCATGGTGCTTCCGTTCGACAGCTATAGCGGAAACTCGCAGTACTGCGTCTATTTCGTCTTACAACTTGGAGGAGACAACATGTGTACATATAATTTATGATCTTTCATCCCCCTATTTTTTTAAAAAAACATGTAAGTATGTAGTATCTCGCAACATTCTTATCCGTGTGTGTGTGTTTCGAAAAAAAAAGTAACGTGTATCAGTGTTCTAGTCGTGTTGCAATTACTAAGCGAGTGACCGAGCGAGTTGGCTACGCAGTGTGCTTTCTTGATTTTCGCATGACATATATCAGTGTATTTGCAATTACTAAGCGCCTTAGCAGTGCGATGAACGAGTTAGCTACGCGGTATAGATTTTTTATTTTCGCACTAAGCAAATCATTTGAAGTGTTGCAGAGTTAGCTATGCGATATGTGCACAGTGTGTTTTTGATTTTCGTACTAGGCATGTGATAGGCGAGATAGCTATGCGATATGTGCACAGTGTGTGTTTTTGATTTTTACACTAGGTAAATCATTCAAGTTGTACTTTTGCTCTGAACACATCAAACAATGTTCTTACTGTGTTCGATTCTAGTCTTGCTATGTTTCAATCTAATGTTCTCAGAACAAAGGTATCCCCTAACATGTTGTATCGGATCACATTTTAAGGTTAACGACATCGAGTGTAGTGTTCGATTCCAGTCTTGTTATGTTTCAATCTAATTTTCTTAGAACAAAGGTATCCCCTGACATGTTGTACAGTGTTCGGTTCTACTTGTTTAGTGATCTGAACACATCAATCAATGTTCTGATCACATGTTAAGGTTAACGACATCGAGTGCAGTGTTCGATTCTAGTCTTGTTATGTTTCAATCTAATTTTCTTAGAACAAAGGTATCCCCTAACATGTTGTATCGAGTACAGTGTTCGGTTCTAGCCTTGTTATGTTTCAATCTAATTTTCTTAGAACAAAGGTATCCCCTGACATGTTGTACAGTGTTCGGTTCTACTTGTTTAGTGATCTGAACACATCAATCAATGTTCTGATCACATGTTAAGGTTAACGACATCGAGTGCAGTGTTCGATTCTAGTCTTGTTATGTTTCAATCTAATTTTCTTAGAACAAAGGTATCCCCTAACATGTTGTATCGAGTACAGTTTTCGGTTCTAGTGTTGTTATGTTTCAATCTAATTTTCTTAGAACAAAGGTATCCCCTGACATGTTGTACAGTGTTCGGTTTTACTTGTTCAGTGATCTGAACACATCAATCAATGTTCTGATCACACGTTAAGGTTAACGACATCGAGTGCAGTGTTCGTTTCTAGTCTTGTTATGTTTCAATCTAATTTTCTTAGAACAAAGGTATCCCCTAACATGTTGTATCGAGTACAGTGTTCGGTTCTACTTGTTTAGTGATCTGAACACGTCAATCAATGTTCTCATCATATGTTAAGGTTAACGACATCGAGTGCAGTGTTCAATTCTAGTCTTGTTATCTTTCAGTCTGATCTTCTTAGAACAAAGTTATCCCCTAGCATGTTGTATTAAGTACAGCGTTCGATTCTACTTATGTAGTGTTCTGAACACACCAGACAATGTTTTAATCACATGTTGAAGTTAACGACATGGAGTGCAGTGTTCGATTCAAGTCTTGTTATGTTTCTTTCGTAATCCGCAAGTCTAAACATGCATATCGTTGCACACTCTTGCCTTCGCGATGCGTGTTCGATAAAGCTATGCCTTGACAGAGGAGGAGGAGGAGGAGGAGGAGGAGGAGGAGGAGAAGGCGGAGGTGGTAGGGGAGGAGGAGGTGGAGGAAGAGCAGGAGGTAGAGGAGGTGTCGTATAGTCTCCTTCAAGATAGTAGATGAGAGGTTAGGTTAGCGAATGCACTAATGTATAATGATGGTAGCTAACGGAATTTCAAATTATCCGTCACCACAATTCAAACGGGTAGCAGCATGGTGCTCTGTTGATTAAAGATGGGATCTAGATAGAATTTCAAATTGCCGACACCACATGTTAAATGTATGTAGCTAAAGATATCAATACGATGCTTTGTTGATTAAAGATGACGCATGACAAGTAGCAGAACTTGTCAAATTGCCCGCTACTGCAGAGAGCAGCACGGCGCTCTGTAGATTAAAGATGGCGGATGACAGTTGACGAAATTACCCACAAGATAGCAGCACAGTGCTCTATTGATTAAAGATGGCGGATGATAGCTGTCAAAAAAGCTCGTGGCTTTGTTTACTAAACAAGAGCACGTGGAATTTTCCAATTTGCCGCAACCACATTTCAAAGGTATCTAGCTAAAGATGGCAGCACGGTGCTCTCTTGATTAAAGATGGCGGATGACAGCTAACAGAACTTTTCAAATTGCTCGCTACTACAGAGAGCAGCACGGCGCTCTGTAGATTAAGGATGGCGGATGACAGCTGACGAAATTAGCCGCATGATAGCAGCACAGTGCTCTATTGATTAAAGATGGCGGATGATAGCTATCAAAAAAGCACGTGGCTTTGTTTCCAAACAAGAGCACGTGGAATTTGCCGCCACCACATTTCAAAGGTATCTAGCTAAAGAGTACAGCACTGAGGTTTGTGATGCGAGATGGCGGATGACAGCTGTCAAAAAACACGTGAGTTTGTAAAGCACGTGGAATTTGCCACCGGCACAAAGAGGGCAGCACGGTGCTCTCTGGCGGTTGACAGCTGTCAGAAAAGCACATAAGTTTGTTTCCAAACAAGAGCGTGTAGAATTTACTACCACCACATAGAGGGCAGCACGGTGCTCTCTGGATTAAAGATGGCGGATGATAGCTGGCAAAAAAGCGCATAGGTTTGTTTCCAAACAAGAGCATAAATAATTTTTCAAATTGCCGCCACTACATTTCAAAGGTATCTAGCTAAAGAGTGCACCACTGAGGTTTGCGATGCAAGATGGCGGATGACAGCTGTGACGTACCACATTTCAAAGGTAAGTAGCTAAAGAGGGCAGCACGGTGCTCTCTGGATTAAAGATGGCGGATGACAGCTGTCAAAAAGCACGTGGCTTTGTTTCCAAACAAGAGCATAAAGAATGTCTCAAATTGCCCCCACTACATTTCAAAGGTATCTAGCTAAAGAGTGCAGCACTGAGATTTGCGATGCAAGATGGCGGATGACAGCTGTGACGTACTACATTTCAAAGGTAAGTAGCTAAAGAGGGCAGCACGGTGCTCTCTGGATTAAAGATGGCGGATGACAGCTGTCAAAAAAGCACGTGGCTTTGTTTCCAAACAAGAGCATAAAGAATTTCTCAAATTGCCGCCACTACATTTCAAAGGTATCTATCTAAAGAGTGCAGCACTGAGGTTTGCGATGCAAGATGGCGGATGACAGCTGTCAAAAAAGCACGTAGATTTGTTTATCTCACGCTAGTGAGTTTAAGTTGGTAGCACTAAGGTTTAGGCCCGCCAAGATGGCAGCACTGCCGATGACAGGTGACGAATTTACATCTACTACGATGAAGAGGGCAGCACGGTGCTCTCTGGATTAAAGATGGCGGATGACAGCTGTCAAAAAAGCACGTGGCTGTCAAAAAACACGTGGATTTGTTTATCTCGCGCTAGTTAGGTTAAGTTGGTACTACTGAGGTTTAGGCCCGTCAAGATGGCAGTACTGAGGTTAGCGATGCGTTGTTGTCTGTCAAAAAGCACGTGGCTGTCAAAAACAACGTGGATTTGTTTATCTCGCGCTAGTTAGGTTAAGTTGGTACCACTGAGGTTTAGGCCCGTCAAGATGGTAGTACTGAGGTTAGCGATGCGTTGTTGTCGATGATAGCTGTCAAAAAAGCACGTGGCTTTGTTTACAAATTCAAATTTCCCGCGGGTGGTGGAGGAGACCTCTGGGAGGCCTCTGGCTGTGGTGGTGGTGGAGGAGGCCTCTGGGAGGCCTCTGGCTGTGGTGGTGGTGGAGGTGGCCTCTGGGAGCCTGCGGTGGTGGTGGCGCCCGCATCCCTGTATTATACTACTAACGTATCTAATATTAATCCCCGTTAATTCCTCAACTTTATTAAAAACTCTAAGGGAACTTCTTAAACTACTTTCGGCCACTAATTTCTGCCTACCCAGATCTCTAATCCTCCTTACCAATACCTTCATCCCTCTGTATTCGTCCACACCTCTTCCCAGATGTACCACAGGCCTATCATCTCCAAATATCCCTTAATTAGATCTAGCCAGCATCCCTTATACATAGTCATCCGTTGTTGTTCGTACGCGGCCTGTAATACCCTCCCTCCTTCCTGTCTTTTCAAATTCATCCAATATCTAACTATAATTTTCACACACTCAGACTCGAAATCCTCCCGACACATTAATTCCACCCCTGCATTGGCTGTGCACATCGGGAGCCCCATCACCATCTTACGGAAATTAGTAATAATTCGTCTTAACTGAACTCTTTTGTCATCCAACCCCCAAACTTCAGCGCCATGCAATACCCTCCCGAAAATTACCGATCTTAGAACTAACCTCAGTGTTTTATAATTGGTACCCGTATATTTCGCTAGCAAGTTTTTGACTGAGGCTAGGGCGGCCAACCCTCTGTTCCTCGCCTCTTAATATGATCATTCCAGGTGCCTTTACTATTAATAATGACTCCTAGATATTCTAACTTGCTTACAAGTTACAACCTTTCTCACTGCACAATCTATTTCCTGCCATCCTTTCTTCCTTTGTGTACCTGGGCTATTAGCATTTTAGATTTCTTCCCATTAATTCTCAAGGCCCATTTCTTCGCAAAATCTGACACTGTATTTAAAGCCTTCTGCATCCCCCCTGCGGTTAGAGTCATCAAAATCACATCATCAGCAAAAATCAATCCTGGGACCTCCACCCCATTATTTACAGGTACTGGCCAATTGCATGCCCCATGCACCTCCAAGATATCGTTCATAAATAAAATAAACAAAATTGGCGATAATTTGCACCCCTGCTTTAATCCCACCATGGATTCTAATGGTCTGCTCAACCTATCGTCTCCCAATTTTACACAGAACCTGACTACCCCATATATCCGCTCTACTGCCCTCATCATCTTTCCCGAAACCCCCAACCTTCCCAGTTTCTCTAGTAGAGCTTCGCTATCCACCTTATCAAACGCCTTTTCAAAATCGTTTGCCGCCACAAACACCTTCCTTCTTGACAGGCTCCTATACTTTTCCAGAACTGTCATCATTACTATTATATTATCCACTGTTCTTTTCTTTCTTCTAAATCCTCCTTGGAAATCAGACAATACTTCATTCTTTTCTGCCCATTCACCCAACCTGTTTGCCAACACCTCTGTGTAAATTTTACTTAAAGAATCTAACAGAGATATTCCTCTATAACTATTCAAACTGTTTTTATTACCCTTCCCCTTATATATTGGACATACAATTCCTGTTTCCGATTCCTTTGGGTACTTCACCTGTTCAAAGATCTTATTAAATAGTTTCACTATGCCCTCTATCATTGTCTCATGTTTGGTAATTTCTTTCCAAAACTTATTATTGATCCCATTACACCCCTTGCCGACCTGCCCCTGATTCTTTTTATCACTCTTAAGGTTTCCTCCCTCGTAATTTCCTTGTCCAGATCGTAATTTGCCACTCTCATATTTCTCCAAATTACTTCATCCCCAATCTTCCTCCAGCATTCTTCCTCCTTACCCCCGAGTAATTCACCACAGTAGCTCACCCACTGTACATCTTCAATGATCTTTACCTCTAGACTCCTTCCACCCTTTATTATTCTGTTAATCCTTTCCCAAACTCTTTCAATGCTGTTAGTCTTATATTCTTTATTTATGGCTTCAGTTTGTTCCTCTAAGCACGCCTTTTTTACCACACAAATTTTCTTTTTATACTCCTTCCGCATCTTACAGAAAACCTCTCTTTCTGCACTCCCACCTTTCTTTCTATACTCTTGTAACGCACCCAGCACCCTCCTCCGTATTCCTTCACACTCTCTATTAAACCATTCTTCACCCTCTTTCTTTTTCTTCCTTCTACTTTCTACCTTCTGTGCTATCATCTTTATTGGATGTAGCATCAGTTCCAAGGCTTCATCAATATTATTCTCCTCTAACGCACTTTCCCAACCATATTTCAGAAGTCGTAATTCCTCTAATACTACCCTATCCCAATCCCGTCCCACTTTCTCTGACCATTTGTACTTTTTATATCCACTCCCTAATATATACTTCGTCTCAACTTCATTCCTTATATGCGTCTCTTCCCCCCTTTTCAACATAACCCACACTGTGAAGTGGTGTGCTTTAATCCAGTCGCCTACTTCCATCCTTACAATATCCTCCAACACTCCTTCCGAGCTTAAAACCATATCTATCACACTACCTCCCTTCTCAGTAACATAGGTAAATTTCCCCGTACTGTCGCCCTCCATCCATCCATCCATTCAGAATATATTAATTTTCCGCAGCGCACATCTCTAGGAGTTTCTCCCCAAAGCTGTTGATAATTTTATCCTCACTACTTCTACTTTTCAACATACACCTTCCATCCTCCGTACTATATACTGGGCTCTGTTCCCGTATTCTAGCGTTCCAGTCTCCGAATAACAACATATCCTCTTCTCCTGCAAACTTCTCTCTTATAATACTAATATCCACCAATAACTCTTCAAAAAGATACTTATTTGCTTATGGTGAACTACTCGGATGGCAATATACGAACGCTAGATTTATTTTCTTCTCCCTCCTCTCTACCCCTCCCATATTCAATATCAACCATGTGGTTTCTTTCATATCTGTCTCTATATCCTCCACCAGTTCGCTGATTTCTTCCCTAATTAATATTATCATCCCTCCTGGTGCGCGCCCCTTAGTCCTCTCCTTTCTCCTATATTATTATATTTAATCACAAACCCCTTCCATGAGATCTCCCTCCCTGTTTCTAGCCAGGTCTCCAAGAGTGCCACAACATCGAAACTTTGTATTACTTCCCGAACTTTCTTATTTCCTAATTTGTTCATTAGTCCCTCAATATTCACACATCCTATTTTCCAATATAGTTGTAACTTTCCCTCCCTCCCTTCTAAGTTTCCTCCTCTAATCTTACTCCTTGTAGTTATCGACCCCTCATCCCTTGCCCTCATTCCTCCTTTCTTTACCAACCCATACCGTTCCATGCCCTCCGTATCATCCATCCCTTTACGTACTTCACCCCAGAGGTCTTTTAAACTCCTACTTCTTCCTTCGTTCATAACTGCTTTACCTTCCTGTCGATCAGTCTTCTCATGTCCTTTCTTGCTCACTAAACCACTGCACTCTGCTCGCACCGTTTTTTGCTGCTCACCCTCACTCACCCATTCACTGCTTTGATCTATAACCACACTGCACTGTCCGTTCTCACCTGAGTTGATCTCCTCTCCTTCCTCGTCTTCACTCCTCTTTGTTACTTCTTTCTTCCTTCCATCTCGCCCTGTCATCTCTCCTCTCTCGGAACTAACGCATTCGTCCATCTCCTTTAGCTTCGCCACTGAGTGCTCCCTAACCCATCGCCCGTTTGTCACCACCAACCTCTGACCTCTTATTCGGGCCTTTAGACCCTGATTTCTCGCTCTCCATAGGTGTCTGTAAAAGACCTTCATATTTTCACCTCCTTCCCTTCCTATGTCTCTTTTCATCCCTATTTTCTGCCCCTGTAAATTATTACTGTTTCTTAACACAATTTCTACCATTAGGGTTGAGAAAATTTTTACCCTAATTGGCCTCCATCCTTTAGCTTTTCCCACTCTCTCCACATCGTCTATCTCCACTTCACTGAAGTTTATCTTCATCCTATCCCGTACGACCTCTACCACCTTGGATATCAGGTCAATCTTGCCTTCCCTCTCGCCTTCCCCCACACCATATAAAATATGGCTTTCTTTATTTTCTCCTGCCTGTACCCCTCCGTTCTCTCTTCATCGTCATCACTTCCTCTTCCAGATGTTTCACTTTCCCTCTTAATAACTCTACTTCCTTCTCATTATTGTCCACTCTCCTGTGCGATTTCTCCGTCTTCGTTTCTAGCAATTTCTTCATGTTCCCTATCTCCTTTCTCTGCTCCTCCATCATGTCCTTTATTTCCTGTACCTTATCCCATTGATACTTTTCCGGTATTACCCCACTCACTACCACCTTCAGTGCTGCCAAATGCTAAATTTTCCGCTGGTATTTGGGCCTGGTTTTAATTCAACCCCCCAGTAGCACCGCTATCACTGTCACTACCAGCACCGCTTCACCCATTTTTACTCCTTCTTATCTTAACACCCGTCCATTCTTGGTCTCCTTCTTCAGCTTCACCTGCCATTTCCCAATAGCGGCCCGGTACTGCTCAATACCGACCATGTTCTCGGCACGCACTGCACCGCGCGACCTCACTCCACGGTTGCTCAAGCCAGACTGAATTACACTTGTGAATAACACACAAATAAAACATGAAACACAGAGAAAAATTAAGCTAATTCTAATAATGATGTCACTGACAAAGACAGCATGCGTTTCTGCGTAACAGGAAGGTTCCAGCGTGTGCTGCCATGTTGCCTTTACTACCTTACGTTCATGTCCGATTCAATGAAATGATATCACGAAGTGTTTCCAGCATTGAAATTTACACGCAGTAACTGAAGTTCAGTAGTTTAGTAATGATTTTTCCGAGAGTCCATCCATCGTAATATCGGTCTTCCTCGTCCTCTCTTCCCTGTCATCTGCCTTTCCGTTCGGCTACATGGCTAAGTGGCTAGCGTGCTTAACTTTGATCACAGGGGAGCCGGGTTCGATTCCCGGTAGACTCGGGAATTTTAACCATCATTGGTTGATTTCGCTGACATTAGAGCAGGGTGTATCTGTTGTTTTCATTATAATTCCATCCTCATCATTACGCGAGGGACGCCTAGGGGTGTCGAATCAGAAGACTTGCACCTGGCGAGCCGAACATGTCCTCGGACATTCCCGGCACTAAAAGCCATACGCCATTTCATTGAATGTCATCTGTGTTTCCTGTGCTTGTCTTGGCAGTCGTTCCCCTCAATCTGTTCTGTACCAGTTTGTCATTTTTTTTGCTACTTGCTTTACGTCGCACCGACACAGATAGGTCTTATGACGACGATGGGACAGGAAAGGCCTGGGAGTGGGAAGGAAGCGGCCGTAGCCTTAATTAAGGTACAGCCCCAGCATTTGCCTGGTGTGAAAATGGGAAACCACGGAAAAACATAGTTTGTCATTTAGCTTTTGCACATTTAACTCTTTTCGTCTGTCTTTATTTCCCACTGTACTCCTCATTATCTTCTGTACCGTCCACCTCACGAATTTCATTTATGCTGCCTCTAATCCACTCTCATCTCTTTGAGTCATTATCCAGGTTTATGCTGCATATCTCATTATAGTAAATTCTTATCCCTTGTACATTACTTCTTTAGCCTTCTTTGGTACATCTTTGTTCCACATTAATCTCCGTACCGGTTGGTAAAAGACATTCCCCAGTTGTATCTTTCTACTAATTTCCATATCCAGTCTTCTATTTTCTGTCAGTTCACTTCCCAAGTAGTTGAAGTGTTCTACTACTTCAGGTTCCTTGTTTCCAATTTTGGTAGCTCCTCTTCCTTCTTTACTTCCTCAGATCATCACCATTGTCTTGCTCTTTCCCACATAGATCCTCAGTCCACATTGCCCAGTCTTTCTCTTCAGTAGGTATATTCAATTGTTTTACCTTCTCCTCGTCTTCACCGCAGATCACATTATTACCCGAAAAAATCATCACATTCATTCTATTTCCTCTATTGACATCTCCTGCTGCCTTTACGACGTTATCCATCACCATTATCTATATATATATATAAAAGAACATGTCCTGACTGGCTGACTGACTGACTGACTGACTGACTGACTGACTGACTGACTGACTGACTGACTGACTGACAGATTCATCATCGCCGAGCCAAAACTACTGGACGTAACGAAATGAAATTTTGAGGACACATTTATATTCCGTCGTTAAGGGGGTGAAAAGGGCGGTGAATTTTTAAAATGCGGATATATATATCTCAAAAACCTAATAGTTTACAGACGTAAAAATTGGTATTTGGCATCTCTTTTAAAAATAAAGAAAGGGGCTGAAAAAGGGGGAAAATGTGCTGAACACCTTTTATGAGGAGACTTATGCCTCAAGAACTGAAGATGTTACAGACATAAAAATTGAAATTTGGAATTTTCTTTGAAAATAAAGCAACATGTATTTTTCTGTTTTTGGATAATCCGATGAATAGGGCGTGAACAGGAGTGACAAACGGGGTGAATTTAAAACAAAGGCTATATCTGCACATTATCTCAGACACGTAATATATTACAGATTTGAAAAATGGTATTTGGAATTTCCTGCAAAAGTAAAGAAGCATAAATATTCTTTTCGGAAAATCCACTTAAGGGGAAATAAAAAAGGGGGTGAATTTTAAAAATTAGCGTATCTACAGTATGTCTCAAAAGCTTAACATGTTGCAGAAGTGAAAATTGGTATTTGGAATCCCCTTTCAAAATAAGGAAACACGTATTCTTAGGGGGGGGGGGGGGTTGTGTGAAAGAATTGAAAAATTAGTTGAAATATTTGTATGAGAATGTATAAAAGTATAAAGATGTTACAAACGTGAAAACTGTTATTTGTAATCTCCTTTAAAAATACAGATACATGCATTTGGTGGAGGAATTAACTTGGAAGGGGGGCGAGGGGGGGATGAAAACGGAGATGAATTCCTCTTACGAGGATACATATATCTCAAAACTGAAGATGTTACAGTCGTGATAATTGGCATTTGGAAGTGCCTTTATAAATAAAGAAATAAGTAATTTTGGTATTCGGAAACTTCACTTAAGGGGGTGGGTGAAAGGAAGTGCAAACATTTAATTCCCTTTATTGAGGATCTTATATCTCAGAAAATGAAGTTTACACAGGTGAAAATTTGTATTTGGAATCACCTTAAAAATAAAGAAACACGTATTTTTTGATGGGGGGGGAATAAAATTAACGTGCTAGGGTGAAAAAGGAGTTGAAATATTTTATGAGGATACATATATCTCAAAAATTGAAGATGTAAGAGGCATGAATATTTGTATTTGGAATCTTTTTTCAAAGTAAAGAAACACGTGTTCTTTTTTTTCGGAAAATCCACTTAAGGGGTGAATGAATTGAAAAATTAGCTGAATTCTTTGTGTGAGCATACTTATATCTCTAAAGCTAAAAATGTTGAAGACGTGGAAATTGGTATGTTGAATCTCCTTTAAAAATAAAGTAACACGCACTTTTGGGTAGGAGGAAATCAACATAACTGGTAGGAAGTGGAGTGAAAAATGTGTTGAATTACTTTTATGAGTATACTTATATCAAAATCTGAAGATGTTACAGGCGTGAAAATTAGAATTAAATTAAATTTAAAATTGAAGAAATACGCATTTTTCCGGAAAATCCACGTAAGGGGTGTGGGGCTGAAGATAATTAAATAAGGAGATGAAATATGTTTATGAGGATACTTTATCTTAAAAACTGAAGCCGTTACAGACGTTAAAGTTGGTATATTGAATTTACTTTTGAAATAAAGAAACACGCATTTTTTGTTTTCGGAAAGTCCACTTAAGGCGGGAGAGGGCTGGAAAGAAGTGAAGAAGAATTTGAATTACTCTTATGAGTATACATTTATCTCAAAAACTCAAGGTGTTACAGACGTGCAGGCATGAAAACTGGTATTTGGAATCTCTTTTTAAAATAATGAAACGCGTATTTTGTTGTTTTCGTAAAATCCACTTAAGGGGCTGAAAAGAATTGGAAACCCGGGTGAAATTTTACAATGAGTATCGGTATATCTACATTATATGTCAAAAACTTAACATGCTAGAGATAAGGAACTTGGTATTTGGAAAGTCCTTTAAAAATACATGAACCTGTACCTTTTTGTTTTCGGAGAAGGCACTTAACAGGGGGTGAAAAAAGTGAAAAATTGTTGAATTATTTTTTATGAGGATACTTATATCTCAAAAACTGAAGATATTAAAGACGTGAAAATTGGTATTGGAATCTCCTTTAAAAATAAAGAAACATGTATTTTTGTTTTCGGAAAACACACTTAGATGGGAGTGAGGGTGGGGGAAGGACTGATCAAGAGGTTGAATTATTTTTATGGGGATACTTACCTGTATGTATATCTGAAAAACTGAAGAAGTTACAGATGTGGGAATAGGCATTTGGAATCTCCTTTAAAAATAAAGAAACGTGTATTTATTTTTTCGACTTGAGAGAAGACTGCTTCTCACATGTACATTTCTATGTCGCATGGTCGTCTTAGCCTCAAAAAGTAATACCACAAACATGGTTTACAAAGAATTTTTGGGGTAAATGGAACTCAATTTTTGGGTGAGCTTTTATACTTTAGGAATTTTCAGATAATGTCTTAGTAAAATGAAGAGGAACGATTACTTTGATCAAACTACGAAATCCACACGAGCAAAACCACGGGTGAAGAATAAAGGTAACAAACACTCCCTCATTTTAGCCCATTGTAAATTCCAAACCAGGCTGTTCTACCCACTGTTGTTTTCACATGGCATCAACGTTTACCACATATTGCTTTTATTATTATTATTATTATTAATTCCTTGCCAATTCCCCTGTGTATGGGGATGCAATCGTATGCCTTTCTATAAAAGTCATTACTATAACCTTCCCATAATCCCAGCTCTTTTCCATGATCTGTATCAAAATGAAAATGGGTTCCATTGTTGTTGACCTTCCACTTCTGAATCCTCCTGTAAATTACCTTCCACCTTTTCTCTAATTCTTCACTCCCATAACCTTTCCATTATCTCGGCAACATGGTAGATGATGGTGATTCTTCGTTAGTTACCTTACACCCTCTTATCTCCTTTCTTTAATATTGGTATTGTAACTCCCTTTTCCCAATCGTCGGGCACATTTTTTTCTCTCAATACATTATTGAATATTATATTAGTCCAATGGAGTCCAACTGGTCTTGCAACCTCGATCATTTCTATGGCTGCTTTATCTATTCCCAGAGCTTTTCCCATCTTCACCTTTTTAACGGGCTGTTACACCTCCGTCAATGCAATGTTTGATTCCTTCTCTGTTACTTCTTCTCTTCCTGCTGCCTGGATTTCTTCTCCACATGTCTGATTTCTCACGTTCAGTAGTTCACTTAAATATTACATCAATCACTTCCTGTTTTGTCAGTATTTCACCTTCTTTATTGTTCACGAACCCTGTGCTCACGGTTTAATTCCTACAATTTATTATATTTCCAAATAACTATTTTCCCTCTCATTTCAAATCTTCCTATTTTCCTGGGCGAAAGTTTCCCAACTTTTTTCTGCAACTGAATTTTTGCAAACTATTTTCATTTCTATGTATTCGCTCTACTGTCTTTAGTCTTTCGTGTTACCCATTCCTTCCAAGTTTCCTTCTTTCCTGTTCCTTATATTTTGCCCTTTAATTCCACCGTGTTGTTTCTTACTCTCTTACCTTTTCTGATGTTCTGCCACATATTTTCTCTCTGCACACCTTACAAATGCACTGTTAACATTATTATATTCCTGTTCAACATGGCTAATATCTGTCCTTGGCATCAGTGACGGTGCTCACTATTGGGGAAGGTGACGAATGTGTGGAGACATTAAAGAACATGGACAACTAACTAAATAAATAAATAAATAAATAAATAAATAAATAAATAAATAAATAAATAAATAAATAAATAAATCGCCGGACTGAGTGGCTCAGACGGTTGAGGCACTGGCCTTCTAACCCCTACTTGGCAGGTTCGATCCAGGATCAGGCCGGTGGTATGTAAAGGTGCTCAAATACGTCAGCCTCGTGTCGACAGATTTACTGGCACGTAAAGGAACTCGTGAGGGTCTAAATTCCGACATATCAGCAATCCGATTACCGAAAACGAAGTTAGTGAGAAGTAAAGCCAATAAAATTATTTCAATCAATCAATCAATCAATCAATCAATCAATCAATCAATCAATCAATCAATCAATCAATCAGTCAATCAACCAATCAATCAATCAATCAATCAATCAATCAATGATATGCATTTAAGGCTGACGCCCAGGTGACAGATCACCTAACATTTGTTTACCTAGCCTTTCCTTAAATGATTTAAAAGAACCTTGGAAATTTATCAAACATCTCCATCGGTTAATCATTAATTCCTTTTCCTATGAACGAATCTTTGCTCCAGTTTGTCCTCTCTACTTTCATATTATGATCTTACCTACGTTTAAAAACTCAATTCAAGCTTATTCGATTATTGATGTCATTCCACGTTACTCTCCGCTGACAGCTCGGAACATGCTGCTTACCCGAACAGCTTACAGTGAATTGGAAGGGGTTCTTCTCCTTGTATGTATTCATTGTACTACGTAGATCTGGATGTTGTGATTTAGATATTGCTTCCTCGTAACTTAGCTAGTTCAACACGAAAATGAAGTTTTACATTTATTAAAAGGATATTATTCACTAAAGGTTAAGAAATGTTGATTTTTGTGAATGTACTCACCAATACTTAGGGGGTGGGTAACCTTGTGCCACGCAGGGAACCGCTATGTCCTCTCCTCGCCGGACTATGATTGTACTTGGACTCTTCTCGGTCAGGTGAGGAGACACTTGTTCCTTCGGCTCTGAAAATGAAGCAATTATTATCAGTTCAATTACAGCCCTTTTACATAAACTGTTTTTGTTGCGGCAATATGATATCTATAACATTTTACTTTCCCTTAAAGTTAAAATAAAGGAAATTGAAAAATTAGATTTTTCGCCTGAAAAGGTTCAGAATATCAGCGGACATTACATATCATCACGGCTAAGTTCAAAGAAGATTGTGGAAGGTACTTAAGACCTCCAAATGAATGGTGATAGGTCCCCAAGCTCTTACATCTGAAAAGAAAATTATGCTATTTATTTGCTTTGATTGGAGTTTCTCTTTCTTCTTCTGGTGTCAAATGTGTTATTTGAAATTAATGACCAACAGATCCTTGTTAGTTCGCTCTTATATAGAAAAGGAGAGCAGTCACAATAGCTTATGCTCCTAGTTATCTCCATAAAATAATGGAAGAAACTATGGTAGTAATACCGTTCAAAGCAGCTCCTCTGAGTCGTGCAAATTTCTTTGACATTCAGACTGTGGCAGATAAGATTATAAATACCAAAGCGAGGAATATTTTCAAAGCTGTCACCATCACCCGTACCTTACTAACATATGTCCACGTGAACTGTGGTTGAGACTGGGCACAAGATGGACGTTCTGAAATAAAAAAAAGAAACATGTGAAAGACATACGATGAGCAGTGCTGGAAGTTAGCTCTTCAGTATGTTCTATGGCATTCGAAAAACAAAAGAATCATTTGAAGGTTATGATCCCCGATTTGACCAAGGAAGGCATAAAGAATATTATTTGCAGGCCTGACACGTAGCACATACGAAAGGTTTGCAGTACTTCGCTTCTATCAAAAGAAGCAATGTTTACAGTGTGATTAATTTTAAATGTATCATCAATCTCTCGTTTAAGATCGACAAAAATGTAATTTTTTCCTTTTAAAAAATTCCATTATATCGTTTATCAGAGACAATTTTTTCGCTACAAGTTAATGTTAAAAAATTTGGCACATTGCACCTTGCTATTGATATGTATCCTTACTGCTTATAAATTTAACTATACACCCTTCTACTGGTAAGTATCCAATAATTACTGAGTTAACTTTATACTACGGAAATTTACTTTAGCTCCATTAAGAAGACCTTAGTAAATAATTGAAAAGAGGTTCATCAAGACATTCTGAAATAGAGAAGAAGAACAAGCTAAAAATAGCAACAAGTTAATTGTCACTTAAAGTTCGGAGTTAAAAAACACGAAGGTATGGTGTTGGACAAGTAGTATAAGTGGATGGTTCTAGCGCCTCCACCTCCATCGGCCCTCCGCAAAGGTCTCCTCCACCTCCTACTCCGCCACACGCTGGCTAAGAGCGCGACCCTAACCTCACATCCGCCATCTTGAAGGGGCTTAACCTAACTTTTTATCCGTAAGAGAGCTAGCCTAACACCATGGAGGAGCCTAACCTCAGTTTTACGCCCAGATGCCCTTACCGACGCCAATTACACAAGATGGCGACTATACATGGTTCCTCATGAGACGCCTTAAGGGTGCTTGCGCAAGATGGTGGCTGCATGATGGCTGCTAGACAAAGGCTCGTATGAGACACCCTAGCGATGCTTGCGCAAGATGGCGGACACAAGATGGCGGCTATAAACGGCTCCTTATGAGACGCCTTAACGGTGCTTGCGCAAGATGGCTGCTGCTCCTATCAAGAAACCTAGCTTAGAGGCTAACGTGCCGTGCTAGAAACAACGGTTCGATTTATTAAATTTGGGGCTTAAATGCAAAATGTTAAATATCTCGAAAACGATGGGTCGTAGAGCAAAACGGACAAAATGTTTCTGCCTAATACGTAGGTTCGCTGTATCAGGAACACGATAGCATAAAAAAGTAGTCTAATGATGAGATCAACGGTTCGGTTCCTACTTAGGTCCATTGGCATTTGGTCTGTTTTAACTTGTTATGTTGTGTCTTGAAGCAAGTTTCGGTAATTTGATTAGGTCTTGCTATAGTAGAGAGTATAACATGCCGTGCTAGAAACAACGGTTCGATTTATTAAATTTGGGGCTTAAATGCAAAATGTTAAATATCGCGAAAACGGTGCGTCGTAGAGCTAAACGGACAAAATTTTTCTGCAAAATACGTAGGTTCGCTGTATCCGGTACATGATAGCATCAGAAAAATTCGTTTAATGATGAGATCAGCGGTTCGGTTCCTACTTAGGCCCTTTAGCATTGGCGGCTATCTAATTCTACAAGATGGCGGCTATACATTGCTTCTTATGAGACGGCTTAAGTTTGTTTATGGCTGCTGCTCTTATGAGACGCCCTAGGGATGCTTGCGCAAGATGGCGGCTATGTAATTCTACAAAATGGTGGCTATACATAGCTTCTTATGAGACTACTTAAGGGCGCTTGCACAAGATGACTGCTATACATAGGCTCTTATGAGACCCCTAGGGATGCTTGCGCAAGATGGCAGCGACAATATGGCGGCTATACACAGCTCCTTATGAGACGGCCTACGGGTGCTCGCACAAAATGGCGGCTGCTCTTATGAAGAAAGCTAGCTTAGAGGCTACTGCGCAATATGGCGGCTCCTGTTATGCATGCGGTGGAAATTGAAATTTGAAATTCCACGTGCTCTTGTTTCGAAAACACCCTACGTTCTTTCTGACAGCGGCCATCTTTAATCAACAAAGCATCGTGCTGTCATCTTTAGCTACTACCTTTGAAATATGGTGGCGGCAATGTCTACATGATTTTTTGACAGCTGCTTTCTTTATTTTTACAGAGCAACGTGCTGCCATCTTTACCTACTACCTTAGGTATATGGTACCGGGTAATTTGTAAAATTCCACGTGCTTTTTTGACAGCGGCCGCCTTTAATCAACACAGCATCATGCTGCTATCTTTAGCTACTACCTTTGAAATGTGCTGGCAGGCAATTTGAAAAAAAACTACGTGGTTTTGTCAGCTGTCAGCCGCGATCTTTAAACAACAAAGCATCGTGCTGCCATCTTTAGCTACTACCTTTGAAATGTGGTGGCGATAATGTCAACGTGTAATTTTTTTAGCTGCTTTCTTTAATTAACAGAGCACCGTGCTGGCAGGCAATTTGAAAAGTATCTACGTGGTTTTGTCAGCTCTCAGCTGCCATCTTTAAACAACAACGCATCGTGCTGCTATCTTTACGGCACTAAACCTCATCGTGGTGGAGGGTAATTTAAGAAATTCTACATGCTTTTCTGATAGCTCTCATCTCTAATCAACAGGGCATCATGCTGCTATCTTTACAGCACTAAACCTTATAAAATTGAAATGTGGTGGCGTGTAATTTAAAAAATTCTACGTGCTTTTTTGACAGCTGTCAGCGTCCATCTTTAAACAATACCTGCTATACATAGGCTGTTAAGGCCTCCTCCTATGTTAAGGCATAGCTTTATATCTCTATCGAACAAGTTTAAACCTGCATCGCGAAGGCAAGAGTGTGCAGCGATACCATCATTATGCGTGTTTAGACAAGCAGATCACAAAAGAAGTGATTGAAACATAACAAGACTAGAATCAAACGCTCTACTCGATGTCGTTAACTTCAACATGCGTTCAGAACATTGTTTGATGTATTCAGATCACTAAATAAGTGATTTAGACTAGAATCGAACACTGCACTCGATACAACATGTGTTCAGAACATGTCAGGGGATATCTTTGTTCTAAGAAGATCAGATTACAAAAGAAGTGATTGAAACATAACAAGACTAGAATCGAACACTGTACTCGCTGTCAGAAAGAACGTAGGGTGTTTTCCAAACAAGAGCACGTGGAATTTCAAATTTCAATTTCCACCGCATGCATAACAGGAGCCGCCATATTACGCAGTAGCCTCTAAGCTAGATTTCTGCATAAGAGCAGGCGCCATCTTGTGCGAACACCCCTAGGCCGTCTCATAAGGAGCTGTGTATAGCCGCTATCATATCGCTGCCATCTTGCGCAAGCATCCCTACGGTGTCTCATAAGAGCCCTTGTATAGCAGTCATCTTGTGCAAGCGCCCTTAAGCAGTCTCATAAGAAGCTATGTATAGCCGCCATTTTGTAGAATTAGATAGCCGCCAACGCTAAAGGGCCTAAGTAGGAATATACCGTTGATCTCATCATTAAACTACTTTTTCTTATGCTATGATGTTTTCCATATAGCGAACCTACGTATTCGGCAGAAAAAGTTTGTCCGTTTTGCTCTACGACGCACCGTTTACGCGATATTTAACATTTTGCATTTAAGCCCCAAATTTAATAAATCGAACCACTGTTTCTAGCACGCACGTTATACTCTCTACCATAGCAAGACCTAATCAAGTTACGGATACTTGCTTCGCGAAACAACATAACAAGCTAAAACAGACCAAATGGCAATGGGCCTAAGTAGGAACCGAACCGTTGATCTCATCATTAGACTACTTTTTTATGCTATCATGTTCCTGATATGGCTAACCTACGTATTAGGCAGAAACATTTTGTCCGTTTTGCTCTACGACGCATAGTTTTCGACATATATAACATTTTGCATTTAACCCCAAATTTAATAAATCGAACCGTTGTTTCTAGCACGGCACGTTAGCCTCTAAGCTAGCTTTCTTGATAAGAGAAGCAGCCATCTTGCGCAGGGACCGTTAAGGCGTTTCATAAGGAGCCGTTTATAGCCGCCATCTTGTGTCCGCAATTTTTCGCAAGCATCCCCAGGGCGTCTCATAAGAGCCTATGTATAGTAGCCATCTTGCAGCCACCATCTTGCGCAAGCAACCTTAATGTGTCTTATAAGGAGCCATGTATAGCCGCCATCATGTGTAATTGGCGTCGGGAAGGGCATCCGGCCGTAACACTGAGGTTAGGCTCTTCTATGAGGTTAGGCTTGCTGTCTTGTACATCAAAAGTTAGGTTAAGCCCCTCTGAGATAGCGGATGTGAGGTTAGGCTCGCGTCAGGAAGGGCATCCAGCTGTAAAAGTAAGGTTAGGCCCGTCCATGAGGTTAGGCTAGCTCGCTTACGGGTAAAAAGTTAGGTTAAGCCCCTCCAAGATGACGGATGTGAGGTTAGGGTCGCGCTCTTAGCCAGCGTGTGGAAGAGGCCTCTCCCGAGAGCTTGTGGAGGAGGCCTCTGCGGAGGGCCGGTGGAGGTGGAGGTGCTAGAACCATCCACTTATACTACTTGGACATTATGAGAGAATATAAAGCAGGCTTATTGAAAAGTAGTCGAAATTCTAGTCAGTGCTTATAAGAGCGTATGGAATGAATTAATTCAATTCTTCTCCTTTGTAAAAAATAATGTGATATCGTTTACAAGAACCCAAAATTTTATGCACTCGAAACACTGTCTTCTATACAAGACGCTGAATATTAATCACACAAATATAGTGAATTACTTCTGTGTAATCAGTGGCACATAGTTAACCTCCTGACGACGAAGAAAACAACTGCTACGTTATAAGTAAAAGTATAACGGTGAGAACCATTTCATATTATGAAACACTGGTGCATTGTCTTCTGATAATGTAAATCATACTGTAGGTCTTTTTGAAACATTAAAGATTGAGGTAGACTGTATCATTGCACCCACTTTCGTAGTCGAGGGTTTGTCGGTTTTATGATAAGAAAGGGTAGATACACAGCTTGGAATCGGATGTTCTAATCCCGATGCGACATCAGATTACCAAGGTATGACGATTCCTAGGATTTTATACATTCACTCCGTAAAGTGCTCTCCGCTTGACATAATATTGTACTGTGCCCTTAATTGACTGTCTTCCATGACGACGTTTACACAAAACGTGTTTCGAGAGTGTGCTATTTCTAGATTATATTATTTCAAACAATATCAGAACCAATGTTGAAGTCAAATATACACTGACTGACAGAGCAAATGCAACACCAAGAAGGAGTGGTCAGAACTTTATGCCAATTGCAGGGTAGACTGACGTCACTGAGGTATGCTCATGATGTGAAATGCGCCGCTGTGCTACGCACGTAGCGAACGATAAATGGGACACGGCGTTGGCGATTGGCCCACTTCGTACCGTGATTTCTCAGCCGACAGTCATTGTAGAACGTGTTGTCGTGTGCCACAGGACACGTGTATAGCTAAGAATGCCAGGCCGCCGTCAACGGAGGCATTTCCAGCAGACAGACGACTTTACGAGGGGTATGGTGATCGGGCTGAGAAGGGCAGGTTGGTCGCTTCGTCAAATCGCAGCCGATACCCATAGGGATGTGTCCACGGTGCAGCGCCTGTGGCGAAGATGGTTGGCGCAGGGACATGTGGCACGTGCGAGGGGTCCAGGCGCAGCCCGAGTGACGTCAGCACGCGAGGATCGGCGCATCCGCCGCCAAGCGGTGGCAGCCCCGCACGCCACGTCAACCGCCATTCTTCAGCATGTGCAAGACACCCTGGCTGTTCCAATATCGACCAGAACAATTTCCCGTCGATTGGTTGAAGGAGGCCTGCACTCCCGGCGTCCGCTCAGAAGACTACCATTGACTCCACAGCATAGACGTGCACGCCTGGCATGGTGCCGGGCTAGAGCGACTTGGATGAGGGAATGGCGGAACGTCGTGTTCTCCGATGAGTCACGCTTCTGTTCTGTCAGTGATAGTCACCGCAGACGAGTGTGGCGTCGGCGTGGAGAAAGGTCAAATCCGGCAGTAACTGTGGAGCGCCCTACCGCTAGACAACGCGGCATCATGGTTTGGGGCGCTATTGCGTATGATTCCACGTCACCTCTAGTGCGTATTCAAGGCACGTTAGATGCCCACCGCTACGTGCAGCATGTGCTGCGGCCGGTGGCACTCCCGTACCTTCAGGGGCTGCCCAATGCTCTGTTTCAGCAGGATAATGCCCGCCCACACACTGCTCGCATCTCCCAACAGGCTCTACGAGGTGTACAGATGCTTCCGTGGCCAGCGTACTCTCCGGATCTCTCACCAATCGAACACGTGTGGGATCTCATTGGACGCCGTTTGCAAACTCTGCCCCAGCCTCGTACGGACGACCAACTGTGGCAAATGGTTGACAGAGAATGGAGAACCATCCCTCAGGACACCATCCGCACTCTTATTGACTCTGTACCTCGACGTGTTTCTGCGTGCATCGCCGCTCGCGGTGGTCCTACATCCTACTGAGTCGATGCCGTGCGCATTGTGTAACCTGCATATCGGTTTGAAATAAACATCAATTATTCTTCCGTGCCGACTCTGTTTTTTCCCCAACTTTCATCCCTTTCGAACCACTCCTCCTTGGTGTTGCATTTGCTCTGTCAGTCAGTGTATTTCCTCATCATATTTTTGGACCACGAGGAAGATATATATCGGGCATACATTAAGAGTCTCGTTCTCATATTATGCAAGATTTCGTGCTGTTCTGGAAGATAATATTAAAGTGAAGATCGCGCACGCTGTTGAAATATGGTTTAGAGACGTACGTGTTGTGACAATTTTAATACACTTATTGGACACTGAAAATGCGAGTTATTTTGTTGTAAGTAGAGCGTACTGTCAAGGCAGAATATTAGTTCAGAACAGTGTAAATGTCCTTGTTATAAGTTTTATAGCAGTGTCATATTTTAATTTTGTAATGTGCGACTCATTAACGCTGATACACAGCACGTGACTGAGTTCACCCTACAGTACTTTTATTCAATTCACTGTGCAGCAATGAAGACAACACGAGTGTGATTCTTGTTTATTCCAAAGTTAAGTTCCAGTTCACGAACTTATTTCGCCGAGAAAGCATTTATGTTGAGTAAAAACGTGCACATTTCTTATCTACAAGAGTTCTACGAGACATCTACCTGTTTTATCACCCGTAATAATCATGGATGTCAAGCAGATGGCATCAAATCAATACACATCACATTTCAACGCCAGGACGGAATTCCAAAACCCCATGAAGGAAGAGTGAATGGACAATACTTCGAATAGTAAATGATCCAGGACATATAAGATGAAACGTAAGTCATGAGAACCACCATAAGTACAGGCATGAACAGATCGTCCAATATCTAAGTCAACCAAATCTTGTATTAGGCCTACTTGTTAACCTTGTAGAAATCGCATCGTAGTCTTTTATTGCAATTCAAAACACAATTTAAACACGAATTATATGAATTAGTTTTATTTTATCTCGGTTGACGACAAGGTATTTAGCAATATGATAGTTATTCATTATAGAACGTTTAGCGTAAACGAAACTAACTGTTAAGAACTATGTTAAATGTTTAATTATCCCTTTCTTGAACTGTTTAGAACAGATTTGTATGAACTGGTTTAAATTGATTAAGTATTTGTAAATATATTTTGGCAATTGATATTTAAACTTTGAAGACACTTTACAATGGTCATTTCATATTATTTTTAATAAAGCATAATTTCCCATGATTAATTAACGCCGTATGATGAGATTTATTTCATTCTGAGATCTTACGAGTGTGGAAAATATTCAGAGAATCAGTGTTAAACCAGTGCTGTCATAATTAATTAATAACATAACAGTTGACAATGTTATCAAAGTAAATACGCATGTGTTATATCTGTGATTTTATACTCTTTGACAGAGAACGCTCAACGTGCCACGAGAGGAAAGGATCGCTTGATAAATGAAGCATATCATTATGTGATATTTGAACACCTTGCTTAGAAATCAGTGTGATAATCATGTTGAAATGATATGCAAAAATATTAAGGAGTATTACTGTGAATAAGTGATAAAGTCACCAGGGTCATATTTATTGATCGCAGCTTGAGACGGTAGTGTCACGTGTCAAACCTGTTGTTTTGTAGCCAGCGCTAGTTTCGTTTATTTGGTTCGTCGTGTTGAAAGATTAACTACTAAATGTGTATTGTAAAGGACTCGCTCGAAGCTGATTGGTTCACATTAGCGATAATGGACATTTTGAAGACAGAACGATATGACATTACACTTTCCCCTTGTGTATTCTCGTACAGGTCCCTGACGAGAAGAAGTTTTGATGCCATTTAACCTTCTGATAATTTATAATATAATTCCTTCGTGCTCCACTGATGTATGTTAACAAAGACATGCAATGAGTAGTAAAAGATACATATTTCAGTTATCACAAACCACTGAGATATTAAATATGTATTAAGAAGCATTTAATCATTTTAATTAGGAAATTTAGGCATCCACACGCCTTGTAAAATATTGGAATAAAAAGGAAAATTATAAAATTTTTATTGTCCTTTTTAACACATTTATGAGAGGATGTTTAATTTTAAATTATCCTTTTCTCTCTGTGAAGTTAGGCTTGCTATACCATATTCATAAATCCTTTTACACCGAGACATAACGACTACAAAACATAAATCCTTGTATTTGATCTACATAACATATTTTCAAATTTCATGAGTAACAGTACATTTCAAATGCTTTTATTTCATTCCATTTCAACAAGTTTTTGTCATTAAAATATACACTTATAAATCTCTCCTCAGCTTTCAGCTCCTCCAAGTCACTGAGACTGAATAAACTCACTAGAATTATGTTTCCTTCTCCTTGTAGGCTTTGTATCTAGGAGTTGCAAAAAATCGAAACAAACCATAAGTTTGTATTGAACCATTCTGTTCATTCATTAATAAGCGATATTTAACGCAGTTGAAATATTGCGCAACATGACGCCAAATATAAGGGCGTGATGCCGTATAGAACGCGGGACCTTGAAGGTGATTCCCTAGGGAGGGTGTGGCCATGCATGAGTGAAACAGAAGATAGGTTGGAGAAAGATAGGTAAGAATATTGTTTTCGGAAGTACCATACCACCCTAACAATATTTAAAGCGGGAATAGTCAGGTTCACCACATCACGGAATTGAGTGATATCTCTTTTACCTAAGGGTTTACCAGGATAATAAAATGATGAAAATTTTCTCAGGAATTTTAAGAAGCCAATAATACGTTTAACACCGTTAATAAGTAACGAGATTAATAACTTCGTATTAATCCGACTAACGTGGGAAACGGTTTAGTGGCTGCATACCAAACTAAAGAGTGTTTGGAGGGAGTTTCCCTGGCGTCGACTCGCTTTTTGCTCCCTATAAGAGATGAGAGATGTGGAGGGAGGCTGTTCATTCGCCGGTAAGATTGCTGCTAGTGCGTGTCGCGCGTCTGTCTGTATTTTGCGCCATAAACCTTTGTCTGAACAAAGACTGTAATTACTTCAGTGCGGTCACGCTAATTTTATTAATCGGCAAAGTGATTTGTAAGTCTGTTCAATAACTATTTTAACACGTGACTATATTAAGATTTTTTGCGGCGCGGTCGCGAATTTGCGAGCATTCAACTAGAAACATTGCCATATGTATAGCCTTTTTCACAGAAGTGGCAAGAGCGAATGAAGCAATAGACGATCTTCGGCAATAGGATCAGAGCCGCTACGAATAATGTTATTTGCTTTACGTCCCACTAACTACTCTTTTACGGTTTTCGGAGACGCCGAAGTGTGAGATTTTATTCCCGCAGGAGTTCGTTTACGTGCCGGTAAATCTACCGACACGAGGCTGACTATTTGAGTAGGGTACCTTCAAATACCATCGGACTGAGCCAGGATCGAACCTGCCAAGTTGGGGTCAGAAGGCCAACGCCTGAACCGTCTGAGCCACTCAGCCCGGCAAGCCGCTAACTAAAATTATCCAAGTTTTGTTTAAGGGACACACATGTGTGGTGATGTTGAGCTAATTGAAGTGACAATATAGTTCAGTGGATAAGGCTACTAGTTTTGCATTTCTGTAAAGTAGGCCTATACACATGTTAAGACCTAATTTCGTCTATTGACAGGACAATAATGTAAACGTCAAGATATACCAATCATTTATCTTACACCCATGAAATTCAGTACGAGGGACGGTGGTGTTGTGCGGTTTATTAACAAAACATCTCATTCCAGTAAGTGTCGTAATGAGTTCAAGACCAAACGTACGAAGTCGTCAAGCTGGTCTTCGGGAGGATAACTTCAGAATGGAGCCACCTACGTTGCTGGGAACAAGAGGATCGACCCAGGACCACATCGTCACCATGATGGGCTAAGAAGGCACAGCCTAACCCTGAAGGAGGGATAAGAAGGTCACCAAATGTCAGATAAGTGAACCATACTTGTAAGCATGTGATAGGATTAGCGACAGTTACGCAGAAATTTAGTAATTAAGTATGTAAATATTAGTAGTGGAGCCCTCTTGGCAAGTAGAATACGACTTGCTCATAGCCCATCAGGCTATTTATTAAGATGGCTTTAAAATCACTAAAGTTTTAGTGTACAAAATGTTTTTATGTAGGAAATAGCGACGTGAGTTATATTATGTGGTGGGAAGACGAGAGCCAGGTGTTACTTAAGGTTGTTTAGTTTAATATTAGATCATAATATTCCTTAGTATTTGTCTCCGGATCAAATTTTGTTGTAAGTATAGATCATTTAGGTTAGTTTATCATTCTCTCTTATTTGGAAGGATAGATAGATCTGCGTAACGTACTGTTTGCATGCTGCCTGAGTATGATTTATATGCATGTATCCTATTTGATTGAATCATTAAAACCACGTTGTATGCAGTGTCATCAAAATTTTTGACTACGTTTCACACTGCCAAAACGTCGACTCGAACCATAGGTCTAGAGGGTATCAGGTCATGCCATGTGTATAGAATGTCGTGATTTTATGAGAAATATTACAGTATAGTACTCTGTATGAAATGAATTAGACCCGAGGTGGTCAGTTCAAGGAGCCAGATATGTGGAATGAGATTTGGTTCCTCACTTGTTATAAGAAGTTAAGTTACGGCTCATAGGTTGGTCGAGAAGAAGGATATGAAGGCTCTCTTGTAACGTCGAGTCTAAAAGCGCAGTGAAACCAGGTAAATGTCAGCTTTGTTTACGATTTTTTGTGCGATGTGGGGGAGGGGACCTTTGCTGGCTAGACAGCTAGGTCAACGGCCTAAATATTCTACCCCAGGATGTCTCGGCCATTTTTAAAAGCCGTGGGCTGTATTGGATTCTTCCTTTCAGGCCGAGAGTTATATGTGACAATGATTCTTTCTTTTTGTTTCTCTCTTCTTTTTCACTTACTTGTCAATATTGATGTGTATTTGTATATATGATATCTTGGTACCAGTGGATTCTGATATTAGATTATCTAGTAAGTATGAAGATTACCCTGTGGATATGGGTTCACACCCCTATGAATTTTTATATGTAGTCGGGTAATGTATAGCTTCAGTGTTTGGTTTATTTAGTTGTCGTTCGTGACATGTGGTGTTGCTGTTCACGTAAATACTTCCCCAAAATGTGAGGGAACAATAGTAGTAAATCTATTTCTGCGGAACGTCCCAGATCCTTGCATAATGTTTTTATTTTGTAGGTCCAATGGTGTTGTTCCCTAAAGTGTGATACATGTTTGGTTCACTGACCTACTCCTCCGCACAGCAACGTCACGTTATTTTATCTTTGTAAATTACAGTAACGTCATTTTGTTTTTATTTTTGTAAATCACATATATAAGCCGTTTATGGCATTTATTATTGCACCATGAGTGAAGCATATTATAAAAGGTTTGAGGCAACAGAAATTAAGCAATTGTCAATGCTGTGTCAATTAAATAGCAGAATCATCATTGAGTTCTTCATTCCTTAAGTTAAAATTAGTAGAGTAGTGGCCCTGTCCAATAATACTCTCGTCATAGAACCCGAAACTCCCATTTGCCGGTTGCAGCTAGGCTGGTGCAGTTTATATTATGGACAGATAAGCAGGTAAGTAATGTCATCCATTTTCGCTTTAGGTATTTAAGCCCTGTAGGGTATAGTATGTCTCACTCTCTTCTCTCACCCTCGATGACAGAGTCAATTAGACCCTCAGGTAACGAACGCTCCTCCATTCCCCTCACTGGATCGTACGATCTTAACTGGTTTACGCACAAAGTTTCATCCTGCACGCTCATTCCTTACTTACATTTTCTCTTCCTTTAAGAAAGTTCTCGCGACATTGCTTCTTCTAGTTTGTACCAGCAATTACACTCGTTACTTTCATAGCATTTACATCCAACTTGCCAACGGCGTTACCATATTAAAATGCCAAGCCCTATGCGATCTCAATAGCTGAGAAACATCCGGCCCGATGGCTAAATGGTTAGCATGCTGGCCTTGGGTTACAGGGGTTCCGGGTTCGATTCTCGTCAGGGTCGGGTTAATTGGTTAATTTCGCTGGCACGGGGGCTGGGTGTATGTGTCGTCTCATCACCATTTCATCCTCATCACGACGCGCAGGTCGCCTACGGGAGTCAAATAAAAAGACCTGCATCTGACGAGCCGAGCTTGTCCTCGGACACTCCCGGCACTAAATGCCATACGCCATTTCATTTTTTCAGCTGAGAAACATTGAGCATGGTTAGTTCTTGGATTGTTACTATTGGTAGGAGGAGCAGAGGAAAGGAATTGGCGATCCTACTGCAACTAAACTCCGGCACAGGATATTTGATTAGTGGTCCTCTGGCTTACTGAGGCACTGACTAGGTTGCTAACGGGAAAGTATATATAAAACAATTGACTTTTTGTGTCATAATTTAGATGTCTGATATGCAGAGTCCACCCAGGTTTCCCTTTCTTACGGATCTGTCGATCTGAAACACGACAATTTGACGATAATCTGTTCTGGGAATTCCTTTTCTGGTTGCTATCTTGTTAACGTCGCACGAACAAACTTAGGTTTTCGGCGATGGAAGAATAGGAAAGGGAAGATGGCTGCTGCTGGCTTCAATATAGTAACACCCTGCCTTTTGCCCAGTGTGACAACAGGAGACTAGTTGCAATCCAACCGGCGAGGTGAACGGACGTGAAATGCTGATAGTGAGGTACGAGCGCGTGCGTGTGAAATACAAGAATGGGAGATATCTATCGAGCAATATACGTGCGCTATAGTGAGATGGCATTGCAGGATAAAAATCAAATGTATCCAAGACGTCGACAGTCCCCTTAATATAATGCAAGTGGTGTTGACGTCAGTGGTGGTTATGGCTCTTCTAGCAATTGGTAGTGTTGAAATGGACCCCGGGCCTGGACTATTTGGGAGGACTTTGGAAAGGTAAAGGAGGTAATTAAAGATTTGTGTCAATAAGACAAGACCAGGGAAATATTATTAGACCAGAGGAAGTAGTTTGAGGACGTAAAGAGCTACCTACAATCGGAGTTGAGCGACAACAGGAGACCACTGCAATATGTTTTCAAGGCTTCTGACAGCCATGTTACAACCCAACATTTCATGCAAGCATACGACCAGTACTTCACAGCTAACTCGCTCTGTGGTTCTTTGCTTCCTTCCTTCCTTCCTTCCTTCCTTCCTTCCTTCCTTCCTTCCTTCCTTCCTCTTTATTCTCCCTTCTTTCTTTCCTTTCTTCCTTTTCTTCACCTTTCCTTCTACCTTTCTCTTTCCTTTTCCTTTACTTCCTTTTCATTATTTCCTGTCTTCAGTTTTCTTCTTTCGTTCATTTGACTTATTTCCATCTTCTTTTCTTCCTTCTTTCCTTCCTTCGATGCGAAGAAATGTTAGTAACAAATAAGCGATTGCTCGACTATGTGTTCTGTTTCGTGCTGTCAGAGGAGAGATGCCGAGGAATGCTATTTGTAGACGAATAAGTTTGAGCGGAGTTTTTAAAAATATGAAAGATCACAATATGAAGATAATGCTGGAATTCATGAGGATAAACTGGGGTAGATTTTCATTTATAGGACGAGGAGTAAGGGATTCGAATATATTATCGAGGGAAATGTTCGATAAAGTTACAAGTTCTTTGAAAACGTTTTAGAATATGCTAGGTAAACAATTGATAGGGAATATGCCACTTGGGTGACAGCCCTAAATGCAGATAATTGATTGATTGATTGATTGATTGATTGATTGATTGATTGATTGATTGATTGATTGATTGATTGATTGATTGATTGATTGATTGATTGATTGATTGATTGATTGATTGATTGATTGATTGATTGATTGATTGAGCTATTCGTTGTGACTTTAAGATCCCCAGTGCAATCTCTTTTACCTTATCACCCTTCTTATTTTCATCTCTTCCGTTTCTTCCTTCCTTCCTTCCTTCCTTCCTTCTCATCTTCTTTGCCTACCAGTCCATCTTCAACATAGTCCTTTTCTTCAGTTGTTCTTTATTCATACCTTAGTCTGTACTGTACGTGGTATTTCGGTACCTAATAGAATTTTATTCTTCAACTACATTTTTGAGATTTACTATAAGTAGGTATTATTATTATTATTATTATTATTATTATTATTATTATTATTATTATTATTATTATTATTATTATTATTATTTTCCGACTCCATGGCTAAATGGTCAGCGTGCTGGCCTTCGGTCCCAGGGGTCCCAGGTTCGATTTCATGCAGGGTCGGGAATTTTAACCATAAGTGGTTAATTCCCCTGGCACGGGGACTGAGTGAATGTGCCGTCTTCATCATCATTTCTTCTTCATCATCACAACGCACAGGTCGCCTATGGGAGTCAACTCAAAAGACCTGCACGAGGCCTCTCCGGAGGCCACACGCCATGATTATTATTATTATTATTATTATTATTATTATTATTATTATTATTATTATTATTATTATTATTATTATTATTATTATTATTATTATTATTATTATTATTCCTTTTCTCTTTTTCCATCTTCTTGGGGTCGGTAAGTACGTGGATTTGGCCCAAATTTACGTCCAGACGTCCTTCCTGACGCCAAGCCTTTGCGAAGGGATGTATTCACTATTCCGTGTTTCTGCGGTGGTTCGTAGTGTGGTGTATTGTGTGAATATGAAGATGTGTATTGAGACGAGCATAAATACTCAGACCTCGAACCGTGGGAATTAACAATACACAGTTAAAATTCTCTATCAGGCCGAGAATCGAACCTGGGACCCATTGAACTAAAGGCCACTACGCCGACCATTCGGCCGCAGACCTGGATTAATTATTATTTTCCCATACTAAGATTATGCTCTGGCCAAGTCTGTATAATCTGACACCATGGTTAGCCGGTTCGAATCCCGCTGGTCGAAAATATCTTCACCATCAGAATGTTGGCCAGTAGAGTAGAAGAGGCGGTGGTATAGAATTTCTAATCAGTAGATTGCGTGCCGAAAGCCTGGATTCAATTCTAAGTCCCTCTGCACTGTTCATATGGAGTGCAGGCATATGACACTGTTGTTGGGAAGGTTAACCTTTGAGCAGAACTCTTGGTGATATTCGACAGGAGTAGGCTATGTGCCGGCTCCGGGTATCACGCTCTCCCTTCCTACTCTCATATGTCACGTCATTCATTTCATCTCATGAACACCTCCGATGAGGATGACATCAGGAAGGGCATCCAGTTGTGAAACTCGCTACGACATTTCATCTCACTTAATACCCGATCCGGTGGAGAAACGGGCAGTGGTTGGACACACATTAAGTTTATGTTCCGTTCTTGAGTAGTCTCTTAAATCTGCAGGTAAATAAAATCAACTATAAGCAGATGTACTCAAATAATTGAACTATCTAGATAGACAGATAAATATATAGACATGGTTTTTATTTTAACCATTTTAATCAGTGAAATACATAAGTAACATAAAATAAAAATATTAAAATATTGAATAAATGAAAAAAGAGACTGAAACAAATTACTATGCTACTTATCCTACTGTACATAAAATATATACCGTATCATAATACACAATATAAATTAACAATTTTCTTCCTGAGTGTAATAATATAATACCTACGAAGAAATTAAAATACAATGAATTACAGTGATAATAATGTCTGGCTCCATGGCTAAATGGTTAGCGTGCTGGCCTTTGGTCACATGGGTCCCGGGTTCGGTTCCCGGCGGGGTTAGGAATTTTAACCATAATTTGTTAATTACGCTGCACGGGTACTGGGTGTATGTGTCGCCTTCATCATCATTTCAACCTCATCACGACACGCAGGTCGCCTACGGGAGTCAAATCGCAAGACCTGCATCTGGCGAGCCGAACTTGTCCTCGGACACTCCCCGCATCAAAAGCCACACGCTATTTCGTTTTTCAGTGATAATAATAATAATAATAATAATAATAATAATAATAATAATAATAATAATAATAATAATAATAATAATAATAATAATAATAATAATAATAACACAGGTAATGTTTTTAGTAGGGGCTGCCTGGCCGAGGCGGTAAAGCCGTGCTCGGTTCGCCCGGCAGGACGTGCGTTCGAATCCCCGACAGGAAGTCGTAAAATTTAAGAAACTAGATTTCCACTTCCGGAGGTGCATTTGGCCCTGAGGTTTACTCAGCCTACACCAAAGATGAGTACCAGGTTAATTCCTGGGGGCAAAGGCGGCCGGGCGTAGAGCTAACCGCTCTACCCCATCACGTGCCGAGGTTAACAATGGTGGAAGCCTTTACCTTCCACTCCTCCAAGGGCCTTCATGGCCTGTAGGGAGGTGACTTTTCTTTTGCTAAGGTTGCTAAGGTTGCTACCAATTTAATTCAGAGAAGACCAGGTCGACATCTCGTCTAAGATTTCTGTATGAGAGCAATTACTTCAAGTCAGTGAAAGAGAACGTGATATTAGAGCTGGGTATTGAGGAGTCAGCGAAGTAATTTATCTGTAATACGTAATATCCAGCTCACATGATGTATTTCGGACAGCTAGTCACAAGCACCTTGTACGGTACTATACAGCGAATCAATAACCTCGACTATTATTTTACTGACATGAATTGGAGCTAGTCCAATAGAAGATCTATATGTACTGAGCTCATCAATCTTCCATGAATAGGAGCTCTTTATGGTACTTTAATACAAGCATTGGTCTTGTATATCGGCGTGTCTGGTATTTGTAAATTGGGATATGGAGCATACCGTTCCTCATTAACGACGTAACGTCCTTGACGTATCACTCAGAAATAAGTATATCAGTGATTTAAATTCAGTATTTATTTTTCAAATGTATTTAAATAATTTATTAACGATTTTTCATAGAACTAAAAGGAAACCCAATTAAAAACTTATTTGAAAGTTAAATTGAAATAAATTAAGTACACTACAACTTCCGTAGACCTGCCTAGCTGAGAAGGCAACGATGAGACCGGTTCATCCAGTAGGACATAGGTTCGATTCCACGTCAGAAAGTTGAGACATTTTGAAACGAGGCCACCACTGTTGAAGGGCACATGGACATGTAGCTCATTCATCCTAAATCAGAATGCCTTGAATCATAGGTAGTCTATATATTGAACCCATGACCTTTGTGTCCCAAGAATTTTGAGTCTTAAAGTTAGCACATGAGGCCCCATGTCAATCGTAATGAGAAGCTTAGATTACGTATATTTATATCGCAGAGGCGACACGAGGCAGGATGATGACTGTTTTCTTTCCCACGCTATAAAAAAATGAAATGTCGTAAGGCTTTTAGTGCCGGGATATCCCAGGACACCCCAGGACGGGTTCGGCTCGCCAGGTGCAGGTCTTTCTATTTGACTCCCGTAGGCGACCTGGGCGTCGTGATGAGGATGAAATGATGATGAAAATAACACATACACCCAGCCCCGTGCCATTGGAATTAACCAATTAAGGTTAAAATCCACGACCCGGCCGGGAATCGAACCAGGGCTCTCTAAACGGAAGGCCAGTACGCTGACCGTTCAGCCAACGAGTCGGACTTCCCACGCTATGAGATGTGACGTCATCCGCACGTGTCGAAGGTGGATGGATACAGAATAAAGTTTTGGTTAAATATGTATATTTAAATAAAAGAATTAGCAAGAATTAGCGTGTATTCCGGTATTTTTTGATGGTAAAGATCACTATCTGATCTCTAGTCAACTAAGCATCTCTAGGCCTGCGACAGAAAAAGTGAAATCTGTCTGCATACGAATAAAGGTAGAAAATCTCCAGGATGAAAAAATTAGACAGGGGTAATCGACATTGATTAGTGAAAAGTTCCATTGAATGTAAGCAGGTTCAGGATATACGTTGTAGATGCAGCATGGGAATGCTAGCAACAACTGTGTGTGAATATGAAAAAAAACGAACATCTTGCTGGAATGATGGAGTTTGGGCAACTTGTAAACTTAAAAGGAAGGCTTTATCACAAATGGCTCCAAACAGGGACTGATGCACACAAGGAACTGTACGTAGATGAAAGAAACAGGGCGGAACAAATAATTGTTGAATCCAAGAAGAAGTCGTGGGAAGATTTCGGTTATGGGAAAGGCAAGGTCAAGCGACAGGGAAACCTTTATCGCCAGTAATAAAGAGAGGGAAGCAAAAAGAACATGAATAATGCTTCGGGTAAATCACGTGAACTTATGATAAATCCCAGCGAACCAATGGGCGGGCGGAATGAATATTTTGAAAACTTCTCAACTTTAACAAAATAAATTTCACGTGACGTCACGAACAACGGAGCTCCTGTGGAGGAGGACAAAGTAGTTGGTGAAATAACGCTAGAGGAAGTGGAAAGTATACTAAATAATCTCCACTGTCACAAATAAACAAGAATACATGGAATTAGAACTGAAATACGGAAGTTTAGTGGCAAGGCAGGGATGAAAATAATGGCATCAGAGAGTAGTAACATTAGCAGGAATGTTAGTAAGGCACCTCCTGATTGGACGAAAGCAGTAATTGCCCGTATCTATAAGCAAGGGAACAGGAAGGATTGCAACATCTATCTATCTATCTATCTATCTATCTATCTATCTATCTATCTATCTATCTATCTATCTATCTATCTATCTATCAATCAATCAATCAATCAATCAATCAATCAATCAATCAATCAATCAATCAAACAATCAATCAATCAATCAATCAATCATCTGCATTTAACAAAATAAATTTCACGTGACGTCATGAACAACCGAGCTCATGGGGACGAGGACAATGCCGTTGGTGAAATAACGCTAGAGGAAGTGGAAAAGATAGTAAATAAACTCCACTGTCACAGATAAACAAGAATACATGGAATTAGAACTGAAACCGGGTGACACATTCCATAGCGTTTTTTTGAATTTTTGTAAATTTGTAAATTATGCAACATTTCCCTTGATAAATTACTCCAGTATTTTACGCCTCATCCTCTAAATGAATACTTGCCCTAATTTTTCCTCTTCAATTCCAATTTATTTCCATATCATGGGCTTCCCTAATTTTAAAATGTCCACTCAAGCTTATACTTCTACTAATGTCATTCCACGCCATCTCTCCACTGACATCTCGGAACATACCACTTAGACGAGCAGCTCATCTCATTACTCCCAAGTCTTCCCAGCCCAAAGTTTGCAACAGTTTTGTGACACTACTGTTTTGTCGGAAATCACCAAGAACAAACAGTGGTGCTTTCCTTTTGATCTTTCCTAGTGAAGTAGTCTTGGTGTGGGTCCAACACACTGGAACCATACTCTCATTGGGTTCTTCCCAGAGATTTACACGCTCTTTCCTTTACATTCTTACGACAACCTATAAACACTGTACCAGGAAAAATGTCCTTAGCTGCATGTACTAGCTTGAAGAACATAGAATATTCCTAAGGGGTGGTACGTAAAGCATTGAAAATCTGGTTTTATTGTTCATTTGAAACAAATTCATATAACTTTTTACGCAAGTTGAATTGATGCATTGTAGCAGGCTGGAACCTCCGGACTCCGGGATGATTACTGGGCTCGGTCTGGGCAAGGACCACGCCCGTCCTTGATGCGAATTTCTCGACGTTCTAGAATTTCTCGAATTTCTGGAGATCTGGAAGTTTTCAAATTTACCGGTGCTCACGTTGCGAGGTTCGATCTCGCACGAGAATACTGAGAGGTGAGGCGTGACGAGCACACAAGTCCCCCATATGGTATTCACTCACTTGTATCACTGTCGAATAAATTAATTTTTGCTTTAAATACTGCACTGATTCATTATAAGTGGGATACGTCAAATGTTAATGAAACTGACACTTGGATCTTTGACTCAAACACCTCGTTGATTGACACATGTCAAAGGTTCACAAAATTGACACTTGAAAAAAAACAATTGAACTGAGTAACTGACACACGTGAATGTCAGCCGAATTGATACTTGGAAAATTTATGTACAAATTTACAATAGCCAGTTCGCGACGTACGTCCGCTGATTTGTATTATAACTATTCCTAACTGACTAGTTTCTTCATTTTTATGATTGGAACACAACTTTGAACCTAATAAGTTATTTAAAGTTCGTGCAAGTTCAGGACATATTAGCATGTTTGTTATAAATTAAACAAGTTTAATGGCACTCGAAGAATGTTCTACACTATCTGTAAATAATTATTGAAATTACGTGCACCCAAAGACTGTTCAGCACCGTCTATAAATAATTATTGAAGTTTAACTGCACTTGAAGAATGTTTAACACTGTCTGTGAATAACTGTTACGAAGTAGAAACTATAAGCTTAAATGTGGCACTGAAAAATTCTATGTTCTCTCGGAACTTCACGAGAAGAAAACACAAGTTCAAATATGACATTAATATTCTATGTTCCCACAGTTTGCTACGACAACACAAGTTCAGTAAGACGCTTGGAAAAATAACAACACTTGGAGAAATTGTAACACTTGGAAAAATTCGATGTTCCTTTGGAACGCCACTGTTCGTAAAGAAAACACAAGTCCTCATATGGCACTTGAAGAAAAATACTATGTTCCACTGGAACCGAACACTAGAGAGTCAGAGTATCGTCTTGCCGTAAAACTGAGCCCCGGCTAGACGTAGCTTCGGTCCGCCGCACTTGTAGAGATCTACCCGTCACCCCTATCGCAGAGACGGTGTAGTATTACTGTCTGTCTGTAGCCTAGATCGCCTTGCTTTTATACCTGGTCTCGATGAAGCATCTCGAAACGTGAATATTATCCACCTCTGTAACACCTAAAGGACTTGGTAGATTTGCTCAAGAATCTGATAGTTTGCAGCTGTTATTATAGCCTCAACGTTGGCGGTGCAAAAACTCCAAACAGACTTATTACAGATGGATCGGAACATTACCATATATGGTCATGCTCGCTGTGCAAAGCCGGCCCGAGGCGGCCGCTTCACTTCTGTGTTCGTCAGCGGAGTTCGGCGGGCTTACCTATCCTTCACCTCGCGCGAAGTTTACCTCTCATACTTCGAACTTGCTTCCTGTAGCAGTGTTTCCGGTACAATACCCTCATACCCATTTGAAAAGTTCTGTAATCTTTCTTTAAATCCTCGTTAATGTGATTATCTGGATGAAGATCATTCCTCATTCCTTATTAACACCTAGGTCCTTACAGTGATCACCACGGCGTACTGTCACCCCATCAGCACAGTAATTAAAAGTGAGAGTACCGAGCTCGATAGCTGCAGTCGCTGAAGTGCGGCCAGTATCCAGTATTCGGGAGATAGTAGGTTCGAACCCCACTGTCGGCAGCCCTGAAAATGGTTTTCCGTGGTTTTCCATTTTCACACCAGGCAAATGCTGGGGCTGTACCTCAATTAAGGCCACGGCCGTTTCCTTCCCACTCCTAGCCCTTCACTGTCCCATCGTCGCCCTAAGACCTATCTGCGTCGGTGCGACGTAAAGCCACTAGCAAAAAAATAAAAATAAAAACGTGAGAGTGCTTTTCTTGTTAGTGAAACGTACAACCTGACTTTTAATCCCGTTTACCACCATACCATTGTCTGCCGTCATCTCACTAGATTGTCTAGGCCTTTTCGCAGTCGCTCACAATCCTGTAATTTATTTTCTACTCTATACAGTATAAAACCATCCTCAAGTTCTTTATCCATCATTTACATAAGTGGAAACATCCAATACCAGTGCCTTGTGGGACCCGCTCTTTATCATTACAGTATCAGATTACACTTTACTTAATCTAATTCTCTGGTGATTGAAAATTGCTACGAGAAGAATAGACAGTTAAGATTACGTTTCGTAGATCTAGAAGAAGTACCGGGGGAATAAATGTTCGTCGTACTGGGATATTATGGGATTAAAGGCAATGGAATGCATTTCTGTTGACAGTTGGGCTGTGGTGAGAATTGATGGTAGAATTAATTCTTGTTTCAAGGAACTTACAGGGGTTAAACAAAGTGGCAGATTGTGCCGAAAGCCTGCAGTCTAATATTTTGGAACTTGAAAATAGGTGATATGAATGTGATAGAAAATTAGTCTTTCCTAAACAAAGGTAAGAATCATAAGAGGACTGAATGTCCGGTTGGTGATACAAACCTGAAACTGGTAGATAGTTTCAACTATTTACGATGTGTTTTGTCGCAGGATGGCAGCATATATCAAGTGAGATTGAATCAAGGTGTAGCAAAGCTAATGCAGTGGGTTCGCTGTTGCGATCAACAGTATCCTGAAAGAAAGAGGTCAGCTCCGGTCGAAATTATCTTTACACCTTTCTGTTTTCAGACGAACTTTGCTTTTTTGGAGTGAAAGCTGGGTGGACTCAGGTTACCTTATTCTTAAGTTAGAAGTAACAGATATGAAAGTAGCGGGAATGATTGCTGGCAGGAGGGTATACGGAATGAGGAGATAAAGGTTAAGTTAGGAATGAACGCTATGAATTAGGTTGTACGAATAAACCGCCTTCGGTGGTGGAGTCATGTGAGGTGAATTGATAATCTTTTTTGACAACAATGAACTATTACTGATAAAAAATAACAAGGAGTTATCCGAGATTCCATAAATATGTTTCCCTGCCTCACTTTAGTCTGCTATAAATTTTAGGTGTTCTGGCAGAAATCTTAACCCGTGGTGTAGCAACAGAACATCGGTTCAGTTTGATATAAAAAGGATTCCACATCGTCTGTGTTTATGTGAAACATACTGCAAATCGTGTTCGCAGATACAAGGTTTATGAACCTCTCCCGTCTCGATACTCTTGTGCTCTTTCTAAGCTCTGCGGAGCTCGCTGGATGTTCGCCAGCTCCTGTAATCCTTGTTCATAGCAATGACCCCGTGACCTACTGTACCTATCGGTCATAATACCTTTACCATTTATGGGAGTACCTGACAAGAAGAAAAAAATAGACTTTTGATTTTAATTAACGAAAGGTGACGGTAAAATAACATAGACATGTCATATGATATAACAATCTTAAGATTTGCTGTCAGTTTGAGCTTATAAGTATTCAGTACGACATATCACAAAGATTTGTTAAATTAATGCAAACCAAGTTTTCATATACCCTAAATCTGATTTGATAGAAGTATTTCATTTCATTGTCGACTTGTTGACGGTCAGGATGTAAAGCCTTCTAATTGGTCGAACACACTTTTTAAACATGAAGTAAAAGATGTACAATAAGGCAGTATTCGCAATGAATGGGAAAGGCTAAGGTATGGGCATCGTGGATGAAACTGTGCGTTTGAACAGGCTTTGATGGTGGGGTTGTGTGAGGTGAATGGAGGAGAATAGTTTACATGGGAAAAAATGGATTCGACAGAAGGAAGCCAAGGTGTTGATGATTAGACACAGTTTTAGTTACTTAATTATATGAGGTGTGGAACTAAACCAGACCACAGAATCAGCAGTGAATGGAGAATTAATAAGGTGCTGCGTAAATTAATAAAAGCTCTCCCAGTCAGAGTGAATGCTCGAAGGTATAACAGTCAAGTGTGAGTACGTGTTTATGTATATATGTATACCGATGAGCTATTATATTACGACAACCTAGGCAGAATTTCCTTTGCCCCGCAGAACTGCGGCCTCTCCACAAGGCTTCGATTCATTGAGGAGGTGGAAAGTACCTAGTTTTTCTCATACGACACGCGTAACAGCATATCTTCCAGTTGACGTACACGGCAGGACGGTTTTGATGTAACACGAACCCGCTTCTCATAGCCGAACCACAAATTATCAATTTCATTCCTATCATGGCTATTTGCAAGTAACGGAATTAAAGCAATTTCATTACCGTGTCGCTCGAACTAGTCCTCCACAATCCCAGTGGTATGGCATGACACGTAGTCGTGTTGGAAGTAACAGTCACGGGCAGGTAACAATGACATGAATACATGAACTAGGTCACCAGTAACATCCATATATCGGATAGCTGTTAGGGATCAATGTGCCGGAATAGTAGGTCTCAGACGATCACGCGTTTCCCAACGACCTGTCTCTATACAACAGTGCCACCAGGTGCTATGGTAATCGGTAATCGGTGTACAGGCGCTCGGCTGTCCGATGTGATGAACTAGGAGTATGGATTCATCGGACCAGGTGACCTTCTAATCATCCACAGTTTACTGTCGATGATTTTGTGCGCACCTAATATTCTGGTGTCGGTGGAGTGCGGTCGTAATAGGAGTACGACTGGGTCTTCGACACCGCAATCCCACTTGCGGCGGTGTTCTTTGAACCATGTGGTATGAAACATTGCTCTGGCCATCATTGTTGCACCTCCGGGCGATTTCCTAAACTGTGGCCTTGCGGTCGTTCCAAACAATGTGTGACAGCCTTCGCCAGCCTCTGGCGTCAATGAACCGCTGTCGACACTAGGCTGGACAAAGTTCTTTTTTTTACCCATCGTTGCACCTCACAGCAGTAGCACGAAAGCAGCGGACAAACTTCGCCATTAGAGAGATCCTGGCACCAAAGCACCATGTCATCACAATTTGGCCTCTACTAAGAACGAAGAGATCACCCGATTGTCACATTACCGACCTCGATAGCTGCAGTCGCTTAAGTGCGGCAAGTATCCAGTAATCGGGAGATAGTGGATTCGAGCCCCTCTGTCGGCAGCCCTGAAGATGGTTTTCCTGGTTTCCCATTTTCACACCAGGCAAATGCCGGGGCTGTACCTTAATTAAGGCCACGGCCGCTTCCTTCCAATTCATAGGCCTTTCCTATCCCATCGTGGCCATAAGACCTATCTGTGTCGGCGCGACGTAAAAGCAAATAGCAGAGATTGTCACATTCTGACACCGGAGACACAACTAACAGCGAGACGTGTCCAACATATACCATATTGCAAGCGGGCCACATACACCTTTGCGCACTTCACTCGCGATAAATGTGCCGGGTTCGGGTGGTCATAATGGCTCATTGATATATGTACCCTATTTACGTAAGTATGTATATACACACTGAAACAAAACATTCAGGAATTAAAAAACAAAATCTAATAACGACTTTGATTCCATCTTTTTAAAATCTGATTGATTAATTAATTGCGTTTGACTGACTTGAACATTTTCATATTTTCAGTGTATGTTACAGTAATTTCATAAAACAGCAGATTAAAACGAAACATGGTGGTAGACGACAAAATTCGATTTATGGCTGAATGGTCAACGTTGAGGCCTTCGGTTCAGAGAGTCCCTGGTTCGATTCCCAGCCGAGTCGGGAATTTAAATGGCGTCTGATTAATGCTTCTCTCTTAGGGACTGGGTGCTTGCATTTGTCCCAACACCACTCTTCATATTCAGACAACACACTACACTACCAAGCACTACAGAAACACCTAGGAGTGATTACATTCCTCCATATATGGGTTGGCGTCAGGAAGGGCATCTGGCCATAAAATAGGGCCTAATCCACATGTGCGACACAGTTGGCACCCGCGATCCCACATAAGTTGGAAAAGCGGTTGAAGAAGAGTAGTACACGATTAGGATAGAAAACTTCTGCGGGGCCGAGTGTCTCAGAGAGTCCTTTCTGTCCACGTATAACTCCTATACCCTTCTCGAAGGATTTTAAGGTTTGCAGGAGGCTGGTATGTACAGTACATGTAGCTCACCTCCAGTGCGGCACTGTCTGAAAAGGGCTGAGCCACTCGGGGCGAGGATGGCAATTTAATTTTACGAAAATATTGTGAACTTTGTCATGGGAAGACTTGGGACAAGCTGCTCGACTAAGCGGTAGGTTCCGAGCTGTTAGTAGAGAAAATTATGCGTGAATGGATTTTTCTGAAGTAAGAACATTCATAATATGAAAATGAAGTTTAAATTCAAAAGGACAAATATTAGTTTATAGGAAGACTTCTTTGGAATCATTTAAGGAAAAGCTACGTAAACAACTGTTAGGGAATCTGCTACCTGGGCGGTAGCTGTAAATGCAATTCAATGGTTACCGACTGTTTGATCGTACGCCTATATGGAGCCCTTCTTTGTCGAAACCGTTCTGCGTACATCTCAACAGTTGCACGAACATTCTGTCCTTCTTCAGCTACAATTAAAATCATGACCAAATATTCCCTCGATGTCAACTGTGCCATGTCTAAGCGGTATATGTGTTCACTAGCTACACACTAGTCATGTCCGGGTTGTAAATATTACGTCACAGATCGCTACTCCCCTCCCAACGCAACGTGGCTCTCGACCTTGTACACCTATCGTTTCATCGTAACTGCATTGCCACATTAGTTTTGCTACCATTCAATTAATATCTTTTTGATTTTTTACCGCTAACCGTATAAAACAAATAACCAATAAGCGTTTGCTCTGACTGTTAATCCTAGGCCTTTGTACTCTCCATCGTCTTGCGTTTCGAGCCATCAATGATTTCATTGAGATATTATAGCGTAACGGTGCAAACTACAGACCCGAAACTTGCGACATTGTGATGCTCTCCCTTAGTATATTACTTGTGTTAATTTGGTGCATCAGTTATCTTCCACTCTGTATATATTTAACAGCTATCTTTACAAGAGTTGAATCGCGGCTAAGGAGTGGTATTATGGATGCGGAGATTTTCTCCTGGAAATAGATTGCTTATCGTAGAGACAGGGTACATTCGAAAGGAAGGGAGTGGGGCATTCATTCTCGTGAAAGAAGAATTTGCAAACTGTGAAAACGTAAAGGATGAGAAACATGAAATTTTATGTATAAGATTCATCTCTAAAGATAATAGACAATATTTTTCGGGTGTAGAGGCTTGACAAGGGTGACGCAAATGAAAAATGATGTGATAAGGTAATCAGCAATGAGGGAACCGATAACAAAAGGAACGTGACTGTAGCATGTGATCTCGATATACCTGATATTAACATTTTTTTTGCTATGGGCTTTACGTCGCGCCGACACAGATAGGTCTTATGGCGACGATGGGATAGGAAAGGCCTAGGAGTTGGAAGGAAGCGGCCGTGGCCTTAATTAAGGTACAGCCCCAGCATTTGCCTGGTGTGAAAATGGGAAACCACGGAAAACCATTTTCAGGGCTGCCGATAGTGGGATTCGAACCTACTATCTCCCGGATGCAAGCTCACAGCCGCGCGCCTCTACGCGCACGGCCAACTCGCCCGGTCTGATATTAACAGGAAAGATAAATAGAATGACAGAATGACGAACAATTGGTAAATCATTTAATCTGGGAAAACAGCTGAATCTGAAAGTGACGGAATTAACTAGAGAAAAGAATATTGTTACGTGTTCATGCCTGTCAGCCCTCGTGAAACCCTTGGAATCGAAGTCTGGAATCGGGAACACCGGGATCGGTTCGCATGAAGCGTCGCTCTTCCAAACAAACCGGACGGTCATTGCGGGCCCGCATGTATGGCGAAGTGCGCTAAGACAATACCAGCGTAAACATAAGACTTACTGTATGTGTTCGCTGATTATTACGATACATGTTTCTGCTAATTTTCCCAGTGTTGTTGAATGAAATATCGCTAACGAAGACGACGAGCGTAATGGTGTAGTTGAAATAAAACGAGTCCAGTCAGAATGTGTCAGTATAATAAACCACGGGCATTTAATTTCACGTCTTTATTGGTCGAGATCAGGAAAATAGTAAACAGATGTTGATGGTACATCATTATGAAGTTTTATGAATGACTGAAACCATGAATGATGAAAACAAATTTCAAATACACAAAATTCTAACATAGATAAAAGAATTAAAATAAACACAGCGAATGAAGCCTTAATCAAACCCGCCAGTACTGATTACCATACGTGTTGGTGGCTATACTGTGTTCAATAAATTGAAAGGCGACAATGAACACCATGAATTTCGTCCCATATAAAAAAAGTTACGTGTATGAGCCATACGGATGATGCCCAAATTGTCTTTCGCGCGTGTTCCAGCTGTTCTTACATTTCATTGTCAACGCGGATTCGTATCAACACAGAGCGTTCCTCTTATATACGTAGCAGGTTTCTCAACGTTAATTCATTATTACCTCCTTATTTCAGGGTTGTCAGCAACGAATACATGTATTTCAAGCCATGCACGTACACAAGAATTTACTGACGGATGACAGGTGAGATGTTTTCACGTTACGTTGTAAAATTTGGGGTCCTTAAACCCGAAGAAATGGGGGTGTGTGATCCATGCGATGTACTCAGCTGATGCCATCATCTATGAATCTAGCCTTTTCTGGCGGACTCCATAAGCAACCTAACTCTGATTTTATATTCAGGCACTGCAACGTTCAGAGATATGAGGATCGAGTTCCAACCCTGAAAGTGGCTGTTCCCCACACTCAATTTCAGGAATATTATGGAAGTGGGCCTAGTTCACATTTGCCGTTCCAGTGCTTCACTTCTATTACTAGGCTGTCATAATATTACGCTTATTAATATACCGCAAACTTCACAATAACACGAAAACAAGCTACACAGGTAAACATATCTATCTACCTATATATAAAATAACATGTCTTGGTCCGCCTCTGTGGTGTAGTGGTCAGTGTGATTAGCTGCCACCCTCAGAGGCCCGGGTTCAATTCCCGGCTCTGTCACGAAATTTGAAAAGTGGTCCGAGGTTTGGAACGGGGTCCACTCGGCGTCGGGAGGTCAACTGAGTTGAAGTGGGTTCGATTCCCTCCTCAGCCATCCTGGAAGAGGTTTTACGTGGTTTCCCCACTTCTCCTCCAGGCAAATGCCGGGATGGTACCTAACTTAGGGCCACAGCCGCTTCCTTCCCTCTTCCTTGGATATCCCTTCCAGTCTTCCCATCCCCTCGCAAGGCCCCTGTTCAGTATAACAGGTGAGGCCGCCTGGGCGAGGCACTGGTCATCCTCCCCAGTTGTATCCCCAGAACCAATGTGTGAAGCTCCAGGACACTGCCCTTGTGGCGGTATAGGTGGGATCCCTTGCTGAGTCCGAGCGAAAAGCCAACCCTGGAGGGTAAACAGATTAAGAAAAAAGTAAGAAAGAACATGTCTTGCCTGACTGACTGACTGACTCATCATCGCCAAGCCAAAACTACTGGACATAAAACAATGGAATTTTGGGGGATACATTCGTTTTACGGTGTAGGTGCTCACTAAGGAAGGGTTTTCCGATATTCCGTCGCTAAAGGGAGTGAAAAGGGTGATGAATTTTTAAAATGAGTATATATATCTCAAACTCCGCCTCTGTGATGTAGTGGTTAGTGCGATTAGCTGCCACCACCAGAGGACCGAGTTCGATTCCCGGCTCTGCCACGAGATTTGAAAAGTGGCACTAGGGCTGTAACGGGGTATACTTAGCCTCGGGAGGTCAACTGATTAGAGATGGGTTCGATTCCCAACTCAGCCATCATGGAAGTGGTTTTCCGTGGATTCCCACTTCTCCTTCAGGGAAATGCCGGGATGGTACCTAACTTAAGGCCACGGCCGCTTCCTTCCCTCTTCCTTGGCTATCTCTTCCAGTCTTCCCGTTCCCCCGCAAGGCTCCTGTTCAGCTTAGCAGGTGAGGCCGCCTGGGCGAGGCACTGGTCATCCTCGCCAGTTGTATCCCCCGACCCAGAGTCTGAAGCTCCAGGACACTGCCCTTGATGCGGTAGATGTGCGATTCCTCGCTGAGTCCGAGGGAAAAACCGTACCTGGAGGGTAAACAGATGAAGAAGAACATATATCTCAAAACTTTAACAATTTAAAGACGTGAAAATTAGTATTTGTAATCTCGTTTAAAAATAAATAAACACGTACTTTTGTTTTCTTTTCGACTTGAGAGAGGACTGTTTCTTACATGTACAGTTCTATGTAGCATGTTCCAGAGTTAGCTCTACCAGTAGCCTGGACATCTTAGCCCCAAAAGGCAATACCACAAACGTGGTCTGCAAGTAGGTTCTGGGATGAAAGAAACTGAATTTTTCGGTGAATTTTTATACTTTAGGGATTTTCAGATAAGGCCTTAGTGCAGTACGGAAGAACGATTACTTTCAACGAATTACGAAATTCATGCGAGCAAAGTTGCGGTTAAAAGCTAGTCTCAAAAAAAAAAAATTATAATAATAAAAAAAACCAAAATAAAAAAAAGGACGCAAATGTGGATAAAATAAAGCGCATTCCGGCTTCTTGGTCGTTTTTTGAGGTTTGATTGATTCAGTAGGTGAAGTCAACAAATGCTTCAATTTAACGTATTGTAATGAGGTTGTGCCCGCCTCTGCGGTGTAGTTGTTAGTGTGATTGGCTGCCACCCCCGGAGCCCGGGCTCGATTCCCGGCTCTGCCACGAAATTTAAAAAGTGTGTATGAGGACTGGAAAGGGGTCCACTCAGCCTCGGGTGTTCAACTGAGTGGAGGTTGTTCGATTCCCACCTCAGCCATCCTCGAAGTGGTTTTACGTGGTTTCCCACTTCTCCTCCAGGCAAATGCCTGTAAGGTACTTACTTAAGGCCACGGCCACTTCCTTCCCTCGTTCTTGTTTATACCTTCCAAACTTCCCATCCTCCAGGAGGCCCTGTTCAGCATAGCAGGTTAGGCCGCCTGGGGGAAGTACTGGTCATCCTCCCCAGAGTCTGAAGCTCCAGGACGCTGCACTTGAGGTGTTACGGATGGGATTCCTCGCTGAGTCCGAGGGAAAAACCAATCCTCGACTGTAAACGGATTACGAATGGAACAATAGTGTGGTAAATAAAATTCCGTGTGGCTATGTCTAGCCGAGTGCAGCCCTTGTAGGGCAGACCCTCCGATGAGGGTGGGCGGCTTCTGCCATGTGTAGGTAACTGCGTGTTATTTTGTTGGAGGATAGTATCATGTGTGGTGTGTGAGTTGCAGGGATATTGGGGACAGCACAAACACCCAGCCCCCGAGCCTCTGGAATTAACCAATGACGGTTAAAGTCCCCGATCCGGCCGGGAATCGAAACCGGGACCCTCTGAATCGAAGGCCAGTACGCTGACAATTCAGCTAACGAGTCAGACAATAATGTGGTATTCTAATGAACATTATACCCAAGATTATTTTATGCATGACTCAAATGTACAGCTCCCTGGTGGAGACTTACTGTGTCTGTCTTACCCGGAGGTTATGGAGTGTTCTCAACCTGGTGAGGTCAACCGGGGAGCTATCTGATTTTAATGGTACAGAAACCATAGGCCTACAGAAAATCAAGTAATACCTACAATAAAACAAAATAATTTATTTATTGGTGTTTTACTTTTAAAAGTATGTAGAGAATTACTCGTAAGGTCAGCATGCGGTTGTATCCACAGTAAATTATGTAGCGGGTAATTTATGGAATGCGAAGTTCAAACGCAGTATATCAAGTTCCATGCGATGAAAATGATCCCGCGTAACTGTGAGCTTGCATTCGGGAGACAGTGTGTTCGAATCCCACAGTCGGCAACCCTGAAGGTGGTTTTCCGTTGTTTCTCATTTTCGCACCAGGAAAACGCTGGAGCTGTGCCTTAAAAAAGGCCACAGACGCTACCATCCTATTCTTTTCCCATCATTGCGTCGCCGAAAGGAGCAACAGGACGTATAATTTGCAGGAAGAGATGGGCTAAAAGCTAGTATTTGAAGAAGTGCAGACCTCTCATATTCATTGCTCGTGAGCCTCTAATGGGGCCAGTACAGTATTATATCCCGGTACTTAAATAGTATTGATTTACTAGTCAGTTTTATCCCATGAAGTTAATAGGGACGGTAATGACCACACATCATAAACACACTAATCCTTTCAAAGTAATACCATGCCACAATGCCTGCATTAAACATAAGCCACTACCTAGCAGTAACGCAGTGGTGGCGGGGAAGTTAGAGTAATGGCCTCACACGAGGGATTCAGATCATAGAATGGAAGAAACATAATCTGCTGTATAGAAAAGATTGCTTTTATAAACTAAATATTGTTTTTGGTGTCTGTTTAAGAAGGGGATGTCTAGCAGGTGTGGTAAGGGCATCATCGCTTCATCCAGAAACACATGGGTATTAATCCCCCCCAGAGGGTCAGAAAATTTAGAAACAAGATTTTCACTTCCGGAGGTGCACATGGCCCTAAGGTTCACTCAGCCTACTCTGGAAATGAGTACCAAGTAAATTTTCGGGGCAAAGGTGGCAGGGCATAGTAACCACCATATCGCACTTACAAGGGAAATATTTGTGTTCGAACACTCCAAAATTGCATGAAAATTGATAGGAAGGTTCAAATATGGTGGCTGAAGACGGCTGTAGGGTTCTTTTCCGCGTACCGTTACGCATTTAATCACACGAGTAACTTCAGGTAGCAGCGGTTAGTAACGTTATGCTACGACGTTTGGTCGCAACGTTAAGGATGTTAGGCCTGTGAGCAGTAACCTGGCTGCTGTCAAATGTGCTTATTGTTACACTGCATTGTGCGTTGATCTCCCCATTCAAAAGCTCCATCTTCATTTTGATATTGACTGAAGCTCTACGGAGACACTTTTCGTCCATATCAACACTTGATTGTACACTAGGTAAGTAATCGCCTTTTTATGAATTGCACTTGTTTTTTTACAAGTTGTTTTACGTCGCGCCGACACAGATAGGTCTTATGGCGACGATAGGATAGGAAAGGGCTAGGAGTGGGAAGGATGCGGCCGTGGCCTTAATTAAAGTATGGCCCCAGCATTTGGCTGGTGTGAAAATGGGAAACCACGGAAAACCATCTTCAGGGCTGCCGATAGTAGGATTCAAACCCACTACCTCCCGAATACTGGATACTGGCTGCATTTAAGCGACTGCAGCTATCGAGCTCGGTGTATTGCACTTGTAATGATAACATTATTATTTTTTGGTTGCCTTCCGGTCATTTCTAACGTTGTGACTAAAGTCATAGCATACTGTTACTAACCATTTTTGTTAAATTTTGCTTTACTTCGCACGGACACAGATAGGTCTTATGTCGACAATGCTATAGGAAAGGGCTAGGAGAGGGAAGAAAGCGGTAGTGGCCATAATTAGGGTAAAGCCCCAGCATTTACTGGTATGAAAATGAGAAACCACAGAAAACCATGTTCAAGGCTGCCGGAAGTAGGGTTCGAACCCACTATCTCCCGAGTACAAGCTCATGGCAATGTGACCCAAACTGCGCGGCCACTTCCTCGGTATATTTAATTGGTTTCGGTGGTCAAGATCGTAAGTACAGGTTGTAACAATAAGGTACGTCCGGAATATCAGGACACATTCCTCAGACTGTTACGAGCTCAACTTCGCCTACCTTATGGCTGCTTCTCCGTCTTGATTTAGTGCACACTATATTGCGCTGTTCTATGAACCTTCTGCTTGCTATGCTGTCTCACCACTGCTTCATCTGCTACACCGCCACGCGCAATCTCCGTGACGTCACCTAGTTCTAGTGTGTTCTCGAGCTCGCTTCGCTCCGTGTATATATACTCGCCGCTTTCTCCTGTCCGGCGATCAGGTGTGACTTGGTGTTGTAATCGGCAGTGGGAGCTCAAGCCCTGCACCGGCTGGTCCGAGTGCATTTGGACTTTACTTGGTTCTCCGTTACGTGTTGGGTGAGCAGACTTTTACTGTAATTATTTACCATTCATTTTAATTTTGCCCTCTCATTCATCATATGGGCTTGAATAACGCTTCGATATTGAACTATCGTCCCTTCAGGACACAGCGAAATTTCACGGTGACAAACTATTGACTTTGACTTTATGATGGAAATATGAAGGAGGAAGCGTGCTGGGCTTCAAGTTTTGAACAGTTGTACTGGAACCTTTTCTCTCGTTTGGAGCGGACATCGTACCCTGGTCAATCCCCTTTCCCTGCTTGAATTTCTTTCCCGATTTTTCCTTCTTTTCGTTTACCTTTCGTACCTCTAGTAACATATTAATAAATTTGTAGTTTGGTGCTCTGCTAAATTTTTTTACTTCATCTGGCGTGTGCCTTTCGATTATTCTGGTGTGTACTTGCTATAAAAAAAAAAGTGTGCCATAGTTTTAGGGGGATAGCCTGTTCTTTTATCACGTGCCTTTGTGAGCACTGGAAAAATTCCTTTTAACTAATGTTAATTTTCTTGTTCCTGTTTCCATAATTCCTTGCTACTTTGTGGCATTCGCGTGAACGTTGGTATAAAATTTTATTCTGGTTTCGTGCTTGGCTTGTACAATTTCCCATTTTAATGGTGTATCAAATGGTCGAAGTTCTCATTCTTATAGTGTAAACAATTGTTATTTCTTGGAGTTGTTTTAATATATGTGTTCATTTTTTGAAACCTGTGCTTGTGGGAGTTTTCTTGGGTGTTCTCCTTCCCCCCCCCTTTTTCCACGTGTTCCTACCGCGATAGTTCCTCTGGGGAAAGGCCCCATAATTGAAATCACCACTTGATTTGGGATGTGATCACTGCTATCTGGTTATTCTAGACACGACATTTAAATTTTGGTGTTACTTCACTTTACGCCCTTCCCTCCGCATTGCTCTGCTGAGTCCTCTCCCCCCCCGCACCGGCAAGTATTTCTTGAGTCCCTTTGTTTACTTTACGTCGAACTTGGTCGGTTTATGCTTAGTGATTGCTGCAAGCACTTCTGTTTAAATGTGTCAACGCTCACTGTAACAAATGGTAGCAGAGTACTTCCTATTTTGACTGCTTCATTCCTTTGTGTGCTTTCATTCATGGCTTGTTTTTCCGATAATTTCCCTTTAGGGGATGACTCTTCCGTACTATCTTCTCCGCTAACACCAAATTTATCATTACCTGACCCTCCTGTACCGAATCTAATTTCTTTTTCGTCTACCCCATCTTCTCCTTCCCTATATCCGTCTTCCTCAACCCATACACCTCATTTGCAATCCGATGATACTAAACCTTCCGTTCTACTACATCCCATGGCCTCGTCGCCCCCTCCTTATTCTCAACCCCCAGTACCTACTACCCCCTCTGTTGATAATGCCCTTAATGTACAAATCATTACGCAATCGTTATTACAAGTTCCCCAATTATCCGCAACAGATCCCCGAAATCTTACCATTTGGCTGTTTTCAATTCGTAAGTTCTTAAATATAAAAGTTGCCTCCTTTCCCCAATTAATTGGTCTCTTATCCACCAAAACTACGGGTTTTTTCTCCACCTTTTGGTTGGATAATATGTCGAATTTTTCAAATTGGTATGAATTGAGACATGCGATACACAATTATTTCTTGCCCCTAGAAGTCCGTTACAAACTAAGTACAGAGTTCATCAGACGCCACCAGCTACCCAATGAACCTGCGCACGACTATTTGGACTCTATCATCACTTACAGTGACGTTTTGAATGTTTCATATAATACTTCCGAACTGATATCTATTATTCAGTTTTATGCCGCTCCATCATTCCGCATGCTTTTTAATGTTCTTACCCCCCCGTTTCCCTTTTTCAACTCTATAATCTTGCTCAACAACATATGATACATTCTCTAGGGGATCGTTCCTACTATGCTTCCGTCTCTCCCCCACCGATCCCTGCTCCTCCTTTACGTTCTTCTTTGTCTGCCGTACCTACCCTTAGTGTCCGTCCTCCTATAACCTGTTATCGTTGTAAATTACCGGGCCATATTGCCCGTCAATGTACTAATTTGCCTTCGGGAAACGCCTTCCACCCGCGTCCTTAGGCAGTAGGCGTTCACATAGGGAAAATCTGCCTCATTCCTCCCAGCTTACCTCCGTACCCCCATCTTCCCAATCCCTTCATAATTCTATTTCTCTCTCACCCCCGAGTTGTCATGTTATGCTCACAGTTAATAACCTTCCTTCTGTTGCGCTCCTAGATTCTGGGGCGACAGTGTCACTCATTAGTTCCCGATTTTATAGCGATTTACTTCACAATAATCCTCATCTGCAATATCTTCCATCTCCCCTTCGATGTCTTTCAGTCTCTAATCAACCCTTAAAAATGTTGGGTAGTATCTTGTTACATATTAAACTCCAGCACCTTTCTTGGCCTTTCACTTTTCAGATTGTGGAGGACTTGTCCTTCCCGGTTATCTTAGGTTATGATTTCTTTTCACATACTGGTCTTCTTCTTGACTCTGCCCAGTCTAAAGTTTCTTTTTCCTTTTCACACAAGTCTGTTCCGTTGATTAATATCTCTGATTTTCCCTCTCGTTCACATTCTCTACTTCCTGCTATTAACTCTATTCATTCTAACCAGGTTCAAGCTTTGCTCACTGAGTTCTCTGACGTTATTACCCCTAATTTGGGCACGGTTAAGAATTTTTTTGCACATATTGATCTAGTGGATTCTACCCCTGTCCGTTCTTCTCCCTATTTTCTTAGCCCTCCTCGGATGAACACTTTAAATCAATTGATTCAAACAATGCTTAAAGATAATACTATTATTCCATCATCTTCCGATTATGCTTCACCTGCCTTTGTGGTCGCCAAGCCTGACGGTTCTGCGAGATTTATTGTGGATTATAGGAAGCTTAATGAGAAAATCGTCTATGACGCCTATCCGATGCCTAAATTAAATTCGTCATTCCAACATTTTTCCGGTTCCAAATTTTTTTCAATTTTCGACCTAAATTCTGCTTACAATCAACTTCCCTTAGATGACCTCAGTTCTCGGTATACGGCATTCATTACTCCTACTGGGCTCTATCAATTTAAAAAAGTTCCCTTTGGCCTTAATCTTGGCTCCCAAATAATGCAGCGCTTTGTTGATTCCCTTTTTGCTGACATTAAGTATAAGTATCTTTTTCCTTTTGTTGATGATATCTTAGTTTTTTCTCCTGATTTTGACTCACATTTGTCTCATGTACGCGAAGTCCTTACTCGTCTTCGCAATGTCGGTCTCACCGTTAATCCTTCTAAAGTTTTGATCGCCCAAACTTCGATTAAATTTCTTGGCCACATATTGAGTTCTGATGGCATTGCTGTTGATCCTGATCGTGTCTCTGCCATTAATAAGATACCCCCTCCTACGAACTTGAAACATTTACGTTCCTTTTTGGGAATGGTTGGCTTCTATGCCAAATACATCCCTAATTTTTCATCTATTGCTGATCCATTGAATAAACTCAAAAGAAAAGGGGTCAAATTTCACTGGTCCCCTCAGCAACAAATGGCCTTTGATCTTCTTAAATCGAAACTATCTCATGCTCCCCTCTTACAAATTCCTGATTTTAATTTTACCTTTGAATTATCTACCGATGCCTCAGACATTTCCATTGGTGCTGTCCTTCAACAAACTATTAATGACCGTACGCTCCCCGTGGCCTACTTTAGTCGCCTGTTATCCCCTGCTGAACAAAAGTATTCTACTTACGAAAAGGAAGCCCTGGCTCTTATTCTCTCAATAGAACACTTTTCTGAATATCTCGACCATCGCGAGTTTATTGTCAGCACTGATAACCAGGCCCTTTCTTGGCTCTTACATAATGCCCCCAAAATTGGTCGTACTGGTCGTTGGTTACTCCGCCTGTCTCGTTTCAAGTTCTCTTTAAAATTCGTTTCCGGTTATAATAACTCTGTCGCCGATGCTCTTTCTCGTCTCTTTGATGACCACCAGCTTCAACCTTCCGAACTTGATTCCCTTCCTATTAACTCTGTTATATCCGTCTCTTCCTTAACTAACTTTCCCCTCTCTTTTCAATCTTGCTTGCACCATCAACAGCATGACCCTTGCTGTCAACAAATTTCCCAAGAAATTACTTCTCCTGATTATTCTGGCCCTTTTCGGGTCCACCACCAACTCCTTCTTTTTAAACCTACTCCTAAGGCTACTCCTCGTCTGGTTCTTCCTTCCACTCTCCGGTCTATGGTATTTCAATATTTTCATGATTCGCCTATCGGTGGCCACTTTGGGAGAGCTAAGACCTACGCTCGCCTTGCCTCCCAATTTTTTTGGCCGCAGATGCGTAAAGACATTTTTTCGTGGGTTCGATCTTGCCCTTCTTGTCAGAAACATAAACCGTTAAATCACCTTCCTTACGGCTCCTATGCCGCTTCTCCCGCCACTTACTCGTCTGAAAAGTATTACATTGACATTTTTGGGCCTATTGTTAAATCCTCTAAGTCCAATTCATACATCTTTACTCTGTTAGATGGGTTTTCCAAATTTCTTATTGTTCGTCCTTTGAGAAATATCTCTTCACAAATTGTTATTAATCTTTTGTTCAATTACATTTTTCCTATCACTGGCCTCCCTAAAGTTCTCATTTCTGATAATGCTTCGATTTTCACCTCTAGACAGTTCTATAATTTTTGTTTTTCTCTTGGCATAAAAAAGGTTTGTACTTCCCCCTATCATCCTCAGGCAAATACCGTCGAACGCTACCACCGTAACCTTAAAACATTTCTATCTATTTTTCACTCCCATAACCAGAAATCATGGGATACCGAACTCCCTTCTTTTGTGCTCGCCCTCAACTCCACCATCAATTCTTCTACTGGTTGTACACCGGCTAAACTCTTTCTTGGCCGTGAGCTGAATACCCCCCTTGCCCTTACGTGGGATCTCCCCTCGCTTTTGGATACACCCTCCGATCGTCTTAATCACTCCCAATTGTATTCCGCTTATCAAAAGCTCCTTCAGGCCAGTAAAGTTCATAAAAATCTGTAATTCTCGTGTCTTACCTTCTAAATTTAAATTGTTTGATTTAGTTCTTCTTAAAAATCATCCATTTAGCTCTGCACCTCAGAATATTTCGGCTAAACTCTCCCCTCGTTGGCTGGGTCCCTTTCGTATTCTTTCTTTTCCCTCGCCCAATACTGTTCAGCTTCAGTCTGTGGACTCCCCTACTGATCTCCGAAAGGCTCATTTTTCTCGATTAAAGCCCTTCCATACCTAATCCCTACGTTCCCCTTTTTTTTCTGTGGGGCGGGAGAGGGGTATTGATCGGTTCTTTTATTCCTTTTGTATTTTCTTGGTTTTATGATATTAATTTGCTGTCCATTAATCTCCTTCCTTCATATTTCTTAATAAAATTTTTTTTGTTTTTTTTCCCTTGTCTCTGCTCACCCAGCTCTTCTCCCACTGCCGAAAATTTCATGCCTGATCCTCCCCCTCTTTTAACTAAGTTTTGTCTTGTTATCCCTTTGGGGGTATATTATTGATAAATATTGAAAATTTTTTTTTTTACTGTCATATTGTTATGCAGAGCACTATATAATTTGGTTTGATCATTTAAATCATCCTGTTTGTTTTCTTGCTCTCTCCTTTCCCCCCGTCCTTTCCCCCCCTATTCTCCTCTTATTTTCTTTGGTGACTTATTCTCTTTATTTCTTCTTTCCTATGATGCTGCGTCTTCCTGTCTGGTCCTGAGACCGCGCTTCCTTCAGACTTCGTGGGACCTGGTGCTTCTACTGTCTTCATGTTTTCCTCGGTTCTGCCTTTTTGCCTGTCATCGTTTTCGCCGCAGTTGGATCTCCGCCACTCTTCATCTTCGTCCGTATCGCTTTGGACCACCGGTACTGCTTTCACCATCTTCTGCTCTCATTTGCCGTCTCGTCAACTTTGGACACCAATCCTTCGGATTTCTCCTGGTGGTGGGAGTATGTTACGAGCTCAACTTCGCCTACCTTATGGCTGCTTCTCCGTCTTGATTTAGTGCACACTATATTGCGCTGTTCTGTGAACCTTCTGCTTGCTATGCTGTCTCACCACTAGAGATGGGCAGAAAATAACACAACAGTTATTTTGGAACTGTTCCGTACTCGGAACTGGTCTCTAAGTGAACAGTACGCCGGAACATCCTGTTCCGAAAGAACAGTGTTCCGTGTCGCCTGCACTCCAGCGAAATTGGTCTAGCAGCATCCTGTTCCGAAAGAACAGTGCTCCGTATCGCTTGCACTCGGCGTATACCAACACCCTGTTCGGAAGGAACAGTGTTCTGTATCGCCCTGTATCATAAAACTTAACTGATATTATTAGAACTCATAAAAATATTTATTGGTTAACCAAATTCTGTTTCATAAAGGTGTATACATGACTAATAAAATGTCTTCACTCATAATATTAGTTAATTAGTCAGCTGATCCAATTGGAGGTTAGAATCGGTTTGTTGCATATGTTCTTGATTTGTGTTTGTTCCCAGCAGTAGGCTATTGCTTGACTACAACTGGATATTAATCCATATGTTCAATAGGGTCACTTGATATTTTCGTTGTTCTGACTTTCGGTACATAGGAGAATGGGTACCGGTAAAAAGATTTAGAGTAATGTGAGAGAAGAAATGTTCCTTCTGGAAAGTTTTTGGGTTGCAGCCTATTGCACACTCTATAACCCTCCTTTCTTTTTCTTTCTTATGTGCTCTTAAAAATCTCTGTTGAGATGGACTAGCAACATCTTGGTTTACCGGTGGTATAAGCGGAGCATAAAAGGATAGACTGAGTCTCCGAGCAGAACTGCACCAGAAGAAAGTCTCCAACCATCAGTCATCTTATTGTTCAAGTCACTTAGCCTTAGAGCCCTAGCATCGTTGACACTACCAGGCTAATTCTCACAACATAGTAAGAATTCTAAGTGGTGGTGGTGGTGGTGGTGATGATTATTGTTTTAAGAGGAAGTACAACTAGGCAACCATCCTCTATATGATACTAATCAGAGATAAAAAATGGAAGGGATACGATTGTTCGAAAAATGATGGTATCGTCCAACGGAAGACAAGGGCCACGAAGGGCGTGAAAAAGAAAGACTCCCTAGGCCTCGCAACCTAATACCATCGGGGTCAGAAAAGAACAAGAGTTGACCAAGGGAGGTCGGATAGGATAGATGGAAGTGGCACAAGTAAGTGGGAGCAATGCCAGGATTCAGCTATGAGCCCCGTGGTCGCCAAACCAAGCTATCAACTGTATAATTCTAAATGTGGCCCACATATGAGCATTAGAATCAAGGAATGTTTCCCATAACAATCAGCAAATGCTGGTTCATACGCACTTGGTGCATCATTTTCTGGCGTTCCACCAAGTACTCCACAAACTAAAGGAATACCGCCAAGTTCAGTGAATATGACAAATGCAGCATTTCGCCATAGTCAGCTAACCAACATGCGACATCATGAGGAAGGGTGTCATTTGGCGCTGACATAACTCTGCAGACTGTCGTTTTTGAAATACCATGTATATCAGAAACAGAATGCTACTGTGTACCACTACCTAACCAGTTCAGTGCAATCTGAAGCTGCTGTTTTGAGGTTAGTGCTTCATTCCTTGCATTCTCCTATCAAGCATATATTCAGATGTTCTGTAATCCGACGTAAATCTCTCATTGTATTCATATGTTTGTTTCCCACCAGTACATTCGCTCCTCATCACTATTTGAATCAGAGTCAACCCGTTCACTGATCTTCACAATTTTTTGCCAAAATATTAAAATACCACTCACTTTGCTTTTTTTTCTTTTTGCTATTGGCTTTACGTCGCACCGACACACATAGGTCTTATGGCGACGATGGGACAGGATAGGGCTAGGAGTGGGAAGGAAGCGGCCTTGGCCTTAATTAAGGTACAGCCCCAGCATTTGCCTGGTGTGAAAATGGGAAACCACGGAAAACCATCTTAAGGCCTGCCGACAGTGGGGTTCGAACCCACTATCTCCCGAATACTGGATACTGGCCGCACTGTCTTAAGCGACTGCAGCTATCGAGCTCGGTCCACTCGCTTTGGTTTCAGTAATAATATAGACTGAGTCGAAATACACTCATGGAAATAATCCCAATAATATGAGTAACTTTTATAAGTCATATTGTCCTTGAAACTGTTTACAAATATTATTAGGAATATCTACTAATATTATTACCTAATAAATCTATGAAACGTAATACTCATAATATTAGATAATATTATTGGTTTCTTACTAATAATATTAGTGAAAAATGTTTAATGAAAGGGGGCTCTACTGTACACTCGGCGGGATTGGTCTAGCAAGACCCTGTTCCGAAAGAACAGTGTTCCGTATCGCCTGTACTCAGCTGGATTGGTCTAGCAACACCCTGTTCCGAAAGAACAGTGTTCAGTATCGCCTGCACTCGGCGGGACTGGTCTAGCAACACCCTGTTCCGAAAGAACAGTGTTCCGTATCGCCTGCACTCGGCGGGACTGGTCCAGTAACACCCTGTTCCGAAAGAACAGTGTTCCGTATCGCCTGCACTCGGCGGGACTGGTCTAGCAACACCCTGTTCCGAAAGAACAGTGTTCCGTATCCTGGTTGGCTGATTGTTCCGACTCTGGGCGAACGTGAGTGCTATTTCTCTGCACTGGCTTCGAAGTTCTTTGAAACTTGACTGCACTGGAGCATCAATGGAAGGGGAAGGAACCCACAAAATATGAAACTGTAAGACGTAGAGGCGCCCATCTCAGTCAGCTTTCTGACAGACAGCGAAAGTGTGCATGGCACTGATTTTTAATCTTTATTCGTATGAATTCTTGCAGCGTAAAACCACGTGCATCGTCAAAGTATTCTTTTAGCGCGATTTACGGCTGTTTGTGTTGTGCTATCCACTCTAATTTGTTCATAAGAAGTGTTACTCTATTATACATAACGATATATAAAACATGGCGATATCAATGTACCAAATGTTATTGAACAAGGCCTAAATACTTCATATTTTACTGGTACCTGTCTTCTCAGTCCGCCTCTGTGGTGTAGTGGTTAGCGTGATTAGCTGCCACCCCCGGAGGTCCGGGTTCGATTCCCGGCTCTGCCACGAAATTTGAAAAGTGGTACGAGGGCTGGAACGGGGTCCACTCAGCCTCGGGAGGTCAACTGAGTAGAGGTGGGTTCGATTCCTACCTCAACCATCCTGGAAGTGGTTTTCCGTGGTTTTGCACTTCTCCTCCAGGCAAATGCCGGGATGGTACCTAATTTAAGGCCACGGCCACTTCCTTCCCTCTTCCATGCCAACTCTTCCAATCTTCCCATCCCCCACCAAGGCCCATGTTCAGCATAGCAGGTGAGGCCGGCTGGGCGAGGTACTGGTCATTCTCCCCAGTTGTATCCCCCGACCCAAAGTCTGAAGCTCCAGGACACTGCCCTTGAGGCGGTAGAGGTGGGATCCCTCGCTGAGTCCGAGGGAAAAACCGACCCTGGAGGGTAAACAGATTACGAACGAACCTGTCTTCTTAGTCAATATGTCTGTCGAAACTAATTTATTTATTAGGCTGTAAGATACCTGAAATATGAAACAGTTAACAACAGATCACACCTGAAAATTAAATTCAATTTAATTAAGGTGTTTCTTTCTCAGGTTTCATTATTACCCACTTTTTGTGATAAAAACTATATTTCAGCGTTCTTTACAGACATTAAGAGTAAAGCATGAAACTAACAGTGAGGAACCAATTTTAGAATTAGCATTTATGAGGTTCGTTTCGTTAATGTTTTCTAATTCCCCACTGCCTAAACCGTTTACTGTTATTTTGGAACTGTTATTCGGAACATAGTATTTATTCGGAACCGGAACAACCGGAACTGTTCCGGAAAAAGAACAACTTCGCCCATCTCTACTCACCACTGCTTCATCTGCTACACCGCCACGCGCAATCTCCGTGACGTCACCTAGTTCTAGTGTGTTCTCGAGCTCGCTTCGCTCCGTGTATATATACTCGCCGCTTTCTCCTGTCCGGCGATCAGGTGTGACTTGGTGTTGTAATCGGCAGTGGGAGCTCAAGCCCTGCACCGGCTGGTCCGAGTGCATTTGGACTTTACTTGGTTCTCCGTTACGTGTTGGGTGAGCAGACTTTTACTGTAATTATTTACCATTCATTTTAATTTTGCCCTCTCATTCATCATATGGGCTTGAATAACGCTTCGATATTGAACTATCGTCCCTTCAGGACACAGCGAAATTTCACGGTGACAAACTATTGACTTTGACTTTATGATGGAAATATGAAGGAGGAAGCGTGCTGGGCTTCAAGTTTTGAACAGTTGTACTGGAACATTTTCTCTCGTTTGGAGCGGACATCGTACCCTGGTCAATCCCCTTTCCCTGCTTGAATTTCTTTCCCGATTTTTCCTTCTTTTCGTTTACCTTTCGTACCTCTAGTAACATATTAATAAATTTGTAGTTTGGTGCTCTGCTAAATTTTTTTACTTCATCTGGCGTGTGCCTTTCGATTATTCTGGTGTGTACTTGCTATAAAAAAAAAAAAGTGTGCCATAGTTTTAGGGGGATAGCCTGTTCTTTTATCACGTGCCTTTGTGAGCACTGGAAAAATTCCTTTTAACTAATGTTAATTTTCTTGTTCCTGTTTCCATAATTCCTTGCTACTTTGTGGCATTCGCGTGAACGTTGGTATAAAATTTTATTCTGGTTTCGTGCTTGGCTTGTACAATTTCCCATTTTAATGGTGTATCAAATGGTCGAAGTTCTCATTCTTATAGTGTAAACAATTGTTATTTCTTGGAGTTGTTTTAATATATGTGTTCATTTTTTGAAACCTGTGCTTGTGGGAGTTTTCTTGGGTGTTCTCCTTCCCCCCCCCCCTTTTTCCACGTGTTCCTACCGCGATAGTTCCTCTGGGGAAAGGCCCCATAATTGAAATCACCACTTGATTTGGGATGTGATCACTGCTATCTGGTTATTCTACACACGACATTTAAATTTTGGTGTTACTTCACTTTACGCCCTTCCCTGCGCATTGCTCTGCTGAGTCCTCTCCCCCCCCCCCCCGCACCGGCAAGTATTTCTTGAGTCACTTTGTTTACTTTACGTCGAACTTGGTCGGTTTATGCTTAGTGATTGCTGCAAGCATTTGAAAGTACATATCTGTTTAAATGTGTCAACGCTCACTGTAACAAGACATAGGAGAATATATGTTATATGGACATGGGCCGGAAACGTTTTGTTTCCAAGTTAGAACTCATTTTAAACAACTCTACATAGTTTATTAATCATGGGAAACACAGGAACAGAACGCACCAGATTAGGACCCTTACACGGGTAATTGATCAAGCGCTAATTGGCTTTTGCCGGTCACGTGACTGATGACGTCACATGCGCGGGAACTTTGAATTGTGGGCCCGTGAAATTTGAAAAGTGGGTGATGGATAGCTGGGTTATATGTGCTGGCTTAACCTCACATTTAGGCTAATTTGTGGACTTAACCTCACACCGTGGCTAAGAGTGCAGGCATAACCTCACGTTGACTACGCGTTAACCTAACCTAAACTAACCTAACCGACTGCCCTTCCCTGCACAAGCTTGTAGGATTTCGGCGCAAGGGCTATTTCGGCGAGGAGCTTCGGCTACATGCGTGGGACAACCTTACAAGCTGGCTAAGGGTGCAGGCTCATCATCAAGCTGACCACGCGTTAACCTAACCTCACAAGACTAAGTACATCTTATTCCATAGCAGGACAAAGGACGGGGTTGCCCAGTCAGCCTGACGGGAGGCTAATATATATTGACCCCAGGATCACTAGGGTATGATGTAATAACGTGAAGTGATAAATTTCATCAAACGATAGCTACAGTATGTAAGATTTTATTAATAGGCCAGGTTGAGTAATTCGGACGGTTGAGGTTTGGCCTTCTGACCTCAACTTGGCAGGTTCGATCCTGGGTCAGTCCGGTGGTATTTAAAGGTGCTCGTATATGTCAGCCTTGTGTCGGCAGACTGACTGGCACGGAAAAGAACTCTTGCGGAGTTGAATTCCGGCACATCGGCGACTCCGAAAACCATAAAAGTAGTTTGTGCGACATAAAACCAATACGTTTAATTTAAATAAACTTATTAATAGCTGTCATCCGAGAACAAGTAACGGATTCCCTGGGACATTCTGTGTCGTCCCGCACCATCAGTCGGAGACTATCAGCAGCCGGACTAGGCAATTACCGTCCTAAGTGTAGGCTACCGTTAGCACCACAACACAAATGACTGCGGTTGGAGTGGTCTTGTGACTGGGAAGCATGGACTGCTCATGAATAGCGTCGTATTGTGTTCAGCGATGCATCTGGTTCTGCACTACCCCAGTCTGCGAATTTGGCGGCTACTCGGGGAGAGGTCCCATTCTTCCAATGTTCTGGAGGAGCACAGCGCTGTTACACCTGGCGTCATCGTGTGGGGAGCCATCTGGTATGACTTCAGGCCACGGATGGTAGTGATTGAGGGGACTCTGGAAACACAACGGTGCGTTACAGACATCCTACATTCTCATGTCCTTCCTCTCACGCGAGACTATCATGATGCCCTCTTCCAACAGGACAATGCTCGTCCACACACGGCATGTGTCTCTATAAACTGTCTGCGTGATGTTGAGGTACTCCCGTGGCCAGCAAGAATCCCCAGATCTGTCCGCGATAGATCACGTGTGGGACCAGCTTGGACGTCAAATCCCTCCCAAGGCCAGCATCAAGATATCAATGACCATATGCAACAGTTGTGGGCCAGCTAGCCTCAGGAGAGGATACACGGGCTTTATGACACAGTTCCCAACCGAATCAGCGCACGTGTTAGACCAGCTCGGACGTCAACTCCGTACCAGTGCCAGTATCCAGGGTTTCAAGGGCCAGTTACGACTTCATGACACAGGGCTTTATGACACAGTTCCCAACCGAATCAGAGCATGCATGCAGGTCAGAGGTGGTGCTACGTCATGCTGATGAGTGAGCTCGTACTGCGAAGTTCTTTGTAAATTTGAATCGATTTTATAATCACTGAAATAATATCACATACCTCCTCAACACGTGAAGTTTCATTTCGTTTCCTCCTGCCCTTCTGGCTGCTTCCATTCTTTTTTCAGGCAACGCAAGTTAGACTACAATGACCGGTTCGGAAAAATTAGTCCCGTTTGGACTATGTTAAATGAACGCTGGCTACGCTGTTGTCCTAGTGATACGCAGCTTTCTGTCGACGAGTCAGTGGTCTCATATTTAGGAAGACATGGCGCCGAGCAACACAACACAACACAACCAATGATTTGTACCTTATGAAATGTATGTTATGTGATTTTTTGTGCCAATTCAACGCTTGTTTAACTAATACTTATCAAATGATGAATTATTACATTCATATGAACTTTACATTGGAAGAATTGCATCCTCCATGAGCACCTCTTTTACCCTACACATCCACGCTCACAGCCGACACATGTCGACATGAATAATTTCCGGGAAAATATGTTCATGAAAAGTACAATCACCGTAATCCGTTCATTTATTTTACAAACAACTGGCCTAACGAAATCTGTTGGAATATTCAACAGAAAAATAATGGGGTAGACTGAAATTGAGTCGTAACTACAGACAATGACATGATGATTGAAAATATGTCTTGCTTATGGACGAGTTGTGGTTTAATTTGAGCCACCATGGTGACCACATGCGAATCTTCCAGGAAGCAATTCACAGAGTAATATTAACTGAATGCAAGTTCTGATGGTGCTGGATGTACCATTCACGATGGCGCCTAATTTCAGCTGAGGCTAGTCTCAAAAATGACCGCTGCATCAGGATAGTCACAAGGAAAAAAATAGGTTTTACATTTAATTTGATTTCATTATCAAGGCGAAAGGAATACCGGCCAAGGGAGATTGATCACTATAGATCGAATACAAATAAAGTGAGTTTCTCTCACCGGTCGGCCGGCACACTCTTGCAGCCTGCCTGCCCTTGTCCCATCACTCCCCGCTCCGCGGCATAGCAACAAGCACGGCTCTTCGCTCACTTTGTACTATCGCGATCACAAGAACTCCGGGTCGAAAAAGAAACAAGGTAACGTTTGGGTGAAGTTTTTTGCTAACCTTGAGGATGAAGGTGAAGTAACCAAGACAACATCACGTGTTCGTCGTCCAGCAGATGTGGCCTGTCCCGTTACGCACTCAGAGTTCACTCCCAACACCATTTTCTCGGAAACTGATTAAGATGTTTCTATGGTTAAATATTCTGGCTATACTGGCTTCTCCTAACCAAGGAAAACAATTAATTAACTGTAATTTAATTGTGAAAAACTGTGCACGATTTAATCCCGCCCCAATACGTGTGGCATTTAATATTTCGATCAGTGCAGACAATAACTCCATAGGAACGGTTTTCCAAACACCCTTGCTATTAACAAAGTAATGTAGAACCATTCTTTCCGTTTTTCCCTAATCAGTTTCCTCCAATCATTTGAATTGCTAGAAAATTATTACTTTTTTGCAAAACTAGTGCACTGTTTAAGATTATACAAATAAAATTATTTTCGTGTGTAGGAAGCGTTCATTTACATTTTTCTTACAAAATGCACTCCTTTGTTTCTTTTAAGATATGTTACTGTGATATTATGAGAATATCTAACTTTTATTATTACGTACCATTGTTTTTTGGATTATGAATAATATTCTTCATTTACATGTCTTTTAAATGTAAGCACTGTTTCTGTCTTGTATTTTTATACGTCACATTATACCATTTAATTTCTATTCCATTTCTCATAATTATATTGAGAAAAACGAATGGTATAATATTTCAGTAAAAGGGCAGGCCCTAAATCTTTACATGAAACAGTTACCGTCTTTCATCTTAATTTCTTGCGTACAAATTTGATATCCATGTATGTTTTAGTGCATAGTATATTAACTCCTCTTCTTTTGACAGTGTCTGCATGAGTATTAAAGTAGTTTAATTTCATAGGGCCAATATTGACGAAAATGTGGATCATTCTCTCTTACAGTGGTTGAGCGCGATGATAATGAAGTCATGGTCGGGACCGCTATCATTTCAGCCAGAATTTGTCCCTCAATGAGCAAAATGAAATAGCGTATGGTTCACATACACCCAGCCCCCGTGCCAGCGGAATTAACCAATTAACCAATTATGGTTAAAATTCCCGATCCTCCATGGAATCGAAGCCGGGACGCTATCCATTTAGCCATGGAGCCGGACCCCTCAATGAGTTGATACACACAGTACGTCTGTTGCCTTCAAGGACTCCCTCCATTGCCCTCTCTCATCTTTGTAAAGCCAGGGTGACATGCGGGCAGGCGGGGAGCAAGTACCTTCCCCTCCGCGTGTTTCGTTCATGCAAAACATCCCGTACTACAATATCTCCACCCCTCGTTCACTCTTCAGATATGTGTATGTGTTACGTGTCTAATGGATGTGACCAATAGGAGAGAGTGTGTAAGCAGGTACTGTGTGGTTCTGAAGACTGTACTGATTTCTTGCCTGAAATGAATATTTCTGGCCACGAGATACTAAAGTTCTCGAGTGCACGTGAATGGTCTGACATAAGAATTAAAATTAAGAAAATAAGCACGTACATCATGACAGGAGATTTTGGAAATGTACTGCTACATCCACACAGTTTTGGCATCGTCTTAGGAAACTCGGATTTGCACGCATTAGTTCGTTTTCTGTAATTGAGGCTATGCCTTTCCTGACATGTTCTTTCAGTTCGTCTAACGTGCGATGAGTTTCATGAATACCTCTATTATTCAGTCACTCCTTAAACAAATCTGTGGACCGTGAGGGCCCTAATTCCGTACTAATAACCCAATCTTCGAAAATGTACTCAATGAATTTTTTGTGTCATTAGCTGTATGCGCGATGGCAGAGTCTTACTGCAAATATCCATTTCCACAGTCAATGTCAATCAGTTCATCGCAAATAGTTTGAGTATACTATTCCTGTATTCTTCATTAATTGTGTGCCCTCAAAAAAGGGGTCCTATTGTTTTGTATCCATTCTCTGCGCAGCATACTCTGATCCGTTTGTCATGCCGAGGAATTTCGTATATACGATGGGGTTTTTCTGCACTCCAATATGTGTTATTCTGCATCGAAACGTACCCTGGTACATGGAACCATGATTAATCACAGAACAATATTATCACGATGAATGACAACAATGAAACAGTCACTTCCTACTGCTAATCCAAATAGCCTTAATAATATTATTAGAGGTGATTAACGAACCTGATACGAGAAGACGACCGACTGTGGCACTTTCTTGAGTTCGTCCAGTCAACTTGTGTAGTGTTCTACATCGGTAGCTGCTGCGACCATCTCGTGCATCCACGTTCAGTACATGGAGTTCTCCCGTAGGCAGCATCACGTGTTTGGAATCTGTAACAAGGACCACATAGTGGTGAAAACATTGAGATGAGCTAAGAACTGTTGAATAAAATATGTATACAAACTACATTTTATATTTATACCCTGGGGATATTCATGCCATATTTTCTGTGGGTTGGCAGGCCAAAGTGGTGCGCAGGATGTTCGAAATGACCGACAGAGCAGATGTTTTCATAATGTTACACTGGCTACGACCAGAAAATGAGATATAGTTGGATATATCCGGGTATCTGGGCATGCAATAATGATATTTAGCTTATAAAGTGTTCCGTGTAACTTCGACTGCAACCGAGTAACCGGTCCAAGTCCGCTACCTCACTAGAATCAGATCTGCAAATCGGTCACATTCAGAATCAGCAAAATCTTCTTCGTACAGGCCATGAAGGCAATAATAAGAAAATCGTATAGCCTGTGCCATGACTATTGAAATTAAAAAGTACAAATATTTGATATTTGTATGATATACCTCATGATTCTAGTCATTTAAGTAGTTTTTTTGTTTTTTTACGACAAGGACGATATATGCATCTCATGCGCTAACTGCAAGTAACACGGCAAGCGGCAAGTTCTAAATCTTTACTCTTCATCCTTATTCCATTTAATACCTTCATATAAATTTAACGTATTGAATTATAAATATATTCAGTTGAATTTTAAATTACTCTTACCTTATCGACTGTACAGTAGTGTGGATTCAAAACAAAGGACCGTAGAAAAGTACAGATATTTAATAAATGCTGCGTCTTCACAATCGTCCATTTCACATTCGTTGTTGTTAACTTGAAGTGGACTTCCGGAAATATTTCGGAAACCACTGCCCAGTTTGATTTGGTTACATACCCAAACTTTCAGCTTGCGTACATTACCACACCCTGGAGTACAGGGATAGACAGCAATATATTTTTTTTATAAAGACCCTTCGATGCAAATTTGTCGGTACAATCTTCAGTTATAACGTTGTATTTGATGTAGTGTTCTATTCCCGAAATTACACTACCACCGACAAGAAAAGAGTAGTTTAAAATATAATCAAATATACTTAGAATATAGACATGGAAATGGTTGTAAATAGCTGATGGGTAAATGTTGGGAAGATATGGAAGTTAACAAGGATTAGAAGCGTTTACTGGACTTCTGTGCTAGTATGGGATTAACAGATACGAATACATTCTTCAAGCATAAGACTATGCACTGCTACACCTGCGAGGGTAGCGGCAACATATCCACAATGTACCATATCATAACTGACCTTGAATTCAGGAAATCTGCTAGGAATATACAGGTATCCCAGGGAATTTTTGATGATACAGACCACAATCTTATCTGTAGTGAACTAAGTATCTCTAGGCCTAGGATAGAGAAAGTAAAGCCTGTCTGCAGACGAATCAAGGTAGAAAGTCTCCAGGACAAGGAAATTAGACGGAAGTACATGGTTTTGATGAGTGAAAAGTTCCAAACAGTATACAGTAAGGAGGTTTAGGATAGAGAAATAAAATGAATGGCGTACAAGGATGCTGTAGCAGAAACAGCAAGGCAATGCCTAGGAACAGCTGTGTGTGAAGACGGAAAATATCGAACATCTAGTTGGAATGATGAAGTGAAGTCAGCTTGTAAATGTTAAAGTAAAGCGTATTATAAACGGCTCCAAACAAGGAATGGTGCAGACAGGGAATTTCACGTAGAAGAAAGAAACAAAAAGTGCTTAATCCAAGAAGAAACCATGAGAATATGTTGGTAATCACCTGGAATATCTATGTCAATGGGCAGGGGTACCTTGCTGGACAATAACAAAGAATCTTGGAGGGGAGAGGAAAAGGAAATATTTTTGTAAATAAACTCCACGTCATAAAGCAGCAGGAATGCTGGAAGTAGACCTGACATGTTAGTAAGGTAACTTCTGAATGGACAGAATCAGTAGACTAATTTAATCTAGCAAGGAAATGCCAACGATTGCAATAAAAATCTATGAGTATACCAGGAAATGTGTTCACTGGCATTTGGTACGGGAGAATGCGATCAGTTATAGAGTATAAGTTGGATGGAAACCAGTGTGGATTTAGACCACGTAGGGGCTACGAGGATCAGATTTTCATTATGCACCAGGTAACTGAAAAATGCTATGAGAAGAATGGATAATTATATTTATGTTGGTCTAGAGAAGCCACATGCCAGAGTACTGAGGGAAATTATGTTAGCTGTACTGGGGGATTATGGGATTAAGTGCAGATTATTAGAATCAATCAAAGTCATTTACGTTGATATCGGGCTGCAGTGAGAATTGTTGGTCGAATGAAAATTGCTAGTTTAAGGTACTTGCAGGTGTTGGACAAGGCTGTGACTTTTCACCTTTGCTCATAGTGTACATGGATCACCTAATTAAATGTATATATTGGCAGTGAGGGAGACAGTTATTTAGAAATGTAGTAAGCAGATTGGCCTATGACATCGACTTGGTCTTAATGGCAGATTGTGCTGGAAGTCTACAATCTAATATCTTGTTTCTTGAAAATAGGTGGAATGAGTGTGATGTGAAAATTAGCCTTACAAGACTAAAGTGATGTCGGTGGGGAAGAAACCTAAGAGAATTTAATGTCGGGTTGGAATACAAAACTGGAACACTGTAGACAATTGCAAGTATTTAGGTTGTGTGTTGTCCCAGGATGGCAGTGTAATTAGTGATATTGAATCAAGGTGAGCAAAGCTAATGTAGTAATCTCGCCCGTACGAAACTACAGTGTTGGTCAAAACAATAAGGACACCACTCATAAAGCGACATCTTTCTCCTGTCCGTTACATATTGTTAATGCACTGATTTTGAATTATTAGTAGAAACAAAATAGAAAGAAAAGGTTTTCGTAAAGGAAAGATGGATTTGGGTTGAAAAATAAGAAATTTTAAGTACAACAGGAAACTTAACAACTTTGAGCAAGGAAACCCCCTCTTGGGGGAAAAAGGTGGCACTAAGGCACTACAAATCTGGCGTATCAATAAGCCTCATAAAAACCTATCAAACATGTAGGCTAAAAAATTGTGGGAAATTTGGCGGCGAAGGGGAGAGTCGCATATTTCTTCGAAATATTGAAGAGACCCCAAATTTTTGATAATGGGTGAAAAAATATCAATTTATTGCCAGTGCGAGTGTTCTCGAAGATAGGAATAAAGTCATAGAGATACTAGATACCCATTTACAATAAAAGACAAACGATCTAGTATAGTACACAAAGCGCCTGTATTTGCGAGTGTTCGGTGTAACTGAGTCCGCACATGAGAGCTCAAACGACATAATTTTGAATATCGCTGAGGAAATTGGGGCCGATCTCTGTCTACAAGACATTGTTAGATTACACAGAGTAGGAAAAAGAGAAGACGGTTGTCCGATAATAGTGAAGTTTGTGTTCTGTTGGAAAAGGAACGCAATGTTCACAAATAAGAAAATACTGAAAGGCATAAAGTAAACGGTCCGAGAAGATCTCACTCCCTTGATACTGTAGCTCCTCCAGCAGGCAATATCGAAGTACTGAGTGAAAAATACTTGGTGGAAGGACGGGACAGCAATGGTAAAACGAGGTGACAGGAAAATTCGGATCACAAATCGCCAAGAAGTAAACAACGTCAGTTAATCATGAACCTAAGCTAGAACTAGTCGAAAACTGAAATTCATTAAGAATACTGATTGTAAGATTTGTAAATATTTGTTAAATTCTATTGATAATTTAGATTCGGTTTAATCAAGTTCCAGGTAACTCACTTCGTACAGTATTTAGAAACTGTTAAGTTGGCATTTTATAGGTCAAAGGAAACAAATGCCTCTAATTACAGCCTGAAATTTCCCCTTCCTCAAACACAGCTCGGTCACACTTCAATTTCCCTTTCCCAAACCACTTCTAACTAGGGATGGGACAAATGGTCACTTTCCAGTATCATGTTTCTTTGTATCCGTTAAAGTGCAGTATTAGGTTGGAGTATCAGGATATAAAAGTAACATAACACAAGTTGCAGGTCAACGTTTGGGAGGAACATTCACTACATCTGCTGCCTCTTGCAGCCCCTAACCACAACTTAGTAAGTACATATAAATAGCAATTCTAAGAAACCATTTCCCTATAACTGAGCTTTTTGTCCACATAAATCGTATCGGGTCTTTAGCTCATTGTCCACAACACGAGATCCAAAGCGGGTAGACCATGCGTAACAGTGTCAAGGAAGTGCACTTCTGTATGTATTACCAGCAGTAATTTCGAATAACTAACGAATATCTATAACTGGCCAGCGAGTAACAGGGTAGGAATATCAGTATTTCCCCAAAACTGTTACGAAATTATCGCTCGCGCCTGCGCAGGGGGCGTGCTTAAAACGAGCTGCAATGCTTAGTAATATCCGTTAGCCAATCAGAAACTCCCTACCCTTCCCTTGGTTTCGCTCAGACAGTTACTTTTTTATTAGGGTAAGCGGTGGAACATAATATTTCTGGAACAGCTTACTCTGGTGGAATAGGATACATTATCATGTTACGATATGTAACTCCCACGTCTACTGCTAACTGCCCCAACGAGATTCCTCCTGTACCTCCAGGTTACCTTCAGGTGGGCAACGTAAATACACAGCCTACTTTCCCATTTCACTGCTACGTATCAACGGTTACACTATAGAGAAACTATAGAAACTATAGAGAAGGAAAAATTGCTTGGGGAATAGGTATATACACTGACTGACAGAGCAAATGCAACACCAAGAAGGAGTGGTCAGAACTTTATGCCAATTGCAGGGTAGACTGACGTCACTGAGGTATGCTCATGATGTGAAATGCGCCGCTGTGCTGCGCACGTAGCGAACGATAAATGGGGCACGGCGTTGGCGAATGGCCCACTTCGTACCGTGATTTCTCAGCCGACAGTCATTGTAGAACGTGTTGTCGTGTGCCACAGGACACGTGTATAGCTAAGAATGCCAGGCCGCCGTCAACGGAGGCATTTCCAGCAGACAGACGACTTTACGAGGGGTATGGTGATCGGGCTGAGAAGGGCAGGTTGGTCGCTTCGTCAAATCGCAGCCGATACCCATAGGGATGTGTCCACGGTGCAGCGCCTGTGGCGAAGATGGTTGGCGCAAGGACATGTGGCACGTGCGAGGGGTCCAGGCGCAGCCCGAGTGACGTCAGCACGCGAGGATCGGCGCATCCGCCGCCAAGCGGTGGCAGCCCCGCACGCCACGTCAACCGCTATTCTTCAGCATGTGCAAGACACCCTGGCTGTTCCAATATCGACCAGAACAATTTCCCGTCGATTGGTTGAAGGAGGCCTGCACTCCCGGCGTCCGCTCAGAAGACTACCATTGACTCCACAGCATAGACGTGCACGCCTGGCATGGTGCCGGGCTAGAGCGACTTGGATGAGGGAATGGCGGAACGTCGTGTTCTCCGATCAGTCACGCTTCTGTTCTGTCAGTGATAGTCACCGCAGACGCGTGTGGCGTCGGCGTGGAGAAAGGTCAAATCCGGTAGTAACTGTGGAGCGCCCTACCGCTAGACAACGCGGCATCATGGTTTGGGGCGCTATTGCGTATGATTCCACGTCACCTCTAGTGCGTATTCAAGGCACGTTAAATGCCCACCGCTACGTGCAGCATGTGCTGCGGCCGGTGGCACTCCCGTACCTTCAGGGGCTGCCCAATGCTCTGTTTCAGCAGGATAATGCCCGCCCACACACTGCTCGTATCTCCCAACAGGCTCTGCGAGGTGTACAGATGCTTCCGTGGCCAGCGTACTCTCCGGATCTCTCACCAATCGAACACGTGTGGGATCTCATTGGACGCCGTTTGCAAACTCTGCCCCAGCCTCGTACGGACGACCAACTGTGGCAAATGGTTAACAGAGAATGGAGAACCATCCCTCAGGACACCATCCGCACTCTTATTGACTCTGTACCTCGACGTGTTTCTGCGTGCATCGCCGCTCGCGGTGGTCCTACATCCTACTGAGTCGATGCCGTGCGCATTGTGTAACCTGCATATCGGTTTGAAATAAACATCAATTATTCGTCCGTGCCGTCTCTGTTTTTTCCCCAACTTTCATCCCTTTCGAACCACTCCTCCTTGGTGTTGCATTTGCTCTGTCAGTCAGTGTATTTGCTCAACGATATTGAATTCAAAGGAAAACGCAAATCACCAAATGAAATTCGAAACGTGCCATAATTCCTATTTATCGAGTTGCAGATTCGCAGTGCTAAGCGTTTGCTGGGTGTTGTGTAACGTGAACCGATGACGAAACACATTCAAGAACTGGCGGAAGCACTGCAGAACTCAAGTACGAGCATGCAATTTTAATGGGAGACTTTTATACTGACATGATAAAATGTGACTCTTCTGAATCTTGACGACTGAAAAGCATGCTTACCTTCTTCAATATAATGATCCTTCCCTTTAATCCCACACACCGTACAGCTATATCCCATATACAACTGGATCTAATCATTACAAACAATACTGACAGAATACAAACTCATGGACACCTGCCCACACCCGAACGATCCCGACAACTTTATTTGCGCAACATACCCACTGTCCAAAATATGAGGGTAAATTAATGTTTTGTTTGCGGATACAGCGCAAAAATTGTGTATAGAGCTGAGAAGAAACTAAAATTAGTGACATCACTCACTTTTACAAAAGATCACAATAGACGATCTCCGATTTGTTCAAGTGAGTACATGGTATAGGCTGCATTGTACACCGCATAATTTACGACATACGCAAGATTCATCTGGGTCATGGAAGTAGGCGGTATTACACAGCTTATGGTGGTATCCATGTACCTCCATGCAGTTAAAGTGTCGCAGGTATTGGTTAGTGTTTGTCCAGTCCATATTCATGTGGCCTCCGTTGTATAAAAGTCGATCCAGATAACGGCTCTTTTCTTCACTCTTTACTGCACTAGTTTCTCCCAGGCGTTTGTGAATGGTAGCCCTCTTTTCATCCAGAGGTCCTCGATGAAGAGGGTCTCCTTGGCAAGTTCATATGCTAGTCGAGATTTTGCGTATTTCGATATCCCCAGGGCACCTTTCGTAAAAAGCGACTTGACTGCTTCGAGCGTCCACGTCCGCCACAGTCGGCTTCCCCCATATGATTTCCAGCCCGTATGTGGTGATGAGAGCTATATTCGCGTCAAATAATCTCATAGCGGGTTCCCAGTGAAAGCTTCGTGATTATATTAATATCACATATGCCGTTGGTTGCGGCCATTGCTCAAGACTTTATGCGGGCTCTGTAAACTCTAGCTGCTGTTTTTACTGTCAATACTAGATCTGTGAATGTATTTACTGACTTGAGGGAAGTTAATCCTACGTAAATCTTGTCACTAGCTGCTCCTCTGCATGCTTTCCAAATCGTCATTTTAACAGCTTTCTGAGTGTTGGTTTTCATCTTGTTATCCTGTGCCCCTTTGTCTAGATTGTTAATGGCTTTTACAATTCAGGTAGGGAAATCGATCCAGTGACCATGTCATCTCCGTACAAGTATATGGTAGCATTTACTGTTCCAAACTTAGTTGCCATCACAACGTCGTATGTCGCTATGTTAAGGAACAGGGGACTGAGTGTGCCGCCTTGCAGAACTCTATTCGTTTGCGTTATTAGATTCGAAGTTGTAACACGGTCATCAGTTTTTAGGTCGGTAGTCGGCAGAATGTTGCTAATCAATTTCGTTAGTTTGTTGTCTTCACCCACTATCTCATCCAGTTTCGCAAGGATTGCTTAACGTGTTAAAAGCTTTTGCATAGTCGATAAACGTTACATGAAATTTGCATCTTGGATGTCGTAAGGTTTAAGGTTTCGTCAATTTCATTGATCAGGTTGTTAATGGCGTGGAGGGTATTCCGACCTTTGCGGAATCCGAACTGTTCATCTTGGAGTTTTTGGTCAATTGCATCTGTAATCCTTTCCGTGAGAAGTTGTGTCAAAACTTTCAACATGTTCTTTTCTAAAGCCATCCCTCTGTAGGAGTTTGGATCTGATTGGTCACCTTTCCCTTTGAACATTACTTTGATAGTCGAAATTCGCCATGCTGTAGGGATGTTACACACTTGTAGACATAGGTTCATTAGGGCTGAGATCGTTGAAAGTAACGTTTCTGTTGAGTCTTTCACATGTTCAATGTAAAACCTGTCAGTCCCTATGGCCTTATTGCTTTTTAGTGACACAATAGCTTCATATACCTCCTAAATTGTGAACTGGTTTGTTTCTTTTGATATGTACCTAATACTGCTACCCAAAGATTACAGCAATCTTCGTCTACATTTAGTATGTTCCCGAAGTGCTCTTCCCAAATAGCCATGCCGATTTTTCCACTACTTCGTGTCTTCCTAGGATTCAGTGCTAGAAACTTGAACGAAGTGATGTTCATTAAAGACGCACAACGTGCAGCTTATACGTGGCATTGACGACAATATAACCCTGTTTAACGAACTACTTTTAGCACACTATGACAAGCATGTCCCCATGCGGACGTCACGAGTAAAACGAAAACCAACACCTTGGCTAAGGCAGGACATGCAAGCAAACATGGAGGCAATAAATGCAGTTTACAGAATATTATATAAAAACACAACCGCAGACAATTTCGAAAAGTACAGGAAATTGCGTAACACACCACCTCAGATCACCAGGACTGCGAAGATACTTTGCAGAACATTGGTTTGACTAAAAACAAAACCGACGACAACAACATTGACTGGGCCGCTGACCTAGATGTTAGGCCCCTTAAAAAACATCAACAAGCATCATCAACAACATTGAATTACCATTGGACGACTTAAATGAACATTTCTGATTACAAACTCCACATACTGCACCCGACAGGGGCATGATCCAATGACCTTTGGTTAAGACTGGTCATTTAAATTGCAGACGCAATGCTATTTGAGGAAAGGAATATAGAAATTAATTAATATCAATATCATCGAGACCGATAAAATAAGTCTACAAAATTTATTCTGCAGAATTTTATTATTAGCGATCTATTGTGCAATATCTTCCTTTGCCCAGCGGGGAGCCCGCAGGAGAGCCAAGCCATGAAGTCTTGGGTGGGGCTGCAATCGGTTGTTCACCGTGACGTAACTTGAGAAAAGTCATCCCTACCTCACGACCAAGAAATCGAGGGCAGGCAAACTTTTCGAAGCGAAATATGGAAGCCACCTTCAATCCAGCCCATCCAACGTGATTATCTACGATGTGAAAATTTATAAGATCTGAATTCTGGAGTCGTTTTCTGATTTAAAAGAGATACGGTAACTATAATTGGGGCATTTATTTAGAGTGTCTAATGCCCTCTTACTTGATAACTTTCGGATCGAGAAAGAATACTGTGTTATTGAATATGTAGGTCCGACCATCTTTCTCCACACAGAATACATCTACCCGCATTTTCTGTACCTATCCACCCTCTGTTTCTAGGAATTCCGAAAATCCACCAGTATAGACCTCTTTTGCCCTTGCGGTCCTCAACTTCGATTTTCGGGTTCATGATTTCTAACAATTTGTTTAATACTGATAGTGAGGCTCTTTCTCTACATTCCATTATTAAAACCTGTCTCTCTATATCGGCAACTCTCCTTATAACTCTTCTCCATACCCATTCTTTCTTCTCTCTCCACCTCTCATATCCTATATCTCCTAACTCCAGTTTTCGTAATTTATTTTTGCACTTATTTACCCAATACCTCTCGTTCTCCATATTTTTCTGGAACCTATATGTATCTTGTACTAAATCCCCTCCCTTCCCTACTTCCAATCTCATCCAATACTTCATCACCCTCTTGGCTATAGTAGTGTCTATCGATTCTTTACATACTAATCTAGCCCCCACATTTGCAGTACAGTTTGGGACTCCCAAAATAATCTTACTAAATTTCGCCACCACCTGGTTTAGTTTTTTTCTATTTTCCTATTTCCTATTTTTCTATTTCTCCATGGAAAACTACCAGGGGCTATCTGGTTAGTGTCACGACGCCTCCTTGATGCGGGAGTTCACCCTAGTGTGGAAGGGGAAGCAGGAAAAACTGTAATTAATTACAGAAGATCCTACGAAGAATAATCGTACGGAGATATCTCAATCACATCAGGTGAATACTGGTCACCTGATGGTCGTACTATTTGACCTCTAGTGGGCCGTAGATAGGCCATATACAGATTTAGAGTGGGGGAAATAGCCTTCTTGTAAAAAGCAATGCCGAAAGGGCAGCTATTAATTGGGGACTATCAGCTCACCAAGGGTAAAGCTATGTTTAGCTGATCTTCTATTAATTCTTCGTTCAGTGACTTCAAACTTAAAATTCCAATGCAATAGAGTAATTCGTGTGAATACTGCATAGAGTTGATATACGTGACGCTAGTAATTAAATTTTTAAAACTGTGACGTGTCGCGAAACTCAGTTCGAATTGTAATATTATTATTACCACAGCACAACCGTGTCGGGTAGTAATTAATAAATAGTGGCTGAGAGGTACAAGGAATTCGATACCGAACCGCGGATTACAAAGTACTAATCCGAAATCGTGGCCGAACCCCCTCGCTGAACGCAATTAAACATATTGTGAAAATAAATAGTGACGTGTTCTGTGCTCAGGATACTGCGAGCGACTTCATCGTTCAAGAACCATCGACTTCCAGCTTTAAGGTGAAATGGAGCTACCAGTGATCGCCTTGGTGCCAATGGGTCAGCAGTAAACCCCGTCATGGACCGCCCTAGCTGACTAAGGTGTCGTCAGATGATATAGATGAGTATTTTCATATTTAAATGGCACGACTAGAAGGGACGGGAATTATTTATCATAAGCTGACGCTATAATGTTAAGGATGTAACTTTATTTGAATGTAGAAGTGCCAAAGAAGAGCACGTAGTTTTTATTTCTTATTTTATTTCATTAATAACAGGTCTGAGTGATTTAATTGTAAATAGGGGTATCTACAGTCTGAGAGATTTGCATGCGGTAGAAGATTTAATTATTTACTTAATTTTGGTAAACTTGTAGTCAGTTAATGCGACAGGAGACCAGTAGTTTAGTAGATTCAGGGATTAATAATTTAAGTTAGGTTGTAGTTCATCCAGTATTGATATAATTTCATGATTGGTAAGTAAAATAATTAAGCTACGTGAGGTGCGAGATATGTCTAGAGAACTGATACCCCCTATACCTCCATTGAAATATTTAGCTAGGGAGTGTTTCAATTTCAGATGGGTCGTTTTGATTAGTTTATGTACGATTTGATTATGATTTAAGCACCGTGTGACAATTTAACTATGGTATAAATACGAGTTATTTTGCGTATGAATATTTAATGATGATTTGATTTCTGTGTGACAATTTAATTACGGTGTGATTATGATTTAATTAGCATGTGAATATTTAATTATGAGTTAATTACCGTGTGACAGTTTAATTATAAATTAATTATGTGTTAACCATAAATTAATGCGGGTTTGATTATGAGTTAATTATCGTTTGATTATTTAATTACGTTCTAATTATTAGGAAGTTTCCATGTGATGGTTTGATATGATTTAATTACCAGGCAAATCACGTAAGGAAGTAAGTGGACAGCCGAAATCAATAATAATAATAATAATAATAATAATAATAATAATAATAATAATAATAATAATGATGATGCAAATATTGGGATTATAAAACCGGTATCGTGATATGAGATAGATGTGATATTTGAAGTCATGGGTTGGCCATGAGAGCCATTTGATGAAGGTGGAATAGACCTCAGTATTATCGAATGTGTACCTCGGGACGAGATGTTTTTAAAGAGATGGTTTGTTATGCCTGTGAAGGCCGAGGCTAATGACCACCCGTTGTGGGAGTGGAGATGCTTGACCTTGCGCCAGATGTGTTTATGTACGTCTCGCCTCTAACGATGGGAGCTTTTAGCCGCGAAGCAGAGCCTGAGTGAACAGGCTAATATTTGGAAATATTCAACGCGCCAGAATAATGTATTCGCTAATAAATGACGCGGTAATTGGTACTAATATTTGTTAGATTATTATTATTATTATTATCATTATTATTTATTTGAATATAAATTAGCTAGGGTTTCCAGTGCCACTTGTTCATCTCTGGGGTGTTCAGTTCAGTCCTCTACGTGGACATTGGTATTCCACACTGCTAAAATGAAGGATGGGGTGCCTCACGTGTTTATTGTACATAATGTGTGATCCTTTATGTTGTTTTATGTGACGTGTTGTGACTGTAATTAGCGTCGGCGATGGTTCATCCCATCGGCACGGCGAATTGTGTTCCATTGAGGGTTTGGTTCGAACCCGGGTGTTTGATCCACATTTGTATAATTTATTTTATGATATTCCGTTCGGGGAAATAATTGTGTGCTTTTAGAATAGGGATCACTCAGACCCGTTACGTGATTGGCAATGTCATTTGTCAATAATGTGAGATAGCTTCAGTATTTGTGGTAAATGTTTCCGTTCACGCTGTGTCATGGCATATCGCTTCGCGATAAACAGTACTGGGATCTATCATACAAGACTACAAGTCAATAAATAATCCACAACAAATGTCAATAAATAATGTACTTCATTTGTGTATATGTGCGTCATCCCCATTATCATCAGGATTTAATAAACCTTTTGCATTAACTTAAATTCTATACGAATGTGTTCTCATTATAGTAAGGTATGCCCCGTTTCTCCTACCCTGTATGCCGCTAAGTTAATTTAAGGTATGCGCCCATTTATTTTACCAAGTTACGCCCTGTAGATTGTCTCACCGGAGCCTTTTAGGGTAGGGGGCGGGTACAATACAGACGAACGGACTAAAACGAAAACAATCGACAGACTAAATGTGAAAAGAAAACACGACGGGGAACAATTTTATTTTCCACATTCTATAATGACGCTAGAAATGCAATCCATGAAATAAAGTCAGAATCTACTGGTTGTGACGAAAGAAACTTGACATTAATTAAAAGACTCTGTGAAATAAATACTTCAGTCTGACAGGAATAGTCTAATGGAAAAGTGCCATGATACGGCCGATACGATATAACCACTGTCGAATAAAACCCGAAGATTTTCGACCAATTTAAATACTTCCTTGCCTTAGTAAAATATTATAAACGGCCGTTAACAATCAGATTACAGATTACCTTAACAAACGCAAACTACTCGATAATTAGCAATCAGGATTTAGACTTAACCACAGCGTCACCACAGTACTACTAAAAGTTACAAATGACGTTCAAGTGGAAACAGACAACGGCAAATGACAATCCTCGTACTTTCAGACCTAAGTAAAGCATTTTAAAATTATTAGCTAAGCTAATAGCACTAAAATGTTCTTCAAGCACAGTGACGTGGCTGCACTCATATTTCATCGGACGACAGTAGCGCATGTCAGTATATAGGAGGGTATCACTCTGCCAACGAACTGAAGTTGGCGTAGTTCATGGCAGTAATCTAGCGCCACTACTCTTTTCACTGTACGCGTACTCAAATTACTTGCCAGAATATATATTTAAAAAAGATGTAAGTACCATTTATACGAAGATGACTTACAAGTATGTAGGGTATGGGGCCCTAGAAATAGAAATGGCGTATGGCTTTTAGTGCCGGGAGTGTCTGAGGACAAGTTCAGCTCGCCAGATAGAGGTCTTTTGATTTGACACCCGTAGGCGACCTGCGCATCGTGATGAGGATGAAGTAATGATGAAGACGACAATTACACCCAGCCCCCGTATCAGCGAAATTAACCAATTAAGGTTAAAATTCCGGACTCTGCTGGGAATCGAACCCGGAACCCCTGTGACTAAAGGCCAGCACGCTGACCATTTAGCCCTGGAGCCGGACTATGGTGCCCTATATCCCGACGATTCAGATGTTGTTGGATATAGCACATACCAGTGAATATTTCTACCACAAAAATATATACAGTTTAATATAATATGCTTTAATAATACTAGTGGGTTTAATCACATTTAAATGATATTACATACTTACACGAAAACAATATTTTAAAAATTACTTGAAAACTCCCGATAATAAGAACAGATGTTCTTAAATCCGGACATCACTGAAACATAGTGTGCCATTTTTCGGACATGATATTTTTGCCACTTACGACGGTTTCGTTCCCCACTATTCAATTTAACACATTCACGGTACATTACTTTTTACATTTTATATTGTTTACAACACATTTGGTACACACAAAACCACGCTTTCATGCTGTTCCCACATAAACTTCCTGAAACCATGTCTGGCACAGGCCGCAACTTAATCCATGATGCCATTCGTGTAGAAATGACACTGATGTAGTCAATTCCACAAAAATTTCTCGGTAACCAAATCTGGTCAGCTCTGAGGGTCATATCAAGTCTGTCCTGTTAAAAGTGCTAAATTGCCTGATAAGGGTACATGATAAGGGTTCAGTCGTCATGAACTCAATACACAATGGACTGAGGGAAATAGCTTTTGAGAGTGCGTTTCCCTGTAACTGTATCTTCCTTATTGCACCTGGCATTCGAATGAGAAACAAGTGAGAGAATTAGTATGGTTGCGGGGTAAGGGGTGCGAGAGATAAGCATTGCTGCCACGCATGTGTCTGTCTCAAGTTTCAAGGCCTGACAATAAACATCTGCTTCGTCCGTGGTGACTCTTGCGAATTAAGGTGTTTTTGTGAAGTTTTAAAGTGGTAGTACAATTGTGCCTTAGTTATACATTTAATATTAGTACTGTGTAATGAACAGCTTAATAATGAACATGGATCTGATATTTCTGTCTCGACTAATGTTTGTAATGAGTACAGTATCCGTTACTCCTGCCGTACCTACAAGCAGCCGCAACTTCCTGTCAGACGCAGACAGTATCTTGCGTTTGCTGAGTAATTTCATCATCTCCGAATGTATTTACAGCACTACTGTACTGATGTGTGAATAAAAAAGTCCTTTACCTTGGGCACCCCTCTATGTTGAACTGATATTTTGAGAACAAAATTTATCAAACGTATGATGATGATGCTTCTTCTTTAAAGGGGCCTAACATCTAGGTCATCGGCCCCTAATGGTACGAAATGAGACGAAATGTTATGACAATTCAAAAATCCATTATTCTCCACTGACCAGAATTCAAAAACGTGAGGGCGAAGAATGAATGGATGGATATCAATTTAAAACAATCAGTGGATCCGACCCTCAACGCCCCACATTCCCAGAAACTAGCGTTAAAGAATATTATTACCGACCAAGGGACTGCTTCTAAAGCACAATACTGAGTCGATGATGCTTGTAGCCGAAACGGGTCCAAAATACAGGTCGTCGGCCCCTCATAATGGTACTTACCGCTAGGAAAATAGAACCATGTTCTTTGTCATGTTGCGGTACTAATCAAAAGTAGCGTAGACTCGCGGTATTCCACACATTATGGTACTACTCACAGGTGATGAAATTCGCACATGTAACAGAGACTCATGGTGTTTCGCACACTGCGGCGCTATTTCAGGCAACGCAAACCTATGGCGTTCCTGACATAAGTGGACTAACCAAAGGGGCCTGCACTATCCCGTGGTGTTCCTCACATAGTGGGTACTAAGCATAGGCAAGGCGGGACCATGGTGTCGCTCATCCCATGGTGTTGCTCATATAGGGGTACGTATCCCATATACTGTAAAATGCATCCTGAGTCATACACTGTCGCTACTAATCACAAACCTATTTGTACCTAACACAGTGGTACTAGGCGCAAGTAAAAGCGACCCATGGTGTTCCCTGCGTCTCCCACCCACAGGGGGTATCAAAAGTATAAGAGTAACAATATATAATCATTTATTGTCTTTATACATTTCGGTGGTCTCTTTAACCTGTACAATTAACCAGTTTTGAATATATCGTTGGTATGTACTGGTGTCCGAAATATGGAACAATCCAGCAACAAGTCTGTCCATCAGACGGTTAAGGCGCTGGCCTTCTAACCCAAACGTGGCAGGTTCGATCCTGGCTCAGTCCGGTGGTAAGTAAGCAAGTAGAAGCGACTCATGGTGTTCCCTGCGTGATGGTACTAATTACAAGTAGTCTCATGATTCTAATTTGATCATCCCCCTGGTTGACCCTTTTAGTCGCCTCTTACAACAGGCAGGGGATACCGTGGGTATATTCTTAGTCTGCGTCCCCCACCCACAGGTGCCATACTTCTCCTTGGTGGGATATGCACATGCGAATAGAGCGTGGTAGGTGCCATAATTTCCTTCAGTGGGACATGCTAGATATGTGCCATGCTGGAACTTCTCTTTGGTGGGACATGCACATGCGAATAGAGCGTGATAGGTGCCATACTTCCCTTTAGTGGGACATGCGCATGCGAATAGAGCGTGGTAGGTGCCATACTTCCCTTTAGTAGGACATGTCCATGCGAATAGAGCGTGGTAGGTGCCATACTTCTCCTTGGTGGGACATGCACATGCGAATAGAGCGTGGTAGGTACCATAATTCCCTTCAGTGGAACATGAACATGCAAATAGAGCGTGGTAGGTGCCATACTTCTCTTTGGTGGGACATGCACATGCGAATAGAGCGTGGTAGGTGCCATACTTCTCCTTGGTGGGACATGCACATGCGAATAGAGCGTGGTAGGTACCATAATTCCCTTCAGTGGAACATGAACATGCAAATAGAGCGTGGTAGGTGCCATACTTCTCTTTGGTGGGACATGCACATGCGAATAGAACGTGGTAGGTGCCATAATTCCCTTCAGTGAACGTGCACACATCAAGATGGCGTGGTAGGTTCAATACGACATTTTATTGGGGAGTGCACGTATAAATGGAACGTGGTAGGTGCCAACTTCCTCTTAATGGGGGGTACACGTCTGAATAGTGCATGGTAGGCACTATACTTTCCTTCCGTGGGGTGTACACGTGTAAATAGAACGTGGTAAATGTCAAACTTTCGTTTAGTGGGGGTATGAATATGTGAATAGAGAATGCAATTGCTATACTTCTTTTTTAGTGGGGCGTGCACATGTAAACAGAGTGTGCTAAGTGCCATGCTTCCCGTTAGTGTGGCGCGCATGTGAACCGAGCGCGTAAGGTGCAATACTTCTTCCTATTCGGGCGTGCATGAGTGAATTGATCATTCAGGTGTCAAATGCCTGTACTTACCAAAACATACATGTGTGTAACTAGAGAACCATATGTATTTAAGGGCAGGGAGTATGACTCGCCATGATAATTCGTAGTGTGAGAAGGCAGCAGCAGGCACCATACACACAATGTCAGCTAGGCTCAGATCGATTTTGTCTGAAGGCCGGCCACTCATCACGCTGATAGACACAATGGAAATTGGCAGCAGACAAAGCGGATCGGGTGTCATTCCACCCATAATTAATTATAGAATAAGGTCGCGAGAGGAATTTTGCCTTTCATACTGCTACGCTATGTTAATAAAGGGGCTTGCTTGCCAGAGGCCGACGGCTCTGCAGAGGAACGCAATTAATATGCACGTACAGTGCAGCAGAATACACTGCCACATTCAATTTGCGTCATTTCCGCTGAATTTACTTTTGCCAAGTTGTATACGTAATTGCCTCATTGTTTTCAACTGTGATTTACGTTTGTGCCAATCTCCGCTAATGCAAAGAACAACTAATGTCAGAAGTTAACGCCACTGCTTTTATTCCGGAAAAGCTACTGTACCTTTGATCCTGTCCACATGGGAGAAAATACACAAATGAAATGCTGGAACAGACAACAGAAATAAGGAAATTACATTAGAGATGGACAGTGTTCCTCACCTCACGGAACTAGTGGTTGAATTGTTCGCTTTTCTCAAGTCCTCTGCATGTGATCAACACTTATTTTCAGTTACAGTTAGGTTTCATCAAGAGCTGGATGTGCAAGGTCACTCAAAAAATACTTAAACGATGTCTATTAATACTTGAAATAAGGTTGAAACAATCTACGAACATTTTATAAGTGTAATGAAAATAATAGGGGGTGAAAAATAAATTTTACTAATCGAGTTCCTAACCTAGATCATGTGTGTGTCTGTGTGTGTACGCGCGTACGTGACTTTATCGTGGGATGGGGGGGGGGAGGTGTGAGGCCAAACATTTCTCCAGATTATGTTTCCGTTCGTATTAATTTTAACTGCAATAAATTTTAACTGAGTTATCTATTCCGTAGATTGTAACTCCAACTTTCAAATTTATATTTTGTTTTTACTTTGTAAACATGTTATCATTGATGGACATACTGGAGGCCACGTCCATTTCAGGCTCTCAAGGCGACAGGAGATTCGATTACATTTGTCCCATTGAGTTCAAAAATAAGGGGAACTCGAATATATACAGGAGGATGTAGGTACATAATCTCTCATCAGAGCATATAGAGTACATGGACAATGATATGTAGAACATATTTGAATGAAAAATGTTCCATTCTCCTATTAATTCACGTAGGCCTATATGAAAGTTGTTAATGCCAGAAGTCACAAAAAGTGCACCTACGCTGACAGCCAACAGGAGAAAAATCACGCGAAGCAAAATAATCTACCGTGTAATTAGCGACACATAGCTGTGAGTCTGCACTCGGGAGATGGTGGTTTAGCACTATGATATCAATCATACGGCCGTAAATCGATCAATTTACACACTACTGCCCCCACTAAACTTTACAATGTTACTCTGAACACTGCGCCGGGCCGAGTGGCGCTGACGGTTGAGGCACTGGCCTTCTGTTCCAGCTAGGCAGGTTCGAACCTGGCTCAGTCCGGTGGTATTTGAAGGTGCTCACATACGTCAGCCTCGTGTCGGTAGTTAAAACAATACCTGTATTATTATCATTCAAATACAGTCTCATTTCTCTAACGAGACAGGTCCGCTGTTGCTAGATATTTCCTGTTTGTCACCCACGCTTCTCAAATTCATTTCTACCCATTCCTCACCCCCATTTCCCTCTCGATTTAGACCACATTCAGACCCGGAGGAAGCCCAGCATCAACAAGCGTACCAAAATATCGTCGGTGAAGAAACCAAACCTCGTTTTTCACAATGCTCTTCCTATCCATTATTCTCCTTAAGACTGACAACGTCTCCCAGGCATATGGATATGCAGTCCATCGGAACAATGTTCGTTTATGTTCATTTTATTATGCGAAATTGCAAGGGAAAAAATACAGTATATTGCAGGAGTGAGTACATTTCTACAGTTCGCTACGGTAAGGCTCATTTTCCTTTACATTTGAGCATATAAAAATGAACGCAACGAACATTGTTCTGAGGGACAGCATATCCATATGGGGCTGGGAGGCGTGGCCGGTCTTAAGGAGAATAATGGATAGGAAGGGCACTGTGAAAAACGAGGTTTGTTTTCTTCACCGACGATATATTCATAAATGAGAAAAATCCTTACTGCCATGGCAACGCAGGAATTTTGGGGAATCTACTGATCATATTAATAGATTTTGAAGAAAGTACCACACGGGAGTAAATTCCTCCCCCATGAATCACGTTACCAAATATTCAGAGAATTGTTCAAGGCTCTCAAAGTGACAGGAGATTCCACTACTTTAGTATTATAAAGTTAAAGAGAAGATAAACTGGACACAGCTTTAATTTTAGGTACACTTATTGCCACTACATCAACTTCGTGGTTAGGGGTGTGAATGGGATTAGAAATTAATCTCCTATCCTTTATCCCCTTAATAACTGATACAAAAAATCTTATATCAACAGAAGCTTCTCTAAAATACATTTTAGTGCAAGCTTTAGCTTCCAATGCACTACTTTTCTCTATTATTTTAATGTTAGCATTCTCTAATAATCCTTTTTATATAAATACCGAAATCTTTTCAACCCTAACTCATCGGTGTATATAGAGTACACAGACCACGATATCGAGAAGTTTTTTTTTCAATTTGTTTTACGTCGCACCAACAGAGATGGGTCTTGTGGCGATGATGGGAGAGGAAAGGCCTAGGAGTTGGAAGGAAACATCCGTGGCCTTAATGAAGGTACAATCCCAGCATTTGTCTGGTGTGAAAATGGGAAACCACAGGAAACTATCTTCAGGGCTGCCGACAATGGGACTCGAACCATATAAATCCAGAAGTTATTTGAAATGAAAAGGTTTTATCCCCCGATTAAAAGAATGGCGTATGGCTTTTAGTGCCGGGATATCCCAGGACAGGTTCGGCTCGCCAGGTGCAGGTCCTTTTATTTGACGCCCGTAGGCGACCTGCGGGTCGTGACGAGGATGAAATGATGATGAATACAACACATACACCCAGCCCCCGTGCCATTGGAATTAACCAATTAAGGTTAAATTCCCCGACCCAACCGCGAATCGAACCCAGGACCCTCTGAACCGAAGGCTAGTACACTGACCGTTCAGCCAACGAGTCGGACATCCCCCTATTGATTCACACATATGAAAGTTTCTAATGCTGGAGGTCACAAATAATGCATTTGCGCTGATAGTCCACATGAGAGAAAACACGCGAAGTAAAATAGTCCACCGTGCATTTAGGGTCGCATAGTTGTGAGCTTGCATTCGGAGATGGTTGGTTCGAATCCCACCGTACGTCGGCAGCCATTAAGACGGCTTTCATTGGTTTTCCATTTTCACAGTAGGCACATGCTGGGGCTGTACATTAATTAAGGCCATGGATGCTACTTTCCCAATCCTAGCCCTCTCCCATTCTTGCGTCGTCGAAAACATTCGATTTGTTAGTGCAACGTTAAACGAGTTGCGAAAAATAAAATCCAAACGTTTAAAGTTTACCAATACTCAGTACTTAATATGTACAATAGAGCTCCTCTAGGTTGCTTACGGGACGCCACGAAGCACAAACCATGGGAAAATCAGGAAAATAAAAATTTGTAAGTCCACCCCGCAGTAGAACCCTATGTATTTGGGACAAGTATGAATAGTAAATGATAAACAATCCCCAATGAAGAAATGAGGGAGTCTGCAAATTAAAAATCAGGTGATATAACTGGCAAACAAAGAGCTGAGCTCAGCTCGTGTTCACATATCTCATCCCTGGTCCCGTTGAATATCCAAATTAGCCCGACCAAGCGATTCACAGATGAAAAGCAAAGTCCTCTTAAAGGGATAAAGGCCTGTCTAGCGTAGGACTCCCCACCCTGAAGGAAGGAATGGAAAGCGAGGCGTAATACTGTCCTCGGGAAAGTGAGGGAGGATGACGCAATTAGGACTGTCATACATTCGCACATGGAATTTTTTCTCATTAGAATGTAGTACAACAATCAGAGGACATCAATTGGGGGAGGTGGGGACGTGATTAGCTCATTTGCTTAGTTGCTGGCTTCCCTCCTGGAAGGCTGAGGTTCGAATCCCGGTCGATCCTGGGTCTATATTTTCATCGAGATTTTTCATATCTCGGCCAAAACCAAAATGAGCTTGGATGGCTCCAGTGACCACGAACACAAATGGGATAAGCTGAAGAAAGTTTAATCCAGGGTGTTCTGTAGTTTGGTGGTGGTTTCGCGACGTTTGTCTACGCACATGGGTATACACTCAAAAACATTTGGAAAATTCTCTCAAATGGGATATCATTTTCAAAAGTTTAATAATTCATTTTTCAAACACCAGCTATAAATCGCATGTAATCCAAAATTCAGCGTAGCACAGCAGACAAGGCGTTGTCTCCATAATGTGAAGCGCACGGGTTCCAGTCACCATCGGAACTCAAGTCTTTCTCTTCTTATCCTTTCTTTTGGCCCTCGTATTTCCTAAATTTGTCTTCTTTCGTAGTTCTTTAGTTAAAGAGCTGTGGTACACGTTTACTGTACACTAGAGTACCATTTAATGCGTTTCCTACATGTTACTTCAAGACGTACTTTGTCGATATAACATACAGTTAAGAAAGTTACGAACTATCAAAGATGACATTTTGAAGAAAATTAGAGAGTGAAACAAATTTGAACATTTGAAGCTGATTCGAACCTGTGCACTTTTCGCTACAGAGTCTGCTCCTTTACAATTAACCCACTTTAGGCCAAGGTTGCAAATAATTACAAAATGCATGTTTTTTTATTACTATACATTCATTTAAGTGTAATTTATTGGAAATAAAAAGGAATTTCGAAAATTATTGAGGAAGTGTAGTATTTACAGCCTGGGTCGTTTTCGATCCCAGATTTCAATTTGACGTTTACCGGCATAACTACAAGTTAAATATCACTTCCAAAGCACTTAGACATTTATTATAACTGAAATGAATTTCAAAACTCTGTCGTCCAATAACCTCAAAACAGCATTGCCCAAAGCCTACATGCTTAGGACTTCTTCCCGAAAGTAATTATATCCATTCCGGAATGTCTCTTTTGTATTACTGAATGATTATTAATGTGGAAAAATGGTATTAAACGAGAAAAATGGAGCTACAACAACGCTTTTACAAATTCTGGCTTATCTTATATGACGGCTTGAACTGGTGCTTGGAAATTGAAACACAAAAATCGCATTCCAGAGAATTTCCAAATAAATATTGATTTTGCACCCATTTTGAGAAAATTGACAAAATTGGTGTCTGCAGAGTATAGACTACCCTCGTAAGGTATAAAATTCATATATAAAATATTTACTCAACATTGTACAATTAATTGCTTCGTCATTTTCGCTCTAAGAATGGTTGGATATCAAACAACGTTACTCTCCCCTTTAACCAGTTCTTCGTTGTTCTCTTTGCAGGAGTACTGTAGGGGCTGCCTGCTGTATGTATGCATGCTGCAATAATTCTCCGCCTTGCACTCTCTTTATCATTGTCTAGTTTCACATATTTCTTCCCTGTCCTCACGCTCCACCTGCTATTTATTGGACAATCTGCTGTGCACTACGTCAGTCTAACGTGCTCTCCCTTATGAAATGTTGCAAAAAGGGTAGACATGCAAATCTCCAGCACGATATCAATCATACGGCCCGTAAATCGATCATTTTACACTATTGCCACCACATCTCCTTTACGCTGAAAGTGTTACTCTGAATAATTTATATACATTCTTCCAGCGTCTCATTTCCCTAACGAGACTGGTCCGCTATTGCTAGATGTTACCTGTTTCTCACCCACACTTCTCAACTTCATTTCCACCCATTCCTCGCTCTCATTTCTCTCTTCTTTTAGACCACATCGAAAAAAAAAATGAGCACCAAATTCATAAGATCACTTTATTTGCATTCTTACCTGAACGTACTCATAAAGGGCCAAACGGAAGAACTGGATAAGGAGGGTTATTTCACTCTAGTTTGCAGGTACAGTATACAGTATATGCTCTCACGTAGTTCATACTGTGTATGTTACTGGTGTGTGGTGAAAACCCACTCTTTTGGTGATTATTCAGATTTCTTCCCCGTTTTTAAACTTATCAGATGAATCTAGATTTTTGTTTAGTTAAAATGCAAATATATTCGACAAACAGTAAATGTCATCTAGCCCGTCCTACGATTACTATCTGCGTCTGACGGGAGGTCGTGGCAGCTTGTAGGTACGGTATGAGTAACATTAGTCTGGAACAGATGCATGTTCATTATTAAACTGTTCGCTATGCAGTAATTACAGTAAATATGAAACTAAAGCACAATTGCCCTGCCACTTTGAAACATCATAACAGCACCACAGTTCGAAAGAGTCACCGTGGACGGAACCGATGTTTATTGTCAGGCCTTGAGACTTGAGATTGGCGCATGTGCGGCAGCTTTAAACTTACCTATCGCACCCTTTACCCCGCATCCATGCCACGTACGGAGAGAGCATTTAATTAGTAAGTTTTATGATAGGTATTTAACCCAACTTTTATGTATGTTTCATTGCAGTACCGTTATGCGGCCTAGAAAAAAATGAAATGGCGTAGGCCTATGGCTTTTAGTGCCGGGAGTGTCCGAGGACAGGTTCGACTCGTCAGATGCAGGTCTTTTGATTTGACGCACGTAGGCGACCTACGCGTCGTGGTGAGGATGAAATGATGATGAGACGACACATACACCCAGCCCCCATGCCAGAGGAATTAACCGATTATGGTTAAAATTCCCGACCCTGCCGGGAATCGAACCCGGGACCCCTGTGACCAAAGACCAGCAAGCTAACCATTTATCTATGGAGCAGGACTTCGGCCTAGAATATGCTGCTACCTTCAATCTACCATTAAATCTTGGGCTCTAAGAATGGATTGATATCAAATAACGTTACTCTCTCCTTTAACCAGTTCTCCGTTGTTCTCTATTACATCGGCTGTCATCAGGAAGACAGACAGTTGGTTGTGCTTCTCTCGAGATGATGTGTTCGATCTTCGCTGAGGTCAGTGACATTTTAGGGTGATTAATTACAAGAACGTCTTGTCGTTGGTTTCTTGTACATAAATTATCTCCTGTAGGACAGAATGTGGGCACTTTGACGTCTCTTAAGAACCATGGGCATTGAAAGGACTTTACTGTAAACATAGCCTATTACATTGCCACAGAGTAAGGGACAGGAAAGGACATTAATAGCCGCACCAATTAAGCCTAAGATGCTTTCGCAACTTTATGTCCGATCTGAAAATCGAAGAAACTGGGCATGAAAATCAAGATACGGATATTCAGGAGTAACGTGATGTCTGACCTACTCAGCGGATACGAGACCTGGAAAACATCGAAGTACTTGGCCTACAAGCTACCGACATTCATGATTTGATGTCTGAGGAATATCGGAGTGTTTTTAGGCTAAAAAGGAGGAACTTGATTGGTTCCCACCAGGATAAAGGCGAAAGTACAGGTCCAGTGTAACTTGGCGGTGGGCAGTCGAAGCCGGAAGGTCATCAACAGGGAGATTGGTCGATCTCAATGCCCTTTGCGCTCCTTTGCTGCAACTCTGTGATCCCAGTAAGAAGTTAAAGAAATTAAGTCAAGGTATGTGACATTTATCATACGAAAGTTATAATTATATTACACATAAGTTCGAAGAGAAATTCGTAATTTAATTTGCTCTACGAAAAGTGTCTCTTGATCAATATATTGTGCAATTCGTTAAGTGCGGTAGAGGAATTTGGGGGTGGCTCAGAAGCGTAGTGAATTTTAGATTAAGAAATTCCCAGTCTTAGACCCATTGCTCGAGGTCTATTAAAGCGTGTACAGCGGTGGATCTGTCTGTACGTTAATGGGCAATACCGGACAATGTTTCCCACAAGTTATTAATTTATTAATCGCTGGAATATCAAAAAAGCCACTGTACGGCTTACGTCTCTCAAGATTGTAGTCTGTTAAATACCGGAACAGATAAACCCGAAGAAAATTACTTGAAACTACTCTTTCTAGCCCATCAACTACTTTTCAAGCATTTATTTAAAATAATTTATAATACCATTACTTCAGAACAATTTTCAGATTTACTTTCTGTCACGGATTATCATGAATATGTTTGTCGATTATTAAAATAATGAATTGATAAGTAATCAGTAAAAATATCATACCTCCTGCTTTTAGCATTCAATAGGCCCATAACTGAAACTTTTCTGAACACAGGCTACCAACCTAATGACTGAGATATGTACTTCCCGGAAATAAAAGTATCTGTTTTAAAGGTAATTTTAATAAGTGATATTTAATGTGCGTAAGCTGCTAGCATTTATATAATTTATATTCATATACCTGAATTAATTCTGTGAGAATTACTACAGAAAACCCGGACCTCATCATTAGTTTATAATCATTGAGTGAATTCGGAAACCTATATCCCAATAATATTGCAGCTCAAGCCCCCGGCGTAGTTTTGACAGAAATTATTGTAGACATCCTCTTATTTTTCAGCATCTAAGGACACTTTTTATTCTACGTCCCGCGTAGTAGGGAAAAATAATAGTAATCCACCAGCGGTAAAAATTATATAACCACATTTCAGTTGAGAATTGTAGTGTAGATACGGTAGCCTATATTTAGATAGTACTGTATCTTGTCTGCTATATTCGTGCGTATCTTTGTGTGTGTATCTTTCGTGTGTATCAATTAGAGCATAATACTAATAATAAGCATTTAGCTCTGTTGCTAATCTTTGAGTAGTTATTGCAAATTTCAGACTTGCAATTTTCATTCCTGTTTGTGCTTAGTAGTAACATACGGTATTGTAATTACGATACGTCCGAACGTAGTTTAAAATTATTGTAGTGTACTGTACAGAAATATACGAGTAATATATTATTAGAAATCAGCGTGCTTATTCTATTATTGTAAAGTATTTGTGTAGTATAGAAGAGGTATCCGTAGAAACTGTCTTACTCCCTCCCATGACCCTGTTCCACCTGTCTTTTCCTATCCTCTACTCTACATTTCCGTTTCCTGCCTTTTCCCTTCCTCCTACTTGCACACATCTCAGCAACAGTTTCCTGTTCCTCATCTTCCTTCTGTTTTTATCCCGTTAGGGTGTTGTAGGATAAAAATAGAGTACGACTAGGTAGTATTGTAATGTAGTAGTATATTAATTACCCTATTGTCGTGTGATCTTTGTGTATTATTCTAGACAATATTTCTATCCTTTCATTTTTTCACATCACAAGTAATTTTATTTTTTCTTTTCTTTTCATTTTTTCGTAAAGAATGGATAAGAAGTGCAAGTGTAGGAATTGTGGGGGTGGCGAGGCATTGAGAAGTATGAGTGAGGAGTTGAAGAGTTTGAGGGAGATAATTAGGATTCTTTCAGAAGACCGGAAGGAAGTTAGGCCTCCCTCAAACAATGTACATGATACAGTAGGTGTAAAAGAGGAATGGAAAGGAAAGGGGGGAATTGTAGAAGATAGGTGGTCTAATGTTCTAAGGAGAAGGAGATTGCAGGCTATGGGCTCTGTTCAGGATCAGAATTCAGGACAGGTGTCTGTGAGAAACTGGTACGAGCCACTGCAAGTAGAGCAACAGAGGGAAGATGAGGAACAGGAAACTGTTGCTGAGATGTGTGAAAGTAGGAGGAAGGGAAAAGGTAGGAAAGGGAAATGTAGAGTAGAGGATAGGATAGGAAAAGACAGGTGTATCAGGGTCATGGGAAGGAGAAAAGGGAGGAGAAGGTAGCTTCTGCAGCTGTGAGGAAAGATAGGGCTGACCAGGAGGGGAGGGGATCAAATGAGGTGGGTATGGTTGACTCTGGTCATGGGGGATGCTTTCCAGATCTCGAATCCGCTGAGTAGAACAGACATCACGTTACTCCTGAATATCCGTATCTTGATTTTCATGCCCAGTTTCTTCGATTTTCAGATCGGACATAAAGTTGCGAAAGCATCCTAGGCTTAATTGTTGCGGCTATTTATGTCCTCTCCTGTCCCTTACTCTGTGGCAATAGAATAGGATATGTTTAAAGGCCCTTCAATCTCCATGGTTCTTAAGAGATGTCGAAGTGTCCACATTTTGTCCTACGGGAGATATTTTATGCATCAGAAACCAATGACAAGACGTTGTTGCAATTAACCATCCTAAAATATCAATGACCTCAGCGATGATCGAACACATCACCTCGAGATCGAAGTACTTGGCCTACAAGGTACCGACATTCATCATTTGATGTCTGAGGAATATCTGAGTACATGGAGGCTAAATATCATCTCTAACTCTACACTCTGGGGAAAGACCAATCACAAGCCTATAGAACTAGTACTACGAATGAGAAAGTAGTGCCAGGTGCGTATAAGTTAAGAAATTTGTTTGGAAGCGTAATAGGGAGGTACATTCAGGGAAACGAGGTGGTCTAGGGAGCGGTGATAAGGGTACAGGGATCTGGAAGTCAAGTAGGAATGACATTAAAATGCTAATGTTGAACTGTAGAATTATTGTAGAGAAAGGAATAGAATTAAGTAATTTAATAGATATATACTTACCAGATATTTTAATAGGAGTTGAATTATGGCTGGGAAATGATATAATGGATGTAGAAATTTTCCCACGCAACTGGAGTGTGTGTCGTAGAGATAGGATAGGAATGGTAGGAGGAGGAGTATTCATTCTGGTGAAAGAAGAATTTGTAAGCTACGCAAAGGTTAAAGATGACACACATGAAATTCTAGCTGTAAGGCTCATTTCCTAAGATAATGGGCAACTTGATGTCTTTGGATTGTGCAGATCGAGAAAGGGTAGCGCTGACCCTGATTCAGAAGTATTTGATAAGATAATCAGCTATGTGGGGAACGACATGGAAGGGAATGCGATTGTAGCGGAGATCTGAATTTAACAATTGTAAATTGGGAAGGTAATGCGAACGACATAAAGCATGTGCAACAAATGGCAAACAAGCTAATACGGGAAGGAAAGCTGACTCAGAAAGTGATGGAACCAACTGGAGGGAAAAATATCCTGATGAGCTCTATAGAGAAACCGAGGTAATAGATTGTATTAGTGATCATGAAGCTGTTTTTGTCGTAGTTAAAAATAAAAATGAAGGAAAGGAAGGTCTTAAAAGTAATACTATTAGGCAGTACCATATGGCTGATAAAGCAGGCATGAGGGAGTTTTAAAAAGTAATTATGATCGGTGGAAAACGGTAAATAAAAATTTAAACGGACTCTGGGATGGGTTTATAGCAATTGTTGAGGAATGTGAAAACAGATTTGTACCTTTAAAAGTGTTAAGGAATGGTAAAGACCCACCTTATTGTAATAGATAAATAAAGATACCAAGAAGAAGGTGCAGATTTGAAATAAATAGAGTTCGAATTGGCTGTGGAAGTAAGCAGAAATTGAAGGAACGTACTAGGAAATTGAATCTAGCAATTTTTTTTTGCAAGTGGCTTTACGTCGCACCGATACAGATAGGTCTTATGGCAACGATGGGATAGGAAAGGCCTAGGAGTTGGAAGGAAGCGGCCGTGGCCTTAATTAAGGTACAGCCCCAGCATTTGCCTGGTGTGAAAATGGGAAACCACGGAAAACCATCTTCAGGGCTGCCGACAGTGGGGCTCGAACCCACTATCTCCCGATTACTGGATACTGGTCGCACTTAAGCGACTGCAGCTATCGAGCTCGGTTTGTAGGATTCCAACAACATACATCAGATATCTTGGATTCAGGAGGGCAAATGGCCTATATGGCGATTGGTCTGTCTAAACTGTTTGATAGGGTGGATCAAGGGAGACTACTGGCAAAAATGAGTGCAATTGGACTGGACAAAAGAGTGACTGAATGGATTGCTATACTTCGAAAAAATAGATCTCAGAGAATTAGAGTAGGGGAAGCATTGTCTGACCCTGTAATGATTAGGAGGGAAATTACTCAAGGCACTATTATTGGACCTTTATGTTTTCTTATATATATCAACAATATGTGTATAGAAGTGGAATCAGAGATAAGGATTTTTTTGCAGATGATGTTATTCTGTATAGAGTAATAAATAAGTTACAAGATTGTGAGCAACTGCAAATTGACCACGATAATTTTGAGAGATAGACAGCAGGCAATGGTATGATGATAAACAGGGTTAAAGTCAGGTTGTGAGTTTCACAAATAGGAGAAGTCTTCTCAGTGTAATTACTGCGTTGATGGGGTGAACGGTCCTTTGGGGTTCATTGTAAGTATCTAGGTATTAATATAAGGAAAGATCTTCATTGGGGTAATTACATAAATAGGATTGTGAATAAAGGGTACAGATCTCTGCACATGGAAAGATCTTCATTGGGGTAATCACATAAATAGGATTGTAAATAGAGGGTACAGAACTCTGCACATAGTTATGAGGGTGTTTAGGGGTTGCAGTAAGGATGTAAAGGAGAGGGAATATAAGTCTCTGGTAAGAACCCAAATATAGTATGGTTCCAGTGTATGGGAACTTCACCACGATTACCTGATTCAAGAAGTGGAAAAAAAAATCCAAAGAAAAGTAACTGAATTTGTTCTGGGTTATTTCCGACAAAAGAGTAGCGTTACAAAAATGTTGCAAAGTTTGGGCTGGGAAGACTTGGGAGAAAGAAGACGACTTGCTCGACTAAGTGGTATGTTCCGAGCTGTCAGCGGAGAGATGGCGTAGAATGACATTAGTAGACGAATAAGTTTGAATGGCGTCTTTAAAAGTAGGAAATACCGAGCTCGATAGCTGCAGTCGTCTTAAGTGCGGCCAGTATCCAGTAATTGGGAGAGAGTGGGTTCGAGTCCCACTGTCGGCAGCCTTGAATATGGTTTCCCGTGGTTTCCCATTTTCACACCAGGCAAATGCCTGGGCTGTACCATAATTAAGGCCACGGCCGCTTCCTTCCAACTCCTAGGCCTTTCCTATCCCATCGTCGCCATAAGACCTGTCTGTGTCAGTGCGACGTAAAGCAAATAGCAAAAAAAAAAAAAAAAGTAGGAAAGATCACAATATGAAGATGAAGTTGAATTCAAGAGGGCAAATTGGTGCAAATATTGGTTTATAGGTAGGTGAGTTAGGGATTGGAATAACTTACCAAGTGAGATGTTCAATACATTTCTAATTTCTTTGAAATCATTTAAGAAAAGTCTAGGAAGCAACACATAGACAATCTGCTACCTGGGCGACTGCCCTAAATGTATATCGGAATTGATTGATTGATTGATTTATTGATTTATTGATTAATTTATTCATTAATTGAGTCTTAATTTGATTGTTTCACCCTCGGATCAAGGAGAATGCGATCAATACCCTTGTACAATTCGGTAAGAACGGTAGAGGATTGTGAAGAGAGAAAGAGGCTATCGTAGGTAACTCCACACTCGGATTGGCGTAAACGCTGAGATGTTCGTTAATTGTAAATCAAGGCGCACCTTTCTTAAACGTGGCTCCAATGAATTACAGACACATGCACGTACACTGTTGCTGGTTATCACGTGTGAGAATGTTCGAAACATGTCGTCTGTAATGTTTGTACGTCGTAGATAAGGGAACTTGCTTAAGCAGAAGAAGGGATATAAAATCAACCATCTCTTTTCTCATTTTTAATGAGGGAAAGTTGATAATGCACAAAAAAATATCTTAGTAAGTGATGTACAGATTGTTTCCAAGTACTTTTTAAGTATGTGGTTTTCGGCGCGTTAACCAGTGAACTAAACAGAAACAGGATACCGAAGGCGGTGTAGGCAGTCACCATAGTGGACAACGGATTTCATTAAAATATCTTGTGCGCATTTAAGAACATAACAGATTATATGTGAACTGTATCGTAAGTTAATACATTCCTACGTTGTCTGATATACACAACCTTATGAAACTCTTCAACTGGTGAACGGTCCACGCGTATTTATTAAAGTACGTCATTTAACTTTATGAAAAATTACTTTCTGTTGAAATGTGCGTGTCGAAATATTTATGTAACGAAAATGAGACTTATTACAGTCAAACCAGGCAAGTAATCACGAAGCAATATGTTATATCTACACCCAGGAATCACCAAAAATGAAATAATTCCAGATTTTGATTTTATAAAAATAGAGAAAACACATCAAACACAGAAATTTGTTCCGCAGAGCATGGTAGGGCCTATAAAGATTGTTTTAACACTTACATTGAGTTACTTAAATTATGGAACTTCATTGTAACTGGAGTAAACTAATTCTCTTGCTAAAATATGGTATATTATAGATAAAAAGTGTGTAAAATGACATTTTTCATGATTAGTGTTCCCCTACACTGGGATTTTCCTCCATTATTATACAGCAACTAACAGCAGTATGTCCAGTACTGAGCGATTTGGCTATGCAGTTAGTGTCGCGCGGCTGTGAGATTGCATTAAAGATGTGAAAAGTTGACTGTGGACTGAACACAATGTGTAATACAAATGACGTAAGAGCTGATAGTAAAATGTCATAACAAGAAAGCATATTTCGTAAAACCAAGTGGGCATTTTTAGATCCCTCAAATCACGCCAAAAATGAGATAATCACCGTGGGTAATAATAATAACTGTTACAAAGTAGCCCATATAATACATACAGAGTATAGACTATAACATAAAAATCAGATTAGAATCCGTATCCCATTTCAAGTACTTTGGAAGCATGATCTCGAAAGACAACAATATCAAGCACGAAAATATTCAATAGGGCACAGAAACCATCATACTCTTAAAACCAAGTCAGAAAACTCCTCTGGGACAGTGAAATACGATGAAAAACAAGAACAACCGTGTACCACACCTACTTCGTAACAATTCTCACATAAGGCTTAGTGGCATGTACTGTACTTAGCAATGACTATGGCAAATTCAGGCAACAGAAATGAGATTCATTAGAGCTATTAGAAACGAAAAAATTCAGTAATGAAGTAAATAAGAATCCACCCGGCATTGTGGTCCCTATTACGACCGTATAAGGAAGCGCAGACTAACGTGGTTTGAGAACATTACGAGAATGAACAGCGGAAGACCAGCCAGAAAATGCTTTGTGTTTACTGTCCAAGAAAAACGACCAACGGGAGGGACAAGGAAACGCTGAAAAGAAAAACAACAAACAAATCCCACGGCATTACAGTCCTGACGGGCCTTGTCCTACAGGCGACTGCTGCTCAGCCCGAAGGCCTGCAGGTTACGAGGTAACGCATGGCCAATGCGACGAATCCTCTCGTCCATTATTCTTGGTTTTCTAGACTGGGGTCGCCATCTCACCGTCAAATAGCTCCTCAATTGTAATCACATAGGCTGAGCGGACCTCGAAACAACCCTGAGGACCAGATAAAGTTCCCTGACCTGTCCGGGAATCGAACCCGGGAGCTCCGGGTAAGAGACAGGCACGCTACCCCTCGACCCCGGGGCCGGCCATAGAAAAGTTGAATAGAGAGAGTAATATCAAATCACAAGTGTGGGGGACGGGAGAGGTCGGGAGATGTGCTGGAACAAATGTATGAATACAGGAGAAGATTGCGAGCGCTTGTACATCACACTCGGGAAACTTGAGTGGGAAAATGATGATCACGATGATGATGAGTAGTTTCTCTTCAGATTATCTTACGTTCGGTGCGAACTGGAGAATGTGAAGTTGACCGCCTTATTAGACGACTGTTTAATAATTATAATTTATTTGAGCTCGCGTGCCCACATTTGTTCATACAACAAATTGCATTCGATCGATTGGACATTCTTTCAAATTCTCACTTGCTTCGTACAAGAAACTGCTTTGAGTGTGCTCGTTCTTAGTCACGTTTGTATTAGGTTATGTGTCTGGCTCCATCGCTAAATGGTTAGCGTGCAGGCCTTTGGTCAAAGGGATCCAGGGTTCGATTCCCGGCACGCACGGGAATTTTAACCGTCATTGGTTAATTTCGCTGGCACGGGGGCTGGCTGTATGTGTCGTCTTCATCACGCCTACGGGCGTCAAATCAAAAGACCTGCACCTGGCGAGCCGAATATGTCCTAGGACACTCCCGACACTAAAAGCCATACGCCATTTCATTTCTTTCATTGGGTTATGTTTGTTTCAGTATCGTCATTATCCCATGTAAGGGAGGCAATTCAAGTTTGTCTTTGTCACTTGTATTTGAATGGGCCCCAGTCCTGTAAACTTGATTAATTTCTTTCCTGGAAATCTCTCCTTAATTAAGACGCAGGTGCGTTCATCTACGAGATGCTTAAGGTGAGTAATTATTTATTCATAAGGATAATAAGGTCATCAAGTGAAAGAAATGGAATAACCACTTTGCAAATGAGAGATCTATGCGTTAGAAATTGAGCTTAAAGAATAATTCCAAAGTTTCTGGAATGTTACACTTCAATTTCATATGGAACTATTCATAGCCCATTTTGTATAAATATCGGCACTTAAAATGCCTCGCTAATATTAACTTAATCTTGTTAAATTGTGTATTTCTTGCTTACAATTTGTGGTAAAAATAATATAAAATAGATCACAATATTATCTCTGTGGAATAAGCGAACAGTTTATGTAATCCTTAATATCACGTTAACACGCGTCAGTGATGTAACGTTTCATATAAAAATTAAACTTCCAAATTATTAGACAGAACTGCGGCCAGTGATATAAACTGAATCGTGATGAAGTACAGTATACTGGAGTTAAGTCTAGAGATTCTATTTAATTTATTTGCAAGTTCGTTTTCAAAGCGTCCATTGTTTTCTCCATTCTTTAACGGGCCCAGAGCTAAGGCATCTCCGGCCAAGCCGTTGCAGACTCTTGAAGTGGTTGAAGGTGAAGCCTTCCACTATTCATAACCTCGGCTTTAAGTAGGATAGAAAGGTTAGCTCTATGTCCACCGAGCTTTGCTCCCAAAAATTAAACTGGCACTCATACTTGTTGTGAGCTAAGTGAACTCCAGTAAAATTCTGCCTCCCTAGAAGTGGATAACTTGTTTCTAAATTTTTCAGTGCTCTGACATGGAATCTAACCCATGACCTTTTAGATGAATCGACACGCGTTTTCTGACTCTGCTAGGCAGGCTCACTTCTATCGAACGACATAATAATAAATAAACACGCCAACTTCAGTAGCATAGCCGAGTGGGTTAGTTACTAAATTCTCACCAAGGCAGCCAGAGTTCGAATTCCGGTCAGTGTATGTGGGATGTTTGAAATCGGATGTCTCATCCCGTGGATTGGATTCCACGTTAAACTGGATATCCTCTCACCATATCACGATACTTACAGTTCTGTAAAACGAGAAGCTCGCAGTTTCAGTGGCACAGTCAGTTATTCGTTGTCGTTCGTTCTCAGGTTAGCAGGTTCGATCAATTCGGACGTGGATGGTATTTAAAGAGGTTTATGTGCAAAATTTCGTTTACTTTTACATGTTATTGAATTCCTATCAGACTAAATTTTGACACTGACATCTGTTAAAATCTACAGAAATTGTAAGAACGGTAAACAAATAACATTATTATTTTTAGTAGTAGTATGCATGCGAAGTTTTAAGTTTATAATTACATTAAATAAAATAACATCTAGTTTTCCTGTTACGAACAGTGTTCAGAATTTGATAGTCATACGTCCGTTCGGGACTGATAGTCTCTTTGTTTTTTCCTTAAATCAACATGACCACCTCCATTACCATACACCCGAGTTAGTGATGAAGTCATTTCAAGTAACAAATTGGAAGATCATGATGTAAGCTCCGAAGTCTCCCACATGCCGAACGGCGTAGTCGGGATTGTGCACAGGTCTGTGTCCATCTATTTTCGATGCGAATATTCAAGATTTCTTCTGGATATATTTTAAATTTTGATATCATGAAAAAGAGAAAAGCTTAGATTTTTGAAGAACAGAATGATCCCCTCTAACTGGACAGAACTACGAGTACTTGCACTGATGAAACACCAATTCCTTACATACTGCATCTTTAGAATTTGAACAGAAATACATTCAGACAATACACACAACAGGTCGCAGTCTAGGTGCCTGTTATTCAAACTACATACGACCATTATGAACAGGCTTGCATAACCAAGAATGTGATTAGACAAGGAGAAAATATGGTTGTTCTTGGAGTTCGAATATCTCACATGCGCTTAGTCAAGCAATTACTGGAATATGACTTCCAGTTTCAGTTTTCCACACTTCCGAGGTAATATACTTAATCAATAACGATTTAAGAATATTTTAAAATATGGCATATCATAATGTCAGTTTTATGTTGCTGAACCAAACATGGCGATTGTAAATGGTGTGAACAGAATGATCTCATGAGATGAGACAAGATTATTCAGGTGGAAAAAAAACCGGTGTATTTTTTATAAGAGAGTTCTAAAATTTCCTTACTGGATTAACAGCGATGGATAGTATCCAGCAGTCTAAGTCAATATGATCATTGACAGAATGGTCAGCATTGAGGCCTTTAGTCCAGGGGATCCGGCGTTCGACTCCCGGCCGCGTTGGGCGAACTTAATCGCTTCTGCTTAATTCCTCATACCCGGGAATTGGGTGATTATGCTTGTCCCATCACAATCCTCTTCATGTACACAAAACACAGCACCCTACATACCACCATGGAGAAACGCAATTATTTTTACATCCCTCCACATAGTGTTTACGCCAGGAAAGGCATCCGACCGTAAAACAGGGCCAAATATCGAGGTGTGGCACAGTTCACACTCTCAACCTCACCAGGATGTGGGAAAACGGAGGAAAAAGGAGTATAAGTTTAATCCACTGATAGAGTGGTTTACCACGCCAGTCCCAAAGTTTCATACTTTGCAAATCCAAAGTTCGAATTACAAAGATGACAGCTGCTGTCCTCGTATATGAATAATTTCCTAGATTATTCACGGCTGAAAAACTACCTTATAGGACAGTTGAATTTAAAATTGTGCTGTGGAATTGTGGGCAGCATAAGAACTCAAATAATCAGATGACGCGTTAAAACAAAAAATCCTTACTTCTTGATGTTTGCCCGGTGTTTTCAAAACGAACAAATCGTGCGGTACGTGTCCCAACCCTTGGTAACGCATTAGCTGTTCAAACAATCTACCTTCTACGATATGCTTTACAATAATTAAGGTAATCTATCAGACCCAGCGCCCTGGGATTTGAAGGAAATACTTTAAAAACCCCCAAAATCAATTTACAATACAAAGAATGATCAATGATCAGTGCGTTTTAGCACGCAAAAGCGTGGAAACCAGCAAGTTTCCGTACATAATGCGATTAACAGAAACACGCATCGAACAATCAGGAAACACAATCGTCATCAAAGTTACATGTGGAATGAAATATTGTTTCCTTAGTAAGTGAAGAGGAGCCTCCGTGGCTCAGACGGCAGCGCGTCGGCCTCTCACCGCTGGATACCGTGGTTCAAATCCCGGTGACTCCATGTGAGATTTGTGCTGGACAAAGCGGAGGCGGGACAGGTTTTTCTCCGGGTACTCCGGTTTTCCCTGTCATATTTCATTCCAGCAACACTCCCCATTATCATCTCATAGCATTAATCACTCATTAACAAATCACCTTGGGAGTGGCGACCCCATTGTAATAATAGCCTATATATGTTTCATTCATTACATCCCTGACCCGGTCAATGACTGGAAAACAGGTTGTAGGTTTTCATCATTTTTCAGTAAGTGAAGAACTATATGACGTAGGTATCGTACTGAATTGAAACCTAATAGTCACCAATATACTTGGATGAATTACCAACAGGACTATACGTATATATATTGTAGACTGGGGCTATCCAACATCACTTAGACATATTTTTATTAGGGTCTTAAACTTCAAAGCAGAAGTCTGCAAGAGACATTAAAGCTCGGCTAAATGTTTGGTATGTAGCGTATTTCTTTGGGAAGAAATGTGGAATTAGGAATTTTTTTTTCCTATCACTTACATGAGCACAAAATTTGGATTCCAATTTGTGTCTGTAGAGCGACAGATTCGCTGTTCCATATTTATCATGTTTGAGAGTGGGAGCGAGTGTGAGGCCAGCGCTTGTTTGATCGCCGTTGTTGTAATGGAAGTGAAAATTTAGCAAGCAGTACTGGGTGGTTTTGATGCGAGGTTAGCAAATATGACGGTTGATTTCAAAACTGTACTGTGGAATTGTAGACAGAACTAGATATCAAATAGTCAGAGGGTGCGTTTACTAAAATAATTCCACAACAACTTAATGTGTTTCTGGTGAATTGAAAATGAAGAAAAAGTTTAAACAAGTAGATAAATTATCGAACGATTTTCCTGGACATTTTTCGGTCTCGTACAACATTACAAACTGCTAATAAGTAGTAAGTTGAGCAGATTCTTTCTAGCCAAATTCTGATCGTAAATTATTATTATTATTATTATTATTATTATTTTATTATTATATTTAAAACACTAGGCTAATTACTTTTTCATCGAGATTGAGGGAACGGCTGAACCACACTGACATCGTAAAGCATTCTGATGAAAGCTCTCGGCCTGTAGATTTGCAGAGTGTTTTAAAAGAATAAAACATTCTTGCTGTATGTATATTTTTAAATTATTAAAGGAAATGTAGCATTCTGATTGGCCAAAGCGCTCGCCAGTGCTTCCTGGTCTGTGAGAGCGCTGAGGTATGTGGCATGAGGGAAGATATGGAAGGAGATAAATACGCCTGTGCAGTTAAATGTCTTCCAGGTCAGCTGTATTTCGGCTTCTTCCAGTCTGTGGAGTAGCGAGTCGTTTGACCGAGGAGAAGCTATTCAGTGCAATTTTACTGTCTCTTCTATAGTTCTCCTTATATTTGCTAGCCTGAAGTGATTTCTGATAATTTTAAACATTTCCTTCTCCGTTTGTCTCCCTATATTTTTTAGTTTGAGTGATTTCGGATAAATTTTAACACTGAGGCTGTGAATTACTTTCATTCCGTTAGTTAGCGAAGTTAGTCGATCCTCCGTGTCATACTAATGTGCTAATTTTCAATGTAGATTTGGCTGAAATAGTAGGCCTACTCATAACAAACCGGGAACGACTTTCAATTTTTAATGAAATCATTGATGTGCTCCATCAAAACAACACAAGTGTCAAGAACGCATTTTTTTATCGATGGTCCCGGAGCCACTAGAAAATAACTTAGGATGCATAATACAAAGGTGCTTCAAAATAGGGATTCATTTTATATCAGTAACCTGGGCAGGAATAGCTATTGTTTTGCTGCCCAACGGTTGAATAGTGCACATTACATTCAAAATTCCTCTAAATTTAAATAAGAGTTCGGTGTCTGGATTAAAATTAAATTCCAAAGCAGCTGACGATATTCGATTAGTACGGCTCAGTATGAGATAAAGCCCCAATGGCAAATAGTCATTCATTAATATGTGTGAATTATCTTCTAAAATACATTATAGGTAACGACATTCTATTCCTTCTGGTGGGAAAATTATTGTTCTTGGGGGAGATTTCATGAAGGTTTTGCCTGTTTTGCCACATGTTTAAAGCCAAAAAATTATATATTTTTAGTTTTATTAAATACTCTCCTCTCTGATCCTTCTTCAAAACATGCCTCTTTCATAAAAGTATGCGAGCAAAACCACAAAAAATGACTTTCGTTGATTTTTTGCAAGACATCAGTAACGTCTGTACATGGTGACGGATCAAATGTTACTAAACTACAAGCCAGCATTTTAACACGCGGTGATATCGTGAATTAAATTTATAGCAACATATTCACTTCTACGTAAAATGTCATAATTTTCTCGAGAATTGCCCTTCTAAGGAATTTGAAAATCATTGGGCTTATACCCGGTAGTTTAAAACCATACACAGGAGTCCATAGATTAATACTGAAGATGAAAGCGTCTTCTTATTCTTCCTCTTCTGTGGCTCTACAGTTCATTGTGAACCATGGCCTCTTCAACAACCTTCCGCCATTTATCTCGATTCAACGCTAAAACTTTCCAATTCCTATAGCCCATTTCCCGCAGATCTTCAGTAACTCCATCCATCCATCTGGTTCTCGGTCGACCTCGTCCTCTCTGTCCCCCTGGATTTACATTTAATATCTTTTTAGGTACATCCGTATCACTCATCCATGCTACATGCCCGGCCCACCTCAGTCTGGCTGATTTCACTATTCTTCTAATAGGTGGGTATTTATAAATGTTGTACAATTCATGAATGTACCTCCTCCTCCATATTCCTCTTTCACAGACTGGGCCGATGATTCTTCGAAGTATCTTTCTTTCGAAGGCATCCAGCATTCCAGTATGTTTTGTTGTTAATGACCAAGTTTACAGGTCTTATAAGTGTTTTACAGATGGTTAGTTTAGTGGTACGGGTCAAGAGCCTTGAGGAAAGAAGCCTTGTTAGAGCAAAATAGGCTCTGTTGGCTGCTATTAATCTCTGTTTAATTTCATGAGAGGTATCATTTGAGTAGGTGACTGTCGATCCCAGATATTTAAACTGCTCAACTCTCAAAGGTGTAATTTCCCACGGTTAGTGAGGGTGGCATGTTCTCTTTACGTGCTTTCCCAGCAGCCATATATTTAGTTTTCTGCTGGTTGATGTTCAATCCCATTTTCCTACTGGCCTGTTCAAGGGCGATGAATGTCTCTTCCATTGCCTTTCGAGTTCTTGCCACTATATCTATATCAACGGCATAAGCAAGTATCCGCACTGATGTATAGAAAAATGTACCCCTATTCAGGAGGTTTGCATCTCTCATCATCTTCTCCAGGGCAACATTAAAAAAGGAGACATGCCAGCCAGCTACTTCAATATCCTACATAATTCTCGGATTCCTTGGTATTAACGGTTTGCTTCCACATAGCCTATTCTTATTCTAAAAACTGGAAGCAGAGTTTTGCTCCTTAGAAATCGGAACGTTTCTCAACGGCTCCTAAATGGAACTTTTTTCTTGCTATTGGCTTTACGTCGCACCGACACAGATAGGTCTTATGGCGACGATGGGACAGGAAAGGGCTAGGACTGGCAAGGAAGTAGTCGTGGCCTTAATTAAGGTACAGCCCCAGCATTTGCCTGGTGTGAAAATGGGAAACCACGGAAGACCATCTTCAGGGCTGCCGACAGTGGGGTTCGAACCCACTATCTCCCGAATACTGGATACTGGCCGCACATGAGCGACTACAGCTATCGAGCTAAATGGAACCAGATTGGGGCCCAATTGTACGAAGTATGTAGTAAAATTGTTTAGATTTGGAAGTAATAAGTCGAAATAGAGCTGTACAGTTAGCTCTAATCGCTCGAATTGACTTAACAACACCCAATAAAAAATATTCCATTTTCATTCAGCAGGCATCAATTTCCAATTTGCTTGGTATTTTGTATCACGATCAATAAACCTCAAGGGATGTGAAGGTCTCTATTAACCTCAGCCAGTTTTCAGCCATGGCCAGTCAATTGTTAGAATATTTTAAAGTTGCAATTGTGCCAAAAGGTAATTGTACAAGGAATGCACGGTTTGGATCACGTGGCTATCAGCTTGTATTTGGGAGATAGTGGGTTCGAACTCCACTGTCGACAGCACTGAAAATGGTTTTCCACGGTTTCCGATTTTCACGGCAGGCAAAATCTCTGGGTGTACCTTAATTAAGGATACCGTCACTTCCTTTCAAGTTCTAGTCATTTCCCATAGTCGCTGTAAAACCTATCTGTGTCGGTGTGGCAAAGAAAATTGTAAATGAAAAGAAAGTAACGTACAAGGAATTTCGTATATAAGGAAATACTTCAATAAATACAATATTTACCCCATTGACCATCATGTCTTGACTGGTTTCAGCTAATTATTATTATTATTATTATTATTATTATTTTTATTATTATTATTATTATTATTATTACTACTATTATTTAACGGACCCAGCCAGCAGGAGGGATAAACGCTGAAGGAAAAGAAGAAAAAGATGATTATTATTATTAGTAGACTAGAGTCGAAAGCACACAAATTTATATTTAACGTACAGGTCATTTTGAAGTACACGAAACATAACATAAGGGATCATATTACACAGGTCCAGGATTTTGCAATGTCGTGTGCTTTCGGAGTGGCTTGTAGGAGATGTTAGGCACAGAGAGCACTGAAGCATGTAGCTCATGGCATGTTCTTATCCACATTCACATCAGTATCACTTGTGCTAAACCCCCATTTCTTCAAGTTATCCCTGGATATTCCCACTCCTGATCGTAGCCTGTTCAGGGACTTCCAGACCAGGAAGCTTTCATACATCCAGGTGGTAACTGCTCAGCAGCTGGCATCCATCCGCGGAGGCGAGAGGTCCTCTTCTTCCACAGCTCCAGCCTTGCCTTCTCGTGTGAGACAGTAAAACCTACACATGTCCTAAGGAACCCTCTTCTGGGATCTCAGCCGTTGCTGAAGACTATATCCATGCAGCGGATGGGCGCTGTTCTGTTCATCTTGAAACCTCTCCATGATTGCAGCTACTTCTCTGCGTACACAGGGTGGTAATAGAGCTTATCTGTGGGAGTCGTATCTATACTAGACTTAACTAAAGTTGGCGTCTGACAGGCAAGGTTGGAGGGAGGAGCACTGCACGTGCCATTTCACGATGTTGCCACATTCCAGCATTCCTTTCTACATGCTCTTACCCCTCGCTTCCGGCTCACTTGTTCCCTCCTTCATTCTGACCGCTGTGATCTGTTGTAGACTACCTGGCCAGGCGGTGTCGTCCCATTTGCGATCACTCTTATACAAACAATCAGCTTCTTATCAGTGACAGTGACAGTGACAGGTTTGGCAACTCCCAGCAAGACGAACTGCCCTGAAGTTTTATCTCCATAGCAACCGCAGTCGCCCCACCCTCGTTTCCATGGCAACCACACAGCCACTCCCTTTATCGCGCACCGGCAGACAGTAAACGGACCTCCCTCTAAGAAATGTCAGACGCCAACTCTTATTATTAGCAGTATACCTGTCTGGCATGACTGGATAAGATTGGGAAGCATATTCAGCAGCAGAACGTGCGTTAAATGACATTTCGAACATACGTCCCTAACGATATAGAGTTGTAATTATCTGACATTATGTGTCATAATGCTTTTCATCTTCATCCAAGAAGTACGACTCTCAATACTGTAGAAAAGTATTATCATTTGAAGGAATAAAATCAGAGACACAGGTAACTGAATGTTAATCACTGAAACTTTTTTCCATTAATATCTACAATTGTTTGCTGATGTAAAACAGGTACATCCACCCTACGAAGAGTTTTGTTCAGAATGATGCTCTTCGGGTACTGCTTCCGGTATGTTGGAGCATAATAATTTATTTTTAACGCGGAAAGTAATCATTCACTCTGAATCTTGTGTACAGAGATTTCAAATTCGTAATAGAAAAGAGATAAAGCACTACAACGTAATGTCAAGTGGAATGGTCTTGAACACTCTACAAAGCCGAAGTGTTTGGAAATGAATCTGGACCACTCTTTGTCCTTCAAGAAGCACTGGCAAGACCTGAAAGGGAATTTCAGAGCAAGAAATTGTAGCATTCTCAAGCGACTCAAACTGACACACTTTGGCGAGCCCATCCAAAATTGCTGCGCTCTACAGCGCTAACGCTTAATTTTAGATTTGGAGGAAATGTGACATCTACTTGAGAACTGTCTATTTCTACTTTGTGAATGTGGCTCTTCATGAATGCCTACGGATATTTACAGAATATTTAAGTTCAACACCGATCCAGAGGGATTATCTAATGGCTTCTATAGTAACTCTGATTATTAGACGCTGCAACGTATTGGCATTCTTACTTTAAACGAGAAGGGGTGAGGAAAGTAAAATGCCGTGCACTAGCACATAATATCTAATAGTTACTTCAATTATCTGATTAACCTGAATCCGCCCAAGATTGAATTTTTTGAGAATAAAGTTGTAACTTTTAGCGTTGGATACGGTGCGCGCGGTTTCAATAATAAGAGTCCAAGAAGACTGTGTAGTTTGCCGTGCCATATATGGCACGCTGGGCGGATTCAGGTTAAGTTAGGGACCCAGTACAAGTCGAAAACAAACTTCGAAAGCCAGGACTAATCTTGGCTGCAATCATAACTTAGCCATAATGGATTTCTTAGATCTAGAGTGTACCACAGACATAAGCTAGTAGATCGTGTGCGCAGTGAAGATGCAACTTTTGCCATATGTAAGTGAAATCAAAGCTGAGCCAAGGCATTTAGATGTAAAGAACCGTGGAAGAAACAAGGGAGAATGACAAGGAAGGGATGAAAGGATACCCTACATAAGTTTTAATATGTATATCGTCACTATTATAAATCCTTCCTTCAATCAATCAAATTTCAGTAACGGGTCTAACATCCATTTTCACAATAGAGAAAACTATCAGGTACAGTTAACGACTCACTACAAGAGCGTTCTCTGATGTTTAGATACAATCATAAGGTAAGAAAAAATTTTCTGTTCTAGAGGAATACGAATTTATTCAATAACAATATTTTACCCTTTTCATTTGAATAGAAATATGGCAAAACCAGCCCTAAATGTCCAAGGTAAGTTGAGCAAATACAATACAAACATCGATTTTTATAATTTTAATACATCGAATACAACACCAATACGTTTTATGTGAAACAGTAAGTGCAATAAAGCTCCACGGAGTAATATTGCAATCAATTGAGTGGTTCTCACAACTAACAAGGAACGAGTGAGGAAAATAACTGTATGATGGCATAAACAAAACAAGGGCAACAAATCTCAGCGTAATAAGAACATTTGTCAGGCTTAACGCAAAGCCTCTTGGAAAAAATTAATAATGAGATACTGACTCCCTGATTTGGGGTACTGATTGATCCATGAAATTTTACCGTCTTGAATTTCAACATCATTTTCTGCAAAAGGATGCATGCAAAATTCTTACAAACATGATATAAAATCCAGGCGATTATTACTCAATAAACAAAAAAAAAAAACATGCTAGGTATTATAAACTAGCCCCTACTCATACAGGCTTTCCTCAATCTATCTACCAAAAATGCATGGCTTGAATTTGTAAAGGAGGAAGTGGGGAGAGGGTAAGGTCCCTGAACCCAACACATCAGGAATAAACAAAAGGCCAGGCAAAATTTATAGTCTGATGGTGCGGAGTGCTTATACTTCGAACATAAGTCTACAATTTCTTCTCCCGAATAATTTAGTCTCTCCAAGTTTACGTTGAATTTAACGGAACGACTAGAAGCGTTCCTCCCTCATCTCCGCTTGCCCCAATTACAGAAAACAGTTCCATAAAAGGAACAAAATAGAGTTAGAGGATAATCTTGAAGAAAAATTTATCTCTTTCACTCTCACCTTTTACGTAGTAGATGATAGAATTAACGGAGCAGAGATTCAGCTCTCTCCAGCAATACACCTGCCATGCTCGAGCATCCAATATACACCAAGGAAATCTCCGCAGATTGGAACAGCTCATATATATAAGAAAGGGAAAGTAGTCGAGAAAGTTCGGGAAAGGAAGCAAAATGATTTGCATACCTCAGACTGACGTCACTGTGCGAGAGACAGATGAGACCAGGCACTGTAGCGCGGTACATGCGGGGGGTGAAGGAGGGGCAGGAGCATGCGGTGGGCAGTGAGGAGGAATACGTAGCGAACACACAGTTTTCAGGTAAGACCAGGCACACGTAATCGTAGGTCGGTAGTGGGTCTCGGCACATAAGTGGCCACAGCTGGTCCGTGGTCCAACAGCTCTGCACTCTGACCGACCAACCGAGCAGAGGAGGGGTGGCCATGGCTCTACCGTGGCTCTACGCCTCTGCATTCGGGAGACGGACAGGGCTGGACATCACGACTGGCCCCAACCGTCGGCTGTCCTAAGAATTGTTTTCCGTGGTTTTCCATTCTCCTGCACTCAGTCGAATGCCGGGACAGTTCCTAATATAGGCCACGGCGCCAACCCCCTCACCTCCTCCGAGCATCTCCTTCACCGTAACAAATCTCTCGGCCTGAGAGACGGCGTCACCGTCTAAGAGGCCCGCCTCCCCCTTCAGGGGAGGAATGAAAACATTTTAGTCGTAGTACGTAATCGTAGCTCCACGTCACAGGTACCGGACGAGTTGGCCGTGCGGTTAGGGAACCGTAGCTGTGAGCATGCATCCGGGAGATAGTGGGTTTGCACCCCACTGTCGGCAGCCCTGAAGATGGTTTTCCGTGGTTTCCCGTTTTCACACCAGGCGAATGCTGGGACTGTGCCTCCATTAAGGCCACGGCCGTTTCCTTCCCACTCCTAGGCATTTTCCATCCCATCGTCGCCATGAGGCCTATCTGTGTCGGTGCGACGTAAAACAAATTGTAAAAAGAAGTCTCAGTTTCTGTGGCCCAATATAATTGGATTTTAGGGCAACATACCAGATGTCACAATGCTGAAAATCTATGCTCATATTCAGACGCGTCGCCATAAGACCTATCTGTGTCAGTGCGACGTAAAGCCAATTATTATTTTATATATGTTCACACAACTCCTTGTTTGCTAATGCTAAAAATGGCTTACGCCACGTGTAAAACAGTAAAATCACTGTTGCATTGTAATATGATAATCAGATTATGATATTCTCATAATGTTTTGATTAGCATTTTACATGTCCATCAAACCATCATTTTCCACACAAACATGTCACAGTGCAAAGTGACTGAAGGAACAGAAATAGAGAAGCAGGTGACTGATTCAAGACAGCCATTATTCTATTAACCAATTAATAATCCTCGACTTAGATTTAAGCACAACTTGCTTCAGAGAACCGCCACAATGGAAACCCGCCCTAATGACCGTCGTACACGATCATTGAGACATACGATGAGGCAAGACATTCATTTTAACCAAAGAGAACATTATGAATGAACACCAGGAAGACTACCATCGTCTGAGGACAAAGGTTTCAAAATACTGAAGCAACTGGTGGTTGGGATTATGTTGAAGAGAGGAAGTGTAATTGTGGTGAAACACAGACACTGAAAGAACTTCTGCAGTGTTCTGACGTGTGTGTCATCTATACAGCACAAGAACTAATTTTGTTCACTACAAATCAATTCATGCTGCTGAATTCTGCTAAAGCATGATATAGTTTTGGTTCCATGAAGCTGAAGGAGGGCAAATAATAATCATGGAGGGAAATCATTATGATTATTGGCACAAAGACATGTTGTAACATAAAGTTATCTTGCTTTCGTTACTCTGGTACAAATAAGATATACATAAAATTAGTTGTTTGTTTTCAAAGAGTACGGTTACATGCGTGGGATAGTTACCTCATCAACTAAGAGTTAAAACGATAGTTACCACAATCATCTGCGAGAAAACATACAGAACAATCCATCAAAAATACTCAGATCTCTCAAGAAAACCCCATACTTATTTCAACTGTAAAGTTTACGTCAACAGGTTAGAAAAATTATTTAAATAATAATGATCTTCTCCCTTGACAGTCTAAAGGTTGTTGTGTTCTATCGAGAACAGGAGAAGTGTGAGAGATTAACTACTGTACTTGTGTAATGTTCCGGTAATATATGGCATTAATAATAAATTTCGAGTCACCGACAGCGCTCTAAACCAGTAATTGACCACGAGTACAGAGCTACTAATCTACCATTTAAACCTACTTCCAACAAATTAAATTTATAACACATACACCTAGCATATGATTGCAATTGTAATGATCCATGTTATTATTGAACAAACATATGTTCACTCATTGGACAACAGCCAGTGATGGCGGTGTATAAATAATGACCAGTTGACAGCAGCAAACAGCTTGGAAAGTGGAGGAAATATTGAAACTGTTATTTAGCGTAACATAATGCAGTACACGCAAGCTTGGCAGTGGTTATTAACACACACCACATATGTTACCAGTGACACGCACTGTTCAGTCATCTGCTAAAGCAGACTTCAAATATTCCTTAGCATACAAATTAATTTACAGTATAACGTAGAGGTGTTCTTAGAATTTAGAAGATGAAATGTCGCAATATAACGTACCAGATACAGTTAATGAGAAATATTTCGTCAATGTATATTATTAAATTTTGAAGCATAATGTAAACACTTCGTGCATTTAAAATGAATGTCGTAATAGTACATTGAAAATTATTTACTGTGAATGAACTTCGGCTACAATGAAGAGAATAGAGTTAGATATGTTTCTTTCTTACGAAGTCAGTCATCTCCATGTACCAGATGTATGCATAAGTTTTTGCTGGTTTTTGTGGTAAAGGAAACACGTAGAATTTAAGGGAAATTCATTTTTGGTTTATTCAAAATATTGGCCACCGGCTTCTACACGCTTCGCCCATCTTTTAGATAAGTTATGAATACCATGCCAGAAAAACCGCTTGTCTTTTGCGGCAAACAATTCGTCGAGCCTTTTTCCAACATCCTCGAAATTTCTGAAGTGCTGTTCTGCAAGCGCGTGTCCCATTCATGCGAAGAGGCGATAGTCAGATGGCGCCAGGTCGGGGTAATACGGCGGGTGCGGATGGATGTCCCATCCAAGCGATTTCAATGTGACTTTCACTGGTTTTGCTGTGTGAGACGGCGCATTGTCGTGTAACAAAGTCACTTTGCCATCTCTTTTGGCCCATTCCGGTCGTCTTTCGATCAATGCGTGATTTTAATTAATTCTTTGTTGGCGGTAGCGTTGTGCATTAACGGTTTCGCCGAGCTTCAAGTCTTCGGACTTTTGCAGTCTACCAGAGCGCGCACTGCCTTTCACATTGAAATCGTCACGTTTAAATTGTCTAAACCGTGTCTCACATGTTCTAATCGATGGAGTCTCTCACCGTATGTTTCTACCAGCAAACGATGATTTCCACAGCCATTTTCTTTTGATTAGATAAGAAAAGCAATGCGTGCCACAAATGTTCTTTTTCAGACACGAACGTCGATATGATCGCTGAATGATACAACATAGACGCTAGTGTTTGGCGGACTCAACTTGTGTGTGTTGATAGGTTAATGTCAGACGAATAAACTGACGTATGTGTCAAATACATACGATGCGTACTGTTCGCTTGCGCCATCTCTTAGTCAAATCGGAAAAGACTTATGCATACACCTGGTAGGTTAGTTGAAACTTCTCAAGGAAATATATCAGAGTCAATCAACTCACAACGATCTTTGTTTCCATAGGTTTGGATATAAATCTTACAATAATATTAGTCCTGTTGCAACTCTGCCTTATTTCCCCGATTGTCTTGGATAGGGTACATATACAGTGATCAATTCATTGTGATGTTCAGTACATCGTTTGAAATTAAATATCAGAAGGACTGAGAATGATATAATTCAAAGACACATAAATAAATTTCACTCAGGAGAGCAGTTTGACGGTTTCAGAAAATCCATAATGCTTACTCATCCTGTATATATATTTTATAATTCCAAGGAAAATTACACAAGTACCTTGAATTGCTTTATGAAACGTATTTTATATTTTTCTGTCAACAGAACTGGACGAAGGCCTATATTATTCCTTTCATTGCAGACAGTAACTACGAAATGTGCAATGTGGATTGGATCAGTTGGAATCAGTGGTGGAATCCGGTTCATTCCATCTAGCTTTTAACAGTTATTGAAATGAATATTTTGATGTTACACAATTTATTTGTGATTGTTTTGTTTCATTTTTAACAGTTGAGTACAATATGGCCGTAAGTCACATGAGCTTACTGCATGTTTTAGCCTAGAACTGTGAATTGTCTTCCAAGCTAGTGGTGCTCTGTTCGTTAAATGCGATATTGTTTCACAACTGATTGGGCAGATGATACTTACATTTTTCCTTTTCAAACATTTTGAAAATACATGACGAATTTGAAATGCGGAAAACAAAAGTTATGTCGATGATAAGCATTTAAAGTAAATCCTTTCAATGAAAATATATTCCTCACATCATAAGGAATTTATCCTCCACAGTTTTCAAATTGCAAAGCGTGGGTTGGGTACTGTGTTCTCCGTGTTTCTGCTTTGGAAGGTTCTTCCCTTTCTTATCGATAACTTTAGTTTTCATGGGCCTAATTCTTCATTTCTTCTCCTTCAAAGTATACTACTGGTCAAATGTTTTCGATCAGCTTTTACAACTATGTAGATATGAGATTAAAACAGAGATTTTGTTTGGAATGTTCTAAAATATTCCCGTTCTGATAATAAAGCAAGTGTAAACATGTAAAGATTAACCCATTTATGCCCAGCGGGTCGTTTGCGACCCACCCGAAAGAAAAAATTCTGCCGAGCGTATTTTTTGTTGTTTCGCGTTGATAGTGCATTCAGTGTGTGTAGTAAGATTGCCCGCACTGCCGTGTCTTGGTTGGAGCAGCTTTCCCGCCACAACGCAGATGCTGCGCGGCAGCTAGTTGAGTCATGGTGGAACCTGCACCGCGCTCTCGCCGTTATTGGTAAGTAGAGTGGTTAAAAACTTTAAAATGTAGTGTTCAGTGTGTTGATGTTGTTCGGGGATATCTGACGCATCTTTAGATGCCTTTACTATTTCAATATATCAATTCGTTCTAACAATACACCACGAATAACATAGTGTGGGTCGCAAACGATCCGCTGGGCACAAACCACAGAACAATAGTACTATAGCGCATTTTGCATTTAGATGGTTACAACACAAGGGATTGGTGGAAAATGTTCTAAATTAGTGTTTTTGAAACAATATCAACTTTTCGGAACACATTTAAGTCGTCCATTCATTAACTAATTAGCAAATTACAGTTTTTAAATATTTATTTTGTCTTTTTCAGGTGAAAATATTTAACTACTGCTGAAATTCTGTCAGAGCTAGAGATATTGACTGCCAGCGATATTCCTGGAACCTTAGTGGATGTTTTTATCACTCCACTGGATGATAAGCCTATTCGGGCGACGAAGATGATTGCTACAATCCAGACAAAATGAGTGGGTCACAACTAGTGACTGAAGCACAAGACTATTTATCAAGGTGCAAAAGCTAACGGAAAATGCTCTAAAGATGTTGACTTAGGGGAAAGCGTTGTTTTGAAATTCTGCAATGTTTTATTTAAGTTTTACCCCAGTGTATGCTTCTCTTTTTACTGCGATAAATTTTTTACTTGCCCAAAGTTGTTGTCGGAGTTAAAAAAGAGGAATGCGATGCACTGGCACGGTTCGGCTAACCGGATGGAGGCTGCCCATTGTCAGACAAGAGGACGATGAATAAGAAAGAAAGGGGATACTTTAAAAGTGCAGTTGACAACGAAGACCAAATAGTGGCTGTGACATGGAAAGACAACAACGTTGTGAACATCCTGTCAAACGAGCATGGCGTAGAACCTGTTGAAGAAGCTGGGCGGTACTCATTTGCACAGAAAAAAACCAGTGAAGTTACCTCAGCCACATTTTGTTTCTAAATACAACAAGAACATGGGAGGAATAGAATAAACAGACAATGTATCTACTTTCCGCATCAGCATAAGAGGCAAAATATGGTATATGCCAATTCTGTGCTCTGGCTTCTAGACATTGTGATGAGCAATGTTTGGATTTTGTCGAAATCTCACGGCATGAAGCTTGACGCCTTGGCGTTCCGACGATTCATTGTGACCAGCTTCTTAGAGAAGTATGGAACCCCTCCTCGCAATGTTAACACAAGTGCACCAGTGACTGAAGCCATTCAGGAAAGCCACGGTAGTCATCTTCTGGTGGACAATCAGCCCCGGCGATGTTGTCGCGTCTGCAAAAGTAAAACTGTCCGAGCATGCCAAAGATGTGCTGTTGCCTTACACCATTATTGTTTTGGAGAATTCCACAAGAAGTAAAGTGCACTGTGTATATGAGAACGTGTTTTTAGCTTCGTAGCTTAAAATTTTGACTGATTCAGGTTTTTTTATGCAAGACAAAATGTTTTATAATAATGATCCCAAAGCCTGTTGTGCCATTTCAGTACTGAATATTCAAAGGAATGTGTAAGACTGACTAGGAAACTCGACTGATAGTCTATTTTATATTATTAATGTTAATGTTATATTTTGATACTATTTACATTTGTAGGAGAGATTCCTTCTTACTGCATTTAGTGAAGAGCGACTTCTTATTAGCATTTTCTATGTGCTTTGTAATACTTGCCTCTGTAGTAGATATGTCATTTTCATTTTTCACTAATAATGAGTCATAAAATACACCAGTTGTTCTTCTTTTATCATTAAAAATTTACCATGATGATCCCAAACTTGAAAATAGCCAAAGCCCATGTTGGAGATATGCCCCTGGGGTCCATACCCAGTGGGTCGTTTACGACCCACGCTATAATTTTTAAACAAAAACAACAAATATTTTTTAAACAATTTTAGGGGCATTTTTGGACATAAATAAACTCATTCCAGAAGTCAAAACCATAAAATTCGAAACTAAAATTCTTGGGCATAAATGGGTTAAGCGTCTCAATTGTGTATTGGACTGTTTGTTCGCATAGAGGGGCGCTGATGAGTACCCACAACACTGACGTGCCTATACCTGAGACGTGGCCGGCTCCATGGCTAAATGGTTAGCGTGCTGGCCGTTGGTCACAGGGGTCCCGGGTTGGATTCCATCAGGGTCGGGAATTTTAACCGTCGTTGGTTAATTTCGCTGGCACTATGGCTGGGTGTATGTGTCTCTTCATCGTCATTTCATCCTCATCACGACGCGCAGGTCATCTACGAGCTTCAAATCAGAAGACCGGCTCCTGGTGAGCCGAACCTGTCCTCGTACATTCCCCGCACTAAAAGCCATACGCCATTTCATTTTACCTAAGGCGTATCCATTCGAGTACGCCTCATTCCATCAGCAGTCTGTGTAGCAATCAGTTCACATTACTTTACAGTACATTGTGGCATCTAGCAGTGTGTTTGTACACCTGATCAGCTTCATACCATTTTACCTCGTAGTGGAACGGAAGCAGTAGAGTGGAATTAAAAAAGGGCTGTAATTGTAACTCTGTATCAGGAAGGCTATTTAGTAGGACAATAGCAACAAAAGTTGACGTAGCCCAATCTACAGTGGTGTATAAATTGCAGCGGTTCAAGCAAACTGGTAGCCAATGCAAGTGTTTCGCGATCTGGAAGTCTCCGAGTGACATCATACAGAGAAGATCAGTTCATATTGAACCCCTTTGTGTCATAAGGAACACGAGTCCTAAAGTCATTACGTGAGGTCCCATATAAATTACAAGCCACGAGATCTCGCTACATTTTTATCTCTGACCAGAGACGGCACGTGGAGGAACAGGTGGTAGGTCTCATTCTCACGCTAAAGAAATTACGTTTCCCGCACGTGTAAAATGAGCATGGGTATGTTGGACTATTTGTTCGAATAAAAAGTACATTTTAAGAAGAATTGGCGACGATACTGCCGCAGTAAATGTTAGGAAATTGTACGTGAAACAATTTTTTCGCTAATGATACCGATTTTAGACTGCTAAATATCTCCAGAAGGAAATTTGTCAAAAGGCGCGCCTGTTCGGTCAAACTCTGTTACATGGACCAAAGATAGTGCCTGTCTTATGAGGTAATTTAACAATTCAATTGGTTAAGGAAAATCCATAAATGCTTATCAATAACATTGCTACTAAACTAAACAACTTTGTGTTACATCGAGACCTGCCTTCAATACATTTTTATGGGGTAGGAAAAGTGTCTAAATATTTTTGCGGTAAATGCAGACGGCATGAGAGTGGGAGTAAATGGTAAAGAGGAACGGTGAGCCATTTGCAATCTTGCATTGTGTCCAGTCAATTCGAGGCGAGTCCACGTATTTCAGAGTATCTTCATAAACCAGCGTTTGAAAGACTAAATCCCAAGGGAATATAGGTTATGGCCGAAGGTGGCTGTAACATCATCTCCAAGTGGAGATACGTTTAAAAAGTGCGGAATCGTAAACATTCTACGAACTACGATTTAAACTGTTGTGTTAAAGTGTTGAGGTCGGCAATTGACGAAAGTTGCATAACATAAAATCAGTTGGTCCAAGTGTTCTTCCGATAAAAGTAATCAACAGTATTCCATGCGAAGAATCCTCACGTCATGTTTCAGGGACAGTTAACAGACGGCCAGACGTTCCTGCAATTCCTGCAATTGAAGTTATAAATATAATTGTATTATTCTCAAATATTGCGTTTGTGGGTCGGTGTTCGACAGACGTGTTCTGTCCGTGCAAGGAAGAGAACGTGTGAAGGGCATTTTTGTTTATGTCATTATTTTCAGGTGAATGGAGATAAAATTAAAACAAGAGGAAGAATATGTTTTGTAAAGCCACTATCTGTCGATATGGCAAAATGAAACGATCGAGTGGCTGGTGAATCGGCAAAGATGGGAGACGACGTACGAATACAGGTATGTGAATTATGACCGTTATAAAAAGCTTATATTTATTTCATGATGTCACAGTTTTTCTTGTGTTTGTATTTTTTTTTTTTTGCTAGTTGCTTTACGTCGCACCGACACAGATAGGTCTTATGGCGACGATGGGATAGGAAAGACCTAGGAATTGGAAGGAAGCGGCCGTGGCCTTAATTAAGGTACACCCCCAGCATTTGCCTGGTATGAAAATGGGAAACCACGGAAAACCATCTTCAGGGCTGTCGACAGTGGGGCTCGAACCCACTATCTCCCGATTACTGGATACTGACCGCACTTAAGCGACTGCAGCTATCGAGCTCGGTAGTGTGTATGTACCTGTGACGCATTTTGGTCACCCTCTTATTGTCGAGAGGCACACTGGGCCAACACCAAGCATTATGGTCTGGGGCGCTATTGGCTTTAATGTGAAATCATAATTAGTGCTTGTTGAGGGTACTATGACAGCTCGACAGTACCTTGATAGGGTACTCAATCCAATGGTTGTTTCTATGATGGCGAATATTGCTAATGGGATGTTTTAGCAGGACAATGCCCTGGTTCACACTGCACGCATCTCCAGAGAAGCTCTCCACGACATCACAACCTTAGAATGGCCCGCCAGATCCCGGACCTCAGTCCTATTGAGCATGTGTGGGACATGATGGGTCGACTACTGGCCTACCCTCCTCAGCCACCCACAACTCTGGAACAACTGACCCGTGCAGTGCAGCAAGCGTGAGACACAATTTCTCAGGAAGCGATCCAGGGCCTTATTGACTCCATGCCTCGACGAATTCATCAATATATTGCAGCTCGTGGTGGGCATATCCTGTATTGATTGTTGTCCAAACGTGCGGTCAGAGGGACCTGAAAGTGTAATCATCGATTCACAACCGAACACTCGTCCTATATGTTGAATTGCAGCAATGTAGTACCACTCCTTCTGGTTGTTGCAATTTCCATTTTCTTCAGTGTACATTTCGTTCCTTAGAAGAGACTCGTAATAGAGATTTGAATTCATTTTTTTTTTTTGAAGCGACGGACATAAGACGATGGTATGACGGGTTGGAAATAACCATTTTCAGGGATGCCAATATTTGAGAATCGGTAGTGATGGTGTCTGATATCATTTGAGGGTTGTACAATGTCTTATTTTAAATGTCACGAAGCGATGTGACATGGATTGTTATTTGGCGTCTGTTAATTTATGCAGATTGTAGGATTTAATGTAAGGATTATCCACCTGGTTCCTTAATAATTAATAATTAATCGTTAGTGTTATAATGTAAGCTTTTTGACTGACGACATGAAACAGGTAAATAGTACTGGTGACTATAAAATGTATTCGATTTTCAGCATCAATGAAGAAAGTATGAGCAATAGGACAATTATGTAATTAAATAATGAGGGACTTTAAAGAAACCATTCCTCCGAGGTAGATAAAATTTGTTGTTAATTAAGATTATGATGGTTCATGTTTGTGGGTTACTGTAGTCCTGTCCTAGTTCGTGAACCATGGGCAACGGCTGAGTGGCCTAGTAAGTGGTCCTGAGAGTCGGGATACCAGTTACTATGGAATGGGAGTGGGCATCTCGGACATATTCTGAGTCCTGGCCCTCCTTGTGCTCAGGCGGCTAGGACTATACAATCCACCGGTGGTCCATAACCCGTTAGAGGAGAGATCCTCACTTGGACTATGTGCAAGTAGGGTAGCATCCTGCTTCATGAATCTACCGAGCTCAGAACATTTTAAGCAAGCCTCGGACCTATGTGAGTAACGGAGTCCCACTCCCATTTGACAGGCGAGGGACTCCTTGGAAACAACTTCGCGAACGAAATGGAATTCGAAGGGGAGCTATCAATATTAATGAGGCCTATGGAAGAAAGAAAGTAGAACTGGCTGAGTCAGCAAAGAGGATGCATCTGGATGTGCCAGGAATAAGTGATATTCGGGTAAGGGGAGATAACGAGGAAGATATAGGAGATTATAAAGTGTACTTGACGGGTGTTAGAAAGGGAAGGGCCGAGTCTCGGGTAGGGCTCTTTATCAGGAATACCATCGCACGGAACATATTTTCAGTTAGGCACGTAAATGAGCGAATGATGTGGGTAGATTTGTCAGTTGGAGGAATTAGGACTAGAATTGTGTCCGTGTATTCACCATGTGAGGGTGCGAATGAGGATGAAGTTGACAAGTTTTATGAAGCATTGAGTGACATCGTGGTCAGGGTCAACAGCAAGGATAGAATAGTGCTAATGGGCGATTTCAATGCGAGAGTTGGCAATAGAACTGAAGGATACGAAAGGGCGGTTGGTAAATGTGGGGAAGATATGGAAGCTAATGGGAATGGGAAGCGTTTGCTGGACTTCTGTGCTAGTATGGGTTTAGCTGTTACGAAAACATTCTTCAAGCATAAGGCTATTCACCGCTACACATGGGAGGCTAGGGGTACCAGATCCATAATAGACTATATCTTAACAGACTTTGAATTCAGGAAATCTTTTAGGAATGCACGAGTTTTTCGGGGATTTTTCGATGATACAGACCATTATCTGATCTGCAGTGAACTAAGTATCTCTAGGCCTAGGGTAGAGAAAGTGAAATCTGTCTGCAAACGAATAAGGGTAGAAAATCTCCAGGACGAGGAAATTAGACAGAAGTACATGGATATGATTAGTGAGAAGTTTCGAACAGTAGACAGTAAGCAGGTTCAGGATATAGAAAATGAATGGGTGGCATACAGGGATGCTGTAGTAGAAACAGCAAGAGAATGCCCAGGAACAACTGTGTGTAAAGATGGGAAAAGGCGAACATCTTGGTGGAATGATGAAGTGAGAGAAGCCTGTAAACGTAAAAAGAAGGCTTATCAGAAATGGCTCCAAACAAGGGCCGAGGCAGACAGGGATTTGTACGTAGATGAAAGAAACAGAGCGAAACAAATAGTTGTTGAATCCAAAAAGAAGTCATGGGAAGATTTTGGTAATAACCTGGAAAGGCTAGGTCAACCAGCAGGGAAACCTTTCTGGACAGTAATAAAGAATCTTAGGAAGGGAGGGGAAAAGGAAATGAACAGTGTTTTGAGTAATTCAGGTGAACTCATAACAGATCCCAGGGATTCACTGGAGAGGTGGAGGGAATATTTTGAACATCTTCTCAATGTAAAAGGAAATCATCATGGTGGTGTTGCAAACAGTCAAGCTCATGGGGAGGAGGAAAATGATGTTGGTAAAATTATGCTTGAAGAAGTGGAAAGGATAGTAAGTAAACTCCATTGTCATAAGGCAGCAGGAATAGATGAAATTAGACCTGAAATGCTGAAGTATAGTGGGAAGGCAGGGATGAAATGGCTTCATAGAATAGTCAAATTAGCGTGGAGTGTTGGTAAGGTACCTTCAGATTGGACAAAAGCAGTAATTGCACCTATCTATAAGCAAGGGAACAGGAAGGATTGCAACAACTATCGAGGTATCTCATTGATTAGTATACCAGGCAATGTATTCACAGGCATCTTGGAAGGGAGGGTGCGATCAGTCGTTGAGAGGAAGTTGGATGAAAACCAGTGTGGTTTCAGACCACAGAGAGGCTGTCAGGATCAGATTTTCAGTATGCGCCAGGTAATTGAAAAATGCTACGAGAGGAATAGGCAGTTGTGTTTATGTTTCGTAGATCTAGAGAAAGCATATGACAGGGTACCGAGGGAAAAGATGTTCGCCATACTGGGGGACTGTGGAATTAAAGGTAGATTATTAAAATCAATCAAAGGCATTTATGTTGACAATTGGGCTTCAGTGAGAATTGATGGTAGAATGAGTTCTTGGTTCAGGGTACTTACAGGAGTTAGACAAGGCTGTAATCTTTCACCTTTGCTGTTTGTAGTATACATGGATCATATGCTGAAAGGTATAAAATGGCAGGGAGGGATTCAGTTAGGTGGAAATGTAGTAAGCAGCCTGGCCTATGCTGACGACTTGGTCTTAATGGCAGACTGTGCCGAAAGCCTGCAGTCTAACATCTTGGAACTTGAAAATAGGTGCAATGAGTATGGTATGAAAATTAGCCTCTCGAAGACTAAATTGATGTCAGTAGGTAAGAAATCCAACAGAATTGAATGTCAGATTGGTGATACAAAGCTAGAACAGGTCGATAATTTCAAGTATTTAGGTTGTGTGTTATCCCAGGATGGTAATATAGTAAGTGAGATTGAATCAAGGTGTAGTAAAGCTAATGCAGTGAGCTCGCAGTTGCGATCAGCAGTATTCTGTAAGAAGGAAGTCAGCTCCCAGACGAAACTATCTTTACATCGGTCTGTTTTCAGACCAACTTTGCTTTATGGGAGCGAAAGCTGGGTGGACTCAGGATATCTTATTCATAAGTTAGAAGTAACAGACATGAAAGTAGCAAGAATGATTGCTGGTACAAACAGGTGGGAACAATGGCAGGAGGATAGTCGGAATGAGGAGATAAAGGCTAATTTAGGAATGAACTCGATGGATGAAGCTGTACGCATAAACCGGCTTCGGTGGTGGGGTCATGTGAGGCGAATGGAGGAGGATAGGTTACCTAGGAGAATAATGGACTCTGTTATGGAGGGTAAGGGAAGTAGAGGGAGACCAAGACGACGATGGTTAGACTCTGTTTCTAACGATTTAAAGATAAGAGGTATAGAACTAAATGAGGCCACAACACTAGTCGCAAATCGAGGATTGTGGCGACGTTTAGTAAATTCTCAGAGGCTTGCAGACTGAACGCTGAAAGGCATAACAGTCTATAATGATAATGTATGTATGTATGTATTAAGATTATGAGATTACTTCATTTATTAATTTATTAAATTCAGTGAAATCGTATTTTGAGGATTAGCTTAAAACCAAGTGACTAACTTGAAAACGTATTCTGCAAATCTTAGTTTTATTTACTGGGAAATCTCAACTTATTAACGTAACGATTAAGGGGCATGTCCGATGGCAAAGGGACTTTACTGTCGCAAATGTTGTGAGCGTTTGTTGTTGTTGTTGTAATTATTTTTTACTTTGATTTGTTGAGCATCAGGTGTGCTGGGTATTTATTAATGTAGACACCTTAGTTATCAACTACTGTAACGTAATTGTGCTCATCCTTCAGCTTAGAAATTTGGATGGTCATGGGGTCATCAACCTCAGTGACTTTGATTAGGGCCATCTGCCATTATAGCATCATTTTCCTTGCGGTCATCATCCACAACGACTTTAACGTAAATTACAAAGTTAGATGTCGGTCCATGACGTGTTCGCAGGTCACATTGATTCAATTAAGGGTCCATGCCATACAACCACTATGTGGCACAAACCGATTGGACTGCCTTTATTATACCAAGAGTCCAGAGCTCGTGCTACGGGGGCAGGATCATCACGAATCATTATGATAGCACATGCAGTCTCACATGGAAGCCTATCTTAGGGATCTCCAGACTTCCTTTATTTCACTCTTAAGACAGTGGTTTCTAGTAAGGATACCCTGCAGGCATTTGAGTTAAGGTCTCCAATGCCAGTATCTCTCATCATCGTTATTATTATTATTAATATTTTTACGGACAAGATTGAGTTCGTTGTTTAGTGATGTTAAAATGTCATGTGTCCCTTCGACCTCATTTTAAATTATATAAATAAATACACATTTTCTTTGGCTCCATTCCTCTCAATTGGTAGATAGCTTAAGTTACTGAAACCCACCTCCCACCTAAGCAAGTGACGAAGAAGCCGTAGACGACCCGAGAGAAAGATCTCATGCTGATTTGCTAATAGGTAAGGAAGGTAGGTATCCTGCGAAGGACCTTAGGGTTCAGTAAGTCTACAGAGTAAACGTAAGAGTACTCGTACTGCGCCTGAATTCGCGAGTAAGTAAATTGTATGCGATCACCTAAAATCCTTGTCTCAACAGTGCAACGCCGTCTTCGTGAACAAGGTTTAACGGTGTGCATAGCGGCCACAAAACCTTTATTACGCGAACAAAATAAGGTGAAATGATTGCAACGGGCACAGCAACATAAAAACTGGAGCGTGCAGTAATGGGCCAAGTTATTATTCACGGACGAATCTAAGTTTGAAGTATTTGGAAGCCATCGTCGAATGTTTGTTCGTCGACTTCGTGGTGAACGTATTGAACCCATCAAGCACAGTCGTCAAGAAGGATACCTACATTTACTATTTTTTTTTTTTTTTGCTATTTGCTTTACGTCGCACCGAAACAGATATGTCTTATGGCGACGATGGGATTGGGAAGGCCCAGGAATTGGAAGGAAGCGGCCGTGGCCTTAATTAAGGTACAGCCGCGGCATTTGCCTGGTGTGAAAATGGGAAACCACGGAAAACCATCTTCAGGGCTGCCGACAGTGGGGCTCGAACCCACTATCTCCCGATTACTGGATACTGGCCGCATTTAAGCGACTGCAGCTATCGAGCTCGGTACATTTACTAACCAACCTAGCCACAAGATACGTTGTTGTGAAAGAAGCATCCATTTTGCATAATTACTTGATGAGCACCCTGTGTCTTCTTCATGTTTCGTACCCACGAGACAAGAGCGCTGAATTAGAATTGCAATCCCTTTGGGCAGGGAAGGAATCCAGATTTATAAGATACGAGACTATTAATAAAAACAAAAATCTGGTAAGAGGTTCGAGTCCTGAGTATAGCAAACATATTGTACACTACCGTTTAATGCTTATACGTTTCCAGAACACCATGAATTGAGTCAAAATGTGCCGAACGTAGCCGATTTACGACATCTCGAAACAACACGAAACCTATTACTCCTGCCTCAGGTTCCCATCGCACACTAGGTTAGAGAGGTTGTGTTATTGATCTTATCGCCACGTTTTTACGACGCCGGGAGAAGTCTAATAACGTTTACACTTTTCAAGGTTTGTCCAAGTTTGGTAACGTGTAGGCAGAAACTCACAAACTGTGCTATTTGGAACGTGGATTGCCGTCCGTATTATTTATTTACTTCTTACCACTGCAAATCAGTCTGTATTTGGGAAATGAGCTCGTTTGAAATTGAAATATCTTATGGAATCATCGAGTATTGAAATATTATGATCGTTTCTCCTGTAGACAGCCAATCAAAACAGTAGCTGTAATGGAAACGATTTCATTTTTAATCTGATCCCATTGTACAACGTTGGAGGTTCTTGTTACATAATCTATATATATAAAATAACTTGTCCTGACTGACTGACTGACTGACTGACTGATTCATCATCGCCGAGCCAAAACTACTGGACATAAAGAAATGAAATTTTGTAGATACATTCATATTAAGATGTAGGTGCTCGCTAAGAGAGGATTTTTGGATATTCCGTCGCTAAGGGGGTGAAAAGGGGGTTGAAATTTTAAAATGAGTGTATCTATATCTCAAAGCTTTAAAAGTGTACAGATGTAAAAAATTGGTATTTAGGATCTTCTTTAAAAATAAGGAAACACGTATTTTTTTGTTTTCGGAAAATCCCAATAGGAGGGGTGAAAACGGTGAAAAAAGGGTTGAATGCCTTTAATCAGGATACCGGTACTTATATCTCAGAAACTGAAGATATTACAGACCTGAAAATTGGTACACTTGATCTTTAAAAAAAATAAAGAAACACGTATTTTTTGTTTTTGGAAAATCTAATTAATGGGAGGGGGAAAAGGGGGGTAAATTATTAAAATGAGTGTATCAATATCTCAAAACTTTGAAAGTTTACATATGTAAAAATTGGTATTTAGAATTTTCATTATAAATAAGGAAACACGTATTTTTTTGTTTTCGGAAAATCCCAATAAGAGGGGTGAAAAGGGGTGAAAAATCGGTTGAATGCCTTTAATGACGATACTTATATCCCAGAAACTAAAAATATTACAGACCTGAAAATTGGTGTTTGGGATCTCCTTTAAAAATAAAGAAACACGTATTCTTTTGTTTTTGGAAAATCCAATTAATGGGGGTGAAAAGGGGGTGAATTTTGTAAATGAGTGTATCTATATCTCAAAACTTTTAAAGTTTATAGATGTAAAAATTAGTATTTAGAATCTCCTTTAAAAATAAAGAAATACGTATTTATTTGTTTTCGGAAAATCCCAATAGGAGGGGTGAAAAGGGATGAAAAATAGTTCAATGCCTTTAATAAGGATCCTTATTTCTCAGAAACTTAAAATGTTACAGACCTGAAAATCGGTATTTGGGATCTCCTTTATAAATAAAGAAACATGTATTTTTTAGAAAATCCAAATAGTGGGGGCAGGGGTGAAGGGGGGTGTATTTTAAAAATGAGTGTATCCATATCTCAAAACTTCAAAAGTTTGCAGATGTAAAAATTGATATTTAGAATCTCCTTTAAAAATAAAAGAACACGTATTATTTTGTTTTCGGAAAATCCCAGTAGGAGGGGTAAAAAGTGTGAATAAGTGATTGAATGTATTTAATTAGGATATTTATATCTCAGAAAGTGAAGATATTAGAGACCAGAGAATTAGTATATGGAATCTCCTTTAAAAACACAGAAACATTAATTTTTTTGATTTTGGAAAATCAATTAATGGGGGTTAAACAGGAGTGAAAAATTGGGGTGAATATTTAGAAAAACTATATCTAGAGTATATCTCAGAAACTTAAAATGTTGCAGACGTAAAAATTGATATTTGGAATCTCCTGTTAAAGTAAAGAAACAGGTATTCTCGGAAAATCCAATGAAGGTTGGGGGGGGGGGGTGAAAATTTGAAATATTTATTGAATTAATTGTATGAGGATACTTACATCTAATAAAATCTAAAGTTGTTACAGACGTGAAAAGTGGTATTTAGATCTTCTTTAAAAATAAAACGACGCGCTTGGGGGGGGGGGGGGGCGGAGAATCATTTTTGGGGGCGAGTGTGAAAAGGAGTTGAATTCGTTTTATGAGGACACATATCTTAAAAAACTGAAGATAATCGGTATTTAGAAGATCCTTTACTATTAAAGAAACAAGTATTTTTGCCCAAAAATTCACTTAAGGGGGACGGGGAGTGTGAAAGTAAGTGAAAAAAGTTAATTGTTTTTATGGGAATACTTATATCTCAAAACTGAAGGTAACACACGTGAACATTGGTATTTGGAATCTCCTTTAAACATAAAGGAACACGTTTTCTTTTTTTGGGTGGGGGGAGGTAAATCAACTTAACCGCGGTGGGGTGAAAACGGAGGTGAGACCAATTGATTTTACTGTTTCTAATGTACTTATAAGGAGCCTCCGTGGCTCAGGCGGCAGCGCGCTGGCTTCTCACCGCTGGGTTTCGTGGTTCAAATCCCGGTCACTCCTTGTGAGATTTGTGCTGGACAAAGCGTAGGCGGGACAGGTTTTTCTCCGGGTACTACGGTTTTCCCCGTCAACATTCATTCCAGCAACACTCTCCAATATCATTTCATTTCATTTGTCATTCATTTAATCATTGCCCCAGTGGAGCGCGACAGACTTCGGGAGGGCTTATTCATTCCATTCCTGACCCGGTTGAATGACTGGAAACAGGCTGTGGATTTTCCATGTACTTATTCTGATCATAAACCGATCATTTTTAATCTCTCCTGGGTTCGTTTTCAAGAGCCATCTTTACCTTTGGAGAACCTTCTTAGATTACAGTAGATTCTTCTGGCATATAAACAAAAATTTAAACATATTTGAAATAAACGATAGATATATGATTGACCGTGCAATTGTTCACCTCTGTAATAAGGTCAATAATGCACGGACGTATGTCATTCGTATCGCCAGAAGTCCTGCGCACTTGCCTACGGGCGACAATGGTGCTGGTCATACTGACATCAATGATAACGGCAGCAGATGTAATTTACCGCAAAGTAGAGGTTCAGTACCGCCAAGGCACCCAAGACGACACCACGCCGGATCTCCTCAAGGATTTGATCCACATTAGTAATGCTTATAGGAAAAGATGGCAAAGATTTAGGGACCCAACTGACCGGGTGGAATACCTGGACCTATCCCGGGAAGTACGAAATCGATTGCTGGAGAAAAGATTGAAAAATGGGAGGAACGTTGCCGTAATCTCTCAGAAAACGAGTCAGATCGCGAATTTTGGCGGAATCTCTCAGAAAACGAGTCAGATCGCGAATATCGGTGGGTTATATATAAAACGATAAGCATTCAATTATAAATTTCAGTATAATACCGTAGCGAAGCACGGGTATCCTGCTAGTATTATACATATAATAAGAACCCTTACTTTCAAAATCAGTTTGTGCCGCGATATGCTGGATCAATGGAAGAATTTGCTGGATAATGTAACTCCAGGAAAAACATTTGTGACTAATTTTTAAAATATGTAAATGTACATAAATAATGACAGATTCACTTTCTTAGTTCAACGGTGTACTCTGTTCTCGATTTTAAGCAATATATCTACCAAGAAAGCTCCTGTTTTACGAAGATACCTTAAGAGCATTCCCTCGTTATTGCTGAGAGCCTTTCGTTTTTGCTTCAACCATACCTATGACAGAAAATTCCAAAGACGTACTCATTTTGACAGTTTTGGTTCTTCTAAATCACATTTGGTAAGATTTGCATATCCGGAGACAAAACTCTGTAGGCACACACCGGAGGGTTCATAACTCCCAAATCACCCAAAGCTCTATAGGGCTTCGATAGAAGTTTTGTGGATCGTTGTGACGCTGTAGCCTTATGCAAAATTACTATTATGAAGACTTTTAGATTAACTTGACGGTGTTACTTTTCATTGGAAGAGTGGCTGCATTCCTAGATGTTGCTTTCGCAAGTGCGATATTACCGCCTGGCAAGAGTTTGATGAACGGAGAACTCATCAGAAATAGTTAACCTACGTCTTCAGAGACACCTACGAAAATCATCTCAAGTTATTAGATTTTTATGCGAAGTCTGTAGTCCAGGTTTCCTTGATATTTTTTCACAGTCAGTTTCACTACCAGCAGCCCCTTGGATGTGCACTGTTCTTAGATATTCCAAAGATATAAATTATTATAGGTGAAATCATTCACCATTATTGGGATGGCCTACATTGTACTCGACTACGCGCATTTCAATATTGCTAAAATCATGAACAAATTGCAAGAAGTATGTTTCTGAATTTAAATGCGCTACAGTTAATAATATTTCCTCGGTTACAGGTGAGCGTGATATTGTCTGCTTTGACATTCGCTGGTCCAAATGTGGCAGCGTTGTGGAGTAATTTATTAATTATGAACATTAGCGTTTTAATATTTCAATGATCTACTCTTTAGTTTTATAGTGATTTATTTTCATGAAAAGTTTCTTTATTTTCAGCCCAATTACTGAAAGATGTATAAAGGATACCAGGTTTGCAAAAACTCTTGAATAAATCATTATTCATAGCGGAGCACTCTTTCTCGGAGCACGAACCAGGAACTTTGCTCTTTCAGTTCCAGCGACTCATTCTCTCTCTCTCCCTCTCTCTCTCTCTCTCTCTCTCTCTCTCTGAGTAATATGTCTCATTCTGACAGCAAATAGACTATTGTCTCGCTCAACAGAAGACTCTCTTTATCTCCAAGAATTGTGTCTGTTTTGATCTGCTGCGGGACGATTGATACGTTCACTGGATTGTCTTTCTAAAGCTATTCTTTCTCTGTAATTTGGTGATCGATATTCCCTTTCCTGGACAAATTCGTTCTTATGGGATAAAGGAATCATTTTACACTTGATATATTACGGCAGTTATTAATACTAACTTAATCCTTCCCTCATCTACCTTGTGGTGTAGAATGTTAGCAAAAGACTTTCCGGACAGCTCGATCTTTCGCCTTCGTCATAGCAGCAGAATAAGAAATTCCTCTGTCGCATGGACTGAATATTATCCCAACATTTTGTTCTACTCCTTCCACGAGGTCACTTCCCTTCACAAGGTCCTTCCAGTGCTTATTCCGGATCGTGAGCTTCCGCACGGGAAACATGACCAAACTATCGCAGTTTTGCACTTATTAGTTTGTTGTTAACGAGTTCCACGTATAACAAAGCTCGTTTTGTGGAGCTGAGCACTTCGTCTCTTCTAGTATTCTCCGTTACCTTCCTCAAGTATCTATATACATAATTATTTTATAGTTCTATATCCCACTGACTTCTTTTACGGCTTTCGGAGATCCCGAGGTACAATAAAGTTTCTCCTACACGAGTTACTTTACGTGACGGCAAGTCTACTGGCACGAGGCTGGTGTACGTGTATTTGAGCACTTCCAAGTTCCACCAGACTGACTATTATCGAACCCACCACCTTAGGTTCAGAAAGCCAGTTCTGTACCATCTGAGCCACTCTGTCTGGCGACCAATATTCGTTTCTTGTGTCGGTATAGTGGTATCTGAAAATGAAATTTTACGTAGATAACTCCTCAAACAGAGACGTGTTGATATGAAATCAGGTAGATTTACTATGGGTGAGTGGTACGCCTCCTACAGACGTAGAACATACAGTATATTTTCAGACCGACAGTCTCACATTTCTTTTCCAATGCAATATTTTAAATAACGTGTGCCTTCAATGAGGTGACGATATCTATTTATCCTTCAGAGGTAGACATATGCCATTAGGTTGAACTTTTTAAGGATTACAGCATTATTTCTTGCATATGTATCATTGTGATATACCCGCACCCACTGGACTGGACATCGTCGAAAACTTTAAGATGTCAGTGCAACGTTGAAACGGTGACAACAGAAACACCAATGACGAGAATAAGCCAAGGGTGTGTTCAGATACCTGGGAATACTGTGACTTACTTAAAGGAAAATAACACTGTTCAACTCCGTTTTGTTATTGAATGTAAATTTCATACACTGTTTACTTAGGATCTACAGAAGAGTTTCTCAACCTTTCCTACTGACGTATAACAACATTTAACTCCTGTTCAGGATCAGATATTGATGGCAGAGATATTGATCCAATAAAGGAAAGGTCTCTACCGGTACAAGATCGAGAAAACAAACCACGTTTTTCTGTGAAGTTTGTGGAGTTGATCTTTGAATTCCACTATATTTTGAAGTGTACCACACACAAAATTCATTACATCAACTGAAGACACCAAGCAGGTCAAACATAATATTCACGTCGTAATTATTACCAAGATGTTTTTATTGCACACCCAATTCTGAACTCCATTTCAGCCATATGATATATCCTAAGAGTATATGTTGAACTGTTTTACACACGAAAAATCTACAGATTTCAATCCGCTATTTCCATAGTAAGGGGTCAATCAATTGAATTTCAGATTTTACAGTTCAATGCCCCAAGTCCAAAATTATTTAAATAAAATATCAGAGTTAGTGAAAAATGATCAGTCCGGAGGATTAAACTGTATTAACGTCAACAGAAACATGTTTCTTATACTGAATATCCAGTATTCACACTTAAAATCAGTAAAATATTTTTGACTCACAGTTCTGTTTCAGATGTATTTAGCTAAACCCATTCATTAATATATGGTTTCAATTGAGTTAATTTGAGTCTTAAATCGGGTTCAAGGTTCAGCTTATTTCTATAGCCTACTAGTTTTTCATATAAATTGCAGAAGAAAATTCACATTCACAAACGTAGGAACTTACACTAACAAAAATGTACAGCCTTTTATGAGATCATTGGATATTTATTTCTTTTTACTACACAGGAGTCTGTTCAATCCATCCTCTTGATCGTTTGCATGAGACTTCTGTCGCATGAAAGCTTGATCAATTCGTCTCTTTCTTTTTCGGAAGGATTTAACGTTTCTGGTAAGGTACTATCAAAAGAAAACGGGTTTGTAATCCAAAATTCTGAATCCGGGTTTTCAGAGAAGTATTCCTTGAAATCTGAGATTAGACTCCTAAGATGCCCCTTTGTAATGGGTATGAAGAGGAATTCAATTCCCATTTAAAAAACCATCCAACTATTGAAAGGAACATGCATTTCCAATATCGATTTCTGTAATAGGGGCTGCCTAGCGGAGGCAGTTAAGGCTTCTCAGTTCACTCGGAAGGATGTGGGTTCGATTCTTTGTCACGAAGTTGCGTAAATTGGGAGTCTTTACCTTCAACTACTCCAAGGGCCTCCATGGCCTGTACGGAGATGGCTTTGCTTCTTTTATTTCTGTAATGACGAAGAGCCGCAGTTTTATCCTGTGCCTACCAAGAATACCGAATTATGTGCACCCAGAAAACAATTCTTCAGCTGGTTGAGACGGCAAAATATATTCGCCAGGTAAGCCAGCCGGGCAAGCCACCGATCATCAGTGAAATAATTGAAATCTGAGTACATGTCGCAGAGGAAAATCTGCACTCCTGAATGAAGTTCAAACCGACGGCACAATACATTTCTCCTCGACAGCCACCTAACTTCAGTGTGAAATAGAAGGGGATCATGTTCATCACCTTCTCATTGCACAAAATGGATAATGGTCGCGAATTCATAGCTCTGGACTCAATTAAATTGACAACTCTTGCTCTTTGGTTTGTACCCAGTAGTGTGTCACATATAGGGACACTCCAATTTCCTTTATATCTCTGCTCCAAGGCTTAGATTTCCTGTTGAAACTTTTCACCCTGCTCATTTCACACAGCCTCTGAGCTGACTGACGAAACTTCAAATGGTCATGGATAAAATGGCATGTTGCAAATAATGTCGTGTGTGGATTACACCGGGAAGAATAGCGAATGCTTTTTGTATTTTAAAAAGTATGTGGAAGAAGAAATTAAAAACATCAAAACCAATACAAACGAGAGTAATGAAGTATAAGGATAAGGATAGAATGGATAAGTGGTCTGCGTTTCCTAGAATAATCAATATAATTACTAGTAGGTTAAAAATCATTTCAAATGTAGTAATACGAAAATAGCTGTATGGTCGTGTCATTATATTCTATTCACAATTCATCCGTGAAGTAAGCCATGTTGTTAATGACCAAAAGACTTGCTACAAGTTGTTTTACGTCGCACCGACACAGAGAGGTCTTATGGCGACGATGGGACAGGAAAGGGCTAGGAGTAGGAATGAAGCGCTAAGAAAAATGACGTCACTCGCACGAGTAAATGGAGCATTGATACTATGAACGTGTTGGTTTAATAAAAGCACTTTTCAACAGCACCAGCATTTGCCTGGTGTAAAAATGGGAAACTACGGAAAACCATCTTCAGGCCTGCCGACAGTGGGGTTTGAACCCACTATCTCCCGAATACTGGATACTGGCCGCACTTAAGCGACTGCAGCTGTCGAGCTCGGTCAAAAAGGCTTGTGACACAGAAGTAAGCATTAAATAATCTAAGGAAAGATACATCTTGTCCTAGACAATATACCATTGTTAATGTCCAGGATAAAATAAATTATATTTAGTATAGTAATAGTCAAGTAATTATAAGAGGAAAATGTAATGCATGTATCAAACTAATGAATTGCAATAAAGGAGTGCTCTCTCCCTAGTTTCATGTGATCCGGAACTAGGGTACGGGAGTACTATATTCTATTCTATTCTATTCTATTCTATTCTATTCTATTCTATTCTATTCTATTCTATTCTATTCTATTCTATTCTATTAAGTGAGGCTTGGAGCACGAAGAAAATGATCGTGATCTTGAGGAAGATACTGAACCCATGACCTTTGTGTCATAATAAACCAGAGTCCTAAAATTACCACATGAGGTCCCATATTAATCGCAATGAACATCTCAGATACATTTTTTCTCACCGGAACGACTCGTGAAATGAGGGAGAACGGCGCTCTTTCTCGCGCTAAGAAAAATGACGTCACTCGCACGTGTAAATGGAGCATTGATACTATGAAAATGTTGGTTTAATAAAAATACTTTTCAAAAGGAATGAGCAGCGAAACGAACATATAAATGTCCTGTAATTACATGTGGAACAATTTGGTCCTTAGTAATACAGACTTTAGATTACTAAGCTGCTTCCAAGGAAAAATTGGCAAAAGACGCGCGTGTCTGTTCAACCTACGTCACGTCATCAGAATATAGTGCCTATCAAACGAGGTCATTTAACCAGTCAATTTGTTACGAAATAATCGTAAATGTCCATAAACAACGTCACTATTAAATTAGCAAGTACTGGGTTACTGCAAAACCTGCCTTCAATACATTTCCACAAGGTCCGAAAATATATGCAAGGATTCTTGGCGGCAAAGGAAAAATGCCTAAGAGAGGGGTTAAAAACTATAAAATAGGAGCGCCATCTTGAAATTACCAGCATTGTGTCATTTAAGCTAGAGGAGGAACCTCGTACTGTTGTATAATTTATCGGCGATTGTTAGATTAAGTCCAACAGAGAACATAGATTTTGGCCGATGTGGCTGGAGTACCGTCTCCAAGTAGAGATAATTTTCTTAATTAACGTGTATGTAATGAAAATGTAAAAAGGACGGTCATGCGTATGCCGCAGTCTTATAAGTAATGTTTCAATAATATCGTGTTGAAAGTATTGCGTGTGCGGTATTACAACAGTCGTGTTCGGTCCGCGAAAATATCGAGTGAAGGGTCTTTTTTATGTGCTTTTATTTCAGGTGAATCATGAAGAATGAAATTACATGTGAAGCCAAAAGTGTTAAAATGGCTAAATCAAATACACTAGAGAGTTACTAGTGAACTCACATGATGGAAGCTGGCGTAGGTCCAAGCTAGGTGAATGATCACCGTGACCACCAGTTTATTTTTTCATGATGTCACCATTTATTTTGTATGTGTTTTTGGGACGCAGTTTGTTCACCCATTTATTTTCGTGAAATATCAGAAATTTGACGAAAGGTCATTTAACGTTTTGATAAAATTAGGAAATTTTACGAAGTATCGTGTGAAGTGTTGTAAATAGTCAATTGATGGTCATGAAACGATACAATGTCCGAAGTAGATTGTCATTTCCGTGCGTTTATTTTTTCTGTATTTTGGGGGTGTCATGTTAAGATCTTTAATCTGATGTGCATTTTTTCTGTTTGAAATTATGACGAAAGTTGTATAAGAAATCTGTGGTTACTCATTTTCAGTTGAATTAAGGCACGATGTCTTGTGGAGCAATGTAAAATATTTTAAGGAAAGTTACGAGGCGAGATCGGTAAATATCTGTTACGAAGGGATTGCTATTACTATGTCCGTTTTAAAACTGTGTATAACTGACAATGAAAATAACAGTAAATTTTGTCAGTCATTTTGTGAAGTCCAGTTCGGATATACGAGGTCACGTTATGTGGAGATGTTTCATTATCAGAGTATTTGTGTGTGTACAACGTTGTGGATTTTAAGAGTTATATTCCATTTTAATGTCGTCGAGATATTGTCGTGTTTAAGCAAGTGGTCAAGTCTTGCTAAATGGGAGTTGAGGTAGGACTTTTTGAATCAGGTTGGGAGACTGTAAATAATGCCAGGAGATTCTGTCTGAAATAAGAGGGACTTCTTTGTCTAATGTTTTGAGATGGAAATTGGGATGGATTCCACGTAAAAAGTGTAGGTTCGTGATATGTATGAATATTGAGTGACATCTTAAAGTAAATATCTACGTATAATCTGTTTGGGCCAGGAATGTCGCATTTGTACTTTTTATTAGTGAGATCGTAGATATCTTTCTTTAAAGACCAGTTTTAAACGCGAAGAGAACATATGGTTCCTATCAAAGCGGAGTCATGAGGGGAAGTCTTTCCGCTAGAAAGCTGATCAGGGAGACCTCCAATTGAAAGATAACGGTAACTTGCAGTCCTCTTTTGGTCAAAGTGTTGAAAATCAGATTGTATTCTTTAGAATGGAGCTCGTAATTCTGACAGAAACTAATTGAAATTCTTATCATTGAATAATGTGTATGTTATTAGATCGCATTCTTTAATATTAACTTGTTTAACAGAGATTTGAACGTATATTTGAAGCGACGGAAATGAGACAATTATGAGAGGGTTTAACCATTTCCAGGGATGTCCAAACTAGGGTATTGGTGGTAGTTATTAATTTCATTTTTTGAGGGACGCACAAAGCCTTATTTTAAATATCATGTTGGGGTGTGACATAGTGTTGGCTTATTTTATGTTGAGTTTACTTGTGCAGATTTGAGTACTGAATAATGAGGGTTATCCAAACAAGTGTTAATAATAGTGTTAAATTTAACTTGGGGTGTGACGTCATGAAATGGATAATACTGGAAATTAATGTACTTTTTCCAGCCTCTACGACGTAAGTGACGATACATGTTCTAATAAAAATTACGTCAATAAAATTGAGTAGGGACTTGTTAAAGAAACCATTCGCCCACGGAGATAATTTGTTGTTAATTAAGATTTATAAAAATCATTTCAATTTATTAAATTATTTAATTCAGTGGGAACTGTATTTGAGAAATAACTTAAAGCAAGTGATTAACTTAAAAATGTATTCTGGAAATCTTAGTTTATTTTGCTGGGGCAAATGGCCATTCCTAACGAAAAGATTAAGGGGACGTGTCCGAATGTAAAGGATTTTACTGTCGCAAAGTTTGTGAGCATTGTTGTTGTTGTTGTTGTATTTGACTGTGATTGATTGAGCAGTAAGAGTGCTGGGATTATTAAAGTGGAAACCTTGGTCATTAACTACTGTAACTTAATTGTGTTTAGCCTTCAGCTTAGACACTTGGATGGTCATGGGTCATCAACCTCAGTGACTTAGATTAAGGCCATCTGTCATGATAGCATTATTTTCCTTGTAGTCATCATCCACAATGACTTTAACGTGAGATTGCAAAGTTAGATGTCCGTCCATGACATAGTCGCAGGTCACATCGATTCAATTAAGGGTCCATGCCGTACAACCACTGTGTGGCACATACCGATTGGACTGCCTTAATTATACCAAGAGTCCAGAGTTCATGTTACGAGTGCTGGATCATCACGAATCATTATGATGGTACATGTAGTCTCACATGGAAGCCGAATTTAAGGATTTCTAGACTTTCTTTTCTTCACTCTTAACTTATGACGGTGGTTTCTAGTAAGGATGCCCAACAGGCAGGTGAGTTAAAACTCCTCAAAACAGTACATCTCTCTTTTGCATTGTAATTACATGTGTCGATTGTGTTGATCGAACAGGTAGGAGTTCGAGTTATGTCTTGTTTAAAGTTCACATAAAAATCATTTCTTGAATAAACCACGATTTTTATAGATTTGATTTCTAATTTTGTAGAGAGATTAAATTTACTGAAACCCGCCTAATGCCTAAGCAAGTGACGAAGAACCCGAAAACGACCCAAGAGACAGATATCATGCCAATTGCTAATAGGTAAGGAAGGTAAGTATCCGTTATGGACCTAAAAAGGTTCAATATATCCACGAAATTGACTGGAAACGAAGTGAGACTACCAGGTTATATGAAGCCACACATCTCTCGGACCAATAGGCAATCACCACACTACCGTAACTTCGAACAACTTGAACACAGATATGTTTGCTCCATCAAGAAGTAGAACCATATCAAATGATTTAATCACCCTCACACTCCATGCTGCCTGGTTCAGTAGTAGTATGTATGCTGAGTCTTCAGCCCGAATGACAGGATCCCCAACAGTATCATCATCAGCTGTCATAAATAGCCTAGATGTCACTAAAGAGGCGTACTAGGTAAATGAGAAATAGGGTAGCTTTCCTTTATTGTCCTCACTAAGCCAGAAGGTGCTATTAATATCAGTAAAACATGCCCACTCAAATGCATATACCACTTGACCCTATGAGCAACACTATCACAGTATTCCTCACAAGGAACGCCTCAAGAATAGCATTACTAGCAAAGCTCCTACCTCAGTCGTTTCCTCATTGTTAAGGATGACACTGAGACAGATCAATGAATGTAACAAATTTGTTCTATCCTATACCAGAAGACAAGGCGCATTGTAAACACCCCGTCTCTCCAGAAATGGGTCTCGGCTTATTAGTAACAGTACAGACCACTAATCGAACTCATGGACGCAAGCCACCGAACGTTGAATGACGCATTTTGTGTTCATTATTTTCAGTGCCAAGTCTTAAGCCCACTACCAGCTGTTCCCCGCACGCCTCCACCACACTGTCAGAGCAGTAATATTGGTGAAGACAGTCGTGTAATGAAGTGACCGCATTCCCTCGTAAATTGCTGCTTAATGTGCCTAGCAACTCCAGCCCCATCAGACGGCAAGGCTCCGTGCTAATGCAGCCCGCTTCGTGTTCTGGGATTTCACAAGGCTTGGAAAATTCGAAACGTATGGAAGATGTTCGAGACAATTATATTTTAAATTCATAGTTATCTTTCCCATTCGATACAAAACTAAATTAAATGTAAAACTCAAATCATTACCATTCAGATATAGACCAAGAACTCCAGTGCAAGGCCTGCAATGCAGGTGAGCCCGGGGATTAAGGGGCCAGCAGACTTCCCCAGAAAAGATCAAATAAATGAATTAATAACTTTATCCGAATGACACTACGCGGGAAAGGTGATATCGTGATGTGTTTGTAGAATAGGCAGAAAAGGTTTCTTTTTACAGTTCGTGTGTACAGTAATTTTCGGATGGTTGAATCTGCCTGCATATTATCGTTATCTTGATGAATTTAAGACAGCTGCCCCTCGTAACACGGGAGGCACGCTGTCTCACAAAGACCTGCGCCAAATGAAGTGGAAATTCATACCACAATATCAAATTTTAGACCTAATTATTCCCATTATTTTGCTTACGCAAAACTATCCTTTTCGAAAAAGAAACTTTTAAAGAACCACCTACGAAATGTTATGACCCAAGGTAGACTGTGTGGACTTAGCCTGCTCAGCATCGAATGTGTCATCCATGGATGCCATCGAAATCGCAAATGCCTTTGCGTCCCAGAAAGAATGACTCATGCTCATTTCGTTTAGAACCAAATGCGAATATGGCAACGTTTAAAAATAACAAAATATAGAATACAAGTAAACAAAAGATAGAGACATTTATTTATTTATTTATTTATTTATTTATTTATTTATTTATTTATTTATTTATTTATTTATTTATTTATTTATTTATACTGTCCGACGACATCGCAGTCACGTACCATTCCGAAATATCACATTCGCCGAGCAGACCACATCACGGTTTAACAGAAGGGTAGCTGTTTCTAATTCGATTGATCATCACTGTAGTTTAGAGTACCTTCAGAGCATACATATCATTCAACGGAATTACATTTTAAATCGTTTTACAGCCATGGAGGGGACTTGTTTGCTCTGTAAGCACATCGATCTTGGAGTTTCTTTCTTCTTGTTGCTGTGTGGTGTCCCATGGCCTGTTGGGAATGACTGATGAGCGGGATATAAGCCTACTCTGGTTACGAGCACTATATATCTTCCCTTTGTCTGACGGTAAATTATTTTCTAGTATTCCACATCAGCGTGCATGGTTCATATGCACAAGACCAGTAAGAGTGAGCTCAAACTATGTCCTCACAATCTCCTTTTTTTTAAAAGTTAAGCTGTTTGTTATCATATATATCACCAGTACATTTCTAATGGAAATGCTGTGTTTTGAGATGTACTTCGTTGTATTACATTAACATTAAGAAGATAAATGGCAAACAGAATCTCGGTAGATCAGAATCTGCTGGTCTAACTTCCATAGTATTTGAAAGCTGGGAAAATTCACGGCACTCCACAACGTACTTTCTCTAGGTGTCTTCACCCTCTCGGTTTTTGTGTGCAATGATATTGAGATTACCACAAAAATGGCGTCCTAATATTAGATCTTTAAACGACCATTCAGGGATAAACAAATTATTTGCTCGTGCATTCATACATTACTGAGCGCTTTCTACTATAGGTTTAGATCGATTATGTTTTGAGAGATACACCTGAGGAGAGAAATAATTTAAGCAGGTTGTGGTATAGACTCTTCGATAGCCCCTGATTAAGGTTTAAAATATATATTTTAATTACTTGTTTAAATACTTCATATTACTTGTAACCAAATTTTAGAGGAAGAATACTGCCATGAAGAATGATAGAATTTATTACTGTGGAAGAACATTTTTTCTCAAGAAATATCAATACTAAACTTATCCTTTTTAAGGAAAGGTCAGTCTTCATCAAGTGATCAAAATTCTTGTTTAGATTTGGAGAATTTAATTTACTGCATAATTATTATTTTTAAGATAAATTTTTGAAGCAGTAATTTCTCCTGTTTTTGTATACTGTACATTCAAATAAACAGTGTGGAGACGGACGAATCCACAGTCCACTATTTTTAACTATCATTATTGATCCGTGTAGTTCCATACCTTTTTTCTTCAATTCATTACAAACTGAGTGGAACGATCGTCGCCTTTGTCTCCCTCCGCTTCTCTTGCCCTCCATGACGGAGGTGTTGACTGAATTTTGGACCGAAGTCATTGAACGCGCTGTCGATGCAGTACCGTTTATCGCAGAACTTTGCCTCGATTTCCGGGGCGAATGAAAAATTAGGCCCTCCTCGTAACGAAATTATCTGGGTATTTTCGAATTGCTTCCGAAATACGACGATTTTTTACCCAAGCATATCAAAGAACACGGCAACCAATGTAGAAACTCTGTTAGTTAATTATCATCCACAATTTGTGAGGAGGTCATTACTGCTATGGGAGAACTAGTTCTGAAAATAACGTGCGATTCTATACATTTAGCCAAATATGAATATCTGTTGATTCTACCATGGACGAAGGACACATCGATCAACTGGCAATAGTAATTCATTATACGGAAGGCGGACGAATTTTTATCTTTTTTCCGAATCATGGGCATATCGGAAAAGAACATGCCCTAGTTACCTCCCTTCTCGCTATTATAAAGGAACATAATATTCCTATCACCGACTGTCGGGGTAAGTCATACGACAATGCCGCAAACATTAGTGGAAAGTACAACGGAATGCAAGCTTTGATGAGAGAGAAAAATACTTTGTCTATGTTTCTTACCTTGCTGCGGACACACACTAAATTTAGTTAGGGAGCCTAATTTTTATTTTTCCGCAATACTTTTTTTGACTTTGCAAAAAACTCTCTTCTCAGGGCCAGAGGATCGTTTTGACATTATAATGATATTCTAATGACATAAGTCAGACAAAAATTAAGTATGTTCCTAAGTTAACCTAAGTGAGATGCGATGGTCTTGTTCCGCAGGGGAAATTAAGGGTTTGTGTGGCTATGCAGAAATTAAGGTGGCATGTCTGACTTTGTCCGAGAATGAGAAATGTTCAGTACGCAATATGTGTAGTTTAGACGTGCCAATCTATCTGTTATTTTACAATGATATTCCAAAACGCATTGATGCCACCGGGATGTACCACCAAGACTCGAAAACGACGTTGAGGTATACCGTGGAAGCGTTGAAGTCCTTAAAGGCCTTTATTTTCGTCAATACGGGACTTTTTATGAAGCAAGAGCGAAAGAAATGTCAGGTACATATAAAACATGTCCTCCGTTATCCTTGAGCTCGAAGTGTGCGATTAAAACCAGTTGATTGTGGTGAAACTGCGGAAGAAAACCTATCAAAAGGGGGTAAGTGCAAAGTCCGCAGCTTCTTGCCTGTGATCGATAGGTTAACTGTGTGTTTGTTGGAGACAATGGAAACATACAAGCAGGTTTACGGTCTTGTGATCTATTTGGATGTTCTGAGAATCTTTGACCTGGTCAATGAACAACTTCAATAGGCCGTTGATAAAGTTGTGTCAGTTTATTCAGAAGATCTTGATTTGTACCTAAAGAACGAGCTGGTTCAATTTGCTGATTTAGTACAAGATTGCATGAACGACTTTAACAACGATGGATGTTATTCCGTCGACATGTTCTATCACAACTACACTGTCGAGAACAATTGGAAATGTAGCCTACTTTCCCAAATACAGAAATAGCTCTAATAATAAACTTAGCAAAAAGGATAGATTTTTCGGACATCCTCCATGATTATATTGCATAAAAGACAAGAAAAATAATTTTGTAATTTTTGCCTCTGCTCTATTACAATATATGGAATTCAAGTCATGTTACTTTGAAATGTAATATAAATAGTAAAATGTCATTGTGCTTTTAATGAGCAAGTGAATCATATTATAAGGACCCCCACACGAAGACCGTTCCGGGACCCCCCAAGAGTTTCTCTGGCCCTACCTATGACCCAACAATATTGGTGGCATCTACGATCAAATGCATGTCAAAACGAAGCTAGAGATGCCAACGATCTTACCTGCATGTATGGAAAGAATTATGGAGACACATGGAACCAAATATGTGAAAAGAAATTTGGTGACATCTATGACCTTGTATGCGTCAGAGCAATTCTGGAGGCACATGTAATTAAATACCGGTCAATGCAATGCTGGAGATGCCAACAGTCTAAAAGTTCAATACTAGTGATGGGCTGCGAATGGACTCACGAAGAATCGAATCTGGGACCGTAAAACTCGAGGTACTCGAGTCCGGACTCGAGGCGGAGGACGCTGGCAGCGTTATCTGAGAACTGTGTATGGAAACAACACGATGCATAATATTGTAGGTAGGCCAAGTACAAGTATTTGTTCCGTTTTCCAATAATGCTCAGTGATATGATGTACACCGCCTCTGTGGTGTAGTGGTTAGCGTGATTAGTTGCCACCCCCGGAGATCCGGGTTCGATTCCCGGCTCTGCCACGAAATTTGAAAAGTGGTACGAGGGTTGGAACGGAGTCCACTCAGCCTCGGGAGGTCAACTGAGTAGAGGTGGGTTCGATTCCCACCTCAGCCATCCTGGAAGTGGTTTTCCGTGGTTTCCCACTTCTCCTCCAGGCAAATGCCGGGATGGTACCTAACTTAAGGCCACGGCCGCTTCCTTCCCTCTTCCTTGTCTATCCCTTCCAATCTTCCCCATCCTCCGCAAGGCCCCTGTTCAGCATGGCAGGTGAGGCCGCCTGAGCGAGGTACTGGTCATTATCCCCAGTTGTGTCCGCCGACCAATAGTCTGAAGCTCCAGGACACTGCCCTTGAGGCGGTAGAGGTGGTATCCCTCGCTGAGTCCGAGGGAAAAACCGAACCTGGAGGGTAAACAGATGATGATGATGATATGATGTACAAACTAATGTTGCGATGCGGTAATGAACATCACTTTAAAGAAGTGTGTACACAGTCACCCTTTGAAACAGCCGTTAATCCCGAAGCGTACATACAGTACATTACCGAAAAAATTAGTACGATATTATACGGCAGGAAAAATACCGGAGGTGGAAACAATATAATTATGTTATTCTTGGATACCTCACCAAATGCTCAGAGCATTCCTTCAATCAATTGAACGTTGTGGACGTTCAACTAGGCCATGCGTTGTTCTACAGCACAAGATATACAGCCGAACATGTACGTTATGCCATATTTACATGAGTGTATAGGCCTACACAACCTTATTGTAACGTAAACTACGCGGAACGTGTGGACACAGGTGCTATGTACCACAATATCACCGGCGCACAGTTCGGCTGCATGGCTAAATGGTTAGCGTGCTGGCCTTCGGTTACAGGGGTCCCGGGTTCGATACGCGGCAGGGTCGCAAACTTTAACTTTAACTTTGCTGGCACGGGGGCTGGGTGTGTATGTTGTCTTCATCATCATTTCATCCTCATCACGACGCGCAGGTCGCCTACGTGTGTGAAATCGAAAGACCTGCATCTGGCGAGCCGAACATGTCCTCGGACACTCCCGGCACTAAAAGCCATACGCCATTTCATTTTACCGGCGCACAGTGTGAAATTTTAGAGATCAGGCAGGTCAAAAGTACATTTTCGACTAATCTATTTCTGTTATAAAGGGCATTATTTTACGCTCTTGACTTCCTTTGGCCAATACTTCAATTTTTCGACGTTTCGGACCCCTTCCATATTTTCTCCCTCCTTTAGTGTTATATAGAGGATGATTGCCTAGTTGTACTTCCTCTTAAAAAAATCACTACCACCACCACCACCAACACCGTAGAGGAAGTAGGTAATACCTACAGTGAATAGTTAAATTATGTTCCTATTCATCACTCCGTATCTCAGGTTACTAAAGGCTAATTTAATGGGCGATATAATGCAAAAATGCAAACTCATGTCTTCATTCCGAGGTAGTACAGTTCCTTTCAGGAAAGACCCCGTTGCGGGTGAGCTGCATGTACCATTTCAACCACATACCAGCCGTCCTAACATTCTAAAATATCTGACAGTACCGGGAATCGCAGCCAGGCCCACAAGGACGGCAGCTAATAACACTAACCGTTGCGCTGCAGAGGCGTTGTAGTGATAAAGCCTAAATAAATATAGATAAAGGAGAAAAAGAAGAATGTCACTATGTGTCAAACTGAACGAATGGCATTTCGAAACAAATATGTTACGGTCTTACACTCGCGTTTTCACGTTATGGTCATCATTTACTTAGCTGTTGAATAGTACTTAACGACTGGAGTATTAATTCCGACTGCTCGGCAACAGGTCGCAGTTACGGATCGTGACGTCACTGTGGAGACTCGAGTACTTCGCACGGGTTACTCGGAGAGGTTCGGAATCGCCAGACTCGATTCTCGCGAGTCCAAGTGTCACTCGCGCACATCACTATCCAATATAAGTCCGAGAAGTTCTGAGAAGCCCATGATTTAATACGGGACTGAGCTCAGGTTGTTGAGTTCAATCCCCGCTTAATACGGCGGTATTTGATAGTCCTCAAAAGCGCCAGCCTCGTGCCGGTAGATTTACCGGGAAATAACTCCTGAGGGAGAACATTCCGGCATTTTGGCGTCTTTGAAAACCGTAAAAGCAGAGGTGCTGTGTTGATTGCGGACAGTGTCGATTGCGGACACCTCATTAGTAGTCTCGATTGCGGACACAAAATATTTGGGAAGAGTGCCAGCTCGTTCCATGGATTTCCACCCCTTTTTACCCGTCTTACCAATCCAGTTCTGCTCTAGTTGTCATACAGAACGTTAGCTCTACCACCGTGTTAAGTTTTTAGTTCTTTAGATTGTTTCTGTTCATTAATCGTTGTGCTATTACGAAATTTATTGAGACGGAGAAAGGTAACCCATGTTCCTTATTGCATGTTTATAGTTACAGACAGTTTAGAATGAGTAAAAATGGTGTTTCTGTGGTGTAGTGGTTAGTGTGATTAGATCCCACCCCCGTAGGCCCGGATTTGATTCCCGGCTCTGCCACGAAATTTGAAAAAAGTGGTACGAGGACTGGAACGGGGTCCACTCAGCCTCGGGAGGTTAAATGAGTAGAGGTTGGTTCAATTCCCAACTCATCCATCCCGGAAGTGGGTTTCCATGGTTTCCCACATCTCCTCCAGGCAAATGCCGGGATGGTACCTAACTTAGGGCCACGGACGCTTCCTTCCCTCTTCCTTGTCTATCCCTTCTAATCCTCCCATCCCCTCACAAGGCTCCTATACAGCATGACAGGTGAGGCTGCCTGGACCAGGAACTGGTCCTCCTTCCCAGTTGTATCCCCGACAGTGTCTCACGCTCCAGGACACTGCCCTTGAGGCGGTAGAGGTGGGATCCCTCGCTGAGTCCGAGGGAAAAACCAACCCTGGAGAGTGAACAGATTAAGTAAGTAAGTAAGTAAAAATGGTGTTACCACATGGACTTCTTTGAAAAAGAAAACGAAGAAGTGCAAAGGAAAATTGTTTACTAAAGGTATGTAACAGAACTTAATCTTAACAAATTTTAATAATTTTAATATGTATACCTCTATATTAGGTTTCAACTCTGATTCATTTAAACTTTAAGTTGCAAATATATTAAAGGACATTATATTTACTATGTGTGATCCAATTTCGTTTTTTTTCCAGATTGATAAACATAAAGTCTCATTGCACGTGTTATCAAGCGTGTAGAAAAATTTTAACTTTATTTGGTTGTATTTATTAGCCACCAAAGTACCTAACTTTTTTATTTTTAAATATTTGTTATTCTTATTTTATTATTAATATTTAATTACTAATTATTCTTTATTTGCTTACTTATTTTAGGTAATAAAGTCGTGAAAATTGTAAATCATGATTGCATACCTGATGAGGCTCAACTGGATGTAAAACAAGCAATATTTCGTGCAATGAAACGGGCTAGAGGAGAGTCTAGTTCTGCAATACCTCAGATTTATTCTGAAGAATGTCAAAATTTGCATAATAAAGGATATGAACTTGTAACATACATTCCTCAGTTTGAAAATTTTAAACATTCAGTGTACTGTGTAAGGAACAAGGATCATGGAGTGCAGAAAGAACCGAAGTTAGCGTCAGAAATCATCCTCAGTGAAGAATTGTTGAAAATGTTTGACGGAAAGAGCTTTCATTTTTCAAATGACGACACAGATGACAGAATGCAAATTTTTGCCAATTCTTTAGCTAAGGAAATGTTGCGAGAAAAAGCGTTTTTTAAATCTTAAATTAAGAGTGTAACCAACCAGTTCGCTCAACTATACACGATACATGTGGACCTGGGAAGTAGTGAAAGTGAAACTAACATCACTCCTGTTGTATTTGGACTTATTCTTGACAAGAAAAAAGGGAACATATATTCGGATGCTCGAAAACATTGTGCAAGCTGTCCCAGAATGGAAACCAGAGAAATTCACAGTAGACTTTGAGACTGGTACTATTTTTGCTCTAAAAGAAACATTTCTTCAATCTGAGATTCACGGATGTTTTTTCTATTTCACGAAGTGTCTGTGGATGAAGGTTCAGGAAATAGGAATGATAACTCTTTACATGGAAAACGAAGAAATCAGACGAAATGTAATAAAATGTGCTGCACTTGTTTTCCTGAAGCCTGAAGATGTGGAGAATGGATGGATTCTAATTCCGCCGGATGTGAAATTAACAGAATTCTCCGACTATTTTCTTGAGCAATGGCTGCTGAATGAATATATCCCTCTGGAGATGTGGAACTGTTTTAACGTTAGACATAGAACAAACAATGCCACTGAAGGGTGGAATTACAAAATCAATAGTAAAATTGGAAGGCCACACCCAAGAATAAGAGATCTCATCACCTATCTAAAGCTGGAAGCAGAGAATTCAAATCATTCAATTAGCGGACGGACTTAAATTTTAAGGAACTGAAAGAAAAAGAAAGTACTGTAAAGTGGACGAAAGAATTGCTCGAAGCACGAGGAAGTACAATGAGGATGGCAACTTGGGAAGGTTTTTGGACGTAATGTCATTTGTCCTCAGAATGGGGTAAGTGTAGGCGTAACTGTCGTCAGGCCTGAAGATGGTTTTTTCCGTGGTTTCCCATTTTCACACCAGGCAAATGCTGGGGCTGTACCTTAATTAAGACCACGGCCGCTTCCTTCCCATTTCTAGACCTTTCCTATCCCATCGTCGCCATAAGACCTATCTGTGTCGGTGCGACGTAAAGCAAATAGCAAAAAAAACCGTAAGTGTCGTTCCTTCTAAAACGTATGTTGTAAATAAGAGTGTATTATTAACGGTATGTATGTAAAATTATGACGAATCTGATAGATGATAAATAATTATAAGCCTAAATTACTACGTAAATAATTCGTAGTAAAACGACAAACTTCTTAAAAAGTGCAAACAGTTATTCTAACAATGCCAAAAAAACCCAGCTAATTATGGGACTAGGTCTTCATTATTTTAAAGGCCGAGTACGATTAACTGTGCGGGTTCATGGCGTCCATGGGTCTGCTGACCCCCTTCCGTTAACTTCATGTGTGGAGCTACACAGCAGGCCTTCCACGAAAATGAGCAAGGTGCTCTGAAAAAAGGGGCAGGCAGTCCCGGTTAGCGCTAACGATGAATCTTTACGCACTTGCACTAGTAATAAAAGTACAATATATGGCACACATAAGCGAATTTACGTAATTAATTTACAAATTAAAAGTTGAATATTTCGCATATCGGATACTACAGTAGGCTGTGAATCTAGCAGTCACAAAGGAACTTTCTGGCGCCAGGCTGTCGGCAAGGAAAATCCTCGAAACACTTCTTAGAGCACGAGCAACTTGTAAACCGCCCTGAGTACTGCATCCAATAAATTTTATGGTACCGCCTAGGAGTGGCGACTTTCTACTGGGTTCTCACGAGAAAATCACGCGTTGAGGCCTGACCTATTTACAAGGACAAAGAGACAACGATAATACCCACCAACCCTTGGGAGGAAATGGAAGCATCCACGCTGCGAAGAGCGCGAAAGTCTCAGCCAATCACAAAATTCTAAATTTGAATGAACTGTCATAGCGGGAATCTACAGTCAGTATTTCGTTATCTGAAGCCCGGAGTAGGGGTGAAAAACAGTGTCCTGACTTCGTTATAATATTTGAAAATTTATCGGTGCAAATCTGTGGTTAATTAGTGCCTGATTAATAAAATTTTAACTTCACACGGAAGAGTAGTATCGCCCAGGAAATGAACTGTCATGGCGGGAAGGAGCCATTCGCTGAAAGGAAACAACGCCGGTGACGCGCGCCGTCGTGTGGATTATCCTGTGATCGTTTCCCACGGCGCAATATAACAAGTAAGTCAGACCGAAGTTAGGAAGATTTTGTACATAAATTTTGAAACTTTAACCTACGGATGTATGATAAAGCGCTCCCAAGTGCTGGATCACAGCGCTACATCCCTTCCACAGAACTATTTTCAAGGTGGGGGGAGAACTCATTACAAAAACCAGCGAGCAGGGTGGTGAATTGACAGTGACAGTGTGTTGACAGTGTGACAGTGACTGTGTGTTCCACTGTGTATCCTGTTCGTGGGTTAGTTGAATCTTCAGTGTGTTTAGAGTATGTCAGCTAATTCAGATAGTCAGCTTTGAACTTTACTTTTGTCTGGTAAGAAAGCGATTAGAGACACTTGTTGGCATCTGAGTGAGCCATGTATTTTACTTGGGAGAGTAACATTTCAGAAATGAACACTTTAACAAACTTTACTTTACTTTGAATTTATGCAGAGATAACAGGCAATAGCTACACTTTCAACACTTGGCTTAAATGAACTCATATTACGAATCGAGAGGGACAAGTCCATGTTTTCAGCCTAGCTGCATAAAACCTCTCTAATCCACGTGTAGTTTGATATTTGTTGGAAAGCTATTTTATTCTTCATTTTGGGAGGACGATCAGGATAAATTTCTCCACATCATTGGAAACTGTACTTTAGCTTGCTTTTACCACCTACAACAAACTGTTTTGGCAAGCGAGATGTATTCGGGGAGAAAATAGTTGAAGCAGACAGGGAGGAGAATGACTTTTCTTTAATGAAGGCTGCAGTGGTAGAGACCTTGAGCAAACTGTTATGTTCCGAAGAGGTGAATAACCGGCCAGCCACTAGGTAAACAAAAACTGAGAGAGGGTGTGCAGACCAGCAGGTGATTTTCAGGCAGGTAGCGGAGAGGAACTTCCGTCTTCACGACAGGAGTCTATGCAGTGCTATCGTCTAATCTTCACTGGAGTGCGAGAAAATGCGAGTGGTTATGTTAATGTAAGCGTGTGTAACGCCATGATAAAAATGTATCAAATGTGCGTGTGTGAAAATTTGGAATACCACATCACCTTCAAGATGGAATTCTAATTCACCATGACGGAGCCCGGAGGGTGAGCCAACATGCCTCCATCACCCAGGTATGAGCATCAAATAAAATAATGTAAATAAATACGTAGGACCGTGCCTAATCGATGATCAAATGTAGCTTAGACTGTTAGATAGGATTGTAAATAATTCACACAATAATAATAATAATAATAATAATAATAATAATAATAATAATAATAATAATAATAATAATAATATGTTGCACTTTCAGCTAGGGTTATTTGCGCACTTCCTTTATGTAGATGTGTTTGCGTATTGTTATGGATTATTCTGTAGTATGTCACTTTGACAGTTTAGGATGCTATATTATTTGATCGCAATGAGTGTAATGCCGATTCATAATAATCATCATGTTATTATATCGTTGGTTTTGAGCGACATTTCTGTTGGAGTTTTTGATTTTGTAGACGCCGCCTTGTTGATTTTAATGCTTATTTTGCTATTTTGCGCATTCAGCTTGTTTTATGTTGTGGAATCATCCTTCAGATGACCGTTTCTGGTAGTTCTTATACCGTGTATTTTGCGACGATATTTTGGTAGACGCGAGTATTTATTTCTGTGTAGTGCGGTTGCACATTTTTCAATAGCTGTGTTTTGAGAGGCAATCTCGTCATTTTTTTTTAAGAAACAGGTAGTGCCAGGAAGCCATTGAGGAGTCAGCTCTGATATTTTGTGATATGTGAAGCAGAGAATGATCTAGAGATCGAGCTAAACGAATAATATCTCTGATGATCTACGCTGATAATGGAAATGTGATATTTGGACCATGTCATGAACTGTCGTAAGAAATAGAAATGTGCACGACAGATATTTCGCCCGCCAGATACGAGCGAGGCTGTATTATGAGGTACTACGTAGAGATTAATGATGAGTAAATAGAACTGAGAGATGAATAATTTAACCAAGAGTGTTAAATATGTTACGAAATGGGTTATGATTGTAGGCAGGAGCCTGTATTTTGTTTCAAATAATTCCAGGGAAAGTAGATGCTCGGCAAATATGCTAGCCGTAGTACATGTGAGCAGAGCGACGAGTCAATGTGTATTTTGATAGTCATGTAGAGTCATGGATGACATGGTATAGCAGTAATTATTGTCCAAAAAAGGTTAAATAGTGTCGTGGCCAGACATTTGTCATCTGAGGTTAGAGATTGCCGTCAAATTCACAATATTTTTGCTACTCGCAGCGGGGTAAAATTTTCTGTAAATTCTGATATTTTGCAAATTTCATCCTTATTAATTTACAGTAGGCAGCGATGTTGGGATCTAGTTTTGTTTATTTGTTGTTCTTTCTTAATGTACCTTTTCTTACCGTTTATTTGTAGGATGTGATCATATGTGAATTATTTATATTTGATTTGATGTAAATAGATAAGGTGTAGTTAGGTTAGTTTGATTTCTGTATTTCTTTTGGTTGGAGCAGTGTTTCTCCATTAACAGATTTAATTATGTAAATAAGATATCATGTGTTAGGATAACGGATCATCGATTAGGTCACAGTCAAAACCATAGTAGTGGTATGCTCATACCAGGCATTCAGTAATTACCAAACCTTTAAAATCCACTACATTTTATTTAAGAAATGAAGCGATCTTAGATAAACCAATTGTATAATAACTGCCGCAAATGAATGAGGTAAATAAGATGGCATCTGCCTCCATCTAGTGGTGGTACCACAAATATGAGTTCATAATGAAATGCAGTCAGCGGCAAATTCAGTAAAAATTTTAATGTACAAGGATCGCTGTCATTTGAAATGTAAACATGAGGCACTTGGCCTAATCATTTGGATTATTTTAAGAAGTCCAGGCTATCACAGTCATGCAAGTGAAGTTTAATAATTAGATGAGTGGTTGTAACACTCAGGTTCATGTGTCAATAATTTCCTTTTCAACCACGAGTAGTTTTGAATGTGATAGTGGTTACGTGGTAAATGAAGTACGTTGTCCATGGCTGTTTTCTTTAAGTTATTCCTTATTTGTTACACATGGTTAGCGCAATCCACAATTATTTTAAAGTTGGGTGTTTCCCAAATAGCCACATGTGTTAAAGATTTGATAAACTCCTCTGAGTCAGTGTTGATTTGATGATGTAACTAATTACTTAATTAATGATTCAACTACTTTAATTTATTTTGAGAGACATTTTCTACGTAATACAATTCTGTACTTCAAATGAGGTGGAATTTTCTGACCAGAGTTTTTGAATTTATTCACGTCATCGTCTTGAAGACAGTGTCAACGTAGTCTGGAATATTTTTTAAATTTTGATCGACTTTCAGTCAATTTTATTAGGCAGTGATTGGTGTTATTGTAAGGCAGATCCTCAATCTTTAATTTTCTTAGTCTCATTTATTTCACTTTGTTTACATTTTCACCATTTTAGTTTACTTTCATTTTGACACTCTGCACTTTATTCAATAAATCAGTTTATCTAAACTTTAATTCAGTCTTTGGGTACCGTCATTTATAGTTAGTTTACCCCATCTTTTCATTTCCTCACTCCCTGATTGACGTGTGGACTATCTTCGGGGATATCGGACGGTCCGCGACTGAGGAAGAAGAGTCTACATGCAGCGGTGAGTATCATTTAAATGTCATTTATTACAGGAGCAGCCGGCGCACAGAAGAAGGAAGAAATCCACCGCAGTTGTTGCCTTAAAAAGGGCACAATATATACTTCATTTCACGAATGCTTATCTGTAGAAAATATGATACTTGTTGTTTAAAGGGGCCTAACATCGGCCCTGTAGAAAACAGGCACATCGAGACTACTAATGGTGTGTCCGCAATCGAGACTGTCCACAATAAAGAAGCAATTGAAAAGTGATAACCCTGGAACGAGCTGGCACTCTTCCCAGATATTTTGTGTGCGGAATTGCGACTGTCCGCAATCAAGACTGTTCGCAATCGCGACGACACCAAAGCGGATTGTGGGACGTTAAATAAATAACATTATAATTGTTAATTCTGAAGGCATCCGTAACTTAAAAGGAGTCAAATCTAATGTAGATGAGCCAACGGCCGAATATTAGCCTCCTCCTACACAGTACAGCGCGATTCTAAATTACATTCCCGACGAAAAAATAAAGCCTCTGTGGTGTAGTGGTTAGTGTGATTAGCTGCCACCCCCGGAGGCACGGGCTCGATTCCCGGCTCTGCCACGAAATTTGAAAAGTGGTACGAGGGCTGGAACTGGGTCCACTCAGCCTCGGGAGGTCAACTGAGTAGAGGTGGGTACGATTCTCACCTCAGCTATCCTGGAAGTGATTTTTCGTGGTTTCCCACTTATCCTCAAGGCAAATGCCGAGATGGTACCTAACTTCAGGCCACGGCCGCTTCCTTCCCTCTTCCTTGTCTATTCCTTCCAATCTTCCCATACCCCAGCAAGCATAGCAGGTGAGGTCACCTGGGCGAGGTACTGGTCATCCTCCCCAGTTGTATCGCGACCCAGAGTCTGAAGCTCCAGTACACTGCTCTTGAGGCGGTAGAGGTGGGATCCTTCGCTGAGTCCGAGGGAAAAACCGGCCCTGGAGTATAAACAGATGAAATGAAATGTCGTATGGCTTTTAGTGTCGGGATATCACAGGACGGGCTCGGCTCGCCAGGTGCAGGTCTTTCTATTTGACTTCCGTAAGTGACCTGCGCGTCGTGATGAGGATGAAATGATGATGAAGACAACACATACACCCAGACCCCGTGCCATTGGAATCAACCAATTAAGGTTAAAATCCCCGACCCGGCCGGGAATCGAACCCGGGACCCTCTGAACTGAAGGTCAGTACACTGACCGTTCAGCCAACGAGTCGTACAGTATAAACAGATAAGGAAGGAGAAGAAGAAGAAGTAAACTCGTGTTCTCATCCCGAGGTGGTGCAGCTCTTCTCAGGCACATCCCAAATGGAGGCGAGCTGCATATACCATTTCGACCACATACCAGCCCTCCTCCCGTTCTTAAATTCTGGCAGTACCGGAAATTGAACCCCGGATCCTAAGGACGGCAGCTAATAACACTAACCTTTACGCTACGGAGGCGGACTACATTCCCGATTGAAAGCCCTTATTGTGAGAGATGTAGTACATCAGTTGCGTCGAACGACTATATCGAAATGTTTAATCCCCGCGCCACCAATCCGGATTAGTTACGCTGGCATCCGTCAGATGGTGGTCCAGTCGCATAGCCGGCAGCAGACATCTTTCTGCCTCTTGTCGGTTACTGGTACCTGAAGGAACTCCTGCGGGACTAAATTCCGGCTCCTAGGCGTCTCCGAAAACCGTAAAAGTAGTTAGTGAGATGTAATGCAAACAACATTATAATTATTATTACGAAAGCCTTCTCTGTTCTCGATTACTATTCGCAGAAGTCTGTTGTGGCTGTTCAACTGGTATTTTAGAACAAAGTTTGGACTGGGCTCACCCTGCGGTAAGTCGATTCGGAAGTGGATGTCGGATTTGAAGCGACTGCCTGCATTATTGTAGGGCAATGTCAACGGGCCGCCCGTCCGATGATGACGTGATAGTGGAGCATGTGCGTGATACATAAGCAAGGAGCCCGCAGAAGCCCACGCACCGTGAAAGCCGAGATTACAAATTCCGTATAGTCGTAGAAGACAGTGTGGCGAGCGCTGCGTAAACGACTTATCATGAAACCAGAGCTGCAAGCTCTGAAACCACCTAAATTACCGCTGCGAACACCGTACACTGCGGACCTGCTACAACGCATGGGGAAGGGTGATTGAGCATGGAAATTAGTGTTTAGTGACGAAGCAAAATTTTACTTGTCGGGGAACGTGAATAGATGTAATGTACGGATTTGGGGCAGGGGAAATCCCCGTGGAGTTGTGCAGCCTGAACGTGCGCCCCATAACGTGAATGTGTTCTGTGCTATCGCTCGTCGCATTGTTCGGAATCAACTGCGACTGGTACGAATTATCTGGACTTCCTAAGAGAATGGACTTCTCCACAGCTTGGATAAGATATTACAGACTTTAATTTTCAACAGGATGGCTCACAACCGGATTGCCACCGTGCTGTTCGGGACTTTTTAACTGCAACTCCACCACAACAATAAATCGGCCGTAAAAGTGAAGGAGAAAATGCACTCAAGTGTTGCCCACCACGGTCACCGCATATCAACTGATGTCATTTCTTTGTGTGGTGTTACATAATGCGCCTAGTTTTTGTACCACTTCTTGTGAAAACAGTGGCTGAAATGCGCGCACGCATCACAGTAGCATCGCAGAGACTGGTCTAGAAATGTTAGGTAAAGCGTGGCAAGAACTCGTGTGATGTGTGCTGCGTTACACGTGAGTCGCGAATTGAACATTTGTAGTGGCATGAGTAGAAACTTCTTCAGTTGCTCTTTCTACATAATGTAAACTGTCTGCTTTCCTGCAATTCAATGAACTTCTAAATTAAGTAATGGAATCAGAAACATTGTTTAGAATCGGGTTATATCAATGAATAAGACATCTGTTTTTTTCGTTTCTGCTTTTACAATTTTACTTGACGTCGCACCGACACAGATAGGTCTTATGGTGACGGTGGGATAGGAAGGTGCTAGAAGTGGGAAGAAAGCTACCGGGGCCTTAAAGTATAGCCTCATCATTTGCCTCATGTGAAAATGGGGAACCACACATGGCACCTATGATCCATTGCAGGTAAAAATAATACCGGCAGCATTTTGCATCTTGAGTCACTGGTTCTGATCAGAACAGCATTTTACTCTACCGTATTTATCCTTTACTACATACTAATCAATGATATAGAAAAGACTTATCTCCTGGAGTGTCACGGATATTAATATGACAATAAAGCTAAATATTTGCTAATTAATGACCACTAGTGATAATTATTACCGTAACAGACCTACAGGTGCGCTGGAAATTTCACACTGTACTCAATATGATGCTAATATGAAGATAATTCTACAAAAAATGTAAGGTGTGCTTTAGTGAACGTTATTGCATTCCCTTCCTCTTAGCTTTCTCACTACAGGCAAGTGTTTAGAGTATAATATATTTCAGTTCAAACGCTGGGGAAATGCAATCTCCCAACAGTTACAGCTGCACACTCCACCACAAAAACAAAGGTTAGAACACAATTTCTAATTAGATGAGCTTATGCTTCAATTCCCTAAAATAATTATAGCATAGTAACAAAATGTATCAATCATTGTCTTTTATTTGAGAGATGACTAACAGATGATCACAACTTGTCCACAATTCGTTGAGTGCAGAGTGTGAATTGAACCATTAAGGCCTAGACAGGAGTTCATTGGGACCTCCCATCATAGCAAGGTAACCGGAAAGCCAGTGCTATGTGAACATACACTGCCTGTTAAAACAATTGAAGCACTCAGAAAGGGAGAAGGAAACGAATTGTATCTTCACCTGTTGAGAGGGTATGTGATGTTATTTCAGTGATTACAAAATCGAGTTAAATTTACAAAGAACTTGGCAGTACGAGCCCACTTATCAGTACTACGTTGCACCAGGATACTTGCACTGATTCGGTTGAGAAGCGTGTTATAAAGACATTGTATCCTCTTCTGAGATAAGATGGCCCAGAACTGTTGTAACTGGTCCTTGATATCCTGGATAGTGACAATGGGACGGAGTTGACGTCTGAACTGGTCCCACACATGTTCTATCGGGGACAGATCTGGGGAGCTTGCTGGCCATGGGAGTGCCTTAAATTCACGTAGACAGTTGATAGAGACGCGTGCCGTGTTTCTACGTGCATTGTCCTATTGAAAAATGGCATGAGAGATAACACATGAGGAACCAGGCTGTCCCTGATATACCACTGTGCCATCAGAGTCCTCTCAAACAGCCGTGACCTGCAGACATATCCGATGGCTTCCCACACCATGTCGCCAGGAGTAACACCGCTGTGCCTCTCCAAATCATTAGAAGAGTTAGATCTCTCCCCAGGTCGTCGCCATACTCGCAGGCGATGGTCACCCGGGGTAGTGCAGAACAGCGATTCATCGCTGAACACAATGCGACGCCATTCATCAGCAGTCCATACGTCCCGGTCACGGCTCCACTCCAAACACAGCCGTTTGTGTTGTGGTGTTAACGGCAGCCCTAGTCCGGCTGCTGATAGTCTGCGACCAATGGTGCGTGATGACACACAATGTTGCAGGGAGATCATTACTTGTTCTCGGGTGGCAGGCGCAAGTGTGGAGGGGTCACGATGTGCTTGGTGCACAATACGGCAAACCTCCCTCGTGGTGGTCAGACGTGGTCGACCGGAACCTTGACGACGAGTATGCCTGCCCTCACGTTCCCATGCAGTCCAACATCGGGCCACTGTCACATCCGAATGCTCCACAAGTCTGGATATTGCACGATACGAGCAGCCGGCCAAATGCAGTCGCACAATAGAGTTTCTTTCAAACTCCGTGAGGTGCCGATAACGCTGTCTTACACGAGTACGCTGTATGCCCGTGCCCTTCACGGTGATCACTCAACATCTGACGCTGCTCAGGCCCCTTGCATACCCTACCAGGCCTGGTAACAACAATAATGCACTCTGGTGGCCGTTCTACCCGACACAGAGAACTGGAAATCTATTAATTTAGATACCCACCGATGGTGTGTACGTGTACGAAGTACTATTTCGTCTGTATAGATACCTTTTTTTGTCGTTCATTGTGTATTTTCAGCATCCATTTTGAAACTTAAATATCTATGTTCTCTCCAAACAATTATGTGGTGGCCGGGGAAATTGAGTTAATCACTACATGTGAACTTACAACAGGATACGAAATTCAACATGTTATCCAAGATCAGCTTTAATTAGTTTCAAACCAATGAATAAAAAATCAAAGAACCTTTTGCTTCCTATGTAGCATACAATAAATAACCGTTTAAACTGAAAATACCGAGCTCGATAGCCGCAGTCGCTTATGTGCGGCCAGTATCCAGTATTCGGGAGATAGTAGGTTCCAACCCCACTGTCGGCAGCCCTGAAAATGGTTTTCCGTGGGTTCCCATTTTCACACCAGGCAAATGCTGGGGCTGTACCTTAATTAAGGCCACGGCCGCTTCCTTCCCACTCCTAGCCCTTCACTGTCCCATCGTCGCCATAAGACCTATCTGTGTCGGTGCGACGTAAAGCAACTAGCAAAAAAAAAAAAATGAAAATGTCCTTAGGTCTACAGAATATATGAAAATATGTTAACTCGAGTTCCCAGATCGGTACTGTTTGTCCATAGACATTTATTTACACACATTTCATGCTATATGAGAGCATCTTCGGAGGTCTTAATCATAATAACCATTTCCTGTCAACTTGCGTCTTGCAACATACAACGAAAGAAATAGTAAAACATCTGAAACAATTTACATCCCAGATAATTATTTGACTGTTATCTTTGTTATCAAAATGACTAATAACAATAAACATTGAATTATCGGGGAAATCTTTATGACATAGATAAAATTCCTAATCTCATACCCAGAAATTACCTCACTGCATTAGTGTTCTAAGTGAAGTAACACAATTGCAGATTCATCCCTTTCACATCAGAGAATTAAAAAAAAATCTCTTTCACAAAACTAATATTTTATCATTCATCTGAACCAGTGTTTTCTTCAATCACATCTGAATGTATGTCTGGAACGTTATGATCAAGGAATATCGTGTGAAAATCATGGAAACCTCGATCAATGAGGTCCAACATACCACTAAGATCCTTGTTGACTGATTGCTACGAGCTTGTTCTACTTCGGAATCTCTTCACAACAACGTATGATACCACTAGAAACAATACTGTGTGTGTGTTCACTGAGGCTTGTGGTTCATTTTAAAGTGGATTAAATCGACCTAATTCTCTTTTCCGGTGAAAGACAGTGTAAATATGGAAAGGCAGAGAGAGAGAGGTAAGTAGGCTTAACTCATTTTTCCAATCACTACCTAAAAAATTAGGTTTAAAAACAATGGTTCTTTGTCCTCATTAAATTCAGTCTAGTTTCTGTGCAAGACTTATCTAATGTCTGCTCCACTACGGACCGAACTCACATTTGCCTTTTCCTTTTGGCTTAACTAATTTTTGCTGCCGTCCGCAGAAATACAAGTATATAACTTTGTGTCAATCCCCAACGAACAGGATTCTAATGACATCTCAGTAACATTAATTCGTTATTTATTTAATCAAATTAATAATACTACAACAACCGGGCGAGTTGGCCGTGCGCGTAGAGGCGCGCGGCAGTGAGCTTGCATCCGGGAGATAGTAGGTTCGAATCCCACTATCGGCAGCCCTGAAAATGGTTTTCCGTTGTTTCCCATTTTCACACCAGGCAAATGCTGGGGCTGTACCTTAATTAAGGCCACGGCCGCTTCCTTCCAACTCCTAGGCCTTTCCTATCCCATCGTCGCCATAAGACCTATCTGTGTCGGTGCGACGTAAAGCCCCTAGCAAAAAAAAATACTACAACAATACTAATATATAAAAGCACTATCGATTTTAAAGGACAAAGGCGTAATTGAATACTGGACCCAAAAAGGGAATATTTAACATGTCAGTAAATTTATTAACAAGCATATTTAAGGAATAAAATGCTATCCGACTCCGCTGGGATACCTGCTCTTGAGGGCGGGATGTGTGTGTCTAATCAACTGCGCTGGGCTACTCAACCGGCCTATGAATGACTGAAACACGCACTGGTGCTGTTAGCAACTTTACGGAGACTGATCGGTGGTTTTTACATTCAAACTAAATTTGGAACTAAGAACCCTATGTGGAACACCTAAAACTTCAATATTCTCTAATTATTCACTAGAAATGACCTTGGTTTGACACGCTGAAACAACATTCTCCACCGCCATCATTTCTCGTCCCCTTACACTTTCCTTTCCGCAGCAAGATTAAAATATTTACAAGAGTATATAGTTTGGCTAGGTTTCTTTTGCTGTCTGTTAAAATACCTGTTCATATTTCCGTGGAACACACATTGTAATTAATATAAGGCCAACTGAACATAGCAACTTCTTTTGCGGAAGAGCGGGATGTTGTGTGACCTTTGAGATTGTCCCTCACCGTCGGATTAGAAATCTCCTCGGCTCTCCTCGAGAAAGACCACATTTCAATTTCTGAAACTAGTCTGAAAATTTAACGTGTATCTATTCACTTTATATACAGGTTGTAATTGAAATAAGTGAAGTACGTTAAATTGGTGATGGAAGAAACTAATCGAAGCAACCTATGCGAAGAAATTGCCAGCTATTTTAAAATTAAGTGAACATTAAAAAGTCAATATTTTTAGGTTTTCAGTACCCTACCTCTTCGGGCAGGAGTGGCAAACTAAGCCTTATGTAGCTGGAGGAGTTAGGGGCGTTACGAAAGTTGGTAAGAGGAAGTTGTTGCCTAACACAAGCATGACTTTGCCTTTTGGCAGGGCGAGGAGGGGAGGAAGTCAACTGAAAAGAGAATAGCGGTGCTAGTCTTGTAGAATCCCTAAGTAAACAAATTGTTGTTGTTGTAGTTGTTGCTGTTGTTTAAACATCACATAAAGGACTGGAATATTCGGAGCGGTAATACAGTGCAGCCTACTTAGTAAGTGTTGCAGTTCATAGTGAGGCGAAGTTGAGTTTCCATTGTACGCTCCGTTGTAATACAAGCGTACTAGTACACTCGTGATCACAAGAATTCCGAGTGGAAAGGGAAACGCGTAACGTTTGGGCGTACATTTTGGCCAACCCTGAGGATGAATGACAAGTAAGCCAGGCATCATCACATGTCTTCATCTTCCAGGAGGTGTGGCCTGTAACATTACGCACTCAGAGGTCACTCCCAACCATAACTTTCTCGGGAACTGATTAAGATGTGTTTATGATTAAATATTCTGGCTTCCCCTACTCTAGGAAAACAATTAATTAACTGTAAAAATGAAATGGCGTATGGCTTTTAGTGCCGGGAGTGTCCGAGGACAAGTTCGGCTCGCCAGATGCAGGTCTTTCGATTTGACTCCCGTAGGCGACCTGCGCGTCGTGATGAGGATGAAATGATGATGAAGACGGCACATACACCCAGCCCCCGTGTCAACGAAATTAACGAATTATGGTTAAAATTCCCGACCCTGCCGGGAATCGAACCCGGGACCCCTGTGACCAAAGGCCAGCATGCTAACCATTTAGCCATGGAGCCGGACAATTAATTGTAATTTAATTGTGAAGAAATGTGCACGATGCAATCCCGCCTCAATACGTATGGCATTTAAGTGTTTGACCAGCGCTGACAATAACTCCATAGGAACGGTTTTCCAAACACCCCTACGTCTCTGATGACCATAATTATTCAATGCCAGGTTATTTTTACTTTGGTTGTAGAGGATACAATGTATTATTATTATTATTATTATTATTATTATTATTATTATTATTATTATTATTATTATTATTATTATTATTATTATTATTATTACTGTACCGTATCACTAGACCACGGTCCAGATAGCATCAATTTATATAATCGGAATATTCGAATATAGCACCATATATAGCCCGGATTCCGTGCTTTAGGAGGAGGCGACCCCGTAGCGGAAGCTGCAGTCCTTGCGGTTACTTGTGGAGACCCCAACGGGAAGCAAGTTTTATTTTAAACTTACTCGTGTAGACCCCGTAGATAGCGTTACAACGGGAGGGACAGTAAGAGAAAGGAGTTCGCAAGGCAGTGACAGAGAGGTTTGAATTTGTCACGTGAAGCGAGTAGTGCCAACTACACGTAGCCAAGTATTAGCACTTCAGGCTGGGCAGCAAGCTATTAGATCAAGTAATTTCTTTACGAGAGCGAGTTCCATCATTTGTTGAACATTAATATATCTATATTTGATTTATGGAGAACTATTTGCACCATTGCGGCGACAAGCAAGCAAATTCATACAGCCGTTGAAGAAGACGCGGCGGGTGCACAATGATAGTCTGTAGAGAGGCCGGGGATGTACCGACCCTAACGGACACAAGCAAATGCCATAAAAGGAAGCCAGCCATGAGAGCAGGAGGCTAGTGACTGAAAGACCGGTACGGAGTGCGTGTCGCACTTATCGAACCTCGAGACAATGTGCCTATAACACAGTGCCTTAGACAAAGCAATTACTAAGGTTTAGATAGGAAATAAACTAGCTAGACGAGCCTATAATGTGAGTAGATGATACTTCAACTAGATCATGTTCGACAATTGAGAGTGGTTCGTGGAGAGTTAGCTGCCAAATAAACTTGTTGTGACCGGGTTTTCATACCTCAAGTAGGCTGTACTCGTGATCGAACTCACATCAAATGTAGGAGATTTAGATAAACAATCTCATCTAGGTCGCGACATTAAGTAAGGTAAGGTAAGCGTTATTCTGCCCGAAGGCAGGTCCGAGCCTCCACCGAGGTTTGCCTGAGCCGGAGTTTACGTACGGTAGGATGGCCAGTTCCTTTCCGCTCCTCCATTCCCTTACCCCCACCAACAGCGCGTGGCAACCCATCCAAATCTTGACCACGCCCAATGTTGCTTAACTTCGGAGATCTCACGGGATCTGGTGTTTCAACACGGCTACGGCCGTTGGCGCGGCATTAAGTGCGGATACATAAAAAACGGTTACAGGAATATTTGATTGCAGCATCTAGTTTCCAGTGCTTGCAGAGTATCAACAAAGAAGAAGAAGACAACTAAAATGGCATTCCCAGGAGTCAAGTGCCAGGTTAGTAGTATAATTGGCCAGTTCTGCCGCCTCCTCCTCCTCCCGCGGGAAATTTGAATTCTGGCGGGAAATTTGAATTTTGGCGGGAAATTTGAATTTTGGCGCGAGATTTGAATTTGTAAACAAAGCCACGTGCTTTTTGACAGACAACAACGCATCGCTAACCTCACTGCTGCCATCTTGACGGCCCTAAACCTCAGTAGTACCAACTTAACCTAACTAGCGCGAGATGTGAATCGGTAAACAAATCCACGTGTTTTTTGACAGCCACGTGCTTTTTGACAGACAACAACGCATCGCTAACCTCAATGCTGCCATCTTGACGGGCCTAAACCTCAGTAGTACCAACTTAACCTAACTAGCGCGAGATTTGAATAGGTAAACAAATCCACGTGCTTTTTGACAGCTGTCATGCGCCATCTTTAAACTACAGAGCACCGTGCTGCCCTCTTTATCGCAGTAGCTGCAAATTCGTCACCTGTCATTAGCAGTGCTGCCATCTTGGCGGGCCTAAACCTTAGTGCTACCAACTTAACCTCACTAGCGCGAGATTTGAATCGGTAAACAAATCTATGTGCTTTTCTGACAGCTGTCATCCGCCATCTTCAATCTATAGAGCACAGTGCTGCCCTCTTTAGCTACTTACCTTTGAAATGTGGTGGCGGATAATTTGAAAAATGCTTTTTGACACCAGCCATCTTTGAGCACCGTGCTGCCCTCCTTAGCTAGATACCTTTGAAATGTGGTGGCAGACAATTCCACGTGACAGCAGCCATCCTTGAACAGTTGTCATCCGCCATCTTTAATCTAGAGAGCACCGTGCTGCCCTCTTTGAGGTAGTGGTAAATTCCACGTGCTTTTTGTCATCCGCCATCTTTAATCAAGAGAGCGCAGTGCCGCACTCTTTGTAGTAGCGGATAATTTGAAAACATTCTTTTTGACAAACAGCCATTTTTATTCAACACAGTTACCGCTATCTTACATCGCTTACCTCGGTGCTACACTCTTTAGTTGAAATGTGGTGGCGGTAAATTCGAACAAGTTTAATCATACATCGGGGGAGCTAGAGTAAGCACGTGCTGCAGTGATGACGTCATCATGCATGTTTAGACTTGTCCGTTTTCTTAAGAGTAAGTCGGTGTAAAGGAATGCAATAAGTATGCATCATAAAAACAAGAGTGTGCATCTGCTGCAGCGATGACGTCATCGTAGGTGCGCATGTTTAAACCCGTTCGTTGACTAAAAGCTTTAGTCTTCGAGAAACAGTGATAGAGAGTGGAGTGCAAACATGATGAAAACATTAATAGTTGATGTGCAAGGCTTTAAAGTAAACGGAAACAAATTTGTGTTTAAGGAGGTGGCTGTGTTAGATTGCAGTGTGTTGTGGGCACCAAAACTTGTTAGTTTAGTATTTAGCCCACCGTTCCCTTACTGTTTGCAAACAGATGAAGATAAAAAGCAGACTCAGTGGATTGAAAACAATTTAGGTTTGAAGTGGGAAGAAAAAGGAATACCTTATCGTTTTCTACCTTTAATGATGAATGCACATTTGTCAAGAGCAAATCTTGTTCTTTTAAATGGTTGTGAAAAGAAAGAATGGTTGCGTGATATTCTACCATCATCGTGTGAAATTATCGACATGCATGCATTGGGGTGCCCATCATTTAAAACTCTTCCGATAGAGCATAGTAGAGAAACAAGTAAACAGTCTTTACAACATGTATGCATGCTCTTTGATTGGTTGTGTTGCAGTGCATGCCGGGAAGTGAACAACATATGTAAACTGCAGTGTCGAAATAACCTTAGTGTAAAAGAAACATTTGTAGAGTGAAGACATCATGTCATTTCTAACAGATACTAAGTGCAACGCAGTTGAAAAGGCGATCGTAAAGTTTTATGCATGCAAAAAGAAACTAAACACTTTTACTGAAGAAGAGTTAAATGCATTACCAAAGGCATTTTTGGTTAATTTAGCTGCGAATGCTGTAAAGAAGATTTGGAATAAGGTGCCTCGTGAGTGAACTCAAGATCCTGTTTTGTCAGAGCTTCAAACGTGTAGTTTACATCATGAACACGTGAGTTTAGGTAGAAGACCTTCTGTGAGACAGTGCCGTACATGTCAACTAATTAAACTGTATCACGGACCTAAAACTAACGAGTTGTCTTCGCTTATAAACACTTATCATGGCTGTGGAGAGAGTAAACAAGGAAAAGGTGAAGAGACGTGCTGGAAAAAAGATGAGGAAGCATGTTGGGCGTGGACTCATCAATAAAGTGATTGATCTTCTTTTCTTCGTGCTTCATCTCCCCTGCGGCCCTAGAACACGTTCGCCTGACACGTAGTTACATGCTGCCTGCATAGAGTATGTCGTGTAGCTGTTAAAATCAGCTTCGTAAAGTTATGCTATGTATGTGTGTGTGTGTGTGTGTGTTATTACCTAGTGCTTTAGCTGCTCAGAAGATAGCAGCACTTGTCGTTGTTGGTGCAATAAAACGAAAACTGAGTGACAAAGACCGTAAAATAAACAAAGGATAAAAATGTATTTATAGTCTAAAATAAATATGAATTGTCAAAACATATTACAGGTGTTGTTTAATCCTACAGCATGTCCTAGTGACTTAGAAGAAAGGAAACGTAGAGGATTAAAAGAAAACACACATAAGATTTAAAGTACATCCTCTTTATTAATCCATGAATTAAAGCTATTATTAATACCAAGCCATTTAACATACAGTTTATTGCCACGACGTCGACTAACACGTTCAACTAAATAGTGATCAGGATATTTTGTTTTCTGCAGTTCTTCGATGTAGAATCCTCCTTCAATAGGCTGTCCTCTGAGATCGCGAAGTAAATACGTAACTGTATTAGTAAGCTTAACACTTCTGATTTGAAAAATTCCAGTGCTCCAGTTAGGTGTGTATCCTTTTGCAAAGATAGACTTGTGTTTGCTGATGCGAATAAAATCACCTTCTTTAAAGCGATGGCGACGTGGATAAGCTGTTTTAATTACAAGATGAATAGCATTTATACGAGGTGTATTCTTTGTAACAAGACGTGGCTTTGTTCCGATAGTGCGATGAGGTGTATCGTTGTAGGTAAATACAAGTATAGGTAGCAGATCAATCCAACGATATGAACCTTTTGCTGTAAATTCTCGCCACATCATTGTTTTGAGTGCACGATTAAAGCGTTCTACAACACTTGCTTTGAGATTGCTGAACGTATAGTAGTGTTGAATGTGAAGTAACTTGAGGTAAGAAGAACAATCCTTGTTGTAAAACTCTTTGCCTTGATCAGTTTGAAGAAGCCTTGGGCAGCGTTTCGATTCTTCAACAATATGTTTAAATGTTTCTTTAACTTGAGCTGCTGTTTTAGAACGCACGGGTTGTGCAAAAGCAAACTTTGAGTACACATCGATAACAGTAAGCAGATACTTATACCCCTTATTACTAGAGGCATATGGAATCATTTCTACTAAGTCTGCTTGCCAGAGATCATCTTTTCCTCGTGTAATAACGCGTCTGCGACAGTAGGTGCGACGTGCTGGTTTATGTAACTCATGCGCGATGTTTACCTTTACAGGTAAGATCTTCTCTTGACGAGCCATTACAAAATAATACCGCCATACGTAGTTCTCTTTCTATTTCTAGAATTTCTGATCCGCGACCAATGTGACCAGCCTCTTGCGATGCTCTTAAAAGTTGTAATCGTTCAACGAGTAAGTTTGGGTCATTCCAGTATCTTACATCCACATACGGCAACAAAGGCTTGTAGATAACATCAAGACTACGTGCAGTCGGAAACAGCTTAGAAATAAACTCACGATACTTGTAACTCTTATTCGCATTTACAGCTTCTGTTCTCCAGTAATTACGTCGTGTTGCGTCAGTAGCAAAAAGTATTGCTTGATATTTTTTAAGATCATCTTGTAAAATTATATCCTTGTCAGGTATTCGTGAGAAAAGAAGTTCTAAGAGTCCTTTCGTAGGTTTATAGGTAGCACCTTTTACAATGAGTTTGTTGTTATTAATCTTAACATTTGAATTTCCTATCCAGTAACAGTCATCTTCGTAGCGAATACCGTAGGTAGTGTCAGTTTGTCCTGTAAAAAGTTTTTCTATGTAAGGTGCAAAGAGAGATCCATAGGTATCTTGAATAAAAGTTCTAAACTGATTGCGATACTTTGGTGTAATCATAACCTCAGACAAAGATGGTAGATTTTGCGTCGATGTAGTAGGTGTTTCAGCAATAACATTTGTAGTTAAAAACTCAACACGCTTAGATGGCGTTGTAACATTAAATTCTTCTTCTTCTTCCTTATCTTCCTCTTCCTCTTCTTGATCTACATCCTGCTTCCTCTCTTCCTTATCTTGTTCATGCTTTTCTTTTTCTTCTTCATGCTTCTCTTTATGATATGATGTTTGCATAGAAGCAAAACTTGAAGTAGACTGCGGTAATGAAGTAGAATTAAAAATTTCTTTGAGTGGTGTACTTAGTTGTGTTTTTAAAAATAAACCCGTGTCTGCTTGAATACGTTTAAGCTCCTTAAATTTCCGTCGAATATTGTTTCGAGCTTGGATGATATGTTTTGTGATCTCCTTGCTAGATGTTAACATGATGATGGTTTTTAATCAAGTAGTTACTGTAATTCTGTGTTAATGCATATAATATGTTCGAAACCCATGCGATATCGTCCATGCTGTACATCACTTTCTTTATCAATAACTAAAAAGCTGTTACGGTGTAATGACCAACATTTAGCACACATACGTTTAAAGTCATCGAATGTCATATCAGTGTTAACATGATCGTTATACACATGTCGCATGTTGCGCTCATCTTGCCGAAAAAGCACAATAACACTTGCGTTGTCGCGTATCAACTGCTTAGGCCACGAGAATAGGTTTGGCACAAATAGATGCAATCAACATATTTATGTCGACCCATACTAAAGAATGCACGAATAACGTTTTGCTGTTCTGTTGCGACATCATCAAAGATCATAAGAGAATTAGGAAGCACACCGTCTGGTGATGGTACTTGCTCATGCGAATTAAATTTAAAATATCTTATTCCATCTTTAACTAGATCGTGCATTACAGTTTGTAGAATAGTATATAGCGGCTGATAGAGTGACTTTGCGAAAACGTAAATATTCTCGAAGCGTACACCATTTACAGAAGTAATAAGTGTGAGTAAAAGATTTGTTTTACCGCATCCCGACGGACCTGATATAATACATCGAACAGTAAAAGGAAACAACGTTTCATGACGTTTTCTTGTAGTTGTACTAGAACTAGGTAAGAGATGTGGTACAATGTCGGTAACAGGTAGTGTGTCTTGCTGCTTTATAAACTTCATGATAACTGAATCATAAAGTGCGTAATAGTAATATATATATTAAACGAAACAAGAGGCAACGGTTAGTTTATGATTTGCTCTTGACTAGTAAAGTCGTGTACAGCATGGTGAAACAACGATATCCAAACGACATGAAGAAGAAGAAGAAAGTAAAAACTGTTGGATGGAAATATGTTATAAAGGCTGCGCAAAAAGCTTTTCGAGGGGAATACAATCCTCGTGTAGCTATTACTAAGGCGTGACGCGCAGCAAGAGCGAGAATTTCTCCAAAGTGCAGAGCAATATTTAGTAAACGTGCACGAATTATTCCTGTACCAAAACGAGGAGGATTTCTTCCTGCGCTGTTTGCTGGCTTAGCAGCTTTAGGGTCATTGCTAGGTGGTGCTAGTGCTGTAGCAAGAACTGTCAAAGCTGTAGAAGAAGCGAAACAACAGTTGAAAGAGGGTGAACGTCATTACAAGACGATGGAGGCAATTGAGTTACGAGGCAAGTGTGTGAACATGAAGCTAGCGCCATACAAGAAAGGGCGTGGTATCTACATTTCTCCAAAAAACGTCTACTGAATGCACTGCCATATCGAGCTCTAACGCATGATGAAGTTTTTACGTTTGCTAAACAACTAGGAATTTATTATTTTCGAGGAGTGTATATGCGCGATCAACTACCAGCGCGCCCACGTGAACGTGAAAGTGCCGTAATTAACTTGGACGACAGTCGTGGACCTGGAACTCATTACGTTGCTTATGTAAAACGTAAATCTAAAGTATGGTATTTTGATAGCTATGGAGACTTACCTCCTCCTTTTGAGCTCATACGTTATTTCGGAAGCAGTGCAGACATTGTTTACTATAAAAACCGTGTGCAAAACTTTAATACACGCATGTGCGGACGATTATGTCTTATGTTCTTATATCAAACCCAGACGGTAGAGAAAGTGCATTAGTGTCTACGTGATGACGAACAGTGAAAGAACGTTTGCTGTACGTGGAGAAGGACCTGAAACAACCGTCTATTTTAATCCACCAATCGAACTTGGCTATCAGCCGCATAGTCTTGGACTAGTATCGTTTGAAAGCTACAATAAAATCTATAATGTGCGTGATGGTGTAAACAAGTTCTATTACGATGGGTATGTGCTAACACTACCCTCAGGTAGTTATACAGTAGATGATATTCACCACTATATTGAAAGTACGTTAATTGATCAGTTTGGGGAAGATAGTTTTAGTAATCATAATTACAAGTTCTCAATCACTATAAGCAACATCACACATAAATGTGTTATTGAATCATCATTTAAGATTGACTTCAAATCACAACCTGATTCGATTGGACCACTGCTTGGATTTTCATCGAGGGAACTCCTACCGAACGTACGTTACGAGTCTGATCAACCTATAAAACACTTCGATGATTATAATGTGAACATTACTTGTAATATTATTACAGACTTGAATAGTAATCTACAACCTTCGCACGTCCTGCACGACTTTATTGTTACAGAGGAACGTGGATATACTATTTGTGAGAAACCAGCAGTAGTTCTTTATCATCCTGTGTCTGTAAAACACATTAGCAACATTACTCTTAGACTTGTAAATAAACATAATCAGCTTATTCATTTAGATCAGCACGCGTACGTAGCTTACAAACTACATCTTAAACCAGTATGAAAACCATCTATAAAACACGGTGTACATTCCGAAGACATACTACATGTGTGCAGAGACTCATCGAGTTAACAAATACCCATAAGCAGATACTCCAAGATTTAGGATATACACTACTACAACAGAATGGAAGAAATGCTAGACATTACGAATACAGTAGAAAATCGTGAAGGTGTAGTACGAAGTGAGCTTCATTGCTATCAACCTTTTACGTTTGGATTAAATAACAATGATGAAATTCATTTTATTATTAATCAGCAAGATGTATACACCTTACTACACGAAAGCTACCACAATATTGAAGGACGACTAGAAAAGTCTGATGGAAGTGGACCAAGCACTTCACAACTAAACAACCATGCTCTAGCTTTTCTCTTTTCTGAAGCGCGTTATGAAGTAAATAATGTTGAGATAGATCGAACGAAGAATGTTGGTATTACAAGTGCAATGAAACTCTACCCTTCTTTCTGTGATGAAGAAAGTAATCTTTTGCGGATGGCTGGATGGTGTCCAAAAGCTACTAACAACTAGATGATTAATGAGGATGGAACATTTACGGGTATGTTATCACTGAAACATATATTTGGACTCGCAGAAGACTTTACACGTATTATAATCAACGCAAAACAAGAGCTTATTCTAATCCGTGATCGAAGTGATTACAATTCTCTTAAAGCAGTAGAAACACCAGTAGAATCGAAAATAACACTGCATCGTATACTGTGGCGGATTCCACATGTAACCTTATCTGATCGTGAAAAACGTCGATTGCTCAAGATTGTAGATAATGATACACCATTACCTATACGTTTTAGAAGTTGGGAGCTGCATCAATATCCTGTGTTACCACCTACAAACAAGCATAGCGGGGCTGTTAAAACATCACGTTTTACTGAGAAACCCTTGTACATTATTTTTGGATTTCAAACTAATCGTAAATTCAATCACGAAAAAGATAGCTCACTGTTGATCACTGTAAATTAAGACACGTTAGACTATATCTCAACGGAATTACGTATCCCTACGAAAACATAGACATTAACTTTGAGAAAAATAAGTTTGGGATTCTCTATGACATGTTTTGTAAATTTCAATCATCGTATTATCAGAAAGAAGATCGTCCACTATTTACACCTTAAGAATTTAAAAATAAAGCACCGATTGTAGTTATAGACTGCTCTTATGATGAAGAATCTATAAAAGAATCCCCAGTTGATATTCGTTTAGAATTTGAAACATCTGAAAACATTCCTGCTAACACAGCAGCCTATTGTCTTATTATTCATATGAGTGATGTTACTTACCATCCGCTACCGAATATTGTTACGAGACTATAAATAAGAATAGATCTTTATCATTTTCATTAGTGTGTGCTTCGACATCGTACGCTATGGAACAAAACTGTAAATGTGCATGCTGTTTGCATGCTCATACGCAACATCTTATTTATCTTACACGAGTGAGTGAGGCTATTAAGATGTTCTATAAACATAGATCGTCGATGCCGAAATATCTTATTCAATGCTTACCACCAGGATTTTTATCTACGTACGCTTCCTCTTACGTACATAATTTTTGGGACATCCTTCCTCTACACAGTAAGATATCGATCGAAGTAGCTTTATGCAGAACTTGTGAACGACATTACAAGCATCGAGGAGAAAATGGAGATGATGATTGGGATGGACCAAATCCGAGGATTGAACACTGTACACAGTGTATGAATGAACTTTCTCTAGTACCTCAAGATGATGATGATTCCGAAAAGGAATAACAACAAGGTAAGAAGTATATGATCTTCTCTGTAAACCATAACATACTTAGTATAATATATTTCTAAATGTTTTGCTTAATTTGAATGTTGCAGGAGGCATTTCAGAAGCATACGTTGTTAAGAAGCACACCAACCATGTCAGCAGCAAAAACGAACACTGTTGTAGTACATTTGTAAATAAATATTTGATCGCATTCAAAAATGTACTTATTGCATTGCTTTACACCTACTTACTCTTAAGAAAAACGATCAGGTCTAAACATGCACAATGACGTCATCACTGCAGCACGTGCTTACTCTAGCTTTCCCGATGCATGTTTAAACTTGTTCAAATTTACCGCCACCACATTCCTTTACACCGACTTACTCTTAAGAAAACGGACAAGTCTAAACATGCATGATGACGTCATCACTGCAGCACGTGCTTACTCTATCTCCCCCGATGTATGATTAAACTTGTTCGAATTTACCGCCACCACATTTCAACTAAAGAGTGCAGCACCGAGGTAAGCGATGTAAGATAGCGGTAACTGTGTTGAATAAAGATGGCTGTTTGTCAAAAAGATTTTTTTCAAATTATCCGCTACTACATAGAGTGCGGCACTGCGCTCTCTTGATTAAAGATGGCGGATGACAAAAAGCACGTGGAATTTACCACTACCTCAAAGAGGGCAGCACGGTGCTCTCTAGATTAAAGATGGCGGATAACATCTGTTAGAAAAAGCATCTAGATTTTTAATTGCTCGCTACTACGATAAAGATAGCAGCATGGTGCTCAAAGATGGCTGCTTGTCAAAAAAAGAATTTTTTTCAAATTATCCGCTACCACATTTCAACTAAAGAGTGCAGCACTGAGGTTTGCGATGCAAGATGGCGGGTGACAGCTTGTCAAATAGATTTTTTTAAATAGTCCGCCTCAAAGGTAAGTAGCTAAAGAGGGCAGCACTAAGGTTAGCAATGCATGATGGTGGATGACAGCTGTGACGTAAAAATTACCCGCAAGATAGCAGCACGATGCTCTTTTCATTAAAGATCGCAGCTTGTCAAATAGAATTTTTCAAATTAACCGCCTCAAAGGTAAGTAGCTAAAGAGGGCAGCACTGTTCTCTCTGGATTAAAGATGACTGCTTGTCAAAAAGAATTTTTCAAATTATCCGCTACCATAAAGAGGGCAGCACGGTGCTCTCTTGATTAAAGATGGTGGATGACAGCTGAAGAGCACGTAGAATTTGTTTCCAAACAAGAGCACGTAGAATTTGCCGCCACCACATTTCAACTAAAGAGTGCAGCACTGTTCTCTTTGGATTAAGGATGGCGGTTGACAGCTGTCAGAAAAGCACATGGGTTAGTTTCCAAACAAGAGCACGTAGAATTTGCCGCCACCACATTTCAACTAAAGAGGGCAGCACGGTTCTCTCTGGATTAAAGATGGCGGATGATAGCGGTCAAAAAAGCGCATAGGTTTGTTTCCAAACAAGAGAATGTAGAATTTTTCAAGTTGCCACCACCACATTTCAAAGGTATCTAGCTAAAGAGTGCAGCACTGAGGTTTGTGATGCAAGATGGCGGATGACAGCTGTCAGAAAAAGCACGTGAGTTTGTTTCCAAACAAGAGCACGTGGAATTTCCCGCCACCATAAAGAGGGCAGCACGTTGCTCAAAGATGGCTGCCACCACATTTCAAAGGTATCTAGCTAAAGAGTGCAGCACGGTGCTCAAAGATGGCTGCTGTCAAAAAGCATTTTTCAAATTATCCGCCACCACATTTCAAAGGTAAGTAGCTAAAGAGTTCAGCACTGTGCTCTATAGATTGAAGATGGCGGATGACAGCTGTCAGAAAAGCACATAGATTTGTTTACCGATTCAAATCTCGCGCTGGTGAGGTTAAGTTGGTAGCACTAAGGTTTAGGCCCGCCAAGATGGCAGCACTGCCGATGACAGGTGATGAATTTGCAGCTACATTGATAAAGAGGGCAGCACGGTGCTCTGTAGTTTAAAGATGGCGGATGACAGCTGTCAAAAAGCACGTGGATTTGTTTACCTATTCAAATCTCGCGCTAGTTAGGTTAAGTTGGTACTACTGAGGTTTAGGCCCGTCAAGATGGCAGCATTGAGGTTAGCGATGCGTTGTTGTCTGTCAAAAAGCACGTGGCTGTCAAAAAACACGTGGATTTGTTTACCGATTCAAATCTCGCGCTAGTTAGGTTAAGTTGGTACTACTGAGGTATAGGGCCGTCAAGATGGCAGCAGTGAGGTTAGCGATGCGTTGTTGTCTGTCAAAAAGCACGTGGCTGTCAAAAACACGTGGATTTGTTTACGTGGCGCTAGTTAGGTTAAGTTGGTACCACTGAGGTTTAGGGCCGTCAAGATGGCAGCAGTGAGGTTAGCGATGCGTTGTTGTCGATGACAGCTGTCAAAAAGCACGTGGCTTTGTTTACAAATTCAAATCTCGCGCCACAATTCAAATTTCCCGCGAGAATTCAAATTTCCCGCGGGAGGAGGAGGAGGCGGCAAAACTGTCCAATTATACTACTCAGGTTTCAAGATTCAAGATCCACAGCTCTAGAATGTGCTAACTCCACAACGTAGCCCCTGACGGTTTGCTGAGGCAATGGCGGAGGATATCAGATGGGTTTAACTGCAATTTAAGCATGATTTATTTTTATAGATTTGACTCGGGACCTTTCAATAATGTAGATATTGAATTATGTAAGTTTCAATGCCTCAAACATGTTTATTTCAAGTGTAGATAAATTAATTTAACTTGGGGCTGACGGCACGCGCCAGCCATATGTTTTATTGGTTTTGCTTAAGATGATTTGAGGGTATTGATAGTTGAATAGTTTTTACGTGTTTTGTATATAGTTTTCCTAAACTAATGTTGTACTGATGTCATTGTCTTCAGATAGATTTCAGGGTCAGCTCACTCTAGAGTTTCGAACGGGGAACCCGGTGTCGAATACCAGATAGTTAATACCGTTAGGATGTGCACGATTTACATGGAGCATGTTTTCCAGTTTGCAGCGAGACCAGAGAGATGTTCTTACCGTTGTAAATGAGCGAGGGTCTTTTAGATCATAAGCAATAGACCAACCCGTACCCGAGTGTGAGATTAGAACACAGAGAGGGTAGATGTGAGGCCAGAAGGAGCCCAAATATGTGTGTGTATTAACGCCATGAGATATTAGTGGAATTAGCCACGAGGAGGCTTAGATAATAGGCCAAGATATAGCCACGATCCGAACCTGTATATTCAAGATGCGACGCGCACGGTGCCCTAATGAGCGTAGCCCATCCTCAAGAGAGATGCGATGTACAGTATGTGTGAATAACAGGTTAATGCGGCATATTATGTGACACAATTTTGTTTGTGCGTCAGAATGGAATACACAGGGAACTTAGTGTGCCGCTTTCTTTGTCAGTGTGATGGTAGTTGAATGTCGTTCCGTAAACCAAATGGAAATAGGTCTGTTAAGGGAAGCAGGTAGAGAGAGATCTTCTATGTCAGCTGCATGAGCCGCTGCGAATGAATTGGCGCTTACACACGATCCCGTTATTTCTGACCAGGCCAAGGGTGGTCAGTTCGCATTTAAAGATACCTCCGTTGGTTACTCTCTCTCCACAGCTCAGTTGATCTAGCAAAATTTTAGCCGGCGAATACCTGCACTGCGTGCGGAACACAGACGACGACATCAAATGTATATCGATGGCCTAGAATGAAAACCTCGTATCTCACACAGTTCTTCCTATCCATTACTTCCCTTAAGACTGGTTACGCCTCTCAGCCACACATGAATACGCAGTTCATCAGAACAATGTCCGTTGTGGTCTTTATTCCTATGGCGACGTGTGAAGGAAAATGAACCTTATCGTACCGTACTATAGGAAAGTATCCCTGCGTGACATATTTACTGACTCCTGCAGTATAATTTTATAAGGTTCATTTTCCTTTACGCATCAGCATAGGAGAGTAAACCCAATGAACATTGTTCTGATGAACTGCATATTCATGTGTGGCTGGGAGGCGTGACCAGTCTTAAGGGAAATAATGGATAGGAAGAACTTTTTGAGATACGAGGTATTCAATCTAGGCCATCGATATGTTTCTTGTCTTTTTCAGGTTGTGTTTCATTTTACCTTGTGTGTTTGTCCTGTGTATTTATTGTCCGTTGTTATTGTGTGCAGCGTTGTATAAATGGGCTACAGCGCAAGCTGAATTTTTGGTTGTGAGGTTCTATTTCTTTACAGTTTATCCGGGCGGATCCCGTGATAGTAAATTCAGTGCTCTTTTGGGGTATATGAGACAGTCCCAGGTCAGTGTTTTATTATTTGTTTATCGACTAGAAGGCATTTTTTAAACCAGGCCGAGATGTGCAAGTTTATTATATTTCATGTAAATAGACGATATATATCAAGGCTTCATGTCACACGCAGTGAACTTAATTCATTCCTTAAAACACAATAATACCACCGTATTTCCACACACGATGTTTGCAATTTGGATTCGAGGCACGTGTTTCGATTAACAATTTGTGACGACGAATTTTACTGTAAAATTTTGTAAATTGGTGTTTTATATTGGGAATTTATCATTCTTATCACGGAATTTTGTTAATAAATTGTTCCACCCATTATTTCCACGACTTCTCTACATTTATGAAGTGTATATTCTAGAACCTGTCCTACTGATTTAACATAATTTTAGATAGATTTTGCGAAACGTTTATTTCGGCCGAACGCTCCACGCAGCTTCTCCGCTAAGCAATGCAAAAATTCGAGGACGCGAGAGGGTACAATACATCCTACGGCAGTGGCGGTGCGTTCTATATGTTCAGTGTTTCAGTGAACCCCCTAGAAATATATAAGTCTATGTAAAGTTTGCCGTAAGTGGTAGGTTTTAATTTGACATTTTGCAATTCTGATGTAATTAACCGCAATGAGCCAGAATTTTTTGGTAACTACGTTTTTTTATAGCATCAATAGGCACATGTAGCCGAAGCGTATGTAATTAATGAAACGTTTATCGAGCTCGATAACTGCAGTCGCTTAAGTACGGCCAATATCCAGTATTCGGGAGATAGTAGGTTCGAGCCACACTGTAGGCAGCCCTGAAGGTGGTTTTCAGTGGTTTCCCATTTTCACACCAGGCAAATACTGGGGCTGTACCTTAAATAAGGCCACGGCCCACTTCCTGCCCACTTCTAGCCCTTTCCTGTCTCATTGTCGCCATAAGACCTAACTGTGTCGGTGCGACGTAAAGCAACTTGGAAGAAAATGAAACGTTTCATTAGTAAGTGGTAATGGTTGTTATTGTTTTAAGAAGAAGTACAACTAGTCAAACATACTTTATATAACACTAATCATAGAGAAAAAATGGAAGGGATCCTACACTTCGAAAATGAAGGTGTCGGCCAAAGAAAGACGGAGGCCACGAAGGGCGTGGAAATGAAAAACTCCCTGGTCCTCGAGTGCCCTAAAACTGTCGGGGTCGGAAAAGAAGAAGACTTGACCAAGGGAGGTCGGATAGGATAGATCAAAGTGTTGAGCCTGGTGCAAGTAAGTGGAAGCAATGCCAGGATTCAGCTAAGGCCCCCTGGTCGCCAACCTACGCTGCCAAGTTGATAGCCCCTGGAGCTGTTCATTAGTAATACGTGTTTAATGAAAAGTAAGCAGCAAAATACGTCAGTACATAAACAACAACTAACACGTTCTTGAAGAAGTTATTTGTACGCAAGCAACATCTCCAAAATCAGAGGAAGTTAGATCAGCTTTAAGTAATTGCACATCATATTCTCTGTCTTTCATCTTCATTGTTTTGGTAACTTCTTCGAGTTGTAGCCGTGTCCCTTCAAAGGTAAGTCGCGTTTCTAATCAAGCAATGTCATTATTATTATTATTATTATTATTATTATTATTATTATTATTATTATTATTATTATTATTAATATTATTATTATTATTGTTATTATTATTACAGTATTAGTATTATTATTTGGTTTAAGCTACAAGGGTTACAGAAATTGGAATTCGGAAACCATACCTCAGTAGGCTTTGCAGTATGCTTATATCGCAAGAGTCATCTCCAGGTTCTTAGGTATAAAGAATGTAAACATCAAGTAACAATAAATCTCAACACGTTATTTTCGACAGCAGTGAACCCCCAGACGCTTTATCCACGCGCCGCCACTGTCCTACGGGAAATAAACTCACAGTTCTTTAAATTTCAACGGCTTTATAAAGGTAGAAATAATTCACATAATAAGAAGGAATATTTTTATACTATATGGTAACAATACTTAGCACGCTTTCCCCTTAATTTAATTTCATGTGGCTATTTCTAGCTGGGTGCAGTCGAGGTGCTTTTTGCTATTCTATATTGCCGAAAATACATTACAGGTCCATAAGTTATTCACAGGGGAAATATGTTCGACTTGCTGGCTGAATGGTCAGCGTGCTGGCCTTCGGGTCAGAGGATCCAGGGTTCGATTCCCGGCCGGGTCGGGGATTTTAACCTTCATTGGTTATTTCGAATGGCTCGGGGGCTGGGTGTTTGTGCTGCCCGAACATCCCTGCAACTCACACACCACAAATAACACGCAGTTATCTACACATTGCAGATGCCGCCCAGCCTCACCGGAGGGTCTGCCTTACAAGGACTCGCCTAGAAATAGCCACACGAAATGATTATGATGATGATGATGATGATTATTATTATTATTATTATTATTATTACAGTATTAGTATTATTATTTGGTTTAAGCTACTAGGGTTACAGAAATTGGAATTCGGAAACCATACCTCAGTCGGCTTTGCAGTATGCTTATGTCGCAAGAGTCATCTCCAGGTTCTTAGGTCTAAAGAATCGTCGGTCTTCAGACAGCAAGTTGCAAAACATCGAGACTTCTCTCCACATCAGAGGATGTTGAGGCTTCATACTTAAAGCAAGTGAGATCTTCCTCATCAAAAGCAAAATTGCATCAAAATTTTCTCTTCTCAGTATTTCACTCGTCTTGCACAAATTTTGATAGCCCTGGCTTTTTCAAGCATTAGTTTCATTTCTTATTTCATTTTATTTTCTTTCTTACTGCAGAAAAGAGTTACAACAGGTGATGGATGAAGTAATGATAATTCGAACTGAGAATGGGCAGGAGGTGAAGTTGCAAAAAAGAAGACTAAGAAATGTCCTGTAAGCCAAAAAACGCAGAAAAAGGCAATAAAGGACAGATAAAACCCACCATTTCCTGGCCTACATCTGTATGACCCATAATGAGCATATATTATGTTGGACTTCGTCTTCGGACACTCGAGAAGAAACGGACTTTCCCTCAACATCCGAGCCATAGTAATTACGTATTCCACCTCCTTACTCGTAGAAAATTGAAAACGAAAATTGTAGGCGATTTGCAGTTCTGGTATTGCTATCCTTGAGATTTTTTTTTGCTAGGGGCTTTACGTCGCTCCGACACAGATAGGTCTTATGGCGACGATGGGATAGGAAAGGCCTAGGAGTTGGAAGGAAGCGGCCGTGGCCTTAATTAAGATACAGCCCCAGCATTTGCCTGGTGTGAAAATGGGAAACCACGGGAAACCATCTTCAGGGCTGCCGATACTGGGATTCGAACCTACTATCTCCCGGATGCAAGCTCACAGCCGCGTGCCTCAACGCGCACGGCTAACTCGCCCTTGGGATTCATTTGACATATTCTTAGTCACATTACATATCTTACAAATTATGTGATGAATGTAACATTTTTGTACATAAGTGGGTAATTATTCACAACTACTTCTTAAAGTTTCGGTTAGTTTTATTTTTAGATTCATTACCCGTAATATTGAAAGAAGCATTCTGACAGTTAGGGCTGGAGGGAGGAACATTGCACGTGTCATTGCATGGTGTTGCCGCATTGCTGTATTCCGTTCTCCTCCCTTCGTTTCACTGTCAGAATGCATCTTTCATTATTACGACCGTAGTAAAATAACTGTCGAATTTCCTTCCATATGGAATGTATCAACTGCTAAAGATGACTTACGAGAATAGTTCCTTTAAATGGGGATTTCCCACCGTTTGTCTATGGAATACATTACGTCCATGTGTCTCAAATATATCAGTATTCCTTTCTCAGAATCTGGGGTTGTGACTGTTGGCCAGTGTTTAGCCGTTAACTTGTGTGAAGTGGATTTGTTGAAATTGACTCCAATTAGATCTAGTCTTGCGTCCAAACAGTGGAGAAGTACTTATGACACACTGCCCATTACGATAAAAAAAGGGCCCCGTACTAATTGTGTTTCTTCACAGGGTGTTTGGTAGATTCTATATTAATTTAATTTAATTTAATTTAAATTAGTAACTTTTTTCATTTTCAGGCCTTGAGTGCAACAGGAAATTAGCTCTAACTGAAAACTGTGTAATATACTTCGCGATTTAGAGTGCATAACATTCTTTCTAAATAATTCAAGTATATTCAACATGCCCTTAATTTGATTATTTAATAAGTGACAACACTTATTCTCAGAATTAGAATACAGTACATTATCTATATATATAAAGTAGCTTGTCCTGACTGACTGACTGACTGACTGACTGACTGACTGACTGACTGACTGACTGACTGATTCATCATCGCCGAGCCAAAACTACTGGACATAAAGAAATGAAATTTTGGGGATATATTCATATTATAATGTAGGTGCTCGCTAAGAGAGGATTTTTGGATATTCCGTCCCTAAGGGGGTGAAAAGGGGGGTGAAATTTTAAAATGAGTGTGTCTATATCTCAAAACTTTAAAAGTTTACAGATGTGAAAATTGGTATTTAGAATCTTCTTTAAAAATAAGAAAACACGTATTTTTTTGTTTTCAGACAATCCCAATAGGAGGGGTGAAAAAGGGTGAAAAACGGGTTGAATGCCTTTACTCAGGATACCGCTACTTATATCTCAGAAACTGAAGATATCACAGACCTCAATTTTGGTACTTTCGATCGCTGTCAAAAATAAAGAAACACATTTTTCTGTTTTTGGAAAATCCAATTAATGCGAGGGTGAACGGGGGGTGAATTTTTAAAATGAGTGCATCTATATCTCAAAAGTTTTAAAGTTTAGAGATGTAAAAATTGGTATTTAGAATCTTCATTAAAAATAAAGGAACACGTATTTTTTTGTTTTCAGAAAATCCCAATAGGAGGGTTAAAAAGGGGTGAAAAATGGGTTGAATGCCTTTAAAGAGATTACTTATATCTCAGAAACTGAAGATATTACAGACCTCAAAATTGGTACTTTTGATCGCTTTCAAAAATAAAGTAACACACATTTTTTTGTTTTTGGAAAATCCAATTAATGCGAGGGTGAAAAGGGGGGAGAATTTTTAGAATGAGTGCATCTATATCTCAAAAGTTTTAAAGTTTAGAGATGTAAAAATTGGTATTTAGAATCTTCATTATAAATCAAGGAACACGTAGTTTTTTGTTTTCGGAAAATCCCAATAGGAGGGGTGAAAAGGGGGTGACAATTGGGTTGAATGCCTTGAAAGAGAATACATATATCATAGAAACTGAATATATTACGGACCTGAAAATTGGTATTTGGGATGTACTTTAAAAATAAAGAAACAGGTATTTTTTCGTTTTGGGAATATCCAAATAATGGGGGGTGAAAAGGGGGATGAATTTTTGAAAATGAGTGTATCTATATCTCAAAACTTTTAAAGTTTATAGATGTAAAATTTGGTATTTAGAATCTCCTTTAAAAATAAAGAAACACGTACTTTTTTGTTTTCGGAAAATCCAAATAGGAAGGGTGGAAAAGGGTGAAAAAGAGGTTGAATGCCTTTAATGAGGCTACTTATATTTCAGAACCAGAAGATATTACAGACCTGAAAATTGGTATTTGGGATCTACTTTAAAAATAAAGAAACAGGTATGTTTTCGTTTTTGGAAATTCCAAGTAATGCGGGGTGAAAAGGGGGGTGAATTTTTAAAATAAGTGTGTCTACATCTTAAAACTTTAAACGTTTACGGATGTAAAAATTGGTGTTTAGAATCTCCCTTAAAAATAAAGGAACACGTATTTCTTTGTTTTCTCTAAATCCCAATAGGAGGGGTGTAAAAGGGTGAATAATGGGTTGAATGCCTTTAATGAAGATACATATATCTCAGAAACTGAAGATATTACAGAACTGAAAATTTGTAAATGGGATCTCCTTTAAAAATAAAGAAACACGTATATTTTTGCTTTTGGAAAATTCAATTAATGGCGGTTAAACAGGAGTGGCAAATTGGGATGAATTTTTTGAAAGACTATATCTACAGAATATCTCAGAAGCGTAAAATGTTACAGACGTAAAATGTGGGTATTTGGAATCTCCTGTAAGTGAAAAGAAACATAGGTGATTTGTCTTTGGAAACTCCACTTAAGGGGAACTAAAAAGGGGTGAAATTTTAAAATGAGAATTTCTACAGTATATCTTAAAAAACTTAACATGTTACAGAAGTGAAAAATGGCAATTTTTTAATTCTATTAAAAATAAAGAAACGTGTATTTTTAGTTTTCGGAAATACCACTTGGGAAGTGGGGGGGGGGGGGGGTAAAAGTGACTGAAAATGGTGTTGAATTCTTTTAATTAGGCTACTGATATCTCAAAAATGAAGATTTTAAACACGTGAAATTTGATTTTTGGAATCTGCTTTAAACGTAAACAAACACGTATTCTCGGAAAATCCAATGAAGGGGGTTTGGGGGGTTAAAGGATTGAAAAAATTAATTGACTTAATTGTATGAGAATACATACATCTAATAAAAACTAAAGTTGTTACAGATGCGAAAATTGGTATTTTGATCTCTTTTAAAAACAAAGAAAAGCGCGTTTTGGGGGTGGGGAATAACCTTGGGGGGGGGGAGTGTAAAGGAGCTGAATTCCTTTCATGAGGACACATAAATCAAAAACTAAAGAGGTTAAGGTGGTGATAATTGGTATTTAGAAGATCCTTTACTATTAAAGGAACAAGTATTTTTTGCCTTAATATCACTTTGTGAGGGGGGGGGGGAGTGTGAAAGGAAGTTAAAGAAGTGAATTATTTTTAAGGGGATACTTATATCTCAAAACTGAAGGTAATAAACGTGAACATTGGTATTTGGAATCTCCTTTAAACATAAAGAAACACACCTTCTTTTAATTTTTTGGGGGGTGGGGGTAAATAAACTTAACGGCGGTGGGGTGTAAAAGGCGGTGAGACCAATTGATTTTACTGTTCATAATGTACTTATAAGGAGCCTCCGTTGCTCAGGCGGCAGAGCGCCGGCCTCTCACAGCTGGGTTCCGTGTTTCAAATCCCGGTCACTCCATGTGACATTCGTGCTGGACAAAATGGTGGCGGGACAGGTTTTTCTCCGGATACTCCGGCTTTCCCTGTCATCATTAATTCCAGCAACACTGTCCAATATTTCATTTCATTTGTCACTCATCGATCATTGCCCCAGAGGGGAGCTTCGGCAGCCGGCACAATTCATATTGTCGCCGCTAGATGGGGCTTTATTCATTCCATTCCTGATCCTGTCGAATGATAGGAAACAGGCTGTTGACTTTCGATGTACTTATTCTGATCATAAACCGATCATTTTTAATCTTTCCTGGGTTCTTTTTCAACAGCCATCTTTTCCTTCGGAGAACGTTCTTAGATTAGAGTAGATTCTCCTGGCATATAAATAAAAATTTAAACACATTTGAAATAAACGATAGGAATGATATTGACCGTCAAGTTTTTCACCTCTATAATAAGGTCACTAATACACGGAGGTATGTCATTCGTATCGCCAGAAATCCCGCACACTTGCCTACGCGCGACAATGGTGCTGGCCACATTGTCAACAATGACAATGGCATCTGATGTAATTTACCGCCAAGTAGCGGTCTTGCATATTGCTGTGGGGTCCAGAACATATAATAATAATAATGACAATAATAATAATAATAATAATAATAATAATAATAATAATAATAATAATAATATCAAAAAAGGCTTTCACTGACGCAGATCTTATAATCACAGCATAGAACCAGCTTTTGGGTGGTTAGGCCGTGTGCATTATGCAGAGTTTCGTCCAGGCGTGCCATTTGGACTCATCAGCTGGAATAATAATAATAATAATAATAATAATAATAATAATAATAATAATAATAATAATAATAATAATAATAATTGTTACCGTATTTTGGTGGTAGGTAGAGGTGTAAGAAGGTGCGGGCGGTGAATAGGTCTCAAGCTACTAAAGTGAAATTAATTTTAAAATTTAACAAGGTTATATTTTCTTTTCAAAATTAGGTAACAACAAATAGAACAGGTACTTAGTAGCCGAAACACGATTGAAAAATACATTTACATAGGTACCCCATTTGGGGCTTCAAAAGTCAGAAACATAATTCTTGAGCAATGAGCCCAACCTTACAATGAACACCATACAACAAAGGGGCCGAAAACCCCCAAACATGCCAGAAACATTTGCTTCCAATTACACCCAAAAGCCTCCTTGAGGCAGAAGCACAATTTTCAAGAAAGGGCAACTTCCCCCTAAAATACAAGCCTATCATAGGCCACTCCAAACTCCACTTTCAAGCTGTCCTCCAAGGACGTATACACAGGGGTAAAATACCCAACCTACTGAGGTCTGTTAAATAACAAGAAGGTTAATACATGACCTCTGTTGTATGTCCGGCGCTCCTTTCTCGCTCCTCCAGCCAGCTGCACGCGCGCCTGTGTATCATTCTGCTAGCTTCGACGCGCAGCCCTCAGTGCGCGTGCCTGACCATCGAGTGTACTATAAATAGGAGCTCCCGGCCTGCTCACTTGCCCACTAGCCCCGGTGTCCAGCTCCAGAATACACCCTACGTCGAGCACGGAGGCTACTCCTCTTGAAAATGTGCTTCGACCAGGTGGACTGAATTTCTGGCAGTACGAGGTTTCACCTCTGGTCACCGCTCCCTTACCTGTTTCCGCTGCCTATGTTCCGTAATTCTTTTACAAGCCATTTTCATTCCCTAATTTATGCAAGCTCCCTTAGTTTCGCTAGGTGGAATTTCTTCAATCAATTGAACTTGCTTTTTAGGAATTCAGGCACTTCAACAAACAAGAACTCTCATAGACATTTATGTTAGTGTGCCAGATAGTTTTCGACTATCAAAGTGTCAATTCACAAAGACTATCTTTTCAAGATAGAAGTGTATATAAAGACTGCAAACCTGTACATATTGTATAAAGACAGACTTTTCTCAAGATTCAATATTCCTTTTTGCTTCAAAATAAATTTCAGTTATTTGTGTAAATATCATAAAGTGAAGCAATAAAAGTTGTGTTCTGTAAACTTCAACCTTGGTTACAACACAACTCTATGGCGACGAGGTAAAAAAGCGACACTACAATTCATCAGCCCCAGTCGCCAACTCTATGGCGACGAGGTAAAAAAGCAACAAACTACAATTCTTCGGTCCCAGTTGCCAACTCTATAGCAACGAGGTACACACGAAACCAACACTACAATTCAACGGGCCCAGTTGTCAACTCTACGGCGACGTGCTAAACAACAACGACACTCCAACCAGTTCTGACACACAGCTTACATTACTCTTTCTTGCACGCATCTCGCAATGGCTACTGCGGAACAACTTGCTACGGTTTTCCAAGCCTTACAGCAGCAACAACAACAATTTATGCAACAACAACAGGCAGCATTAATTCAGGCTATTCAAGCTATTTCTGTCTCTACACAGCCATCAGCTATTCCTCCGTTCTCTGCTTTTGATCCGGCTAAGGAAGAATGGTCAGTTTATTTAGCCCGCTTGCAACAGCATTTCATCTGCCATTCTGTCACAGATGATCAACGCCGCCGCGCACTATTTCTTAGTTCGGTTGGCAATGCTACGTGTGAATTACTACGTAAATTAAGTCCAGAAGAACACTTATCTGAGGTACCCTGCACGCAGCTCTTGGCCCGTCTCACGGAACACTATGCCAAAGCTCCTCACATAGTGGCTGCTCGCTATAAATTTTTTCAGAGCAGAAAGCAACCCCATCAGACACATACTGAATGGATAACTGAATTGCGTGGTCTAGCTAAACCCTGCCAGTTCATCTGCTCCAAGGACGGTTGTGGTTCATCCTACACTGATTCTCTCATTCGGGACATGATAATTTTACATACTCCTGAAGACAAAATACGTTTTGACGCTGTCAAGCAGAGTAACCCTTCTTTAGAAGACGTCCAGCGTATTGCTACGGTTTATGAGCTTACTACCACGACTGCCGCAGCCATAGCTTCTCCACACGAAGTTGCACAAGTCTCGCCTCAGGCCCGCAAGTCCTCTGCTACAGTGAACCGTACGGATAAGGCGCTCTCCACCAAGCATTCTCGCCAGGTTCCCTCTCGTAATGCTACACGGAAGCCCAATTCTAAAAGCACCTCGAAAATCCTGCCTTCCTGCCGAGGTTGTTTCAAGCATCATGAACGTCGTGACTGTCGTTTTTTCAAAGCTACTTGTCAACGATGTAATAAACTTTTACACATTCAGACTGTCTGTCACAGTTCGCTCCGCCCTGCTAAGACTACTGCAGCGCGCCGGAAGCATATACAGCCCCGCCAAGACATGGAAGTTGATCAGATCAATCTTATTCTTCCCACAAAGGATTCTCACAAAATCATCATTCCTCTCTCATTCTCTGATCGATCTGTCGATTTTCAATTAGACACTGGATCACCTGTCTCTATTATTAACCTGACTACCTACCACGACTTAGGTTCACCTTCATGCTCTCCAGCTGACATCCAGCTCGTGACATTTAACAAGAAGAAAATTGACATCAAAGGTCAAATTAAGCTTCAGGCTAGTTATAAAGGAATTCAGAAAGCCATTCCTCTTCTCGTAGTTAACAACTACACTGCATCAAACATTATGGGCATGGATCTATTTAACTTATTTGGTTTCCAGATACATGACAACATTAACGTCGTATCTACATTGCATCCTACTTCTGACGTTACCGCTCTCCTAGCGCAGTTTCCTGAAGTCTTCGACTCTCAGCTCGGAACAGCAAAAGACTATACAGCTCACATACAGCTGAAATCCGGAGCTAAGCCTCGCTTCCTCAAAGCACGGCCAGTACCCCTAGCACTTCAAGACCAGGTCACGAAAGAATTAGAAAGATGGATACAAACTGGAATAGTCGTACCAGTTACTTCTAGTCAATGGGCTACTCCACTCGTGGTAATCAAGAAACCTGATGGTAATGTTCGACTTTGTGGCGATTTTCGATCTACAGTCAACGCCCAACTCGACACAGATATCTTTCCTATTCCACGTCCAGAAGACTTATTCCGTCGTCTCTCTGGTGGACAATTCTTCTCTCGAGTTGATCTTAAAGAAGCATATCTCCAGCTACTTTTAGACGAAGAATCTAAGAAATTTCTCACACTCAACACTCCTCTCGGACTGCTCCAGCTCCAGCGGCTCCCATTCGGTGTTTCATCCTCAGCGGCTATTTTTCAGCGCTATTTGGCTCAACTCACCGCCTCCATTCCCGGTTGTGCTAACTACCTGGATGATATTATTGTTACTGGAAAAGATCATCAGGAACATCTAACCAATCTACGCCTCCTTCTCCAGAAATTGAAAGACAATGGCCTACGAGCGAATCTCGCTAAATGTACCTTCTTTCAGCCTCAAGTTCACTACCTAGGACATATCCTTGATAAGAATGGAATTCGTCCTAGTACACAGAATGTCTCAGCGATAGTAAACATGCCAGCACCTCAGAACCTCAAGCAGCTTCAGTCCTTCATAGGAAAAGCGAACTATTATAATAAGTTCATTCCACGCTTCGCTACAGTGGCAGCTCCATTAAACGCTCTACGTAAAAAAGGTGTTAAGTTTCAGTGGACTCCGCAATGCCAACAGGCATGGAAAACAATCAACAACGCCTTAATTCAAGCTATACAACTCACCCATTTTCAGCCCGACAAGATCATCACGCTAGCTACTGACGCTTCAGACTACGGTGTCGGTGCCGTTCTCTCCCAGAAGGATCGTCATGGACAAGAACGCCCCATCGCCTTCGCTTCGAAAACACTCAATGACCATCAACGTCGATACTCACAGATAGAGAAAGAAGCTTTAGCCATCATCTTTGGTATTCGCCGTTTCAATGAATATCTTTATGGCAACCATTTCCTGATCATTACCGATCATAAGCCTCTCGTACACTTATTCAATCCTGGTAATAAGATCCCAGAGAATTCCCTCAGAAAGCTTCAAAGATGGTCCATGTTCCTTTCTGATTATTCCTATCAGATTGTATATCGAGCCACATCCCAGCATTGTAATGCTGATGCCCTCTCCCGCTTACCCGTTGGTCCTGATACTGCCTTCGATTCTCAAGAATCTGAATGTCTTCAGTTGGACATAGAACTTGAAGATACTGTATCCAGTTTTCCTATTGATGCTACCTGCATAGCTAAAGCTACGGATAAGGACAGTACACTTGCTACTGTACGTACTTACATCCGCAACGGTTGGCCTCTTCAGAGCACACTTCCTGCCCACCTGGCACCTTATCATCGTATGCAGCATCGTCTCACGACTCGTGCCGGAGTTGTACTACTAGAAGCAGGCACCATCTTCCGAGTGGTTATCCCACTTAGCCTACAGAAACAAGTTCTCGAATTATTACACCAAAGCCATTGGGGTATATCCAGAACAAAGCAACTCGCCCGTCAACACTGCTACTGGCCCGGTATTGATGCCGCCATTGAAAAGCTAATACGTCATTGTGAGCAATGTCAAACGAATCAGAACGCCCCGTCTTCTGATCTTGCTTCATGGCCTCCTGCTACTACCCCATGGGAACGAGTTCACATCGATTTCGCAGGTCCTTTCCTCAATTCCATGTGGTTAATAGTCATCGATTCACTGTCAAACTTTCCATATGTCGTGGATATGCATTCGACTACTACAACCGAAGCTACCATTCGTGCTCTCCAGAAAATCTTTACTACAGAAGGCTTACCGCAAGTACTCATTTCGGACAACGGACCTCAATTTACAGCTACTGCTTTTCAGAACTTTTGTACACATAATGGCATTCGTCATATCCTAGCACCACCTTTTCACCCTCAATCTAATGGTGAAGCTGAACGCTTCGTACAGACATTTAAAAGAAGTATGAAGAAAGCTGTCTCTTCAGGCTTAACTAAAGACCAAGCCTTGCTCCAACTCTTAAACAACTACAGAACTCTACCCGGCGCTGATAATATCACTCCTGCACAGAAGCTCCATGGACGACCTCACAGAACTTTACTTTCTCTGTTACAGCCTCTTCCGGCCCAGCATAAGACCTCACCACCGAAGTTCTCCCTCAACGACAAGGTCTACACCAGGACATTCAAATCCAACCCACTCTGGATACCTGGAGTCATCTGCAGATCTTTGGGTCATCGTCTCTACGAGATACAGACTACGGAGAAACGTATCTGCCGCCATCAAGATCAGATACGTCTGCGCTACCGCCCCTGTCCAGCTATTGATGCTATTGCTAAACCTGATAAATCTATTGCTGAACGCGCTTTAGATCATTTAATAACAATGGGTTCCTTTCAGGACGAGACAGCGCCACTCCGCCCAGTTCCAGCTCCGGACAATACAACAGAGACATCAGCAGCTCCGCCCCAGCATCGCAGTCGCCGCCAGCGCCGCCGCCGTTTCACGCCGTACCGGCGCATTTAGGAGGGGAGGGTGTTGTATGTCCGGCGCTCCTTTCTCGCTCCTCCAGCCAGCTGCACGCGCGCCTGTGTATCATTCTGCTAGCTTCGACGCGCAGCCCTCAGTGCGCGTGCCTGACCATCGAGTGTACTATAAATAGGAGCTCCCGGCCTGCTCACTTGCCCACTAGCCCCGGTGTCCAGCTCCAGAATACACCCTACGTCGAGCACGGAGGCTACTCCTCTTGAAAATGTGCTTCGACCAGGTGGACTGAATTTCTGGCAGTACGAGGTTTCACCTCTGGTCACCGCTCCCTTACCTGTTTCCGCTGCCTATGTTCCGTAATTCTTTTACAAGCCATTTTCATTCCCTAATTTATGCAAGCTCCCTTAGTTTCGCTAGGTGGAATTTCTTCAATCAATTGAACTTGCTTTTTAGGAATTCAGGCACTTCAACAAACAAGAACTCTCATAGACATTTATGTTAGTGTGCCAGATAGTTTTCGACTATCAAAGTGTCAATTCACAAAGACTATCTTTTCAAGATAGAAGTGTATATAAAGACTGCAAACCTGTACATATTGTATAAAGACAGACTTTTCTCAAGATTCAATATTCCTTTTTGCTTCAAAATAAATTTCAGTTATTTGTGTAAATATCATAAAGTGAAGCAATAAAAGTTGTGTTCTGTAAACTTCAACCTTGGTTACAACAACCTCTAAAATACAATTTGAGAGGAGGCGAACTTGCACTCCTAATACACTTTGCTTAAGACCTACTTGGCACTAGGCCGTTAATACAAGGGCTAATCCCATACTACAGAGGTGACTTAATAGCAATTTACATTACATTACGGAAGAATTGGTTGAGAAAAATAAGTTCACCTCAAGACGATGTGAGTGGGAGCTCGAGAGGGTTAAGCACTCTCTATCCCGATATGTCGTTTTAAAAGAGAATATATGAAAAGAGTAGTTACATTTTAGGAAAAGGTTACATGGTTGAACGCTTAGAACCCGCCCCGAAAGTTAAACTGCTGAGCTAGCAAAGAAAGAAGTTATTAATCGGCCATTACCTTGTTGTTGACCGCTGCCGAAGAAAGAGGCGCTTCCCGCCCCCTGCTATGTACTTAACACACTGAAAGATGGAACAGAAGTGGCCCGGAGACCCGAAAATCAGCAGTTTATATCCTCTCGCGGAAGGTTCTAGGCGTTAGGGGAAAGAAAACACCCTCCCGCAAACTCTTTATTGGGTAGGACCCCGCAACAGATTCAAGTTGGGGGAAGATACACCAGATTGGTCAGAAATTAATAGAAGAAATTCGGGATTGGATACATTCATAACAAGGGGAAGAAAGGGGTAAATATTGCCAACTTAAACAATGACAGAAAGAAATTTAACAAAGAACAAACTCTTGAAATTAAATTTTCTCCAAAAAAATAGTTCTTTGACTCCGCACTAGGTTGCACTATTGTAGATCTTCAGTAGTGTCCTCTAGAAGAGAAAGTTCACACTTCTTACTTCAAGTGAAACAAAACCACAACAAAAATGACACAGTTCAAAAACTCAAAATTTTCCACGTGGTGACATCTTCTGAGAAAGTAGAGAATTAATAGCGTAGATAAAGTTCAGACTTCCTCCAGCAGAGGAGTTTCAACTGGCGCACATTTTAAATTAGCGGAGTGGAGGTGTACCGCCCGGTACAGACCTCCCCCCCCAAAAGTTCCTCCCGGGGTGACACATGAAATTGTTTGAAAACAAAGTCCAAGTTTTGATGTGAATATGAAGATAGATTGCAGAAGCATTTATGAGATTTTCTAAATTTAGTTTGTTTCAGTTTCAAAATTTCGTTGTTGCAAGTGAAGTAAAGTCTTTCTGTTTGTAGAAGTTGAATTTCTGAAGATAACTTTTTATACTTGAAAGTGAAGGGAAAAATTTTTTTCCAAGTCCACCAAATATTGCTGTTGAATTCCCAAGTGTAGTCATTGCTTATCGTAACTGTCCATGTAGTTGATGTTGATGAAGTTGGATGGCCAGACCGGCCGTTGCAGCTTGCGTCCAAAGGAGGCCGCTCGGACCCCTCAAGTACCCTGAGATACCGCTCGCCCGCACTATGAGGGGAGCAGAGGTGTTGAAGCACGCCGCGCCCGCGTGAACATATACAGGCTGCGGGCAAGTAGCAGGTCGTGCGCCGCACATCAGCCTTGGCCGGGAGGAGAGCTCCGGCTCGCCGTGCACATGTCGTCCTCGCTGGGGCCGAGGGGGCCCGTCCTCGGACCCAGTTGCTGCACGGCGCCGCGCGGCTGCGGGGGCACTGAAACATTAAAGCTAGGCGGCAGAATATTGTTGGACCATCATCATTTTTTTTTTAAGGGCACAGGCTTGGTGAGGAGGTTGAGGGGTTAGCGGCGTGCAGATATCCATGGCATTTACTCAAATCAAGCCACGGTGTGTATTGAAGCAGGAGACGGGAGCGTGGTAATGGCCGAGGCAAGGACAGAATGGCAGTTTAACGGATCGGGGAAGGTTTTACAAGAGGCTTACATATAAGACAAAATATTATAGAAGGGGCAGAAAGCCTTAAAAGTTGAACTCAAAAAAAAATAACCTTCATATTCCTTTCAAATTATATGAAGCAAGTTGACACAAAATTTACACTGGTTTCACCTGTGACAGGTGAACCCTAAATATCCTCTCGGTGGCTGGATTGCTTACTAACAATGTAACCGGAGTAAGAAAATCGAGAATGATACAAGGCCCATGAAATCTGGGGGCAAGCTTGCCCGCGGGAACAAAATTCTTGACCATTACCTGGTCACCTACATTCAAAGTGGTGGGTCTCCGTCCACGATCATACCTTTCCCTAACCTTTTCATGAGATACCTTAAGATTGGCTTTAGCCTTCTTCCAAAGATCTTTAATATTATCCGGATCTATTGTCTCGGGTAGAATGTCACTCAGAGACCAGAGGTTAGAGAGCGGCGAGTTGGGAACAAACTTGAACATCAAAGAAGCTGGAGTGAATTTATGTGATTCATGAACCGCCGAATTCAAAGCAAAAGCTAACCAATACAGGGACGTGTCCCACCTGGAATGATCATCATGATGATAGGCAATCAGTGCGGACCTGAGGTTACGATTAACCCGTTCAGCCAGAGATGGTTGAGGGTAATACGCAGAAGTAGTTACATGAGAGATGGATAAGTCAAAACAGAATTTACGAAATAAATTAGATGTAAAAGCCTTAGCATTATCAGATACAATATATTGGCACGGACCAAAAGAAGCAAAAATAGAATTTAGGCAAGTAATGGTAGACTGAGCGGTAGCCAGCTTAGTCGGAAATAACCAAGAAAATCTGGTAAAACCATCTACACATACAAGGATGAATTTGTTGGCATTTCCCTTCGACTGGGGGAAGGGTCCTACATAATCAATATACAGGCGTTCCATGGGGCGCGATGCTTGATGCGAAGACAAAAGGCCTACCTTGGTGGACATGGTGGGTTTACTAATCAAACAGGATTTACAAGCCTTTACTAGTTCACGGATTTCACCGTCCATACCTTTCCAGATGAACATTTCACGAATCTTTTCACGAGTTTTAAAGATTCCAAGATGCCCCCCTAATGGGGTCTCATGATAGTACTTGAAGATCATAGGCACAAGAACAGCTGGAACGACAACCTTCATCATCTTGTCATGCCTCGAAGGGCAACATAAAACACCATTCCTCACAACATAAGGGACAACATGTTCCCCAGAAGAAAGGGTTTCCATTATCGGAGCCAGCGTCGGATCTTCATGTTGGTATTTCTCGATATCCCTAAAGAGCATGGGGGCATCAGTTAAAATGGCATTAACATCAAATAGTGTGGACTCGGGAGGTGATGAACGGTCGACCGGTTCATGGTCCTCAACGTCGTTTGAAAACATACGGCTGAGTCCATCAGCAACAACATTTTCAGTACCTCTGATATGTCTAACATCAAATTGGAAGGCAGAAATACGGATGGCCCAACGGGCTATACGACCAGTACGACGCGGTCTACCTAAGACCCAGCTTAAGGCTTGATTATCTGTCTCCAGGTCGAATTTGACGTGTTCCAGATAGAGACGGAACTTTTCTAAGGCGAATAAGACTGCCAAACCTTCAAGCTCATATATGGAGTACTTTGCTTCTTGAGCCGAGAGAGTCCTAGATGCATAGGCGATGGGGCGCCTCCCTAGTTCAGTCTCTTGAAGAAGGACTGCCGCTACAGCTGACGACGACGCGTCGGTTTGGACAATGAATTTCTTCGAGAAATCAGGCATAGCAAGTACAGGGGCATTACAAAGTGCTAATTTAAGGTCTTCAAAAGCGGCTTGTTGAGAAGGTCCCCACTCAAATTTGATGCCTTTTCTACGAAGAAGATTTAAGGGTGCCGCTCTATTAGCGAAGTTAGGAATAAACTTCCTGAAGAAATTCACCATACCAATGAACCTGGCGATGCCTTTAATGTCCTTGGGAGGTTTAAAATCACGGATGGCCTGTGTTCTAGAATGATCGACTGCTACACCATCGGGTGACACAATATGCCCTAGGAATGACATAGAGGGCTTAGCAAAGGCAACCTTGGACAACTTAACAGTTAACCCAGCCTTACGAAGGCGATCGAGAACTTCTCGCAGATGATCTAGATGTTCTTCAAAAGTCTCTGAAAATACGACGACATCATCCAAGTAGTGATATAAGTACTCAAATTTGATGTCGGAGAAGACCCTATGTAGTAGCCTAGTGAGTACAGCTGCTCCGGTGGGGAGCCCGAAAGGCACGCGGTTGTATTCGTATAAATTCCAGTCCGTAGCAAACGCTGTAAGATGTTTAGACTCTTCGGCAAGGGGAATTTGATTACAGGCCTGATTCAAGTCCAAGATAGTAAAGAACTTGGCCTTACGAAACCATGAAAAACAAGAATGAAGGTCGGGAAGGGGCACAGATTGTAACACCACCTTCCGATTGAGAGCCCTGTAATCAATGACAGGCCTGAAGCCTCCTTGGGGTTTCGGGACCAAAAAAATAGGCGAAGAATACGCTGACTTAGAGGGCCTAATAATACCGTCCTTCAACATCTGATCGATGATTTCTTTTAGAGCCTTCATTTTAGGTGGAGATAGCCTATAAGGTGGAAAACGGACCGGAATCGAATCCGTGACCTCAATTTTGTATTCAATAAGGTCAGTAACACCAAGAGTATCAGAGAACACCTCGGGAAACGACTGACACAGTTTGCGAATACTATCAGCCTGCTCCTCAGGTAGATGTCTAAGGTCTAACAACATCTCATCCTGGGTAGGCGAAATAGAAGAACATGACACAGAATTACACTTTAATAGTGGTATTTTACAACTAGAAGCAAATTTGAATGTGCACGACCTAGACTGGAGATCGAGCACAAGACCAGTGTGAGAAATAAAGTCAGCTCCCAATATAATGGGGCAAGACAATTGCTTGGCCACAAACAATTTAACTTTCCATGTAAACTTAAAAATACGAATTTTGACCAGTAAGGAACCTAGAATTTCTAATGGAGATGAATTAGCCGATACGTATTGAACAGGAGAAGAGACATAGTCAGGAAGTTTACAAACCGTTTTCAATTTAGAATACCATTCAGCCGAAATAATCGAACAAACACTTCCTGAATCTAAGAGAGCTGTTATAGGCTCGTTATTTAATTCAATCTTAAGAAAAGGGACAGGTGCGGGGGTATCCGCCGCAATCCTACGACATTCTTTAGGGCATTCAAAAGATGAATTTGAAGGCTGATCGTTCTCTAAATTTACAACCTGTTTACCAGGGGCTGAGTCTCGGGAAGATGGATTAGTCTACTCAGCCGAAGCCACTAGTCACTTTTTATTATTGGCATAGGTAGAATTTGCACCAGAAGTTGAGCAGGAGGGGGTGCTATTCGAGTTTGGGCAATTCTTGGCGATATGTGAGAAGGCCCCACATTTAAAACAGCCTTGTGCTGAACCAGCTCCATTATTTGCCCTACTACTTTTGACCAATGGACATTTATTGCGAAGATGGTCAGGCGACCCGCAAGCATAACATTTACGGGGTGTGACTGGTCGGCGAGGTGGAGGCCGAGTATTACTAAACGAAGGAGGGGGTTCTTTTGCCACACGCAAGGAATCGGCGTACCTAACTCCTTCCGCTGAGACGGCCAACGCTTCAGGTTCAGAGAAAGTTTGCGGGCACGCCGCGAAACACAAGTATGACCTATAAGATGGTGAAATGCCTTCTACAATAGCCTGTACAATCTGATCTTCAGGAAAATGAAGGGCAAACACCCTAGTGTAAAACTTAATGTCCTGTATGAAATCAGCCAAGTTTTCATCCAAGCGCTGTACACGATAATAGTACTTCTGAATAAGGGAGGACCTGGCCCTAGCCGGGATGAAATTAGCTAGCAAATGGGCATGGAAATCCTCAATAGATGATTGCTCGGCAATGGCTCTTACGATTTTATCTGAGAGAATACCAATAGCATACGGATAGATGATTTGCAAAATTTGACATGGAGAAAGAGAAAACACAAAGGCATGATCCTGAAATTCAACTAGAAATCTTAAAAATGAAATTACATCACTGGTGGTATTAACAGAAAACTTAGAAATACCTCTGAGCAACATTGCCAATGGATGAGGCAAGCTGCTAAACCCAGGTGACATAGTAGGTAAAGGTTTCAATGGCAAGGAAGTTAATTCAGAACGGATGTTACTCAACGATGCACGGCGTTCAGGCTCGTTGTCCAATGGGGCAGGGATAGTTTGAGCAGCAACGGTTATCCTATTAACTTCTCCCTTGGGAGGCGCTTCCTCACTACCAGAATTCACTATGGTGGGTTGATCAGATTTGGGCGGAACTTCCCCAGTTAACAATTGAGTGACCTTACTAGATAATTGGGAAATATTTTCCAGGAGCGTACTACCTTCCTTCCTCTGAACGTCATTCAGTTTTAGAGACAACAGATCGTTAACCCTATTCGAAAAATGATATAGCCTACCTTGCACACGCTTAATTTGATTCGGAGACGGATCATTTTCATCAAAAAAACTAACTACAGAAGCTAGCCCAGTAATATTCTCGACGATCGTGGAAAGAGAGTCATCAATTTCTTTCTCTCCCAAATTGGGGATGGAAATGGGCAAATCTAGGGACTCTCTAAGCTTGTTAGTGTCTACTGCAACCGTGCCTCCAGATTGCACATTTGTGATAGTTAATTCATAGATCAACTCCTCCTTGCGCAAATAGTTAAGATGAAGAACATCGCAAGGGCCGGGCATGGTGACAGAACAATTTTGAAAAACTCAAAAAATTCCAGCAACTGGGAAAATAGTTAGAGTTCGGAACAAACAATGTTTAGCCGTCAAAAGGGGCTAAATTGAGACCCATTCAACCACGCTCTGCTACCACTTGTTACCGTTTTTTTGTGGTAGTTATGCATGAAAGAAGGTGCTGGGTGGTGAATAGGTCTCAAGCTACTAAAGTGAAATTAATTTTAAAATTTAACAAGGTTATATTTTGTTTTCAAAATTAGGTAACAACAAATAGAACAGTTACTTAGTAGCCGAAACACGATTGAAAAATACATTTACATAGGTACCCCATTTGGGGCTTCAAAAGTCAGAAACATAATTCTTGAGCAATGAGCCCAACCTTACAATGAACACCATACAACAAAGGGGCCGAAAACCCCCAAACATGCCAGAAACATTTGCTTCCAATTACACCCAAAAGCCTCCTTGAGGCAGAAGCACAATTTTCAAGAAAGGGCAACTTCCCCCTAAAATACAAGCCTATCATAGGCCACTCCAAACTCCACTTTTAAGCTGTCCTCCAAGGACGTATACACAGGGGTAAAATACCCAACCTACTGAGGTCTGTTAAATAACAAGAAGGTTAATACATGACCTCTAAAATACAATTTGAGAGGAGGCGAACTTGCACTCCTAATACACTTTGCTTAAGACCTACTTGGCACTAGGCCGTTAATACAAGGGCTAATCCCATACTACAGAGGTGACTTAATAGCAATTTACATTACATTACGGAAGAATTGGTTGAGAAAAATAAGTTCACCTCAAGACGATGTGAGTGGGAGCTCGAGAGGGTTAAGCACTCTCTATCCCGATATGTCGTTTTAAAAGAGAATATATGAAAAGAGTAGTTACATTTTAGGAAAAGGTTACATGGTTGAACGCTTAGAACCCGCCCCGAAAGTTAAACTGCTGAGCTAGCAAAGAAAGAAGTTATTAATCGGCCATTACCTTGTTGTTGACCGCTGCCGAAGAAAGAGGCGCTTCCCGCCCCCTGCTATGTACTTAACACACTGAAAGATGGAACAGAAGTGGCCCGGAGACCCGAAAATCAGCAGTTTATATCATCTCGCGGAAGGTTCTAGGCGTTAGGGGAAAGAAAACACCCTCCCACAAACTCTTTATTGGGTAGGACCCCGCAACAGATTCAAGTTGGGGGAAGATACACCAGATTGGTCAGAAATTAATAGAAGAAATTCGGGATTGGATACATTCATAACAAGGGGAAGAAAGGGGTAAATATTGCCAACTTAAACAATGACAGAAAGAAATTTAACAAAGAACAAATTCTTGAAATTAAATTTTCTCCAAAAAAATAGTTCTTTGACTCCGCACTAGGTTGCACTATTGTAGATCTTCAGTAGTGTCCTCTAGAAGAGAAAGTTCACACTTCTTACTTCAAGTGAAACAAAACCACAACAAAAATGACACAGTTCAAAAACTCAAAATTTTCCACGTGGTGACATCTTCTGAGAAAGTAGAGAATTAATAGCGTAGATAAAGTTCAGACTTCCTCCAGCAGAGGAGTTTCAACTGGCGCACATTTTAAATTAGCGGAGTGGAGGTGTACCGCCCGGTACAATAATAATAATAATAATAATAATAATAATAATAATAATAATAATAATAATAATAATAATAATAATAATAATAATAATAATAATAATAATAATAATAATAATAATAATAATAATAATAACGTTCTGGATCGTCGTCACATGTGCGGACCACGCTGGAAACGGGTCCTGGACGGCTAATGACTAAGAATGCAGTCCGGCCGCGGGTTCAGTAGGCTACCGCCAAGGCACCCAAGACGACACCACGACAGATCCCCTGAAGGATTTGATTCATATTAAAAATGCTTATAGGAAAAGATGGCAAAGATTTAGGGACCCAACTAACTGGGTGGAATACCTTAACCTAGCCCGGGAAGTACGAAATCGATTGCTGGAAAGAAAGATTGAAAAATGGGAGGAAACTTGCCGTAATCTATTAGAAAACGAGTCAGATCGCGAATTTTGGCGGATTCTCGCAGAAAACTGGTCAGATCGCGAATTTCGGCGGATTATATATCTAAAACAATAAGCATTCAATTATAAATTTCAGTATAATACCGTAGCGAAGCACGGGTATCTTGCTGGTGTAAAATAAACTAAAACAAGAGCGATAACTGTGTAGTAAAGTATGGAGGTATTTAAAACAATTTTATTGTCTCATATCATAAACCTCAATCATCATAAAAGGATACACGAACAAGTTTGCAAATGTAATGCCTTAATACTACTACATATTTTATGAATATGGCATACCGAATTAAATATTTTGTGAATATTACACATTCCTCTGATATTTACTATATTTTTATGTACGTACTAGCAAGATACCCGTGCTTCGCTACGGTATTATACTGAAATTTATAATTGAATGCTTATTGTTTTAGATATATAATCCGCTGAAATTCGTGATCTGACTCGTTTACTGCGAGAAACCGCCAAAAATCGCGATCTGACTCGTTTTCTAATAGATTACGGCAAGTTTCCTCCCATTTTTCAATCTTTCCTTCCAGCAATCGATTTTGTACTTCCCGGGCTAGGTCCTGGTATTCCATCCGGTCAGTTGGGTCCCTAAATCTTTGCCATCTTTTCCTATGAGCATTTTTAATATGGATCAAATCCTTCAGGAGATCCGGCGTGGTGTCGTCTTGGGTGCCTTGGCGGTACTGAACCCGCGGCCGGACTGCATTCTTAGTCATTATCCGTCCAGGACCCGTTTCCAGCGCGGTCCGCACATTTGACGACGGTCCAGAACATTATTATTATTATTATTATTATTATTATTATTATTATTATTATTATTATTATTATTATAGATGTTCTGGACCCCACAGCAAGATGCAAGACCGCTACTTGGCGGTAACTTACATCTGCTGCCATTGTCATTGTTGACAATGTGACTAGCACCATTGTCGCGCGTAGGCAAGTGTGCGGGATTTCTGGCGATATGAATGACATACTTCCGTACATTATTGACCTTATTATAGAGGTGAACAATTTGACGGTCAATCTCATTCCTATCGTTTATTTCAAATGTGTATAAATTTGTATTTATATGCCAGGAGAATCTACTGTATTCTAAGAACGTTCTCCGAAGGAAAAGATGGCTGTTGAAAATGAACCCAGGAAAGATTAAAAATGATCGGTTTATGGTCAAAATAAGTACATCGGAAACCTAGAGCCTGTTTCCAGTCATTCGACAGGGTCAGGAATGGAATGAGTAAAGCCCTATCTAGCGGTGACAATAGGAATTGTGCCGGCTGCCGAAGTCTGTCGCACTCCTCTCGGGCAATGGTCGATGAATGACAAATGAAATGAAATGATATTGGATAGTGTTGCTGGAATGAATGATGACAGGGAAAACTGGAGTATCCGGAGAAATACCTGTCCCGCCTCCGTTTTTTCCAGCACGAATGTAACATGGAGTGACGGGGATTTGAACCACGGACCCTAGCTATGAGAGGCCGGAGCGCTGCTGCCTGAGCAACGGAGGCTCCTTATAAGTGCATCATGAACAGTAAAATCAATTGGTCTCACCTCCTTTTACACTCCACCGCCGTTAAGTTCATTTACCCCCCCCCCCCCCCCCAAAATTAAAAGAAGGCGTGTTTCTTTATGTTTGAAGGAGTTTCCAAACACCAATGCTCACGACTATTACCTTCAGTTTTGAGATATAAGTATCCCCACAAAAACAATTCACGTTTTTCACTTCCTTTCACACTCCTCCCTCCCTCCCCAAGTGAATTTTGCGGCAAAAAGTACTCGTTTCTTTAATGTTAAAGGATCTTCTAAATAGCAATTATCACGACTCTAACTTCTTCAGTTTTTTATATATGTGTCTTCATTAAAGGAATTCAACTCCTTTTCACTTCCGCCCCCAAGATGGCATCCCCCCGAAAACGCGTTTTTCTTTGTTATAAAGGAGATCCAAATACCAATTTTAACGTCTGTAATAACTGTTATTTTTATTAGATGTATGCATTCTCATACAATTAAGTCAATTAATTTTTCAATTCCCCCCCCCACCCCACCTTCATTGGATTTTCCGCGAATACGTGTTTCCTTACTTTTAAAGCAGATTCAAAATATCAAATTTCACGTCTGTAACATCTTCATTTTTTTAGACATCAGTAGCCTAATTAAAAAAATTCAACACCATTTTCAGTCACTTTTACCCCCCCCCCTCCAGCCAAGTGGTATTTCCGAAAACTAAAAATACACATTCCTTTACTTTTAATAGAGATAGAAATACCATTTTTCACTTCTGTAACATGTTCTCATTTTAAAATTTCACCCCATTTTTAGTTCCCCATAAGTGGAGTTTCCAAAAACAAATCACCTATGTTCCTTTACATTTACAGGAGATTCCAAATACCCTCTTTTACGTTTCTCAGATGTTCTGTAGATATAGTCTTTCAAAAAATTCACCCCAATTTGTCACTCCTGTTCAACCACCATTAATTGGATTTTCCAAAAACAAAAAATAGGTGTCTCTTTATTTTTAAAGGAGATCCCATATACAAATTTTCAGTTCTATAATATCTTCAGTTTCTGAGGTATATGTATCCTCATTAAAGGCATTCAACCCATTATTCATCCTTTTACACCCCTCCTATTGGGATTTACAGAAAACAAATAAATACATGTTCCTTTATTTTCAAAGGAGATTCTAAACACCAATTTTTACATCTCTAAACATTTAAAGTTTTAAGATGTAGACACACTCATTTTAAAACTTAACCCCCTTTTCACCCCCATTATTTGGATTTTCCACAAACGAAAAAATACCTGTTTCTTTATTTTTTAAGTAGAACCTAAATACCAATTTTCGGGCGTGTAATACCTTCAGGTACTGAAATATAAGTAGCCTCATTAAAGGCATTCAACCCTTTTTTTTTTCCCTTTTCCACCCTTCCTATTGGGATTTTCCGAAAACAAAAAATACGTGTGTTTCTTTATTTTTTAAGGAGATTCTAAATACCAAATTTTACACCTGTAAACTTTCAAAGTTTGGAGATATAGATACACTCATTTTAAAAATTCACGCCCTTTTCACGCCCCGATTAATTGGATTTTCCAAAAACAAAAAATACGTTTTTCTTTATTTTAAAAGGTGATCCAAAACACCAATTTTCAGGTGTGTAATATCTTCAGTTTCTGAGATATAAGTATCATCATTAAATGCGTTCAACACTTTTTCACCCCTTTCTACCCCTCCTATTGGGATTTTCCAAAAACAAAAAATACGTGTTTTCTTTATTTTTAATGAAGATTCTAAATACCATTTTTACATGTGTAATCTTTCAAAGTTTTGAGATATAGATACACTCATTTTAAAAATTCACCCCCCTTTTTCCCTTCCCATTAATTGGATTTTCCAAAAACAAAAAAATATACATGTCTTTATTTTTAAAAGAGATCAAAAATACCAATTTTCAGGTCTGTAATATCTTCAGTCTCTGAGATATAAGTACCGGTATCATGATTAAAGGCATTCAACCCCTTTTTCACCCTTTTTCACCCGTCCTATTGGGATTTTCTGAAAACAAAGAATACGTGTTTTCTTATTTTCAAAGGAGATTCTAAATAAAATTTTTACATTTGTAAAGTTTTAAAGTTTTGAGATATAGGTGCACTCATTTTAAAATTTCCCCCCCCTTTTCACCCCCTTAGCAACGGAATATCTAAAAATCCTCTCTTAGCGAGCACCTACATCTTAATATGAATGTATCTCCAAAATTTCATTTCATTATGTCCAGTAGTTTTGGCTCGGCGATGATGAATCAGTCAGTCAGTCAGTCAGTCAGGACAAGCTATTTTATATATATAGATTTTGCATTTTGATATTACATAAAAATCTAGCAATAATAATAATAATAATAATAATAATAATAATAATAATAATAATAATAATAATAATAATACCGAGCTCGATAACTGCCATCGTTTAAGTGCGGCCAGTATCAGTATTCGGGAGATAGTAGGTTCGAACCCCACTGTCGGCAGCTCTGAAAATGGTTTTCCGTGGTTTCCGATTTTCACACCAGGCAAATGCTCGGGCTGTACCTTAATTAAGGCCACGGCCGCTTCCTTCCCAATCCTAGTCCTTCCTGTCCCATTGTCACCATAAGACCTATCTGTGTCGGTGCGACGTAAAGCAACTAGCAAAATAATAATAATAATAATAATAATAATAATAATAATAATAATAATAATAATAATAATAATAATAACTTCTTTCAGTTTATCTCAGGTATTTGTGGGGTCACTGGAGCTGATTTTGATTTTAGCCGGGATGCCCTCGCTGACAATGCATGATTTTAGTGTTGAATATATGAACCCAAGATCAACGGTAAATCGAACTTCTGCCTCAGGAGCAGGAAGCTACCAGCTAAGATACTGAGCTAGTTATGCGCCCAATCAATCAATCAATCAATCAATCAATCAATCAATCAATCAATCAGTGCTGATCTGCATTTAGGGCAGTCGCCCAGGTGGTAGATTCCCTGTCTGTTGTTTTCCTAGCCTTTTCTTAAATGATCGCAAAGAAATTGAAAAATTATTGAACATTTTCTTTGGTTATTCGAGTCCCTAACTCCCCTTCCTATAAACGAATATTTGCCCCAATTTGTCCTCTTGAATACCAACTTTATCGTCGTATTGTGATCTTTCCCACTTTTAAGGACACCACTCAAACTTATTCGTCTACTGATGTCCTCCCACGCCATCTCTCCACTGACAGCTCGGAACATATCACTTAATCGAGCAGCTCGTCTCCTTTCCCCCAAGTCTTCCCAGCCCAAACTTTCCAACATTTTTGTAAAGCTACTCTTTTGTCTGAAATCACCCAGAACAAATCGAGCTGCTTTTCTTTGGATTCTTTCCAGTTCTTTAATCAAGTAATCCTGGTGAGGGTCTCATACACTGGAACCATACTCTAGTTGGGGTCTTACCAGAGACTTATGTGCCCTCTCCTTTATATCCTTGCTACAACCCCCAAATACCCTCATAACCATGTGCAGAGATCTGTACCCTTTATTAACAATAATATTTATGTGGTTACCCCAATGAAGGTCTTTTCTTATATTAACACCCAGGTACTTACAATGATCCCCAAAAGGAACATTATCCTCACCAACACAGTAATTAAAACTGAGAGGACTTTTCCTATTTGTGAAACTCACAACCTGACTTTTAACCCCGTTTATCATCATACCATTGGCCACCGTCCTTCGCACCCTGCAGCCACTCACAATCTTGTAACTTATTTATTACTCTGTAAAAATAACATCATCTGCAAACAGCTTTATCTCTGATTCCACTTCTGGGGCCGATGACCTTCGATGTTAGGCCCCTTAAAACAACAAGCATCATCATCATCATCAAGCGATTCCACTTCATTACACATATCATTGATATATATAAGAAAACATAAAGGTACAATAATACTGCCTTGAGGGATTCTCCTCTTAGAGTAATTATTACAGGCTCAGATAAAGCTTCGCCTACTCTAATTCTCTGAGTTCTATTTTCTAGAAATATAGCCACCCATTCACTCTTTTTTCTAGTCCAATAGCACTCATTTTTGCCAGTAGTCTTCCATGATCTACCCTATCAAATGCCCCAGATAGGTCAATCGCAATACAGTCCATTTGGCCTCCTGAATCCAGGATATCTGCTATATTTTGCTGAAATCCTACAAGCCGAGATTTAGTGAAATAACCTTTTCTAAACCCAAACTGCCTTCTGTCAAACCAGTTAATAATTTCGCAAACATGTCTAATATAATCAGAACGAATGCTTTCCCAAAGCTTACATGCAATGCATGTCAAACTGACTGGCCTGTAATTTTCAGCTTTATGTCTATTACCTTTTCCTTTATACACTAGGGCTACTATAGCAACTCTCCATTCATTTGGTATAGCTCCTTCAACCAAACAATAATCAAATAAGTATTTCAGATATGGTACCGGTACTATATCCCAACCCATTGCCTTTAGTATATCCCCAGAAATCTTATCAATTCCAGCTGCTTTTCTAGTTTTCAACTTTCGTATCTTACTGTAAATGTCATTGTTATCATGGGCACATTTTAATACTTCTTTAGTATTACTCATATCCCCTATCTGGACATTATCCTTGTAACCAACAATCTTTACATACTGATGACTGAATACTTCTGCCTTTTGAAGATCGTCGCACACACACTCCCCTCGTTCATTAATGATTCCTGGAATGTCCTTTTTTGAACCTGTTCCTGCCTTAAAGTACCTATACATACCCTTCCCTTTTTCATTAAAATTTGTATGACCACCAATTATGCTTGCCATCATGTTATTCTTAGCTGACTTCTTTGCTAGGTTCAATTTCCTAGTAAGTTCCTTCAATTTCTCCTTACTTACATAACCATTTCTAACTCTATTTCGTTCCATCCTGCACCTCCTTCTTAGTCTCTTTACTTCTCAGTTATGATATAGTGGATCTTTACCATTCCTTACCACCTTTAAATGTACAAACCTATTTTCACATTCCTCAATAACTGCTTTAAAGACATCCCAGAGTCTGTTTACATTTTTATTTACCATTTTCCAGCAATCATAGTTACTTTTTAGAAACTCCCTCATGCCTGTTGTATCAGCCATATGGTAGTGCCTAATAGCCCTAATTTTAATACCTTCCTCTCTTTCACATTTACGTTTAACTACGACAAAAACAGCTTCGTGATCACTAATACCATCTATTACTTCGGTTTCTCTATGGAGCTCATCTGGGTTTATCAGCACCAAATCCAAAATATTCTTCCCTCTAGTTGGTTCCATCACTTTCTGAATCAGGTGCCCTTCCCATATTAACTTATTTGCCATTTGTTGTTCATGCTTCCTCTCGTTTGTATTACCTTCGCAATTGACATTTGGTAAATTGAGATCCCCCGCTAGAGTCGCGTTCCTTTCCTTATCGTTTCCCACATAGCTTATTATCTTATCATGTAATTCTGAATCAGCGTCAGCGCTACCCTTTCCCGGTCTGTACACTCCAAAGACATCAAGTTGCCTATTATCTTTAGAGATGAGCCTTACACCCAGAATTTCATGTTTATCATCCTTAACTTTTTCGTAGCTTACAAATTCTTCTTTCACCAGAATGAATACTCCCCCTCCTACCATTCCTATCCTATCTCCACGATACACACTCCAGTTCCATGATAAAATTTCTGCATCCATTATATCATTTCTCAGCCAAGATTCAACTTCTATTACAATATCCCGTAAGTATATATCTATTAAATTACTTAATTCAATTCCTTTGTTTGCAATGCTTCTACAATTGAGCATTAACATTTTTACATCATCCCTACTATATTTCCAGTTCCCTATTCGCTTAGCACCGCTCCCTAGGCCACCCCGTTTCCCTGAATGTACCTGCCTTTAATCCTTCTAAACACGTTTCCTAACTGATATGTACCACTGCGGTTTTAGTGAAGGCCATCTGAGAGCAGATCCTTGTCTCCTACCCACCAATTAGGATCTAGAAATCTCACTGCCAGTTTCCCACATACCCACTCCATAGTCTCATTTAAATCCCCAATCACCTTCCAGTCAGTATCCCTCCTACAGTGTATTCCACTAATAAAAATCTCCGCTTCCTTAAATTTCAACCGTGCTGCATTTACCAGATCCCACACATCCCCAACTATGTTGGTACTAATACCTGCTTGCCTTACGTTCTTGTACCAACGTGAAACACTACCACCTTCTCCTTTCCCTCTTCCTTCTGCGCTTATCTCTTGTCTGTAGAGTTTGAGTTCGGTTTCTGGCTTGTTCAAGGGTTAAGCGTTTGTCAAAACGCTTCTGGTAAACTGTCTTATAGTAGCATTAATAGTTTAGGGCTAGAATGTCTAACTTATCGCTATCAACAGCATTATACGCCTTTAATTCACATGAACTCAGCGTAGAGGTAAGGAATTGAATCCAGGCTTTTGGCATGCTATCTAGTGATTACGAACTGTATACTATCACTTCTCATACTCCTGCTGGCCAACAATCTAATAGCATTTTATTTTTCGACTAACAGGACTCCTAGAGATTTAGTTAGGTAGAAACGTAGTAAGGAGTTTGACCTATGCTGGTGAATTGTTCTTAATAGCAGATTTTTGCCGAAAGCAGTCTAATGTCTTAGAACTTGGGAATCTAAAGTGCTGAAATACGTCAGCACTGTGTAGATTTACTGACACGTAAAAAAACTCTTCTAGTACAAAATTCCGGCACCTCAGCGTCCCTGAAATCCTAAAAAATGATTTAGTGTGACGAAAAGACGTATTTATTATTTTAATTATGTCCAGCGCTTGTCCGAGTTTACTGCGGGTTCGGTACGAACTGAGATGAATCTTCGCAGTGAATGCTACGACCGGATACCCTTACCGACGTTAACCCCATCAGAGGAGTTAATGTGATAGAATTACCTTCGTAATATAGATGAGCATAGGAAGGGAGAGGTAAAGCCCGGTGTCGTTATATAGTCTACTCCTGTTGAACAGCACTAATGAATCTGCTCAAGGTTTAACGTCACCATCTAACGGAGCAAAACAAAGTTCACCAAAGCTAATGCTTTGTGATCGCAGTTGCGATCAAGAACAGTTCGTAGATAAAGCTATTTTTACATAGGTCTGGTTTTAGACCAACCTTGCTTTACGGCAGTGAAAACTGGGTAAACTCAGGATACTTTATTCGTAAGTTAGAGGTAACAAGAATAAAAGTAGCATGAAAGATCGTGGGTACAAGCAATTAGGAAAAACAGCAGGTGGTACCCGAAATGAAGAATTAATGGCTAAGGCAGCCTTGAAGATCGTTTCTCCACTGCAGTTTGTGTTGCACATCTGTAAGCTCGCATTCGAGAGATAGTGGCTTCGAATCCTAACATCGGTAGTCATGAGATGGTTTTACACTGCACTTAGTGTTGCACAGATTTGTGTATGCATTTACAAAATAATAATATTTTTTAGTAAGGAAAGACCGAAAATGTTACATAAGAGCCTGTAAAATACAATATAAGCGTTGTTGATATCCTTAACTACACATCTGTACCGTATTTTGGTTTAGGCGTTTAGCAACCTTGTGTGTCTGTCTATCTGTTGCCTGAGTGAGTCCCTAACTTGACAAGTTCGATGCTGGCTCAGTCTGATGATATTTGAAGTAGTTCAAATACGTCAGCGCAAAAAAAAACGCTGAATCGGCGAAAGTTCGAATCTCCAGCCAAAAACTTGGGAAAATGCTAAATCAACTCCCACTGACCTAGAGTATACTTTGCCTATACTACTCCAGTGGCTATACCACTCACGTATCACGACGGGGAAATACGTTAATTTGTAGAGTAAATCAGAGTTTTCGAAAGTGAACTTCAGAAATTATTACTGAAAATTTCAAAGTCATCTTTTGATTTTGAATGGAGTTCCGATTATTATTAAACGTTCAGTTCGTTTTGAAGAGAGTGTCCGTAGCCTGGAGTAATAATCGGATTGACTTATTGAGATCAATACGCCACATCATATACATTATACATGGGTGCTTTGTTTCTGGGCTGATGTAGAAGTAAGACTATGCTGTACGAAATGAAAAATGAAACGCCGTATGGCTTTTAGTGCCGGGATATCCCAGGACGGGTTCGGCTCGCCAGGTGCAGGTCTTTCTATTTGACACCCGTAGGCGACCTGCGCGTCGTGATGAGGACGAAATAAGGATGAAGACAACACATACACCCAGCTCCGTGCCGTAGGAATTAACCAATGAAGGTTAAAATCCCCGACCCAACCGGGAATCGAACCCGGGACCTTCTGAACCGAAGGCCAGTACGCTGACCGTTCAGCCAACGAGTCGGACATGCTGTACGAAAAAACAACATAATGCGGGAGTTGTAACCAGAGTTGGAGATATTGTGAGCCAGTCCAATGAATCTCCAAAGGATTTCAAGTACATATGTTTCCTTTTATATTAAATTCCCATGATAATCGTGTTTTCTTCTCTCCGTTCTTGATAAACGTGGCATTCACTAGAATTCCCCAGTAGTGGGTAATCCTTGGCAATACATTCATCCACATGTAATCGATAACCGAGAGCCACGGAAACATTACTTTAGTAAGAGTTTCTTATAAACTTCTTTACCAGAATGAAATGTATCCAAAGAGCTTACTGTCGAATTGCTGTACTAATCGACAGTCAGCTTGCAGGAATGTCATTTCGTCCTACTTATATAATATTAATAATAATAATAATAATAATAATAATAATAATAATAATAATAATAATGTCCGCCTCTGTGGTGTAGTGGTTAGCGTGATTAGCTGCCACCCCCGGAGGTCCGGGTTTGATTCCCGGCTCTGCCACGAAAATTTGAAAAGTGGTACGAGGGCTGGAACGGGGTCCACTCAGCCTCGGGAGGTCAATTGAGTAGAGGTGGGTTCGATTCCCACCTCAGCCATCCTCGAAGTGGTTTTCCGTGGTTTCCCACTTCTCCTCCAGGCGAATGCCGGGATGGTACCTAACTTAAGGCCACGGCCGCCTCCTTCCCTCTTCCTTGTCTTTCCCTTCCAATCGTCCCATCCCTCCACAAGGCCCCTGTTCAGCATAGCAGGTGAGGCCGCCTGGGCGAGGTACTGGTCATTCTCCCCAGTTGTATCCCCGACCACGAGTCTGAAGCTCCGGGACACTGCCCTTGAGGCGGTAGAGGTGGGATCCCTCGCTGTGTCCGAGGGAAAAGCCGAACCTGGAGGGTAAACAGATGATGATGATGAATAATAATAATAATAATAATAATAATAATAATAATAATGATAATTGTTACGGGGTTTCCGTGGAGCACAGAGGTGTAAGAAGGTGCGGGCCTGAATGGGTGGACAGAGAAAAGATCAAATCTTAATTTAAAACTCTAAAGTTTGAAATTTTATTTCTTTCCTCCTTTTTTCGGAAATCAACTAGATGAACAAGACCAAATAACATAATGACAGTTGGATAGACAAAGGTGAGCTCGGCAGCTCTAGTAACAATAAGGATTTGGAAAACCCTAAAACAATCAGGTACACAATAATTTACAGAGTGAGCTTGATGCTCCAAATTTACACATGTTAGAAGAACACCACTGATCCATGCAATTAATCCTTTAAGATAAAACTCTCCCACTTACTACAATGAAGCCTCTCCAAGGCACAATCTACATTTTACATTAGCTCTAAAACAGACAGTTTTCACTGTCTTAGGTACACTGTCCGCTTGAAACATCAATGTCTCACTGATCACTACTGCCTTATGCTCATGCTCATGCAGATACCGTGTGCGTGTTGTTGAGCACGGGACTCGTTCGCTGTGCCGTCTCTACAGGCCTAACGATCCATTTCTGCATGCGCACTAGTTTACGTACCATATACAAAATAACACTATCCCTAAAATACATGCAACAGATAAAATATCTCAATACAAAAGGAAACACAACTCATTTTATTCACTTCACAGTACACGCAAACGGAACCTTAGGCGGTAAATGTCTCATTTAGATCTTTAGAGCAGTCATATGTAAAAAAATGGGCAAGTGCTATGTAAATGTTGTTATCAGACCTTCTTAGTGTACATACTAAACTTGTATGAAAAGGTACATGAAAAAGTGCCAGATTTCATATAACCCACATTGAGCATGTCGATATTTAACTGCAACCCAGAATGACATGATTAAGTTAGGCAATTTCCTCTTGACCCTTGCCAAAAATAGGAGAACCCACTAATCTAATTCGATGAAGACCGAGCTCGATAGCTGCAGTCGCTTAAGTGCGGTCAGTATCCAGTATTCGGGAGGCAGTGGGTTCGAACCCCAGGCAAATGCTGGGGCTGTTCCTTAATTAAGGCCACGGCTGCTTCCTTTCCACTCTTAGCCCTTTCCTCTCCCTACGTCGCCATAAAACCTATCTGTGTCGGTGCGACGTAAAGCAACTTGTCAAGAAAAGTTTCTTACAATCTGCACGTCACTGTATCGTAGTTTTTAAAAGCAGGTACAGGTCTTTGCTATACCCGGTCACTTGCCACGACATCGTAACATAGTTACATGGTAGAGTGACGCACAGTAAATGACTGAAAGGATGACATATTTTTCGAGCGGTCTGTGGTCACATGGTGGGAACGGTAGTAGTGTTCAGAATCGTTTGCAGGATGCGCTTACAGTGCATTAGTACCATACGGAATTCTAGCAACGAAATATCGAACTCAACTCACGATTATCTCCTACATATATTCACAATTTGCTTTACGTCGCACCGACACAGATAGGTCTTATAGCGACGATGGGACAGGAAAAGGCTAGAAGTGGGAAAGAAGCGGCTGTGGCTTTATTTGAGGTACAGCTCCAGCATTTTCCTGGTGTGAGAATGGGAAACCACGGAAAACCATCTTCAAGGCTGCCGACAGTGGGGTTCGAACCAACCATCTCCCAAATAATGGATACTGGCCGCACTTAAGCTACTGCAGCTGTCAAGCTCGGCAAGCAAAATATTCGTAGGGGCAGCTAATTCACCTGGTATAGTAATACCACGATAAGACACTGATAATTCTTATTTTAAACAGTAACTCTCATGTTATGAAATTTCCATACAAGCGAGCTGAAAATTCAAATTATAGTACGATAGGAAACAATGTAGACTATCATTTCTCTAACATATAATACTGATAAACATACTCTTCGGAGTTCCTCCCTCTCTCGAAAAAATTCTCATTCTTCTTGCATACAAACCGAGGACTGCTGTATAAATAAACACAGTTTTTGTGAAACCAATCAAAGCGGAATTCACACTTGATCCAGTCTGTAACACTACAAGAGAGAAAAACACTGAGCGAGTTAGCCGTGCGGTTAGGGTCACGCAGCTGTGAGCTTGCGTTCGGGAGATAGTGAGATTGCATTCGGACGATACTGGGTTCGAACCCCACTGACGGCAGGCCTGGAAACGATTTTGCCGTAGTTTCCCCTTTTCACAACGGGCAAATGCTGGGGCTGTTCCTTAATTGAGGCCACGGCCGCTTCCTGCCAACTTCTAGGCCTTTCTTATCACATCGTCGCCATAAGACCTATCTATGTCGGTGCGACGTAAGCAAGTTGTAAAAAAAAAGTAAAGGACATTATAAATGGGAACAAAACATTTTCCACTTGTAACGGCTTTACTTGGTCTCCGACACCTAGAAAGAATGCTTTCTACTTGTGGGTAATTTGAAACATGCGCATGAATCTCCACTGCGCTCCACGCTACCTTATCATCTGCTATGTACAATAACGAATTGGCATCGATGAGTTTCTCTAGAGCGTCCTTCTTTTTTTTAATCAGTTTAGCCTCCAGGGTTGGCTTTTCCCTCGGACTCAGCGAGGGATCCCACCTCTACTGCCTCAAGGGCTGTGTCCTGGTTTGGGTAGGGGTATACAACTGAGGGGGAGGACTAGACCACCCCTATGCTCAACAGGGTCTTGTAGGGGAATGGGAGGATCGGAAGGGATAGACAAGGAAGAGGGAAGGAAGCGGTCTTGGCCGTAAGTTGGGTACCATCCCGGCATTTGCCTGGAGGAAAAGTGGAAAACCACGGAAAACCACCTCTCGGATGGCTGAGGTGAGAATCAAAACCCCCCCTATTCATTTGACTCCCCGAGGCTGAGTGGACCCCGTTCCAGCCCTCGTAGCACTATTCAAATTTCATGACAGAGCCGGGAATTGAACCCCGGCCACCGGGAGTGGCAGCTAATCACGCTAACCACTTCACCACAGAGGCGGACGCTTTTCTCTTGCTCAGTGATATCCTGATAAACTCTCAAGCATTCACGATATTACTATCCCTTATCATATTTCATCATGGGATTCATTTCAATTGTAATACTCAACATGGTGTACAATGAGTCAACGTGTGGTGTAATGCAATGATGCACTGTGGCGTTTTGTACGAAACTCAAAGTTAATTTTCCATTTCCTGTTTAAATAAAGACTTTTCATATTTTGCCTTTGTCTAGTAGAGTTCCCTGTAGATTTGTGTACGTAGGTTGGGATTTTACAATGAATGCTTCCTCGGCGGCAACATTAGTGTTTCTGTCACAGTATACCAATACATATATTCCGTGATTTCCTTCACGTTCAAGACTGTTTCAAGATTCTTGGCAAGTATAACCTAACAATGGCTGCATTTCGTATCACTAACGCATTCAAGCAGCTAATATCACTTCCTTTCCGAAAGAAGAACGTCAGAAATAGAAAATCTACCCTGGTTTGTTTCCAAAACAATAGAATGCTAGGTTCTACGCAGCTGTGACTCTTAATACTAATGGTCTTCGTTTATTGAAGTTTAATAAAGAACGCCACACAAAACAGGGGGACAAATTCATTTACATTTTGGATCCTTACACTTTATGGCAAACAATCGAAAAGCTTTATTGGATGCAAGTCATGAAATTTGATAGTTTCTAGAGAGATTTTAAAGAATGTTTTATCAGAAATATTTGTTGAGTTTGGATGTTGCTTAAGGGTCTAATACATAAATAGCTTGACCGTTCCAGAGTTTTGTCCATCTGGAGTTCTGGTACGTGCCGATAAATGTACCGACACGAGGTTGACGTTTTTGAGCATCTTTAAATACCATCGAAATGAGCCGAGATCGAACCCGCTAAACTGAGCTCCCAAGGGCAGCGCTCTACCGTGTTAACTACTCAACCCGGTAGCCTCAGAATTAGAACCTCGGTTAAACGAGTGGGGCATTATTATGTTAGACCACAGAGGTGAATTTATGTATACACCTGCTAAACGCAAACGCCTATTCAAACAAATGTACTCAGTTTATTAATAAAATAACTCACTGATGTTGAGTATAATCGACTGTAACTGTGATCAACACAGATCTGCATTATTTTTATACATCTTGCCTGTTTACCTTTTAGTGAACACATATGAGAAAAGTGCAAATTGTAACCCTTTATTCCGAATTACATAAGTCACAAATGACATGTTGAGGTTATTTTAGACCGGAGGTTCTCAAACTATGATGTGATGTGATGGCTAAAAGATCAATGTACCCCCATCAAAAATACTTAAATGATAGGATTAAAATATGATAATGATGATGATGATGATGATGATGCTTGTTGTTTAAAGGGGCCTAACATCGAAGGTCATCGGCCCGGATTAAAATATGATTACCTGGCTAATTATTAAGGCATGTTACCGAGCTCGATAGCTGCAGTCGCTTAATTGCGGCCAGTATCCAGTAATCGGGAGATCGTGGGTTCGAGCCCCACTGTCGGCAGCCCTGAAGGTGGTTTTCCGTGGTTTCCCATTTTCACACCAGGCAAATGCCGGGGCTGTACCTTAATTAAGGCCACGGCCGCTTCCTTCCACTTCCTAGGCCTTTCCCATCCCATCGTCGCCATAAGACATATCTGTGTCGGTGTGACGTAAAGCAAATAGCAAAAAAAAAAAAAAAAAAAAAATTAAGGCATGTTATTTGATTATGACCCATTATTTTAAATACACATCGTAACTAAGACGAGATAGTGAAATTAAACACATTTTTATAACACATCACACTAAAATGAAGAGTTTGTGTCTGTGTCAAATATAATACAATGATTATAAAGGAGGCTAACATAGGATAGCCTATTTGTATGAAAGTTTCACAAAACGCTAGATGTTAGCCTGAATATCAAGTTAATAAATAAGGATGAACAGCTTTTTTTAAATCATAATTCTGGAATTCTGAAATTGCGAACCATAAACATTTAGGGACACTGGGGCTGAGTTTTAGGCATATTTTATCAAATATTTCGATTTTTCGATTTTCACATAATGCTCTACACCTGACCATTGCGGATAAATTAGCGATATAATTTTCCACGTTCCGCCATTTTTAAAGGCACAGCGGGACATTTAAACGCCTGCTGCAGAGCCATTTAGACGCCCCTTCCTCTTCGATTCTCACCGAACATTATCCTGCACACGCATTTATGCGTTTTTCATCACATAATTTTGAAATGTGGTGTATGGCACCAAGACAGTACTGAAGGAGGAGTGTGTAAACCACATTGCTAAGAGAATGGGAGAAGGTTTGAGACAGATGTTACAAACTTGGAAAGTGAAGGGTGTGCAGTTAGGTGGCCATTCAGGTGGTCTTACTAATGCTACAATTACCAAGCATACCAGCTATTATAGGAATTATATTGTACAAATCACATTTAATGTTGCAAACATGAAAAATGCTATCTCTGCCACACTCTATTACATATCCACCAACAGTAAGTCCCAACATAAGAAAGGCCCCCCAGTATAGATGATGGGTGCTTCTATAACAAAAGTATAGCAGAAGGTATGGTACCTCAGAGTCATGATAAAATGTCGGTCGAACTTTCTGAGCCATTAGTGTGTAAGATTATGCCTGTGTATCAGAGTCTGGCCTCTGATGAAGTACTATCCCGATGTGTACGTGGTGCCACGCAGAATCAGAACGAAAGTCTAAATTCTAGAATCTGGAGAAAGTGTCCAAAGGAAATTTTGTATCAAGAAAGAGACTTGAAATTGGTGTATGCAGTGCTGTGGCAGAGTTCAATAAGGGGTGCAGTGCAACAATAGACTTGAAGTCGGATATCAAAAGAACTTCAGTCTCTCATGTGACAGAAAAATCAGTCCTTAGGCTGATGCCCGCAGAAAGTATGATATATAACAGCGGTCGTCCTCTGAGAAGGAAAAATCAACTCGACGGAAGGCGAAGGTCACAAAAATGAAGAAAGAGGCTGAAAAACGGAAGACGGAAAGTGTGACTTATGCTGCAGGACAGTTCTAATAAGTAAGTCAACTGACAATATTAAAAACATGCATGACTTTAGAAAAATGCTATTTTCTCAGTTTCACATTTTCAGATGTATAAAATGTCATACGCATTACAGGTATGATGCTATTACCTTGAAAATTCACATGAATGTTCCTTAGTACATTATCCGTAAACGTGTGTATTAACTTTATGATTGAAATTCTGGTTTGCCTGTAAAAAAATTTCAAAACCTAAAATTTCAATAATAAAAAAAAATAAACTTCAACAGGGGAAAAAAGTCATATCTCCATTGTAAATAATACAATCTCAAAAATGATGCACAGTTTCATTTATATAATAATAAGGTACAAGATCATTACTTAAAAAATATGCTATCTGGACCGCTTTGATACGCTTAACATTTAGAATATTTGAATAATTTGCATATAAATATTGGAAAATAATTAATATCTATGAAACTAGTAAAGCTACACTAATCAAATTTAGTACAGATATTCATAATAGTACACACCTTGAGCCAACCAAATATTAAGGTGATATCTTAATGATTACAGGAATTAGAAATTTCAGTTCCAGTGTCCCTTATGAGATGGGTGTGCCTGCATGGCGTGACACAGTTTTCTGTGTCGTAGTCCAGGTGAAACTTTCAAGCGAAGCGTGACTATATATAAATTTCTTCTTATTTTTTCTGTGCGTTATTTCAATTCTTCTTCATTTTTCCACGAAGGCTGCTCGCGTACCCCACTAAATATCTCAGGCATACCTCTAGGGGTACTCTACCACAGTTTGAGAACCACTGCTCTAGACTGAATTTCCACACATGACGAGACGATTGGGTATTTCGAACACGAGTGGTATTTCCCGATGGAATTGATTCGTGCATCAGGTGACGCAGCTGGGCACAATCTATTAGTTCAGTGATGCATCTGTCAGAGCCAGGCAGCCAGAACCAACTACTCCGTTCCCGAAGTGCTGAACTAAAACCAATTCTCTATACGATAAAATAATTCTTCCTTCTCGTTGTAATATTATTGTGAGAACTGGACATAATTTTGGTAACTGAAAATACTTTCTGAAGTAATTGTTCTTTCTCGGGGTATATTGTAGGGGGAATAGGATATAATTTTGTTACTTGAAAATACCGTTGTACCTTTGTACGAGTGGATATTTTTACTCGGCGAAAATCATGGAAACAGTCGTCAAAATGCGCTGTAGCTCAACAATAAAATGACTTTAATTGCAGTCAGGATTTTAAATAAATTCAATATTTCTTCAAAATAGTGCCCCTTCATTAGCTTTGACTTAACTAGTGAGCGCTGTCCATACGAGTGTTATAACTAAGGTTCGGAAGTTGAGGAAAAATAACCTTTTTTTTCTCGAGTGTCCGAAGACGAGGCTGAAAATAATATATGTTCATTCTGGGTCATTGTAGACCAGAAAATGGTCTGCTTCATTTGTACTTTTATTAATTTTTCGGCGTTTTTGGCTTATTGGTCCTTTGAACTAATTTTTTAGTCCTTAACGCCTTCTTTCGACTACATTTTTACTGCTCATTCTCATCCCCAATCATCATTAGTTCGTCCATTACCACTTAAACATCTTCACTCTAAGAAATATATCTGAACCATATCTTACAGGAGAGAGAAGCTGAAATGAAAATAAAATGAAATTAAAAGAAAAAATGAAACTAGTGCTTGAAAAATGCAGGGGTATCAAAGTATGTGCAAGATAAGTCAAATTCTGAAAGGAGAAAATTTTGCTGTGAGTGTTTTCGAAAAGGAAGATGTCGTCTTTTCTCGGACATTTTTAGGACTTTTTAGGTATCTTTAGGCAATATATAGGTCTTCAACTTCCGAGCCCTAGTTATAACTGTCACTGAATCTATGTGGGGGAGACAAGAACGCTATCTATCAAGGCGTCTGTTGTTTGAAATCCGTTATTCTGTGTGTTGTTCTTGTTATAACAGAGACGAAACTTTTGTCATCGATTTAAAATCTAGTAGAGCTCCTTCCATTTCACCTTTCTCTGTAGTGAGTTGATGTAGAGTTGGAAGCCAGGTGACATTTTTAAAATGACTTGTAGTCACATTTCAAGGGAGTGTTTTCATTGACTACAACCTTCCTCTAATGCAACGTCGTAAATCTATAATAATTACGAACCGAGGCTTTAAGTTAATGCATTTAAAATGTATTTTAGTGATATTTCCACATGGATGTTTCTGGGAAGCTTAAGAGTCGATGTCATCTAGCTAGACATGCTGTATTTTGTCGTGTGTAATTAGACGGTCACCTTGATTTGTTTTCCTTTAATGAATAAACCTAACATCACTCATGATTATAATAACACTAGCAAGGTACCCGTGCTTCGCTACGGTATTATACTGAAATTTATAATTGAATGCTTAACGTTTTATAAATAATCCTCCGAAATTCGCGATCTGACTCGTTTTCTGAGATATTACGGCAAAGTTCCTCACATTTTTCAATCTTTCTTTCCAGCAATCGATTTCGAAATTCCCGGGCTAGGTCCAGGTATTCCACGCGGTCCCTAAATCTTTGCCATCTTTTCCTATAAGCATTTTTAATATGGATCAAATCCTTCAGGAGATCCGGCGTGGTGTCGTCTTGGGTGCCTTGGCGGTACTGAACCCGCGGCCGGACTGTATTCGTGGTCATTACCAGGCCAGAACCCGTTTCCAGTGCGGTCCGCACAATTTGATGACGGTCCAGAAAATTCTTCTTCTTCTTCTTCTTCTTCTTCTTAGATGTTCTGGACCCCACAGCAAGATGCAAGACCGCTACTTGGCGGTAAATTACATCTGCTGCCATTGTCATTGTTGACAATGTGACCAGCACCAATGTCGCGCGTAGGCAAGTGTGCGGGATTTCTGGCGATACGAATGACATACTTCCGTGCATTATTGACCTTATTATAGAGGTGAACAATTTGACGGTCAATCTCATTCCTATCGTTTATTTCAAATGTGCTTAAATTATTATTTATATGCCAGGAGAGTCTACTGTAATCTAAGAACGTTCTCCCAAGGAAAAGATGGCTGCTGAAATCGAACGCAGGAAAGATAAAAAATGATCGGTTTATGATCAGAATAAGTACATCGAAAATCTACAGCCTGTTTCCAGTCATTCGACATGGTCAGGAATTGAATGAATAAAGCCCCATCTAGCGGCGACAATACGAATTGTGCCGGCTGCCGAAGCACCCCTCTGGGGCAATGGTCGATGAATGACAAATGAAATGAATATTGGACAGTTTTGCTGGAATGAATGATGACAGGGAAAAGTGGAGTATCCGGAGAAAAACCTGTCCCGCTTCCATTTTGTCCAGCACGAATGTCACACGGAGTGACCGGGATTTCAACCATGGAACCCAGCTGTGAGAGGCCGCCTGAGGAACGGAGGCTCCTTATAAGTACATTATGAACAGTAACATTAATTGGTCTCACTTCCTTTTACACCCCACCGCCGTTAAGATTATTTACTCCCCCCCCCCCAAAAAAAAAATAAAAGAAGGCGCGTTTCCTTTTTTTAAAGGAGATTACAAACACAAATGTTCGCATCTATTACCCTCAGTTTTGAGATATAAGTAACCTCATACGAATAATTCACTTTTTGCACTTCCTTTCACACTCCACTCCCCCCCCCCCCAAGTGAATTTTCCGACAAAAAATTACTTGTTTCTTTAATACTAAAGGATTTTCTAAATACCAATTATCACGACTCTAAGTTCTTCAGTTTTGATTTATGTGTCCCAGTGAAAGGAATTCAACTCTTTTTCACTCCCGTCCCGCAAGATGGTTCCTCCCCCGCCCCCAAACCGCGTTTTTCTTTGTTTATAAAGGAAATCCAAATACCAATTTTCACGTCTGTAACAACTTTACTTTTATTAGATGTATGTATTCTCATACAATTAAGTCAATTAATTTTTCAATTCTTTCACCCCACCCCCTTCCCCCTACATTGGATTTTCCGAAAATACGCGTTTCTTTACATTTAAAGCAAATTCAAAATATCAAATTTCACGTCTGTAACATCTTCATTTTTGAGATATCAGTAGCCTAATTAAAAGAAATCAACACCATTTTCAGTCACTTTCACCCTCCCCCCACTCCACCCAAGTGGTATTTCGGAAAACTAGAATACACGTTTCTATATTTTTAATACAGATAAAAAATACCATTTTTCACTTCTGTATCATATTAAGTTTTTGATATATACTGTAGAAATTCTCATTTTAAAATTTCACCCCTTTTTATTTCCCCTTAAGGAGAGTTTCCAAAAAAATCACCTATGTTACTTTACATTTACGGGAAATTCCAAATACCCACTTTTTACGTCTGTAACATTTTACCTTTCTCAGATATTCTGTAGATATAGTCTTTCGAAAAATTCACCCCAATTTGTCACTCCTGTTTAACCGCCATTAATTGGATTATCCAAAAAAAAAATACGTGTTTACTTTTAAAGGAGATCCCATATACAAATTTTCAGTTCTTTAATATCTTCTGTTTCTGAGATATATGTATCCTCATTAAAGGCATTCAACCCTTTTACGCCCCTCCTACTGGGATTTACAGAAAACAAAAAATACGTGTTTCTTTATTTTTAAAGGAGATTCTAAATACCAGTTTTTACATCTGTAAACTTTTAAAGTTTTAAGATGTAGACACACTCATTAAAATTCACCCCCCTTTGCACTCCCCATTATTTGGACTTTGCAAAAACGAAAAAATACCTGCTTCTTTATTTTTAAAGTAGATCCCAAATACCAATTTTCAGGTCTGTAACATCTTCAGGTTCTGAAATAAAAGTAGCCTCATTAAAGGCATTCAACCCATTTTTCACCCTTTTCCACACTTCCCATTGTGATTTTCCGAAAACAAAAAATACGTGTTTCTTTATTTTGAAAGGAGATTCTAAATACCAATTGTTACATCTGTAAACTTTAACAGTTTTGAGATATAGATACACTCATTTTAAAAATCCACCCCCATTTCACCCCCCCCCCAATTAATTGGGTTTTCCAAAAACAAAAAACTACGTGTTTCTTTATTTTTAAAGGAGATCCCAAACACCATTTCTCAGGTTCTGAAATATAAGTAGCCTCATTAAAGTCATTCAACCCATTTTCACCCTTTTCCACCCTTCGTATTGGAATTTTCCGAAAACAAAATGTACGTGTTTCTTTATTTTTTAAGGAGATTCTAAATATAAATTTTTACATCTATAAACTTTAAAAGTTTTGAGATATACTGATTTTAAAAATTCGCCCACTTTTCACCCTCCCGCCATTAATTGGATTTTCCAAAAACAAAAAATACGGGCTTCTTTATTTTTAAAGGAGATTCCAAACACCAGCGTTCAGGTCTGTAATATCGTCAGTTTCTGAGATATAAGTATCCTCATTAAAGGCATTCAACCCATTTTTCACCCCTTTTCACCCCTCCTATTGGGATTTTCCGAAAGCAAAAAATACAGGTTTCTTTATTTTTAATGAAGATTCTAAATACCAATTTTTACGTCTGTAAACGTTAAACGTTATGAGATATAGATACACTCATTTTAAAAATTCATCCCCTTCTGTACCCTTTCATTAATTGGATTTTCCAAAAACAAAAAAATACGTGTTTCTTTATTTTTAAAAGAGATCAAAAGTACCAATTTTCAGGTCTGTAATATCTTCAGTTTCTGAGATATAAGTACCGGTATTCTGATTAAAGGCATTCAACCCATTTTTCACCGTTTTTCACCCCTCCTATTGGGAGTTTCTGGAAACAAAAAATATGTGTTTCCTTATTTTTAAGGGAGATGTAAATAACAATTTTTACATCTGTAAACTTTCAAAGTTTTGAGATATAGATACACTCATTTTAAACTTTCAACCCCCTTTTCACCCCCTTAGCAAAGGAATATCCAAAAATCCTCTCTTAGCGAGCACCTACATCTTAATATGAATCTATGCCCAAAATTTCATTTCTTTATGTCCAGTAGTTTTGGCTCGGCGATGATGAATCAGTCAGTCAGTCAGTCAGGACAAGTTATTTTATATATATAGACTAGCAAGATACCCGTGCTTCGCTACGGTATTATACTGAAATTTATAATTGAATGCTTATTGTTTTAGATATATAATCCGCCGAAATTCGCGATCTGACTCGTTTTCTGCGAGAATCCACCAAAATTCCCGATCTGACTCGTTTTCTATTAGATTACGGCACGTTTCCTCCCATTTTTCAATCTTCCTTTTCCAACAATCGATTTCGTACTTCCCGGGCTAGGCTCAGGTATTCCTCCCGGTCAGTTGGGTCCGTAAATCTTTGCCATATTTTCCTATAATCATTTTTAATATGGATAAAATCCTTCAGGAGATCCGGCGTGGTGTCATATTGGGTGCCTTGGCGGCACTGAACCCACGGCCGGACTGCATTCTTAGTCATTACCCGTACAGGAGCCGTTTCCAGCGCGGTCCACACATTTGACGACGGTGCGGAACATTATTATTATTATTATTATTATTACTGTTATGTGTTGCTGGAATGGCTGATGACAGGGAAAACCGGAGTATCCGGAGAAAAACCTGTCCCGCCTCCGTTTTGTCAAGTCGAATGTCACATGGAGTGACCGGGATTTGAACCACGGAACCCAGCTGTGAGAGGCCGGCGCGCTGCCGCCTGAGCAACGGAGGATCCTGATAAGTACATTAAGAACAGTAAAATCAATTGGTCTCACCTCCTTCTACACCCCACCGCCGGTTGAGTTTATTTACCGCCACCCCCCGCCCCCAAAACAATTAAAAGGAGGCTTGTTTCTTTATGTTTAAAGGAGATTCCAAACATCAATGTCACGTCTATTACCTTCAGTTTTGAGATATAAGTATCCCCATAAAAATAATTTACTTTTTTCACTTCATTTCACACTACTCCCCCCCCCCCATAAGTGAATTTTCCCGCAAAAAGTACTTGTTTCTTTAATAGTAAAGGATCTTCTAAATACCAATTATCACGATTCTAACTTCTTCAGTTTTTGATTTAGGTGTCCTCATGAAAGGAATTCAACTCCTTTACACTCCCACCCTCCAAGATGGTTCCCCCCCCCCAAACGCGTTTTTCTTTGTTTTTAAAGGAGATTCAAATACAAATTTCCACGTCTGTAACAACTTTAGATTTTATTAGATGTATGTATTCTCATACAATTAAGTCAATTAATTTTTTACATTTTCACCCCCCCCCCCCAACTCATTGGATTTTCCGAGAATACGTGTTTCTTTACTTTTAAAGCAGATTGCAAATATCAAATTTCACGTCTGTAACATCTTCATTTTTGAGATATCAGTAGCCTAATTAGAAGAATTCAACACCATTTTCAGTGACTTTTAACCCCCGCCCCCCGCTCCCCCCAAGTGGTATTTCAGAAAACTAAAAATACACGTTTCTTTATGTTCAATAGAGATAAAAAATACCATTTTTCACTTCCGTAACATGTTAAGTTTTTTGAGATATACTGTAAAACTTCTCATTTTAAAATTTCACCCATTTTGAGTTCCCCTTAAGTGAAGTTTCCAAAAACAAATCACCTATGTTTCTTTACATTTACAGGAGATTCCAAACACCCACTTTTTACGTCTGTAACATTTTACGTTTCTAAGATATTCTGTAGATATAGTCTTTCAAAAATTTCACCCCAATTTGTCACTCCTGTTTAACCGCCATTAATTGGATTTTACAAAAACTAAAAAATACGCGTTTCTTTATTTTTAAAGGAGATCCCATATACAAATTTTCAGTTCTGTAATATCTTTCGTTTCTGTGATATATGTATCCTCATCAAAGGCATTCAACCCATTTTTCACCCTTTACACCCCTCCTATTGGGATTTACAGGAAACAAAAAAATACGTGTTCCTTTATTTTTGGAGGAGATTCTAACTACCAATTTTTACATCTGTAAATTTTAAAGTTTTAAGTTGTAGACACACTCATTTTTAAAAATTCACCCCCCCTTCCAATATTTGGATATTCCAACAACGAAAAAATACGTGTTTCTTTACTTTTAAAGTAGATCGCAAATAGCAATTTTCAGGTCTTAATACCTTCAGGTTCTGAAATATAAGTAGCCTCATTAAAGGCATTCAACCCATTATTCACCCTTTTACACCCCTCCTATTGAGATTTTCCGAAAACAAAAGAATACGTGTTTCTTTATTTTTAAAGGAGATTCTAAATTCCAATTTTTACATCTATAAACTTTAAAAGTTTTGAGATATAGATACACTCATTTAAAAAAAAATCACCCCCATTTCACCCCCCCCCATTAATTGGATTTTCCAAAAACAAAAAATACGTGTTTCTTTATTTTTAAAGGAGGTCCCAAACACCAATTTTCAGGTCTGTAATATCTTCAGGTTCTGAAATATAAGTACTGTAGACTCATGAAAGGCATTCGACCCATTTTTCAACCTTTTCCACCCTTCCTATTAGGATTTTCCGAAAACAAAATATACGTGTTTCTTTATTTTTAAAGGAGATTCTAAATACCAATTTTCACATCTATAACCTTAAAAGTTTAGATATATAGATACACTCATTTTAAAATATAACCCCCTTTTCACCCCTTTTAATTGGATTTTTCAGAAACAAATAATACGTGTTTCATTATTTTTGAAGGAGATCCTAAACACCAATTTTCAGGTCTGTAATATCTTCAGTTTCTGAGATATAAGTAGCCTCATTAAAGGCATTCAACCCCTTTTTCACCCCTTTTCACTCCTCCTATTGCGATTTTCCGAAAACAAAAAAATACGTGTTTCTTTGTTTATAATTAAGATTCTAAATACCAAATTTTACATCTGCAACCTTTAAAAGTTTGGAGATATAGATTCACTCATTTTAAAAATTCACCCCCTTTTCACCCTCCCATTAATTGGATTTTCCAAAAACAAAAAAATACGTGTTTCTTTATTTTTAAAACAGATCAAAAGTACCAATTTTCAGGTCTGTAATATCTTCAGTTTCTGAGATATAAGTACCGGTATCCTGATTAAAGGCATTACCCATTTTCCTCATTTTCACCCTTTTTCACCCCTCCTATTGGGATTTTCTGAAAACAAAAAAATACGTGTTTCCTTATTTTTTAAGAAGATTCTAAATACCAATTTTTAATCTGTAAACTTTTAAAGTTTTGAGATATAGATACACTCATTTTAAAACTTCACCCCCCTTTTCACCCCCTTGGCGAAGGAATATCCAAAAATCGTCTCTTAGCGAGCACCTACATCTTAATATGAATATATCCCCAAAATTTCATTTCTTTATGTCCAGTAGTTTTGGCTCGGCGATGATGAATCAGTCAGTCAGTCAGTCAGTCAGTCAGTCAGTCAGTCAGTCAGGACAAGCTATTTTATATATATAGATTTATGTTTATCAATGATGCAAGTTAAGTTATTATTATTAACAAATACATCGCAATTGGGAAATATCCCGGTGACAATGATCACTTACGGTATTGTGATAATAAAGTAAAGTTAAAACATAATTACACAACAACAACAAGAGTACAATAAGCAATTCCATGGAAAGAAAATATTACAAGGAATACTACTAGTTTAACATTCTAAATACAGCACCATCATATATAAATTCACACAAAACTTATGTATTTCCGGTGCTTAACACTTGGATTACAATGCTTACTACTAGCTTAACGTTACAACACCCTCATATACAAATCCACACATACCATAAGTATTTCAAAGTTTTATACTATTGCTTACAGTAAATTGTAAGTATTCGGACCGCTCAATCACCTTAGCATTAAATACAGCACGTTCATATACAAATCTGACAAAAGTCCAGCGAAGACCTAGATAGAGCTCATTGGTACGTAAGTGTTTCTTATATCGTAAATGGGAATAAGTTGCGACTGATAGAATACCTGAGTACAATAAATACAGTATATTAATTAAACAACTTTTGGTATTCTTGTTCACTGTTGCAAATTTCATTACGGTAAAAATGACAAAATTTTGACAACTGTAATTATTTACACCCATTATCTTGTTACTGAAATAAGGTAACACAACAGATCTAAAATGAATTGTCTCCCGAAATGAACATAATTCACACTATGGCATTACTTATTAAAACATCGCATTAAGAAAGTTCCATGTTATTCTAAATATGCTTCATTTAGAGAACACTGACTTTTTGATAAAGTCATACTAAAAATCGATTCATTTCTAAATAAATTCTATGATGAACTGTTCAATGATTCTGAGAGTAAATCAGTTGAACATTTGGTAGACCCATATCAGACATAAGGAAGGTTGTGAAGGCCATCGAATGGACAGTGAAGTAATGGCCGCATATCACGCATTACTCAAATTATGGAATAGGCAACCATTATTCCTTTTTTTGTTTTGGGTATGCAATCTCGTAGTTTAAATTTTTTCAAAAGATTCCAAATACCAATGTTCACGTCTGTTTTGAGATATGGTATCCCCATTAAGGGATTCAAAGCATTTTTCAGTCGTTTCCACACCTCCCACCTTAAGTGGATTTAAGTTCTTAAGATATACTGTAAGTATCCCCACAAAAAGAATTCAACCCCTCTTTCTGTCTTTTTCACCCCACCCTCCTAAATGGATTTTCCGAAAACAAAAATTAAGTGTTTCTTTTTAAAGGAGATTCCAAATACCAATTTTCAAGGCTGTAACATATTCAGTTTTGAGATATAAGTATCCCCATTAGGGGATTCAAATCATTTTTCAGTTGTTTCCACACCTCCCACCCTAAGTGGATTCACCGAAAACAAAAAAATATGTTTCTTTATTATTAAAGGAGACTACAAATACCAGCTTTTACGTCTGTAACATGTTAAGTCTTTGAGATATACTCATTTTAAATATTCACACCATTTTCACTTCTTTTAACCCCCTTTAAGTGGATTTTTCGAAAACAAAAAGTGCGTATTTCTTTACTGTTAAAGGAAATTCCGAGTATCTTCTTTTAGGACTGTAAAATGTTAAGTTTCTGGGATATACTCATTATAAAAATTCACCCCATTTTTTACTTCCTTTCACTCCCAGTTAATAGGATTTTCCGAAAACAAAAAATACGTGTTTCTTTATTTTTAAAGGAGATTCCATGTACCAATTTTCCCGTCTGTAATATCTTCAGTTTTTAAGATAATAGTATCCTCATGAAAATTATTCAACCCATTTTTCATGTATTTTTATCACCCTTAAGTGGATTTTTCGAAAACGAAAAATGCTTGTTCCTTTATTCTTAAAGGAGATTCCAAATACCAATTTTCACGTTTTAAACCGTTAAATTTGGTGATATGGAATACTCATTTTAAAAATTCACCCCCTTTTTCACCTCCTTAGCGACGGAATATCCAAAAACCCTCCCTTAGTGAGCACCTGTACTGAAATATACATGTATTCCCAAAATTTCGTTTATTTATGTCAAATAGTTTTGGCTCGGTGATGATGAATCTGTCAGTCAGGACATGTTATTTTATATATAGAAATTGCGACAACGGGATAGGAAAGGGGTAAGAGTTGGAAGGAAGTGGACGTGGCTACCTCGGAGCTCTCCATGAGTAAAATGCAAGTTCACATCATTTACTTATTTATTTGTTTATTTACTTATTTAACATCACAATAGGTTGTCACGAACTGTTTTTTTTTTGCTAGGGGCTTTACGTCGCACCGACACAGATAGGTCTTATGGCGACGATGGGATTGGAAAGGCCTAGGAGTTGGAAGGAAGCGGCCGTGGCCTTAATTAAGGTACAGCCCCAGCATTTGCCTGGTGTGAAAATGGGAAACCACGGAAAACCATTTTCAGGGCTGCCGATAGTGGGATTCGAACCTACTATCTCCCGGATGCAAGCTCACAGCCGCGCGCCTCTACGCGCACGGCCAACTCGCCCGGTCACGAACTGTTTATTAGCCTGCTAGCTGCCTCTGTAGATCAGTGGTAGAGTGTCGGCCTTCGGATCCCAAGATAGCGGGTTCAAACCCAGCAGAGGTAGTCGGATTTTTGAAGGGCGGAAAAAAGTTCATTCGACACTCCATGTCGTACGATGTCGGCATGTAAAAGATCTCTGATGACACATTTGGTGTTTACCCGACAAAATTCATTAAATCTCAGCCATAGACACCCAAGAGAGTTTCAGTTTATTCTGCCATCTAGTGGGCCTAGAGTAAAAAACGGAACGTCGAAATTGACGAGCAGACAGCCAGATAGCGTCAAATTGAAATATCTGCACACGGTAGCTGAGGCCATACGATAAAAAAATAGCCTACTTCATACGTTGTATACTAATTCCCCATCTTCTATCATAAATTTCATCAACTTGTTCTTTCATTCGATGTCCTTCACAACCTGACTTCATTTGGGTATGAGTTTACCAATAGGTAAGCTTTCAGTGTCACTGAACAGTACATGTGTTTTCAGAGACGCTGAGGAGCTGTAAATTATGACCTGTGCCGGTAAATCTACCAGCATTGAGGCAGGCGTAATTGAGCACCTTCACATATCAGTGGACTGAGCCGGGATTGAACCTACCACCTTGGGCTCATGCAAACCTTTGCTCTACCATTTGAGCCTCTCATCCCAATAATTAGGAAGAAACGTATTCGTACGTTCATGTTCATGTTGGTGTTGTTTGACTCATCAGTCCATAGACTGGTTAGATGCATCTCTCCGTGCCACTCAATCCTGTGCTAACCTCATTTTCTCATAACTACTACATCCTACATCTGCTGTAATCTGCTTGTAACTTCATACCTTGGTCTGCTCCTACCTTTCTTGCCACCTACACTTCCCTCACAAACCAACCGAACAAGTCCTGGGCGTCTTAAGATGTTATCTCCTCTTCTCGTCAAATTTCGCGAATCAATCTCATCTAACCAATTCGATTCAGTATCCCTTCATTCTTGATTCGAACTACACATCTCACTTTCAGCATTCTTCTGTAATACCACGTTTCAAAACTTCAATTCTCTTTCTTTCTTCGCTAGTTATCGTCCATGTTTCTCTTCCATACAATGGCACGCTCCAGTTTTCAGGCACACCCCCGATGGAGGTGAGCTGCATGTGCCATTTCAATCACATACCAGCCTTCCTGCCATTCTTAAATTTCTGGTAGTACCGGGAATCGAACCCGGGCCACTGAGGAGGGCAGCTAATAACATTAACCGTTACGCTACGGAGGGGGACCATGTTCAAGGTGAGCAAATTTCTTTTCTTAAGAAAGGCCTTCTTTGCTTGTGCCAGTCTGCATTTTATGTCATCCTTACTTCTACCATCATAAGTTATTTTACTACCCAAGTAACAATATTCATCTACTTCCTTTGAGACATCATTTACTAATCTAATATTTCCTGCATCACCTGACTTCGTTCGACTGCACTGCATTACTTTTGTTTTGGACTTATTTATTTTCATCCTGTACTCCTTCTCCAACATAACATTTAGTCATTTCTTCAGATCGTTTGCAGAGTCAGATAAAATAACAATATCATCGGATTTGACTTCTTCTTCTTGGATTGCGATTCCTTTTCCAAATTCCTCATTGATTTGCTTCATCACATGTTCTTGTAAACATTGAAAAGGAGAGGGGAGTCAACCTGCATCCTTGCCTCACTCCTTTCGTGATTGCTGCCTCTTTTTCAAAGCCCTCGACTCTTATCACTGCAGACTCATTTTTGTACATATTATAGAAAATTCTCCTTTCTCTTTATCTGATCTCGTTTACCTTTGTTGTGTGGGCCATTTAACACACAATTTTACTTTCAAACAAGAACGTACACTTTATCACAAATCACAATAAGCTGAACGAAACTGAACGTTATTCTAAATTATATACTGTATGTATGTATGTATGTATGTATGTATGTATGTATGTATGTATGTATGTATGTATGTATGTATGTATGTATGTATGTATGTATGTATGACTAGGTTAAGTGTCGAGAACCTTACTTTCAATTCAGTTCTCAGGAACGCACTAAAGCTTCAACAACATAACATTTACAAATAAAAGGACGGAGATAATGAAGTTCGTTAATTGTTTGTCTTTATAAAATATAGTAAAAATGAAGGGTGTCCCAGTTTTAAGAATAGTCGTAAAGAAATATTTATCTGACACTAAATTTTCAAACATGCCTGCAAGTTAATCAGTAGTTATTTAAAGAAATCTTCAGCGAGCGAGCCACTTATGAATCAACATACAGTAGTAATCAAATTTGAATGAATGTATTCTTCAATTACTGCAAACACTCATGCACTCGCGTGGTGATACGTTTTTAAATTATTTTATTTGTGCAGTGAGATCAATATTTATTAAAGTAGATGATTTCATTTCCATTCTCCGTATTTCATGTGAGAACTTAGTAAAAAAAGAGCGAGGTAGCTCGGTCGGAACAGGGCAAATAATGTTGAGCGATTAAACTGTTTGTTCACTCGTGCAACGAGCTTATCGCGACAGAGCCCAAAAACATCACAGACACATTCTGATAATATGAAAACAGCCAGTTTGAATCCTTTTTCAACACATACGGAAATATTTTCTTCATATTATGAACTAAACTACAATGAGAAACACTTTTCAGTCTCAGAGTTACACAGAAGTTCGATGAACAAAATACTACATTAGAACGGCCCTGGATAAAGCGAAGTTGCCGCACTGTAGCTTTTTCTATTCCCAAAATGAGTGCCGTGCTTTATAGCCTACAATATGTTCTCGTTTTTATATCTAAGTTATTTGTAACTTACTGACTGTTTTCTCCTTATCAAGAACAAATCATCTGTACCTCTTTGCACACAGCGTTCAGTATTGAAAATATTTCATATATTAAATTCCTTTACTCCGTACATAAGCTATTTCTAAATATAATAAAATAGGGAAATCCTGCTCCAGTTGGATTTGAAAATAGGTATAATGAGTATGTTACGAAACATGGCCTTTCCAAGACAAAAGTGACGTCAGCAGGAATAAACCTTAGAGAATTCAATGTCAGGTTGGGAATATAAAACACGAACAGGTGGATCATTTCAAGTATGTAAGATGCGTACTCTTCCTAGATGGTAGTATGGTAAGTGAGATTGAATAAAGGTGCAGAAAAACTAATGCAGTGATTCCCAATTGCGGTCAACAGCATTCTGTAAGAAAGAAGTCAACTCCCTGACGAAACTATCTTTGCACTGGTCTGTTTACTGACCAACTATGATTCGCGGGAGTTAAAACTGGGTGGACTCAGGGTATCTTATTCAGAAGTTAGAAGTAACAAGCATGAAAGTAGCGAGAACAATCGTTCGTACACTTAAAAGAATGGAAATTGCAACACCATGAAGGCATCGGTCGTTTGTGTTGATTTTCACGATATGGAACGATGCTATGTAGATATGTAAACGATCAAAGTTTCAGATCCGTTGGATTGTTACTACAGGTTTCCCCATGTGATTGGTCGCGGAGGAATCAACTCCAGTATATGGACTCTGGTGTAGCGTAGTTCACTTGCAGTCTGTGCAGTGAAGTGTTCCCCGTCAAACATGCCTCGACGACAGAGAAGAGCACGCTATCAACAACTGTCGCCGTTTGAGAGGTCTCGGATAATTGGGCTGTGTGAGGCTGGATTATCGCTACGGACTGTCGCTGCACGTCTTGGCCGACAGGCATCTACGGTACAACGTGTATGGCAGCAGTGGTCAAATGAAGGTACCCACACTCGTAGACCTGGCACAGGCCCAGCGCGACAGACAACTGTGAGAGAGGATCGCCGCATCATTCGGATGGCCCGGATGGAACCCCATGCAACAGCAGCGCAAATTCGAGTAGCTATGGCACCCCAAGTTACACAACAAACAGTTCGTAATCGCCTGCGTGCAGCTGGCTTACGAGCCCGTGCCCCTGCAGAAGGTGTTCCATTGACCCCACAACAGCGACATGTAAGGCTGGCCTGGTGTCGAAAAAGATCGACGTGGGTCGGCGAATGGCATAGGGTCGTCTTTAGTGATGAATCGCGCTTCTGTCTTGCCCGCAGTGATCGCCGGAATCGTGTGCGCCGATGTACCGGGGAGAGGGGCCGCCCAGATCTTATTGTCAAGAGGCACACAGGGCCAACACCAAGCATTATGATCTGGGGAGCTATTGGCTTTAATGTGAAATCACAGTTAGTGCTTGTTGAGGGCACTATGACTGCTCGACAGTACGTTGATAGGGTACTCAATCCAGTGGTTGTCCCTATGATGGCGAACATTGCTAATGGGATGTTTCAGCAGGACAATGCCCGGGTTCACACTGCACGCATCTCCAGAGAAGCGCTCCACGACATCACAACCTTAGAATGGCCCGCCGGATCCCCGGACCTCAGTCCTATTGAGCATGTGTGGGACATGATGGGTCGACAACTGGCCAACCGTATTCAGCCACCCACAACTCTGGAACAACTGACCCGTGCAGTGCAGCAAGCATGGGCCACAATTCCTCAGGAAGCGATCCAGGGCCTTATTGACTCCATGCCTCGACGAATTCATCAATGTATTGCAGCTCGTGGTGGGCACATCCTGTATTGATTGTTGTCCAAACTTGCGGTCAGAGAGACCTGAAAGTGTAATCATCGAATCACAACGAAACACTCGTCCTGCATGTTCAATTTCAGCTATGCAGCACCACTCCTCCTAGGTGTTGCAATTTCCATTTCCTTCAGTGTAAAAACAGATGGAAACAATGGCACGGGGTACTCGGAATTAGGAGATAAAGGCAAACCTACTAATGAACTCGATTGATGAAGCTGTACGCATATACTGGCTTCGGTGATGGGGTCATATCAGGTGAATGCAGCAGGATGGAGGGTAACAGAGGTAGAGGAAAAGCAAGAAGGCCGTGGTTAGGGTCAGTTTCTAATGATTTATAGGTAAGAGATATTTAACTGAACGATTCCACAGCACTAGTTGGAAGTTGGACGTGTTTAGTAACTTCTCAGATGTTTGTATACCGACCGCTAAAAGGAATTCCAGTCTATAATGAATATGTATGTATGTATGTATGTATGTATTTACTGAAACCATTGGAAGTATTGAATTAACGTTCCAACATGTATTACATAAGATTGGGTAACTGTTTCAAACTCGCGATATAGAAGTTTCGACTCCAAGAGTCGGCAAGTAAAGCCAAGCGAGTGAGATCAGAAGGGAATTCTCCTGTAGCAGTTGAACTGGATATTACCAGTTTCGGGACAGAAGAGCGTAGAAATCTTCTTAGCCTCTGAATATCACAAAATCAAAGAGGGCCAACCTTGTAATACGACGAAACAAAAATATTATTTCGAGAATTCGACATGTAATAGAGCTGTAAAAGCTCGTAATAGCAACACCCGAATTTTGTGCAGAGGTTAGAACCGTATGTGCTAGTAATATTTCAGTTACAATGAAACTACAGGTGATTGCGGGTGGAATATTTCCACAAACCAGACGCTAACCTCGTGCCCAGCCTTCCTAAGATGGGGAATCCTCTTGGAAGAGCAAGAACGCGCTGGATTTATGGATTAGTCAAAGACTGAAGTCGACTCCACCATGTACAATTCGTCGCTGGATATCGTTGGCTACATGTTGACTGAATCACCTGCGTCACAGAACTCCGAGATATGGGGGAAGTTACAGTTAATCACATAATTATGTGGACAGACATGATTTATTATATTTTCCGTTGTATTTTGGTTTCAGTAATAATAAAGCACTGATATAAATTAAATACAATTTTCTGTAAGGAATAAAACAACTAAACGTCCGTCATTCTTTCAATACTAATAATAATGGCGTATGGCCTCCGGAGAGGCCTATTAGACGACCTGCATGTCTGTGAATATGAGGGCCCTACCTAGGATGATTTCTAATGTTGAGTACGCAACATACACCCAGACTCCGAGCCATTGGAATTAACCAATTAAGGTTTAAATCCCCGACCTGGCCGGGAATCGAAACACAGACCCTCTGAAACGAAGGCCAGTACGCTGACCATTCAACCAACAAGTCGTACATTCTTATAATGAACTCTGTCAATTGAAATGTAATATTTAACCAACAAAATCAAAACAAAAACCAATATTGCACAAAATTATTCGGACACTTTCCTTTTTTCACGTATGATCCTAAAGATTCAGTAGGTGGCGGGATTTCTTGTCATTTGAATTACTTCCCTGAGTCGACTTGGCATGCTGTCCACTAATTTCAGAGTGTCTTCTGCCACTCTCTTTGAAGTGGGTTTTTCAGCGGTTCACTAGATGGGATTGTTGTCCTTCTTATTGCTTTATCAAGGTTGTCCCAAATATTTTCAATCACATTCAAGTTTGGTGATTGAGGGGGAATATGAAGCATTTAGGGCAAATAAACAATAACCACATCCTTACGTTAACATTGCTATGGGTCGTTATCTTGATTAAACTTAAAATGTTCACAAATCTCCATATTTTCGACACTCTTTTTCATATTGTCCCTCAGTATTCTAAGGTACTGAAAGTGATCCATTTTACCCTCAATAAAAAAACAATTCACCAACTCCATTCACCGACATGCATCCCCACGCCATTGTCTGTCCACCGCCATGCTTCACAGTTGCTTTCCGATTTTTCTCTTGAATTAGGACGCCACCGTACTGTTATCCTCCCATCAGACTGAAATATGTTAAATTTACTCACATCAGCAAACTTTGGTACTTTTAGCCGACTGATGCATAACACCGTCCAATTAGTAATTATTGTTAGACTGTACACACACCTGCTGTCCCCATGGCGTGGGGGTAGCATGCTTTCCTCTTACCCGGAGAACCCGGGTTCGATTCCCAGCCAGGTCAGGGATTTTTACCTGAATCTGAGGGCTGGTTCGGAGTCCACCCAGCCTACGTTTTTACAATTGAGGAGCTACCTGACGGTTAGATGGCGGCTCCGGTCTAGAAAGCCAAGAAAAAGCTGTCGAGAGGATTCGTCGTGCTGAACACACGACACTTCATAATGTGCAGGCATTCGGGCTGAGCAGCGATCGCTTCGTAGACCATGGTCCTTCACGGGTCTTGCGCCATGGGGTTTGGTTTGGTTTTACCTACACCTAAAAAAAGTATTTTTTCACCATAAGGAATTCCGGATATCCAGGTTGCTGATGACCCTGGGGAATGTATGGGACGCAAATACATACTTCATGTCAAGCATAACACGACTGATGTAAAGAATAACCAACGACAGGTGCAACACAAACACTATTCTTTGGCAACGAGCACCTGCCTATCGAACATGGAAATCTGATTGCGCCTCTCAGTATGGTGTTGTTCCTCCCCATGCAGTGAAGCATATTGGTCCCGTCGTGGCATGCTGTCCACAAGGCAATTGAGGCTGTCCTGGTCGATCCTGTCCCACTCTTGGACAGCAACACTCCGGAAGTCGGTCAGGGTGAGAGGTGAATTCGTGGAAGCCTGTTTCAGCATACCTCAGGCATGTTCAGTGGGATCCATGTCCGGAAACACCGCAGGCCAGTCCATTCGACAGATGTGGGCCTACCTGAGGAAAAGTTTCACAAGAATGGAGCGGTGCGGGTGTGCGTTGTCATCTTAGAGAACGAAACTCTCTCCGAAATATTTTCGGTATGGTTCAACAATGGACTCGAAGATTCAGTTCCGGCATTATGTACCAGTCATTGTACTCCCTACGACGCTGAGTGGCGGTCGATGTCCATGCTTAATGCCGTCCGAAAACATGACGCATCCGCCTTCCTGATAGGCATGTGGAATGGCGTACAGCGCTCGTCTGGCGTTCCCTGGTTCCATCCAAACCCTTCACCGACGATTAACCGGGGTCAGACATATTCGACACTCATCCCTGAAGAGGACCCGCCACCATTCTTCCAGAGTCCAGTCGAAGTGCTCCCTTACCCATCTATACTTGGCACCACGGGGTTGGGGTGTATGTGCTCGCCCCCCCCCCCCCCCAAAGAACACTTGAGTGTACATAGTCCCTCTGGAGACGTTTTCTGATTGTCTGCGTAGACACAGCCATAACTGTTATCCGCCTCAAGGCATTACGCAGTTCTGTTGCGATATTTGCCGGGTTCTTGGGAACCAGGATTCACACGTAGCGGTCATCAGCTTAGTTGTTGACCGTGGATGACCGTCGTGAGTACGATCTTCAACATTTTATGTCACACGATAGCGGCTTTATGTCCTGACAATGTCGCAATGGTGTACACCAACCAGGTCGGCAATTGCTCACACGGAGAGGCCTTGCTGATGCCTTGTCACAATGCACGAACCGTCAAAAGCGGTAATGACTCGTCGAGGCATGTCTGCGTACTGCACAGGACACGAACGTGCTCTTGCCATGTTGTGTCGACAGGTGACAGTAACAGCGCACTCCTCTGGACTGTTCTGAGACTGGGTTCATTACCTCCACGTCCACTAAGCGGTGGCATTACACGTCATTCGGATATCTGTTTGTCACGAAACAACCCTTAGAGCTAATACTCTTCACGGACACAAAAAATGCAGGTGGTGCAATCATTTTTTTGAGATGTGTATTTTCTGAACACTCGTGTTCTACTTCCGCAAAGTATTTGAAAGAAATTTTCACATTTCTCACTTTCCTGATACCATCAATGTTACGTTTCCTCCTTCAAGAGCATCTAAGGGATGATTTAACAGAAAACTAGGAGAGCAACAAAAAACTAAATTCTCAGGACAAAACTTTATTCCTGCCATAGTTTTACAAACAGGGAAATGAAAATGTGCAGGTTTATCTTTCCTAGTATAGACTAAGCTATGATAAAATACAGTTAATTACAATACATTTCTTGAAAAGGTGCACATTGTAGCAAATCTATGAAAGTTATGGGCCTAATTTTGTTACATGTACATACATACATTCTATGTAATTTATGAATGGTCTCAAATAGTAGGGCAATTCTATATAATAAAGTATATTTCATAAACAATCTCCGAAAATGTCAGCTTTGAGGCACCGTAGCCATTTCATGTTACAGAAACTTTCATTTTCGTTCTGGATTTTAACATGCAAACTCTTCCTGAGTAACATTTAAGAACTCTTACAGTAAGTTCAGCAGCATTCATTAAAGCTCCAGAAATCTTTGTGTATGTTCATAAGAGTGGCTGTCAATGTTGTGTTTGCGCCGCCCTTCCTTGTGGCATATACAGTGGACTGGATTTTCATCGAGGTAGAGCTTATGAAAACATCCTTCACAACAACGGGAAGAAAGCATTCACGACAAACTCAGGAATGTCAAATCGCACGAATCATACACACAGATGTACACAAAATAACCTGAGATGACATTTGGCGTGAGATATTGTGCCCTTAATTGACGATCTTCTCTCAGGACCTCGGTATCATAAGTAAATACTCATTGATTCTTCTTAATCTCAGGGTGTGGCGCATCCATTGTAGCTACTTCATCGAATGACCGGTATGGTACGAAGGAAATCATAACTATCTAAATAAAAGAATAAGCTTTAGAGACTCATATTTTTCAATTATATTGAAATTGAAAAGATATTGTAAAAAATGTATAAAATGAACTTAATGGTATTTTACATGAAATGAAAACAGGGAAAAACCATAAACAAAACTTAATTATTACCTAAAATGAACAGTGAAATACATTGCTTCCTTCGCTCATTTGCTTTTGAGGCTTGTTTTAGGTGATCTATGTTTAAAACATCACTACGAAATATAACCTGAAAACTAACAAGTCGTATTTCGAGCGAAACCATAGGTCATATTGTTTAATTCAGGAAAGCTTAGTCCCTCGTGAACGATCTTCAATCTATCCTTTCTCTATAATCACAGCATGATACCATGTAAGTACCGAATGGACCCAACTTGAACAAGCCGTGAAGTTATTAGCTATCATATGATGAAGTCAACTTTGCTCCTTAACCAAGCATAGCGCTCAAACTTCAGTATAAATAATGGAGATATGAAAATGCGACTGCATCACTTTAATGAAAATTAACTCCATGAAACATGTCACTCAACTGAACAAGTAAACAACTGAGGTTTTTTTTACGTGAATACCACATAAGGTTTAATTACATAATTGTAATTAATTAATATTTAGGTTATTTCCACTAAAAACTGTTGTATGAAAGCTGTTTCATTTAGCGAATGTTCGTATGTAAGAAAATTTAATTTTGTGATGACATGTTAGTAGTGCACTGTGTTAACAATAAACAGAATTGTTAACATTATTAGGACTGAAAAAATAAAGGTTGTACAATCACTAACTTGCTAACTTAACGTCCTTAAACTAAATAAATCACGCGTGTATAAATTAATATTCTTCACTGGTGGAATGTTACTACGATATATGAGCATCACCTGTGTTGAGCACAACGTTAACTCAGGAACAAAATCACTTCAAAACTACAAAACCTAGCATTACTCAACCCAACAATAGACCTACAATACACGATATTAAACTACTATGACCTACAAATACAAATACACGTAAAACAATGATCACGTATACAAAGTTGATTAATGGTAAGAGCCATTCACTGTCAGCTGAGGCGCCACGTAAGAAACCTATCTACATCTGACCAGGTTATGGAACAATATTCCGGAAAGCATGCCTAGCTGACTCGGTTAGGTTCACTTAAATACGGCCCATAAAGCAACCCCAATAACATCACTCCTTGAACTAGCGAAAACCACTAACAACAACAAAAACCTTTACATGGTATCTTCGTTCCATAAACAATTCACTCGAAAAAATAATAATGTTTTGTAAAACCAAGACATGACTTCCAAGTCCTATCATAGTTCATGTACAATTCACTTATATGACATCTACCTTCTGACAGCAACTCACAAATAAAACGACAATTAAGGGGAGTACGTACCTCAATTTTTGCAATAATTTGCGAATATCATTTTAATGTATTTTATTATTCATTGGTATGTGTACAATAGAGCACGGTTTTTTATTTCAGTGAAAGCGCGTTACAAGTGCCCATAATTTGGATATTCCATGGCCCCTCCCATTTACAAATGCCACGCCCTCTTCTGACTATAGCCTGGGTTTTACTTTTTGATAACTTTCTAGTTCTAGGAAATTAAAGTCCATTAGTGAACCGCATAGACTATGCTGGAGCTTCTCATCAGTCGAAATCGTATGAAGAAAAGTTGCCCACAGCAACAAATATCCAAAATAGCACAAACGGCATCAGTACCGAAACTTGCCCAAGATTAGACAGAAAAAGAGAACAAACTAACATGAAGTTTTCCAAGACATAATTATACCGTGTGATGTACGGATAATGTCTACGATCTGAATACCTTTAATCCTCCTTCACAATTTTTTACAGGTAATCTCTTTAATCCAACTTCAAGTTATAGCAATATTAGGCTAGATTTTTCTTCAAGGTTTTTATGTTAACTTACTATTTCGTGTTACTGAGTTGCTTGTCGTGGTTCTTGGTGCACGTATAATAAAGACAAAGAAACCTACAAACTCCATGGACTTCCAGGAGGAGTGATGCTTCCGATTAAGCCCATTTATAAGGATCTTGCCCATCCCGATTTATTGAAGAAATGTTTGCATTGGAAAACCCAAAATGTAAACGAGTCTTTTAACAGTGTTATTTGGAGCCGTGTACCGGTACCTAAAAATAATTTTGTTGGATATAAAACCTTAAAATTAGGAGTACATGATGCTTTTTTGTCATTTAATATGAGAATTTCAGGCAATTATTAAAGTTCTAGAACAGCTGGGGATCCAACCAGTGTGGAATTCGCTCAGTGCGTTTCAAGCTTTTGATGTTCGTCGGACCAAAATCGAGGATAAAAAGCAGTTTATAGTGGAAGCCAAGATAAGTAAGTCAATGAGTGCAATGAAAAGGAGTCTGGAGGACAAGTAGGATGAGTAATATGCAGCAGGAGGGTTCTAGACTACACCTCAACTAAGATTTATATAAGCTAAACTTTAAAGTTAATTTTCTCTGCTTTTGTTTTTTTTTTTCCTTACATAGGTACGCTCAGTCAAAAAAACTATAAAAGGTAGAAATCTGAAATAATTATCAGTGATACTTCCACACCTTCTCTCTGTAAAGCTACCAGGTTATTTTAGATATGTTAATATATGAAATCAGAAAAAATTATTATTACTCAAATTTTTCATGCAAATTTTTTAAATATGGAAAAAATTCCCAAAAAATAACCATGCATCTAATCCTAAAACTAAAGACAGCACTGTAAAGAACACAGTTCATAAAATAACACGATAAAGTTTCAAATCTTTAGGACAAAGGACCTTTTACCTGAGCGTACCTAAAAATTGAGAAATTACCATTGTCAGCATAGGCAGTTCGTACTCCACTTAACAATATTTTTAAAACCAAGAATTAACTTTGGAGACGTATGGTAGTGCTATGGTAGTGATAATTGCCAATGTCCCTAACATCAAGAATTAGCAACTCAAATCGACTGAATACAGTACACCGTATGTCCTAAACTCTTGCCAAATCTGTCCTGCCATCCCATACGGACATTGCGACTACCCTTGATATTGTCAAATGAAAAGTAAATCAGCGTGATGTTTTTACCATCAATGAACTCTTATATAATGTCTGAAAACAAATCTTCCCTTCCACCTTCCAAATTCCAAATCTTGAGGCCTAAATGTATCTACATTCGATAATCCTTACTTAGAATTGCGGGACGACTGCTGCCATATGGAACTTCAGTCCAACTTATTATCCGAACCAATGAATTAAAATCACACTTTCACTAATAGCTTGTCAGGCAAATCTCCGAAATATACAGGTGGCTCACCATGGCTTCCTCTGGACACTCTAAACATCTCAAAATTCACAGAATCTACAGGGGAAATTCATAGCTATCACTGGACACTATATCAACTTCACATATCACTTTGGGCCGAAGACCTAAGATGTTAGGCCCCTTCAAACAACAAGCATCATCATCATCATCATCAGAACATATCACATTAACAACACGCAGGGGTTCAAATTCAGATACACCATGCTACGTAATTCGTGCTCGACGTCAACGAAACACTTTGTCTTAATATTTTTTTCACAAACTTCGACAATATCACATATCAGTCCCAACTGATAATTGTAGCTTCTGACATTTTGCACTTAAACGTGGGCCTCAAAGTTATCCCAAAGCTTTATTTTCCAAATTAAATTATTTCAAACATAAATACTCTGAATCAAATACTATTCGAGCTTTTCACAATCGTTAATTTTAACGGGACAAAATTTATTATTACTACTCGCACTGATTATTCATTTTCAGATAACATCTGACACAACCCTAAGGAGAAATATAGACTTCATGAACATGGCGTACAATCGACTTGATCTCGCATTACAAGTAAAAATTCCTATTATCAAGTTTCCTACTCTAATCCGATAACGGAGATCTATACATTTAAACAATTGTAATGTGGCGTTTCCTTAGTCATTGAAACATAAAGAAAAATCCGGACGATAAGACAACAAATACATGATTCCGAGGACTATTCTTGAAACATTGGTCATTTTAACACTTCAGGATTTTATTTACAACAAAACACTCAATCTTATATTTACCAAACAACTGGCAATAAACGCTTCACTTTATTTCGTTGTTAAACGTCTTATTTACCTACAGATTTTCGCAAACTTAGTCGTCCACTCACTGGTACAACAGTGCGACTCCGAAAAACTATTTTCTTGACTCGTGGGATTTTACTCAAAATTATATAACTATTGTCATCATAAAATTTCGGCCATCATATCTTGACACATACTTGAAATTCCCTCGGCATTAACCGTACTATGTTATCTCCACTATGCTATGGGGTTTTCATCTAGCCGTTTCCTCTAACGTCACTTGTCACACATCTGTTACATAACTTCGGTTTCAGTTCAATTACTTAGACATAAGATCTAGAAGATGTTCCATGTGGGGAAATTCTCTTATAATTACCATATCCCATTTGCACATTTTGGGTTTTACGTGTACGAAGATAACTCTAATTTCTTTCTAAAATAGTCTCCAAAGAACGACCACTTACGAAGCATTTTACGTCGTCCCGATTGTAGACAAAAGAATTCCAAAGCCGCGCATTCGTCCAAGGAGATGACAAACAGCAAACCTCTAGCGGTCAGATGATTATCGATTGCCTACAAGGACCGCATATGCGTAAGGTTATCACACTCACAGAAATGATAGTGGTGACGCAATCTGACGCTTGATTTCAGACACCAAAGGTAAACTCCCTCCTGTAGAATACATTCCTACCTCACATTGTCATCCACTGGATTGAAGCATTTTCCAGCATTACGTTAGGTATTCAAATTATCTGCTAAGATGTCTCAAGATAAAGTTAGTTTGAGGTGGGTGATGGATTGCTTTTCTGTCAAATGCTCATGCATCAACTAGTGGGTGTGTTATTATCTGAATATGAACATAGTGTTGATCATCTTTAAGTGATTTTCATACACTAATAAGTTTGGTATCACTTCTCCGTCCATATCTGTTTTGTTCATATTATGCCATTCAGCCATGATCGAATTTCGGTGCAAATTAACTTTGTTTATTCGGTGAGTCAGTTCTATTAACATGTTGGAAATGTATTGAATAAACCTTCTGCACTAGAAAAATTCTGACGCAATTGTCCCCAATAATACTACTGCTGCTAATACTATCAATAATTAATATTAATAATATATTTAGTGTAAGAATATGAAATATATTATCATCTATTACGCAAAAAAAATATGCCTGAACGGTTGTGATATACTGCTGTCTGAAGGTGGTTCCTGTGGTGTAGCCGTGTTGATTCACCGAACTTGTGAAATTTCTGAAGCTAATGCAGCATTGGGTGATGTGCTTCTAGAAGGAGTGCAATGGAATTGGCTGCCCTACTACAAGTAAATTGTCTGATTAATGACATCCTTGTTTCGCTAGAGGTACTGACCACGTCGTTTCTAGATTATGATGGTAGTGCCTGTCTAAGACGTCTGACACAGAAAGTGATATTGAAGAATGAGTGACCTCATGAGTAATGTCTTTCAGAGCATCTACACACTAGTCATGTTCTGAATGTCATCATTCAGCACCACACAAATCTTAGCATCTTCAATACTGTCACAGCCATGAATGCGATTAAGACTTCAATGGTGACTACATCTTGTTCTGGGCTGTGCCAAGAGACGCGAGGTGGACAATGCAGTACTTCTAAGATGTACAACGTTTTTTGAGACTTAGTTTTAAGACTCATTTCATAGGAACGGTTAGAGAGTTGGACATCGTTCATCCCAGTACAATATCCCAAGTGTATTTAAAGGATGCAGAAAGGAGCTGATCTGCATCAGAAAGGTCAAAACCGATAGCGACTAAGCAATTCCTTTACTCCAATCAGCCTTCATGTCACCAGTAATTGATTTCTCTCTCCAGAGAGGTTCGAACTACCAAACTGCTCATAAACTAGTTGAGGGTTATTGAGATATGAACTTCATTTAACAGCGCAGGCGAGTCTAACACAGGTAATTTATGTTCTTCCCGTAATCCGGCTTGTTCATGTGCGGTTTGGTCAAGCGCCTGATTAATGTCTGCGTAATTGTATCGGGACAATGGAGGCTCGCGTGCTGCGAACAAGTTGGCTACATTCTTCATGGAGTCGGCGTGCACGACTTGGCGTGCAGAACCGCGCCACAACGCACCGAAGTCTCCAAAAACACTTTATTAATCCATCGCGGCTGTCAGCAGTTGTTAAACTTGGAAGACTCCCTCTAGTAGTGGGGGAGAGTTCGAAATGGCACTGCATAAAACAAAAACCGATCCTCAGCCAACAACGGGCTCCCTATTGTACTGGATGAACAATGAGTAAACCGTCCGTGTGAGGATGGGATTCAAGCCTAATAGCCGAACATCTGAGAGAAGTTGTGCACACTGATATGTGAACTTCAGTTTACCAGAATTTCTGTACCGTATATTATAAGTAAACTATACTCCTCTTGAGAAGTAAGTTGGAGTAAGTAAGGAGTATAATAGGGACCGACTTCCAAAATCTACCATCAAAACCATTTAGAAAGTGCCCTTGCAAATGGATTTTGGTAAATCCACGGTATCGTAACGAAAGCTTGGAATCTGGCTGTCCCTCCATCGTGCAGTTGTATTATAATTTATTGAACCAAATTCCTAGATATATGGCATACTTTTGTAAACGAATGGTACGTTTAAAATCACAGTTTTGAAGAAAGTAAAAGTTATCAATAGTTATAGAACTAGGATTTCAATTTAATTCTTCCATCATATTAAGAGAATGTATTTGCGTAATTAACTAATCGTTGTTGACCGTATGGTTAGCGATCTGATATCTTGTGTCCTACATTGCGGATTCCAGTTCGGATAAGGTGGTCAAGGTCGATAGATTTTAAGGACAGGATGTAGTTCGCCACGTGGTTCACACCACAGATTACGTGTCCATCTGTCACGTTAATCCATTTGTAAAGAGTGTTCTCTTTATTGAACTTTCAACTCTAACAGTAACCAATGTATGCATGTACAATGTAATGCTTTGGATAAAGAGGAAGTCGATGATTGAATTACCTGTTGAAATACCGTACATTCATACAATAGTAGACATTCGTTTCAGATCGACTTAATCATAATATCATAAATAAAGGATATATAAAAGAGCTAATCTGAATAAGAAAGGTCACAACTGATAACGACTAAGCAATTTCTTCACTCCAATCAGCCTTCATTGCACCAGTAATTGTTTTCTCTCTTCAGAGAGATTCGAACTACCAAACCGGTCATTAAACTAGTTGAGGGTTACAGATATATGAAGTTCGTTTAACAGTGCAGGGGAGTCTAACGTAGGTATTTTATGTTCCTCCCGTAATCTGACTTGTTCATCTGCAAAACTCAGATATTTCGTACCATCTAAGAAATAGGGACCGACTTCCAAAATCTACCATCAATACCATTTAGAAAGTGCACTTGCAAATGGATTTTGGTAAATCCACGATATCGTAACGAAAGCTTGGAATCAGGCCGTCCCTCCATCGTGCAGTTGTATTATAATTCATTGAACCAAATTTCAAGATATATGGCATACTTTTGTAAACGAGTTATTTCCTATGTAGATCTTAAATCAACGCTAGTTGTTACTGTAGCGTAGTTTAGTTTTGAGTGTTATTGCTATCTTTCATCTTGTGGACGAAAACTATTGTATTGCTTTTTACCTCTTTTTTTACAATTTGCCTTACGTCGCACCGACACAGATAGATTTTATGGCGACGATGGGATAGGAGAGGACTAGGAGTGGGAAGAAAGCGGTCGTGGCCTGAATTAAGGTACAGCCCCAGCATTCGCTCGGTGTGGAAATGGAAAATCATAGAAAACCATCTTCAGGGCTGCCGACAGTGAGATTTGAACCCGCGATCTACCGAATGCCAGTTCATAGCTTCACGATTCAAACCGCGTGGCCAACCCGCTCAGTTATTGTATGTAACTGTTTAATGCTGAATAAATGACTTACTAAGTTACTTACTTAATTACGTATTTACTTAATGTGCCAACTTGTTGACTTACTTCTTTCTTTGTTTCTGCCTAACGGGTGATGTAACCTGCCAAGAGGAACAGAAAATCGAACAGGTGAGATTAACTGAAATACTTACGATCGTCAGCCGATGGAACTTCAAGACCAGTCTTGAGTTTTTCCACGCACCCATAAAACGAAGTTTAGTCAAGAGAGAACAACTCACACTATCTAGAAAGGCTATTGGTTGTACGTCACACCGACTCAGACAGATCATAAAGCGCCGATGGGGTAGGGCTGAGAAGTGACTTTGGTTTTACTTAACCTATAGCCCCAGAATTTGTCTGGTGTTAAAATGGGAAACCACGGAAAGCTATAATCAGAGCTGCAGACAGTAGGACCCGAAAGCTTACAGCTATGTGACTCAAACCGCGTAACCAACTAGTTCAATTTAAAGTTCTCAGTGGGTATATACAGGACCATGAAAATGAGTGGAAAAGATGCGTGGGTTTTTGTTCGGACAGTGCTCTTGCACTCACCGGTAGGCGAAGTGGAGTTGTAGCTCAAGTCAGAGACGCTGTTTCGGATGTTATATGCACACGTCGTTTCATTCACAGAGATGCTTGGTGGCCAAGGATGCCGTGTAAATGGAAAGTCGTGTTAGTAAGCAGCGTTCAATTGATTAATTTTATTAAGACACTGCCTCTAAATGGCAGATTGTTTTCAATATTTGCGATGATATGAGCAGCGAGAACAACTAGCTTCCTTTACATTCCGATGTTCGGTGGCTCTCACGTAGTAAGGTGCTCACAAGGCTCTTTGAATTAAGAAAGGATGTCTTATGGTTTGTAAATGAGATTAAGAGAACAAATGATTGAATTCTCCAATGACATCTAGCTTAATATGAAATTTGAAGCAGAAAGTATGTACGGTTAATTTCTGGGCGTCATTGTCAATGAAAAGAGAGTAGAGTGAACTATCCCAGGGTGCTTCAAAAATTGTAATTCAGCTTGCTTCTACGTGTCTGTGTGAGAAAGTGTTATCATCAGTAAGTGAAACAGAAATGAAGTATAGAAGTCGACTTTTTGTAGGTGATGATCTCAGACTTATATTCTCTAGCATGCACCTTAATACTAAATAACTTGTGCAAATGTCGACAGGCTCATCCATCTCATTAACTAGTTAATTAATTAATTTAACAACTACATTTGTAGATTTTCGTCATTTAAAGTTGGGATAAAGCAAATTATATTCTAAAAATAAATTGATGGCCTTCAATTGTTCAAAAAATTAATTTTATTCTAAATATAAAGTGAAGGGAATTGTAATTAATGCATCTTAGAAAACGTTGATACACTGTGTTAACTGTGTAACGTACCGGTACACAATTATCAAAATAATCATATTAAATGTATAACGAAGGGAACTGCAATAAATAAAGTTTTAAATAGGTTGATATATTCAATGATTCACATTTAACTCCAAGTTTTTTAAAATGGATACTTTTCTCAAACAGGGCAAGAATAGTGAGGCTCACCGAATATTTTTGCTTATAATAGTGGTCCACGCTAAAAGGAAGTTTGAGAAACGCTTATCTAAGCGTTCGATTTCTATGAATCGGGATCAAAAGTTTCTAAGCTGAATTCGTTTGGAAGTACTAATTTCGTTGCACTGTAGATATCCCACACACCTAGAGAGGATTACCACTGACTACATCCCCTTTTATCTTTACAAAGATAAAAATTACTCTGGCCTCAACTGCCAGTCCCATTTTTTCCTTTGGATACAATTAAATCCCTTTAGAAGCCTACGTCCCACTTCACGGAAGTGGCGTTTTTTTATCATGGTGGGAAGGTTGGGCATTTGACACGAAAGAGTTTTCACTCGCTGAGAGGAGGGACCTGACATGTTCCAGAATTACTTGGGACATCGCCACATTGCGTAGAGTCACATTCTTTGTTTGAGTTCTAGTTCAGCTTTAAGTTTCGTAACTTCCGAGCACTATCTGGTCATTGAAACGTCTCCAATGAACACAGTACTGATATTATTGGATTACACTAATCTCATGACTAAGATGTATTGCCAATAAAGCCACTATTCAACAAAAGAATTGATGTTAGAAATCATGATCAACGCATTGGAGGTGAAACATTACAATCTAGACAAATTTAGACAACTTTGTAGACTATTTACAAGGTGGAAACATACTTTATTTTACGAAAAAAATTCTCAAGTTTGTCACCTACCTTTATTAATATTTATCCACTTTGTTTGTTTTAACATACAGTCGAAGACATATTGAGCTGGGAGTGTATTTCAATTCTACACTGCTACCCGTATTTCTGTACATTTCAGGTACTAAAATGCAATTTACGCCTTATTCTTTTGCAATTCAATGTTGTTGTTTTTCATATCTTTCTATGTATGCAATCTTCCCTTGTTGATTGTTAAATACCGCCGTCGCTCACTGAAATAAGCTAAATGCTATTTTAATAACACTCTCTACACTGTCTTGAAATCTAGTTGCCGAGAGTAAGATGCATATTGGAGCATCTACTTTAGGACACTTTCATCAATAAATGCGACTTCATAATGCTGATGTATTCTTTCTCTACCGTTTTTCCCACATCTGTGGGGTCGCGGGTGCGAACCGTGTCGCACATGTGGATTTGGCAGCGTTTAACGACCTTCCTGACGCCAACCCTACATGGAAGATGTAATCACCATTGAGTATTTCTGTGTTGGTTGGTAGTGTAGTGTGTTGTCTGAATATTGAACCCATGACCTTTGTGTCCCAAGAAATTAGAGTCTTAAAGTTACCACATGAGACCCCATATTAATCATAATGAATATATATTTATCTCGCAGATGCGTCACGAGGTAAGAAGTTTGTCACTTTCTTTCTCACGCTATGAGATGTGACGTCACTCGCACGTGTCAAAGGTGGATGGATACAGAATAAAGTGTTGGTTAAATAAATATATTTATTAAAAGGAAATAGAAGTGAACCTAATGTAATGAGTGTCATGTAATCATCTATGAGACAATTGGTCTTTAGTGATACCGATTTGAGATTGCTAAGCAGTTTCCCAAGAAATTTCATGAAAGATGCGCGTGTCTATTCAACCCACGCCAAGTCGTCAGAATATCGTGCCTATCAAATGAGGTCATTTAACCAGTTAATTTGGTACGAGATAATTTCAAATATTCATGAACAATGTCACTGGCAATTTAGCAAGTACTTGGTTAAAGTAAACACTGCTTTAAATACATTTCCACAAGGTCAGAAAATGTACGCAAAATTTCTTGGCGGAAAGGAAAAATGCCTAAGAGAGGGGATGGAAAACTATGAAGAAAGGGATGCGCCATCTTGAAACCACCTGCAATGAATCATCGGAGATCGTGAGAGAAGGTCACACTGTTGAGTAAAATGATCGGCGAGTAATAGACTAAGTCCAGCGGAAACTTAGATTTTGGCCGATGTAGCTGGAGTATTGTCTCCAAGTGGAGATAGTTTTTGTTCATTAGAGTGCTAATAATATGAAAATATGGTCATCTCAATGCTGAAGTAGTATTAGTGGAATTCAAATAATATTGTGTTGAAAAAAAAGAAGGTATCCGTGTGCGGTCGACAGTATTCGTGTTCGGTCCGCGAAAATATCGAGTGAATGGTATTTCTGTTTTTGTGCCGTTATTTCAGGAAAGAAATATGAATAAAATAAAATGTGAAGCCAGAAGGGTTGTAATGGCTAAATAAACATCGGAAGGTTGCTGGTGTGCTAATACGATGGAAGCTGGCGTGCAGTTAAGGTAGGTGAAATGCCACTATCACCGCCTATGTATCTGTTTTATGATGTCACACTAATATTTTGTAATGGGTATTTATGACGCAGTTTGGTCACCCATTTGTTTCGTGAAATGTCAGAAAATAAGACGAAAGGTCATTTGTTTTGTTCATGTTTGGATAATATTTATAAATTACTACGAGTGCCGTGTAATGTGTTGTAAATAGTCAATTTGAGGGTTATGAAGCGTTATATCGTCTGAAGTAGATCGTCATTTCGTGAACTTATTTCCTGTATTTTGTGGTGTCAAGTTAGGACTTTTTATCTGACGCAAAATTTTGAGGTTTGAATTATGACGGAAGTGGTGCAAGAAATCCGCGGTAAACCATTTTCAATCGGGTGTAGGTGCGCTGTCGTGTTGAGTAATGCAGATCGGTAAATATCTGTCACAAAGGGACTGCTATTTCTATGTCCATTTATACTGTGTCTAACTGACAATTAATAACAGTAAAGTTTGTCAGTCATTTTTGCGAAGTCCAGTTCAGAAATACGAGGTCACGTTATGCGAAGATGTTTCATTATTAGAGTATTGTGTGTAGTTATGCGTTGTGGATTCTAAGGATTATTATTCCATTCTTTTTGTCATTGAGATTTGTCGTGTTTAAAGCAAGAGGTTTAAGTCTTTTAGATGTGAATTGAGGTAGGAATTTTGTGAATCAGATGGTTGGAAGCCTGTAATTATGCCGGGAGATTCTGCGTGAACCCGAGGAAGTTATCTGTATATATTTTGGACGGAAATCGTGAGGGAATCCACGTAAGTGTAAGTTTATGACGTGTGTAATTTTGAATGACATCTTAAAGTAAATCTCTGTGCATAAACTGTTTGGGCCAGAGAAGGTAGTATTTGTAATTTTATCAGCGAGATCGGAGATTTCATTCTTTTGATACCAGTTAAACGTGACTTACTACAGGTGTTTTCAGTCAAAGCTATGACAGCGGAGGGTAGCTCATTCCGCTAGACAGCTGATCGGTGAGGTCGCCGCTGGGGGAGATAACGGTATTTTTTGTGGTCTGTCAACGTGTTAGAAAATCAGACCGTGTTCCATAGAATGGAGTTCGTAATTTTGCAAGAAACTAATTGAGATTTTCATCCATGTGTAACGTGTATGTTATTAGAGAGCATTCTATAATATTGACTTGTTTAACCGAGACCTGAACGTATATTTGAAATCACGGAAGTTAGACTATAATGAGCGAAGTTTACCATTTTCAGGGTGTACAAAATAGAGTGTTGGTAGTAGTTATTAATTTATTTTTGAGGGATGCACAAAGCCTTATGTAAATGTCATGATGGGATGTGACATAGTATATGGCCAACATTTTACGTCGAGTTACTGATGCAGATTTTTAGTACTTAATAATTAGGGTTATCCAAGTGTTAATAATTGCTAGTGTTAGATTAAACTTATGGCGTGATGTCATGAAACAAGATATAATACTGGAATAAATGATATGTAAATTTTTCCAGCATTCACAGTATAAAGCGACGATAAACATTATGAAATAAAACGTAAATAAATTTGAGCAGGGACTTGTTAAAGAAACAATTCGTCCGCGCAGATAGAATTTGTTGTTAATTAGGATTTATAAAATCATTTCAATTTATTAAATTATTAAACTCAGTGGGAACCGTATTTGTGAAATAACTTAAAGCCAAATGAATAACATGAAGATGTATTCTGGAAATCTTAGTTTATTTTGCTGGGAAAGTTCAATTATTAACGTAACGCTTAACGGTCATGTCCGATTGTAATGGATTTTACTGCCGCAAAGTATTGTGAGCATTGTTATTGTTGTATTATTTAACTTTGATTGATTGAGCATTAAATGTGCTGTGATCAGTAAAGTGGAAACCTTGGTCATCAACCAATGTAACTTAATTGTGTTTAGCCTTCAGCTTAGAGACTTGGGGGGTCATGGGGTCATCAACCTCAGTGACTTAGATTAAGGCCATATGCCATTATAGCATCACCTTCCTTGCGGTCATCATCCACAATGACTTTAAAGTAAATGAGAAGGTTAGATGTCGATCCATGACATAGTCACTGGTCACATCGATTCAATTAAGGGTCCATGCCGTACAACCACTGTGTGGCACATACCGATTGGACTGCCTTAATTATACCAAGAGTCCAGAGTTCATGTTACGAGGCTGGACGATCTCGAATCATTATGATGGTACATGGAAGCCGAATTTAAGGATTTCCAGACTTTCTTTTCTTCACTCTTAATTTGTTACAATGGTTTCTAATAAGGATGCCCATCAGGCAGTTAATTCAAAGCTTCTCAAACCAGTATACTCTCCTCAGCGTTGTAATTAGTGTTGCGTTGACTGGACAAGATGAGCTCGAATTATAATGTTGATTTCGGAATTTTCCCCATTAAATCTTAAATAAACCACACATATTCTAGAGTTGATCTTTCATTTAAGTAGATAGATTAGAAATACTGAAACCCGCCCTTTACCTCAAGAAGTGACGAAGAACCCGTTAACGACCCAAGAGACAGATCTCATGCTAATTGCTGATAGGTAAGGAAGGTAGTTACCCTTTATGGACCTCCCAAGAGTTCAATATGAAGAAGGAAGTGTTGAGACAAACACAATCACCCAGTCCCAGAGCCAGAATAATTAATCAGGCGCTATTAAAATCCCCGACCCGGCTGGGAATCGAACTCTGGACCCTCTGAACCGAAAGTCTCAACGCTGACCATTCATCCAACGAGTCGGACACTTCATAATGCTGAATTACTCTAGTTAAATTTTTTAGAGACTCTGCCTAATTCTCGAACGTGCAAGAATTTCGCATTTACCACTACATTTAAATACGGATTGATTAGGCAGGAGTTCGAAACTCACCGAGCTCCATCGAGCGCCCACTGAAGACAACCAGAGTAAGCTGAATTAATGAAATAAGGATAACTTACAATGGTATAACGAGAAATGAGAAAAGGATATAACAAGAATGTCAGCAACTGGAGAATTATATTTGTTGGATTTTACTGCAACCGTTCGGTTGTTGAATGTTTCCTAGTTAAATGGTGGGACTCACTTGGATTAGAATAAAGGCAAAGAATAGATAAATAAAACGCGATTTAAATACTGGGTCATAACAACCGCTGGGTTCCGTGGTTGAAAGCCCGGTCACTCCATGTGAGATTTGTGCTGGTCAAAGCGGAGGCGGAACAGGTTTTCTCCGGGTACTCCGGTTTTCCCTGTCATCATTCCTTCCAACAACACTCTCCTATATCATTTCATTTCATCTGTCAGCCATTAACCATTGCCTCAGAGGAGTGCGACAGGTTTCGGCAGCCGGCACAATTCCTATCCTCGCCGCTAGATGGGGGCTTCATTCAGTCCATTCCTGACCCGGTCGAATGACTAGAAACAGGTTGTTGATGGTCATTATTTTCATGATTAATACGGAATGTACTCCAAATAGCACAAACATTAACTTAATTAATTTTTGTCGAACAGCAATCAGTATCCATGCACAACAATGGCCGTCGACTGCAGCTTCGAAGCATTTGTCTCAAGACACTCATTGCTTTGGTTACCTTTGCCTACAACCCTCACACATCACAAGCTTCCTTGGTACTAACGCTCGGTCCACGAGATCAAAGGCTTTTGTGAAGTCTATAAAGATTTTATAGTATTTTTCCTTCTTTTCGAGGGCTTCGCGGTGTATGGGTAGCGTACCTGCCTCTTACCCGGAGGTCCCAGGTTCGATTCCCTGACAGGTTAGGGACTTTTTCCTGGATCTAAGAGTTGGTTTGAGGTCCACCTAGCCTACTTTACCACAATTAAGGCGTTATCTGATGGTGAGATGGCGGTCCCGATCTACGAAGCCAGGATAACGGCCGAGAGAATTCGTCGTGCTGACCACACAAAACCTTCGGGCTGAGCAGCGATCACTTAGTAGGCCATGGCCCTTCGGGGCTGTTGCACCATGGGGTTTGGTTTTTGGCCTCAGGCACTCAGATTCCGTTTGAGTCGGTAAAGAATAAGACGACAGAAAATAGGTCAGACAGGAAGTATGTTAAACTCTTGACCTACTACGTACTATATTTGGTTAAAACTCACCTACAGGGATTGAATCTCGATGTTTAAACGCGGGGCCTCAGAGCAGAGGGACATCCTCACCGGTATCTCACCAAATTAGCTGCGGTTCAAACCCACACCAATGTAGTGTATGTGGGATTTTTGAAATGAAATTGACGCCCCTGTTATTTGGATTCCACGTAAAGTTGCAGTTCCCGTGGCTATGATCACGATAACAACAGTCACGTTAAACCACAAGGTTGTTTGCGTGCTTGAACGCGAGGAAATCGTGTCTATAGTTTGAATGACACCTTAAGGTCCTTCTCCGGCGTTATAGTGTAATTTACTTTCGAATTTCTGTAGGATATCGAGAGAAATTATGGCTAACTTTTCCTTCTTCAAAAGTTGGCATTTCATTATACAAAACGACAGATTTCATGACAAGTGGAGAATGTCGATACGATCCACCGTAAGAGCAACTGCATGTTCTGAGTAATACAGGGAGCAGCATTTCACAGCCCACAAGTTCCACACGAAGTCAGGCTTCTGGAACAGATCAGTTCGTGAGGAGGCAGTGAGCAGGTAATAACGCTCGGAAGGAACACCGAGCCAATTAACATAGCTTGCTTATTATTCCGGAACAATTACGTAGAAACTAGCGCACTAGCAAGTAACATGCTCGATGACTAACCACTCTGGTTTGATTGCGCTCTCAACCACAGAGTTGCGGCAGCATTGCAGTGCGCTGCAGTCCATAATCAGTTTACGATTTACACAGCTGAAGAAAACACTCGCGTTCCTACAGACCAATTATAATTTCTTTGCGCAACAGAATAATATTTGAGGCGTGCAGAGAAGTGGCGTAAGTCCCAAAAGAAAGTGGTTTGTAGAAAAGCGGAAATTTGTAAAAATTACGTAAGTAACGAACGTATATTTTAATACCGAAACTATTGAATTTTAGATCACTTTATTATGCAAGTATTACAGAACGTTACAATTAAATGGACTTACAATGATTCTGCACTGAAAATTACAATACTTCCAAAGTTCGACATCCCACTTGAACTAGAAATGAGAATACATTGTTTAAAGAATTACGTGTCATACAGTGTTACATCTCCACCATCATCTTGTTCACTGTTACTGGTATGGTGTGTTAAACCTAATCTGGTCTTTAGATCACAGGCAAGTTTTAAAAGAAAGCTTGTCAACTTGGAGAAGTAAAAGCTGAAAAATCGATCACATCCTTTATCTTCTATACTGTTATACAGTTTCTCTTACCCCCAGAAAAATAAGAGAAGTCAACGAACTCTTGAAATATGACACCTGATACCTGCAATATGAGTAAAACCAAACTGTTCCATGTGCACTTTTCTATGGAGTGTAAAGCTAAACTTTAGTTCCACAAATAACTACATTGAGAACTCTGCGAATTCTTAAGATGGGTATCGACTGCGCACGGCTGCCGCGCGTATCTATTCAAGCGCGGCAAACTCTTTCGTTTGTGTTACGCGTAACACCATGTTTGTGATGCCAGAGTCGAGTTCCTCAGTTCTCGCTCGAACACTATGAGTACTGCACGTGTAGACGTATTGTAGTGAAAAAGATACGTACATCACACAAAGTATCCACAGTATCGTTGGGCGTATTTTTGTCGGTCACGAAGTCGAATTTCTTGAAAGCAAACCACTTGGATATGTAAACATTACCTGCATCTGTAAATAAAGAAGACACGATTAGTGCATTACCATAATTGTATATAACACGAGTGGTATACTCTAAGTCAGTTTAACAAATATGTACGTACCAGGAGCAGTTATGAGGGACTTCTTAATACGGGACTTTTCTCTTCTGCATGACGCCAATACAGTTGTCATTTTCTTCTTTAACTCTTGAACTGGCATTTTAATTTCCTCACCTATGTCCTTACATGCGTCCTCGTGCATACTTTTATTGTGATAACTAGCACTTTTAGGGTTCCATGAGACCTCTTTACATTCATACATCTGTATCAGAGCTATACACATTTCATTCTCCATTTCGCCGCGGTAGTACCACGCCAACATCCGTCTCAACTGAACGAACACAGCGCACTGAAATCCCTTTGCCGCGGGACAAAAGACCGCTCGGATTTGGCTCGACCCGCGCCAAGTTCGAGCGCGGCAGTGTTCGTCTTGCCGCGCGAGGCAACATGGTATCGACTTCGCGAGACAAAGCAACGAACCCGGCTTTAGAACAAAATAGGCCTAGTTTCACTTTTGTGGCCTATTCTAACTTTGTACAATCTATTTAAGACCATGAAATCTAGTTATAAGTTATGTAAGGATTTGCAGTTTACCTTCGTTCTATTCATGTTCGCATGCTTTATCCTGACTGCATGGTTTATATTCTGCCTCTTCATAACGTTCAGTATCAGTATCTTGACCTATTAAATCCATATTTCACAATACCAAGGAGTTGCTTCACTACTGCACTGAAAAAGAGGAGGCAATTTGTAACAGCAGGAGGAAAGTGCTGTACGCTGTGAGGAAAAGAGAGAACTACGGTGTTACTAAACTTTGCCTCTGAGAAGAGGACGTCACGTTGTATACAGACATGCGATTATCCCAAATGTGTCAATATTGGATTTACACCACTTCTACTCTGCACGACTCATATGTTTGAAGTGCATTAGTATCCAGTTCATTAATCCATTGAAGAATTGTTACAGAGTAAATTGTTCTTGTTGTTGCTTCATCGAAGAGGTTTAGAACGAGCATTAACCTCGAGTACTTAAGAGTGCTTGAAATTTTGTTTGATGACCTGGTCGATTTTGTGTCTGATTGTGTGTGCGTATTTTTGAGTAACTGCATGCGGCCCGGAAGAAAGACGGCCTGCATGTTCAGTATTGTACAGATATTCGTCTGGAGTAGAAGTGATTGTCTAATTCGCCAAGTGCAAGGTTTCCTACTATATTATGTTACATGTGCCCGAGTGCAACCTATTCTAAGGCCCAAAACCTACTCAAAGATGTAACTAAGGCTGCAGCTGAATGAGAAGGAAGTATGATGGTTCCTATAGCATAGAAATAGTCTTCTACAGTATATCAAGACTCAGTGATATGTACCATCCATAATAACAGGGCTTGTCATTAAAAAACATGGATCGTAAAATTTGTCGTGTGTGGATTGAGGAATCCAGTTACGAAATGAGTTCTTCTCTGCGAGTCCATAGGCTGCAGGGCTTGCTCCTTTAGTCAATAATGTTGTGCTCCTTGCTGGTGAGAAGACGCTTGCTTCTTAAGATAGCTTTGAGAAAGACTTTAATGGTGGTTGTTAAGTGAAAGCCGCTTATTTGCAGAGTGAAAACCTACAACCTGTTTTTCAGTCAATGATCGGGTCAGGGATGGGATGAATTAAGCCCCAAACTTGGGGCGAGGATAGGAATTGTACCAGCTGCCAAGGCATGTCGAACTCCTCTGGGCCAATCATTAATGACTGACAGATGAAATGAAATGATGGTGGAGAGTGTTGCTGGAATGAAAGATGACAGGGAAAACCGGATTACCCGCCTCCGCTTTGTCCAGGACAAATCTCGCATGGAGTGTCCGGGATTTGAACCACAGTATCCAGCGGTGAGAGGCCGGCGCGCTGCCAGCTGAGCCACAGAGGCTCTTATTTGTACAGTATTCAGTGCAAAGTTATATTTCACTGAAGTAAATTGTTCAATGTCAATGTCCTGGTATAGCTGTTCATTGAAGTTCCATGGGTGGGCTAAGGTTGTGGAGCGGGTTTCTGTGAATTTTACCGTTAAAGTGAGCGTTGTTCTCACCCTCGACCACTGACCTTCCGTTCAAGTCAGGAACTATTTCTGTGAACTGTACCGTCAAAGTCAGCATTGTGCTCACCCTCGACCACTGGTCTTCAGTTGAAACTAGAACCTGTTTCAGTGAACAGTGCCGTTAAAGTGAGCGGCGTGCTCCACCTCGCCCACTGACCTTCCATTGTAGTCAGAACCTGTTTCTGTGAACAGTGCCGTTAAAGTGAGCGGCGTGCTCCACCTCGCCCACTGACCTTCCATTGTAGTCAGAACCTGTTTCTGTGAACACTGCTCTTAAAGTGAGCGGCGTGCTCCACCTCGCCCACTGACCTTCCGTTGTAGTCAGAACCTGTTTCTGTGAACAGTGCCGTTAAAGTGAGCGGCATGCTCCACCTCGCCCACTGACCTTCCATTGTAGTCAGAACCTGTTTCTATGAACAGTGCCGTTAAAGTGAGCGGCGTGCTCCACCTCGCCCACTGACCTTCCATTGTAGTCAGAACCTGTTTCTATGAACAGTGCCGTTAAAGTGAGCGGCGTGCTCCACCTCGCCCACTGACCTTCCGTTGTAGTCAGAACCTGTTTCTGTGAACAGCGCCGTTAATGCGAGCGTTGTGCTCAAATTCGACCATTGGTCTTCATTTGTAGTCAGAACCTGTTTCTACGCAAGGAAAGTGAGTGCTGTGCTCATGAGCTCAAACTCGACCACTCGAATTACGCAATAAGGCTTGACCAACAAAGGGTTCATTGTGTGCCAATACAACCAATTTTTTTCTCTCTTAAAATGTGACCTTTTTAATTTATATTCTAGTCCTGTGCTGCGTAATTACATATTTGTTCTACGAGTCCTCATCTGTTGCGCAGAGCTAACATATCAACTTCCTCCCGATCGTTAAGTTCCGATTTCCGGATATGACACGAATACGAGAACGGTACGAGGATGTGGAATGAAATATAGTCATCCTCAAATAGTACAAACGAGAAGAGAAGTTGGAAAATTTTCAATTTCCGGCCACTGTAATTGCGGTATTACATAGTTTTCCTACCGACGCAGAAGAACGCCTGATTTACCGCATAGATGACGGTTGCTTCTTTCCTAACTATAGGAAACGTGATAGCCTAGCCCTAGAGGCACAGTCACTGGGGTCTCACGAAGAACCCGTGGTTCAAATGCCGTCCAACATATATGGGATTTTTTATATTCATTTGAATTTAGATTGTGAGTCTTCGTGGCTCAGGCGGCAGCGTGCCGGCCTCTCACTGCTGGGTTCCGTGCTTCAAATCCCGGTCGCTCCATGTGAGATTTGTGCTGGACAAAGCGGAGGCGGGACAATTCTTTCTCTGAGCACTCCGGTTTTTCCTGTCATAATTCATTCCAGAAACACTTTCCAATATCATTTCATTTCATCTGTCATTCATTGATCATTGCCCCAGAGCAATGCGACAGGCTTCGGCAGCCGATACAATTCCTTTCCTCGCCGACAGATGGGGGCTTCTTTCATTCCATTCATGACCCGGTCTGATGACTGGAAACAGGCTGTGAATTTTCATTTTCATTTGAATTTAGAGTCCGTGTAATGAAGGTCCCCTGGCGATGATCGTGACATGAGCAGTCACGGAAACGTATGAGCTCGCTTGCTTGCTTTGCTCATTATAGCCCTAACATAATACGATATAGAAGAAATTGTACAGGCTTATAGGCCGTGGTCCAAGTGAACAGTCAACCGCTGACATTCGGAGGGAGCAGATCATTAAAAATGCCGCGCGTTGTCTTCGGTGAAACTAAAGGAGCCGGGATCCCATTTAGACCATACAACCATGAAAGATGCTCCTGTATTAATCGTGACGCTGCCCCGGCACATTCGGTAATAAATTGATAACAATATGTGAAGATATTTACATGGAACAGTGACAACGTTTCTAACAAATGTAACCCTATTAGGTGAAGATAACGTCTGGAAAACCTGCCATGAATTATCTTGGGCGCGAAAGAAGTGATACGTTTCACACTAAGTTACGGAAAAGCAACCTTTCCACCTTAGTAAATCTTCAAACAATATTTCCACAATGCATTCATAAAGAGAAGCGAATATTTACGCTACATAGCACAATGATTTCTAACCTGGGCCTGTAAAACTGGCTGTTATGTGACAACGTGGCCATTACGCAGCCTAGGACAAGCTCAGGGCAATTTTATTCTCTCTGTACATTTGCCTCTACGGATACGTCATTGTCTTCCTCACAGCAGTCGCAGGCCAAATGTTAAACTCTCACTATTTCTACCAAAACTTTCCCAGAGAACGGTTTCCGCGCTCACACAGTCTGACTGGCAAAATCTGCACTGCACATCTGTATGAACATATCTTTTCAATAATAAAATTAACTAAAAGCCCGATTTGTTCTTCCATGTCGGACGTTCACCTCAAAAACTGTCTGAAATTAACCACCGCGCAGAACTTGAATCAAAACGTTGATAAACTCATTCAATAAAATGAAAGCCACACCTCTCACAGCCACACCGAAAAAATATGACAAATACGTCAGTATTGAAACTGCGGGGGGTGTTCAGCTTTATTTATTCATTTGGGCTGTGACAGATACATCAAACTTATTAAATATATGTTCATCATTTTTGTGTCCAATACGGTATTATTACACTTGTTGTTCGCATGCGTTTTTCACTCAGTTCAACCTGAATAAATGGTTATTTATGACCTTACAATCCAGTATTTTAATTTACAAACATAACTTCTCTATAAAAATCAGGGAACTCACACACGATAGCTTGCAGCGGTGTCACTACCAGCGTGCTAGCCGGAGAGTGTCTTGGGAAGGTGCGGTATCCAACTGATGAGCCATAGCCGCACTGGGGCGAACAACTGGTAATGTTTTGACGATTGAGTTTCCTGGATTTTATTTAGCTGTCTCAAACGGAATTCATATTTGTGGTCATTACTTCTCTTTGTGTGTTGTATTATGTCGCACCTCGTGTAGCAAACTTACGCCTATAGACATTTCCACGGCAACATGGCTGAATGTTGGCCGTAACAGTTGCCATGGGGCAGGTTAGGTGTGTGGGCTTGGACTAAACTATTCCTACGCAGTTCCGCGGTGACTTAAGGTGACAGATACATGGGCCAACGCAGTGGTGCAAAGCTGCCATAACGCAATGGCCGAGAGCGTGCCCATAAGGAAGGCACTGTTAGAGAAGTCGATAGTGTGGTACATCAGATTGCGGAGTTAGGAGATACTGTGTTACACTGCACTTAAGCCTCCAGAGGTTCTATTGTGTCCTATTTTCCAGGACGGCTCTTTTCTTAGACCAAGGCTGTATCATCAAACAGTGCCCTCAGGTCACAACTACTGATATACACTGAATGCAATCTAAGCTAGGGACATAATGCCCATGCAGTGCCCGGCAATTATATCTTCCATGAACAGTAATTGGGCGGACCAGTTATCCCCTGGCAGACCAATTTCAACCACCTTCGTTGGTTATGCCTGCGTAGTTGCACCGTTTAGAGATCGGAGATTTTAATCCAGGAGCTGAGAAAGGTTATGAAGAGTATTTGGACGTTCCCGCACACTCAGTCCCGTCCTTAGAAATATCCTGTTACAAATCATTGCTCACTAATGATATACTTTTTTACAATTTAGCTTTACGTCGCACTGACACAGATAGGTCTCATGGGACTAATGATAATCTTAGGCCCACATAACTAGAGTTACGTCTACTATGGACCCTACAACAATACAAGTTATCAGTGAACTACTACAGAAGTGCATGAGACTGGTCCCCAAAAATGTTCCAAGCTCCTGATCTGAAGCAACATCATAAACTACATCAGTAACATACTGTAGTTATTTCTTGCAAGGGGCATGTGGATTTTGATCTTCAGCCCCGTTTATTTAATATATGGGATGATATGTTTGTTAATCTGACTACCGGGAGAGATGGCCGTGCGGTTAGGAGCGCGCAGCTGTGAGTTTGCATCCGGGAGATAGTGGGTTCGATCCCTACTGTCGGCAGCCCTGCAGGTAGTTTTCCGTGGTTTCCCATTTTCACACCAGGCAAATGCAAGCGCTGTACCTCAATTAAGGCCACGGCCGCTTCCTTCCCATTCCTAGGCCTTTCCTATCCCATCGTCGCCATAACACCTATTTGTGTCGGTGCGACGTTAAGCAAACTGCAAAAAGAAAATCTGACTAGCTGTGATGCCTTTAATTGTTGACATGGTGCATCTGAAAATTTGGCAAATGCTCTAAAAAAAAAAGAAGACAAGACAGAAGATACAAACAAATTTCCTCTATTGACCTTTAAAATAATCGTCATCCACTACAACATACGTTTGGCAAGGATACTTATATCTCAGAAACGGAGGGTTACAGACGTGAAATTTGGTATTTTGAATCTCCTTTAAAAACAAAGAAACACGTATTCTTTTGTTTTCGGAAAATCCACTTCCGGGGTGGGTGAAAAGGAGTGAAAAATTAGTTAAATGTTTTTCATGAGGATAGTTATCTCTAAAAAACTGAGATGTTACAGACGTAACCCCTTTAAAAGTAAAGAAACACAGAACAATACAACCCTAAGTGGATTTGACTGGAGGTGAGGAGCTGACGACATGAATATTCATTTCACTCAAACCGTTCGACATACGAGCTTGAAATTTCACATTATGGTCTTCCTATATATCTTAAATTTTGAATAACAAGTGGACTTAAAATAATACATCCTAAAGTGTTTTGACCAGGATGTTAAGGACTGAAAACAAAAATATTCATCCCTCTGAAACTGTTTGACTTACGAGGTTGAAATGTCACATGATGGTTGCTCCTTTATGTAATAGATTTTAATTACGAAGGGGTCTTCAAACAATTTACCCCTAAGGGGTTTTGACTGGGGGGGGGGTGATGTCCGACGACAAACGTATTTATTTCTCTGAAACCGTTTGACATACGAGGTTGAAATTTCACACGATTATTGATCATATATATCTTAGATTGTAATTAAGAAGTGATCTTGATACAATATATTCCTAAGGGTTTTGACCGGGGTTTGGTACCTGATGATAAAATACTAATTTCTCTGAAACCGTTTGACTTACGTGGTTGAAACTTCACATGATGATTGCTCCTTTATGCCTTACATTTTAGCTAGGAAGTGGTCTTAAAACAACACACCCTTAATGGGTTTTAAGTAGAGGGTGTATTGATACCATAAATATTAATTTCTCTGAAATGGTTTGAAATACGAGGTTAATATTTCACATGATGTTTGCTTCTATACGTTTGAGGTGTTAAATAATAAGACGTCTTAAAACAATACACCCCTAAAGGATTTTAGCAGGGGGCGGGGTTGAAGACTTACGACAAAATTATTCATCCTTCCAAACCGTACGAATTTATAATTTTACAAAACTTTGGATGTCGTAGGTGTCAAATGTGATATAATTCATATATTTCATGTATATTAGGATTGGGACCATGTAGATGTTGAAGTTAAAAAACTAAGTCTTCATAATAGCATAGGTACTCGACCGAATTCAAAATTTCTCTTATCTATTGCCAAAAATATTTATTTTTAAAACTTAGGTGTTTAACTTAAATGAACTTAGTACACGGCTGGAGGGATATTTTTCGAGACTGTATACCATTAATGGTACCTCCGTATTTTTGCGCACGTTGAAACATTTAAACCTCTCAAATTACTAATCAAATTTCACAAGCTTAATACATATTCTAGACCTAAGTTATAAACGAGTTTTCAACTCGATTTTTACAAGAGATTGGTGCTGCCCTCTATAATAATTAAATTCCATCTTAGACTTTAAGTAAACAATAACAATACATTGCAACACCCCTAAGGGGTTTTGACTGTAGGGTTGAGGAACGATGAAAAAATATGCATTTATATGAAATCTTTTGAATTACTAAGTACAAATTTCATATGATATCCTACGCGTTAAATAACAGAAGGTTTGAAACAAATTTAGCCCCTCAGAAAGTTAAATGGGGGTTAAGATCTGGAAACAAATGTATTCATTCCTTCCTTCGAAACGGTTTAAAGTACGAAGACATATCCTACGTGCCAAACAGGAAATATTTTTAAACGTTCCGAACCCTAAAGTTTTAAAATGGGGTTAGCTTCGGAAACAAAATTATTCATCCCTCCAAAACCGTTTTACGTACAAAGTTTTAATTTTAAGTCCTAGGTGTAAAGCAGGGCCTATCAAACGCCCAAAATCTCACGCGTGCAAATCGAGGCGCAAGAGCTCCGTGCTCTGTGCATCGGTCGCGCTAGGCTTGTCTCGGACCAACGGTTCGTCTCTGGGCTACTCGGCTAAGCTCGGCTAAGCTCGGCTCTACTCGGCGCAACTCAGCTCGGATTTGGAGTGCTACGGGGCAAGTGTAGAAGAGGGAGACATGGGGGAGCGAGCAAGACAGGCGTGAGGAAAGAGAGAGTAAACGCTATTGCTCCAAATCGAGGAGTGGGGGGTCTGCACTCTGGTCAACCAAGCGAAGTCGTCTTTTGCTCCGTGCACAGTGCATGCACCAAGCGCATGCACCCTGAGAGGCCCTGGTGTAAAGTATCATATACTTCAAAATATTTCTTCCCTAAGGGTTTTGGATATTGGTTGACTCTCAGAAACATAACATCCATCCATCCGAAACCGTTTCAGGCATGAACTTAAAATTTTGCATAGAGGGGGGTTTTCTATATCCTAGATGTTAATAAGTATTTTTAAACATTCACCCCCTAAAACAACATTCATTCCTCCATTACTGTTCGACGTATAAAATCAAAATTTCACAGGTTGGTCGCTCTTACATCCTAGATGTTAAATAAGTCAGAGTTTAAAACATTCCAATTCTTCCATAGGGGTTTCAAAACGAGTGTTGGATCAGAAAATAAATAATCATCCCACAAAACAGTTTGACGTTCGAATTGAGGTGTATTTTACAGGCTCAGCCAACAGTGGACTGTCCGAAATGTTATACACTGACTAATAACTTTCAGTTTAAAACCGTTGGGAAGCACGGGTATTTTTCTAGTGATATACCCAAACGTCATAAGTGTTGGCAGACTGATTAGGCGTTCGCCATCTGTGGTCAAGGCGTGAAACTCTGATGACTGTCCCAAGAGTTCGGAAAGGTAACACAGAGCCTCGAGAACACAAATTATCTTCCATGATCTAATAAGTTACTGAATAATTGGAGAATCCTGTATGAAACTCACATATTAGTGCCAACGTGCGTGGCTCAGCTTGTTGAGGCGCTGGCCTTCCGACCCTAACGTGGCAGGTTCTAGCCTGGCTCAGTCCGGTAGTATTTGAAGGTGCTCAGATACGTCAGCTTCGTTTCGGTAGATTTACTGGCACGTTAGAGAACTCCTCTGGACTAAATTCCGGCACCTGGGCGCCTCCGAAGACGGTAAAAGAGTAGTGTGTGGGACGAAAAGCGGATATAATAATAATAATAATAATAATAATAATAATAATAATAATAATAATAATAAATTATTATTATTATTATTATTAACATATTTGTCATAAACTCTTCCATCGCAGTGCTAGTCCCTAAGAATTACAAGTATACACATAAATATGGAAATCACAACCACATGAGGCTGTTGGCCCAAGCATCTTGTTAGAAAGCACACTGACAACAGCAGTCCCTTTCCATTTCCCTATTTTCATGCCACACATTCCCAGGATAATCTAGCTCTTCACGGAAGTATTGCATTTCTATCAGATCCCCCTTCGTTGTCCACAGAAGATGGTTAGCATATACTCCTTCCAATTGAATGACTCCCATCCCAACTTCTGTCTGAACTTCATGTTGATAGTTTTATTGACCAAATGGTTCAAGTGTAGAGAACATTGAGTGGACACACTGTGTATTACAACTGGTGTGAGGAAAACGAAATAACCAGCCACCACAAACAAAGGAAGAGAAACATTTAAATGAGCCCGCTGTTGAATAGGAAGTGCGTTCAATAAAAGTCTGACAATTTTGGAACATTTTCGCGGATGATTATGATGCTTCTACAATAACACTCCTTTTGTATTACCGCTCACTTTGGCTCTGTTAACAACTGGAAAATCTCGGGAGTGTATGTGATGGAAACACAACAGATGAGGAGTTTGTGACCTACGAGTATAAAGCGGTCATTTTACATTGAATCTGAACGTTAATTAATATTGAAATTACATGTGTAACTGTGAGAATTCCAAGCCTATGCCTCTTGAATTCCAAACGTGCAGAAAATTCTCGTAATTCACATATACAGTACATTCATTGTACGAATACCATTTCATTAGAGCTTTCACTGAATATCTAAAATCATGTGAAATGTTACGGTACTGTAACAGAATGAGCAACAGCAAACACAATGCTTGTGGATTTAAAACTGAGAAATCACTACCTAAAATACCAATATGTTAACTCGAATTCAACAGCCCTTTCACTTCCAATAGCTCTGGACCTTTATTGAGAATACAAACAACGTTTCTATGACAGATTCACGATTACGTATGGTACAGAACACTGTTATTCAAATTAATACCAATATTATAAGTTACACTAAATTATAACGGATCATTAATGTCTGTGAAAAATGTAAAGGTCAACACTATCAACACACTTGTTTAGTCATAGCTGCGGTGATATTCGAGCGTGGACTGAAAAGAAGGACCTCGTGAGAATGTTTAGACACGGTATTTTAATGTGTCCACATGACTCAAGGATAAGCATGTATTTGTTCGAGTATGCAAACGTTTGAATGATCTGCCTTCTGATCGACTAATTGAACAGCTTTGTAACTCAGAAGTAGAAGATAGTTTAGGAGACATTCCCAGTAGTTTACTCAGAAGATTATGCATTGAAAACTGCCTTTCCTGTACTACAGTACACGCTTTAAAATTATTAGAAAACAAGGAAACGATGATAAAAAAGTAATGTACACAGGTAAATATGGGCGACCTCGTTGGGATCTGAGGGCTGGTTCTGGCTCGAGGTCCACTCAACCTACGTGAGAACTATTGAGGAACTATCTAACGGTGAGATTGCCGTACTGATCCAAAAAGCCAAGAACAACTGCCGAGAAGATCTGTTGCGCTAACCGAGCATACCTTCTTAACTCATAAATTTTCTGGCTTAATAGCGGTCGGGTGGTACGCCAAGTTCTTGTAACACCATGCGGTTTAGTTTAGTTTGAGAAGTAAAGCAAATAACGTTATTCTTACTATTATTATTATTATTATTATTATTATTATTATTATTATTATTATTATTATTATTATTATTATTTTAGTTTAATGTAAATTAATGCATACGTATGCAAGAACATAACCTCATGAATGATGTAGAGCTACATAATCACATAACTAAATGAAATGGCGTATGGCTTTTAGTGCCAGAAGAGTCCGAGGATAAGTTCGACTCGTCAATTGGAGGGACTTTTGATTTTACGCCCATAGGCGACCAGCGATTCGTGATGAGGATGAAATAATGATGAAGACGGCACATACATCCAGCCCCCGTGCCGGTGGAATTAACCAATTATGGGTAAAATTCCCGACCGTGCCGGGAATCAAACCCGGGACCCCTGTGACCAAAATCCAGCACGCTAATCATTTAGATATGGAGATGGACATAATCAAATAATAAAGTAATTAAATGGTGAATGAGTTCAATTGGCCAAAAGCCATGAGAAGGTGCACTGTTGTGGAAATAATTCATCATATTGTTTGGTCATCTAAAAATACTTAGCATTGAAAATGTTAATGAATGCAGTTTGTGATGTAATTACTGATACTCTGTTCCACATATATGAGAGATATATGAGATTTGTCTCGTGCAATTTGGCAGTGGCGAGTGAACTAACCGTAAACGCTGACTGGGATAATATATCCCTAGAACAAAGGTCTCAAGCATGCAGATACAATATAGTCAGAAGCAATCTACCGCTTCTTAACCCATAGCCAGCGATTAGTTGGTGTCGCAGGGGAACAAATGCCTTGATTTACATGAGAACTAACAAACTACTTTTGACGGTTTTCGGAGAAGCCGAGGTGCTGAAATTCTGTCCCACAGGGGTTCTCTCACGTGCCAGTAAATTTAGCGACACGAGGCTGACGCACTTGCGCACCTTCAAATACCACCGGACTGAGCCAGGATCGAACCTGACAAGTCCAGCGCTTCAACCGTCTGAGTCACTCAGCCCGGCATGAGGAAGACTTTAAAGGTTAGTTATCACTTAGCCTAGTTCTGTAGAGTGTCCCGATTTCATTTGACGAAGCCTTTGTACAAAGGTTCTGCTAATGGACATCCATCATGATAAAGGTTTTACATTTAAAATGAATTGCTTTTCTTTATGTGTGTGTGTGTGTGGGGGGGGGGTGTGTTATTGTATCCCAGATATGACGGATTTAAAGTAGTGCTCTACTGAAATACAGCCTGTCAACTACTGCGAGTTGAACAGGAAAATCTTAAAGCAATACAACACCCCGCCCCAGATTCTAAACCTTATATACACCACACCATACCACATGTATTTGAAAATCAAAGATTTTTCACATCATTTAAAAATTACAAATAATAATATGACCGTGAAATAGAAGCCTCCGTGGCTCAGGCGGCAGTGCGTCGGCCTCTCACCTCTGGTTTCCGTGGTTCAAATCCCGGTCACTCCATGTGAGATTTGTGCTGGACAAAGCGAAGGCGGGACGGGTTTTTCTGCGGGTACTCCTGTTTTCCCTGTCATCTTTCATTCCAGCAACACTCTCCATTATCATTTCATTTCATCTGTCAGTCATTAATCATTGCCCCAGAGGGGTGCGACGGACCTCGGCAGCCGGCACAATTCCTATTCTCGCCGCATGATGAGGCTTCATTCATTCCAACCCTGACACGGTCAATGACTGGAAAACAGGTTGTAGGTTTTCATTTTCAATATGACAGTAAAATATTTATTATAGCGGTGTACAAATGCCAATTTTCACTGCTGTCCAATATTTCTTGTTTTTTTTTTTACAATTTGATTTACTCCACACCGACAACGATAGGTCTTATAGCGACGATGGAGAGGAAAAGGATAGGAATGGAAAGGACGTGACCACGGCCTTAGTTAACGTACATCTCCAGAATTTGCTTGTTGTGAAATTGGGAAAACCACAGAAAACCATCTTCAGGGCTGCCGGCAGTGGGGTTCGAACCCACTATCTTCCGAATACAAGCTGATAGCTACGTAAATTAAACCATGCGACCACTTGCTCCGTCAATGTATTTTTAAGTAAGTAACCGCTCCCCTATCCCCTCGATTGAACGGGGAACGTGCTCCGTCGAGTTAAGAACTACCTAAACAGGACTTCTATCAATTCAAGTATAAGTTGCCCTTAAGAATAAAAATTTAGGAAATACGGGGAGCTGAATATAAAAATTAAGGAAAATAGTGAAGCTGTTCATCAGAGTCTCACGTTGATTCTTTGACTTCATAAATAAAAAGCCGAAGCCGATGTTTTGCGAAAATCTATAAAGATTTCGGAACAGAAGCATAACATACAGAACATCACCTTTGGCTGGCAATGAAATATATCAATTACATGCTTGGTTACCATTTTCTTCGAAACTGTGAATGATGAATTCTAATCACAGGGGTGGCATTCAGTTTACGAGGTAGCGGGCTAGATCCCAGCTGAAATCCATTCGTATTTGAGAGTGTTCAAATTATACAACCTCGTGTGATAGGCTGTGGTAGGTGAAGGAACCCCTGCGGCACAACATTCCAACATTCTCGTGTTTCTCAGCATCTATAGAAACTCAAGGTTGGTCAAATAGGTATTAGATTATTATTACACTAGCCAAAAAATACCCAAACACCATGAAATAAGAAATGTAGAGTACTGAAATTTTGGACATATATTTGTAGAGGTAATATATTTAATGTGCATATGGCCCTGAGGTTCACTCAGCCTGCACCAAAAATGAGTACCAGGCTAATTCCTGGGGGCAAAGGCGGCCGAGCGTAGAGATAACCACTCTACCCCATCACGTGCCGAGGTTAACAATGGTGGAAGCCTTTACCTTCCACTCCTCCAAGGGCCTGTACCGAGGTGACTTTGCTTTGCTTTTATTTGGTTAAAGGTACAATACTACAGGTCAGTATCCGCGCGCGAAAAGCCATCGCAAATGTGCCATGGTGGTCCATTAATAACCCATGTAAACGCCTGACTGTTGAATGCGGGCATGCAAACGTGCATGCATTGTGTCGTACAGGTGCCGGATGTCAGTTTGTGGGATGGAGTTTTATGCCTATTGCACTTGGTCGTTCAAAGCGGGGATGGTTAATTCCAGTTGTGGATTACGCTGGAGTTGTCGTCCAATGATGTCCCATAGGTGCTCGATTGGAGACAGATCGGGGTAATCGAGCAGGCTAAGGCAACATGTCTACACTCTGTACATCACCTTAGGTTACAACAGCGGCATGGGGGCGTGCATTATCCTGTTGGAGAACACCCCCGGGAATGCTGTTGATGAATGGCAGCACAGCAGGTAGATTCAGCAGGCGGACGTACACATCTGCAGTCAGGGTACTTAGGATAAGCACGAGAGTGCTCCTGGTGTCATAGAAAAATTGCCCCCCAGACCAGAATTCCCGGTGTAGGTCCAGTGTGTCGATGCCGCAGACTGGTAGAATGTAGGTGCTCATCCTGCCTCCTTCTATCCAACCCACGGCCATCACTGGCACCAAGGCAGAACCGGCTCGCATCAGAGAACACAGCGGACCTCCACTCCATCCTCCAATGAGCTCTCGCTTGACACCATTTAAGTCACACATGGCGGTGGTTTGGGGTAAGTGGCATGCACGTCGCAGGGCGTCTGGCTCGGAGCTGTCCTCCAAGTATCCGATTTCGAACATTTCGTTGCGTCAGTCTGTGGTGCCAACTGCCGCTTGAATTGCTGCTGAAGACGCAGTGCGCTGTGCCACAACCCGAATACGGCGATCCTCCCTCTCGGTTGTGCCATGGGGACACCTGGAGCTCAGTCCTCTTGAGAGCGGCACCTTCTCGTGACCACTGCTGCCAGCACGCATGCACAGCGGAGAGATTCCTGCCAAGTCGTTCTGCAATAGCGCGGAAGGAAAATCCCCTTCACGTAACCCTATTATACGGCCTCGTTCAACAGCAGTGAGCTGTAGACGCAAGTCTCTTCGTCGTCGTAAAGGCATTCTTGACCCACCCACAGTCCAATCTCACAGGTAACTAACGGTCTCACACAGTACAGTCCTTATTTAAAGCAAACCTCATGTGCAACGTCATGGGGCCGCTACTAGCGCCACGCTAATGCGATTTGCGGGAAATTTGAAGCAAGTTTATCTTTCAAATGCATAAACACGCCTACCAACGTTCGTTAATCTAGAAGAAATCCTAGTGGTCACACAGCCATCTCTGGCACCAACGCAGGACCGGCTTTCATCGGAAAACATAACGTACTTCCACTCCATCCTCCAATGATCTCTCCCCCGTTGGATATTTTTCTCCGCCAGTGACGAGAAGATACGAGCCCTGGCGGCATCATGTTGAATGGCCGTAGGGACCTGCACATCTTCATGGGTGGTCCTAGGAACACTCTCAACGTTCGGAGATACAGGTATGAGGTACTGAGACCACATCTTTGACTCTTCAGAGGTGCGGTAAGTCCAGACTTCCCCTTAATGGACGATAATGCCCGACCGCACCGGCACTACTCTGGTGGATGAATTTCCGGCTTGGGGAAGACATTCATCGCATGGACTGGCCAGCGAGGTCTGTAGTTCTGAGTCCTATAGAACATGCCTGGGATGCATTGGGCAGGCAAATTGTACTGCCTGTATTTTGTGATGTCAAAGTAAGATGTTCATTCGACGTAAAATTCTTCTGTCTGCAATTTGACGTTAATAATAATAATCCATGGTTACTCATTTTCAATCGAGTGGAAGCGCGCTGTCGGATGAGAACCTAGGGTGATGAATTTGGTCACGGAGAGAAATACGTTAAAGTCTCACACCAGTGTTCTGACGTTTATGTAAAAATGATTGTGGTGTCCAGTGGACACAGTTGACTTCTATGATACCATTGACCGATTGCTTCAGAATTTTCCTGAATAAATAGGAATCTTTTAAATAGACCTTTCATTCCAGTAGATAGATTAGAATTACTGAACCCTACCTTCACCTCAGCAAGTGACGAAGAACCCGATACGACCCAAGAGACAGATCTCATGAACTTTGCTGATAGGTAAGAAAGGTAGGTATCCCTCAATATGGACCTAAAGGGTTCAGTAAAATGGCTTCCAACGATGGGGCATAAGTCACGATAACGATGAGGGAACCTAAGTCACGATAACGATAAGGATATTTTGAAAAAAATCGTGTACCAGGGGAAAAGAGAAATAATGTTGAGGCTATGTCACATTATGGATGATAAAATCGTGCGCCGGAGTTTATAGTGAACTCGAAGAAATAGATAAACGCCCGATGAGTAAGGCTAGGAGATACCACTATGAGAATAATTTATCTACTGAATGAAAGGTATAATTTAAGTGTGTTAGTGTAATTTCCCAAATTTTTGAATACTGGTTTGAGTGTTTTGGCTGATCACTTTGATCGAGTGAACATTGCAGTTCACGTTTTATTAAATAAATATTTTTAGAGAATGTTGCATTAACAGTGTGATGTGTTAGGTAGGAGGATGTTGTGATGCTTATCGTTGTAGTCTTATTATACGCCGTTGAAGTCTCGGGCTCACCGATGACCTATCGTTTTCTGTTAAATACAGTATGTTTATGCAGGAGGGAGAATTGGCCCAAGGGCAGGTGGCCCAAATGATCAAGGACTTAATGGAGAGGATGGAAAATAATAAGAAGGACTTTATGGAGAGAATGGATGCCTATAGGAAGGTTGCGGAAGCCGATAGGAAGGACTTAAGTGAGAATATTAAATCTATGAGTGTAAGGTTAGAAACAGTGGACAATAAATTAGATAGTGCGGATGTAGAATTAAAAGGTATGAAGGAAGTCGTAGGAACCATGGACAATAAATTAGACAGTGCAGATGTAGAATTAAAAGGTATGAAGGAAGTTGTTCAAAATGTTGACATTAAAGTGCAGGACACGCAGGATAGTTGTAAGGAAGCTAGCGTTGATATTAGGAAGGACATTGGTGACTTTAAATATGAAATAAATCAGCAGTTTATAGAAACTCGCGAGCTACATCGTGTTCTTAGTGAAAATCAGGACATAATTAGAGGAGACCTCGATAGGCACGTCAACGAAAGTAGGGAACTACATCAGCAGTTGATGTCAGATCAAGCTGAGCTTAAGGCCGATCTGAAGACAGAGGTAGAGAAGTTCAACATCATGCGTGAAGACGATAAGTCAAAGGTCTTCACAGCAATGAATGAACATAAGGAAATGTTGTGTAAAGAGATAGCCGTCGTAAATGACAAAGTAGACCAGGTAGCCGAAGACGTCAAGGCAACGGTAGACCAGCGTATTGAGGCCATTGACTTTAAATTAATCCAGATGAATAAAGAGGATATGAGAAAATTAGGTACAACTCAGGAAGAAACGGCTAGGAGTATTGAGGAGGTACAAGCAGATATTGAGAAACTAGGAAAAGATCTAGGCGATACAAGGGTAGACCTATCGAAACAACTTAAAGACACCCAAGATAAGGTCATAACACTGAGCGACGAGTTGACATCTGTTCATGAGGCTCTTAAGGGGGAAGTTAGTGCCCGGAAATTGGAACTGGATGGGTTAGTGAACAATATCGTAGGAGTCCAGGCCAAGATAGAGGAAGTGGTTAGTAAATCTCGCCGCACCTCAGATATGTCGTTCAGTTGCCCAAGCAACACTAGTAGTCCCATACATCCTACAGGGAACGGACACTTTGACAATTCTACCCATTCTCAGGGGCAAAACGTCACGAACGTCATAAACATGATTCGACTTAAGGAAGATCAGCCTAAGAAATTCGATGGCAGTGGTACCCAGACGCCAAAGGGTTTTCTTAGAGAACTTAGGGAGTATATTAGCGATAATAGGATACCTGAAGAGAGGCAACTAAGGACTGTGGAACGGTACCTAGACGGAGTTGCGTCGCTGTGGTTCAAAGGTTACCGATATAGCTTTGACACGTTCGAGGAATTTCAGACCGCATTTTTGGGCAAATTTTGGAATTCTGAGATTCAGCAGAACCTAAGGCTAGAGTTATATAGTCGCCGGTATAACACCGCAGGACCGCCGAAATTTTCGTTATATTTTACCGAACAATTAGTTAAGTTCAAGGAACTGGAATCAGCCCCAAGTCAGCAAGAACTGGTTCAGGCTATCCAGAAACAGTTCCCACCGGATATCCAGAGAATATTAATTGCTGCGAAGGTCGAAACCCCGATGCAGGCAGAATTGATATTGCGACAGCTGGACCAGACCCGTTCGCATCAATCAGCCCCGCGAATAGTCAGGCATTCAGAGCACCAAGTGAATGTCGTGAATCACAGCCAGGAGAGCGCGCCAGGTAGGGAAGTTCCACGAGCACCGAGATATGAGAATGAGGGGCGGCGGTTCGACACCAGGCCATACCAAGGTAGGAAGAACTGGGAACAGCCCAGATACCATCATGAAGAGTGGGACAGACGCCGAGAACAATGGAGAAGAAACCAGGGTCGATACCAGGGGAACTCAGATCTAAGACGAAGAAACCCACGTGGGAATGAAGGCAACAGAAGAGGGGACGGTTACGAAAATTCCAGACGTTCTGACCGTTGGCACGGGCCTGAAGAGAGAAGGAGAGAAGGGGACCAGTATTTGAGAGAGCTGAGGTCAGGTACCGGACAGGACAAATGGAAGGACAGCATCCAACGAAGGGAAGTCAACACTGACTGTGTAGGAGCTCAAGACATGTCCCATACTGGAGCTATCCGAAAGACCTACCACCAGGATAGGGAATTAAACCCTAACGCGCCTCATTTCGACGAAAGTCTGAACTCGTCAAATGAGCGGAAAAAAAACCGCCAAATTTCCAGTAGTGGTTACGAGACAGGATTCCCACACACAGCCTGAATACGTTTCCGCGACGGCTGGATAGTAGCCCAGGTTGACTCCTGGATTATACAACCAGATGAATTAGTGGAAGACCACCTCAGACAGGAGGTTAGGAAAATAAGAGAGCTACCAATCATTAATGTCAGGATATGCAACTTTAAGGTGAGCTGTTTATTGGATACAGGCGCCAGCATCAGCTTAATTTCACAAAATTTCTTTAACGAATTGTCTACTCGGAAGAAATTGCCAGAAATTATTGTAGCAAATATCAAAATTAGAGGAGTCATTCCCGACAAAACTGCCATTTGTAAAACGCAGACATTTTTGGATTTGCAGATAGGAGACATGACATTTTCGCATCCTTTTGTCATAATTTCAAAGCTGCACTATAATGTTATTCTGGGAGCAGACTTCATTTGTGAAAGTAATGCCGTCATCGATTTAGGAAGGAGAGAGGTGAAATTTAGGAAGGATGACGGACCGGAATTAGTAGCTCTAAACGAAGAATCATTGGGTCAGACTGGGAGAAGAATGTGTGAGGAAGAAGTCCATTTCACTACCGTTTCTAAGGAGACAGAAGAGGAGATGGAACAGGGAACAGAAGAGGTCAACCAGGAAGAGTGGGATGTCCTCGAGACTGAATTGGGAAAGGCTGTAGAAGATTTGATAGATCAAAAAGTATCAGAATGCCCAGGGACGGCGGAAGAGAAGATGAAGTTGAGGGAACTACTTCTCAAATATCAGGATGTATTCGATTCAAAGCCAGGATGCATTCCAAATTTCAAATATGTGTTGGCTGTAAACAGTTGGGAGCCGTTCAAACGTAGGCCGTATCCCATTCCGGAGAAACATCGCCAGGAGGCTGGAAAAATTATTAAAGAGATGGAAGAAAGTGGGTTGATTTCCAAGGCAAATACCCCATTCGTTAATTCCTTAGTTACCGTTCAGAAGCCCGACGGGTCCCTGAGGGTATGCTTGGATGCGAGGGTCGTAAATGACAGACTAATCCCTGAAAATGATAGAGCTCCTCCCATCAAAGAAGTTATTAGGAGGTTTAGGGGCAAGCGCCGCTTCACTAATATTGATCTGACCTTGTCGTATCATCATATAATGCTCGATGAGAAGTCAAGATTGTTTACTGGATTCCTGTATGACCAGCACACGTATGTTTTTAACCGTCTCGCGTTTGGAATAAAAAACGCCGGTGCAGCTCTCATACGCGCCCTAGATCGCAACCTCACCGAGCAAGTTAAGGCCATAACTACGCGATATGTCGACGACATATTGCTTTCGTCGAAGGATTTCGAGGAAAATCTTCATCATCTCGAGTTGCTACTCGAAAATCTCAGGGTGGCTGGTTTTAAGATCAACTTGAAAAAAATCAAATTTCGGACAGGAGGAAGTTCTCTTCTTAGGACACATCATTGATGGTGAAGGAGTACGCCCTAACCCAGTGAAATTGCAGGCAATTGACAACTTTCCAAGGCCTATCAAGGTAAAGAACGTCCGACAGTTCTTGGGTATGAGTCAATTTTTCAGTGATCACTGTCCAAATTATACGGAGGTTGTGGCTCCATTGCAAGATTTGCTAGTAAAGAACAATCGATGGAAATGGTCTAGGGAACATGAGATTTCTTTTCGGGATACTAAGGAGATGTTAGCTAGAAGTGTGAAGCTAGGGTACCCGAATTTCGATAAGGCCTTTATCTTGCAAACTGATGCTTCCACCGTAGGGATTGGTGCAGTTTTATACCAAGAGGAAGGAGAAGAACCCAAAAAGAAGAACTACTTGGTATTCTTTAGCCGTAAACTTAGGAAACACGAGCTAAAATACAGTGTCACTGAATTAGAAATGCTTGCAATTGTTCAATCACTACAGCACTGGAGGAAGATGATTTTTGGATTCCCTATAACCATTAGGACGGATCACAAGGCCTTGACCTTTGTGATGAAGACGGTAGTTGCTAGCAAGAGAGTAGCTAGGTGGGCACTGTTTATCCAGCAGTTTGATCTGACCATCGAGCACTGTTGAGGAATGTCAAATGTCCTGGCGGATGCCCTGAGTCGAAACCCAAACGATAACGAACATGAGGTGAACTTCGTGGAGTTAACTGACGAAGATAGAACCTTTCTAAATGAGCTGACACGATTACCAGAATGTCAACGACAGGACCAGTTCTGTGGCAGGTTAATTTCGTTGTTGAAGGGAGAACTTCCACATGACGACCCAGGACGTGGAGAAGTTGAGAAGCTAGCTGAGAGCTATTTGTTTGTCGACAACACCTTGTTGAAATTCATAGACAAGGATCACACTAAATCTCGAATTGTGGTACCACCACCACTTAGGAAGGGTCTTATATGGCATGCCCATAGGATAACCGGTCATGGTGGGATTGACAAGGTCACCGCTACCCTTCAGGAAACGTTCACCTGGGTTCATCTACGAGAAGACGTGAGAAGCCTTGTAATTACATGTGACACATGCCAGAGGGTTAAGGCGAACCCGTACCTCATTCGACAGGCACCGATACCTCTCTTACCAGCTAAACCTCGTGAATTGTTCGCGATGGATATTTACGGAGTCCTTCCCAAGTCACGTAGAGGGAATAGATACGTCTTGGTAACCGTGGACGTATTCTCTAAGTTCACATCGTTATGTCCATTACAGAAAGCAAACACTAAATTGGTATTAAGAGGTATAAATAGGACCATAATTCCAACTATGGGGAAGCCCATGTTTTTATTAACGGACCACGGCACACAATTTACCTCAGCTCAATTTAAACAGGAGTTGCAAAGGCTTGAAATTCGACATATTCTTAGTTCAGTTCGCCATCCGGAGGGAAATCCGTCAGAGCGAATTATGCAGGTCATCGCGAAGTTCTGTCGGATCTTCTGTGCTCAAGAGCATTGGAGATGGATGGATGTGTTACCTATCATAGAAGATTGCGTGAATAACACAATCCACGAATCTATAGGGTGCGTCCCAAATGTGGTTCATTCCAATATTTATCCTCTGAGACCATGGCACGCAGTGGTGAAGTGTCCGAGCGACCCACGGCCGACTCAAGCGATGCGCATTGAAGAGACAGCTAGGCATCTTCGTCAGCAAGCTGACCGACGTTTGAGACGCGTCAAAAATAAGAGATTTCATCGGCCCTTGAAAGAAGGCGAATATGTGCTTGTTCGTAAACCCGCTCTCTCAAAACCTGAGGACAAGTATTACGCGAAGTTTGCACCGTTGTATATGGGTCCATTTAAAGTCATCCAGAGTTTCCGAAATAATTCCTATAAAATCCAGTCGTCAGATGGACGCTCTGAGGCTATTTTCAATGCAGCCAACTTGAAGGTTTAGCGCAAACCTGAAGATATGGCGGACCAGGAAGTTAACCTCATTGAATCAGTGGTGGATCAAGATGTGGAACCGCTCGAAGAAAAGCAGGATGACCCACTGAGACGATGTAGGGAATGCAGGCAAGTCCCAGACTCTGTGATATTGAGAGCATTTGAGGAGTATTGGAATCTTACAGAGAAAATCTCGATAGAACAGGGAGAATTTGAAGAAGGTTCTGAGGAGGAAGACTTTGACAGCGAGGAAGACTTTGACGGCGAGGAAGGGATAAATAGCTCAGTCGAAAATTCAGTGGAGAACTACCAGGAAGCTGAAGGCATCAACCAGTATCCGTACACCAGAAGATGAACAACTGCATAAGAGAGAGGGAAGGAATTTACATTTAAAGGTCATGTTTCAACAGACGTCAAATTTAGAAATTTCGCCATCTGGAGTATTTTAAAGGAAATTCCTTGTCACTGCGCGAAAGGAATTCGTGTCTTGGGGGAAATATGAACCCATGACCTTTGTGCCCTAAGAACATTATGCATAATGTAACAATTAAACTAAAAGTTGGATTCTTGATAGCATGGATTTGACACGTGACGAGGGGGTGATTACCTTCGGTCCCACGCTCTGGGGTACGTGACGTCAACCACACGTGTCGACGGCGGAAGAATCTCAAGTCATTTTTATGAACTATTTCAAAGCGCGTGTACATGGCGTGACCACGCCAAGTCAAAAAAATATAGTGCCTATCAAAGGAGGTCAATCATCTCACAAATCGAACCCGTAAAAATTTTAAATGTCCATGAACACTACCGCCAGAAATGTAGCAAGCATGTAGTCACTTTCAAAACTCTTGAAATTGCAGTTTAGGTAAGTCAGAAAATTTATAGAAATTTTCTTGGCGGCAAAGGGAGAGATCCGAGGAAAGGGGGTAACTGCTATAAATATGAAGGGACGCCATGACGAAGTCTCTTTCTCCGGCATTTGTGATACAAAGCGGACGAAAAATTGTTGAGCTGCTCTGCGAAATCAAACCAACGAAAGTAGACTGAGTTCAACTGCAGATTCTAGCCATTGCGGCTAAGTCTTGATTCCATGAGGAGATAGTTTTCTTGAGTGAAATAATTGTACCAGATAGGACTGTCAAAGTACTGAATAAATTCTAATGTGATTAAGTAATTCGTGTGCGTAAATAACTATAGTCCATCGTGTGCACTCAACAAACAAGTGAAGGGTATTATCTTTTTTTTATGCTTTATTCCAGGAAACCTGAAGAAAATTAATAATGAACTGTGAAGCCATGAATGTAAAAATGGCTAAATAAAATGCCAGGGTCACAGGTGAGCTCTATGACGAATACTGGCGTGACGACATGAGGTAGGTGACTTTCCATCTTACTACCTCTTATATCTTGTCTCGTGATTTCTTGTATTTGAATGGGGATATACGACGCAGTGGTCACCCCTACTAAGTTTTGTAAATGTGAGAGTACGACTAAAAGAGTCATTTGTTTTATTTTCCACTTGGATAAAATTTTGAAGTCTTGCGAGGGCCGTATAATGTTGTAAAAGTTATTGAATAGGGTTCCGAAGTGATATCACGTCCAATGTAGATCGTCATCCGTGTGAGTGTACTGCCTGTATTTTGTGATGTCAAAGTAAGATGTTCATTCGACGTAAAATTCTTCTGTCTGCAATTTGACGTTAATAATAATAATCCATGGTTACTCATTTTCAATCGAGTGGAAGCGCGCTGTCGGATGAGAACCTAGGGTGATGAATTTGGTCACGGAGAGAAACGTTTTTTTTAATGCCCATTTTAAACTGTGTCTGACTGACAATAAAAGATCTAGTAGAATGTTTCAGTCATTTCTCGTAAAAATCAAGTTATTAAATACGATATCATTTATGCGAAGTTATTCATGATTAATGCATTGTGCGATATTAGATGTCGGGATTTCTAGTGAGGATTTTATTCCAGTTCTTTGTCGATGATAATTGTGGAGCTGGGAAACAGAGGTTAGTTTTGTGAATCAGGTTGGACCTGTCATTGAAGCCGGGACCCGGAAGCCCGAGGAATGTTTTATATGAGTTGAGATGAGATGTGCGAATCAGGTTAGAGTCCTGTCATTGAAGCCGGGACATGATAGCCCGAGGAATATTTTATAATGTTTGGAATGGAAAGAAATTCATAGAAATCCATAGCGGTATCAATTGGCGACGCGTATAATTAGTGTGGGCATCTTGAAGCAAAATCTGTGCATTTTGTTGGTTAGAATATCGTATTTCTTTAATTATGTCGGCAGAGTTTAAAGGGAGCATTTTGAGAAGCCAGTCAACTGTGAATAAACCAGGTGTTTCCTGTAACTGCCAAGCGAGCTTGGGGGGATGAGAGGCCTCAGCTGACAGCGGGGATATAACGGGACCCGTGTGGAATTGAGATTGTAATTCTCGGCCAGGGAAAACGTTAAAATGCTGGATTTAGTTGAAATTCATAGCCGGTAATGATCTAAGTATTGTGAAATACTGTAACTGGGGACGTAATGAACATTTGAAATCACGAACTTTGAGTATAAGAAACAGAGTAACCCAATTTCAGGGTTGTCCAAAATATAGAGCGATGGTCGTGATGATCGGTTTGTCTGTGAGGGGTGTGCAAAATTCATAATGGTAATGACGAGATATGACATCGTAATTATATGGCGAGTTGTTTGGTTTGTGCGTAGATTATTAGGATATCCAAGTGTTAATAACGGTTAGGACTAGATTAGATTTTTAAGCGTGATATCACGAGACAGGATATATAGCTGGACATGAATTATGTAACAATTCTTTTCCAGCCAGATAAACATCGCAATATTGAATTCACATCACAGCTGCGTAGAAATTTGTGAAGAAACCAGAGTCCGCGGAGATAAAATTTGTTGTTCGTTAACATTTCGTTCAATTATTTAAATTTATTTAATTATTAAATTCAGTGAAACCGCATTTGAAATAACTTTAATCAAGCGAATAACTTGGAGATGCATTCTGGAAATTTTAGTTTGTTTTCTGGGGAATATTAACATGTAAAGTAACGATTAAGGGGACATATCCGAAGGAAATGGATTTTACTGCCACAAAGTTTGTGAGCATTGCTACTGTTGTAATTATTGAACTTTGATTGATTGAGCAGTGAATGTGCTGGGGATAGTAAAGTGGAACTTTGGTCATAAACCGATGTAACTTAATTGTGTTTAGCCTTCAGCCTAGAAACTTGGATGGTCAGGGGGTCATCAACCTCAGTGACTTAGATTAGGGCCATATGCCATTGTAGCATCATTTCCTTGCGGTCATCATCCACAATGACTTTAATGTAACTTAGAAGATTAGATGTCGGTCCATGACATAGACGCAGGTCACATCGATTCAATTAAGGGTCCATGCCGTAGAACCACTGTGTGGCACACACCGATTGGACGGCCTTAATTATAACCGGAGTCCAGAGTTCGTGTTACGAGGGCTGGACCATAACGAGTCACTATGATGGTACATGTGGTCTCACGTGGAAGCCGAATTTAAGGATTTCCATACTTTCCTTTCTTAAATGATTAATAATTGAGACAATGGTTTCTAGTAAGAATGCCCGTCAGGCAGTTACGTTAAAGTCTCACACCAGTGTTCTGACGTTTATGTAAAAATGATTGTGGTGTCCAGTGGACACAGTTGACTTCTATGATACCATTGACCGATTGCTTCAGAATTTTCCTGAATAAATAGGAATCTTTTAAATAGACCTTTCATTCCAGTAGATAGATTAGAATTACTGAACCCTACCTTTACCTCAGCAAGTGACGAAGAACCCGATACGACCCAAGAGACAGATCTCATGAACTTTGCTGATAGGTAAGAAAGGTAGGTATCCCTCAATATGGACCTAAAGGGTTCAATATACATTATGTAAAGGCAAATTAACCTTAAATATATTTTACTGTAGGAGTGCGTAAATACGTTATGCAAACATACATTCCTATAGTACTGTACGGTTAAGTCCATTTTCCTTCACACGTTAGTATAGGAAAATGAACAAAACGAAAGTAGTTCTGATGTACTGCATAACCACATATAACTCGGAGGCGTGACCAGCCTTAAATAATGGATAGGAATAACATTGTCACATACGTTGCATTAGAACCAGGCCGTGGATATGGATATGGATGAGCTTCTATCTTTCACCTTCGAGTCTACCTGAGTGTAAATGACAAGGATTTGTACCTTTGTTAATTGGCACTTATTCTGTCACTCATTTACCTTAAGCCGTTTCCTTATTGGATTTATTCCTTACTCCGATTGATGAAATCTTAATTTGGCAACTTTGCTCGATAATTTTCAGATCTTCGGAACTACTGCGTTCTAATGAGCTGCTCTCTTCCGTTTTCCTGCGCAACAGCATTGTGTAACCTTGTCTATCTGCTATGATGAACGTTGATAAGCCGCTTTCAGGGTAACTTTTCGGTATGGTAAACACATGTATCTTTGCTGGCTTTATCATCCTGTCTGACCTCGATTTGACATTCCGTGGCTTTCGGAACATGTACTCTGATTCCCAACACACTACATTCGACGTGTTACAACGACAACACACATACAATATACTGTAGGTTAACTCTACCTACAAAAGTGGCAGGGAGGGATTCACTTAGGTGGAAATACGAATGTTGGAACTTAAATAGTGGCAACTATTTATTTACAACAGATACAACAGAGTTTCATGTTAGCAACTTTTACTGTCCTTCAATGTAGTCACCAGCGTTGTGTATAAGCCGTTGTCAGCGATGTCAAAGTCGTAGTATACCTTTAGCAGAGCCTGTTCTGTTGATGGTGCGAATGGAGCGATCTACTGCCTGTCGAATCTCCGAAACAGTTCTGAGCTCACGAATCGTCTGGTTTCGATCACTGTCCAGTATCGCGGCAAGAGCATGCACTTCTTCACTGACGCCCGTAGGACGACTTGCCCGATGAATGTCCGCCACAGTTTGCCGACCATCGTTGAAGGCTTTTACCAACGTACCACTGTTCTGTAAGGCAATGTAGATTCCCCGCAAGCCTCTTGAAGACCTGGATGACACTGTCGTGCTGTACGACCTCTGGCACATTCAATCTTGATCCAACTCCGTTGTTCCTGTTTGAAAAACATAGTGACAACGTTACGTTAGACCGCTAGCTCACACGTGACTGTGTTTCTCTCGCTTGTGCGCACGCAGGTGATGTGGGAAGGGCGAGTCCATTTACTGTGAGGTAAGGTAGGTATGTAACCAACGTATGCTATCAGCGACAATATTAGATTCCGTTGCATAGCGTCTCCGCAGCAGGGTCACCACTATTTAATTTCCAACCCTCGTAATGTACAGCCTTGGTCTTTATGGCAGACTGCGCTTAGAGTCCGCAGTGAAATATCTTGGAATATAAAATACATGCAGTGAGTATGATATGACAATGAGCATTTCCAAGATTTTAAAATTAATGGAGTGCGGATGAAACTTAAGGGAATTGAATGTTAAATCGGGATTGCAAACCTGGAAAAGGTAGATCATTCCAATTATGTAGGATATATATTCTCCCAAGATGGTAGTATAGGAAGGAGATTGAATCAAAATGTAGCAATGAAATCAATCAAATCGCAGTTGCGATTGTTCTGTAAGGAAAAGACAGCTCCCGGACGAAACTATCTTCACTATGGTCTGTTTTCAGACCGATTTTGCTGTATTGGTACGAACGCTGGGTGGCCTCGGTATATCTTATTCGTAAGTTAGAAGTAACGGACAATGAATGCATCGAATATGATCACTGGTGCAAGAAGATGAGAACGATAGCAGCAGGGCACTTGGAATGAGGAAATAATGGCTAAGTTAGAAATGACCTCAGTGGATGAACTCTATACACAAACCGGTTATGCCCAGCATCAGCAGCCATGATGGTGGATTTCCGGGGAATTACCTTTTACACGTAAGACAAATGTCAGGGCTGTACCAAAATTAAAGGTCACGGCCGCTTCCTTCCTAGTTCTAGTTCTTTTCTATTCCATCGTCACCGAAAACCTATGTGGGTTAGTGATACATTAAACCGCTGGCAAAAGAGAAATATTATGACTTATCAATGACCTGCGATACGTGGTTAAAACACATTATATTAATTATTTTATGTAAACCCAGCTATCATATATAAAACTTCGTGTGGCTATTTCTAGCCGAGTGCAGCCCTTGTAAGACAGACCCTCCAATGAGGGTGGGCGGCATCTGCCATGTGTAGGTAACTGCGTGTTATTGTGGTGGAGGATAGTGTTATTGGAATTAACCAATGAAGGTTAAAATCCCCGACCCGGCCGGGAATAGAACCCGGGACTCTCTGAACCGAAGGCCAGTACGCTGACCATTCATCCAACGAGTCGGACGCTATCATATATGATACCTCAGAACTAAACCGAGAGAATGAACAAATGTGATGGATGGGTTGTATGTGGTATCTTGTTTGGTATACTGTAGGAACACTGAGGTCTAACGCCTCTTGCATCAAATGCACTGTAGCATGTAAAATACCTAAGAAAAGAGTCGAGGATAAAGTAGTGACGGTCGAGTAGTTGCATCTTGTGTAGTATATTATATCACAGGTCAAAATATTTGGTTTCTCACGCCTAGAAGAAGGAATGATTGAATTACCAAATGAAATGAAATGGCGTATGGCTTTTAATGCCAGGAGTGTCCGAGGACATGTTCGGCTCGCCAGGTGCAGGTCTTTTGATGTGACTCCCGAGGCGACCTGCGCGTCCTGATGAGGATGAAATGATGATGAAGACGACACATACACCCAGCCCCTGTGTCGGCGAAATTAACCAATGATGGTTAATATTCCCGACCCTGCCGGGAATCGAACACGGGACCCCTGTGACCAAAGGCCAGCACGCTAACCATTTAGCCATGGAGCCGGACGTTACCAAATGAATCATATATGATGCATCGGTAGAAATCCGCGACAACCACTGTGACGGACGAGTAGTGGTAATTGTACAGTATATGATATCATACGTCCAAAACACTCACTTTCTTAAGCAGCGGGGAAAGGTGCATTGAAAGAAAAATGTGTTATATATGTTACGTCGGGATTGAGGAAGAGAGGAGAAACAAGCAATTTAGAGTGGGAGTTTTCTGCGGTGAGAGTTAAATTGTCTATGACGATTGGTTCTACAAATTGTAACCAATGTAAACCTCAGCATCGAAAATATATTTGCCATGTATATGAGGAAAGAATATGTGGAGCATACGGTACTCGACCGCATTATCCGCTTCCGCGCACATTCGTGTGGGGTGCACAGCGATTGGCTTTCTCATCGTATGTTACAGAATACCGAGCTGTGAAAAGACCACAGATGTTTAAATAAATCTATAAAATATGAATATTTAACCGTCGAGGAGGAGAGGACTGCGTATTAGTGCACACGACTTAACGCATACTAATTTTGTTAATTGCAAATGGAAATTATTTACGATAAATTTCAGATGCGTCTTTAATGAAATGTAACTTCTTAAAATCAACTCTACTATAAATAAAATCATTAGTGATTCAGTACAACGAACTACACAGAGAAACGTGTTTGGGAACCTTTTGTGTAAACAGTGGCAATGCTTGTCCTGGAAGATCTTATATTTACGTTCGAACTTTCTGAGCGTAGTGTTGACGTGCTAAGACTACGGAGCCATGAGCTACATTCGGGAGACGAGTGACTTCGAACCCCACCGTCGGATGATCTAAGAATGGCTTTCGAGGGTTTCTCAGTTTTACTTCCAGGCAAATGCCGGGGCAGTTCTTAATCACAGGCCACAGCGGATTTCTCCCTGTCCTTACCAAGTTTCATTCACCATTATTAATTTCATCCTCATTAATTCCTCAGCTGAGGTTAGCGTCAGGAAGGATATGCGGTCGTAAAACATGCCATATAATTTAATCTAAATTTATCCCTGAACCCGTATCAGGAAAGTGGACTAAGGTGTAGACACACAGCTGAGTGTACTGAGAAAGGATGCAAAAGTCGAAATTGAGTGTCAAAGAAGATATGTGTATATCATGCTTCAGAACAAAATGACTTTCCTAGCGCTCAGGTAATTGCATATCCACATAAAGAGTGGTCGGAAACAACGTGAGCCTTGTAGGCCTTAGAGGGTTGGTCGTACTGATAAATAATTTGAAAAATAATTCAATATCTCACGCCATTGTTATTTTATCCCTGCTGAAGTTAGCCAAACAGATCGCTTCGTGCGCGAATTGAAATGGGCTTTTTGAGGCAGTGTTACGAAGTCTGCACGTGGCTCAAGAGCCATGCCATAAAATCAGCATCAAAGACAAAAATATCGTTGATTTCAGCTGGTGCCACAGATAAGGTGCGATACCGTCCACTCGGGGCTTCGTGTTTAAATCCCTCCCATGGCAAAAGTTTTATTCCTTCGATTGGTGCTCTCAACCTGATATTCAGCCATGTGTAGATTTAACAACACCGCCTCGCAAAAGTAATTTGAATTCGCCCACGAAGTGATCTGGTTGGCTAACTTCAGCAGCCGCACAAGGCCCCTGTTCAGCATAGCAGGTGAGACCGCCTGGGTACTGGTCATCTAACCCCAGTTGTATCCCTGATCCAGAGTCGGAAGCTCCAGGACACTGCCCTTGAGGCGGTTGAGGTGGGATCCCTCGCTGAGTCCGCGGGAAGAACCTACCCTGGTGGGTAAACAGATAAAGAACAACATTAAACAACGGAATTTTTTTTGGTAGCTGCTTTACGTCGCACCGACACAGATAGGTCTTATGGCGACGATGGGACAGGAAAGGGCTAGGAGTGGGAAGGAAGTGGCCGTGGCCTTAATTAAGGTACAGCCCCAGCATTTGACCGGTGTGAATATGGAAAACCACGGAACACCATCTTCAGGGCTGCCGATAATGGGGTTCGAACCTACTATCTCCCGAATACTGGATACTGGCCGCACGTAAGCGACTGCAGCTATCGAGCTCGGTCAACGGAAATTTAACAACCTGATATCTGTCGGACGGAACATGTAATATGATGAACACAATGACAGACCTGTTTCAGAGGAGGGCGAAACAGAAAGATGAGATGAGGACACAATTAAAACGCTGACGGACAAGGACGAACTCCACATCATCTAATAGATTGGGTCCCTCCTCACCAATCCCAAGTGTGCTCGCCATGTCCTTTATTGTTTTTATGTTCGTTCTTGTCTATTTTTCTCCTTTTGTGTTTCTCTTGTGTTCGTTACCTTTTACCACCTCTATTCATCTTTATCTTATGTATCTTCTCTTTTACAGGCTTATTCCGGTTTTCTTCTAATCGTACACTTCTACCATCAAGTCTGAAGATCTGTCTTGATGACCTCTCATCGAATCTTGATGATCACCCGCTTGATGAAGCTGGCGAGGAGAAACGAGCTTGTCAAAAGTGAGAAGAAAACGATGCAGAATTAGAATTATTGAGGAGAGAGCCCGTGTATTTGAAAATGGCAGTGCATGAAGATGTGATGTTTGTTTTTATCCCTCAACGTTTTCATGTGTGTCCTTGTCTCGTCTATCTGTTGCTCCCTCCCGATCTATTATTGTGTTTGTTTATCCTACTGATGTTATTCTTATCACGTGTTTACATTCATGTTATGCCTTTGCTGGCAATATGTCCTCTGGTATGGGCTAGAGCAATTTTGTTACTTTCTTTGATCTGTCTCTGTCTTATCCTTGGCTTTGACAATATGAAAGTGACTGAGGTATGAGCGATGCTAATAATGCCATTCCTTCTGCAGTCAGTCCCTGCTGTGAATGGTGTGAAAATGATGCTCAAAGAGTCGGTTGGTGCGTGCATTTCAGTGGGCTTGGCAGACTGATGTATACTAGCAACTACTGGCTCGGGGAGGAAAGCAACGGTAAACTACCTCACTCCTCATTCCCCTAGTACGCCTCTTCAGTGATGCCTAGGTCATGTATGACAGCTGATGGCAGGGCTGTTAAGGATCCAACCAGCATTAGGACTGAAGACTGAACATATAACACACACATATTCATGTTCCCAATTTTCTATACGCCACATAATTTGTCCCTTGTTTGTTCGTTTCCACATTGCCTATATCTAATATTTGTGAATATTTTCTTTCTTCTTTTGCTACCGCATTTTCCCACACCTGTGGGATCGCGGGTGTTAAGGGCGTAGCACATGTGGATTTGGCCCTTTTTAGGGCCGGATGCCCTTCCTGACGCCAACACTATATGAAAGGATGTAATCACTATTGCGTGTTTCTGTGATGGTCGGTAGTGTGGTATGTTGTCTGCATATGATGAGGAGAGTGTTGGAATAACTTTCACCGGCGTGTGTAGGCTTCTGTCCAGGCATACGATCAATGCCCGACCTTATTTTTCCTCATCTCTTCATGTATGATCAGGATTTTACTGTACGTAATTTAGCGTTTGTATGCATAATGTATCGTTTCAATTCATGATGGACCGAACAACGTACGCAGTTTGCTACAGTGAATATTTTATACTGATTAATGGGTTAATGAGCCTCTGTGTGAACATTTATGTCCGTCTGCGTATTTATTTCAATAACACTGATGTTGTATATAATGGGTTTCCGGAGGATAAGCGGTATTGAAAGGACGCTCAGTGAATCGGTAAGGAGAGTGATACATTTACGGCAGAATCGTTTGACATATTTGAGAGCTTTTATAATGGCAATAGCTTCTGTTGCACAAATAGAAATATGTTCTGGCAAACAAAAGCCTTGAGCGTCATGTTGTTCAGGACAGTACAATGCACATTCTACACCGCTTATTGATATTTTAGAGCCATCAGTATAAATCTTAACAGATGAAGGATACTGGAGAGTAAAATCATCTTGATATAACTGCGCCAGTCTGTGATCATTTTTGTAGACATGTTAGTGATCTGTTCACTTCCATAGAGCATATGCATTGCTCAAATGGAATATCACATATATTTTCTATAATCTTTTGACAGTGTTGTGTCAGTAGTACGATGGCATGCCTCTGCTATTGAGGTTCTGTTATTCAATGTGGAGCAGTCTTTTTGCCCACCCTGTTTCTTAGTTTTCTTGAGCAATCGCTTAGTACGAGCAGAAATCTTCTCATAAGGTAGGTATGTGTCTTGGGTAGGGTGTGTTCGGAACTACCGGAGACCCTATCGCCGGAGAGCAATGGCTCGGGAACAATCACCATGCTGTTGGAGTGTTCTTATGACCAGGTGGCTTACTCAGAGGGATAGATATATGAGCAGCACGTTCTATCATCTCTATAAAGGTATTATAATTGTCCATTGCAGATGTCTGGGTCGGGAAAGAGCGTGTTTCCCCAAGTATTCTATCCGTCCAGTCTGAACCATCGATATTCCATTTGCTTGATGGATATGGTGAGGGGTTACTCGTAGGAGAAATATCAATGGTTAGATGAGCGCCCAGGACAGGTTCATCGAGCCATTAATCCTGATCCATTCCATGGTCACGTTATAGCGGGTGTTCGGTTCTCATTTGACTGCCCCTTATATATAAGCTCCTTCCCCTTGCTGGCGAAACATAGTGTTTACAGTGCACTATGTCTTCTGGTATGGGCTAAATCAAGTTCGTTACGTTCATTGATCTGTCTCAGTTTCATCCTTGGCTTTGACGATATGAAAGTGACTGAGGTATGATACTAGTAATGCCTCTGATGAATGGTGTGAAAACGTCGCTTTTGGGTCGGTAGACGCGTGAATTTGAGTGGTTTTGGCAGACTGATACGTAATAACAGCTTCTGGCTCGGTGAGGAAAGCAACGGGAAACTACCTCAATCATCACTTTCCTTATGCGTCTCTTCAGTGACACCTACGCATCTATAACAGCCGATGGTGGGTGGAGCTGTTGAGAATCCAACCAGTCTTCGGACTGAATAGTCGATTTACACATATAAGCTCCAACCCCAAAATCATTATTTGATTTTACTCTACTTCCTTATAAATAGTGAATATAGATAAGCAGAAAATTCATCCGCATTTTACAGATAGACACATTTTCAATTCTGCAATTATCTCTCGTAAGACTGATTGGATGCACATTAGTTACAAATGTTGAGACGGTAACTCTCAGAGAGAAATTGAGAAGGAAGTGGAATGGAGAGAAGTTTAGTCTATATTGTTGTTTTGAAATATAAGAGATTTTCAACTGTATTTTTACCTAGGCCTTGGTTCTTGATCGTCGAGTTGAAGTTTGTGTAAGCTTATCGACCGCTCAAAGCTGGGAACACGTTCTGGCGGAAATTCAATAGGATTTAGTACCCTGGTTTCAGCATGTTATTTTAATGAGAGGCGGCTCTAACCGTGATTTGACGAACTAAGCCATAGGGATTAGGCAATTTACGAGCACTTTTACGTCCCTCAGTATGACAGTCCCTTCGCTTGACCTCAGAAACAACGTAGGCAACACGATCACTCTCCTCAACAAATCACCAACAGTACGGTACTAAAAGAATAATATTGACATATGGATGGTCTGTGCCGCCACGAAATGATTACCGTTGCTCGTTGTTTTCAATATCACGATAGTAATTACACAATAATCACGTACTGAGGCATTGAACACCTTAATGGAGAAGCTCTCCCTTAGGACGTGCTGGATACTTTGTGGTCCAAGACCGAACATTCAAATTTTAAATGACATTGATGAAGGAAATATTCCACAAAGTAAAAATCAGTTGCCTTTCTATTATAGACATACAGTACTCTACTACGTTCTATTTGACTAAAAGAATCATCAAGTGCTCAAGGAAATATCTTGTGAAATACTCAACACTAGACAATTTCATGAAGTACAAAGGTACAAATATGCAATAGAATTTCGATTACAGGGACGGCTTTCTAGTAAATCATGAAACACCCAGACGGATGGACTGAACTAGACAACAGCTAATGACCGCATATCCTATATTTTACGGTATATTTGCCATATGAACAAGAGGACGTACGAAGCGTCCTCAATGAAATAAAAATTTAGCTTTTGTAGATCATGGCGTAATGAATGCTTCCTTCAAATTGAATCTTACATTGCATCATTCTATGGTTATTATTATTATTATTATTATTATTATTATTATTATTATTATTATTATTATTATTATTATTATTATTTAGTACCCCCAAAATATCGGAACCCTATTTTACCATAGGTACAGTATATTAGGGTTATAGTTTAAAATCACAAAAAAGAGATGTTCTTATTAATTTAGTTTACACAAAATTTTGTTAATGAATGTGGGAAACCGCACATAACAACATTGTCTCTTGAGTACATTATACAGTGGTTAGAAAATTCCAGGTTACAACCATTCAGGTGACATTGCAAATAATATCTTCACATTTCAAACACTGGACCCTCAAATATCAAATGATGCACTCTGAACTGATCCACAAAAGCATAAGTAGCCACCTGTAACATTAAGTTTAAAGCGTTCTAAATACGTTTTAAATTTTCCATGACCAGTTAAAAATTGAGTTAAAACAAAATTCGGCACTAATGCTTTACATAACAGTCGATTTTGAACTTCCAGAAAAATATTTCTCGCGTAACCGATCGTTTAAAACAATATTCCACTGATGTAAAATATATTACCTGATTTGTCTTTGAACAACATATTGGAGATTTATGATATGCAACATCCAAAAGAGACGTAGCAGCTGATTTAGCTGAGGAGTCTGCTTTTTCATTACCAGCAAACCCAGTGTGACCTCTAATCCAAGATGTACAGATGTGCAAACACTCCTGAGCTATTGCTCTGATATTGACAGGTATTCGATTTAAGTCATATTTATCGTTTACTGAATTCAATGCAGCTAGTGAATCACTGAGGGAGCCGATGACCTTCGATGTTAAGCCCCTTAAAACCACAAGCATCATCATCAGCGAATCACTGAAGACTCTTCCGTTGTTAGTTTTGCATCATTGCAACGAACACTTTAAGGCCCGAAGTTCTGCCAGAATAATTGAGCTGTTGGGAGAAAGTTTACACTGAGCTGCAAATATTTCAGCGTCGTTCTCATAGACTACAAATGCACAGCCAACACTGTCAATTCCATCAGAACTTGGTATGCGTTAACACGTCACGTACGACTTGGAAGTGGAAACATGGAGTTATCGGTGACATATTGGAAAGTAGCTCACCTAATATTCCAGAGAGTTTTTGTTCCATTATAAGATAAATAATTGAAGTATACCGTGATGTTGACAAAGTGAACACAGCAGTTGTGCAGCGCTGCGAAGTGAAATGGAATGACGTATGGCTTTTAGTGCCGGGTGTGTCCGAGATGCAGGTCTTTTTGATTTGACTCCCGTAGGCGACCTGCGCGTCGTGATAAGGATGAAATGATGATGAAGACGACACATACACCCAGTCCCCGTGTCAGAGGAATTAACCATTTATGGTTAAAATTCCCAACCCTTCCGGAAATCGAACCCGGGACCACTGTGACAAAAGGCCTGCACGGTAACCATTTAGCCATGGAGCCGGACGCTCAGTTTATTCTCCATGATGTCTACGCGAGTCCGGTTAACACTTCGCTTTAATGTGATTTCCTTTTCAAGTGTTTACTATTTTGTACCCTCATACGATATAAATAGCATTGGTAGGATCACTTCTTACTTTATATTTCTACGACCGCTCATACTTAGGTTATTGGTCTTCTTCTTCTCCTTCACCATCTTCTTCTCCTACACTGGCATTTTTACCCAATCATTTGGGGTCGCCATTAACGAGGATTAAGGTCAGTTTTACGGCCGGATGCCCTTCCTGACGTAACTCTATTCCGAGAGATGTGTCCACTATTGGTATTCCTGTGGTGGTTGGTAGTGTGATATGTTGTATGTAAATGTGTGTTAAAAAGACAAAACACCTGGCCGCAGAGCTAGAGGATTTAACCAAACGTGCTTAAAAACCCTGGCCTGCGTGCAATCGAACTTGGGGCCCTCTGAACCGAAGGCTGCAACACCGACTACTGAGCCAAGGAGCTTTACATACTTCTGCTACTGGTCTATGCTCTAGTATATATTTTTGATGGAACAAGAGAAAGGTTAAACCTAACGATTTTTCACTGTTTTCCCTCCATGGAACACATCAAGATTTACGCCATTTATTCCAACCTCAGGCGATGGATGAGGTAGTGTCATTTTCTCAAACTTCAAATGCACATAATTATTAAAATTGATTTGAAGATCCATTATAGCAGTATAAATAGACTGAAGAATTGAAAAAAAAGGAGTGACATTTGTATTTAAGGAATTATCGAATGATGAATGTACGAAATTTTTTCTTTGTTATATTTTGCCATTTTTCTTTACGTCGCACCGACACAGATAGGTCTTATGTCGACGATGGGAGAGGAAAGGTTTAGGAATGGGAAGGAAGCGGCCGTGGCTTTAATTAAGGTACAGCCCCAGCATTTGCCTGGTGTGAAAATAGGAAACCACGGAAGACCATCTTCAGGGCTGCCGACAGTGGGCTTCGAACCCAATATCTCCCGGAAGCCAGCTCACAGCTGCGCGCCCCTAACCGCACGGCCAACTCGCCCGGTTTTTGTTCTTTGAACGTGAGAGTTGGTAGTGAGCATTCGTATCTGTACTTAAGGTCACTGAAGTATTTACTGTATAACTGCAAAGATGTAACCAATCGTTTCACTTGAAATAATTTCTCTTTAATCTGATTTCTTGCAGTATACTCATGTGGGGCTGTAGTCTGATTTACTCTTGAAGGATATGTCTTTTCAATGGCGCTGCATGTAAGAGTGCACACAGAGAATTATAATCGGAATTACAACAAGGTCTACACATATGTGTGTAGCAATTAGCATTTTGTACATTTTTTTTTGCTAGGGCTTTACGTCGCACCGACACAGATAGTTCTTATGGCGACGATGGGATAGGAAAGGCCTAGGAGTTGGAAGGAAGCGGCCGTGGCCTTCATTAAGGTACACCCCCGGCATTTGCCTGGTGTGAAAATGGGAAACCACGGACGGAAAACCATCTTCAGGGCTGCCGATAGTGGGATTCAAACCTACTATCTCCCGGATGCAAGCTCACAGCCGCGCGCCTCTACACGCACGGCCAACTCGCCCGGTACAAATTGGTTTCGTCCGCGTCTGTGGTGTAGGGGTTAGTGTAATTAGCTGCCACTCCCGGAGGCGCGAGTTCAATTCCCGGCTCTGCCACGAAATTTATAAAGTAGTACGAAGTCCGGAAAGGGGTCCACTCAACCTCAGGAGGTCAACTTAGTAGATGGGGGTTCGACTCCCACCTCAGCCATCCTCCAAGTGGTTTTCCGTGGTTTCCCCACTTCTTCTGGAAAATGCTGGGATGGTACCTAACTCAAGGACATAGCCACTTCCTTCCCTCTTCATTGTCTATCCCTTCCAATCATCCCATCCCCCACCAGACCCCTGCTCAGCATAGCAGGTGAGGCCGCCTGGGCGAGGTACTGGTCCTCCTCCTGAGGTTTATCCACGACCAAATGCGTCACGCTCCAGGACACTGCCTTTGTGATGGTAGAGCTGGGATCCCTCGCTGAGTCTGGGGGAAAAGCCAACCCTGGAAGGTAAACGGATTAAATCAATAAATAAATACATTTGATGATTTCTAAATGCAACATACATGTGTCGTTGAATTTAATCACAAGTCGACGCATCCTTCTTCTAATGTAAATTATGGTACACTGGCTTGTCGTAAGTCTTCTCGTACTACTTTGAAGGAACAATAGTTGCTGATAGTTGGGATATCCAGCGCTGTAGCCTTTCAGTCCTATTGTGTAATTTATTGAACAGAATTTAAGACATTGAACAAGGTTACTTAACAAGTCAGTTACTGTTATGTGGACGTCATCAAAAATAATCGTCTCAGATTGGGTAAAAGGAACGTACCAATTTAAGAGCCCACACAATGTATCCTGCAATACAATAATAAAAATGTTTTATATTCAACTGCCCAGTTGCAAAAATACATAGTGCCCGGTAATTCCCATTACAAAATTCTAGGGCTTATAGAGGGGTAGAATTGATAAAGGTCTGAATAGGAACCCAAATGTTGAAACGTACAGTTTCCGTGCTACATGTACAAGAGCTTCAAATCAAGTTATGTAAATCTCATTATTTTGCTGGATGAAGGAGTGATTGAACAGAGACGAAAGAAACATCTGTGGAGATATCCTGACGCCTGCCATTTTGATAGCTACCCACAGCTTTCTGCTATTTGTAGGTGAAGGGCCTTGGGTATGTATAGATCTCCTCACCACGTCTCGTAAATGATAGACGGGTTCATATCAGGTGAAAGATATGGCTACGGCAATAATTGAAACCCTCCAGAACGCTCCTCGAACAAATTCTAGACAACTTAGAGCCGACGACACGGTGTATTATCCTGCTGGAATATCGCATCGTTGCAGGGGTACGTAAAGTTCATGAAAGGCTGCAACGACCTGCTTAGGTGGATCAGCCAATCCAGTCCATGCCATATGAACACATCCCATAACATTACGGAGTTTTCACCAGCCTGTACATTGCCTTGTTTTCGAATAGTGTCTATGGGTTCATGGGGCCTGCGTCATATCCGAACACTGCCATCAGCTCGAAACTTGATCAGTGACTCATGGGAACAAGCTACATGTTGCCAGTCTTCCAGGGTCCAATTAACAACGTCACGCACCCAGATATGAAGCTATGTCCAATGTGGTGTTAACAATTGCATTCTGGTGGATTTTCTACTCCCCTATCCCACTGACCTGCTAGATATGCGTTTGGTACCTCCTGCATTAAATGTGGATGAGATTTAATAGATTGAGGCTTGTCTGTTACCACGGAGAATTCTAGCCAGACGCCGCCAATCGCGATCATTAATATTCAGCTGTCCGCTCTTCATTCTGGGTGGCAATGCCTTCCATGAGATATTCCCGGTGCACACACGACGCCGTCGATCGAGGTATATTAAATACAACTTCGACAGCGGAATGTTCAATCCATCTTTCCCCAGCTACCATGCACCGTTCGAAAGGCGATAACTAGCGTCGCCTTGCCACGACCAGCACACAAAGTGTTTACACTTTCTCTGGAGATGTCAGATCACACCTGATACAGGTCTGTGTACTTTCAAGACATACGATACGGTGGCGCTACCAACTATCACCTTTACATAGGCCTACATATATCCCATGACTTTTGGTATGTCAGAGTATAATTATGCGTTAGAATTAGTTTCATAGCTACCATAATGATCAACTACTGTATTATAGTATGCAGATAATAATTACGTATTAGGGTTAGTTTCAGAGTTAATGTTTCTCTGATTATTATTGTTATTATGATTACTGTTATTATTATTATTATTCTTATTAGTTTTATTTTTTATCGTTGTAGCATTTTAGTCAAATCATGAAACAGTGATTGAGTGTAGGAAATGGCCCAGAGCCCTAAGATCGCCACCAAAAATGATATATAACCTTATCTATATATATGAACATGTTAGGAAAGCGCTGAGTTTTTGATACATTACCTTATCTATATATATGAACATGTTAGGAAAGCGCTGAGTTTTTGATACATTACCTTATCTATATATATGAACATGTTAGAAAAGCGCTGAGTTTTTGATACATTACCTTATCTATATATGTGAACATGTTAGGAAAGCGCTGAGTTTTTGATACATTACCTTATCTATATATGTGAACATGTTAGGAAAGCGCTGAGTTTTTGATACATCTTTTGGATAAGAAATAGGTGAAATGGTCATACATTTTTAGGGGTAAAAGGTGTAGCTCATTACTCATGACTTGAATACATGATTGTGCAGTTGAATAACAAAGAACTGATAAATTAGAAAATAGCTGTCTCGCATATGTTTTAACATTATCTGGTATATCTTAAGAATGTTGTCCCGTGACTTGTTTGCGACAAAATGAAATGTACTGTATTTACTTGGAATATTTTCATATAAATACCAAATGAGTTATTTAGTAACAGGAGGTTTCAACATAAACACATTAGATGAAGATAATCCCCAGGTCATATGCCACGTTAGTGGAATGGTTACACAGAGATTACGCTGTGTAATAACACGTTGTGTCAGAAATCAGTTAACCGCAGAAACAACAACAGTGACGGATTATACATTCTGTACGTAGCTAGATAATGAAGATAAATCAACAGAAACATTAAGCGGTACTCCGCGACTTCAGAAGGAGGTGATTTCCCAGAGACTTCCATTCTTGATCTGATTTATATGAAAGCAGCCACACCTACATGCTGTGCATTACTTTTATCCCGTCAGTTAATTAAGCGGTGAACGACGCCGGGAATAACCGGCACATACTTAGCTAATAGTAATGTGCGAATGAAGAACACGCTTCACATAATGAAGCATAACATTAATGTATTTTGTTGACAACAGTACGGTATTACAATAAGACCTCTTCTCTCAATTTATTTCTTGTAGTTTTGTAAAGTTCGGTGTTCTCTAGCAATGGATAAATTGACGGACATAGTTTCGCAAAGGTAAGTACTATGCAACTACTATTCATATATTTTTAACAATTGGTGTCAAAGCATCCTGAATCTTCGTTACTCATTCATATTTCTAGCAATTGAAATAATTTTTTTTTTTTGCTAGTTGCTTTACGTCGCACCGACACAGATAGGTCTTATGGCGACGATGGGATAGGAAAGGGCTAGGAGTGGGAAGGAAGCGGCCGTGGCCTTAAGTAAGGTACAGCCCCAGCATTTGCCTGGTGTGAAAATGGGAAACCACAGAAAACCATTTTCAGGGCTGCCGACAGTGCGGTTCGAATCTACTGTCTCCCGAATACTGGATACTGGCCGCACTTAAGCGACTGCAGCTATCGAGCTCGGTATTGAAATGTATAATAATAATAAAAATTATAATTATTATTAGTATTATTTATTTTCATAGGCCCTTCCAGAAGGATGTCAGGGTTATTTGACAATATTCTTTCTTCTTTTTCATATGAAAATCTTACACTTCATGAACGTTATGAGCTGTTGGTTACCACTGATGATCTTCCTGGTAATGATGTAGAAGTATGCATTCTTGCACCAATAAGTACAATAGATGATCTAACAGACGAAGACTTCGGATATGAGGAAAATCCATGTATACATAATTAATCAGCCCACAAGTCAGCTCAATAGGAGAGTACTGGTAACTGGCACGAATACACCAAAAAAGCTCTCTCTTACCGCTTGTAACCCATTGCACTATTTAAATAACCTATCTGAATACATAATGCAATACGCAGTGACGATTTTGACAGCCCACAGCTGTGGTGGCCTTCCCTGTACTGCTATCCTGTTGACCTTGAACTCTCGGCGAGCGAGGGTGACAGGTATGACACCGTGCTGCCAACTGAACTGCTGATTCTCCCTCGCACGGCAGCAGGTAGGCACTGCGGAGAAAATTTCCTGGCGCCCGTTATATCAAGAGACAGGTTCGAATTCATTGTGAAAAACTTTAATGTTTGTAACAACGACGAACTTGATAAATCTGATCGTTTGGGAAAAATAAGAAGATGATTATGTGTACTCAATGAATGTTTAAAAAATGTTGCACCACCATAAACGGTACCGTACAATTGACGAAGCAATGGCTGCATATTCTGGAAGACATGGCTATAAAATTTCATCGTGCCTGCCAGTAGCAATTCATTTCCGTCATACAATCATATAAACACCTCTTCCAATGTCTTTACGTTCCTCTCTGTTTCAAGAAAGTCAATACGTTGTATGGTTAAAAGTTCTGGTGTGAACGTTCAAGTGATGGCTACTTTACATGGCTGGAAACATACCAAGGCGCTGGGACTCGCAATGAGAAATATGTGGATAACGTCTCGGGATAATTAGTAGCAATGACTTACACTGGTCAAGTGATTGCAAATATTCCATATCTCTTTTACTTCACCAACTTAATTATCAGTATGGAGCTTCTGCATTATCTGAATTCAAGAGGAATTGAAGTAAGAGAAACAATTTCATCAAATCGAATTGCCAAACGTTGCATCCTCTCCCCTAGCTGAAAAGAGGAACACACGAAGCCTGTTTAGATAAAAAGTCTAGTAAGCTGGTAAATAATAATAATAATAATAATAATAATAATAATAATAATAATAATAATAATAATAATAATAATAATAAAAGTTTCATGTGGCTATTTCTAGCAGGGTGCAGCCCTTGAAAAGTAGACCATTCAACGGGCGTAGGCGACGTCTGTAGTGTATAAGGTACTGCGTGATATTGTGACAGAAGATGTGGAGGATAGTGGTATGTGAGTTGCAGGGATATCGCGGAAAGCACAAACACCCAGTCCCCGAAAAAAGGGAATTGACCATTTAAGGTTAAGATCTCCAACCCGGCCGAGATTCAAACGGCCCTCTGAACCGAAGAGCATTGGACTGACCATTTAGCCAAGAAGCAGGGAATAATAATAATAATAATAATAATAATAATAATAATAATAATAATAATAATAATAATAATAATAATAATAATAATAATTGTTACCGAGTTTTTGCGGTAGTTAGAGGTGAAAGAAGGTGCGGGTGTGAACGGGTCTCAAGCTACGAAATTAAAGTTCATGTAAAATTAACAAGGTTATATTTTTTTTCAAACTCAGAAATAACAAGAATGGCAGGTACAGAATAGCAAGGCAACAAAGAGCAACAATAGTATTTACAGGTTTTGGGCTTCGGGCCCCGACTTCACAATGCTTGGGCAATCAGCCCAACCTTACTTCAAAATAAGTTTTAACAGAGGGGCAGAAAACCCCATTCATGCTCAGGAGCACTTGCTCCAAATTACACAGAAAAGCCTCCTCGAGGCATACAACACTCAATTTTCAAGAAAGAGCTACTCGCTCTCAAACTTTAAGCTTCTGAAAGGCCACACCAAACTCCACCTTCAAGTTGTCCTCTCAGGACATAGACACAGGGGTAAAATACCCAACCTACTGAGGTCTATTAAGTGAGAAAAGATTAATTACATGACCTCTAAAATAACAATTTGAGAGGAGGCGAACTTGCGCTCCTAATACTCTTTGTTTAAAACCTACTTGGCACTAGGCCGTTAATACAAGGGCTAATCCCATACTAAAGAGGTGACTTAAGAAAGAAACAATTTACATTACGTTAAAGAAGAATAGGTTGAGAAAAATAAGTTCACCTCAAAACAATATGAGTGGGAGCTCGAGAGGGTTAAGCACTCTCTATCCTGATATGTAGTTTAAAGATAGAATAGATACCAAAGGTCTTTACATTTTAAGGAAGGTTACATTATGGAAAACTTCGGACCCGCCCCGAGAGTTAAACTGCTGAGCTAGCAAAGAAAGAAGTTATTAATCGGCCATTACCTTGTTGTTGACCGCTGCCGAAGAAAGAGGCGCTACCCGCCCCCTGCTATGTACTTTACACACTGAGAGATGGTACAGAAGTGGCGCGGAGACCCTAAAATCAGCAGTTTATATACTCTCGCGGAAAGTTCGAGGCGTTTTAGGAAGGAAAACACCCGCCCACAATCTTTTTATTGGTGGTTAAAGAAAACCCCTACACAAGATGAAGAAGAAACACATCATTGGTGGAAAATTAATTTAAGAAATTCGGGATTGGCTAAATTCAAAACAAGTGGAAAGAAAGGGTTAATATTGCCAACTTAAACAATGACTGAAAGAAATTTAGCAAAGAACAAACTTTTGAAATTAAATTTTCTCCAAAAATCCCAGTTCTTTCACTCCGCACTAGGGTGCACTATTGTTGATCTTCAGTAGTGTCCTCTAGAAGAGAAAGTTCACACGTCTTACTACAAGCAAAACAAAAATACGTCGAAAATGACACAGTTCAAAAACTCCAAAATTTCCACGTAGTGACATCTTCTGAGAAACTTAAAAATTAATACCGTCAGTAAAGTTCAGACTTCCTCCAGCAGAGGAGTTTCAACTGGCGCAAATTTTAAATTAGCGGCGTGGAGGTGTACCGCCCGGTACAGACCTCCCCCCCCCCCCAAAAGTTCCTCCAGGGGTGACACATGAAATTTGTTTGAAAGCAAGATCCAAGTTTTGATGTTGATATGGAGATTAATTGCAGAAGTATTTATAAGATTTTCTTAATTTGGTTTGATTCAGTTTCAAAATTTTTGTAGTTACTTCACCAGTAACTTTATGTTTGTAGAAGTTGAATTCAGAAGGAAAACTTTAGTTTTTAAATTTGAGGAAACTTTTCTAAGTCCACCAAATATTGCCGTAGAATACCCAAGAAAAGGTAGTAAAGTTGAACTGGAATGTCCATATAGCTGGATATGTACTTCAAACGTTGATGATTTTAACGGCCAGACAAGCCGCCACTGCTTGCGTTCAGAGGAGGCCGCCCGGGCCCCTCAAGTACCCTGAGATACCGCTCGCCCGCACTATGAGGGGAGCAGAGGTGTTGAAGCACGCCGCGCCCGCGGTGAACAAATACAGGCTGCGGGCCAGAAGCAGGTCGTGCACCGCACATCAGCCTTGGCCGGGAGGAGAGCTCCGGCTCGCCGTGCACATGTCGTCCTCGCTGGGATCGAGGGGGCCCTTCCTCTACCCCAGTCGCGGCACAGTGCCGCGCGGCTGCGGGGGCACTGAAACATTAAAGTTAGGCGGCAGAATTTCTGTTGGACCAGAATAATAGTAGGGTACATTCATTGTGGAGAGGTTGAGGGGCCAGCAGCGTGCAGCAATTCATTTCAGAAGCGAGCCACTGTGTGTAGAGGAGCAGGAGACGGGAGCGTGGTAATGGCCGTGGCAAGGATAGGATGGCAGTTTAACCGTGCGGGGAAGGTTTACAAAAAACTTACATATGAAACAAAATATTATAGAAGGGGCAGAATGCCTTAAAAGTGAAACTCAAAAAAATATAACCTTCATATTCCTTTTAAATTATATGAAGCAAGTTAACACAAAATTTACACTGGTTTCACCTGTGACAGGTGAACCCTAAATATCCTCTCGGTGGCTGGATTACTCAATAACAGCGTAACCGGCGTAAGGAAATCGAGAATGACACACGGCCCATGAAATCTGGGGGCAAGCTTGCCCGCGGGAACAAAATTCTTGACCATTACCTGGTCACCTACCTTCAGATGGGTGGGTCTCCGTCCACGATCATACCTTTCCCTAACCTTTTCATGAGACACTTTAAGATTGGCTTTAGCCTTCTTCCAAAGATCTTTAATGTTATCCGGATCTATTGTCTCAGGTAGAATGTCACTCAGAGACCAGAGGTTAGAGAGCGGCGTGTTGGGAACGAACTTGAACATCAAAGAGGCTGGAGTAAATTTATGTGATTCATGAACCGCCGAATTCAAAGCAAAAGCTAACCAATGCAGGGACGTGTCCCACCTGGAATGACCTTCATGATGATAGGCAATAAGCGCGGACCTGAGATTACGGTTAACCCGTTCAGCCAGAGATGGTTGAGGGTAATAAGCAGAAGTAGTTACATGAGAGATGGACAAGTCAAAACAGAATTTACGAAAAAGATTTGATGTGAACGCCTTAGCATTATCAGACACAATATATTGGCACGGACCAAAAGAAGCAAAAATAGAATTTAAGCAAGTAATGGTGGACTGAGCGGTAGCCAGCTTAGTCGGAAATAACCAGGAAAATCTTGTAAAACCATCTACGCATACAAAGATGAACTTGTTGGCATTTCCCTTCGACTGGGGGAAGGGTCCTACATAATCAATATACAGGCGTTCCATGGGGCGCGACGCTTGATGAGAAGACAAAAGGCCTACCTTGGTGGACATGGTTGGTTTACTAAGCAAACAGGATTTACAAGCCTTTACTAGTTCACGGATGTCACCGTCCATACCCTTCCAGATGAACATTTCACGAATTTTCTCACGAGTTTTAAAGATTCCAAGATGCCCCCCTAATGGGGTCTCATGATAGTACTTGAAGATCATAGGCACAAGAACAGCTGGAACGACAACCTTCATCATCTTATCATGCCTCGAAGGGCAACATAGAACACCATTCCTCAGAACATAAGGGACAACATGTTCCCCAGAAGAAAGGGTTTCAATTATCGGAGCCAGAGTCGGATCTTCACGTTGGTATTTCTCGATATCCCTAAAGGGCATGGGAGCATCTGTTAAGATGGCATTAACATCAGATAGTATGGACTCGGGAGGTGATGAACTGTCGACCGGTTCATGGGTCTCGAGGTCGTTGGAAAACATACGGCTGAGTCCATCAGCGACAACATTTTCGGTACCTCGGATATGCCTAACATCAAATTGGAAGGCAGAAATACGGATGGCCCAACGGGCTATACGACCAGTACGACGCGGCCTACCTAAGACCCAGCTTAAGGCTTGATTATCTGTCTCCAGGTCGAATTTGACATGTTCCAGATAGAGACGGAACTTTTCTAAGGCGAATAAAACTGCCAAACCTTCGAGCTCATAGATGGAATACTTGGCTTCTTGAGCCGACAAGGTCCTAGATGCATAGGCGATGGGTCGCCTCCCTAGTTCAGTCTCTTGAAGAAGGACTGCAGCTACTGCTGACGACGACGCGTCGGTTTGGACGATGAATTTCTTAGAGAAATCAGTCATAGCAAGGACAGGGGCATTACAGAGAGCTAATTTAAGATCTTCAAAAGCGGCTTGTTGAGAAGGTCCCCACTCGAATTTGATGCCTTTCCTACGAAGAAGGTTCAAGGGCGCCGCTCTATTAGCGAAGTTAGGAATAAACTTCCTGAAGAAATTCACCATACCAATGAACCTGGCGATACCTTTGATGTCCTTGGGAGGTTTAAAATCACGGATGGCCTGTGTTCTAGAATGATCGACTGCAACACCATCAGGTGACACAATATGCCCTAGGAATGACATAGAGGGCTTAGCAAAGGCAACCTTGGACAACTTGACAGTTAACCCAGCCTTACGAAGGCGATCGAGAACTTCTCGCAGATGATCTAGATGTTCTTCAAAAGTCTCTGAAAATACGACGACATCATCCAAGTAGTGGTACAAGTACTCAAATTTGATGTCGGAGAAGACCCTATCTAGCAGCCTAGTGAGTACAGCTGCTCCCGTGGGGAGCCCGAAAGGCACGCGGTTGTATTCGTAGAAATTCCAGTCCGTGGCAAACGCTGTAAGATGTTTAGACTCTTCCGCAAGGGGAATTTGATTGTAGGCTTGATTCAAATCCAAGATGGTGAAGAACTTGGCCTTACGGAACCATGAAAAACAAGAATGAAGGTCGGGAAGGGGCACAGATTGTAACACCACCTTCCGATTGAGAGCCCTATAATCAATGACAGGCCTGAAGCCCCCTTGGGGTTTCGGGACTAGAAAAATAGGTGACGAATACGCCGACTTAGAGGGCCTAATAATACCATCCTTCAACACCCGATCGATGATTTCTTTCAGAGCCTTCATTTTAGGTGGAGATAGCCTGTAAGGTGGAAAACGGACAGGAATCGAATCCGTGACCTCAATTTTGTATTCGATAAGGTCAGTAACACCAAGAGTATCAGAGAACACCTCTGGAAATGACTGACATAATTTACGAATACTATCAGCCTGCTCCTCAGGTAGATGTCTAAGGTCTAACAACATCTCATCCTGGGTAGGCGAAATAGATGAACATGATACAGAATTACACTTTAACAAGGGAATTTTACAATTGGAAGCAAATTTGAATGTGCACGACTTACTCTGAAGGTCGACCACTAGGCCGGTGTGAGAAATGAAGTCAGCTCCCAATATGATGGGGCAAGACAGGTGCTTAGCCACAAACAATTTGATTTTCCAAGTAAATTTAAAAATACGAATTTTGACATTTACAGAACCTAGGATTTCCAATGGAGATGAATTAGCCGAAACATATTGAACAGAAGAAGAGACATAGTCAGGTAGTTTACAAACAGATTGCAATTTTGAATACCATTGGTCCGAAATAATTGAACAAACACTGCCTGAATCTAATAGAGCTGTTATAGGCTCGTTATTTAACTCAATCTTAAGGAAAGGAACAGGTGCGGGGGTATTTGCCGCAATCCTAAGACACTCTTTGGGGCATTCAAAAGATGAATTTGACGACTGAACGTTCCCTGAATTTACGACCTTTTTGCCCGGGGCTGAGTCTTGGGAAGCAGAATTAGTCGACTCAGCCGAAGCCGCTAGTCACTTGGTATTATTGGCATTGGTGGGATTTGCACCAGAGGTTGAGCAGGAGGGGGTGCTATTCGAATTGGGACAATTCTTGGCGATATGTGAGAAAGCCCCACATTTAAAACAGCCTTGTGATGAGCCAGCTCCATTATTTGCCCTACTAGCTTTGATCAATGGACACTTATTGCGAAGGTGGTCAGGCGACCCGCAAGCATAACATTTACGGGGTGTGACTGGTCGGCGAGGTGGAGGCCGAGGATTACTAAACGAAGGAGGGGGTTCTTTCGCGACACGCAAAGAATCGGCGTATCTAACTCCTTCCGCTGAGACGGCCAATGCTTCAAGTTCAGAGAAGGTTTGCGGGCACGCCGCGAAACACAAATATGACCTATAGGATGGTGAAATTCCTTCTACAATAGCCTGTACAATCTGCTCTTCAGGAAAATGAAGAGCAAACACCCTAGTATAGAATTTAATATCTTGGATGAAGTCTGCCAAGTTTTCATCCAAACGCTGTACACGATAATAGTACTTCTGAATAAGGGAGGACCTGGCCCTAGCCGGGATGAAGTTAGCTAGCAAGTGGGCGTGGAAATCCTCAATAGATGATTGCTCGGCAATGGCTCTTACGATTTTGTCTGAGAGAATACCAATAGCATAGGGATAGATGATTTGCAAAATCTGACATGGGGAAAGAGAAAACACAAGGGCATGATCCTGAAATTCAACTAAAAATCTTAAAAATGAAATTACGTCACTGGTGGTATTAACGGAAAACTTAGAGATACCTCTGAGCAACATTGCCAATGGATGAGGCAAGCTGCTAAACCCGGGTGACATAGTAGGTAAAGGTTTCAATGGCAAGGAAGTTAATTCCGAACGTATATTATTCAACGATGCACGGCGTTCAGACTCGTTGTAAAATGGGGCAGAGATAGTTTGAGCAGCAACGGTTATCCTATTGGCTTCTCCCTTAGGAGGCTCTTCCTCGCTACCTACATTCATCGTGGTGGGTTGATCAATTTTGGGAGGAACTTCCCCAGTTAACAATTGAGTGACCTTGCTAGATAATTCAGAAATACTCTCAAGCAACGTACTAGCTTCCTTCCTCTGAACGTCATTCAACTTCAGAGACAACAGATCGTTAACCCTATTTGAAAAATGATATAGCCTGGCTTGCACGCGCTTAATTTGATTAGGAGAAGGATCATTTTCATCAGAAAAACTAACTACCGATGCTAGCCCGGTAGTATTCTCGGTGATCGTGGAAAGAGAGTCATCAATTTCTTTCTCTCCCAAGTTGGGGATGGAAATAGGCAAATCAAGGGACTCTCTAAGCTTGTTGGTGTCTATCGCAACCGTGCCTCCAGATTGCACATTTCTGATAGTTAACTCATAGATCAACTCCTCCTTGCGCAAATAGTTAAGATGGAGAACATCGCGAGGGCCGGGCATGATGACAGAACAATTTTGAAACAGGAAAGATCAAAATTTCCAGCAACTGAGAAAATTGTTAGAGTTTGAATCAAAGCAATGTTTAGCCGTCAAAAGGGGCTAAATTGAGACCCATTCAACCACGCTCTGCTACCACTTGTTACCGAATTTTTGCGGTAGTTAGAGGTGAAAGAAGGTGCGGGTGTGAACGGGTCTCAAGCTACGAAATTAGAGTTCATGTAAAATTAACAAGGTTATATTTTTTTTTTCAAACTCAGAAATAACAAGAATGGCAGGTACAGAATAGCAAGGCAACAAAGAGCAACAATAGTATTTACAGGTTTTGGGCTTCGGGCCCCGACTTCACAATGCTTGGGCAATCAGCCCAACCTTACTTCAAAATAAGTTTTAACAGAGGGGCAGAAAACCCCATTCATGCTCAGGAGCACTTGCTCCAAATTACACAGAAAAGCCTCCTCGAGGCATACAACACTCAATTTTCAAGAAAGAGCTACTCGCTCTCAAACTTTAAGCCTCTGAAAGGCCACACCAAACTCCACCTTCAAGTTGTCCTCTCAGGACATAGACACAGGGGTAAAATACCCAACCTACTGAGGTCTATTAAGTGAGAAAAGATTAATTACATGACCTCTAAAATAACAATTTGAGAGGAGGCGAACTTGCGCTCCTAATACTCTTTGTTTAAAACCTACTTGGCACTAGGCCGTTAATACAAGGGCTAATCCCATACTAAAGAGGTGACTTAAGAAAGAAACAATTTACATTACGTTAAAGAAGAATAGGTTGAGAAAAATAAGTTCACCTCAAAACAATATGAGTGGGAGCTCGAGAGGGTTAAGCACTCTCTATCCCGATATGTAGTTTAAAGATAGAATAGATACCAAAGGTCTTTACATTTTAAGGAAGGTTACATTATGGAAAAACTTCGGACCCGCCCCGAGAGTTAAACTGCTGAGCTAGCAAACAAAGAAGTTATTAATCGGCCATTACCTTGTTGTTGACCGCTGCCGAAGAAAAAGGCGCTACCCGCCCCCTGCTATGTACTTTACACACTGAGAGATGGTACAGAAGTGGCGCGGGGACCCTAAAATCAGCAGTTTATATACTCTCGCGGAAAGTTCGAGGCGTTTTAGGAAGGAAAACACCCGCCCACAATCTTTTTATTGGTGGTTAAAGAAAACCCCTACACAAGATGAAGAAGAAACACATCATTGGTGGAAAATTAATTTAAGAAATTCGGGATTGGCTAAATTAAAAACAAGGGGAAAGAAAGGGTTAATATTGCCAACTTAAACAATGACTGAAAGAAATTTAGCAAAGAACAAACTTTTGAAATTAAATTTTCTCCAAAAAAAAAAAAACAGTTCTTTCACTCCGCACTAGGGTGCACTATTGTTGATCTTCAGTAGTGTCCTCTAGAAGAGAAAGTTCACACTTCTTACTACAAGCAAAACAAAAATACGTCGAAAATGACACAGTTCAAAAACTCCAAAATTTCCACGTAGTGACATCTTCTGAGAAACTTAAAAATTAATACCGTCAATAAAGTTCAGACTTCCTCCAGCAGAGGAGTTTTAACTGGCGCAAATTTTAAATTAGCGGCGTGGAGGTGTACCGCCCGGTACAATAATAATAATAATAATAATAATAATAATAATAATAATAATAATAATAATAATAATAATAATAATAATAATAATAATACCGAGCGAGTTAGCTGTGCGGTTAGGGGTGCGCAGCTGTGAGCTTGCATAAGGGAGACAATGGGTTCGAACCCCACTGTGAGCAGCCGTGAATATGGTTTTCCGTGGTTTCCCATATTTACACCAGGCAAATGCAGGAGCTGTACATTAATAAAGCCCACGACCGCTTCCTTTCCACTCCTAGCCCATTTTCGTCCTAGGACCTATCTGTATCGGTGCGACGTAAAGCAACTTAATAATAATAATAATAATAATAATAATAATAATAATAATAATAAATTTCGTGTGGCTATTTCTAGCCGAGCGCAGTCATTGTAAGGCAGACCCTCCGATGAGGTTGGGCGGCATCTGACATATGTAGGTAAATGCGTATTATTGTGGTGGAGGATAGTGTTATGGTGTGTGAGTTGCAGGGATGTTGGGGAGAGAAGAAATACCCACACCCCGAGCCATTGGAAATAACCAATGAAGGTTAAAATCCCCTACCCGGCCTGAACTCGAACCCGGGACTTTCTGAACCGAAGGCCAGTACGCTGACCAGACAGCCAACGAGTCGGGAATAGTAATAATAATAATCATAATAATAATAATAATAATAATAATAATAATAATAACATAATTAATTTTGTAATGTAAGTAAAAGCATTGACATGTTACTGTTCAAAGTACTGGCATCGTTCGGTGGAATGACAATACTGTTGTCACTATAGGAACAAATTATGATCAGGTCCTCTCACTGAGGCAAGTTCGACGTTACTCCAGAGGAACAAGACGAAGAGTAAAATAATGTGCCTCAGCCGAAGCCTTTCCATTCACGTTTCAGCCATAGGGGTGGTAGTGACCGTACCGACCAGAAGGTGTCCCTGTACCAAACAAAATTTTTATTTTACTTTTTCTTCACAATTTGCTTTGCGTCGCACTGAAACGACGACGGGATAGAAGTCGAAGGGAAGTGCCCGTGGCCTTAGTTAAGGTACAGCCCCAAATTTTACTGGTGTGAAAATAGGAAACCACGGGCAACCATCTTCAGGGCTGGTGATAGTAGGGTTTGAACTCACTCCAGGTTTTCTCATATAAACTAAGACCTTCGAAGCTGCGTTTTTATACTCCGATACCTAACCTGCAGTATGGGAGGCGCGCGCATATTTCTTGATCTTGCAAGCAGCCTCCAGGTGTTCGACCGGGGAAGTCTGAATCTCAGCTGCTAACATAATGAGACACTTATCATCGCAACGCCGTATTTTCGTATGTAAAAGTTCTGGTTTCATCTTAATGGTCGTGTTAAGAGTCATAAATCTCGCCATTGATGTGTAGAACATCCTAATGGTGTTTATGAAGTCCCTCATTGTGAGAGGCAAATTAGTGTTTGGTGTGCTGTTAGTGCAAGACGAATAATTGGGCCTACTGTCTTCGAGACGACAGTAAATGAAGAGAAGTATCGAGATGGCATTTTGACGCCATTCCTCCCTCAGTTTTTAAAGAAGAAAAATCGCGTGGGTGGAAACAAGATTCATCCCCTGCTCATACAGAAGAACATTCCCTCCTTACAATCTCGGAAGTGTTTGCAGACAGGGTGATCAGTGCTGGTCTATTTCCCCCTCGTTATCCAGATCTAACAGTGTGTGATTTTTACTTGTGGTGTAAATTGAAAGAAAATGTGTATCGAACAAATTTTCCCACATTGGAGGAAGTGAAAGAAAATATTACGAATGAAATTGCATAATTCACTCGCGTCTGCCAGAATGTGGTTACCAGATACAATGCCTGTATAATCCAGGAAGGACGACATTTCCAGCATCTGTTATCAGGTAAGATTTCATATAAGATTGTATACACGCTGAAAGCAGGCCGGCCACGCGCGGCATAAGTTCGGCTGAGGCAGCTGCCGTACCGCAGTGTACAAACACCGTGCGTTCGGTCTTAATTTAAATGGGAGACCCTGTAGACTATATCCCGAGTGCAGGATAGGTAACATCTATTAGAGGAGAAACACGGTGCCCCTCCTAGCACCTCTTAGATGTAGCTGAGCAATACTGTTGGAATTCATAAGGGCGTAACGAAGGAAAGTTAAACCACCTTGCTTCTGCTTCTGTAAATTCCTGAATCTAATAAGCGAGCCGTTGGTAGCAAAGGAAGACCTTCTAACAAAGCAAAACTAGATTATCGGCAGTTACGAACATCGAAATGTATACAGCGAGTGGTTACGCGGTTTTGGCCTCGTAGCTGTCAGCTTGTATTCGAGGGATAGTGGGTTCGAACCCCACTGTCGACTAACCTGAAGATTGTTAACCGTGATTGCCCATTTCATACCAGACAAATATGCGGGATGTACCTTAATGAAGGCCACGATCGATTCCTTCCCTCTCCTAGCCCTTTCATGCCCCATCATTGCCATGAGATCTATCGGCCTATGTGTCGGTGTAACGTAAAACAAATTGTAAGGGAAAATACATTCCTGAATTATTGGTATGTATACATTCTGCAAGGAATTTTTGTAAATACTATCTCTAACTTCTTTCTTTTATTCATGCGTCAAATCTTCAGCACGAAAACTGAATGGCTTCTTATCACCAGTCAATATAAATTATGCAGTTAAGTAGTAACCTCTCAATCAATCAATCAATCAATCAATCAATCAATCAATCAATCAATCAATCAATCAATCAATCAATCAATCAATCAATCAATCGATCAATCAATCAATCAATCAATACTGATCTGCATTTAGGGCAGTCGCCCAGGTGGCAGATTCCTTATCTGTTGTTTTCCTAGCCTTTTCCTAAATGATTTCAAAGAAATTGGAAATTTATTGAACATCTCCCTTGGTAAGTTATACCAATCCCTAACTCCCCTTCCTATAAATGAATATTTGCCCCATTTTGTCCTCTTGAATTCCAACTTTATCTTCATATTGTGATGTATCCTACTTTTATAAACGACACTCAAACTTATTCGTCTACTAATGTCATTCCACGCAAGCTCTCCGCTGACAGCTCGGAACATACCACTTAGTCGAACAGCTCTTCTTCCTTCTCTCAATTCTTCCCAGCCCAAACTTTGCAACATTTTTGTAACGCTACTCTTTTGTCGGAAATCACCCAGAACAAATCGAGCTGCTTTTCTTCGGATTTTTTCCAGTTCCTGAATCAGGTATTCCTGGTGAGGGTCCCATACACTGGAGCCATACTCTAGTTGGGGTCTTACCAGCGACTTATATGCCCTCTCCTTTACATCCTTACTACAACCCCTAATCACCCTCATAACCATGTGCAGAGATCTGTACCCTTTATTTACAATCCCATGTATGTGATTACCCCAATGAAGATCTTTCCTTATATTAACCCCTAGATACTTACAATGATCCCCAAAAGGAACTTTCACCCCATCAACGCAGTAATTAAAACTGAGAGGACTTTTCCTATTTGTGAAACTCACAACCTGACTTTTAGCCCCGTTTATCAACATACCATTGCCTGCTGTCCATCTCACAATATTTTCGAGGTCACGTTGCAGTTGCTCACAGTCGTGTAACTTATTTATTACTCTATAGAGAATAACATCATCCGCAAAAAGCCTTACCTCTGTTTCCACTCCTTTACTCATATCATTTATATATATAAGAAAACATAAAGGTCCGATAACACTGCCCTGAGGAACTCCCCTCTCAACTATTACAGGGTCAGACAAAGCTTCACCTACTCTAACTCTCTGAGATCTATTTTCTAGAAATATAGCAACCCATTCAGTCACTCTTTTGTCTAGTCCAATTGCACTCATTTTTGCCAGTAGTCTCCCATGATCCACCCTATCAAATGCTTTAGACAGGTCAATCGCGATACAGTCCATTTAACCTCCTGAATCCGAGACATCTGCTATATCTTGCTGGAATCCTACAAGTTGGGCTTCAGTGGAATAACCTTTCCTAAATCCGAACTGCCTTCTATCGAACCAGTTAATAATAAACCCACGCTAGCATTATGAGACATACAAAGCAAAGTGAGGACCGAGGATGTTTGCAGTTGCTTTGCTCACTGAACCAAGAAGGCAATATGAGCTGATGTCTCAGCATTCTCAAGCACTGGCCTGCTTTGAGCGTCATTACTCAGCGTCACCCCATATCTCAGCAGCTTCCATACTCACAACTAATAATGAAACGCACACTTCATTTAAAAATTGGTTATTCTCCAGGCAATGGCAATGGACCTATGCAAAATTACTGCATCCATCGAGAGATAACAACAGGCAGTCGTGTTGACCTAAGCTTCAAAAATGTGAAACCACAACAAAATGATAAAAATAGGCACATGATTTCGTAATTAACCTGTCTGATGATTTTATGCTCTAACTAGCGAATGTACCCGTGCTTCGCTACGGTATTCTACATTGTATTCGAATATCGAAGTAAATAGTGTACATGCATTAAATAAGATTGTTTTAAAATTGCATGTCTCTTAGCGTTATCCGAGAAAGAGCATGGGGAGGTCCCCGTACGTTGTTTCCAATGTAAAGTGTTTGTTATGGATTTGTGATATAACGGCAGGCTCACTTGCCTACTGCCATTCACAATCGAGTTGGGAAGTTTACATTATAATTTCAGACCCCATTGCCTACTAAGCGGACAGAATCGATTTGGGGAGTTTTCGTTAAAATGGCAGCCCCCTTTCCTACTTCCAGACAGATTACATTTGAGGAGTTTTTATTATAATGGCAGGCAATTACCCTACTATCACTCGAAATTGAGTTGTGCAGTTATCATTATAATGCCAGGCCCATTTTCCTACTTCCAGGCAGCTTACTGCCAGTCACACCAAGTTGGTGAGTTTCCATCAAAATAGCAGGCCACTATGCCTAATGCCAGTCACATTTTAGATGAGGACATTTCTTTATAATGGCGGGCACCCTTGTCTACTGCCAAACACAATCGGGTAGGGGAGTTTTAAACAAAACTGCATGCTCACTTGCCTTCTGCAAGTCAAATCGAGAAGTGAACTATTCATTACAATTGTAGACCTTCCTTACTAATGACAGTTACACAGGAGTTGGAGAAGGAACCCTTTCATACTGCCAGTCAAAGTCGGTGTGGGGAGTACTGATTACAATAGCAGACCCACCCTTTCTCGATCGCTAAAAATCGACATCAGTGAATATATATAGACCGACATACGAAAGTATATACGTGTTTACAATACTGAAGACCTTCATTTACAGATTAACTGCTACTAAACGTACGTCATATCGACAAAGGATTATACCATAAGACACGCCGGATTTAGTGGCCTAAATGGCTGGTCCTATGATATGTCATCCATTCTTGGGTCAGATTGAGTTAGAAACGTGGAACAGGGTAACGTTTTTGTAAGATTATCTCACATTACATTACTTTTCGGATAATTATGTGACAGCTACATACATAGCATTTGGCTCACATATGGCTACTGGGTGGGCCAATTTTCGTGAAGAGTTTGATGATTCTGTATTTCATATGAGTAATCGAAAGTATGAATTATGCATGTGAAAAGTTCAAATTGACTTAACATCGATTAATAGAGAAAAATCAAACGTAAAAGGGATACAGATACGGCAAAAAGTCATAAGACCAAGGTTGTAGATCATTCCAAATTTAACGGAGATTGTGCAATCTGTTATGTGATAAGAATTTCCGAAGGTCTGCACCATAATTAAAATTGCCTGCATATTTTGATATTCTTCGCGGATAAAAAGTGAAAAATTTAATGATCTTGGATGTTTTCCGTTCGTTACAGGCTAAAACGTGTAATTTTGTGCAATTTCAATTATCTTCTTTTCCTTCTGGCAGATTATGCCGCAATCTGGATTTTGGGCGAGGCGGGTAAAAATTAGGACTTTCAGGAAACTAAACCAAAAATTATGCAGATGGTCATTATTACCCCTTAAACGGAAAGCTGTACGAAAATTTCGCCAAAATAGTCAGTGTAGAGGCACACAGTCGTTACGATTTGATTTATATAGATAAGGAATCTGCTCCATGTAAAACACCTTTTGGGCTATGTCCGCTGGACTTAACCTGCAAAAGTGATCATTCATGATATCTCCCTTATTAATCCTCCTAACGAAAAAATGCACATGAAAAAAAGCTTTAGAGGTGGAATTCCATCACGTTTGGTCGATTTCCAGTCTGGTTGGTCTTGTTCTGTATATATTGTGGGAGAGTAAAATCACCATTTCGGTTCCCTATAAACCGCCAGTCCATGAAATGTTATTTACGTTTAACATTTACCTTTGGACAGGTGGATGCTAAATATAAATTTTGGTTCGAATGTCTTCAGTAGTTTTCAAGTTGTAAGGAATACGCTTTACACGCACCCGCTCGTGAGTTAAGTCCGATGGGACTTGTACAGAAAAACGGTCCGTTATTGATATCTCCCGTATTAATCCTCGTATCGAAATGATGCACATGAGAAAAAAAGGTTTAGAAATTAATTTCTACCAAGGCAGGTAGATTTAAATTAACGTTGGTTGTGTATATTTTGTGGAAGTGCAAAATCACTGTTTCGGTTTCGTATAAACCCCAGTCAGTTCAGGGATTTAGAAACAATATTTGCCCTAAAACCTATCAAGGACAGGTGTATTCTAAATATGAGTCCTGGTGGAAATACATCCAGTAGTTTGTAGCACTCGCGTACATCGGCGTAATTAAGGAAGAAAATAATACAGTTAAGAAAGTTGAAAGTAATAGAAAATGGATTATAACTGAGGACAGCCGGATAACGACAAATATGTAAATGCGAAGTTAATGTATTGGAAAATCAAATGCCCCTAAATAAATTATGCTAGTGTGAGTTATGGATATAATAAAGCGGTAACAGAGGAGAAATTTAGGTCCAGTCATTCCTAGGTAAACAAATAATAAGAAGATGACTAATGGTGTTATTATTTAATCTATTCGAGGGCGGTTATAACATCCAACGATATTCCGCCAATATCGCGCAGATAGGCCGATTGACGCCTCCGTTTCCTTCTATCCAAGGAACAACCACGAATTTAAAAGCATGATGAGGAAAATGGCAATATGTTACTTCGCTGCTGGCATGTAGTCAGAGACGTTGCCATGGTAACCTGTAGGTTCGTTGTCGGTCTGTCGGTCACTCAATGCAGAGCATGATACCAGCGGAAAATTGTAAATTTCTCCGTCATGTGAAGAGTAAGGTAAATTATGAACATAACGAAAGTTGTTTATAATGAAGAGGCGTTTCACGTACGGTAAATGAAGTTTACATAAAATCAATAGTATAAGAGAAAATGGAGGAACACCATTCTAGTTTTCCTATAAACCCCCCGTCTATTCAAAGATTTTAAAATGATATGCATATTGGAACCTTCCCCGGTATGAGCATACTCCAAATATGACGTTTGGTTGAGATCTATCCAGCCGTTTCGACGTGATGGCGGAAAAACCGTTCTGGTTTTCCTATAAACCCCCCGTGTATTCAAGGATTTTAAAATGATATGCATATCAAAACCTTCCCCGGGATGAGTATACTCTAAATATGAAGTTTGGTTGAGATCTATCTTGCCGTTTCGAAGTGATGGTGGAAAAACCATTCTGGTTTTCCTATAAACCCCCCGTCTATTCAAAGATTTTAAAATGATATATATATATCGAAACCTTCCCCGGGATGAGTATACTCTAAGTATGAAGTTTGGTTGAGAGCTATCCAGCCGTTTCGACGTGATGTTGGAACAGACAAACAGACAAACAGACAGACAAACAGACAAACAGACAGACAAACAGACAAACAGACAAACAGACACGAAAAGTAAAAACCACCGATTCGGTCTTGAGTTGACCTAAAACGGATAAATATCTGAAAAATTGGCAAAACAAAAGAAATTACAGACAGCGGACCCCCTACAATTTTATTTATATAGATTCGCCGTGATTCTTAGAGTACCGGGAGGTACACCTCAACTCTGCACATTCAAAAGAAGTGCCTTAAAGAACTCTATATATCAAACAAAACGTGAAACTGTTACTGCATGAAGTTGGGACATTAATCAGAAGATGTCACTACTGCATAATTGAGAAGTTTGTCATTTCTAAGTTTCCTAAACTGATTGGATTTGTTTTGTCTTGTTTTGTTTCGTTTTGGTGTACATTAAGAAGTGTGAACTTTTCTCAATAGATGTCTCTACGAAAATTGAGGTCATGCACTCTGTTGCAAGGTGGAAGAACCTGTGATTTAAAGAAATTTTTTGTTTCTACGTTTTCATAACTAAATCAATGTTCATTTATTTTTGGGTTGGCAACAATTCCTTCTCATCCCGCCAGCTTTTGAATTTGGCTAATTAGCAATTTCTGTAATTATTTTTCAGCCTATCACAGGCTTCTTGTTGGTTTATGGGTGTAACTTTGGATTCGGCCAATAAAAATGAGAGGGTGGGTTCGGATTTAGTCCAGAACCCTCTCGAACAATCCCCTCGGGTATATAAGCTGAGGCTTTTCTGGCTACCTTGCCTCAATGATCGTCGCCTTTCTGAGCGTGTGTGTTAAGACAGGAGGCGGGGCGCCTCATTCTTCGGCAGACAGAACAACAGCCCAGGTAATGGCCACCAATATTCTATCTTTCTAGCTGTCTTTGCAAATTTATCTGAGGGGAAGGCTCGAATTTCTAACTATGTAACCAATCTTTTCTAAAATGTAAATTTTCTTTCGGCTAATGTAAAATTTCATAACGTCTTTAACTGTAAATCAGGGATAGAGAGTGCGTTACCCTCTCGAACTCCCCTTGAACTTGGTTTGAGTTGACTACGATTTTGTAACTGGTTTTTTTCCTGTAATATATTAACCTTCATTCGAGTCACCTCAGTAGCTTGGGATCAGCACCTGTATCATCGGGCCGAGAGCCCAGTTAAGAATTTTATACTTAATTTTCCAGGAGCGCAAGTGTACGCCTCCATTCATTTTGTGTTCGGGCCAGTAATTTAACCTGTTCTTTTTCCACGAAGGCCCAGTAGGTTGGGTACTAGTTACCCCTGTGTAAAATAGTAACTTGTAGGTTAGCCCTAGCGAGGTCAGAAATGTATAAGATTTTTGATGTAATGTTGCCTTGAGTAGGCTGTAAGAAATTGGGAGCGCCGTCTCCTTGATTAATGTTGGAGAGTATGTACGCTCTTTTCTGAGATTGTGAATTTCCTGTAACAGTGACGGGTGCCGCTGGAAGGCTATAGATTGGTAACCTTTGGAGCAAAGTGCTCTTGAATTTGGGTGATTTCTGCCCTTGTGTAAATAATACCACTTCTGAGAAATTGTAAATTTGTAAACTGGGGGCCCGAAATCAAAAATTGTTAAATTCCCTATTCTGGGGTTCTCTATCTTAATATCCAAATTTGTCATTGTTATTTCACTAAGTGAAAAGTTGTTAAGTTTGTTTTTGGAAAAGAAATATAACCTTTATTTTTAAAGTATAATTTTATAATAATAATTATGTTATTTTCTTTACGTCCCACTAACTACTCTTTTATGGTTTTCGGAGACGCCGAGGTGCCGGAATTTAGTCCCGCAGGAGTTCTTTAACGTGCCAGTAAATCTACCGACACGGGGCTGACGAATTTGAACACCTTCAAATACCACCGGACTGAGCCAGGATCGAACCTGCCAAGTTGGCGTCAGAAGGCCAGCGCCTTAAGCGTCTGAGCCACTCAGCCCGGCAAAAGTTTAATTTAATCTTTGATATAGTAGATATACCCATTCCACCCAGCACCTTCTTTCACCTCTTTCTGCGTTTCACATATACCCCGGAACACTTACAATTACTGTCAAGAAATATCCAAAACTGCGTTTACAGTATATTTCAGAAACATTTACATTATAGTTATCTCCATAGAGTATATTTTGCCTTGGGCTACGTGTTCTATAGATACATGAACCTGAACATAGCGTGCGTGATTTCTGGTCTAGTATATGCAGTGTCAATACACGACCACACACTACCGCCAGGTTAGAAATTTCTTGCTATCACAACGTGAGAGCTTGTTTTCTTTATATGTCACTGCTCTGTTCCTTCTTCCCTCGACTGAGAACCATGAAGGAATGACGGTATGAGGCGGTATGAGGCCATTGTAACTATCCACAGGGTTGTAGTGGATGAATTGAAACGCATTCCAGAAGTAACTGTCTCACGCTTACTTCTGAAATCTTCTGATAAATTAGCAGTATCGTAGTATATCGATTGCGGAGAAGACTACTTTTCAGGAAAAAAGGAACTTTTTATTTCTTACAGTGTTGGAAAAAAAAGTATGACAAAGGCTTAACCTTGTGAGTGTCGGAATTACGCTACAAATATGAACACACAAACAAAGATACACATGACAAAAATTTATTTTTCGATTAATTCAAAATAGGATTGAAATGAGAAGGGCAGTTACTTCGAGCAGCAAGTGTCTACCGACGGATTGATCGATGAAACATTATTTTAAGAGACTGCTCAACTAAGAAAGAATAGGAAATACCATTTTGTTGAAAATATATCAAACTTGCTTGATTAGAACTCCGTCCACCGATAGGATTGCGATTGTTTTGCATATCCTGGCAAGGTTTGGAAATACATTTTATTCTAGTCTTATATCACCCGTCTAAAGTTGAAAGTAATCACAGTTACTAACACCAAGAGGGGCAGGAGTCAAAATTCAGAACTGAAATGAGGTTCAGAACACTTAAAGGATAATAACACTTTTGGGACTTTTAGCTTGTAGTATTACACAAGAAGTAAAAATTACCTCAATTAGCATTAATAGTGGAATTATGTTTTTTTTTATATACAAGTCAGTATTCGCCAGTATGTGTCAATTCTGCAGCGTTAATGTTGGATGATATCTTCCGGGCTGGATTTGCGAAATGTGTGCATTCATTAAAGATACTTGAAACTCACTGCACTCATTCAGCAACTTACACACCGAGTGAGTTGGCTACGCGGTATAATTCTTGTATCTTACATTAAGATTACGTATTCTCTTTTCTGTTGGAATCCCACCGTCAATAGCTCTAAAGTTAATTTTCACTTCAGGTAATTACTGGGGCCGTAGCAATTTCCTTCTCATCCTTTCATTCTTTCGCATCCCATCACCGCCAAAGCCTACGTAACTCATTACGACGTCACATAAATGGGAAAACATATCAGCAACTTGGAGTAATTTGAAAACAAGTTCATGGTTGAAGGTATTCAGAAAAGTACGGAGAACATGCTATTGTGAGAGAGCTGACCCCGACGTAACGCTATCGTGTTAGTTGAGTATGATGCCAGCTCGCTACAATAGGCCTTCCGATGTTACGTTGGCAGTATACTGAATTGCACGTGGAATCGATTAACCAATGTCGATGTCAGACTAGAGGGTATTTGGCTGGCATCGACGTTGGGATTAAGGTCAGCTAGTTGTACGTCAGCTTAGTTCCTTCGTCCAGCTGTCGTCTTGTCTTCGCACTCCTGTCACTACTGGCTTATTTGCTCCGACGAAAGGTTGACCAAGCACGATTCGCATGGGGGGAGGGGATTTATTGAACATGGATACACATTTCGGTATCTCCATGTCATCATTGGTGGGCACTTTTATCCTTTTCTTAAAGGAGAAAAATGAGACGGTGGATTTAAAGAATGTCACTGGCCACATAATATTAATTAATGTAATTTAATCAAGGTAACGTAAGCTGTACTGTATTTTCGTGATGATGAAGTAGCAACGTTAGTGTTACAAGTCTTCCAGAACTACTTCGTTGGTGAATCCAATTGATCCGTTTCAGAAATGAAAAATTAAAATCCACAGCCTGTTTCCAGTCATTCGACCGGGTCAGGAATGGAATGAATGAAACCCCATCTAGCGGCGAGGACAGGAATTGTGCCGGCTGCCAAAGCCTGTCGCACTCCTCTGGGTCAATGTTTCATGACTGACACATGAAATGAAATGAAATGAAATGAAATGAAATGAAATGAAATGAAATGAAATGATATTGGAGTGTTGCTGAAATGAAATATGACAGGGAAAACCGAAGTACCCCCAGAGAAAAACCTGTCTAGCCTCCGCTTTGTCCAGCACAAATCTCACATGGAGTGACCGGAATTCGAATAACGGAACCCAGCGGTGAGAGGCCGGCGCGCTGCCGCCTGAGCCACGGAGGCTCTGGTCTGTTCCAGGACAAGAAATAATAATAATAATAATAATAATAATAATAATAATAATAATAATAAAAGTAATAATTCTTTCCTTTCCTTGTTATTGGTTTTACATTACGTCGACTTGCGTCGACGATGGGATAGTGCAGGATTAGGATTGGGAAGAAAGCCACCATGGCCTTACTTTGCCTGTTGTGAAAATGCGAACCCATGGAGAACAAATTCCATGGCTGCGGACAGTGGCGTTCGAAACCACCTTCTCCCGAATACATGTTCATAGCACAGTTATTTATGAAAACACGCAGTCAACTCGATTAGTTAGAAGAAGAAGAAGAAGATGATGATGATGATGAAGGAGAAGAAGAATTTCTCTCTAAAGAGGGTTTCTCTAACGTGCTGGTAAAGTGGATTGACAGTAATCACTCGCATTTAAACACATGCAAACACCAACAAGCGGCACCAGTAGTTAATCCTTAATAGTAACCATATTGCAAGCAGTTAACTAGCCATCCTAGACAGCCAGTCTACAAGAAGTAATAAACACATTGTCAATACAATATTCGTAGTAGAGGAAACAATTAAATCTGATGGTCCAGTGATATGTGGATTGAAATATTAATTGTTGTATCCATTAATAAGCGTATAAAGAATTTAGACATGAGAAACACCGGACGAGCTGGCCATGCGGTTAGGGGCGCGCTGCTGTGAGCTTGCATCCGGGAGATAGTGGGTTTGAACCCCACTGTCGGCAGCCCTGAAGATTGTTTTCCGTGGATTCCCATTTTCACACCAGGAAAATGCTGGGGTTGTACCTTAATTAAGGCCACGGCCGCTTTCTTCCCATTTCTAGGCCTTTCCTATCCCATCGTCGCCATAAGACGTATCTGTGTCGGTGCGACATAAAGAATATAGCAGCAAGCTAGCGATATGAGAAACGGATATTTCTGCTACTGTTCTTATTTTCGTACATGTAACCAGCTAACTTAAAATCATTATATTATGAAGGTGAAATACATAAAATGTAGCATTATCTTCTTCATACAAGTGTTGCGTTTCATACTGCTTCCTCAAATTCTTCGGCAGACAGCAGATCTTCCTCATCCGATTTGTATTGTCCACAGCCACGTAACAGCCGACTTACGCTAAGAGATTTGGCAATTGCGTTTTAATAATAATAATAATAATAAATAATAATAATAATAATAATCGTATGGCCCCAGCTGTCAATGGCGGGCTTTTTGGTCTGACACCTCTTGGCCGCTGAGCGTGAATTTGTACGTCCCGTTTTACTCTAGCCGATGATACAGTAAAATCGATCTCTCTGGAGTGTCTCCACACAATGTTGTAGTTTTATGTGACTTTATTTGTTTATTGAATTTTGGAAATAGTACTCTTAAGTGATCATCAGATGATTCGATGGTGAGTGAGTGAGTTTCGCCATTAGTGAAGTTAGAGATGTACACTATTCAACAGAAAGGAATGAAATTTCTATTCTTCGTTATTCGGCTCAAATTAAGCATTATTTAACATTCCATGAAACTCAAACTGAAGCTTTCAAAGCCTTTGCTTCCCCGATGGGAATTCTCCTTCTCCGTTCATCAATCGTAAAAGATCTGGTACTGGCTAAATCGTCGAAAACTCGAGGATAGTACAGCTCTCAAGGTCTCTGCTACATTGCGTGAAATGATTTATTTGAAAACCTTTTTCTAGAGGCGACATTTTTCAATAGGTCTATATCATACATCAGCTTAGGTTTGCTCTCCAGAGCTACTGGCACAAGTTCCACATCGTTTAAACTTACTAGATCTGCAAAATACGAGGACTTTCAAACATTAACAAAATGGGTGCCACTGTGTTATGCATCATTTTACAGGGCTATTCAACATGATGTGAAAGAAATTGAACGTTTATAAAATGATATATAATTTATTGTGTTTCATGTTTTTTTTGTTATGGGCTTTACGTCGCACCGACACAGATAGGTCTTATGGCGACGATGGGATAGGAAAGGCCTAGGAGTTGGAAGGAAGCGGCCGTGGCCTTAATTAAGGTACAGCCCCAGCATTTGCCTGGTGTGAAAATGGGAAACCACGGAAAACCATCTTCAGGGCTGCCGATAGTGGGATTCGAACCTACTATCTCCCGGATGTGTTTCATATTTTAGTAATACACTTGTTTCTCAAGGTTTTGTTTCATGTCAAATTAAGCTGTAGGTTTTTATACAGAGTGCACTGTAATTACGAATTAATAAATAACTTTCGGTGATGCAGATACTTTATATTCTTCACTAAATCGAATAACGAATTATAATATTCCGTAGAACATTTTATGGAAACTGAGCGTAGGTCCATTATATTCTTAATACCTTATACATTTTAGAATTAGATTTTAAATAAAGCGTACCAGAATTCCTCCTACAAAATGGTACTGAAATCTGAATTATATAAATCACTGTCTTATGTTACACACGACTTGAGATAAGGTCATTTAGGGATATCTCGACACGCTAAGCAAAAACCTGTAATTCTGATCTGGCTTTATTTGCAAAATAGTTCAATTTTTACCTGGTGAATTTGTACACAGTTAGTGTATGTTTTCTATTATTTATGGCGAAAAATAACACTTCATATCATTGTAAATTAGAAAATAAATAAACGATGCAAAAATGTCCACTTCTCCCGCACTTAGGGAGAACCTGACACTAGGTAGGACCTCGGAAGAGTTACACAACTATTGTACACAGTGGGCACATATAAACTGTTCGTCGTTTCCATTTTCCACACACATCTCGTGGAACAATTTCCTGCATTCCCCACTACACTGGACCCATGCCTCATTTCGGTTGTCGTCATAGAAATAGCCATCACATACTGCGCAGTAATTCTCAGAGCAATTAAGACTGTTTGAGGAACTAATCCTGAGAAGTCACCATGGCGGATTCTTGCACTCTTCTTACACTTCCTTTTCCAGATAGGAGTCTTAATATCGGAACAGGAGATAACTCCTGCACTGAGCAACTCGGAGGTGTAAATGCAGGTGAGGCTTCATGTTCCTGTGATAATGTAGGACTACTGGCCTTAGCTTCTACAGCAATATCTTCTCCAACATGTACGTGATTTGAACCATTTTCGTCTTGCACAAGGTCGTATTCAAAAATGTCTTCTTGGGGGATATCGGGATTGTACGGATAAATGCCACATTTCCTAAATCCGCCGGTAAAATTTCCTGCTGTGGCCGATTTGTCCCAAGCCATCTTTAGAAGGTCTCCAAAATTATCTTTAGTGATCCCTTTTCCCGGGAGTGTCGGGATCTCCCACGCTTGTCATGTCGACATCTCCCCGAGTTACATTGGCAGGCAAGAGGTGGCAGCACTTACCACGCTGAATGATTGGCGATTTGGAAATGACATGGCCGCTTCTCCAAAACGTGCTTTTTGCGCCTAACCTCAAACATTGTCTTAAAAATATCGCATATTTACGTATTTCGTTATACAACCTACTCATTTTCTTATAGTACGTTACTTTTCCATCACATATCACTTACATACTCACCTTCGACTATTCAGATGTCTTGTATTTATAGTGATAATCGTCTGCTACCAGGATCACAATGAGCACAACACCCTACGGCTCCAATACATGTAGTTACTAGTTCGACCTGTAGAGTACTGTGGTCCCCAGTGGCGCTAAGCTTAAAAGTGTCGAGTTCTCCCTCATGTCGGGATCTCCCTAAGTTACCTTATATATTATTAAAAAGTGAGTTTCGACTCTCCTGAGAAGTTGTGAAACTGTACACATCGTCGCCTAAGAAGCAATACCTCGTATGAAACAATGGTCTTCCTATCCATTATGTACCTTAAGACAGGTCACGCCTTCCAGCCACTTGTGGATATGTAGTCCATCAGAACAATTTTCGTTGTGTTAATTTTCCTATGGTTACATGTAATGAAAATGAACAGTACTGCAGACATGTATGTTTGTATGACGTATTTACGCACTCCTAGAGTGTACTGTATATAAGGTGCATTTTCCTTTATACACAGACGTACCAAAACGAACACAACGGTAATTGTTCTGATGGACTGTATATCCATACAGGGCTACGAGGCGTGACCAGTCTTAAGAAAAATAATGGATAGGAAGAACATTGTGAGATACGAGGAATTACTTCTTAGGAGACGATATAATCTTTTGCTTTCAGGCACGGCTATGTGAAAATTGTGCAGGACAATGCAGAAGCGACATTGGTTTTCTCTGGGATTTATAGTCACCTCGGTCACTCGCACTCTAAGAATACTGTCCTCACCAGCCCATCGTTACATTATTTTGATTAGTTGTCAAGCACATTTGGTTAGGCTTTCACCTGCTATGTTCAATGTTGCGGGATCGAATACCAGTGCAAACAGCTAAATGCTTAAATACGCCAATCCCGTGTCAGTGGATTTAGTTAAACGTGAAGGTAAATCTTCCAAATGGAAAATTCCCGCATTTTAGCATATTATAAAATCGATAACAGTATTGAAGAGGCGCTTAAAACATAGTTTTATTATTATTATTATTATTGTTATTGTTGTTATTGTTATTATTATTATTCGCCGAAGAATTATCCTGACTTACCGATAATGGTGGCATTATGGGAATTGAGACTGTGAAAGACATACAATAGACCCAAGAGTTCGTTTCGAAATCTTTGAAATCTCCACGTAAGTTACCACCCAGAAGACTTTGACAGGGAAATGAAGCTGATGTCTGAACCAACTATACGTTATTGTAGACAAAGTAGCATTGAGAGACATCAGAGTGACAGGATTAATGATAGGGGCCCGAGGGACTATTTCTCGATTCATTGTACATTTTTGGAAGCAATTTAATTTAGACTTTAGAAAATTACTAACCATATAATTGCTAACTTTACAAGGTCCATTTTTGTAAATAAAAACAGTTATTGTTGTTATTTCATTCAGAAATAATTGATATTCATTATTACTGTTGAAGCGACATTTAAAAAGTAATATAATCAACAAATTACCATTGGAAGCCAAAATTATAAATGTCATTGTTTCATTATGCTTTGATCACGACGGCAACCATCAACTGTGGGAAATTTTTGTAAATAAAAACTATTATTATTATTATCATTATTATTATTATTATTATTATTATTGTTATTATTATTATTATTATTATTATTATTATTATTATTATTATTATTATTGTACACCTTCATTGTGGACTGTTATGCCTTCCTCCTGTGCTCAGTCTGCAGACCTCTGTACATTCACTAAGTATCGCCATAATTCTCTATTTGTAACGAGCACTATTGGCTCGTTCAGTTCCAAAGTTACCGAGCTCGATAGCTGCAGTCGCTTAAGTGCGGCCAGTATCCAGTAATCGGGAGATAGTGGGTTCGAGCCCCACTGTCGGCAGCCCTGAAGATGGTTTTCCGTGGTTTCCCATTTTCACACCAGGCAAATGCCGGGGCTGTACCTTAATTAAGGCCACGGCCGCTTCCTTCCACTTCCTAGGCCTTTCCTATCCTTTCCGTCACCATAAGACATACCTGTGTCGGTGCGACGCTAAGCAAATAGCAACAAGAACAAGTTCCAAAGTTCTTATCTTTATGTCATTAGAACTGAATTAAACCATCGTCATCCTAGCCTCCCTCTACTTCTCTTACAGTCTATGACTGAGACCTTTATCCTCCTAGGAAATCTGTCCTCCATTCGCCTTTAACGACCCACTAACGAAGCGTACAACTTCATCCATAGAGTTCATTCCTAAGATAGCCTGTATCTCCTCATTCTGAATACCTCCTGCCATGGCCACACCTCGCTACTTTCATATGTTGCTTCTAACTTAAAGATAAGATATCTTGAGTCCACACAAATTTCACTCCCGTCCAGCAATGTTGGTCTCAAAACAGACCGGTGTAAAGGTAGTTTTTTCCGGGAGCTGCTTTCTTTCTTACAGAATATTATTGATCGCAACTGCGAGCTCAATGCATTAGCTTTGTATTATACTTGATTCAATCTCATTTGCTATACAACCATCTTAGGAGAATGAATACACATCCTAAACTCTTGAAATGATCTACCTGTCCTAATTTTGTATTCCCAAACTGACATTCAGTTCTCTTAGGTTTCTTCCCTACTGACGTCACTTTAGTCTTGAAAAATTCTCCTTTGCATATCATGTTCATTGCACCTATTTTCAAGTTACTATATATTAGACTGCAGTCTTTCAGCACAGTTTGACATGATATTAAGACCAAGTCGTCAGCATTGGCCAAAATGCTTACTAAATTTCCACCTAACTGAATCCCTCCATACCTTTCAGTAGATGATCCATGTAAACTATTAATAACATAGGTGAACTATTACATCTTTGTCTTATCCATGTAAGTACCCTGAAACCAGTACTCATTCTACCAACAATTCTCACTGCTATCCAATTTTCAACATAAATGCCTTTGATTACTTTTCATAACATCACATTATTATTATTATTATTATTATTATTATTATTATTATTATTATTATTATTATTATTACTTCAAGTCACTGCTAGTGACATGATCAACTCTAGATAACACGCTTGAGCCTCATCAAATGACGTATTTTTTTAAATTATAGCAAATAAATGTGTATTTGTTTGTGATTTAACTAGGGAATCGTCACTACCGGAGATTCTCTTCTGTGTGTGATAACAAATGCCATGGGTTAAATTCTTTATTCATTGAAGGGGGGTGTATTTTAACAATGCCCGCAGCACCGATCTACAATAATTAACTGATCCGCTACAACAAAAGCCTGCCATTTTCTGAAACTGAGCGTCTATACAAAGCGGTTTGGCATGATGTTAATGCCATATAATGGATTTGTATTGAAACAATAGCCGAACATTATTACTCAAAACAGCTTACCCGCTTAATACTGGAACAATTTCCCCTTGATCCACATAATTTAAGGTAAAATACGCCTTTAGAGTGTCCTATGACCCGTAAACAGCTCTGTGCTGATCAGATGGCATATAGTAATGAATGAACGGTCCATCCTTCCCTGGTCCCTTACCCACTTCCGGGCATTGTAGGTTTGATCAATGTATCTAGTTTAGTCAACGGACCGCTCGTAAAGCATGTGAATCGAAGTTGTTTGCTAGTAGAATGTTCTGCTTCTTTCTACTCCTCAATTGTTCAGTGGCACAACGATAACCCCGTCCAATGTTGCATTCTTTGGAAAATAACTCCATGATAGTTTGTGTCAAGACGGCGTCAATTTTGGTAAAATAATTTAATGGCTTATCCTTTCCTAGGCGGTGGGGACATGGTAAGTGCCACTAATGATCATTAGTCAGGCATACGAATCTAGAGATTTCTATAGGTAGCTGTTCCGCCCCATCTACATACCGATCACGACAATTTTACTTAACAACGCAGGGCTGAAAGGCTCGGACGGTGAAGCACTGGAAGTAGTTAGTGTGCTCTGGAATGAAGGCCTTCACACTGACAATTCAACGAAAGAGCCGGACATATTAATAACAATTATTACTATTATTAAGGTAATCGCCGCTAGATGGAGGCTTCATTCATTCCATACCTGACCCGGTCAAATGACTGGAAACAGGCTGTGGATTTTCATTATCAAGGTAAGTTCGTGATATCCCTACATACGGGAGAACTCGACACTTCTACATCTAGCGCTACTGGTAACCACTATACTCCACAGGTGACTCTTTTAACTACATTCCTTGAAAGCGTGTGTTTATGTGCTCATGGTTATCATCTCAGTTGAAGATTATCATTATAAATACAAGCCACCTGAACAGCTGAAACTGAGATCGCAAGTAAATTATGATTAAAAGGTTGAGGTTTAGTAAGGAAATAGGTAGACATGCGGTAGTTGTAAGATAATGTTTTAGGTTTGGGGATGCCGTCTTGTCATGGCCAAATCGCCAAATCTTCAGCTTGGTAAGTTCTGCCTCATCCTGCCCATCAACCGAACTCGGGGGGATGTCGACATGACAAGCTCAACATTGTCCAAATCTCCATGAATCTCTAAATCAGGATAGATGTTTGGGGGGCACGCTTTAATGCTGCGTCGATAATTCAATTTTAATAGAATTAATCAATGATTATGGAAATTTAATGTATTAGGATATTAATAATCTTCTTGTAATGCGATTTTATTCTGATGTTTGTAATATATTGATAAATTAAAAATAAAATGGGAAGGTTGGAGATTGATGATAAAGTTGAAGTTTCCAGTTATTGATCACCTAAACCGTTACTAACCCCAGGGCAGAATTCCGTTGATAATTGACGGACACTGAACTCGCTGTAAGGATCCGGATGTGCTTGATAAGGCGTCAGCTTTAAGAACACGGATCCTGTGCCTTCCGTCCCGCAGCACCCTCCACTTCGAGCCTCTTCATATGTCTTATTTCAAGAACGCCAAATATTTTTACAATGAGGCCATCAGGAATATTGTTCGCAATTACCCGGGGAAAGGGATCCTTTAAGTCTACAATTTGCTTTACGTCGCACCGACATAGATAGGTCTTATGGCGACGATGGGATAGGAAAGGCCTAGAAGTGGGAGGGAAGTGGCTGTGGCCTTAATTAAGGTACAGTCCAAGCATTTGCCTGATATGAAAATGGAAAATCACACGGAAAACCATCTTCAAGGCTACCGACTGTGAGGTTCGAGCCCACTATTTCCCGGATGCAAGCTCACAGCTGCGCGGCCCTAACCGCACGGCCAACTCGCCCAGTAAAGGGATCACTAAAGATAATTTTGGAAACGTTCTACAGATTGCTTGGGACAAATTGGCAATGTCAGGAAACTTTACCATTGGATTTCGGAAATGTAGTATATATCCGTGCATTCCCGATATCCTCCAAAACGACATTTTTGAATATGACCTTTTGCTAAATGAATTTTTTTCAAATTATGTACATGTTGGAGAAGTTATCACTGTAAAGAATAATGCCAGTAATGAGCAATATTATACGAACATGAAGTTTCACTTGCATTAACATCACTCAGTTGCTGAATCTAGGAGCTGTTCCGATTTTAACACCACAATCTGCTAAAAGAATAGGAAAATAACACGAGAATCCTCCATGGTAACATCACAGGACTACCAGAAAAACCTAAAGAAGAGAAAACGCCAAAATTGAAGGGAATCTTTCGAATCGAAAGGCATCAACGAGAACTCGGCGTGTTGGCAACGGCGAGGCTAGATTCTCAAGCAGCCTTAACTGCTCAGAAAAGTACTGCGCAATATGTGTCGACAATTTTTATGACGACAGCTGCAATGAGGCAAGAGTTCATTGTAGTGTGGAATGCAGGAAACGGTTCAACGAGAGATGTGTGTGGGGAACTGTAGCGATGAACGGTTTAGGCTTATATGGACCCACTGTGTACAATAGTTCTATCACTATTCCGAGGTCATACCTAGAGTCAGATTTTTCCTAAGTGCGGAAGAAGTGCACATTCTTGCATCTTTGTTTTACTTGATAATTATAACGTGTAATGTACTTTATATTTTTGCCGTACATATCCCAAAATATAATCTAATTATGTACAAAATAATCAGGGAAATGCTTGAAATAATGTGTGAATAAAACATGACCAAAGTTAATTTTTCCCCCTTAGAGTGTCCATATGTCCCTAACGTACCATCTTTTCCTTTTTGTATTATTATTATTATTATTATTATTATTATTATTATTATTATTATTATTATTATTATTAACCAAGATCGGAGACCTTACCATATCGTATTGTAGAGGTGTCCTTTGCATGGTGAATTTATGCACTCCTACAGTATAATGTATTTAAGGTTCATTTTCCTCCACACATTAGCATAGTTAAATTAACACAACGAAAATTATTCTGAAGGACTCCATATAAATATGTGGCTTGGAGGCTTAATCAGTAGTAAGGATTATAATTGGTAGGAAGAGCATTGGGACATGCGAGGTTTTAAAAGAAAGCCAACGATTTTTTTTTTTTTTTTTATAGTTGTCAATGTTTATAATATGTACAATAATGCATTTCAGTCGTGCATTCTCTCTTTTTCTCTCTCATACACATGAGCACTCTAAACACACTATTAAATTCGAATCAAGGGCTACAATATTTAGTCATACCACGAACGGGTGTGAAATTAATATGATGAAACCATCCAGAACTTCGAAATTGTAATTCTTGAGCAGAATTACGCTAGGAACAAATAGATTATATTAATATAAAATTTGACTCATCATCAAATATAGTAATCATGGGAAGAAGTATGCAAGTGGAGAAAAGGATATGCATGTCAAACCAGCCGGTATGGCGAGCAGTGGACCTACGTCTGCGGTCAATATAGTAATGCGAGCATGATCTGTGACATGATAAAGCGCTCGAGCCTGTCTTGTTCAAATGTCATTGTCATTCACTGTCACTCATTCATGCACATATCAAAGTCTACTGTACGCACCACTATGAGTATGGCAGACTACAATGAAATTCTGGTCGGACCAGGATTACTGATAACAACTCCCTCAGATATTAATTTGCAGGAACGCTGTTCAAAAATATGAAATAGTAGCTCTGGAAACTGACATTATCCTCTCTTCTTCTTCTTTCTCTTCGCCATTATTATAAGGGGTCAACATTTCTATTTTAGATCTTTTATCTCGAAGCTTTCCTCTCCAGGGATCCTTCTGTCTCCATCTTTCCTCCTCTCAGATCTTCAGCAATATTGTCGTTCGATCATAGCTTAGGTCTTCATTTTTATCTTCTTTACATCTCCTCTCGCATGATTGCATTTTTATAATTACGCATTTTCAGTGCTTAGATAGCAGCAATCCTTATCTTCTAACTAGGTGGAGCTCTGTAAATCATACCCAGCATCTCCTGGCCAGAGGGAGGACGCAGTCCTATAAGCGGGCCACTCCACACCTTCAGGGTGGAAAATAAAAACCTTTAATAATAATAATAATTATAATGATATTTTTTTATTATTATGATTAGACTGACTGGCACTGATAGGCAGAGTCTTGAAATGGCATGGTAGTCCAAATGAAGAGCCAAATAGCACTCTGTGGGCGAAACGTTGTACACACATAAACACACACACACACACACACACACACACACACACACACGGCTTAATAATTCATGTGGTTCTAATACAGTGATTTTTCGCAATTTGCAGCAAAATAAGACTTACACTATAAATGCCATAAATAACTGAATATTTACACGATTACTTTTTAAAAATCATGTAAAGACTTATATCATTAAAATATTTTGATTTTCTAATACCGGTATATACCTTCTTAAGGTTTAATTACACGTATCCGTAAAGTGTCATTTCAGTTCTATGATATCCGTTACGTTTCTGCGACTGCTATACAAACCTGTCATTATCATTTTAGTGATTGGAAGTCAGTTATTTTTGAGGCGGCAAGGTTTACGGACGTGAAATTGGTAGTGATTGCTATCTTTCTGCATAAATAGGAAGAGGAAGAGCGTCAGGTGTAAAAGTGAAGTAGGTACATGAGGCATGGGAGAATAGAAAACGTTACGGGGATTCATTGATATCTTAATATTACATCCTGTATATTAGGGCTCACGCTTGAGAAATACCTTTATGGAGTGTCTTTGGCATATGTGGTATACTACTGCCGTTATCGAAATAGCAAATCCACTTTGGATGTACTGCGAAAAATTTTCAGTATTTTCAAAGTTTTCATGGTTTATTGAAATGAGATGGTGGAGTCAATTTTAGGGAACTTATGTTACACAATGTGTATTTATACCTACATAATCCCTAATGAATGTTGCTAATTCTACTTCATGAGGTTCAGAGCTTTTGCAAGTAGAGTTATAATTTGACACTTGAAAGTGGCATTTCTTATTCTATGGTTTTCCGTATGAACACATCGATTTTACAGCTTTCTTATAATGCTGTGGCAACCAGTTTTAAATTCAAGAACCAAGATTTAAATCACATCGTTAAGAGTAAACATTTGTGATTTTGAGGTGGTTTCCATCATTGCTGTATATGGCCGAGAATATATACGCTATTCTCCTCAGATTCCTCTCCATACAGTATAAAAATCACGCTCACAAGGGTTGAAGGAATATCCACGAATTGTGAAATTGTGAAGAATCTCGTCAAACCGAACAATAAGAGACATTACAAATCTCCCCACAAAGCAGTTTCGACTCCGTCTTGGGGAGCCATCAGAAAAAATATGAAGAATTTTATAACTTCTGTCAAATTATTGATAGAGTTTGATAAGAATGACTAAACTTCATTCGGTTTTTTTGTAGAAAAGTATTTCTTAATATAAATAGAAGAAGACCGATTTATTAAACTTCAAATCATCAACACAAACAGATTTCATCCCCAACTCTCGGTAATAAAATACATTGCTAGATAGAAATATCTTTTATACAGTTAGTGCAAATGGTAGTTGTTCCTCCACGAGTAAACATCTTCTTTACTCCATCAGTTTTTTGATAAAACTGTTTTACACGACTATAGCGAATCATGAGTTCAGCTGCGACTTCACGTTTCGCAGTTGAGAAAAATTTGGATCCTTCGACTTTATTCACTGTTTCACTACTACAACATGCGGTCTTCCTTAAACTGCGACGAATCGAGATTTTTTATAAAAATTGTCATGGAATATTTTAAAGCTTGGACAAATGGATACATATTACTTCATGATATTACTTGAACACTGAACATCCTGAATACCTAATGAGACAAAGGATTCACGAATATTGTGCGAGTATAATGACTTTTTCCGATTGCATCAGTATGGCATACACAGATTCTTACATGAAATAACAAAACTAACGATACAATAACTTGTGAGATAATATAGGAAACAAATTAAGTCCAGGCACGACTTATTTCTGTTTGAATATCAAAAATGTGCTCTCTAATATTTAGCATTTTCTTTTTGCTTGAATGGTAGCCCAGCATTCTGCCTATGACGCTGTTTAGGGTCTAACTTCTCCAGGTAGTGTAGTGGGGATAGTTTTGTCAAGCAAGTTTTCCTATGAGTTGCTCAACTAAACTGACACAGTTTGTTGCTTCTGATGTCTGAAAAGTACGTAAGTTATGTGTTTCATTATTTTACCGTTAATTTGCCCATGTTTTTATTGTGAAGTATTGTTAATATATTTTAAAATAATAATAGATATATATATATATATATATATATATATATATATATATATATATATATATATATGTATGCATCACCATTATAGACAGTTATACTTTTCAGCGTTCGGTCTGCAAGCCCCTGTGAATTTACTAAACGTCACCACAATCTTCTATTTGCAACTAGTTGCTGTAGTTCTATACCTCTTATCTTTAAATCATTAGAAATTGAGTCTAACCATCGTCGTCTTGGTCTCCATCTACTTCTCTTACCCTCCATAGCAGAGTCCATTTTTTTCTCCTAGGTAACCTATCCTCCTCCATTTGCCTCACAATACTCCAACACTGAAGCAGGTTTATGCGTACAGCTTCATTCATCAAGTTCGTTCCTAACTTAGCCTTTGTCGCCTCATTCCCAGTACCCTCCTGCCATTGTTCCCACCTCTTTCCACCAGCAATCATTCTAGCTACTTTCATGTCTGTTACTTCTAACTTATGAATGAGATATCCTGAGTACACCCATCTTTCACTCCCGTAAAACCAAATTTGTCTGAAAATATACCGATGTAAAGATAGTTTCGTCTGGGAGCTGACTTCTTTCTCACAGAATATTGTTGATCGCAACTACGAGCTCACTGCATTAGCTTTACTACATCTTGATTCAATCTCACTTACTATATTACCACCCTGGGAGAACACACATCCTAAATACACTGATGTTCATAGAAAACAGAACACCTTGAAAGACTAGAAATAGGAAATTCATATTCACAGGACATGTTTATTCGTATGTTCTGCAGAAGCGATTAGCATTTCAGTCACCTGCGTTCAATAAGTGTCCTGGTGCCTAATAGGCACAGGGTCCTTCATGTGCACTGATAACGTGTTTAATGCGCGATGGCATCGACGTGTATAAGGCGCGAATGGCGTCCTGGGGTATAGCCATCCATGCTGCATTCACCGTTCGTCTTTGGTGGTTGGCACTGGGTCACAGCGCCGCACCCGTCGTCTCACCATATCTCACATATTTTTGATTGGCGACAAGTCTGGTGATCGGGCCAGGGCAACAGTCTGACGTCCTGTGAAAACAAGAAGACACGTGTTCGTGCATCGACATATGGTCGTGTTTTGTCCTGCTGAAATATGGCGCCTGGGGTGTCGTGCAGAAATGGTATGGCTACGGGTCGCAAGACGTCATTCACGTAGACCAAACTGTTCTCAGTGCCCTGTACACGCACCAACTGTGATTTGTAGTTGTACCCAATAGCAACCCCCACCATAAGGTCTTGAGTTGCCGCTGTATGTATTGTGCGAATGCAGTCAATGTGATGCCTCTCCTGCTGTCTGCGGCGAACCAAAATGCGGCCATCATTTTCAAACAAACAGAATCTGTATTCGTCCGAAAACACTATCTGCTGCCATTCCTGTCCCCAGTGACGTCGTTCCACACACCATTACAGTCTAGCGTGTTTATGCACATTAGTCAATATTAGGCGGAGAAGTGAACGACGCGCCGGTAACCCAGACCGTAATAAACGGTGACCGACTGTCATTCCTGATAGTGTACGATGTGTTACACCACTCCGCTGTTGTACCAGATCCGTAGAGGCTGCAGATCTGTCCTCCAATGCTATTCGGATAAGGTGTCGATTTTCTGGGGGGGTCTGGTCTCGTCGTGTTCTACGGCCTTTTGTTAACCATTCCGTACACACCCGTTGCACCGCCGACACACTTCTACCTACACGAGCAGCAATTTCCCAGATGGATGCATCACGTTCTCTCATGTCAATAATGTGCCCTCCTTCAAGCTCACTCATTTGACTGTAAGATGCTCGCATACGTCTGCGAGGCATACTGCACGTTCAAGTCACACTGATCCATTACATTCGGTTTATAGCGACAACGAGAGACGCAGGCACATTTTACCAGTCGATGGTGATGCGCCAAGATGATATTTTTTTTGCAAGTTGCTTTACGTCGCACCGACACAGATAGGTCTTATAGCGACGATGGGACAGGAAAGGGCTAGGAATGGGAAGGAAGCGGCCGTGGCCTTAATTAAGGTACAGCCCCAACATTTGCCTGGTGTGAAAATCGGAAACCACGGAAAACCATCTTTAGGGCTGCCGACAGTGGGGTTCGAAGCCACTATCTCCCGAATACTGGATACTGGCCGCACTTAGGCGAATGCAGCTATCGAGCTCGGTGCCAGGATATCGATGTGGACATTGAACCTGAGGGCCGAGAGTTCAAATGCTAATCATTTCTTCACAACACACTAATGCACATGCCCTCTGAATATGAACTTCCTATCTCTAGTCTCTCAATCAATCAATACAATCAATCAATCAATACTGATCTGCATTTAGGGCAGTCGCCCAGGTGGCAGATTCCCTATCTGTTGCTTTCCTAGCCTTTTCCTAAATGATTTCAAAGAAATTGGAAATTTATTGAACATCTCCCTTGGTAAGTTATTCCAATCCCTAACTCCCCTTCCTATAAATGAATATTTGCCCCAGTTTGTCCTCTTGAATTCCAACTTTATCTTCATATTATGATCTTTCCTACTTTTATAAACGCCATTCAAACTTATTCGTCTACTAATGTAATTCCACGCCATCTCTCCGCTGACAGCTCGGAACATACCACTTAGTCGAGCAGCTCTTCTCCTTTCTCTCAATTCTTCCCAACCCAAACATTGCAACATTTTTGTAACGCTACTCTTTTGTCGGAAATCACCCAGAACAAATCGAGCTGCTTTTCTTTGGATTTTTTCCAGTTCTGGAATCAGGTAATCCTGGTGAGGGTCCCATACACAGGAACCATACTCTAGCTGGGGTCTTACCAGAGACTTATATGCACTCTCCTTTACATCCTTACTACAACCCCTAAACACCCTCATAACCATGTGCAGAGATCTGTACCCTTTATTTAAAATCTCATTTATGTGATTACCCCAATGAAGATCTTTCCTTATATTAACACCTAGATACTTACAATGATCCCCAAAAGGAACTTTCACCCCATCAACGCAGTAATTAAAACTGAGAGGACTTTTCCTATTTGTGAAACTCACAACCTGACTTTTAGCCCCGTTTATCAACATACCATTGCCTGCTGTCCATCTCACAACATTTTCGAGGTCACGTTGCAGTTGCTCACAATCTTGTAACTTATTTATCAATCTATAGAGAATAACATCATCCGCAAAAAGCCTTACCTCCGATTCCACTCCTTTACTCATATCATTTCTATATATAAGAAAACATAAAGGTCCAATAATACTGCCTTGAGGAATTCCCCTCTTAATTATTACAGGGTCAGATAAAGCTTTGCCTACTCTAATTCTCTGAGATCTATTTTCTAGAAATATAGCAACCCATTCAGTCACTCTTTTGTCTAGTCCAATTGCACTCATTTTTGCCAGTAGTCTCCCATGATCCACCCTATCAAATGCTTTAGACAGGTCAATCGCGATACAGTCCATTTGACCTCCAGAATCCAAGATATCTGCTATATCTTGCTGGAATCCTACAAGTTGAGCTTTAGTGGAATAACCCTTCCTAAAACCGAATTGCCTTCTATCGAACCAGTTATTAATTTCACAAACATGTCTAATATAATCAGAAAGAATGTCTTCCCAAAGCTTACATACAATGCATGTCAAACTTTCTGGCCTGTAATTTTCAGCTTTATGTCTATCACCCTTTCCTTTATGCACAGGGTCTACTATAGCAACTCTCCATTCATCTGGTATAGCTCCTCCGACCAAACAATAATCAAATAAGTACTTCAGATATGGTACTATATCCCAACCCATTGTCTTTACTATATCCCCAGAAATCTGATCAATTCCAGCCGCTTTTCTAGTTTTCAACTTTTGTATCTTATTGTAAATGTCATTGTTATCATACGTAAATTTTATTACTTCTTTGGCCTTAGTCTCCTCCTCTATCTCGACATCATCCTTTTAACCAACAATCTTTACATACTGCTGTCTGAATACTTCTGCCTTTTGAAGATCATCACATACACACTCCCCTTGTTCATTAATTATTCCTGGAATGTCCTTCTTGGAACTTGTTTCTGCCTTAAAATACCTATATATACCCTTCCATTTTTCACTAAAATTCGTATGAGGTGTTCTAGGTTTTATGAACATGGGTGTACTTGAAATTATCAACCTGTTCCAGCTTTGTGTCACCATTCTGGCATTTCATTCTCTTGAATATCTTATCTACTGACATCAATATAGTCTTCGAAAGGCTAATTTTCATACCATACTCACTGCACCTATTTTCAAGTTCACGCCAGACTTCTTACTACATTTCCACCTAACTGAATTCCTCCCTGCCTCTTTATACGTTTCAGCAGATGATCTATGTAAACTACGAAGAACAAAGGTGAAAAATTACAGCCTTGTCTAACCCCGGAAGTACCCTGAACCAAGAACTCATTCTACCATCAAATCTCACTGCAGCACAATTGCAAAGAAAAATACCTTTGATTGATTTTAATAACCTACCCTTAATCCCATAGTCCTCCAGTATGGTGAACAGCTTTCCCTCGGTGCGCTGTCGTATGCTTTCTATAAAACTAAGAAACAAAAACATAACTGTCTGTTCTTCTCGTAGAATTTTTTCAGTTACCTGGCGCATACTGAAAGTCTGATCCTGACAGCCCCTCTGTGGTCTGAAACCACACTAGTTTTCATCCAACTTCCCTTCAACCACCGATCGCACCCTCCCTTCCAAGATGCCAGTGAATACTTTGCCTAGTATACTAATCAATGAGATGCCTCGATAGTTGTTGAAATCCTTCCGGTCCCTTGCTTTTGTCCGATCAGAAAGTACGTTACCATCACTCCATGTTAATATTATTACTCTATGAATCCATTTAATCCCTGCCTTCCCACTATACTTCACCATTTCAGGTCTAATTCCACCTATTCCCGCTGCTTTATGATAATGGAGTTTATTTACCACATTTTCCACTCCTTCAAGCGTAATTTCACCAAAATCATTTTCCTCCTCCCCATGAGCTCGGTTGTTCGCGACACCACCAGGAAGATTTCCTTTTACGTTGAGAAGATTTTCAAAATATTCCCTCCACCTGTCCAGTTATTCCCTGGGATCTAATATGAGTCCACCTGAATTACCCAAAACACTGTTCATATCCTTTTTTCCTCCCTTCCTAAGATTCTTTATTACCGTCCAGAAAGGTTTCCCCCACCATAAGACCTACCTGTATCGGTGTGACATAAAACCAATTGTGAAAAAGAAGAAAAAAGGTTTCCCCGATGATTGACCTAGCCTTTCCAGGTTATTACCAAAATCTCTCTCTTCTTTTTGGTATCAACAACTACCTTTTTCGCCCTGTTTCTTTCATCTACGTGCAATTCCCTGTCTGTATCAGCCCTTGTTTGGACCCATTTCTGATAAGGCTTCCTTTTACGTTTACAAGCTGCTCTCACTTCATCATTCCATCAAGATATTCGCTTTTCCCTTTCTTTACACACAGTTGTTCCTAGGCATTCCCTCGCTGTTTCCAGTACAGCATTCCTGTATGCCACCCATTCTCTTTCTATATCCTGAACATGATTATATCCTGAACATGATTAGTGTCCACTGTTCGGAAATCCTCACTAATCATATCCATGGACTTCTGTCTAATTTCCCCGCGCTGGAGTTTTCTTAACCTTGTTCGTTTGCACACAGATTTCACTTTCTCTGTCCTAGGCCTAGAGATACTAGAGATGATGATGACAATAATAATAATAATAATAATAATAATAATAATAATAATAATAATAATAATAGTTTATAAGCAGGGTTGGGAAAAGATCATATTTAATCCACTTTCCTTATTAATTTATAGCTTTATGAATAACATTACAGCTCGTGAGATCTCGGATGTTCAGCAATAATGGGCTTGGTTATCACGTGAGTAAGCAATCTACGTACTCCCAACTGAAGAAGGAGTGAAAACGATGAGACCACCCAAATGCACGTATTTTTTTTTCTTGCTAGGAGTTTAACATCGCACTAACCCAAGCAGGATTTCAGTAACATTGAGATAAGAAAGCGGTTTATTTAATTCGGTAGGAAGCGGCCGACCCTTTAATTAAGAGACAGCCCCGGCATTTCGCATTGTGTGGAAAGGAGTGAACTCAGAAACCATCTACCGGACCGTCGATAGCGGGGTCATAATCCATTCTCTCCCGAATACAAGCTTACAGATACCCGGCCCATATTGCGCAGCCAACTCATTTGGTGTGTGGACAGCAACAGGAACATCTACCGCGGTAAACTACTCCTCAGGTTGCCTGATCAATGATCTCTTAGTTTAGCTCATGTACTGAGTAGTAGAACCGTGTCATAATCAAATCTGAGCAAATTTTGTCTTCACTTCGACTACCCGACTCATTTGGCCAGAGAACAAGTCTGCTGATAGAACGAACAGAGGCAGATTCATAAATGAACGAGTCTGCTCAGTCGAAATGCGTGGTTATTTTTTTTGGGGGGGGGGGGGGAAGGAAGCGATCGTGGACTTAATGAATGTACAGCCCCAGCATTTACCTGTTGTGAAAAGGGGGAACAACAGAAAACCATGTTTACGGCTGCCGACAGTGGGATTCGAACCCACTATCTTCCGAAGGAAAGCTGATAGCTACGTGACTCAAGCCGCACAGACACTTACTCTGTGTCGTGATATCTGAACAGTGAGCTGCGCGAGTCAACCCTAAGCTCGAAACTGGATAATAAGCTCGGTATAACAGACCGCTGCATTGTTCAGCAACCCGGTGGTTGATAGAACTGCGAGTTATTGCCATGTTTCTGCTTCACATGGGTGCGTTATTGAGTGTTACATTCAGTGGCTGTACAGGGAATATGTTCGGAGAACCAATGCATGTGGCATCACTGTACCAAGAGTGATTCACTTCCAAGTACCTGAGCTGCTCGATCAGTCCAGACCCGTTTCTGCTCGTTATGATCAGAAAGCATCACAGTTCGGTGAAAGTGAGTTTCTTGTAGAATTTTGTCCTTCCCCATCACTCATTGAATAAAGCACACGAGCAGGAAACTCTGAACGATTCTAGACTGAACAGGACCTATTTTTTGTAAATGAGTTTGAGCGAGTCTATGCGCCGTTTTGCACAGTTCTACTGAGTAGATCGCGAAAATTAAAGAGGGATTTACTTAATTACAGGTAACATTTTCATAGGAATATTTTACGTTTCCATGAATAGATATGTACGATAATATACTGTAACATGGTTCCAGTGGTAGTATAGCTTGATAGGGGCAATACTGAATTAGTGAATTCCCGATTAGAAGTATTGGCTAATTGGAAACCTCCCATGCAGCAAGAAGTTGATTCTTCCTGTCATCGTAACTTTGGAATATAGTGCACTGTTGGTTTCTTTGAATGCCATTCTCTACATACGGTACATCTCCAGTGACAATGAAACATAGTAACAATGTATGGGAACTTAAACTGTACAAACCAGAGACTTATTATCAATTTTATGGCCAGTTCCTAAGAAATAACAGTCCCAACCATATTGGAACTCTCGATACTGCGAAGTCGATGATGTTAATAAATACTAATACACTTCAGACATCGATAGTACAAAACATCTAGACTTCCGCAGATAATTATCATTGGTAACTCCTCTAGAAAATGGTGACAATGCCGGATATAACGTGGTCAGTACTCCGTATTACGAGTGATTCCTTATTCCTTCAATGTTCTTTAAATTAGATGCTGAGCAAAGATCAGTTATCTTCGTATCCCTGATCAGAATGGTCGGAACGTTTCTGCCAGAGCCTTCATACAGGAAGGTTCCTAATCACCATACTTCATGATCAAGCAGCTCAAATGTTCTAGTCGTCATCAGTCTCTCATCCAAAGTTCTGTTTCTGAACAATGATCTTCCCTGTTAATCTAAATTAGGCCTGATAAGAAATCAGCTGCATGACTCATACTGTGGTCAGTTTCAGTATCTTTTACATTCATGCAGAATGCAGGCTACTCCAGTTAGAGTAGTATTATTTTAATTCTAAATATGCGTATATAATGTGTATAAATACCCTTCGGAGCAGAACATGTAGAATGTATTAAGTGCCTTCTCCTTCAGCAAATTAACTTACGGTTTTTCTAGCTTCAGCGCTGAGTTATGCAGAAATTCAAGTGCCTCCGTTATTCAGGGAATTCCAGACAGATGTACTGTGTGTGATAAAAATGTATGTAGCTTCACTCGTTAACAATGGAATTGACTTTACATCAGTTTCCTTATAAACAGCATTCTGTAATCGAATGCTGATTCTAAACTTTAAGACTTCTTCAATGCAATTATTCCGGTCGTACAAGACTGAGTACAAACGAGCTTTTTCCAATTCCATTTTCAACTTAGATTTTTTCTCTGTTTAATTTCGCATGCGGAATTGTTTCTGTCTAACTAATCCAGACTTGCGAAGTTTTTATTCAATTTGCCTTCAGAAGAGGGGCTTGTATGTAAGCTACTAATTTGCTCCTCAGCGCTAGGCCAACTGCAGTTGTTGATCTAGAAAATTTATTTAGAATACAAAAATGCTATCATTCAGATTACTGCGCAAATAAATACAATATTTTAATGGTTAGGAAATAAGAAAATTCCTTTTTAGAACTTCATAGCCGAAGTGTTCAGTGTAGTCTGGAGCTGCACTCAGTAAAAATATTGATGTTAGACACCTTAAATCAACTCATCATTATTATCATGGTGTCCGGCTCCATGGCTAAATGGTTAGGGTGATGGCCTTTGGTCCCCGGGTTCGATTCCCGGCCGGGTCGGGAATTTTAACCTTGATTGGTTAATTTCTCTAGCACGGGGGCTGGGTGTGTGTGTAGTCTTCATCATAATTTCATCCTCATCACGACGCGCAGGTCGCCCACGGCTGTCAAATCAAAAGACCTGCACTTGGCGAGCCGAACATGTCCTTGGACACTCCCGGCACTAAAAGCCATACGCCATTTCATTGCATTATCATGGTGATGATGATTATTGTCTCCATACAGTCCATCATATGAGGGGTTATGAAGAATAACGGACAGAGTTCACTTCACAATATTTGAAGAAATAAAGCCTATAAATTGTTAATAGATTATTAATTCTAGTAAAGTGGTAATGTAAATTTTAATATGGAAATATAACTGATAATTTCCTACCACTTTATATTTTATTTTATTTACAAGTTGCTTTACGTCGCACCGACACAGATAGGTCTTCTGGCGACGATGGGATAGGAAAGAGCTAAGAGTGGGAAGGAAGCAGTCGTGGCCTTAATTGAGGTACAGCCCCAGCATTTGTCTGGTGTGAAAATGGGAAAACACGGAAAACCACCTTCAAGGTTGCCGACAGTGGGGTTCGAATCCACTATCTCCCGAATAGTGGATACTGGCCGTACTTAAGCTACTGCAGGTATCGAGCTCGATCCTTATATTTTAGAAGTACAAATTAATTATTCTTAATATAATTAGAACAATATTAGTTACCTTGGATAAATTTATTCGTTGATTCAAATATGACAGAGGAATATTTTTTCTTCACAAGAAGGTTTGAAATCGTTACTGATTTCGTTAGCTATTTGACTGATTGTAATTATTGCGTACTCCTGCCATAATTGGGACTTGGTTCAGTATGGCTGTTAAGGAAATAAAATCTCTATTCACTTGTCCTTTACAATGGTGCCAAATCTGGGACAGCAAATAAACTAATGCCTTGGTTCACTGCGGTAGTGAATAGGAAAGGGTTTCATATACACTAACCGTATCAAAATATAAAAACGTTAACCTGGTTCACTAGGTATGACTGTGAATCTCTCATACACTTCGTATCGAATGGTCAATTGTTGAGCTGCATTGACCAGCAACACTTCAAAGGAAACAGACGTATAGTATGTTAGTCTTCTGATCACGTTGCTCCAAGCTATTATAGTGAGTGGAATAGACACAAATTTCGAAGAATTTTCATGATTCATAATCACTGAACGTAATTTCAGAATAGGCTAACTCGTGAATGACTGAACACCGTTTCGCACTTATCAAATAAACAATGATAATCCATTCCAAACACTGAAGAGGTAGTTTGTTCTGCGTTGCTAACAATAAATGAGTCCGACTCGTTGGCTGAACGGTCAGCGTACTGGCCTTCAGTTCAGAGGGTCCCGGATTCGATTCCCGGCCGGGTCGGGGATTTTAACCTTAATTGGTTAATTCCAATGGCACGGGGGCTAGGTGTATGTGTTGTCTTCATCATCATTTCATCCTCATCACGACGCGCAGGTCACCTACAGACGTCAAATAGAAAGATCTGCACCTGGCGAGCCGAACCCGTCCTGGAATATCCCAGCACTAAAAAAGCCATACGACATTTCATTTCAACAATACATGACAAGTAAACATCTCACCTTCTCTTCCTCATGTACTGTTCACAAGGTCCCTCATTCACATACCAGTTATACAATTGACTACCAAGTAGCTTTCATAACTGAATCCAGTCTTTGATAACAGGGTGTCTATATTATTATTATTATTATTATTATTATTATTATTATTATTATTATTATTATTATTATTAAAATTATTATTAATAATAATGTTTTTGTACTTAAATCCCTCTGTCTACTTTAACGGTGTTTGGAAACGCCGAGGTGCCATAATTTTGTCCTACGGGAGTTCCTCTACTGTCCGGTAAATCGACTCACGTGAAGCTGATATATTTGAGCGTCTTCAAATACTTCCGTATTGAGCCTGGATTCTAAGCTGATAGGCTTACTTTCCTTTTCAACGACGACAAGGGTGGGAACTCTTGAACACAGACACACACGTTGAGAAAATCACCAGACACTAAGGTCGAGGTAAATAGGGTACATCGATTCATAGCCAAAAATGAGGAAATATAAGTCTTGAGAATTCTTGGTTTGGTGCCGAATGAAATATAGAATATTGGTTTGCGGTAAGAAACATTCACCATCTGGCCCTGTAAAAATAAGCATTGACATCTATGTTGTTGGGCTTCGTTACCATTTGCCTGCAACAGATTTATAGAGACTTGTCCTGTTCTTTGACGAGGGAGAGACTCACCTTAAAGTGTGAAGTACGCACACGTTCTCCCATTAAATATATAACAACTGAGTAACAAGAAGGCAGGAAAATTAAGGCGAAACGCAATGAACAATCGACTGCAGAATGAAATAAAAAGATTCCACTTTGTCCAGAATGTAATGGAGAATATTAAGCCCCAACTTCAGAAGACTGGATACTATGAATGTAACAAGTGCAAGTTACGGCTCCGTACGAGGTGTACAGATTACAGGGGGAAAGGCAGATTCGTCTATACGGCATATTAACAGAAATTAGACTCCAGGATTCGGTCTTGTAGAGTGTATCTTGCCCCACTATTAGAATCACTTTTACCTCACCGGTGGGGTAAGATGGTACGCTCTGCATTGTTTCAGGTTTCCTTTTCTAGACGACTAATCGTTCATTGATTGTATTCCATTTGCATTATTGTAATGTGTCCAGTTTTGTAACATGTTTAATACATGGAGACAATTTCATCCAGCTGTAGGTACCTGGAGCAACAGTGTATTTCGTAAAAAAGTGTAACGTCTTACCCTGCTGTCCACTAGATTTACTTTAATATTCAGTAATACTGTAGAATCTAAGTCGACTACAACAGAAAATACGAGTTACTACGGTTGATGGCGAAATATGAGTTTATGCTCATCAGACACAGAACATATTTTGAGTCAAAATGGTGGCGGTGCAATAGAGCTCATCTTTTACAAAATTGGAGAATTAAAACTGGTCAACCAAAACGCGTTCATTAAACAAAAGAAGAAACTCCACTCAAGAAACATTCTCGTAGTATAGTATACTTTATCATAGAAAAACTCGCAAATTCAGTAGTCGCATCACAACCCACAAATTTCACATCAAGAAGGTTGGATATCAGAAATTTACAACAAAATCTGATCAGCATAGGAGACTTCAAAGACAGTATAAGGGAGTTAAACTAGAATTAGCAGCTGCAGCCATGTAAGCCTTTATTTAACCAGGTATTTTACCCAGACCAAAAAGAAAAGCCCAGAAATGGTTCAACGACGAATGTTATCAAGAGAGGAAGCGAGTCCTACATCTTCTGCATATTGCAAAAGCCGCCGAAGGACTTACGAATTTATAATAACTTAGGGAAAGAGGATTAAATATTAAGAATCAGAGCAAAAGGATTTCATAGAAGTTGAGGCAGGTAAGATGATAGAAGAAGCAAAGATTGACACATACCTGGCATTGAAACCCCCAAAGATCACCTACAATAGGAAGAATAGAAATGGTCACCTGGGAGAAACGTTTTGCCAATGTTTTAAACAAGAAAACAACCCCGACCTCTTATGCTTCGAAACTTTTATGTGTAAAGCGGATGAATACTGGACATTTCACAACAGTGGAAGTTCAAGAAACATACTAAGCCTGAAAAACAACAAGGCTTCTGATCAGGATAGAATATTCAATGAACATCTAAACATCACAGCAACGATTATGCTTCCAGAAATCACAGAGCTAATGAAACTTTGCCTAGGACTGAGTAATACGAGGGATTTAAATAAAGTATTGGCAATATAGATACAACGCAATATTCAATGGACTAACAAGTACAATTGAATTGCATTCCTTCAATGTAGTCACCCGCAAGGTCTATTAACTTTTGCCAAAAGTTGGGAAGCCGTAGGGGTCCGTTGGCGAGGCCTTCTCTGTTTACGGCAGGGACGGAACGCCCTATTGCGCCGAGTACAGACACCACGGCAGGAAATCGGCAGCCTCAGAGGGGTTCCTTCAAATTCGGAAACAGGTCGAAGCACAAGGACTCATGTCTGGTAAGTACGGAGGGTGATCAATGACCTCCCAATGCCACCGTTGCAATAAGAGCTTGACATTATTTGCGACAGGGCGATCGTCTCCCAATATATGTGGACGTTTGTGTCGCATAGCCGAACGCAGATATCGCTCCAGAAATCGGCAATAGTAGTCAGTGTTGACGGTTTGTACCTCAGGCACAGCATGCGTAAAAATAACACAGTCATAGTCGTATGCCACAATTAGCGTAAGCTTCTGTGGACGTGGCGAACCTTTGTGACGTCATTCATTCGATTGTCGCTTTAATTCATGCTCGTAGGCTCGTACCCACGTCTCATCAATGACGACAATACGTTGAAGTAAAACGCCTCTTTGTTGCGGTATCTGTCCAGGTGGATGGCAGCCAGAGCATACCGAGGCCATTTCTGTACGTCGGTGAGTTGATGTGAGAGCCAACGGGACCTGTGCAGTGCAAATTCGCAGTCTCATTCCGATCCACACGAAACACGTTGACCTATCGTGCAGCTGTCCTATACGGTAATGCATTCTCGCCATAGGCTTCGTGAAACCCCGGTAACAGTTCGGTGCATTTTTGCCTCAGGCAACCTTGGTTTTAATCCACGAACGCTGATCACTTTTGAAAACGGCACTCTTCACTTCAATGCCACACAGCAACAACACTCACAACTAGATAGCCCATCAAATGCACACTACACATCGACAAAAGCGTCACCTGACCGCTCCCACATCTTATTTGCGCATACCCGATCTCCTGCGAGTGTCTGGATTACGTTGCCACTACTTTATATGCAGCCCTCATATATCAGAAAAATAGAGAAAGTCCACATTAAAGGTACTGTACAAAGAAACAGGAGATGCACAAGACCCAAACTATTATAGAGGAGTAGCCTTAGAGCAGGGCCTCTCAAACGCCCAAAATCTCACGCATGAAAACTGAGGCGCTGAGTTCCTGTGCACAGTGCACCGGTCCCACTCGGCTCAGCTCGGACCAACGTATCGTCTCTGGGCTACTCGGCTAAGCTCGACTCAACTCGGCTCGGATTTGTAGCGCTACGGAGCAAGTGAGGAAGTAGGAGACAGGCGGAGCGAGCGAGACAGGCGTGGGGAAAGAGGGAAACAGCGCTATTGCTCCAAATCGAGGAGTGGGGGTCTGCACTCTGATCAACCAAGCGAAGTCGTCTTTTGCACCGTGCACAGCGCAATGCACTGGTGCATTCAGCCTGAGAGGCCCTGCCTGACAGAATAACTTTGTCAACATTTTGTCTAACCTTTTAACAAAAAGAATCACTGGAGTAATCTCGTATGCAATTCCAGACGAACAATTTGGACTCAGAAAAGGACGTAACACCCTTCATGCAACTGAAAAGCTGACAGCGGACATAGATGATGTTGTATGACATCCTAGAGACAAATGTTATGCAATCCTTTATTGAACCGAGCGAGTTGGCCGTGCGATTTGTGGGCGCGCAGCTGTGAGTTTGCATTCGGGAGATAGTAGATTTACACATTTATTTTTAAAATACAATTACTATAACAATCCACAAAATCCTTTTTTCAAATTTTTAATCTGCGCTAGTTTACTAAAAGTTAAAAAAACACTATTTCAATGATACTGGAAAGAGAGTGTCCCTTAGAGGAACGTATCCGGCCGAACACTCATACAGAATATGTGTGACTTTGTAGACTCTTACTATTGACGATCCTCGTCCTATGGATCACTGAACCTTAGGAAAGCTGATTTCAGTTTTATCTCATTGAACATTGGTTTGAGCTTAAACTCAATGCCTTACCTCGAATGGGACCAGCCTCCGTAGCGTAACGATTAGTGTTATTAGCTGCCGTCCTCGAGGGCCCGAGTTCGATTGCCGTTCATGCTAGAGATCTAATAATGGCAGGAGGGTTGGTATGTGTGGGTGTGTCTGAAAAGAGTTGTCCCACTACCTTAATACGAGGACACGAGTTCAATTTAATTTAATCTTGATTGCTCACTATAATGGGTGTCAATTTACAGAAATTGCGTTTATAGTGCCAAGGCCTGGATGAATGGTCAGCGTCGAAGCCTTCAATTCAGAGGGTTTCGTGTTCGATTCCCTGTCGGGTCGGGGATTTGAATCGTGTCTCATTGATTCCTATGACTCGGGGATTGAGTGTCTGTATTTATCCTCCTCTTCATATACCCACAACACACTACAATGCCAACCACCCCAACCACCACAGAAACACGCAATGGAGAATACGTCGTTCCACATAAGGTTCACGAAGGGCATCCGGCCGTAAAACAGAGCGAAGTCAATATTTGCGACACAGTTCGCACCCGTTACCATGATGATGATAATGCTTGTTGTTTAAAGGGGCCTTACATCTAGGTCATACGCCCCTAATGGCACGAAATGAAACGAAATGTAAGGACAATAATTAAAAATCCATAATCCTCCACTGACCAAATTCAAAACGTGAGGACGAAGAATGAATGGATGGATATGAATTTAAAACAATCAGTGGATCCGACCCACAATGCCCCACATTCCCAGAGACTAGCGTTAAACAATAGTATTAATGACCAAGGGACTGCGACTAACTCACAATACCATGGTGTTTGTCATGTTGCAGTACTAATCACAAGTAGCGTTGACTCGCGGTATTCTACACATTATGGTTCTTCTCACAGGTAATGTAATGCGCACATGTAGCACAGACCTATGGTGTTTCGCACATTGTGTCGCATTTTCCAGGCAACTCAAACCTACACAGACAACGGAAACCTATGGTGTTCTTCACATAAGTGGACTAACTACAGGGATTCGCACTCCCATGGTGTCGCTCGTATAGTGGTGCGAACCACAGGTACTGTAAAATGCATCCTGAGCACACACTGTCGCTAATAATCACAAACCTATTGTGTACCTAACATAGTGGTTCTACGCACAAGTAAAAGCGAGCCATGGTGTTCCCTGCGGGGTGGTATTAATTTCAAGTAGTATCATGGTTGTAATTTGAACATCCCTTGGTCACCCCTTTTAATCACTTCTTACGACAGGCAGGTGACACCTTGGGTGTATTCTTCGTCTGGGTCCCACACCCACAGGGGTCACCCGTTACTAGTGACGAGCAATAGCTGAGTCTGAGGTAGTTCCGCCTCCACGTCTACTACCCAAAGCGTTTGGTCTGAGAACGAGCCTAATGCGACAACGAACAGATACAGACGCAGGAGTCTGGACAGACTCGAATCAGACTCATAGCTGCTCAGTCGAAAGGGCGATATTTGAACAGTGAGTTGAACGAGTCAACCGAAACTCGAAACTCTTTTCTGTTCATTGTGATCCGACAGCATAACTGCTCGGTAGACTCATTTACTCAGAGAAGTTGAGCGCCTTTTTGAGTTTGGTTTCTCCAAACACCCCTTGAATAGAGCCGGAAGCTCTGAACGAGTCTAGACTCAGCGGAACCCACTTCTCCTAAATGAGTTTGAGTGAGTCTAGATATCGTCTTGCATAGGTCTACCCGTGACCCTACCAGGGAGTGAGAAAAGTGGTAGAAGAGGAAGAAGAAGTGTCAGGGCCTTCTTAATCAGTTATCTGCTATTAATGTTGTCCAGTAGAATAGATTACAGTTCTAGTTCACAATCACTAATAGTGGTTCTGTAAGTTGGTGTTGTAGAAAAGAGTATTTTTGATGTTCAGTTCATGTTATTACTGTTACAAGCACCTTACTGTTGTTTTAGTCTTATGAGCGTGCGGGGAACTTATCTTCTTTGTCAACAGGTAACACCAAAGTTTGGAGACTTTCTCCAATCCCTGCTCTCCTCATAAAGCTTGAAACTGCTTTTCAATTTTATATTTGCATTCCACGCCGTAATGTACTATGTAGAAAATGTGTGCAGAATATAAAAGACCAGACTTAAAGAGGCTAGTTCCAGACTAACAAGGTATTCTACTATCTTCTTGGTTACTGTCATTTGAATACTGCAATAACACTATTAAAGACAACGTGCAATTATTCCACGATCACACTGTTGTTGTTCAAGCACTTGTGAAGGATGTGCCGAATAAATCCGCTCGGGGAAGGAAGGAAACCTATCGCTGAGCATGACTTTAAATCCTGTAATATAAGTCACAGCATCTGTCGTACTACATGGAATCTGTACCACTGTGATGTGAAATTTAATTTCCAGAATCTATTATTCACTGACCAAGATTCAAGTCAGGCGCTTTGGGTGAATATTCGGCGTTCTGGCCTTCAGTTCAGAGGACCCCAGGTTCGATTCACGACCAAGTCGGAGACTTTAATAGCATCTGATTAATTTCTCTAATTCGGGGGCTGGGATTTTTGTTCGTCTTAATACACGTCTTCAAATACACACCACATCACATGACAAACCACCGTAGAAACATGCAACTCTGAATACCTACCTTCACATAGAGTTGGCGTCAGGAAAGGCATCCGGCCGTAAAACTAGGCTAAATCCATTCAAAGTGCCGACCCTAAGTAATTCGAAAGGAGCCAAGAAGAAGACGAATGACTAGGATTCAAAACAGCTGACTTGCATAGAATTAAACGACTATGATGCTGATAGGGTGGTGGGATGGTGTATAGTATGGTGACATCGACGTATTTGGAAATCCTGTCGCACTGGCTTCAGTTTTCGAGATTTCTCAACTTTTTTTTTCAAACACCTGTTATAAGACGTGATATAACCGAGCATTCAGAGAAGTGTTCTCGTAGGATAGTGTTCTAAGTGCTAGCTCCAAGATATAAGGTGCACCAGTTCAAGTCACTATCGATCCAATCTTCATTTATCCTTCCATTTTTTTGCTCTGTATTTCCTTAAAATATCTTCTTTCTTAGTTCTTAACTTATTCCCTACTCTATATTATTTTTCTCACACATTATACCTCGTAGTAACGTGTACAAGTACTGCTTTAAATGCTACTCTACTAAAATCGTGTAGCGCAGTTATTTACCTTAAGGGACACGGGACATGCTGAAATTGATAAATTTTGGATAACAGGGGCAGTGAATATTTGAAAGTTTTTTAACGACTAGGAATGTGATTTTGCCTATTTGCCAATTTTATTCCTGTGTACCGAAAATGAGGTTTTTAAGATATAAGTCCATTTTAGGATCATTTTAGCAAAATTTTGTTGGTGTTATTGTGCCTATAAAGGTCTATTCCAGGGGTTCGTGCCAATTTGGAGTAGGCCTACTGTATATTCCAGCTGGTATGTTCGGCAGAATTGTATTTTCTCGTTTCTCAACATCTATTTACCCCACTTACAATAAGGAGAATTCCTGCAATTCTCCAGATTGAGACATTATCTTCAGAAAAAGCAAGGGACAATTTGTCCTCAAAGCTTTCCACCCCTCCCACTTTCTACGCTAATATGAATTAACGAATCAACGTCGACGTATGATGTACACACCTATATCCCTTATCTCCCCCCTCGCTTCCAAGTGTTGGACGCTTTGTCTTGAGATCGTGTTGAAGACGTATGTTAGGCAATGCCGAAAGAAAAATCTTCCAATTCTTACTGGCTGAAGCAGTGGATCAATGGGGGACCCCAGCTTCACTAACGATTGAAGGGTACTCGTCTGCCAAGTTTGAAGTCAGGAAGTAAGTTCTTTGTCCCTTTTATACTTTTCGAGATTGAGGATTTCGATCGCGTTTCACTGTAGCATTTATAGGCCCATTAATGTATGCATCGTGGCAGGTTGTTTGGTTCCAACGCTATATAATGGACGATGGAGATGCTGTCTGTATAAGAAAAGCCAAGTAAGGCATGTCCTGCCCATCGGTGTGATCAGATTTGGCGTTCATGAAGGCATCTTCAGCAATTTGCTGGGGGCCATCACAGAGTTGTACTGGAGTGGCATGCCCCTTGTGGAGTACATTTGTGAAATAAGTTACGATAAGTTTTGAGCGAACATCTGTGAAGGTAGCCGCTATCAGGAAAAGGGCTCATAGGGTCCTGCAACGAATTCCAGCGTGGAAAGAGAGAGTCAAATTAGTCAATGTGCTCTGAGGTGCAGTAAGTGAAACAGTAGACCTAAAATTAGGTGAACTGGCTTCATTGAAGCTTTGCCCCATCAGTTCATATGATGTCAAGAGATCCTTCTCACAATACAGAAATATACTTCATGGCATCGGAAGAGGACTGTTACCGGAAAATATTGAAAATTTGTCACTGAGTGTACTAATACATTTTAAGTACTTTTTCATGAATATTTTGTTGCCTATTTTACACAATGGTGACTGTTTAAGTGACTCATTTGGCTATTTTTAGTGCAAATATAACAGCCTATTTAAACTTTTTTTAGTACCTATCAAACCTAACACTAGAATGACAATGTAGAAACTGGTGAATGCTCTTCCAGGCACTGGCGTGTTTCGAAGAAGTTTCTCTTAGTTGATTGATGAGTTTCTCAAATTGTCGTAGTGATGGTTGATGTCTGTCTGGTTATCTCTCAGCGTACACATTGCACAGCATTCTCTTTTTTTTTTTTTGCTAGTTGCTTTACGTCGCACCGACACAGATAGGTCTTATGGCGACGATGGGACTGGAAAGGGCTAGGAGTTGGAAGGAAGCGGCCGTGGCCTTAATTAAGGTACAGCCCCAGCATTTGCCTGGTGTGAAAATGGGAAACCACGGAACAGCATTCTTTTTACGTTCTCTATACATCAGGATCATGTTGACCTTTTCAGCATTAAATACCATTGTCTCTAGCACATGCAGCACCACTTATTTCTGTTTAGTACCACGAGTATTGACTACGAAGTCTCAACGTAATACGTCTAAAGGACAGAATAGAAAGTAATATAATCATTTTATTGACGTTAAAGACATACAAGTAAATTAACCCGCCCCTTTGCTAAATGGTAAACGTTCTTGCGTTCGGTTCAGAGGGTCGCGGGTTCGTTCACCGACTGGGTGGAGGATTTTTAATCCCTCTTGCTCGGAGATGAGAGATTGTGTTCATCTTAATACACACCTCTTCACACTATTATCGACCAGAGAAACACGCAATAGTGAATTAATCCGTCCAAGTAGGATTGGCGTCATCCGGCCGTAAACCTGGGCCGAATAAACATCAGATGTGAATCACAATAAATCATGGAAAAGGTTAGGAAAAGAATAATAAGAGGAGGCATCACATAATCATCCTTCTAGCGTGTCGGGTTGAGTGGCTCAGACGGTTGAGGCGCTGGCCTTCTGAGCCCGACATGGCAGGTTCGATCCTGGCTCAGACCGGTGGTATTTGAAGGTGCTCAAATAAGTCAGCCTCGTGTCAGTAGATTTACTCACACGTGAAAGAACTCCTATGGGACAACATTCTGGCACCTCGGCGTCTCCGAAAGCCGAAAAAATAGTTAGTACGTCGTAAAGCCAATAACATTATTATTATATCTTTCTAGAGTTATTCCCGCACGGTACTAGGATCCACTTGTTGGCACACCAGTTGCAATTTACACCAATCTAAGGCACTTGCCGGGGTGACGTTTACATATTTCTTGTCTTCATTGATGTGATCCGTTATTCATGTTTTTGGTCGCAGGTCTTTTTGCTCCAGGCGCATGGCTGCCCTCGCTGCAGATTTCTCTTTGCTGCGAGGCATCAGATAGTATATTTTATCTCTTATGAATATGTAAACAAATTAATGTATTACTCTCCCCGATAGCCGCTATCTATAAAGTATTGTACTGATTAGAAGCTATTAAATGTATCGTCACCTTTATTGCTTATATTATTGTAACGGATGTGAGGGGTACCACAAGGAGCTAAAGAATGGGCACAAAATTGTTTGTTTACGAAATTGTGACTTGAGGAAAGGATTTGAGAGGAGTCCTATAACAGCCACTTGCAGTAAAGGAAAAGTTGGAAAATTGAAAAATTAGGAACAGCGTAGCGAAAAGCAAGACAAATTAGACGGTAAGAGGAGAGAAAGAAGTTAGGTGAGTAATATAACTTGGAGATAAAGATATTAAATTGCGGAGAGCTTCAAGTGCATGGAAAGAGCAATAAAGGAGATTTCAAAATTAAACATGGGAATCAGCTGGGGGAGACAACGGGTGTTTCCTGTTACAGAGATCACAAATTTTGTGGAACAAAGACGTACCAGAAGAAGGCTATAGAAATACCGTACAAGGTAAATTACTTACCTATAATGACTTAAGAATATGACTTAAGAATATGCGACATGGTCAATGACAAGAGAGCGAGTGAATACTTGGTACGAGCATTTTAAGTAACATTTCTGAGAATTATGTTTCAGATGGTATAGAACTTGCAGAGAAAGGAAAACAAAATGTAAACATCAACGTATACACCCATACCACCGAGTTTAGCTTTCGTTGTCTGTCTGTTTTACCCTCCGTCGCCAATTTTATTAGTTACCTAAGCACTCTTCCCTCTACCTACGCCTCACACGACTCCTTCATACACAGAAAATTAGAGATGAGTACAAAGAAATGCAAGGATAATGACCTCTGTAAACTCATTTTCATTTTAACAAGAGTACCATCTGTTGTATTACCTCACCCTATTATCAATGCTACTCGTTCTTTTTCTATATTGAGGACGATAACCTAGATGTTAGGCCCCTTAAAACGACAAGCATCATGATCATCTCTCTATATTCCGAAAATGGTAAAAGTAGTTAGTGGGACGTAAAACAAATAGGCCCTCATATTATTCTCTTGCTATATTTTCATTTGGATCATTGCACCCGAAATACCTGAAATAGACTTGCTCTTGTACACTAGTGTCCAAACGTTAAGCATAAGTTACGAGTAAGCAGGGCAACAGGAAATAGACCGCAAATCGCACGACATATGCACCTACCAACCTTACGTGTTTCGCTCTGTATAGGAAAGGAGTGTTCCCTGCTTTGGCTAGCGGCGTAACCGTAAGGTAAACACAGCCAGTACCTGCGCCCCATATTCCCTCAGTCGTGTTTGCCCTGTTATAGTGTGCGGAGTGTAGCCTCGTGGTGAACGTGACAACATAATGGCACAACGACGCCATTTGGACCCATTTCTGCATAGTAGAACTCGGCCGCCTGGAAGCAGGCCAGACCCAGAGCGAAGTCGCCTTGTCCTTGAATGTGCCACAAAGTGTCCTTTCCAGGCTTTACAGACGATTTTCAGACACAGGAGATGTTAGTCGTAGGCCAATACCAGGTCGACCAAGTAACCACCCAACAGCAGGGCCGATATATGGCCTTAACCGCCCGATAAAATTGGAGTGCACCTGCAAGACAATTGTCGGCGGAGCTTGCAGCCGTCTTAGGGGTTTCCGTTTCCAGGAAAACTGTGTACCGAAGGCTTAGAACAGTAGGGCTGTTTGCCCGACGTCCAGCGGTGTGTGTCCCGCTCACTCCAGCACAGAGACGGGCCCGTTTACTGTGGAGCCCTTAACATCGAAATTGGACCATGAATGAATGGAGGCATGTGCTCTTCACAGATGAATCCCACTTCAGTTTGCAGAACGTTCCCGTCGCACATTAATCTGGAGAGAACCGGGTAGCCGATACAACCACAGGCACATCGTGGAACGGGACCAGTATGGTGGTGGTGGCGTCATGGTGTGGAGCGACATCATGTTGAATGGCCGTACGGACCTGTACATCTTCATGGATGGTCCTAGAAACACTGTTAACGCTCGGAGATACAGGGATGAGGTAATGAGACCACATATCCGACTCTTCAGAGGTGTGGTAAGTTCAGACTTCCTCGTAATGGACGATAATGCCCGATTGCACCGCACTCCTCGGGGGGATGCATTTCTCGCTGGGGAAGACATTCATCGCATGGAACTGACCAGCGAGGTCCGCGGATTTGAATCCTATTGAACATGCCTGGGATGCATTGGGGAGGTGAATTGGATCATGTCAGACTCCACCCAGGACCACCCAAGACCTTCGAATTGCCCTCTCGCAGGAATAGGATCGACTGCAACAAGAGCACTTGGACCATCTGATAGACAACATGCCACGTCGCTGCGAAGCATGTGTGGTCGTTAGGGGTAACCATACATCCTATCAACAGCATATTTTGTTGTGAAAGACATTGCCAAGTTTTGTTAGTTGTTGTCAAAGGTCTGCCTTAGCTACCACAACCTATCTAACAGTGTTCTTTGGGCAATTTGTGTGACAAATGTGTGTGATTCAACTTCCGTTTGTTCAGCAATCCGTCTGACATTCCTATCAGGCGGCATGGCCACATTTAGTGATTATCCTTAACATTTGGACACTAGTGTAATTTCGAATTGATCACTTGGAACGTTTTGTGTGGCATAAAGCTCGTTTCCACCCTCATCCTCACACCAAATCATATGAAGTATTTGAATAATTGAATGGGGTCTGATTTAATAGTCTGACAAGTACTATGGGTACTATTGGGTTCTCATCGAATTTCTCTTTTTTTATCCACCTAGTACGTTTGGGGAAATATATACTGTTCAGAGTTCAGGCCTTAGACCTTCTATGTTTTCATCTATTATTATTATTATTATTATTATTATTATTATTATTAAAGTGTACGAAGAATGATACATATTTCAATGTAGTTGTAGTGGTCGAATAGCATATGCTATAACTAAGTCAGGTTTAAGAATGGATCTTCCATGATAATGATGAAGGATGGAGGATTTCAGTTGGCATTAGCTTTAAAGTGAATGGACGTCCAAGAAATTGGAATTTATTCGTAAAATGTCGTTTGGTTGAGATTAAAGGTGGTGAGCGAAGCCAGTAGCAGATAACATCCTGCCCTCATTGACGAGGATTTCTTTCACGCTGGGAAGTTATAATTCCGTATAAAATTCCATTGACCTATTGTACAGTATGTTCACGGCAAATATTCGCTGATTCCTTACGTGCAATGGTTCCTTGGATTTTTTTTTACAAATAGCTACATAGCCAATTTATATATTCATCCAGTTCCTCATATAAAGAGATAATAAATCAAGGCATAATTTTACTTGCTCTTTCCTTTGGGGTGAGTTAACTTCTAAATGAGAATCACTATCGATGATCGCATACGAGAACTATTTCCTTGTATGTAAAGATGGTGACCAACTTTACGGTAACATTTGAAATCAAGTGGGTGTGAACGCGATGAGATAATTTTATAAAACATACATACATCATCATTATAGACCGTTATGACTTACATCGTTCAGTCTGCAAGCCTCTGTGAATTTAGTAAACGTCGCTACAATCCTCTATTTGCAACTAGTGCTGTGGCCACATTTAGTGCTATAGGTCTTATCCTTAAATCATTAGAAACTGAGCCTAACCATCGTCGTCTTGGTCTCCCCCCTACTACTCTTACCTTCCATAACATAGTCCATTATTTTTTTTATTTTTTTTGCTAGTTGCTTTACGTCGCCCCGACACAGATAGGTCTTATGGCGACGATGGGACAGGGATGGGCTAGGAGTGGGAAGGAAGCGGCCGTGGCCTTAATTAAGGTACAGCCCCAGCATTTGCCTGGTGTGAAAATGGGAAACCACGGAAAACCATCTTCAGGGCTGCCGACAGTGGGGTTCGAACCTACTATCTCCCGAATACTGGATACTGGCCGCACTTAAGCGACTGCAGCTATCGAGCTCGGTAGTCCATTATTCTCCTAGGTAACCTATCCTCCTCCATTCGCCTCACATGACCCCACCACCAAAGCCGGATTATGCGTACAACTTCATCCATCGAGTTCATTCCTAACTTAGCCCTTATCCTCCCTTTGCGATTACCCTCCTGCCATTGTTCCCACCTGTTTGCAACAGCAATAATTCTAGCTACTTTCATGTCTGTTACTTCTAACTTATGAATACGATATCCTGAGTTCACCCAGCTTTCGCTCCCCTAAATCAAACTTGGTCTGAAAACAGACCGATATAAAGACGGTTCCGTCCGGGAGCTGACTTCCTTCTTACACAATACTGTTGATAGCAACTGCGAGCTCACTGCATTAGCCTCGATGCACCTTCATTCAGTCTCACTTACTGTGTCACCAGCCTCGGAGATCACACATTCCAAATACTTGAAATAATCTACCTATTCGAGCAATGTATCGCCAATTTGACATTCAATACTGTTGAATTTCTTACCTACTAACATCAATTTAGTCTTCGAAAGGCTAATTTTCATACCATACGCATTGCACCTACTTTCAAGTTCCAGGATATAGACTGCAGGCTTTCGGCACAAACTGTCATTAAGACCAAGTCGTCAGCATAGACCATACTGCTTACTACATTTCCACCTAAGTGAATCTGTAACTGCCCCTTTATACCTTGCAGCAGATGATCCATGTGAACTACGAACAGCAAAAGTGAATGATTACAGCCTTGTCTAACCCCTGTACGTACTCTCAACCAAGAACTCACTCTACAATCAATTATCACTGCAGCCCAATTGTCAACATAAATGCTTTCGATTGATTTTAATAATCTATCCTTAATTCCATAGTCCCTCAGTAAGGCGAACATCTTTTCCCTCGGTACCCTGTCATATGGCTTATCTAGATCTACGAAACATGAACACAACTGTCTATTCCTCTGGTAACATTTTTCAAGTACATGCCGCATACTGAAAACCTGATCCTGACAGTCATTCTCTGATCTGAAACCACACTGGTTTTCATCCGACTGATCGCACCCTCCTTTCCAAAATGCTAGTGAATACTTTGCCTGGTATACTAGTCAATGAGATATCTCGATAGTTTTTACCATCCTTCCTTTTCCCTTGCTAATAGATAGGTGCAATTATTGATTTTTTCCAATCTGAAGGTACCTCACCAACACTCAGTGCTAATCTTACTACTCTATGAAGCCATTTCATCCCGGCCTTCCCAATATACTTCACCATTTCAGGTCTAATTTCATCTATTCCCGCTGTTTCATGAAAATGGAATTTATTTACCATCCTATCCACTTCCTCATGCGTAATTTCACCAAAATCATTTTCTTCCTCCCCATGAGCTTGGTTGTTCGCGACACCACCAGGAAGATTTCCTTTTACGTTGAGAAGATTTTCAAAATATTCCCTCCACCTGTCCAGTGATTCCCGGGGATCTATAATGAGTTCACCTGAATTACCTAAAACACTGTTCATTTCCTTCTTCCCTCCCTTCCTTTCTTTATTACTTTCCAGAAAGGTTTCCCTGCTGCTTGACCTAGCCTTTGCATATTATTATCAAAATCTTCCCACGACTTCTTTCTGGATTCAACAACTATTTGTTTCGCTCTGTTTCTTTCATCTACGTACAATTATTCCCTTTTTACATCGGCCATTGTTTGGAGCCATTTCTGATAAGCCTTCTTTTTACGTTTACAAGCTGCAATCGCTTCATCATTCCACCGTGATATTCGCTTTTCCCCATTTTTACACACAGTCTTTCCTAGTCATTCCCTTGCTGTTTCTACTACAGCATCCCTGTATGACACCCATTCACTTTCTACATCCTTAACCTGCTTAGTGTCAACTGTTCGAAACTTCTCACTAATCATATCCATGTACTTCTGTCTAATTTCCTCGTCCTGGAGAATTTCTACCCTTATTCGTTTGCAGACAGATCTCACTTTCGCTATCCTAGCCCGAGAGATACTTAGTTCACCACAGATCAGATAGTGGTCTGTATCATCGAAAAATCCCCGGAAAACTCATACATTCCTAACAGACTTCCTCATATCGAAGTCGGTTAAGATATAGTCCATTATGGATCTTGTACCCATAGCCTCCCATGTTTAGCGGTGAATAACCTTATGCTTGAAGAATTTATTCGTAAATGTGAAGCACATACTAGCACAGAAGTCCGGCAAACGCTTCCCATTACCATTAGCTCCCATATCTTCCCCACATTTAACAACCACCCTTTCGTATCCTTCAGTTCAATTTCAAACTCTCGCATTGAAATCGCCCATTACCACTACCCTATCCTTGCTGTTGACCCTGACTACGATGTCACTCAATGCTGAATAAAGCTTGTTAACTTCATCCTCATTTGCACCATCATACTTTGAATACACTAAGACTATTCTTGTCCTAATTCCTTCAACTGCTAAATCTACCCACATCATTCGCTCATTTACGCACCTTACAGAAACTATGTTTCGTGCAATAGTATTCCTGATAAACAGTCCTACCGCGTGCTCTGCCCTTCCCTTTTTAACATCCGACAAGTACACTTTATAATCTCCTATATCTTCCTCGTTATCTCCCCTTACCCGAATATGACTTACTCCTAGTACATCCAGATGCATCCTCTTTGCTGACTCAGCCAGTTCTACTTTCTTTCTTCCATAAGTCCCATCAATTTTGGTAGCTCACCATCGAATTCCATTTCGTTCGCCAAGTTGTTGCCAAGGAGTCCCCTGCCTATCAAATGAGAGTGGAATTTCGTTACTCGCATAAGTCCGAGGCCTGCTTAAAACGTTCTGAGCTCGATACATTCTAGAATCATTATGCTACCCTACTTACACATAGTCCAAGTGAGGACCTCTCCTCTTAAAGGTTTAGGGACTACCAGTGGATTGTATAGTCCTAGCCGCCTGAGCAAAAGGTGAGCCACGACTCAGAATCCGTGATGCGCACTCCCATTCCATAGCAACTGGTATCCCAACTCTTAGGACCACTTACTAGGCCACTCAGCCGTTGCCCATGGTTCACGAACTAGTACGTGACTACATTAACCCACGCCATTAACTACCAGCAATAAATCTAGGGATTATGCACCAGGAATATTTTAAATGTTGGGTTAATAGACCTCCTTCAAAACTCCGATGGCACAATAATTCAGTAGGGTAATCAGACGCCGTCTATTCTCGGATTGCTAAAGTAATTATTTATAAATAGCAGATAAGTTGTTTTCATTGATTTCTAGGTGCACTCTGTTTAAAATATATGAAATCTGTTGTGTTACAACTGATGAAAAATTGTGTTGAACGTCACAGGATGACCGCCAAAAACGTTTGACGTCGTCTCCTGAAAATCTAGTTGGTCTTCTTGTCATTCACTGTTGCGGTCAGGTGCCTACAGTGAACTCGTACTGAAGCAGCCTTGTCGGCCTGTTCTCCAGGATGATTGTCAGAAAATCTCCCATTCAATGTAGACGTCACTGCTGAGCATGGGAGTTGTATAAACTATTAATTTTCTCATGTAATAATTGTTGCACAGATTTCAAATTATTACTAAATTATAGTTTTTCATGAGTGACATCCATAGAAAATGAAGTGTTTGTGCCTCAAAGTTTTGTAAATTTTAAAATTTTCTAAAAACAATGAAACGTTTAACCATATGACAAAGAACAAGGAAATGAAACATTCTTCTCCCATGCAAATTTCACTCACTATCTTAGACGTGTTACTGTGGGGCTAATTTTAACTTACAGTTTCCTTCATCTAAAGGAGAGATCAAGAAGTTGTTCTTTCATAACCAAGGATATTCTGTACCGTTGTATTATCGCACTCGCCTATCCAGTATTAGTCTCTTTACCTCACTTTGGGATGAAGGGTGTGAGAGCCGAGTGGCACTAGATTATCTCGAAGGTGGCCAATGTTCGAATCCCGGCCAATGGGTATGGGAATTTCTGAAACAAAAAATCATGTTCCTGTGCTTTGGATTCCATGTTAAATAGGGAGTTCCAAACCTATCATCATGATATCGACAGTGACATAAAAAGTGAAAGCTTGGTTGCTTGCCGTTATGTTTAAGTTTCTCAGCCACACACATTTTACAGACAACCTGCAACAACGAGTCCCGCTGCACAGTGGGTAATTTCTAGCATCCAGCCGGCCAAAAATAATATTTTCAACCCTTGTCTTTGGTGCGCATTTTCTGTGAGTTGTGTTTATAGGACTCTTGGGTACAGTAATTAAGTACTGAAAAGTCGCGCTGTCTGATTATCTAATCTCACCGAAGGCCTAAAGTGGCTTTCCTCCGTAAGGGCATCATATTCTGGCGAGGCGAGCGTGCAGTTGTTATTATTACGCGAGGGCTCAGTAAAGACGTCAGAACTAAATATTTCTTTAGCTTGCAATGTGATTATATTAGACGAAGGTATGTATTTTATATAGTATGTAGCATTTTCTGGAAATTACTATATTGTTGTCCGGAATATGCACTTAAATATCAGGTACACGGTGTCCAAGCGCTATCTAATTATACAAATTTGAGCTGACTTTCAAAATGGATTGCCTTTGATTTCCGCAATGAAAGTCTTTGGGATAAGTGATACATACTTTATTGAATAGAAAACTGTGACTTTCTGCTGCGACCAGGCGCGACCATGAGGGTAATTAATTTTTTTCAGAAACCATGTACTCTGCAACCCGGAGGTCGGTTTTCGAGCTGTTGAGGAACAGCCGGAAATATAAGCGGAACGATGATATTGCTAATGTTGTAATAGAACATTTAGGCTTTGAGGATTGATCCGACGATATATCTAAGTCAATAAGGAAATATGTCAGTATTTCGTGTGCTAAAATTCGATCACGCTGGACAAAATATAGTAGAAAAAGGGACAAATTGCTGAAGTACAATAAAAGATAGTTCGAGCAGAGAATGAGCCTTCCAGAACGACGTGCATCACAACAATGTCAGGATAAGCCTGCCAGTACTATAGCTCATTCCATGTTAAGTAAACAGAATTGCTCTTATGACAACAGGGTTGCCATATCGAACGGCTCGGCTCAACGCCATCACGGTAAAACGGCGGCACATAAATTTGTGAAATTCAGTATGTAAGTTCAAGACAAAAGGCTGAAAAAAATAAACTACAAATTACTTTTATGAATTAAAGGGGACGTGGGGTTTACAGGGGCCATTTTTGGTTTTTACAGAATCAGAAGTCATCTACGGCACATAAGAAACCTCAGCACTGACATATAACGCATATTGCGAGAGAAAATAGACAAATAATTTTATGGGCTCGAGGGGCGGGGGATGTATTTAATTGCAATTAATAAATTTATCCAGACAATAAAAGCTAGAAAACAGACGCAATAAATAAATTCTGCAGATTACTACAAAAGATCACAGTATTAATGGTAAAGAAATAAATCACACACCTAGGCTTATCGCATAACTCTTATTCAACACAATACATTTACGCACTGATTTAAAGCCTAAAATACACACGCCATAAATAAATGCTGTAGATGACTTCACTACAGAAGTTCAGGGAGGAAACGCTTCTATTGGTTGATATCCGAAGCAAAGTGCTGGCAATACCAATGATGGAAACCGCTAGAAGATTCTTCAGAAAGGCTTCCACTTCTACGGATATTACTGGAGTAGATATAAATTTAATAAACCATCTACGAGCCATCGTAGAAACTCTTTCGTGTGGGTATGCCATTGATAAAGTGACATTTGGCATGTACGCAAAGGAAACTATACAATTGTACTTACAAAAATACAAATCGTACTACATGCCTGTAACTTTGCACAGACTCTTGGGTCATCGACAGGAGGTCATTAGGCACTGTGTTATACCTGTTGGACAACTCTTCAAAGAAGCCCAGGAGACCAGGAATAGAGATAATAAGAAACCTTCCAGAAAGACACAAATACTGACCTTTTCCATAGGCTGCTTATATCATCGGACCCTTATATTACCAGCTTAGGGAAATCATGGAGGAGGAAGTTGATTCTGCTTTCACGAGAGAAGTTCAACTTACTGTCTGAGCCTCCTGTATCTGGTTCTGCCGAAGGAGATAATGATAGTGACGATAGCGATTCTGTTGAAACTGCATCTAATGAATAAATTGTTTGGCAAGTACATGTATTCCTGTATCTGTTTTTAAACATACTAAACAGCATGTCCCACCCTTAACACCTATTTGATTTCTTAAAGCTATAACGAAAAATGATTAAAATTACAAAGATTACTAATTCTATTCCTGGCGTAGTAATTTGTTGTTTGTACTTGATTGGCCACACACTTAATTATCTTCAATAATAGCAGTTACATAGTAAGTTTTATGTAAATCGGTCCATTAGTTTCCGAGATACGAGTTTTGGCCGGCTAGATTCCTGAAATTACGCACTGGGCGCTGGGATTACTGACAAGATGGAATGGTTTTGCATACAGTCTCTAATGGTAGTCGCACCTCTGTCGTTGGGACTTCACGTAAAACTGCAGGTCCCGTGGCTATGGTCACGATATCAACAGTCAAGTATGACTAAAATCTTCTTTTTTTTTTTTGCTAGGGGGCTTTACGTCGCGCCGATACAGATAGGTCTTATAGCGACGATGGGATAGGAAAGGCCTAGGAGTTGGAAGGAAGCGGCCGTGGCCTTAATTAAGGTACAGCCTGGTGTGAAAATGGGAAACCACGGAAAACCACTTTCAGGGCTGCCGATAGTGGGATTCGAATCTACTATCTCCCGGATGCAAGTTCACAGCCGCGCGCCTGTACGCACATGGTCAACTAGCTCGGTACTAAAATCTTCGTTTGCTTTTGATTCTCTAACGGTCTGAAGACACAGTCAATAGCATTGTGGCCCCGAATAAGTACATCGGGTTATGTATTTGCAACAGGTAGTCCTTTATAACGAGTCTGTCTTCAATTTGCCTAAATATGGTTGTGTGGTGAATCAATTGTGGTTATGAATTGTCGAATAAGAGCTCTCCTGGTGCACGTGCTGAGCCATGGCTATTGCAAATAGGGCCTTCATGTACGTGATAGTGTAATTTAGGTCCACGAGCCGCTTTGGAAATGTCATATCATCTAATCTGTACAAATTACCATCAATAAATTATTTCCCCTGTTTAGCTCTAATTAACTTCAACATTCCTCCTGATATGACAGCACATTAACACAGGACACAAACACTGAAATAATTGTTCGGATGATAACGTTTTCCCTACTTTATAAAATAAGAACAAAATGGCAGAAATTCTTAAATATGACGTTGCATTGGAAGGTGTCGTAATGACTGAAATAAATACATGCCATTATAATTTACTTCAATGTAAGCCTAATACTGTTTACGAAAGTCACTGGAACATATTTGAAATCGAAGGATGGTTTAAAATAATCTTACCACCAGAACCTCTGAAGAGGAAATTATCCTCTACGGAATAAAGGGAAGTAGAAATAATAAAAGAGTGCAGCACCTATGGGAGCGGCAAAGGAATATCCGATTTAATGAGGACGATAGGTCTTCATTTCTGACAGTCCAATTAAAGTAACACAGCCTCTTCGAAAGAGAACCTCATTACGATGGCATCTTCTTTCTGTTATTACTATTCTTAACAAACTCAAGGAATATTTCGACAGTTTCAATGAAGTTAGAATTCCTTCTTGGGAGGTTCCTACCCAATACACCAAAGTTAATAAATTATTCAAAGTGTAGTGGCAGAAAAGAATTCACGTATTAAAATTCACTTACATTTTTACTGAAATCAGGGTTGTAAAATTTGATTCAATCCAAAATAAAAATAAAAATTCAGTTGCAAACATGAAAAATTCGTTAATAGATTAACCAAAATAGTTTACCATTTGCGGCTGCTTAAGATGCATATGGATGATATTTTATCTGTAGTTAATGTGGAAGTGATAAACAAAGGCTTCATTCAGAAAGGTGAATCTGTGTTACATAAGATTATCAGCCAGTTGTTGCCCATTACACCGAGAAATGGAGGAGAGAATATGAAGTCCCGAGTTTATAGTAAGAAAGAACTTCCTCATAAGATGAACTGTTCCTCGAATATCATTAATGTCTGTAAATGCTGATTAAATTATAAAAACGTTGCGATCCTTTGAGATCTTATTCCCCAAACGTTGATCGGATGATGAGGACTGTGTGAGTGTCTAGTGTTCAAAACAATTCCTCCTCAAAAATGCTTTACTTTCTAATATTCCCACTGTGAAGCCGAAGTTGAAGAATTATTCATTATATCTTCATCTAGTATTTGTAATAAAGTGTGAGAGAACTGACATCCAGTCTACATCCCATACCTTAATATCCTGAAAAGGAAATACGAAAATACTTCGGAACGTCTTCTGTATTTAACACAGAGACATTAATGCATTTTATTTTTAGTCAATAACGCATATTTTGACTGTTTTATGAACATATTCTGTAAATAAAATGTTACAGAACGATGATGAATAGATCGGAATTATGTATTATGCCTCCAAACCAAATCAAACACTTCTGAATATGTTGCTAAAGATACTGGCGGAGTAATTTCGGTAAAGTAAATGCGGAAGTTCATAAAGCTACCATTACGGCGCTTCATACGAAAACAAGTGCACTTTGTTCATGGAGTTACAGTAGAATAGGCCAGGCCTATGCCAAGTATTTGCTATATGAAGGCCCGGAGTGAATCACTCTTCGGCAGCAGATTCATCTCACTGTTCTTGTGTACGAACGTGACAAGCTAAGAAAATGGATTCCAGTCAATGGGATACTTATCGTAGATATCCAGTCGTGCAATCTTTGATACTGTCACTCAGTGTTGCCAACTTACATTTTCAAGATCCGCTAAATACTACTAAAATTTCGCTAAAATTCCGCCAAGAAATCCGATCTCAAATAATGGGCAATAAAAATGAGCAATAATAATAATAATAATAATAATAATAATAATAATAATAATAATAATAATAATAATAATAATAATAAAAGTAAATGTCTGCACTCATCCGATCTGCGAGTTTCACTGGGATTAACCCCCTGCCTGCGAACCGGCGAGATAAAACTTGTAGGCGTTTTACTTCCCGGTGCAAACTATGTGAATCCCCTACCTCAAGGGCCACACACAGAACAGGCCAGTTCATTAAACGGTCTTTCTTCATAGCATAAATATAGATGCTACACTCTCACAGTTTCATTATCTGTCGTCACTTGTCAACTAAGAGATAAGTACCCTTTCCCCACGCATTACAAACTTATGATACTATGATCTCATAACATCAAATCCAAATAACATGTTTTCCTCATGTGACTGCTAGCTCCTGACAATAAATACGGAATAGCTCGGAGACAGACTGGAGTACAAATTTTGAAAAACGTAAAATGGATAAAACACTAAATTTCGCTATAATAAATCTAGAATTCCGCCAAAAAATCCGCTGTCCGCTAAATGATATATTACTCCGCCAACAGTCTTCTAATTCCGCCAAATTTAGCCGAAAATCCACTAAGTTGGCAGTACTGCTGTCACTGCGTTTCTTCTGTCAGTTTTTACTATGGTCAATCATAGGTTCCATCGAATGAAAGATGTATTACAATGATATTTTCTGAATGTCAGAGGAAAGAGCTTGTAGCACGGTACTTATATCAGTTATGTGCACTAATGGAAAGAATTTAACGCTTCCAATTAATTGGCTCTGAGACTCGGACATTCTATGGTTATCTACCCACGTTCCTAGCCAAGTACTGCAAGGCAAGTTTCATGGGAGGATTGTGGATCGAAGCCGATCATAGAAACTTTATTGAGGATGTCTTGAGCGGTGAAATTCCTCACACTCTTAGAGTAAGTGCTGCTTCGTATTCTATAGCGAGAATACCGAAAACGAAATGCATCGACTTTGGAAATTATACTCCCCAGTAATTGATAAAACGCATTTGATACAACAGATCTAGCACGCACAAATCAGCTCTTACGGAGAATCAGATGAGCTATAAAAAACCGTCTCAAATTGATGGTTTTTCAGATCAGGGTATAGGATTCCAACTGTTCCACAATTCCAACTAGCTCCTCGAGAGTGATCCAATCATATCATATTGCCATCTCGTACAATTATTATTATTATTATTATTATTATTATTATTATTATTATTATTATTATTATTATTATTATTATTATTATTTCCTTGCCATTGTTTAAAAAATCCTTGTAATTCGTGCTGTTCCTCCGAGGGTTTCAACGGCACACAAACAAAATAGCATTTACAACGGTTATCTAATCTCCCTCCCACTGACAAGTGAAGCTCCAGCGGAAAAGCTTTCAGCGAAATTGGAAAACAATGTTGACACTTTTAGATGGAATGAGATTTAGACCTTTCTGAAATATTGTGTCTCTATCGGCTAAGAGAAGAAATGGGACAACTATATCAATCGACCCACTTGCTACTAGGAGTATCACTCACTCTACTGGAATGAAAATGGTGGAAATCTCCCTCATCATGCCGTAAATTTTGCATCGGAGATAAGTTTAGGAATGCTACCTCGCATTCAGACCGTAATGCCTCAGTAAAGTTATCACAATTATTGTATGTGGAGGATTCCATCAGCGTTAACTGGGTTGACAACGGAGTGGCGTGTAGAGAGAATGCTACGGGTGCGCACAAAAAATCCGCTCGTTAACTAAGTTTAGAGTAAAAATTTAAATAATTTTTCTTGAAATTCTTTCTATTCGTTATACAAGTAAAATATCTAAGAATGATATTTTAAATTAAAATCAAGTAAAACAAGACATGGAGCGAGTATTGAATGTAGTGATGGGACATTCGATTCATTTTAGTGAATCGATTCATTTGATTCCGTTCACGTACTCAATCGAAACAGTGATCCGATTCACGGCACATTAGAGTCACCGCTCCTACTGCATCTGTGTAGTATGTACTGGTAAGACAGCAGCAACTGCATTCAGTGTTCGCTGCTGCCATCTTGTCTTCATACCATGATCTCCTTTCTTAGAAAAAATGCTAGTCACTCTAATACAACGAAGGTTTCCGGCGACACACGATGGGTAAGGTCTGGGATTAGGAAGGTAGCAGCCACGGCCTTAATTAAGGTACAGTCCCGGGATTTCCTGGTGTAAAAATGGGCAAACTACTGAAAACCATCTTAACGGCTGCCGACGGTGGGATTCGAACCCACCATCCCCCGAATGCAAGCGCATAGCTACGCGATACTAACCGCACATACAATTCGCTCAGTCATTTTTGAAAATGTGTATTTTTCTATCAGCAGAGGATTTTTTAAATCGTCATATTTTGTATAGGCTACCCGAGATGTACAGTAGCCCACTGGTTTCCTGATTCAACATACTGTTGATTAAGTTATTGCGTCAGTCGGCTCACTTACAGTCCACATATTATTGAAGTCTTGTGCAACGATGTGACATACGAACTGAGAGAATACTGAGTCGTTCTTCCCAATATAAAACAGGTACTTTTGAGTGGTCATGAGCATGACTCATAGCCAAACGGCAGGCTAGAGTCGAGTTTAATTAATTGTCAAATGTCAACTAAGTTATAATACTAAGATTCATTAAACTAATAAATAGTATAACTTAATAGCCTACCTACTTACTAGCTAGTTTAGAATTATGTTTAGGCTACGTTTTTAACACTGCAAATACATCCATCTATTATTTAAACCTCCCTGCAAGAAGAGGACAGTGAATGCAATGAACCGTGTGTGTGTTGTGTCTCACTGATCCGTAACTGCATACGATTCTTTCGGTGTGCCATGGCTCAATGTATGTCTCGCAGCAGCGGAAGCTCAGCTCTCCGCCAGTGTCCGGCGTGCCGATAAGGAGCCGTGCGTATCTTGTGTCACACTGAGCCGTGCTCGTTCGCGATTCTTTCGGTGTGCCAAGGCTCAGTGTATGTCTCGCTGCAGCGGAAGCTCGACTCTCCGCCAGTGTCCAGTGTGCTAATAAGGAGCCGTGTGTATCTTGTGTCTCAGTGAGCCGTACTGTGCGCACGATTCTTTCGGTGTGCCATGATTCACTGTCTCGCTGCAGCGGAAGCTCGGCTCCCCGCCAGCACTCTCCGCTGGGAATAAGCTGAATCGTGAGCCGTGAGCTCACCGTTCCTGTGAATCGATTCGCTCGGACATTTGAATGAATCGATACACTGCTTCGAATCATGCATTCAGTAGCCAACACTAATTGAATGAAATTTAGCATTCCCCAGAGTAAAGTGATGTCAGGTGGGAAGAGACCTAGGAGAAGTGGAAATCGGGAATGCAATAAAAACTGGAACAGGTACTTAGAATGTGTATTATCCCAAATGGCAAAACCGTTAGTGAAATCGAATCGAAGTTTAATAAGGTTAATGCAGTAAGTTCGCAGTTTCGATCAACAGTATCCTTCAAGAAAAGAAGCGAGTTCACGGACAAACGTATCTTTACTTTATTTTACGGAAGGGAAAGCTGTGTGGACTTGGGCCATCTTATTCGTAAGTTGGAAGTAACAGACAGGAAGGTATCCAGAATTATTTCGGGTAAGAACAGGTGGGAACAATGACAGAAAGGTACTCAGAATGGGGAGATGAAGGGTAAGTTAGGAATGAACTCGATGGATGTAGCTATGCGTATATACCGACGTCGATGATGGAGTTATGCGAGACGGATGGAGAAGTAATAATAATATTATTTGCTTTACGTCCCACTAACTACTATTACGGGATTCGGAGACGCCAAGGGGCCGGAATTTAGTCCTGCAGGAATTCCTAGTAATTCTACCGACACGAGGATGAAGTATTTGAGCACCTACAAATACCACCAGACTGAGCCAGGATTGAACCTCCCACGTTGGGCTCAAAAAGCCAGCGCCTCAACCGTCTGAGCTACTCAGCGTGGCGGGTGGGGAAGGATGGGATACCTAGGAGAATAATGGATTCGACGATGGAGGGTAAGAGAAGTAGAGGACACCACCACGAAGACCACGACGGTTAGAATTAGTTTCTAGTGATTTAATGGTAAGAAGATTGGAACTAAATGAGGCCACGGAGCTAGTTGTAAAATGAGGGTTGTGGCGACGCATAGTTAATTCCCAGAGGATTGCAGACTGAACGATTAAAGGCATAAGAGTCCATAATGAAGAAGCTTATGTGTATGTATGTATGTATGTATGTATGTATGTATGTATGTGCATATGTATGTATGTATGTATGTGCATATGTATGTATGTATGTATGTATGTATGTATGTATGTATGTATGTATGTATGTATGTATGTATGTATGTATGTATTGTACCCTAGCCATTGGGTTGGGTACAATATACAAGTTTGTATGAAGATAAGACGTAATTGCAAGGGAGTTGGATTACCGAACCCATCATTGTTAAAGTTGTCGAAATTTTTACCCTGAATCTCTGAAACATAAACCGACGTCGATGATGGAGTTATGCGAGACGGACGGAGAAGTAATAATAATGGTAGTTTCTGGCATCGCTTGTAACTTCACTGTACCATAATGACGGAATCCTTACGGTTTAAATACGGCTAATGATTTCCTCTCACTTAAAACCATTTTCTGATGGGATCAATTAGGCCTACTATATGATTCTTTATAATTCAGACTTCGAGAAATATTTTACAAGAGTTATGGGTCAGTGGCTTTTTGTAATTCTTTTAAGATACTGATTAAAATTTGAATATTATCCGTTTCGTATTTCGTACATACAGGTTCATACAATACAAGAAATGTGAAACGTTAGAGGCTATCTTCAAAGTAATACATTATGAATACTCACACAGGGCAGCACATAATTGCTAATCAAGTACTGCATTGTCGACCGTCAACACTTGCTACGACAGTACTGCAAACGTGAGGAATTAAAGTTTCTCTACAAATTTATATTTCCTGTATTATTTGTATCACTATTAGCTGTCGTCCTCGGAGGGCCGTATTCTATTCGTTTACTACCGCGGATTGAAAAATTGCAGGAGGGCAGGTATGTGGTTAGAATGGTACATGCAGCTCACCTCCATTGGGAGTGGTCCTGAAAAATCATGCACCATCTCGCGACGGGAACATGAGTTTACGTTACTTTGGTACCACATGAGGAATTAAAATGGAAATAATGAAATAGCGAATGGCTTTTAGTGCCGGGAGGTGTCCGAAGACTTCGGCTCGCCAGGTGCAGGTCTTTTGATTTGACTCCCGTAGGCGACATGCGCGTCGTGATGAGGATGAAATGATGATGAAGACGAGACATACACCCAGTCCCCTGCCAGGGAAAAGAACCAATCATGGTTAAAATTCTCGACCCTGCCGGGAATCAAACCCGGAACCCTTTTGACCAAAGGACAGCACGCTAACCATTTAGCCATGGTGGAAATTGTTAACTGCAAAGTAGTAAACGGTGGAATCTTGTTTCCAGATCGAGTATCTTAGCAAATAATACACTAACTTTATCACGAATTTCTTAATTATTTTGTAAGATGAAAGTCTAAATACATTATAAATAAGTTTCCTATTTTTTAGGATTTCTACTCTTCTTAGGAAAAAAGGGGATTTTCACGTCCTTGAGGAATGAATCCTTGAAATAAACACCTGCACGCCAATCACCACAGGTCTCTTGTCATCATTCGCTTCCTTTCTAGAAGGGTATGATTATCTGATTTCAAATACTAAACTGTACGCATCCCTCCATTCCTTCTTTGAAAGCCATTCTCTGTGACTGAGTCTTTCATCTTCGAATTAAAGGATATCTGAGCTCACAGTTTCTCTCTATTCCTTCCCACTTCGTTTAGCACAGTACAATATGTTGGAGATAAGTCATCATTTCCAAATGTCAGCTTATAATCGTCATCAACTCTACACTCGTGAATTGAAACCGTTTAATTATCATTTAGTGGTGTTTGTACGAATACCCCACGTACACCAGCGCTCAGAAATATTTTGGCAAGAAGGGTTTGTACAACACAATCGCATTTCATTACGTCTGCTCGCCCAGAACAGGGATTGTACCACATTAGATAGGTAAGTCGATCCTTTCAAGTACCTCTCAGAAATCTTTGTAGCGTGGCTGTTTATTATTACTGAGACTTTGCATAATAAAACCATAAATCATGGCAACCATCGGTTTCCTCAAATTTGCACGGAGCTACCACACAATGGCTATACGTCCTGGAAAGCATGACAATCGCAGTGCATGGGAACATTACGAGATTGCAGTGCATTTGACAGGTATCATGCACAGGGCTCTAGAACTGCAGTAGTAAGCCAGGTTCCGTGCAGAATGGATGTGACGAATGAATTTCGGGCCAGGGCGTATGAACTAGAGCTCAAACGCCAGTCTGCAGAATGGTGGCTTACAGGATCACCAAGAAGACATGAGTTCCGGCAAAACCCTTCACCTATAAAGCTGATGGTCATTGCAATTTTCCCCATAAGAGACGTGATTGCGTGTCAGTGCGTTCCACATGGCACAACGGTGACAGCAATGTACTACAGAAACTTCCTGCAGAGAGAGTTACGACGCGGCGCGGCGTGCCATTAGGTACAAACACCCGGATCTTCTCAAGGATGTCATCCTTGTCCACAACAACCCCAGACCGCATGCAGCAGAGGCTGTACGGAGGCAACCTCAGGGCTCAGGTTCCTACCGTGAGGACAGTTTTGTGGTATGAGGGTGTTTTCTTCATAATGGATCAGGTGCTTTGGTAAGTGACGATAGGACGTTAGATTGCTTTCAGTATTGGAATAAACAGAAAAAGCATGTGTTGCCTCATTCCAAATTCTAGACTGACCTATTTGAATTACAGACTTTAATCCCATCGAGCATTTTTTGGAAAAACCCACCAAGTCTCCGTGCGATTTTGACCTCGTTCTCAAAGTGAATGCATCATTGCGTGGGAGACGGTTCGGGACACAGACACATTCTAAGGGACCACATTGACGGTTTACCATAAAGGTTACTGTAGGCCTACACTCTGAAAGTATAAATTGTGAAACACACGGATTTTCACGGCTGACACTTTCATCGCGTTATATCCTACACCTGGTAAATATACTCGGCATCATTCACACATTCCACAGCAGATTATGCTCCCCACTCCCATCTGTATATTTCCATTTGTCAAGCCGATCCCACATTCGTGCAAAAATAGTTGCAATTACTTATGCGCCAACCATCGTATTATTTACAAGCTGAAGCTTGTAGATGCTGATATCATGCCTAAAGTGAAAGAGTTCGCAGAAATCTCTAAAAACTGCTCTGAGGAAGGGCCGTTATCAAGCAAATGTACCTCGCAATTTGAAGCTTTCTGGACAAACCGTAAGTGTATGTAATAAAATGTGCCAAGGTACAGATGACGAAGAAAAACCTCGACAAGGACACATAATCTCATCAGGAGGAAGTCTGTGACAAATCTTCGCCCTATTGATCTTGTTAAATGCGATGATTTGGAGGCAAATTATAATGTAAAGTTTCCTGTTTCCTTAGTAATAAGGTGCACGAAGGATATCGGCGATCAAGTGACAAGCCTCTCGTATCAGAGATGGCCTAACTTCGCTTTGCTCAAATGTACAAACACTAGACCTCTGCAAACTGGTCTCTCTGCAGTGACGAGAGGAAGTTCAATTTACTTTCTTCGGACAGAATTTATTATTTTCGACGTCTACCAAATAAACAAAACAATGTTCGATATCAGGCTCTTACCGTGAAGTAGGATAAGGACAGTTTTGTGATATGATGTCAATGGGACGATTAATTGTTTTCAATACTGGGATAAAATGAAAAATCATCTGTTACCTCATTCCCAGTTCTAGACTGACCTAGTTGAAATACAGAGCTAAATCCCATTGAGCATTTGTGGGGAAAACTGGACAAAAGCGTCAGACACCGCAATTGTCTTTACAAAGGGATAGTTCACCGCAGATCAGATAGTGGTTGTATAATAGAAAAATACCAGAAACACCCTTGCATTCCCAACAGATCAAAGCCAGTTTTCACATAGTCTATTATGGATCTGGTGCTCCTATCGCTTCCACGTGTTGCGATGAATAACCTTAGGTTTGAAGAATGAATTCGCAGCTGGTTATCCCACACCAACACAGAGGTCCAGTAAGCACTTCCCATTCTTATTTCCCCCATATATTTCCATAGTAGTTCAATGCTTATTTACACGGTAACCTAGTACTCAGTGCCAAACAAATTTATATCCAGCACATTTAACTAATATACATGGACATGTTTCGGCTGACAGATTATAAGGACGTTGAAAGTACAAATTAGGTTACTTGAATTTGGGTCATGGCAACTTCCGATAATTATCCTGAGTGTACAGTAGAATTCCGTCCCTTCCTCTGTATCACACAGCAGAAGTATGGGCTCTTGGTACATCAGACTGGTTACGAATGCAATTCCTTCATTTTCAGTTAGAAACATTTTCAAGTATACAAATTAATTTAGGCATCGTGATGCAGTACAAAGTGCTTTTCAACATATCATAATTCACAACTCTTCTGGAAAGCCTGCCATATCATGCTGAATACAGTGCAAGATGCCAAATGATTCTCACTCGGAATGGAAAATAAGCCGTGTGCCAACATTAATACACAGTCATTCTAGGTGCAACGATAACGCACATTAAATAATTTACACTGTAAAAAGTTCCTTAGTCCTCTCTTACTCTTAATTATGTACAATCCTTGAGACTTTTTATAGTGCAATTTAAAATACAATGATATTACACTCCAAGACACGAAAGAACGAATCAATTGAAACTAGAGTTAAACGATAATTGAATAAAATGAAGAAAAATTAAATTAATATTAGATTATCTGGTAAGTAGCTTAAAGTAAACAAGTATAGACTAAATAATATGAGGCAAATTAGATGAAGTGGATAGTTGTACCTATTCTCTCCATTTAATTTCGATCACCTTATAAAATTAGAAATAAGGGATGAGCAGTAGAATCGGAAGTGATGTTGAAAGGACGAACATTTGTGAGGGATGAAGTAAAATTAATTTAAATTATCAGTACATCTTATGATTTCAGTCAAGCATACTTTTTCCAGTCAACCGTATGTACTTCGGAAGAAATTATAGTAGCCTAGTCTGTTTTAAATATTCTGGAAGAAAATTATGTCCTTATGTCTATTTCACTTACGTTCCCCAAACGCGACGCAATGGCCAGGAAGGAATGTCAGTACGCACTTATTTCATACAGTGAAATTTTCGTGCAATAAACTGAAACGAATATTAAATGTGTGAAGCGAAGAAAAAAGTCAAGAGAGGACGATAGACAGGCTAGGTTGTTGGTAGAAAGCAACTAGTAGATTAAGATATTTTGATAGGTTTATCTCCCCCCTTTTTTTGAAATTTACCACCCCAATATTTTTAGTTGGTGATGGTGGTGGTGGTGGTGGGGGGGGGGGTATTTTATTACACGAGCGGCATGTTGAACCTGGAAGGCATATAACATGCAAGAGTTCTGTTCACTTTATATTTTTTTCTGCATAGCATTCGTTAAATACCAGAGGGGCAGCGGACATGTAAGTAACAAGAGAAAGAACGACAAAATATATCAGTAGTTTTCTTTACTATTGTGTATTTAGCATTCACACCGAGTTTATCTATTGCTATTACTTTAGTTCGTCTTCGGAGGTGATGCATGCTACGCATGGATTGTTCAATGGCCCATGAGGAAGACTGCTAGAGTAATATCGTCCCTTTTACTGAAGCTCAGCTCGTCGATATATGACGAGACAAGTGACTGTTATTACATTCCATTACTGTTCCAGATTGTTGAGTTTGTTGTGCTCTGCCACGACGGAGACAGCCGTCATTAAACATTTCAGTTCTACTCGAGCAATAGATTAAACGTTACATGAGTGTAGTAATTACGTTTTTGAATATTACTCAGGAGGTCTGCGACAGAAATTCATATATCACCAGACTGTGTTTCACTAGGGATCGTGGAGCGGGGATTAAGTAAGAAAATCATGCTTTCTTGTTTCCTTCCACCTGGATTCACGCGTTCCACAATAGCCACGAACTCATTGAGGTTTTCTACAGTTTCGATCTTGGTCCATTCCAACTATTATCTCAAATGTTTCCAGGTATGCGCAGTCACTCACGAAAATGCTGGGAAAGTTAACCGTACCTAATTACTAAGCAAGAAGCTAATAGAGGTACACAAATACAAGATACACACATTCCAATAGGCTGACAATCTTGTCGTTCCTAACACCTAGAGAAACGACCACCCTTAACCATAATCTTGGCGCTTGGTGGGATAGAGTAGTCAGCTCTATATTCCGCGCTCTCTTCCCCCAGAAATTAACATGGTACTCATTTCTGGAGAATGTTTAATGAGCCCCGGGGACATGTGCCTCTCCAGAAGTGGTCACATTTCTAAGTAATTCGACTTTGTGACAGAGAATCGAATCGACTTGTGGGTGAAATGAACACGCCTCTCCCACCTCGGCTACGCACCTTCGCACCCCTAGAAAGTAGCAGGTAAAGATAAATATAAGAAATACTCTATTAGTGATTTGTTCCTAGATTTGAAAGAAGCAGATTCCTTTTGAAAACGTATTTCATTGCTGTTGTTCGTGTATGGGGTTGCTGTATGAGTGTATACTCTACCTCAGTTCTTTCAGCTATGTCTTCCATTCAACACTATGTAACCTCTGCTCACTCATTCTTTGTCACTAAACACCAGTTGAGGTTTCTGGTATAGCGAAATGGAGCAATGAACCTCCAGTTTATATCACATTTTATTCAACTATTTAATATTCATAACTCCCTTGTCAATCTCGAAGCTCTTGCTTAGCCCATCTATCCGTAATATACTCGTACTAGCTTTCAATTCATGTGAACTGCGCACGTTCCGTGGCTGGATACTTGTCTGGAATGAACCCCCTTGGAAGGAAATCTCTCCGTCTGTACCTGGGCGAAGGGAGTGCCGAGGTGCGGGGGGACATCGGCCGGCACGTAGACAACATCAGGATATCGCAGAAACAGATATCCGTGGTTTACGCATGCGCAATATGCCACTCTCTCCAGTCGTGTTGTCGGGGGGTGTTGGAGCAAGGTCTGTCTAGACTGACCTTGTGTTCGGGTAAGTATGTGCCTGCCATCTGTTGCCCTTACGGGAATTCAACTACGTACCAGAAAATAGTGCACATAATTAGCGCTAGTGTTGAAGAGCACCATTACTGCCAGCAGTCACATTAAATTGCCAAATTCCAATTGATGTCTTTTCCCAAATACATCAATATTTACTAAACATCTGTTCATTTGCCTTCTTTGGAATAATTACTCTTTTGAGAGAAAAGTAACTTAAAAATCACCGAGGCAAAGAGTAGCGGGAATGTAATACCAAAGAAAACGCTATTTGCCTAGCCACAGGAGTTCTTAAATTTAAGTTACCAACATTGCGAACATACATCCCTAAAGGTTACTCTGTTTTTCAAGTGTGATGCTAGTGTTTACAACAGTTTGCAATAGTTATCATAATTCGTAATATTATTGTACGCTGTGCAAGCGTGTGAGTGTTTTTCTGCACTGTTGTGCCGTTCAGAAACTTAATTTTTAGGGCATAAAGAAGTTACAATATTTTCTCCGTGTGTGTATTTTGGTGCACTGTAGTTGCGTCCGTAATTTTGGTCCCGGGAAAGGTAAGGAGCTACATAATGAGTTTGAACAGTGATACGATACTTATGAAGACAAACTTTTCTTCTCTCTCTCTCTTGAGCGTAAATTTAAGATTAACATTAAGGATGCCGGACGCCTAATGCCTGATCTTGATATAACGAGGCATCCTAAAAGTAAAAGTAATGAAATCGTGCGTAAATTCAGAATGGATTTATACGGTATAAAAGAATCGAGTGGATCTATGGGTGCGAAATTACTAACATGTTGATTTGTTTTCATCTTTTATGATTCATGGGTGATGAAAGCGAAGGGACTTGGACCAAAGTCGGAGTGGTAGATGTAGGATATTTGTCAAAAAAAATAATAATAAAGAAACACAGAAGTTCTAAATCTCATTTGCTTGCCCAGTTAAAATTCGATCTCCTGGGAAGACACGATAACCGTCAGTAATTTGACTGTGCTTACAGGCAGTCTGTGGAAAGAGACAGCGACCAAGTACGGAAAATTCGCTATGTGCTGTGTGAAGTTCTGTGGCACGTTTGAGATGGCATTGCGTGGGCATGACGAAACAAGTGAATCATCGAATCCTGGCATATTTCGAGGCCTCGTCAATTTTAGTTCTGAAATTGACGTTGCATTAAGAGACCATCTGTCCAAAGCTACTGTTTTCAGAGGCACCTTGAAAGACATTCAGAATTATTTGCTTTCGTGTATGTATGAAATCTGTCGTGAGGAAAAAATCACCACAGCGCACTTCATTTCGGTAATCGCAGATGAGACCGCCGATATATCAACTACAGCACAATTTGTTATCATTCTTCCCAACGGTAAACCAGTTGAAAGATTTTGGGGTTTCCTCTACCCTCTAGTCATGATGCTAAGACAATAGCAGAGTGTTTAAAATTTTCTTTGAGCGAAGTTGTGGACAATAGAGATAAGTTGATTTCACAAGGTTACGATGGAGCAAATGTAATGAGTGGTCACCATTCAGTGTGCAAGTTCTCATCAGGGAAGATTTTAGGCATGCACATTATGTGCACCGTTATGCCCATTCTCTGAACTTAGTTATGGCACAGGTGACAGGGGGGGAGGGGAGATATTGAGGGAGGGGGGATTTTTCCTTCTGTTGAACCCCCAGTGACGAAAGTCACGCGCCGCCACTGCTAAACACTACACTGGCTGGTTGAACAAACTGAAGTAAGATAGTACATGGACTATGAACGTTCTTGCTTCATTCATTTTAAAACAACCAAAGAAATCAACATGTATACTACATATGATAGGAGGGTTAAAGGAAATTACTCTAAAGAATCTGTAAAACCTTATTTCTGCAAGTAATGCATCGTAAACCGTAAGTTATATGTAACTTACTGTATAAAATAGCCCGTTTTTCTGCCCTCAGCATTCTGTTCAGCCAATATATATGGAAGACTAGAAGGCCTTTTTTCAATTTTTCACGTAGTTTTAAATCTGCACCGGTGTAGGATAGTACCTGACCGAAATTTCCAACAGCATAACAAAAAGGGAGGTCCTCCGAAATATATGCACAAATATAACGCAGAATATAGATTCATCTGAGAAGTTTTTGTTTGCGGATGATGGCACACTTTTAATAAAAGATGAAACGCATGAGGCTCTCTAGCAGTCACCAGATGCTTTTGCAGAACAGTTATTTTAATGGTCTCAATAAAATCATCTACTATGGAAAAAACAGCACCACTCAGAATAGGAATTCTACAAGTCCAAATATTATTTTAAATGACCACCAAATAGAAACCAACTTTTAACAATTTTTTTACATTATTTAAAACGCAGAGCGTTACTGTCCTAAATGATAATGTTTCCACTTAGATGGGAGTTTTAACTGTGTCGATATCCTTACCGTTTATCGTATTCTAATATACGTGAAGATTCACTTTTGTCATTAGTAATTTCATACAAGGTGTTGATTCTAACTTTGAGGTCCAAAGACAAAAGATCAACCTTTACGTCATAAAATGAGTGTGCGTTATTTATGTAACGTCCTCTGAATTGCTTTATCTTATGATAGTACATATGCACGTGTAAGGGAGGGGGGTAATAAACACAGAACTGGCAGCGTTTACTCCACGATGTATTAACTATCTGCTAATTGCTTACGCACTACACAGACATACTAGGACCAAAACTTAACAGTACACGGTACACAAAATTACACCTGTTCACGCTCCCACTTCTCTGTCGAACTCTATCGCTTACAAACTGAAACAATCCCACCACACCAAACCAATACGAACTAGCGAAATGTTGCGTCGGCTGCAAGACGTTTTATCACGTCAAGCTCGACACAAGCCATATGACGCTTGCTTGGGGATTCCCTCGGCCTGTAAGCAGAAATGCGAAGTCTTCAATTATACTACTTCTATAGTGACCAATCTGAAGTAAAATAATAGGTAGGAATAGCATTGTGAGATATGACCTTTTGACCGTAAAGCGACGAATTATTACGTTTTCCAGTAAATAAATTAGAAGTGCAAGCTGGAAGGTCCCCATATTGGATCTTGTACGTCATGAAATGTATAGTACTTACGATATCAAAGTTATCTAAGGTACGGTGAACAATAATATGTCATCCAGGAAGATGCAATAGCTCGCCAGTTCTTGGGTTTTGCAAGTCCATGGAAATTGTCTCCATAGTAAAGTATAGAGGAAGCGCACACGAGTCATCTCGTGAGACTGAATAGCCCTGCATTCAAGACTTGGAAGCTATGATGCAACAGTAACTGAAGAGGGGAATGAGGGATTTTCGCGGTTGTTAAGTACACTACAGCACAGATAATATTTTAATCTAATGTTATTTGCATAAGAAGAAGAAACCAGTTAAAGGGTCTTCGAAACTTCCGTAGGCAATTCCCCGGTACTACAGTACCATCGAAACTTTACTTTCAATAACTCGTTCACAAGTTGTGTAGTACTTGTTCCGTAGCTAATAAGAAAAAACGGTGAAGGAAAACAGCTCTCACGCACGAGAGGTTAGAAGATACACAGGCAAGACTGCAAGCCAGTCCATGTACGTCGCTTCGGAAAGAACTTCAGGAAACTGGTATTTCACATCCGTCAGCACGTAATGCAAAAAAAGTATTACATTTACGACCTTACCGGACCCATTCAGTGGCGATTTCAATTTAATTTACTAGTTTATTTGTTTGATTTATGTATTTATTTGTCCCGAGCATTTAAATAGATGATGAGTTCAGTTTCGTTTAGTTTCTATAGGCGTAAACATGCCGCTTCTTTGAGACGATTACGTCCATTCGCCATTACGGCCACTGCGCTCCTATGCCTCGGTACACCGCTACGAAGTCTTAAATTATACTCCACCGGGCAAGTTGGCCGTGCGCGTAGAGGCGCGCGGCTGTGAGCTTGCATCCGGGAGATAGTAGGTTCGAATCCCACTATCGGCAGCCCTGAAGATGGTTTTCCGTGGTTTCCCATTTTCACACCAGGCAAATGCTGGGACTGTACCTTAATTAAGGCCACGGCCACTTCCTTCCAACTCCTAGGCCTTTCCTATCCCATCGTCGCCATAAGACCTATCTGTGTCGGTGCGACGTAAAGCCCCTAGCAAAAAAAAATATATACTCCCTGTATAGAGGTGATGTACGACCAGAGAGGGCATCTATCTCGGTCACAGCAGGCTGTGAATATGATCGTCAGTCTCTTAGTTTTACGTCTTGATAATCTGGTAGCCTTGTGCTATCTGGATTGTCTTTCGTTATAGCATATCTTGATTGTATTGATAGTCTAATTGAGTCTGATATATCTCGTTTTCTGAGATAATGCGTATTATTGCAGTACATTTGACAGGATATTTTCATGGCTAGATGGAATGTTACCCACGGACGGAATGACTTAGTGTTCAAGGACATGCGTACTTTTTAATCTATGGCCCATTTAGGCCTAGAAGGGATAGATAAGTCTGTTAGGTGAAGTAACGTGTGTTTGCATAAGTATGAAATGAAATGTTGTACGGCTTTTAGTGCCGGGATACCCCAGGACGGGTTCGGCTCGCCAGGTGCAGGTCTTTCTATTTGACACCCGTAGGCGACCTGTGCGTCGCGATGAGGATGAAATGATGATGAAGACAACACATACACCCAGCCCCCGCGCCATTGGAATTAACTAATTAAGGTTAAAATCACCGACCCGGGCGGGATTCGAACCCGGGACCCCCTGAACCGAAGGCCAGTACGCTGACCGTTCAGCCAACGAGTCGGACTTTGCATAAGTGATAAGTCTATTTAAAACAAGGTGACAATATATGTGAGAAATAAATTGCACATTATTGAGTAAATGCATTCAAATAAGGACAAGTGTAGAAGGTTAAATTGTGGAACTTGGGTTTAATACGTGAAGGGCGTCTGTTGCTTTGCCGTTGCCCAATTTCAACGTAGGTGTAGCGATGTAGTTAAGTGCAAGAACACCTTTACTATCCCTGACTACACATATATTTTTTACTCAACACAAATACAATAACATGACTCTCAAAACATATACACAATAACTTCCTGACTGTTCACATACGAAATGCATAGTAATTTACGAAAGGCCCACAGTGTCGGTACCACTATACATCAACAATCTCTATCAACACATGACTGTATTAAACCACGATTGATCTGCCGCAGCATTATCAACAACACAACTCCCTAACTCTCCTTCAACATCTCACGGCTAAACATACACAATCATTCATGACCGTTTCACTACTGTCCCGGTATCATAAAAACTGAACTACAATAACATCAACTAATTTGTATCTCTGTACCACTCAACTCTACTTCTCTCAACATATTGGATATGTTTCTAGATAATTCTGCTTTCTTAGAACACATTTGTTTGTTCACATGGCACGGCGTAACTGTCTCTGCAGGAAGTTTGTGTACTACGCTGCTGTCACCATTGTGCAACATGGAGTGAAGTGTCTTCGTGGCGATTCTGACCGTTGCCATTCTCCAGACTGGCGTTGTAGCTCGAGATCATACGCGGTCACTGTTCTCTCCAGCATTTGTTCTCCTTCTTGCCAGCTGCATATAAAGCGATCAAAGCGTATACCATAACGTGTCCAATTTGAAAATGAGGGAGTGAACATTGCACCCACCTTAATTCAATTTTATGCAGCTGAAAATCTTCCCGTAAATTTCTGTGGATGGTTAATTTTTCAATGCCCGTTTCATTTTGTAACTCAAGTAGTCTCCATCTTCTATCTACGTTCATTAACTGGATAATGGCTGCACGTGTCACACCAGTCCGGACACTGACAAGTCTTCAGGACCGTGGACATCGCTGCTTGTTTACGTCAATGTTGATGCCGCTGCCCACTTCGCATCGGTTCGGAACGGAAGTGCATTATTCCCCATAGCTTCCACAATCTCTCTATAACATTCTTTGGCACTGCGACCCCAGCGAGCAGCCTGTTTAATGTATGCACGTTATTCTTGCCTCGTCACATCCACTCTGCATGGATCCTGACTTACTAATGCAGTCCCATCGCCTGCACAACGCACCGCTATCTCGTGAAGTGTCTATGTTCTATGAGTTCAATGCTTTCCAGGACATTTGACCATTGTATGGTAACAACGTGGAAATTTAAGAGAAAAATAGTTGCCATTACTTATGCCCTAAACCTCGTATTTATACATAATTACAATATACTTTAAAGAGACACCAGGATGTCGAAATTTTGTTCCGCATGAGTTTTCTAACGTGTGGGAAACTAAAGACAGGAGGAGGTAGCATTTAAACATCCTCAAACGCCAGGGACTTCACCCACGATGTAACTCGCTTTCTTGGAACAGAGGGATTGACTGAAGTCGAAATTATGAACTGAAATGAATATATACCGCATATTGTACCGGGAAACGATCAGGGATCTGGGCATGAGAATCTTCACGTAGGGGTGGACGGCTCTTATGGAGCAGGTACAGAGAGGCGTACGCAGTGCAAAATAATAGTTGGGCTTAAAACTCAATTTATTCACCACCATGTATTTATGGGCAATGTTTCCTACTGTATTATTCCTGCTCCTTTTCACGAAATATTTGTTTCGTTGGCAAATTATTTAAAGAATAAAGCAAGTTATTTTACGAAATTTTCGTAATGGAATGTTTGCCTGATTTTAAAACGTGATATCCACAAAAGATTGAAATGAATGTCTTTCGCCAGAAGATCAAATTCAAAATTACAAATACTGAATTGTTTTCCCTACAGTCTTTTTAAATAATAAATTTCACTTCTTTCCTACAGTCTTTTAAATGATAATAATAAATATTCCTTCACTTTAAAATAAGTACTCTTTCACTTTCAGAGTTTGTGAAGTTCTCCCTAAAAGTTTTTATACGTAAGAAAAATTTAACGCTTCGAAAAGAACGCAAACTAGAATTTAGTAAAAGTCTAGTTTCCAATGAGCGTTGTAATAATTGTTCGTAAAACTGCTAAATGAAGTCACTGATTTTACTATTCCACTTGGCAAGAAGAAAGTTAGTTTTTGTGGAATTTTATGCACTTGTTTTAAAAGTGGTTTAAAATGCACTTCATATTGTACCCGCTCAAAGCCTGAGTCCCAACCAGCATTTATCTCAGGGAGTGTTACGGTCCGAATCTATCGCAACTCATAAACAATAAAAAAATATTTTGAGATATAAGATCTCAAACTAAATGTAAGGGCGCCATCCAATCAGTACTACAGGGTTGAACGGGACACTCTAATCTTTAACTTTAAGGCTCATCATAAAACACACAAATTATATATATATATATTCAGATCAAAGGGAAATTATGAAGGCTCCGTCCTAGGAATGGGGACGGATATTTAAACGGTCACCAAGGGTTTACTATTCTACAAGAACAAGAACCTGGAACTGTTTCCTTGCAAATGCTAAAGGAGCATTTATTTAAGTAAACAAATGAAATTTTACACACAATCAAAATCTGTTGACCCTTGATTTGCCGGTAATTTGGCAAATTATTCCTGAAAATGATTACATAATATTTGTCACTTTTGACCACCCTTCCATTTGGGTGGTGGAACCGTTGATATCTGAAGGTATCAGATTTACCTTCGTTAACACCATGACCATATTTGATCATGGACCAAATACCTGTTGGCTAAGTAGGCGCGATCACATGGACAACCAATTGACATTATTACGTTAATTCGCCAGCTGACTTCCCTAGTATCATCCATCATCAGCATCCGAAATAATAAGAAAAATAAATAAAAAAATATTTTATTAAATATTATTATTATTATTGTTATTATTATTATTATTATTATTATTATTATGTTTCGTGGAGATCATGATTATCGTAACCCGTAATCATCCTCGGACTAATATTTCAACTTTTCGCGATTTTATTTATTTTCATCTGAAATAAATAAAAGTACCTTCTTTGATTATTCTTCTTCTCCCTCCTCAAATATTCTCATTATTATTATTATTAGTTAAAAATCTCAAATTTTTCATTTCAACTCCCAACATCATTATTATGTCCAAAATATAAAAAAGTAAATTCTTCTTCTTCAAAAAAAAAAGTATTTTTTAAAAATATTTATTATTATTATTAATTTTAAAAAAATTTATTTCGCCTGTTACACGGTAGTCCACTCTTAATATGTTTAACGCATAACCCCTTTTACAATTCCGATTTATTTTGGCACTAATCAATCCAGATATGATTTACTTGGAATATTATTATTATTATTACTTCTTTCGAGAATCTTTATTTTTATTCCCCATCTTTATAATTTGGTCACATACGTTCTCTCCCAAACAGAAATCACCAAGATCCGAATTCACATCGGTCGGGACATACTAGTGTTCGAATCCGCCACCTTACTTTCGTACTGCCGTTAATTCATGGAGACCATATGCTCCTAAGACAATTCTCAAATCCCATAACACCTGGCAGTTGGGCAAATACCTCCAATCTCTGCAAATGTTAAATTATTCCTTCCTTTTCCATTTTGAAGTCCATTTATCCATTGGAACTCTTCAAAACACTTTCACAAATTAACCCTCGGTGTGTGGACTCTATTCTGCCACTCAATACACCGGTATATAAATACAACCCCTATGTGGGCCTTAAGATCCATCTATTTCTTCATCAACATCAGTACAATTCACTTTCATTTCGGGCCGGATTTCTGTCCCACAAAACTCCAAATCTCAACTTTTGGCTCAAATCCCTCTGGACCTCAAACATAGCGTGACCATATTATAAAAGTGCCTGTCTCGTGTCTACCAAATTTATTTATGATTATTATGGAGTCCAAAAACGTTAAATCAACAATTAGTGTTAAAACCGGATTCAATGCACAAATTATAATATTTCACGGCGCATGTGATCTCCACATTTAAATTACTTTAATTTGCAATCATACTATCCAACTAGGCCCGTGCCTTTATTCTCAAAGATTATTATTAAACACGCCTTTACACATTACCAAATTTTAATGTACTACGACACTTGTACAGATTATTATTATTTTGTCCACTGGCGAACTTCGCGATATTTACAAACAAATCAATGGACTTCATTCCGTCCCACAACAATTTAAATCACTTGGCAATCCTACCTCTGGATTATCTTAACAACATGCCTTAATATCTATAAAGGTTCCGATAACGGAAAAACACTTTGGAAGCACTTCTAAATGAATATTTACATTATCTTTACGTGAAACGTGCTCCATATCATCGCGAACAACTCAAGCACTTGAATGAACAACTCAACCCTACTATACTCTATTTAATAATCAACTTATGATGAGTGCTTGGTCTAATCTACATATTAATTTGTCCCTTTGTCTATCTATTTTTGAAATTATACGAGCCGTAACGGCTCGTTTCACAATCAAGTTACCATGATAAAATAATATGATTTCCTCCCCCTACCGATAGCAATCTATAAATATATTAAAAGGTACTCAACTCTGTCATTGTAGTCTGCTAAAACCGGACGAGAAGCCATAGCCCCTCCGGTTTTTAGCAATGCATTCCACTGGTATTCATGCCAGCTTGAAGAATTAATCCTTGACCCTTTTCAACTTTACACATTTTGAATGAAAACAAATAAATTAACTGTTGCACTTTGGAATAATTTCCACCCTAAATTCTATTCACAAATTTTACACTCTCGGCCTTGTATCTAGCCCACTTAATGTAGATATACATTCTTCATTCCTTTCCCGGACACTAGGAACATGGGATACCTCGGGTTTTCCTTTACAACGGCCCGTACGCGCACTTGAATTTCCCGTCTCACGTTCGTGTAGCTGACCAGGTATCAGTTTAGAATGGACTGTTTACTAGGTGACATAAACACTCGTGACCGTTCTCATGTAACGCACTTCCTAATCTGTTGGTAGAATCTCATACTCCGTAAGTTATGATTTACTGAGTCCTGTCTATTTGAAACACTTCATACTAGTAGACTGCTCAAGACTGTAATATGAGCTACAACACGTCATGAATCACTGTACTATGTAACAATATAATACTTTGAACTCTACTCCACGAGTAAGTACACACTCGCACCCCTGGCGTAATCACGGCTCGAACGCTTTTTCAAAAGTAGTTACGCACCACTGGCGTGGTATCCGCTCGAACACAATATCAGAAGTACTTTCGAGTCCTAGTATACGACCTCATATTTATACTTGTATCCCCTCTCTTCCGAGTTCAACGGAGGTCATCTTGGGATGCACAGTCCCGATATCTTCATACGGCAGTTTGCGGTTTGGCCCGTGGCTTTAATATATGATCCAATGATGTAATTATGTTCTCAAATGCTCTATACCAAGTCTCAACTATTATCGTTCGCTGGTAATGGATATATTCGCGAATTTAGCTGCCGTATCCCGGCTCGGGGTTTCGCGCTCTATTGTGGCGTCCTTTGCCTTCAGCCAATCAACGAATAGCGTCCATGAATTCTCAGAATTACACCATGCAATCTCCCGCAATTATTAACTTTATATGAGTTTTATGGTATAGTAAGGCTCCTAAATTCCACTTTATTCTGAATCGATATTTCACTTCTTTCTATCAGTTTAATCCACGGAGTTAGCCTCGCTAGTGCTTCTTACAATACGAAGTTGTCGCCTTGCTTTGGTCAAGTGAATTTTTCCATTGGTCCACCTTACCCACGTGACCGGGAAGGCTCATATTTTTTTCTTCCAGTGCCAACCCCGTGTTCCACTCCCGCTAGTTACATGGAGATACCTCGCCATCATTTCTCAGAAATTTGCACCCGGCTCCCTGCGCTGTTGCTACTACCAAGACTGCCCGGGGCTATGAAAACTTTGGCAACAAGTTACCCTCTCTCTTTCTTTCGTTGTCCCAAGTTCTGAGAAACCTAATTCTGTCCCTCATTGTGTTTGTTAATCTCACTGGAGACAACATTCTGTGGTATGGTGAAACCTGCCATCTCGGCCTGGCCTGTTCTTACTGTACTTGACAGCAAGATACTATTTCTTCTGAACATGAAATATATATTCCTCAATAATTCATCATAATTACAATTGCATGTCGCTTATCACACCCCCACCAGGGTGCATTATTTCCCACGCTACGTTTAAAAATTTTGTGCATACATGAAATTTTTAATAACTTTTGAATCACTATAGCGTCATCAATTATTTTCTGACATCCTTCTAAACTCAAGCAGTTCCTTGGCTTCAACAATCTCGTTCCGTCGTCGATGATTCTCCTTCCGAAGTGCTTCGTTCTCTTGTTCTATCTGACGAATCATTGCTATGAACTCCAGGACGTCGCTGTCTAGGTTTCCACATTCTGAACATGGTCTGGCTATTGGTGTAGGCCGGATCATATTTACATCTACTTCCATGGCTTCTTCTTCTCCTACGGCATCTTCTTCTTCATCTCCTTCCCCTCTTCTTCTGCCTCGTCTTCTTCGTCTTCTCCGCCTTCTTCCATACCCTCGGCTGGAGTGTGGTACAATTTAAGGTTTGCTGCGTTGTACACACTTTCTGTGGTGCCATCCATGCTCCGGACCTTGTAGGAATTATTCTCGTAAGTATGAATAATTTTGAATGGTCCCACATAAAGTCGAAAAAATTTGTGGTATACCTTTTGCTCTGGATTCAATGGCGTCGGCTTCTTGACTAATACAAGCTCCCTACCCTCAATGGGCGATGAAACCGCTTGTTCCTCAGCCTCCTCAACCTTCTATCAGCTTGCGCTTGCAGGTGTTCACGTGTCTTAGTTACGCACATTTCTTGTGATTCTCGCGGATCCGTCGGGCAATCGACGACTTCATGCCATGGTCTGGCTGGAAATTGGTTATGGTGAACCACCGCAGGTATCCGTCCCGTAGCTTCGTGCATAGTGGTATTGATACATTCTGTGATTATCGGTACCACATCGATCCATCGCCAGTGTGCTTCTGAGCAGTAAATCCTACAGAATTTGGCGATCTCCCTCATGATTCGCTCTGAAGGGTTGGCTTCAGGATGCCGTATCGAGCTCAGTACATGTTTGATGTCTAGCTCGCGTAGTTCATTTGCAAATGCCAAGGATGTGAATTGACTTCCATGGTCAGTCAAGATGAATTTCGGCTTTCCCATATTTGGGATTATGTGAGATATTATCCCCCTCAATACCAGTTTAGAATTTGCTTTCTGCATGGGATATAGAGCTACGAATTTGGAAAACACGTCTAAACTTACTAAAATGAATTTGTTTCCCCTGCCGGCCTTTGGCAAAGGGCCGTATAGGTCCATTGCGAACATCTCTTTTGGCTCAGTTGGTAACAATGGACGCGGTGATTGTTTGAGCAAGAATGGATTCGGCTTAATGCGCTGACAAATGTCACATGTTCGCAATACATCTCTGACAATTTTGTTCATTCTATTCCATACGAAAGTTTCTTGGATCGTGGATAACACCTTCCCGATTCCACCGTGGCCTATGACTCGGTGGACGTGATTTACAAGTGCCTTTCGGATCTCCGAAGGCACGACTATCCTCAGCTTCGTATGGTTCTCGTCCACGAACTTGTGCAGGGTCCCATTGTATTAATGGTAATTTGGAGCCATTTCGCCTGCCCTAACAAATTCGGGACTGGCAGGTTGAAGTTTCTGGGTAAAGAAATCAATCATTAAATTGGTAAAATCGTCTCTCTTCTGCAGCGTTCCGATTTCCCTCAAATTTTCAAGTACCTCACGATCCTCATCGACCAATTCCAAACGGTGTATCGCGAAATCGTCTGGGTTCGGGTTACGGCTTAATGTATCCGCCAAGATATTCAATTTCCCTGGGCAGTGTTCAACGGTAAGATCAAACTGTTGAACAAACAAAGCCCAACGGCTGACCCTCTCACTTGCCATATTGGTTTTCAGTATGAATGTCAATGCCTTGTGATCTTTGCGAATGATAATCGGGAAACCATAGATTATCTTCCTCCAATATTGCAAGGCATTGACGATGGCCAACATCTCTAACTCGGTGATGGTGTATTTGGTCTCATGTTTCCGCAATTTTCGGCTCATGAACGCAATGTATGTTTTCTTGCTATTGTTCTCTGGTTCTTCTTGCAATAGGACCGCTCCGATCCCTATGGTGGAAGCGTCCGTCTGAATGATACATTTTGCTTCGTAGTCTGGATATCCTAATTTTACGCTCTGCAATAGCCTTTGCTTGGTTTGATCGAAAGCCTGTTCGCATGCTGAATCCCACTTCCAACGGTTGTTCTTTCTGAGAAGGTCTTGCAATGGTGCCACGAATGATGTATACTCTGGGCAATGATCCGCGAAAAATTGACACATACCGAGAAACTGCCTGATATGTCTAATTTTGGTAGGTTTTGGGAATAACCTGATTGCCTCTATTTTCAAAGGATTTGGTCGTACTCCTTCTCCGTCAACTAAGTGACCCATAAACAGAACTCCTTCTTGACACAGATGGGACTTAGGTAGATTTACTTTGAAGTTATTCTTCCCCAAATCTGTGAGGACCTCGTCGATGATTTCTAAATGTTCCTCTAGAGTCTTTGTGGCTATCAAAATATCATCCAGATACCGAATGGTTGTGTCTCTGACTTTAGGGCTGAGGTTTCGATCAAGAGCGCGGATAAGGACTGATCCAGCGTTCTTAATACCAAATGGGAGCCTGTTAAAAACATATGTTTGCTGGTCAAACAAAAATCCAGTCAACAATTTTGATTTCTCTTCTAATACTATGTGATGAAAGGACGAGGTGAGATCAAACGTCGAGAAGAACCTCATGTCCCTAAATTTCTTTAAAATTTCTTTAATGGCTGGCGCTTGTTCATATTCTGGTACCAGGCTCTCATTTATGGCCCGTGCGTCCAGGCAAATGCGCACGGAAACATCGGGTTTTCTGACCACCACTAACGGGTTCAAGAATGGAGTCGGGGACTTAGATATAAGACCTTCCTTCTCCATGTCCCTAATAGCATCCCTGACTTGCGGATAGAATTTCTCCGCGACAGGGTATACCTTTCTCTTATACGGGGACCAGTCGTTAACATTTAATTCATATTCAAAATTTTGGATCTTCCCCTGTTTCGCGCCAAATGTGTCCCAATGTTTTCTCAAAATGTCCGCTAATTTTGCCTTGCCCTCTAGATCGATGTTTGCTTCATTAATTTTTCCCTCAATGTTCTTCTCACAATTCCCATCATCTTCTCCCATAGTTCCTACGATTTCTTCTGTTTCAACGCCGGCTGCGTCTACTAGTTCGTTGTCCCAAACTTGAACCTCCGTATTCCAGACAGTTTCTTCGTTATTTATTGTCGCTTCCTGAGGGTCCATTGATGCGTCCTCTATACTATCTTCACACTTGAACTTGATTGTATTGTCTCCCATGTCAATCAAAGCGTGATACTCCGTCATGAAATCAGCTCCAATGATAAGGTTGTAGTTAATCTTAGCCATCACCACGAATGCGTGTGGAAAGGTCGACTGACCAATTTCGACTTCTAATAAAGCTTGCTGCTTACAAATGACATTTTTTCCGGAAATATCCCTCGAATTTTGATACTTGAAACTGGAATAATAGGGATATTAAATTTTGATTTTAATTCATCCATTAAATTTTGTGAAACTACGGAGATGCTAGCGCCTGTATCAATAAGTGAGCGTATCTTTAAGTTCCCAATCCTAGTAAAGATAATGGGTAACTGTCTGATGCCCTTGGCGATCAGAGGTTGAGGGTCGTCGATTAATTCCTCCGGGTTTGCTATCCATGAATCGATCTTTGCGATCGTCCATTTCCCCTCTAAAATTTGGCGTTTTTTTGTAGCCCCGAACCTTTGTTCAGGGTCAAATTGGCTTGCATTCGGATCCAATTGGCGCTCCGATCTGGCTTGCTGTAGCTGTATGCTCTCAGCTCCGGAAACCTGTTCATCTGGATTCCTATTCTGGATCGCGTCTTTCCATTTCCGTTTATTCAGTTCATCTATATATCGCCTGCTCTCCTGATGTCTAGCCTCCAATTCGTCATTTGGCTTCTGACGAGCTGTATGCTGGGATGGGTTCCGTCCTGGGTACGGGTAAGGTCGACTGTTATTCCTCCTTCCCTCATATCCTCGGTATCCCCTATCTCTCTGGAAGTTTCCCCGGTACTGCGGTCTTCCTTTCTCCTGAAATGTCCCTCGGTTGTTCCATGGTCTAGGTTGCCAATTTTGCTCATACGTTCTACCGCTAGAAGTTGTTAATTCACGACTGGTGTTCGTGCTCTGGTCTCTAGTGGAATCTGTTTTCGGGCTTGTCCCCATCTCAATATTATTAATTTGCGGCTCTGACGATCTTTGGTGCCTACCATTTCCGTGATGGGTCGTCTGGTCAAGTTGCCTTAACAGACTTTCCGCCTGTACTGCAGTGCGTACATTAGAAGCAATCAGCATTCGCTGAATTTCAAACGGCAACTGCTTCGCAATAGCACTTATGAGCTCGGTCTCACAGACCGGATTGTCCAACTCGCGCATTATATGAAATTGTGCGGTGAAGTACTCGGAGTACTTTGTTGGCGCAGAAGTAGAGTATCGTCTCGAGTATAACTCTAACCTGAGATTCTGCTGCGACTCCATACTCCAATACTTCTGTAAAAAGGCTTGGAGGAACCCCATGAAGTCATCAAAGGTGTAAAGAAACGCCCTGAACCAAATCGCTGGCGCTCCGTCCAGAAATTTTTCCACTGTCCGCAGTTGTTTTTCGGCAGGTATCCTGTGCTCTTGGATGTAATTCGTGATCTCCCTGATGAACCATTTTGGTGTGATTTGCCCTCGAGAATCGAACTTGGGAGGTTTGTCATCTGACATCCTAATAAAATGAACTATAGGAGACGTCGCATTGTTCGCAGAAGCCGACGATGATCCGTCTCCCATGTGGAGTTTCGAACCTGTCGTATCAGCTGCCAAGTTTTCCTCCTTCATCCTGTTCAACCCTCTGTTCTCTGGGGTCTCGAACTCCCTATACTCTAGGTTAAAGTCTCGAGTACCGGACCTGTCCTCGTGCGTTTTTAACAGTTCAACTTCCTTCCTCAGTTCATCTATTTTATCCGCGTTGACATCCGCAATGAACTTAGTCTTAAACTGTCTCTCCACGCACTCTTCCAGTTTACTGCCTAATTTTCGTTCCAACTCTTCGGTTTCCTGCTCCCGTATTTCAAGTGCTTCGGTCGTTTTGATCAGCTTAACATTTATATCTTCACAAGCCTCCAACCTGTGATCTAGACTTTCGATCCGGACTCCTGCATCCTCTAATTTGGTTGAAACCTCACGATTATTTCTGAGGGATTCAACTTCTAACTCCAGAACCGAAACCTTCGCTTCCGTACGTTGGTGGTCAGTATGTAGCGTTTCCACGTTTTTCACTATCTCGTCAGTTTTCCGTACGGCTTGAATGATATGGCCTTGGATCTGAGACCTAATCTCCTCCCGTCCTAGCCGACACTCCTCTCGCATTTTGTCATTTTGGGCCTTTGACTCATCACGATCAGCTGACATCTGGGTCGTGATTTCATTGAGTCCTGCCACGAGCCTTTCCCTGATTTCGTTACGATCCTCCAATGCTTCGGAGCTAACTCGCTCTACCCTCTCGGTCACTCGGATAAGACTTGAATCGAAATGTTCTTTCATTTCCTCCTTCGTACTTTCGACACGCGGTCCGCACTTCACTTATTTGCTCCACTAACTCCATCTTACTACTATCACAAGTAATCCGCATTTCTTCAAATTTCTGCTCCATAGACTGTTTTAAAGAAGATTTGGACAGTTCTACAGATCTATCTAACGACTTAAGTTGAAGAGCCATAGCCCTCATCATCTCCGCCAACGTAAGCGATTCTTCCTCTCCTACATGTCCATCCTGGGATATCTCCCACTCTACATCAGACATTATGAATTTATATAATAACAAATTAGGGCCAAACGGCTCCTCGCCCTACTGCACTACGTTTAACAGTTGGTCAAGGTCCTATCATATAACGGTTCATTTACTCGAATTAAATTTCTATTTTCTTACCACACTCGTATTAAACAACGAGTAGAATAAGGACAACAAATCTTGCTTGGTTCCATCCAGAATAAATACGTGTCAGACACATATAGAAAATTATTTTGAAACTGTTATGTCAAACACCACCTAAAAATTTTGACGTAACACAGCCGTCTCGTAGCTTTAAATCTGAAATTAATACATTCTCGTCGACAGTTCCAGTTCACATTCCTGTATTAACTTGGAGTTTGGTACCAAGTATAAATTTTACCATATTCTCCTTGTTCCTACAATATACTCCTACTGCCCTTTGGTGACCAAAATGTGGAGCCTCCACATTCGCAGATATAAAATCGCATCAGAAAATTTACAAAAAAAAATATTTACTAACTGATGAGCCCAACAACCTACTTCTAATATCCTATAAAATGAGTCCCGTTCGGAAATTATTACTAGCCTATGCTATGTTAATGAATTTCTGAACACAATGACCGAATAAATAAATGAAAAACAAATGAAATGTAAACATCAAATTTAATAAACAACGTATTATAATAATGGGGTAATCTCGTACACTAGATGATGGCATCACTATTTAGATTTACATTCCTAGATCTGAATAAATGCTTCCCAACAACGCATAACCGTGATGCGGTCTATAATTAATTCAAATACCCCGATTGGGTTTAATCATAATATACTCAGCCGAAATGTTTAAGTCCCACAATTGGGTCTAACTATTATGGAATCCGTCTCTTAGTTGTGTGACCTGATGTCGTCGCTAATGCAACAAAGTTTCGTTTCGGTTTTTTGTTTCTTTTTTTTTTGCAAAAATTAAATTAAAGTCACACGTTGCTCAAGCATGATGCAATCAGCCCTTCACGTTGGCCGCCATGATGTACCCGCTCAAAGCCTGAGTCCCAAGCAGCATTTATCTCAGGGAGTGTTACGGTCCGAATCTATCGCAACTCATAAACAAAAAAAAATATTTTGAGATATAATATCTCAAACTAAATGTAAGGGCGCCATCCAATCAGTACTACAGGGTTGAACGGGACACTCTAATCTTTAACTTTAAGGCTCATCATAAAACACACAAATTATATATATATATATATATTCAGATCAAAGGGAAATTATGAAGGCTCCGTCCTAGGAATGGGGACGGATATTTAAACGGTCACTAAGGGTTTACTATTCTACAAGAACAAGAACCTGGAACTGTTTCCTTGCAAATGCTAAAGGAGCATTTATTTAAGTAAACAAATGAAATTTTACACACAATCAAAATCTGTTGACCCTTGATTTGCCGGTAATTTGGCAAATTATTCCTGAAAATGATTACATAATATTTGTCACTTTTGACCACCCTTCCATTTGGGTGGTGGAACCGTTGATATCTGAAGGTATCAGATTTACCTTCGTTAACACCATGACCATATTTGATCATGGACCAAATACCTGTTGGCTAAGTAGGCGCGATCGCATGGACCATGTTATCGCCTCCACTTTGATTGAGATGAGACAAACCCGGGAAACTGCAAACTCTCCCCGGGTTCCTAACCAAGATATGCTAATCGTTAGTTGAAGGAATACGACAAAGGGACTCTAACCTAATGGTCCAGATGTAGGGATTTGCCTTCATTTTACACATATTAACTTAAATTATTATTTACAACCAATTGACATTATTACGTTAATTCGCCAGCTGACTTCACTAGTATCATCCATCATCAGCATCCGAAATAATAAGAAAAATAAATAAAAAATATTTTATTAAATATTATTATTATTATTATTATTATTATTATTATTATTAATATTATTATTATTATGTTTCGTGGAGATCATGATTATCGTAACCCGTAATCATCCTCGGACTAATATTTCAACTTTTCGCGATTTTATTTATTTTCATCTGAAGTAATAAAAGTACCTTCTTTGATTATTCTTCTTCTCCTTCATCAAATATTCTCATTATTATTATTATTATTAGTTAAAAATCTCAAATTTTTCATTTCAACTCCCAACATCATTATTATGTCCAAAATATAAAAAAAGTAAATTCTTCTTCTTCTTCAAAAAAAGTATTTTTTTTAAATATTTATTATTATTATTAATTTAAAAAAATTTATTTCGCCTGTTACACGGTAGTCCACTCTTAATATGTTTAACGCATAACCCCTTTTACAATTCCGATTTATTTTGGCACTAATCAATCCAGATATGATTTACTTGGAATATTATTATTATTATTACTTCTTTCGAGAATCTTTATTTTTATTCCCCATCTTTATAATTTGGTCACATACGTTCTCTCCCAAACAGAAATCACCAAGAACCGAATTCACATCGGTCGGGACATACTAGTGTTCGAATCCGCCACCTTATTTTCGTACTGCCGTTAATTCATGGAGACCATATGCTCCTAAGACAATTCTCAAATCCCATAACACCTGGCAGTTGGGCAAATACCTCCAATCTCTGCAAGTGTTAAATTATTCCTTCCTTTTCCATTTTGAAGTCCATTTATCCATTGGAACTCTTCAAAACACTTTCACAAATTAACCCTCGGTGTGTGGACTCTATTCTGCCACTCAATACACCGGTATATAAATACAACCCCTATGTGGGCCTTAAGATCCATCTATTTCTTCATCAACATCAGTACAATTCACTTTCATTTCGGGCCGGATTTCTGTCCCACAAAACTCCAAATCTCAACTTTTGGCTCAAATCCCTCTGGACCTCAAACATAGCGTGCCCATATTATAAAAGTGCCTATCTCGTTTCTACCAAATTTATTTATGATTATTATGGAGTCCAAAAACGTTAAATCAACAATTAGTGTTAAAACCGGATTCAATGCACAAATTATAATATTTCACGGCACATGTGATCTCCACATTTAAATTACTTTAATTTGCAATCATACTATCCAACTAGGCCCGTGCCTTTATTCTCAAAGATTATTATTAAACACGCCTTTACACATTACCAAATTTTAATGTACTACGACACTTGTACAGATTATTATTATTTTGTCCACTGGCGAACTTCGCGATATTTACAAACAAATCAATGGACTTCATTCCGTCCCACAACAATTTAAATCACTTGGTAATCCTACCTCTGGATTATCTTAACAACATGCCTTAATATCTATAAAGGTTCCGATAACGGAAAAACACTTTGGAAGCACTTCTAAATGAATATTTACATTATCTTTACGTGAAACATGCTCCATATCATCGCAAACAACTCAAGCACTTGAATGAACAACTCAACACTACTATACTCTATTTAATAATCAACTTATGATGAGTGCTTGGTCTAATCTACATATTAATTTGTCCCTTTGTCTATCTATCTTTGAAATTATACGAGCCGTAACGGCTCGTTTCACAATCAAGTTACCATGATAAAATAATATGATTTCCTCCCCCTAACGATAGCAATCTATAAATATATTAAAAGATACTCAACTCTGCCATTGTAGTCTGCTAAAACCGGACGAGAAGCCATAGCCCCTCCGGTTTTTAGCAATGCATTCCACTGGTATTCATGCCAGCTTGAAGAATTAATCCTTGACCCATTTCAACTTTACACATTTTGAATAAAAACAAATAAATTAACTGTTGCACTTTGGAATAATTTCCACCCTAAATTCTATTCACAAATTTTACACTCTCGGCCTTGTATCTAGCCCGCTTAATGTAGATATACATTCTTCATTCCTTTCCCGGACACTAGGAACATGGGATACCTCGGGTTTCCCTTTACAACGGCCCGTACGCGCACTTGAATTTCCCGTCTCACGTTCGTGTAGCTGACCAGGTATCAGTTTAGAATGGACTGTTTACTAGGTGACATAAACACTCGTGACCGTTCTCATGTAACGCACTTCCTAATCTGTTGGTAGAATCTCACACTCCGTAAGTTATGATTTACTGAGTCCTGTCTATTTGAAACACTTCATACTAGTAGACTGCTCAAGACTGTAATATGAGCTACAACACGTCATGAATCACTGTACTATGTAACAATATAATACTTTGAACTCTACTCCACGAGTAAGTACACACTCGCACCCCTGGCGTAATCACGGCTCGAACGCTTTTTCAAAAGTAGTTACGCACCACTGGCGTGGTATCCGCTCGAACACATTATCAGAAGTACTTTCGAGTCCTAGTATACGACCTCATATTTATACTTATATCCCCTCTCTTCCGAGTTCAACGGAGGTCATCTTGGGATGCACAGTCCCGATATCTTCATACGACAGTTTGCGGTTTGGCCCGTGGCTTTAATATATGATCCAATGATGTAATTATGTTCTCAAATGCTCTATACCAAGTCTCAACTATTATCGTTCGCTGGTAATGGATATATTCGCGAATTTAGCTGCCGTATCCCGGCTCGGGGTTTCGCGCTCTATTGTGGCGTCCTTTGCCTTCAGCCAATCAACGAATAGCGTCCATGAATTCTCAGAATTACACCATGCAATCTCCCGCAATTATTAACTTTATATGAGTTTTATGGTATAGTAAGGCTCCTAAATTCCACTTTATTCTGAATCGATATTTCACTTCTTTCTATCAGTTTAATCCACGGAGTTAGCCTCGCTAGTGCTTCTTACAATACGAAGTTGTCGCCTTGCTTTGGTCAAGTGAATTTTTCCATTGGTCCACCTTACCCACGTGACCGGGAAGGCTCATATTTTTTTCTTCCAGTGCCAACCCCGTGTTCCACTCCCGCTAGTTACATGGAGATACCTCGCCATCATTTCTCAGAAATTTGCACCCGGCTCCCTGCGCTGTTGCTACTACCAAGACTGCCCGGGGCTATGAAAACTTTGGCAACAAGTTACCCTCTCTCTTTCCTTCGTTGTCCCAAGTTCTGAGAAACCTAATTCTGTCCCTCATTGTGTTTGTTAATCTCACTGGAGACAACATTCTGTGGTATGGTGAAACCTGCCATCTCGGCCTGGCCTGTTCTTACTGTACTTGACAGCAAGATACTATTTATTCTGAACATGAAATATATATTCCTAAATAATTCATCATAATTACAATTGCATGTCGCTTATCACACCCCCACCAGGGTGCAATATCACCTGTTTTTACTGGAACTCAGGACTGGAATGTAGACAGCTGCTGGTCAGCGAACAGCAAGTTGTTACCATAGGTAGCCGATGTCATGAAGTCATCACCATAGCACCACGCTCCATATCCCACGTTGGTACCGCAGTTCCATTCCCGTGTTCACACGTCCTACGTCGATTCGAGATTCAGCTTGTGTAGCGGCAGGCATATCATGATTACGAGAAATAGACACCTGTCACGATTTCATGCGTCACTGTGTAGTGTTAGCGAACACGTGAAAGTTCAACTGACTATGATTGCTTAGTAGTGTCCTATTCAAAATAACTCGTATTTGCACTTCATAAAAGTATGCACGGTATTTTGTAATGAGCACTTGTTCCCTGTTCTTAACACTGGCAGGAAAATTATGAAAGCTCATTTATCGGATGAACTGTTCAGAGGAAAGACACAGTTCCAATATAATCATTGGTATGACACAAGAAGGAAAGTTCTATTTACAACAGTAGAAGTGTTTTAAACTCATGAATGTTTGTACTTTCAAATAGTTGGAGTGTTACAAAGAAGAGATCGTCTAATGCGGCCCTGTCTTGTTCACCCGCGACGAATGTTTTGATGCTATTTAGACTTAATCACACTTTAATTAAATACCAATCTTTAAGCACTTTTATTGCGTTATTGGTTTTAACAGACTAAGTACTTAAGTATTTCACTGGACAATTGCTTTAATATGCACACGCTTTTAAATTACAAATGTTTCAAGTTAAAAATAAATCTGGTGTGAGTACAAGTTCTGCACAATCGCTTTCAACTGAGTTGAAGTTCAAAGGCATTATTCCACAGTTTATGTTATTGTCACACATTCACGAAATAGTCCTAGTAGTTCGTGAAAACTAAGTTCTTATTTTAATTTTCGAAAAATTTGTAAGTCCAAAAGTAGCACTATTAATACAAGTCTTTTGACGACAATTACGGCAAAGTTCTTACCAGCGAACCTCACTCGTGGCGGCTATGTTAGAACCTCGGCGCAGTCACTCGCGTACAACATTGTGTTGTTCCGTCAGCTGCTAGTTATGAACTGACTTTTACTTGGCGAATACCTGTCCATTTATATCATTCTGCCGAGGCAGGATTTATCTCCTTTGAGGTGTAAATACTTGTAAATCCGTGGGACGATTCACTTGAAATTTGGTTATGTTTGCTTTCAAATGATGGGCTACAAAATGACATATTCCATTATTTGATAGCTTATCCGGATCAAGATATCGTAAAAATAACTTCCATTCTTTTCCATGCAATCACGCGCTGTACACGTGATCGGCGCGTCACAGCAATGTCACTTCCTTGCGTGGAGCTCATGACGTAGTTACTCGCTCTCTCACCAAATGTTCCAGCTGTGACTTTGTTTACTTCGCAGTACCACGCGCTGAAATAAATTACGTCCCAGACCGCTGGCGATTCCTGGTACAATATGTAAGTATATACGAAGGCTGTTTTTATTCAGTCTCCGATGGGCTGTAAAAATACACATTGACATAAAATGATTTTACAACTAAAAGTTTAGTAGTTTCATATTTATTTTTCCACACAATCGACAAAAGTATTTAGGCATTTGTCGTATCGTGAGACCAGCTTTCCAAAGCTCTTTACAAAGAAGTCTGCCGCGAGTGAGGTAATGTGCGTCTGGAAAGCCTCCTAAATTTGTTCGTTTGTCCACCACAAATGTAGGTTAACCATCAGTGAACTTTCTACAGCAATCCCGGACATTTCGATGTCTTTTCTGCACACAATTGTGTCCCTACACTTAAGATACTGGAAACTTTGTTCACATTGGGTCCCAACAATTTTGACTGATGATTACGAAACTCAGCGAATTACGGCAGCCGTAATGTTTTTCACGCGTTACCATAGTGAGGGGAAGAGTTCTTAAAGTATATTTCGTTACTGGCGATGACACTTGGGTCCTGTATGTCACTCCAGAAACCAAAAGGCAGTCCAAGCAGTGGATGCATCCTTCTTCTCCAGACAATCCAAAAAAAGTTTAAAAGGACAGTGAGGAACAGTAAAACAATGGGTGTCGTTTTTAGGGACCATAAAGCTGTCTTCTTGGTGGAATTTATGGAGCAGGAGGCTGTCCAGATTCACGTTACCTCATTGGCGGCAGCCTTATTTGCAGAGGGCATCGGAAAACTGTTTTCACGATACAACGCATGCCTAAATTGTTTCGGCGATTATGTGGAAAAATAAGTACGAAAACACGAAACGTCTGGTGATAAAATAATTTTGTTACGTCAATGTATCTTTTTCTATAGCCCGCCGTAGGTTGAAAAAAACGTCCCTCGTAAGATACAGTCACACTCCATGAATAAAATCTAATTTAAATTTAGAGAATTTTGAAATAAACTGTCAACGTGTTCAGTACATACGGCACATGCCGAAGAGATGTTAACAGAAAGAATGTCCAACCAGTCACCAGTGTGATCCAAACCAACAACCTTCCAGTTTTGCGTCCGATGTTCTACAAATTGAGCTACGGTTGTCTAGGTCATATTTGTTCTATTGGAGAGGATCTGAGCTACCGACCTGGCACTACCGCCGTCATCAGTATAGACTGTGAGCTTGTTACCCATTGTGGGACAATTTCACGACCGCATTCTACTTGAAATGAACTTTCAACTTATTAGATCGTATTCCGTAAGTATAGTACATGCTGAGGAGATGTTACGGGATCGTTAACCAACACAGCGAGCTCAGCACAGAGTTGGACTAAAAATAATATTTCTTGTAACATGCATTTGATTTACATGAAACTTTAACTGCTCATAGCACATATATGGAGTAATAGATGACTAAATGTTGAAAGTCCTGAGTTCATAATACAATATTATGCCTGAGCAGTGACTATCTTTGAGGATGTAAAATATAAAACATGGTGCATTATTTTTGAAACTTCCCATGCTACTGAACCCATCATCTATAGTTTATGGTATAACTCCTACCAACAATATGACTGGCGTATCTACAGACGCAATTTTAGTAAACATTATTATTTTTACTTCTTTAGACCTTTTCTATAATTTTTAAGTTTCAGAATATTCTACACACATAATAAAGCTCAAGTCGCAAATTTGATATCAACAGTGCTGGTACTTATAGTAAAAGGGCACCTCTTATAATACACATGTGGTTAGTGGTAAGAGGAGTTTAAATTGATGCATGTACCTGCAAGCCCAGCCTACAGTATGAAATTAAAAGGGCCATAACAATAAAACTAATGGAGATATCGTCATGAAACAAGCTGATTTTTATAAAGCAATAAACTGACCATTTAAAGAGGCAATACTATTATTTTACCTTTTTAAACGTGAAGCTCAGTTAACGCCCCCGTAAATGCAGAAAAAAAGGGCCACCAAACACCAGTGGGATAAGAATCCACGAAATAATAAGCTGGAAGTTAATTAATTTCAAGTACGCTGCTGTCGTGAAAATGATAGTATATTCATATACATTTACAGTATTCACAATCTACTAATGATGATCTAAGCATACAGATGTTTATATTTTACAGTTGATAACATTTATTAATGCTGAAACGGTGATACTGAGCTCCGGTTCCTCGTCTCAATGGTCTACGTAGTACAGTCTTTCGGTTCAGAGGAAGACCCTGTATTCAATTCCCGTTTGGGGTGGAGATTCAAGTGCTGCATGCTTATGTTCGTCTTGACACACATCTTTATTTACATAAAATTATCACACTACCAACCACCGCAGACAGTGAATACACTCCTCCACCTGGGGTTGGAAGTGTATTCGGCCGTAAAATTTAGCTTAGTCCATATGTAATGCCGAATCTAAGCAAGTGATAAAAGAGTTGAAAGGTAACGACGACCACTGTGTGCACCGAGATGGTTTCAGAAGAAAATTAAAAACACCTGAACACTGTTTTCTGAAGTAGACGTGGTTGCCGCGGCTGCTTCGAGTACGGGACTGGGGAGCTCTCAATTTTCACTCCCATGTGTTTAGTGTGTGAGAAATGTTGTCTGGTATATTGAGTTGATGTGGTGCCTTAACTGATGCATGTGTTTGTAACCAAGTGTGGATTGGATTGGGAAGGGTGTGGTCGAAGCCTATATGTTACTTACTGACCTAGCATTAGAGGTGAACTCAAGCATTAGAAAATCACTCCTGCGATGGCCAACATTGGGATTTAACCCACTTTTTCTTCTTCAGCCTCTCAATTACTTGACCGGAGGCTTCATGGGCCTCATTCCAGTCCCTCTAAGTAGCCTTAAAACGCGGCAGAGACGAGAATTAAGCCCAGACCAGCCGACTTGGAAGCTAGGAAATTTACTGTTCCTAGACGCCGGTAGCGGACATTCCAGTCATGTAATCACACATTTAGGTGACGTCGATTGAACGGACAACTGGTTTGTAGATATAGCGTACGTCCTGTAAGTAAAGAACTGGTGGTGTCCGCTGCTCTACATACAGTTTAAACTCTCCTTTTGCTACTCAGATAGGCCTTAATGGCGACGATAAGATAGGACAGAGCTAGGACTGGGAAGGAAGCGACTGTGGTCTTAATTTAGTTACGGCCCCAGCATTTGTCTGGTATGAAAATCAAAAACCATGGAAAATCATCTTCAATGCAGCCAACAATGAGGTTTGAACCCCAAATTAAAGCTACACGTCTCGAACCACGTAGTCAACTTACTCGACAGTTTAAACTTTCTAGGTTCGAACTCGTCTGTCCACAACCCGGAAGATGGTCTTCCGTGGTTTCCCATTTTCATAACAGGCAAATGCTGGAGCTATACCTTAATTAAGGCCATGGCCACTTCCTTCCCACTCCTAGCCCTTTTCTGTCCCATCGTCGCCATAATATCTATCTGTGTCGGTGCGACGTTGAGGCAACTTGTAAAAAAAACTTTCTGGAGGTCTATAAAGTGATGGAAGAAGATTCTAACTTTGTGAATTGTTAGTTAAGGGCGAATTGAAGACAAAACTTGCTAGAAGGGCAGTTAACTCTTTGCTGTTCGAAAACTCAAGTGATACAAGTTATACTACGTGAAATGTTGTCAATAATCTGCCAGGGATGAAGACACGCGAGCATGCAAAAAGAACTGTAGAATGTAGAGGGCAAATATTTTATCTTAACAGATGTAACAATGAAATTTGTCCTTTGATCTCGGAGAAAGTAAGGAGTTTAATAGCTTCCATATTCAAATCCCATATACGATCTAAGTTGCTCAAGCGGTAGAAGCGTTAGCCTTCTGAGACCAAGTTGGCAGAATCAATCCTGGCTCAGATCAATGGTATTTGAAGGTGTTCTCATTCACCAGTCCCGAGTCGGTAGAGTTACAAGCAAACCGGCGTCTCTGAAAACCGTAAAACTAGTTTCTGAGGAGTAAGGCCGATAAAATTATATTTTACAATTTGTAATCCCATATTCTAGACACATTTAGAAGTCATGATGATGAAGACTGCCATCATTCACTCTTCGAATTATGATCTAAAATATCGGCACCAATCCTGTGAATAATAACAATAATTGTGTGCTTGGGGAACTATTAACTACAAAAGAGAAAAAATTCGATCTCTTAACTTCTCATTGTTCATTGAATTTATACAGGCTGTATCCCTGATGATCCCCGTGGTGTAGGGGTAGCGTGCCTGCCTCTTACCCGGAGGCCCAGGGTTCAATTACCGGCCAGGTCAGGGACTTTTACCTGGGCTGATTCGAGGTCCAATCTGCCTACGTGATTAGAATTTAGGAGCTATCTGACGGTGAGATAGCGGCCCCGGTCTAGAAATCCAAGAATAACGCTCGAGATGATTCATCGTGCTGACCACACGACACCTCGTAATCTGCATGCCTTCGGGCTTGGTAGGCCAACGCCTTTCACGGCTGTAGTGCCAAGGGGTTAGATAGTACCCGTGATGAAGTTACAAATTTTCAGGGATGACGGAGGACGGAAAATATATGAATTTGAGAGAAGGAACCATATTCCGGAAACGATCGAGTCAAAGCTTAAGCAAAATTCTGCTCATTTCAGTCCGTTTACCTGCACGAGTTTCACAAGCCGCTCCATTTTACAACAAATGTTCGAAATGGTGTTCCCTTGCGTCAATGCAGGCATGGCGTCGTCTCACAATGTTCTATCGTACGCATTCGAATACCCCGGTGTCGTTTGAACAGCGTCGCACGTAGCGCGTTCAAACCCGATTGAGGTCGGTGACGTTTAAGGGTGTTTAAAGGTAACAACCCCATATCGTTAGCTTCCGGCACGTTAAAGAATTACTGTGGGACGAAATTCCGACACCCCGGCGTCTGTTAAGAACGGGCGGATGTTAAACAACTCGGATTATTAATAAGTTTAGAATCTGAAATTTTCCGGACTACGGTTTCTCATCTCAAACTGATCCATTTGTCGTACTCCATTATCCCTGAAAGTTTGTGACATCATCACGGATGCACTCTGTATACCATGGTGTTAACTAACAGAGTAAATAATCACACTAAGATAATTATGGCGCAGGCCTGTTAGAAATTTGCTTCGGCAGCTAATATTAATTACAACAAACAAATTTTAACCGCTGTGTCCACCTTAGAGGCAGAGTAAAACTTTTCCAATTTTTTTTATACAAGAGGGTGCCTGATAGCAATATCACCGAGCTCGATAGCTGCAGTCGCTTAAGTGCGGCCAGTGTCCAGTATTCGGGAGATAGTAGGTTCGAACCCCACTGTCGGCAGCCCTGAAGATGGTTTTCCGTGGTTTCCCATTTTCACACCAGGTAAATGCTGGGGCTATACCTTAATTAAGGCCACGGCCGCTTCCTTCCCACTCCTAGCCCTTTCCTGTCCCATCGTCGCAATAAGACCTATCTGTGTCAGTGCGACGTAAAGAAACTAGCAAAAAAAAAAAGCAACCTGTAAAGAAAAGATAGCAATATCCCAATACTTTATAGATAATTCTGTTATTCTAAAGAAGCAAAATATTCTTTACTAGTTTATAATACGCGAGCGTATCCGATGGGCATAGTTTAGCATTGGTATCAAAAGGTTATCAAAGAGGTTTAGAATTAATGTACTGTTCTTATTTTCGACAGATTGCCTGATCCTTAAGTATTTTTGAAAACTGTTTCAATACAGTAACTGATAAATTGAATCATTTTACTCAGAAAATTAAAATGTAATCAATAATTCTTCCAGTAGTTAATTTTAATTACTACTATTGGAAAACTGCTCCCAACAACACTGTAACACAACAGAAAAATCTACAGCTTGTTTCCAGTCATTAGACCGGGTCAGGAATGAAATGAATTAATCACCCCATCTAGTGGCGAAGATGGGAATTGTACCTACTGCCGAAGAATGTCGGACACCTCTGGGGCAATGATTAATGACTGACAGATGAAATGAAATGATATTGCTGGAATGAAGGATGACAGGGAAAACTGGAGTACGCTTCCGGTTTGTCCACATGGAGTGACCGGGATTTGAAACACGAAACCCAGTGGTGAGAGGCCGGTGCGCTGCCGCCTGAGCCACGGAGGTTTAACAGAACAGAACGTTTACAAAATGTTGTAAAAGAACTTTACTGATAATTCTATCAAGTTCATTATTATTTACAATTTGCTCTACGTCGCACCGACACAGATAGGTCTTATGGCGACGATGGGATAGGAATGGCCTAGGAGTGGGAAGGAAGCGGCCGTGGCCTTAATTAATGTACAGCCCCAGAATTTGCCTGGTGTGAAAATGGGAAACCACGGAAAACTATCTTCAGGGCTACCGACAGTGGGGTTCGAACCCACTATCTCCCGGATGCAAGCTCACAGCTCCGCGCCCCTAATCGCACGGCCAACTCGCCCGGTCTATCAAGTTCAAAGCATGACTGTCTGGGCATTACTTGCTCGTATTACTTGTTTCAGGAAGCAGACTATAATTTCCACTTTTACCCAAAGAGTGCAGCTCCGGACTAAGATGTATAACACTATTCTACTATTCTTATCTTCTATATACCCTTCAAGTTTTCCACTGTGTCGGTTACGAGGTACAAATTTGTGGAACGCTAGCACATATGTGAAAAGAGGAAACAGTGTGTTAATAATATCATAATTATATTACTAATGTAATAATGCCAACTGTCATACCATGTTGAATACACCGGTTCTCGTCTTGGTCGTGGTCAGTACTTGGATGGGTAACCGGTTGACAACACCACGTGCCTTTGGCTCAATTCACTTTTGTCCACCTCCGTAGCGTAACGATTGGTCTATTAGCCGCCGCCCTCGGGGGCTCGGGTTCGATTGCCAGTAAGACAAAAAATTTAAGAATGGCATGAGGGCTGGTATGTGGTTGAAATGGTACATGCAGCTCACCTCCAATGGGGTGTGCCTGAAGTGAGCTGCAACACTTCGGGATGAGGACACGAATTTACTTACTGTACTAATATAATTACATGTTTATTTTAACAAGAACTTCCTGAGATTCTTTCAAATCATTGATTAGGATACTAAATATGTACAATAATGTTTCATTTGTGTTAACTTGTCACTGATTATGAACGGATGATATTATACATGGTAATGTTACTTTAAATGCCACATTTCTTCATTTCAACACAAATTATTACTGCCAATCATTTTAAGGAATTTTTAAATGGAGTTCTTAAAATTCACTTGGACATTCCCAGTATCCTAAATGCCCAGCTGACACATTTTTATGAAGCAGCGAATCGTTACACAGAGAGCATTCAGTCCCTGCACGGGTGAAACAGAACGTATTCCTCCTCATAATACACTGCATATGTACTTCTGTTTGCTCTGAACTCCAGTGTGTTGCGAACTCTGTAATCTCACTAATCCAGCCACAATCAATCATTAACGCTATGTGCACCATTTCCTTCATCACGCCCGTATCCGCTCACATGCAGGCTAGTATTGCAGCTTTCCTTGGGAAATAGGGCCCAGAGAATGTATAACTCATTCACCCATTCATTGGAAAGCTCTTCATAATCTCTAGTTCCATAGTATATTTCTAGGAAGGTGAAATTACCCTTTATTCATGGAGAGTTTGGCTTATAAACTTTCATATCAGTGGATAAAAATAAACGTGTGTTAAATACCAACCGATTATATTATTTTATTATAAACTGAAAAGTACCGTAACAAATGTGATGTACGTTTCTATTCGTGTACTGTCGCAGTATGTCCATTGTCTATCGTGCAGTAATCGTAACACCCATATTACACAGATACATTAAATTTTAAAGTTTAATTGCTCTATTATTAGCAGGTATGTGTTTTGACATAAGTTCGGCAGTTCAAAATATGAAGGCTGGAAACCTCCGAGATCTCGTAAATTTGTGCTAGTATAGAACAGATTAAAATATGAAAGTAGAAATAATTAAACGTTCATAATCCTCAACGTATCATTGCCAACGAGAAGTTATATTTACCAAGTCGTATGGGTCATCAAGAAATGCCATAAGCAATTATGTATTTAAATCAGATACTGAGCGACAAAGAATCAAAGCGTCACATTTCTTTTCTCACATGGTAGGTAGCAGGTCCAACCTGCACTCGTCTACCAAACAATATTTGGAATTTTCAAGCCTTGCGGTCACTGAAATTAAAATTCACTCTTAGTTGATATTGCAGATACCATTTCTTTTCCTGAGAGACTTATGCCCATTCCCACCAAAATCTTCTTCTCCTTCTACGGTTTAATATGTCTTCTTCTCAGTGTTGAATCCTGACTGCTTGCTTTAAGTACTATTGTTTGGTCTGTTCAGCAGTCGTTCTTCAGATGTAGATATCATCATCGAACGTTCTGAAAAATTCTGCCGGGAATTTATCAATGATTGATTGTTCTACTTCTCACAACACCTACACGGACATGGGTCAATAAGTGAAAATACTGTCTAAAACCTAACAACCACTTACAAAAATGTAATTATCTTAAACCATACCTGAACGAGCAAGTTGCTGTGCGGTTCGGGAGATAGTGGGTTTGAACTCCACTGTCGGCAGCTCTGAAGGGTTTTTTTCCTGGTTTCCCATTTTCACACCAGGCAAATGCTGGTGCTGTACATTAATTAAGGCCTCGGTCGCTTCCTTCCCACTTCCAGCCCTTCCCTATCCCATCGTTGTCGTAAGAACTATCAACCTAATGTCGTTGAGACGTTAAGCAAATTGTAAAAAAAAAACGTGCCCAGCACGTCAGGAATTCCTCTGCCAGTAGCTAAATGAAAAGTAAACCTGTCATCGCGTCATGTCGGTTTAAGCTGGCGATAGAGGGGCTGATAATTTCTACCATATTATTCTTCTTATTGTTGTTGTTATTATTATTTTATCATTATTTGTAACAATATTTGGCTCCATTTCGTAGAAATGCATGTCTTTAATAACGTATTTCGGAATCACTGGTGCGTAAACATAGTCGCTCGAGAATTTTACACATTCCAAAACCTGTATTGGATTGGTTTTTTTTGGTTGCTTTACGTCGCACCGACACAGATGGTCTTATGGCGAAGATGGGACAGGGAAGGGCTAGAAGTGGGAAGGAAGCGGCCGTGGCCTTAATTAAGATACAGCCTGTTGTGAAAATGGGAAACCACGGAAAACCATTTTCAGGGCTGCCGACAGTGGGGTTTGAACCTACTATCTCCCGAATACTGGATACTGGCCGCACTTAAGCAACTGCAGCTATCGAGCTCGGTATATTGGATTGTTCCACACACCCATAAACATACTGACTGATATATATCAGGTACTTTAGAAATTCATCAACATGACACTGGATACTTCGAATAACTAGTTATTGTGAACGGAAGTTTACTAGCCTTAAAATTTCCATTCGAACGAACGTTACGAATGTATACTCAGTACGATATTTTAGGGAATTTTCGGATAATCGGAACTAACGAGTGGTTAATATTAGGATATTTTATTCATTACCAAAGTTATCCAAACTAATGTTTGATACCCAAGTGGTTCGAATCTGAATCTATTGAGTTTTCTGTCTAGACATGAGTAATGTAATTTACATAAAAGCGCAAGTGAAGTTCATCCTTTCATCTTATTATAGAGACATAGCATTTGTGCTCTTTTCCTGGAAGTAGTAAAGTGAGAAATCACAAGAAATTCAAACTGTTGAAAAATAAACATGTCGTAGAGAAGGTTCGTTGTCCCACCCCTCCCTATCACGGGAGCGAGCAATCCGATCATTTAAACGAGTTTTCAATTAACGACCGAGAGTAGAAGTCTGGCCTGACGCAGACAATTGGCAAGGAAATGAGCGTTGAACACGTGACAGGCCTAAACTTGTCAACGAGACGCCGCGCCCCGTCGCGCCGTTTCGCGATGCAGATAGCACGTACACCGCCAGACGTACAGTAGATAAACACTCCAAATAGGTCAACCCAAACACATTTCCTCTCTTCGCCATGTTTACGATGTTTTAATGGCTTTTCGTCTTAGGTATCGTATAAACGTGGCGACACAAATCAAATGCAACTTGGTCGATTGCCAAAGGCGTCAGGATCGCTAACATGTTTATTTGTACCGTTGAGTACTGATCGTCTGAGCGCTGCAGGCAAATGTCAGCAATGTGTAATAAATTAGTACTTCGTGCCGAGCACGATTTCGTAGATTTGTAAGCCTCGATCCGCTCTAACACAGGTAGGATTTGAGGAACGTTACGATAGGAAAGAACTAGGACTGAGAATGCAACGTTCACGGTCTTAACAAATGTGCAGCCTCGGTATTTTCTCGATTTGCAAATTGTAAACCATGGAAAATCATTTTAAGAAATATCGATGGCAGATTTCGAGCCCACCATTTCCAGAATGAAACACTGCTGTAATGCTCAATGAAGCGGTGAACACCCACAGGCTTGAAAGGGAAATAGGATCAGAACCCACCGTCTGCCAATTAAATAAAGGATTCCTATGATCACCAGTATCCACTCCAGGCAGTCGTTGGCAATATATTACTCCCAGGTAAAATATCATCGCTGCTCGGGCAAAAGGTCATATTTCACAATCTACTTCCTATCCATTATTTTCCTCCCAGCCACATAGATATATGTAATACATCAGAACAATTTTTGTTGTGTTCATATTCGTATGCTAATTTTTAAAGGAAAATGAACCATAAATACATTATACTGCATGACTGCGTAAATAAGTCGTCCAAACATACATTCCTAGAGTGCGGCACGGTAAGGTTCATTCTCCTTTACACGTAAGCATAAGAAAATGAACACAACGAATATTGTCCTGATGGACTAAATACCGTTAATAATAATGTTATTTGCTTTACGTCCCACTAACTACTCTTTTACGGTTTTCCGAGACGCCGAGGTGCCGGAATGTTGTCCCGCAGGAGTTCTTTTACGTGCCAGTAAATCTACCGACACGAGGCTGACGTATTTGAGCACCTTCAAATACCACCGGACTGAGCCAGGATCGAACCTGCCAAGTTGGGATCAGAAGGCCAGCGCCTCAACCGTCTGAGCCACTCAGCTCGGAGGACTAAATATCAATATGTAGCTGGGAGGCGTGACCAGTCTTAAGGGAAGTAATGTATACGAAGAAAATTGTGAGATACGACATTTTGCCTGAACAGCAACGATATATTTGATTCTATGATAAGATCAAATTGACTATAAACACATTCAAAGTAATTTTCACCAATGTAACAAGAGTTACCTGATTTTGCTCATACACACTCATGCAAACAATGAGTAAATCAGTCTACTGACTGCCCTGTCTATGGCATCAAAATTGAACCAGCCGACAGCAACTACAACTAAAACTTCCTTCATGTTTGAATATGAAGAGAGGAATAAAATTTGGTTATACAAAGATATCGCAAAATGATCATATAGAAACACGAAGCTGTTTCTACAGATGTTGTAAAATAGACTAGAATACATTATTTACTACATTCTCCTTCTTCTTCTTCTTATTAATTCCATTAGAAAACCCAATTAACATGTACTGCATGTCTATAAAACACAGAACAAGTTCGCGAATACGTCATTAAAAGGCACTTCTTCTCTAAAGCGGCATTAAGCGGCGTATAAATGTTTAAATTACATTTACTAAGGTGTTCTACTCGATCATATTTATAGCCTTCCAACATAAGGTACTGAGATGAAATGTGACATATAGTCCGTTCTATACCACAGACAGAGTCGTAAGTGTTAATTTGGATTCTCTCAAAATGTAATCCATATTTCCCATTACCTGACAAGACTGGTGTAACAACATATCATATCAACCATCTCTAGGATTTAAGAATTATACAATGAAAGCAATTTCTTATTTATTGTCACCGGGCTGGGATACTTCAATGAAGTTACATCATGGCTTCTCAACTGGGGGGTACAAGTAATAGTTCCTCACACATTTCATTGGACATATCTATAACACTGTTAACGTTATGATAGCATGCAGAGTATTCAGAAAGCCAGAACAAGAAAAAATACTGTACATTAATTTCCCTCACAATTTCACTTGCAATATTCGTTCATTCTCATGTCATCCTTATATTGACTAGCCTAAATAGGTCTACGCTCATCAATAATGCTCAGTTTAATGTAGGGCACGATAAGAATCCAAGTCTCTGTTCATATATGTGTGGTGTAATACTGTACATAGCGAAGTGATGTAGATAAAAGAAGTGACTATGAAGAATAACTTGCTGATAAGACTGATGATTTCACACCGGGCGAGTTGGCCGTGCGCGTAGAGGCGCGCGGCTGTGAGCTTGCATCCGGGAGATAGTAGGTTCGAATCCCCACTATCGGCAGCCCTGAAGATGGTTTTCCGTGGTTTCCCATTTTCACACCAGGCAAATGCTGGGGCTGTACCTTAATTAAGGCCACGGCCGCTTCCTTCCAACTACTAGGCTTTTCCTATCCTATCGTCGCCATAAGACCTATCTGTGTCGGTGCGACGTAAAGCCCCTAGCAAAAAAAAAAGAATGATGATTTCACGGCCCAGAAAAATAAATATGGTATTCTTTTGTTCCTGTGCCTTGTAGAAGGGACGAACTGCAGGGAAACTTCACACTTCGCGATGACATCGTCCTGGATCTACGACTGTTCTAACGGAAGGTTTGAATTTAATTGGCCGTTGCTCTGTTGATGAAATGGTACTTCTATTCGTCACCAAATGTCCCAATATGCACCATTATGTTCGGAGATATAGTTCAAGTCACCGTATTTTCAGTAAGTCTGATATTTTCGCAGACTTGACTTAGGAAGTAGAAAATAGGAAGGTAATGCGACTACTAAAAGGAGGGAGTATATTTAATAGTTTAAGTAACCACAGTCCATTAAACTTCAATTACCTTCTTTGTCTAAATTCCATGTACAGTCACTGAGGAAAAAATGAACACTCTTTTTATGACGGTTTTTGCCATGTTACAACGTCAGGTTTACACGAGAAACTTTACAGCAGAGTTAATATGAGTGATTATAAGTACGATATGCAGGGTGTTACTGGTATAGGTACAAATTTGCCTTACATGTATTTTACATAACATATGACAAAACAGTCCTACAACCAAAGGTACTCCTTCCACCCCGTCATAATCCACGCGTACCAACCATCGTTTATTTTACATGGGCCCTCCCCATCACATTACCACAGGCCTCAAGAGTAGGGCCTACCTCTAGCTCAACCTCAAAGACATTGCCGACCTACGGTCGTGCAAGTATGCCCATGGCCAGTAGGCAGTAATGTTCGGTCTTTGAATGTTAAAAGCTTAGCGTAAAGTCGCGGGAAATCGTATATATACCCCATTATGGCATTCCAAATCACATACGAGTGTTAAGCTAAGTTAAGAATTGGTGGTATATCTATAATATGGTTTCAGCAATACTCGGAAGTTAACTTCGTGAGCAAAGGGATACGATGTTTTCAGATTAGGTAATACGCCTTGTTGTTATGAATGAATAGCTTTGCTTTGATTACAGCCATGTTACCGACAATTCTTGCAAAACTAATTTTGTTTCTTTTCAGGAGCATCTGAACTACGGATAAAGCTGAAGGCTGTGGCTACTATAGCACGACATGTTAAGAAAATTTCTTGCCAAACCGGTTTTGTTTGTTTAAGAGCATGTGAAATACGTTAACAGCTGAAGGCAGTAGCTATTATGCCAAGGCATGTTACATAAGATTCTTGCCAAACTAGTTTTGTTAATGTTCATGGCATTTAAACTACAAGAACAGCTGAAGGCTATCGCTACTAGGGTACGCCATGTTACGTAACATTCTCGCGAGACTGTCATTGTATTTGTTAACAATTTGTTTCCATTTTAGGGGCTTCAGAACCTTTGGTGATTGGTTCCGTGTACTGGAAATTATCGAATAGTCGGCGATAATGTGAGTTATTTCGCTGTTACATCCTTTGGTGGATTGGAATATCCAGCCTCACCCTCCTGTGAGTGTGGTAATGACCAGAAAATCTGTGTCGATATGAGGCCTGCAAGAATGTGTGATATTGTACTTATTCGAACGTAGGTTTGGGATATGCACTCCGGGACGTGAAATATATGCTGCTATCCCCGTTTTACAATGCATAAAGGGAGAAGGAACAAGTCAAAGTCGTATTGACGTGTACGTAAACAACGTTCTTTACGTCAGCGAAAGAATGCACGGGATAGGTTGTCTAAATGAGTAGTACCGGAAATGACTTGAGGAAGAACAACGGACTTTTTGTTTCAAACGAATAATGGACATGTTTTAAAACTAAATAAATTAAACGTACCTACAGATCGTACTTCCAAACAAAAAACATCTCTAAGAGTTAAATGAAGCATTATAAAAACTTTTGCTGTACTTATGAAACGTATCAAAATAAATGTTGCTGGTGTGAGTGTCTCAGATAATTAATGCACTTTCATTCAGACTCCAACTTGGCGGGTTCGATTCTGGCTCGATCCGGTGGTATTTGAAGGTACTCAAATACGTCAGATTTATTGGCAGGTTAAAGAACACTTTCGGGACAAAATTCTAGCACCTCGCCATCTCCGTAAAAGAAATTAATATGACGTAAGCAAAAATTATTATTATTAAAATAGATGTTAACCATCACTCTCAAACTTTGTGGCTCTTAACATTCCGGTTGGTGCGCCTGAAGAAGTTAATAAAAATTCACGGTGATCAAGATATTCCACAAAATATTCAATGGCAAGAATGAGGGCTAGAGCTTCCCTTTCATACACCGAATATTTACGTTCAACTGAAGAGAGAATACGGCTAAAGTGGGCAACAGGTAATGTCGGACCATTTTTAGTCTGTTGTAAAACAGCACCAAGCGCGACGTCAGAAGCATCGGTAGAAAGTTCAAAAGTTAAATTAAAATCTGGAATTTGCAAAAGAGGAGCCTGAGATAGTCTAGATTTCAACATATCAAATGCGGCTTGTTGGGGGAGAGGCCCAGTGAAATTTAACCCCTTTCCCTTTAAGGAGATTTAACGGTTCTGAAATTTAGGAAAAATTTGGAATATATTTGGCATAAAAGCCAACCACTTCAAGAAAGAAGTGCAATTGTTTTAAATTGTTAGGAGGAGGTATTTTATGGATGGCAGAAACCCTGTCGGGATCGACAGCAACACCCTGTGAGCTTAAAATATGCCCTAGAAAGTTAATTGATGACTGAGCAATAAGTACCTTGGAGGGGTTAACAGTTAAGCCAACAAAATGAAGACGAGTTAGAACTTCGCGAAGGTGAACTAAATCTGATTAAAATCAGGAGTATAAATAAGGATATCATTAATAAAAGGAAATAAAAAATTTGTATTTGGTATCCGAAGACAAAGAATCAACAAAACGTAGCATAATCTGTGAACCAAGATTTAAGGCAAAAGTGACCTTTGTGAACTGATATAGACCATTTGGAGTAATGAAAGCGGTATAGCGAGAACTTACATCATCAAGAGGATTTTGATGATAAGCGGAATTCAAGTCAAAAATAGTAAAAAAATTAGAATTAGAGAAGTGCTGAAAAGCAGATTGTAATTTGGCCATAGGGTATGCGTCATATAAGATGAAAGAGTTCAATTTCCTATAATCAACAATAAATCTAAAGGATCCATTCGGTTTATCCACAATAAATGCGGGGCAGGCATAATATGAAGATGAAGGAATAATTGTATCATTTTTAAGCATTTGATCAACCAATTCATTCAGAATTTTCATTCTGGGAGCACTCTAGTAATAGGGGGAAGAACGAACCGGAGCTGGGTCGGTGAGATCAATGTGAGCAGTATTTTAACAGTGCCTAATTTTGGGGTAATCACATCCAAAAATTCAATAAGCAAAGACTGAACGTGATCAGAATGAACATAATTAATTGTAAAGGAGGCAGGCTGGTGAAAAAAAGGGGTAATAAAAATTATCAACCAGTGGAATTGACTTAGAGGAAAAATGAAAAGAATCCTCAGCATTGACCGAATCCAAAACAAGACCACTATGAGAAAAAAATTCGAAACCTAAAATAATAGGAGAGGATAATATTTCTACAGCAAGAAAGGTAAAGGGCCAGGAAAAATATTACATCTTTATATTTAACGAAATAGCACGAAGAACATTTAGAGGTTGATTAGATGCGGAAACACACTGGGTAGAAGATGGAAAAGAATGCAACTGAGAACTAGTTGATTGTAAGGATTGAAAAACGCTTAACTAAGAAGAGACACGGCGGCATCGGAATCTAAAAGAGCAACAGAAGGTAAATTATTAACAGTCACAATGACGTGAGAAGCCTGACGTATAAATGAGGCACAACTGGGAAAAAATAATCAGAAGACAGTAATGAAGTAGATAAAACTTGAGAGTTGTGGTGAGGTGGCAACAGAGTATGGGAAGGCAGGTTTGCCCCAGTAGTGTGTCGACTGCCTGACGACGAGGGGGAAGGGCGTTTCCCGAAGATGAATTAGTACACAATTTTGAAATATGGCCCTGTCCTTTACAACGAAAACAAAAAATAGGTGATCGAACAACATTAGGGGCACTAGAAACGGAGGACGTAGGTTGAGAAGAAGAGGTAACAAGCGGTGGTGGAACGAAAGAATAAGAATCACTTAATGCAAATATAGCACGTGATTGAGCCAGATTATACATTTGAAGCATAGAAGTTGGAGGGTTCAATGTATTAAGAAGTTGACGAAAAGAAGGAGAAGCATAATACTGAACAATAGATATTAATTCGATGACATTATGAGCAATATTTAGTACAACACTCTCTGTAATGATAGAATCTAAATAGTCATGTGCCGGTTCAGTAGGTAGTTGATGGCGGCGAATGAACTCCGTATTAAGGTTAAAACGTATTTCATAAGGCAAAACATAATTTGAACGGCATTTCGTAATTCATACCATGTATAAAAATGAGAGATGTTATCCAGCCAAAATTCTGAAAAAAATCCCGTAGTTTTAGTAGATAAACCAATCAATTGTGGAAAAGAAGCCAACTTAAGATTAACAAATTTACGAGCAGAGAAAAGCCAAATGGTTAGGCTACGGGGATCAGTAGCTAGCAATTGAGGAAGCTGAAGTAAAGATTGTTTTACAATTTGGACACTGAGTGAACTGTTAACAGCGTTGAGTTGGTGTATGGGGGAAGAAAAATGGAGATGAAAATTCGGAGATATAGCGTGTTGTTGAAAGAATGTGGAAGATATAAGATCAGCAGTCAAGATGTCAGATGTTGGAGTGGAAAGGTATGTAAAATGACTCGGAGGACTAGAAAAAGTAATTAAATCAGCAACAGGAGGGCTAGGCAAACAAAATTTATGGTACGGAGTAAGTGGTGATGAAGTAGTGTCTTCTCCCAAGGGAAGGATATCAGAAAAGCCGGCTATATTGCAAAAGAGACAAAAATAAACGTAACTTTAGGGTTTATAGTTATTTGTTGATTGCGTGTTTGGACAAGATATAAGAAAATGGCTGATGGTCGATTACACTTACCCACAATTATGCACTCAGACAAGTTAGAATTCAAATAACAATTTAGAATAGAATTATACTCCAAAATTGAGACACCAATCCGACTAGTGTAGATGGCACAGGTGATATGAGCAAAGAACTGCAGTTTGGCTATGTAAGCAGTAAAAGACCGTGGACACCTTACACTGTGAGTGCCCAGCATTTAACAAGATGCTTCATTAATAGGAGACTAATCAAGTTTCGAAATCCAAATCGCAGCTAGTGAGCAGAGTTTTGCGCGAAGCGTTTTGCTGAGACCTTTTCAGAAGTCTTACGTGGTAAGTACAGATTGGCGAGAGAATAGGGAAAGGTGAAACGACAATCAGAAACGTACAAAGGCTTAGATTTGCACTACACTTGTATATTACAAACAATAAAAATATGGTTACATAGGCAAATTTTAGTGTATAAGTTGATTTTTACAGAATAGACGACGAGATTTAATTAAACCAAGAAACCTAAAATTTTAACCCCATAAAAGGGGCAAATTCGTAACAGTATAGGTTCAATCTGGAAGAGAAGAGAATAATCACAAAATTTAATACGCAGGACGAATATAAAAAGCTAGATCATGCAAATCATGACTAGATTGCAATATGACTAACACTATTTTAAGAAAAAAGAACACTATATTTAGAACACACACACATACATATGTACATACATACATTATCATTATAGACTCTTATGCCTTTCAGCGTTCAGTCTGCAAGCCTCTGTGAATTTACTAAACGTCGCCACAATCCTCGATTTGCAACTAGTGTTGTGGCCTCATTTAGTTCTATACCTCATATCTTTAAATCGTTAGAAACTGAGTCTAACCATCGTCGTCATGGTCTACCTCTACTTATCTTACCCTCCATAACAGAGTCCATTATTCTCTTTGGTAACCTATCCTCCTCCATTCGCCTCACATGACCCCACCACCAAAGCCGGTTTATGCGTACAGCTTCATCCATGGAGTTCATTCCTAAATTAGCCTTTATCTCCTCATTCCGAATACCGTCTTGCCTTTGTTCCCACCTGTTTGTACCAGCAATCTTTCTTGCTACTTTCATGTCTGTTACTTATAACTTATGAATAAGATATCCTGAGTACACCCAGCTTTCGCTCCCGTAAAGCAAAGTTGGTCTGAAAACAGACTGACTTCCTTCTTACAGAATATTGTTGATCGCAACAGCGAGCTCACTGCATTAGCTTTGCGACACCTTGATTCAATCTCACTTACTATATTACCATCCTGGGAGAACACGCAACCTAAATACTTGAAATTATCGACCTGTTCTAGCTTTATATCACCAATCTGACATTCAATTCTGTTGAATTTCTTACCTACTGACATCAATTTAGTCTTCGAAAGGCTAAATTTCATACCATACTCATTACACATATTTACAAGTTCAAAGATATTAGACTGCAGGCTTTCGGCACAATCTGCCATTAACACCAAGTCGTCAGCATACGCCAGACTGCTTACTATATTTCCACCTAACTGAATCCCTCCCTCCCATTTTATACCTTTCAGCTGATGATCCATGTAAGCTACGAACAGCAAAGGTGAAAGTTTACAACCTTGTCTAACCCCTGTAAGTACCCTGAACCTAGAATTCATTCTACCACCAATTCTCTCTGAAGCACAATTGTCAACATAAAAGCCTTTGATTGATCTTAATAATCTACTTTTAATTCCATAGTCCCCCAGAATAGCGAACACCTTTTCCCAAAGTACCCTGTCATATGCTTTCTCTAGATCTACGAAACATAAACGCAACTACCTATTCCTCTCGTAGCATTTTTCAATTACCTAGCGCATACTGAAAATCTGATCCTGCCAGCCCCTCTGTGGTCTGAAACCACACTGGTTTTCATCCAACTTCCTCTCAACGACTGATCGCACCCTCCCTTCCAAGATGCCCGTGAATACTTTTTACTGGTATACTAATCAATGAGATACCTCTATAGTTGTTGCAATCCTTCCTGTTCCCTTGCTTATAGGTAGGTGCAATTACTGCTTTTGTCCAATCTGAAGTTACCTTACCATCACTCCATGCTAATCGTACTACTCCATGAAACCATTTCATCCCTGCCTTCCCACTATACTTCACCATTTCAGGTCTAATTTCATCTATTCCGGCTGCTTTATGACAATGAATTTTATTTACCATCCTTTCCACTTCCTCAAGCGTAATTTCATCAACATCATTTTCCACCTCCCCACGAGCTTGGCTGTTCGCAACACCACCAGGTTGATTTCTTTTTACATTGAGAAGTTGTTCAGAATATTCCCTCCACTTTTCCAGTGATTCCCTGGGATCTATTATGAGTTCACCTGAGTTACTCAAAACACTGTTCATTTCATTTTTCCCTCCCTTCCTAAGTCTCTTTATTACTGTCCAGAAAGGTTTCCCTGATGCTTGGCCTAGCCTTTCCAGGTTATTACCAAAATCTTCCCACGACTTCTTTTTGGATTCAACAACTATTTGTTTCGCTCTGTTTCTTTTATCTACATACAAATCCCTGTCTGCCTCGGCCTTTGTTTGGAGCCATTTCTGATAAGCCTTCTTTTCACGTTTACAAGCTGCTCTCACTTCATCATTCCACCAAGATGTTCGTCTTTTCCCATCTTTACACTCAGTTGTTCCTAGGCATTCCCTTGTAGTTTCTAGTACAGGATCCCTGTATCTCACCCATTCACTTTCTATATTCTGAACCTGCTTATTGTCTACTGTTCGAATCTTATCCCTAATCATATCCATGTACAGTACTTCTGTCTAATTTCCTCGTCCTGGAGATTCTCTACCCTTATTCGTTTGCAGACAAATTTCACTTTCTATACCCTAGGCCTAGAGATACTTAGTTCACTACAGATCAGATAGTGGTCTGTATCATGGAATAATCCGCAAAAAACTCGTACATTCGTAACAGATTTCGTGAATTCGAAGTTGTTTAAGATATAGTCTACTATGGATCTGGTACCCCTAGCCTCCCATGTGTAGCGGTGAATAGCCTTATGCTTGAAGAATGTATTCGTAACTGCTAAACCCATACTACCACAGAAGTCCAGCAAACGCTTCCCTTTCCCATTAGCTTCCACATCTTCCCCATATTTACCAACCACCCTTTCGAATCCTTCAGTTCTATTCCCAACTCTCGCATTGAAATCGCCCATTAGCACTATTCTATCCTTGCTGTTGAGCCTGACTACGATGTCACTCAATGCTTCGTAAAACTTATCTTTATCATCCTCATCTGCACCCTCACATGGTGAATACACGGAGACAATTCTAGTCCTAATTCCTCCAACTGACAAATCTACCCACATCATTCGCTCATTTACGTGCCTTACAGAAACTATGTTGCGTGCAATGGTATTCCTGATAAAGAGCCCTACCCAAGACTCTGCCCTGTCCTTTCTAACATCCGTCAAGTACACTTTATAATCTCCTATCTCTTCCTTGTTATCTCCGCTTACCCGAATATCACTTACATTTAGAAGGATATATAAAATACGAAGGCCACTGTACAATAAGAAAAACCCGAGGGTTACCTAGAAAGAGAATAAGGAGCAATAGGGGAGAAAAATTATCAAAGGTTTGGCGAGGGGCGGAGTGAGGAAGATTTTCAGCCTGCATAAAAGTTTCCTGAAAGTAGTTAAGCCACGCATACCATTAGGTGCATACACTGTTCCATAGCCAAGGAAATCACTGATATGATTAACTCTTCAAGCATCTGTACAAGAAGTGAATCTAGTGGCAATAACTGTTTGAAAATTATAAATCCAATTTAGAATGAACATACTCGTAGATAATTTTATTTGCCACACAAACTGTAATACTGCGAATCCAGCCTGAAGGGCACGCTGGAAGAGATTAGTAGTTCCTTATATAGGAGTTGAAAGCACAATATGATTAATTTTTGCTCACCCAGCCAGCCGTCGAAAGTTCAGGTGTGATGTTGCAGTTAAAATCAGATATCGCAAAAGGGCCAGCCGTAATGCGAGTGCGAACGCCTCCCTCCACACAGTTGGTCACAGAATGTGTGACTGCCTGATCAAGGCCAGGGCAGGCATTTATAGTGGAAGATAGCAGAGTCCAGAATGTACGAGAAATAGACGTGACGTATACATGCAACCGCAGAGGGTGGGGGGAAGAGCAGTAGCAGAATGCATAGCGGGCTGTAGTGAGAGCAGACCGGAGAAGTTGACAGATGGTAAAGTAGGAATCTTGAAGTAATAAATACTGAGCCCAATTGGCTCATAGCATTGTCTTTAGAATATGATAATTTAATATGGCATACAAGGGAATGAAACACAGTTACATTATAGGCCGGATGTGTGGCGCCATTTCGCTTGCACAAGTTTAAAGACGAGTTCCACGTGTCAGGGTCATTTGATGATGAAATGGGAAGTACTGGAATATTCCATGAGACGTGTGACCAAGGTCACAAAATTTTAAGTTGGCAACACTTTCAGGCAGCAAATAGCAGTATAGCAAGTTTGGAATGGTGGGAGTAAATTAAAGATGGATGCTGTCTAAATGACCATTAAAAATAATTAAATCCACCAGGGGATAAGGTGAAGACAATATTGAACTATTTTGAGGATAATAATTAAAGACGGCATATTTGCAACAACCTATTGGAATAAATAATTGCAGGCATATGTGACGGGACGTTACATCATTGTTAATGGGGTTCCCCGAGCTCCCTATCTAGGATCCGGCGTGCCTGAAGAGGACGCGAGCCGCTAAGAACAGTCACTCTGCTACGGAAATTTGGACGGGTCGGACGCATCGTATATGTGGTTCATGAGGAACCCTAATCTGGAGCATTCTTTAGTCCGCTAATTGGTAGTCGATAGCATACTACGGGCAAAATAGACTACGTTGTTAATTCAATAACGACCAGAATTTGGTAAAACTCAAGAAAGTGATTTTTACGATATTATCCGAAAATAGGATCGGAGCGAGGTCGAAAACAAGGACGCCTTTCAGTGCCACGTGAAACTCGCGGAAAACAGAGCAGAGACAAAGTGTTTACTACAATTGTGAATAAGTGTTTGTGTGTTAGAATAACTTAATTATATCTGTGTTTTTTTCTTCATATGTGTTTTAGTGTATTCAGAAGTGAAGTTGTGTAAAGTCATTTAAGTTACGAATGAAGACCATGGTGATGAAGAATGGTATTGGTTCAGGTATTGAGGCCGTTAGAATGATGGCTTAGGCACATCATGGGGCCGACCTGAAACCATGAGGCCGTGGAGCTGAGTATGGAGCGTCGCCGAGTCGATAAGTACCCTGATTCATTATATCTGGCATGTGCATGATTAGCTGTTAATGTGTAAATAAATTAATGCATGGTTATTCGTTTATTTTTCTTTCTAGTACTGTAGCAAGGATAGTCAGATTTTTAGGTAATTTATACTGATGCCTAGGGGGGAATAAATCTTGTGATATTACAGCGTGTGTTGAGATGGTCTTCGCGAGTGAGGAAATAATGTGTGTAAATAATGATCTTCTATCACGTGTGTGAAATAATGAGTTTTCTTAGTGCGCGATCTTCTAATAAATACTAACGTGTGTGTGGGTGTAAATATTTAATGAGTTAGGAGGCATCAGTAAGATATTAGTCAGAGGGAGCAGATAGTTTAATTGGCATGTCGCATGAAAAGTTCGTCAAGAAAAATTTCACTGACCCAAGATTCGAACCCGGACTGTCTGGCACGTTACAGTGGGATTTTGGAAAATATATGTCATCAGTAAGTAACGTGCACCGTTAATCAATGAGAAAATTTTGTGCTGTAGGGAATAATTGTCATCCTAAAATTTTTCCGAGAAGTAGTTAGCTAGTGTTGAAGTAGGGACCTCTAAGACACAAAATGCCGACCGCAAGAGTCGAACCAATGATTGTGTAGCGCCACATGTGTGTAAATACCGGCATAATGATACGTGGTCCTGATAATGGAGTGAGAAATGTAGAATAATACGTGAAATATGAAATGAATAAAATATATTGAGAGTATTATATAATTAGTAACTGTTCGCACAGACGCATGATATTGTGGAGGAACATATGGCTTCATTTCGAGTAGAGAGAGAGAGAATTTAAGTGGGTGCGGAAAAAGTTAAATGCCGTGTTGACGAAATGAGTCGGGGCGTGAGATAAGGCTACAGACCGGGTCGGCGCGTTGTGTATTAGAGAGAGAGCCTTGTAACGTTGGTAAGGTCTTATAAGTAACAAAATATCGCATTCATCCGTAAGAAAAATTCTGTTTGTGGAACTCAGGACAGCACAATTAGATTAAATAATGATAGCTAGACTTCGTGACAGATTATTGCGGCAAGTGTAATGATAGGTCACTGTAATGATGCCATGTTGAGGGTCGGAGTTCGTTGCCCGGCCGAGTCAGTGGATAAGGATTTCCCCTGTGACTATATGATTGTATTATGTTGTGTTTGTTATATTATATGTTCTTCAGTGTATGAGCAATGCAAATTCTGTTTTGCAGTTGCAATATATTTTTTTTTTGTTTTGATGTTGAATTCAGTTCATGAGGTTGTATGTACTTGTGACAATGAGGTTCTAACCCTTGTCTGTAAATTCAGTGTAGGTTGAGGTGTACTATCATTGTTGTGTAGGTCTTGCTACAGGGTAGGATATGTTTTTGTGTTAATAAACAGCTAATTAAGCATATGCGAGATATTTATAATTTTAGATGAATTGGTGAATTAACTTAATTTAGTTATGTCAGGGTTACTATCGATTTCGTGCGTACGTTCCATATTATCGGCATTCATATGAGTGGAGGATGGTATTGAGAAAGAATAAGTAAATAGTTTCGGACTCAAATAATAATTGGGATTGTTTTATAAATTTTTGTGATGAATAATTTTAAGATATATCGAATTCTTGATTAATTTACCAAATATTACAAACGTAACCGGAAAAATTTTTGATTTTAGAGGTAACAAATTCTACTGACGTGATGGTCACGGATTTAGTGAATTATAATGAATTTAATGAATTAATTAATTTAAAATGACGAGTTCATGGATAACACGGCGGATGTTGTGCTTAATGAATTTACATAGCTTCATGCATTTAAAATGGAAGGTTGTAATCAAGTAGATAATTTGGTATTTAGTAATTGCAATTACAAGGTTTATAATAGTGATGTTAAAATTTTAAGGAGAGAGAGAGAGTAATTGAATTTGTTTACTCAGAAATGAATGAAGAAGTATGGTTGTATATTAATATTTCAAGGGTCACTATGACGAATTCACGAAAAATATGATGGTAAATTATTATAATGATTATTTGTTTTATGGTTGAAAATTTGAAATATGGTGATGACCAAATGTGAGTAGAATCGAATTGAGTTAAATTTGAGGTATTGGTGTAGAGTTGGAAAATAAGATAAAGGAAATAGTGGTCAAATTTGAAGAATGTCATTTGGGAGAAAATTTAAAGTTTTGAGTCATGATGTTAAAATTTATTGTCGGAGTGGATGAAGGTTACAAACAATATTTGGTCCGAAGGGTTTATTGATTTGTACAGAAATATTTTGCTTTGCCAAAGTCTAGTTTAATAAATTTTGTGTTCGTAAAGGTTCTCATTCAGATTTTTTTTTTTCTTTTCTTTTATCCTTCCTGTATAATTAATTTAAGGTTAGTTTTATAATATTCGAAGAGGTTTCTGTGGGTAGTACCCAGTCAGCGACCCTGTGATGTCTCAAGCCGGTGCCACATATCAAAGGCAGGAAGGGTAGAGGGTTGAATACATAGGGGAGCACGTTACAATAATAATAATAAATGCATACTCGTTAATCATGTTCTGCCTAGAAAACAGTTCTAAACGCTTATAACTATGGATTTCAACAGTCGTATATCCTAAATATGATGAATCGGAATCTCTAATGCTGGACTGAGGAGCTCGGACGATAGAGCGCTGGCCTTCTGGTCCTAACTTATAATTTTGATCCCGGCTATGTCCCGTGGTATTTGAAGATATTTAGATACGTCAGCCTCGTGTCGGTACATTTTCTAGCATATAAAATAACTACTGAGGGACAAAATTCTGGCATCTTGGCGTCTCCGAAACCGTAAAATAATTATTGGGACGCATTTTGCCTACTGGCACTTATTGTCCAGTAATAGACCTTCTATTACAAATACCCGGCGTCGATTTGATAGTATCTCTTTATCCTTCAATCAATTTTCAGAAGCATGGATTTAACTACGGTGTCTGAAATTTGTGTCATCAATAACAATTTCACTTAATCTACGGATAGCTTTGTCCTTTCTGTGTCTACCATTCTTTCGTTGGTCTGAAAATGTTATGAAAATAGCATAGACAACTCGCATTTTTGTCAGCTTAGAACACAGTAGTAATGTCGTTAACGTCTTTTCTTTGCTAGGGGCTTTACGTCGCACCGACACAGATAGGTCTTATGGCGACGATGGGATAGGAAAGGCCTAGGAGTTGGAAGGAAGCGGCCGTGGCCTTAATTAAGGTACAGCCCTAGCATTTGCCTGGTGTGAAAATGGGAAACCACGGTAAACCATCTTCAGGGCTGCCGATAGTGGGATTCGAACCTACTATCTCCCGGATGCAAGCTCACAGCCGCGCGCCTCTACGCGCACGGCCAACTCGCCCGGTCGTTAACGTCTTATATATCACCAACAACTGCACAATTCTTCATTAAGTGTATGTGCTGGTATGGATATTCGACGTCACATACTGTATGTTAACTAGTACGAAACAGCACTCGACGGTAACATGATTGGAAAGGATTACGTTTACTTCTCACAGAGTACCCTACACCGCTTCTAAAGTACAGCAAGTCGTCATCTCGCACGTGCGCTTTGCCTTCCCTACTTCCCAAGCGGCCAGGGGCAGCAAAGAAACATGAGTTGACAAGCGATAGCAAACAAGTTTAACAACCCATATACTCCGCTACTGTAGTTAAACACGTGACTCCACGACATAAGTTAAGGACAGGATGACAAAACCGGCGTTTCCTAACACGGCCATTGAAAACGTATTCGATCCTGAAATACTTGGCTCCGTTATAGTGATTTATTTTTAAGTAGCTTTACGTCGCACCGACACAGTGAAGTCATATGGCGACGATGGGAGAGGAAAGGGCTAGGACTGGAATGAAAGCGGCCCAGGCCTTAATTAAGATACATCCCCAGCATTTGTCTGGTGTGAAAATAGAATACCACGGAAAACAATCTTGAGGGTTGCCGAATACTGGATAATGGCTGCACATAAGTGAGTGCAGATATCGAGCTCGGTACGGGAACTAATAGGACCGATTAGCAAAATATCTGCACGTATACACGCGCCTTCCATAAATACCAAGCGGCGAGGGGCAGCAAAGCAACATGACTAGGCGTGCGATAACAAATAATTTCAACAACCCCTATACTATACTTAACCTATATAAAGGTATATTACTTTCCTCATTCCTTTGACTTTTGCTCTGAGCTCGAGAACTATACGAGAAAGAAAGTAAAAATGTGCCCTGAGATTTATCTTCAGTCTCTACACATAGAACAAATAGGAAAGCAAGCAAGTAAGCAGTAGCGTGCATTGGAGTGAAGCAAGGTAAGCACTGCTTCAATGCCCGAAATTCCCTTTAAATTCGTCATTTTCTACTAGTTAGTTGTTATAATTCCGCTTATGTGAGCATTCAGTTTTCGTCTCGTCCGCGGGTAGAAGCTCTGCTTCAGCTTGCGCTTGAGGTAAGAGAGAAGGTACAGCGTGTACTCCTACAAGTCCTACACCCGCAAAGCACTGCATTGTATTCAAGATTAATGCTACCAGCAGTTCGAACTGAAGCATGCATCATCTCGTTTCCAAGACATCCTAGTTCCTTTCGTCATAGCATCAGGCAGCAGGCATAGTCTGAGGGCGAGAATCCGAGAACAACACTGAATAAAAGGTGAGAAAACTTTCACTTCGAACCCCATGATTAGGCCGCAACCCGTGACCCAACCATGGAGCGGACAACTAGTAGCAGAGTTATTCTGTGAGTGAGTAAATGAAATGGCGTATAGCTTTTAGTGCCGGGAATGTCGGAGGACATGTTCGGCTCGCCAGGCGCAGGTCTTTTGATTTGAGGACTGTAGGCGACCTGCGCGTCGTGGTGAGGAAGATATGATGATGAAGACGACACATACACCCAGCCTCCGTGCCAGCGAAATTATCCAATGATGGTTGAAATTCCCGACCCCACTGGGAATCGAACCCGGGACTCCTGTGACCAAAGTCCATCACGCTAACCAGTTAGCCATGGAGCCGGACTGTAAGTGAGCGAACAGTAGTGATACAGTATCTGAAGCGTATAGTATAAATTTTGAGTTAGTGAGTGTGTGTTACGTAAATCAATGGTCAATAGTAAGTGTTTGATTCAGGGCCTAATAGCCCGACGATTTTCAACACGTTCATTCGCAGAAATAAGAGTGAAATTATAAATAATGGTAGACCAACACCAGAACTCCCCAATTTAATTCCGAAGTATAAAACATTCACGCGCCATTTTCCCGTAGACTAGTATGAGGGCATGGTTGGCTTGCTGGTAGTACAGAATTAAATGCTCTTTTCTGCTGGGATTGTCTATTATTTGCAGGCGATAAGAACACAAGCTGAACAAAAACGGGTTTTGCGCATTTAGGCAAATTTTCAAAATTTAAAACAGGTCATGAAACTACAGTGGGAAACTTAAAGGCATCCGTATCTCTAGCGACATTCGGAAAACTCAGAATAGAAACTGCATTAGGTACGCAACTGGAGAATTATATTTCGGAACACAATAGAAGGGCTGGAAAAATAGGAAAATTTTGAAGCACGTCATTAATGCTGTCTGATTTCTAGGGAAACGAGAGTTATCCTTTAGAAGACACGATGAATCAGAATCATCAATAAATCGCGGCAAATATGCAGAATTACTTAAGTACACGGCAGCGGGCTGAGTGGCTCAGACGGTTAAGGCGCTGGCCCTCTAACCCCAACTTGGCAGGTTCGATCCTGGCTCAGTCCGGTGGTATTTGAAGGTGCTCAAATACGACAGCCCCGTGTCGGTAGATTTACTGGCACGTAAAAGAACTCCTGCGGGACTAAATTCCGGCACCTCGGCGTCTCCGAAGACCTTAAAGAGTAGTTAGTGGGACGTAAAACAAATAACATTATTATTAAGTACACGGCAGAACAAAACCCAATGTTGGCGAACCAGTTAGAAACAGCGTGAGTGTACAAGGGAATTTCCAAGAGAACTCAAAATGAAGTGATTGACACCATTGCATCTTCTTTGTTAGAATAAATAAAGTAGGAACTGAAATAGGCAAATTTTGTAGCAGTATTAGTAGACGAAAAGACAGATGTTTCAAACAAGGCTCAAATGCCTCTTGTAATAAGATATTCGTATGAGGGTAAATGGAATGGCGTATGGCTTTTAGTGCCGAGAGTGTCCGAAGACATGTTCGGCTCGCCAGGTGTAGGTCTTTCGATTTGACCTCCGTAGGTGACCTGCGCATCAAGATGAGGATCAAATGATGATGAATACGACACAAACACCCAGCCCCCATGCCATAGAAATGAACCAATAATGGTTAAAATTCCCGACCCTCCCGAGAATCGAACCCGGGACCCCTGTGACCAAAGGCCAGCACGCTAACCATTTAGCCATGGAGCCGGACCGTACGAAGGTGAAGTAAAAGAACGTTTCATAGGCTTCAATGATGTAAGCTCTGATCGCAGAGCTCCAGTAATAGCCGAGATCATTAAAAAGTCCTTAACGTAAATCGAAGTTAATCAAAAATGACTTGCTCAATCCTATGATGAGGCGGCTGCCATGGCTGGGTGTTTAAACGGGGTACAGGCACTGATCAAAGAAACCCTGCCGAGGCTTTATTCATTCATTGTTATGCACATGTTCTGAATTTGCATTTGTCACAAAGTTTGAGTGTGATACCTGCAAGTAAGGTACTTTTTAGTACTTTGAGTCGACTTGCTTCCTTTTTTTACGTGATCTCCAGAACGAGCAAAATTTATCGATGAGTTTTTGAAGTGTAGGCTTCCAAGAGTTTCACCCACAAGGTGGAATTATTCTTCTAGACTCGCAAATACAGTGTCGAGGAACAAATCTCAACTGTGTGATGTGTTCACTGCCATGCTAAATAATCCACAGGAAGTAGAACCTGATATGCTTGCGCCTGTATCCGGTTTCCCCTCTTCATTACAAGATTTTACTGACTGTTTCTTTCTTAATATCGTCGACGAAATTTTTCGCTTTCACAGACGTTTTATTCAGCATTTTCAAAAGCAGTCATTTTACATTGTGTACTGTAGGCAGAAAATCACTGAAACTCAACATCACATTGCGAACTTCAGAGAAAGTTTTGACGAAATGTACCAGCAAACTGTTTCCGATTTACGAGATCCTTCTAAAAGAAGAAATATAAATTTCAGGCGAATCTTCTTTGAAATATTTGACAATATTGGTGCTCATCTTCAAACCCGATTCCACGATCATTCTAATTTGCACTTCCTAGAACTTCTTCCAAAAAAAATGTCAGGACTACAGTAAAATGTTTCCTGAAAATAAAATTACAAATCTGCTGAAATCATATGGCAAGCATTTTGACAGCATCCGGCTGAAAAACGAATTAATGGTACTACCGTATATGGCAGCAGTCAATTCCACCATAACAAGGACTGTTTTGAATTGGCTAAGCTGATAAATAGTTCTCCTGCTTTGTCGTCAATTTTCCCCTAAACTTCCTTTCTTGCGTAATTAATATGCACAATTCCCGTGTCGACAGCGACAGAGGAGCGATCCTTTTCTGCTCTTGAAAGAATAAAATCTTATTCAAGGAACACGACGGGGAAAAGAAGATTAACCAACCTAGCAGTAGTGACCAAAGGACAGCACGCTAACCATTTAGCCACGGAGCCGGATACAAGAGAGGAGAAAACAGCAAAATAAAAGGATGAGGAACTATTGGAAGTCAAGGAAAGAAGGATTAAGATGAATGCACAGGGTTATTTTCAGTGGTCCTTAGATGGCCAAAATCGAAGGAATAATAATAATAATAATAATAATAATAATAATAATAATAATAATAATATTCGGAGGTTGTGATTAGCTTAGTGGTTTACACGTTCGCTTTCCATTTAGATGGCCGATGTTCGAATCCCAGTGAATCATCGGTTGATATGTCCGACTCGTTTGCTGAATGGTCAGCGTACTGGCCTTCGGTTCAGAGGGTCCTGGGTTCGATTCCCGGTGGGGTCGGGGATTTTAGCCTCCATTGGTTAATTCCGTTGGCTCGGGAGCTGGGTGTTTGTGATGTCCCCAACATTCCTGCAACTCACACACACCACACATAACACTATCCTCCACCGCAATAACACGCAATTACCTACACATGGCAGATGCCGCCCACCCCCATCGTAGGGTCTGCCTTACAAGGGCTGCACCCGGCTAGACATAGCCATACGACATTAATTATCGTTTGTTATATTCACCTTTATAATCAAGTGGCATCAAGAAATACATTCGGCCGTTAACACCCGGTCAAAGCCTTTAGAGAGCCTAGATGTTTCCGGTGACAGTAGAAATAACTAAAATGAGTTGAAAACAACAACAACAACAATTATTATTATTATTATTATTATTATTATTATTATTATTATTATTATTATTATTATTATTATTATTATTTTGTCCGGCTCCACGGCTAAATGTTTAGCGTGCTGGCCTTTGGTCTCATAGGTCCCGGGTTCGATTCCCGGCAGGGTCTGGAATTTTAACCATTATTTGTTAATTCCACTGGCATGGGGCTGGGTGTGTGTGTCGTATTCATCATCTTTTTATCCTCATCACGACGCGCAGGTCGCCTACGGGAGTCAACTCGAAAGATCTGCACCTGGCGAGCTGAGCATGTTCTCGGACACTCCCGGTACTAAATTCCGTACGCCATGTCATTATTATTAATATTATTATTATTTCACGCCCTGTAACAATACAGTACCTACATGTGGTTAAAGCGACTACCACGGTATTTCTCTGACCGTCGCGAACGTACTACCTGATTTGCATGAGTCTTTGTCGGGGGGATTCGAGCCAAGTAACAGGTGTTTGTAGCGTAGTAGATAAAATCAGAGCGCTCGGTACAGCCACTACAGTCGCTAGCACTAAGCTCGGTTGCATATTGGGTGCAGAGTTGATATTCTGTGTTAGAGAGCTTGTAAACATCCGAAGAAATTATACAGAATCTGGCATGGCATTGTACAAAATTTAGAATGCGGACACCCCCGAAAGAAATCACTCGAAGGGGTCCTATCTCGCAACAGGAAGTTAATACTTAATTTTCTACAGTTTTACAGCTGCAAAAATGGGAGACATATATTGATGGTGCGTAGCAAAATTGTTGCACAATACGTAGAATTTCTCCCTGCAGTGGGACAGAATGAAAATGGATCTAAGATGCCTGCCGTGCACACAGAAGAGGTCCCGTAATCTCTCTCCTGAATGCTGTGGGAAGGCCTGCTAATGCTATCGGTAGAAGTGAAAGGACTGTGCGTAATATTGGCAGGAGGAGTGAAAAAGCTACAGAAGATGGAATTGTGATTGATGCCCAAGGTATCAGGTCGTCATCATCGGAAGAAGACCGAGCTTGACGAATTCGATATGATTGTCGTTAGCCGTACATTTCTGGAATTTTATGGGGCTTGCAAAGAAATCCACACTTTACGTAAACTTCCCAATGCTGTCAAAAGGAAAATATCGATTGTAGAGCGGAGCACACATTCCGAAGATTCCAAAAAGGTACGGGGTTTAATTTTAAAATATGCAAAAATGTGAGATATAACAGGTGGTACACCATTCCCTTGACATTTAGTTTTATGCGTTTTGCCGCCTTTAAAATAATTCGGAAATACACCGGTCACTCTCCGTAAGCAAGGGTTATATAAAGAGATGTATGTTTACTAGTTAGAAGACAGCAGGAATCGTGAGCATTCCTATTAATTCATTATGGGTACCGTGAATGAGACTGTAAAACAAGCACAGATACTAAGAACACGACCGAGCTCGATAGCTGCAGTCGCTTAAATGCGGCCAGTATCCAGTAATCGGGAGATAGTGGGTTGGAGTCCCACTGTCGGCAGCCTTGAGGATGGATTTCCGTGGTTTCCTATTTTCACACCAGAAAAATGCCGGGGCTGTACCATAATTAAGGCCACGGCCGCTTCCTTCCAACTCCTAGGCCTTTCCTATCCCATCGTCGCCATAAGACCTATCTGTGTCAGTGCGACGAAAAGGAAATTGCAAAACGAAGAACACGTACGTTACAACAGGTGGTTCACACACAGACCATGTGCAGGTATAGTATAGGCTGGAAACTGCGCCCTGCAGGTCAAGCCTCGCAATAGCTCACTTGTCAGGGGCGTACTGGGAGTTCCGATAGTGGACGGTGCTCGAAGGTTCGATTTTCAAGCAAGGATTTTTTATTTGTCTCATTTTGCCGCCAGTTCCCTGGGATGAGGTAAGTTTGCATACTTGGTAGCTTCCACAGACTGCTTTGTTCATTTGGCCCTGTAATGGGCCGTATGTAGGGTACTGAGCTGGGTTGGACGAGGATGAGGAGGTGATGGCCTGTGGCTAGGACACAGGCACGTCGCACATGTTTAAAGCTTCGTAGACCACAGGTAGCGCAAAATGTGCCCCATTGGAAAGATAACATGCGATAGGAGGGAGGCATGTAGCTGCGTGAACTCCCCTCCTTCGAGGCAAGTCACAGTACAACACAAAGCTTATTTGCTGCCTCGTGTTGTATTCCAGCGACGAGTATGTGGACATTTTACTCATCTATGGAGGAACTAGACCAGGCTCGGCCAACTGGCTGGCGTGTGATGTAAGAGATACCGTGTGACGTCGGAGAGACCATGTGACGTAAGAGCGCAGAAGGTAGGTAGCCGCTGTCGTAGACTGGAGACGAAGAGACAGCCTCGCTTTGTAGTAAACACGTGAAGTGCCATACATGCTGGTGGCTACGGTTTTTATAGATATTTTTCACAAAAAGCCACACAAATCCTTCTTATTTAAAAATGTATCTCTTAGTTCTCTATCACACCGTAAATCTAATAACTCTAACTGTAAGTCTAGATCAACGTTATCTACAACTGAAAATGGCGTGGTTAAAAGTTTGTATCACGCTGCAGATTATGATCAGTATCAAGGCGAGGAAAGGGTACGTTTATTACAGAACTAAAAGGTAAAATAAATAACCATGTCGAGCATTCGATCAGTGAGTCAGCAGTTCGAATGAGTTATAAAATTTCATATTTAATTACAAAGAAACTTAAATCGTTCAGTGGTGGTAAATTCGTAAAGGAATGTTTAATTCTAGCAGGTGAGGAATTTTGTCTAAATATCATTCAAGAGTTCGAAGCTACCAGCTTGTCCGTGCACACAGTGTCGAAAAAAATTCAAGACCTATTTGATGATGTCCACCTACAATTATCAGAACTGACAAAAAGCTTCCGGGCATACTCCTTAGCAATTGACGAGGGCACAGATATTTCTGACACGGCCCAGCTAGCCGTTTTCATACGAGGGGTTGACAAAAACGTAACAATTTGGGAGGAAATACTGGATTTAGTGCCTATGAAGAATACCACGAAAGGCATCGACATTCTCAACTGCATTGTAAGTGTTGTTGAAAATGCTTCTTTGCCATGGAACAAACTAGTTTCAATAGCAACAGATGGTGCACTTTCTATGGTAGGGCGCAATTCTGGAGTAGTTGGGCTCATAATATTAAAAAGAAAGGTTTCCCCGATTGCATAGGTTTGCAGCGGGAATGTTGAGTATATTAGGTTCCACGTATGCCTGTGAACGAATCTTTTCTATTTTAAATCAACAAAACCAAAATATTGAAGCCAGTTGTCAGATCACGATTTGAAGAGTGGTCTTAAACTTAGTGTTTCCTCAAACATTAACTCCAAATATTGCAAAACTAATAAACGAAACAAGACTACAAAAATCAAAGAAACCCACGAGTGGCAACTGAGTATCGATATCATGAGATAAAACGTATGTTTCGAGTTTACAGATTACTCTCTGTACTATTTTTGTTGTAAAACTGTGCTGTTTGTTACTATTAGCACTATTTTTTACAGTGGGTGATATTGTAAAACACAGCAATTTTGTGTTCAATATCAGTTCCGAAGATTCACCGGAAAAAGTTAGTTTAGTTTGTATATGTAGAAATAAAGTTGCTTTATAACAACTTTTTTATTAATTTATAACAAAGTTACGTTACAATAAATTACGTGGAGAGAAATATGTACTACACATACCGCATTGTACTACCTGCAGCCCTTGGACCTCCCTCTACGAATGAAGTTGCATTTCCCCTCGCCCCTCTAGCCTTCACTTCTCAGTTACAGTACCAAGTACTTCGCTTCGCTGCCCGAGCAGAGTGTGTGACGTGTTACCTGACATCACACGTACTCGCAGTTGGCTGACCCTGAAATAGACAGAATGTATACCAGGCACAACGACTGTATCAAGAAAGCTATCAGGATAGACGACAACCGACAGGCATGACATTTCGGTGTGTGGAAAGATGTCTGCGGGCTACTGCGTTCCCGGGAAGGACACGGCCAGTTCGAGATCATCCTGTGACGTCCGCCCACTATACGAGGAAAGAGGTTGTGTTGGATGCTGTCCAGCATAACCCCCACACCAGCTCACGGGCCATTATAGGAGACGAACATCAGCCTGGTGTCTGTTATGCCTCGTGAGGGCAACCGTGAAGAACAGTGGACTCCGGTTATGGTCATCTTATCACCAGTCACAACAGCAGCATAATGAAAAGAAGTGGTGTATGGATTTTTGTGCCGGGAAATCCCAGGACGGGTTCGACTCGCCAGATGCAGGTCTTTGGATTTGACTCCCGTAGGCGACCTGCGCGTCGTTATAAGCATGACATGATGATGAAGACAACACGTTCATCCAGCCCCCGTGGTAGGGAAATTAACCAGTTAAGGTTAAAATTCCGACCCTGCCGGGAATCGAACCCGGGACCCCTGTGACCAAAGGCCAGCACGCTAACCATTTAGCCATGGAGCCGGACAACAGCATAATCATTTTCTTTACAAGCGGTTTAACGTCGCATTAACTCAGACTGATTTTCGGCGACGACGCTGTAGGGAAGGGCTAGGCCTAGAAAAAAGTGGATGTGACCTAACAATGTTACAGCCCCAGTATTTGCCGGGTGTGAAGAGAGGATATCATGGAAAACAACCTTTAGTACTAAAGAGAGTGGGCTTCGAACCCACCACCTCCCGAATACAAGCTCACAACTACGCGGCTCATACCGTATAGTCAACTCGCAATAGAAAAATCAAATCTCACTCATAGGAATCCTATGAATTCACATTTAGGGCTCATCAATTTATCTCCTTTCGAATGCTAGGATGTTACCTGATAATGTTGCAATATTTTACTCTCCCAAATTTGTTTTTCGTCGCACCGACAGAGACATTTGATCTTATGGTGGCGATGGTATAGAAAAGCACTAGAATTGGAAAGGAAGGATCCTTGGTCTGAATTAAGGTACAGCCCCAGCATTTACCTAGTGTGATGATGAGAAACCAGGGAAAAACTCTCTTTAGGGCTACCAACAGTGGGGTTTGAAACCAGAACCTCCCGAATGCAAGCTCACAGCTTCATGACCGAAACCACACAGCCAACACTCTCGGTATAGCTGCAACTGAGTACATTCCAATTGCAGTTCTAAAGTAATCAAAATAACATGCTCGTCTCTATAGAAACTGGGATCACATAAGTTATCGGGCAGCCTTGAGATGATTAAAGTACATGAGACTGTTGACTACCATATCCCGAACTACTACCAGGAACACGCTGAACTGAGCAACTCAGACGGTAGAGCGCTGGTCCTCGTAAGCTAAAGTTAGCAAGTTCGATTCCGGCTTTCTCGAATGGGTGCTTGAATACCCCAGCTTCGTATCAGTAGATTTATCGGCACGTAAAAGAACTGCGGGACAAAATTCCAGCACCTCAGCGTCCCCTAAAAACCTAAGAGTAGTTATTCGGCCGTAAAGCCAACAGCCTTAGTTACTTATTACACTGGAAGCAACAAGAACACCACCACCTGCAAGTTACATGAAGGAAGTAGTCTAGAATCTAATATAACAGACAAGATTTGAACTTTCTTATCTGCCGGGCTCAGTAGCTAATTCTGACCCAAACTTGACAGGTTCGATCCTGACTCAGTCCGATGGAATTTGAAGGTGCTGAAATACGTCAGCCTCGAGTCGGTAGATTTACTGGCACGTAAACGAACTCCTACGGGACTAAATTCCGGCACCTCGGCGTCTCCGAAAACCGCAAAAAGTAGTTAGTGGGACGTAAAGCCATTATTATTATTATTATTATTATTATTATTATTATTATTATTATTATTATTATTATTATTGATGATGATGATGAAGTCCGACTCGTTGGCTGAACGGTCAGCGTACTGGCCTTCGGTTCAGAGGGTCCCGGGTTCGATTCCCGGCCGGGTCGGGGATTTTAATCGTCTCTGATTAATTCTTCTAGCCCGGGGACTGGGTGTTTGTGTTTGTCCCAACACTTTCCTCTTCATATTCACACAACACACTACACTACCAACCACCACAGAAACACGCAATAGTGATTACATCCCTTCATATAGGGTTGGCGTCAGGAAGGGCATCCGGCCGTAAAACAGGGCCAAATCCACATGTGCGACACAGTTCGCACCCGCGACCCCACACGTGTGGGATAAGCGGTAGAAAAAAATTGATGATGATGATGAAGATATTATTGGCTTTACGTCACACTAACTGCTTTTACGGTTTTCAGAGACGCTGAGGTGCTGAAAATTTGTCCCACATGAGTCCTTTTACGTGCAAGTAAATCTACCGACACGAGGCTGACGTATTTGAGCACCTTCAAATACCACCGGACTGAGCCAGGATCGAACCTGCCAAGTTGGGGTCAGAAGGCCAGCGTCTCAACCATATTATTATTATTATTATTATTATTATTATTATTATTATTATTATTATTATTATTATTATTACTTTATTATAAGGTTACCATCAGATGTATTTATATGTTGTTACAAAAATCCAATCACATATAGGCCTACGCCCGACTATCCAAACGAGACTTGCAACAGAGAAACGAGACATGAAACTGCTTAATAAAACGTGATTCTGCTCTCTAGTGCTGTGAGGAGATATTTTTTAAAGATTCTGTGTCATAGGGTATTACCCTCGCAGATGGAGCGGAAAGGCACTCTCAGGAATTAATGGGGCGAACTAACTCGCTCTATTTACTGGGGAAATTAATTACAGTGGTGTAATACTTGACGTAGAGGGAGACAAATGTTATTGCCAGTAAAACTGAACGGCCGTAGCACTTGAGGAACACTGATTGGCTCCAGAAAACCTGCAAATCATCCTCCAGGATGTTTAGTTTGGGCTTTAACAACGGAGAAAGGCAACGGCCCTTTTTATAACATATAAAAGTCACTCAATTTGTCAGGTAACAAGCGGCAGAGGGAACATAATAGACCTTGCGTCGTGTCCAAGTTCCACATCATCATCATCATCATCATCATCATCATCATCATCATCGTCGCGAGCATATTTTGTACAGAGAATCTCACCTGAATTATTATTATTATTATTATTATTATTATTATTATTATTATTATTATTATTATTATTATTATTATTATTATTGATTCTTTATGAAAAGAGCGTATCACGACGTCGTCAGCAGCGCCATATACTTCATATGTGTGAAGCAAGTCTGATTCTGTGTTGTAGTGCCTGTACCTATGTGTATATGCGTATGTAATAATAATAATAATAATAATAATGATAATAATAATAATAATAATAATAATGCTATTATCCCTATGTCCGACTAACTATTTTTACGGTATTCGGAGATGTATGGTGCCGGAATTCTGTTTCGCAGGAATTCTTTTAAGCGCCAGTAAATCTGCCGACAAGAGCCTGGCATTTTCGAGCATCTTCAAATACCACCGGACTGAGTCGAGGTTGAGCGCACCAAGTTGCTTTGCTTGCTTTCTGAGCCACTCGAGCCAACAGTGTATGTTTAAGAAAAACAGAGGCTGAGACTGAAAGAACTAACCGTTGGCTATATTTATGAACCATCTTGGCATTTACCTGGAACCGAAGAGGGGAAATCATATACTGTACATTCTCTTTCAGGACAGCCAGCAGGTGCCTTTTAACCCAGATCCCTACTCAATTGAGGTCACAAAGTTCCGCACCTTCGAAAGAGTTTTAAATTTGTTTTGTCGGGTATCGAACTCAAGTTAACCGACGGCAAGCGAGAGATCCGTATATTTATTCCGAGATTCCTGACCAGGACCAATCTGGTCATCTACCTGCAGTGCGAAATATGCTTCAGATTTGCGGCCGGCATTTACAGTAATGTGAATTTGGTCAAGATTTACGACTGGATGCCCTTCCTGACGTCAACCCTACATGGAGGTATGTCTTCACTACTGTGTATTTCTGTGGAGGTAGATAGTGTGTTGGGCTGTTCCCGTGGTGTAGAGGTAGCGTGCCTGCCTCTCGCCCGGAGGTCCCGGGTTCGATTCTCGGCCAGGTCAGGGATTTTTCTCTTGACCTGAGGACTGGTTCGAGGTCCACTCAGCCTAAGTGATTAGAATTGAGGAGCTATCTGACGGTGAGATGGAGGCCCCGGTCTCGAAAGTCCAGAATTACGGCCGCGAGCATGCGTCGTGCTGACCACACGACCCCTTGTAATCTGCAGGCCTTCGGGCTGAGCAACGGTCACTGGGCAGGCCAAGGCCCTTTGAAAGGCGTTAAGTGCCATGGGGTTTGGTATTGGTTTTTAGGTAGTGTGTTGTGTTGGGTGTGGTGAAGATGTGTATTGAGATGAACGCTGGCCGTAACCCCCACCCAGAGGAATTCACCATACCGAGTTAAAATACTTGGCAATGCAGGGAATCAAACTCGAGGTCCTCTGAGCCAGAAGCTAGTAGGCTAAGAATTCAGCCAAGGAACTGGACTACTCACTCACTCCAAGTTTCGTTGTTATTTCCCATTACTAGCCCCACAGGCGTTAGCCTACCCTTACGTCTACACCTAACAGACTAAAGAATTCCTTTGCAAGGCAAGAGTTGAATATGTAACGCTCACTGGAATCAAATCCAAACTCATTGCTCTCCGGGCAAATGCCTACATCATTTTACAGGACAGAGAGGAAATTCTTCTCATCTCTCTCCTGTTAAGCTAATAATTTGGGTATGCACAAAAGCATTGAGAACCTTACCACTTATCAGTGCTTTTGTCAGGTATATCGTAACGCCACCTCTATCCAGGCAGTGAAAGTCCCTGGATGAGTGCAATATAAAGACTACCCCTATCCCTAACCATGGTACTAAGTGATATCGCCACCCCTGTGCCAAATTCGCGAATGTGACAATTCTCTTCCAATCCATTATTTCCCTTAAGATTCGTCACGCCTCCCAGCCACATATTGACATACAGTCCATCAGACAAGTTTTCGTTGAGTTCACTTTTCTGTGCACATCTGTAAAGGAAAATAAAATATATCACACTCTAGGAGCGGGTAAGTATGTCATGCAAACATATATTTTTGCAGTACGGTACAGTAAGGTTCATTTTCCTTGACACATTAGCATAGGGAAATTAACTCAACGAAATTTGTTTTGATGGTCTGCATATCAATGTGCGACTGGGAGGCGTGACCAGTCAGAAATTAGTGGATAGGAAGAGCATTGTCACATTCGTGGTTTTGACATAGGAGCGACGATATGGAACTCTATTCCTGTTCCTAGAGATTAATCTGGTATTCCTGCTTTAGGCTGAAGGAACTCCACGGCCAAGTGTCTCTCCAGGTGTCGAATTCTCGTTTCAAATTCCTCGATAATATGAAGGGGAAATGAACGCACCTACTTTCAGATAAACCGACTACGTCTTTATCGCCACGGCTAGGAAACCTTCAGCTACGTAGGAACATAACTTATCTTCAGAATCTCAGTGATTGACAACTTCTGAATATGGAGTCGCTCCGAAATCTTACTCAGAGTTCAAAAATTAACACTAACACAGGCTAACTTTTATGTAATTTCCTCGGAAATTTTCTGGCTAACGTAACGAAAAATAATGGGTTATTTTGACGTTTCAAACACCATTTTAAAAGCTATCCACACTGGCTGTCTGTCACATGAATGTGTAATATACTAAGCACAAGAGGTGCATACTACAATATTGCTAGTCCCTCGAATGAAAATAGAGAACAAGAATAAGGCGCATTGTGTATATGTTACGTGATTTTCAATAGTTACCGTAGCAGCCTTCGGTTCAGAGGACCTCGGGTTCTATTCCCGACTGAGTCGGTGTTTCAGCTGCGTCTAGTTAATTTATCTTGCTGGGGAACTGTCTTAATAGACACTTAGTCATTTTCACACAACACACCTAACTACCAACTATCACAAAAACGCTCAATAGCAGGGTTAGCTTGACGAAAAGCATTCGGCTGTAAACCTGGGTAGTGAGAAACTCAAGTAATTGGAATAGGTCCTGGAACTCGATGTGCCTTAAGAATTAGTTATAACTTGAATTTGTTATTGTATACTATACTACAGTCTATATATTAAAAAAAAAGGTACAGGATTGTGAGCGACGGCAAATAGACCTCGATAAAGTTGTGAGATGGATATCATACAATTGTATGATGGTGAACAGGGTAAAAATTCCGAGGCTATTTACTGTAGTGTTTGTAATTAGGATGTGAAGAGAGTGTACGTAAGTCGCCGATAACATGGTTACAGTGTTGCTGAATGTGACCCTCACCAGGATTACTCGATTCGAGACTGGAAACGACCCTAAGCAAAGTAGCACGGTTTGTTCTGGGAGATTTCCAAGAAGAGTAGAAGTATTAAGAAAAGTTAACGAACTTCCAGCTAGAAAGATTATTAAATAAGGAGACGAACTGCTCGACCAAGCAATATGTTCCAAGCTGTCAGTGGAGGGATGGCGTGGATTTACATTAGTGGACGAATAAGCTTGAACTGAGTTTTTAAAATCAGGAACGATCATGATTTGAAGATAAAGTTGGAATTCTAAAGGGCAAACTGAGGCAAATATTTGTTTATACGAAGTGAAATTAGGATCCAGGGTGATATTCGATAAATTTCAAACTTCCTTGAAATAATTTAAGAAATAAAACGAGGTGAACATTTGCAGAGTATATTCCATCTGGGCGACGTCACTAAATGCAGTTCATTGGTAATTTATTTATTTATTTATTTATTTATTTATTTATTTATTTATTTATTTATTTATTTGTGCGAAGAGAGAACTCCAATCTGCTGTTGGTTAGGGGAAAGGTAATACTACCATTGTTACCAGTACTGAAATACTATAAAAGAAATTATAATCATTTCATCTTCGATGTACTCATCATCACCCTCCTCAGTGAAGCTGTCAGTTACTCGTCCCTCTTCTCTTATTAAGAGAATGAGTTTGAACCCACTGTTTCCACTTAAGGTTTTTTAATGCGATAACTCCGAGTCGGTGACTTCAAGGAGGTTAAGGAGCTCCTGCGGGACAAACTTCCAACACCTCAGAATCTGCTATGACCGCGAGCAATTTGGACGGACGTTAGAAGAAAAGCATTTTTATAAATGTACAGCCGCTGAAAAAAAGTGCGCATATTATTTTATACTCTTCGATTTTAATATTTTATCGGATTAAATGTTAATTATTATCAAAATATAATTCACCTCTCATGCAGATGCAAATCCTGTAGATATCCACAACAAACATTATATCTACATATTAATTTGTCTCTGTGAAAAGTGTACCTACGAGGAACGTACGTAACGCCGTGCGCTCATTCTAATAATAATAATAATGTTATTTGCTTTAAGTCCCAATAACTACTCTTTTACGGTTTTCGGAGACGCCGAGGTGCCGGAATTTTGTCCCACAGGAGTTCTTTTTACGTGCCAGTAAATCTACCGACACGAGGCTGACGTATTTGAGCACATTCAAATACTACTGGACTGAGCCAGGATCGAACCTGCCAAGTTGGGGTCAGAAGGCCAGTGCCTCAACCGTCTGAGCCACTCAGCCCGGCTGCGCTCATTCTCTTTAAGCGATTGTACATTCTTTAAGACAGAGCTTCCCAACTGCATGTAATCAATACTTCCTGTTTGATACATAAAAATATCAGGAGAGGATTGGTTAGAGAAATAAAATGAAGAAAATAAGTAGAGTAGTTTCTCTTCTCTGTGTTCGAGCCTTGTCATCATTAGCTTGCATTCGGGAGATACTGGGTTTGAATACAACACTATCAACGGTATGAAAATGGTTTTGTGTTGATTCCAAATTTCATACCAGACAACTTCTAGGACTGTGTCACAATTAAAGCCGTGCCCGATTCCCTCCCATTTCTAGTCCTTTCCTACCTCATTGTCTTCAAAAGCTTGTATGATTTGGTGGGATGTTAAACCACTAGAAAAAGTATTTCTTCTGTGGTCTAGAACAACAGCGACTTACCCGACCGACCCAGATTCATTCCCCAGCTATGACACGCTGTGCACTAGCCTCACATAACATAAACACGACGAAAAGTGATTTAGAATCGCGTTCTGTGTTAATAATACTGTGACTGGTTTTAAGTTCCAATAACTATTTGTATGGTTTTCGGAGACGCCGAGGTGCCGTAAATCTGTCTCACAGGAGTTCTTTAACGTGCCAGCATATCTATCGAACGAGACTGAAGCATTTGTGCACTTCAAACACCACCGGAATGAGCTGGGATCAAACCCGCTAACATGAACCCAGAACGCCAGCACTCTACCGCTTGAGCTATCCTCGTTCTGTTTTCTTTAGGAGGTCTGGTCACCTTGCTTAGTTGGTTAGGCGTTCATCTTCCATGCTTACAGTCGGGAAATAAATCCAATTATTTAACAGTAACTAAATTCGTGTCAGTAGGCACATTAACAGGTTAAATAAACATTACCGAGCGAGTTTGCTACACGGTTTGGATCACATAGTAGTGCGTTTACGTTCCGGAGATGGTGGATTCGAACCGAACAGTCGTCAGCCATGAATCTGGTTTTCCATGGTTTCCCATTTTCACCAGGCGAATGCTTGGGCTGTAGGCTATCTCAACTGAGGCCACGGTCGCGTCCTTCCCAGTACTATTCCATCGTCGCCACAACACCAGTCTCTGTCGGTGCGACGTAAAACCTCTGGGAAAAATATAATTCTCGCTCTCTATGGACTCTTAACTTATTGTATTTAAACCTGGCACCCATTGTAAAGAACACAGCTTTATGCATTTATCTTCTAATGATTCATCTCAATTTACAACTTTGGGAAAGCCTAATGCAGTTCTGATCGCCTGAAAATTCAGAGTCCACGATTACAAGCGCGTCTTAAAGGAATTATTAAAATTACCTCAGAGATTTCTTGGCTAGTTAAAACATGGAGGTTTATTTTCGCTTTGTTGATGAATGGGAGTACTACGACGCTTTTATTGTAGAAGTAGTTTAAACAATGCCATTCACTATAATTTGTCGTAAGCGCTGCTTGTAAAATTCCGAACACAACAGAACTACTCAAGTTCTTTGCAATGTATCTATTGGACATGTGCAAATTAAAGAATAAGACAAGAAAAATTTTATTACGGAAGACCATAGCACGGGAAAAGTTTTAACCATTTTGACGTATATTCTTTCCTACAAGAGTGTGCCGTGATTTTCATTCTTTGACGGGAATTGTACAGACATCGTCAGCGATGGTCGCACTGTGCCAACAAAGGTTCGGCTTAGTGGTGTAGGGGGTTGGGTTACTATTCTTCCTCATTCAATGGTGGACAAGTTATTCATTATTTAGCTTAGCTCAAATACTTTTCCAAGTCAACAGAGGTCGAAGCTGTGTTCAAAATGTATTTATGACCTTTAGCCCACTAAGCGGGAAACTGCGTGGTTTGGGTCAATTAGCTGTCTGCTTGCATTCGGGGCATAATGGGATCGAACCCCACTCTCGGCAGCCCTGAAGATCTCAGTCGGGATTTTAAAAGACAAACAATAATCAGGTTAGCGAAATGCACAGAATACTGTAGAATAGCTCATTCCTGTCCGACTCATTGGCTGAATGGTCAGCGTTGAGGCCTTCGGTTCAGAGGGTCCCGGGTTCGATTCCCGGTTGGTCTGGGATTTTAATCGCCTCTGATTAATTCTTCTGGCCCGGGGACTGGGTGTTTGTGCTTGTCCCAACACTTTCCTCTTCATATTCACACAACACACTACACTACCAACCACCAGAGAAACACGCGATAGTGATTATATCCCTCCATATAGGGTTGGCGCCAGGAAGGGCATCCGACCTTAAAAAGGGCCAAATCCACATATGCGATCTCACTGCCATCTGTTGTGACCACCATATTAATATCTCACAACATTAGAAGGACCGAACAGATAACCAAGTGATAAGAAAAGGTTTCTTGGCTCAGAAGTACAGGGACGAGACCTTTCATTTCAAGAAACTCACATACATAAGGAGGGTTCGACTTTGTGATTAAGTGGAAGTGACTTAACATTGTACAATCTGTTTTACGTCGCACCAACACATTAGGTCTTATGACGACGATGGGATAGGAGTGGGAAGAAAGTGGCCGTGGCCTTAATTAAGGTACATCCCCAGCATTTGTCTGGTGTGAAAATAGAAAAGCACGGAAAACCACCTTCAGGGCTGCCGACAGTGAGGTTCGAACCCACTGTCTCCCGAATGCAAGTTCCCAGCTGCGTTCCCCTAACCGGACGGCCAATTCGCTCGGTGATTTAGTGTTAACAAACGCTTATCTTAGATGTAATTTACATCGGTTCCCTCTGTCATCTGTAGACAAACGGAATTAAAAATCAGCATATCAAAATATATTTGTGTATTAGCACGGACTTGCAATATTTTCAAAATCGTTCTTTTGAAAATTGGTGCGCATTTTATATCCTGTTTGGATGTTAAACTTCAGAAATACCTATCAGGCCTGAGTAGGTTAAGACTGCGGGTTTTTGAGGAGGTATTAAACATATTTAAGCCTGTTTAACCATCGTAAAATTGGTCGATTGTGATTTCCTTCATTTACATTTCAATGCATTTCCTGGATGGACTCTAATTTATAGGCCACTAGTTGTGGTACCCGTGCTTGACGGGAGAATCACTTAACATGTGCTTGGTAACACCATGTTTCCCAGATTCTGAGGCATGCATCTCCCTGCCAGTGGCTTGTCATGACGTACTCGCTTCCTTGCTCTCTGTGGCTCTTTGCATTTTCCAATTTTTTTGCTGATCTCTTCCTTGCGGTATAAAAGGAACTGGAACATCGGGTTGATATTAGAAAAAACACTGCCATATGTAAAAAGCCTTTAGTAAAACGTTACCGGATCTATTTCCACAGGAACTATATTTACAGTACATAGATCTACTTACCGGCTCTTGGAATTCTACTTTCAGACGACTGTCACTGCTATATTTCCCTCATTTTTCCACTGAATCGGTGAGAGGTACCGAACAAAAAATCGCCACGAGCTATCTTTGTGAAAATCCAACCGTAAGAGAGATACATCGAGTTTTAAGCAATATCTCCTGGTGCCTTTTCTTGGACAACTAATAGCTAAGATCCTACTCGGCCTTATCCTAAACAGAAATGCCAAGTTTCATTTCAATCCACCCTTCTATCTTCCCGTGATGCTGTAACAGACATGGACAAATATTAAACTAAACTCGACGTGGGTCATTACAAAATCGTCAGTATTCTGTTCACAATACAGTATTAACAGACTGGAATGTCGCGGTTGAAAGCAATGCTGTCATATTAAATGCACGATGAGATGAAAAATGGCGCAGTTTCTTACTTTTCAAGAACAGTACTACGCTTCCACACTCCTTATTCCTATCATCGCCTCACAGCAAGGTTCGAAGAGCAGGAATACTCTGATGTACCATTGTGACACGTACCAGTAGTTATCAGAACATGTATTAGCCAGAGGTATGGCATGCTAAAAAAAGGAAATTATCTAATTCTCCGGTTACTTCCCGCAAATATTCAGGCAGGCTGTTCTGCTTGGCATGCAGCAGTAATCCCGACTATCACAGATGAGTGGCAGCAGAAGGGACAAAGCACATCACAGCAAACAATGGTCCATGTAAAGTTATTTTCGATCAGTTTTATAGGTTTTCGATATTGTAGGCGTTGACAATTAGTTTTCTTCCGACTCTGTGGTATTAGGGCATCCAGTATAAAGGGAGTCCTTCTTCTCCTTACCACTATTCCCTCTTCTCTTATTCTTCAAGAGATCATTTCTTCACGATTTTTTCCTCATTTTTATAATCAACTTCACAATTTTCCTCGTCGAGGCGGTTTTCACTTTAAGACAATCACGACAAAACGCCCACCACCATCGTCAGTTAACACGACTGAACAGTACTCCCATGTCAGCGATGCTCGGCGTGCATATGGACTAAGCAAGAAAAGGCTAAAGTAATCAGTTCTCTTATCATAGTCAGTGCGGTAAAACTGTATGACATAAACGATCGGACCGGGCGAGTTGGCCGTGCAGTTAGGGGCGCGCAGCTGTGAGCTCACATCTGGCAGATAGTGGGTTCGAACCCCACTGTCGGCAGCCCTGAAGATGGTTTTCCATGGTTTTCCATTTTCACACCAGGCAAATGCTGGGGCTGTACCTTAATTAAGGCCACGGCCTCTTCCTTCTCACTCCTAGGCCTTCCCTATTCCATCGCCGTCATGAAACCTATCCGTGTCGGTGCGACTTAAAGCAAATAGCAAAAAAAAAAGGGACAAAGAAGTGAGAATTATTATTATTATTATTATTATTATTATTATTATTATTATTATTATTATTAGTAATATTACCTGTTACTTGTTTAACGTCCCACTAAGGATGGGAAATGGCTAGGATTGGAAAGGTAGCGACCGTGGCCTTAATTAAGGTACAGCCCGCCCCAGCCAGCATTTGCCTGGTGTGAAATTGAGAAACCACGGAAAACCATATTCAGGGCTGCCGATATTGGTAATCGAATCCACCATCTCCCGAATGCAAGCTCACAGCTGCACAACCCTAACCGCACGGTCAACTCACTCGGAGACAATTAAATTGCCAGTTAATTTCATTCGGTTTCCAGAGTTTTCCTACATGCTAATAAACTATACAGATCTGAAAGCGACTGATTACCTTTGTTCGCAGAAGTGTACAGTACCGGTCAAAAGTTTAGGACCACATAAAGAAATCGTGAAATGTCGTCTAGAACCTAACATTTTGTCACTAGACCTCTGTAATTTTTTCTCATCTCTTGCATCATCAAGTATTTTAGACATTACGAAACTTTAACTTGTTGAAAAGTCACACCAAAACATCGACAATTTTGAAATATAATATACTTTATACTCTAATTTATTGCAAGAATTACCACCAAGGTTTTATTTAGGACTTAACAATAACTGAGGGATGATTTTATTTCAAATATAAAAATTCATAAAAATGCGGCACCTATTTTTGCTTGTTTATTTTTTCAAATCAGCGCCAAAATGGTCGATTTTCCCTTGTTCTCCTGATGTATGGCCCAAGGTCTCAGGGCGAGCTATTGACGTCAGACTTATCTGCCCTTATACTTTCACTTGCACTCTACAGATAGCATCCATTTGACGCCAGTAGCTTGTCGTGACACCGATGATAAGGATAAGGAAAAATTGACAATCCTGGCGCTGATTTAACGAAACAACAAAAAACGGTGGCGCATTTTTTCGGAATTTTTATATTTGTAGTAAAATGTCCCGCACTTATTGATAATTCTACGAAAAATCTTAATGACAATACTTGCGATCAATTAGAGTATTCCGTACATTACATTTCCAAAAAGTTGGATTTTTCCGTGCGACATTCCAACAGTTAAAAATGCATAACTTCTTCGACAATAGTTGGTCTAACTTAGTGAAATCAGGCGACATATATATGCTATCCTATTAGATGTAAGATCTCAGAAAAAAGAGAGTTACAGAGGTCCAGTGGCACAATTGAAGGTTCTAGATGATATTTCTAGATAAACTTTCTACCGGTACCGTACCTTCTTCTTCTCCTTCTTCTTCTTATTCTTATTTTACAGATTTTCCCACACCTGTGGGGTCGCGGGTGCGAACTGTGTCGCAGATGTGGATTTGACCCTGTTTTACGGCCGGATGCAGTTCCTGACGCCAAACCTATGTGGAGGGATGTAATCACTATTAGTTTTTCTATAGTGGTTGGTAGTGTGATGTGTTGAATGAATATGAATAGGAGAGTGTTGGGACAAACACAGATACCCAGTCCCTGAGCAAGAATAATTAATCAGCTGCAGCAAAAATCAGCCACCCGGCCGGGAATCGAACCCGCATCCTCTGAACATTCAGCAAAGTAGCCGTACTTGTTCTCAGAAGTGTGCAGGTGTTATAGTTAACAGTATGATATTAAAACTGCTAGTTACCGTCACATCTCCTTTACATTTGGCTGTTCATATTTGAAACTGAGTCATTTCTATGATTTCTATGATGTTCTCATCGTATTTGTATAGGAGATCATATTACCTCCTGCCATCGTCACGTTGTCAGAAAAGTATCGAGTGCGGAGTGCATTGCAGATCAATTTCCAATTAAGCCTACCGTATAATGTGCCGTAAATCTTACATTATTAACTTGCATGTGTTTGTATGGCCGCACGTCCACTCCCTTGATATTGTCTGTCTGTACAGTACAGAAGTAGGTAACTATGAGAGAACAACTTCACCAAGTATGTGCCGTGCACTGTTAAACCTTTTACTCTTCTGTGATATTCACCGAACAAGATTGTACCCTTACATATCTGTTCATCTAATACACTGAGTGGCCAAATGTCATGGGAAGACACTGAATGTGATGCTAAGAACGAGTTGCTCCTCCGCGAGCCCTCAGAACGGCAGCAGTACGGCGAGGCATCGACTCTACAAGGTGCTGGAATCGTTGCATTGCTATCCACAATTATTCTTATGTAGTTGGTGTGGGGTTCATGGAGCGTACACCAACTTCGACAGCATCCCATATATGCTCGATTGAATTAAGATCGGGGGATCTGGGGGCCAATCCATGGTCGTAGCTTCACTGGAGTGCTCCTTCAACCACCTGCTTGCCACAACAGAGCGGTGACATGGTGCATTGTCCTGTTGAAACGTGGTATCTCCATCAGGGTACTCTAGGGCCAAACAGGGATGCAGATGGTCCGAAAGAATGTCCACATAACGTACACCTGTCAGGGCTCCCTGAAGCCGGACAATGGAGCCTAATTGCAACTATGAGAACGCCGCCCAGACCAGAACTCAGCCAGCTCCCGCCCGGACTCAACCTTATTAACACGCACGATCCATAGCTTCATGGGGCATACGCCACACTCTCACGTGCCCATCAGCTCGATACAACTGGAACTGGGATTTATCGGACCATATCACATGCCACCACTGTTCCATGGTCCATTGCCGATGTTCGCGAGCCCATTCACGTCATTGAACTCTGTATCGAGGTGTCAACAAAGTGACACGAGTTGGTCATCGGCTGGTGAAGTCTATGCGGTGCAGGTGCCTCCTTACAGTCCCGCTATAAATGGGTTCCTGACCCCCAGCATTCAACTGGGCGGTGATCTGACTCACAGTAGCCCGTCGAGCGCCCAGTATTGTTCTCCGGAAGTGACGCGATGTCCGTTCGTTAAACACCTGTGGTCTTCCCGTGTGGTGGTAACATTCTATCTGCGTTATTGAAGATTCACCCTCGACACTGTTGTCCTCGGAAACCTGAATTCGCGCGTAATCTCCGCAATGCTATGACCCATGTGCTGAGCGCCGATGATCATCCCACGTTCAAAGTCGGTTAACACATGTTATTGTGGAGAAGTATTCAAGGTTATTCTACTGAGCCCGCCCAGTGCGGTGGACTGTAGTGGGCTGTATGAGACCAGTGCTATGGGCCATTACGCTGCCGCGTCAGAAGAGAACGGCATTGCACGGGCTGGGCTGCCGGAGCCCGTGGGTAGGAAGTGCTGCGCGGTGGGCCTGGCTGCAGGACTCTGATGTAGTGTTAGAGGACGGAAGGTGACATTGTAGACCTAATGGTAAACTTCATCAGCTGTTTAGTGGAGCGAAACTTGCTAAATATGTCAAATTACGTACAATGTACTGGAACTTAGTGTACTGTATTTTAGGAATGTATTTTTGCGTGACATATTTACCCGCTCCTAGAGTGTGATGTATATTTTATGGTTCATTTTCCTTTACACAGCCGCATAGGAATATTAACTAAACGAACATTGTTCTGATGAACAGCATATCAATATGTGACTGGGAGACGTGACCAGTATTAAGGGAAATTATGGATAGGAAGAGCATTGTCACATTCGCGATTTTGGCACAACAGCGACGATATTGCAGTGTAGTAAATGATAGTAAGCTTTAATAGATATCAAGGCTCTACGGCATTGCTGTAGACCAGCGATCAAGTCAGCATGTAGGAAGCATTACCGTCGACTCATATAATGCTTTATTTTTCTTACTTCATTTAAGGTAGTTTAGGTATCTAGTTCAACAGCGCTGTGTTTGTAGTGAGTGTAACGTCTATCTGATAACAAACGCGTGTAGTAGCTGTATGGTTGTGTGTATTTGCTAGTGACTGAAAATAAAGTATTCATGATCATTCTGCCATTTACATCGAGGCACTGGGAAACCACGGTAAGACAATTCTAGGATGGTTGAGAGTGGGATTTTAACCCTTCTTCCTTCTCAGACACCATCTCAACACAGACTCTCGCGTGCGAGACACTTGAATCTGTCTGGAATTCGGGGCGGAGCCTAAACTCGAACCAGGGCTGGTGAGTGGAAAGCTACTGTGTGAACCAATGAAACTCAGCGTGTAATTCTTTTGTAATTCTTCGTTTCAAATGCAGATTAACGTTAACCAAGCAAATCCCTTAGCGAAAACATCGCCCGGATGTGAATATCATCATCTCAGCTGTTATGACGCTTACAACTTCTACGCGGATGAATGACATCGGTGTAGGAGGGATTGTTTAGAAAATACCACTGGATTTTAGTATTTGGCATTTAGCAGCCCAGGACAGTGCTGGTATTCGATTTTGCAGCGCTGCTAACAGAAGACAAACGTCTAACGAATTGAGCTATGCTCTCAGTTTTTCAGTTTATGCTCCTTTATATTCTACTTGTTATCAAATATGAATCTTCTTTCCGTTCTTGTTCACCTCAGCGGCGCAGTCAGTTCGTAACCGTCCTTCAGTTCCTAAGGCAGCGGGTTTGATGCCAGCTGAGATCAGTGGCATTCGAAGGTGAATAAATGCAACACCTTCGTTTCGTTGGCAACCAGCACGTCACGAAATATGCTACCGATAATTTCACTGTATTTGTTTAACTTGTGGAAGTTTTGGTAAACGTTGATTCACGGGCAAAACCGTGTGGATATTGTGCCCTTTTCAAGGCAACAACTGCGGTGAACTCTTCCTTCTTCTGTGCGCCGGCTGCTCCTGTAATAAATGACATGTAAATCATACTCACCGCTGCATGTAGACTCTTCTTCCTCAGTCGTGACCGTCCGCTATCCCCGAAGAGAGGCCACCCGTCGAATCAAGGAGTGAGGAAATGAAAAGATGGGGTAAACTAACTAAAATGACGGTACCCAAAGACTGAATTAAATTTAAATAAAAGACTGATTTATTGAATAAAATGCAAAGTGCCAAAAGGAATGTAAGCTGAACTAGTTGAAAAATGTAAACAGAATGAAATAAATGAGACTAAGAAAATTTAAGATTGAGGATCTGCCTTACACTAACACCATAATCTGCCTAATAAACTGACTGAAGGTCAAACACATTAACTAAAATATATTCCAGACTATGTTGACACATTTAAACTCTGGTCAGAAAGACCATCTTCTTGAAATACAGAATTATATTACGTAGAAAATATCTCTCAAACTAAACTAAAATAGTTGAATCATAATAAAATAATTAGTTACGTCATCAATCCACTGGCTCATAGGAGTTATCAAATATTTCACACATGTGGCTCCTTTGGGAAAACACCCCACTTTAAAATAATCATGGCCTGCACTAACCAAGTGTATCACATAAGGAATAATTCGAAGAAAACAGCCATGAACATCACCCTTCATTTCCTACATGACCATTGTCTTATTCAAACACCTCATGATTAAACAAATAAATTATTGAAACATCAATCTGAGTGTTACAACCACTCATCTAATTTTTAAACTTCACTTGCATAGCTGTGATAGACTGGACTGCTTAAAAGTAATCCAAAGATTAGGCCAAGTACCTGATGTTAATATTTTAAATGATAGCGATCCTTGTACATTGAAATTTCTATTGAATTTGCCGCTCACTGCATTTCATTATCAACGCATTATTTGTGGTACCACCACTAGATGGAGGCAGATGCCATCTTGTTTACCTCATTCATTGCGGCAGTTTTATACAATTGGTTTATTAAAGATCGCTTCATTTCTAAAATAAAATGTAGTGGATTTTAAAAGTTTGGTAATTACTTAAATGCCTGGTATGAGCATACCACTACTATCGTTTCGACTGTGACCTAATCGACGATCCATTAACCTAACATCTGAAATCTTATTTACATCATTAAATCTGTTAAATGGAGAAACACTGCTCCGACAAAGAAAATACAAAAATCAAAACTAGCCTATCTACACCTATCTATTTACATCAAATCAAATATAAATAATTCACATACGCTTACGTCCTACAAATAAACGGTAATAAAGTACACTCAGAAAGAAATAAAATAAGCAAAACTAGATCCCACCATCGCGGCCTACTGGAAATTAATAAGGATGGAATGCGCAAAATAATCTCGGAGTCTCCATAAAATATCCCCGCTGCGTGTAGCAAAACATTGCGAATTTGACGGCAATCTCTAACCTCAGACGATAAATGTCTGGCCACGATACTATTTAACCTTTGTGGACAATAACTGTTATTTCATGTCATCCATGACTTTACATGACTATTGAAAAAAAAATACATTGTCTCGTCGCTCTGCTCACATTGTACAATGGCTAGCATATTTGCCGAGCATCTACTTTCCCTGGAATTATTTAAACAAATACAGGCTTCTGCCTACAGTCATAACCCATGTCGTAACGCATTTAACACTCTTGGTCAAATTATTCATTTCACAATTCTCTTTGCTCATTAATTCTCGACGTCATTATTATTCATTATTCTCACAATACGGCCTCGCTCGTATCCGGCGGGCAAAATATCTGTCGTGCACATTACGACTTCTTACGACAGTTCATGACATGGTCCAAATATCATATTTCCATTATCAACGTAGATCATCAGGGATATTAATCATCTAGCTCGATCTCTTGATCATTCTCTGCTTCGCATCTCACAAAAAAAATTAGAGCTGACTCATCAATGGTTTCCTGGCACTCACTGTTTCTTTAAATAAAAAAAAGTGGCGAGATTGCCTCTCAAAACACAGATGTTGAAAGATGTGTAACCGCAACTACACAGAAATAAACACTCGCGTCAACCAAAAATCGTCGCAAAATGCACGGGATAAGTACTATCAGACGCGGTCATCTGAAGGATGATCCCACAACATAAAACAAGCTGAATGCGCATAAAGCAAAAAAAATAAACATTAAAATCATCGAGGCGGCGTTTACAAGATCAAAACTCTAACAAAAATATGACTCAAAACCAACGATATGATAACATGATGAAATATAAAAATTACTTTTAAATCGGCATTACACTCATAGATCAAATATCATAGCTGCCTAAACTGTCAAAGTGACATACTGCAGAAACAATCCATAACAACACACAAACAACATCTACCTAAACGAAGTGCACACATAACTCGATTATTATTATTATTATTATTATTGTTATGATTATTATAGTTACAATTATGATTATTTAAAAGATGTGAACTATTCACAATCCTACCTAATACTCTAAGCTACATTGATCATCGATTAGTCACGGTCCTACATATTTATTTACATTATTTATTGATGCCCATACCTGTGTGATGGAGGCATGTTGACTCACCCTCCGGCCTCGGTCATGGTGAATTTAGAATTCCATCTTCAAGCTGATGTGGTATTCCAAATTTTTACACACGCAAATTTTGACACAGAATTGCCATGGCGTAACACACGCTTACGTTGACAGAAAACACTCGTATTTCTCGCACTCCACTGCCGACTCCTGTCGTGAAGTTAGACGGTCGTCTTCGCTACCTGCCTGGAAATCACCTGTTAGTCTACACACCGGTCTCTCAGCTTTTGTTTACACACACAGCTTATCGAACATTAACCCCAACGGGACATAACTGTTTGTTCAAGGTCTACCATTGCGGCCTTCATTAAAGAAAAGTCATTCTCCTCCCCGTCTGCCTTTACTAGTTTCTGCCCGTAAACATCTCGCTTGCCAAACAGTTTATTAAATGGTAAAAACAAGCTAAATACAGTTCCAATGTTGTGGAGAAATTTATGCTGATAACAAAATGTGAAACTACCCGTGGGTTAGAGAGGTTTTATGTAATTGTGCTGCAAACATGGACTTGTTCCTCTCGACTCGAAATGTGAGCTCATTTAAGCCAAGTGTTGAAGGTGTAGCTCCTGCCCGTTATCTCTGCATAAATCGTAAGAGTTTGTTAAAGTGTTCATTTCTGCAGTGTTACTCTCCCAAGTAAAATAATACAAGGCTTTCTCAAAATGCCTACAAGTGTCTCCAATCACTTTCTTACCAGCCGAAAGTAAAGCTGACTAACTAAATTAGCTGTCGCACTCTGTCTCACTGTCGCTCTGATTCACACTGTCAAACTGAAGTTTCACTGAGAATTCTGGAAAACACTGACAAGTCAACCCCCTGGTCGCTGGGTTTTGTAAAGAGTTCTCCCCCCACCTAGAAAATAGTTCCGTGGAAGGGATGTGGCGTAATGATCTAGCCCTCAGGAGCGCTTTATCGTACATCCGTAGGTTAGAGTTTCCGAAATTTATGCACAAATCTCCCTAATTTTGGTCTGACTTACATGTAATATTGCGTCGTGGGAAATGATCACAGGAGAATCCACACGACGGCGCGCGTCACTGGTGTTATTTTCTTCCGGTGAATGGCTCCATCCCGCCATGACACTTCATTCTGCTGGGCCCACTTACTCCTCCGTGTGAAGTTAAATTTTATTAATTAGGCACTAATTAACCACAGATTCGCACTGATAATTTTCCAAATATTAAAAAGAAGTCAGGACACTGTTTTTCACCACCACACCGGGCTTCAGATCGCGAAATACTGACTATAGATTTCCCGCTATGACAGTTCATTCAAATTTAGAATTTTGCGATTGGCTGAGACTTTCGCGCTCTTCGTAAAGTGGATACTTCCATTTCCTCCCAAGGATTGGCGGGTATTGTCGTTGTCCCTTTTGTCCTAGCTAAGTAGGTCAGGCCTCAACGCGTGATTTTCTCGTGAGAACCAGAAGAAAGTCGCCACTCCTAGGCGGTGTCATAAAATTTATTGGATGGAATCGTTAGGGTGGTTTACAAGTTGGTCGTGCTCTAAGGAGAGTTTTGTGGATTCTACTCGCCGCCTGACTGGCGCCAGAAAGTTCCTTTGTGACTGCTGGATTGCCAGCCTACTGTAGTATCCCATATGCGAAATATTCAACTTTTAATTTGTAAATTAATTACGTAAATTCGCTTATGGGTGCAATGCTCCCTTACGACGTTAGAAATCTTACGCGATAGTGGAAGATTTTTCAATTCAGCCAATGATATACACACACTTGCAGCCATAAGCGAATGTATACTTCTGACTATGAAGTATACGTCTGCTTATGTCTGAGTTTTTGTCTGATTTCTCTCTCTAAACTTTCGTTCTCTTCCTCGAGGTCATCTGCAATCTGTTTCATGACTGCCAGTATCTCGGCTGAGTTCTGTTCGCATTCCGGACAATTTTCTTCTGTTTGTTGACCTGTCTCAATCTCGAAATGACTGTCGTCTCCTGGGTTCGTTGATAGGGTTTCCTGGTCATCTTCTTCTTCTGCTTCAGTACATGGGTCATCATCATCATCTTCTTCTTCTTCCGTGCCGGAACTTGTGTCTTCTCCTGCGTTTGAGCTCCTCGGTTTTTCCACGAGATTCACTTGAGCTGCGCCTGGTGCTACTCTATATATTTTAAGATTAGATGCATTCATAACCATTTCATTTTCTCCATCTAAACTTCTAATTTTATATGCATTGTTTTGCATATCTTGAACAATGCAGTAAGGACCGATGTACAATGGTGCGAATTTTGCGTAATACTTCCTTTCAGGATCGGAGATGGCTGGTCTACGGATCAATACCATTTCACCTACTCTTAATGGCTTGTGAAATTTTTTTCCTCGAACCCTTCTCAGCCTGCGGTCAGCTTGCTCTCTTAAACGCTCCTGTACCTGTTGTGTACACACTTCCGGAGATAGTAGGGGTTCTGGCGGACAATTGACGACTGGATTCCACGGCCTGGCCGGTTGTAAGCCATTGTGCACTGTGGCCGGGATTTTCGCTGTTGCTTCATGGACAGTATTATTTATGCAGTCAGTGATCAATGGGAGAATATCGACCCATCGCCAATGCTGTTCTGGGATATAAATTCTGCTGAATTTTGCGATGACTTTCATTACTCTTTCTGCCGGGTTCGACTCTGGGTGACGTGTTGAACTCAGAACATGCTGTATTCCTAGTTGCCGTAAACCTGTTTTGAACTCTGCGGAGGTGAACTGTGTTCCGTGATCTGTTAATAATTTCTCCGGTTTTCCCATAGCCGGAATTACTTCCCTATTAATGCATCTTAAAACTGACCTAGTATTGGCCTTTTGCATTGGAGAAAGGTTTGTAAATTTCGAAAATACATCCATGGTGACTAATATAAACTGGTTGCCTCTCCGTGATTTCGGGATTTTTCCATAAATATCCATCGCGAATAACTCACGGGGCTTTGACGGTAGAATGGGAATTGGCTTCTGTTTTACAAGGTAGGAGTTCGCCTTGACACGCTGGCAAGTGTCGCATGTAACTATTGCATCCCTGACAGTTTTCCTTAGGTCTTTCCAGGTAAAGGTTTCCTGAATTGTGGCGACGGTCTTATCAATACCTCCGTGCCCAATATAACGGTGTAAATGCCATATCAGCTCTTCCTGTAATTCTTTCGGGACTACAATCTTTAATTTAGTATGATCCTTATCTGCATATTTTAACAACTGATTATTTAACAACCTGTATTCTTGTGCGGCCTTGTGAATTTCGTCATAACGAGGGTCCCCTTGTCGAATTGCTCCCTGGAAATACTGGATAATCGGCTGTAAGGTTGGGTCAGCCTGTTGAAAGGTTGGTAACTGGCTCAGTCGGAGCAGTACATTTCGGTCTTCCTGTGTTAGGTCCACATAATTTACCTGCTCCTCACGTTTATTTGGGTTCCTGCTTAAAGCGTCAGCTAAGATGTTCGCCTTGCCTGCACAGTGTTCAATGGTGAAATTAAATTGCTGCACGAACAGTGACCATCTGGTAATTCTGTCAGATGAAACAGCTGATTTTAACATGAACGTTAAAGCTTTGTGGTCGGTTCTCATGACGATTGGAAATCCATAAATAACTTTTCGCCAGTGCTGTAGGGCTTGGACTATAGCTAGCATTTCCAGCTCTGTAGTTGTGTAGCTCCGTGCGTGCGACCTCAGTTTTCTACTATAAAAGCCTAAATAGTCCTTCGTTTTACATTCATCGTCCTGTTCCTGGAATAAGACTGCACCTACGCCAACTTTAGATGCGTCTGTCTGGAGGATGAATGGTCTGTTGAAGTCAGGATATGCTAATTGTATACTCCTGGCTAACAATTCTTTAGTATTCGTGAACGCTGTCTCTGCTTCCGGTGTCCATTTCCATCTGTTATTCTTACACAGCAGGTCTTGTAGTGGTGCAACGACTTCGGTGAAATTTTTACAATGTTCTCTAAAGAATTGACACATACCAAGGAATTGGCGAACATGTTTCACCTTGGTAGGCCTAGGGAAGTTACTTATCGCTTCTAACTTTACCGGGTTTGGTCGGATTCCCTTGCCGTCTATCACGTGTCCTAGGAATAGGATTTCCGGCTGACAGAAGTGTGATTTCTTGATATTCACCTTGAATCCAGTTTCTATAAGGTTTTTAAACAGTTTGCCTAAATTTTGGAGGTTTTCTTCAAAGGTTTTAGTTGCAATTATCCTGTCATCGATGTACAAAGTAGTAACTGCTTTGACTTCGTCTGTTAAGTTCCTGTCAAGTGCTCGTATGAGCGCGCTGCTCGAATTCCTGGTTCCGAACGGGAGTCTTTCAAAAACATAGGTCTGTTGATCAAACATAAATCCTGTTAGTAATTTCGACTTATCATGCAGAAGGATATGGTGAAAAGAACTGGTCAGGTCCACACCCGTAAAAACTTCCATGTCTCTAAATCGGCGAATTGCGTCCTTAATAGGCATGGCTTGATCATTCTCTGGGATTAATTTGGAATTTAATTGGCGAGCATCTAAGCACAGCCTCAGGGAATTATCGGCTTTCTTTACTATGACAAGGCTGTTCACGTACGGAGTGGGTCGCTTCGAGATTATCCCATTTTCTTCCATTTGTTTAATTATTTGTTTGACCTCCTCGTGGTATTTCTCTGGCACTGGGTACGGCTTTCGTTTGTATGGTTCCCAGTCCAAAACATTGAAAACGTACGTGAAGTTAGGTATGAGGCCCACTTTGGAATCGAATACGGCCTGATGTTCAATTAAGAAGGCTCTTAATTTATCTTTCTGTTCTTTCGTTCCTTTAAACTCTGCAACCTTGTCATTTATTAATTTCTCAATGTCTTCTGCAGTATCAGCCATAAAAATGTCTGTAAAAATCCCCTCATGGTCCAAAATATTTAATTGTTCATCCGCATGCTCGGTTCCCAAAGTATCGTGGAACTCTCCGTCAGTACTGTTATCTGCTTCGTCCTCCTCATCAGTTTCCGGATTTATTGCAACCTTGTCATGACCTCCATTCCTTCGGAATCTCACAACGCCCCCTGCAAGGTCAATGACGGCATGCGTTTCCCTTAGAAAATCGGCTCCGAGAATTACGTTGTAGTTAACTCTAGCCATTATAATAAATGTATGACTGTAGGTTGAGCTTCCTATTGTCATCTCCAGGTATGTCTGCGACTTACAGGTAGTCACCTTGTCTGGCACGATCCCTTTTATTTTCACTGTCGAGACCGGATCTCAGGTAGGCTCGTTCTCTCTTTCAAGTCATTAAACAGAGTCCTCGAAATAATGCTGATACTAGCACCAGTATCTAAAAGTCCTAAAATACTTGTTCCATTAATTTTGATTTTAATCACAGGTAGAGGTAAAATTTGTGGGCTCTCCTGCTTGAATTCATCATTTAATAAGTCCTCAGGCTGTGCTATCCATGAATCTACTTTTGCTACTTCCCACTCTTCATTCTCAATGGTTAAATGTGTGGTTGAGTCAGTGTCTGATGGAGCTACTAATTTGAAATTGAAGTTTTTTTTTCTAGCACCGCTTCCCTCGTACGTTGGTGCATTAGGGTTGAGCGGCCTGCGGTCCTCGCTTCCTCTCCTTCTTGTCTGCTGGAACTCGAGGCTTTCGGCTCCCGTGATGTCCGGGTTCATGTCCTGGGATTCGATTGCCTGTTTCCACGGATCGCGCTGCTGTTTACTATTCAGGTCATTTATATATCGGCGCCCTTCTTGGTACCTTGGGTCCGAGTTCCTATCTCGCTGGTAATTTCTTCTCTCGTTCCATCTTCTTTCAGGGTCACGATAATAAGGCCTATCTCTTCCTCTATCTTCCCATCGCCTTTTATCTCGTGAGAGGTACCTCCTTTGGTATGGCTGCCTGTCCTGGTATCTCGGTCGCCTGTCTGAATAATTAGGTTTTCTATACCACGGACGTTGGGTTTCTTCCTCCTGGCGTCTCGTGTTCACATCTCGCCGCGGTACAGCACCTGAATTCGGGCCGTTTACCTGCGCGTTGCCTCGTGCATTCTCACTTGTGGCATTAGCTAGGTAAACCCTATGTTCCTGCATCTGCCTAGTCACTCTCTGCGGTACATTACTGGTTGATGTGGCGTCTAGCTCCCTTAAAATTGCCTCAACTTGAGCTGGATCATCTACCCTCGCCGTAATTAGCATTCGCTGCACATCCGGCGGAAATTGCTTGATTATTGTCTGCACGATTTCTGCGTCAGACACAGGGGAGTCTAATTGTCTAAGTTTCACCAATTGTGTTAAGAAAAAGTCTAGATAACGTGTGGGCTGTGTTGACATGTACTTGCGAGTGTACAGGTCCATTCTGAGTGCTTGTTGTGTTGACAAGGACCAGTACCTTTCGAGGAAAGCTTTTTCGAAATCTTCGAATGTCTTAAAGGTATCCACGAAACCGTAGTACCATGTCTTTGCCTGTCCCTCTAGGTATTTTTCTACAATACGTAGTTTCTTGTCTTCTGGGGCTTTTATATCTTGGAAATATTGTTTCAATTCCCTAAGATATACTTTTGGGGTAATTTGTGACGTTCCACTAAATTTCTTTGGTTGATCGTCACTTGTACGCACAATGTTTATTATCTGGGTGGAAGCTTCAGCTCTTTGTGTACTTTCCGGCATTGTCCTTTCCACGTTAAATACTTGTGTTATCGGCTCGCTCTCTGTCTGCTCACACTGCGGCTGTATCCTAATCTCCTTTGCTACCTGCGAATCGGCTGCCTGCTTGTCTACCAGCAGCTTGACTAAGGTCGACAGGTTTTCGCCCTGGGTCTTAATTGCCTGGATTTTTCCCTCAATGACCTCGTTAAATTCCTGTCTTATTGACTGCTCACTGAGTGTAATCTCACCCTCAGTCTCTGCTATCTTCTCCGACAGTTCTGTTAACTTCTTTGTAATGTCCTGGGTTTCCGACTTTAGGGTCATGATTTCGTGACTCGTTTTCTCCTGAGTCTCTCCAACCTGCACGCACACTTTACTTATTTCTTTCCTGGTCTCGTCCTCAATTTTATCTATTCGTTCTTCCAAGAGTATGATACCTTGAGCTAAATCCTTGCCCTGATCTTGTATCATCACCCGGGTTTCCCTCATACTTTCCTCAACAGTCGCGCTATGGCTGTCTAACTGTTCTTGTATTTGTGCTTGTGCATCTGCTAACTTCATTATTTCTTCCATCGTCTCCTGCCTGTTCGCATTACACGCCTGCATGAGTTTGTCCTGGTTTTCCCGTAACTCTTTCTTCAATTCAACCTGGCTCTTTATAAATTTTTGCTCGAGTTTTAGCTCGCACTGTTTGAATTCTTCTAAAACCTGTCCTCGGCCTGCCTCTACTTTATTTGCAAGTTCGGCTTGGCTACTCTCAATCTTATTTGCAAGTTCAGCCTGACTAGATTTCAATTCGCTTTGTGTGGTTTTAAACTCGTTGGCTAACTCTACCTGGCTGGATTTTAATTCGCCTTGTGTGGTTTTTAACTCATTAGCTAATTCAGCCTGGCTACTTTCTACCTTGTTTGCAAGTTCAGCCTGACTGGATTTCAACTCATCTTGATTTGTTCTAAGTTCATTAGTCAATCCTGCCTGGCTACTTTCTATCTTATTCGATAGTTCGGCCTGACTAGATTTCAACTCACTAGTTGTTACGCTTAAATCGTTAATTGTTTTTATTAACATGTCCCACTGCTCTTGACTAATCGACATTTTGTATACTGAGAGAAACGACTAAGACCTTCAGGCTCCCCAACAATACTTCCAACACATGCAAGACACAGTAATCACCAATACAAAACAATTTTATCCTAAATTTGGATAAAATTATAAAAAACATGTCATTTATAGTTAATACCACTACTTGTCAAACAGTACTATCACAGCATTCATATTTATCAACACTCAGTAAACCTATGTTCATGGCTGTTAGTCTGGGTACAAAAATAAATTAAATATAAAGTGCAAAGTCCCGGGGATAAGCAAATCTGGCCCCAAAGGTGGGCGACACGCTTTTCACTCCTCACTCCGGCCCCTGTGCCCTTTTCAAGGCAACAACTGCGGTGAACTCTTCCTTCTTCTGTGCGCCGGCTGCTCCTGTAATAAATGACATTTAAATCATACTCACCGCTGCATGTAGACTCTTCTTCCTCAGTCGTGACCGTCCGCTATCCCCGAAGAGAGGCCACCCGTCGAATCAAGGAGTGAGGAAATGAAAAGATGGGGTAAACTAACTAAAATGACGGTACCCAAAGACTGAATTAAATTTAAATAAAAGACTGATTTATTGAATAAAATGCAAAGTGCCAAAAGGAATGTAAGCTGAACTAGTTGAAAAATGTAAACAGAATGAAATAAATGAGACTAAGAAAATTTAAGATTGAGGATCTGCCTTACACTAACACCATAATCTGCCTAATAAACTGACTGAAGGTCAAACACATTAACTAAAATATATTCCAGACTATGTTGACACATTTAAACTCTGGTCAGAAAGACCATCTTCTTGAAATACAGAATTATATTACGCAGAAAATATCTCTCAAAGTAAACTAAAATAGTTGAATCATAATAAAATAATTAGTTACGTCATCAATCCACTGGCTCATAGGAGTTATCAAATATTTCACACATGTGGCTCCTTTGGGAAAACACCCCACTTTAAAATAATCATGGCCTGCACTAACCAAGTGTATCACATAAGGAATAATTCGAAGAAAACAGCCATGAACATCACCCTTCATTTCCTACATGACCATTGTCTTATTCAAACACCTCATGATTAAACAAATAAATTATTGAAACATCAATCTGAGTGTTACAACCACTCATCTAATTTTTAAACTTCACTTGCATAGCTGTGATAGACTGGACTGCTTAAAAGTAAACCAAAGATTAGGCCAAGTACCTGATGTTAACATTTTAAATGATAGCGATCCTTGTACATTGAAATTTCTATTGAATTTGCCGCTCACTGCATTTCATTATCAACGCATTATTTGTGGTACCACCACTAGATGGAGGCAGATGCCATCTTGTTTACCTCATTCATTGCGGCAGTTTTATACAATTGGTTTATTAAAGATCGCTTCATTTCTAAAATAAAATGTAGTGGATTTTAAAAGTTTGGTAATTACTTAAATGCCTGGTATGAGCATACCACTACTATCGTTTCGACTGTGACCTAATCGACGATCCATTAACCTAACATCTGAAATCTTATTTACATCATTAAATCTGTTAAATGGAGAAACACTGCTCCGACAAAGAAAATACAAAAATCAAAACTAGCCTATCTACACCTATCTATTTACATCAAATCAAATATAAATAATTCACATACGCTTACGTCCTACAAATAAACGGTAATAAAGTACACTCAGAAAGAAATAAAATAAGCAAAACTAGATCCCACCATCGCGGCCTACTGGAAATTAATAAGGATGGAATGCGCAAAATAATCTCGGAGTCTCCATAAAATATCCCCGCTGCGTGTAGCAAAACATTGCGAATTTGACGGCAATCTCTAACCTCAGACGATAAATGTCTGGCCACGATACTATTTAACCTTTGTGGACAATAACTGTTATTTCATGTCATCCATGACTTTACATGACTATTGAAAAAAAATACATTGTCTCGTCGCTCTGCTCACATTGTACAATGGCTAGCATATTTGCCGAGCATCTACTTTCCCTGGAATTATTTAAACAAATACAGGCTTCTGCCTACAGTCATAACCCATGTCGTAACACATTTAACACTCTTGGTCAAATTATTCATTTCACAATTCTCTTTGCTCATTAATTCTCGACGTCATTATTATTCATTATTCTCACAATACGGCCTCGCTCGTATCCGGCGGGCAAAATATCTGTCGTGCACATTACGACTTCTTACGACAGTTCATGACATGGTCCAAATATCATATTTCCATTATCAACGTAGATCATCAGGGATATTAATCATCTAGCTCGATCTCTTGATCATTCTCTGCTTCGCATCTCACAAAAAAAATTAGAGCTGACTCATCAATGGTTTCCTGGCACTCACTGTTTATTTAAATAAAAAAAAGTGGCGAGATTGCCTCTCAAAACACAGATGTTGAAAGATGTGTAACCGCAACTACACAGAAATAAACACTCGCGTCAACCAAAAATCGTCGCAAAATGCACGGGATAAGTACTATCAGACGCGGTCATCTGAAGGATGATCCCACAACATAAAACAAGCTGAATGCGCATAAAGCAAAAAAAATAAACATTAAAATCATCGAGGCGGCGTTTACAAGATCAAAACTCTAACAAAAATATGACTCAAAACCAACGATATGATAACATGATGAAATATAAAAATTACTTATAAATCGGCATTACACTCATAGATCAAATATCATAGCTGCCTAAACTGTCAAAGTGACATACTGCAGAAACAATCCATAACAACACGCAAACAACATCTACCTAAACGAAGTGCACACATAACTCGATTATTATTATTATTATTATTGTTATGATTATTATAGTTACAATTATGATTATTTAAAAGATGTGAACTATTTACAATCCTACCTAATACTCTAAGCTACATTGATCATCGATTAGTCACGGTCCTACATATTTATTTACATTATTTATTGATGCCCATACCTGTGTGATGGAGGCATGTTGACTCACCCTCCGGCCTCGGTCATGGTGAATTTAGAATTCCATCTTCAAGCTGATGTGGTATTCCAAATTTTTACACACGCAAATTTTGACACAGAATTGCCATGGCGTAACACACGCTTACGTTGACAGAAAACACTCGTATTTCTCGCACTCCACTGCCGACTCCTGTCGTGAAGTTAGACGGTCGTCTTCGCTACCTGCCTGGAAATCACCTGTTAGTCTACACACCGGTCTCTCAGCTTTTGTTTACACACACAGCTTATCGAACATTAACCCCAACGGGACATAACTGTTTGTTCAAGGTCTACCATTGCGGCCTTCATTAAAGAAAAGTCATTCTCCTCCCCGTCTGCCTTTACTAGTTTCTGCCCGTAAACATCTCGCTTGCCAAACAGTTTATTAAATGGTAAAAACAAGCTAAATACAGTTCCAATGTTGTGGAGAAATTTATGCTGATAACAAAATGTGAAACTACCCGTGGGTTAGAGAGGTTTTATGTAATTGTGCTGCAAACATGGACTTGTTCCTCTCGACTCGAAATGTGAGCTCATTTAAGCCAAGTGTTGAAGGTGTAGCTCCTGCCCGTTATCTCTGCATAAATCGTAAGAGTTTGTTAAAGTGTTCATTTCTGCAGTGTTACTCTCCCAAGTAAAATAATACAAGGCTTTCTCAAAATGCCTACAAGTGTCTCCAATCACTTTCTTACCAGCCGAAAGTAAAGCTGACTAACTAAATTAGCTGTCGCACTCTGTCTCACTGTCGCTCTGATTCACACTGTCAAACTGAAGTTTCACTGAGAATTCTGGAAAACACTGACAAGTCAACCCCCTGGTCGCTGGGTTTTGTAAAGAGTTCTCCCCCCACCTAGAAAATAGTTCCGTGGAAGGGATGTGGCGTAATGATCTAGCCCTCAGGAGCGCTTTATCGTACATCCGTAGGTTAGAGTTTCCGAAATTTATGCACAAATCTCCCTAATTTTGGTCTGACTTACATGTAATATTGCGTCGTGGGAAATGATCACAGGAGAATCCACACGACGGCGCGCGTCACTGGTGTTATTTTCTTCCGGTGAATGGCTCCATCCCGCCATGACACTTCATTCTGCTGGGCCCACTTACTCCTCCGTGTGAAGTTAAATTTTATTAATTAGGCACTAATTAACCACAGATTCGCACTGATAATTTTCCAAATATTAAAAAGAAGTCAGGACACTGTTTTTCACCACCACACCGGGCTTCAGATCGCGAAATACTGACTATAGATTTCCCGCTATGACAGTTCATTCAAATTTAGAATTTTGCGATTGGCTGAGACTTTCGCGCTCTTCGTAAAGTGGATACTTCCATTTCCTCCCAAGGATTGGCGGGTATTGTCGTTGTCCCTTTTGTCCTAGCTAAGTAGGTCAGGCCTCAACGCGTGATTTTCTCGTGAGAACCAGAAGAAAGTCGCCACTCCTAGGCGGTGTCATAAAATTTATTGGATGGAATCGTTAGGGTGGTTTACAAGTTGGTCGTGCTCTAAGGAGAGTTTTGTGGATTCTACTCGCCGCCTGACTGGCGCCAGAAAGTTCCTTTGTGACTGCTGGATTGCCAGCCTACTGTAGTATCCCATATGCGAAATATTCAACTTTTAATTTGTAAATTAATTACGTAAATTCGCTTAAGGGTGCAATATTAAGGTGTTCTGAAAATAACGTACGTCTTAAATGAAGAGCGCACTTGAAAATATCTAGATATTGTAGTTAGCTGTCGATGTCGAGGGAAGTTTCTATCATGGTGTGACAATCTCTACCAATAGGCGTCATAGCCGAGTGGCATTGCCACTGTATTCTCACAAAAGTGAATCTCGTTCGAATACAGTCCAATGCGTCTGGGATTTTTGAAATGAAATGTCATATCATTGTGGTTTGGATTCTACGTAAAACTATATTGCCTGCGGCTAAAATCACGATATGTAAAGGCGCTTTTTACGGCAAAGAACACAGACATGACCTCAACTGAGTGTGCATTTTAAAGAAGGAGTTCTGCTAACAAGTGCTGGGAGGGAGTGTGTTTCATAAATAAATAAGAGTCTTAGGAGTATGTTTTACTGTGGGCGAGTCCATACAACTTTATGACCTCAATGAAAGTGGTCATTTCGATCCTCAAGTAATGGATTCCACACGCGTACGATGGTCCAGGTGACGAGGCACCAGTATATGGCCTACAAAAGCCCAGATTTCTTCCGGGAAATGAAATACGAGGCCATCCGCCATTTCTCCAACCTGGGGTTGGTGCTGTGCACGGGGGAGATAGTGGGCTGTGGAACACCAGATCGGGGGGACGGCGGGGGAAGGTGTAGTTGAGGGAGGCTGCTGTACTGCTTATCAGGCAGACCAACCAGCAGCATGTCTTATCGCTCGGTTGGCTGGGTGGGAACTGGGAACACGCTCCACCTTATGGACATCCCCGCTCTTTTACACCGAGAGAGATAGCAGCGCCTCGCTGTGCACTGTATTTTGAAAGAGAATAGTCCGCCTCTTTGGTCGTGCTGTATTAAGACTTGAGGATCTTCATAGCAGTTTCAGTGGATATAAACCTCACGACAGAAGAATTTAGTAACATGTAGGAAGTCCACAGTCAACATGGGAAGAATCTAGCGGGGTTAAACTGATTGAATCAGTGCAAAGAAATAAAATAAAAAAGACTGAGAGCGAGAGGAAAGGGAATGAAGATATATTTGGATATTTACATGTTTTATATGTACTTATTCATTTACTTACCGGTATTACATTGGTACCGGTACATCGTTGCAGAAAAATCAATAGCAAACATGCAAACAAAAATATAATGATATATTAAACTATGGTAAAGGTAGCGAAGCAAATACAATTCTAGGAAATTACGTGGAAAGTGAAGAACGTCTCCTGATTTGTGGCGAGTAGAATCTCAATCGATATTTTAAGAAAAAAATATAATGATAATTTTTTCTTCCTGGGCCATTACTATGCTCACATCATGGTGATTGTTTTTTTTGCTAGGGGCTTTACGTCGCACCGAGACAGATAGGTCTTATGACGACGATGGAATAGGAAAGGCCTAGGAGTTGGAAGGAAGCGGCCGTGGCCTTAATTAAGGTACAGCCCCAGCATTTGCCTGGTGTGAAAATGGGAAACCACGGAAAACCATTTTCAGGGCTGCCGATACTGGGATTCGAACCTACTATCTCCCGGATGCAAGCTCACAGCCGCGCGCCTCTACACGCACGGCCAACTCGCCCGGTCATGGTGATTTCTAGGAATGGAAGTTCGAACACCGAGGGTATGAAGTTAACTACGGTATGTGCTATATAAGTCGTGTTTATATGAACTGAAGGTGGTACAGAGACTTGTACAGGGACTTGAACACAGCAGCGCTACATTTGAACTAATACGTTGATCGGTATTGTTAGGTGACTGAAACAAAGATGTAACACTTTTATTAAGTGAATTTACCTCGTCTTTTTATTTGCAGAAAATGTTATGTCAAAGGTTAGATTTCATGAAGTAGGGCATGTTTTTTTGGTTCATAATAGCTAAATAATAAATATTGCCATTCTCAAAATTTTAAATAAAAATTAATGGTGTACTAAGTTTATTACATTACACAACTGTGTACATTTAACTTCGAACGACCGGGCGAGTTGGCCGTGCGCGTAGAGGCGCGCGGCTGTGAGCTTGCATCCGGGAGATAGTAGGTTCGAATCCCACTATCGGCAGCCCTGAAAATGGTTTTCCGTGGTTTCCCATTTTCACACCAGGCAAATTCTGGGGCTGTACCTTAATTAAGGCCACGGCCGCTTCCTTCCAACTCCTAAGCCTTTCCTATCCCATCGTCGCCATAAGACCTATCTGTGTCGGTGCGACGTAAAGCCACTAGCAAAAAAAAAACTTCGAACGACGTAACGTCTCTCATTTTGCATACTTACAAGAAGGTAGGCCTGCATCCTACAAACAGTTAAACATGTAGCCACCTCCAGGCAATGTTTTGGTGTGCAGACTTCGTTCCCTAGTAATAAGATTTCATGAAGTAGGACAAATGTTTTTGCTTCTTATTAGCTAAGTAATAAATACGGCCATGAGCTTGATATTGCAGCATAGGTAGTTGATGTTGTAACTCCTTTCTCCATTACTGTTTATGAAAAATATGATTAGTGAAACGTGGATTTCATGTTTGTAATCAGGCTCATATTCACGTTTACGGAATCAGCACCATGGTAAGCTGTGTTCACTACTGGAATTTGGCTACTGATCCTGCAAGGTGAATTTAGATCCTTCGTACATTTAGCTAAGATAATTACTGTTATATCAAAGGTTAGATTTCATGAAGTAGGACAAATGTTTTTGGTTTATATTAGCTAAATAATAATGCCATGAGCTTGATATTGCAGCAGAGGTAGCTGATGTTGTAACTCCTTTCTCCATTAATTGTTTATGAAAAATATGATTAGTCAGCTGCAAAATAGTTAAAGAGAGAGGTACTGTAACTTTATGCAAATATTTCACTAACATTTGTTAAATTTATTTGTACATTAAAAACATGACAAATTGTTATTAATAGACTATAACTAATATAATATCGCAAATAATGCTATATCGTTAAAATAAGAACAGAATCGTTGGGAAGGATATCCTAATTCATAGACTCTTCACTTCTTTAACAAATATGAAGTCTGATGGGACAACAGTTTCTGCCAGGAAAGAAAAAAGGCTTTCTAGCAGTAGGTAGGCCTATAAAACATTTTAGGTGATGAAATAACACTTAAGTTTGAATAGGCTAATAATAATAATAATAATAATAATAATAATAATAATATTAATAATAATAATAATAATAATAATAATAATAATAATAATAATAATAATAATAATAATAATAATGTACGCCTCAGTGGTGTAGTGGTTAGCACGATTAGCAGCTGCCACCCTCGGAGATACGGATTCGATTTCCGATTCTGCAACGAAATTTGAAAAGTGGTACCACGGCTGGAACGGGGTCCACCCAGCCGCGGGAGGTCAACTGACAAGGGAACTGTCCATACTGCTATATCGAAATCGGCAATGAAATTTCGCAGAGACCATGAGGAAACCCATAAAATAGCGATGTAAAAATATTTAGCTGCCATTTCGAACTGGAAGGTTTCGAAATGTTGATACAAAATCCGTGTGACAACGCAGCTTACTGGACAACCCTTGCTTCTTGCTGGCTTGCGCGGTGCACAGCGGAGTGGAGTTGCAGTTGTGCTGGAGAGAGAGAAGGAGGGAACGAACTGGCAGTCTGTCACGCGCCATGGTCACTTTATTGTTACGGAACGAATGTGAAACGTAAATGAGGTGCGTTAATTGCATGATATAAACACAAATATGTTTGGCACCATGCACAACGAATATGCACTCTGAGGCCACATTGATCCTCACAGATTTCTTTACTTGTTTGCAGGCAATATTTCGCAGTCGGGAGGTCTCTCCGTTGTATAATTGGTTGCGAACCACGAATATTTAATCATGTCTTTGACCGTGGGGAAGAAAATTGAAAATGAATGAAGGAGTGCATTTTCAGTATGCTGTTTCTCTGATAAACATCAAACAAGTCGGCACAATGTCTGTTGAGCGGCCTTCAACTGCCGGAAGAAAAACTGTCCAAGTGCTGTATTCTCCCTGAACTGTCGGGAGAATCCGGGAATTTCTATACTGTTGCCTGGAGGAATGTCTTCAAGACAGTTCTTATCACTATAAGTAGTCCAGGAATCTAGCAGTAGCAAACATTTCTCTTCCGCAAATGGGAAAAAAGGTTCTTCAAACCAATACTTTAATTACTTTTTACCCATTTTCCCTGATTTACTGGCATGAAACATTTCTTTGGAAACTCTCGGACCGAAAGTTCCAGTTGCCTCCTGTAGTACAATGAATCATTTCAGGAAAAGAGTATCGGCCGTACTAATTGTAGGCGTAATTGTGTACGAATGGGTGAGTGCTTTAACTAATTGAGCAACTGTTTCTCTATGTTTCTCACCAACAAACGATAGAGTCCTTTTAGTATTCTATATTAAATAAGGGGGTGTAGACTAAAAATTGCTCTATAGCTGCTTCCATAAATTTCTTTGCGACTTTATCTTTTCCGTCTTCTTGCTGCAGATATGTACGGGATACAAAATTCGTAATTTTTCTACTTTTTAATCTGTACTTTTTCTTAAAACGACTCAACCATGCACTGAAATTAGTTCGCCCCATTGAAATCTCTTGAAATTTCCAAGGCCTGAGTCCCAGGTCTTCAGCGCATGCATTTCGCTTCAGCCTTCTTGCTTCTGTAAAGCTAGAAAATAATTTTGTATGCATCGATTTCCTGTGTCCAATGGGGCTTACTGATGTAGATTCTAATTGGTTTTTCCACCTGTACAGTTGTCGTAGTGACCTTACGACAACTTTTGCGAACAGTGGTTAATGATAGCCGCTTCTTACCCCCCTTATTTAACGATAAATTTAGACCTTTTCTCTTGTACGCAAGATCTACAGTTTGTTTCACTTTCTTCTGTGGACGGGGAGCATAGATTTAACTAGTAGATGTGCTAGGTGACTGCGGTGTCTCTTCACTAGATTGACGGGAATCAGACTCGGGGCTCAAAATCGGATCCGTAACTGGCAATGGTGTGTCTCTTTCAGATAACGCTGCTTCCACTATCACTTTCACTGTCACTATTTCTCTCAAGACACGACTCTGAGACGAAGCTGGCACCCTTTTCAATTAGTTCGATCACATGTCGATCCATCTCCCTTTCCTCCGAAGTTATTTCACGGGAAGAGGAGAAACCTTTTTCACGGAAATAACGTAAAGCATACTCTAGAACATTATCCGGATTCATGACTGCTCTTTCAACGGAACATGTGTCAACTGGCTAGCGCAGGAAGCTCAAGGTTATCCGGTCGCTTCAGCAGGTCACCAGGGCTGTCCACGTCGAGCTATATGCTGACGCGAGCAGTTCTATTAGACATTTCCGTATCGATTTCAGCACCTTACAGATCGAAATGACAGCTGAATTTTTGTACGTTGCTTTCCTATGGACCCTTAATCCTCTCTACCAAATTTCATTGTCGATTTCGATATGACAGTATGGACAGTTCTCTTGTGAGTAGAGGGGGGAGGCTTCGATTCCCACCTCAGTCATCCTGGAAGTGCTTTTCCTTGCTTTCCCAATTCTCCTCCAGACAAATGTTGGGATGGTACCTAACTTAAAGCTTCCGCCGCTTCCTTTCCTCTTCCTTGGCTATCCTCTTTCAATCTTCTCATACCCCCATAAGGCCCCTGTTCAACATAGCAGGTGAGGCTGCCTGGGTGAAGTACTGGTCCTCTCCTCAGTTGTTTCCCCGACCCAAAGTCTCACGCTCCATGTAGAAGTGGGATCCCTGGCTGAGTCCGAGGGAAAACCAACCCTGGAGGATAAATAGATTGAGAATGATAATAACAGTAACAATTAGGGCTCAGATGTTTATCAGAAGTCATCATTTGTCTTTGTATCCATTTTCTTGCCTGATTGAATTTTGGTGCAAATCAGGTGATTATCGTCACAATTAAGTGATTTTCATTTCTCATATAAATGCATATTTTGGCTATTTTTGTCATAAGGTCACATTTTGAGCTCTTTTCGTAGAAACGTCATATTTTGGTCATATTTCGGCGGTTTGGCAACAGCTGTAGCTGTAGAAAATCATCGTCAACTTTCCAAATGAAAACTAGTATTCACAATACTGCTTTTCCGTACCACTTCTTTCTTTTAAAAATATTGCGTAGGAATTGTTTTCCAACAGTTTGTCAGAAAATCTGGCATTTATTAAGTCGAACTTTGGAATTACATCTAGTGCAATTACCCGTTTAGAAGCTGCTAGCTTAGAAATTCATGCAAGTATTGAAATTGTTAAAAGTGTTGAACTTTCAGCACAACAATCACATGGAATAGTTGGCGTCAGTGTAAAACGGAAACTTCAAAACTTGCTTAATCGAAGTGACGGTTTTCTCTGCGTGTGCAAGATAATAATGATGTTCTTAGAGGAGATTAGAGGAGAAGGTACCATTACATTTCAAGATGAGTGCATACAAGACATCAGTAATTTAATATTATTTAAATATGCACCAATAACGTGTTGCGACGTAGAAAGGAGCTTCTCTTCTTACAGGAATGTATTAAGTGATAGTGGGAGGTCTTTCGCGCCTGATGCTTTGAAGATGAATCTTGTCATACACTTCGATAATACCCGCGGAGAAGAATGAAAAAAGGTAACAAAAATTTGCACTATTTGCTCTGCCGCCCTACCATCATTTATCGAAAGACATCTACTTTCGTGGTGCTCCACTTAAACTTTCACGTGTTTCAGTAATATTAATGTAATCTGGGCTTAAACGTTCCAAAATATTTTTAAAATATAGGCTAGATTGATTTCTAGTTTTCTCGTATTTCAAATGACCAATGAAGGGTGCAAATGTGTTTTAACTTTCAAAATGTTGTGGGATCTGATAATATTAGCGAACTTAATACTTTATAGGTAATATTCACAAATGTTTGATAAGTAATCGAGGACAATATACAGTGAATAAATTGCTGAACATGTATATTCAGAAAATTAATATTAAATTAAGAATAAAGAATTTAGCTAACAAAATATGTATCAAATGAATTTCCGTTTCGATTTATAACTTATTTTAAAATTTCCATATTTAGATTAGGCTAATCATTTCCGGGTCATATTTTGTCATTTTTACGTGATATTTCGTCATTTTTAGGTCATATTTGCTTGTTTATTTGGAATGTTTAGGTACTAAACATCCGTGCCCTAATAATAATAATAATAATAATAATAATAATAATAATAATAATAATAAATGTGTTATATCTTTAACGTCCCTTGAATTGCACTTTGCTGGTATCTTGTTCTGCAGCAGTTTATGTACCAAAATCAACGACACGGAGTTGTCGCATTTAAATACCCTCAGATGCCATCGACCTCAGTAGGGATCGAACCAATGTTGTTGGAAACGGAAGGGCAACAGCAAACTGAATGTGTCACTACGCTTGACAAAACTACATATAAGACTAGTGCCTGTATTGTTGAGGAATGGGGTGGAAAATAGTGCGGAAGGGCAGCATTTGACGTTCAGTTTGAAGTGGGGATGGAGGCACCTCTATGTCTGTGGAACTATGCCCTTTCTCCATCCTCAATCCCTGAATTGTATCTACAATTTGTGGAAATAAATAATAATGGTTTTATTATTATTATTATTATTATTATTATTATTATTATTATTATTATTTAATAAACAACTTTCTCATTATCACCGTATGTGAAAAGTTTCATTTTTCATTGAAGTGTAGGGCTACATATGATACTAAACCCTCACATCTTCGAAGTTAAAAAGCATTTAATGTTACAATTTCCAGATGGATAATCACTTAAGGCACTCTAGTAGAAAGTAATTAGCAAACTTGGGTTGTCAAAAGTGTGGGTCTGTCTCGGACAGCAGTCATTTACGTTGACTATCCCTATGTAGTGTATCCTTAGGCCCTAACTGTTTTTAGAATCACTACTGGTGATAATGAGGATAATCTCTTAGTTCATATCCTAGAGATATATCATACATACTAGACCTGGCGAGTTGTCCGTGCGGTTAGGGGTTCAAACCCTACTGTCGGCAGCCCTGAAGATGGTTTTCCGTGGTTTCCCATGTTCACATCAGGCAAATGCTGGGGCTGTACATTAAATAAGGCCACGACCGCTTCCTTCCAACTCCTAGGGATTTTCTATCCCATCGTCGCCATAAGATATATCTGTGTAGGTGCGAAGTAAAGCAAATTATATGTATGTATATACGTAGTTGTAGGCCGAAATATACAGACAAATATAGTGGAACGCGGGCGGCTTTCACGTCAGCCATTTCAATCTCCGACTTTGGGAAGAACCGGCGACGGAATTTTTAAGTTAATGGTTTTTTCACCCCAACACATACTTTACTCTAATCGTCATTTAAAGTATATTCCGGGACTTTTTTAACGTTCTGCCATAAGAAATACACTAACTGACAGAGCAAATGCAACACCAAGAAGGAGTGGTCAGAACTTTATGCCAATTGCAGGGTAGACTAACGTCACTGAGGTATGCTCATGATGTGAAATGCGCCGCTGTGCTGCGCACGTAGCGAACGATAAATGGGACACGGCGTTGGCGAATGGCCCACTTCGTACCGTGATTTCTCAGCCGACAGTCATTGTAGAACGTGTTGTCGTGTGCCACAGGACACGTGTATAGCTAAGAATGCCAGGCCGCCGTCAACGGAGGCATTTCCAGCAGACAGACGACTTTACGAGGGGTATGGTGATCGGGCTGAGAAGGGCAGGTTGGTCGCTTCGTCAAATCGCAGCCGATACCCATAGGGATGTGTCCACGGTGCAGCGCCTGTGGTGAAGATGGTTGGCGCAGGGACATGTGGCACGTGCGAGGGGTCCAGGCGCAGCCCGAGTGACGTCAGCACGCGAGGATCGGCGCATCCGCCGCCAAGCGGTGGCAGCCCCGCACGCCACGTCAACCGCCATTCTTCAGCATGTGCAAGACACCCTGGCTGTTCCAATATCGACCAGAACAATTTCCCGTCGATTGGTTGAAGGAGGCCTGCACTCCCGGCGTCCGCTCAGAAGACTACCATTGACTCCACAGCATAGACGTGCACGCCTGGCATGGTGCCGGGCTAGAGCGACTTGGATGAGGGAATGGCGGAACGTCGTGTTCTCCGATGAGTCACGCTTCTGTTCTGTCAGTGATAGTCACCGCAGACGAGTGTGGCGTCGGCGTGGAGAAAGGTCAAATCCGGCAGTAACTGTGGAGCGCCCTACCGCTAGACAACGCGGCATCATGGTTTGGGGCGCTATTGCGTATGATTCCACGTCACCTCTAGTGCGTATTCAAGGCACGTTAAATGCCCACCGCTACGTGCAGCATGTGCAGCATGTGCTGCGGCCGATGGCACTCCCGTACCTTCAGGGGCTGCCCAATGCTCTGTTTCAGCAGGATAATGCCCGCCCACACACTGCTCGCATCTCCCAACAGGCTCTACGAGGTGTACAGATGCTTCGGTGGCCAGCGTACTCTCCGGATCTCTCACCAATCGAATACGTGTGGGATCTCATTGGACGCCGTTTGCAAACTCTGCCCCAGCCTCGTACGGACGACCAACTGTGGCAAATGGTTGACAGAGAATGGAGAACCATCCCTCAGGACACCATCCGCACTCTTATTGACTCTGTACCTCGACGTGTTTCTGCGTGCATCGCCGCTCGCGGTGGTCCTACATCCTACTGAGTCGATGCCGTGCGCATTGTGTAACCTGCATATCGGTTTGAAATAAACATCAATTATTCGTCCGTGCCGTCTCTGCTTTTTCCCCAACTTTCATCCCTTTCGAACCACTCCTTCTTGGTGTTGCATTTGCTCTGTCAGTCAGTGTATATATGCTACATTTAGGCCCCTAGCAACGAACAAATTACCGGTTAAACATGAAAGTAAACACATTGGATCGAAACATACCACTTGAGAATCTGTCTGCATAAGTTCTTAGTAGCTCACGCAGAAAATAAAAAAGGGCAGTGTCAGTTCTGCCACAAGAAATGCATAGGATACATTTAGGCCCCTAGCAACGAACAAATTATCAGATAAACATGAAAGTTGATAAATAGGATCGGAAACGTACCACTTGAATCTGTTGATATAAGTTCCATGCTTGTAGCTCATGCAGGAAAGGAAAAACCAGTTTCAGTTCCACCATAAGAAATGTAGAAGCTACATGTAAGCCTCTATCAGCGAAAACAATAATCGGATAATCATAGAAGTGAATGAATTAGATCGGAAACATACGATTTGGATCAGTTGAAATAAGTTCTAAACTTGTAGCTCATGCAGAAAAGAAAATTAATTTCATCTTTTGAGTTTTTGATTTTCAGCTTTTAGCATTTTCCTTTTACCATAGTCTCCAGCTAGAAAGTAGATGGTAGGGTCTTATCTACCTTTAGGGGCATGAAAATTGTCCGTGTTGCTTTAGGACGCACTGTTTATCAAACGGGGAGCGTTGATCGTAACAGTCTAGTGTAAGGAAGGCAGCCTGTTAGGAGGATGTAGCAGCCAAACTGTCACCACTGGTCCTATAAAAGCAATGTGTAGCAGCCATCGTGCCTCATGAGCCTAGCGTAGGTCCACCCGAGTTAGCCCAATAAAGCCAACGTTTAGCAGTCATCTTGCCTAGTAGCCCCTGTCTCAGTTCCCCTAAAGTTAGGCTGATAATACTAGTGGGTCAAATGTTACAAGTTATGAGCCACTGAGGTAGCTCTCTAGAGTTTGATCCATAAGAATGGAGTATAGCAACTATCTTGCACAGTAGCCCTTGTCTCACCTCCCGAAAGTTAGGCTGATAAAAGTAAAAGGTAATAAGTTAAAAGTTTTATACCCCTCAGGTAGCTCTCTAGTTGGGTCTGTACGAGTAGAGTGTAACAGCCATCTTGCCTAGCAGCCCTTGTCTCAGTCCCGAAAGTTAGGTCGATAAGAACAATGTATCACGATTATCCCCTGGCTGAGCTCCTTAGTCTCATATAACCAATGCATAGCGGCCATCATGCCTCGGGAGCCCTAGCACTGAGCAGTTGCGCGCGGCCGCTATCTTGCCCATTAGCCCATGTGCCAGTCTCCCCCATTTTACCCTACTAATAACGAATTATAATAAAATGTATGCAAAAGTCATTTGATTTAATTTAAAAGTTTCATTCACTTTAGAACAAAAGGCTTCTTATTTTACAGTTTGAGCATTGATGAATGTCTGCCTGGTGTCAATAACGCTGCGATACCGAAAGTATTTCTCTCCTCGCAAGTCCCCTGCCGTGCCACTACATTTCAATATATAGACATCAGCGCGTTCACATGTAAACGGCAAACACTCCCAGAAAAGTTTTATCTCATGAAGAAAATCCTGTATTCCAACTGAATGTTTACCTGATATGATTTGCATATTCCACACTGTATTGGCTTCCTCTATCTAGAGTTTTAGAATGGCCCACCACCGTAGAAAAGTCCGACACCCCTCGCCTGATGTTCGGCTATTCCCAATTGGAATTGTATTTTTCGTTCCTAGAATTCTGTTCCTCACACAAAAATGCATATCATACAACATCATAGGAAATAGAGTATACGGTCGAGATATCGAACTGTTGGATCATGCCTAATCCAACTGGGGGCTGTACACATCAGCTGAAGTATTCACGTTCATTAGAGACAAAAGGGGACATAGACAGCTGTCATGTTATTAGAGAGACTGGAAATCAATGAAACCTCGGGACGTAAGCAGATTCGTGATATTAACAACGACAAAAAATGGCAGCGCTATTAATTACCGTATTTCAATCAGTAAGCTGACGGATCACAGAAAGCATATACTACTAGCATTGCTATAGCAAATGCAGATGGATGATATATGCGAATATTAACTCACGAGCCTGCACAGAACTCGGAAGTCAATGTAAAATGATCCATATTGACCCTTTATCAGAGGGTATACTGGGAGATATCTTTCCACTGGCTTCTCACTTTTGCAAAAGAACTTTTGAAGTGGTGTTTTAATTCCCAAGAGAAGCATCACACCCGGCGTGCCACTTGAAATTGCATTAGCAGGGGCTATGTACCGTTATTATTATTATTATTATTATTATTATTATTATTATTATTATTATTATTATTATTATTATTATTATTATATGACCCCAACTTGGACACGTTCGATCATGGCTCATTTCGGTGGTATTTGAAGTTGCTCTAATACGTCAGTCTCATGTCAGTAGATTTACTGGCACGTAAAATAACTTCTGCGGGATTAAATTTCGGCACCTCGGCGTCTCCAAAAGCCGTAAAAGAAGCAGTTAGTGGGACGCAAGGCCAATAACATTATTATTATTATTATTATTATTATTATTATTATTATTATTATTATTATTGCCGTAATATTGTGGAACAGAGAGGTATAAGAAGGTGCCGGGGTGAATGGCTGGACAGGTAAGGGACCAGAGCATAAGTTAAATCACTAAATTTTGAAATTTTATTCCTTTAAAATTTGATAGATAATCTTCATAAGCAACAACAAATAACAGTTAAAACGCTCGTCAGCTCGGATAACAAGGTTGGACTATAAGACCAAAAATCAGGTACAATAGAGAAAATTATCGATACAATAATTTGCACTGGATGAGCAATATAGCTCTGAAGGTATGCTATTTGACAAGAGCATACTTACTGCACTCACATCATCTAGTAGTTTGAGCTTCAAAAGTTCATATAATCCAGCCTCTTAGAGGTACAAGTTTCTTACACAATCATGCTTGACAAACTTCAGATAATACGTTTCCTGTCATTTCTGCTCGACAGTCTGTTACACACTTGTCTATAAATAATGACAATTTAAACAGGGGCAATGAGTGCCCATTCTAAATGGCCTTAATGTACAAAAGAGTAAAGTATAAGACGATCGACCATGAACAAAAGGCTAGGAGGCGAAACACTTGTACTACTTTTTGAAAGACACTTAAAATCCTAAATGGGCTTGTGGCCCCAAGTTGCAGAGGCTAAGCCTATACTACGCAGGGGTGACTAGATGCGAAATATTATGTACCAAAGCAATGTGCAGAGTAGATAGGTTTAGAAAATCTTAGTCACCCTCATACCAAGCTGAATGGGAATTAAAAGAGGGTGAACACTCTTTATACCCTAAATACATTTTTCTAGCAGGTATTTGAACAAAGTCCTCAGACTTGCCGATAATATACATTTAAACTGAGATTTTATAACCTTAAATTAATCAAGAAGTTTGAAACCTTCCCCTCAGGTTATCTGCCTGGAGCTATCAGATGTTAAGAGATGTCTGCCATTACCTTCAGTTGTTGGGCCTTCCGAATGCGGGCCTAGAGCCCTTGCCTCATATTACGCCATACACACAGTAGATCGGAGCAATGAAGATGACAAAACGGCCCTAAAGCGCCCGGCTTTTATAGCAACTCAGAAGGGAATGTTCCAGAACTCTCTTGAGCTAGGCAGAATACCTGTACACACCCCCAATTTTAATTGGCTAGAGAAAAATACACAGAATTCCTGATTGTTTAATAACTAAGGAAGAAGGAAGTGTTGACAACCTTAGCATATGAAAAAATCTACAAAACCTTAAGGTTTACAAACATTGAGGGGCACATAGGCCGATAGTAGAGACATCTAAAGGTTAAAGGTCCAAGTATCTTCAATGACATAAATTCAGGATTCACAGCACAGAAGGCCTTCTAGATGGCGCGCAGTTCAACGGGACGGAGAAGATGTACCCCCGGTACAATTATTATTATTATTATTATTATTATTATTATTATTATTATTATTATTATTATTATTATTATTATTATTATTATTATTATTGTTTCGGGGCTACCCGTGGACCAGCAGAGGTAAAAGAAGGTTCCGGGATGAACGGCTCTAACTACAAAGTTAATTTAAAATTTTAAACAAGGTTATATTTTTCGAAAAATAACAAAACTTCAACCACTTTTCACTTAGTGAAATAACAATGACACAGCAAAGTAGAAACAAGACATAGAAGGATCCAAGATTTCCGAACTTGAGCATACTTGGGCTACAAGCCCCTAGTTTTACAATATTTGGGTTCCTAGCTCGATTTTACAAAGAATATACATTTACCCAAAAGGCAGAAATCCCCTAATACCTGGAGCACATGCTCCCAATATTGCAATATCAGGTCTCCCAGAGGCAATTTTACAACACTTGAAAAAGAGCTCACGCGCTCTCAGTTCTAAAGCCTATTCCACGTAACACAATATGAAAATCTAATAACCACTGGCCGTACAAGGCACTATTTACAAACAGCCATCTTATTACACAGAGGTATCTAGTACCCAACCTACGGGGCCTTAGTGAAAAAGAACAGGTTTAATAAACGGCCCGAGTACAACTCGAATGGAGTCAAAGATTGAGCTCCCCAAACAAATGTAAAAACCTATAGGGCACTTGGCCAACGAAACAGGGGCTAATCCCAAACTACTGAGGTAGCGCTAATGGAGATAACTTCAATACATTGCAGAAACAAATGCGGTACCTCAAACCAAGATGAAGGGGAGCTCGAAAGGGTATATCACTCTATATCCCCAGTTTACAGTTAAAGATTTATGAAATTTTACATGAGCCGACAGGAGATTTACATTTTAGAGAAGTTAGTTACATATTTAAGGTTTCGGACCTTTCCCTCAGGTTAAACTGCGGGGCAGAGAAATAAAGATTTTAACTGGCCATTTACCTTACTAAAGAACTGCTGCCTGATGAATGAGGCGCCTCCTGCCCCCTGCTTGACACACACACTAAGTTAGACGACGATCAAATGGCCAGGAGACGAGAAAATGTGCAGTTTATAAACCCTCGCGGAAAGTTCGAGACCTTTCACGAATAAAACAGCCACACCCTCACAATTTTATTGGTGAATGAAAGGGTTACACTCAAAATCGAAGAAGAGATACGGGATTGGTTGAAACTTAATTACAAAAATTAGGTATTGGCTGGATTCAAAACTGGCGGAAAGAAAAGATAAATATTGCCAACCCAAAATTAAATGAACATCAATTAGTAAAATAAAACTTATGAATACACAACTTCTTCAAAAAAGTTCTTTCACTTCCCACCAGGGTGCATGATTATAGTTTTCTAGTAGCGACATCTATGAGATAATGTCCAAACTTCTTGATAAATGGTAAACAAAACACGTAGAATTTCATACAGTACTGGAAACTTCACAATAACAAAATTACGGTAGTGACATCTTCTGAGTAAAGGTTTAAATAGTTCTAGTTTCAAGTTCAGTGTTTCTCCTGTAGAGGAGTTCTTTTAGGCGCAGGATTTAAATGTGCGGCGTAGAGGTGTACCTCCCGGTACAATTATTATTATTATTATTATTATTATTATTATTATTATTATTATTATTATTATTATTATTATTAAGAAGCGTGTGATATATAATCACATTTACAGGAGCGAAATACAACAAAAAGAAAGAAGTTACAATCTAATGGGGAAGAAGTAAAGTTAGATTTGCCATAATCCGAGAGTCCAAAACCAGGACATTGTTCCAATCGAAGAGTACAATATCAGTACATAATTTACTTATTAGTGCAGCCAATATAAAGAAACAATAAAATAACATTAATACGTCTCTATCAACTTCATTTAATGGCGATAACTTTTATTACTACAAGAATGCAATGTAGACTAGACACCTATTCATATTCTTCATAGTCTCAATATTTTCAAACTTTTCGTCTGCCAAAAGTAGCTTCAGTTTTACACCCTGGTCAAAGAGAAAACTCATTAAATATGCAACTTGTATCTTCTTGCACCTACTTCATTGCATTGTTCAGTATGTTACTGTTAAGATGCAGTCTTTAACAATATAAGCCAATATTTGATGGCAAATTTAAATTAGCCGAAGTTGTCTTCAAATCTTCTAAATAACTACAATAAAATATCGCAGACGTTTGTCTTTCCCGGCCCGGACGTTCTTCTTAGTCTATAAAATCGCGGATTGTCCGTGAAATCCATGATATATAGATCACTAATGCAGAATTCTGGAATATTATGTCCGACTTGTCACCTCTACAGGCTCTAGTGGGAAGTTTGTGCGTGATATGGTTCACCGCCTGTCTGTTCCCACTACAACTGCTCAGTGGAAACGGTAACGTGTGTCTTTTGAACAAAGAGTTTCCACGTACGCCACTGTTGGATTTGATACGGTTCAATTTTGAACATATTCAACGAGGAAAAGCGAAACCAGGAATCGTTGTTTTGATTGATGGAAAATCATGAAATGCCATAGCCAAAAAAAAAAAAAAAAAAAAAAAAAAAAGGTGCAAGCCTACAACTATTCGACTCATACTGCGTAGTAAGCCTTCCCCCAAGCAGGGGGTGGCTCACATTATTAATGGACGTCAACCTACGCCATGCCACATAAATAACTTTGGAAATCAGATAAAAGAGTAAACGTGACAATGTTAATGTGGTCATATTAGGGAGCTCCAGATTTTATCTGGAGACAATCTCGATTTGAATAACTATACAATTAAATAAGGAATGATAATAATTTATTTTCTCTGTTTTCCAGTTTGCTTTACGTCACACAGACACAGGTAGGTCTTATGGCAACGATGGGATAAGAAAAGTCTAGGAGTGGGAAGAAAGCGGCCGTGGCCTTAATTAAGGCACAGCCCCAGCATTTGCCTGGTGTGGAAACGGCTGCCGACAGTAGGGTTCGAACCCACTATCTCTCGGATGCAAGTTCACAGCTGTGCGCCCCTAGCCCCACGGCCAACTCGCCCGGTTGTGATAACAAAGCTGCGTTCATATGTTATGCATGAGTTCAAATAGAACCTACACAGAAAACAAATCTTTCAACACGGACACTTACTGATTTATTTCGTATTTAAACTAGTATGAAAATATGTCGGCTGTCAACTTCATGAAAATAACATAGTTACGTAACTCTAATACTTTAATTTCGTGTGGCTATTTCTAGCCGAGTGCAGTCCTTGTAAGGCAGACACTCTGATGAGGGTGGGCGGCATCTGCCGTTTGTAGGACACTGCGTGTTATTGTGGTGGAGGATAGTGTTATGTGTGTTGTGTGAGTTGCAGGGATGTTGGGGACAGTACAAACACCCAACCCCCGGGTTTTTGGAATTAACCAATGAAGGTTAAAATCCCCGACCCGGCTGGGAATCGAACCCGGGACCCTCTGAACCGAAGGCCAGTACGCTGACCATTCAGCCAAAGAGTCGGACAATCTAATACTGAAAATAACTGAAGCGCGTTATTACAGTGAAAATGTTATAGGCCTACAGATATTTGAGTGCGCTGTTCTCACGAATCACCGAGCGAGTTGGCCGTGCGCGTAGAGGCGCGCGGCTGTGAGCTTGCATCCGGGAGATAGTAGGTTCGAATCCCACTATCGGCAGCCCTGAAAATGGTTTTCCGTGGTTTCCCATTTTCACACCAGGCAAATGCTGGGGCTGTACCTTAATTAAGGCCACGGCCGCTTCCTTCCAACTCCTAGGCCTTTCCTATCCCATCGTCGCCACAAGATATATCCGTGTCGGTGCGACGTAAAGCCCCTAGCAAAAAAAAATTCTCATGAATCTATATTTTAAAAAAGAAGTATTAATACGAAATCGACAATGTCGTCTCGAAATACCGCTGATGATTGGTTGACGTCCCTGATATTTTTATACCAGACTAGCAAGATACCCGTGCTTCGCTACGGTATTATACTGAAATTTACAATTTAATGCTTATTGTTTTAGATATATAATCCGCCGAAATTCGCGATCTGACTCGTTTTCGGCGAGAATCCACCAAAATTCCCGATCTGACTCGTTTTCTATTAGATTACGGCATGTTTCCTCCCATTTTTCAATCTTCCTTTCCAGCAATCGATTTCGTACTTCCCGGGCTAGGCCCAGGTATTCCTCCCGGTCAGTTGGGTCCGTAAATCTTTGCCATACCGTATTTTCCTATAATCATTTTTAATATGGATAAAATCCTTCAGGAGAACCGGCGTGGTGTCATATTGGGTGCCTTGGCGGCACTGAACCCGCGGCCGGACTGCATTCTTAGTCATTACCAGTCCAGGAGCCGTTTCCAGCGCAGTCCGCACAACTGACGACAGTCCGGAGCATTATTATTATTATTATTATTATTATTATTATTATTATTATTATTATTATTATTATTATTAATATTATTATTATTGTTACTATTATGTGTTGCTGTAATGGCTGATGACAGGGAAAACCGGAGTATCCGTAGAAAAACCTGTCCCGCCTCCGTTTTGTCCAGCACGAATGACACATGTAGTGACCGGGATTTGAACCACGGAACCCAGCTGTGAGAGGCCTGCGCGCTGCCGCCTGAGCAACGGAGGATCCTGATAAGTACATTAAGAAGAGTAAAATCAATTGGTCTCACCTCCTTCTACACCCCACCACCGTTAAGTTTATTTACCGCAACCCACCCCCCCCCCAACCAAAAAAATTAAAAGAAGGCTTGTTTCTTTATATTTAAAGGAGATTCCAAACAGCAATATTCACGTCTATTACCTTCAGTTTTGAGATATAAGTATCCCCATAAGAATAATTTATTTTTTCACTTCATTTCACACAACTCCCCCCCCCCTCACTAAGTGAATATTCCCGCAAAAATTACTTGTGTCTTTAATAGTAAAGGATCTTCTAAATACCAATTACCACGACTCTAACTTCTTCAGTTTTTTATTTATGTGTCCTTATGAAAGGAATTCAACTCCTCTACACTCCCCCCTCCAAGATGGTTTCCTCCCCAAAACGCGTTTTTCTTTGTTTTTAAAGGAGATCCAAATACGAATTTTCACGTCTGTAACAGCTTTAGTTTTTATTAGATGTATGTATTCTCATACAATAAAGTCAACTAAATTTTCAATTATTTCACCCCCCCCCCCACTTCATTGGATTTTCCGAGAATACGTGTTCCTTTACTTTTAAAGCAGATTGCAAATATCAAATTTCACGTCTGTAACATCTTCATTTTTGAGATATCAGTAGCTTAATTAAAAGAATTCAACACCATTTTCAGTCACATTTACCCCCCTCCACCCAAGTGGCATTTCCGAAAACTAAAAATACACGTTTCTTTATGTTTCATAGAGATAAAAAATACCATTTTTAACTTCTGTAACATGCTAAGTTTTTTAGATATACTGTAAAAATTCTCATTTTAAAATTTCTTCCCTTTTGAGTTCCTCTTAAGTGGAGTTTCCAAAAACAAATCACCTATGTTTCTTTACATTTACGGGAGATTCCAAACACCCACTTTTTACGTCTGTAACATTTTACATTTCCAAGATATTCTGTAGATACAGTCTTTCAAAAAATTCACCCCAATTTGTCACTCCTGTTTAGCCGCCATTAATTGGATTTTCCTAAAATTAAAAAAATACGTGTTTCTTTATTTATAAAGGAGATCCCTTATACAAATTTTCAGTTCTGTAACATCTTTCGTTTCTGAGATATATGTGTCCTCATTAAAGGCATTCGACCCATTTTTCACCCTTTTACACCGTTCCTTTTGGGATTTTCCGAATACAAAAGAATACGTGTTTCTTTATTTTTAAAAGAGATTCTAAATACCAATTTTTACATCTATAAACTTTAAAAGTTTCGAGATATAGATACACTCATTTTAAAAAAACACCCCCTTTTCACCCCCCCCCCCCCCATTAATTGGATTTTTCAGAAACAAAAAATACGTGTTTCTTTATTTTAAAGGAGATCCCAAACACCAATTTTCAGGTCTGTAATATCTTCTGGTTCTGAAATATAAGTAGACTCATGAAAGGCATTGGACGACTTTTTCAAACTTTTTCACCCTTCCTATTAGGATTTTCCGAAAACAAAATATACATGTTTCTTTATTTTTAAAGGAGATTCTAAATACCAATTGTCACATCTATAACCTTTAGAAGTTTTGAGATATAGATACACTCATTTTAAAATATTACCCCCTTTTTACCCCCCCTTAATTGGATTTTCCAGAAACAAAAAAATACGTGTTTCTTTATTTTAAAAGGAGATCCCAAACACCAATTTTCAGGTCTTTAATATCTTCAGTTTCTGGGATATAAGTAACCTCATTAAAGGCATTTAACCCTTTTTTCACCAGTAGTATAATAAGCGGGTTCGGCCGCCTCCTCCTCCTCCCGCCGCCTCCTCCGCCTCCTCCTCCGCCGCCGCCCGCGGGAAATTTGAATTTTGGCGGGAAATTTGAATTTTGGCGCGAGATTTGAATTTGTAAACAAAGCCACGTGCTTTTTGACAGCTGTCATCGCCAACAACGCAACGCTAACCTCACTGCTGCCATCTTGACGGACCTAAACCTCACTAGTGCCAACTTAACCTCACTAGCGCGAGGTAAACAAAGCCACGTGTTTTTTGACAGCCACGTGCTTTTTGACAGACAACAACGCATCGCTAACCTCAGTACTGCCATCTTGACGGGTCTAACCTTAGTGGTACCAACTTAACCTAACTAGCATGAGGTAAACAAAGCCATGTGCTTTTTGACAGCCACGTGCTTTTTGACAGATTTGTAAACAAAGCCACGTGCTTTTTGACAGACAACAACACATCGCTAACCTCAGTACTGCCATCTTGACGGTCCTAAACCTTAGTGGTACCAACTTAACCTAACTAGCATGAGGTAAACAAAGCCACGTGCTTTTGACAGCCACGTGCATTTTGACAGCTACCATCCGCCATCTTTAAACTACAGAGCGCTGAGCTGCCCTCTTGCGTCACCTGTCATCGGCAGTGCTGCCATCTTGGCGGGCCTAAACCTTAGTGCTACCAACTTAACCTCACTAGCTCGAGATAAACAAATCCACGTGCTTTTTGACAGCCACGTGCTTTTTTTTGACAGCTGTCATCAGCCATCTTTGAGCACCGTGCTGCCCTCATGCGGGACAATTTCGTCAGCTGTCATCCGCCATCTTTAATCCAGAGAGAACAGTGCTGCACTCTATGTGGTGGCGGCAATTTGAAAAATTCTATGTGCTCTTGTTGGGAAACAAAGCCACGTGCAGCTGTCATCGGCCATCTTTAATCAATAGAGCGCTGTGCTGCGGGCAATTTCGTCAGCTGTCATCCGCCATCTTTAATCCAGAGAGAACAGTGCTGCACTCTATGTGGTGGCGGCAATTTGAAAAATTCTATGTGCTCTTGTTGGGAAACAAAGCCACGTGCAGCTGTCATTCGCCATCTTTGAGCGCTGTGCTGCGGGCAATTTCGTCGGCTGTTATCCGCCATCTTTAATCCAGAGAGAACAGTGCTGCACTCTATGTGGTGGCGGTAAATTCCACGTGCTTTACAAACCTATGCGCTTTTCTGACAGCTGTCATCCGCCATCTTTGAGAACAGTGCTGCACTCTATGTGGCGGTAGCAAATTCCACGTGCTCTACAAAGCCACATGCTCTTTTGACAGCTGTCACCCGCCATCTTTGAGCACTATGCTGCGGGCAATTTCGTTAGCCGTCATCCACCATCTTTAATGAACAGAGCACCGTGCTGCCCTCATGCGGGGCAATTTCGTTAGCTGTCATCCGCCATCTTTTAATGAACAGAGCACCATGCTGCTCTCTGTAGTAGCGGGTAATTTGAAAAGTTCTGTTAGCTGTCATCCGCAATCTTTAATCACCGTGCTGCCCCGGTGACGGCAAATTCCACGTGCTCTTGTTTGGAAACAAAGCCATGTGCAGCTGTCATCCACCATCTTTAATCACCGTGCTGCCCGGTGACGGCAAAATCCACGTGCTCTTGTTTGGAAACAAAGCTATGTGCAGCTGTCATCCGCCATCTTTAATCACCGTGCTGCCCTCTATGTGGTGGCGGTTAATTCTATGTGCTTTACAAACCTATTTGCTTTTCTGACAGCTGTCATCCGCCATCTTTAAGCTGTAAATCCCCGATTCTCGTGTTAGAAGTTGTAAAACAGATTCTTAATCCGAGTTCTTTGACGTCAGGAAGGGCAACCGGTCGAAACAATAGTGTATGACGTGAGAGGCTAGATACTGCCAGTTTTGCATCAGGAAGGGCGACTAGTCTTAAAACAAATTCTTGTGATTTAAAAATCTTAGTTTTGCGTCAGGAAGGGCATCCGGCCGTAAAACAATAGTTCGTGATTTAAAATCTAAGAAGTGCATCTAGCTGTAAATCCCCGATTCCCCGTGTTAGACGTTGTAAAACAGATTTTTAATCCGAGTTGTCAGGAAGGGCAACCGGTCGTAAAACTATAGTGTATGAGGTTAGATACTGCTAGTTTTGCATCAGGAAGGACAACTCAACAAATTCATGCGATTTAAACACATTTTTATTCCCAAGAGAATCGAACCCGAGACTACCGGGTGAGAGGCATGCATACTGTAGGCTATAGATTTGTTCTACAGTCCTCGAAGTATCGGCACAGTCATTCTGAGCGAGTTGTGTGGAATGCGTGTGTTAGCTGAAATTGTACACGTATCTTCCGGCTCGACCTTGAACGAGGACACTACATGCTGATAAGCGGCTTGTAACTCGCGAAGGTCTTCTTAGCTGAGTACCATTCAAGCTCTTAAAACACAGTACCAATTAAGGTTGTAAAATATTCTGAAATAGTCCTCCTCTGTGGTGTAGTAGTTAGCTGCTACCCTCGGAGGTCCGAGTTCGATTCCTGGCTCTGCTACGGAATGTGTAGCATTTAGCCTATGTAAGTTCCTAACGTAAAATATCATGATTGTACGGAGAGGTTAAAACACACACAGTGCCTACTCCTATCGAAAGAGCCTGCACGGTACCGGCATGTAGGCTTCTCCTGGTGAAGGAGCTTGCACATAGTTTAACGCCTCCTATCAACAGCCCTTACTTAATGCTGGCTTTCTTGCACACCCCGCCTCACACCATAGTTTTACGACCGGCTGCCCTTCCTGACTAGAATTTTAAATCGCAGTATACGCGATAAATTTGTTGTAGCGGGTTTTATAACTAGATATCCCGGTACCGACACATAGCCTACTCCCGCTGAAGAAGCCTGCACAAGGCTTATTGCTTCCATACGACAAATGAATCACCGTCAATCTTGTACTCAAAAAATCATTTTCGAAGGAGTCTGCACAAGGTTTAACGTCCCCATCAACAGCCCTTACTTAATGCTGGCTTTCTTGCACACCCCGCCTCACACCATGGTTTTATACGACCGGTTGCCCCTCCTGACTAGGATTTTAAATCGATATCCCGACATAGCCTACTCCTACCGAAGAAGCCAGCTTAACACCTCCATTCAACAAATGAATCATCCTCAACACTCTTCAATCATTCTCGCTACTTCGGATGATAGCGGGTTCGAACTGGAAGCCGTAAATGTTAGGCGAGGGACCTGCGCGATCGTCATTGCATGATCTAGCCGGATGCCCTTTCCGACGGTATAAGTTGCTAGGATTTGAATCGCGTACCCCGACTAGAAGAAGCCTGCACATAGCTTAACGCCTCCATCCGACGAATGAATCACCCTCAACATTCTTCAATCATTCTCGCTACTTCGGTAGATAGCGGGTTCGAACTAGAAGCCGTAAATGCTAGGCGAGGGGCCTGCGCGATCGTCATTACATGATCTAGCTTTAGCTCGATACCTACAGGTAAGGAATACCGCGGATGTACCCTCGAGAAGTCGAGGATCACACGCTAACTTTCCAAGGCTCGAACTCTTAAATTCTGACACCTCGGCATCAACAGGAGGTTCGAATACGTCAGCCTGCAGGTGGGTGCTCTTGTTGCATTCGTTCCGACTGTACCGCAGTTGTCAGCTCAGCGATTTTTCCACATTCGCTTGGTAACAAGCAGAATATTTAGCCGCTGCAGTCTGCGCGAAGTGCTCACAGTTCTCTGTATGCGTTTATTACGTACACACACACACACATCTCCCGTCTGCAGTGAATATTATTCTTCAGCCTTTATCTTAAGGTAAGGTGGAACTGTTAGTTACTTTTTTTATTTGCAAAGCAACTTCTACGCTGGACATCTACATTCATATATGTTTGTTCTTTTTTTTAGGTGCCGTTCGAAAGTACGCAATTTTATTCATCCCAGTAACAGCCTGCAGCACGTGCATTTTTTTTAAAGGTATGTTTTCGAACTTTGAGTTGTAAAGATAATTAGGTTAGATGATGCACCCTACACTACATTCATATATGTTTCTTCTTTTTTTTTAGGTACGACCAGAATATTATCATTCGAGTTTCAGGCTTGAACGCACGCATTTTATACATCCGAGTAACAGTTTGCAGCGCGAAGATTTTAAGGTATGTCTGACCTCTATTCGTTGAAACTTGGTTTCTTCTAAAACATCATAACTTTAGTCTATTGATAAATAGTTGTTCTCTTTAATCCTCACGCGAGGTACGTACATAGCTATGTCCGCCCTCAACAGGCTGAAACTTGGTTTCTTCTAAAACATCATAACTTTAAGCAATTGATAAATAGTTGTTCTCTTCAACCCGCGTACTACAGACGTGGTATAATTTCAAACACGTACACATAGCTATGTCTGACCTCAACGGGTTGAAACTTGGTTTCTTCTAAAACATCATAACTTTAGTCTATTGATAAATAGTTGTTCTCTTTAATCCTCACGCTATAGACGGGGTATAATTTCAAACAGGCACACATGGCTATGTCTGACCTCAACGGGTTGAAACTTGGTTTCTTCTAAAACATTGTAACTTTAAGCTATTCATAAACAGTTGTTCTCTTCAACCTGCATACTATAGACGAGGAATAATTTCAAACACGCGCACATAGCTATGTCTGCCCTCAACAGGTTGAAACTTGGTTTCTTCTAAAACATCATAACTTTAAGCAATTGATAAATAGTTGTTCTCTTCAACCCGCATACTATAGACGTGGTATAATTTCAAACACGCGCACACATAGCTGTGTCTGCCCTCAACAGGCTGAAACTTGGTTTCTTCTAAAACATCGTAACTTTAGAGTATTGATAAATAGTTGTTCTCTTCAACCCGCATACTGTAGACGTTGTATAATTTCAAACACGCGCACATAGCTATGTCTGCCCTCAATAGGCTGAAAATTGGTTTCTTCTAAAACATTGTAACTTTAATCTATTGATAAATAGTTGTTCTTGCATACTATAGACGAGGTATAGCTATGTCTGACCTCAACGGGTTGAAAGCTGGTTTCTTCCGAACATCGTAACTTTAGTCTATTGATAAATAGTTGTTCTCTTTAATCCTCGTGCTATAGACGTGGTATAATTTCAAACACGCGCACACATAGCTATGTCTGCCCTCAACAGGCTGAAACTTGGTTTCTTCTAAAACATCGTAACTTTAGAGTATTGATAAATAGTTGTTCTCTTTAATCCTCACGCTATAGACGTGGTATAATTTCAAACACGTGTACATAGCTATGTCTACCCTCAACGGGCTGAAACTTGGTTTCTTCCGAACATCGTAACTTTAGTCTATTGATAAATAGTTGTTCTTGCATACTATAGACGAGGTATAGCTATGTCTGCCCTCAACGGGCTGAAACTTGGTTTCTTCTGTAACTTTAGAGTATTGATAAATAGTTGTTCTCTTTAATCCTCGTGCTATAGACGTGGTATAATTTCAAACACGCGCACACATAGCTATGTCTGCCCTCAACAGGCTGAAACTTGGTTTCTTCTAAAACATCGTAACTTTAGAGTATTGATAAATAGTTGTTCTCTTTAATCCTCACGCTATAGACGTGGTATAATTTCAAACACGTGTACATAGCTATGTCTACCCTCAACGGGCTGAAACTTGGTTTCTTCCGAACATCGTAACTTTAGTCTATTGATAAATAGTTGTTCTTGCATACTATAGACGAGGTATAGCTATGTCTGCCCTCAACGGGCTGAAACTTGGTTTCTTCTGTAACTTTAGAGTATTGATAAATAGTTGTTCTCTTTAATCCTCACGCTATAGACGTGGTATAATTTCAAACACGTGTACATAGCTATGTCTACCCTCAACGGGCTGAAACTTGGTTTCTTCCGTAACTTTAGTGTATTGATAAATAGTTGTTCTCTTCAATCCTCATACTATAGACGTGGTATAATTTCAAACACGTATACATAGCCATGTCTAGTCTCAACGGGCTGAAACTTGGTTTCTTCCGAACATCGTAACTTTAGTTGTTCTCTTCAATCCTCATGCTATAGGCCTAACTCACAGCCATGTCCAACCTCTATACGCTGAAACTTGGTTTCTTCCGTAACTTTCACCTAATCTCTATCGGTCGTTCTCTTTTCAGATGTTCCCCTGCTGCGAGGAATGTAATGTAACGTTTGCAAGGCGTGATAACTTCATGCGCCATATGAAATCAAAACACCCTAGCATAACATCTGCTTTATGTAAAGTTTGTAGTGTGTATTTCGCTAACGTAGAGCGATATGAGGATCACTTAGCAGAGGTACATCAAATATCTACTCGCCCTCAGGTAGTAGTAGGGAAAAAGCGTGCAGCTACTGATGTAGCTGTAGAAAGTACTAGTAGTAAAAAACCTAGAAAAAATCATGAACAGATGTCCCCCTGCTGCGAGGAATGTAATGTAACGTTTTCAAGGCGTGATAACTTCATGCGCCATATGAAATCAAAACACCCTAGCATAACATCTGCTTTATGTAAAGTTTGTAGTGTGTATTTCGCTAACGTAGAGCGATATGAGGACCACTTAGCAGAGGTACATCAAATATCTACTTGCCCTCAGGTAGTAGTAGGGAAAAAGCGTGCAGCTACTGATGTAGCTGTAGAAAGTACTAGTAGTAAAAAACCTAGAAAAAATCATGAACTTCAAACTATTCACTGCGAGCACTGTAACATTGATGTACCATCTTCGCATTTTCAGGGGCACTTACGGAGTAATGCGCATAAAAATAATGCGTGTAGAAGTGGTAGTAACGCAAACATCGAGGAAATTTATACAGCATTTAAAAGTAGGATTGCTAGTTACCGAATTCGCACGAGTCAAAAGTTTCAGAGCACTTCAAACTTTTTAAATTGCGTTCAACCGGATGTACAACAGCTTCTTGCTAAATCTTTGTCCAATCATAGTTTATTTAAAGTTAATTTTGAACTTTTCGCCTTGTACATTAAAAGCACGGATGAATCCGAAATAACGGACATTAAATCATTTAATACGAAGAATTTTATCATAAGTCAGTCGACTAATTTTGGTGATGTACTTAGGGATGTCTCTAACATTATTTCAACTAAGAGCGAGGAATTTCAGGAAAAGGAATCAGGGTGGGCTTTAGTTGAAATAATGTATCTAGAAGTTGACATCAATAAGTACAATCCTATGCGTGGATCTTCGCACATTGAGCTGCCGACATGGATTCAGCGAAAAGAAGCTGTTGTAAACATCCAAAACAATGACGAAGCATGTTTTGCTTGGGCGGTGATGTCAGCTTTAAATCCTGCTAAATCGAATGTAGCGTATAGAACATCATCGTATCCGCACTATTCAACGCAGCTAAATTTCGATAGTATAGAATTTCCTGTGCAGATAAAGGATATTAAGCGCTTTGAGGAACTAAATAACATTAGTATTAATGTGTATGGTGTAGAGAAAAAGTCTGTAGTAGGTCCTCTGTATTATACATGTCATAAGAAGAGTACTCACGTTAATTTACTCTATATTGAAAACAGTGTGAATAGCCACTTTTGCTGGATTAAAAATCTGAGTAGACTTGTTGGTAGTCAATTGTCAAAAGATAAGTGTAAAAAGTGGCTATGTGATGGTTGCTTGCAGTATTTCAGAAATGAAGATCAGTTAACGAAGCATTCCAAGAATGACTGCAATCATGTACGTACAGAGATACCTACTACAGGCAATAATGTTTTAAAATTTACAAATTTTCACAAGCAGATGTGGGTACCGTTCGTGATTTATGCAGACTTTGAAGCCATCCTCACGCCATGCAACACATGCTCACCTAATCCTGACAACTCTTTCACTAATACTACGCACATGCATGTCCCGTATAGCTTCGCGTATTACATCAAGTGTAGTTACGATAGTACGCTTAACAAGTTAGAGCTGTATCGAGGACATGATGCTGCTAAAGTATTTTTAGAAAGACTTGAAAGTGATGCAGTTCGTCTCGGTCGTATTCTGAATAGTAATATTCCTATGAAGCCACTCACCGAAATTCAGTTAAATGATCATGAACGTGCTACAAAGTGTAGCATTTGTGATGGGGAATTTTCCGAAAATGACCCTAAAGTTTTTGATCATGATCATTTAACTGGTTTCTACAGATGTGCCGCTCATTATAGCTGTAATCTTAAGTATAGAGTTCCTAAATTTATCCCTGTAATTTTTCATAACTTATCTGGTTACGACTCTCATTTCATCATTTCACAATTTGGAGCTTCGGATGAAAAAGTAGATATAATCCCTCAGAATAAAGAGCGGTACATTGCGTTTGCAAAGTCTGTAAAAGTAGATGCTGAGCATTCTATAAAACTGAGATTCCTTGACTCGTTTCGCTTTATGGCGAGTAGCCTCGATAAACTTTCTAGTCATTTACAGCCTGAACAATTTACAGAAATTCGACGCGTTTCAAAAAAAGCACATGGCTTTGTTTCCAAACAAGAGCACGTGGAATTTGCCGCCACCGGGCAGCACGGTGATTAAAGATGGCGGATGACAGCTGTCAAAGGTAAGTAGCTAAAGAGGGGACAGCACGGTGATTAAAGATGGCGGATGACAGCTGCACATGGCTTTGTTTCCAAACAAGAGCACGTGGAATTTGCCGCCACCGGGCAGCACGGTGATTAAAGATAGCGGATGACAGCTGTCAAAAAAGCACATGGCTTTGTTTCTACGTGGAATTTGCCGTCACCACATAGAGGGCAGCACTGTTCTCTCTGGATTAAAGATGGCGGATGACAGCTGTCAGAAAATAGCACGTGAATTTGTTTCCAAACAAGAGCACATAGAATTTACCGCCACCACATAGAGTGCAGCACTGTTCTCTCTGGATTAAAGATGGCGGATGACAGCTAACGAAATTGCCCGCATGATAGCAGCACAGTGCTCTATTGATTAAAGATGGCGGATGACAGCTGTCAAAAAAGCACGTGGCTCTGTTTCCCAACAAGAGCACATAGAATTTTTCAAATTGCCGCCACCACATTTCAAAGGTATCTAGCTAAAGAGTACAGCACTGTGCTCTGTTGATTAAAGATGGCGGATGACGGCTGTCAAAAAAGCGCGTGAGTTTGTTTCCAAACAAGAGCATGTAGAATTTTTCAATTTGCCGCCACCACATAGAGGGCAGCACGGTGCTCTCTTGATTAAAGATGACTGCTGTCATGTGGAATTGCCTGCCACCTCATTTCAAAGGTAACTAGCTAAAGAGTGTAGCACGGCGCTCAAAGATGGCTGCTGTCAAAAAAGCATTTTTTCAAATTATCCGCCACCACATTTCAAAGGTAAGTAGCTAAAGAGGGCAGCACTGTGCTCTATGGATTAAAGATTGCGGATGACAGCTGTCAAAAAAGCACGTGGCTGTCAAAAAGCACGTGGATTTGTTTATCTCGAGCTAGTGAGGTTAAGTTGGTAGCACTAAGGTTTAGGCCCGCCAAGATGGCAGCACTGCCGATGACAGGTGACGAAAGAGGGCAGCACAGCGCTCTGTAGTTTAAAGATGGCGGATGATAGCTGTCAAAAAAGCACGTGGCTGTCAAAAAGCACGTGGCTTTGTTTATCTCGCGCTAGTTAGGTTAAGTTGGTACTACTGAGGTTTAGGCCCGTCAAGATGGTAGTACTGAGGTTAGCGATGCGTTGTTGTCTGTCAAAAAGCACGTGGCTTTGTTTACAAATCTGTCAAAAAGCACGTGGCTGTCAAAAAACACGTGGCTTTGTTTACCTCATGCTAGTGAGGTTAAGTTGGCACTACTGAGGTTTAGGCCCGTCAAGATGGTAGTACTGAGGTTTGCGATGCGTTGTTGTTGATGAGAGCTGTCAAAAAGCACGTGGCTTTGTTTACAAATCTGTCAAAAAGCACGTGGCTGTCAAAAAGCACGTGGCTTTGTTTACCTCGCGCTAGTTAGGTTAAGTTGGCACTACTGAGGTTTAGGCCCGTCAAGATGGCAGTACTGAGGTTAGCGATGCGTTGTTGTCGATGACAGCTGTCAAAAAGCACGTGGCTTTGTTTACAAATTCAAATTTCCCGCGGGAGGTGGAGGTGACCTCTGGGAGGCCTCTAGCTGAGGTGGAGGTGGAGGAGGCATCTGGGAGGCCTCTGGCTGAGGTGGAGGTGGAGGTGGCCACTGGGAGCCTGAGGTGGAGGTGGCCGCCGAATCCCTGTATTATACTACTTTCACCCCTTTTCATTCCTCCTATTGCGATTTATCGAAAACGAAAAAATACGTGTTTCTTTATTTTTAATGAAGATTCTAAATGCCAATTTTTACATCTGCAAACTTTAAAAGTTTGGAGATATAGATTCACTCATTTTAAAAATTCACCCCCCTTTTCACCCTCCCATTAATTGGATTTCCAAAAACAAAAAATACGTGTTTCTTTATTTTTGATTGCGATCAAAAGTACCAATTTTGAGGTCTGTAATATCTTCAGTTTCAGAGATATATGTATTCTCTTTAAAGGCATTCAACACATTTTTCACCCCTTTTCACCCCTCCTATTGGGATTTTCCGAAAAAAAAATACTTGTTCCTTTATTTTTAATGAAGATTCTAAATACTAATTTTTACATCTCTAAACTTTAAAACTTTTGAGATATAGATGCACTCATTTTAGAAATTCACCCCCTTTTCACCCTCGCATTAATTGGATTTTCCAAAAACAAAAAAATATGTGTTTCTTTATTTCTCACAGCGATCAAAAGTACCAATTTTGATGTCTGTAATATCTTCAGTTTCTGAGATATAAGTAGCGTATCCGGATTAAAGGCATTCAACCCCTTTTTCACCCCTCCTATTGGGATTGTCTGAAAACAAAAAAATACGTGTTTCCTTATTTTTAAAGAAGATTCTAAATACCAATTTTCACATCTGTAAACTTTTAAAGTTTTGAGATATAGACACACTCATTTTAAAATTTCACCCCCCTTTTCACCCCCTTAGCGACGGAATATCCAAAAATCCTCTCTTAGCGAGCACCTACATCTTTATATGAATCTATGCCCAAAATTTCATTTCTTTATGTCCAGTAGTTTTGGCTCGGCGATGATGAATCAGTCAGTCAGTCAGGACAAGCTACTTTATATATATAGACTAGCAAGATACCCGTGCTTCGCTACGGTATTATACTGAAATTTATAATTGAATGCTTATTGTTTTAGATATATAATCCTCCGAAATTCGCGATCTGACTCGTTTTCTGCGAGAATCCACCAAAATTCCCGATCTGACTCGTTTTCTATTATTTTACGGCACGTTTCCTCCCATTTTTCAATCTTCCTTTTCAGCAATCGATTTCGTACTTCCCGGGTTAGGCTCAGGTATTCCTCCCGGTCAGTTGGGTCCGTAAATCTGTGCCATCTCTTCCTATAATCATTTTTAATATGGATAAAATCCTTCAGGAGATCCAGCGTGGTGTCATATTGGGTGCCTTGGCGGCACTGAACCCGCGGCCAGGCTGCATTCTTAGTCATTACCCGTCCAGGAGCCGTTTCCAGCGCGGTCCGCACATTTGACGACGGTCCGGAACATTATTATTATTATTATTATTATTATTATTATTATTATTATTATTATTATTATTATTATTATGTGTTTCTGGAATGGCTGATGATAGGGAAAACCGGAGTATCCGGAGAAAAACCTGTCCCGCCTCCGTTTTGTCCAGCACGAATGACACATGGAGCGAACGGGATTTGAACCACGGAACCCAGCTGTGAGAGGCCGGCACGCTTGCGTCTGAGCAACGGAGGATCCTTATAAGTACATTAATAACAGTAAAATAAATTGGTCTCACCTCCTTCTACACCCCACGGCCGTTAAGTTTATTTACCGCCACCTCCCCCCTCCCACGAAAAATTAAAAGAAGGCTTGTTTCTTTATGTTTAAGGGAGATTCCAAACACCATTGTTCACGTCTATTACCTTCAGCTTTGAGATATAAGTATCCCCATAAAAATAATTTACTTTTTGCACTTCATATCACACTACTCCCCCCCTCCCCAAGTGAATTTTTCCGCAAAAAATACTTGTTTCTTTAATAGTAAAGGATCTTCTAAATACCAATTATCACGACTCAAAATTCTTCAGTTTTTGATTTATGTGTCCTCATTAAAGGAATTCAACTCCTTTACACTCCCGCCCTCCAAGATGCCCCCCCCCCGAAACGCGTTTTTCTTTGTTTTTAAAGGAGATCCAAATACGAATTATCACGTCTGTAACAACTTTAGTTTTTATTAGATGTATGTATTCTCATACAATTAAGACAATTAATTTTTCAATTCTTTCACCCCCCCCCCCCTTCATTGGATTTTCCGACAATACGTGTTTCTTTACTTTTAAAGCAGATTCCAAATATCAAATTTCACGTCTGTAACATCTTCATATTTGAGATATCAGTAGCCTAATTAAAAGAATTCAACACCATTTTCAGTCACTTTTACCCCCCCCCCCCGCTCCACCCAAGTGGTATTTCCGAAAACTAAAAATACACGTTTCTTTATGTTTAATAGAGATAAAAAATACCATTTTTCACTTCTGTAACATGTTAAGTTTTTTGAGATATACTGTAAAAATTCTCATTTTAAAATTTCACCCCTTTTGAGTTCCCCTTAAGTGGAGTTTCCCAAAACAAATCACCTATGTTTCTTTACATTTACAGGAGATTCCAAACACCTACTTTTTACGTCTGTAACATTTTACGTTTCCAAGATATTCTGTAGAAATAGTCTTTCAAAAAATTCACCCCATTTTGTCACTCCTGTTTAACCGCCATTAATTGGATTTTCCAAAAACTTAAAAATACGTGTTTCTTTATTTTTAAAGGAGATCCCATATACACATTTTCAGTTCTGTAATATCTTTCGTTTCTGAGATATATGTATCCTTATTAAAGGCATTCAACCCATTTTTCACCCTTTTAAACCCCTCCTATTGGGATTTAAGGAAACAAAAAAAGACGTGTTCCTTTATTTTTAGAGGAGAATCTAAGTACCAATTTTACATCTGTAAATTTTAAAGTTTTAAGATGTAGACACACTCATTTTTGAAATTCACCCCCATCCTTTTCACCCCCCCCCCCCCAATATTTGGATTTTCCAAAAACGAAAAAATACGCGTTTCTTTACTTTTAAGGTAGATCCCAAATACAAATTTTCAGGTCTGTAATATCTTCAGGTTCTGAAATATAAGTAGCCTCATTAAAGGATTCAACCGCTTTTTCACCCCTTTTCACTCCTCCTATTGCGATTTTCCGAAAACAAAAAAATACGTATTTCTTTATTTTTAATTAAGATTCTAAATACCAATTTTTACATCTGCAAACTTTAAAAGTTTGGAGATATAGATTCACTCATTTTAAAAATTCACCCCCTTTTCACCCTCCGATTAATTGGATTTTCCAAAAACAAAAAATACGTGTTTCTTTATTTTTAAAGGACATTCTAAATACCAATGTTTACATCTATAAACTTTAAAAGTTTTGAGGTATAGATACATTCATATTAAAAAATCATCCCCCTTTTACCCCCCACCATTAATTGGATTTTCTAAAAACAAAAAGTACGCGTTTCTTCATTTTTAAAGGAGATCCCAAATACCAATTTTCAGGTCTGTAATATCTTCAGTTTCTAAGATATAAGTATTCTCCTTAAAGGCATTCTACCCCTTTTTCACCCCTTTTCTCCCCTCTTATTGGGATTTTCCGAAAACAAAAAAATACGTGTTCCTTTATTATTAATGAAGATTCTAAATACCAATTTTTACATCTCTAAACTTTAAAACTTTTGAGATATAGATGCACTCAATTTAAAAATTCACCCCCCTTTTCACCATCGCATTAATTGGATTTTCCAAAAACAAAAAAATATGTGTTTCTTTATTTTTGAAAGAGATCAAAAGTACCAATTTTGAGGTCTGTAATATCTTCAGTTTCTGAGATATAGGTACCGGTATCCTGTTTAAAGGCATTCAACCCCTTTTTCACTCTTTTTCACCCCTCCTAATGGGATTTTCTGAAAACAAAAAAATGCGTGTTTCCTTATTTTTAAAGAAGATTCTAAATACCAATTTTCACATCTGTAAACTTTTAAAGTTTTGAGCTATAGACACACTCATTTTAAAATTTCACCCCCCTTTTTCACCCCCTTAGCGACAGAATATCCAAAAACCCTCTCTTAGCGAGCACCTACATCTCAATATGAATATATCCCCAAAATTTCATTTCTTTATGCCCAGTAGTTTTGGCTCGGCGATGATGAATCAGTCAGTCAGTCAGTCAGTCAGTCAGGACAAGCTACTTTATATATATAGATAGGCGTCCAAAGCCATTACCTAAATAGTCATTTTAACCTTCATCACGCCGGGATGAGTAGCTCAGGCGGTTGAGGCGCTGGCCTTCTGACACGAACTTGGCAGGTTCGATCCGGCTGAGTCCGATGGCATTTGGAGGTGCTCAAATATGTTACCTTCGTGCCGGTAGATCTACTGGCACTTCAAAAAACTCCTGCGGGACTAAATTCCGGTACCTCGGCGTCTCCGAAAACCGTAAAAGTAGTTATTGGGACGTAAAAACCATTAACAATTATTGATCTTTATTGCAAATAAATAAACGGATCGTCTTTTCTATGTAAGGGAAAACTCGTCTGTTAGTGAAACATTAAACTGCTTGAAAAAATAATCTTCGTAGCCGATAAAGTGAATGACACTGTTATAAGACCTGTATGAGTGATTGCGACTTAAAACCAATAGCAGGAAAATGACATGAACGCAATATTCTTATCAGCTTTCTCACACTTGCTAGTGGTTTAACGTGACACCAACTGGGATACGTTTTTTGGCGACGATGGGGTAGGAAAGGGCTGGGAGTGGGAAGGAAGTGGCAGTGGATTTAATTAAGGTACAGGCCCAGTATTTTCCTGGTGTGAAATTGGAAAACAAAGGAAAACCACCTTTAGGGCTGCCGATAGTCGAGTTCGAACCCACCATCTCCAAATTGCAAGCTAACAAGCACACGGCTGGAACCACGCAGCAAACTCTCTGACTATTACTTAGCCTATCATGTAACCTAAACTACTTCTAACGTATATGTATACAAAGAAAGCATGTGCAGGAAGGCCGGTATAGAAACCGTGGGCTGTTGTTTGGCTTCTTTTACACTAAAACGATTTTCCATAGACCCATGTCTGTCCAATTCTGTTATATGGGTTAAAACCAGATATAATTGTTTCTAGAGGGGTAATAAGCAATGGGTAAAATTATTCTAAGTTTTGCCGTTAAAAGAGATAAGTTTCTATGAGAAACTGAATGGATGTTGCCCATATTTGATCGCACTTCGAGCGTGGAGACTATGTTGCTTTCATTACAGGATGCTACTCACCATTCCCATGTAACATCCGAAAACTTCGTGAATTTATCGCGTCCTTTGTGTGCATTCATGCAAACGATGGAGGAAGTGTATACAATGGACAGACTGTAACGGCTGTGAGTGGCGACATATCAATTTGTTCAGTCCCGCCCTAGTTTACAGTGTGATACACTCTGGTCTGGCGTACGTTAACAACGATACTGCAACTCATGTTTGATGTAAGAACTCCGTTATTAGCGCACGGAAAGGAGCAGTACCGTTGGTACATCTAAGTGACGGTCAAAAACTATAAGAACTACGTCAATTCACTTGGCCCATACAACCTTTTAAGGCACGTGGTGTTGAAGACGACTTCTGCCTTGCTAGGCAACCCGCTGGTATTTCAGTGTCCTGTACTCGTGATTACGACTTATTCTGCCGTGTTGATTTTTTGTTACCAGCAGTCTTCCGCTTAACTCACGAAGTCGAGCCGAACCAGCCTTCAGTTCAGGTTTAAAATCCTAGGCGAGACGAGAGTCGAGCTCAAGATACTCGGATATGTCATCCCTAGACGACAGGGATAGGAGAAAGTAATTCACTAATGAATCATTCTCAACGCTAATATTCTTAACCTAGTGCTGGTGGTCAGATCTTACGCAGCCAGTTTCTCCCATGATTTCTAGAGTTCACGAAAAGATACCCTGACTGCACCCCTAGCGATTTTATAGTAACTCGTCATTCTCACCATCTGTCTTCTCTAGCTGTTAGTGTTGCAAGCTGCCATCCAGGAAGCCTCATGTTCGATCCTCAACTGTCCCGAATTTAATACCTGTTCAGGTGTGTGGAACGGGGTAAACTTACCCTCACGAAGACAATTCCGGAGCTACCTGATACGGAATTTCAAGCTAACAGAAATGAGTTACGTCGTGAGAGGCTCCTTGTCTCTGTCAGTGCGTAGCGTGTAAGGACAATTAATTTTAGTTCACCACCCTTAGCCCAATGATGGCATTGCTGATTAATACAATTTATTTAATTTCTCACTATAGAGTTTATTTATTTCACAATAGATCCGACAACACCGAGAGAGTTGCTGCACGGTTGCGGTCTTATAGCTGTGAGCTTGCATTCGCAAGATTATGATTTTGAACACCACCAAACTGTTAGAAGCTCTGAAGAGGAATTTCCTTGATTTCCCATATTCAGACCAGGTAAATGCCAGGGATGAACTTTAATAAATTACGGCCATGGTCGCCTCTTCCTCTGTCCAATTTTTAAATATGATTTTTTGCAATTTCCTTAATGACGCACCGACGCAGATAGATCTAATGGCGACGACGGTAGAGGAAAGGTTTGGGAGTAGGAAGGAAGTGTCCGTGAACTTAATTAAGATACAGCCCCAGCATTTGCTTGGTGTAAACCTCCGTGCTTTACTAGACCTCAGCAATAATATATTAATATTATTAATAATAATAATAATAATAATAATAATAATAATAATAATAATAATAATAAATCAACTGTCCTTTACACAGGATGGCAGGAAAATGTGGGTCGAGTACGAATGGTGTCTCACTTTCAAGCATAACAATACTAGACAAGTGAATAATATGAAATTTGTTTAAAAATACACACTTCGAGTGGTTTTCAGTGTTTTACAGTTTGTAATTAGATGGCGGATATCTTTCACTTAGCTATTATTTTCTCAAATTCTACAAATAATAATATTACATTCCCTGAGCTATTGATAAGTTATAGTACAACATTAATTTTTATTGTATATTTTGCTTTGTTCTGGTGTTCCACTGATCTCGCATAAATTGTAGAATTAAAAAGAACAAAGCCCAATTCTATATAACATTTAGAGCTGTGAAATTCTTTTGTTCATCATAACCCTGCTAATCCGCATTTGAATTGGCTGCACTTGATCTGGATTAGTGACAGACCGGATTAGTTGAATTATATCTTTAACATTCTAGATCCCAGTTTTTGCTTTGTCACGAATGTGTACAATTGTAACTAAATTTACTCTTATGTTACAGTAATCATGAAAATCCGCAGCCTGTTTCCATTCATTCGACCGGGTCAGGAATAAACGACCCATCTAGCGGCGAGGATGGAAATTATGCCGGCTGCCGAAGCCTGTCGCACCCTGGTTAATGATTAATGAGCGACAGAAGAAAAGGAATTATGTTGAAGGGTGTTGTCGGAGTATAAGCTGACAGAGCAAAACTGGAAAACCCGGAGAGAAACCTGACGCGCCTCCACTTTATTCAGCACAAATCCCACATGGAGTAACCGGGATTTGAACCACGGCACGCTGCCGGCTGAGACACGGAGGCTTTGCTAAAATTAAATCGTTTTTAAAAACATTTAACTAAAGTTTGTTTCTTGAAGTGCTGTGGAGTGCTCCAGAGTAATTTATAAACAATATCGTCTGGTATGGGATTTAACAACTTTGTTACTTCCATCGAATTGTGTCCGATTCGCCTTTGACTTGGATACTATGAAAGTCACTAAGGTATGACCGATTCCAATAATGTTGTTCTAAATGCAGCGTGTTCCTGGAAAAATGCAGTAAAATGAATATTTTAGGGCAGCTTAATGAATACACTTGTCAGTTTGGCAGACATATTTAGAAGCATTTAGAAGCACGCACCTTCCTCTTCTTATTCTTCTCACTGGAAAGTCAGACGAACTACATTTACGGTTTTCGTTGACACCGTGGTGCCGCTATGTGACTCAAACCGTGCATCCAGCTCGCTCTGTGATGATATTATTATTATTATTATTATTATTATTATTATTATTATTATTATTATTAATTATCGATGAGTTAGGCCTCTCCGTCAGTTTAAACTGTCATCGCATTCCAACAATGCTGTTATCTATTCAGAAAATACTGAACTTTATCTAACTTATACTGCAGAAGTTTGTCTTCTGGTACTTGATGTCCCTAGCATCAATTTCCTAGTGCTTCCTAGTATTCAGAAACACTAACTACCGTCGAGCACGTTTGTATTTTGAAGCTGGATACTTACATCACATTCAATTGGTTATGTGGCGTTTTGGAGTATTCATCACCGTGATTAAATTTACTCGCCAATGATATGACTTGGTATACAAATCTGATCAACCTATCAACATTTATTTTACGTATTTATTTGTGGAACTCTCGCAGTCTCATATAAAAGAGGTGTACATTTTGAATCAAGTACCTTGCTGCAGTATATTACTGAGTGTGCTGTGTGACTGAAAGACTTCCTTGGAGAAAATGTTGGGTGCGGGGTTTGGCAGATCAGCATGAGAAAGCGGCTTTTACAAGGTATGGCAGAACATTAATCTTATGAACTCTCTGCACGTGAAAGGATAGGGATGATTCAAGCGTTCACGTTTTTACAAGTTGTTTTACGTCGCACCGACACAGATAGGTCTTATAGCGACGATGGGACAGAAAGCAGCTCCAGCGTTTGCCCGGTGTGAAAATGGGAAAACACGAAAAACCATCTTCAGGATTGCCGACAGTGGGGTTCGAACCCGCTGTCTCCCAACTGCTGGATACTGGTCGCACCTAGGCGACACGTTCACCTTTAGGATGTAACTGTTAAGTCGTCAGATTTTCTTCAATTTTTAATGTAAGGATTTCTCTTTCAACTTCCTAGGTTTCTCTCGCCAGTCTACGGACGTTAATATTTCTCCATTGAAGGGGACTTAATAAATTGTAAGCATGCACGAGTGTTTACCCTCGTTTCCATTCTTCTAATTTCATTTTAGGTGACTAAGGTTTTCAATTTTCAGAATTTATTGTCATCTTTACTGTCTTTACACTTGTCTTCACTGGTCACCTTGTAGCATGGCTTCGCTTGTGTGCTATCGGGCGATATGCCCAGTTAGTTGTTGGTTAAAGGTTAAACTTTCCCGGGGCCTCCGGGTAACAGGTAGGCACTACCCCTATACCGAGGAGCTGAATGATTAATGTAATCTACGGGCCCAAAATTTGGAGTTTTGTAAAATTAATTGTAAACTGGACTCTAGACCCGTCTGATGCAAAGTTATAATAGCAGCTACGGTTTCTATCTCAGTTCTGTATTGACTCTACTGTCAAATAATGTACTGGCTGTCCTTTTTCAGCTAGTGTAAAATCATGAGACCTACGGGTCGGAATGTATGACTATTACGAAAAGGGAGTTCTCCTCCACAAATATGTAAATGTTATGAGCTTATGAGCTTCCCTATTGTAAGGTTTCCTGAATATACAAGCTCTCTGGTTGTAATTTTCCGAGCTCTCAGCTCTTTTGGTGAAGCGTTCCTAGTTATTATGCTGTTGCTGTTGTTTGAAAACATTAAACCATAGGAAAAGAAAGAAAGAAAGAAATATTTTTATTGATTTTTGTTAGCAGTACTTAAAGTTAGGTTTATGCTTTGTCCAGCGATTCGGCACACACGCTTCTTTCCCTCTATTGTCCGCTAAAAATACCGTGAAATTATTATTTCTAAATATATTGCAACTGAGGAATATTACAATGGTGTAACAAGAAAATTAAGAAAGAAAGAATTAAGAAAGAAAAGAAAATTAAGAAAGAAATACATGAAAACAAATAAAGAAACATACATGGCACTTAAATATTAGTTAGGATTAGTGAAATATAATAATTATAATCAAGCGCATAAGAATTCTTGCAAAATATACAGAAAATGTTATATGCCATGTAGCGTAACAATTATAATGCAGTCAGCAGGAATGCACTCAAAATTTAAAAAATGTACTTAAACGTGGTCTATGACAATTAGCGGCTCAATGAGAAATGTAACGGGGAACTAAATATCTTCTTATATTTAGGCTTCTGAGTTTTCCTAAGTCTTCACACTCTATTAGAGGTGCAGGGAAAGTGTTCGGTCTATGAGCAGCTCACTTTCGGCAATTGTCTTCCAGCATTTTACGCCATTTATCAAACACCTCCTGAAGAATTACCATATTGTCACTTACCAAAGCTGCAGTATCTACAAATTTTAACGTCTCATGCAATGTATTTGTGACTTTAGATATCAGGAAATGAATCTCTTATAACAAGAACAGGACTCAAAGTGCTAGTCCTAGTGTATTACGACCTCCAACCAATCAACACTGATCTGCACACACTGCAGTCGCACAGGTGGCGAATTCTATATCTATTGTTTACTTAACCTTTTCTTAAATAATTGCAAAGAATTTGGAAATTTCTTGAACATCTCCCTTGGTAAATTATTCCAATCCCTAACTCTTCTTCTTATAAACGAAAATTTGCCCCAATTTGTCTCCTCGAATTCCAAATTTGTCTTCAAATTGTGATCTTTCCTATTTTTAAAAACACCACTCAAACTTATTTGTCTACTAATGCCATTCCACGCCACCTCTCCCGTGACAGCTCGGAAAATAAGTTACCACTTAGTCGAGCACCTCGTTTCCTTTCTCCCAAGTTTTCCGATCCCAAACATTACCCCGAACAAATCGAGCTACTTTTCTTTGGATTTTTTCCAGTTCTCGGATCTACTAATCCTGGTATGGGCCGCATAAACTGGGACCATAATCTATTTGAGGCCTGACCAGAGACATATATGCGCTCTCCTTTACGTCCTTACTTCTTCTTCTTAATCTGTTTATCCTCCAAGTTCGGTTTTTCCCTCGAACTCAGCGAGGGATCCCACCTCTACCGCCTCAAGGGCAGTGTCCTGGAGCTTCAAACATTGGGTCGGGAGATACAACTGGGGAGAATGACCAGTACCTCGCCCAGGCGGCCTCACCTGCTATGCTGAACAGGGGCCTTGTGCAGGGATGGGAAGATTGGATGGAATAGGCAAGGAAGAGGGAAGGAAGCGGCCGTGGCCTTAAGTTAGGTACCATCCCGGCATTTGCCTGGAGGAGAAGTGGGAAACCACGGAAAACCACTTCCAGGATGGCTGAGGAGGGAATCGAACCCACCTCTACTCAGTTGACCTCCCGAGGCTGAGTGGACCCGGTTCCAGCCCTCGTACCACTTTTCAAATTTCGTGGCAGAGCCGGGAATCGAACCCGGACCTCCGAGGGTGGCAGCTAATCACGCTAACCACTACACCACAGAGGCGGACTACGTCCTAACTGCAACCCCTAAATACGCTTTTAACCATGTGCAGAGATCTGTACTCTTTATTTACAATAACGTTTATGTGATTACCTCAATGAAGATCTTTCCTTATATTAACACCTAAGTACTTACAGTGATCTCCATCAGGAACTTTCACCTCATCAACGTAGTAATTAAAACTGAGAAGACTTTTGCTATTATTGAAATTCACAACCTGACTTTTAACCCCATTTATCATCATCATCATCATCATCATCATCATCTGTTTACCCTCCAGGTTCGGTTTTTCCCTCGGACATAGCGAGGGATCCTACCTCTACCGCCTCAAGGGCAGTGTCCTGGAGCTTCAGACTCTTGGTCGGGGGATACAACTGGGGAGTATGACCAGTACCTCGCCCGGGCGGCCTCACCTGCTATGGTGAACAGGGGCCTTGGTAGGGATGGGAAGATTGGAAGGGATAGGCAAGGAAGAGGGAAGAAAGCGGCCGTGGCCGTAAGTTAGGTACCATCCCGGCATTCGCCTGGAGGAGAAGTGGGAAACCACGGAAAACCACTTCCAGGATGGCTGAGGTGGGAATCGAACCCACCTCTACTCAGTTGACCTCCCGAGGCTGAGTGGACCCCGTTCCAGCCCTCGTACCACTTTTCAAATTTCGTGGCAGAGCCGGGAATCGAACCCGGGCCTCCGGGGGTGGCAGCTAATCACGGTAACCACTACACCACAGAGGCGGACAACCCCATTTATCAACATGCCAATGCCTGCTGTCCATTCACAATATTGTCGATGTCATTCTGCAGTTGTTCACAATCTTGTAACTTATTTGTTACTCTATACAGAATAACATCACCCGTCCGACTCTTTGGCTGAATGGTCAGCGTACTGGCCTTCTGTTCAGAGGGCCTCTGGTTCGATTCCTGGCCTGGTCGGGGATTTTAATCGCTACTGATTAATTTTTCTAGCTCGGGGACTGGGTGTTTGTGTCCGTTCCAAAACTCTCCTCTTCATATTCACACAACACATTACACTACCAACCACCACAGAAACACGCAATAGTGATTACATCCCTCCATATAGGGTTGGCATCAAGAAGGGCATCCGGCCATAAAACAGGGCCACGTCCACATGTGCGACGCAGTTCGCACCCGCGACCCCATATGTGTGGGAAAAGCGGTAGGAAAAGAAGAAGAGACAGTATAACATCATCCGCAAAAAACCTTGCCTCTGATTCCAGTTCTTTACTTATATAAGTTAAATATATATAAGAAAACATAAAGGCCCAATAATACTGCCTTAAGGAATTCCCATCTTAATGGTTAGAGGATCAGAAAATTCTTCACCTGCTCTAATTCTCTGAGTTCACTCAGTCACTCTTATGTCTAGTCCAATTGGACTCAATTTTGCCAGTAGTCACCCATGATCTACTATTTCAAATGCCTTGGATAGGTCAATCGCGGTCCAGTCCATTTGACCTCCAGAATGTAAGATATCTTCCTGGAATCCTACAAGCTGAGCTTCAGTTGAGTAACCTTTCTTAAAACCGAACTGCCTTCTATCGGACCAGTTATTAATTTCGCAAGCATGTCTAATATTATGAGAAATAATGCTTTCCCAAACCTTACATACAATGCATGCCAAACTGAACGGCCTGTCATTTGTGGCTTTATGTTTATCACCCTTTCCTTTATACACAGGGCCTACTATAGCAACTCTCCATCCATTTGGTCAAGTTCCTTCATGCAAACAGTAATCAAATAAGTAGGCCTACTTCAGATATGGTACCATATCCGAACCCATTATTTTTTAGTATATCACCTGAAATATCAATTCACCGAGCTCGATAGCTGCAGTCGCTTAAGTGCGGCCAGTATCCTGTAATCGGGAGATAGTGGGTTCGAGCCCCACTGTCGGCAGCCCTGAAGATGGTTTTCCGTGGTTTCCCATTTTCACACCAGGCAAATGCCGGGGCTGTACCTTAATTAAGGCCACGGCCGCTTCCTTCCAATTCCTGGGCCTTCCCTACCCCATCGTCGCCATAAGACATATCTGTGTCGGTGCGACGTAAAGCAAATAGGAAATATCAATTCCAGCTGCGTTTCTAGTTTTCAGCTTTTTTATCTTATTGTAAATATCGTTATTTATCGTAGGTAAATTTTAATACTTCGTTAGTGTTAGTCACCTCTTCCATCTGGACATTTTCCTTGTAACCAACAATCTTTACATACTGCTGACTGAATATTTCTGCCTTCTGTAGATCCTCGCATACACACTCCCCTTGTTCATTAATGATTCCTGGAATGTCTTTCTTGGAACATGTTTCTGCCTTAAAGTACCGATACATTCCCTTCCATTTTTTCAGTAAAATTAGTATGACTGTCAATTATGCTTGTTATCGTGTTTCTCTTAGCTGACTTATTAGCTAGATTCAATTTCCTGGTAAATTCCTTAAATTTCTCCAGTCTTGCCTAAGCCACGGACGAGTGAGGTCGCATCGAGTGGAGGGTCCCGGGAGTGGGAGGTGTGGGTGAAAGTGCCGAGAGCTGGAAGGTTGTGGAGAAGTGTGCCGACAATGATTAGTGTAGAGCAGTACAGGGCGACGGTAGGAAGATGGCAGGGAAGAATGAAGAAAGAAGAAATGAAGTTAGGAAGGTGTAATATGGATTTGGAGAGAAAAGGTGAATTACTGCTATCAGCGGCGGTGATTATAATTTTGCTATGAATTGGGGGGGGGGTCGAGTTGAACCCAGGCCCGACCCCTAGTAGAAATGAAGAAAGGGAAAATATGGACGCATTCAAAAGAGCCGTAAAAGAGGTGGTGGAAGAAGCTGGCCCTTTTGAGCAAATTAGAAATATGATTAAGGAGCAAACCAGGGAATTTGAAAAAATGGAGGTATGGTTAACGGAAGATATAACAGCACAAGTGAGACATAACACCGGAGAAGTTGTATCATTAAGGGAAAAAATAGGACGATTAGAAAAGGAGAACTTGAAGCTGAAAGTAGAAGTATAAGCCAATACTTTATATCGAAGAAAGAAGTGCTTATTTATCTATGGTGTGCCTGAAGTGTTGAGAGAAGACAAAGTACTGACAACTTACAAAGTTGTGGACTTAATACAGGGGAATTTGAAACGTAATTTTAGTGAAGTAGATATAGATGATGTGCAGAGGGTGGGAAAAATTAGGGGCAAAAGGTCTATCAAACTAGAACTGTGTTCTACGTTGATGGCTGATGCTGTGATAAGAAATGCGAGTAATATGCAGAGAGAGAAAATATGGATCAAGAGAGACGTGGGATGGGAGACGATTAGGAACGAGAAAATACTTAGAAAACACAAAATTCGTGCAATAAATCAAGGGTTGAGAGCGACTATTAAAGGGCAAGAGCTAGTGGTAGCAGGCAGAAATTGGAAGAAAATCTGGACTGTAAATGAACTGATTGACTTAGACAGGAGGATAAAAGAAGACGAAGAAAAAGTGAGTAGTGCAACGAAAGGTGGGGAAGTGAGGAGAGATATCAGTAACAGTGTCCAGTGTGAAGAGGGTCAGGGAGAGGCGCCAAGTGAAAAGGTGATCATAAACAGGGAAGAAGCCCAAGTTCAGGAAGAGAGGACAAGTAAGAAGGTGACCATAAGAAGTGAGGAAGAAAGGCAGGGGAGGGAAAGCAGTGAAGAGGGCAGGCAAGGAAGGGAAAGCAGTGAAGTAAGGGAAACGCAAAGACTGGGAAGTGAAAACAGTAGAGTAAGGCATGATCAGGGTAAACAAGTAAGGACAGAGGTAACCCGGCAGAGGCTCGGGAGAATTTCGATCTGAGCCGGGGCGGACAGAGAGATAGAGAATTTAGGGCCATGTTGGGAGCTATTTATAGCAAGAAGAAATAACAATAATAAAGTGAGTAAGTTAGTAATTAAGGGCATGATTGTCGAAGAAGTAAGAGATGTAGGTGGTGTTGTGGAGTTGGAAGTTATGATGGTATTTATTTGTGAAGGCTGAAATGTGGTGATGGAGAAGTGGTATGTAAGTTATGACGTGTTATGGGGCTGAAATGAACTATTGGAGAAGTGATGGTATAAGATGATGGAAGGCAGAAGGAGAGTGTAATGGTCGAAGAAGTGGAGGTGGTATTTGAGGTGGAGTTGGTGTTATATTGCTGAAATGTGGTGTTGGAAGTTTTTGAGTGCTTGGTATGTGTGAGTATGTGTTATGATTAAATTAGGAGATGCTATATTGTTGAAATGAGGTGTTGGAGAAGTGCTGATATAAGATGGTTGATGCAGAAGGTGAGTGTTATTGTCGAAGCATGGTTGAATATGTAGGTAATGGAGTGTATTTAGAAGGACAGTGTAATGGTCGAAGAAGTAGAGGTGGCATATGAGGTGGAGTTGGTGTTATATTTCTGAAATGTGGTGTTGGAAGCTTTTGAGGGCTGGGTATGTATGAGTATGTGTTATGATTAAATTAGGAGGTATTATATTGTTGAAATGAGGTGTTGGAGAAGTGGTGATATAAGATGGTGGATGACAGAAGGCGAGTGTTATTGTCGAAGCATGGTTGAATATGTAGGTAATGAAGTGTGCTTATTTATTGTTGATATTTGGATATGAAAGAGTGGTGGTACAGGTAATAGCAGAATTTAAGCGTGGAAAGGGATGAGATTTGAGAGGTGGTGTTTTGTTTGAATAATTGTCTTGAGGTGTTTTATTATGTGGAGTTGAAGTTGTAATAGATGTGTCTGTATAGTGAACTTGACGGTGATTGTGGTATGTGCTGGTATAATAGGTATAGGGTAATAATGGAGTAAGTTGAAGTTATTTGCATGTGAATCTGTGCTGGTGTGATATAGGAACAAAAGTCGAATGTAAGATACAAAGAAAATTGGTAAAGTAACGAGTGTATTGCTATAATATGTGAAAGGTGGTATTAGAGAGGCGGTAGATATGAGTGTTTGGTATTTATAGGTGAAATTTTGGTTTGGTGGCGTAATGTGGAAGAAAGCTTGGTAGGTAAATCTGATCATTTAATTATGATTACAGGAGATTAAGATGAGGTGGTATTTTGAAGGACAACATGGTATATAGTGTGGAAGCAATAGTATTTGTGAGTGGTAGGGAATTTTTGGAGTCGGTGAGGTGATTTTAATGCGGGTTGGTAGAGATGGTTTTGTCTATTGCTGAAATTTTTGGAGTTGGTATGCAAGTGCTGAAATGATGATTGATTAGTTGTATAGTGATGTAAGTGTTGAGTGAAATAAGGTCAACTGAAGAGTATGGGAGTAAGTATGTGTAAAATGTATGTGAGTTTGTAAGAGTGAATACGGGTTGACAACTGGTGAGTTATTGATTTATTGTGTAATATACAAATCTATTGGTGGCAAAATTGTGGAGACGGAGGGGTGTAGGAGATATGCATTGCTAAAGGAAACATAGTTATGGCTGGCGAGGCAAGGTCTGCCTGAGCACAGCAATGCAGAGTGGGTCATGTAGAAAAACAATGGCGGTGTGGAATGTGCAGTGCCAACAAGGACACTTGGTAAAAGGAGTTGTCTGACTCCGGGATCGCGCATGTGATATTATATGTTTATATTGGCAAACGGTTCAAAGAGGGAATCAACCGTTGGCCAGCTGATTATTAATAGTATTATTATTATTATTATTATTATTATTATTATTATTATTATTATTATTATTATTATTATTGTTATTATATTTAGCTATTAATTTGTTTATTTGATAGTTGTAGAGTGGCTTAGGTAGAACTCTATTGTGAACATGTATTGGGGCTAAACGCCTGTGTTGTTCATTAATAAATTCAGACTAAAAATTCAGGCCTTAAATTTCTCCCTACATCCACAACCATTTCTAACTTTATTTCTTTCCAACCTGCATATCCTTCTTAGTCTCTTTACTTCATTGTTATAACATAGCCGATGTTTACCATTCCTTACCACCTTCAAAAGTGCATACATACCTGTTTTCACTTTCGTCATAAATTGCAAATTGCTTTAAACCCATCCCACAGTCTGTTTACATTTTTATTTACCGTTTTGTTTACCTTGACTAATAAGGTTCTGAACTACCTGCTATGAAACTCATGCGAACCATGCGTCTTTATACATGTTTTAGATATGGCTAATACAAAGTTCTGGTATATCACGCTGTCTTAATAATATTCGGAACAAATATCTCGTCACTCTGTCTAACTCCTTTGCTAGATTGAGGAACACAATGTGCAAATCCCCTTCGGAATCTATGCCAGAATCCCCGTGGTTTGAATGGCATGTGAAGTTGACTTTACAGGAACGAAGCTGTATTGTTATATATATGTACTGTATCTTCATCGGGATGAATTTTATCAAATGACGGGCGATCATATGGCCCTAAATCTTTAGGTTTTGTAACTTGAGCTTCTTCCCTCCGTAGGTCCATCTGCTTCTCCAGTCTCTCTTATTATTTTATAATAGTAGCAAGGAAAATTTCCGAAAAACAGTTTCGTATTTAAACTAGTAAAATATTTCGACGTTCCTAATCTAAACATCATGTTGATTACCTTTTCATTAATATTTCGGTTCTTATTATTTCTTGTTTATTTAATCAACATTCCTATCTGGCGACCTATCACAACTAAGACAATCTACGTAAATTCAAAGAAAATTTGTTATTGATGAAGTTTCTTCCTTGCTGGCCTTTCTCCAGTTACCTATTGTCGGCAATTTGTATGTATTTAGCTCAGTTTTACTATCGATGCCTTTCCTGACGCCAGCCCTCCGTGGGGGAATGTGTTCATTACTGCATGTTTACGTGGTGATTTTTAATATGATGTGTTGTATGTATATTAAGATTAATACAAACACCCGGTCCCTGAACTGTAGGACTTAACCAGACGACTTTAAAATCCGTGGTGTGGCCTAGAATAAATCCCGGTGCCCTCTAAACCTAAGGCTAGTCCACTGACCATTCAGCCAGGGAGTCAGACTAGTTACTGATAAAGATGACAATGAAAACCTACACCCTGCTTTCCAGTCAATGACCGGGTCAGGGATGTAACGAATGAAGCAGATATAGGCTATTAGTACAATGGGGTCGCCACTCACAAAGTGATTTATTAATGAGTGATAGATGCTATGAAATGAGAATGGAGAGTGTTGCTGGAATGAAAGATGACAGGGAAAACCGGAGTACCCGGAGAAAAACCTGTCCCGCCTCCGCTTTGTCCAGCACAAATCTCACATGGAGTGACCGGGATTTGAACAACGGTATCCAGCGGTGAGAAGCCGACGCGCTGCCGTCTGAGCCACGGAGGCTCTACTGATAAAGATAAGTACATGAAATGGGTAAAATCATGTACAGGATAAAAATGGCAATTACACTGACTGACAGAGCAAATGCAACACCAAGAAGGAGTGGTCAGAACTTTATGCCAATTGCAGGGTAGACTGACGTCACTGAGGTATGCTCATGATGTGAAATGCGCCGCTGTGCTGCGCACGTAGCGAACGATAAATGGGACACGGCGTTGGCGAATGGCCCACTTCGTACCGTGATTTCTCAGCCGACAGTCATTGTAGAACGTGTTGTCGTGTGCCACAGGACACGTGTATAGCTAAGAATGCCAGGCCGCCGTCAACGGAGGCATTTCCAGCAGACAGACGACTTTACGAGGGGTATGGTGATCGGGCTGAGAAGGGCAGGTTGGTCGCTTCGTCAAATCGCAGCCGATACCCATAGGGATGTGTCCACGGTGCAGCGCCTGTGGCGGAGATGGTTGGCGCAGGGACATGTGGCACGTGCGAGGGGTCCAGGCGCAGCCCGAGTGACGTCAGCACGCGAGGATCGGCGCATCCGCCGCCAAGCGGTTGCAGCCCCACACGCCACGTCAACCGCCATTGTTCAGCATGTGCAAGACACCCTGGCTGTTCCAATATCGACCAGAACAATTTCCCGTCGATTGGTTGAAGGAGGCCTGCACTCCCGGCGTCCGCTCAGAAGACTACCATTGACTCCACAGCATAGACGTGCACGCCTGGCATGGTGCCGGGCTAGAGCGACTTGGATGAGGGAATGGCGGAACGTCGTGTTCTCCGATGAGTCACGCTTCTGTTCTGTCAGTGATAGTCACCGCAGACGAGTGTGGCGTCGGCGTGGAGAAAGGTCAAATCCGGCAGTAACTGTGGAGCACCCTACCGCTAGACAACGCGGCATCATGGTTTGAGGCGCTATTGCGTATGATTCCACGTCACCTCTAGTGCGTATTCAAGGCACGTTAAATGCCCACCGCTACGTGCAGCATGTGCTGCGGCCGGTGGCACTCCCGTACCTTCAGGGGCTGCCCAATGCTCTGTTTCAGCAGGATAATGCCCGCCCACACACTGCTCGCATCTCCCAACAGGCTCTACGAGGTGTACTGTGCCCGACATAGTCAGTCTACGAACACGAGACACCCCAGGGGTGCTCAGTTCGGTGGCTGTAGGCTTATAAAATAAATGAATGTGGCAGGATTGACATAGGGTTCATCGAATAAGCACGTTCCAGGTATAGAGCAAATATGACACTTTTATTTAATGAAATGAAATATTGGCCATCCTGAAATCTGTGATTATGACTATGATCGCTACGTTATGGAATTTAATATGGCTCTTGATGTAACAAACCTAGGTGCAAACAAATGGGATGGTACACGGCAGTTGTTTTCCCTAACATTCTAACAGAGTATTTTTACATGGTGAAATTTTTTTTTATCGTCTTTAAAGTTATTAAATCATTTATTTAAAGTTGAATCAAAAATTTTCATTCGGAAAAATGAGGTCTGGGCCAAGCCTTCATCGACAATCTTAAGGAGAAATCTTCACGTCTGGAAGTCTGGGTTCTCAATCAGCCATGCTAGGATGAAAGAATCTGCATCCCGACGCTGCCGATGGTGGTCGATAGTTTAGAACTTCATGGTGAAGCACTGGTAATCCATAATGCGAAGTTCCGTCCTCTTCTGGAAATGATCACGTCCACGTCTTCCGCGTCCACTCGTGAGAAAGCTGAAACTTACACAAAGTGCTTTAGAATGAACTCCAAACACACACGTAACTGTATTTTGGAAATGACACGTACTTAAGGGATTAATATCTGCACATTCGACGTCTGATCACAGCACTGTTCTAAATTGTATACAATTATCGGAAGTATAGAGCACAGGAGTGAAGCCACTATTCTTGACGAGAGTATTCACGACGTTCCACGCTGAGCGACTGCAGATGATAGTCCAGGAACACGTCAGTGAGTGTGAGAGTGAGTACTTGTATCACATGACTTAAATATCGTGTCTGGTGCACATGCACGGAAGTAAAGTCAATTTAGATACTAAATTCTTCTACTGTACGAATCTACAACTTCATTACCATTTTAGCCACAAGGTCGTGTAAATTATTTCAAAATTTCAGTTTTTAATTTGTATCCTCTAAATGTGCTATTTTTTATCCAGTTTATTTTAATTTAATCCTTGAGCCTTCCGTAAATATGCATGTCACGCCACCAAAGATATTATAAATATTTCATTCATATCGTTCCTCGCAATTACAGGTGACACGCGCTGGTATCTCTCTTTCTCTCGCCAACCTTCATTTTTTTATTTTTATTTTTGTTAGCCGGGCGGTCGCCCTCTTCACGTAAAAAAAACTCGTTCTCGTCCTCGCCCAAGGTCGCGCATACCCCATCTCGCCGACAAGCGAACACAAGCCATACCAACACCTGTCTATTCAGCTGTGGCCTCACGGTCACATCCATCTCTTACTGGGACAAAAAATTTTAAACAAGGTTAAAATTTTTTAAATCGTGTTCATTCCTTAAAATGTGGTCCTATGTTGTCTACCTCACTGTTTTATTTTCCACGGTGTTAATAATTTCCAAGCATCTGTCAGTTGTCTGAACGGTAATCATTCTGCACGACACAAACTGGTATTTCTTTGACGGCCGACCTGGGTCTCTTCTTTTTTCTTTCTTCACTATTCTGCTTTACGGTAGAGTCTTAGGTTCGAGGCATTGAATATAACTGTTCGTAGGAGAGTAATAGTTTGATATCTTCACATTGGAGTCTTTCTTCTGGCACCCTGATTTTCAGGTTGATATTGTGGTGCCGAAGGATTTAATCTAGCGTCATGAGGTGAATTCCGGTGTCGCTGGAACTGTGGGCTCTCGGCTTCCATCACATCTGGATCGGTGTCTTGATTATGAATGGCGTCCTTCCATTTTGAGCCTTTTTCAGTTTCCTTCCTTAATTCTTCAATGTACCGCATACTTTCTCGATGACGGTTCTCCATTTCATCTCTGAAATTCTGATAGTTACGATCTGAATAATATCTAGGTCTATCATAGGGCCTATTTCGCCTGTAGTCCTGTGGTCGGTCCCGTGTCCTGTAATTTCCCCTTCTTCGGACGTTCTTCGGATCTTCCATCCTGTCCTCTCTGGGTCTCGTTCTTCTCTCTTCCCATCGACGGTCGTACGCTCTGGGATAGTTTTTGTACTCTTTAGGTCCGCTCTGACTTCCGTTTTCAGGCATTTGAGTCGATTTCCGGTTTTTCGGAGTGTCTATTACGTTGACCTGGTAAGTATTGCTCCTTTGAGTTTTCGGTACTGTTGAGACATTCATGGTATGGTCGAGTTGTCTGAGGATAGCCTCAGCCTGCACTGCGGTCTGAACATTGGCAGCAATGAGTAAACGCTGTACTTCCACAGGAAACTGCTTTGTTATCGCTTGGACCAACTCATTTTCAGATGGTGGAGTGTCGAGGTCTTTCATTCGTCGTACTTGATTACAGAAGTAATTAGCATACTGCGTCTGCCCGTCTATGGAATATTTTCGTGAATACAAATCCAACCGTAGTGCTTGTTGCAAATCCGCTCCCCAGTATCTCTGTAGGAACAAGCGCTTGAAACCTTCATAGTCTTCAAACGTATAACGGAAAGGTGGTACCAGTTGAGCACGTCTCCCTCTAAAAATTTCTCCGCCGTTCGAAGATGTTTTTCGGTAGGGATCTTCTGTTCGCGAATATATTCATCAAGGTCCCTAATGAAATTTTTAGGTGTGACCCCATTTAAGTTGTTGAATTTTCTAGGCCTGTCCTCGCTCATTCGGATAAAATTAATGATCTGAGGTACACTTTGTGCCGGCGTAGTACTTAGATTTACTGTGGGTTGTTCGATATGGGTAATATTCTGAGACGATTCAGCTACTGGCGATATTCCTTCTGTTACAGTATATTTAGCCTGTACGACCTCTTCGACATTACTCTGTCGGTCCATTAATGATGTCACTAAGACCCTAGTGCTCCTATCCTGCAACTTCAAGAATCCTACTTCTTTTTCTAATTTTTGGAGGACGTCCATATTTTCCTCCATCTTCTGTTTCCCGGACTTGACATCTCCGGCAAGATTAATAATTTGTTCAAGTATTTCCGACTTGTCCTTGTCAATCATGCTCTTGATATCATCGAACTGAAGTGAAATATCTTGTATCTCCATTTGGTTGACTGAGATACTGTCCTTTACGGATCGGAGATCATCGTCGACCTTCTCTTTTATTTTCTTTAAGTCTTCTGTGACCTCTCCTCTAAGATTTTTCACTTGCTCTGACATCTCTTCTTGTGCCGTAGAAATCTCTACTTTTATAACATCTATCTCCTTCCTCACGGATTCAATGTTATTTCTTACTAGGACTACGTCACTCTGAAGAGCGGTGACCTTCCCGGTGATAACCTTATTATCCTCTTTAATCTGGCTCGTCAAAGTAACAACTTGTTCCAGGGTTTTTTTCTGATTTTCCCTGCACTCTAACACGATATTGTCAATCCGACAACTTGTTTCCTCCAGTTTTGCATATAGTTCGTCACGACCCTTTTTCGCCTCTTCCTGTATCGCGGCACCCATAATGTTCATTTTTTGACTTATTCGCTCATTACTATCTTCCTGTATTTTCCTAAATTCCTCTTTATTCTCGTCCTGTATTTTCCTAAATTCCTCTTTATTCTCGTCCTGTATCCTTCTACTCACTTCCTGTGCTCTCCTACTCTCTTCCTGTGCTCTCCTGTTCTCCTCTGTCATAGTTTCTAATAACTTCCTAATCTCCTCGAGATCCATTCTATTATTCATAAAGTGACCTGTGTCAGCAAACGCCGAAATGCAGAGACTTTCCCCCCAGACATGTTGATTATGATAAGGCAAATTCAAGTTTCATGAAGAAAATTCCTAACCCGCATTTTTCCATGTGAAACACATCATCATAAGTAAAATATTCTGAAAATTCCGCGTACTCTGTTAGAATTCAACCTAGCTGGGATGGCATTAAATCTGAAATGAACCTGCCGAACCTTGAATAATTCATAATTTAATCAAGTCAATTTAAACCACGTGGAGGAGCAATTAATCAAGTTCCACGATGGATTTAGCCACTTTTTAAGCCACAAATCGAGCCCCACGTTGGGCGCCACTAAGATGTGCCCGACATAGTCAGTCTACGAACTCGAGACACCCCAGGGGTGCTCATTTCGGTGGCTGTAGGCTTATAAAATAAATGAATGTGGCAGGATTGACATAGGGTTCATCGAATAAGCACGTTCCAGGTATAGAACAAATATGACACTTTTATTTAATGAAATGAAATATTGGCCATTCTGAAATCTGTGATTATGACTATGATCGCTACTTTATGGAATTTAATATGGCTCTTGATGTAACAAACCTAGGTGCAAACAAATGGGATGGTACACGGCAGTTGTTTTCCCTAACATTCTAACAGAGTATTTTTACATGGTGAAAATTTTTTTTATCGTCTTTAAAGTTATTAAATCATTTATTTAAAGTTGAATCAAAAATTTTCATTCGGAAAAATGAGGTCTGGGCCAAGCCTTCATCGACAATCTTAAGGAGAAATCTTCACGTCTGGAAGTCTGGGTTCTCAATCAGCCATGCTAGGATGAAAGAATCTGCATCCCGACGCTGCCGATGGTGGTCGATAGTTTAGAACTTCATGGTGAAGCACTGGTAATCCATAATGCGAAGTTCCGTCCTCTTCTGGAAATGATCACGTCCACGTCTTCCGCGTCCACTCGTGAGAAAGCTGAAACTTACACAAAGTGCTTTAGAATGAACTCCAAACACACACGTAACTGTATTTTGGAAATGACACGTACTTAAGGGATTAATATCTGCACATTCGACGTCTGATCACAGCACTGTTCTAAATTGTATACAATTATCGGAAGTATAGAGCACAGGAGTGAAGCCACTATTCTTGACGAGGGTATTCACGACGTTCCACGCTGAGCGACTGCAGATGATAGTCCAGGAACACGTCAGTGAGTGTGAGAGTGAGTACTTGTATCACATGACTTAAATATCGTGTCTGGTGCACATGCACGGAAGTAAAGTCAATTTAGATACTAAATTCTTCTACTGTACGAATCTACAACCTCATTACCATTTTAGCCACAAGGTCGTGTAAATTATTTCAAAATTTCAGTTTTCAATTTGTATCCTCTAAATGTGCTATTTTTTATCCAGTTTATTTTAATTTAATCCTTGAGCCTTCCGTAAATATGCATGTCACGCCACCAAAGATATTATAAATATTTCATTCATATCGTTCCTCGCAATTACAGGTGACACGCGCTGGTATCTCTCTTTCTCTCGCCAACCTTCATTTTTTATTTTTATTTTTGTTAGCCGGGCGGTCGCCTTCTTCACGTAAAAAAAACTCGTTCTCGTCCTCGCCCAAGGTCGCGCACACCCCATCTCGCCGACAAGCAAACACAAGCCATACCAACACCTGTCTATTCAGCTGTGGCCTCACGGTCACAGTACAGATGCTTCCGTGGCCAGCGTACTCGCCGGATCTCTCACCAATCGAACACGTGTGGGATCTCATTGGACGCCGTTTGCAAACTCTGCCCCAGCCTCGTACGGACGACCAACTGTGGCAAATGGTTGACAGAGAATGGAGAACCATCCCTCAGGACACCATCCGCACTCTTATTGACTCTGTACCTCGACGTGTTTCTGCGGGCATCGCCACTCGCGGTGGTCCTACATCCTACTGAGTTGATGCCGTGCGCATTGTGTAACCTGCATATCGGTTTGAAATAAACATCAATTATTCGTCCTTGCCGTCTCTGTTTTTGCCCAACTTTCATCCCTTTCGAACCACTCCTTCTTGGTGTTGCATTTGCTCTGTCAGTCAGTGTATATTAAACTAACAAAATTCAGTAAAGTACAAGAGAATCAACAATAAATATTAATCCCAATTATAATTATACACATAAAATATTTAAATTTTACAGATTCTGCTACCTTTTTCTACACTCGGGCCTCATCGATCGTTGTTCTATGTTTTACTCTTTGGACAACCTTCTTAGATTATCGTGTCACTTCCCTGTGTTAATGTCTTCCAATCTAACATCCCATTCTTATAAAGTCTACTATTTCTCACATCACCTCCATCCGGTATACTTTATTTTCATGTTTCATTTGAGGCTTTCACGCTACCATTTCACTTCTTACCTATGTTTAGACCAGGCTTGTCACTAGTAGAGGGTTGCGGCAAGCACGGCAGTCATACAAAAGACTGTTGGTGACGTACATTGTCTTGACCTACTGTGCTGTAGGCACAACCGTCTCAACAGTATAAACAGGAGAGTACAATTCTGAAATGAAAGTTTTTATTTTTTATTTTTTACAGTTGGCTTTACGTCGCACCGACACAGATAGGTCTTATGGCGACGATGGGACAGGAAAGATAGGAGTGGGAAGGAAGCAGCCGTGGCCTTAACTGACGTACAGACCGGGCGAGTTGGCCGTGCGCGTAGAGGCGCGCGGCTGTGAGCTTGCATCCGAGAGATAGTAGGTTCGAATCCCACTATCGGCAGCCCTGAAGATGGTTTTCTGTGGTTTCCCATTTTCACACCATGCAAATGCTGGGGCTGTACCTTAATTAAGGCCACGGCCGATTCCTTCCAACTCCTAGGCCTTTCCTATCCCATCGTCGCCATAAGACCTATCTGTGTCGGTGCGACGTAAAGCCCCTAGCAAAAAAAACTGATGTACAGCCCCAGCATTTACCTGGTGTGAAAATGGGAAACCACGGAAAACCATCTTCGGGGCTGCCGACAGTAGGGTTTGAACCCACAATCAGCTCAGATTGTATATAAAATTAAAACATACGTTAGTTCACTTTCAAATAGACTTCACATAATGGGATATCGCAGAAATTGTGCTAATAAGTAAGCTATCTTTATTGCATAAATTGTTTCCTCCTCGAAATAATCACAATGCATATAAATAATAGATGACTTCATTTTTCTTGCGGATCTTCAGATGGGGAGAGAATAACTTCTTTATAACGATACATTTATAAGAATTTAAATCATATTGATGATAGGTCTATAATATTTAACAAAGTCCTACTCTAAATTCCCATGATACTATTTGGCCTTCAGCAATCACAAATAGAGAATATATTACTTTTATTCAGAGTCAGTTGATGGACAATATAGAAAAATACATCTTAATAAATGGACCTTGAAAAATGAATAAATAGAAAAACACGCAACAAACTTTGCCCTGGTGTGTGTTGTGGTCTTACTTATTAAGTTTCCATTCCTTTAACTGTACAATTCTTTGATCATTTGGTTTTATGTTGCTATAAACGCAGCCATCACAACATGCGATATTTTTTTTCCACTTTTCACTGCGTAGAGCGGGTTACGATAGAGGGGCCTCTCACATCAGCCACGGCAGAACAGTCTGGCCACGACTGTGGCTAATGCCACCATCTGAAAGGTGAACACATGTGACGTTCGCCTGCTTGTCTCTTCTCCATGCTCAGGGTTGGCAAAACACCTACTCCCGAGGGTTACCTGATTCCCTTCTCACCCGAAATACAAACGATCGTGATTGTACCAAAGCATAACTCTTTTGGATAATTACATGAATGTACAGTCCTCAGCCCGAAGGTTGGTTGGATCCTCAACAGCCCCATCATTAGCTGTCATCGATGGCCTAGGCATCACTGAAGAGGCGTACTAGGGAAATGAAGAGTGATGTAGTTTTCCGTTGCTTTCCTCACTGAGCCAGAAGTTGCTATTACGTATCAGTCTGCCAAACCCCACTGAAATGCATGAGCCAGCCGACCCTATGAGCAACATTTTCACTCCATTCATAACAGGGACTTGCTGCATTAGAAATGGCATTACGAGCATCGCTCATACCTCAGGCATTTTCATATTACCAAAGCCAAGGATAAGACTAAGACAGATCAACGAAAGTAACAAAATTGCTCTAGCCCATACCAGAAGACATAGTGCTCTGTAAACACTAGGTCCCGCCAGCAAAGGCAAGGATAATTACAAAGATAAAAAGCAAAGAGCAATTATGTAGCTTTACGTGTCTGTTGAAATCTTGTTGCCCGCCAGGAAGAAGGAAGAATGGTAGTGGGAAAAGAAACGATATTCTTTCAGTGAATGTTGTTTAACGTCCCTTCGAATGCTATCGGTATTAAAGCCACCGGAGAGCGAGACGTTTGCCCTTTAAATTCGTTAACGTGTCAATGAATCTACGGACACAGATTTGTCACATTTAATGATTCATAAACGCCAACCAACTCTGCCGGGGTTCAACTTTGAACATAGCCGTGCGGCCTGAATATGTTACGTTCTCTGTTTATTAAGAAACAAGTCACGCGGCATTGAAATTCCCTATAATTAATTGCTATTGCCCCGCCCCCCCCCCCCCCCACTGGTTGTCTTTTTGTTCGTCATACATAGAACAGTGTTACCTCGCCTGCACTAGCGTTGTAATCCCATCTTTACGCAGAGCCTCCTTCCATCAGCACATTATACAACCCAAGGGAAATGAACCCCTCTTACCATCCCCGTAATCTAATTAGTTACCTCTTTGTAAAAGTCATTAACTTCCTTGCTTGTTTATTTTGAGAAGTTTCCTTTATCTGCTAGAGAGAAGTCCATTATCCAGTTTACCTTCCTATTCATGACGTCTTTTACACAAAGTAGATATTGAAATCTTAACCTCAAAGTATTTACGTTCTCTTTCTTTTTCTGGACACCCAGCCCCGCGAGGACCGTTGAGAAACGTACGTTTTGGGAGCACTCTCTCCAATAGGATTTTTCTGTTATTTATCAGTTCAACTAAAAGGGAATGCCAAGACGGCACGGAGAATATAAACTGTCTGTTCCCAATCTGGTCCTGATTTGTTACAAATATACTCACAATCCGCACAGACATCAAAACTACACTAGTAATCATGTACGTTCTAAACGGATAGATTTATTGGCCGTGGTGTACTATACGTCTGTAATACGAAAACATGTAGTATTGTTTCTGAGTATCCTTAGATTTCACACAATGCGCCACAGTGTGAAGGGAAAAGTTTCTCTACATGATTATGTAGGCTGATGACTACAATGTAGAGAAATTCCGAATTCAAGGACATGACCCAGCTGTTTCAATGCACAAATCCCTTCCCTCTTTTCAGGGGCGTAACTTCAGGGCCTGCAATGCAGGCGGGCCCGAGCTTTTAAGGGGCCCCGCAGACTCCTCACCAAAAAATAAAAATAAAATATATTTGGGCTAATGTCACTCTGCATGGAAATGGTCAGGGCAGTTTTGTACAATGGGTCTAAATAGTTCGTTTTACAATTTGTACGTAGGGGAATTGCCATTTGGTTGCATACAGCGGGAGTTATTATAGTACAGCTGCCCTCTCTCTCAACACTGCGACAAGGTCCTCGCAAAAGACCTGCACCACATTATTAAAAAATAATTACAGCAATGACAACTGATACCAAAATACATTTTAGAAAATGATACTTTTTTGATGTGTAGTGTGTCTGAGATCGTATTGTGCACAAATTTCGCAAAATATTTACCTTATACCGTATGTCCAACTCATTGGCTGAATGGTCAGCGTAGAGGCCTTTGTCTCAGAGTGTCCCGGGATCGATTCCCGGCCGAGTCGAGGATTTTAATCGTGTTTGATTAATTCTTCTGACTCGGGAACTGGGAATTTGTGTTTTTTCCAACACTTTCCTCTTCATATTCTGATAACACATTGCACTACCGACCACAACAGAAACACGCAATAGTGATTACATCCTTCCATATACGGTTGGCGTCAGGAAGGACATCTGGTCGTAAAACAGGGCCAAATCCACATGTGCGACACAGTCCGCACCCGCGACCCCACAGACGTGGGAAAGCGGTAGAAGAGGATGAAGATTTAACTTTTACCGTATATTTATTCGATAACAATGTACAATGCTGATAAGAAGTAGGCGTAGTAACACTCTGTCATTTCAGTTTCGAACAAGCTCTCTCTGCGCGAAGGCATATCACTTGTGCCGTTTGTTATTTTTCAAACTTTATTTGAACAGTTGTGATTTAATTTTGCTCATATATTTTTCTCTGTTGTAATTGAATACATTACTTTGAAATGCATTTATTTATTTATTTAATTAATTAATTAATTAATTAATTAATTAATTAATTAATTAATTAATTAATTTATTTATTTATTTATTTATTTATTTATTTATTTATTTATTTATTTATTTATTTATGCGTCCCCATTTTTGAGGCTGCCATAAAGACAAAGCTTAACGTAAAAATTTGATTACTAATTACAAGGGTCGTTTAAAATATGTCTATAAATGATAGGTACACCACAGTACAGCCTACTTAATAATAATAAATTGTATCAGTCAATAATTTTGAAATCCATGAGGATTTTGGTATCGGTTACAGAGCATAGTTCCGTAGTTACTGTAAAATGAAACAAATTTTAAGTAGAAACAACTAAGTGGTGTTTATATAATTTGACAATATATTGCATATTACCTACCTCCTGAAATTACATTTATATTAGTTATTTGTAAGTTTTACATTTTATTTGAGGGGGCCCAAATTTTTATTTTTGGCAGGCGGGCCCGTATCACATTTATTATGCCCCTGCCTCTTTTGATGACAGAAATGGTAAGGAATTAATGTACACGCGAAAGGATGTTCCACCAGTTGCTATTTCTTCATGGATGCAGTATTTTTACATCCATCATTTAGTACTGAGTAGAGAAAAATGTAACTTTCACTGGGGTCTTCTTCTCATTTATGGATATAACAGTGGCTAGTGAGGCAGGGCTAGTGCAGAGTAATGACATTCAGAGCAGGGCTAGTGCGCGTGTATACTCTAAAATGTATTACTTGTAACCGTACAAGAAATTCAACCCCGAACTCATCATATATCTACAATGGGCGTGGTGATGAAGCAATTACACACATTGCAGGAATAAAGGTCGTTTCACGGTATTCTTGATTCGAAAAAGAATCAAAGGTCCATAAGGTCTTTTTAGAAGAATATTAAGAATATAAGGTACTCATACATACTGAATAAAGAAGTAGATTAACACATTTCGATTAATTACGATAGAAATTGCAATACACTGCCCTACGTACAGGGAGCGAACATATAAAACAGAATACGTTTAACAAAATAATATGAGAACACCACTTGGAATTGTGGCAATTAAATATGTATTGAAATAGCCCGTAATAAAGTAATTACAGTTATAGTGATAATAAAACAATACAGTACTATGATGGAAATTGTCCATATCCCTTGACTACTACTACTACTACTACTACTACTACTACTACTACTACTACTACTACTACTACTACTACTACTACTACTACTACTACTACTACTACTACTACTACTACTACTACTACTACTACTACTACTACTACTACTACTACTACTACTACTACTACTACTACTACTACTACTACTACTACTACTACTACTACTACTACTACTACTACTACTACTACTACTACTACTACTACTACTACTACTACTACTACTACTACTACTACTACTACTACTACTACTACTACTACTACTACTACTACTACTACTACTACTACTACTACTACTACTACTACTACTACTACTACTACTACTACTACTACTACTACTACTACTACTACTACTACTACTACTACTACTACTACTACTACTACTACTACTACTACTACTACTACTACTACTACTACTACTACTACTACTACTACTACTACTACTACTACTACTACTACTACTACTACTACTACTACTACTACTACTACTACTACTACTACTACTACTACTACTACTACTACTACTACTACTACTACTACTACTACTACTACTACTACTACTACTACTACTACTACTACTACTACTACTACTACTACTACTACTACTACTACTACTACTACTACTACTACTACTACTACTACTACTACTACTACTACTACTACTACTACTACTACTACTACTACTACTACTACTACTACTACTACTACTACTACTACTACTACTACTACTACTAATAATAATAATAATAATAATAATAATAATAATGGCGTGTGGCATCCAGTGAAGCCTGGCGCATGTCTTACGAGTTTACGTCCTTGGGCGACCTGACTGTCTCTGTGGATACGGCCCTACCTATAGGTTGATATACTGTATTTTGTTGAAGATGGCATAAAACCTGGTCCCCAAAACCGAAGGATTAACTGAGGTTAAAATCTCCAACCCAGTCGGGAATCGATCAAGGGCAAAAGGCCAACGTGCTAACCAGTAACCCATGGAGCCTGACATAATACTATGAAGAAGAAGAAGAAGAAGAGGAAGAAGAAGAAGAAGAAGACGTTGTAGGATAAACCGTTTACATTAATTGTTTAGAAAAAGGACGGTCCTTCTTGTGTTAATGATCTTAAATCTCATATTTAACTGAACAATTCACTTTCATATTTTTGGACGAAGATTCTGATAGTACCGATTTGTTTTATTCGCCTTATGCCGCATCCGAACAGACTCGTCTTATGGTTATGGTGGGATAGGACAAGACTATGACTGCGAAAGAAGTGGCAATGGCCTTAATGAAAGTGCAGCAGCTCCAGCATTTGCATTTGCCTGATGTGAAAATGGGAACCTCGGAAAACCGGCTATCAATAGTGGGATTCAAACTCACCATATTCCGATGCATACCAAGAGCTATATGCCTCAAACTACGCAGCCAACTTGCTCGGTAGTAGTGGTGATGTAGGACTGAAAGTCATCATATTGTTCGGTATCGTTGGAAGAGGCTAGGAGGTGACTAGGAAATACACAATATTCTAAGTCCTCAATCATCGTTGTTTACTACATATTTATTTTCAAAATGCCGGGAAACTGCCGGCCCCGTGGAGTAGTGGTAGCGTGCCTGCCTCTTACCCGGAGGCCCCGGGTTCGATTCCCGGCAGGATCAGAGATTTTTACCCGGACCTGAGGGCTGCTTCGAGGTCCACTCAGCCTACGTGATTAGAATGGAGGAGGTATCTGACGCTGAGATAGCGGCCCGGTCTAGAAAGCCAAGAATAACGGCCGAGAGGATTCGTCGTGCTGACCACGCATCGCCTCGCAATCTCCAGGCCTTCGAGGTGAGCGGTGGTCGCTTGGTGGGCCAGGGTCCTTCAAGGGCTGTAGTGCCATGCCGGGAACCTGTGCTCTGTGGAATACTATTTAATAGTGAATAATGTTATTGGTTTATTGGTCCTACCAACTACTTTTTACGGTTTTCGGTGACCCTGTGTTGCCAGAATTTTGTCCCGCGAGAGTTCGTTTATGGCCCGGTAAATACTACCGACACAAGGCTGACGTATTTGAGCGTCTCCAAATACCACTGGACTGAGTCAGGATCGAATATGCCAACTTGGGCTCAGACAGTCAGCGCTCTATAGTCTGAGCCATTCAGCCAGGCAGGATACCATTTATAGCGTTTCACTGTTTCGTCAGTTCCTACAAGAAAAGTAATATAGGTCTACAGCACACATGCTGGATTTTGTTACAGCTCAGGCAACATACAGTATGTAGCTCTGTTATTCGTACAGGCCTCAATTTCTTATCAAGTCTCGTATATTCGCATTAACGATTGAAAAACTGAAATTAAACGTATATTTCGTATAAAAATATTGTTTGTCAATGATAATTCGTTAGTCAAAACCATACTTAGGCTATATATAGAGGCAGGAAGATTTCATATGAATGTGCCGGCATCGACAAACGGGTGTACCGGTTGTGTTCGTACACATGGACAGGATGATGCGCACCGTTTGTTGGACGGAAAAGTCGCAATGACGATATACGACTGGTCAAGTGCATTAGTCTTCTTCCTAGTGTATCTGGTGGGCATGGGTAGGAGTGCGGAGTTAAGTACGAAGCTTAAGAACGATGTACTTAAACTGGCACTTAAAGGATTTTCCTTACGAAAGATTGGGCAGCAGGTCAATAGAACACATTCTACCGGGCGAGTTGGCCGTGCGCGTAGAGCGGCGCGGCTGTGAGCTAGCATCCGGGAGATCGTGGGTTGGAGCCCCATTGTCGGCAGCCCTGAAGATTGTTTCCCGTGGTTTCCCATTTTCACACCAGGCAAATGCTGGACTGGACCTTAATTAAGGCCACGGCCGCTTCCTTCCATCTCCCAGGCCTTTCCTATCCCATCGTCGCCATAAGACTTATCTGTGTTGGTGCGACGAAAAGCAAATAATAAAAAAATAAAAAACACATTCTACGGTGCAATATGTGGTTGATAAATTTAAATACAAAGACACTATTAAGAAGACGCCAAGGAAACACAGGAGAAAGTGTTTAAATGAAAGGGAAGAACGGTTTGTTGTTCGGCTGATAAAGTCAGATTCCAAATTAAATGCACCAATATTGAGGGAACTCACGGAGTAACGAACTGAAAAGAAGATCACCAACTCCAGCATCCGTCGGATCCTGTTTCGGCAAGGGTACTATGGAAGAATTCCTCGGAAAAGGCCATACGTAAGTAGAAAAAACAGACGGCTTAGAATGACGTTCGCTAAGGATCATATAAATAAGGAGAACGAATTCTGGAATGATGTTATCTGGTCTGATGAGACAAAAATAAACCTTTTCGGGTCAAGATGCCATCCACATAATACGGAGAAAAATTGCTACGGTCAGGATGTGGCAAATACACTCCCAACTGTATAATACGGTGGTGGATCTGTAGTGCTTTTGGGCTGTATGTCAGGCAGAGGTGTGGGTAACATACATTTCATTGACGGAATAAAGGACAAGGAGGGCTATAACGCAATCCTCAGGGAAAACGTGAAGCAGAGTGCCGAAAAATGGGGATGCCACCTGTTTTTATTTTTCAGCATGATAATGACTCAAAACACACTTCTGACATTAATAAGATATGGTTGATCTGGAATATCTCTAAGCAGCTTAGAACACCTCCTCATTCTCCGGATACGTTGAAGAGGAACATTCGTCGGCAATGTGGGCGAACGAAGGAGGAACTTAAAAGTGCGATTCTCAGGAATGGCAGAAAATCAGCCCGGACATGTATAAGAAATTACTGCATTCTATGTGGTGACGATGTCAGGCAGCTATAAAGGCTAGGGGCATTCCATTTGATACTAACATATTCCAGGAACCCTTTATTTTTTGTTTACTTCAAGTGCTCAATTTGCTTGTACGAATAAGAAAGATACAAGGTTATGGGAGCGCTTTTATTTATGTTTTATGTTTATATGAATGGTTGTAAACAGATATAGTAGATGTGTGTTTTCTGAATGGGATTAGAAATTAATCTCCTATCCTTTATTCCCTTAATAACTGATACAAAAATCTCATATCAACAGAAGACTCTCTAAAATAATTCTTAGTGCAAGCTTTAGCTTCCGCTGCACTACTTTTCTCTATTATTTTAATGTTTGCATTCTCTAATAATCCTTTTTTTATAAATACCGAAATCTTTTCAACCCTGATATGTTCAACATTGTTACTAAAAATGGGAGCTGCCCCCTTCCATTTTTGGTTTCCAGCAACAATAGAAGGTTTAAGATGAAAGAACTGTTTTATTTTAATAACCTGACAAAAAATTGCCCCTCTAATGCTATTAGCATACATTATTGAAGTAAACATTTTCATTACAACAATTATCCTTGCCTCAGTACTAATTGGATCTTTAGGGGGATTAAACCAAATTTCCTTACGAAAATTAATGGCTTAGGCTATTCTTCTATTAATCATATCGGTTGAATAGTTGCCGCCATGGTAGTAGGAGAAAACCTATGAGAGTTATATTTCACTATTTATTCATTCCTCACCCTATCTATCATTTTAATATTTAATGTACATCGCATTTACCATATTAGCCAAAATACCTTTTTAGTTTATTACTTTCCGGCAGTGCGTTGAGGTACTAACGAGACAGCCCGTACGAATAGAATAGGTATATACTGTATTCTACAAATCACCAAATAAGTTTTTTAAACAAATAATAGAGTTATTTGAAATAGGGTACAACCTTTGTGTTTGTTTCTAGGTTTGCGCATTTGTATGCCACACGCACAGGCGGCATAATTTATGCCATTAATCTATATCATGTAATGTATTAAAAGTAGCGCACGAAACTGTATGTATGGTGCTTAAACTATGGCGTCGCCATTTTGCCTTGGCACCACCCAGGGCGTTGTTAGCCACTGTATAGTCTTCTCCCTAGCTCGTTCGTTGAAACCTATTAGTAGGATTCCTGGACAAGTGTTACATCATTCGGCTTGGAATCGGCGAGCAGTCGTTCTAAACGATGATTCGGAAGTTGCCAGTCTATTAAAACAGTTGAGTAGCACTGCTCGTAGTGGACGTTGACGTCATTCGTGAACAACGAGAATGCAGAGAAATTTTGCATTAAAATAGTCCGGCATAAACGAGAAAAAGCCAGTATCTCTGTTAATATATGTTTGGTGTTGGGGTTACTTTACCATTTGGAACTGCCTCGTACTCTCGGAACATTGCCTTTGTATGTTATGGTCACAGTTAGGCAGAATTTCAGTTATCACTGTTACTATGCTATGCGTACAGTAGCCTATATTGTTTCGCACAGTTGCTAGTCGTCCATATTATGGAAAGTTACTTTAACTCTTCATGGCATATCCGGACTTTAATTGTTACCAGGCGGTAAGTTATCTGATACAGAAAAAATAGGGAAATTCAGCTTATAACGACTTGTTCAGAAGCTTATTATACCGATACTCTTAATGTAAATAATTTTGAACCTATTAAAATATGTAAAATAGTATAGGCCTATGCTTGAATTAACCTTGCCAATACACTTTTATCATTGAAAACAATTTATTCATCGAACATGGTTCGGTAATATAATGAATTCCATTCGTCAGAGACCATTAAGGTCCAATTAATTTACAAATAACGAAGAACAAAAACAATAAAACACTTTCGTTCAGCCCAAAATTAAAAAATATATTATGCTATAGTTTTCATGGTTAAGTTTTTCGACAGTAAATAATTTATGCAAATACAACGATATATTTTAATAGCAATTGTAAAATACTTCGAAGAGAGAATAAAGCCGGAGAAAACTGTGTCGCAACAACTATGCACGGGACTTGAACCAAGAACGATCAAATGAAAGTGTGCGCCTCGATCAAGGAATAATAAATTGTTGCGGTGAATAGTTGGAAAGCAGCCAAGCAAATCGGAACTGTTTCAGTGTATTAGAAAGGACGTCGTTCCTAATCGTTTGTGTATGAAGTTAAAATGTCTTTGTTTGTGAGTCAATGTGTTTCCACGGAACCTCTTGGAATTACCCGTAATCCACTAAAATGGTGTAGTATGATGTATGTATGATCAGCGATCTGGCATAAGAAGAGTGCTCATGACGGAAAGTAAGGAAAAATGTTATGTAACACTAGCAAGACACCCGTGCTTCGCTACGGTATTATACTGAAATTTATAATTGAATGTTTATTGTTTTTGATATATAATCCGCCTAAATTTGCGATCTGAATCGTTTCCTGCGAGAATCCGCCAAAATTCCCAATCTAACTCGTTTTCTAATAGATTACGGCAAGTTTCCTCCCATTTTTCAATCTTTTTTTCCAGCAATAGATTTCGTACTTCCCGGGCTAGGTCCTGGTATTCCACCCGGTAAGTTGGGTCCCAAAATCTTTGCCATCTTTTCCTATAAGCATTTTAATAAGGATCAAATCATTCAGGAGATCCGGCGTGGTGTCATCTTAGGTGCCTTGGCGGTACTGAACCCGCGGCAGGACTGCATTCTTAGTCATTACCTGTCCAGGACCCGTTTTCAGTCCGGTCCGCACATTTGACGACGGTCCAGAACATTATTATTATTATTATTATTACTATTATTATTATTATTATTATTATTATTATTATTATTATTATTATTACTATTATTATTATTATTATTATTATTATTATTATTATTATTATTATTATTATTATTACTATTATTATTATTATTATTATTATTATTATTATTATTATTATTATTATTATTATTATTATTATTGTTACCGTGTTTTGGTGGTAGGTAGAGGTGTAAGAAGGTGCGGGCGTGAATGGGTCTCAAACTACGGAATCAAAGTTAATGTAAAAGTTAACAAGGTTATATTTCCTTTTCAATATTAAGTAATAACAAAGAACAGGTACTTAGTAGCCGAAACACAATTTGAAATGTACAATTACAGGGATTACAGAGTTTGGGCTTCGAGCCCAGTTCACAATTTTTGAGCAACTAGCCCAACTTTCCGATATACAAATTTTAACAAAGGGGCAGAAGACCCCAATCAAACCCTGGAGCACTTGCTCCAAATTACACAGTAAAGCCTCCTCGAGGCATACAACACTCCGTTTCCAAAAGAGCCACACGCTCTTTAATTTAAGCCTCTCCCAGGCCACACCAAATTCCACCTTCAAGTTGTCCTCAACGGACATAAACACAGGGGTAAAATACCCAATTTACTGAGGTCTATTAAATGAAAAGCAGGTTAATTAAATGACCTCTAAAACAATTTGAGAGGAGGCGAACTTGCACTCCTAATACACTTTGATTTTAAAACCTACTTTGGCACTAGGCCGTTATTACAAGGGCTAATCCCATACTACAGAGGTGACTTAATAGCAATTTACATTACATTACGGAAGAATTGGTTGAGAGAATAAGTTCACCTCAAGACGATGTGAGTGGGAGCTCGAGAGGGTTAAGCACTCTCTATCCCGATATGTCGTTTTAAAATAGAATAGATACCAGTTGTTTTTACATTTTAGGAAAAGGTTACATGTTTGAACGCTTAGAACCCGCCCCGAAAGTTAAACTGCTGAGCAAGAAAAGAAAGAATTTATTAATCGGCCATTACCTTATTGTTGACCGCTGCCGAAGAAAGAGGCGCTCCCCGCCTCCTGCTATGTACTTAATACACTGAAAGATGGAACAGAAGTGGCCCGGAGACCCTAAAATCAGCAGTTTATATACTCTCGCGGAAGTTTCTAGGCGTTAGGGGAATGAAAACACCCGCCCACAATGTTTTTATTGGATAGGACCCCGCAACAGATACAAGTTGGGGGAAGATACACCAGATTGGTCAGAAATTACTAAAAGAAATTCGGGATTGGATAAATCTAAAACAAGGGGAAAAAGAGGGGTATACAGCCAACTTAAACAATAACAGAAAGAAATTTAACAAGAAACAAACTTTTGAAATAAAAATTTCTCCAACAAAATAGTTCTTTGACTCCGCACTAGGGTGCACTATTGTTGATCTTCAGGAGTGTCCTCTAGAAGAGAAAGTTCACACTTCTTACTTCAAGCGAAACAAAAACACATCAAAAGTGACACAGTTCAAAAACTCAAAATTTTCCACGTGGTGACATCTTCTGAGAAAGTAGAGAATTAATAGAGTAGATAAAGTTCAACCTTCCTCCAGAAGAGGAGTTTCAACTGGCGCAACTTTTAAATAAACGGTGTAGAGGTGTACCGCCCGGTACAATTATTATTATTATTATTATTATAGATGTTCTGGACCCCACAGCAAGATGCAAGACCGCTACTTGGCGGTAAATTACATCTGCTGCCATTGTCATTGTTGACACTGTGACCAGCACTATTGTCGCGCGTAGGCAAGTGTGCGGGATTTCTGGCGATACGAATGACATACTTCCGTGCATTATTGGCCTTATTATAAAGGTGAACAATTTGACGGTCAATCTCATTCCTATCGTTTATTTAAAAAAGTGTTTAAATTTTAATTTATATGTCAGGAGAATCTATTGCAATCTAAGAACGTTCTCCGAAGGAAAAGACGGCTGTTGAAAACGAACCCAGGTAAGATTAAACATTATCGGTTTATGATCAGAATAAGTACATCGAAAATCTACAGCCTGTTTCCAGTCATTCGACAGGGCTAGGAATGGAATGAATAAAGCCCCATCTAGCGGCGACAATAGGAATTGTGCCGGCTGCCGAAGCCTGTCGCACTCCTCCGGGGCAATGATCCATAAATGTCAAATGAAATGAAATATTGGACAGTGTTGCTGGAATGAATGATGACAGGGAAAACCGGATTATCCGGAGAAAACCTGTCCCGCCTCCGTTTTGTCCAGCACGAAAGTCACATGGAGTGACCGGGATTTGAACCGCGGAACCCAGCTTTGAGAGGTCGGCGCGCTGCAGCGTGAGCAACGGAGGCTCCTTCTAAGAACATTATGAAGAGTAAAATCAATTGGTCTCACCTTCTTTTACACTCCACCGCCGTTAAGATTATTTAACACTCCCCATCCCAAAAAAATTAAAAGAAGCCGTGTTTCTTTACGTTTAAAGGAGATTGGAAACACCAATGTTCACGTCTATTACCTTCAGTTTTGAGATATAAGTATCTCCATAAAAATAATTCACTTTTTTCACTTCCTTTCACACTCCTCCCCCACCCAAGTGAATTTTCCGCCAAAAAAATACATGTTTCTTTAATAGTAAAGGATCTTCTAAATAACAATTATCACGACTCAAACTTCTTCAGTCTTTGATTTATTTGTCTTCATGAAAGGAATTCAACTCCTTTTCACTCCCCCCCCCCCAATCCAAACGCGTTTTTCTTTGTTTTAAAGGAGAACCAAATACCAAATTTCACGTCTGTAACAACTTTAGTTTTTATTAGATGTAAGTATTCTCATACAATTAAGTCAATTAATTTCTCAATTTTTCAGCCCTCCCTCTTTATTGGATTTTCCGAGAATACGCGTTTCTTTACTTTTAAAGCAGATTACAAATATCAAATTTCTCGTCTGTAACATCTTCATTTTTGAGATATCAGTAGCCTAATTAAAATAATTCAACACAATTTTCAGTCAATTTTACCACTCCCCCCACTCCACCCAACTGGTATTTCCGAAAACTAATAATACATGTTTCTTTATATTTAATAGAGATAAAATACCATTTTTCACTTGTGTTACATGTTAAGTTTCTTGAGATACACTGTAGAAATTCTCATTTTAAAAATTCACCCTTTTTACGTTCACCTTAAGCGGAGTTCCCAAAAACAAATCACCTATGTTTCTTTACATTTACAGGAGATTCCAAAAAGCCACTCTTTACGTCTGTAACATTTTACGTTTCTCAGATATTCTGTAGATATAGTCATTCACAAAAACTCCCCAATTCTTCACTCCTGTTTAACCGCCATTAATTGGATTTTCCAAAAACAAAAAAACAAAAACAAAATACGTGTTCCTTAATTATTAAAGGAGATCCTATATACAAATTTTCAGTTCTGTAATATCTTCAGTTTCTGAGATATATGTATTCTCATTAAAGTCATTCAACCCATTATTCACCCTTTTACACCCCTCCTATTGGGATTTACAGAAAACAAAAAAGTACGTGTGTTCCTTTATTTTTAAAGGAAATTCTAAATACCAATTTTTAAATCTGTAAACTTTTAAAGTTTTAAGATGTAGACACACTAATTTTAAAAATTCACCCTCCCTTTCACCCCCCATTATTTGGTCTTTCCAAAAACGAAAAAAAAGGTGTTTCTTTATTTTTAAAGTAGATCCCAAATACCAATTTTCAGGTCTGTAATATCTTCAGGTTCTGAAATATAAGTATCCTCACTAAAGGCATTCAACCTCTGTTTCGCCCTTTTCCACCCTTCCTATTGGGATTTTCCGAAAACAAAAAATACGTGTTTCTTTATTTTTAATTAAGATTCTAAATACCAATTTTTACATCTGTAAACTTTAAACGTTTTGAGATACAGATGCACTCATTTCAAAACTTCACCCCCCTTTTCACCCCCATTAATTCTATTTTCCAAAAACAAAAAAATACGGGTTTCTTTATTTTTAAAATAGATCAAAATTACCAATTTTCAGATCTGTAATATCTTCAGTTTCTGAAATATAAGTACCGGTATCCTGATAAAAGGCATTCAACCCCTTTTGCACCCTTTTTCACCCCTCATATTGGGATTTTCAGAAAACAAAAAAATAAGTGTTTCCTTATTTTTAAAGAAGATTCTAAATACCAATTTTTACATCTGTAAATTTCTAAAGTTTTGAGATATAGGTGAACTCATTTTAAAATTTAACCCCCCTTTTCACCCCCTTAGCGACATAATATACAAAAATCCTCTCTTAGTGAGCACCTACATCTTCACATGAATATATCTCCAGAATTTCTTTTTTTTATGTCCAGTAGTTTTGGCTTGGCGGTGATGAATCAGTCAGTCAGTCAGTCAGTCAGTCAGTCAGTCAGTCAGTCAGTCAGGACAAGTTATTTTATATATATATAGACTAGCAAGATACCCGTGCTTCGCTACGGTATTATACTGAAATTTATAATTGAATGCTTATTGTTGTAGATATATAATCCGCCGAAATTCGCGATCTGACTCGTTTACTGCGAGAATCCGCCAAAATTCGCGATCAGACTCGTTTTCTAATACATTACGGCAAGTTTCCTCCCATTTTTCAATCTTTATTTCCAGCAATCAATTTTGTACTTCCCGGGCTAGGTCCAAGTATTCCACCCGGTCAGTTGGGTCCCTAAATCTTTGCCATCTTTTCCTATAAGCATTTTTAATATGGATCAAATCCTTCAGGAGAACCGGCGTGGTGCATTCTTGAGTGCCTTGGCGGTATTGAACCCGCGGCCGGACTGTATTCTTAGTCATTACCCGTCCAGGTCCCGTTTCCAGCGGGATCCGCACATTTGACGACGGTCCAGAAAAATTATTATTATTATTATTATTATTATTATTATTATTATTATTATTATTATTATTATTATTATTATTATTATTATTATTATTATTATTATTATTATTATTATTATTATTATTATTATTATTATTATTATTATAGATGTTCTGGACCTCACAGCAAGATGCAAGACCGCTACTTGGCGGTAATAACTTACATCTGCTGCCATTGTCATTGTTGACAATGTGACCAGCACCATTGTCGCGCGTAGGCAAATGTGCGGGATTTCTGGCGATACGAATGACATACTTCCGTGCATTATTGACCTTATTATAGAGGTGAACGGACGGTCAATCTCTTTCCTATCGTTTACTTCAAATTAGTTTAATTTTTTATTTATATGCCAGGAGAATCTACTGTAATCTAAGAACGTTCTCCGAAGGAAAAGATGGTTCATGAAAACGAACCCAGGAAAGATTAGAAATGATCTGTTTATGATCAGAATAAGTAGGCTACATCAAAAATCTACAGCCTGTTTCCAGTCATTCGACAGGGTCAGGAATGGAATGAATAAAGCCCCCGTCTAGCGGCGACAATAGGAATTGTTCCGGCTGCCGAAGCCTGTCGCACTTCTCTAGGGCAATGATTAATAAATGACAAATGAAATGAATTGATATTGGACAGTGTTGCTGGAATGAATGATGACAGGGAAAACCGGAGTATCCGGAGAAAAACCTGTCCCGCCTCCTTTTTGTCCAGCACGAATGTCACATGGAGTGACCGGGATTTAAACCACGGAACCCAGCTGTGAGAGCCCGGTGCGCTGCCGCCTGAGCAACGGAGGATCCTTGTAAGTACATTGCGAACAGTAAAATCAATTGGTCTCCCCTCCTTTTACAACCCACCGCCGTTAAGTTTATTTACCCCCAAAAAAGAATGAAAAGATGGCGTGCTTCTTTATGTTTAAAGGAGATTCCAAACACCAATGTGGTCACGTCTATTACCTTCAGTTTTGAGATATAAGTATACCCATAAAAATAATTCACTTTTTTCACTTCCTTTCAAACTCATCCCCCTCCCCCCTAAGTGAATTTTCCGGCAAAAAATACTTGTTTCTTTAATAGTAAAGGGTCTTCTAAATAGCAAATATCACGACTTCTTCAGTTTTAGATTTATGTGTCCTCACGAAAGGAATTCAATTCCTTTTCACTCCCACCCCCCAACACACCTCCAAGATGGTTTCCCCCCAAAAACGCGTTTTCCTTTGTTTTTAAAGGAGATCCAAATACCAATTTTCACGTCTGTAACAACTTTAGTTTTTATTAGCTTATGTATTCTCATACAAATAAGTCAATTATTTTTTCTATTCTTTAACCCCCCCCCCCCTTCATTGGATTTTCCGGGAATACGTGTTTCTTTACTTTTAAAGCAGATTCCAAATATCACATTTCACGTCTGTAACATCTTCATTTTTGAGATATCAGTAGCCTAATTAAAAGAATTCAACACCATTTTCAGTCATTATTAACTACCCCCTACACCCAAGTGGTATTTCCGAAAACAAAAGTACATGTTTGTTTATTCTTAAAGGAGATTCTAAATACAAATTATTACATCTATAAACTTTAGAAGTTTTGAGATATAGATACACTCATTTTAAAAACTTCGTCCCCCTTTTCACCCCCCATTATCTGGATTTTTCCAAAACGAAAAAATACCTGTCTCTTTATTTTTAAAGTAGATCCCAAATACCAGTTTTCAGGTCTGTGATATCTTCAGGTTCTGAAATATAAGTAGCCACATTAGAGGCATTCAACCTGTTTTTCACCCTTTTCCACACTTCGTATTAGGATTTTCCGAAAACAAAATACGTGTTTCTTTATTTTTAAAGGACATTCTAAATACCAATTTTTATATCTATAAAATTTAAAAGTTTTGATATATAGATACACTCATATTACAAAATCACCCCCCTTTTACCCCCACCATTAATTGGATTTTCTAAAAACAAAAAATACGCGTTTCTTTATTTTTAAAGGAGATCCCAAACACCAATTTTCAGGTCTGTAATATCTTCAGTTTCTAAGATATAAGTATTCTCTTTAAAGGCATTCAACCCCTTTTTCATCCCTTTTCACCCCTCCTGTTGGGATTTTCCGAAAACAAAAAAATACGTGTTCCTTTATTTTTAATGAAGATTCTAAATACCTATTTTTACATCTCTAAACTTAAAAACTTTTGAGATATAGATGCACTCATTTTAAAAATTCACCCCCCTTTTCACCCTCGCATTAATTGGATTTTCCAAAAACAAAAAAATACGTGTTTCTTTATTTTTGAAGGCGACCAAAAGTACCAATTTTGAGGTCTGTAATATCTTCAGTTTCTGCGATATAAGTACCGGTATCCTGATTAAAGGCATTCAACCCCTTTTTCACCCTTTTAACCCCTCCTATTGGGATTGTCACAAAACAAAAAAATACGTGTTTCCTTATTTTTAAAGGAGATTCTAAATACAAATTTTCACATCTGTAAACTTTTAAAGTTTTGAGATATAGACACACTAATTTTAAAATTTCACCCCCCTTTTCACCCCCTTAGCGACGGAATATCCAAAAATCCTCTCTTAGCAAGCACCTACATCTTAATGTGAATATATCCCCAAGATTTCATTTCTTTATGTCCAGTAGTTTTGGCTTGGCGATGAAGAATCTGTCAGTCAGTCAGTCAGTCAGTCAGTCAGGACAAGCTACTTTATATATATAGATTATTACATTGACGCCCAACTAGAAAATTATGTGTTTAGTTAGGGGCATCATGCACATGTTACTCAATAGGAGTTTGATCGACAAGACTTTTAACATATTAATTCAGTCAAAGGTGTAAATATGTGGGGCATCAATGTATGAGAATACAACAATATTTCAAGTAATGTTTCAATGGCTTCTCTTTACTGAGCACGATAGCTGAAGTTGTTTCAGGGGATTGGTACAGTAAACAACCTCCAAAATTTGGACATTTAAAATAATTTTTATATCAGCTTCTACTGTATGTACAACAACGAAACTTTCTAATTGAAGCATACTACATGTATACTATGCTAGCACATATCTCAGAATTGATTTTGGCGTTATCAAACTAACTAGTTAATTATTCAAACTGGCGGCTCTTTGTGTGTCTGTGCTCACCGTTTCCTTCATAGCTGGGCCATTTATCAATATATTAGTGTCCTGCTTTTTTAAATGTACTGATTGAAGTTACATCTACAAAACTGAACCCTTCCAGAACTATATTTGCAAAATTAGAACTTTTAATGTTGTGTTACTTAAATATTGGCTAGGGGCTGTCTGGCCGAGGTGGTAAAGGCGTGCTCAGTTCGCCCGAAAGGACGTGGGTTCGAATCCCCGTCAGGAAGTCGTAAAATTTAAGAAACGAGATTTCCACTTCCGGATGTGCGTATGGCTCTGGGGTTCACTCAGCCTACATCAAAAATGAGTACCAGGTTAATTCCTAGGGGCAAAAGCTGCCGGGCATAGAGTTAACCACTCTACCCCATCATGTGCCGTGGTTGACAATGGTGGAAGCCTTTACCTTCCACTCCTACAAGGGCCTTCATGGCCTGTACGGAGGTGAGTTGTTTTGAGAGTAGGCCCTATATATTGCCTATTTTGGTCATTTCTTTTGCATGTAGCTATTTTTATCCAAACAATTATCAACCCTAGGCACATGAGTTTGGTCAGTTTTGTAGACTCTATCACTAAGATCATAAGAGAAAAGTAGCATGGTAATACACAATATAATTTAGGAGTTACAAGGGAAATGGTTTTGAAAAATGAAGTTTTGAGAAAATGAGCTGAAAATTTATATGACCCCTCCAAAAACACGGCAGTCTTCCAGTGGCTGCTAAAATGCTCCTTGGATACAGGATGTTCCCTCTAAAGCAGTTTTCTCAGCTTCATTTTCCAGTCTTAAACTTCTTCTGCTCTGTCTGGCCTCTTTTGTGGCTTCTCGTACCCTTTTTTTCAGCAGACTTTATACGCATTACGTCCTCTTGTAGCGTTGCACGTTCACAAAACACCAAGATTCATGCCCATTTTTTGCAGCACAGCCAACCTACTCTTCATTCCATCATTAAATGTTATAACTGCATCAGTTTTTAGCAATCTTCAAAATTGTCTTTCGACAGATATCAGTTTCTGGGCACATTTTGCAAATCGTAGCATTGAGAGACTCATTAGCATTCCGTATATTACCTCCTAAACACCTTTTCAACAGTTCAGTAGCAACTAAATCCTTGAAAACAGGCTTAATCATATCCATAACAGCTGAAGGTAAAGTGTTTTTGTGTTTGTATTCTTGAACTGTGCCTGCAGTGACAGCTCGCTGGTACAGGCATCAGAAATTACCTCCTTTTGGGCAGAAGTAATGATGTGGAATTTCATCAGGTGAGCTTTCAATGTACCAAATAGCCCAGACAGAAGTTCTCGTATCACTTACTGATGTTCAGTTACTTCCTATGGCAATTCCACAGTAAGTCGTCAGAGTATTTATTGCAGAATCTGTCAGTCTGTTTTTTCCAGACAGTAATTTGCCATCTGAAGGTTTTTTCCCCTTGAATTCTTTCTTAAAATTTCTCAGTCGTGTGCCCATACGTTTCTGAAAGTGAGCAATACACTCAGCGTTGGTGATTGGTAGACTAAGGCCATACGGTTCCATATCTGACACAGCTTTGATTGACTTTGTGCCACCATCACCAACGTATGTTATGTACCGTACGCCATATCTTATCTCAGAACGTTCAGAGATCTCTAAATAGCATATGCAATGTCTAAATCATAACTCCTAAACTAGTGCAGATATTTAAATAATTCTTTCACCAAAATAAACTAGAAGAGTGTATTTAAACATTAAAAATTACTTTGAAAAATCAAATTTTGAAGGTTGTTTACTGTACCGATCCCCTGTTTAAATGCGGCCAGTATCCAGTATTCGGGAGATGGTACGTTTGATAAAGATTTTTTCTTACAAAAGTCTTACTATAAAATGTCTATAAAATGTCTTTATATAATATTCAGTGACAAGGTCAAAGTTGAACTGATACATTCTTGGAAATCTAGTGGGAGTTGTCACTGTAGTGTGTTTTCATATTTTATTTGTCTGAGATTTGGAAGAAGGAAACCTGTTCGTTGATTACCATCCTAGTATTCACTGACAGCTGAAGAGGGGAGAACATGGAAATCCACTTTTAATATGACTGAGTGTGGAATTGGAACACACATTCTCAGTTGTCTTCGACAACCCGAGTGTACGCCACTCCATCCCCTTTACGAAGATTTAAATCCTCCGTGCCCGAGCAAACTGGACAGAGAACGTACATTTTAAACCTCTTAGCATCTGCTCTTTTCCTCTAGTTTTGTTGGTAAAGATATCATACGGTGGGCTGGTTGGACCCTCAAAAAATAGATCAATATAATTCCAGTGCAGTTTTGTGACAGTTATCTAGTTGCTACAGATATGCTCTTACTGGTAAAATAATGTATAACATTGTACCTGCTTGATCAGTTCAGTGTACACTTGGATGACAAGTCTCTTACTCATCATCCGTCTACACCACTAGTACTACAGACACATATTTCGAGAGAAAATCCGGCAGCTTGGGTATCATTTTAATGCAGGAATGTAGCAAAAGGCATAAAAAAGTAGATTATTCATGTGTAGGGCAAAAGTCAGTTTCTGAGTAAGGAAATATTTTCTGAGTCGTTCGACTGTAACTTATTCTGAAACAACAGTCATTATACCCATGGGGGCATGTTAACTAGAATGACAGTGACTATTCCTATTTAAGGATTCTTCCCTCAGTTTATAAATCATTCTTTCCAAATTCTGCTGTAGCTCTGGGAAATTTTCTCAGTCCTGAGCTGAAATATCTACAGCATCACACAGGCCTTTATATCAAAAAGTAAAAATAAAGGCCAAAGCCTGGCATTTATACAAGTGGTGGCACAAGCTTCCCCTAGTGCAACGTCATTGTATTGTCCTTCATGAGGCTTGCAGTGGTGTCTCAACTGCGCACTAGCCGCCATTGTCTTGGAATAGTTTAGCAATCCAACTGATGAGCCCACTGCTACACTGGGGCGAATCGCTGGTCATTTCACGTTTGAAAAAAGCCTAAAGAACTTAAATCGATGAAATTAAAGTATGGCTTCCTTCTAGGAACCTCATTTTCATAAGAATATGAATGTTTAAAAATGTATTTTAAATGAGCTTGGCATTCATTTAACTGTAGCTACGGCAGGTGTGGCAGGTCAGTGAGCTGCCTGCATGGAAGCAAGCGATTCCAGACAAGCTCAAGAGATTTTCTGTTGCTGAAAGTTCCAAAATCCGATATATCGTTCATGCCGCTACGTAACATAACCGTTGTGCAACAATTTGGTGTCGACACTGGCACAGTATTAGAACCTAGTAAGGAGAACGGAAGATCGACTTTGACGTGAAAGTAATATATAACTGGCATATATATATTTATAACTGGCACAATATGTATAATTACCGACCTTACATTGCTCCGTTTCACAGATCATTTTGTTGAACACGATATTATATTCAAATGCTCGTGGTAACAGACGAGAAAATTAAGAGAGCGATAGATATTTACGAACAATGTTTAAGAGGACAGTCGAAGAGTTAATGCTTAAGTTGCAATCTAACACACTGGATGAAAATGTTATTATGAATCAGATTGATTGGTGGGAATATATCAGACGAAAAATAATTTGTAGTTATGTAACTGTTGATATTGCGACCATGGCACTTCTAGTTTAACGTGGAATGCGAACCACATATAAGACGAATGGAGGAGAAAATGTTATCTCGGAGAAAAGTGTACTTGGCCAAAATAGCAAAAGGAAACTTACGAAGCGATTGTTAGGCATGGCTTTTACTGTGTTCAAAGTGACAGGTATGGTAGCAGAACTGGTATATTAGCAAATAGATGATTATAGAGATGCTTGGTTTTTTCATAAAAGGCTTGATGAATGTCACATCAGTCTATAATGAAGATGCCAGGTTAAAGACAGGCAAAAGTGAACAAAGCAAATATGTATATTAGTACAGAAGATGAAACAAATAAGGGAGTATGGAGGAAAACGCACACTCGTTAAGATTACCTCCATTTACTGAAAATGGGGAACAACTATTGCATACATTTATTAATGATAATACTGAAAATGAGCCACAATTCGACATAATTTTCACGTAGTCAATTGATGAAGCTTATTGGAAGTGTGTATTTCATGACAAGTTTTGTAGTTTGTTTGTGGTTGTGATTTCAGTGTTTAAGATATTGTTCGTAAAGCAAGGTAGGCTATTAAAAGTAAAAACACATTTCTTAGATTTATTCTTCAAAATTCCTGTATTGTTAGTTAGTATAAACTGAGACGTACAATATATCGATAAATGAGATAGGTCCGAGTCAATGAACATTACGTAATAAACTCATCGCTAGAGGTGAATAGAAAGTGGAGATGGTCAATGTCTACCATGTCTATCTCAAACGTATACATGTATACTACCAGTGACTATAAAAACATTCGAAAAACGTACACGATGATATCTATTGGAAGTGACTGGAACGAGGGACATCAATGTGCGGAAAAATGCACATTGTTGAGAGACAAATGTGTTCTTCTTTTATGGGCTGGGAGAGGCGAGCCGTTGTCACCTCGCAGCCGTCAATGCTGAAGATGGATGGTGCGTTGCCTGATTTGGGGCTCCCATCCGTTCCACTGCCAGCCACATTTTCTTCTTCACTTGGCCGATAATTGAACCAGAGAGATGGGGCTCGCAACAGTGTCAATAAAAACAACTAGCAGTGGATGGAAAGATAAGAAATATATTCAGTGTGTCATCCCCATGAAATAAAATGAGCAAGGACATTTGCATTCTTCAAGGTGAAGTGATCTTTGAATATAACATTTTGTGAAATGACATAACTAGTGCAATTTCCAAATTAATTAATAAATAGATCAAGTAATTCCTAACATACAGTAAGTTGTTAACCATCAAGTGGAAGCGTAAATAGCCGTTAAAACTAGGGACAATACGGGGCATCAGTGCTGCTAGCTTATACTAAATAAGTGACTGTTTAAAAGGTGATTGTTTTAATCGACGTCCAGGTGTATGTTTGAAAATTGTACAGTGATTTATTTTTACCAGGTTACAGGATTTCTCTCTTACGTTCTTTCTGAAGTAGCAAGATATTTACTACCTGCAGAGTAGTAATGTGCCCAACGGTACATATCAGTCTCCTTTCCCAAAGAATGACTAACTTGTACACTTCAAATTGGTACACGGACTAAACAACTAAGGGACGTTGGAATGCCCTATGCCATGTATGGGTAAATCCCGGACCACCTGATAAGGAATTCGAAAAGCCTTTTTTTTAAATCAGTAACTACTGATCTGCATTTAGGGCAGTCGCCCAGGTGGCAGATTCCTTATCTGTTGCTTTCCTAGCCTTTTCTTAAATGATAGCAAAGAAATTGGAAATTTGTTGAACACTCCCTTGGTATGTTATTCCAATCCCTAACTCCTCTTCCAATAAACGAATATTTTTCCCAATTTGTCTTCTTGAATTCCAGCTTTACCTTCATATTGTGAAGCCAGCAAATATAATGAAATTTGGAACGAGCCGGTGGATGGAGGCACTAACGTTTGATGCGTGGTGGTTGCTGATTCTTAGTTATATTTACAGTAAACAAATATCGAAACACAGGATTCTCCTTTAAATTATACACTGACTGACAGAGCAAATGCAACACCAAGAAGGAGTGGTTAGAAAGGGATGAAAGTTGGGGAAAAAACAGAGACGGCACGGACGAATAATTGATGTTTATTTCAAACCGATATGCAGGTTACACAATGCGCACGGCATCGACTCAGTAGGATGTAGGACCACCGCGAGCGGCGATGCACGCAGAAACACGTCGAGGTACAGAGTCAATAAGAGTGCGGATGGTGTCCTGAAGGATGGTTCTCCATTCTCTGTCAACCATTTGCCACAGTCGGTCGTCCGTACGAGGCTGGGGCAGAGTTTGCAAACGGCGTCCAATGAGATCCCACACGTGTTCGATTGGTGAGAGATCCGGAGAGTACGCTGGCCACGGAAGCATCTGTACACCTCGTAGAGCCTGTTGGGAGATGCGAGCAGTGTGTGGGCGGGCATTATCCTGCTGAAACAGAGCATTGGGCAGCCCCTGAAGGTACGGGAGTGCCACCGGCCGCAGCACATGCTGCACGTAGCGGTGGGCATTTAACGTGCCTTGAATACGCACTAGAGGTGACGTGGAATCATACGCAGTAGCGCCCCAAACCATGATGCCGCGTTGTCTAGCGGTAGGGCGCTCCACAGTTACTGTCGGATTTGACCTTTCTCCACGCCGACGCCACACTCGTCTGCGGTAACTATCACTGACAGAACAGAAGCGTGACTCATCGGAGAACACGACGTTCCGCCATTCCCTCATCCAAGTCGCTCTAGCCCGGCACCATGCCAGGCGTGCACGTCTATGCTGTGGAGTCAATGGTAGTCTTTGAGCGGACGCCGGGAGTGCAGGCCTCCTTCAATCAATCGACGGGAAATTGTTCTGGTCGATATTGGAACAGCCAGGGTGTCTTGCACATGCTGAAGAATGGCGGTTGACGTGGCGTGCGGGGCTGCCACCGCTTGGCGGCGGATGCGCCGATCCTCGCGTGCTGACGTCACTCGGGCTGCGCCTGGACCCCTCGCACATGCCACATGTCCCTGCGCCAACCATCTTCGCCACAGGCGCTGCACCGTGGACACATCCCTATGGGTATCGGCTGCGATTTGACGAAGCGACCAACCTGCCCTTCTCAGCCCGATCACCATACCCCTCGTAAAGTCGTCTGTCTGCTGGAAATGCCTCCGTTGACGGCGGCCTGGCATTCTTAGCTATACACGTGTCCTGTGGCACACGACAACACGTTCTACAATGACTGTCGGCTGAGAAATCACGGTACGAAGAGGGCCATTCGCCAACGCCGTGTCCCATTTATCGTTCGCTACGTGCGCAGCACAGCGGCGCATTTCACATCATGAGCATACCTCAGTGACGTCAGTCTACCCTGCAATTGGCATAAAGTTCTGACCACTCCTTCTTGGTGTTGCATTTGCTCTGTCAGTCAGTGTATATACAAATGTAGTAAGACGGTTATGAGACTACCACAGTGTACAGCGAATGTGGGGGCGTTAATAACATGCGGAGAGTATTTAGAAGTGGAATGCATTAAAAAAATATTGAATTATTGGATGCGACTGAAACGATGGGGGGGGGGGGATCTAGTGCTGCTAGGAGCCTACAAGCAACAATTGAAAAGTATGTATGCCGAAAGTTGGTTGTGAAAAATTAAAACCTATGTCGAGATTGTTGGTATGGGTTATATTTGGTTCGAGATATGGAAGGGAAAAGGTAGTGGCAGCCAGAGAGCTCTGATAGCAAGAATTAAAGATATACAAATGCAAAGACTGATAGAAGAATGTAGGAATAGAGCTTAGCTTAGTTTATTCTATACGGTATCCCAAGTCTTCAAGATAAACGTAAGATATGGGGATAGAAGGATGAAAGGGGTCTAATATGGTGGCTCATGGGATTATACAAAAACAAGTAATGGATTAGGAGTAAAGAGAACTCACAGTGTATTTTGTGTGGGAATTAGACCGATGACCTACATTTAGTAGGTTTTGGCAAGGAAACAGAGAAGTTAAGGGTAATGTTTCTAAGTACTAAGCAGCAAGAGATGTGCAGGCAATGTGATGAACAAAAAATTTTAGCGTCAATTGTGAAACAGTGGAAAAGTGAAAGAAACTTGAATAAGTTTTATGTGCATTCAAAATATTATGTTTAGGAAAAGTGAAAGGTATGGTCTTATAACATACTAGCTGATGTACCCGTGCTTCGCTACGGGATTCTCAGCAAGACTGACTTGGTGGTTTTCCCAACTTAATTCAACATAGGTCATTACAAAAACGTCAGTAGGAATTTAGCGATTGAAAGCAATGTTATCATATAAAATACTCGATCAAATGAAAAACCGCACACTTTCTCACTTTCAACGAACAGTACTACGGTGCCGATCTAAGAGTCCAAAGTTCCAGAGCTGGAATAACCAGGTCGCAGACTGCCGTGAACACTCCTCTGTCATTATTCCGTTAAATATCCACACTACTCATTCCAATCAGTGCCTCAGAGTAGGGATTGAATAGCTCGAATACTATGATGAATCAGTGTGGTACGTACCAGATATATCAGAAAATGTATGAACCAGAGGAATGGCATGCTAAAGAAGAAAGTTATCTTACTCCCCAGCTACTTCCCGCCAATATACAGGCAGGCTGTTACAGTCGGTACGACCATGCGAGTTGCCCGTGTGGTTAGGGGCGCGCAGCTATGGGCTTGCATCGGGGAGATAGTGGATTCGGACCCCACTGCCGGCAACCCTGAAGATGGTATTCCGTGGTTTCCCATTTTCACACCAGTCACACCAGGCTGTACCTTAAAGCCAAGACCGCTTCCTTCACATCACTATTCATTTCCTATCCCATCGTCGCCATAAGACCTACCTGTGTCGGTGCGACGTCAAGCAAATTTAAAAAAACCTCGGTACGCTGCAGTAATCCTATCTATCGGGGATGAGGGGAAACAGAAGACAAAAAGCACATCACAACAAACAATGGTCAATATAATGTTATTGTTGATAAAGTTGATGAGCATTCTATATTGCAGGCCTTCATATTAGTTTTCTTTCGACTCTGTGATATTAGGGTGTCTTACAAAATTATTTATATCGTAGACTGTAGTTAATTATTCTCAGGCTTTACATACCGATTTTCGCTAAATTCTGTTTACCCATTTTCTCGTGACTCGGCGCTGATATAGACTTTGTAACAAAAATCCAAATTCATGAATATCTCTGATTATATGCGGTACAGTAACAATGTATAAGACATAAGTGATCGGAAATTAAATAACTTCTTACATAACTACTACTAACTTACGACATAACTAAAGTTATGTTAATTATGTAGTATTTATTGATACAACCACTAATAACATAAGTAACTTATTTGAGAATTACATTCCAGGCCTTCCCCTAAACCAGCATTTCACTCAGTGCGAATAACATTATTGATACCCTAGATTATAGCGACCTATTCCCTGACTTTGCATACCAATTTTCGTGAAGATACGAACACTAATACAATAAATATTTGAAAATTAAATTTTAGGCCTTCCCCTAAACTACCATTTTTCTCAGCGTGTATAGCCTATATTGTAGCGAATTATATACCATCTTTGTCTAGCAATTTTCATTAAGACACGACCACTAATAACATAAATATTTGAGAATTAAATTTAAGGTCTTCCCTAAACAACCATTTCACTCAGCGTGATTAAAATAATTTATAGCCTAGATTGTAGCGGTTCATCACCCGACTTTACAGTCCGATTTTTATTAAATTCTCTTCAGCCGTTTTCTCGTGATACGTGTACAGACAGACAGACAGACAGACAGACAGACAGACAGACAGACAGACAGACAGACAGACAGACAGACAGACAGACAGACAGACAGACAGACAGACAGACAGACAGACAGACAGACATTACGGAAAAGTAAAAAATGAATTTTCTTGTTGCTGTGGACATGACCGATACAGAAATACCATTCTTTTCAAAATCTGAGCAATGTACAGACAAAACTCTTATCTATATATATAAAACACTTTCAACACTACCATATTTTAACATGGATCCTGGCTGTGAACTGGGTCTTTTTGCTAATTTTTAACACGTTATTATGGAACAGCGGAACATATTAGATGCCTGATTTTTGTACCGTATGAAGGTGTCAACAATCCAAAATGAAGATGTTAATCAACAAGTGAATATCTGAAGTAATTTAATTATACTAGTCTTATGAAAAACATAACAAAAAATACTAAGGATTTTTTTTTACATTGAGGTTATACCACTAAGCTTGCTCAAACAATAAAAAATAATCATTTAATGCGACTACTTAGGCCACAAATAAACACAAATGTAGTGGAATAAAATATTTACCTATTTAGGAATAGTTTGTTTTTGTATGGCAGTCCTGAAAACATTGGACTATACACAGTCCTACTTTGCACTCTTTGCACCACCATCTACTCTCTTTTCTGACGCGCTTACCACTTTCAGTAGACCAATAATCACTAAGTTTGGGTAGCTTCACCACACACATATGCAAAATTGTTGCAAAAAACAATAAATTTCGTGAAGTTTTACGGCAGACCACCGGTGCCACATGGAATTTTCCTTCAGTTTGCCCTGAAGTTTCATTGCCGCAATTGTCGTACCTGCATATCTGTTAGTTTCTGTTTTTATATTTTTGATTACATCGTCACTAAACAAATTACTGAAACAATCCATTTCGTCACTCCCCGCGCAAAACTGAGTAGAACCAGATGCCGACTGGAAGACAGGTAGCTGTGGTTGGTCATCTGTTTCTGACCATTCATCATCAGGCTTAGATGATCTAGCAGATGTTCACGGCACAGGTGAATCAGCAGCCTGCATCTCTTCGTCTAAACGAAAAAAATAAACCCAAATTTCTGTAGGCGAAGTATTTCTATCGTTTGTATTCGGAGTAAAATAATACAGCTAAACACTTACGTTCCAAAGCGACGTAATAAATAAAAATCTTACCTGAACTATCGCTTGATACGTTATCCGGTTCGTAAGCAGGGTCGTTGTCACTTTCATCCATCTCTGAACCCGCTTCTCCCGATAAAATATCCAAAATATCACTATCATTGAGCCGGCGAGAAGACATGTTTACACAGTAACACAGCTGACAGCGTGACAGATTTGGCGCGCGCAGCACACGGCACACCGAGTGCTTCGGTAGAGGTCACGGCAAGGAGAAAATACCCTGTTTATCGTTTCAGTTCGAAATTCCCGATAACTGCTGCATTCTATTGGTCACTAGATGAACTATTACCTCCAACCAAGGGACAGGAACCGTACGTGATACGTGCAGCTGGATATAAACACACGAGAAAATCACGCCCGTATCACATACGGGCGCCGTCCAGAAGCAGGAAAGCAGCGCGCCCGTATCCCGTACGGGCATAGTGTTGAAAGTGATAAAATAACTTGTCCAGACTGACTGACTGACTGACTGACTGACTGATTCATCATCGCCAAGCCAAAACTACTGGACATAAAGAAATGAAATTTTGCGCATATATTCATATGAAGATGTAGGTGCTCGCTAAGAGAGGATTTTTGTATATTATGTCGCTAAGGGGGTGAAAAGGGGGGTGAAATTTTAAATTGAGTGCACCTATATCTCTAATTTTTAAAAATTTACAGATGTAAAAATTGGTATTTAGAATCTTCTTTAAAAATAAGGAAACACTTATTTTTTTGTTTTCTGAAAATCCCAATATGAGTGGTGAAAAAGGGTGCAAAAGGGGTTGAATGCCTTTAATCCGGATACCGGTACTTATATTTCAGAAACTGAAGATATTACAGACCTGAAAATTGGTCATTTTGATCTATTTTAAAAATAAAGAAACCGGTATTTTTTGGTTTTTGGAAAATAGAATTAATGGGGGTGAAAAGGGGGGTGAACTTTTGAAATGAGTGCATCTGTATCTCAAAACGTTTAAAGTTTACAGATGTAAAAATTGGTATTTAGAATCTTCATTAAAAATAAAGAAACACGTATTTTTTGTTTTCGGAAAATCCCAATAGGAAGGGTGGAAAAGGGCGAAACAGAGGTTGAATGCCTTTAGTGAGGATACTTATATTTCAGAACCTGAAGATATTACAGACCTGAAAATTGGTATTTGGGATCTACTTTAAAAATAAAGAAACACCTTTTTTTTCGTTTTTGGAAAGACCAAATAATGGGGGGTGAAAGGGAGGGTGAATTTTTAAAATTAGTGTGTCTACATCTTAAAACTTTAAAAGTTTACAGATTTAAAAATTGGTATTTAGAATTTCCTTTAAAAATAAAGGAACACACGTCCTTTTTTGTTTTCTGTAAATCCCAATAGGAGGGGTGTAAAAGGGTGAATAATAGGTTGAATGACTTTAATGAGAATACATATATCTCAGAAACTGAAGATATTACAGAACTGAAAATTTGTATATAGGATCTCCTTTAATAATAAAGGAACACGTATTTTTTTTTCATTTTGGAAAATCCAATTTATGGCGTTTAAACAGGAGTGAAGAATTGGGGTGAACTTTGGGGAATGACTATATCTACAGAATATCTGAGAAACGTAAAATGTTACAGACGTAAAGAGTGGCTTTTTGGAATCTCCTGTAAATGTAAAGAAACATGGGTGATTTGTTTTTGGAAACTCCACTTAAGGTGAACGTAAAGGGGGTGAAATTTTTAAAATGAGAATATCTAAAGTGTATCTCAAAAAAATTAACATGTAACACAAGTGAAAAATGGTATTTATACCTCTATTAAATATAAAGAAACATGTATTTTTAGTTTTCGGAAATACCACTTGGGTGAGTGGGGGGAGAGGTAAAATTGACTGAAAATTGTGTTGAATTCTTTTAATTAGGCTACTGATATCTCAAAAATGAAGATGTTACAGACGAGAAATTTGATATTTGTAATCTGCTTTAAAAGTAAAGAAACGCGTATTCTCGGAAAATCCAATAAAAAGGGAGGGCTGAAAAACTGAAAAATTAATTGACTTAATTGTATGAGAATACTTACATCTAATAAAAACTAAAGTTGTTACAGACGTGAAATTTGGTATTTGGTTCTCCTTTAAAACAAAGAAAAACGCGTTTGGATTCGGGGGCGGGGGGCGGGAGTGAAAAGGAGTTGAATTCCTTTCATGAAGACAAATAAATGAAAGACTGAAGAAGTTTGAGTCGTGATAATTGTTATTTAGAAGATACTTTACTATTAAAGAAACATGTATTTTTTCGCGGAAAATTCACGTGGGTGGGGGAGGAGTGTGAAAGGAAGTGAAAAAAGTGAATTATTTTGATCTCTTTTAAAAATAAAGAAACACGTATTTTTTTGTTTTTGAAAAATCCAATTAATGGGAGGGTGAAAAGGGGGGTGAATTTTTAAAAACAGTGCATCTATATCTCAAAACTTTTAAAGTTTACAGATGTAAAAATAGGTACTTAGAATATTCATAAAAAATAAAAAAACACGTATTTTTTGGTTTTCGGGAAATCCCAATAGGAGTGGTGAAAAGGGATGAAAATGGATTGAATGCCTTTAATGAGGATACTTATATCTCAGAAACTGAAGATATTACAGACCTGAAAATTGGTACCTTTGATCTCTTTTAAAAATAAAGAAACACGTATTTTTGTTTTTGGAAAATCCAAATAATGGGGGTGAAAAGGGGGGTGAATTTTTAAAATGATTATATCTATATCTCAAAACTTTTGAAGTTTATAGATGTAAAATATGGTATTTAGAATCTCCTTTAAAAATAAAGAAACACATTTTTTTCGGAAAATCCCGATAGGAAGGGTGGAAAAGGGTGAAAAAGATTAAGATTGAGATTATTTAACACCCCCCATCCCCCTAAAAAATTAAAAGAAGGCGTGTTTCTTTACGTTTAAAGGAGATTCCAATTTCCCGTCGATTGGTTGAAGGAGGCCTGCACTCCCGGCGTCCGCTCAGAAGACTACCATTGACTCCACAGCTTAGACGTGCACGCCTGGCATGGTGCCGGGCTAGAGCGACTTGGATGAGGGAATGGCGGAACGTCGTGTTCTCCGATGAGTCACGCTTCTGTTCTGTCAGTGATTAGTCACCGCAGACGAGTGTGGCGTCGGCGTGGAGAAAGGTCAAATCCGGCAGTAACTGTAGAGCGCCCTATCGCTAGACAACGCGGCATCATGGTTTGGGGCGCTATTGCGTATGATTCCACGTCACTTCTAGTGCGTATTCAAGGCACGTTAAATGCCCACCGCTACGTGCAGCATGTGCTGCGGCCGGTGGCACTCCCGTACCTTCAGGGGCTGCCCAATGCTCTGTTTCAGCAGGATAATGCCCGCCCACACACTGCTCGCATCTCCCAACAGGCTCTACGAGGTGTACAGATGCTTCCGTGGCCAGCGTACTCTCCGGATCTCTCACCAATCGAACACGTGTGGGATCTCATTGGACGCCGTTTGCAAACTCTGCCCCAGCCTCGTACGGACGACCAACTGTGGCAAATGGTTGACAGAGAATGGAGAACCATCCCTCAGGGCACCATCCGCACTCTTATTGACACTGTACCTCGACGTGTTTCTGCGTGCATCGCCGCTCGCGGTGGTCCTACATCCTACTGAGTCGATGCCGTGCGCATTGTGTAACCTGCATATCGGTTTGAAATAAACATCAATTATTCGTCCGTGCCGTCTCTGTTTTTTTCCCCAACTTTCATCCCTTTCGAACCACTCCTCCTTGGTGTTGCATTTGCTCTGTCAGTCAGTGTAATTTGATTTAAAATATCACTACTTTTTTATAGTCCTATGGGACTATTTGAAGGATGTAGTGTACGCTCAGCAGTCGGAAGATCCTGAAAGCCTTCGAAACATTATTACGGATCTCCGTAAATCCTTAACACCTACAATGCTACAACGAGCCAAATGTCAGTTCAACGACAAGTTGAAACGTGCATTACTGCAGAAGGCCATCTATTCGAGCACTTACTGAATTAACAGGCTGTTGCTCTTTCAAGTGGATTCAAACCCTCGACCATTCTGTCCTGGTCCAACTCTGGTCTACAAAACCAAACCAATCCAAACCAAACCAAACCCCATGGTACTACAGCCCTTGAAGGGCCTTGCTCTATCAAGCGACCGCTGCTCAGTCCGAAGGCCTGCAGATTACGAGGTATCCTGTGGTCAGCACGACGAATCCTCTCGGCCGTTATTCTTGGCTTTCTAGACCGGAGCCACTATCTCACGTCAGATAGCTCCTCAATTCTAATCACGCAGGCTGAGTGGACCTCGAATCAGCCCTCAGGTCCAGGTAAAAATCCCTGAACTGGCCGGGAATCGAACCCGGTGCCTCCGGGTAAGGGGCACGCACGCTACCCTTACACCACGGGGCCGGCTTCTGGTCTACAACAGAGCCAAAATAAATAAATAAATAAATAAATAAATAAATAAATAAATAAATAAATAAATAAATAAATAAATAAATAAATAAATAAATAAATAACACACGAAGTGAGGGTATTGAGATATATTGGCTCTGTGAATGATTTTTGAAGTACAAAATACGAATAAAATTATTTGGCTTGAGTGGGATTCGAGACCACCTACCAACCGCAGTTGTATTAGCAGCACCCAACTTAACCTATGACAACGTGGCTACTCCAGCAGTTTACCGGAAAGCTTACAAGATGAACAACTACTTCCGCTTCACAAATGCACGCATTTTTCGATCAGTACGCCATCGCTTTTAGAGTTTATTTCATACCCTCCTAAAAGCTGATAATCGGTAGGTACTTTTTACATAACCGTATGCCTGCTTGATACATTGTGAAAATACCTGTCGCATACATGTGATTGCAGAGGTCTTGCTATGAAGGTGCACTGAGTTGTTAAAGGCGACTGTGTCCATCACACCACCACTGATGTTCGTTGGGGGTGCCTAGCATCAGAAAACATCAGGCGCAGCGGACTCATCTATATATATAAAATAACTTGTCCTGACTGACTGACTGACTGACTGACTGATTCATCATCGCCGAGCCAAAACTACTGGACATAAAGAAATGAAATTTTGTAGATACATTCATATTAAGATGTAGGTGCTCGCTAAGAGAGGATTTTTGGATATTCCGTCGCTAAGGGGGTGAAAAGGGGGTTGAAATTTTAAAATGAGTGTATCTATATCTCAAAGCTTTAAAAGTGTACAGATGTAAAAAATTGGTATTTAGGATCTTCTTTAAAAATAAGGAAACACGTATTTTTTTGTTTTCGGAAAATCCCAATAGGAGGGGTGAAAACGGTGAAAAAAGGGTTGAATGCCTTTAATCAGGATACCGGTACTTATATCTCAGAAACTGAAGATATTACAGACCTGAGAATTGGTATACTTGATCTTTAAAAAAAATAAAGAAACACGTATTTTTTGTTTTTGGAAAATCTAATTAATGGGAGGGGGAAAAGGGGGGTAAATTATTAAAATGAGTGTATCAATATCTCAAAACTTTGAAAGTTTACATATGTAAAAATTGGTATTTAGAATTTTCATTATAAATAAGGAAACACGTATTTTTTTGTTTTCGGAAAATCCCAATAAGAGGGGTGAAAAGGGGTGAAAAATCGGTTGAATGCCTTTAATGACGATACTTATATCCCAGAAACTAAAAATATTACAGACCTGAAAATTGGTGTTTGGGATCTCCTTTAAAAATAAAGAAACACGTATTCTTTTGTTTTTGGAAAATCCAATTAATGGGGGTGAAAAGGGGGTGAATTTTGTAAATGAGTGTATCTATATCTCAAAACTTTTAAAGTTTATAGATGTAAAAATTAGTATTTAGAATCTCCTTTAAAAATAAAGAAATACGTATTTATTTGTTTTCGGAAAATCCCAATAGGAGGGGTGAAAAGGGATGAAAAATAGTTCAATGCCTTTAATAAGGATCCTTATTTCTCAGAAACTTAAAATGTTACAGACCTGAAAATCGGTTTTTGGGATCTCCTTTATAAATAAAGAAACATGTATTTTTTTAGAAAATCCAAATAGTGGGGGCAGGGGTGAGGGGGGGTGTATTTTAAAAATGAGTGTATCCATATCTCAAAACTTCAAAAGTTTGCAGATGTAAAAATTGATATTTAGAATCTCCTTTAAAAATAAAAGAACACGTATTATTTTGTTTTCGGAAAATCCCAGTAGGAGGGGTAAAAAGTGTGAATAAGTGATTGAATGTATTTAATTAGGATATTTATATCTCAGAAAGTGAAGATATTAGAGACCAGAGAATTAGTATATGGAATCTCCTTTAAAAACACAGAAACATTAATTTTTTTGATTTTGGAAAATCAATTAATGGGGGTTAAACAGGAGTGAAAAATTGGGGTGAATATTTAGAAAAACTATATCTAGAGTATATCTCAGAAACTTAAAATGTTGCAGACGTAAAAATTGATATTTGGAATCTCCTGTTAAAGTAAAGAAACAGGTATTCTCGGAAAATCCAATGAAGGTTGGGGGGGGTGAAAATTTGAAATATTTATTGAATTAATTGTATGAGGATACTTACATCTAATAAAATCTAAAGTTGTTACAGACGTGAAAAGTGGTATTTAGATCTTCTTTAAAAATAAAACGACGCGCTTGGGGGGGGGGGGCGGAGAATCATTTTTGGGGGCGAGTGTGAAAAGGAGTTGAATTCGTTTTATGAGGACACATATCTTAAAAAACTGAAGATAATCGGTATTTAGAAGATCCTTTACTATTAAAGAAACAAGTATTTTTGCCCAAAAATTCACTTAAGGGGGACGGGGAGTGTGAAAGTAAGTGAAAAAAGTTAATTATTTTTATGGGAATACTTATATCTCAAAACTGAAGGTAACACACGTGAACATTGGTATTTGGAATCTCCTTTAAACATAAAGGAACACGTTTTCTTTTTTTGGGTGGGGGGAGGTAAATCAACTTAACCGCGGTGGGGTGAAAACGGAGGTGAGACCAATTGATTTTACTGTTTCTAATGTACTTATAAGGAGCCTCCGTGGCTCAGGCGGCAGCGCGCTGGCTTCTCACCGCTGGGTTTCGTGGTTCAAATCCCGGTCACTCCTTGTGAGATTTGTGCTGGACAAAGCGTAGGCGGGACAGGTTTTTCTCCGGGTACTACGGTTTTCCCCGTCAACATTCATTCCAGCAACACTCTCCAATATCATTTCATTTCATTTGTCATTCATTTAATCATTGCCCCAGTGGAGCGCGACAGACTTCGGGAGGGCTTATTCATTCCATTCCTGACCCGGTTGAATGACTGGAAACAGGCTGTGGATTTTCCATGTACTTATTCTGATCATAAACCGATCATTTTTAATCTCTCCTGGGTTCGTTTTCAAGAGCCATCTTTACCTTTGGAGAACCTTCTTAGATTACAGTAGATTCTTCTGGCATATAAACAAAAATTTAAACATATTTGAAATAAACGATAGATATATGATTGACCGTGCAATTGTTCACCTCTGTAATAAGGTCAATAATGCACGGACGTATGTCATTCGTATCGCCAGAAGTCCTGCGCACTTGCCTACGGGCGACAATGGTGCTGGTCATACTGACATCAATGATAACGGCAGCAGATGTAATTTACCGCAAAGTAGAGGTTCAGTACCGCCAAGGCACCCAAGACGACACCACGCCGGATCTCCTCAAGGATTTGATCCACATTAGTAATGCTTATAGGAAAAGATGGCAAAGATTTAGGGACCCAACTGACCGGGTGGAATACCTGGACCTATCCCGGGAAGTACGAAATCGATTGCTGGAGAAAAGATTGAAAAATGGGAGGAACGTTGCCGTAATCTCTCAGAAAACGAGTCAGATCGCGAATTTTGGCGGAATCTCTCAGAAAACGAGTCAGATCGCGAATATCGGTGGGTTATATATAAAACGATAAGCATTCAATTATAAATTTCAGTATAATACCGTAGCGAAGCACGGGTATCCTGCTAGTTATAAATAAAGGAACATGTATTTTTTTGTTTTCGGAAAATCCCAATAGGAGGGGTGAAATGGGATGAAAAATGGGTTGAATGCCTTTAATGACGATACTTATATCTCAGAAACTAAAAATATTACAGACCTGACAATTGGTGTTTGGGATCTCCTTTAAAAATAAAGAAACACGTATTCTTTTGTTTTTGGAAAATCCAATTAATGGGGGTGTGAAAAGGGGGTGAATTTTGAAAATGAGTGTATCTATATCTCAAAACTTTTAAAGTTTATAGATGTAAAAATTAGTATTTAGAATCTCCTTTAAAAATAAAGAAACACTTAATTTTTTGTTTTCGGAAAATCCCAACAGGAAGGGTGGAAAAGGGTGAAAATGGGTTGAATGCCATTAATGAGGCTACTTATATTTCAGAACCTGAAGATATTACAGACCTAAAAATTGGTATTTGGGATCTATTTTAAAAATAAAGAAACATCTATTTTTTCGTTTATGGAAAATCCAAATAATGGGGGGTAAAAAGGGGGTGAATTTTTAAAATGACTGCGTCTACATCTTAAAACTTTAAAAGTTTACAGATGTAAAAATTGGTATTTAGAATCTCCTTTAAAAATAAATAAACATGTATTCTTTTTGTTTTCGGAAAATCCTAATAGGAGGGGTGAAAAGGGGTTGAATGCCTTTAATGAGGATACTTATATTTCAGAAACTGAAAATATTACAGACCAGACAATTAGTATATGGAATCTCCTTTAAAAATTCAGAAACATTTTTTTTTTTTTGGAAAATCTAATTCATGGGGGTTAAACAGGAGTGACAAATTGGGGTGAATTTTTAGAAAGACTATATCTACAGTATATCTCAGAAACGTAAAATGTTGCAGACGTAAAAATTGGTATTTGGAATCTCCTGTTAAACTAAAGAAACAGGTATTCTCGGAAAATCCAATGAAGGTTGGGGGGGGGGTGAAAAATTGAAAAAATTATTGAATTAATTGTATGAGGATACTTACATCTAATAAAAACTAAAGTTGTTACAGACGTGAAAATTGGTATTTAGATCTTCTTTAAAAATAAAACGACGCGTTTTGGGGGGGGGGGCGGAGAATCATTTTTGGGGGCGAGTGTGAAAAGGAGTTGAATTCCTTTCATGCGGACACATATCTCAAAAACTGAAGATAATCGATATTAGAAAATCCTTTACTATTAAAGAAACAAGTATTTTTTTGCCGGAAAATTCACTTAAGGGGGGCGGGGAGTGTGAAAGTAAGTGAAAAAGTGATTTATTTTTATGGGAATACTTATATCTCAAAACTGAAGGTAACACACGTGAACATTGGTATTTGAAATCTCCTTTAAACATAAAGGAACACGTTTTCTTTTTGAGGGGAGGGGGGGAGGTTAATCAATTTTACCGCGGTGGGGTGAAAACGGAGGTGAGACCAATTAATTTTACTGTTCCTAATGTGCTTATAGGGAGCCTCCGTGGCTCAGGCGGCAGCGCGCTTGCTTCTCACCGCTGGGTTTCGTGCTTCAAATCCCGGTCACTCCATGTGAGATTTGTGCTGGACAAAGCGGAGGCGCGACAGGTTTTTCTCCGGGTACTCCGGTTTTCCCCGTCATCATTCATTCCAGCAACACTCTTCAATATCATTTCATTTCATTTGTCATTAATTTAATCATTGCCCCAGTGGAGTGCGACAGGCTTCGGCAGGGCTTATTCATTCCATTCCTGACCCGGTTGAATGACTGGAAACAGGCTGTGGATTTTCAATGTACTTATTCCGATCATAAACCGATCATTTTTAATCTCTCGTGGGTTCGTTTTCAAGATCCACCTTTTCCTTTGGAGAGCCTTCTTAGATTACAGTAGATTCTTCTGGCATATAAACAAAAATTTAAACATTTTTGAAATAAACGATAGATATATGATTGACCGTGCAATTGTTCACCTCTGTAATAAGGTCAATAATGCACGGAAGTATGTCATTCGTTTCGCCAGCAGTCCTGCGCACTTGCCTACGGGAGACAATGGTGCTGGTCATACTGTCATCAATGACAACGGCAGCAGATGTAATTTACCGCCAAGTAGAGGTTCAGTAACGCCAAGGCACCCAAGACGACACCACGCCGGATCTCCTCAAGGATTTGATCCACATTAAAAATGCTTATAGGAATAGATGGCAAAGATTTAGGTACCCAACTGACGAGGTGGAATACCTGGACCTATCACGGGAAGTACGAAATCGATTGCTGGAGAAAAGATTGAAAAATGGGAGGAACGTTGCCGTAATCTCTCAGAAAAAGAGTCAGATCGCAAATTTTGGCGGAATCTCTCAGAAAACGAGTCAGATCGCGAATATCGGTGGGTTATATATAAAACGATAAGCATTCAATTATAAATGTCATTATAATACCGTAGCGAAGCACGGGTATCTTGCTAGTCTGGTATATATGCGTATATGACATACGCATGGTTAAAAGTGATTTGATAGAATTTGAGGATGTTCTTGTACGACGAGACACGTCATTCTTTGGCAATACATTTTTGCAGGTAAGTTATAGTATTCCTAGCGTAAATTTCGTGTTTCGACAGACTGGCAAAATCTTAAAATCTATATGAACTGAGTCGACACTGAGGAAGGAAAAGTAGATGTATTTGAGCCTTCAAAGGAATGCATATTAATTTAGAGGAATATCATGAACGAAGTAAAGTCGTTTGTCACCCTTAAAATTGAAAAAATTAAGCAATGCGTGAAATTTGATCCATTTGATTGTTATAACATTGTGCAATCATTGTTAAAATTAGCCTATTAAAAAAGCAAAGAATTGTAAAAATCCATTATGGACCACATGCACATAAACGTTAAAATATCAATTTATTTTTAATATTTTTCCTGTAATGTGTATTTCTTTCGGTATGAAGAGACATAGAACTTCTTTTTGTAAAAATTGTTCCCTCGCGTCTCAAAGGAATAAAAGGTATTATGACCTTCGCACGACTCCCACGTCTATTCTCTGACAGAACCAACCGGCGTGCGGATCAAAGCGTTCGCTGTAAGGCGAATGGAGTAAGTGAATTTGTGCATCGACGACAAGGAGTGATAAGAAGTTGTTCTCACATCAAAGAGGAATGTGGTACTCTCCAGAAATAAGGTTACTTGACTTTCTCCTGTCCGAGTCAGCATGGTATTTTCCCCTAGTACGTTACATCGGAGAGAGGTAAAATACCTTTCCGAGACTATATGTTTCACTCTACAGTTTGGTTACGCAGAAATTGGACACCAACTTACGCCACATCCCCCACATCCCTCTCTTCCGCAAAATAGTACAGGTGGAACTGGATTGCTGAAATAATAATAATAATAATAATAATAATAATAATAATAATAATAATAATAATAATAATAATAATAATAATAATAATAATAATAATCATAAGAAGAAGAAGAAGAATGCCGGGCTGAGTAGCTCGGACAGTAGAGCCCTGGCCTTCTCAGCCCAACTTGGCATGTTCGATCCTGACTCAGTCCGGTGGTATTTGAAGGTGCTCAAATATGTCAGCCTCGTATCGGTAGATTTACTGGCACGTGGAATAAATCATGTGGGACAAAATTCCGGCACCTCGTCGTCTCCGAAAACAATAAAACTGTACGTCGTTGGACGTAAAACACATAGCATTATTATTATTATTATTATTATTATTATTATTATTATTATTATTATTATTATTATTATTATATTATTATTATTATTAATATAATAATTACTTAACGTGTTCAAAAATCAGTGGTACACTGTAGTTATGAACAGACGCTGTGTACCCAGGGGCCTTAAGTCGCACAGCGGGAGAAGATTAAGCCTACAAGTAAGCGTGAGGACGTCCGCGTTTTCTTTACACATTCCATATTGCATGCTGATTGTAATCCGATTATAATTCACATTTCGAGTGAGAAGGAGGGTACTGTATACCTAGAGAATACGAATTAGATTTCTCCCACGTAGTATAACTACTAAATTGTAATTCTCTCTGTTCCTGGTAATGAATACTTCGTTACAATCTTGTAACTTATTGATCGGGCGTTCCGGTATTCATTAAAGCTCTCCATGGAAAGTATCTTCTAATTTTACGAACGTAGAGCTTCCCCGTACTATTTCCTTCTTTAGCTTTGTTGTAAGCTTAGAAGAATGTTTGTCTAGATATCACCAGTTCTCTACTCAGAAGGTAAGTATCTCATTTCAAACCGAGTTAAATGAGCTCATTTTCTAAAATTCTTTTTACAATTTGCTTTACGTAGCTCCGGCACAGATAGGTTTACGGCGACGATGTAATAGTGCAGTGCTAGGAGTGGCTAGGATGCGCCCGTTGCCTTAATTAAGATACAGACCCAGCATTTCCCTGGTATAAAATTGGGAAACCACAGAAAGCCATCTTCAGGGCTGCCGACAGTGGGGTGTGAACCTACTGTCTCCCGAATGCAACCTCACAGCTGCGTGCCTCTAACCGCACGGCCAACTCGCTCGGTGTAAAATTAGTTTAAAATACAACCTTGTACATGCTCTGACACCCGCCAAAGTTATTTTTCGGTTGATCTCCATTTGTTTACAAGTGATGTTTGGTCCACAACGTATTTAAAGAGTAAAGAATCACGACGTCGTTGAAGAAAAGACACCGTATAACTTAATCACACAGAAAATCCGGAGATTAATAGGAGTCCACCTGGTCGATACTATAAATTCTTAAACAAAACACTTTGTTTTTTACATTTATCCACTTCACTTCCTCACGGAAAATAATTCTCTAAAAAGGTTGGTGACTAAAATCACACGTTACAATTGACAACTTACAGTTAATACTGTTGTTATGACAAACTATTCCTCTACTATAAACTGCCTCAGTCCCATTACGGGATTACAAATAAAACTTGAGCTGCTAGATATAAATAAGAACTGTTATCCAATTTGCAATTAAATTGTTTTGATAAATTGTCCCTTCGTTATTATTAAAGAAGTACCTTGTGTACTCTATAAAATTCCTCTTAATTAGAAAACTACGCGTATATCATACAAAAATCACAATTTCACAGCGTGGTTTCATTCAATGACTTATAATCGTTGTGTGGGATAAACTTCGTAATTTTTAACCATGCGAGCCAGGTTGCGAACCAAATTATTTTAATATAGTTGTGGCTTCTTGTTGACAAACTCAGTGAACATTGCTATTAGCTATTAGGCGTAATTTTATAGAACACACAGGATATGTCATTAGTAACAAGGAACAGAAAATTTTAAAAAAGCAAATTCAATTGTAAAATTTGACAACAGTTCTTACTTAGACCTGTCAGCTGAGGTTTCGTTTGCAATCCCGTAGAGGGACTGAGACAGTTTTTATTAGAAGAAGAATAGTTAGTCATAACAAGAGTCTTAATTCTAAATTGTAATGTGTGATTTTAATCAAGTCGTTGATATTTTTAGGGAATTATTTTCGATGTGGAAGATACAGAGCTATTCTCTCGTAACAAATACAAGTAGATAAATTTAATAAAGAAAGGCGTACCGTACTCCTATTAAGCTCCTTCTTTTCAGTGTAATATGATTAATGGTAAAGGTCTGTACGGATGAGAGAAACTATATAAATGGTCAAATTAATAAATGCCGGATAACTTGTAATTCTTAGCAAGCAACCCAAAACAAGCAACATTAAAGGCATTTGGCAAACAGCGACAAGATATATTCTTGAAGTAACATACTGTACATAAGTAGATTAACACATTCAGAGTCCTTATTTTTCAAATCAGAAGATGCTACGTTGTGGCACTTAATTCCCTCATACGTCATCAAAGTGCAAATGTGGAATTTCAATGAACTGATTACAGCCCAGCTGAACTGAACGGTATGCAAACGTGACTGGGGCAGCATTCTGCGATAGACCTGTACAAAAATCCATGGTGATCACAATACCAAATGATGGCACAGCAGTATCTACTTCGTAACCAGATATTTGAGGCGCATTTATCAACATACAAGATGGGGCTCGGAATTTGAGGACTTATTACCGAGTTTCCAAAGATGGGGCCCAACATAATATATATTCATTTTGGTTCATTGTAGGCCCCAGAATGGTGGGTTTATGTCTCTTTTGCCATTTTTCGGCGTTTCTTGGCTTATTGTTCATTTTTTTTAGTTTTTAGGTCTTAATGGCTATTTTTGCAAACTTCCTTTTCTTTGACTGCATTGTTACTGCTCATTCACAGTTCGAATCGCCATCAGTTTATCACTCCTTAAACCTCGTTTCTGTAGTAAATAAATATAATTGAACCACCTCTGTAAAGAGAGAAAAATATTCTTGGACGACTGAAGAAGATACGACAAGACAACAGGCAAAGATCAGAAGTCAGATAAGGAGGTGCCGTGTAGTGACAATGACTTCGATCAGAGGGTGCGGGTGGGGGGAGGTGGTTTTCCTCTCATTTAGTGTTTAACTTCTGTCTATCAGCACAAGTTTCCATTCCGTCCCTGAAGTGGACGGCGGGCCTCCTAAACGGCATCGCCGTCTCTCAGGCCAGGAAATTTGTAACGTGCAAGGAGATGCTCGGAGTAGGTGAGGGTGTTGGCGGCCGTGGTCTATACTAGGAACTGTCTCGTCATTCGGCTTAGTGCAGGAGAATGGGAAACCACGGAAAACCATTCTCAGGGCAGCCGTAGCGACCAGCCCATCTCCGTCTCCCGAATACAGAGGCGCAGAGCCACCATAGAGCTGTGGCCACCCCTCCTCTGCTCGGTTGGTCGGACAGAGTGCAGAGCTATCGGACTACGGACCAGCCGTGGGCACTTGTGAGCCGAAACAGCAGCTTCTGTTAGGGCAAATGATTTTCTAAGACGTCTCCGTTTTACAAATACATTTCAAGTGCGTTACTTAGAGTACATAGTAAAAGCAACCAATTGCTCTTTCAAAACGTTTTTCAAACAGTGTGCAAACCGGACGAGTATGTCCACCGCAGTGGCTTTCAGTTTAGAGCACGCCAGGTTCGATTTCCGGCCAGCTCACGGATTTTAACCACGTCTCGTTAATTTCTAGATCTCTGGGGATGGGTGTTGGTGCTCGTAAGGAGACAAATAGCTCGAATAAGTGTTACGTTCTGAGCTGTTAGCGAACAGGTGACATCAATAGACGTATAAGCTTGAATGGAGTTTATAAAAGTAGGAAGAATCATAATATGAAGATAAAGTTAAAATCCCAGAGGACAAATTGGGGTAAATATTCGTTCTACCATGGAGGATGTTCGATAACTGTCCAAGTTATTTGAAATAATTTATGAAAACACTAGCTAATAATTAAGAGGGCATCTGCCACGCAGGCGACAGCCCTAAATGCAGATAAGTGGTGATTAATTAGCTGGCTGATTAGGGCAAGACCGGGTGACACGCCGCACCGGTAGACTTGCCGCACCCCATTCAATTAGAAAGTTTGGCGCTGGATGTCGCTATATGTGCTGAGAGTACTTGAGTTAGCTCCGTACCAAAGGCTTCTATTACTTGAGAACACGATTTCTCGCATAGTTCTAATGTGTTGCTGCTGTTAAACATGGAAGTACAATATTTTCCTTGCGAAAGTTTTAAGGACGACTCCTTAAATTATTGTTTTGTTACTTGTGATTTCTCAGTTATGTTGCAGTTAGTATTTTTAATAGACAGTACTGGATGTTGTGAAAGTTCTTCACGAGGAGTTCGCCATTACGACATCAATACAGCCTTGAAAGCAGGGTACGGCGTCAGTCCCGTAGGTCTGGGACACGTGACGCAGTGCTCTCACGGGTGACACGCCGCGCCGTGTTTTGAGTTTTATAGTGTACGAAATAGAATTTCCTTTACTTTTCAGTTATAACTTTAATAATGCCAACTGAAGATAAAAAAGGGAAGGAAAAAAAGCAACGTGGCCAGTAAAAATAAAGTTTCATTAATATTTTATCCGACTCCGTGGAGTATTTATTTTTTATTTCTAAACAGTCTGAAATAGTCTGACCTCTTTCCTCTTGGGAGCATATAGACTTACATTTCCGCTGAATTCTCGCGGATATATGTGCCATTATACGACGTTTCCTTAGGGAGATTAATAGTATAAATCACCGTCTTTTCACTGATATGGGTAATGACATCATCTGGTGAGGATTCCTATAATATTTTCAACGCCTTGAAACATCTGCATTACTCGACTCGCTGTCATTTTGAAATACGATATTGCGTGGCGCAGAAGCATGGCACGGTGCAGTTTGAATGAAAGAGAAGTAATTAAGTTTTAATAAGTGAGACGATAAAAACCGTAAACCAGACTGAACTGAGCGAAGTGACAATGGACGCGTAACATTAGGAATGGGACTGCATGGGGCGCGGCGCCAAGTAACGGACGACACAACACTCCAAAGTACACACCCTCTTTTTCTGATGAACTAATCGTTCCATTAATCTGGGAGTTGTGCTAAATGAATCTTTGAACTATTGTTCCAGGTTCTTCTGCTCAAAGTTTCCGTGGCAACGATTTTCCTAGTTTTCGTGGCATTGTGAAACAGCCCATGCATATACAAGAACGTCACTTTCATTACGTGCAAAATATAGAAGGTATCTTCTCCATTAGTAGACTACAAGGCAAATATAAAGTCAGTGCGTATAAACTATATTATTTCGAGTCTTTACTGTAAACGTTTTAAAATAATCTGAGCTAAACTATTGAAACAGTGAATTTGTAAAGTGATGCCTGTATTTTCTCAGTGCTCACATATTAATCGCCTCCTTCCAATGGGTAATGTTGTTGAGCGTAATCATTAAGTTTAATTAGAATTTAAATTATTTGTTGAATTTAAATGTAACCATTCTATAACTGTACGTAACATGTTTAACGACTGTTTTGTACATATTCTCCACACCATATGTTATAAAAGTACGCATTTCTATGAATAGTCCATCATTTGTACCTCATTGCGTCATCTCTCCTGGGTGTGCGGCATATCACCCGTCCTTGCGGGAACACTCCCGTTACGCACTCTTCCATTATTTGGTTCATAATGGACCTAAATGAGTTTTATATAGCAAACTAAGTGTTAAATAATCAAGCGCACATGTTGTTCTTCCATTTCTGCAAGAAGTTGTTAATCCCAAACCCTTACTGTAAAAATACGTGCACTTAATAGAAACATGCGGCGCTTCACCCGGTCTTGACCCACGCCTAGAGAGGAAGGAGTTGAAGATCGGTTACTGCACAGTCAACATGGAGTGGGGAATGAAACAGAGCAGCTTTGCTGTGACTAACTGATTCAAGTGTGAAAAGGCTCCAGTTGCAAATAGCAAGTAAATTTGTGTGCCGAATCGTTAAACGATACACTGAGAGTGCTGAAAGTGGTTCGCTGTGCAAACCAAGGTCACCAATAGCCATCAAATCTGTCGTTGAGAGAATTAAAATAAAACTGCTCCGTCCGTGAAGTATCATCATCCTATCAGAGGATTTTAATTACGGTCTTTTTTAAAGAGCTGTATAATGAACTCATACACTTCCCAGTCCAACCGTATCCAGCTTTCCAATCATGTCTACTGTATGTAAACAAGTACTATACAGATATGCATTAACTATACCAAACAACCGTCTCCTGTTGTCAAACGTACCATAACCTTTCCAGTACTTATTTTTCTATTTTTCTAACAAGGGACGTTTGAGTACCGGGGAATCACCTATCTTGCATAACTTCTGCACACACGTTAAATGAGCCAAGAGTAACACAACGATTAAAACATTAGCTCATGTGATCTACAGAAAGCGTTAATGTTTGCATATTTGAATTAGCGTGGAAATGATGGTGCGTCAATGAAGGAAATAATTTAATTCCTGGGTTAATTGTTCGTCAATAAAAGCTATAGAATTAATTTCTAGGATGCGCCCGTTGCCCTAATTAAGATACAGCCCCAGCATTTGCCTGGTATAAAATTGGGAAACCTCTGCCGGCAGTGGGGTTCGAATCTACTATCTCCCGGATGCAATCTCACAGCTGCGCGCCCCTGACCACACGGCCAACACGCTTGGTCGTACCGACTGTAACAGCTTGCCTGTATATTGTTGGGAAGTAGCTGGGGTGTAAGATAACTTTCTTCATTAGCATGCCATTCCTCTGGTTCATACATTTTCTGATATATCTGGTACGTAACACACTGGTTCATCATAGTATTCGAGCTATACAATCCCTACTCTGAGGCACTGATTGGAATGAGTAGTGTGCATACTTAACGGAATAATGACAGAGGAGTGTTCACGGCAGTCTGCGACCTGGTTATTCCAGCTCTGGAACTTTGGACTCTTAGATCGGCACCGTAGTACTGTTCGTTGAAATTGAGAAAGTGTGCGGTTTTTCATTTGATCGAGTATTTTACATGATAACATTGCTTTCAATCGCTACATTCCTACTGACGTTTTTGTAATGACCTATGTTGAATTCAGTTAGGAAAACCACCAAGTCAGTCTTTCTGAGAATCCCGTAGCGAAGCACGGGTACATCAGCTAGTATGAAGATAAAGTTTGAATTCAAGAGGACAAATTGGAGCAAATATTCATTTATAGGAAGGGGAGTTAGGGATTGGAGTAACTTACCAAGGGAGGTGTTCAATAAATTTCCAATTTCTTTGAAATCATTTAAGAAAAGGATCTGCCTGCTGTCATTTCTTGATGGATACACTACTTTTGCATCCATCTCTTGTCACAGGCCAGAGTAAAGTGTAGCTTCCACCGAAGTCCCAGTCAACATCCATGGCTGTGACAATATGGGAGTTACTGGGGTATGTGTAGTGCTGAGTAATGACTTTCAGAGCATGACTAGTGCATCTGAGTGTTATGAAAGGTGCTGATCATAGGGTCAGTCGTGCTGCAATAGAACTTTCTGACCCAGTGAGGAAAGCAATGGCAAACTACCTCACTCCTCATCTTGCCTAGTACGCCTCATTTTGGTGCTGTCATTGGTTTTTGGGGTTTCCTTATAACCTTTGGTGGTGCTATATGAGGGTCCAACCAGCCTCTGGGCTGATGAGCTAACAGACAGAAGAAAAGGCTAGGAGAACAACAGATAGGGAATCTACCACCCGGGCGACTGCCCTAAATGCAGATCAGTATTGACTGATTGAAATTTCACAGGCTGCTCCCATCTACGTACATAACATACATTCCATTTGTATGGTGTTCAAATGAGTGTTAGATCCGAAAATAAATAATCATTCGTCCAAAATCGTTTGTTGCATGAACGGAGGGTGTACTTTAGAGGCTAACAGACAGTGAACTCTCCAAAATTTAATAGTTTGAAATATAACTTTCAATTTAAAATCGCACAGAAGCGCAGGTATCTTGCTAGTATTGTACAAGATGAAACCGAAAATAAGACACGTTCGAACCGATACACCTACTTATCTACAAGTTGGTAAAATGTGTGTTTATTTGTAACGAAGTGTGAAATCCACATTTGGTAAAAGTAGAATCAAAACTGAAGAAGTTTGAAAATTTACTCATAATTCCAGTTAATATTTTTTGCAGCAAAGAATTCGGATTTATGTACAGGAATAGTTGCGTCTGGAATCAGCACAAATTAATTATCGGATTACATGAACTTAGTGTTGTTATAAACAAGGACATGCAACTTACGAGACGTTATTAATGTCTGCTCTAATAATGACTTAGCACTGTCATTTTCGAGGTGTCAATTCCCATTTTCACACCAGGCATATGCTGGGGCTGTACCTTAATTAAGGCCACGGCCGCTTTCTTCCCACTCCTAGCCCCTTCCTATCCCATCGTCGCCATAAGACCTATCTGTGTCGGCGCGACGTAAAGCAACTTGCAAATATATATATATACTAGCAAGATACCCGTGCTTCGCTACGGTATTATACTGAAATTTATAATTGAATGCTTATTGTTTTAGATATATAATCCGCCGAAATTCGCGATCTGACTCGTTTTCTGCGAGAATCCACCAAAATTCCCGATCTGACTGGTTTTCTATGATTTTACGGCACGTTTCCTCCCATTTTTAAATCTTCCTTTCCAGCAATCGATTTCTTACTTCCCGGGCTAGACTCAGGTATTCCTCCCGGTCAGTTGGGTTCGTAAATCTTTGCCATCTTTTCCTATAATATTTTTACTATGGATAAAATCCTTCAGGAGATCCGGCGTGGTGTCATATTGGGTGCTTTGGCGGCACTGAACCCGCGGCCGGACTGCATTCTTAGTCATTACCCGTCCAGGAGCCGTTGCCAGCGCGGTCCGCGCATTTGACGACGGTCCGGAATATTATTATTATTATTATTATTATTATTATTATTATTATTATTATTATTATTATTATTATTATTATTATTATTATTATTATTATTATTATTATTATGTATTGCTGGAATGGCTGATGACAGGGAAAACCGGAGTATCCGGAGAAAAACCTGTCCCGCCTCCGTTTTGTCCAGCACGAATGCCACATGGAGTGACCGGGATTTGAACCACGGAACCCAGCTGTGAGAGGCCGGCGCGCTGCCGCCTGGGAAACGGAGGATCCTGATAAGTAGATTAATAACAGTAAAATCAATTGGTCTCACCTCCTTCTACACCCCACCCCCCACCGCCGTTAAGTTTAATTACCGCCACCCCCCACCCACCAACAAATTTAAAAGAATGCTTGTTTCTTTATGTTTAAGGGAGATTCCAGACACCAATGTTCACGTCTATTACCTTTGGTTTTGAGATGTAAATATCCCCATAAAAATAATTCAATTTCTTTCACTTCCTTTCACACTCCTTCCCCCCCCCCCTCCCCTAAGTGAATTTTCCCGCAAAAAGTACTTGTTTCTTTAATAGTAAAGGATCTTCTAAATACCAATTATCACGACTCTGACTTCTTCAGTTTTTGATTTATGTGTCCTCATGAAAGGAATTCAACTCCTTTACACTCCCGCCTTCCAAGATGGTTTCCCCACCAAAACGCGTTCTTCTTTGTTTCTAAAGGAGGTCCAAATACGAATTTTCACGTCTGTAACAACTTTAGTTTTTATTAGATGTATGTATTCTCATACAATTAAGTCAATTAATTTTTCAATTCTTTCAACCCCCCCTTCTTTGGATTTTCCGAGAATACGTGTTTCTTTACTTTTAAAGCAGATTGCAAATATCAAATTTCACGTCTGTAACATCTTCATTTTTGAGATATTAGTAGCCTAATTAAAAGAATTCATCACCATTTTCAGTCACTTTTACCCGCCCCCCTCCCTCCAACCAAGTGGTATTTCCGAAAACTAAAAGTACACGTTTCTTTATGTTTAATAGAGATAAAAAATACCATTTTTCTCTTCTGTAACATGCTAAGTTTTTTAGATATACTGTAAAAATTCTCATTTTAAAATTTCACCCCTTTTGAGTTCCCTTTAAGTGGAGTTTCCAAAAAACAAATCACCTATATTTTTTACATTTACAGGAGATTTACACCCACTCTTTACATCTGTAACATTTTACGTTTCCAAGATATTCTGTAGATAGTCTTTCAAAAAATTCACCCCAATTTGTCACTCCTGTTTAACCGCCATTAATTGGCTTTTCCAAAAACTAAAACATACGTGTTTCTTTATTTTTAAAGGAGATCCCATATGCAAATCATCAGTTCTGTAATATCTTTCGTTTATGAGATATGTGTATCCTCATTAAAGGCATTCAACCCATTTTTCACCCTTTTACACCCCTCCTATTAGGATTTACGGGAAACAAAAAAGTACGTGTTCCTTTATTTTTAGAGGAGATTCTAACTACCAATTTTTACATCTGTAAATTTTAAAGTTTTAAGATGTAGACACACTCATTTTAAAAAATTCACCCCCTCTTTTCACCCCGAATATTTGGATTTTCCAAAAACGAAACAATGCGTGTTTCTTTACTTGTAAAGTAGATCCAAAATACCAATTTTCAGGTCTGTAATATCTTCAGGTTCTGAAATATAAGTAGCCTCATGAAAGGCATTCAACCCATTATTCACCCTTTTAAACCCTTCCTATTGGGATTTTCCGAAAACAAAAGAATACGTGTTTTTTTTTTAAAGGAGATTCTAAACACCAATTTTTACATGTATAAACTTGAAAAGTTTTGAGATATAGATACACTCATTTTAAAAAATCACCCCGTTTTCAAACCCCCCCCCCATTAATTATATTTTATACAGACAAAAATACGTGTTTCCTTATTTTAAAAGGAGATCCCAAACACCAATTTTCAGGTCTGTAATATCTTCAGGTTGTGAAATATAAGTAGACTCATGAAATGCATTCGACCCCTTTTTCAACCTTTACCACCCTTCCTATTACGATTTTCCGAAAGCGAAATATACGTGTTTCTTTATTTTTAATGGAGATTCTAAATACCAATTTTTACATCTATAACTTTTAAAAGTTTTGAGATATAGATACAATCATTTTAAAATATTACCCCCTTTTCACCCCCCTTAATTGGGTTTTCCAGAAATAAAAAAATACGTGTTTCTTTATTTTTAAAGGAGATCCCAAACACCAATTTTCAGGTCTATAATATCTTCAGTTTCTGAGATATAAGTAGCCTCATTAAAGGCATTCAACCCCTTTTTCACCCCTTTTCACTCCTCCTACTGCGATTTTCCGAAAACAAAAAAATACGTGTTTCTTTATTTTTAATGAAGATTCTAAATACCAATTTTTACATCTGCAAACTATAAAAGTTTGGAGATATAGATTCACTCATTTTAAAAATTCACCCCCTTTTCACCCTCCCATTAATTGGATTTTACAAAAACAAAAAATACGTGCTTCTTTATTTTTAAAAGAGATCCAAAGTACCAATTTTCAGGTCTGTAATATCTTCAGTTTCTGAGATATAAGTACCGGTATCCTGATTAAAGGCATTCAACCCATTTTCCCTCATTTTCACTCTTTTTCATCCCTCCTATTGGGATTTTCTGAAAACAAAAAAATACGTGTTTCCTTATTTTTAAAGTAGATTCTAAATACCAATTTTTACACCTGTAAACTTTTAAAGTTTTGAGATATAGATACACTCATTTTAAAATTTCACCCCCCTTTTCACCCCCTTAGCGACGGAATATCCAAAAATCCTCTCTTAGAGAGCACCTACATTTTAATATGAATGTATCCCCAAAATTTCATTTCTTTATGTCCAGTAGTTTTGGCTCGGCGATGATGAATCAGTCAGTCAGTCAGTCAGTCAGTCAGTCAGTCAGTCAGTCAGTCAGGACAAGTTATTTTATATATATAGATTAAATTTCCGATAATTTATGTCTGTACATTTTTACCGTACCGGCTATGTTAACGAGATATTCAAGAATTTGGATTTTTGTTGCCAAGTCCATATCAGTACCGATCCACGAGAAAATGGGTGAACATAATTCAATGAAACTCGATATGTAAAATCGGGGAATAAAACACTACAGTATGGGCTCTAAATCACTTTATTCATGCTGGATAAAATGTTATGGGAAGGCGCCTAAATGTAATTTTTAAATACCTATGTTTTTACGCAATTTAAGAAAGCCTTATGCACAACGTGTATATGAATTCATCTAGAATTCGGTATACAATGTAGAATTCCGTAGCAAAGCACGGGTACTCCAGCTAGTATTCAATAAAATAAAAATCTCAAATTTTTCTTCTTCTTTTTCTACCACTTTTCCCACAACTGTGGGGTCGTGGGCGCGAACTATGTCGCACATGTGGATTTGGCCTTGTTTTACAACCAGATGCCCTTCCTGACGCCAACTTTTTATGGAGGGATGTAATCACTATTGCGTGTTGCTGTGATGGTTGGTAGTGTAGTGCGTTGTCTGAATAAGAAGAGGAAGGTCTTGGGACAAACACAAACACACAGTCCTCGGGCCAGAAGAATTAATCTTAGTCGGTTAAAATCCCCGACCCGGCCGGGAATGGAACCCAGATTCAACCAGCGAGTCGGACAATAAAAATCTCGAATTCAAATTGCAGAAAATTTGAAAAGTTATTAAATTCCAGGGATACATTGTAGTTGGAGACACTAACAGAAATTGGAGAAGTATCCTCGGAGAAAGAGAAGTTAGGTAACCTTGTGCTGCAGGTTATGAGATAGATCTTCTTGAATCTTTCTTCATTTCTTTCCAGGATGAAAGGTAAACTTAAAAGCCTCAGTTCTGTAATGAAATAAGCAGTGCAACCACTTACGAAACGAACAGTTCTCATTGTTGACCTAAAACTGGAATACTTTCCTACACTCTCTCAACACTCGCACCCTGCTATCAAACGTAAACTCGTGAGTCCAAATTATACGTAATATTCAGAATGACTTCAGACGTCACATCTCAACAGATTCATCAATTTTAGTAGAGTACTTGCGTCCTGTTCTAATATCCAATGCAAATTGCTCTTAATGGAAATCATAGTTTCTCTTCAATGAATATTAATATCTAGTGGACATAATATTGGCGTACTTCTGAGCTTTGCAGTATGATAATTTCCACTGCCCTCTAATTGAAGTCCATGTCGAGTAGTTCGTACGTTTCTGCTATATAGATAGCAATCTGATTAGCATGCGTAATAATATCTCTGTAACGTGCAGAGCAAAGGGCATTGTATTAACCAGTTATTGACCTAAAGGCAATTTACCTCTTAACTAACTGCTTGTTACATGCCACACTCCCTTTAGCCCCAGTGTCCCTCTCTCCTACGGCAGTGTTCGACAGCCAGGATAGCTCAATCCTCAGTCACTTTGATCTTTGGATTCGAGAAACGAGGGATTGAAATGCTCCCATTGGACATGCTTTAATGATTTGCCCTGGTTATTTTTTCTTAACATTAGGTAAATGCTGAGATAGTGACCCCTTTCACACACCACTACTGTCTCTGCATAGTTTTGGTATGCTGTAGAACTTCACCTGCGATAAATATACTAGATAATGATTGTAATGCCCTAAGCATCCATATAGAGGTCACAACAGTCAGCCAGTCACACTCCGTAGATTATATTATTTGATGACCGATAATTCGAATCGTGTTTCACGAAGGGATTTCCTGCGTGAGATACCGGGTGAGTCAGCCGCGCCTGACATTTTGTGCTGTTAGGCATCCCACCGAACGTCACTGGTGTCGTTACGGTCTATTCTCCTTTGCCGTACACCAAGCAACAATCGCCTTTAATCACTCACTGCAACATTACCTTTGCATAAACATGTACGGTATGAGACAGGCATTTACACAATGCATTAAACTGTCATACGGTTATGTAAAAAGCATGTGCCAATTATGAGCTTTCAGTAGGGTATGAAAGAAACGCTAGAAGCGATAGCATACTGATAGAGAACGTGTGACCGAGCTCGATAGCTGCAGTCGCTTAAGTGCGGTCAGTATCCAGTAATCGGGAGATAATGGGTTCGAGCCCCACTGTCGGCAGCCCTGAAGATGGTTTTCCGTGGTTTCCCATTTTCACACCAGGCAAATGCCTGGGCTGTACCTTAATTAAGGCCACGGCCGATTCCTTCCACTTCCTAGGCCTTTCCTGTCCCATCGTCGCCATAAGACCTATCTGTGTCGGTGCGACGTAAAGCAAATAGCAAAAAAAAAAAAAAAAGAAAAAGAAAAAGAAAACGTGTGTGCATTTGTGAAGCGGAAGTAGTAGTCCATCTAGTAGGATTTCTGGAAACCTACTCGCTGGAGTCACCGTGGTGTCATGGGTTAAGTGCGGTGCAGTTAATACAGCTGCGTTTGGTAGGCGGGTTTGAATCCCACTTGAGCCTATATATTTTATTAACATTTTGTACTTCGAGAATCATCCACAGAGTCAATGTATCCGAATGCCCTCACGTCGTAGGTTCTTTATTTATTTATTTATTTATTTATTTATTTATTTATTTATTTATTTATTTATTTATTTATTTATTTATTTATTTATTTATTTATTTATTTATTTATTTATTTATTTATTTATTTATTTATTTATTTATTTATTTATTTTGGCACTGTTCCAGGCCATGGTGGTGCTTATGTGGAGGTTTCGTAAGCAGGGCTGGACGAGGATAGAATGGTTGGGGGTTTGAATCCGCTTGACTGAGCAACATCCTGTTAGCGCAGTAAGTGTTCGAATAGATGGCCTTCTGCAGTAATGCACGTTTCAGCACGAAGTTGAACTTCCATTCGGGCTCTTTGTAGCACTGTAGGTGTTACGGATTCACACGCTTCCGTAATAAGGATTCGAAGGCTTTCAGGATTTTCCGGCTGCTGAGCGTACACTATATCCTTCAAATAGCCCCATAGGAAGAAGTCCAGTGGCGTCAAATCGGGCGATCTAGCAGGGAAGGTGACAGGTCCTCCCCTTTCTATCCATCGACTGGGATGTGTAACATTCAGGCAGTTGCGAATATCCGCTGACATGCGAGGGGGAGCTTCGTCGTGTTGATACCATACGGTTACACGATCACCCAGAAGCACATCCTCCAGCAGCAATGGCAGCTTGTCTTCAAGAAACTGTAAGTACCGGGCTCCTGTCAAATGATCCTCAAAGAAATATGGTCCAGTTAGGTGATCACCCAGTTCACCACACCAGATATTTACTCCCCATCGTGCCTGAAAAGCTGCTTGCCTTACCCATTGGGGACTTTCAACACTCGAATAGTGCATATTATGACGATTCACAGAGCCCTTATTATGAATTCGTGCCTCGTACGAAAGTAAAATGTGAGATATGCGCCCTGGTGGGGGTGTGATAAGCGTCATGCAATTGTAATTATGATCAATTATTGACGAATATATATTTCATTTTCAGAATAAAGAATATCTTACTGTACATACAGTAAGAGCAGGCCAGGCCGAGATGGTACGGTGAAACATGCACAGACTATTGTCTCCGCTGAGATTAACAAACACAATGAACGGCAGAATTAGAATTCTCAGAAATTGTGACGAAGGGGGAAAGAGAAAGGCACGAGTTGTTGACAAGTTGCGGAAAGTTTTCATAACCCCGAGCAGAATAGGTAGTGGCGACAGCGCAGAGAGCTGGGTGCAAATTTCTGAGAAATGACGTAGGGGTGTCTCCATGTACTAGCGGGAGTTGAACGCAGGGTTGGCACTGGAAGAAAAAAAAAAAAGCATTCCCGGTCACGTGGTTTAGGTGGACCAATGGAAAAATTCACTTGACCAAAGCAAGGCGACAACTTCGTATTGTAAGAAGCACTAGCGAGGCTAACTCCGCGGATTAAATTGATAGAAGGGAGTGAGTTATCAATTCAGAATAAGGTGGAATTTAGAAGCCTTACTATATTATAAAACTTATAAAAAGTTTATAATTGCGGGAGATTGCAGGGTGTAATTCTGAGAATTCATGGACGCTATTCGTTGATTGGCTGGAGGCATAGGACGCCACAATAGAGCGCGAAATCCCAGGCCGGGATACGGCAGCTAAATTCGCAAATATATCCATTACCAGCGAACGATAATAGTTGAGAATTGGTACAGAGCCTTTGAGAACATAATTACATCATTGGATATCATATTTAAGCCACGGGCCGAACCGCAAATTGTCGTATGAAGATATCAGGACTGCACGTCCCAAGATGAACTCCCTTGAACTCGGAAGACAGGGGATACGAGTATAAATATGAGGTCGTGGACAAGGACTGACAACTACTTTTGACAAAGCGGTCGGAGCTGATACCACGCCTGGGGTGCGTGACAACTTCTGATATTTTGTTCGAGCCGTGATTACGCCAGGGGTGCGTGTGTGTTCTTACTCGTGGAGTAGGGTTCGAAGTATTATATTGTTACATAGTGCAGTGATTCATGAGTCCGACTCGTTGGCTGAATGGTCAGCGTACTGGCCTTCGGTTCAGAGGGTCCCGGGTTCGATTCCCGGCCGGGTCGGGGATTTTAATCGCTTCTGATTAATTCTTCTGGCTCGGGGACTGGGTGTATATGTCCGTCTCAACACTCTCCTCATCATATTCAGACAACACACTACACTACCAACCACCACAGAAACACGCAATAGTGCTTACATCCCTCCATAGAGGGTTGGCGTCAGGAAGGGCATCCGGCCGTAAAAACAGGGCCAAATCCACATGCGCGACGCAGTTCGCACCCGCGACCCCACAGGTGTGGGAAAAAGCGGCAGGAAAAGAAAGAAGAAGAAGAAGTACAGTGATTCATGACGTGATGTAGCTCATATTACAGTCTTGAGCAGTATACTAGTATGAAGTGTTTCAAATAGACAGGACTCAGTAAAGCATAACTTACGGAGTGTGAGATTCCACCAACAGATTAGGAAGTGCGTTACGTGAGAACGGTCACGAGTGTTTATGTCACCTAGTAAACAGTCGATTCTAAACTGATACCTGGTCAGCTACACGAACGTGAGACGGGAAATTCAAGTGCGCGCACGGGCCGTTGTACAGTGGATCCCGAGGTATCCCATGTTCCTAGTGTCCGGGAAAGGAATGAAGAATGTATATCTACATTAAGTGGGCTAGATACAAGTCCGAGAGTGTAAAATTTGTGAGTAGAATTTAGGGTGGAAATTATTCCAGAGTGCAACAGTTAGTTTATTTGTTTTTATTCAAAATGTGTAAAGTTAAAAAGGGTCAAGGATTAATTCTTCAAGCTGGAATGAATACCAGTGGAATGCAGTGCTAAAAACCGGAGGGGCTAGGCTCCATGTCCGGTTTTAGCAGACTACAATGGCAGAGATGAGTAACCTTTTCAAATATTTGCAGATTGCTATCGCTAGGTGGAGGAAATCATATTATTTTATCATGGTAACTTGATTGTGAAACGAGCCGTTTCCGGCTCGTATAAATTCGAAGATAGATAGACAAAGGGACAAATTAATATGAACATGATTAGATCGAGCACTCATCATAATTTTGATTATTAAATAGAGTATAGTAGGGTTGAGTTGTTCATTCAAGTGCTTGAGTTGTTTGATATGATATGGAGCACGTTTCACGTAAAGATAATGTTAATATTCATTTAGAAGTGCTTCCAAAGTGTTTTTCCAGTATCGGAACTTTTATAGATATTAAGGCATGTTGTTAAGATAATCCAGAGGTAGGGTTGCCAAGTGATTTAAATTATTGTGGGACGGAATGAAGTCCATTGATTTGTTTGTAAATATCGCGAAGTTCGCCAGTGGACAAAATAATAATAATAATCTGTACAAGTGTCGAAGTAGTTACATTAATATTGGGTAATGTGTAAAGGCGTGTTTAATAATAATCTTTGAGAATAAAGGCACGGGCCTAGTTGGGTAGAATGATTGCAAATTAAAGTAATTTAAATGTAGAGATATTATGTGGCATGAATATTTTATTTGGACAGTGAATCCGATTTTAACACTAATTGTTGATTTAACGTTTTTGGATTCCATAGTAATCATAAATAATTTTGGTAGAAACGAGATAGGCATTTTGATAATACGGTCACGCTATGTTTGAGGCCCAGAGTGATTTGAGCCAAAAGTTGAGATTTGGAGTTTGTGGGACAGAAATCCGGCCCGAAATGAAAGTGAATTGTACTGATGTTGATGAAGAAATAGATGGATCTTAAGGCCCACATAGAGATTGTATTTATATGCCGGTGTATTGAGTGGCAGAATAGAGTCCACACACCGAGGGTTACATACATACATACATACATACATACATACTTACATACATACATTATCATTATAGACTGTTATGCCTTTCAGCGTTCAGTCTGCAAGCCTCTGAGAATTTACTAAACGTCGCCACAATCCTCGATTTGCAACTAGTGTTGTGGCCTTATTTAGTTATATACCTCTTATCTTTAAATCGTTAGAAACCGAGTCTAACCATCGTCGTCTTGGTCTCCCTCTACTTCTCTTACCCTCCATAACAGAGTCCATTATTCTCCTAGGTAACCTATCCTCCTCCATTCGCCTCACATGATCCCACCACCGAAGCCGGTTTATGCGTACAACTTCATCCATCGAGTTCATTCCTAAATTAGCCTTTATCTCCTCATTCCGAGTACCCTCCTGCCATTGTTCCCACCTGTTTGTACCAGCAATCATTCTCGCTACTTTCATGTCTGTTACTTCTAACTTATGAATAAGATATCCTGAGTCCACCCAGCTTTCGCTCCCGTAAAGCAAAGTTGGTCTGAAAACAGACCGATGTAAAGATAGTTTCGTCTGGGAGCTGACTTCCTTCTTACAGAATACTGCTGATCGCAACTGCGAGCTCACTGCATTAGCTTTACTACACCTTGATTCAATCTCACTTACTATATTACCATCCTGGGAGAACACAGAACCTAAATACTTGAAATTATCGACCTGTTCTAGCTTTGTATCACCAATCTGACATTCGATTCTGTTGAATTTCTTACCTACTGACATCAATTTAGTCTTCGAGAGGCTAATTTTCATACCATACTCATTGCACCTATTTTCAAGTTCCAAGATATTAGACTGCAGGCTTTCGGCACAGTCTGCCATTAAGACCAAGTCGTCAGCATAGGCCAAACTGCTTACTACATTTCCACCTAACTGAATCCCTCCCTGCCATTTTATACCTTTCAGCAAATGATCCATGTAAACTACGAACAGCAAAGGTGAAAGATTACAGCCTTGTCTAACTCCTGTAAGTGCCCTGAACCAAGAACTCATTCTACCATCAATTCTCACTGAAGCCCAATTGTCAACATAAACGCCTTTGATTGATTTTAATAATCTACCTTTAATTCCATAGTCCCCCAGTATGGCGAACATCTTTTCCCTCGGTACCCTGTCATATGCTTTCTCTAAATCTACGAAACATAAACACAACTGCCTATTCCTCTCGTAGCATTTTTCAATTACCTGGCGTATACTGAAAATCTGATCCTGACAGCCTCTCTGTGGTCTGAAACCACACTGGTTTTCATCCAACTTCCTCTCAACGACTGATCGCACCCTCCCTTCCAGGATGCCAGTGAATACTTTGCCTGGTATACTAATCAATGAGATACCTCGATAGTTGTTGCAATCCTTCCTGTTCCCTTGCTTATAGATAGGTGCAATTACTGCTTTTGTCAATCTGAAGGTACCTTACCAACACTCCACGCTAATTTTACTACTCTATGAAGCCATTTCATCCCTCCCTTCCCACTGTACTTCACCATTTCAGGTCTAATTTTATCTATTCCTGCTGCCTTATGACAATGGAGTTTATTTACTATCCTTTCCACTTCCTCAAGCATAATTTCACCAACATCCTTTTCCTCCTCCCAATGAGCTTGGCTGTTTGCAACACCACCATGATGATTTCCTTTTACATTGAGAAGATGTTCAAAATATTCCCTCCACCTCTCCAGTGATTCCCTGGGATCTATTATGAGTTCACCTGAACTACTCAAAACACTGTTCATTTCCTTTTTCCCTCCCTTCCTAAGATTCTTTATTACTGTCCAGAAAGGTTTCCCTGCTGCTTGACTAGCCTTTCCAGGTTATTACCAAAATCTTCCCATGACTTCTTTCTGGATTCAACAACTATTTGTTTTGCTCTGTTTCTTTCATCTACGTACAAATCTCTGTCTGCCTCGGCCCTTGTTTGGAGCCATATCTGATAAGCCTTCTTTTTACGTTTACAGGCTGCTCTCACTTCGTCGTTCCACCAAGATGTTCGCCTTTTCCCATCTTTACACACAGTTGTTCCTAGGCATTCCCTTGCTGTTTCTATTACAGCATCCCTGTATGCCAACCATGCACTTTCTATATCCTGAACGTGCTCACTGTCTACTGTTCGAAACTTCTCACTTTTCATATCCATGTACTTCTGTCTAATTTCCTCATCCTGGAGACTTTCTACCCTTATTCGTTTGCAGACAGATTTCACTTTCTCGACCCTAGGCCTAGAGATACTTAGTTCACTACAGATCAGATAATGGTCTGTATCATCGAAAAATCCGCGAAAAACTCGTACATTCCTAACAGATTTCCTGAATTCAAAGTCTGTTAGGATATAGTCTATTATGGATCTGGTACCCCTAGCCTCCCATGTGTAGCGGTGAACTGCCTTATGCTTGAAGAATGTATTTGTAACAGCTAAACCCATACTAGCACAGAAGTCCACCAAACGCTTCCCATTCCCATTAGCATCCATATCTTCCCCACATTTACCAATCACCCTTTCGTACCCTTCAGTTCTATTCCCAACTCTCGCATTGAAATCGCCCATTAGCACTATTCTATCCTTGCTGTTGACCCTGACCACGATGTCACTCAATGCTTCATAAAACTTGTCAACTTCATCCTCATCTGCACCCTCACATGGTGAATACACGGACACAATTCTTGTCCTAATTCCTCCCACTGACAAATCTATCCACATCATTCGCTCATTTACGTGCCTAACAGAGACTATGTTGCGTGCAATGGTATTCCTGATAAAGAGCCCTACCCCAGACTCTGCCCTTCCCTTTCTAACGCCCGTCAAGTACACTTTATAATGTCCTATCTGTTCCTCATTATCTCCCCTTATCCGAATATCACTTACTCCTAGCACATCCAGATGCATCCTCTTTGCTGACTCAGCCAGTTCTACCTTCTTTCTTCCATAAGCCCCATTATTATTGATAGCTCCCCATCGAATTCCATTTCGTTCGCCAAGTTGTTTTCAAGGAGTCCCTCGCCTGTAAAAGGGGTTATGCGTTAAACATATTAAGAGTGGACTACCGTGTAACAAGCGAAATTAATTTTTTAATTAATTAATAATAATAATAATAATAATAATAATAATAATAATAATAATAATAATAATAATAATAATAATAATAATAATAATAATAATAATAATAATAAATATTTGAAGTAGAAGAAGAAGAATTTTTTTATTTTTATTTATGAAAACAATAATGATGGTGGGAATTGAATTGAAAATATTGAAATTTTCAAACCACTGTAATAATGATAATATTTGAAAAAAAGAAGAAGCTACCTTTTTTTTTTTGAAGAAGAATTTCCTTTTTTATACTTTGGACATAATGATGATGTTGGGAGTTGAAATGAAAAATTTGAGATATTTAACTAAAAATAATAATAATGAGAATATTTGAAGAAGGAGAAGAAGAATAAAAAGGAAGCTACTTTTTTATTTTTATTTTTTTTGATGAGAATAATAAGAGCAAGAAGTTGAAGTATTATAGCGAGGATGATTACGGGTTAAGATAATCACGATTTCCACTATTAATAATAATAATAATAATAATAATAATAATAATAATAATAATAATAATATTTTTTATATTTTTATTTTATTATTTCGGATGCTGATGATGAATGATACTAGGGAAGTCAGCTGGCAAATTAACGTAATAATGTCAAGTGTTGTGAATAATAAGTTAAGTTAATAGTTGGAAAATGAAGGAAAATCCCTACATCTGGACCATTATGTTAGAGTCGCTTTGTCGTTTCCTTCAACTAACGATTAGCATATCTCGGTTAGGAACCCGGGGAGAGTTTGTAGTTTCCCGGGTTGGTCTCATCTCAATCAAAGTGGAGGGGATAACATAGTCCATGTGATCGCGCCCACTTAGCCAACAGGTAATTGGTCCACGACCAAATATGGTCATGCTGTTAACGAAGGTAAATCTGATACCTTCAGATATCAACGGTTCCACCACTCAAATGGAAGGGTGGTCAAAGTGATAAATATTATGTAATCATTTTTCAGGAATAATTTGCCAAATTACCGGCAAATCAAAGGTCAACATATTTTGATTGTGTGTAAAAATTATTTTGTTTACTCAAATAAAATGCTCCTTTAGCATTTGCAAGGAAACAGTTCCAGGTTCTTGTTCTTGTAGAATAGTAAACCCTTGGTGACCGTTTAAATATCCGTCCCCATCCCTAGGATGGAGCCTTCATAATTTCCCTTTGATCTGAATAGATACATAATTTGTGTGTTTTATGATGAGCCTTAAAATTAAAGATTAGAGTGTCCCGTTCAACCCTGTAGTACTGATTGGATGGCGCCCTTACATTTAGATTGAGATCTTACATCTCAAAATATTTTTTATTGTGTATTAGTTGCGACAGATTCGGACCGTAACACTCCCTGAGATAAATGCTGGTTGGGACTCAGGCTTTGAGCGGGTACAATACACACGCTAGATCATTCGCCACTTGCGTCAGTATCTACGCACAGAAATCAACACGAGTTTCGGAATCTCGTCCGTGGAGTTCTTGATGACGTTGCAGGTGATACGGACGAAAAAAACTGGAATGCTGTGTCCTTAAAACAGACGAGTGGCTGATGTTGGTCTGTTGTGCTACTGCCCGGGAACTCGTGTGAGGATTCTCCCGGAAAGTGTCCAAAACCGTATCAGCAGTAACTTGTTTTACCGTAGATGAGGAGAATGTCAACATTCTCACTTGCTGAATACATAGCTAAGAAAAGACTAGGACTGCTAGGCTACACCAGTGTGAGGCCACTACACATTCAACATGCGTGCTATTGGTCAAATGTGGCACGAATGGCCTCTTATTTGATCCCAAAAGTTTAAAATTTGAATAGAAATATCTATCGCTCGTGCGATTCGAACCCACCTACCAACGGAACATGCGTTAACACGTCTGTAGTTATTCCAATACATAACGGTGACTGTTGCCTTCAGTTTATCAGAAAGGTTACTAGGTGTAAAACTGCGTCCCGCTTCACAAACTCACACAAGTTTCCTTTCAGTATGCCATCGCTTTTAGCGATAATTTCATAACCAATCGAAAGCTTATAAGTGGCACGTACATTTTACATAGCCGTGTGACAGTTTGATGTATTGTGTAAATACCTATCTCATACATGTTTTTGCAAAAGTCGTGCAGAGATGACGCAGTAAGTGCTTTAAAGGCAACTGTAGCTTGGTATACGGCAAAGGAAAATCGACCGTCACCCCATTGACGTTCGCTGGGATGCCTAAAAGCAGATACGTCAGGCGCGGCTGACTCACCCGGAATCGTGTGGTTCACCAGCCCCTTTTTCCGGTAATAGGCAACCCAAACAACGCATATAAAAAGATATTTTTAATTTAGTTTTATGAACACCAATTAACAGGAAACTTCTTCTTATGGTCGGTAAGGCTCTCCACTGTGTGTCATCACTGTAAATTGATCAATGGACCTAGCAAAGGGAGAACTACTATGCACAATTCCGCGCCAAATACTAAGAACCATTCTGCAAACACGTCATTTGTTGTGCCTTGAAATAATACAAGTACCCGTAATCTTTCTTAATCTGTTTACCCTCCAGGGTTGGTTTTTCCTTCGGACTCAGCGAGGTATCCCACCTCTACCGCCTCTAGGGCAGTGTCCTGGAACGTCAGACAACAGGTCGGATGATACAATTGGGGAGGATGACCAGTACCTCGCCTAGGCGGCCTCAACTGCTATGCTGAACAGGGCCCTAGCGGGGGATGGGAAGATTGGAAGGGATAGACAAGGAAGAGGGAAGGAAGCGGCCGTGGCCTTAAGTTAGGTACCATCTGGGCTTTTGCCTGGAGGAGAAGTGGGAAACCACGGAAAACCACCTCCAGGATGGCTGAGGTGGGAATCGAACCCACCTCTACTCAGTTGATCTCCCGAGGCTGAGTGGACCCCGTTACAGCCCTCGTACCACTTTAATGTAATATACGGACCCAAAATATGGAGTTTTGTAAAATTTTCAAATTTTCGTGGCAGAGTAGGGAATCGAACCCGGGTCTTCGGGTTGGCAGCTAATCACACTAACCACTACACCACAGAGGCGGACGGTATCCGTAATACGATCGAATTAATAGGTTATGCCACGTGTTCTGTAATGTAAAGAAGTTAACTGAACACTGCACACCATCACTGAAGACTTTGACACGGATATTGACTTTCGATTGCCGGGCTGAGTGGCTCAGACGGTAGAGCGCTGGCTTTCTGACCCCAACTTGGCAGGTTCAAACCTCAGTCCGGTGGTACTTGAAGGTGCTCAAATACGTCAGCCTCGTGTCGGTAGATTTAATGGCACGTAAAACAACTCCTGCGGGACTAAATTTCGGCAACTCGGCATCTCCGAAAATCGAAAAACTAGTTAGTGGGACGTAAAGCAAATAGCATTATTAATTTTCGAGGTGGAACGGCCATACTTAAGTACTAAAGCTCTAGCAAACGTTACGCATGTTGACTTCATGGCTGAATCGGTTAGAGATTGGAACCCAGGATGTGTTACAATTGGCAGCGTAGTGGTTCGAATCCAGCAGTGCGCAAATTTTTGAACTATAGAGGTGCTCCATTTAACGGGGACGAAGTCGTGATGAAATCTGCATAAACTAAACTGGTCAACATTCTTAACATTTGTTCAACTGAATAAGCAATGTACCCTACTTCCTACCTTCAGACCATCATGGCGTAGTCCAACCTGGCTACGTAACATCGGATAAGAACGGTCCTCCTCAGGTCCAAATGAAATTCACTCTTTGGAACAGAATGATCTGCGGCCACATTATATTCTCCTGTAAACGACGTTAATCGAAAAAAAAGGAAGTGCACCAGCCTGCGATTCGGATCTACTACCAGACAGCTTGACTGATGAAAAAGCAGTGATGCCTGATTTGCCATCTTAGCTACCGCGAGCCATGTTGCACAGCTGACATGCTGTATTCCTTATAGACACTTCCTGACTAAACGTAAGATAGTGTTATTTTCAGCTGTGATCATTTTACACATTGATTATAGTTTAAGTAATAGAAATAATACAGCTTCTAATGATTTCTACCATATTCGCGACCATTATATAAACGTGATACTTGTACTAAGGCCATAAAGAAGCAGGTACTAATGTATTTTGTATGACTGTGATATACGCGGTTGGGTTACCTACCTCCCCAAAAATAAGGGGCTCGTGAACCACCCGGTATATGAGTAAATTATTCCACATTCTTTGCAAATACCTGATGAGTTTGTAGCCTGTTTCATGTCTGGTGTTCCTACCCCACACTAGGCTGACACAAATACATATGAACACCACCACCACGACCAGCAGCAGCAGCAGCATGGAATCCCACAGAAATTAAGATTACTTAATAGAGAGAAACACTTGACGTACACTGCTGGTTCAGTAGAAAAGGTAAATGGACCCCTTATACGTGTATCGCTCCCGCTTTTAGTCCAATTTCCTCTCGTGTCTCTGCTGATAGACCACTGCTTACTGCCCTAACATCACTTAAGAAAATGGGGTGCTGACGGAAATATCAAGGTCATATAGTTCATTTGGTGGGGTCAAAAGGACGCATTGCCTGTTAAAGTTCGTTGCACCGAGCTCGATAGCTGCAGTCGCTTAAGTGCGGCCAGTATCCAGTAATCGGGAGATAGTGGGTTCGAGTCCCACTGTCGGCAGCCTTGAAGATGGTTTTCCGTGGTTTCCCATTTTCACACCAGGCAAATGCCGGGGCTGTACCATAATTAAGGCCACGGCCGCTTTCTCCCAACTCCTAGGCCTTTCCTATCCCATCGTCGCCGTAAGACCTATCTGTGTCAGTGTGACGTAAAGCAAATAGCAAAAAAAAAAAAAAGTTCGTTGCTGCAAACTGCCATCCAAATGCTACACGGTAACACCAGCACACGTGTGAGGTGTAAACGTAAATTACATAACGGAAAGTTGAGGAAAAACTAACCAAACCGTCTTAAAAAGCTCATTAGACTTTACGGAAAAAATAACACATCGCGTCTTTGACGTAGATAAGGAGAGTGGCGTGAGGTGGCGAAAGTACATTAACGGACTAGAGTATTTATGGAACGACGCCAATGACAGAGCAACGGTTTCCAAAAACCTCGCAGTAAATGCTTGAGTGGAGACAAAGGAGGACATCATTAAGATAAGTCCCAGATGTCGAGGTCCTCAGTGTTAAACAGAAACAAACATAAATATTCTAAATATTTGAGTGTGACTTGATAGAATCTGATGATGTTCTTTCAATAGTGTGTATTTTTATTGCTTCTTTAATCATGTAGTGTAATATTTATATTTAACTTGTGTATTTGACAGACTGAAACGCTTTTAAGTTATATTTAACTGAGTCGACACTGGGAACTATCGCTTCCTTCTTAACAAAAAAAAAATATTACGGTGATCCTACTGGAGCCGACCCTGTGGTGTAGGGGTAGCGGGCCTGATTCTCGCCCGGAGTCCCCGGGATCGATTCCCGGCCAGGTCAGGGAATTTTCTCTCGACCTGAGGGCTGGTTCGAGGTCCATTCAGCCTACGTGATTAGAATTAAGGAGCTATCGGACGGTGAGATGGCGGCCCCGGTCTCGAAAGCCCAGAATAATATGACCAGAAGCGAAGAAATAAGCCTAATATGACGTTCCTAGAGAAGGAATTATTATTGAATTTGGTCGCAGAAAACATTAACATAATAGGGAATAAGAAAACAAATCATAGCCTACGCATTCTATAGGCCTATTTCACTCAAAGAATAAGGCAATACTCCTTGATTCTTCATTAAAAATCATACCTAATCGTGTAGCAAGCAAGATAATATCTATAATCGAGAATTCATCTCAGGCCTACCAATGTGTTAGGAATTCCACTTACGTGTCGAAGCTTTAGATAATCAAAACTGTGTTTAGAATCAGTGCCATCGCAGACCTCAATGTACGTAGCGCGTTCGTTTTATCCACCTAGGGTGTATTATTGCATAAACTTGGCAATATTCCTCGTCCCTGTGAATTTTTCTCTTACAGTTAAATATTTCAGTCATGTACGAATTACAGGCCATTTTTCCTATTATACCGACCAACCTTTCTCCGGTAAAAATTTAAACCAAGTTAATCTTCTTGGTGAATACAAAATTTAATTGATATCTCGGTTTATTAGTTTCAAACCAAGATAAAGCTTTTAGTCGCGTTGCTGAATATCGGCCTAAATTTCTTCGTACGAGCTTAATACATTTACAGAATGAGGTAAAGCAGCGAACTAGCAGGATTTTTTTGCTATTTGCTTTACGTCACACCGACACAGATAGGTCTTATGGCGACGATGGGACAGGAAAGGCCTAGGAATGGGACGGAAGCGGCCGTGGCCTTAATTAAGGTAGAGTCCCAGCATTTGCCTGGAGTGAAAATAGGAAACCACAGGAAACCATCTTCAGGGCTGCCGGCAGTGGGTTTCGAACCCACTATCTCCCGGATGCGAGCTCATAGGAACTTGCAGTTTTATGTGACTACTGATACCGTTATCACAGTCATGGGACGTCGAGTTTTACATGGAATCCGAACCACATGAAGAAAACATTTCAAAATTCCCACATACACTAACCTGGATACAAACTACAGTATCAACGATCTGCTGGCTCAGTACCATTACCTCCCAATCCCCAAAGAGCACAGACAATACACTTTGCCCTTGTATGAAATATACTCATAAATAATACATTTATTTCCTTCCTGGCCTTTTCTGAAATACTCAAAGTTGGCACTACAAATGGATTAAACACAAATTTCCTGATGTCAACAGTATGTGGAGAGATGTATTCAGTACTGCGTGGTTTCGTGGCGATTAGTGGTGTGGTATATTTTGTGTGAATGAAGAGATGCTTACTAATGCGAACACAAACACCCATACAGAGAAATTACCCTAACGCGGCTAAAATTCCCAGTTCTCAACTCTTCAGGGAATCGAACCCAGTAACTCTGAACCGAAGGCTGTTACTCTGACCGCTTAGTCGGGGATATAGACATCTCAGAGGTAATGAAAATGGTACATAAATTGAACGGAGATATTGGAAAGTGAACACTGAAAAAGACTGCAGTACAGTACACTGCATACGTAACAAACACAGCCCTCTTCTTATTTTGTCACTAAGTAGCCTAATATGGTGACAATAGCTAAGGAAATAAGCATGTTTGTATTGAAGAGTCTCACATGCTGCCAAACAATTGTTAGGTTTTTCAATGTATATGTTGTGAAATATTGTTTCATTCGCTGATGACCTTCGATGTTAGGCCCCTTAAAGCAAGAAGCAAGCACTTCGTACAGCGTAATCTATTGTTCTTGTTATTTGAGCCATCCGCCCACAGATTTGCTTGATACAGCGCTTCATCTTTGATAGCAATTTCATCTTGATATTGTGCCCTTCTTAAAGGCACCCAAATGCGGTGGTCTTCTTTCTTGATACGTGCTGCTCCTAAAAATAATGACATTTAAAAAATACCCACCGCCGCATGTAGACTCTTCTTCCTCAAGGGCGGTGCGTCCTTCAACCCCTCGGGTTGATGGGCCACACGTCGATCGGGGGGTGAGGAAATGAAAGATGGGGTAAACTAAACTATTAAATAACGGTACCCAAAGACTGAATTAAAATAGAAATAAATAAAACGGTTTATTCAACAAAAATTTTGCAAAGTGAAATTATGAAAGTAAACTGGTGTATAATAAAATGATGTGAAATGAAATTCAGATTTAAAACAATTGAAAGATCTGCATTACAATAAATTAATTATCTGCCTTAATAAATTTTGACTGAAGGTCTATTAAATTTTTAGTGTTCTGAATTACATCGAACCACTGTCTCCATGACGATGACGTGACCACATTTAAACACTGGTCAGAAATATAGTCTCATTTGAATGAATGATTTATAATACCTTGGAAAGATGTCACCTCACAATAAATTCAGTAAATAATTAATTGATTTATTAATCCATCCAATTGACATTGACGTTAAGGTGTCTGTCAAATATTTAACTCATGTTTAAATTCATTTGGGAAGCACCCCACTCTAAAATAATAACAAAATACACTGACCATGTGTAATAATAACGAAAAGAGAGAAAACGAAAATAACCATTAACATTGTACTTTTTCTGTTATATAATCTTTGCCACATGTTTAAACTGCTTGTGGCTGAAAACAAGGAAATTTTTACTGAACTGAACACCTGAGTGCTACCACCACTCATTTAATTTGTTAAACCTCATTTACTTAGCTGTGGTAGTCTGGACTCTTAAAATTACTTAAATTAATTAGGCCAAGTGCCTCAGGTTTACATCTGAAATGAAAGCGATCCCTTTACATCATTAACTTTACCTACTTTGCCGCTGTCTGCATTTTCATTGTGCACGCATATTTGTGTGGTACCAACTCTAGATGGAGGCAGATCCCATCTAATTTATGTCATTCATTTACGGCACTTGTGATACAACTGCTTATTAAAGATCGCTTCATTTGCCTAACTGAAATGTAGTGGATTTTAAGACTTGGTGATTACTGACTGCCTTTTATATGAGCATCCCACTACTATATTTTTGACTATGAACTAATCGATGATCTCTTACCCTAACACATGAAATCTTATTTACATAAATGAACATGTCAATGGAGAAACACTGCTCCTAAGAAATACTGAAATTAAAATAATCTGACTACGCCTATTCTATTCCATTTACAGACATTAAATCAAACACAATTCACGTATCAGATTTAAAATAATACGCTGACAAAATATATACAAAGAAATGATATCATAATAAAAATCTAGATCCCAAAAATCGCTGCCAAATAAAATTTGAAAAATAAATAAATATGCGCAATGAAGAAGCATAAAATGTTACCTGATCCAAGTAGCAAAATTATGTGAATTTGATGGCAACCTTCTAACCTCAGACTAAAAATGTCTGGACATGACCTTATTCAATCTTTACGGACAATAATTATTTGCATTAGATGTAATCAATGATTAGACTTGACTGTCGAAACACGCATTGATCAGTAGCTCTGTGCACAACTTATCTCGGGCTCTCGATTGCATATTTTCCGAGCATTTCTTTTCCCTGGAAACTATTTGAAGCACTGCAGACTTTCCGCCTACAACCATAACACATGTCGTCACATATTTAACATTCTCGGTTAAATAATTCATCTCTCAATTCTATTCATTCATCAATATTCTCGACGTAGTAACTCATAATACGGCCTCGCTCGTATCCGGCGGGCGAAATAACTCTGTCGTTCACGCATCCATCTATACGACACTATTAATAACATGGTCCAAATATCACATTTTCCATTTCTCACCACAGAACATCAGGGATATTACTATTACTTTGCTCGTAACTTTGATCATCCATCGTTTCACATCTTATGAAATATCAGAGCTAACTTATCAATGGCTTCCTGTCACTAATTAAATAACTGAAATAACGAGATTGCCTCTCAAAAACACGGCTATCGAACTGTGCACCACGTTACATAAATAAATTAAATCTTCGCGTATCAACCATTATCGCGAAATACAAATTATGAGAGCTACCGGAAACGGTCATCTGAATAATGATTACAGAACATGAAATAATAAACCTAATGCGCTAATAGCAAAATAAACATTTAAACTTACATGGCAGCATCCACAAAATCAAAATTCAACAAAAATACCGCTCATTACCACTATTATTATTCTCATCACTTTAAAAATCTGCACTATACCGTATGTAAATTTCTTCGTAAAATAGGATTCTCACATGCCAAAAATGACTTACATTAAAAGAAAACTGCGCATGTAACACACGCTAACACTTATTTAATATTATTATTATTATTATTATTATTATTATTATTATTATTATTATTATTATTATCCTAATTTTATAATTACTATCCGATCCGTGAATTATTTACAGTCCTATCTAAACTTCTAAACTACATTTTTGATCATCGACTGTTCATAGCCTTACTTGTTTACATGTTTATATTTTGCTCATTTACCTTATTTGTGCTGGAGGCAGGTCAGATCATCCTCCGGACCCCGTCATGATGGACTTAGTATTTCATCTTCAAGCTGATGTTATCCAAGAGGTCACACACGAAAACCTGATGCATTTTTACAATATCGTTGCACACGTCCATATTTATATTAACACTCGCATTTTAACACTCCTACGAAGAATATTCAATGACACTGCATTGATCACCTGACGTGAAGTCGAAAGTCTGGACTCCGCTACCTGCCTGCTTGTCCTCTCTCTCACCCCTCTCAGATTGTTTGTGTAAACGATTATTGGTTATTCACCTTCACTGACCATGACACTGGACTCAAGGTCTTACTACGGCAGCATTCCAATTACGAAAACAAAGTTTTTCTCCCTGTAACTGGCTGGACTAATTCTGCTCCCAAATATCTCACTTGCAATAATAGTTCTATGAGAGTGTGGAAAAATTACATGTAATGTTCCCAATGATGTGGAGAATTTTATAATAATCGTTCTCCAACATATGACTTTTCCACGAAATATACAAGCTACACGTGAAATAGGGAAATGTGATGCAGCTACGTGTTACGACGAGATTCAATGTTCACCTCGGTCCTAGAACCTTAAGTTCATTCATGGCAAGTGTTGAGAATATAACTACCATTGTCATTTGTTAATTTAATTGCCTGATTATATCTGCATAATCTAAAGTTGAATAAAAGTTTGTCAAAGTGTTCATTTTCGGCTAAGATATTACTCTCACAAATAAATACATTACTCACTCGGATGTCAACTACTGTATAAGACACCTGAAGATTCTTATAAGACTGCGAATTCTCACAGGACTGCGATTCACTACAAGACTGAGATTTCGTGCAAGCCTACTCAGGATTACCACGAGACTGAGATTTCGTACAAGACTGAGGTTCTCTACGAGACTGAGGTTTCGTGCAAGACTACTGATCTTGCTACAAGACTGAGGTTCACCACCCTGGTGTCTCCGTTTTCGTAAACAGTCCTCCCCCCACTTCGAAAATAGTTCTGTGGAAGGGATGTGGCGTAATAATTCTGCACTTGGGACCGATTTATCATCTGTCCGTAGGTTAGAATTTTAGAAAATGTGTTCAAAACCTTCCTAATTCTGGTCCGACTTATGTGTTATATTGCGTTATGAGAAACGATCACAGGTTAATTTATACGACGGCGCGCATCACTGGCTCTATTTTCTATCAGAGCATGGCGTCTTCCCGCCATGACGGTTCGCTTCCTGGGCGATTCCACTCTTCCGTGTAAAGTTGAAAATTTCTTATTTAGCCACTGATTAACCACACACTTGCACCGATAAATCCTTAAATATTACTTGGAAGTCAGGACACAATATTTTACAGCTACTTCGGTCACCAAATCGCGAAATACTAGCTGTAGATTCCCGCTATGACAAGACATTAAAATTTGCAATTTTGTGATTGGCTGAGACGTTCGCGCTCTTGGTAGTTTGGGTTCTTCCATTTTCTGCTAAGGGATGACGGATATTATTCGTGTCTCACTCACTCTTCTGGGCCAAGTGCATTCCGACGTGCGGATTTATGTGGGAACTGGATAGAAAGCTTTCACTTCCCGTCGGTATCATAAAACATAATTGGACGTACCACTCAGGCTAGCTACATCCTGTCCGTGCCTTAAAACGTATTCTGTGGATATATTTTTCAGTCTGAACGGCGCCTGGCAGTTGCTTTGTGGGACTGCAATCTTTTCCCAGCCTACTGCTATATTCTCATATGCGAAAAATTGAACATTTAATTTATGCATTAATTACGCTCATTCGCTTATGGGTGCAATATATCTAATGTGCATATTCTATTTTATTATCATTTATATGTTTTCGCCTTTATCTCATCTTTCTGGCCGACATGCTTCTCTCAAAGACTAATTGAACAAATCGCGTAATTGCTATTACGTTTCAATGAGGACAGTTTAGTATTGTAGTTTAAATTTATTATAAAATCTTCAATTGCGTTAATAGCGGGCAGCTCACAGTGTTGTCCATAGTTCACAAATGTACGAATTAATTATTTAGTGGGATATATCACATTTGGAGAGCATCCATCAAACATTTACTTCAGTTTACTTTAAATGTTGAATCGCCCAGACATGTATTATGGGTGAGATGTTTAATATGTTAACATATACACGTACGCAGTCACCGAAAAGAGAATTAATTGGTTTTACGTCCTACTAACAATTTTTGTGGTTTTCAGTGACACCGAGGTGCCGGAATTTAGTCCACCTGGAGTTCTTTTACGTGTTGGTAAATCTACCGACACGAGGATGATATATTTGAGCACCTTCAAATACCACCGGACTGAGCTGGGATTGAACCCACCAACTTGAGTTCAGAAGGCCAGACAATGTGAGCGCATGGCAATGTATAAATTCCTCGCAGGTACAATTTTCTTACAAACAGTTGAACCTACATATTCAATGTTTGCTGTGGACGTGAACAGGGTTTGTATCTACAAAGAGCACCAATTATATTCTGATAATAAATCAAATTAAATCTGTACGATTCTTGGCTGATGCCTTCAGGAACAGCACCTACATCTGCGAACCAGATTGAAACTGCGACCCCACGAATATGGGAACAGTAGTAGAGGAAGGAAAAGAAAAGGAGGTAGAAGAAGAAGAATTAAAATTCAATCTGATAAAGTATTAATGTGAGGAATATAAAATAGCATCCACTCAGTCTTCTTTTTAGCGATAGGAAAAATATTACGTCAACTTAGTAGGTAGCAAGCAGTGACAACACAGCAATGCTTCTTTTTAGCTATTTGTTCTACGACGCACTTGCACAGACAAGTCTTGTGGCGTGGAGGAGATAGTAAAGGGCTCAGACTGGGAGGGAAGCGACCTTGAATATAATTAAGGTACAGCTCCAACATTTCGCTGCTGTGAAAATAGGAAAATCGGGTGATTTGGCCGTGCGGTTAAGGTTGTGCAACTGTGAGCTTGCATCCTGGAGATAGTGGGTTCGAACACCACTGTCGGCAGCCCTGAAGATGATTTCCCGGGGTTTCCCATTTTCACACCAGACAAATGCTGGGGCGGCCACGGCCGCTTCCTTCTCACTCCTAGCACTCTCCTATCCCACCACCGCTGTAAGACCTATACTGTACGTGTCGGTGGGGCGTAAAGGAAATTGTAATTAAAAAAGGGAGGAAAATGGGAAAACGTCTTAAGGACTGCTGACAGTGGTGTTCGAACACACTATCTCCCGAATGTAGGCTGACAGCTACGTGACGCACATCGCCAATGTTGCAGAATGAAATTACGTCAATTTTGGTAGTCATTTACAGTTAATAAACGGGCAAAGGCAAGATGAGCAGTATTCAGTATATCTCTGGCAGCTTAAGAAAATCTTTCAAGGACAAAACTTCATCACTTCGGACCTTCATTACATTGGCATTAATAGGAACTCTGAAATCAAGGCAATGTTGTTGCAATTTCAGTTGTTACTGAATAACATTCCATAAGTTTTATGTGCTGAAGTTCGTTTTTCGATTTCTTCAATTATTGAGGTGCTACCGTTGACGCAGCAGAGAACCAAACCTGCCGGGCTGAGTGGCTCAGACGGTTGAGGCGCTGGCCTCCTGACCCCAACTTAGCAGCTTCAGGTCTTGGCTCTGTCCGGTGGTATTTGAAGGTGGTCAAATACATCAGTTTCGTGTCGGTAGTTTTACTAGCACGTAAAAGAACTCCTGCTGGCGAAAATGTCGGCACCTCGACTTCTCCGAAACCCGTCGAAATGTAGTTAGTGGGACGTAAAAACAACAACATTATTTATTCTTAGAGAACCTAGATCCAAGGAAGTGTTTGTGATATTTTTACATCGACGTTATTAATATATACACATCCAGCACACGGAAGAATATTCCCCTTTCTGCTGGCTCAGTCTTAGACATTTCTTTCCTCATTTTATATTAAGAATATGATTGATCTATAATAATATATAAGTGAGAAATACCACTAACTAACTCACTCATACTTCACGATATCTCGAGGATCACCAAACCGATGATAATGAAATTTTGGAATTCATTTTTCTCGTAGCATAAAGAGTAGAAGAAAGTACGTGTGAGGTGATCATTGACACCTTTATCCGGGGTGGTTACTGGGTCAGCCGCACCCTAGCGTTGCGAGCGACACTGTCGACTGCCAAACACGTGTTTCCATCTCCCGGTAAACTAAAAGTAAACTCGTGTCCTCATCCAGAGGTGGTGCAGCTCTTTTCAGGCACACCCCCAATAGAGGTGAGCTGCATGTACCATTTGAATCACGTACCAGCCCTCCTGTAATTCTTAAAGTTTTGGCTGTACGGGGAATCGAACCCGGGCCTCCGAGGACGGTAGCGAATAGTGCTAACCGTTACGCTACGGAGGCGGACCATCGCCCGGTAATAAATTGTTACACAAATTTCATACGTGCGGAAACATATGAACGGCGCTAGGAGGAAGATGTGTATATATAATTTTAAGGCGAAAGTGTTAAATTAGGTCATAAAGTGTGTCTTAAAATTAAGGCATCAAGATATTATAAACGTGTGAACATTTTTATCCACGCCATAAGTGGATACAGCAATATTGTGTTAATGTGCATGAGTACCGCCATAATGTTTTAATTCAACGGCGACGGACGCCCATGGCATGGGCGGAACCTGTGGAGTAGGCTTCGATTTAACAATGGCGAGTTCTGGGTAGCCCTGCGGAGCTTTACATTTTGGAGGCGTAGGGGCTGGTCCTCACCGCCGGCTAACCTGAGAATGGTTTTCCGTTTTCCATTCTCCTACACTAAGTCGAATGCCGGGACAGATCCTTTTTTTAGACCACGGCCGCCATACCTCAAGCGTGATCCACACCATAAATCAATCACCACACCGAGTGAGTTGGCCGTGCGGTTAGGGACGCGCAGCTGTGAGCTTGCATTCGGGAGATATTAGGTTCGAATCCCACTGTCGGCAGCCCTGAAAATGGTTTTACGTGGTCAACGTCTTGGAGAGATGTGGAATTCCAAGTGACGAGCCCACTGCCACACTGGAGCAAAACACTGGTTCTTTTAAGATTGGAAAGCCTCAACACCGTCTGTGTTTCTCCAGGGAACGTCGGCAATCATTACTTCCTGGTTATTGTGTCACGATCTCTTATGCTTACCTGTGATATTGCGGGCTGTATAGTGGTGTGGATAACAGTCATCATAGTACCTGGGGCGAAGTATGCAAGAGATGCCCCGGGATTCTAGATAAGCTACAAACCCGGTGCGAGGTGAGGAGAGTGTGGCCATTTTCGGGGAAGTAATGAAAGTTCAGAGTATTCTCAAAGGATACCGTGGCCAGGAATCTAACCTCCTAACTTTCAATTTACTGTCTTAATATGGAATGTACTTCAGCGCGGTCAGCTAGCCACACATATCTTGATCAGCACAGAAACTAAAACTATAACGCAGGAAATTAATCCATTAATCAGTCAATCAACGCAGAAAATATACATTTATCTACTAAATGTGGTCGCAAATACAGGATATTCCCACCAGTGATTGCTTTGGCAGTGACATACAACTTCTTCTAACATCAGGGCACGAACCCCTTTATTATTATCTATCAATGCTCTTTCGGTATTGAGAAAATCAAACACTGTCCAGTAGAAATAATAATGAGGTCCTCCCATCACTTCTCGTAATTTACTGTGTTATGACTGAAGTAAAACCGTAGTTATAGGAGCTGCTTCTAGAGGAGGTTTCACACCTGTTACATCTCCCAACTCCGGCAGTTGTACTGCATTATTCAGCAACTTACGAAAATTAGACGGAAGCTTGCTGCCTGAGTAAACAACACTCTCAGAATTAGAGTTGAATGCTGGCTGTGTCCTGGAGATGTAATGGACATATCGACATACCGTTATTGATATAGGCTCAATTAATTCAAATGAACCAACAAGTGACAAATTAAGTCATATGTAGAGCGATAAGAAAATTTTAAAAAAATACATAAATCGGATTAATATTAGAGGTAGGTTAATATGGTAAAAGGAAGCAATAGAATGAGTATACAAAGGACAAATATGAAGACAGAGAAAAGTACAAGGACAATCTCCAAATTTTCATACACTGCAATTATCAAATAAATGTGTTCTCTCCTCTTGGTATGGGAGGTGTAAGTAACGAAGAAAGCCAGATAAACGTAGGAAAATGAAACAAATATTCTGCAAGTAGACACGTATACAAGAACTAGGATTGATGAAGAGTGAGCCAATCTATTTGAAGACGACAGTGTGTGAGGATCTGAAGATCTGTCGTTGTCCGTTTTTGTTTTCATATTTGTCCTGTCTCCTCTCTCCACACTAACCTGCCATTGCGTTTATCATATTATATGTTCCCCTTCATGTTTCCATCTCTCTCTATATGACTTGATGTAGAATCAGGCGTCGAGTGACAATATAATGATCAAAACCTTTAAGCCACCTAGGATTGAACGTTATTTGAATATTTTAATTTGTATAGGGTATTCAAGCTCTCTGATGACGAGGTTTTAACCCATTAAATCCTAGTGTCCTATTTTGAGAACTGTGCCTCAACCATATTTTGAAAGCAATGTCACGGACTCAACTACCTTAAAGGTTTTTCTTCCAGGTTAGACCGTACTAATTTTTTATGTAGGGTGTGTTATTATTATTATTATTATTATTATTATTATTATTATTATTAATATCATATTTTGTCCTCAACAACCAAAGTAAGAATAATCTAGCATTGAATAATTATGATCATCAGAGACACAAGGGTGTTTTGAAAACAGGTCCTATTGAGATATTGTCAGTGGTGATCAAACACTTATATGCAATCCATATTTATAATTTGTTACAAAAAGAGTAAAAACTTAATAATTAACCCACAACCTTTGAGCTAGGAAAAACCAGAGTTTTGAATCCGAGGGGTGAACCAGAGTCCTTAACCGAGAAGTTCGGAAAGTTTTAATCAGGCGGGCAAACGGCAGGAGGAGCTTGACTTACATTTTTCTTTTGGTCAGCCTAGACACTTGGAAAGACAAGGGAGATTTTCGTTTCCCACGAATGTAAAATAACGTCAGGTACACGTGTGGACAGGGCGTAAGAATATAGGGTGTTTGGCAGGAGTTTATTCCAGTCGTATTTGAGCTCCAGATAAATTTGGACGAAAATGAGGGAAGAGGAGTTACAAGGACTACAAGTGCCATTAATTAATCGTTAGTTAAGAAAACCGTAAGTCTCTAGGTGCTTAAATAAGGAATATCCAGGAAAGGACGCTAGGAAGCGCGGCAGACGACGAATCTCTGTGACATCGGTCAAAGCATAGTGCTCAGGTAACTACTCAGTTTGGAAGTTTAGGACAATTTAGAAAGATTCCGTTATTTAGGGTTGTACAGAATTAATAACGGTGCCTTTATGTGACTATTCAGGACATGTGCTTTTGTAAACGATTTTGGAAATATGATTGTGTGTGTTTGCATTCTGCGACATCGTTACGAGATAATAAAAGAGCTCCTATCATTTTGAAATTTCGTAATTTGTGTCGAGGATTCGAGGCGAGTCCACGTCGTTCCGAGTAAGCTCCCAGAAAACGCGTTCTAACGCTAACATCGAGAAGCAAGACTTAGGTTTCGGCGTGTAGGCTGGCCTGGGACTTAGTATCGAGAGTAGATTTTTTTGGCTAGTTGCTTTACGTCGCACCGACACAGGTAGATCTTATGGCGATGATGGGATAGAAAAGGCCTATGAGTTGGAAGGAAGCGGCCGTGGCCTTAATCAAGGTACAGCCCCAGCATTTGCCCGGTGGAGGAGATTTTAAGACACTTAGGACTATTTTAATAATTTTGTACGTGGAGTAGTAATTATTATCCCTCATAATGCAATCGTCTGTCCTTAAGGAAATATATGAAACAAGGGAATCGATCAACACTGTAGAAAAGAGGAAAACCAAATTCCTTGGCCACACACTTCGACATAGCACATTCCTCACGACTATGCTGGAAAGAAAAGTTCTGGGTAAGAAGGGGAGAGGATGGCCGAGGGAGAAGTATCTGGATTCCGTGAAGGACAGGCTGAATTTGAAAGAATATGTTGACCTGAAACTCTCAGCAGAGGAGAGACAAATATGGTTGCAGCGAACAAGGCCTTGCCTTTAGGATATGAATGAATTAGTAGTAAATCAGCAAATTGGTTGTGGCCAGAGACTTCATCTATTTACAGCCTAAAATCAGACTGACAGTTGCACAAATTAAATCTCGTCGAAATTCCGAATGTGGAATTCCAGTAATATTTATAGACAGGGAAAGACGGTCATTTCATTGCCGAAGTACTGCTTTGACTCAATTATAACGGGAGGTTGATAATTCCAAGTCAACGTTGTGCAGAGAGATATTCGATCATACGAGTGCGTGTTTTCGTAAAAGCAAGTCTGCGTGTGAGGATATATTTTTATGTTATTATTTAAATTTCAATAAGATTATGCAATGAAACCATTGTACGAGGAGACGAAGAAACCCGCGTAAGAGAAATAAAAGAAATGTATACTGTATCAGCTCTATAAATCTGCTAAATATGGTTGGATAAGGCAAAATCAGACGACGCTGGCAGAATTCTGCGATTGATTTCAAAAGGAAATGGGAAATAAAATCTCATTATTTAGTGCTTATTTCATTATGTCATGTATCGTATTTGTGACGCAATTTTGGTTAATCATGTATTTGTTTTTCAACGTCCGTAATGTACGACGTAAAATTCATATCTTGGGAAATAATTGCGCGTGTGTCTAATTTTGTGTATTTAATGAGGGTAATATGATATTTGTGTCGAGGGTTTTTTTTTTTTACGTCAAGTAAAATTTTTATGTTTATATATATATATATATATTTCAAAGGTATAACAGTCGAGGTTTTGTTTCACGAAAATTTGATGTCTCAGTTGTTTGAGTTGGGAACCGTCCAGTTATGTTCAGCAGAAGATTGGACGTGTTTTTTGATACCCATATTTTCCATTTGGAAACACAAATTAAATTAGAACATTTATAAAATTTAAACTTTTAAACGTACAAAATAATACAAGTGTACGGTACGTAGATACCAAAATAATTGTCTGCCACGATTCGAAATATCAGATGAGGGTCATGGTCTAACAGCTGTGTTTTTCATTGCACAACACAATCACGTATTCACTGCAGTACACTCTTGAAAACGTAGATTTTATCGTTAACCTATTTAAAAGGTTAATATACAAACATTGAATTTAACACATGAAACTGAATTTACATAAAGTTTTTTGTCATATTTGTTTGATTTTTTGTGTTCGATTATTTTTGAAGGCGAAGTAAGTCACTTCCTCATAAACATATCGTCTACAGCAGACGTTGCTGTTCAATGCATCAGCCATGGTAAACCGGAAGCGACATTATTCACCGGGTCGGCCGGTTAAGAGGACGTCCACTGTACTTTACCACATTGTTCATATTTTCTTATTTCTCTAGAAAAACGTTTTCACTAAACATTAAAATCCCATTTAAGGACGGCCTAGGTTTCCCCAACTAAACTTATTAAGCTTATTAAACGTACTAAGCTTATTAAGATTTCTCATCTCCATCTTTTACGAAATTGAGGTTCTAACGTACGTATATTATATTTTTAGCCCTTTCCATAAGGTTTCAGCGTTATCACATAAGTACAACTTGCGAGGTAAAAATGGCCGTGCCACTCTCTGTTTGCACCACGGAAGAACAGCGCTCCGTAATCCATTTTTTGTGGTCTGAGTGTGTACCAGGAGCGGAAATGTATAGAAGACTTTCAGCACAATACGAGGACAATGTTTGCCACAGCGAAGTGTTTACCAGTGGATTGAACAGTTCAAAAGGGTTCGCAGGAGCGTGAAGGATGAGGAAAGATCCGGGCGTCCATCTGCAGTCGTAACTGATGCCAATATTGAACAAGTGCGTGATATGATCCTGAATAACAGACGAGTGACTGTTGAAGACGTGGCAAATCATGTGCACATTAGCCATGGTTATCGATATGAAATCATATATAACAGGCTTAACTTTCACAAAGTCTCTTCAATATTGATTCCAAAACAACTCAATGAAGAGCAGAAGCGCAATCGTGTGAGAATCTTTCAGCACCTACTGGACCGTCACGCTAATGAAGATGAAACGTTTCTGAAATGGATCATCACTGGAGATGAAACATGAGTTCACCACTTCGAACCAGAGAGCAAACGTCAGAACATGGAATGGAAACATCCCGGAACCCCAGTCATAAAGAAATTCAAGAGGCAACCTTCTGCAGGAAAAGTGATGATCACACTGTTTTGGGACTCTTAAGGGCCAAGCCACGAACATAAAAAAGAGGAAACAGTGAATGTTACAGTGATATGCTGGTATACTAGCTGAAACCTGCAATTCGCAACAAACAGAGAGGTCGATTGTCGGAAGTTCTTTCGTTGCATGACAATGTGCGTCCACATACCGCCGCCCAGACAACTCAAACTTTTCACACGTTGCGTCTGGAGGTGTTGGAGCATCCTGCGTACAGTCCCAATCTCGCCCCGTCTGATTACCATGTGTTTGGTCCACTTAAAAAATCTCTAAGCGGCGATCGAATCAGCTCCCATCAACAGGTGAAGGAAGCTGCGCAACCAAAAACATTTTTTTTTTGGGGGGGGGGGGGTAGCAGAAAGTATGTGAAACGGTGGACCATGTGCATTTAAAAGCAAGGTGAATATGTTGACAAAAGATATCAATAAAAAAATTTACTCTTTTTGTAACAAATTATAAATATTGATTGCATATAAGTGTTTGATCACCACTGACAATATCTCAATAGGACCTGTTTTCCAAACACCCTTGTGTCTCTGATGATCATAATTATTCAATGCCAGATTATTCTTACTTTGGATGTTGAGGACAAAATATGATATTATTAACATTAATAATAATAATAATAATAATAATAATAATAATAATAATAATAATAATAATAATAATAATAATAATAATAATAATAATAATAACACACCCTACGGGAAATAAACTTACTAGAGGTCAGACGTAAAATAAGGGAATGTAACAGTCCCTTCGCTATACAATAGATAATAAGCCACTAACACAAATTCTTACGTTAGCAGCTATGTCTGGATTCGATTTCATATCCTTGAGCATAGACGACCAACTGCGCTATGTTGCTGGTCTGACTTATATGGTCCTAGTAGGCTACATTAAATATAGCACGTTCGCACCGAGGAAACCTGTGTAATGTAGAAGAAATTTCATTGGCCATATTCTCTCATATTCCTAAGGTTGTTGCCGTAAAAAAATATCAGTTATCCGTCGTTAATTTTAATATTTCCAAAAAATTTGCAAGGACAGCAGAACCTACTGTGCATGTAGGGAACAAGGTGTGAAAAGAACAGAACTTCTCAGAAATAAGTTGTCACCGATGGAGCCTTAGAGAGAGATTAGCGGGAACAGTTTAGGCCGACTTGTTATTGATCAAAGCCTAAAAACACTGGTGCGCTGTAGATAGCCTGTAACCTCCCAAAACACTGCCCAGTCCCACTAAGAGTGTATGAATTTTGATCGTGCACACTCGCCTAAAATCCTCGACACAAATAACGAATTTTCAAAATGACAGGAGCTCTTTTATTGTAACTAAAATAGTCCTTGATTTCTTGATGTATGTCCTATCATTCTACCTTCTCCGCTGGTCAAATTTCGCCGAATCATACTTCTCACATCAATACCGTTCAGCATCTCATCATTCACGATTTGGGCCGATGACCTTAGATGTTAGGCCCCTTTAAAAAACAAGCATCAAGCATTCATGATTCAATCTACCCATCTTATTTCCAACATTCTTCTGTAACAACACACTTCAAAAGCTTCTAAGCTCTTTCTTTTTGAGCTAGTTATTATCCATGTTGCACTTCCAACAATGCCATGCTCAGGACGAAAGTCTTTAAAACATATTTACAATTCCTATAATTATCAATGTTCAAAGTGAGCAGATTTCATTTCTTAAGAATGCTTTTCCTTGCTTGCACTGGTCTGGATTCTTTCCTTTCTTCTGCCATCATTAGTTATTATACTACCCGAGTAACAAGTTTCATCTACTTCCTTCATGATTTGATATCTTAATCTAATACTCGCTGCATTACCTGACTTAGTTTGACTGCACTCCATTACTTTTGGTTTCGATTTTTTTTACTCCTCTTTCAACACTGTGTCCGTATCATTCAGCACATTTTCAGATCTTCTACGGCCTCAGGAAAAAGAACAGTATCATCAGCAAATCTCAGAGATTTGAAGTTTCCTTGGATTGTGATTCCCTTTCCTGATTCCTCTTTGATTTCTTTTACCGCCTGTCATATTCGATTACTGAACAGTGAGGGGAGAAAATTCAGCCCTGCCTCACTCCTTTCTGCATTGCTGCTCCTTTATATATTATATTAATGGCATGGTACAGTAGTTCTCACGCCGGCCCCGTGGTGTAGGGGTAGCGTGCCTGCCTCTTGTCTCAAGGCTCCGGGTTCGATTCCCGACCAGGTCAGGGAGTTTTACCTGGACCTAAGGGCTGGTACGAGGTCCACTCAGCCTACGTGATTACAATTGACGAGCTATGTGATGGTGAGATAGTGGCCCCTGTCTAGAAAGGCAAGAATAACGGCCGAGAGGATTCGTCGTACTAACCACGCGACACCTCGTAATCTGCAGACCTTCGGGCTGAGCAGCGGTCGCTTGGTAGGCCAAAGCCCTTCAAGGGCTGTAGTGCCATGGAGTTTGATTTGGTTTGGTAGTTCTCACACTTGTCAGTACCTGTTTTCTTCGGAACAGGAACAACAACGTTCTGTCCAAAATCAGATAGTGCTTCATCTGCATCATGCATTTTCCACACGAAATGGTATAATCTCGCATGCCGGTTTCTACTCAAACAGTCTAATTCTGAGGATATGTCATTAATTAACAGAGTCCGTATTCTTATTTAGGTCTCTCAAGGTAGTTAAGATTGAGTATCATCAGTGCTCAAAATCTTATATTACCTCAAAATGGTCTAAAATAAGATCGAAACATGTTCTAAATAACCTATAATTTATTATTTAAGAAGTTTGTTCAGTAACACTCCTGCCAAAAAAAATTAAGCACCCAGAATGAGTGGTTGAAAGTGAATGAAACTACATATGCTGAAAGTCCATGTGCCATTATTGAACTGATTAAAATGTGGGATGAAAGATACAAGGCCATTGGTATTTACAGGTGGAATGTTGGCGCCAGGTCAGTAGGGTGTCGCATCCTCCGCCCCTCCCCACACCCCCCTAGCCGCAATGCATGACCTTATGCGATTCGGAATGGTGTCAGAAAGCCTTTGAAACCTCTGCTGAGGCACGTTCGTGCACAGCTGTTGCAGCTGTCCGTACAGATCCCGCAGGTTGGTACTGGGACGGCGTCCCATTCCAATGTCAACCCACACGTGTTCAATGATGGAGAGGTACGGGGATCTTGCTGGCCACGGGAGGATCTCAACATGCTCTAGGCAGTACATAAACACACGTGCTGTGTGAGGACGGGCCTTTATCCTTTTGGAACACTGTCCCAGGGTGCTGTGCCATAAGGTATAGGACGTGCGGACACAGGATGTCTGTGACGTATCACTGTGCCGTCAAAGTCTGCCGAAGCACAATTAGGGGTGACCTGAACGCATATCCTATGGATCCCCACAACATGATGCCAGGGATTACGCCTGTTTGTCCTTTCACAATATGGGCAGGATCTGCCCTCTGCCCTCGACGCCGCCAAACCGGCACACTATGGTCATCGGAGATTATGGATAAGTAGAATTAATCATTGAACATGATGCGAAGGCAGTCGTCCTCTGTTGATGCCTCCTGGGCAATGCACCACTCGAAACGCAGGCGTTGGTGTTCTGGTGTCAATGGCAACCGGCTCATGGGCCGGTAGGATCCCAATCCGGCGGATGCGAGTCTTCGAGACACTGTGTGGGAACTCACAGAATGTTGTAGAGTCTCCAGTACATGGTCGCAGATGGCGGATGTCGTTATGGGATACCGCAATGCTTGGCGCACCATACGACGGTCCTCCCTCGGAGTGGTGTTTCTTGGTCGACCCGAACCTGCATGATGTGAATAGATGCCCGCAAGTACCCATTGAGTCCAACATCTGAATGAACCACATGCCTGGCAATTGCACGATACGACCAACCAGCCTCATGCAGTCCCACAATGCGTCCTCTGTCAAATGCTATCACTTGGTGGATAGACTGTCTAACGAGTCTGCGAGGCATCGCAGGTGCTTCGCACTGTACATAGTCCTCTCTGCACATCTTACTTAACTGCCTGACTCACAACAGTTGACTGGTAACACCGTATCAACAACAGTGCGGTGATATCACGAATGAACTCTGGTGGGCGTTCTACACATTACAGGTCCATGTACATCTAATCATTTGCTCACATGCATGTATATCTAAACGGGACAATATTGAACCACTTATTCTGGGTGCTTTTTCCCAGGCAGTGTATACTGCAGTGTAAGTCAATACGGAACGCAACATGACATTTTTAGATGTACGATTTGTTGGTGATGCTACTGATGACTGTGGTGTTGGGATGTTGACATTCATGTTTATATTTCATGTGAATTGATGTTCATGTTATGACACACTTTTGTTTCAGTAAGCAGCTCAACCCTCTATTAGATCTCTAATCTTATCGATTTTATGTGCCTTCTTTCAACTTTGCTTACTAGGAAACTGCGTAATGGTTTATGATTCAATAACTCTTACACTTGTACCTCTTGATCAATCTGCATTTCTGTCTACGAGGATTATAAAATTGGTAGCTTACTATGCCAAGATACACTAAGAGTTCAAGTGATTGACAAGCATTTCAACTCTCCTGTCACCCTAATTCAGTAATCGATCGTGGTCATTGTCTTAAGAATATAAATTATTGAGGTCACTGTTACTTACATTTTCGGTTCATTTCTGAATTTAAATTAGCTACATCGGAAATGAGGTTGCGCTAAATTCCATATTTACACTTATAAATAAGTTCTTCAAGTAAGACAAAGTATTGTGAATGGTAATCCTTCAGGTCCATAGCATTTTTTACTTCTTACTACGCTATTAACACTAATTAATGATGAGGTGTATTTAAGATGAGAGCTTGCTGCCTTCTACATGGTTCAGGCACTCCATACGGGAAATGCTCAGCAGTGGAGTATTTAAAAAGTGCAATTCTCTACTTCGAGTAAAGTGATACAGTAATTTGTAGTTTATATTTTCTCCACTATGAAACGTCGAAATTCAATAGATTATTGATCAGCCATCGCTATTTTCGTAACAAATTTCTTTGTTGAATGCTTAGCGAAAAATTTCCATCATGATTTATTTTCGTATAGAATGCTAAGCTATGAGGTATTTTCTGTAAAACATGAATTAAAGTAATATGCTACGTAAGATTCCGTTGGAAACGTATGATAAACTATTGAGACGCGGACAATTCAGTTTGTTCCTCAAATTGTAACTTGTTGCTTGGCTAATTTTCTGCCCCTTCTGGTATCTGGGTGGTGGTGGGGGGTAAGTAATTCTAAAGGAAATTCTATTTATGATTGACATTGAAATCTACTGTGCTTTAATGAACAAAATACTAACAGTTCTGTATCGTTCAAGAATGTTTGACCAGAATACCTTTATTGCATGTAGTTCATTATCTGGTAAGCCAAGTTTACGGAACTATTTCAACTAACACGCTAATTCTTAGAGAATATAATCAAGTGATTGGGGAAGTCCTCCCAAAACCGATGAAATTTACTGAGCATCTATACTTCTTACATAAGTGTGACTATTCACTCGATGAGGATAATCGTATTATTACTTGAGTTTATATGCTCTACGTTCTTTTAACTATGTGATAATTATACTTTTACTTACCTCCTTCTGTGGTTGGGTAAATGTTGAATGTTTGATCCTGCAGCCAAGAAGTGACAGTGAGGAAGTCTCTCACGAAGCTTGGCACCTGGCAGCGGAAGACGGCGGTGTTACCAGGGGGGACGTGCGCGTCATGAACGCTGGCCACGTAGCTCTGGATTACCACTGAAAAGAGAAGGCAAACTTCACAGTCTCTGAACGGTAAGAAAGCTTTAGTTGTTGTCCAGTGCAAAGAAACTTCACAGGTCTGATGTTATGGTCATAAAGTGTGGGCAGAAAATTACTCCAAGACCAAGATGAAATGATGGTGGGATCATTAGTAAATTGCATTTAGATAAATTTCTGTTAGGGAAAAATAATATGCTTAAGTAGTATTGCAGTGTATTAATTTAGTTATTTGAGCTGATGTTAGTTGTGTTTGTGTGCCTTCAAAAGTAATAACTGCGGAAAACTACAGGTTAACAGCCTGCGGTTACAGCTTCCGGAGTTCAGGTAGTCTTAAAAATCTAGGACATGTCTATTAGGTTCTTGTTGTTAAATCTGCATATTAGCGAGGACTATCGTACATTTGATGATACATTGATTTGATGTGTGATATTTATGTTACAAGGGGCCTTACTTTGAGGTTATCTAGCCCGATTCTTGATTTGTAAATATGTTTCAACTCTACAAGTGTTACATATAAGTGGTCTAATGAACTGAATATATACACATATAAGAAACATTTCAATAAATTCTGATCAAGCAAAAATTAATAAACCTCTTGCCTTAGTGGCCAATGAATGATGTAGAAGTTCAAGTTTCGAAAATGCCAGCTCGAATAGAGTTTAACAACTTCACTTCACAAAGAGACACAGGGAACTTCTTCAACTAAGAGTTGTTTATTTAGTCGAGGGACCTCTTGTTTCTTTTTGCTGCTGAACGATGTTTCACTAAGTAAACAGAATGAAGCCTACATTCATTTAATACAATGATTTATATTATAGTTCTTTCGTGACCTGTTTACCGTCCTGGGATGGCTGTTCCCTCGAACTCAACGAGGGATCCCACCTGACTTTGGGTCGATGGGATACACCGGGTAGGAGGAGCAGTACCTCGCCCAGGCTGCCTCACCTGCTATGCTGAACAGCGGCCATGTCGGCGAATGGGAAGTTTGAAAGGGGTAGACAAGAAAGAGGGAAGGTAGTGGCCACGGTATTAAGTTGGGTACCATGCCGGCATTTGCCTGGAGAAGAAGTGGGAAACCACGGAAAACCACTTTGAGGATGGCTCGGGAGGGAATGGAATATACGTCTACTCAGTTGACCTACCGAGGCTGAGTGGATCCCGTTTCAGTCTTCGAATCACTTTTAATTTTTTTTTTGGCAGATCCGGGAATCGAATCCAGGCCTCCGTGGTTGGCAGCTAATTGCACTAATCACTACATCACAGAGGCGGACTGATATAGATTATTTGCTTCTCATTTATTTCTCAACAAATGTCCGGCTCCATGGCTAAATGGTTAGCGTGCTGGCCTTTGGCCACATGGGTCCCGGGTTCGATTCCAGGCAGGGTCAGGAATTTTAACCTTAATTGGTTAATTTCGCTGGCACGGGGGCTGGGTGTGTGTGTCGTTTTCATCATCATTTCATCCTCATCACGACGCGTAGGTCGCCTACGGCGTCAAATCAAAAGACCTGCATCTGGCGAGCCGAACTTGTCCTCGGACACTCCCGGCACTAAACGCCACATGCCATTATTTTTTCTCAACAAATGTACACATCAAAATAAAAAGAAATATTAACCATGCCTTTAATGTGAAAATTACTAAATCCTCTCAGAAATGTTCCTCTTCAAGTTATGGGCGAATATAGCCGAATGAAAACAAAATTTTAGATTAAGCTAAGCACTTATTGAAAAGAACCACATCCATTATCAGTTATGATAGATGCTAAAACCTGGCCGCTTGATATATCTCTCTACTCACTGTGTGTCATCTGCAGACTGGATACTGACACGCTACCACTTAAGACATCTTTCAAAATCGACTGGGAATCCCCTGACTGTACACATCCCCGTGAAAACAATATAATTCAGGAAGGCATTTACCTCTTGTTCCAGGGAACGTAAAAATATTTCGTTTCCTGCGTGGACTATCAAATATTTCCTTCCTAGTTCCAACCGTAATTCCTCACGCTACATAATCCCTTAGGTCGATACTCCAATGACGTTTCCTGAATGGTAAGAGTTCTTTAAGGTTTCCAATATCAGCTTATTTGTGGTTGGTCGTTCAGTTCCTGCGATTGTATTTTCATTCTCATTTCCATCATCTTCTGCGCTACTGTGGAAGACTTCTTTATATTCAAATTCTTGTCTCTCCTAGTTTTCCGCACCAGTGCACCTTTGACGGATTCTACTGAAAGTCTATATCCGTCTGCAGCATGCAGGGAAGCCTGTCACCCGCGTAGTTAAAATTCTTCCTTACATCGTTTTTAGTCTGAAATGAATACTTCGTGCCAGTGGCACAACTTAACCCTTTGACCGCCAGCCTCATACGCGGTGTCCATGTCCTATACCGCCAAGGCCTAATGAGCACTTTTTACCTTGCAGTAAATTATTCGTAATAACTTCTGTTCAATTCATGTAAATTGGATGGGCATATTTTGTTTCGAAGGTAATGCTTCGGACATTTTATTGATGTAAATTAATGCACCTTTATTTTAAAAATTTTTATTTTATGAAGTGATAATTCAAATAATTATTTCCTTTCTTTGAGAAAAAAATATTTCATGATCAAAAACCGGTAAGAAAAATACTTTTACTATCAAAAGCTGCATTATTTTAGAGAGGTGGTGTTTCCTATGCTATATATAAAATGATATAGCCTTATGTACAATATTACAGTTAAAATATTATTATTATTATTATTATTATTATTATTATTATTATTATTATTATTATTATTATTATTATTATTACATAAACATGAAAATTTCTAATCTTACATTATATGCAAATGCTGCAGTTCCTGGTTCGTTTTAAGTAAAAAATTACTGCTAATGTATATTTCACACATACGTAACGCTCAAAAGTTCACTTTTTGCCTTAAAAATATGATATCAGAAATTATTTACTAATATTTACACACGTTTATGACGTGCTCTACCAAATGTGCCTAGGGAGGCTCAAAGGGTGTACACTCTTCTTACACTGTCTACAAATGTATCTGGTCTTTATTGCATTTACCACCTTGACTAGTACTACTCTTTCTGAATACGGAACAGTTACGTTCCTTTTTTTTCGGTAAAATAGTAAGGGGGTCGTTACCCGCCCACGGGAGCTGAATTGCCGCTTGGCCACCAAGCCACTCGGCAGCAAGTTCCTCAACTAAACTTGTTGTATATAGTCTTATTTAATCCAAAACTAGTCCAACACATGTATTATACACAATTAAAACGAATAAATAACTTGTAAAGTACTTTTTCTGGAACGTACGATCAATCGGACGTTGGCGTTTTTAGACTGAACCTCGAACGTCCGATCAATAAACGACAGATGTTACCTGTATACTGAGAATTTTTGAAATAATTTTCTTTGAAGATCTGTTTTAAATCACAACAAGTTTCCATCGTTGATTGTGTGTTAGATGCACTATACCCCATAAGCTTTGTCACATCCTTGATTGTTCTTCAATTCTACAGCACAATATGGAATATTCTTTCTACCTGACGAAAGGAATCCCATCATATATTTCGTAAATTATTCAATTACATATTATCTGTGTATTACATTTGAGATTATTCATTTCAAAACATTGTCCGCTTCTTTGTGTGAATGGTCAGCTTTGAGCCCTTCGGTTTAGATGGCCCCAGTTTAGGTTCCCGGCCGGATCGGGGATTTTAATCGTATTTGATTTACTAATCTGGCTCGGGGACTGGGTGTTTGCCTTCGTCCCAACAACTTCCCGAGCATATCCAGGCAAAACACCACACTACCAGTCACAATAGAAGCACAGATTATATCCCTCTGCATAGGATTGAAGTCAGAAGGGCATCCGGGCGTAAAACAGAGCCAAATCCACATGTGCGACACGGTCACATCCGCGACCACACAGGTGTCGAGAAATCGGTAGAAGAAGATTCAATCCACAGTATTTATAACATTTCTGTCTGTTCGTGTTATTTTTATAACTCAGACCTTACAAATCTGAAAGAGTAATGCATCAACGAAACTAGGCGTATTCCTCTACATATATTGTTCGCAAATAGGGATACAATGGTAAGTCTATTTTAGAATAGAAAATATCCAATTGTGAACACATTTTCAACACTGACTACATCTGTATCGTACTCATTGTGATTTCGGATGAAAGTAAAGGCTGCTCTTCTGTTCACTTTTACTTGATGAATGTACACTGGTAGGATAAAAATATTCAGCATCCTCACGGACTGTATTCAGTGGCACCAAAGTATTATTTATGTGCATACTGAGGGGTTGTTTTGTTAGTGATTCATTTGTCACGGGAATTGTGCTCAGGAGGCCTATCCGTGCGCACTTTGCTTTTACTTTGCAGGCAGTAACTGTGGTGAGGACAGAGGTGAACAGTGTTTGCAACATTCATTCTAGGGTGCAACCATGCCCCCCTGACGAGTACGTGCTCCTGTTGAAGAACTGTAACCATTTGAACGGAGTCGTACTTTGGGCCAGCGGGAAGCTGGAAGGACGTATCGACTGATTGCTGCGCATGTTGGGCACAATGTATCGGTGATGTGTTGCTGCTTTCAGAAGTGGTCTGTGGAATATTCCCACTCCCGTAGACCAGGCTACGGACGTCAGCGTAGTGCAGATGCACGTGAATATCGACGCACTGTGCGAGCAGCGGTGGCCGACCTAACATCATCCAGGAACGAAATCTGGTCACATGTTGCACCTGAATGGTGAAGGACCATTGGCAAGCGTCTACTTGGAACAGGATTACGATCGATTGTGCCTCCGGCCAGGCTACCACTGACACCAAGATACCGCCATGCACAGCTACTCTGTTGACGTGAAAGAATCAATTGTTGATGGGAATGGCACACTGTTGTCTTCGGTGACGAGAGTAGATTCGGTCGGTATACATGTGATGGACGTACACGTAAACGGGTCCAGCCCAGGCTTCGTGGTGTAGTGGGCCATTAGTTACAACTCGCGGTCACAGTTTATGTTTCTGCAGGATAACCTAACCAGTGCTCGCCACTTTGTACAGGTGTTGTCTCCGTGCTACTGCCACTTCTTCGGCATGAAGGTGATGTGCTTTTTCAACAGGACAATGCACTTACACACACAGCTGCTGCGACACAACGTGCACTACGTTGTGTACGACTGCTCTGGTCAGCAAGAACACCGGATCTCCCAAATGAACACATATGGGACATGCTGTAGTGGGAACTTATGCATTCTCCAGAGCCTGCAAACACCATTGTCGAATTCATCAAACGTTACAAGATGCTTCGGACAATCTCAACAGTTAGTTACACACGGGTCCATTAACAATTACCGAATAAACAGGGGCAATGTGTGCCCATACTAAATGTCTTAATGTAAAGAAGAAAGTTTTAATATGCTTGGCCATGCACAAAAGGCTAGGAGCCGCTTGCACTCCTCCTAGAATATTTTAGTAACCCTAAGTGGGCTATGGCCCACAGATGCAGAGGCTGAGCCTATTCTACGCTGGGGTGACTAAATGAGAAACATTAAATTCTAAAAGTGTGTCAAGAATTTCGGATGATTAGAAACTTTAGTCACCCCATACCAAGTTGAATAGAAATCAGTAGAGGGTAATCACTCTTTGTTCCCTTACATTACATATTTCCCAAGAGAGAATAGAACAGAGTCCTCACACCGGCCGAAAATTCTACATTTAAACCACCAGGTTTAGAAATTTACATAAAATTAAAAAAGGTTTTGAACCTTCCCCTCAAGCTATCTGCCGTAGCTGTCACGTGTTAAGAAAATTCTGCCATTACCTTGAGTTGCTGGGCCTTCCGAACGCAAACCGCGGCCCCTGCCAGCGAAGAACACGCCGCACTCAGTAAACTGGGGCGATGAAGATGACAGTACGGCCCTAAAGCGGCCAGCTTATATAGTATTTCGAGGGTAAGTTTCCAGAACTCTTTACAGATAGGCTGGACACCTGTACACATACCCAATTTTAATTGGCTAGCGAATATTTTTATACATTTCAGGCAACTTTGATACCAAAAAAAAAAAATCCTAAGAATCATGTTGAAAAACTTTCACATTACACATTTTTATGGATTAATTGTAGTTTACCCCACAAGATGGAGCATTTAAAGTTATGGTAGAGACATCTAACTGTTGAAACCCAAAGTATCAGTTCAAGGTAAATTATCTAGATTGCCCTATAGAAGGCGAGTAGTTTAACTGGTCGGAGAAGGTGCACACCCGGTACAATAGTAATAATAATAATAATAATAATAATAATAATAATAATAATAATAATAATAATAATAATAATAATAATAATAATAATAATAATTGTACCGGGCGGTACACCTCCGCTCCGCTAATTCAAACATTGCGCCAGTTGAAACTCCTCTACTGGAGGAAGCCTGAACTTTAACTACAGTGTTAATTCTCAAGTTTCTCAGAAGATGTCCCTACTTGTAAATTTTGAAGTGTTCTGAACGGTGTCGTTTTCGATGTATTTTTGTTTTGCCTGTAGTAAGGAGTGTGAACATTCTCATCACTACAATTATGCACCCTAGTGCGAAGTGAAAGAACTGTGTTCTTGGAGAAATTTTGTGTTCATAAGTTTGTTCTTTGTTAAATTTCTTTCAGTCATGGTTTAGGTTGGCTGTATAACCCTTCTCTTTCCGCCAGTTTTGAATTCAACCAATGAGTAATTTTTGTAATTAATTTTCCACCAATCCTAGATGTCTTCTTCAGTTTTGACTTGTAATCTTTTGGCCGTCCAATAAAGTGCTTGTGGGCGGGTGTTATCATTCATGAAAGGTCTCGAATGTTCCGCGAGGGTATATAAACTGCTGATTTTCGGGTCTCTGCGCCACTTCAGTAACATCTATCATTGTGTAAATTATGTAGCAGGGGGCGGGAAGCGCCTCTTTCGTCGGGCAGCAGGTCTTCAATAAGGTAATGGCCTTCTAATAACTTATTTTCTTGCTAGCTCAGCAGTTTAACTCTCGGGGCAGGTTCGATACCTCTTACCATGTAACTTTCCTCTAAAATGTAAAAGACTCTTGGTATAAATTCTATCTCTTTAAACTAAAAATTGGGATAGAGAGTGTCTAACCCTCTCGAGCTCCCCTTCATATTGTTTTTGAGGTGACTACGTTTTCTCAACCATTTTTCTTCTTTTCGTAATGTAATAAGTTTTCCTATCGTGTCACCTCTTTTGTATGGGATTAGCCCTTGCATATGCGGCCTAGTGCCAAATAGGTTTTGAATAAAGTGTATTAGGAGTGCAAGGACGCCTCCTCTCAAGTTGGTATTTTGGAGGCCATGTAACTGTCCTGTTTCTTTATTGAGTAGGCCTCAGTAGGTTAGGTATTTTTACCCCTGTTTTCTTGTGCTTGGAGGTCAACTTGAAGGTGGAGTTTGATGTGGCCTTTGACAGGCTGGAACTTTGAGAGCGGGTTGCTCTTTCCAAAAAAAATTGTTTCTGCGTGCCTCGAGGAGGCTTTACTGTGTAATTGGGAGCAAAAGCTCCTGGGCATGATTGGGGTTTTCTGCCCCTTTGTGGAATGTTGTATATAAGTAATGTTGGGCTAATTGCTCAAGAATTGTGTGTCTGGCTCTCGGAGCCCAAATCCTGTAACACTGTAATTGTACATTCTCGAATTGTTGCTAGGCTACTGAGTACCTGTTATATTTGTTATTTCTTGATCTTAAAAGGAAAATATAACCTTGTTAAATTTTAAATTAACTTTAATTTCGTAGATTGAGACCTATTCATCCCAGCACCTTCTTTCACCTCTAACTACCACGGATAACTCCGTAACAATAATAGTAATAATAATAATAATAATAATAATAATAATAATAATAATAATAATAATAATAATAATAATAATAATAATAATAATAATAATAATAATCAATGAAACAAGACTGCAAGTGTGCAATAATTCACCCATTACATAAGAAAGGGTATAAAACTAACATAAATAACTACAGAGGTATTTCCCTATTGGCAGTCACCTACAAATTTCTTTCAAAACTCCTGGTCAAGAAACTTGAAATGCAAACAGATCTTCTGATTGGAGAATATCCGGCATAGTTCAGGAAAGGAAGGTCGTGCTCAGAACAGATTCTTAACCGCGAGACCGATCTACAAATTTGTAAAAGCAGGCAAACGGTGATTACTTTTGTGGACTTCAAAAAGGCATAGGACTCTATAGACATATCTACGCTTTTACGTGCACTGGAAGAATTCTAAGTAGACAAGAAAACAAGAAAATTGATCATGCAAACACCTACAGGCACGACTTCCAAGGTTAAATTCTTAGGGGAATTGCCTGAACCAGTTGATGTAAAAACAGGAGTCCGACAAGGAGATGGGTTATCCATTTAACTGTTTAATCTTGTTTTGGAAAAAGTGATTAGGACCTGGGAAAAATAAGTTAAAGGAATAACCATTGGCAGATTATGCGAAAACAAAATTAATTTACAGTGTTTGGCCTTCGCTGATGTCTTAGCAGCGTTGTCCAATAACAGACAGGAAGCGACTGCATCCATTGACAATTTCCGTGAAATTGCGTCCGGAACAGGATTCCAAATCTCATATCTGAAAACTCACTACACGGAAGGATCTCTTAGGTACGTAGATGGACTACCATTGAAGATCCAATATGGCAAAATATCCCTTGTGTCTAATTTCAAATGCCTTGGAGAGGTCATCGAACCATCATGACTTAATCGTGAAGCAAATAAAGGAAGGGTCCCTAAACTACAAAGAGCATACGTACTCATTTGGCGCAGGTATAATAAAAATCTATATCTCGAAATGCAAAATTATGACATTATAACACTGTAATCAAGCCTGAAGCACTACATGCCGAGGTGCCGGAATTTTGTTCTGCAGGAGTTCTTTTAAGGTCCAGTAAATCTACCGACACGAGGCTGGCGTACATGAGCAACTTCAAATACCACCGGACTGACTCAATATCGAACGTGGCTAGTTGGGGTCATAAGGCCAGAACCTCAACCCTCTGAGAAAGATGGCCATTGGTTCGTGCCGGAGACGGGGTGTATTTCGGAAACATCAACGGTGTTTATTTGCTTCTTCACTAAAGGGGTATCGTGAGTGGACGAATGGCACCATTGGGAATAACCGTCGTGGAAACTGGGGAGGAAGAAGAAGTATAATAATAAGAATAAGAAGAAGACATAAAAATGTATGGAAAACTGAATTTACTAGACCTTTTAACTCTTACATTGCAATTATCTCAGAGGTATCATTTATCCACTTGTGGCCCTCTTCTTCCCAAAGTGCGAAGAGTCTGTGTGTGGTGTTCTGTCCTTACTTCAATAGTTAGTCATAATGGGTACTATGGCTCGTGAGTTTTCAGCGGAATTTATGTATGTGTTAACTCAGTCAACTTGTAAAGAACAAAGACAGTTTCAAGAAAGTATTCCGGGCGTAGACGTTCCATTTAAATAGTTAAAACAACTAAATTGTAATTTTATTTACATAAAAAAACAAAGCAAAGCAAAGTCTTCTTCGTACAGGCCATGAAGGCCCTTGGAGGGGGGGAAGGTAAAGGCTTCCACTATCCGTAACTTCGCCACTTGATGGGGTGGAATGGTTAGCTCTACGCCCGGCTGCCTTTGCCCCCAGGAATTAACCTGGTACTCATTTTGGGTGTAGGCTGAGTGTACCTCAGGGCCATATGCACTTACGGAAGTGGAAATCTTGTTTCTTGAATTTTACGACTTCCTGAAGGGGAACCGAGCTCGATAGCTGCAGTCGCTTAAGTGCGGCCAGTATCCAGTATTCGGGAGATAGTGGGTTCGAACCCCACTGTCGGCAGCCCTGAAGATGGTTTTCCGTGGTTTCCCATTTTCACACCAGGCAAATGCTGGGGCTGTACCTTAATTAAGGCCACGGCCGCTTCCTTCCCAGTCCTAGCCCATTCCTGTCCCATCGTCGCCATAAGACCTATCTGTGTCGGTGCGACGTAAAACCAATAGCAGCCTGAAGGGGATTCGAACCCACGTCCTTCCGGGCGAATCGAGCCCCTTTTTACCACCTCGGCCAGGCAGCCCCTAATTTTATTTACATACGGTATATAAATATTAAAGTAGAGAAGTCTTTCTACTAGTCTATATTCTTCTATTTCACGAGTCTAGTTGCTCCCCGGAATGGCTTTTTGTAAATTATACCGTACTTACGCAACAGGAAAGATACATCTGGTACATCCTTATGTTCCGACTCGCACCTGGGTCACGTCAAAATGTTTACAGACAACTCCTTCATCGAACATATTCAAACAAGTCTTTACATTGTGAGATGAAAGGATGGCAGCCTCGCGAGAATGCTATCTGTGTTCTGCAAATATGATATTGCATTCTTCTAGAGAAGGAACATGCAGTTCCATAGGGAGTTACAGTTCATTCTCATAGAATCACATCACATAGATGTGATCTCTGGCATTGAGTGACGTAAATCTGTTACGTATTGAGCCTGAATTTAACATGTCCTTTATTTACACAAGTGTGGATATCCCTTCCACCTGTTCTGTCATCATTCTCTTTTTCTTCTCACTGTTATTATTACTGTATTGTTACCGAGGTGTGGTGGATTGCAGAGAGGTGAAAGGAGGTGCTGGGGTGAAAGGGTCCAACTACAATATCAAAAACTGAATTGAAAGTTTAAAGGTTATATTTTTTAGAATTTCCAACTTAACAGATTTCTTCACTGAGTGAACAACAACAAATTTGTGGATTAAAATAGATAACCCATGAATAGGGCATTTAAGAATTTTGGGCTTCAAGCCCTCGATTTACAATTTCTGAGATACAAGCTCAAGTTTACAACATTTACAAAAGAGGAATAATTAAGTCAAGGGCAGAAATCCCCTAATTCAAGAGCACTTTCTCCCAAAATTACAAAATCTAGCCTTCCAGAACACCCTTCACTATTAAAAAACATTGAAACGGGCTTACATGCTCTCGATTTCTTACAGGCCACTCAACGCAATATCACATCACAATCTTACACGCTCTGGCCTCACAAGGCACGAATTACAAATGGAAATAATTTTACACAGGGGTATCTAGTACCCAACCTACCGGGCCTTTGCGGAAAAAACAGGTTAAATAAATGGCCCGAACACAAACTGAATGGAGGCGTACATTGCGCTCCCAGATAATGAAATATTAAAAACCTACAGGGCTCTTGGCCGATGAAACTGGGGCTAATCCCAAGCTACTGAGGTGGCTCGCATGGAAATCACTTTAATATCTAACAGGAAGAAAACAGTTACGAAGTCGTAGTCACCTCAAACCAAGATGAAAGGGAGCTATCCCAGATTTACAGTTAAAGATTTTAGGAGATTTTACATTAGCCAAACGAAAATTTACATTTTATGAAGATTTTGTCACATAGTTGAAAATTCGGACCTTCCCCTCGGATAAATTTGCGGAGACAGCAAGAAAAATAGAATTTGCGCGGCCATTACCTGGCCTTAACACACACACTCAGAAAGACGACGAACGATAGGCAAGGAAACTTGAAAAGCCGCAACTTATATACCCTCAGGGAAGGTTCGAGAGGATTCTGGGCTAATCCGGACACACCCTCTCATTTTTACTGGCTAAACCCAAAAGTTACACTCAAAACCGAACAACAAGCCTGTGATAGGCTGAAAATCAATTACAGAAAATGTTCATTGGCCAGATTCAAACCTGGTAGAATGAGACACAAGTGCTGCAAACCTAGAATTACATAAAATTAAAAAAAAGTTGAGAAACCTATAAACACAAAATTCCTTTCAATAACAACTTCCTTTACCTTGCACCAGAGTATATGACCCTAGTTTTATTGGTAGTGACATCTGTGGAAAAATGTCCAAACTCCTTGATGTACAGCAAAAACTAAACCAAGAGAAATCCAATCAGTTTAGGAAACTTTACAATAACACAACTACTTAATATTTCAGTAGTGACATCTTCTGATTAAAGTCTCAACTTTATGTAGTAGCAATTTCACATTTTGGTCGGTAGAGGAGTTCATTAAGGCGCTTATTTTGAATGTGCGGAGTTGAGATGTACCTCCCGGTACAATTATTATTATTATTATTATTATTAGTTTAAGTAGTATAAGTGGAGAGTTCGGCAGCCGCCCCCACCTCCGGTCACCTCCACCTCCACACGCTCTCGGAAAAGGCTTCCACCTCATTGACTGCGCTGGCTAAGACTGCACATAGGCCATGCTAAGATAGCAGCACACACACACACACACACACACACACACACACACACACACACACACACACACACACACACACACACACACAAACACACACACACATACACACACATGCGAACGTTGTACATTCTAGCGGAAGAAGTTTAGTACGATAGTCGATGTATGCATAATCGACAGGTAATATGAACACGCTTTTAAACATCGCTATTCTTATTGCTGCTATGTTCGCGAGATTTTTAAACATCGCTATTCTTACTGCTGATATGTTCACAAGATTTTTAAACATGACTATTCTTAGTGCTGCTCTTAACGACGTAAAGCTCGAAATTTAAAATCGACGTGCTTTTTGACGAGTTCTAAGCACGTGAGCATGGATTTATAACTTCGCGTGCTGACGTAGCATACCACTTGACAGTGTAGTCACGACCACGTGCTCTTGTTGTAAACAAAGCCAAGTGATTTTTTGACAGCTGTCATCTTGACGAACCCTAACCTTACTTTTAAGGAAAATAGAGCATCGCAAACCACGCTGCTGCTATCTTCACGGCGCTAAACCTCAGGTGCACTCGTGGCGAGGAATTTAAAATCCAACAACAGAACATCGCTAACCTCACTGCTGCCATCATGTTGGTACCTTGGTCGTACGCTTTTGTGTTAGTTTACTGTTAATCGTTAAGCTGTTTGCATCATCGTAGTAGAGAGTAACAAGTGTCTAGTAGATTTAAAGAAGAGTCTGTTGGCAGAAGATAAAGTCCGTCATGGAAAAAACCTATTTATAGGTATATTTGCAAAGAGTGTGAAAAAGCATTTACCCGAAGCTATCACAAGAAAGGTCATGCGATATCTTGTAGGACAATTCTTTCAATGCAAACATTGTAGAAGAGAGTTCAAGAACGCATACAACGCACAACGTCACGAAGCCGCGTGTAATGTAGCTTCATCGAGAATAAAATACAAAGAGCTCAACGGTAGTCAAGCGAACACTGATTTATTTTCTAAAAGTACACCTCTGCGAGAGATTTTTAATTCTCCCTTGTTGTCTAGGCCGGCTACAAGTTCTGTTACTATGCACAAACTTCAAGATAAAGTGAGGCAGGATCATGATTATGATAGTAAGGATAATGATTTTGAACAAAGCAGTAGTAAAGGAAATATAGAAGAAGAAGAAGAAGAACACAATGTTTCATTGCCATTAGAGCTTGATGATTTTACTTCACTTTCTAAGCCTACTACACGTTCTGTCGCCATGAAAACATCTCAAGAAGAGATCCAAGATGAAGAAGCAGAAAATTTCAACGATTCATTGCTGTCGAAACTAGTTAAGTTTGTACCTGAAAACGCTACTGCTGAAGCACGTATTACAACAAAACAAGTCCCTACACATCAACTGTCTGCATATAGGCTCAAAGTTCACAACAAGCCTCTGTTACCTATGTAGACATAAGATACTGTAAAGAACCCAACGTACTCGTAAAACGTTTGCAACTGCTAAGAGCCTATCAAGATGCTGGTTACACAGAGTACAAAGCAGAATTTTTGAAATAGAGCAAGAATTACGTCGTGTAGGTATTATTGAGTAATAGCTCTCTCTCGACACTACAACAGCTTAAACACCTTCATACATTCCCAGCGCTTACCCTCACCTAAGTCATCCTTCTGTAGTATATAGTCGATCATTTAACTATATTCGAATAGATTATTTTCTAACATTCTCCCTTTCTTAGAGTGTTAACTCCGCTTCTAGATGTAGAGCCGGTCTCAAGCCCGGATAAAGAGAGGAGAGGCACCCTAGCCCATTACCCCTTTATCCCTACGAGGAAGGCCCGGTAAGGAGGAGGAAGAGTCCTTTCGAATAGCTCATTTTATCTGCATAATAGTACTGATTATTGATTTAAGAGGAAGAACACTTCTACTTCTCTCCCTTGTAAAACAAAGATTCAATCCTACGATTTTTATTGTTAGAACAGGGTTTGAATCCATAATTTTTCTCCTTCAATATGATGTAGGACAAAGGTATCCCCTGCTAAGTAGTAAAATCATTTTATCTGCACAAAAGTATGATTTTTATTCTGTTACGGTACCTGAACAGATTTTTTCTGATGCATGGTTCGATTCCCACAAAATCCATCTCCTTAGGACAAAGGTGTCCTCTGCTATGTAGTAATCATTTTATCTGCAGTGATTAAGAAGAAGTATGTCGGATGGAGATATACAACATTTGCGATTCTATGTGTGCGCGCTGATTGCATAAGAGTGCGATTGTATCAACAGAGAGATTAATCTTATAATGTTTTGCGTTACAAGTTTTTTGTTCTAAACACTGATAGCCAACATGTTTCGTCTTGTTCTACAATCAATTCTAGTGTGTGCTAATTGTAACCTGTCCTGATGAAGCACAGTAGCGATAAAAGTTTTCCGTTTAATAGTCAACATGTTTTGTCTTGTCGGATAAAGACATGCAGCATGTCAATTCTATATTTTTACAATTGCATTCTGTAACTAGATTGAACCTATTTCGTCATATCGGATACAACATTTGCTTATCCTACAATACTTTTGCATGCTGAAAAAGTTTTACCTTCTCCTCATCGCCTCCTCCACCAACCTCTTTCTCCTCAATCGAAAAACTTATGCGATGAAGATAACACTACATAACGTAAGTATATTTGTTTGTAATGTAACGTTCAAATCAGGAAAGCTTCTGTTTGTAAGAGGAGGGATAGAGCTAACTTCAGTAACTGTAAGGAAGAGTCCTTTTGCCAGGAGGAGGAGCCCTTTTTCGAGGAAGAGGAGCCCTTTTGCCCTTTGGCCCTTTTGCCAAACAGATAAGAAATATCCCTTTTGCCCTTTTGCCAGCAAGAGTAGCCCATTTGCCTAAAGAGGAAGTGTTCTTTTTTGCCCATTTGCCCTTTTGCTAAGTGGAGGTGTCCTTTTGCTCTTTTGCTAGGAGGTGGTGCCCTTTTGCCCTTTTTCCCTTTTGCCAGGAAGAGTTTTGCCCTACAGATGAGGAGGAAGTGTTCTTCTTGCCCATTTTCCCATTTGCTAGGAGGAGGTGCCCGTTTGCCAAAGAGTCCTTTAGCCCTTCAGCCCATTAGCCCTTTAGCCATTTAGCCGTACAGATGAGGAGGAAGTGTTCTTTTTGCATATTTGCCCTTTTGCTAGGAACAGGTGTCCTTTTGCTATACGGATGAGGAGGAGGGCGACTGTGTCCCTTCGGAGGAGGAAGAGGCCATAAGACCCTATGTATAGCTGCCATCTTTTGCAGTAGCCCCTAGGCTAGCTTTCTCCATAAGAGCCTGTGTATAGCAGCAATCTTGCGCAAGCGCCGTTAAGCCACCTGCTGAAAGCAGCCGCCATTTTGCACAGTAACATCTGACCCACGTTCTAGGAGTTAGCCTCATAAGAGCCTGTGTATAGCCGCCATCTTGCACAGTAGCCTCTAAGCTAGCTTTCTCCATATAAGCCTGTGTATAACCGCCGTCTTGCGAAAGCGTCCATGGGAATCATCTTTCTCTATAAGAGCCAATGTATAGCCGCCATCTTGCGCAAGCGCCCTTGGGACGTCATAAGAGCCTATGTATAGCTTCCATCTTGCGCAAGCACCTTTAAGCCGTCTCATAAGTGCAGCCGCCATCTTGCGCAGTAGCCTCTAAGCTAGCTTTCTTCATATAAGCTTGTGTATAGCCGCCATCTTGCGCAAACGCCCTTGGCCGTCATCTTTTTCTATAAGGGCGCATGTATAGGTGCCACCTTGTGCAATCGCCCGTGGCCGGCATATTTCTTCATAAGAGCCTATGTATAGCAGCCATCTTGCGCAAGCGCTCTTGGCCGTCTCATAAGAGCAGCCGCCATCTTGTGCAGTAGCTTCTAAGCTCGTTTTCTCCATATAAGCCTGTGTATAGCCGCCATCTTACGCAAGCGTCCCTAGGGCGTCTCATAAAAGCCTATGTATAGCAGCCATCTTGCGCAAGCGCCCCTAGACCGTCTCATAAAAAGCTATGTATCGTCGCCATCTTGTGCAATTAGATAGCCGTCAAAATGCGCAAGCATTCCTAGGGCGTCTCCTAAGAGCCTATGTATAGCAGCCATCTTCCGCAAGCGCCCCTAGGCCGTCTCATAAGAAGCTAAGTATAGCCGCCATCTTCTGCAATTAGATAGCCGTCATCCTGCACAAGTGCCCTTAAACCGTCTCATAAGAGCAGCCGCCATCTTGCGCAAGCGTCCCTAGGGAGTCTCATATGAGCCTGTGTATAGCAGCCATCTTGCGGCCACCATCTTGCGCAAGCGCCCATAAGTTGTATCATAAGGAGCTGTGTATAGCCGCCGTCTTGTGCAATTTGCGTCGGGAAGGGCATCCGGCCGTAAAACTGAGGGTAGGCCCTTCCATGAAGTTAGGATTGCTGTCCTGCACGTAAAAGGTTAGGTTAAGCCCCTCCAAGATAGTGGATGTGAGGTTAAGCTCGCTCTCTTCGGCGTCAGGAAGGGCATCCGGCCGTAAAACTGAGGTTAGGCCCCTCCATGTGGTTAGGCTTGCTCTCTTACGCGCCAAGAGTTAGGTTAAGCCCCTCCAAGATGGCAGATGTGAGGTTAAACATGCAGTCTTAGCCAGCGCATTCAATGAGGTGGAAACCTCTCCCGAGAGCGTGTGGAGGTGGAGGCGACCAGAGTGCCGGAGTTGGAGGTGGCTGCCGAACTCTCCACTAATACTACTAGTTTACGTCTCAGTAAATGCTTTTACGGATTGAGAAGTCGAAGTGCCAAAAATGTTGTCCCTCGTGTGTTTCTTTTACGTGCCGGTAAATTTACCAACACGAGTCTGGTGTGTTTAATCACCTTCATATTCCGAATGAGCCGGGATCTAACCCGCCACCTTGGGCTATGAAAGTCAACGTCCTCCATATGAGCCACTCATACCTGTATTATTATTATTATTATTATTATTATTATTATTATTATTATTATTATTATTGGCTTTACGTCGCACTGACACAGATAGGTCTCACTGCGACGATAGGATAGGAAAGGGCTGGGAGTGGGAAGGAAGTGGCTGTGGCCTTAATTAAGATACAACCTGGTGTGGTGCCCGGTGTGAAAATGGGAAACCACGGAAAACCATCTTCTGGGCTCCTGACATTGGGGTTCGAACCTACTATCACCCGATTGCAAATTCAGAGCTGCGCGATATATATATATATTAGCTGGGGCCATCAAGGACCATGTTAAGTCTTGCTGCATTTGACACTGAACTTTGCCTTCTTTAGAGCCCAAATTTCCCTCATTCTTTGTGAGTGGGCCTGCTTACGCTCCTCTGACCAAGGGGCACCGTGTCTTCTCTTCGGTTGCTCGTCTTGGTTTAGCCCGTTCGTCAATATTTTCTTGCGGAAGCGATCTCTGTTGAGGGCGTCTTCAGCTGAGATGTGTAGCACTTGCAGGTCTTCTTTGGTATTTCTAAACCAGAGAATTGTGGTTTTGGGGTTTGAATTAAAAAAGTAAAAGATCTCTTAAGTTAAGTTTCTTCCGTCCATTTTATTCAGATGACCGTAAAATCGTGCCCGTCTTTTTCGGATTGCGTCGGTAATTTTCTCTATTTTGCTGTAGACTTCCTCGTTGGATCTCTTTTGATGGATTCCATTTCTGCGTCTTTTGTTGGCATTTAGAGACAGGGTTTCTGCTGCATATAGAACTACTGGCTTCAGAACTGTTTCATAGTGACATATCTTGGTGTTTTGGGAAAGGCACTTTTGTTGTAGATTATAATAATAATAATAATAATAATAATAATAATAATAATAATAATAATATATTATTATTATTATTCTTTTATCGATTTTGGCCAGCTGTGGACCACGTAAATAACTCCTCATGATTTAAATTTTCTTTGGCGCCAGTATTCCTTCATCCTCCTGCTTGCTGCTTCTTTTCTTTCAGCCGTCCATTGTTGTTTCTTCTTGGTCGCTGTTTCTGGCTCTAGGAAACCCTTAAATGAGTGTAGCTTTTTTCTGAAGGTGGTTCTATTGCCGATGTCTTGATGTGTGATGTTCATTTTTTGCAAATCCTTCTTCGTGTTAACAAACCATTTTTCATAAGAGCTGCCTTTCCTATTGGGCTTATTGAAGTGGTTAAAGATTTTCTTGGCAAGTCTGTCATCAGGCATTCTTAAAATATGTCCAAAAAATTTAACTCTTCGCTTTCGAATGACATCTGAAATCCTTCTGCATGTTTTATATATTTCTTTGTTACTGCGTAATCGATATGTGTCAGTACATTTCTTTGGACCGAGGATTTTTCTTAAAATCTTTCTTTCCTTCTTCTCAATTTCTTCAATGTCTTTCCTGGTTGTTAATCCCAGGCATTCTGAGGCATACAAACACTCTGGTTGAATTACTGCCTGATAGTGGTGTAGTTTTGTCCTAATAATAATAATTATTATTATTATGTAAAACTGCTTGTTGATTCCGAGCGATTTTACAAATCGATTTATGCACTTTAAAGGTATGTTTATATACTACTGAGAAGGGGTTGCATGGTAAGATCTGTAGTCCATATAAATTATAGCAGTGCGTACAGTAAGTGGTTAAAAGTGGGATGTATCGACTGCTGTTTCACACGTAATGCTATCAACATTAGCGAGCTGTCTATCTCCAGACAACATCACTTATCTTCGTGTTATTGACAGCTGCATGTCCATCACTTGAGCAGTGAAGCAATTAGTACGAAGTGTTGTAGCAACATTTACGGGAAGGTACGCCAGCGTAGTTCGCATTATGTAGCCATACTCGTGGTACAATTTCTTTTTGATCTTTCAAAATATGTCTCAAACTTTGCTAAATTATTTGTTAAGCAATAATACATTTATAGCATTCATGGTCTGAATTCCAGTCGATGCATGAGGATTTCAGAAGTGAAAAAAATACTACATCGGTTGAGACTCTAATTAAAATTGGAAGCTCTATGGCAACGATCACGATATCAACAATCCAATAAAACAATATTTTATAGCGGTGTTCGTAATATGTAGAAGCCACTTCACAGTTCACGACACAGTTAGGGCTAAGAGTTATTGATCAAAAGAGTATGACCCCCCGAAACAAGAGGCAGAAGATAATTTCTCTCTCTTCGATAAAAGCCTTCGACAATTTAACACTCATAAAATTCTGGTAAACATTGTCCTATTAACAAATTGTTTCATTCACACCACTTCATTTGATTATATTATGGACATTATAGGTACGCACTGAACGATCACTTTATTACGAATACCTACATAGTAACGGGTAGTTCCCGCTTTGCATATTCTGGTTTAGAGCAAGGTTTATTTTGCTATGTATGTGTGGCTAAATTTCAAACTGTTTGCTTTGCGTCGCACCGACACAGATAGGTATTATGGCGACGATGGTATAGGAAAGGCCTAGGAATGGGAAGGAATCGGCCGTGTCCTTGATTAATTTTCAGCCTGGTGTGAAAATGGGAAGCGACGGAAAACCATTTTCACTGCTGCCGACAGTAGGGTTCGAACCCACTATCTCCCGGATGCAAGCTCACAGCTGCGCACCCCTAACCGCCCGATCAATTAGAATGTGGTCTGTTGCAGAAATGGGTACTCTTTCCATGTTCACCCCAGTCCTATATGTGCTGTCTATACACCACCGACCTAACAAGTAATGTTAAACTAACTGACTTGACAAAATGTCTCCTATCTGACAGATATCCAACCTGATCTGGGTTTATTGTCACTATGCGTCTCGGACATAGGCCTACAATACATAATGATAACAAGTTTGAGGTACCGTGACATGTACCGTGTGAAATCGTAATATGAACATTTGTTTGAGCTTTGAGCTTTGAGCTTTGCTCTAAGAGGAATCCCAGCGTAACCACCATCATATCTTCCACAGTTCTCCATACACCTTACAATTACATTTCAAGAAAGGAAATGGCGAGAGAATGAACCAAACACGAGCCAATAATTTACACCTAAATAACTGTATGTAAGCAGCCTGCCATCGTATTGCAGACTTGTTACAGGACAATACTTTGGACATTCTGAAGGACACTTTGCACTCGCAGAATATTCATTATATTTACGAACAGGAGCTAAGTGAAAGAAAAGAACTGCCTTAAAGTTCACTGAAGTTCTTGGTCACTTTGAATTAAGATGAAAATGGGTGTATCGATAACATATTTTTATAATATCCTCCATCACTTCACAAGCACTTAAGTTGTAAGCGGAACGACTTATAGCTTCAGAGTTCGGTCAGGGGCAGAAGAAGGGATAATTTTTTTGTTAACTAGAGTTCACTATCCTCTTCATCCTGTTTCAACAGTTAATGTAAATCGTACGGATTCTTTCTTGCTCCATTTTTCTCCACTCGATAATATATGACATAATTAAATGAACATTCGGTAACAGAACGTAAAGATACATTCTAATAATGACTGTGCTCCAGATGCATTCAAATCGAATATTTTGCGTGATCAGATGTTGCTCCTGGATATTAAGTCATCATTAATTAATTAAATGTGGCATTAATACTTACTTATATTGCGTAACAAGCTATGTACCTTATTTCAGGGTTATACATGGAGTGAATATTAGAGAATAACATAAACGAATAATTACATTAATTAAAAAGGTAATGAGAGGAGCTCGTAAAAACTCCTGCGTGATATTTATTTTCAACTTAATTAGATGTGAATCCGTGAGTGGTGAAAACTTACCTCCTACTTATAAGCATATTCAGCAGTGTATAATCATTGACTTTCTCATCCATAAGTTGAGGAATAATAATAATTCAATACGAATATCGGCATTCTTAACGTGATCTTCAGGCCTAAAGATATATGAAAGGATTCAAGTCCAGGTACATCGTACTTTGCGATAAATTCGCACATAATGGAATCACTTATATACGAAGCTGGTAATGAATTGAGCTGAATAAGGCACGGCATCATTGTGCATTACTTATGCTCAAGGAAGGTTCATTTTTACTTTTACAATATGCTTTACGACGCACCGGCTGAGATAGGTCTCATGGCGACGATGGGATAGAAAAGGCTTAGGAGTTGGAAGGAAGCGGCCGTGGCCTTAACTAAGGTACAGCCCCAGCATTTTCCTGGTGTGAAAATAGGAAACCACGGATAACCATTTTCAGGACTGCCGACAGTGGGATTCGAACCCACTATCTCCCGGATGCAAGCTCACAGTCGCGTGCTCCTAACCGCACGGCCAACTCGCCCCGTTTGGAATTAATTAGCTGTGAAAATGGGAAACCACCAGAAACCATCTTCAGGGTTGCTAACAGTGGGGTTTGAAGCCACTATCTTCGGAATGCAAGCTCACAGCTGCTCGACCCTAACCTCACAGCAACTTGCTCTGTTTATGCTCAAGGAAGGTCTATAATTGCATGCTATAGCTACGTTACCGAACATATTATCTGCATTGCCCCTTATATTTGAGCAGGACAAAAGTCAATTGACCTTTCAAAACTACAAAAAAAAGCAAAGTCATCTCCGTACAGGCCATGAAGGCCCTTGGAGAGGCGGAGGGTAAAGGCTTCCACCATCCGTAACCTCGGCACTTGATGGGGTGGAGTGATTAGCTCTAAGCTCGACCGCCTTTGCCCCCAGGAATTAATCTGGTACTCATTTTGGTGCAGGCTGAGTGAACCTCAGAGACATATGCACCTCCCGAAGTGGAAATCTCGTTTCTTAAATTTTACGACTTCCTGACGGGGATTCGAACCAACGTCCTTCCGGGCGAACCGAACACGCCTTTACCGCCTCGGCCAGGCAGCCCCCTATCCAAAACTACAGGATGGAATAATATACTATTGGGGTCATCCGTTCAAAGGTTTCTTGAACACAGCTCTTCAAACCACACTGTCCTGTGCTGACATCTTCATTTCAATTTAACTACTGCATCCTGCATCTCCTGTAATCTCTTTGACTTATCAAGTTTCGGTTTCCATATACCAATTTAATCCTCTACAGTTCCTTAAAGGATCAACCCAACAAGTACTGAGTGTTCAAATTTTGACAAAATACTCCCCTCCCACAAAATAAAATAATGAATATTGCAACATTTTAAAACTTCCAATGAAAATTAATGAAATGTATTTTAATTTCTTATATTACTTATGTATTAATCAGTAGGTTAAACCTTTCTAGTTTCTTTATTCTTAGGATATCTATCCTTAGTGTATTTTCTCTTTCGTTTCTGATCTGTTCAGCAAATTTCAACTTCAGTATTTTTCTGTAACACTTCATTTTTAAAGTCGTCCCTCCACTTTCTCTTTACACCATTCATTTTCGATATTACCCCTCTGGACCGTGTTCCACATAAACATTTTCAGGCACATCCTTCTAATACATATATCTATGTTTGAGACCAGACAATTTATTTTGTTAAGAAAAACCTTCTATACCTTGGCTATTCTACATTCAAAATCCTGATTATTTATTAGTTAGTCTACTACCCGAGTATGAACATTCATTTACTCCCTTTAAAAATTAACTTCGCATCGTTTCTTGTAAGGTAGCATCTATAACAAAGACATACGTTTCATGACGTAATAACAGTAACGAGTGAAAGGAAATTGTTTTACTTCTTATAACGTATTCTTTCCAATACATCTGTGATGACAAACAGTCCAGTGATGCACTCTCTTGGACTTTAAATCAACTCGCAGAAAAAACTGAAAGACATGCGGAAGAGTAAAATAGAGGAAGAAAGAATGACTCAACATTTCCCAAATATATGTAGGCCTAATTGAATATCGGTACATTAGTTTTAATTATTGTTTCATATTATAAGGTTATATGTTAAAATATACACAATATTCGCAATAAAATTTCACGCTCAAAGCACATTCCGCATGTCTGACTTCGATCCGGCACTTGAGAACCAGAGGCCATTTTTTCACACCCAACCTCAACATCATCACAAATTTCGTCCAAGTGGTCAAACATCAGTGATGTGACGAAAATTTTACATACGACTGTGTTTAATAGAGAAAAAAACTAATAGCTCCTTCCTGTTCTGTAATTAGTAAGTTACCTCTTGACCCGCTAATTAGTTTGATTTTTTAAATTATTATTTAAACATTTTCGAAGTTGCATAGATAAAAATACACAGTACACGCATATTTGCCTAATTAAATTTGAATTACATTTCTAAAAGGAACATATCGCATTATTTTAAACATACAATGAAAAATATATATTGTATGAAGAATTTGACAACATATCTTGTGAGGTACGTAAGAATATATAAAGTTACAACCTTGATTCTTGAATGTTATACCTTCTTCCCATATCCTAGATCATGCACATGAACAATTATTTTTAAAATAATATTTATTTTACTTTAAACTACTGCGATCAATTTAAGGGGTAATACTTAGGTTCCTGATGAAACATTTCATTCATCACCAGATTCAACTAAGGTGTAACTCCTTATCCGTCCATAGTAACTTAAAACGATTTTAACTTACTGATGAAAATTAATTAAAGCTCTCGGGTGTACCCAATACTTTATCATCCAGAGAGGTACCCGTCAAGTGAAGTCAAAGGTAGGGGAGACCAGGACGGGAGGGGATCGAATGAAGTAGGTAGGTTTGAGGATCTGTTCATGGGGAACTCCTTAGTTGGGTATGTGGGGAAATTGTGTGGAGAAACGTGAACCAGGGTAGGGTGTTATCAGGAATTAAGTTAAGGCTGATGTCGAAGAAAGTATAAGAAAAGGATGAGGGTAAGGAGAAGGTGGTAGTTTCTCACGTAGATACCAACAATGTAAGACAACCAGGTATAAGTAACAACATCGCTGGGGATGTGTGGGATCTGGTAAATGCAGCACGGGTGAAGTTACAGGAAGCGGAGATTGTTACCAGTGGAATACTGTGTAGGAGGGATACTGACTGGAAAGTGATTGGGCATTTTAAATGGGACTATTGAGTGGGTATGTTGGAATCTGGGAGTGGAATTTTTAGATCCTAATGGGAGGGTAAGTGATGGGGATCTGCGCTCATATGGTCTTCACTTCAACCGTAGTTGTACGTATAAGTCAGGAAATTTGTTTAGAAGGGTTATATGGAGGTACATTCAGGGAAACGGGGTGGTCTAAGGAGCGATGATAAGGGTACAGGGATCTGGAAGTCAAGTAGGGATGACATAAAAATGTTAGCGTTGATCTGTAGAAGTATTGTAAAGAAAGGAATAGAATTTAGTAATTTAATAGATATGGAACCCATGGACCTCCAAGGGTTCAATAAATGCTTATCAGATACTGTAATAGGAGTTGAATCATGGCTGAGAAATGATATAATGGATGCAGACATTTTCTCACTAACTGGAGTGTGTTTGGTAGAGATAGAATAGGAATGGCAGGAGGAGGAGTATTCATTTTGGTGAAAGAATAATTTGTAAGCTACGAAAAAATAAAGATGACAAACATGAAATTCTAGTTGTAAGGCTCATCTCTAAAGATAATAGGCAACTTGATGTCTTTGGAGTGTACAGACCGGGAAATTATAGCGCTGACGCTGATTCGGTATTATTCGATAAGATAATCAGTTATGTGGGAAACGATATGGAAAGGAACGTGACTGTAGCGGGTGATCTCAATATACCAAATATCTATTAGGAAGGTAATGCGAACGACAGGAAGCATGACCAACAAATGGCAAATACGTCAATATGGGAAGGGCAGCTGATACATGAAGTGATGGAACCAACTAGAGGGAAGAATATTTTGGACGTGGTACTGGTAAAGCCAGTTAAGCTCTATAGAGAAACAAAAGTAGTATACGGTATACGTGATTACGAACTGTTTCCGTCGTAGTAAAATATAAATACGATAGAAAGGAAGGATGTAAATGTAGGACTATTAGGCAGTACCAGATGTTCGATAAGACAGACATGAGAGAGATTTTAAGAAGTATTATGATCCATGGAACATGGTAAATTAAAATATAAACATTCTGTGGGATGAGTTTAAAGCAGCTGTTGAGGAGTGTGAAAGCAGGTAGGAACCTTTAAAATTGGTAAGGAATAGTAAAGATCCGCTATATTATAAAAGAGAAGTAAAGAGACTAAGAAGGAGCGTGCAGGTTGGAAAGAAATTCATTTGGAATAGGTTGTGGAAGTAAGGAGAAATTGAAGGAACTTGGTAGGAATTTGAATCTATCGAAGAAGTTGGCTAAGGATAATATAAAAGGAAGATTATTTGGCAGTCACGCAAATTTTAGTGAAACATTGAAGTTTATGTATAAGTACATTCAGGTAGAATCAGGTTCCAAGAAGGACAATACAGGAATCATTAATGGATAAGAGGAGTGTATAAGTAAGGATTCACGGAAGGCAGAAGTATTAAGTCAGCAGTATGTAAGGATTTTTGGTTATAAGGATAATGTCCTGATAGAGGAACTGACTAATACTAACGAAATATTGAAATTTACATACGATAATTAAGACATTTGCAATAAGATACAAAATTTTAAAACTTGAAAAGCAACTGGAATTTATGAAATTCCTGTGCATATATTAAAGACAGTTGGTCTGAATATAGTACCATATATGGAGTATTTATTTGATTACTGTTTGCATGAAGGAGCTATACCAAATGGATGGCGAGTTGTTACTGTAGCCCCTGTGTATGAAGGAAAGGGTGATAAACATAAAGCCGATAATTACACGCCATTCGGCTTGACATATGTTGCATGTAAGATTTGCTATATTATTCTTTCTGATTATATTAGACGTGTTTGTGAAATTACTAACTGGTTTGATGGAAGGCAGTTCGGGTTTAGGAAAAGTTATTCCACTGAAGCTCAATTTGCAGGATTCCAGCAAGATATAGGAGATATTTCAGGTTATTGCGTTTATGAGGTGAATGTTTCTTATGGAGTTATTGTAATTACGAAGGTGTTAATACAGTATAAGAAAATGTCTCTATTAGGATCATCACAAAAACGGGATTGTAAATAAAGTTTATATGTCTTTTCATATGGTTGTAACAGTACTTAGGGGTTGTAGTAAGGATATACGCAGAGAGCATATAATTGTCTGGTATGAAAAAAATGAGTGCATGGTTCCATCGTATGTGACTCTCACCAGGATTACTTCATTCAAGAACTAGGAAAAAAAAAGCAGCTCGATTTGTTCTGGGTGATTTCCAACAAAAGAGTAGCGTTACCAAATGTTGCAAAGTTTGGCCAGGAAATTCTTAGGAGAAAGGTGCCGACCTGCTCGAATAAGCGGTATGTCCCCAGCTGTTACCGGAGAGATGGTGTTGAATGAGTGGTGTTTTTAAAACTAGGGAAGATCACAGTATTAAAATAAAGTTGAAATTTACGAGAACAAATTGGAGCAAATATCCGTTTAGGGGAAGGGGAGTTCGGGATTGGAATGATTTACCAAGGGAAATGATCGATACATTTCCAAATTTTTGAAATTATTTAAGGAAAGACTAGATAAAGAACTGATACGTAACCTGCCACCTGGGAGATTGCTTTAAATGCAGATCAGTGGTGGTTGGTGATTGGGTGCTTAAACGAGTGTGTTAAATCAGGCAGTACCTTAGTTTATCTCACAAAGAACAATAAGGTTCACTGTAATTACAAGAGGTTTATGAGGTAAGTCGGTGTATAGGTTTGATTCTAGGAAGGATCTTAAAATGCAAACTGGGATACTCCGACATTATATTGTTGGAAAAAACGAGAGAAAGAATTGAATTGAATTGAATTGAATTGAATTGAATTGAATTGAATTGAATTGAATTGAATTGAATTGAATTGAATTGAATTGAATTGAATTGAATTTATTGATAATGATGATATACATGCCACTGAGGCTGAAAAGCCCCTTTATGTAGCGTCTACTTATAACACAATACAAGTTTATGAATATACTAACTACATTTCAGAATATTAAAATATCAAATTAAACATTAAACTTAAAATTAAACTTAAAATTAAAATACAGATACCAATTCCAATAAAGTTAAAACATAAATCATATAAGAAGTAGAAAAGCATATCATTCGATTTTTTAATATTTTAGGCTACAAGAATCTCAGGAATATAAAAAACAGAAACAATTTTCTTAGAAATATACATATTTCTTATTATTGGACACAAGAATACCTGATCTCAGCCCCTTGCGTACTCCTCCAGGAAGATAGACGTTAAGGACTGCTTTGGTTGGGTGCAGTTCCTGTCATTTGCGAAACGGTGAAGGTTAAAGACATTGAAGATACGGGATGCAGTGCAAACAAAAGATTAGTTAAATTTAGTGGTACGATGAAGGGGAATTTGAAGGGTAGTTTTTGTAAACCTATTATCTCTGTTATGTACTGACTCCATAGATTTAAATGCAGAGAGAGAGATAGAGATAGGGAGAGAACACAAAGGACAGAAACGTGTGGGAGCTTCATGCTACGGGTTGAATCTCTTGTAAGAAAATCTGGTTGCATGCCGTGCTCCATGAAGTCTTGTGCCATTTCTTGCACTATGTGCGGATATTCTCAAGTCTTGTGTACACTCTAAAAGCAGGTCAGCCATTACTCTCTCTATGCCATCTGAGGGTGACGTATGAATACTCAATGATCTACTATAAACATATGGATACTAGAGACCTGGGATTGAACCTCGATGTTATACAGTCTGTACCGGTACATTATTTGTGCTTCAGACTCATTGTGGGTCACATTTGTGTTGTTCTCTTTCTTTCTTTCTTAATCTGTTTTCCCTCCAGGGTTGGTTTTTCCATCGGACTCAGCGAGGGATCCCACCTCTACCGCCTCAAGGGCAGTGTCCTGGAGATTCAGACTCTGGGTCGGGGGATACAACTGGGGAGGATGACCAGTACCTCGACCAGGTGGTCTCACCTGCTATGCTGAACAGGGACCTTGCAGGGGGATGGGATGATTGGAAGGGATAGACAAGGAAGGAAGCGGCCGTGGCCTTAAGTTAGGTACCATCCCGGCATTTGCCTGGAGGAGAAGTGGGAAACCACGGAAAACCACTTACAGGATGGATGAGGTGGGAATCGAACCCACCACTACTCAGTTGACCTCCCGAGGCTGAGTGGACCTCGTTCCAGCCCTCGTACCACTTTTTCAAATTTCGTGGCAGAGCCGTGAGTCGAACCCGGACCTCCGGGGGTGGCAGCTAATCACACTAACCACTACACGACAGAGGCGGACTTGTGTTGTTCTCTCACTGTTTTAAAATAGAATTTACCGGGCGAGTTGGCCGTGCGCGTAGAGGCGCGCGGCTGTGAGCTTGCATCCGGGAGATAGTAGGTTCGAATCCCACTATCGGCAGCCCTGAAGATGGTTTTCCGTTGTTTCCCATTTTCACACCAGGCAAATGCTGGGGCTGTACCTTAATTAAGGTAGGCCTTTCCTATCCCATCGTCGCCATAAGACCTATCTGTGTCGGTGCGACGTAAAGCCCCTAGCAAAAAAAAATAGAATTAGACATCGATTAGTTGAAACAGTATGTCTGTTACATCATCAGCCCTGAGGCTAGAAGGATTCTCGAATAGCAATACTGTCGAATATGTGATTAAAGGGAAACTGCGAAAACTTATGCAGGCACCATGATGAGGCGTTCTCGACAAGATAAGGCGTGAGTTACTTTGCTCTTGCTTTCTAAATTATAACAAGGTTATTGGTCTTTACGTCCCTCTACCTACTTTTACGGTTTTTGTAGACGCCGAGGTTCCGAAATTTAGTCCCGCAGTTCTACGTACAGATAAATTTAAGGACACCAGGCTGACGTATTTGAGCACCTTCAAATAATACCGGACAGAGCCAAGTTGGGGTCAAAGGCCAGCGCCTCAACCGTCTGAGCCACCCAGCCCGACCTTTTTATTTCCTAACTGAGTCAGAAAGTGCTATTATAGCACGATGGGCAGCAGCTGCACAAATTGTGCTTTTCAATGTCATTGCTCAACACCAATGAACCTCAGCATTTTTATACTGTCACAGCCATGAATGAGACTGTGACTTCAGAATGTAGTAAGAAAGATGAGTAGTGGGGTAGTTCGCCATTGCTTTCCTATTTGATTCAGAAAATGCTTTTAGAACAGGACTGAACCTACACGTAGCACCTTTCGAATTATCCATAGGACTGAAGCCAGATAAAAAAATATTTTCCTTTGAAGTCTCTGGGCTAATCAATTGAAACCAAACCCCGAACCCCATGGTGCAACAGCCCCGAAGCCTTGCAGATTATGTGGTGTCGTGTGGTCAGCACGACGAATCCACTAGGCCAATGTTCTTGGCTTCCCAGACCGCTAATCAATTGAGTATATTACAAATTCTGTATCTATAACATCATGTATTACATAGCCGCACATGAAATGTCAAATTTCAGAACGAAGTCATACTAAACAGCGATACCAGATAGTATCAGTGTGTTGGGTAGTGCAGTTTTTATACCTAAAAGTTTTACTTTGTGGGGTGACTGGGTAGACCCAACATGGAAGTGAACAAACATGCTAATTTTATTGACGAGTTTAAACTTGGCTAAAACGCAACAAAGTCAGCCAGAAACAAGGACGGACTATTTGGAGCGGGCACTGTATTCCAGTCCTGCGACACTAGCGAAGTCTGTTGTGGAGGCACGAAGTTAATTTACAGAACCTTGCCGACTGAACACTGAAATACTTCAAAGTTCATAATGATGTATGTATGTATGTATGTATGTATGTATGTATGTATGTATGTATGTATGTATGTATGTATGTATGTATGTATGTATGTATGTATGTATGTATGTATGTTGTACCGGAAACACCGCTACGTGAAAGTAAGTTCGAAGTATGAGTGTTAAACTTCGCGCAAGGTGGAGGATAGGCAAGCCCGCCGAACTCGCACTTCGCGCAAGGTGGAGGATAGGCAAGCCCGCCGAACTCACTGACGTATGCAGCAGTGACGCAGCTGCCTCGAGCTGGCTTCACGCAGCAAGGCTTGACCATATATGGTAATGTTCCGACCCCTGTGTAAACGTTTATTTGGAATTAAGATATTGTTATTTTTACACCGCCAACGTTGAGGCCATCATAACAGAGGCAAACTACCAAATTCTGGAGCAAATCCACCGTGTACATTAAGAGTTATAGAGGTGGATAATATACACATTTCGAGATGCTTCGTCGTCTCCAGGTATAAAGGTATGGCGATCCAGGCTACAGGGTCAGTAATACTCCACCGTCTCTACGATACGGGTGACAGGTGGAGCTCTGCAAGTACGGCAGACCGAACTTATGTCCGGACGATACTCCGAATCACTAGTGCTCGATTCCAGTGGAAGCAGAACTTAATATTTTTCTTCAAGTGTCATATTAGGACTTGTGTTTCAGTAATAAACTGAAGGAACATAGAATTTTTCTTGTGAGTGTTGTAATTTTTCAAGTGCCACATTTGAACTTGTGTCATCGTAACAGACTGTGGAAACATAGAATATTAATGCCATATTCGAATTTGTGTTTTCCTCTCGTGAAGTTCCGAGAGAACACAGAATTTTCAGTGCCATATTTGAACTTAAAATTTCTACTTAATAATATTTTTTTTGTTTTTTGCTACTTGCTCTACGTCGCACCGACACAGATAGGTCTTATGGCGACGATGAGATCGGAAAGGCCTAGGAATGGGAAGGGAGCGGCCGTAGCCTTAACTAAGGTACAGCCCCAGCATTTTCCTGGTGTGAAAATGGGAAACCACGGAAAACCATCTTCAGGGCTGCCGACAGTGGGGTTCGAACACACTATCTCCCGGATGACTACTACTTCATAAGAATTTTTCACGGACAGTGTCATACTCTTTCCAAGTGCAGTTTAACGTTAATAATTAATAAGGACAGTGCTGAGCAGTCTTCAAGTGCATGACATTATTTACAGGCGGTATAGGACATTTCCGAGTGCCATTAAATTTGCTTAATTTATCACGAACAAGCTAATATGTCCTGAACTTGCAAGAATTGTGAATATTGCTCTGAACGTTGCATTCTGATCATATGTTTGATGAAGTCAGTAAGTAAGGACACTGATGATAAAGGTTAGTGATCTAATCGAACATTCCAGTCTGTCGTGCCTATATTAGCGAACTTACGTCGTGAGCTAGAAATTGCAAACTGTACATAATTTTCCCAAGTTTCAATTCAACTGACATGCAACGTGTGGTCGGATATTCTGTTTAATTATTTTCCTTTCAAGTGATAATTTTATGAACGTTTGTGATTCAATGAGGTGTTTGAGTCAAGATTCGAGCGTCAATTTCATTAACATTTGGCATATCCCTCTTGCAATGAATGAATGTAGTATTTAAAGGTCAATGTTAATTTATTTAACAGTGCTACAGGTGAGTTGAATGCCATACAGGGGACTTGTGTGCGCGTCACGCCTCACCTCTCAGTATTATCGTGTGAGATCGAGCTCCACAACGTGTGCACATAAAACTTCGAGAACTTCCAGATCCACTAGAAATTCGAGAAATTCTAGAACGTCGAGAACATCACATCCAGGACGGGCACGGTTTCTGTCCAGACCATGCCCAGTAACCATCGCGGAGTCTGGAGATTCCAGCCTGCTACAACGCTTCAACTCAACTTGTATAAAAGGTGATATTAATTTGTTTCCAATGAACAATAAAATGGGTTGTTTAAAGGGAAGACATCAGTGTGCTAAGGATGTGCTCCATATGTTATTATGTGAGTAAGTAAAGGAGGCAACCCACCAAAAGACAACAGAAGAAGGAATAAACAAGATTTTGTAATTTTTTTGCTATGGGCTTTACGTCGCACCGACACAGAAAGGTCTTATGGCGACGATGGGATAGGAAAGGCCTAGGAGTTGGAAGGAAGAGGCCGTGGCCTTAATTAAGGTACAGCCCCAGCATTTGCCTGGTGTGAAAATGGGAAACCACGGAAAACCATTTTCAGGGCTGCCAATAGTGGGATTCGAACCTACTATCTCCCGGATGCAAGCTCACAGCCGCGCGCCTCTACGCGCACGGCCAACTCGCAGGGTGATTTTGTAATTCGGTTGTTGGTTATTGTTGCTTTGAAGGTTATTAATTTCGTTAACATAAAGCCTTAAAGCATAAAATAGATGACGGATCTACCAAATTTTCAAAGGAATATAAATTCAATGAACGAATACCCCTCTCTGTACCAACTCCAGTGCTTACGTACCAACCCCTTAGAAATATTCCATGCTCTTCAAGCTAGTGTCAGCGACCCCAAAGACAGACATTGTTTTTCTCCCGGTACAATATATATATCCCCGTCAGGAAGTCGTAAAATTTAAGAAATGAGATTTCCACATCCGGAGGTGTATATGGCCCTGAGGTTCACTCAGCCTACACCAAAATGAGTACCAGGGTAATTCCTGGGGGCAAAGGCGGCCGGGCGTAGAGCTAACCACTCTACCCCATCAAGTGCCGAGGTTACGGATAGTGGAAGCCTTTACCTTCCACCCCTCCAAGGGCCTTCATGGCCTGTAGGGAGATGACTTTGCTTTTTACTTTTACAATATGTATGTATGTATGTATGTATGTATGTATGTATGTATGTATGTATGTATGTATGTATGTATGTATGTATGCACGTACGTATGCATTGCACCCTTGTAGAGCTGCGGTGACTACTTCTGGTTCGTATTCCTGCTTCGGCTGCTACCTAAAAAATATACTCAAGCGCAATGTTCAGACACTTCTCAGTGCAGTGATCAGTTCGTGTCGTCTTTGTGTGCAGATAGGGATTACCAAATAAAAGTTAAGTAGCTATGAAATAATTAGACTTTGACACAGACGGATTTTTCCAAAATGTTTAAGGAATTTATTAATAAAACCAAAGAAAAATGAATATGTAATCTCCATTACTAAAAATGAAGAAAATGAAACTGAGACCAAATCAAATGCTTTGTCTATAAAATTAACAATGCAGCTATAAAATTCAATTATCAAATGAGGCTTGATCACATCACCAGTTAAATCTTCCAAGGTTACATAAATGAAATTTCCTTAACAATATTATTAATTGAAATAATTAATTAATTTCCAAATATATGGATTCCTGTAATCTGATGGTATTCACACTTCACAGTAATCCCTGATCGGACATTTACCACAAATAGATACACTTTACATTGACGACGCATTAATAATGTAAAACGTCTCATTAAAAATAATAATAATAAAATAGCCACTGAAGTAAACATTAATTATTACCATTGTGTATAATAAATTTTATTACTCCGAAATTCAAGGATAACGGAGTGATTTCTGCCATTATAATTACATTTGTTTATCATTTAAATTATTCCAAATAATTTTTCAAAACAACCTTATGACATCACTGTGTAATGAAAATACATTCTATAAAATTTTACAATTTGTATTTATTTTTTTGCCATAGGTTACTGAAATGCTTGAACTTAGATCTGTTAATTAGCATAAAACTTCCATTTGTCAATAAAATTGAATTTACAAACTTCTAATTCAGTAACACCCACAATTGTGTTGCTGTTGTTGTTGTTGCTAGAGTTACATCAATAAATCAAAGACATTGCTTTATTGATTTTGCGCGGGTCGTTTCCTTTTCCTACCTTAACTAAAATAAAATAATAAAGAGATTATACTAGTCTTTAGATTGGAGTCACAGTCAAATATCGCCTACTGTCAAAATAAACTAATATAAACACACCTGAAAAACAAAGACATCCTATCTCTACTCTACTCTCAATTATTTACACACGTAACTGTACAAAGGAATTCAATATCAGGTTGTATAGAAATATATATCGATGCAACACGCTGATTTCAGTGTCCGAGGATTATAAAATCACTAAAATCAACGCTTACCATGACCATAAATAATATTGAGTTCATGGCTATTTATCAATCCTCAGCAAATGTAAGATTAAACAACTTAATAAAAATGAAATAGATTACTAAAATTATGACAAAAACATGTATATAAGCACTGTCAATGAAACTCAATTAATAATAATAATATCCGGCTCCATGGCTAAATGGTTAGCGTGCTGGCCTTTGGTCACAGGGGTCCTGGGTTAGATTTCCGGCAAGGTCGGGAATTTTAACCATCATTGGTTAATTTCGCTGGCACGGGGGATGACCTCGATAATGTTGTGAGATGGACAGTAGGCAATGGTATGATGATAAACGGGGATAAAAGTCAGGTTATGAGTTTCACATATAGGAAAAGTCCTGTCAGTTTTAATTACTACGTTGATGGGGTGAAAGTTCCATTTGGGGATCATTGTAAATAACTGGGTATAAATATAAGGAAAGATCTTCATTGGCGTAATCACATAAATATGATTGTCAATAATGGGTACAGATCTCTGCACATGATTATGAGAGTATTTAGGGGTTGTAGTAAGGATGTAAAGGAGAGAGCATATTTGTCTCTGGTGAGACCTCAACTTGAGTATGGTTCCGGTGTATGGGACCCTTAACAGGATTACTTGATTCAGGAACTGGAAAAAATCCAAAGAAAAGCAGCTCGATTTGTTCTGAGCGATTTCCGACAAAAGAGTAGCGTTACAAAAATGTTACAAAGTTTGGGCTGGAAATACTTGGGAGAAAGGAGACGAGCTGCTCGACTAAGTGGTATGTTCCGAGCTGTTAGTGGAGAGATGGCGTGGGAGGACATCAGTAGACGAATAAGTTTGGATGGTGTCTTTAAAAATAGGAAAGATCACAATATGAAGATAAAGTTGGAATTCAAGAGGACAAATTGGGGCAAATATTCGTTTATAGGAAGGGGAGTTAGGGATTGGAATAACTTACCAAGGGAGATGTTCAATAAATTTCCAATTTCTTTGAAATCATTTAAGAAAAGGCTAGGAAAACAACAGATAGGGAATCTGCCACCTGGGCGACTGCCCTAAATGCAGATCAGTAGTAGTGATAGTAGTGATTGGGTGTATGTGTTTTCTTCATCATCATTTCATCCTCATCATGACGCGCAGGTCGCCTACGGGAATCAAATCGAAAGACCTGCACCTGGTGAGCCGAACATGTCCTCGGACACTCCCGGCACTAAACGCCATACGCCATTTCATTTCAATAATAATAATGATAATAAAAGCGTGAGTCAGATTACAATTTTTCAAACTCACACGTACGAAAATTACGTAATAATTTAGGCACTCGCCTAAGGTTGGCGCAGTACGATGTCTTTTTATATGTGCTCGTATTTAGATGTAAGATGATGCCTTAAAGGCCTTAAAGGTCCACTTTTTGGAGAATGGTGACATCTGCCAAAAGTGAACGCTCGGTGCAATGTCAGAAGCATGAGAAGGCGTTCCGAAGCGGTTATCCATGCCAGGGGTGGCAATAGTCCTTATAAAGGTGCTTAATTACCACGTAGCCATTTTTGTGTTCACCTAGGAACCACTTTGTTTATGACACGTTGTGTAATGACGTAGTATACTGAAAGTCAAAAGAACGCTTTCATTTCAATATGTATGCGTATAGTGGTGGTATGAACATATGAAAAGTAACCAAATTCGATTTTTTAACAGTATACATCACCATCAGCACCATGAATTGTTGCCATTTCACAAGCAAGCCAGAGACACGTTGTAAGGTACAGGCTATACCAAGTTCAAGCACTGAAAATTCCGAACAACAATGCATAGTGACAAGCTATAGGTAATAATGGAAATCGCACCCGCTTATTTTCTTACAACAAGCAGCTTTGACTCTCATCCATGAAACTGTGATCAGTAATTAGTATTTAATTGGGCAACTGTAATAAGAGCGTGATGACGCTCCATCGCACTCTAAGGGCAGACGTGTTGCGCTGACATTTCAGACACTGATTTTCTTACGAATGTTTAAATCTTCTAACACCCACTGACCTTGTTTGAGATTGGGCCGGTATTCTAGGACTTAGAAAGGAACCTTGTAAGCCCTCGGCCATCAATGATTTCATCCAACATTTTCCTGGATTGATTATGAAAAATGATAAAGGGGAGTACAAATGATCCACCTTATATCAATACAAAATATGTTGCTAAAACAAGATCAGAACATTTATATTAGAACGTTCTCCATTCTCCGTACAAACAGGCCCATGAACGTCCCGCATTGGAGCGAGAACTTTCTGGTTTCACAACAACTGTCAATGCCGTTAACACGATCCACTTGCTTAATTACTTTATAATTTATTGTTTACCTTGTGAAAACTGATGCTACAGGCAACTACCAAGTTACATATTATCCGTCTTACTAATAAAAAGTCCTTATACAGATGTTTAACACTGTATAAGCGTTTTACATTTTTCTTACTAATAAACGATGTATACGCATTGTATTACTATACAGCACGAATACACTCGTTCCAAGTTGTAGGAATCTCTTCCTGTAGTTCACTGACGTATTTCGCACGTTTACCGCCCTTATGATCGCTTCTGCTGGTTATCTACGAGCAAAACCTCCCGGAAACTCGCACAGTGGCACGGCATATCGAAAAGGCAGTGGCAACACTAAGTTAGACAGCTGGAAATTGGCTTATACTGATATCAACATTTCTTCAGCTTGCTTGTGTAATGAACGCCAAAAAAGAAATGGAAATGCTTAAGAAAAGATCAATAGCTCCTAACTGGGATAGTACGGAAAACGTAAAGAATTGTAATTGAATCGGGGAGTTGAAAAGTGTACACATTCCAAAATCCTTACTTTTCAAGGGAAAGGAAAAACTGTTTTGTAGCTTAAAAGAAAGGTTTGATCAAAAAAGTTTCTATTAGGCATTTATACATCATATTTCTGCGTATTCAACTACAAAGTATAGAAATCATATTACGTACGGTTTTCAAGTTATACCATTTTTATGTCAAGAAATATATCCCTTTTTATACTCAAATTTGAGAAAGATCTAAGATCTTTGTAGAGGCAGATAATGTATAATAAACTCGCAATTTAAAATCTATTAAGCAGTAACACATTATTAAACAAACATACGCCCAACCATCATTTCTTTTATAGTTATTATTTGTCATTCCGTGAGACAGCCGGAAATTGACTTATATTGATATCAACATTTCTTCAGCATGCTTGTGTAATGGACGCCAAAAAAGAAATGGAAAAGCTTGAGAAAATATCAAAAGCTCCTAACTGGGGTAGGTAGTACGGAAAACGTAAGCAATTGTAATTGAATCGGTGAGTTGAAAAGGGTACACATTCCAAAATCCTTACTTTTCAGGAGAAAGGAAAAACTGTTTTGTAGCTTAAAAGAAAGGTTTGATAAAAAACGTTTCTATTAGGCATTTATACATCATATTTCTGCGTATTCAACTACAAAGTATGGAAATCATATTACGTATGGTTTTTCAAGTTATGCCATTTTCTATCTTGAGGAATATGTCCCCTTTTATACGGTAGGTACTCAATTGAGAAAGATCTTTGTAGGGGCAGATAGTGTATAATAAACTCGCAATATCAAAGGTCTATTAAACTGTAACACATTATTACATAACAATACGCCCAACCGTCATTTCTTTTATAGTTATTCATTGTCATTCCGTCTCTTTAATGTGTTTTACTTTACGAAGATGTCTAGCTTCCATAACCTCCGAATAGTGTATGTCTTCTATGTTTAAAATATCGTGAAGATCGTCAACGTTATCGTCCATTCTTTCAACGTGTGTTCAATGTTAAATGGATAAGTCGAATTTTTCACAACGATTATATTACTGTAGACAATAAATACCACGAAAATAAACTGCTCACTCGTTTCTATTTTCCGCTACTCGCTGCTATACAACGCTTATACAAGGGTCCTGGACTGTATAAGCAATTCAGTGAATGACTATAACAGATGTATACACAGTAGGCTTATACACGGTTTATTAGTAACGAATTTCGCGTAAACGGTGTATAAACCTTGTATAAAAGTTATACACTGTTTATTAGTAAGACGGTATCAACAGAGGAACAATATTTTACGTCAGCTTTTCGATATCAACATTGAACATTCATCCAGTGTTTATTCACGCCATGCTCAAGACTTTTAGGCATTACACAGTGACAAAGACTTTTTAAACCATTTGTTAATATTTTTTCACTTCCATATTATTATTCGACCAACAAGTTCCTAACTTGTAAATTGTGCAAGGATGACTTTTAAGCACCATCAAGTTGTATATTTCATCCAATTAATGCCATTTTATTACTAATGGTCTATATTTTGTATTATAATATATATCTTTGTTCATTTGACCTATTGTGGCAGATGATGGTGTCCAAAGACATCGAAACCGGTACCTAATATAAATGTTGTGATCTTGTATAGCAACATATTTTGTATTGATATGAGGTGGATCATTTGTACTCTTCTTTATTGTATGTTCGTCTCCTATCAATACGGAACAAATGAAGTTTTTAATATTAAATATATATGAAAAATTATGTACACATTCAGCCACCGGTAGTCCAATGAACGTTTATTCCTTCAAAGAATCGCCGGTGAACATTACACCTCTCAGAGGAAACTGACGTATCCTCTTAAAATACTGAAATACTTCTGAATAAAACGAAATGCGCCTGAACGTTAATCGTTACTATAAACTAATCTGGCTGTTGAATTTTTCAGAAAATCATGATTTTAGTATATCGTCGCTGCGTGAGCAAAACCTCGTATCCCGAAATGCTCTTCCTATCCATTATTATTTGAGAATGTTCACGCCTCCCAGCAACATACGGATGTGCGGTCCATCAGAACAATTATGGGTTCATTTTCCCATGCTTTTGAGTATATGTATAATGGCGTGTGGCCTCCGAAGAGGCCGGGTGCAGGTCTTTCGAGCTGACGCCGTTTAGGCGACCTGCGTGTCTATGAGACTGGGACCCTACCTGTGATGAATTCTAATGCTGAAGACAGCACACATCCCCAGACCTCGAGCCATTGTAATTAAACAGTGAAGGTTAAATTACCCGACTCGGCCGGGAATAGAACCCGGGACCCTCTGGACCAAAGGCCAGCTCGCTAACCATTTAGCCATGGAGCCGGACTGCTATAGAGTAAAGAAAAATTAACCTTAAACACATTACACTGTAGGAGTGCCTAAATACATTATGCAAACATACGTTCCTACAGTGCAGTACCGTAAGTTCCGAAATGTACTCTACGTTACTGATATGAATGGTGTTACAGACATTTTAAAAATAATTATTTAATACGAATAAATAATTTCATGTTGCTATTTCTAGCCTGGCTCAGCTCTTCTAAGGTAGACCCTCCGATGAGGGATGAGCCAAGAAAATTAACCATTTAATATAAAATTCCCCGATCCGGCAGGGATTCGAACGTGGAGCCCTGTGAATCGCAGGCACCTACACTGACCATTCAGCCAATGAAACGGACGTAATACGAATTTAAAGCTATATTAACGTCACCAAGACTCATTTTGAAGCAAGGAGTTATTTTCAGTTACCGTATATTATGAAATGTCAAATGTAATCAATTGTTTAATCACTTACTATAAAATGACGCCGAATTTTGACCTTTAGAATTACATGGAACATGCAGTTTTCTTTTGCAACGTTATTTCACAGTTTACCATTTAAAAAACACGTACATTTGAAAGAAACTTAAAATCAGATTTCGCGGGTGGCAAATTTCAGTTTCTTTTCTTATAGCATGATAGCAGTAACTAAACTCAGACTACATTTAGTACATAGTCTTGATCTCCATCGTCAGTGCCAATGAGTTATACAGTTCCTTTTCGTTAAAAAATTACAACACTATCACTTCAATACTGTTGCGAATAAGCAGTAGTACGCGAGGATAAATAAATACCAGGTACCGGGTGAGTTGGAAACGCGATTCGAGGCGTGCCACTGTTGGTTTGCATTCGGGAGATGACGATTTTAATCACGCTGTCGGCAGACCTGAAGAAGGTTTTCCATTGTTTCCAATTTTTCACACAAGCAAATGCTAGGGTTGTACCCTAATTAGACCACTGCCACTTCTTTCCCGGTGTAATTCCATCGTTACCATAAGAACTGACTGAGTTGTTGAATTGTAAAACAAATAAAAACAAAAAAGATATAAAAAATGCCAAATATCGAAGTTGTCTTGTGTTCATCCGACTACGTTTCCTAATTTTCAACTTTGATTAAGTCTAGTTCATTGTCTGAATGGTTAGCGTACTGGTCTTCTGCTCAGTGGGTTTGCGGGTTCGATCCCCGGCCGGGACGAGGATTCTAACTTCGGAGGGTTAATTCCACTGGCTCGTGGACTGGGTGTTTTGCTGGTCTTATTACACTTCTCCTCATCTGCATAGACAAGACCCCATTACCAACCATCACAGAAACACTCATTAGTGAATACATCCGTACAGATATGGTTGGCGTCAGGAAGGACACCTGGTCATAAAACTGGGCCATATTGTGATGTTTGGGACATCACTGAATGTTTTAATTATTGAACTATATATTTAATTGATAAGATGTATATATTTAATCACTGATAGGTCATTTTAAATTAATATGTATATATATATAGGGCTTTTATCATCCATTTCAATCATCATTTCATTTCTTTGTATCGCGGCTATAACGTATTCTGAACGAACAAATTATTGGGTAAAGTATTTCAACATCACGCATATTTATAACTTGCAGTAAATTTTCCAATAGCCGTTGTGAGGTGACCAGAGTCAGCAGGCTAATTTCAGCCCAATTCCAGGAAAAGTACGTCATCGAGGGTACGAGAGACCTTACCCTCTCCACCTCATGAAAAGACAGTTGATACATTATTAACACCCACTTTTCAAACTCTGCTTGGGTACGCTTTATTTCAGCGGGAAAGTTCAGCCTATGCGAATGAACGTAATGAAGCAACGTGATGGATTCACAGCTATACAAGGGAGAAGGGATGAGACCTCGAATCTTACTGGACCATGTGATATGGCTGATGGAAGGAGACTTTTGAACCAATATATACCACCGACAAGGGCTGGAGAGGACATTAAGATTCACTTTCTCATTCAGACTAACGCTCCCATTCAGACTCTGATTCGGACATTCTGATTCTGATTCTCACGCTTGGAAGATACTCTTACTACGATTCTACGTCTACACATCGGAGAAGATTTTAACTTAGTTCACTTCGCATCTGAGTATATTCTACTCAAAAGTTACTCTCATTGGGACTTGTTATCTCAATGACGAGAGGTAGTCAACGGGAGACCGGTTCTGACTGGTATAGGGGAGGAGAGCTTTTATTATGAATTTAGCTACGCTACTGTTCCGTAATACGGAAGAATACGAAGGTATTCTCTCCATGAACATAACCCATGGTGGTTTTGCACTTAAAATTAGGACTCATTACGACTTTATGTAAGGAGTACAATAGGAAGTGTTAAAGACAGGAAATGTGGATGTAGGACTGGAATCCAACAACAGATGAGGCAGCCTGTACGAGAGATCCACCCATCTTCAGCTTCAAGACAACAGAGTCTACATTTGGTGAGCTTATGGCATAAGTTACTGCAAGTCTTCGCGCAACAGTTCATTTTCTTAAAGTTAATTTCATTCACTTTTTCTTTTGCTTCCGTAAGTTCAGTTTTCGTTAATACGCCGTTACGTCACGTTTTTCATCTTAATAAATAGCTGTTTTAATTTGTATTTTATGAAATGATTATTAATGATCCTTAAATTCCAAGTTAGTGTACTTAATGATTTGTGTTCCGTTCACCCCACCCCTGGGAGTTTTTTGAGTCTCATTACGTATTTTTATTTATTATTATTATTATTATTAATTATCTACTTTTGTTTTCAAGCCATAAGCTTGAAGACTGGCGCCCTTGGGATACTGTTTCTGGAGAAACCATGACATATCATTTATTTATTTTAATATTAAAGTGACCCGCCACGTTATAAATTTGTCATTAATCTGTGGGCAAAGTGGGTACGTCACAATATTAACAGAAGTGCCGATCACGATGAATTGGTAAAAAGGCGAGGATAAAGATATTCATATTTAACTGTGTGTTGTTAACTACACATATCTGCATCAGTGAAACAGTGAAAAAGATATTTAGAGACGTAACTTAATGGGACATACTCTACCCAGTCCATAAGTTACACGTCAAACATAAGGTAGTAGTTCTTTTTCAAGAGCTTTCCGCTGAATGATCACTGCTCATTATCAAAGAAATAAAGGGAATGATGCAAGTCCCAGGTAGGCTACAGATGGCTAAATGGAGAGAAGGAAGTCGTGATAATAGGATACTGGCTCCAACCCTTATCGATTGAGAGGCGCTGACCAGACACGAGAAAGACGACACTCACTGCTCAGTCTAACAAATCCTTCTTCGTATTACAATAGTTAAATTTCCTCCCTATAAATCTGCACTTAAAATCTAATTTCCTGTCCTGTCCACCCTCAAAATACCAAATCGCAGATCCACCCTGTACAATAATTCTTTTGTTGTCAGTACAATTCGAAGATGGAATTCGTTGTCCAATGACCTAAGGGACATCTGAACTGGTATTTAAAAAGAAATATTGGCAGCGGTAATTGGACGGATCAAGTTGAGTGCCTATACATGAATTCTGTTTTCCTGTTTTAATTGTTTCATTCCGCGTGTCACTAAGTTTTACTACATTCGTTTCAATTCATCCATTAGGTTAATTTTCTTTATTCTGGATTATTGTACATACGTTTCTTTTTTCTTCCCTTTAATGTGTTCTTATATGCCCGCGTGGAGGCCATATTCGTTCAAGAGTAGAAGTCTAAACGGTCGGACGCCGTGATTAAACGGTTCGAGTCCTGTTGGTCAAAAACATTTTCGCCATCAGATATTGGCCGACAGGGTAAGGGCAAACAATTTCTAATCAGTAGATTGCGTGCCAAAATTCTGGATTAAATTCTAAACCTCTCTGCAGTGCTCATATGGAGTGAGGGAATATGACGCTGTTGACGGTGATTCGTCCGTCGGATGGGGATCATAAGCCTTGAGCAGAACCCTTGGTGCTATTTGACAGGGGCAGGATATGTTCCGGTATCGGGTTTTCACCCTTCCCCTCCCTACTATCATACATCATGTCATTCATTTCATCTCATTAACTCCTCCGATGAGGTTGACGTCAGAAAGGGTATCCGGTAATAAATTCCCGCAACGACAGATTCATCCAACCTCATTCACGTTCCCGTAGAGAAACGGGATAAGGGTTGGACAAACAAACAATGTGTTTTTATAACTATGTATACAATTTAATATTATAGTGTGTATGTGTGTGTGTGCGCGCGTGTGTGTGTGTGCGCGCGCGTGTGTGTGTGTGTGTGTGTGTGTGTGTGTGTGTGTGTGTGTGTGTGTGTGTAATGTATTGTTAAACTGTATGTACATTATAAGACATGCTTTGGCAGAATAGCAGAATTCATAGCTTGAGCCACGCCCTGTAAATAAAGGATTATTATTATTATTATTATTATTATTATTATTATTATTATATTATGGTTCATGGTGTGGGTTAAAATTAATAATAATAATGTTATTTGTTTTACGTCTCACTAACTACTCTTACGGTTTTCGGAGACGCCGAGGTGCCGGAATTTAGTCCCGCAGGAGTTCTTTTAAGTGTCAGTAAATCTACAGACACGAGGCTGACGTATTTGAGCACCTTCAAATACCACCGGACTCAGCCAGGATCGAACCCGCCAAGTTGGGGTCAGAAGGCCAGTGCCTTAACGTCCTAGTTCGCGAACCATGGGCAACGGCTGAGTGGCCTAGTAAGTGGTCCTGAGAGTCGGGATGCCAGTTGCTACGGAATGGGAGTGGGCATCTCGGATATATTCTGAGTCATGGCCCTCCTTGTGCTCAGGCGGCTAGGATTATACAAACCACCTGTGGTCCCTAAACCGTGAGAGGAGAGATCCTCACTTAGACGATGTGTAAGTAGGGTAGCATCCTTTACCGAGCTCAAAGCATTTTATGCAAGCCTCGCACCTATGGGAGTAACGGAGTCCGACTCCCATTTGAAAGGCTAGGAACTCCTTGGAAACAACTTGACGAACGAAATGGAATTCGATGGGGAGCTATCAATATTCATGGGGCTTATGGAAGAAAGGAAGTAGAACGGGCTGAGTAGGCAAAGAGGATGCACAAGGATGTTCTAGGAGTAAATGCTATTCGGGTAAGAGGAGATAAAGAGGAAGATATAGGAGATTATAAAGTGTACTTGACAGATGTTAAAAAGGGAAGGGCAGAGTATGGGGTAGGGCTGTTCGTCAGGAATACTATTGCACGCACATAATTTCTTGAGGCACGAGAATTAGCGAATGATCTGGGTAGATTTGGTAGTTGGAGGAATCATAACGAGATTTGTCTCAGTGTATTCAACATGTGAGGGTGCCGAAGAGAAAGTTGACAAGTTTTATAAAGCATTGAGTGACATCGTAGTCGGGGTCAACAGCAGGGAAAGGATAGTGCTAATGGGCGATTTCAATACGAAAGTTGGAAATAGGATGATTGGTAAATGTGGGGAAGATACAGAAGCTAATAGGAGTGGGAAGCGTTTGCTAGACTTAAGTGCTAGTATGGGTTTAGCAGTTACGAATACATTCTTCAAGTATAATGCTAGTCGCCGTACCAGGCAAGTTGGCCGTGCGGTCAGGGGCGCGCAGCTGTGAGCTTGCATCCAGGAGATAGTGGGTTCGAATCCCACTGCCGGCAGCCCTGAAGATGGTTTTCCGTGACTTCCCATTTCACGCCGGACAAATTCTGGGGCTGTACCATAATTAAGGACACGGCCGCTTCCCTCCAACTGCTAGCCCTTTCCTATGCCATCGTCGCCATAACACTTATCTGTGTCGGTACGACGTAAAGCCCATCGTCGCCATAAGACCTATCTGTGTCGGTGCAACTTAAAGCCACTAGTAAAAAAATAAGTTATTCATCACATGGTATGGTAGGGGTACCAGATCCATAACAATCTACATTCTACCGGGCGAGTTGGCCGTGCGTGTAGAGGCGCGCGGCTGTGAGCTTGCATCCGGGAGATAGTAGGTTCGAATCCCACTATCGGCAGCCCTGAGAATGGTTTTCCGTGGTTTCCCATTTTCACACCAGGCAAATGCTGGGGCTGTACCTTAATTAAGGCCACGGACGCTTCCTTCCAACTCCTAGGCCTTTCCTATCCCATCTTCGCCATAAGACCAATCTGTGTCGGTGCGACGTAAAGCCCCTAGCAAAAAAAAAAAATCTACATTCTAACCGAATTCGAAATTCAGGAAATCTGTTAGGAATGTACTTGTTTTCCTGGGATTTATCGATGATAGAGAGCACTATCTGATCTGTAGTGAACTAAGTATCTCTAGGCCTAGGATAGGGAAAGTGAAATCTGTCTTCAAGCGAAAAAGCGTAGAAAATCTGCAAGACGAGGACATTAGACAGAAGTACATTGATGTGATTAGTGAGAAGTTTCGAACAGTGGACAGTAAGCAGGTTCAGGATACAGAAAGAGAATGGGTGGCATACAAGGATGCTGTATTAGAAACAGCAAGGGAATGCCGAGAAACAACTGAGTGTAAAGATGGGAAAAAGAGAACATCTTGCTGGAATGGTGAAGTGAGAGCCGCTTGTAAACGCAAGTAGAAGGCTTATCAGAAATGGCTCCAAACAAGGGCTGATTCAGACAGGGAACTGTATGTAGCTGAAAGAAATAGAGCGAAACAAATAGTTGTTGAATCCAATAAGAAGTCGTGGTAAGAGTTTAGTAATAACCTGGTAAGGCTAGGTCAAGCAGCAGGTAAACCTTTCTGGGCAGTTATAAGGAATCTTAGAAAGGGAGGCAAAAAAGAAATGAACAGTGTTTTGGGTAATTCAGGTGAACTCATAATACATACCAGGCAATCACTGGACAGATGGAGGGAATGTTTTGAAAATCTTCTCATCGTAAAGGGAAATTTTGGTGGTGTCGCGAACAATCGAGCACATGGGGAGGAGGAAAATGACATTGGTGAAATTACGCTTGAGGGAGAGGAAAAGGTGGTAAATAAACTGCATTATCATAAAGCAGCAGGAATAGATGAAATTATACCTGAAATGGTGAAGTATAGTGGAAAGGCAGGGGTGAAATGGATTCATAGACTAGTAAGATCAGCATGGAGTGTTGGTAACTTACCTTCACTTTGGAGAAAAGCAGTAATTGTGTCTATCTATAAGCAAAAGAAGAGGAAGGATTGAAACAACTATCGAGGTAACTCATTGATTAGTACAGTGGTGGTCAAAATAATAGAGCCACCTGGCAAAGGTTTAGAATAAAGTGCAAATTTATTACTAGACATGTTTGTACTATGATGGAAACAAAATTTTACGTTGTACAGGAACCATTACAACAGAGTCACATTGTACCACAGTCAGTTATATAGATAACACAACTGAAACTAATCAATAATATTCAAAATAATACCAGACCACAGGGTCAAAAAAATAGAGCCAATAGACACAAATATTTTGTACTTGATCTAAGTCTTATGAAATTTACAGGAACAGTCGTTTTTGCATAGGAGTGCATTAGTACTTCGTGGTGTAACCCTTATTTTTGAGGATTTCCCTGCACATCTTACCCACAGAGTCGACTAAACGCCTGCATTCGTCGCTGCTGATCGCATACAAGGCTCTCTGGATTTCTTCCCAAAGTTTATCTAAAGACGTAGCTTTTGAGCGGTCAATTCTCTTGTCTACGATCTCCCATAAGTTCTCGATGGATGATGCGTCAGGGGATTGAGGTGGCCACTCTAATACTTCGATATGGTGATATTGAAAAATCTGCCTTATGATCCTTGCAGTATGCTTTGGATCGTTATCGTGCTGAAATTTCCATTTCAGCGGCATTTCCTCCAGCATAAGGCAGCATCACATTTGCTAAGATGTCGTTGTACATTTCTGCGTTTATTATGCCGTTGATACGGCGTATTGTACCAAGGCCATACCATGAAAAACATCCCCATACCGTAACACTTCCGCCACCGTATTTCACAGTTTTTAAAGTGTACTTGGGATTAAATTCCTGGTTTGGTGGGCGGCGCACATAGACTTTTCCGTCTGAGGAAAACCTATTATACTTGGATTCATCGGACCAAAGGATGTTCCTCAACCAAATATTGGGTTTGTGTTCATTTCTCCGAGCGAAGGCCATCCTTTTCCGAACATTAGCTTTTGAAACATGTGGCTCCTGTCTCGCAATGCGCCCATTCAATTTTGCGGATCTCAGTCGTCTTTGAATCGTTCAAGTTGATGGTTGAACATCATTTTTGTCGCTAAACAAAATGGCTTTCAGTCGTGGTGGTGATAAAAATGGGTTTCTTTACTTCCCTAGTGATGAGTCTGTCTACGTGAGGAGTAATTACACGAGGTCGCCCCCTGTTCCCCACCTGTGGCTTTGTTTGTTTTGCCAGTCTAATGGCGTTCTGGACTCGTTTTCGCGAAACGTGTAAATCTTTGGCTATTTGATTCATGGATATCCCACTTTGGAACATCCGGAACATTACTATACGACCATCATCACTTGTATGCTCTGCTCTGCCCATCTAGAAGAATGTAAACAAAACCAAACGTCAGTTTACATACAAAATATTATTAAGTGGAGGTTTGTTGACAAATAATATCGCTAGCCCCCAAAACAACTGCAAAAAATCAATTTGAACGGGACTTCTGTAAAACGGCTCTATTATTTTGACCCATAAGATTCTTACCTTTATGCCTCTTTTCGAACGTCTAGCTCAAACGCTTCCTTTCGCACGACTACAGACAGCAGCGACGTCTTCCCTGATATTGTCTAAAAGGGACTGACAACACGGCACTCGTGGAGATTTTGCGAACTAATAGATATCCTAGTTCTTAATCTCGTCAATAGAGGTGGCTCTATTATTTTGACCGCCACTGTATACCGGGCAAAGTTTCACTGCCATCTTGGAGGAGAGGGTGCGATCACTGGTTGAGAGGAATTTGGACGAAAACCAGTGTTGTTTTAGACCACAGAGGGGCTGTCAGGATCATATTTTCAGTATGCGCCAAGTACTTGAAGAATTCTACGAGAGGAGTAGACAGTTGTGTTTATGTTTAATAGATTTAAAGAAAACATATGACAAGGTACCGGAGGAAAAGATGTTCACCATACTGGGGGACTATGGGATCAAGGGTAGATTATTAAAATCAATCAAAGGCATTTATTTTGACAAGTGAGCTGTAGTGAGAATTGATAGAAGAATGAGTTCTTTTTCGTAGTTTACATGGATAATCTGCTGAAAGGTAAAAAGTGGCAAGGAGGGATTCAGCTAGGCGGAAATGTAGTAAGCAGTCAGGCCTATGCTGACGACTTTCTTTGTTTTATGGGAGACTGTGTTGAAAGCCTGCAGTCCAATATCTTGGAACTTGAAAATAAGTGCAATGAGTAGGCTTAATGTGTGGAAATTAGCCTTTTGAAGACTAAATTGATGTCATTAGGTAATAAATTCAACATTATCCGATGTCAGATTGGTGATACAAAGCTGGAACCGGTAGATAATTTCATGTATTTTGGATGTGTGTTCTCCCAGGTTAGTGATATAGTAAGTGAGATTGAATGAAGGTACAGTAAAGCTAATGCAGTGAGCTTGCAGTTGCGATGAAGAGTTTTCTGTTTTTAGACCAACTTTGCTTTGCGTGGGTTAAAGATATGTGAACTCAGTATATCTTATTCATACGTTAGAAGTAAAAGACATGAAGGTAGCGAGAATAATTGCTGGTACAAACAAGTGGGAATAATGGCAGGAGGTTACTCGGAATTAGGAGATAAAGGCTAAGTTACACTAGGAATGAACTCGATGGATGAAGCTGTAAGCATAAACCGGCTTCGGTGATGGGGTCATTTGAGGCGAGTGGAGGATGATAGGTTACCTAAGAGAATAATGGACTCTGCTATGCAGGGTAAGAGAGGTAGTGAAAGAACAAGACGACGCTGGTTAGACTCAGTTTCAAACTACGAGTATTTAAAGATACGAGGTATAGAACTAAATGAAGCTACAGCACTAGTTACAAATAGAGGATTTTGGCGACGTTTAGTTAATTCACAGAGGCTTGCAGACTGAACGCTGAAAGGCCTAACGGTCTATAATGATGATATATTATTATTATTATTATTATTATTATTATTATTATTATTATTATTATTATTATTATTATTATTATTATTATTATTATTATTCCACAGACGGGCATCCTGTCTATATGTTTGCTCCCCATCCCAAATCAGTTTGAGTTGTAGAGACGAATAGATCATGGTAGAGACAGTGGGGATCCGGTGGATTTCATTTTCTGGCGTCGCTACGCCATAGAGGGACTGCCTTCACAGCGATTTTGAGACCCCTCTTCCCATTTCAGTTGCTTCACAGATTGGTTCCTCGCCACCGTGTGCAGCATGGAAGGCCCTACCGGTAGTTACGCTACAGCCGGCGTAGCTTGATGGATTTTTGAAGTCGTAAACCCCAACATCGCATTTATGTTGAGGGAAAGAAGGTTGGTTGCCAGGAATAGTTAAGCTCTAACACAAGAAGGTAAAGACTAGAACAGCCTATTTATGTGATAAGTAAGACAGTATGGTTATTGGAGATAATGTAGAGTCGTCGGAGAAGAAATGTGCCGAAGTAGAACATTTAGTTGCATATAACGGGGTATCAGAAGGTTGCAGATTCATACGTCAAGTGAGAGTTCCTACTACGATTGACGACCAAGGATGGAAAAGTGCCGAAATATGACTAACGCGGATTTTTTGTAATAATGGCATGAATTAACCATTCCGCATATGGCGATAACTTGTGCATGAGCCTGAGCTCATTAGTTTACTTGGTAGGAAATTCAACAGGTAGAGCCACAGTCCAATGTGTCCAGTTGAGTTTGGTGGGGAAGGGTGAATGTACCAGCATCTCGCGCTACAATTCTTCTGAGCTGTCCATTGTGTTTAGCGTGCTATCCCTCATGTATGTTCTAATTTCTAAGCCACTTAATTTAATAAATGAAATGCACAGAAGCTAAATATTGTTATGCAATTATATAAATGTGTTTGATGTAGTATACTTGTACTTCAAAGGCCGTAGGTAATCATTAATTCCTGGTCTCCTTTGGTAAAGGAGGGTGAATGTGCCATTGCGTGCGGGAACTGCATTATTGGTGTTTACCCGAAAACATCTTTCTGGCACTTTCTACCTTTTCCATCTTTGGTCCTCAATTAGAAGATGAACTAGAATGTTTTGTATTTCTGAATGGAAGACACATTCTGAATCTCTTCTTGCGGATTATTGAAACGAATATCGAGAAGAACAGAATGAAGTAGTACATTATAACATGGTAGAAGTGACTGTGTATGAAGTATATCAGGCCGTTCAGAAATTAAGAAATGCAAGACTGCTCGTCTTGGAGGTATAGTATTGGAAATTAAATATGGAGGATGTAAAGTAGTAGCAGCTTTAATAACTATCATTAATAAAGTGTTCGAAGGAGAGTAAGTACCCCAGGAGTGGAAGATATCACACATTACCACCATATATAAGATAGGAAATTGGAGAGTTCCGACTAATTATAGACGACTACTAGCTGTAGTATCCGTCGTTGATGGGAGAATCCCTTAGCATGTGCATGATTGTCCACCTCTCATATTGTTCCCACAGATTTTGAGACACATTAGGGGGCGTGCCTCTACCCGACATCCGCTTATTTTGACTAACCCGCTTCCTTTCTCTCTGTGGCCCTTTGCTCATTTACATTAATGTTAATTATTGCTGATATTGATTTGATCTGTTCCCTCCCTCATAAAAGAAAGCTATGTACCGGGTTAATATAAAATAACTACTAACAAATATAAAAAACCTTTAAAACGTTGCCGGAACGATCTCCATAGCAACTCTCTTTACAGTCTATATAGTTAGTTACCTGCTCTTGGACTTAAACTTCCACTACCACTGATAATTCCCTTACATTTGGCTGTATCGACAAAAAAGGTACAGAATGAAAAATCCCTATTAGCTATTTTCGTGTAAAACCAACCGTAAGGCAGAAAACCGATTTTTATACTTTAAGCATCTTCTAAATCCCCCCGCACCTGCTGAATTGTTTTGAACAACGTATAGCTAATATCATACTCAACCTCATTCTAAATGATTGCATGTTTGTTTCATTCAATTCCATACATCCGCTTTTCCTGTGGTGCTGCAACTGACACGGAAGAACATTAAACTGAATTCGATATAGGTCGTTAGTCGTTATTCTTCTCAGAGTACAACACTAACAGAACGGGACGTCGCTTTTGAAAGCAATGTTATAATATGAAATACTCGATCAAATTAAAAACGGCAGAGTTTTTCACTTTTCACGAAGAGTACTACGCTGGCGTTCTAACAATGCCAAGTTTCAGAAATGGAATGACCCGGTCACAGACAGGGGTGAACACTGATCTGACGTATTCCGTTAAGTACGCACCCTGCCAATTCCTATCAACGCCTCATAGCAGGAATCGAATAACTGGAATATTATGATGAACCACTGTGTCACGTATCAGTTGTGAACATGTATGGACCAGAAGAATGGAATGATAAAATAGATTATTTAACTCCCCACCTACTTCCTACCAATAATAAAGCAGGCTATTCTACTGAGCAGATAACAGTAATGCCACTTATCGGAGATGAATGGGAGCAGAGGAGACAAAGCACATCACAACAAACAATGGTCAATTTAATGTTATTTTTGATTATTTTTATGGCTTTCACTTTTAATTTTCTTCCAACTCTGAGATATTAGTTTATTCAATGTAAAGGGGGTCCTTCTTTCATTATTTCCTTTATGATTCTCTAATTTTTTTTCGTCGCCATAAGACCTATCTATGTCGTTGCAAGGCAAAGCCAATTGTAAATTTTCGCATTTTAATAGCCATATTGACAATTTTCATTACCGATATCGACTGATGACCACACTGTTTTCACCTTAAAACAATCACAACAAAAACCACTACCATCGCCAGTTAAATATTGAACACTATTTCCATGTTAGCGACGTTCGACGTTGATATGGACTAAGCAACAGGAGTCTGATATCTCTGGTATCAAAGTCGGTACGGTAAAACCGCATATGACATAAATAATCGGAAATTGTATTATCTATAACTTTAGTTATGTAGTATTTATGAATATGCCCATTAATAACATAGATATTCGAGAATTAAATGTTATACTTTCCGCTAAACTACAATTTCACCCAGCATGAAAAAGAATATTTACAGCCTAGACTGTAGTGCCTTATACATCGACTTTCAATAAATTTTGGTCGGCCATTTTCCGGTGGCTTGGCGCTGATATGGACTAAGGAACGGAATTTTTAATTCGTGCATTTCTCTGTTATCATAGCCGGCACGGCAAAACTGTATTAAACATAAATGATCGAAGATTGTTTTTCTCCAACTTTGTGACTGTGGCGCTACACAACAGACAGTGAAGCACATCATCGAAGAATGCAGGACTAGAAAATACAATGGCAGTGCTAGTGACTTTGCTTTTGTGACTCCAGAGGCTATAGATTATATAAACAATTTGGACATACGTATATAGTGTAGATCTTATAAAAATAGACGCTGTATCTTTAGCCATACGCTAAATAAATATTGATAGGACCTATAATAAGATAGATATCCCAGAATTACATTACAGTCCTTCCCCTAGGCTACTATTACAGATAGCGTAAATACAATTACTTATAACCTAGATTGTAGTGCCTTATTTGCCGAATTTATATACCGATTTTCATTACATTCTGTTCAGCCGTGTCCTCTTGATGAGCGTACATACAGACAGACATGACTTAAAATTAAAAATAGCACTTCATTTTTACCGTGGACACGACTGATGCAGAAATATACACTGACTGACAGAGCAAATGCAACACCAAGAAAGAGTGGTCAGAACTTTATGCCAATTGCAGGGTAGACTGACGTCACTGAGGTATGCTCATGATGTGAAATGCGCCGCTGTGCTGCGCACGTAGCGAACGATAAATGGGACACGGCGTTGGCGAATGGCCCACTTCGTACCGTGATTTCTCAGCCGACAGTCATTGTAGAACGTGTTGTCGTGTGCCACAGGACACGTGTATAGCTACGAATGCCAGGCCGCCGTCAACGGAGGCATTTCCAGCAGACAGACGACTTTACGAGGGGTATGGTGATCGGGCTGAGAAGGGCAGGTTGGTCGCTTCGTCAAATCGCAGCCGATACCCATAGGGATGTGTCCACGGTGCAGCGCCTGTGGCGCAGATGGTTGGCGCAGGGACATGTGGCACGTGCGAGGGGTCCAGGCGCAGCCCGAGTGACGTCAGCACGCGAGGATCGGCGCATCCGCCGCCGAGCGGTGGCAGTCCCGCATGCCACGTCAACCGCCATTCTTCAGCATGTGCAAGACACCCTGGCTGTTCCAATATCGACCAGAACAATTTCCCGTCGATTGGTTGAAGGAGGCCTGCACTCCCGGCGTCCGCTCAGAAGACTACCCTTGACTCCACAGCATAGACGTGCACGCCTGGCATGGTGCCGGGCTAGAGCGACTTGGATGAGGGAATGGCGGAACGTCGTGTTCTCCGATGAGTCACGCTTCTGTTCTGTCAGTGATAGTCACCGCAGACGAGTGTGGCGTCGGCGTGGAGAAAGGTCAAATCCGGCAGTAACTGTGGAGCGCCCTACCGCTAGACAACGCGGCATCATGGTTTGGGGCGCTATTGCGTATGATTCCACGTCACCTCTAGTGCGTATTCAAGGCACGTTAAATGCCCACCGCTACGTGCAGCATGTGCTGCGGCCGGTGGCACTCCCGTACCTGCAGGGGCTGCCCAATGCTCTGTTTCAGCAGGATAATGCCCGCCCACACACTGCTCGCATCTCCCAACAGGCTCTACGAGGTGTACAGATGCTTCCGAGGCCAGCGTACTCTCCGGATCTCTCAGCAATCGAACACGTGTGGGATCTCATTGGACGCCGTTTGCAAACTCTGCCCCAGCCTCGTACGGACGACCAACTGTGGCAAATGGTTGACAGAGAATGGAGAACCATCCCTCAGGACACCATCCGCACTCTTATTGACTCTGTACCTCGACGTGTTTCTGCGTGCATCGCCGCTCGCGGTGGTCCTACATCCTACTGAGTCGATGCCGTGCGCATTGTGTAACCTGCATATCGGTTTGAAATAAACATCAATTATTCGTCCGAGCCGTCTCTGTTTTTTCCCCAACTTTCATCCCTTTCGAACCACTCCTTCTTGGTGTTGCATTTGCTCTGTCAGTCAGTGTATATATATATATACTAGCAAGGTACCCGTTCTTCGCTACGGTATTATACTGAAATTTATAATTGAATGCTTATTGTTTTAGATATATAATCCGCCGAAATTCGCGATCTGACTCGTTTTCTGCGAGAATCCGCCAAAATTCGCGATCTGCCTCGTTTTCTAATAGATTACGGCAAATCTCCCTCCATTTTTCAATCTTTCTTTCCAGCAATTGATTTCGTACTTCACGGGCTAGGTCCAGGTATTCCACCCGGTCAGTTGCGTCCCTAGATCTTTGCCATCTTTTCCTATAAGCATTTTTAATATGGATGAAATCCTTCAGCAGATCCGGCGTGGTGTCGTCGTGGGTGCCTTGGCGGTTCTGAACCCGCAGCCGGACTGCATTCTTAGTCATTACCCGTCCAGGACCCGTTTCCAGCGCGGTCCGCACATTTGACGACGGTCCAGAACATTATTATTATTATTATTATTATTATTATTATTATTATTATTATTATTATTATTATTATTATATATAATTCGCTGGGGCCATCAAGGACCACGTTAAGTCTTGTTGCATTTGACACTGAACTTGGCCTTCTTTAGAATTCAAATTTCCGTCATTCTTTGTGAGTGGGCCTGCTTACGCTCCTCTGTCCCAGGGGCACCGTGTCTTCTCTTCGGTTGCTCGTCTCGGTTTAGCCCGGTCGTCAATATTTTCTTGCGCAAGAGATCTCTGTTAAGGGAATCTCCAGCTGAGATATGTAGCATTTGCAGGTCTTCTTTGGTATTTCTAAACCAGGGAATTGTGGTTTTGGGGTTTGAATAAAAAAAGTGAAAGATTTCTTTACTTAACTTTCTTCCGTCCATTCTTTTCAGATGACCGTAAAATCGTGCCCGTCTTTTTCTGATTGTGTCGGTAATTTTCTCTATTTTACTGTAGACTTCCTCGTTGGATCTCTTTTGATGGATTCCATTTCTGTACTTTGATCCCAAGATTCCTCTCACAATTTTGCGTTCTTTTTTCTCCAATTCTTCAAGGAGTCCTTTGTTGGCATTTAGAGACAGGGTTTCTGCTGCATATAGAACTACTGGCTTCAGAACGGTTTCATAGTGACGTATCTTGGTGTTTTGGGAAAGGCATTTTTTGTTGTAGATTGTGCGGGATGTTTGGTAGGCTATTTCCAGTTTGCGTACTCGCTCCTGAAGTGCTTCTTTGTCCAGTCCACTTTTCATGATTATCTCACCCAGGTATTTGAATTTGTCTACTCGGGTGATGTCCCCGTATTTTGTATGGAGTTTTGGAGGAGCCTCTTTGATGTTAGTCATTACTTCTGTTTTCTCAAACGATATCTGCAAACCAGTTTGTTCGGCAATTTCCTTAAATATTTCAACTTGAGCTCTAGCGGTTTCTATGTCGTTTGAGAGAACAGCAATATCATCGGCAAATGCTAAGCAGTCTGTTGCGATCCCCTTGGATTTGGTTCCTATTCTCAATGGACTATAGTTGGTTTCCTGTAATCTCATCCGCCAGGTTCTGATGATCTTTTCAAGAACACAGTTGAAGAGTATCGGGGATAGCCCATCACCTTGTCGGACTCCTGTTTTGATCTCAAAGGAATGCGAGAGACATCCGTGGAACTTCACCTTAGATTTTGTATCGGTCAGGGTGGCTCTAATTAATGCCAGCAGTTTCAAATCAACTCCGAATTCATTTAAGATGTTTAGCAGGACTACCCGGTCAATGGAGTCGTACGCTTTCTTAAAGTCCACAAAGACAGACACATACTGCATGGACCTTAGTGTACAATATCTGATGATCGTTTTGAGATTTTGGATCTGCTCGGCTGTTGAGCGACCTTTTCTGAACCCTCCTTGGTATTCACCTATTTGATGTTCGACTTGTGCTTCCAAACGCTCCAGGATGGCAAGTGATAGAATTTTGTAAGTCACGGGTAGCAAAGATATTCCTCTGTAGTTGTTGATGTTCTTCATGCTGCCTTTTCTGTATAATGGATGGATCAAAGCTATTTTCCAATCTTCGGGTAGGGTCTCCTTGTTCCAAATTTCTTCTATTTGCTTTTGCAAGATATCAAGTGATTCCTCTGGGGCATATTTCCATAGTTCTGCTACTACTGAGTCTTCACCCGGCGCTTTGTTATTTTTGAGACGGGCAATGTGGCGCTTGATTTCATCTCTGTCGGGTGGTCTGGAATCTGGGTACCTGAGAAAGGGTTCCTTGGTTTCAATGGGGCTTTGCGGTTTAGAGCAATTAAGTAAATTCTTGAAGTAGTCTACCAGAATGCTGCAATTTTCTTCATCTGACGTCGCCAGTGTGCCGTCCTTTCGCTCAAAGCATAGAGATGGTGGTTTATAGCCAGTGAGTTTGCGTTTGAAGGCTCTGTAGTACTCTCTGCTTTCATTCTTCCTAAAGTTTTGTTCTATCTTTTCAGTGAGAGATTTTTCGTATTTACGTTTCTCAGTTCTGAACACCCTAGCTGCTCGGGCACATTATTATTATTATTATTATTATTATTATTATTATTATTATTATTATTATTATTATTATTATTATAGATGTTCTGGACCCAACAGCAAGACGCAAGACCGCTACTTGGCGGTAAATTACATCTGCTGCCATTGTCATTGTTGAGAATGTGACCAGCACCATTGTCGCTCATAGGAATGTGTGCGGGATTTCTGGCCATACGAATGACATACTTCCGTGCATTATTGACCTTATTATAGAGGTGAAAACTGGACGGTCAATCTCATTCTTATTCTTTATTTCAAATGAGTTTAATTTGTTATTTATATGCCAGGAGAAGGTACTGTAATCTAAGAACGTTCTCCGAAGGCAAAGATGGCTCTTGAAAACGAACCCAGGAAAGATTAAAATGATCTGTTTATGATCAGAATAAGTACATCGAAAATCTACAGCCTGTTTTCAGTCATTCGACAGGGTCAGGAATGGAATGAATAAAGCCCCCATCTAGCGGCGACAATACGAATTGTGCCGGCAGCCGAAACCTGTCGCACTCCTCTGGGCAATGAGTAATGGATGACAAATGAAATGAAATTATATTGGACAGTGTTGCCGGAATGAATGATGACAGGGAAAACTTTAGTATCCGGAGAAAAACCTGTCCCACCTCCGTTTTGTCCAGCATGAATGTCAGATTGAGAAACCGGGATTTGAACCACGGAACCCAGCTGTGAGAGCCGCCGCGCTGCCGTCTGAGCAACGGAGGCTCCTTATAAATACATTATGAACAGTAAAATCAATTCGTCTCAACTCCTTTAACACCCCACTGGCGTTAAGTTTATTCACGCCCCCCCCCCCAAGAAACTAAAAGAAGGCGTGTTTCTTTATGTTTAAATAAGATTCCAAACACCATTGTTTACGTCTATTACCTTCAGTTTTCAGATTAAAATAATTCACTTTTTTTCATTTTCACACTCCCCCCCCCCCCTCTCAAGTGAATTTCCCGGCAAAAAATACTTGTTTGTTTAATAGTAAAGGACCTTCTAAATACCAATTATCACGACTGTAACTTCTTCACTTTTTGATTTATGTGTCCTCATGAAAGGAATTCAACTCCTTTTCACTCACGTCTCCCAAAATGCTCCCCCCCCCACAAAACGGGATTTTCTTTGTCTTTAAAGGAGATCCAAATACCAATTTTCACGTCTGTAGGCCCTAACAACTTAAGTTTTTATTAGATGTAAGTATTCCCATATACCGGGCGAGTTGGCCGTGTGCGTAGAGGCGCGCGGCTGTGAGCTTGCATCCGGGAGATAGTAGGTTCGAATCCCACTATCGGCAGCCCTGAAAATGGTTTTCCGTGGTTTCCCATTTTCACACCAGGCAAATGCTGGGGCTGTACCTTAATTAAGGCCACGGCCGCTTCCTTCCAACTCCTAGGCCTTTCCCATCCCATCGTCGCCATAAGACCTATCTGTGTCGGTGCGACGTAAAGCCCCTAGAAAAAAAAAGTATTCTCATACAATTAGTCAATTAATTTTTCAATTCTTTCACCTCCCCCCTCCCAATTCATTGGATTTTCCGAGAATTCGTGCTTCTTTACTTTTAAAGCAGATTCCTAATATCAAATTTCACATCTGTAACATCTTCATTTTTGAGATAACAGTGGACTAATTAAAAGAATTCTACACCATTTCCAGTCACTTTCCCCCCCCCTCCACCCAAGTGCTATATCCGAAAATTAAAAATACACGTTTCCTTATTTTTATAGAGATAAAAATACATTTCTCACTTCCGTCACATGTTAAGTTTCTTGAGATATACTGTATAAATTCTCATTTTAAAATTTAAGCTCCTTTTTAGTTCCCCTTAAGAGGAGCTTCCAAAAACAAATCGCCTATGTTTCTTTACATTTACAGGAGATTCCAAATATCAGTTTTTACGTCTGGAACATTCTACGTTTCTCAGATATTCTGTAGATATAGTCTTTCAAAAAATTCACCCCAATATGTCACTCCTGTTTAACCGCCATTAATTGGATTTTCCAAAAACAAAAAAATACGTGTTTCTCTATTTTTAAAGGAGATCCCATATACAAATTTTCAGTTCTGTAATATCTTCAGTTTCTGAGATATATGTATCCTCATTAAAGGCATTCCACCCATTATTCACCCTTTTACACCCCTCCTATTGGGATTTTCCGAAAGCAAAAAAATACACGTTTCTTTATTTTTAAAGGAGATTCAAAATACCAATTTTAACATCTGTAAACGTTTAAAATTTTACGATGTAGATACACTCATTTTAAAAATTCACTCCCCTTTTCACCCCCCATTATTTGGATTTTCCCAAAAAACGAAAAAGGCCTGTTTCTTTATCATTTTAAAGTAGATCCCAAATACCAATTTTCAGGTCTGTAATACCTTCAGGTTCTGAGATATAATTAGCCTCATTAAAGGCATTCAACATATTTTCACCCTTTTCCACCCTTCCTATTGAGATTTCCGAAAACAAAAATATACATGTTTCTTTGTTTTTAAAGGAGATTCTAAATACTAATTTTATACGTCTATAAACTTTAAACGTTTTGTGATATAGATACACTCATTTTAAAAATTCACTCCCTCTCACCCCCGTCCATTAATTGGATTTTCCAAAAACAAAAAAAATACGTCTTCCTTTATTTTTAAAGAAGATCCAAAACACCAATTTTCAGGTCTGTAATATATTCAGTTTCTGAGATATAAGTATCCTCATTAAATGCATTCAACCCATTTTTCACACCTTTCCACCTTTCCTATTGGGATTTTCCGAAAACAAAAATATACGTGTTTCTTTATTTTTAAAGGAGATTCTAAATACGAATTTTATACGTCTGTAAACTTTAAAAGTTTTCTGATATAGATACACTCATTTTAAAAATTCACCCCCTCTCACCCCCTCCATTAATTGGATTTTCCTAAAACAAAAAATACGTGTTCCTTTATTTTTAAAGGAGATCCAAAACACCAATTTTCAGGTCTGTAATATATTCAGTTTCTGAAATATAAGTATCCTCATTAAATGCATTCAACCCATTTTTCACACCTTTCCACCTTTCCTATTGGGATTTTCCGAAAACAAAAATATACGTGTTTCTTTATTTTTAATGAAGATTCTAAATACCAATTTTTACATCTGTAAACTTTCAAAGTTTTGAGATATAGATACACTGATTTTAAAAATTCACCCCCTTTTCACACTCCCATTAATTGGATTTTCCAAAAACATAAAAATACGTGTGTTTCTTTATTTTTAAAAGAGATCAAAAGTACCAATTTTCAGGTCTGTAATACCTTCAGTTTCTGAGATATAAGTACCGGTATCCTGATTAAAGGCATTCAACCCCCTTTTCACCCATTTTCACCCCTCCTATTGGGATTTCCTGAAATAAAAAAAAGTATTTCCTTATTTTTAAAGAAGATTCTAAATACCAATTTTTACATTGGTGAACTTTTAAAGTTTTGAAATATAGATTCACTCATTTTAAAATTTCACCCCCCTTTTCACCCCCTTAGCGACGGAATATCCAAAAATCCTCTCTTAGCGAGCACCTACATCTTAATATGAATGTATCCCCAAAATTTCATTTCATTATGTCCAGTAGTTTTGGCTCGGCGATCATGAATCAGTCAGTCAGTCAGTCAGTCAGTCAGTCAGTCAGTCAGTCAGAAAGGACAAGCTATTTTATATATATACTAGCAAGATACCCGTGCTTCGCTACGGTATGATACTGAAATTTATACTTGAATTGTTATCGTTTTACATATAATCCACCGAAATTCGCGATCTGACTCGTTTTCAAATAGATTACGGCATGTTTTCTCCCATTTTTCAATCTCACTTTCCAGCAATCGATTTCGTACTTCCCGGGCTAGGTCCAGGTATTCCACCCGGTCACTTGGGTCCCTAAATCTTTGCCATCTTTTCCTATAAGAATTTTTAATATGGAACAAATCCTTCAGGAGATCAGGCGTGGTGTCTTCTTGGGTGCCTTGGCGGTACTGAACCCGCGACCGGACTGCATTCTTAGTCATTACCCGTCCACGACCCGTTTCCAGCACGATCCGCACATTTGACGACGGTCCAGAACATTATTATTATTATTATTATTATTATTATTATTATTATTATTATTATTATTATTATTATTATTATTATTATTATAGATGTTCTCGACCCAACAGCAAGATGCAAGACCGCTACTTGGCGGTAAATTACATCTCCTGCCATTGTCATTGTTGAGAATGTAACCAGCACCATTGTCGCTCATAGGAATGTGTGCGGGATTTCTGGCCATACGAATGACATACTTCCGTGCATTATTGACCTTATTATAGAGGTGAAAAATTGGACGATCAATTTCATTCCTATCGTTTATTTCAAATGTGTTTAAATTTTTATTTATATGCCAGGAGAATCTACTGTAAGAACGTTTTCCGAAGGAAAAGATGGCTCTTGAAAACGAACCCAGGAAAGATTAAAAATGATCGGTTTATGATCAGAATAAGTACCTCGAGAATCTACAGCCTGTTTTCAGTCATTCGACAGGGTCAGGAATGGAATGAATAAAGCCCCCATCTAGCGGCGATAATATGAATTGTGCCGGCAGCCGGAACCTGTCGCACTCCTCTGGGGCAATGATTAATGGATGACAAATGAAATGAAATTATATTGGACAGTGTTGCTGGAATGAATGATGGCAGGGAAAACCGGAGCATCCGGAGAAAAACCTGTCCCGCCTCCGTTTTGTTCAGCACGAATGTCACATTGAGTGACCGGGATTTGAACCACGGAACCCAGGTGTTAGAGGCCGGCGCGCTGCCGCCTGAGCAACGGAGGCTCCTTATACATACATTATGAACAGTAAAATCAATTGGTTTCACGTCCTTTTACACCCCTTCGCCGTTAAGTTTATTTACCACCCCCACCCCAAAAAAGAACTAAAAGAATGCGTGTTTCTTTATATTTAAAGGAGATTCCAAACACCATTGTTTACGTCTATTACCTTCAGTTTTGAGATTAAAATAATTCACTTTTTTCACTGTCACACTCTTCCCCCCTCCCCACAGGTGAATTTTCCGGCAAAAAATACATGTTTCTTTAATAGCAAAGGAACTTCTAATTACTAATTATCACGACTGTAACTTTTCAGTTTTTTATTTATGTGTCCTCATGAAAGGAATTCATCTCCTTTTCAGTCCCGCCTCCCAAGATTATTCCCCCCTCAGAACGGGTTTTTCTTTGTTTTTAAAGGAGATCCAAATACCAATTTTCACGTCTGTAGGCCCTAACAACTTTAGTTTTTATTAGATGTAAGTATTCTCATACAATTAAGTCAATTAATTTTTCAATTCTTTCACCTCCTCCCCACCCCAATGCATTGGATTTTCCGAGAATTCGTGTTTCTTTACTTTTAAAGCAGATTCCAAATATCAAATTTCACGTCTGTAACATCTTCATTTTTGAGATAACAGTCGCCTAATTGAAAGAATTCAACACCATTTTCAGTCACTTTTACCCCCCCCCCTCCACCCTAGTGGTATTTCCGAAAATAAAAAATACACGTTTCCTTATTTTTAATAGAGTTAAAAATAACATTTTTCACTTCTGTACCATGTTAAGTTTTTTGATATATACTGCAGAAATTCTGATTTTAAAATTTCACCCCCTTTTTAGTTCCTCTTAAGAGGAGTTCCCAAAAACAAATCGCCTATGTTTCTTTACATTTACAGGAGATTCCAAATATCAATTTTTACGCCTGTAACATTCCATGTTTCTCAGATATTCTGTAGATATCGTCTTTCAAAAAATTCACCCCAATACGTCACTCCAGTTTAACCGCCATTAATTGGATTTTCCGAAAACAAACCATACATGTTTCTTTATTTTTAAAGTGGATTCAAAATACCGATTCTCACAACTGTAAACTTTTAAAATTTTAAGATGTAGATACACTCATTTTATAAATTCACCTCCCCCCTTTTCATCCCCCCACCCATTATTTGGATTTTCAAAACACGAAAAATACCTGTTTCTTTATTATTTTTTAAAGTAGATCCCAAATACCAATTATCAGGTCTGTAATATCTCCAGGTTCTGAAATATAATTAGCCTCATTAAAGGCATTCAACATATTTTCACCCTTTTCCACCCTTCCTATTGGGATTTTCCTAAAACAAAAATATACATGTTTCTTTATTTTTAAAGGAGATTTTAAATTCTAATTTTTATATCTATAAACTTTATAAGTTTTGTGATATAGATACACTCATTTTAAAAATTCACCCCCTTTTCACCCTCCCATTAATTAGATTTTCCAAAAACAAAAATACGTGTTTCTTTATTTTTAAAGGAGATCCAAAACACAAATTTTCAGGTCTGTAATATCTTCAGTTTCTGAGATATAAGTATCCTCATTAAATGCATTCAACCCCTTTTTCGCCCCTTTCCACCTTTCCTATTGAGATTTTCCGAAAACAAAAAAATACGCGTTTCTTTATTTTTAATGAAGATTCTAAATACCAATTTTTACATCTGTAAACTTTCAAAGTTTTGAGATATAGACACACTCATTTTAAAATTTCACCCCCCTCTTCACCCTCCCATTATTCGGATTTTCCAAAAAAAAAATAATACATGTTTCTTTATTTTTAAAAGGGATCAAAAGTTCCAATATTCAGGTGTGTAATACCTTCAGTTTCTGAGGTATAAGTACCGGTATACTGATTAAAGGCATTGAACCCCATTTCACCCCTTTTTCACCCCTCCTATAGTGATTTTCTGAAAATAAAAAATACGTGTTTCCTTATTTTTAAAGAAGATTCTAAATACCATTATTTTACATCTGTAAACTTTTAAAGTTTTGAGATATAGATACCCTCATTTAAAAAAATTCAACCCCTTTTCACCCCCCTTAGCGACAGAATATCTCAAAATCCTCTCTTAGTGCGCACCTATACTTTAATATGAATGTATCTCCAAAATTTCATTTCATTATGTCCAGTAGTTTTGGCTCGGCGATGATGAATCAGTCAGTCAGTCAGTCAGTCAGTCAGTCAGTCAGTCAGTCAGTCAGTCAGTCAGTCAGTCAGTCAGGATAGTTATTTAATTCTGAGCAATGTACAGACAATACTCTTACTTCATATAACTTGTATAGGAGTGCCATGTGCCTTCGGTGAATAGGCTGTTATGTAGTAAGCCTATAGTAAAGAAGAGATCAGAAATGGTTGCACGTGTTGTATCGCAAGAGCAGCCGGGTTTTACGACTGATAAATTCGTGCGGATAACATCTTTTGTGTACGACAGATGTGTCAGAAAGTGATGATAACACGTAAATATCGTCATTCGGAAATGTTCATGTGGATAGTACAACAACACAATTGGTGAAAATAATATAGCACGGATACACGGCAGCTGTGAAGGTTGGTAATAAGTAAGGCTTGGACAATTACACGCCGAACTTTTCTGAAATATGAATTTACATTTGTTGAAAATAATATAGCACGCATACACGGCAGCTGTGAAGGTTTGTAATCAGTAAGGCTTGGACAATTACGCGCTGAACTTTTCTGAAATATGAATTTACATACGTGCTTAAAAATATGCGATTAAGTTTCCAAAATGTACTCTTAAATTTTTACTACAATTATTTCCCGCTCCCCACCAGTTACTGGAAAACAGAGTTGAAACGTCCAAGCAGTCCACGGTACAAATGTTCCATCGGACGTACCTACCACTTAACAGGCCGGCCGGCACATGACGCAACTTTCGAATCTTACAATACTAACTGCGAATGCGCGATTCGAAAGCATGTGGGTCTACGTGCTCTTTTCTAACGTTATTCTAAAGAATGGAAAGAAAGTTCACTTCAGATGCCTTTCATAGCATTGATTATGTCGTTTTATACTGCTACTAGAATAGGCCTACCAAAATATGCTCGATTGACTTGAAAAGTAAATTATATTTCGCCCCCGGCACGCTTACACAAACACGCAGTGTTTTTTAAACACAATACTTTTACCCATGAATAGCCCTCAGATGCACTAAATTTCGCTAACTTATTAGACTTTCATCACCAACTTACATGTACACAGAAAAAAAATACTACAAAGATATTATCACGTGAAAGACACGTAGAACGTACTGGATATACACACAAATATACAGAATTTCACCATTTCCAAGTGGTAACATACACACAAAGAACGTACAAGTAACTTCATCAGCTGACTCTCAATGTTTAGAATAAAATAATGCAAAAATATCACTCTACATATGCACACGGTGCCATACACGAAACAGCTTATACTGTAGCATATTGTATGTGTCTAACATACATGTTCACACAGAAATAATAAACTACTTTGATTTCACGAATGAAGCCACGTTAACGTAAGAAGTACACCTTCTTTGTCATTCTAAATGCTAAAGAAAAAATTCATTACACAGGTCAAAGCTTCTTTCTACGCTTTAGCATTACTATGCACAGCACGCAGCATTTTAATTTTTCAAAAGCAGCTCAAACAATATTGTACCGCGAAAAGGTTCTCTCCACCTCGGAAGAGCTTCGAGTTTCTCACACAATGTCCGACAGAAAATTCTTCTAGGTTGGGCTCCAGATCTCCGTTACCACTAGGGACAATAAGTATGTACACTAGTTTATTGCACCCCGGATTCTTTGGTAAGACGTTTTTTAATTTCACCAACGGAATAATTCTCAGACTTCTCACCCATTTCAAGAATGTCCTCCGATGCTGACGGAAGTGGCAGTCTTACTTTTCAAATTCCGTGATTATGGAAATTAAGAAAGCAAAGTTAGATTTAATGTATACCTAGTCTCCTTGAACTCCCTTCGTACACATAGCTTCTAAAGACACACTAATGCAAGCAGCATCATCTACATTTAGCTCTTCGAGGACTGATTTTATAAGCTTAAAAGTGTCCGCATAACGAGAATCCGCTTCCAGCTAAGTACCTGGTGCACACAGTTTGAATAAACTTATACGACTGGATGCTTTAATGAAAACTTTCTTCACGAATGCTACTACTTTATGCAAATTATTTGGAAAAATAACCTTAACGGTTTCAGCAATACGGTGCATACTGTGCACTGAACAAGTTAAATGGATGATATAACACCTGACATGCTTTAACCATGTAAGCTTGCAGCGTCTCTAATTAACAGATGCACTTTGTCACATCGGATGACTGCAGGCCTCAAAATCACCACACCATCATTAAGAGCTTTAGTTAATGTATGACTGTTAGTTTTCTGAATATGACAGTAAAAACTTCTGTAAAAATGACGGTGGTGGATCACTTTTTATCGCCTCGACTATGACGTTGTCTACGTCACGGCTAGTAGCATTGTTCGCCTCGACCATTATAACCAGTGATCTGTTGTAACCAATTTCACCACGAATTCTCTGTTCTGTCTTAGAGTAATGTTTTGGTAATTAGTACTTCCACAGTGTTGACTCGTCAGGGAGAGGAAGATGTACTACTCTAATGCTTCACGTAGCACTGGATCCGGCAAGCTTGTTAAGTTGTATATCAGCTACAAGAAATTGTTGACAAATACATTGTGAGAACTGACAGTTTGCGCGACCAGTTCTCACATCTTGCACTTCGAAAAGGAAACGTTGCATCGGCTTCCTTATCAAATTACCTTTCACCTACTTTTCTGTCGCAATATATTGCGTAACTTGCGAACGCACGTCTGCAACTACGGACTTCTCACAAAAATTGAATAAATAATCAGTTCCGCCAGTTTTGAAAACGTCGCCAAACTGCCCCATAAAATGATTCAAAGTACCGTAACATCCTACACACTTGAAGGACGCATCATATTCGTTCAAAATTAGAACTCCACACTGTCAGTCCACGTCTTATAAGCTTAACAGACCACTGTAATTTCAATTCCCATTATGGTAAGGGCTAGTGGAGAGGTAAGAGGTATAATGAGGCACTGACGCCTTCAGCTCCCCGCTGCCCTGAAACCGGGGAATTTCACTTTAAATAGGATACAGAGACAAGTGTGCTCTGACGAAACAGAGTAGTCAATTGCTAGAAATTCCGAGGATCGAAAATGTGAACAGGAGACATCTAAGGAATAGAACATACCACCGAATACAGGAAATATGTACTTATGAACAAATACTGTACACCAGAAGATGTATTTCATTATAAAATGGCAAAAATATATATATTTTTTTACCGAGCTTCATAGCTGCAGTCGCGTAAGTGCGGCCAGTATCCAATATTCGAGAGATAGTGTGTTCGAACCCCACTGTCGGTAGCCCTGAATATGGTTTTCCGTGGTTTCACTATTTTCACATCAGGCAAATACTGGGGCTGTACCTTACTTAAGACCACGGCCACTTCCTTCCCACTCCTAGCCCTTTCGTGTCCCATCGTCTCCATAAGATCTGTGTCGGTGCGACGTAACACAACTTGTAAAAAAAGAATTAAATGACGACATTTAAGCATATAATTATCCGAGCGTTAGTAATTACAGTTCCCCACAAGTGAAGCTATAGCATAATCGTAATAAAATAAGGGTCATTCTTTTACGTGCCCGCAACCGTAGTGGTTCTACTCGTAACTAGACTTGGAAATGAATGACCACAAGGCACGGGGGAGAGTAAAAGGGATATAGTGACTTCAAACCCCACTGTCGGCAGCCCTGAAGATGGTTTTCTGTGGTTTCTCATTTTGCTAGTAGCTTTACGTCGCACCGACAGATATAGGTTTTATGGCGACGATGGGACACGAAAGGGCTAGGAGTTGGAAGGAAGCGGCCGTGGCCTTAATTAAGGTACAGCCCCAGCATTTGCCTTGTGTGAAAATGAGAAACCACAGAAAACCATCTTCAGGGCTGCCGACAGTGGGATTCGAACAAACTATCTCCCGGATGCAAGCTCACAGGCACGCCCCTAACCGCACGGCCAACTCGCCCGGTGTTTCTTATTTTCACACTAGGCAAATGCTGAGGATTTACCTTAATTAAGGACATGGTTGCTTTATTCTCACTTTTAGCCCTTTCCTATTTCATCGTTGTCTGCCTCAGTGCGACGTAAAAGAAATAGCAAAACAAAAAAGTGTAAAAGGGAAGACAACAGTTCATTCATACACATAGATTGACCAACTTGTACTCAGAAGTAAGTCAGTGACTGACTGAGTAAAATTTACTATCGATTTATGGGCTGGGAGTCCTTTGAAAAAATTCACCTGCGATTGCCCTAGTCTTGTCCCGCATAGAACCACGTAGTGGAGGAATTTGATAGCATGTTGAGAAAGCAGTAATGTCCAGGAAATATTAAACAGGAACTGTGGAAGCGCAGAAAATTGGCGGATGTAATTAGACCTGCTGGCAAGGGGCTGTGGAGGAAATGATTTGTTCACGTAGCTGAGGTGTGAGGGAGCTACAACTTCCCTTACACACACTTCAGAGCATTTCTCGAGATTCAGCAGTAATTTCCAGAATAGCTCAGTCGAGTCACTATTCGGGAATACACACGGATTCGAATCCAGTTGTCGGTCACCATTCAAGTGGTTTCTTCACTAGAATATTCTGGAATCGCAGCTGCTTCCCAGTGAATAACTTATGAAGGACTCTTCTAAATAAACTTCATACGTAAAAGCACACATACGATACATATAAGAATCGTGACAGCTGTGAGTCGCAGTCATTGGCTTGTCACCAAATGCTGACGCTGTACCGTTGATAATCCTACTCTTTTCCCTCCTTGTTTCGCCGAAAATATTTCCTGCGTTTTACAGTTTTAATTACTGCATTGATGGGGTGAAAGTTCCTTTTGGAGATCATTGTAAGTATCTAGGTGTTAATATAAGGAAAGATCTTCATAGGGGTAATCACATAAATGGGATTGTAAATAAAGGGTACAGATCTTTGCACATATTTATGAGGGTGTTTAGGGGTTGTAGTAAGGATGTAAAAGAGAGGGCATATAAGTCTCTGGTAAGACCCCAACTAGAGTATGGTTCCAGTGTATGGGACCCTCACCAGGATTACCTGATTCAAGAACTGGAAAAAATCCAAAGAAAAGCAGCTCGATTTGTTCTGGGTGATTTCCGACAAAAGAGTAGCGTTACAAAAATGTTGCAATGTTTGGGTTGGGAAGAATTGAGAGAAAGAAGGAGAGCTGCTCGACTAAGTGGTATGTTCCGAGCTGTCAGCGGAGAGATGGCGTGGAATGACATTAGTAGACGAATAAATTTGAGTGGCGTTTATAAAAGTAGGAAAGATCACAATATGAAGATAAAGTTGGAATTCAAGGGGACAAACTGGGGCAAATATTCATTTATAGGAAGGGGAGTTAGGGACTGGAATAACTTACCAAGGGAGATGTTCAATAAATTTCCAATTTCTTTGAAATCATTTAGGAAAAGGCTAGGAAAGCAACGGATAGGGAATCTGCCACCTGGGCGACTGCCCTAAATGCAGATCAGTTGATTGATTGATTGATTGATTGATTGATTGATTGATTGATTGATTGATTGATTGATTGATTGATTGATTGATTGATTGATTGATTGATTGACGTTAACACCAACAAAAAGAAAACAATTTCCTCAAGTAAGCCCACGACCTCAGCTGACCAAAACATATGTATAGTAATTTATTCTAACGAGGGAAGTACCTCTGCTCGAACGGCCAAAACCGACAGAAAGTGGGCTTAAAGTATACAGTTGTACCTATGTCAATAGCTATCAGGCCTTCATCTGTAAAAGTACGTGTTCGGTCGCCTGCGCCACCTGACAGTCAGCACACAGGCCGCGCTGCATTGAAGCTGTACACGCAATGCCTGTTAGTCAGTTGCAGTGTGTCGTAGTTAGTGCACACACAAACGTCCGACATGAGTAGGTGGAGGCCAATCAACCCTGTGAATGTTGTGAAGTTGTTGCGCGATAAGGTATGCCGACGCTACACACAGGATAGTGAAGATGTAAGTGGAGTGAAGTATGGACCATTTGCATGCATGTTATATGATATCATAACGCAGAAATACAATGGATCTGTAACAGAAGTACATACCGACACACTGGAGAATAAAGGTGACTGTGGGGCGGACAGCGTAGAAGAAACAGCACATGAGTACGAGGGTTCCAACCGTACCGACAATCCAGCAACGGAAGGAACTACACGTAACAGTGATTTCGCTCCTTCACCCCCAAAACGTGTACGAACAAGTGTAATACGGAGTATTGATGACCGAACATTAGACAACATTTATGAGGATTTTTATAATCACGCTTACAATTCTTATCAGAAACTAATGAAGCGTTATGGCTGCAATAGATTGAAATTCAACTGCAAGGTAATCTTAGATTATGTGACACGCAAAATGCAAGACCCAGGTCTGTTCAAGAAAAAAAAACATTAAAATTGAAGCTTTAAAAGAGTCTGTAAAAGCACAATTTGATAGAGCTGGAGATAATGGCTCAGTGGTCCACTGCTGGCACATTCAAGCGTGGGCTCTGGAGGCCTCTAGAGCAGTTTCTCTGGACAATTTTAAAGCTTCCTTGCATTTTGTCAGGGCCTACAAGGACGAATATAATATTTCGTCCAGACATATCACTATATTCATGACTCTCAAAGGGACTGAAGAACAGTATGTTATTATAAAAACAGCAGAAAGATTTGTGGCAGACGTGAACATGTTTATTCAAGACGGGAATATAATGAAGGAATAAGTGTGGAATAGTGATCAGAGTCAATTTTTTATGAACTAACGTCTTCTTCAACACTTTCAAACAGAGGGGAAATATCAACCGTTGGTCTGGTACAGTTTGTGCATAGTTCTACGCATAGTTACACAATTGATGTGGCTGTGTCCATGAATAGCAAATTAGCGAACAAGCTTTACATTTTTGGGCAGGCAAAGGATGGAGTGTTTGGTCCTTAGGTTGCAAAGAAATGTGTCCACGAAACATCCATGTTGAAACGAGTAAAAGTGGAAAAATGACTAAAGCACATATGAAGAACTCCTTTAATTCGGTCCTTGCCGAACATGTTGGTGAGAGAGGTCTATTGCTTTGTGATTCCTGGTCAGAACACAAAGACTACAGCGTCATTGAAGGATGTTTTCCAAACAAAGATATTGCATTAAAGATATGCCACCAATGACAACCAAATACTGTCAACCTCTGGATGTATATTCTTTTAGGCATTACAAGATCTATGTCAGACGTCTTGTTGATTTTGCACTTTGCAAATAGATACCACACAGGCCACGTTACATGATCGATACTTAATCACCCGTCTTCACTCCGTCATCTACAACCAACTATCCGCACCGAGATGCAGACCTATGTTAACATATGCATATCAAAGAGCAGGTTATGATGTGGATGTTCCTGTTACTTCGTTTGATAATGTGATCACCGTGGCATTTGGGTTTGGACTGTTGCAATGCGGGAACATTGTAAATAATGTAGTATGTCTACATGTTGCCCTCGTTAAGTGTGCATACTGTTCCATTCCGCCGTGTTTTAATCACTTCATTGAAACTCCACATTTACACTTCGACGTCGAATAAAGGACAACACAGTATCTTCTACTGAGGGAATTATGACTATGTCAACACTGTACTGCATGTGTTAAGAGTTCTTATTGCAAGCACGTGTTCAACCTTTGGCCAGATGATACCGCACCACATCTGTTTCTTGTTACTATAATGGTCCGAAGTGCCTGTTGCACGGTAGTTTCTGCTGCGAGTTGTGTTTCTGCAACCTTTGTATGCCGTAACTTCCAGACATTGATTGTGCACTAATGCGGGGTTTTACAGATGGTAGTAGAACAGACATATCTTCGTATGTAAGCGCAGTTCCAGTCGGTTTTAACCGTTCGAGCTTGGGTACTTCCCTCGAAAGCGCTATTTCTAACTTAGCATTTGGAACCTTTCTAATGAAAATATTCCTTCTCTTTCTTATTTAGTGCTGAGATCCTGAATGGTGAAAGCCTCCTTCTTCCATTCTTCCAGTGGCCTTCATAGATTGAACGTAGTCTTACTTGCACCATATTTGAGGAACCTGTGTGTATTATATAAATGGTGGAAGTGTAAAGTGTTGAATGTTAGGAAAGGAACGTTAAGGACGGCACAAATCCCCAGTCCCCAGGCCAGGGATATTAATCATTTACAATTAAAAATCCCTGACCCGGCCGGGAATCGAACCCGGGGCCGCCGGGTGACAGGCGGACACGGTTCCCCCTACACCGCGGGGCCGGACTACTTCCAAATATAACTTTAGAGCTTTTTGGTCCGTCGAAACATGAAATATGTTGCACTTAATACACCATACCATAACTGTAAAAAAGTATTATTATTATTATTATTATTATTATTATTATTATTATTATTATTATTATTATTATTATTAACAGAATATCATGACTTGTTCTACATGCATATTCTTGGATTATATAGGGGCCGATGACCTTCGATGTTAGGCCCCTTTATACAACAAGCATCATCATCATCATCATCATCATCATCATCATCATCATCATCTCAGATTATATAAAACCTCTTTTAACCCATGCGTAGACTACATATGTAAAATATTATTTACATTGTGTGAACTTGTCAGTGATTGTTAGCTGGTTACATTAAGAACAAGTGTGACAAATTAATGACTCGTTATTGAATTTAAGAAAGAGTTTTCTGTAGTTATGTTAAAAACCCTCTATGGCTCTTGCTAAACGTCCGTTGCCTCCAGCGCAACACCTGGACTGAAAGTGGGTCTGGGATGTGGCGTAGGTTATACCTAAAGGTACCGTACGAGATTCTACGAATTTAGGCAGCGGATTACCACTCGGGACACTTTGTAGGCTGTTATTTAATCACTAAAAGGAATGTCGTTCGAATTACTCTTTAATCTATTGCTGAGCATTAATTTCTTCCAAAAATCATTAACAAGAATACATTTTTAATACACGTAAAAACAAGTAAAGTATAGCCATGTGGCAATGCCGTCTCTCCCCTTGTCCTACCTCTGCCCTACTTTCCCTACAGGCATGCTCGTGTTAGCAAGCCAAAGTTAAAGCCCGTGATTGAACAGTGAGGTAACGTACGCGAAGGCAGAGCCGGAGCTGATTTTAAGACCGAAGTCAATAACGAACTTCAAAATGCATTAAAAAAATTACACTTGTTCTTAACTTTGTCAATTCACCACTATCGACAAGAATACGCAACTTAAACAATATTGTAAATATATACGCAACGTTTAACTTGGTTTGATGGAATCTGAGGATGTTGACGTAGAGCGAAAAACGTCATTCTTCTGTGAATAATAGATGTGTTATACGGTACAGGTGTTTTACAGTTCTAAGTGTTATTTTCGTGTTCCGACAACCTGACAAATTTAAACATTTATATTTAAATGAGTCGACACTGAAGAAAAGAATGGATTCTTTCTTAATAAATGATTCGGCCAGTCAGGCAAATTACGAAGCCAAAAACAGCGAATCACTTAAAATAAAAATTATGAACATAGACAAATCCAGTGTATTTAAAAAGAAATGTTTAGAATTGAAGGTCATCCTCAAATACGTACGCATAAAGACAAAACACAGCAGAACAAGAGATAAAATCTCAGCATTTCAATTACAGTTGTTATGGACGAAAAAGCAAATAAAATTGGCGTTTGAAAAGAAACAAGAAATTAATAAACACAGTTTCTTTTGCAAAATTATGTGAAAAGAGAAGCAATCCAATACCACAAGAAAATCAGTAATCTATGCAATAAATAAACTAAACAAGAAAACAATAACCACAACAAACTCATAGAATTTAATCTTAGAGGAATCGAAAGATCCAACGTAACGTTTTCAAATAAGGAAGTAAATCTGCTAGAAAAAGGTTTCAAGTTCACCTGCTATGAACATCATACGAAGAAAAACTTAAAATACGTAATCACTGGTGTAGAAGTGGTGTCCGAACATTTGCGGTTACGGACATTCGCGGTCGTCACAAAATCGCAGACATTTGCGGTCAATGAGATAAACTTCCTGCCCACTCACAGAAATTCCCCAGTTGTCGCAGGACATTTGCGGTCACTGCAGCAGGGGTGTGGGCCTCATCCGCTTAATCTCGGCGTATCCCCGCTAACCTACCTGAGCACCTGCTCGCTCCTTGCAGATCAACATTTTTCTCTCGCAGGCCCTTCAGCCACAGACACCATTCCATACAAAAACTTCCTGGTGTGAGTACTGTATTTACTATTGTGTGCTGTAATGGAGTTGACAGTTACTAATCAGGCAAATCGTTGCGTTGTGCACTTTACAAACGTTCTATGTACAGAAAGTATAGGGAGAGTCAAGCTGTTAACGTCACCTGTGTGTGTCTGAAGGAGAAGAACAAGTGTAAAGGACGGCTGAGGACAAGAGGCGAAGAAATGCTTCATACCGTCGTTCATCAGCGTGGACCACCTGAAGAAACGGCCTTCACAGTGAAAAAGCAAGTTCAAGATGGAAAGAAGAGAGCAAGAGAAGAAGTGGCTACACTATCACAGATTTATTTGCAGGAGTTAGGTGATCGGCATAACAGGGGCTACGACTTTGTCACTAATATGCTACCTCAAGGAACTTTAAAAAGAACAGTGCGTCGGCAACAAAATCATGCACGCGGTCTTCAAGTAGAGCCAAAAACAAGTGCTCAGATAATTCGTAATGAAGAGGCGTTAAGGATGAATAATGGCAGCCCATTTCGTTTAGCTGACGTTGGCGTACGAGAAAGAATTAAAATTTTTAGTGCCAAAAAAGGTACAGAAAATCTTAGGCATCATGCGCATTTTTTATAATTAGATGACACGTTCGAGAGTTGCAGCAAAGAGTTCGCCCAGATATACACCATTCACGCAGACCTTGGAGGCAGGAGTGATGGAAGCAACGTTTATCCAATCGTCTTTGCGTTCCTGTCTAACAAAAGGAAATAAACTTATATTCGTTTCTTTCACATTATCTTGGAAGCGGTTCCCCAATGGAATCCTGAGAAAATCACTATTGAGTTCGAAGCAGCTACGATATCATCCCTACGGGAAGTATTTCCGTCAGCAGAGTAAAGTGGATGTTTTTTCACATGAAGCAATGTCTGTGGAGAAAAGTACAGGAACTTGGCCTGACGAGCGAATACAAGGAAAACGAAGATATACGTCTCCACATCCGAATGTGCACTACTCTGGCAATTTCGAAGCCAGATGACGTCAGTGAAGGATGGTTGGTGATACATTCTCATACTCCTTCTACAGAAAAAACTTACTGGATCCTTCGACTGTTTTGTACACGTATGGCTTGAAAACAGCGAGATACCAATCATTATGTGGATCTGCTACAAAAAACGACATCGAACAACAAATGCTGTAGAGGGATGGCATCACAAGACCAACTCTTTAGTTGGAAATCCACATCCTCGATTCGACGATTTGGTGGTTTGTTTAAATAAGGAAGCAGAAGCGTGTACCTGAAATTGGAGCTCAATCTTGAAGATAAGAGGAGAAAGACGAAATATGTGAAGAAAGATGACAATATTAAAGAACTCTTAAGAAATATGGAGAAACTAGCGACATCAGGTCCTACTTAAAGGCAATTTCTTACACAGAAAATCTAGCGTAATCTCCTTGCTGCTCAAGGTATTCCCAATGTAAATAGGTATGTACAAAGGAACAAAACTATAACGACGCTTACCTAAAGCCGACAAAAATAATTGATGAAGCTTAGTTACAGCTGATTTTAAACACGAAAAAATGATTTTAATACGATCATTATGCCAGTCCAAAGCCTGAATAAAGTGTGATACTAATCAGCATTTAAAAACATATAATTTACTGTCGACCAAATTATTGTATGTACTCGAGTTTGGAGGTTTTGACCCCCTGTGGGTGGGGGAGGGGCGCAGGAGAAGAATGCATCCTCGGTATCCCCTGTCTGTCGTAAGAGGTGACTAAATGGGTCCCCGGGGGCTCACAACTTGGAAGCGTGGGTTGGAAGGATCGAACTTGCCAAGCTGAGACCAGAAGACCAGCGCCTGAACCGTGCCACTGAGCCACTGAGTCCGGCATTTCTAATTCTTTCTCATCCCATCTTCTCCAAAAATATGTTAAAGTGACGTTAGACTACCATAAATAAATTAATAATTGAATAAATAAATAAATAAACAAACAAATAAATAAATAAATAAATAAATAAATAAATAAATAAATAAATAAATAAATAAATAAATAAATAAATAAATAAATAAATAAATAAATGTTGATTAATTAACGATGGATTAACTTTTGTTTTTCTAAAAGTGAAGGACTGGTGCGGAATGAATCAGTGTCTTTTACCCTGGCGTACCTTTAATTATTCTACGATAAATAAATAGGAATCTTATTTTTTGAATTAGCCTTTAATGTTTGTAAATAAAAATACACTTTGTGTTGTATTAAAGTTTAAATATCAAATATAACCAGCTTGTATATCTGCGGGAATGTTTATATTGCGGTAGCCATGGGACTTTTTCGTGATGGTGGTGATTACTGTTTTGTGAGAAAGTAGAACGGTGCCACCATCCTCCCTTAAAACTAACCAGAAAAAAAGTCGAATAGATCCGACTCACTTTTAGGGAAAAAGAAGGGAAAAGCCACGAAGGGTGTGGAAATGTAAGACTGTCTGGGCTTGGCAAACATCGTACCGTTGGGGTTGGATGAGAACAAGAGTTAACCAAGAGAAGCCGGGTAGGAAATAGAATAGAATATATTTATTTATCAACTACAGAATTGTATGTTACCAAAAACATGACATGTCTTGTTCTTCTCCTTCAGAAACACCCAGGTGACGATTTCATGTTAAATTTCCCTATCAAATCCATTACAGCACACAACAGTAAATAATTGCACCAGGAAGTTTCGATATAGAATTGTGTTTGTGTCTGAAGGCATCGGTCTCTAAATACTGCCCGGGAGAGAAAAATGTTGATCTGCAAGGAGCGAGCAGGAGAACAGGCAGGTTAGCTGGGATACCCCGAGATTAAGCTAATGAGGCCCACCCCCTGCTGCAGTGACCGCAAATGTCCTATGACAATTGGGGAATTTCTGTGACCGGGCAAAAGTTTATTTCATTGAACGCAAATGTCCGTGATTTAGTGATCACCGCAAATGTCCGTGACCGCAAATATGCGGACACCCCTTCAGACACAGAGTTGCAAATAAGTTACAGGATTGTGTGCGACAACAAAAAGATCTCGACAATGTTGTGAGATGGACAGTAGGCAATGGTATGATGGAGGAATGGATACAAACATACACAGAACAATATGCATACCAATAAACACACCAGATGTGAGGAACGAAATACGAGCAATAAAAAAATCACGAAAGAAAACAACCACTCACCTGACTCTGGAACGATTATTGTTGGAACAAACAAACTACCGGAAAAACCGCGCACGAAAACAAATAAATAGCCCTTAATTACATGAACAAATAGCAAGGTCTAAAATAGTCTTCAATCAATCAATCAATCAATCAATCAATCAATCAATCAATCAATCAATCAATCAATCAATCAATCAATCAATCAATCAATCAATCAATCAATCAATCAATCAATCAATCAATCAATCAATCAATCAATCAATCAATCAATCAATCAATCAATCAATCAATCAATCAATCAATCAATCAATCAATCAATCAATCAATCAATCAATCAATCAATCAATCAATCAATCAATCAATCAATCAATCAATCAATCAATCAATCAATCAATCAATCAATCAATCAATCAATCAATCAATCAATCAATCAATCAATCAATCAATCAATCAATCAATCAATCAATCAATCAATCAATCAATCAATCAATCAATCAATCAATCAATCAATCAATCAATCAATCAATCAATCAATCAATCAATCAATCATCTGAATTCGGGCTGTCGCCCATGTGGCAAAATAATTTCTTAAACGATTTCAAGGAGCGTGGAAAATTATCGAACTTTTCCTTTCCTCTTCCTATAAATGAATATTTGCCCAATTTGTCGTTTCGAATTCCCACTTTTATCTTCACGTTATGAGCTGTGCTACCTTTAGAAGCACAACTCGAGCTGATTCGTCTACTAACGTTATCCGCGCCATTTCTCCACTGACAGCTCGGAGCAAATCGTTTGATCAAGGAACTAATCTCCTTACTCTCAAGTCTTCCCAGCCCGAAGTTTGTAACATTTTCGTAACACCACTACTTTGCCGAGAATAACCGAAAACAAATCGTACTACCTTCCTTTGGATCTTTTCCAGTTCATGTATGAAGTAATCCTGGTGTGGGGTCAATACACTGGAACCATGCTCTAAATGGTGTCTTACGAGGGACGTACGTGCCCTATCCTTAACATTCTTACCACAACCCGTCCATACCCTCACAACCATATGAAGAGATCTGTAACGTTTATTTTCAATCTTGTTATTGTGATTACCCCAACGAAGATCTTTCTTCAAATTAACATCTAAATATTCACAGTGATTTTCGATAGGTACTTGAACTCCATCAACATACCAATTAAAATTGAAATGACTTTTCCTTTCGCTTAAACTTACAACTATACTGTTCATTCCGCGTACCATAATACCATTGCCTGCTGTCCACCTCACAAAATTGTCGAGATCTTTTTATGTCTCACACAATCCTGTAACTTAATTACAACTCTACGTTGTATAACGATCATCTTCATAATGTCTTATATGTAATTCCAGTTATTTATCCATATCTTATTACAAGCTGCTTCACGTCGCACCGACATAGATAGGTCTTATGGCGCCGATGAGATAAGAAAGCGGGCGTGGCCTTAATTAATAATAATAATAATAATAATAATAATAATAATAATAATAATAATAATAATAATCATAATAATACCCGTGTGGGGATTTACCGGTTACCTCCATCGGGCGCGTCCCATTGGAATTGGGGAAGCTCGCTGGCTCTGCCGCCAGCAGAGTCAGAGGGTAGTAGGGAAATAAAATACCACCGTAAAAAAAAACTGGTCCCTTGCCAGGGTTACGGCGAAGACTGGTAAATGACCAGAAGCCAGAAAACATCTTGAGGCAACCTCTAGGGCTAACAACCCTAGTTGTAAAAGGATGTGTACCCGTCCAAAGCAAAGTCAAGTCAAAAAGCATGATGGCACAACATTCCAAGAAATATACCCCAGGGGGTAAATCTTCGGATAAATCCCTCGTCGTGAACGCCACGAAGCACGAGTCTCGTTCGGATTCTGGGGGAGACTCGACATCATGCAAGAGACGAGTCGGAGCGTCTCGGTGTACCCCGAAGAGTCAAAAACTCAGGCCAAAATCTAAAACCTTTCTACCAACTTTCAACATAAATTCACTTACACAAACTGGCAAGTTGAAAACCCTCACCAAAGCTCTTCACGAAAATCAGATATCCTTAATGGCCCTACAGGAAACAAGGTACCCAGATGAAGAGATTTTTGAATCCGAAGGCTACCGATTTTTCAAGAGCAAAGCGCAAAGAGGAATCCTCAATGGAGCTGTGATGCTTGGAACCGCGTTTGCTGTTAGAACCAAGATCCTTAAATCGCTTGCAAATTTCGAACCTGTGAATGACAGATTGTCTATACTCACAATTAAATGCGCGAACAAAACCTACGCCCTAGTTAACGGACATGCTCCTACAAACGATAAGAACAAGTCTGATCCAGACGAAGTTGATAATTTCTGGGATCTACTGGATGGAAAATTAAACAAAATTCCCAAACACCATGTCAAGCTTCTTTTGGGTGACTTCAATGCCCAACTAGGTCGTGAACAGAAGTACAAGAGAGTTATAGGAAATTACCCTGCTCACAAAAGAACCAATCCCAACGGCAAAAGACTGGTGTCCATTTGCGAAAATCACAACCTGCAGGTCATGTCGAACCACTTTCGCCATCTACCCAGAAAGCAAATGACTTGGCGTTCTCCCGTCCAAGCTCTCGGAGAGTTCCAAATTAATCATGTTGCAATCTCCAGGAGAAACAGCCCTGAGATTATGAATGTCAAGGTAAAGAAAGGCATCAATGTGGCCTCAGATCATTATATGTCTCTAATCAAATTCAAACCAATTCCCGCAAACACAAGGAAGACAACCAAACAGATCACACGCTTCGACAATGAAAAACTTCGACAAAGGGTAGAGGAGTTCCAGGAGAAGACTAGACCAAATGATACTGACTTTAACAACGCCAAAAGTATCCTTGTTGAGGCCGCCAAAGACGTTGCAGAAATCAAAAGAGGCAAAAAGCATGCCTGGTGGAATGGTACCAGCGAATCAGTCCTCCAAGAAAGACTCAATGCGTGGAAACAGTACTACTCTACGAAATCAGAAAATGATTGGGAACCCTACAAAACCCAACGTGCCCAAGCAGCTAGGGTGTTCAGAACTGAGAAACGTAAATACGAAAAATCTCTCATTGAAAAGATAGAACAAAACTTTAGGAAGAATGAAAGCAGAGAGTACTACAGAGCCTTCAAACGCAAACTCACTGGCTATAAACCACCATTTCTATGCTTTGAGCGAAAGGACGGCACACTGGCGACATCAAATGAAGAAAATTGCAGCATTCTGGCAGATTACTTCAAGAATTTACTTAATTGCTCTAAAACGCAAAGCGCCATTGAGACCAAGGAACCCTTACTCAGGTACCCAGATTCCAGACCACCCGACAGAGATGAAATCAAGCGCCACATTGCCCGTCTCAAAAATAACAAAGCGCCGGGAGAAGACTCAGTAGTAGCAGAACTATGGAAATATGCCCCAGAGGAATCACTTGATATCTTGCAAAAGCAAATAGAAGAAATTTGGAACAAGGAGACCCTACCCGAAGATTGGAAAATAGCTTTGATCCATCCATTACACAAAAAAGGCAGCATGAAGAACATCAACAACTACAGAGGAATATCTTTGCTACCCGTGACTTACAAAATTCTATCACTTGCCATCCTGGAGCGTTTGGAAGCACAAGTCGAACATCAAATAGGTGAATACCAAGCAGGGTTCAGAAAAGGTCGCTCAACAGCTGAACAGATACAAAATCTCAAAACGATCATCAGATATTGTACACTAACGTCCAAGCAGTATGTGTCTGTCTTTGTGGACTTTAAGAAAGCGTACGACTCCATTGACCGGGAAGTCCTGCTAAACATCTTAAATGAATTTGGAGTTGATTTGAAACTGCTGGCATTAATTAGAGCTACCCTGACCGATACAAAATCTCGCATTCCTTTGACATCAAAACAAGATTCCGACAAGGTGATGGGCTATCCCCGATACTCTTCAACTGTGTTCTTGAAAAGATCATCAGAACCTGGCGGGTGAGATTACAGGAAACCAACTACAATCCATTTAGAATAGGAACCAAATCCAAGGGGATCGCAACAGACTGCTTAGCATTTGCCGATGATATTGCTGTTCTCTCAAACGACATAGAAACCGCTAGAGCTCAAGTTGAAATTTTAAAGGAAATTGCCGAACAAACTGGTTTGCAGATATCGTTTGAGAAAACAGAAGTAATGACTAACATCAAAGAGGCTCCACCAAAACTCCATACAAAATACGGGGACATCACCCGAGTAGACAAATTCAAATACCTGGGTGAGATCATCATGAAAAATGGACTGGACAAAGAAGCACTTCAGGAGCGAGTACGCAAACTGGAAATAGCCTACCAAACATCCCGCACAATCTACAACAAAAAATGCCTTTCCCAAAACACCAAGATACGTCACTATGAAACAGTTCTGAAGCCAGTAGTTCTATATGCAGCCGAAACCCTGTCTCTAAATGCCAACAAAGGACTCCTTGAAGAACTGGAGAAAAGAGAACGCAAAATTGTGAGAGGAATCTTGGGATCAAAGTACAGAAATGGAATCCATCAAAAGAGATCCAACAAGGAAGTCTACAGCAAAATAGAGAAAATTACGACACGATCAGAAAAAGACGGGCACGATTTTACGGTCATCTGAAAAGAATGGACGGAAGAAAGTTAACTAAAGAAATCTTTCACTTTTTTTGATTCAAACCCCAAAACCACAATTCCCTGGTTTAGAAATACCAAAGAAGACCTGCAAATGCTACATATCTCAGCTGAAGATGCCCTTAACAGAGATCTCTTCCGCAAGAAAATATTGACGAACGGGCTGAACCGGGACGAGCAGCCGAAGAGAAGACATGGTGCCCCTCGGACAGTGGAGCGTAAGCAGGCCCACTCGCAAAGAATGAGGGAAATTTGGGCTCTAAAGCAGGCCAAGTTCAGTGTCAAATGCAACAAGACTTAACGTGGACCTTGATGGCCCCAGCGAATTGTATAATAATAATAATAATAATAATAATAATAATAATAATAATAATAATAATAATAATAATAATAATAATAATAATAATAATAATAATAATAATAATAATAATAATAGTTAATTATTATTATTATTATTATTATTATTATTATTATTATTATTATTATTATTATTATTATTATTATTATTATTATATGTTTTATCCTGGCAAATTTAGGGATGTACTCCCTTTCTTACACTTAACCATAGCCCCAGAATTTGCCTCGTGTGAAAATGGGACACCACAGAAAACTATCTTCAGGACTGCCGACAGTGGGGTCCTTATTAATATTTTATATACATAAGAAGATATAAGGGTCCAGTAATACTACCTGCGGGACCACCCATTCTTAATCGTTATAGGAACAGGTAATGCTTCATCCATTCTAATTTTCTGAGTTCTATTTTCAAAAAATATAGTTTCTCATTTAACCACTTCTTTGTCCAACGCAACAGCCTTCATTTTCGTCAGTCCCTCATGATGTACCCTATCAAAATCCTTGGATAGGTCAATAGAGGGACAGTCCATTATTACCTCCTGAAAATAAATTATCCGCTATATCTTGCTGGAATCCTACACGTTGAGCCTCACTGGAATAACCTTTCCGAATCAAGAAGTGCCTTCTATCAAACCGGTAACTAATTTCGAAAACGCGTCTAATAAAATCATAGAGAATGCTTTCCCAAGGCTTATATGCAACACATGTCGAACTATTTGGCCTGTAATCATCCGCTTTACGTTTATCACCATTTCGCCTATACACAGGGGCTGCTATAGCAACTCTCCATTCATTTAGTAAAATTCCTTCACGCAAACGGTAATCAAATAAATATTTCCGATACGGCACTATATCCCAACCCACTGGCTTAAGTATAATCCCAAAAATCTTATCAAACCCAGCTGTTTTTATAGTTTTCAACTTTATTATCTGTTTGTAGATGTCTTCATTATTGTAGGTAAATTTCTGTACTTCGACAACATCAGTCACCTCTTCTACCTGGATATTATCATCATATTCAACAATATCTACATACTGCTGACTGACTACCTCTGCAATTCGTCACATATACACTCCCATTGTTCAATAATGATACCTGCATTGTAGTCCTTGGAACCCTTTTCCGGCTTAAAGTACCTATGCTTGTACTTCTATTTTTCACCAACATTTGTACGACCGTCAATTGTGCTTGCCATCATGTTATCCTTAGCTGACATTTTTACTAAATTCAGTTTACAAGTTGCCCTAAATTCCTTCAAACTCTTTCTTCCAAAACCATCTCTAACTCTATTTCTTTCTAATCTGATCTTCCTTTTTAATCCCTTTATTTCTCTTTTAAAATACAGTGGGTCTTTACCACTCCTTACCATCTTTGAAGTCACATACCTATTTTCATACTCCTCAACGGTTTAATCCGATCCAAAAGGCTGTTTACATTTCTATTTACCATTTTCCACTGACCATAATTACATTCCTAAAACTCCCCTAAGCTCATTTTTTCACCCGTATGGTATTGCCTATTAGTCATAATTTTACAACCTTCCTTTCTACCGAATTTATATTTAGCTAGATAAAAACAGCTTCGTGATCACTTGTACCCTCTATTGCTTCAATTCCTCTATAGAGTGGAACTGAACGCTGGAAAATATGACAGTCTATAATGAAGACGTATATATGTATCTATGTATGTACAATTTACATTCAGTTTTCAATTTAAATTAAGATTAATTAAATTCTCACCGCTTTCAACGTTAGAACATCCCAATTCGTTTGTTATCATAGGTCAGTTATGGAATAACCATTGTGATAAAAGTGGGAGAGGCAATGACTAATACCAATAAATCGAATTATAACCAAGTACATTACGAGGGAGTATTCATGTAAATGGTTAGAGCTTGGAATCGTCAGGTTATGTTATGATCGATGCTCCAAATTACGCATCGTACTTGCAGCGTACTGAGCAGTGGCACAGAATTCCTGGTTGCAGCCAAAAACTCTCAGAGCAGGTTTCTTCTGAATATTGAGGAAACAGGATCAGTTATCTTACAACGGAGGATCAGATTAACAATTGCTTGTACAGCAATTCAGAATGAGGATGTCGTGCTCTTAAAAGCGCTATAATCCTATGGAATAATGCAAAACGACAATGTCCTCTGCTATTCAAAGACGTGCATTGTCTCTCCCTTTGCATGTCCTTATCATCATCAAACACCTGCCCATGCCGACCACGTCCCTTCATTATCCGACATATTCTGTTCAGCCCAGCCTACATCGTGTACTGCACATGTTACTGATCAAATAAAAGGAATTTTTGTGAAGGCTATTGTAAATTGTTGAATGACTTTCATGAAGTAGTCAGAATTTTTGACATCTGCCTCATCGAAATTCACAAAATCATTTTAATGAACAAATACTTAGAAGAAATAAAGATGAAAATCCACAACCAGTTTCAAATCATTCGATCGGGTAAGGAATGAAATGAATTAAGCCCTCATCTAGCGGCGAGGATAGGAATTGTGTCGGCTGCCGAGGCCTGTCGCACTCCTCTGGGGCAATGTTTAATGAATGACCGATGAAATGAAATATTGTTGGAGAGTGTTGCTGGAATGAAAGATGACAGGGAAAACCGGAGTACATAGAGAAAAACCTGTCCCGCCTCCGCTTTGTCCAGCACAAATCTCACATGGAGTGACCGAAGAGATAACGATAATAATAAACAATAATGTTATTTAATTCACTCCCCACTAACTACTTTTACGGTTTTCGGAGACGTCGAGGTGCCGAAATTATGTCCCGCAGGAGTTCTTTTAAAAGCCAGTAAATCGGCCGACACGAGGCTGACGTATTTGAGAATCTTCAAATACCACCGGACTGAGCTAGCAACAAACCTGCCAAGTTGGGGTCAGAAGGCCAGCGCCTCAACCCTCTGAGCCACTCAGCCAGGCAAGAGATAAAGAGAGAACAAAGAAGGTATCTTAGAGCTTGTAATTCTTAACCTGGGCATGTTAGCGAGATGAAGCATAACTCGTATATATTGTGTAGTGTAGGCCAATGGAATTTTTCTGTCTGCCTACTTCTTCCCTGATTTTGTCTTAACCTCAGAGAGGAAAATTACGACCGTACAGCAACTGGAGATCGTTCGAGCCCGTTTTCATCCACAGGAAAGGGAATCTGGTACTAAGAGGGCACCAGTTCCTCCGCCTTAACCGTATGATATTGTATTGGCATTGAATTTACCATTTCAGGCGATAACTCACTGTACTTCCAAAGCAGTAATTACTAATAACTGCAATAATTTTTATAAATATTCTAGATTTAAATTAGGAATAAATAGCTTGCTCTTTACTGCCTCATACAGCTACTATACAGTGTTTTGTGATGACATCCACATATCAAACTCTCTTCTCAACTTCGTCTTTTCTTTGTAGAAGACTACGTTCGAATGTGACATCATAAATAAACTTTTTATCGCTAGTATAATTTTGAAAAATATTTACCACGAAAGTCAGCAGTTCTCAGCGATCTTAGTCACCTTCACTCCATCTTCTAGTCTACATTAGTGAGCATTCCATTCGCATTCCATTCAAAAGCCTTCACATGAATTCACCACCTAGTAACGAACATTTACTTAAATTGAATCATTTAATCTGATAACTCAATAATAATAATAATAATAATAATAATAATAATAATAATAATAATAATAATAATAATAATAATAATAATAATAAGTCCAAAACTGACCAATAAGGTGACCACTTGCAACTACCTGCAAGAAAGATATATCTCCCGAAATGTATATTCAATGCATCTAGTAACTGCCGTCCATGCTCCAGGTCAACAGAAAGCATCCATCACATTATATCACGCTGCCCACATTTTGACAAATTCCGACTACAAACATCTACACAACCAAATAGAAAAAAAAATCATCCACAAAAACTTTCCCTAGAGTGTAAATACTTTTTTCGACATCCTGTAGATACTGGAAACACACACCTGGAACAGTGCTTGAAAGCTGAGGCTACAAACGCCTTTGGGACAGAGATGATATAACAGATGGTATTACGATGATGATGATGATGATGATGATTGTTGTTTAAAGGAGCCAACAGCTACATCATCGGCCCCACGGATGATATAGGCCTAATATACTAGATCATCTTCGCTGATGAGGCTAGGATGATTGTACTGTATTTCCCACAGAAATTTCCTGCACAAACGCTTGAAATCTGCAGAATACAGTATATATATATATGTATGCACCAAAGAACACGTAACTTGCAATAGAAAACAATACATAACACCAAGCAAGTTGGCTACGTGGTTTGGTCACGTACCTGTCAGCTTGCATTTACGAAATGATGAGTTCGAACCTCACTGTCGGCAGCTCTGAAGATGGTATACCTTGGTTTCCCATTTTCACACGAGGAAAATACTGGGGTTGTACCTTAATTAAGGCCAAAGTCGTTTATTTCTCAATCGTAGCACTGCCCTATCAACTCGCCACCATAAAACCTATCTGTGTCGATGCGACGTAAAACAAATAGCAACATTGATTTTTTAAAACAACACACAAACGAAACTTAACTCTATAACGACACTTCCCATTGTTTTTGTCACTTGTTGGTGTCATTCCCAGGATTCTGGACATTTCATTAAGTGACACTTAATCTACGTCCACCTACACAATACAGAGCTTAAAAAGGCAGAAGTATCCAGGCAACAGTATGTAAAGATAGTTGGATATAAGAATAATGTATGGGCATAAGGCTAATACTGGCGAAGTACTGAAGTCTACGTATGATATACAATATGATATACGTATGATATACAATCTACCTATGATATACAAAAGTTGAAAGCTAGAAAATCAGCTGGGATTGGTGAAAGTCCTGTGTATATCCTAAAGGCAATGGATTCGGATATAACGCCCCTCCACAATAATAGTGACACTACTCAAAAATAAATATTTCCCAGAGAGCGAAGTTTAAAAGTTTAAGACACCGTATCAAATCACGTATAATATTTTATCAGACTATTTCTACATGATGAAACTTACCATATACGGGTATTACAACACATTTTCACAGAGTTTTATTGAAATAAATCACAACTAAGAAGTGTTAATATTCTTGACTGACGATGTTCTGTATGCTGAGGTGCTATAACGGCATATGTGATTTTTCTCAAGAAAGACAGGAGTTGTACTTATGACGGTTCTCTAGATCGAAAGTATGATTATGTATGTATGTTGTGCATGTCATAACTAAAAATGACATTCCTCGAATTGTTCCACTATTCTTACGGGTGTGTGATATCTGTCCCATTCTGGCGAAGTTCCTAGATACAGGTCTTCCTCTTCACGAGACATCTTCTCAGCATGAGGATCCAGTGATCATAGAGTGACGGGATATTTGATTCATTTCATCGAATCGATTCAATTCCGGCCACGTTACTGAATTGATACAGTGATCCGATACACGGCACAGAAGAATCACCGTTCCTATTACATCTGTGTGTTCTGGTAATTCAATGCTCACTGCTCCTATCTGGTCTGCATTCTATGAACTGCTTTCTAATGCATGTCATTCACCCTTCAGTTTCAGATTTCCCCTGCAGACATTTTAATGTTTCAAAGCCTTTTTCTTATAGTGGCAACATAAGCATGACATAGTATAAGTGTAAAATAAATATACCGAATGAGATGTAAAAATATCTGTCCAAATGCAACCGGTGATCTCGTGATTCGATGAGTGATGTCTTGTGCAATGATGCGATATACGAACTGAGATAATGCTGAGCAGTTCTTCCAGATATAGAATATATTTCTGAGTGGTCGTAAGCATTACTCATAGTCGTAGTGAAGACTACAGATTTGAGTTCAATAAACTGTCCAATATCAACTAAGTTACTGTATAATAATAAAAGTAATTAAATAAATAAATAAAATAACCTATAATAAGCCTATCTGCTTACTATCTACTTTGGAATTATGATTTAACTACTTTTGTAAGAGTACAAATGAACCCAGCTATTATTTCAAATTGTTAGTGGAAATGCAAGTGAGTATATTACTTTCAAATCAGTTGATAGCGAGAGTCCGCTATGAAGCCACAAGCGTACGATTCATTCCTAGAGTCATGGCTCTTTGTATCTTGCTCACAGCGGAAGTTCCGCTCCCCGCCAATGTCCAGTGTTTCTTTAATGAACCGCGTGTGTGTGCTGATGATGCTTGTTGTTTTAAGGGGCCTAACATCGAAGGTCATCGGCCCCCACGTGTTTGTGTAATTGCTAGTAATTAATAAAATAATATTGTAGGACAGTATACTGAGTTCTTGGGGCTATCACTGTTGATAGTAGTGCACAAATAATCTCAAATTTCTAACGCTATAGACCTACATGTAAATTTAGAAAAAGGACCAACAGGATATGATGTTAATTAATCTAATGTTTCCGTGAATATTATAGTTCACGTGAAAATGTGCATTGATCTCGCGATAGGAGATAAATAAGTGTGCCCTTTTGTTTCATGCCATCGTCATGATGTTCACTATAAAGGCCAGTACGCTGCGGTGCTTCAAAATTGTCCATAAATATTGAGTAATTTACATATTTATGAAACAATAAGTTGGTGCACTTCATTCTGCCATGCGAGACATAAATAAACTGGCAATATGGTGCTACGTAATGAGTGTGGCAGTGAAGGCTATTCCATCGAATGTGCTATCACTACATCCCGGAGAGCTGCGGGTTTATAACCCTTGATAAAATGTGCCAGTCCAAGTGACATTAACTCTTATCTAGGAAGCATTCAAACGATTATCGACAGGATAAAAACTGTCTGTATTTTCTCACACCAAAATGTTTTGCCCTTTACTATTTAATACTTGAAAGCAGTGAAAATTTATTTGTTGGGGTATATGATCCCGGCTAACACCCACACATTGTATATCGTACCAAGCCGGAGTACGACGTAATATGATGTACACAGGAAACTCAAAAAATACAGTTTAAACTATATTTCTCTTTCCTAACTAAAGCTATAAGTCATCGCTTGTACCGCCTACAATATTACCTGTCAAATGAGGAATTAGATGATCTTCTCTCTGAGAAAATAAAGGAGAACCTATAGCGGCCTTTCAAATCTTAGATAAAATAGGCTAATTTACCTCGTTATTTTCACATAGACATGAGTTTACTGAGGGAGAATTCGGAGTCAGCTTCTTCTCTACGTGAAGTTCTAATTTCACACTGAAGATAGCACAAAAGTTCTCGCTTCTTAATGAGATCATCTTCTTCTTATTTGCTTCTTTTATCTCTGTGTCCCTTTTATGGCCTTTTTTGCCAATTTCTTGTGGTGGTTGGTGCTTGTGATTTTGCCCTGTTTTATAGCCGCATGCCCTTCCTGACAACAGCCCTATGTGGAGGGACGTATCTAATATTACGTGTTTCTCTCGTGGTTAATAGTGTAATAATCTATTGGGAAATTATAGTATAAAGTATTGTGTAAATATAATTTCTCTAATTTTATGTCGGGGTATTATAGCTCTGACCAAACCGGCTCCTTTTCTGAACTGTCTGCTTAAAGCCTTCGATTCGGAGTGTCCCCGGTTCAAATCCCAGCTGAAGCGGGGATTTTAATCACGTATGGTTAATTTCGTAGACTCGAGGGTTGGGAGTTTCTGTTAGTCTCAATACCCTTCTCTTCACACACACACACACACACACACACACACACACACACACACACACACACACAACTGTACCAAGCACACTAGGTACACGCATTAGTGAATACATTCCATGGTACTGGTTTGTCGTCGGAAAAGGCATCTGGACGTAAAACAGGGACAAGACAACATTCGAACCCGCGACCCCACGAGGATGTGGAAGAAAGGAGCGGTACTTCTGATCGACACTATAGTTAATACACATAGAGCACACAACTTGAGTACTCCACCATTCACTTTCATTCATTCATTTTTTATTCATGAAGGAACTTGGTATTTCCCATCATTTTCGTGGAAGGAACACAGGTACAGAAAGCAGAAACATTTACGTCCCTGTTTATTTTGCGCAATATGAACTCTACTAGCAATTTCCATCGCCCGTTGTCAAGTAAATAAAAAAGCGCTGAATGCCTCACTTGCTATTACGCTCCGCCGGTTGCTTCATGTCAGCCATATAATGCGATATTCCTGACGCTGTGCATCACATTGACGGACGTTGAAATGATGTCCATCACGTTAGTGTAGCCTGATCACCAGGACATGTTCTATGCCATCCCCTGAGGAGGAGCAGAAATTGAGAAGGAAAAAATGCAATTAAATGTTATGTTTTTATTGTATATATTACACCTGCTATGAACTGTTTTGTTAAAATCCAACTGCAGGGGATGTAATGTAGAGACGTATACATAAGAGTTTATTCAGACCGTAGCGTGTTATTTTCTTGACCTTCATTTTGACTTTATAAGTAAACAACCTAAGGAGTGAAGTTAAGGGAGTTAGTATTATTTTATTTACAACAATTATGTAAAAGTATATGGAAGGTCTAGTGAAAAGGGCGAGCCCCATTTACATATAAATGCTTAAAAATCGTCAATTAAGACAAATGAGCCAAGAATATCAAGAAAGGCAATGGAATTTAAGAGGAAGAAGTCCAGTTTCACCGGAGGAGTTGGCCGTGCAATTATGGGCGCGCAGCTGTGAGCTTGTATCCGGGAGATAGTGAGTTCGAGACCCACTGTCGGCAGCACTGAAGATATTATACCGTTGTTTCACATTTTCACACCAGTCATTTAGTACTGCCGCTGTTGCAGCCAACAAATATTAACTTAGTGTCATGTATCACACTGAGTAAAAGCAATACCTTAAGCACAACAACACAGTGGAATTCAAGATTTTGCAAGCAACTCCTTAAACTTGTTGACTTGTTGAGGTTGCGAATATCACCGAAATTTACGTACTGAGACGCGATAATAATTTTTTTGTACAGTGAGTACATGAATGAGAAAGAAGCAGTGGTGGTGTTCGTACATTTTCAGTTAATTTATTCTTTAATTGAGATATGTTTGAACTCATATTCTGATTTATTGAATTTATTGGATCAAAATATGTGGTATCAGCACTCAGTCAGGAATCTACTACCTTTTCAGAGGCATTGTACAGCAAGAAGCGTATGGATATGTGTGGGACAATATGTTATGTTTTTAACGATATGTCCCCTTCGTGTCCTGTCTATACGCTACGACGAAATGAATTTGCGCTTCACATCCACATTCCCCTCGGCTACCAGGTGAAATTTAATCGGTCATTGCAAATCGTGATTCCAGGGATAGATATTCAACTGAACTGGTAACCCTGATTATTTCTAAAATTACCACACACTTCGAATTAAACAATTAATTCGCAACTGCCGTTAAACGTACATTCAACAGGTAACAAACAGCGGAAATTCAACACAAGTACGGGTACACTTGCCAGTATGTATACCATTTTATGCTCTGAATTCTCAATTCTCGAAAGCTGCACAAAATAATAATAATAATACTAACAATAAAATCCTGATTATGATGATGATTATGATGATGATGACGATATAAACATTCGTTGCCGAATATATAAAGTAAGATTTGAGTTCAATAATCAATCAATCAATACTGATCTGCATTTAGGGCAGTCGCCCAGGTGGCAGATTCCCTATATGTTGCTTTCCTAGCCTTTTCCTAAATGATTTCAAAGAAATTGGAAATGTATTGAACGTCTCCCTTGGTAAGTTATTCCAATCTCTAACTCCTCTTCCTATAAATGAATATTTGCCCCAGTTTGTCCTCTTGAATTCCAACTTTATCTTCATATTGTGATCTTTCCTACTTTTATAAACGCCACTCAAACTTATTCGTCTATTAATGTCATTCCACGCCATCTCTCCGCTGACAGCTCGGAACATACCACTTAGTCGAGCAGCTCTTCTTCTTTCTCTCAATTCTTCCCAACCCAAACATTGCAACATTTTTGTAACGCTACTCTTTTGTCGGAAATCACCCAGAACAAATCGAGCTGCTTTTCTTTGGATTTTTTCCAGTTCTTGAATCAGGTAATCCTGGTGAGGGTCCCATACACTGGAACAATACTCTAGTTGGGGTCTTACCAGATACTTATATGCCCTCTCCTTTACATCCTTACTACAACCCCTAAACGCTCTCATAACCATGTGCAGAGATCTGTACCCTTTATTTACAATCCCATTTATGTGATTACCCCAATGAAGATCTTTCCTTATATTAACACCTAGATACTTACAATGATCCCCAAAAGGAACTTTCACCCCATCAACGCAGTAATTAAAATTGAGAGGACTTTTCCTATTTGTGAAACTCACAACCTGACTTTTAACCCCGTTTATCATCATACCATTGCCTGCTGTCCATCTCACAACATTTTCGAGGTCACGCTGCAGTTGCTCACAATCTTGTAACTTATTTATCACTCTACAGAGAATAACATCATCCGCAAAAAGCCTTACCTCCTATTCCACTCCTTTACTCATATCATTTATATATATAAGAAAACATAAAGGTCCGATACTACTGCCTTGAGGAATTCCCCTCTTAATTATTACAGGGTCAGATAAAGCTTCACCTACCCTAATTCTCTGAGATCTATTTTCTAGAAATATAGCAACCCATTCAGTCACTCTTTTGTCTAGTCCAATTGAACTCATTTTTGCCAGTAGTCTCCCATAATCCACCCTATCAAATGCTTTAGACAGGTCAATCGCGATACAGTCCATCTGACCTCCAGAATCCAAGATATCTGCTATAACTTGCTGGAATCCTACAAGTTGAGCTTCAGTGGAATAACCTTTCCTAAAACCGAATTGCCTTCTATCAAACCAGTTATTAATTTCGCAAACATGTCTAATATAATCAGAAAGAATGCCTTCCCAAAGCTTACATACAATGCATGTCAAACTTACTGGCCTGTAATTTTCATCTTTATGTCTATCACCCTTTCCTTTATACACAGGGGCTACTATAGCAACTCTCCATTCATCTGGTATAGCTCCTCCGACCAAACAATAATCAAATAAGTACTTCAGATATGGTACTATATCCCAACCCATTGTCTTTAGTATATCCCCAGAAATCTGATCAATTCCAGCCGCTTTTCTAGTTTTCAACTTTTGTATCTTATTGTAAATGTCATTGTTATCATATGTAAATTTTATTACTTCTTTGGCCTTAGTCTCCTTCTCTATCTCGACATTTTCCTTGTAACCAATAATCTTTACGTACTGCTGACTGAATACTTCTGCCTTTTGAAGATCCTCACATACACACTCCCCTTGTTCATTAATTATTCCTGGAATGTCCTTCTTGGAACCTGTTTATGCCTTAAAATACCTATACATACCCATCCATCTTTCACTAAAATTCGTATGACTGCCAATTATGCTTGCCATCATATTATCCTTAGCTGCGTTCTTTGCTAGATTCAATTTTCTAGTAAGTTCCTTCAATTTCTCCTTACTTCCACAGCCATTTCTATCTCTATTTCTTTCCAGTCTGCACCTCCTTCTTAGTCTCTTTATTTCTCTATTATAATAAGGTGGGTCTTTACCATTCCGTACCACCCTTAATGGTACAAGCCTGTTTTCGCATTCCTCAACAATTTCTTTAAACCCATCCCAGAGTCTGTTTACATTTTTATTTACCGCTTTTCCACCGATCATAATTACTTTTTAGAAACTGCCTCATGCCTTCTTTATCAGTCATATGGTACTGCTTAACAGTCCTACTTTTAAGACCTTCCTTTCTATCACAATTATTTTTAAGTACAACAAAAACAGCTTCATGATCACTAATACCATCTATTACTTCAGTTTCCCTATAGAGCTCGTCTGGTTTTATCAGCACGACATCCAGGATATTTTTCCCTCTGGTTGGTTCCATCACTTTCTGAATCAGCTGTCCTTCCCATATTAACTTATTTGCCATTTGTTGGTCATGCTTCCTGTCGTTCGCATTTCCTTCCCAATTGACATCTGGCAAATTCAGATCTCCCGCTACAATCACATTTCTTTCCATGTCATTTCCCACATAGCTGACTATCCTATCAAATAATTCCGAATCCGCGTCAGTGCTACCCTTTCCCGATCTGTACACTCCAAATATATCAAGTTCCCTATTATCTTTAGAAATGAGCCTTACACCTAGAATTTCATGTGCCTCATCTTTAACTTTTCCGTAGCTTACAAATTCTTCTTTCACCAGAATTAACACTCCCCCTCCCACCCTTCCTATCCTATCTCTACGATACACACTCCAGCGCCGTGAGAAAATTTCTGCATCCATTATATCATTTCTCAGCCATGATTCAACTCCTATTACAATATCTGGTAAATATATATCTATTAAATTACTTAACTCTATTCCTTTCCTTACAATACTTCTACAGTTCAACACTAACAATTTCATGTCATCCCTACTTGATTTCCAGTTCCCTGTTCCCTTATCGCCGCTCCCTAGGCCATCCCGTTTCCCTGAATGTACCTCCCTATTACCCTACCAAACAAATTTCCTAACTTATACGTACCACTGCGGTTTAAATGAAGGCCATCTGAGCGCAGATCCCTATCTCCTACCCACCCATTAGGATCTAGAAATTTCACTCCCAGTTTCCCACATACCCACTCCATAGTCTCATTTAAATCCCCAATCACCCTCCAGTTAATATCCCTTCTACATAGTATTCCATTAATAACAATCTCCGCTTTCTTAAACTTCACCCGTGCTGCATTTACCAGATCCCACACATCTCCAACTATGTTGGTACTTATATCAGCTTGCCTTACGTTGTTGGTACCAACGTGAAACACTACCACCTTCTCCTTCCCCTCCTCCCTCTCTTCTACTTTCCTCAATATCTGCCTCAACCTAATTCCTGGATAACACTCTACCCTGGTACCCTTTCCTCCACACACTTTCCCCACGTGTCTAACCATGGAATCCCCCATGACCAGAGCCTCAACCCTACCCACCTCATTTGATCCCCTCCCCTCCTGGTCAGCCCTATCTTTCCTGATAGCTGCAGAAGCTACTTCCTCCTCCCTTTTCTCCTTCCCATGACCCTGTTCCACCTGTCTTTTCCTATCCTCTACTCTACGTTTTCCTTTCCTACCTTTTCCCTTCCTCCTACTTCCACACATCTCACCAACAGTTCCCTGTCCCTCATCTTCCCTCTGTTGTTCTACCTGCAGTGACTCGTACCGATTTCGCACAGACACCTGTCCTGTAAGCGTTTAATTTTCTCCCTGAATTCAGATGCTACGGGAGTAGTATGAGCTATGTATGTTCTAAATCAATGGGTAATGAGTCAGCATTTTCCCATTGGTCATTGACCCTTTGTTGAGTAGTAAGTCTATGTCGATACGAGAACGAGGTCATTGGCCCCGAGTTGAGTAGTAAGGCTATGTAAGTTCTAGACCATTGAACGCGGATTAACGTCACAACCCTACGTACGAGAGCAAGCCTAACGTCACAGACTCCATTGGAAGGGCATAATTGATCAGGGAATAATCAGGGGCGCTTTTCTCACCCTAGGTGAGGTAATGAGGTTATGGCATCATACCATCACGTACAAGGGAAATGCTAACCTCGCGGGCCACTTTGGAGGAGCCGAATCAGACTGGCCCCCATAGGAGGAGCCGAGTTGCAAAGGTCACGGACCCCTTTGGAGGAGCTGAATCGAGCGAGCGCCTATGGATGACCGACAAATCGGCTAGGTGACCTGCAGATGAGTTTAAGGCGTCATTATAACGGGTTAGCCTAAACTTGTGCACGAACGTTAACCTATCCTCACTCACAGGCTCCCCTGGGAGGAGAACTATCGGTTAGGTGAGTGCTAGTTGAGGTTTTGACGTGTTAACATAATCTTGCCACGAGGAACGCCAACCTTACCTCAGATGGGTCCCCTTGGAGGAGCCGAACTAGTGAGGTGACTTGTAGGTGCGATTAAAACGTGTGTTAACCTAACCATGTCCACGAACGGTAACCTAATTTCCCATACGCACTTTGTCGTCTCCCCCTTGGAGTAGTGACGTAGCTGCGACGTAATAAGTGAGGGCGATTTAAATATGCATGCTTATCTTTACATAACCGAACATGCAGGCCTTCTCCTGACAGAGCTGTGACGTCACAGCGTGACAAATGACAATCAGATTCCGCTACAGACATATTAGAGCGTTCTCGTGGCGACTTCGTGAGTCAATGCAATCAAAAGACTACCAGATCCCGCTAGAGACATAACAGTGCATGCTCGCCGTGACTACGTGAGTTACTCTAAACAAATAACTATTAGATCCCGCTAGAGAATTAAACACGCATGTACATCAGATTGAGGTAAGCTGTGACGGCGAGTTTGCAAGTAACTGTAAAACGAATTACTCACGTACTCACAATCTCTTTGCCCTTCAACCCCTTGGTGTAGTGCCGGAGCTGTGACGTAATAAGCACGGGAGATTTAAAAATGCATACTTACCTTTACGTAACCGAACGCGCAGTCCTCCTCCTGACCAAGCTGTGATGTCACAGCGTGGGTGATTTGAAATGCGGACTGCTGGCCAAGGGTGCATGATATTATAATCTAACGTGTGTCCATTCGTTGTCCCGTTTCTCCACGGTGCCGGGTTTGTGGTGAGATGAATATTTTAAGACGGGTTTATTTATAACCGGACGCCCTTCCTGACGTCAACTTCATCAGGGAAGATAATAAGATAAAATTAATGACACTATATATGATAGTAGGAAGGGAGAGGTTAAAAGCCGGTAGTGGCACATAGCCTTCTCCTGTCGAATAACATCGAGAGGTCTGCTCAAGGCTTTACGTCTCCATCCGACGGGCAAATAACCTATCGACACTCCTCTTCCTCTTCATCTTCCTCCTCCTAAAACGCATCCCTACGTAGTTGAGCAACTGTGCCAGAGTTGACTCCGTTTCGGGCCTTGCACCACTTTTCAAATTTCGTAACAGAGCTGCGAATCAAACACATTGTACATACATTATGTGTAGTTCTATAGTTGCGGGACTGAGCATGTGCCATACTAAGGTCACACTGTTTTAACATGCAGCGATCACGTCGACATGGTTATGCATGTTTAGACTTGTTCGTTATCAAGGTCATTCTGTAGTAAGCTCAAGCACTTTATTCCTTCATGACAAGAACATTGATAGTTAACGTACAATGCTTTAAACTGAACGGCAACAAGTTTGTGTTCAAAGAGGTGGCTGTGTTGGATTGCACTCTGTTGTGGGCGCCAAAACTCGTCGGTTTAGTATTTAGCCCACCTTTCCCTTACTGTTTGCAAACAGATGAAGACAAAAAGCAGGCACAATGGATAGAAAAATACTTAGGTCTGCAGTGGGAAGAAAAAGGAGTACCTCATCGCTTTCTAGCTATGACCATGAACGCTCATTTGTCAAGAGTAGATCTTGTTTATTTTAAGGGGTTGTGAAAAGAAGGAATGGTTGTGTGAGTATCTACCATCACCATGTGAAATTATCGACATGCATGTATTAGGATGTCCATCATTTAAAACTCTTATCTGGGAGCAGAGTGGAGAAATAATTAAACAGTGTTCATGCCTTGTGTGCATGCTCTTTGATTGGTTGTGTCGCAGTGCATGTCGGGAGGTGAAAACATATGTCAATTGCAGTGTCGAAATGACAACAATGTGAAAAAAACATTTATAGAATAAAGACATCATGGTATTTCTATCTGATACTCAGTGTAGCGCAGTTGAAAAAGCAATCGTAAAGTTCCTTCACTGAAGAAGAGTTGAATGCATTACCAAAGGCATGTTTGTTCAATATAGCTGAGATTGCACTAAAAATGATCTGGGATAAGGTGCCTCGTGAGTGAACGCAAGATCCTCTTGTGTCAGAGCTTCAAACGTGTAGTTTGAACAAGTGAGTTTAGTTAAGCGACCTTCAGAGAGACAGTGCCGTACATGTAATCTCATTAAAATGTATCACGAAGCTAAAACTCGACTCAGTCTGGTGGTATTGGAAGATGCTAGCCTCGTTCCGGTAGATTTGCCCAAGAGACCCATGCGGGATAAAATTCGGGAAGTTCACTTCACTTAGTGTCAGTGGAATATAACTGGATAATTCCTTGCTATGCAAGGTCGCTATGGTACCACGAGCAACAGCGCAATCCTTTACAATCTACTAACTACTGTCTCGCGAGATGTGACAGCGAACGTACGAAAATTCCGTACCGTTGACAATCTGTTCTCAAAGCAAGGTATACCTAGTTTAACTAGATGGGCAGGCTTTAAGGCTCTATATCTGAACTCGAAGAATAAGGGTTCGATTATTAATCGGGGCTGGGAATTTTTATCAGGAGGAAGGCATTAATTTTTACTCTGAATGGATAAGATACGACGTTTAACAACGATTCTGTTTGGTCTATCTGAAGGAATGTGAGTTCGACTCTCGGGAAGTCAGAGATATATCCCTGAGGTTGACGCAGCCTTCAACAGAAATGAGTACTTGTTTAATTCTGTTACCGTGGTTGGTGGATCAGCAGAGGTGAAAGAAGGTGCCGGGGTGAATGGGTCTAAATACCAAACCAAAGTTAATTTAAAACTTTAACAAAAGTTACATTTTCTGAGTTTCAACAATCAATAACAACCAAAATTTAGTAACTTTTCACTGGCTAAGATAACAATAACATACCAGGTACCATGTCAAAATTTGTACAAGGCAACTACATCCAAAATTTAGTGACAGTTTAGTAATCCAGGCTTCCAGCCCCACGCATTACATTCCCTGAGCTTTCAGCTCGACCATACAACAGATTACTATTTTACACAAGGGCAGAAAACCCCTAGTCCCTGGAGCAGTTGCTCCCGACTCCAAATATCAAGCCTCCCAGAGGCACAGTTACCACACTTGAACAGAGCTGACACGCTCTCAGTTTTTCAAGCCTTTTCAAGGCAATATCAGACCTTACAATTACTTGCCATCAAGGCAAAACTTACAAAATGAAACAGGGGTATCTCGTACCCAACCTACAGGGCCTTCGTGTAAAAGAAATAACAGTTAAATAAATGTCCCGGACACAAAATGAAAGGGGGCGAATACTTGCACTCCTCTATGTGACTTCTTAAAACCTAACGGGCACTAGGCCGATGAAACAGGGGCTATTCCCAAACTATGGAGGTGACTTGTATAATGAAGAAATTTAACACATTACGGAAGGGAGAAAATTAGTTACAAAACGTAGTCACCTCAAACCAAAATGAAGGGGAGCTCGAGAGGGTGCACCACTGTCTATCTCCGAATTACAGTTACAGATTTTATGAGATTTTCACATTAGCCGGCAGAACTTACATTTTAGAGAAGTTGGTTACATATTAAGGTTTCGGACCCTTCCCTCAGGTTAAACTGCGGAGCTAGCAATAATTGAAGATGTTAAACGGCCATTACCTTGCTGAAGAACAGCTGCCTGATGAAAGAGGCACCTCCCGCCTCCTGCTTCACATACACACTTAGTTAGATGTTGATTAAGTGGCCAAGAGACGTGAAAATCCGCAGTTTATAAACCCTCGGGGAAAGTTCGAGACCTTTCATGAATAATAAAGTCACACCCTCTCAATTTTATTGGTAGATGAAAAAGTTACACACAAAATCGAAGAAGAAGCCTGTGATAGGCTGCAAATTAATTACAGAAATTAGGGATTGGCTGAATTCAAAACTGGCGGAAAGAAAAGGTCAATATTGCCAACCCAAAAATGCATGAACATAATTTAGTAAAGAACAAACTTATGGATACAAAATTTCTTGAAGTAAACTTCCTTCACTTCGCACCAGGGTGCATGATCACTTTTTTTTTGTAGTGACCTCTACGAGAGAATGTCCAAATTTCTTGATGAACGGAAAACAAAAACAAGTTGAACTACTCACAGTACTGGAAACTTCACCATCACAAAATTACGGTAGTGACATCTTGTGAGTAAAAGTTTAAGTAGGTCTAGTTCCAAGTTCAGTGTTTCTCCAGTAGAGGAGTTGTATTAGGCGCAACATTTAAATGTGCGGCGTAGAGGTGTACCTCCCGGTACAAATTCATATGAAAAAACGGAGAGTTGAGGGACTTTCGCAATGTAATCTGTCAGATACACGGCGTAGGTTTGAGCTGCAGACCCGTCCGATTTTTGGAGGTGATATAAGAGTAGACTAAGACTATTTCCCGAGTAAGTAACAGCAGAACAAAAATGAAGTAAGAAAGATAAGTTTATTGTTTGTTAAGCATTACAACTCTTGAGTTCAAATCCCAGGGTCTTCTTCTTCTACCGCTTTTCCCACATCTGTGTGGTCGCGGTTTCGAATAGTGTCGCACAAGTGGATTTGCCCTATTTCACGGCTGGTTCTCCTTCCTGACGCCAACCCTATATGTAGGGATGTTACCACTATTACGTTTTTCTGTGGTAGGTTGTAGTGTGGTGTGCTGTCTGAATATGAAGAGGAGAGTATTGGATCATACACAAATTCCCAGTCCCTGAGCGAAAAGTATTAATCAGACGCGGTTAAAATCCCCGACCCGGCCGGCCGGGAATCGAATCTGGGACCCTTTGTAACAAAGGCACCAACGCTGAACATTCAGCCAAGGAGTCGGACACAGGGTGTACTTCTCCAGATTTCTTAACTTTGCTTTTACGCAGAAATGATTGTAGGTATAATGTCTGCTATTACAATAATTCTAGCACATAACCGCTGAATAAAATGCGGAAAAACCACAGTCACGATACGTACTGTTATCTGGACCTCAGATCTGTAGGCCTAATCTATTTACGCGTCTTAAAATCATTTAGCTACATAGGTAGTTTGCGCGTTAGAAACGTGTATAATTTGAAACAGGATGGAACATTAATTTATCATGGTTCACGACACAAACATCTACTGAGAGTGACAGGTGTTACCGGTCAACCGTTAGAAATCTGCAGTGTTATCAGCCTAAGAGGCACATCTAAGAACGTAAGTAAGAAAGAAAGAAAGAAAGAAAGAAAGAAAGAAAGAAAGAAAGAAAGAAAGATAGGTAGAAACAAGACAGAGAATATTGTGGAATATGACTGCGAAGCCTCGCACCATATAAAGTCTATATGGTCTAAAATTGCGGCTTAGTCACTTCGAGCTAGTTGTTGGTAAAAATAAGTTCCACCGGCTGGCAGAGATGGTAATAATCTTCATTCAATTCTAAAGCTCTCTGCGGCTTTGAAGTGGAGTGACACGGTTAACGGACGTTTGTCTGACAGATGAAGGTGTTATACCCTGAGCAAGCTGTTTGGCGCTATTCAAGAGGAATAACCCGTGTGCCGACACCGCGTTTAGCCCTCTCCCTACTTCATTATGTGCACCTTACTCTCAGGCGCGTACGAGCTTGATATGGAAAGATGAATCGATGCAGAGACTTTGATACACTGTACGATGGGAATGATATATTGCAACTAATAAGACTAGGGTGTGAGTATGTAGTTAACCCTACAGATCTCCATATGATAAACAACAGAGTAGCATTGGTCATCTAGAATCGAAATGATATAAGGAGAACGATTTAGCGAAAATTTGAGTTGAAAAAGGGATGAAAATATGTAAAGAGCAAACAAGTGTTGTTGGTGAAAGGATTTTGAAGATGAAAAATAGTTCATTCAGCTGTCTATGTCGTATAATGTTAGCGTATCACAAAATATTTTCTGGTTAAATGCATGTTGGTTCACGCGAAACATTTAAGTAAATCTCTGCAATAAGTCACCGAAAAGAATGTGATACAGTTAGCGCTAAACTCGCGAACCAGGTGAGTTCGAATCACTTTTTAGACATCCGCAAACTGTTTTTTCTGGTGTTTTTACTTCAACTCTAGGTAAATGATGGGGTGGTACTTTTTTCAAAGCTACGGCCACTGATTTCTTGTTATTATAACACCTACACCTCCAGAAAAGAGCCTCAAACAGCGCAACGTGCAACTCACACTGCGGGGATGTCTTATGAAAAGGGAACTACGGAACATGTCATCAAACACTCTAAACAAATGTTATTACTCATCACGTACTATAGACTGGTCGAGGGAGGGAATTTTCTTTCGGACTCTAGTACTGTAGGCCTATACTGTATGTAGGAGTAGCTAGCTAGACAGCAGGCATAAGATGGATAAGGCAGATAACGTGCTAAATATGCGTTACCCTAGTATCTGTCCTGACACTAGACACTAAAAAAGTCGTAAGCTAAATAAGAATATTAATTCTTATTTCAGATCATTATAGCTAGCTACGAGTGTTTGGTTTTCTTATAGATCCTATATATATATATCCATAGCCTGTTTCCAGTCATGCGACCGGGTCAAGAATGGAATGAATGTGCGGCGAGGATAGGAATTGTGCCGGTTAGCGAAGCCTGACGCAATCCTATAGGGCAATGATTAATGCCTGACAAATGAGATATTGGAGAGTATTACTGGAATGAGAAATGACAAAGGAAACTGGAGTACCCGGAGGAAAAACTGCCCCGCCTCCGCTTCGTCCAGCACAAAGCTCACATGGAGTGACCTGGGATTTGAACCACGGAACCCATCGGTGAGAGGCCAGCGCGCTGACGCGTAAGCCACGGAGGCTGCTACAATCTATATATAATTGCATCAAATAGGCACCTGCTATACCTATACTTGTGAAACAAGCATAGCAATAACACATATTTACCAATGGAAGTTTAAGGGCGATTCACCAGTGTACATAATAAATATTTTTAGAGTTAGGGACTAATCAACTGCTGTTAAGGTCCTCGATGTTTAGCTACCTTCTTCTACGGCATTTGCCTTCGAAGGACATTGCTTTCTTCGCTTCCATTTCCGGTTTTCCTCGTGAGTGAACCTCACTTCTTGCAAGTTCCTCTCTTCTTCAGTGAACCAGGCACTCTGGCATGACCTCTCTCGGCCAACTCTTGTTCTTTTGTACGTATATTGAGGTGTCTTTAGCTTACAGAGTTTTTTAAGGTAATCTTTAATCGCCATCTTTATCTTGTGCACTGATGACCTGAATATTAATGCCCTTAAAATTCTACTTTACCGAGCTCGATAGCTGCAGTCGCTTAAGTGCGGCCAGTATCCAGTAATCGGGAGATAGCGTGTTCGAACCCCACTGTCGGCAGCCCTGAAGATGGTTTTCCGTGGTTTCCCATTTTCACTCCAGGAAAATGCCGAGGCTGTACCTTAATTAAGGCCACGGCCGCTTCCTTCCAATTCCTAGGCCTTTCCTATCCCATCGTCGCCATAAGACATCTGTGTCGGTGCGAAGTAAAGCAAATAGCAACAAAAAATATACTTTAGTATCAATCTGCCTACACTCTAGCCCAGGGCCTCTCAAACACCCAAAATCTCACGCGTGCAAAGTGGAGCGCAGAGTTTCTGTGCACAGTGCATCGGTTCCACTCGGCCCGGCTCGGACCAAAGCTTCGTCTCGGCTAAGCTCGGCTTAACTCGGTTCGGATTTGGAGCGCTACCGAGCAAATGAGGAAGATAGAGACAGGGGGAGCGAGCGAGACAGGCGTGGGGAAAGAGAGAGACAGCGCTATTGCTCCAAATCGAGGAGTGAGGGTCTGCATACTGGTCAACAAAAAGTTGTCTTTTGCACCGTGCACAGTGCTTGCACCTGGTGCATGCACTCTGAGGGGCCCTGCGTCTAGCCAATTGACTGAATGATAGGGCGAATTTTCTTCCGGACTCTAGTGTCTGTAAGCTAACTAGATAGACACTAGGCATAAGATGGCTAGGGGAGTTAAGAGCTAAATACGCCTCACCGTACTATCTACTATACTAAAGATTATTATTACTGAATGAAAAAGGGCTAAGAATGCAGTTCACGAAACCTCACGCTGAGAATGCTTCACTTCCAGATTAAGCGTAAATTTCTCACCCCTTCTTTAGTACTCTTCTCTAATCAAGCTTGAAGTATTATCTACGAGACACGTGCTAACGAGCGAACAGCTACAAGATATCGACCAATTCAGCACGTAGCCTGAGACGTTAACTGTGCACTAAGTCCTACGATATGCTAACGTTCTTTTCCTAACCCACCCATAACCTACCTCTGCAGCAGCGAAATTAAATTAATTGAATTAATCGTATTAAGGTTATCAATTAGAAGTAAAAAGTCAGAAATTCTTGTCAACAGGGCTATTCCCGCATACCTCCCTTTCCTCAAACAAGTAGATCCCGAAGTATATAAAGGGGGTGAATCTATTGTGAATTTATCAGCTTATTAGTGATCTTCAGCGGATTTGTTTATACAGGACACTCTTCCAAATATGTACATCAGGATAACCTATGAAGAGCTGTGTGTTGAAAACAAAAATGTCATGGGTTCAAGCTGTCTAATAGGCAGTGCATGACGGTTAATATTTTAAAACTTAAGCCATTAAACGCCCACGTTAGACGATTAAGCTGTATTATGCCATATTTGTGTAATGTGTAAACATACAAAGGTAAATATTATGTATGTAATCACTTGTCGGATGTTAGACTAATCACGTATTCACATTTCCTTTCACAGTGCCCCAAACTATTCCATAAGAGATTTAGTCTGTTTGCTGTGAAGAGCTCATTTCTTAATCGGTCATTATGTTCAAATATAACCTCAAAATATTTGCATGAAGCACGTGTTCTACCACATTAACATACGTGATAATCTTTTACGTTTTGTAAACACTAAACATAACCGTGAAACTATTTTACGATGGGAAGTCTGCGATATCTATTACCCCATTGTAGAAAAGTATCAGGCTCATACAGCAGCAGATGTGCACCAAGAAGAAGGAATATATAACATCTCTTAACCAGTGAGTGAAAGTGAACTACCAGTGAAGCGCTGAAAAACTGACTCTGAATATCAGCAGTGTGATCTAAACGGAGAGAGCTGTACTCTATAAGTTAACAATACGCTATAACAATTTCATAATAAAGGTGTTAAATAAATAGCTTCAATAACATCAAGCAAAGAGATCATGCTTGCACAAAACGATATTCGACTTAAATTTAAACATCTCAAATGTATGCGAGCAGATATTGATTTCTCTTTTCAAACAGAACTCAACACAATTCTACAATGGCTTTCTAATTCCACCAAATTGTCTAGGCCTGCTACAGGTTCTGTTACCGTGTAAACATCTCAAGATGAAGGAAAACACAACAGAGAAGATGCATTAGAACAACAACAACAACAAGGTTGCAACGTCTTTTTGTCATCAAAGTGGGTTGAGTTTTACCTACAGACGCCACTACGTAAACACCTACAACATCAAAACAAGCTCTACCGTTTCCTACACATCAACTGTCTACAAGCGGTCTCAATCTCATTGACAAGCCTCTGTTACCCTGCGTAGACGTAGCATTCTGGAACTATCCCAACCTGCTTGCTGAACGTCTGCAACGGCTATAAACCTCGCAATATAAATGTCACAGAGTGTAAAACGCAGAGATTCTAGGTATAGAGAAAGAATTACGTCATGCGGGTAACATTGAGTAATAGTTCATTGAATCCAGATCTCTTCCGCGTACCCCTCCTTCTCCTCAAAGTCCTAGTAGCGTTTAAATTTAATATAGCCTCTCCCCCTTCTCCTCTTCCTCCTCCTCCTCCTCCTCCTCCTAATCCTCTTCCTTCTCATAGACCAAGAAGCGTTCGCATATATGACATTCTCAGCTTCCCCAAACCCCTCATAGACCTCGTAGCGCCCTCCTTTTTTACCTACTATTCCTCCTCCACATCTTCCTCTTTCTCTCTCTCCTCCTACCCAGAATCTATTCTTATTTAACTTCCAAAAATTTAGGCACGACTGCACCTCAAACTGACTTCTCTATATCTGAGAGATTATACTGAGAAGATCCCTCAATCAGCCGTCTTAGCCATGATCATTTAACCTAGTACACATTTCTGTTGAAGGCCGAGTTAACCTGATGTCTTATCGGACAATCGAACTCGCATGCTTTCAATCAGACCAAACTCCCTCATTCAGATTAAAAATGAATGGCTTCATCCTGACAGAAAAATCAGGTGCCATTATGAATCGGACCCTGGATCTTCGAGTCAAACTAGGTGCGGAACTTTCGCATGTCCGCTGGCACCTTTCACCATACTGTAGTCAACATGTTGTTAAGAATGGCGCTGTTGCACGTGGTATCATAGCGACCTTGCAAAGCAAGCAATTATCAATTTATATTATCCCGATACTGCTAACAATAATGTTATTAGCTTTACATCCCACTAACAACATTTACGGTTTTCAAACACACTGAGGTGCCGAAATTTAGTCTTCAGGAGTTGTTTTACGTGCTAGTAAATCTACGGAGATGAGGCTGACGTATTTGGGCACCTTCAAAAGCCACCGGACTGAGCCAATCGAAACTGCCAAGTTGGGGTCAGAAGGTCAGCACCTCAACCGTCTGATAAAGAGGCTAGCGGTCAGAATCCAACACGAATAGAACCCTTTAACTTGAACTCTAGACAATCTGCATGCCTACATAAAGAGGTTAGAGTCGAACACAGGTCCACAGATAAAGACCGCATAGTCTCTAGCAGATTTCGCTATCAGATCCTCCCAGAGACCGAAACCCGTAATTCTATGTAGACCGATCGAGCGTAAATTTACTACCTCAGCTAGGTAGTCCTGAAGCATTATTTACATTGACTAAATTCTTGCATCTCAACGTCACTACTTTGAACAGAGTCAGAGACTTAAAGCCTTTTCTTAAGAAAAAAGCTGTGAGTCACCACCTTAAAGTCCATATATACAGCCTAGGGTCGACACGTGACTACAGATAACTACCGAATAATCTGTAACGTAAGATTAACTTCTCCTTAAGCCGGTGTGTGTTTAAAATATTCTTCCTAAGCTAAAACTTACATCTTGTCAGGCTACATGGCTAAATAGTTAGCATGCTGGTCTTTGCTTGTCGTGGTTCCGGGTTCGATTCACGATTGGGTCGGGGATTTGAGCTTTAATTAGTTAATTGCTATGGCTCGGGGCTAGGTGCTTGTATCCTATACGGGATGAGATTTCATCTGAGATAGAGCCTGATCCTTACTGATGCGCAGGTCCCCTATACTGGGTCAAGTCAAAAGACCTGCACCAGGCCTCTACATCTTCAAGCAATTTTACGAAATAACCGTTAGAGATAAAAGGTTAGTTTCGTCTACCGCACAGCTATAAGCCACAGAAGCTGTCCAATGCTCAGGGCACATGCTCTGTTTATCTTAGGTCGAGTATAGTATGCGAAGTCAGCGTTCTGCCTGCCACACGCTCGAGGACAGAGTGTGGTGAGTGAGTCACTACCGTGACCTTTCAACACCTCATAACTTCTAAGTAACCCTTATAGACCTCCTGATCCACTTCCACTTCCAAAAATTCAGGCGGCTCACGCATATCTTAACAGTTCTCATTTTCGGCAACTAGTACTCTCACGTATATAGACCACCTTCCTGCAAAAGTATTACCCGAATCTAAAAGGAATCGAACATTTGAACTTTACTCAAGAAATCTTCGTTAACAGGGATCAAACGGGCAATCCTAGAAGAAGAAGGCAAAATCAGTGAGCTATCAGATTCCGAGGTCTGAAGCACGGTGCACGCGCGAAAGAGCCATAAGAACAATCTATTCGCATTAACCTCCTGTGCCAGCTCCTCAGAGGCCTCAGTCCCATAAGATCTATGTATAGCGGCCATCTTTCTCAGTAGTTTTAACATAGCTTCGAGACCTTGAGGTAACCCTATGCCAGATTTTTAGAGAAATATATAGGCACTAGCAAGATACCCGTGCTTCGCTACGGTATTATACTGAAATTTATAATTGAATGCTTATCGTTTTATATATAACCCACCGATATTCGCGATCTGACTCGTTTTCTGAGAGATTCCGCCAAAATTTGCGATCTGGCTCGTTTTCTGAGAGTTTACGGCAACGTTCCTCCCATTTTTCAATATTTCTCCAGCACTCGATTTCGTACTTCCCGGGATAGGTCCAGGTATTCCACCCGGTCAGTTGGGTCCCTAAATCTTTGCCATCTTTTCCTATAAGCATTTTTAATGTGGATCAAATCCTTGAGGAGATCCGGCGTGGTGTCGTCTTGGGTGCCTTGGTGGTACTGAACCTCTACTTGGCGGTAAATTACATCTGCTGCCGTTGTCATTGATGACAGTATGACCAGCACCATTGTCGCCCGCAGGCAAGTGCGCAGGACTTCTGGCGATACGAATGACATACTTCCGTGCATTATTGACCTTATTACAGAGGTGAACAATTGCACGGTCAATCATATATCTATCGTTTATTTCAAATATGTTTAAATTTTTATTTATATGCCAGAAGAATCTACTGTAATCTAAGAAGGTTCTCCAAAGGAAAAGATGGCTCTTGAAAACGAACCCAGGAGAGATTAAAAATGATCGGTTTGTGATCAGAATAAGTACATTGAAAATCCACAGCCTGTTTCCAGTCATTCAACCGGGTCAAGAATGGAATGAATAAGCCCTGAGGAAGCCTGTCGCAGTGCACTGGGGCAATGATTAAATGAATGACAAATGAAATGAAATGATATTGGAAAGTGCTGCTGGAATGTATGATGACGGGGAAAACCGGAGTACAAGGAGAAAAACCTGTCCCGCCTCCGCTTTGTCCAGCACAAATCTCACATGGAGTGACCGGGATTTGAACCATGAAACCCAGCGGTGGGAAGCCAGCGCGCTGCCGCCTGAGCCACGGAGGCTCCTTCTAAGTACATTAGGAACAGTAAAATCAATTGGCCTCACCTCCGTTTTAACCTCACCAAGGTTAAGTTGGTTTACCTCCCCCCCCGCAAAAAAAAAAGAAAACGTGTTCCTTTATGTTTAAAGGAGATTCCAAATACCAATGTTCACGTGTGTTACCTTCAGTTTTGACATATAAGTATTCCCATAAAAATAATTCACTTTTTTCACTTACTTTCACACTCCCCGCCCCCTTAAGTGAATTTTCCGGCAAAAAGTACTTGTTTCTTTAATAGTAAAGGATCTTCTAAATACCGATTATCTTCAGTTTTTGAGATATGTGTCCCCATGAAAGGAATTCAACTCCTTTTCACACTCGCCCCCAAAAATGATTCTCCGCCCCCCCCCAAAACGCGTCGTTTTATTTTTAAAGAAGATCTAAATACCAATTTTCACGTCTGTAACAATTTTAGTTTTTATTAGATCTAAGTATCCTCATACAATTAATTCAATAAAATTTTTCAATTTTTCACCCCTCCCCCCAACCTTCATTGGATTTTCCGAGAATACCTGTTTCTTTACTTTAACAGGAGATTCCAAATACCAATTTTTACGTCTGACACATTTTACGTTTCTGAGATATACTGTAGGTATAGTCTTTCTAAAAATTCACCCCAATTTGTCACTCCTGTTTAACCCCCATTAATTAGATTTTCCAAAAACAAAAAATAAATGTTTCTGTATTTTTAAAGGAGATTCCATATACTAACTGTCTGGTCTGTAATATCTTCAGTTTCTGAGATATAAGTATCCTCATTAAAGACATTCAACCCCTTATTCACACTTTTCACCCCTCCTATTGGGATTTTCCGAAAACAAAAAAATACGTGTTCCTTTATTTTTAAAGGAGATTCTAGGAATCAATTTTTACATCTGCAAACTTTCGAAGTTTTGAGATATAGATACACTCATTTTTAAAATACACCCCCATTTCACCCCCCCACCCACTATTTGGATTTTCTGAAAACAAAAAAATACATGTTTCTTTATTTATAAAGGAGGTCTCAAATACCGATTTTCATGTCTGTAACATCTTCAGTTTCTGAGAAATAAGGATCCTTATTAAAGGCATTAAACTATTTTTCACCCCTTTTCACCCCTCCTATTGGGATTTTACGAAAACAAAAGTACTTCTTTCTTTATTTTGAAAGTAGATTCTAAGTACCAATTTTTACACCTGTAAACTTTGAAAGTTTTGAGATATAGATACACTCATTTTAAAAATTCACCCCCTTTCAACCCTCCACTATTTGGATTTTCCAGAAACAAAAAGTAAGTTAGATGTTTCTTTATTCTTAAAGGAGATCCCAAATACCTTTTTTCAGGTCTGTAATATCTTCAGTTTCTGAGATATAAGTATCCTCATTAAAGGCATTCAACCCCTTTTCACCCCCTCCGATTAGAATTTTCCGAAAACAAAAAAATACATGTTTATTTATTTTTAAAGGAGATTCTAAATACGAATTTTTACATCTGTAAACATTTAAAGATGTAGACATACTCATTTTAAAATTCACCCCCCTTTTCACCCCCCATTATTTGGATTTTCCAAAAACGAAAAAATACCTGTTTCTTTATTTTTAAAGTGGATCCCAAATACCAATTTTTAGGTCTATAATATCTTCAGGTTCTGTAATATAAGTAGCCTCATTTAAGGCATTCAACCCCTTATTCACCCTTTACCACCCTTCCTATCGGGATTTTCCGAAAACATAAAAATACGTGTTTCGTTATTTTTAAAGGAGATTCTAAATACCATATTTTACATCTATAAACTTTAAAAGTTTTGAGATGTAGATACACTCATTTTAAAAATTCACCCCCCTTTCACCCCCTATTAATTGGATTTTCCAAAAACAAAATAATACGTGTTTCCTTATTTTTTAAGGAGATCCCAAACACCCGTTTTCAGGTCTGTAATATCTTCAGTTTCTGAGATATAAGTATCCTCATTAAAGGCATTCAACCCATTTTTCACCTCTTTTCACCCCTCCTAATGGGATTTTCCGAAAACAAAAAATACGTGATTCTTTATTTTTAATGCAGATTCTAAATACCAATTTTTACATCTGTAAACTTTAAAAGTTTTGAGATATAGCTGCACTCATTTTAAAAATTCACCCCCTTTTCACCCTCCCATTAATTGGATTTTCCAAAAACAAAAAATATGTGTTTCTTTATTTTTAAAAGAGATCAAAAGTACCAATTTTCAGGTCTGTAATATCTTCAGTTTCTGAGATATAAGTACCGGTATCCTGATTAAAGATATTCAACCAATTTTTCACCCTTTTTCACCCCTCCTATTGGGATTTTCCGAAAACAAAAAAATACGTGTTTCCTTATTTTTAAAGAAGATTCTAAATACCAATTTTTATATCTGTCAACTTTTAAAGTTTTGAGATATAGATACACTCATTTTAAAATTTCACCCCCCTTTTTCACCCCCTTAGCGACGGAATATCCAAAAATCCTCTCTTAGCGAGCACCTACATCTTAATATAAATGTATCCCCAAAGTTTCATTTCTTTATGTCCAGTAGTTTTGGCTCGGCGATGATGAATCAGTCAGTCAGTCAGTCAGTCAGTCAGTCAGGACAAGTTATCTATATATATAAAGTAGCTTGTCCTGACTGACTGACTGATTCATCATCGCCGAGCCAAAACTACTGGACATAAAGAAATGAAATTTTGGGGATATATTCATATTATAATGTAGGTGCTCGCTAAGAGAGGATTTTTGGATATTCCGTCCCTAAGGGAGTGAAAAGGGGGGTGAAATTTTAAAATGAGTGTGTCTATATCTCAAAACTTTAAAAGTTTACAGATGTGAAAATTGGTATTTAGAATCTTCTTTAAAAATAAGGAAACACGTATTTTTTTTGTTTTCAGACAATCCCAATAGGAGGGGTGAAAAAGGGTGAAAAACGGGTTGAATGCCTTTACTCAGGATACCGCTACTTATATCTCAGAAACTGAAGATATCACAGACCTCAATTTTGGTACTTTCGATCGCTGTCAAAAATAAAGAAACACATATTTTTTTTGGTTTTGGAAAATCCAATTAATGCGAGGGTGAAGGGGGGATGAATTTTTAAAATGAGTGCATCTATATCTCAAAAGTTTTAAAGTTTAGAGATGTAAAAATTGGTATTTAGAATCTTCATTAAAAATAAAGGAACACGTATTTTTTTGTTTTCGGAAAATCCCAATAGGAGGGTTAAAAAGGGGTGAAAAATGGGTTGAATGCCTTTAAAGAGAATACATATATCTTAGAAACTGAACATATTACAGACCTGAAAATTGGTATTTGGGATGTACTTTAAAAATAAAGAAACAGGTATTTTTTCGTTTTGGGAATATCCTAATAATGGGGGGTGAAAAGGGGGATGAATTTTTGAAAATGAGTGTATCTATATCTCAAAACTTTTAAAGTTTATAGATGTAAAATTTGGTATTTAGAATCTCCTTTAAAAATAAAGAAACACGTATTTTTTGTTTTCGGAAAATCCAAATAGGAAGGGTGGAAAAGGGTGAAAAAGAGGTTGAATGCCTTTAATGAGGCTACTTATATTTCAGAACCAGAAGATATTACAGACCTGAAAATTGGTATTTGGGATCTACTTTAAAAATAAAGAAACAGGTATTTTTTCGTTTTTGGAAAATCCAAGTAATGCGGGGTGAAAAGGGGGGTGAATTTTTAAAATGAGTGTGTATACATCTTAAAACTTTAAACGTTTACGGATGTAAAAATTGGTGTTTAGAATCTCCCTAAAAAATAAAGGAACACGTATTTCTTTGTTTTCTCTAAATCCCAATAGGAGGGGTGTAAAAGGGTGAATAATGGGTTGAATGCCTTTAATGAGGATACATATATCTCAGAAACAGAAGATATTACAGAACAGAAAATTTGTAAATGGGATCTCCTTTAAAAATAAAGAAACACGTATATTTTTGCTTTTGGAAAATTCAATTAATGGCGGTTAAACAGGAGTGGCAAATTGGGATGAATTTTTTGAAAGACTATATCTACAGAATATCTCAGAAGCGTAAAATGTTACAGACGTAAAAAGTGGGTATTTGGAATCTCCTGTAAGTGAAAAGAAACATAGGTGATTTGTCTTTGGAAACTCCACTTAAGGGGAACTAAAAAGGGGTGAAATTTTAAAATGAGAATTTCTACAGTATATCTTAAAAAACTTAACATGTTACAGAAGTGAAAAATGGCAATTTTTTAATTCTATTAAAAATAAAGAAACGTGTATTTTTAGTTTTCGGAAATACCACTTGGGAAGTGGGGGGGGGATAAAAGTGACTGAAAATGGTGTTGAATTCTTTTAATTAGGCTACTGATATCTCAAAAATGAAGATTTTACACACGTGAAATTTGATTTTTGGAATCTGCTTTAAACGTAAACAAAGACGTATTCTCGGAAAATCCAATGAAGGGGGTTTGGGGGGTTAAAGGATTGAAAAAATTAATTGACTTAATTGTATGAGAATACATACATCTAATAAAAACTAAAGTTGTTACAGACGTGAAAATTGGTATTTTGATCTCTTTTAAAAACAAAGAAAAGCGCGTTTTGGGGGTGGGGAATAACCTTGGGGGGGGGGAGTGTAAAGGAGCTGAATTCCTTTCATGAGGACACATAAATCAAAAACTAAAGAGGTTAAGGTGGTGATAATTGGTATTTAGAAGATCCTTTACTATTAAAGGAACAAGTATTTTTTGCCTTAATATCACTTTGTGAGGGGGGGGGGGAGTGTGAAAGGAAGTTAAAGAAGTGAATTATTTTTAAGGGGATACTTATATCTCAAAACTGAAGGTAATAAACGTGAACATTGGTATTTGGAATATCCTTTAAACATAAAGAAACACACCTTCTTTTAATTTTTTGGGGGGTGGGGGTAAATAAACTTAACGGCGGTGGGGTGTAAAAGGCGGTGAGACCAATTGATTTTACTGTTATTAATGTACTTATAAGGATCCTCCGTTGCTCAGGCGGCAGCGCGCCGGCCTCTCACAGCTGGGTTCCGTGGTTCAAATCCCGGTCACTCCATGTGACATTCGTGCTGGACAAAACGGAGGCGGGACAGGTTTTCTCCGGATACTCCGGTTTTCCCTGTCATCGGCCATTCCAGCAACACATAATAGTAATAATAATAATAATAATAATAATAATAATAATAATAATGTTCCGGACCGTCGTCAAATGTGCGGACCGCGCTGGTAACGGCTCCTGGACGGGTAATGACTAAGAATGCAGTCCGGCCGCGGGTTCAGTGCCGCCAAGGCACCCAATATGACACCACACCGGATCTCCTGAAGGATTTTATCCATATTAAAAATGATTAAAGGAAAGGATAGCAAAGATTTACGGACCCAACTGACCAGGAGGAATACCTGAGCCTAGCCCGGGAAGTACAAAATCGATTGCTGGAAAGGAAGATTGAAAAATGGGAGGAAACGTGCTGTAAAATAATAGAAAACGAGTCAGATCGGGAATTTTGGTGGATTCTCACAGAAAACGAGTCAGATCCCGAATTTCGGCGGATTATATATCTAAAACAATAAGCATTCAATTATAAATTTCAGTATAATACCGTAGCGAAGCACGGGTATCTTGCTAGTTTTATATATATAGATTGGCCTACAGTGCCAGCTCCCCTGAGTTAGTCTCTTAAGGGCAATGTTTAGCGGCCATCTCCTTTAATAGTCCTAGCACAGTTCTGAGACCATGAGATAGTTCTGGAGAGTTAGTCTCATAAGAACAATGTATCACAATTAGGCCATGTGGCAGTTCCCCAGAGTTAGTCCCTTAAGACCAAGGTAGAGTAGCGATCTTGCTTACTGGCCCTTGCACCAGTTTCCTTCAGTTAGTCCGATAAGACCACTAAGTCCTAAGTTACAAGTTGTGAGCTCCTAAGGTATCTGTCCAGAATTAGCCACATTAGTGCAATATGTAGCATCCATCTTACCAAGCTCTCCAGAGTTAGTCCGTAAAGTCCAGTAGGTCCTAAGTTACAAGATGCGAGTCGCCGAGGTAACTCTTCAGATATAGCCCCATAAGAGCAATTCTTTTAGTATCTATCTTGCCCAGTATCCCTGGGTCAGCTCCTCATATTTAGTTCCGTAAGAGCAATAAGTATCAGCCATCTTGCCCAGTAGCACAATTCTGTTAACCCTGGGGTCAAATCCAATTCTATAGGATTATGTTTGCACTCTTAAGCGATTAGCTCGGATGTCGAACTTAGGTCTGTGACGTTAGTGATCCTGTGAGGTTACGTTAAGTGAAATAATGACATCGGTTGTGTGGTTAAGCTTGCACTCTTATAAGGTTACCCCAGTTGTCAAACGTGGCCCTTGAAGTTAGGCTTAATCTAGGAGTAGAATCCACGCCCATGAATTTAGGATTATACACGTTCCTGACGAGCACTAGTGTAAAAATATGGTTGGAAGGGAAGTATTACACTTCCAACACATTTGACAGACTTAAGTTATACAATAACTGAATTGTCAGTCCATCCTCTACTAACCATCCGGATGACTTATTATCTGTTTCGTAAAATTTAGCTCCGTTTGGATTTTGATTACTTAATTTTCTCAAACATAACGGCCACTTGTTTTTATTCATAACTTCTAGGTTGTTTTTGTATTGTGTTTTATTCTGTAACTGGCATGTAAGCCTTTCATCGAAAGCCGAATTTCTACCCAAAAACCAAGTTGGAAACTTTAAATGAACATACCAGTTTTTTTTCGCGAATAAAGCGTATAATTGGTAGGCAGTCCTTATTACTACAGAAGATGCTGTTAATGTTGCTGCTTGCACCAGAATGGCAGACTGACCTCAATGACGGAGAGGTATTTTGTTGAGAAAGCACAAAACATGCCAATTTCTACCTTGTTCGAATCATATCCCTTCCATCGATATATCAATCAAGAAATATGCGCGATCAAAATGTGTCTGTCATTGTAACTGTAATGATCCATTCACTTCACTGACAGAAGCCGTTTTTCTCTAAACTGTTCACATATGATTGTCATGCAACCTATATGGTGACACTTCCAGCCTTCAAAAAGTTTTCTTACTATCGCTGAGGAAGGCATGGCGGACTCAATACGTCTCTCTAGTTCAGGGCCTCTCAGAGTGCATGCGCGTGGTGCATGCACTGTGCATGGTGCAAAAGACGACGTGGCTTGGTTGACCAGAGTGCAGACCCCCCACTCCTCGATTTGGAGCAATAGCGCTTACTCTCTCTTTACTCACGCCTGTCTCGCTCGCTCCGCCTGTCTCCCTCTGCCCCACTTGCGCCGTAGCGCTCCAAATCCGGGCTGACTTGAGCCGAGTATAGGCGAGTTGAGCCGAGCTTAGCCGAGTAGCCCAGAGACGAAGCGTTGATCCGAGCCATGCCGAGCGGCAGCGATGCACAGTGCATGGAGCTCTTGCGCCTCTATCTGCACGCGTGAGATTTTGGGCGTTTGAGAGGCCCTGCTCTAGTTGATTCAGCGTACATCAGGTTGACTGTGCTGAATGACGGGTAGTATGTTGGCGATTGCAGTATAGGCTTCGGGCTGCAAGTGGCCACAGCTGGTCCGTGGTTCGGCAGCGCAGCACTCCGACCGACCAGAGAAAGGGTTGCCACGCTGTGCCGTGGCTCTACGTCTGTGAATTCAGGAGACGGAGAGGGGTTGGTCCCCACCGTTTTTTGCCCTGAGAATGGTTTTCCAATACCCTGCACAAAGGCGAATGCCGGTACAGTTCCTAGTATAGGCCACGGCCGCCAACTCCTCACCTTCTCCCAACATCTCGTTCACCGTAACAAATCTCCTGGCCTGACAGACGGCGTCACCGTCTAAAAGACCCGCCTTCCCCTTCACGCGAGGAATAAAAACATTTTAGTAGTAGTTGGTAGATCGAACACATGCTGATAGACAGAACTGTGCATAGCTCTGCGTGTCTGCATTTTGAAGACCATACACTGATCTCGCTTAAAGAAAACCATTTCTCGTCAAAATGTTCAAAAATCGTGGTCGTAAGAGATTCATTGTACATTTCTGATAAAGAGGAGGTGATAAGGTATATCTGCCGACCCGACGGTGTAGGGGTAGCGTGCCTTCCTCTAACCCGGAGGCCCCGGGTTCGATTCCCATCCAGGTCACGGATTTTTACCTGGATATGCGGTGAGATGGTCGCCCCGGTATAGAAAACAAAGAATAATGGCCTAGAGGATTCGTCGTACTGTTCACACGATACCTCATAATCCACAGTCCTTCGGGCTGAGCAGCGGTCGCTTTGTAGGCCATGGCCCTTCGGGGCTGTTCTGCCATAAGGATGAGGTATATATATTTTAACAAAATCATCTGTTGAAGGACCTCGTTGTCTCAATACCGCTGCGAAAAAGAGACATAAAGACGGTTGTTGTGTATATGAATAACTGAGGGTTGTGATTGTTCAGAAACCCACGGGAATGACGCGCCACTCCTCCGAAGTACAGAACTTAACGAAGTAGTCATCTCTCTACAATCCTCAAGAGAGCATCTGAGTAAAATCGACGTGTTCTCTACGTCTTTCTTGGCTACTGTAGTGTCTTCCTTGAGAACTCATTTCTTAGATGAAGGTCTACGTTGTAGGAACGATTTTTCGTATTTTGAACATAATTCCCGTTATTGTGACCATGGCAAGTCTAGTATTTGTATTTCTAAACTGATGCAGTTGATTAGGAGTTCGCTTTCTTTCCGTAAGCATGGGGTAATTGCACTGCAGTCGGTTGATAATATTGAGAAATTATATGGTGGTGATTGGGCTTATTGATAATTTTAAGAACTTGCTTAATATTCACCATTTCTGCGTCCCTTAAGACCAAGTGGTTAGAGGGACATTATACAGTTATTTATTATTATTACTATTGCTTATGTCTGGCTCTATGGCTAAATAGCGTGCTGGCCTTTGTTCACAGTGTTCCAGGGTTCGATTCCCGGCAGAGTCGGGAATTTTAACCACCAGTGGTTAATTCCGCCTGCACGGGGGCTGAGTGTATGTGTCGTCTTCATCATCATTTCATCCTCCTCACGACGCGCAGGTCGCCTATGGGTGTCAAATCAAATGAACTACACTTGGCGAGCCGAACATATCCTCGGACACTCCCGGCACTTAAAACCATACGCCATTTCCCCATTAATATTATTATTATTATTATTATTATTATTATTATTATTATTATTATTATTATTATTATTATTATTATTGTCGTTGTCGTTATTATTATTATTATTATTATTATTATTATTATTATTATTATTATTATTATTATTATTATTATTATTATTATTATTATTATTATTATTATTACTATTACCCTCATTCTGAAAATATCCATTCATATGTTATATGATAATTCCTTGTGCAGTTTTATTTTTTAAATATTTTTTTCCAACACACTCACTCTTTAAAAATATCAAATAGCAACGGATTACTATCATACTCCTCTAAAACATGTTTTGTGAAGGAATAAAAGTGGGATTATCGGAACTATTTTGTTATGACTATATTTGGTCTTCTGCGTTTCAGAGCATGTGTTCCAAATTATATTTACTTCATATTCATGTGATAAGAAGTGACTGATGCATATTCATCTTGATAACAAAATCATATATTTATGCCCTTGAGAAAAAAACTTAAAAGATCATTTTATAGCATAATAAAGAGTTTAGTCTGCAAAGTAAGAGAATCGTGGATTGATATTAGCTTCCTTGAGTTCTTTCAGTTGATTATACGGAATGGTGCCCTTCTCCGTTAATGCGATTCAACGACTTTGCAGAAGACATAATCTTTCTTGACGTAGAATGCCAGACGTTGTAAGGAGTGCTTTTCTGAAGAAAATGACCAAGCGTTATTTCTTTAGAATATTCACTTTATTTATCTTAACCTGGTTCACAGCCTGTCTGAGAGGTGAAAGCTTTCAAAGCTTGATCACGGACGCCTGCACGAGTGCAAAATAAAAATATATGGATATGAGGGACTGTTTTATGCTCACTCGCTAACAAGTGGCCGTAATTCCATAGAGGCACTCACAGTTCGGAACTCTGTTCTCGCTTCTAAACTTCGCTTATCCCGTAGCCTTTAAACAAGATTTTAAGCCTCACTCAACGCAGTAACATTTGTATTTACACGCCTGGTACAAGTCTACGTGCTGCTGTTCAAGTCAGAATGTAAAAGTTCATTTCTGTATCAATCTCGGCTTGACGTGACTGTGGACAAAGACATGTCCGCAGTTCGCCGTGGAATATATCGCCGGCTCGCTCCAACATTTCATGCTTCTCTGACTCTGATCCTTAAAAGATCTCCCCGTAAGAGCTTTCATGGATTGTTACACGTGTATAGTCGGATATAACAGCTACCAGTCTGAGAGTACTTCGTCTAAGAGTTGAATATATGTCCAAAAATCCATTAATCTGTATTTCTCTTATTACCTGAGAGTGAATAAACGTTGACACAGAGTTTATTTGTGGTTATTGAAGGCCATTTATTTATTAGCGATTTCTTTTCAAGGGAAAAATTCCTAAAAGTGAAATATTTTCTTGTTAATTTACGTCAAATTAAATAGTTTATTGATGAGTGATCGACGTAATTTTTAGTTATTAAGGATGTACCTTTATAAAGTAGTACTCCTCTCCTCATGTATCATCCCACAAAAATATGAATTTCTTTTCATACCCATTCATAACTGTTTCATTTTTACAATCAGAATGCATATTATCAGAGTTTTATCGTAATTCCATTATGTGAGATCTATTGAAATGTAAGGGAACATATTGTTTTTAATTTTAAATACACTACTAATTGAACGCATGACCTCTCATTTATGAGTATCCGAAGGTTCTGTTCTGTTTACACCGTTGTTGAACAGCTGGGCACAGGTTGAAACCAACCCAGTGCAGCTGAAATGCAGGCGGCTTACGAGCCAAGTGCACGTCACAGTCAAGCAAAAGAGTGAACACATTAGGCATAACACAGGAACATATTTTTTCTAGTTGCTTTACGTCGCACCGAAAGAGATAGGTCTAATGGCGACGATGGGACGGGAAAGGGCTAGGAATTGGAAGGAAGTGGCCGTGGCCTTAATTAAGATACAGACTGGTGTGAAAATGGCAAAACCACGGAAAACCATTTTCAGGGCTGCCGACAGTGGGGTTCGAACCTACCATCTCCCGAATACTGGATACTGGCCGCACTTAAGCGACTGCAGCTATCGAGCTCGGTAGCATAGGAACAGTGACGTTCAGTTGTGACTATGGAGGTTTCACGCACCATTTGAAACGAAATGTACATTGACGTACAGCACTAAAAGCACTATAACTGCAAGAAATACATATATTTTTAAATACTCCGCGCTCGATATTAGGAGACATGTATTTCAATTTCAACTGGCTTAATATCGCACCACACAGAATGGTCTTATGGCGACGATGGGATAGGAAAGGCTTAGGAATGGGAAGGAAGCGGCCGTGGCCTTAATTAAGGTACAGCCCCAGCATTTGCCTGGTGTAAAAATGGGAAACCACAGAAAACCGTTTTCATGGCTGTCAACATTGGGGCTCGAACCCACTAGCTCTCGGATGCAAGCTCACAGCTGTGCGCATACATGTTTTTTATTCCATATATTTGCATATTCAAAGAAAACTGACACGTTGTAATTTATTTCCCAAGTAATATTGGTTGGAATACAGTACTTATTTGTTATTTGATAAAATCTGATAGCGTTCTTTCACGAACGAAATATTTCACCCTATTTTTAATTAAATGATATCTTTTTTCAGGTATAATCCGTTATTATTTATTTTCTTATATTATTAACCTATATTCGATTCTACAGACTGAAAATTCACAGTTGTAGATTAACTAAGTCGAAATTGACAAGAATTGGCTTCCACCATAACAAAATAGTATTAATAATACAAGTTTAATGTTTGATTTTGCGCAGTGTTGCAGTTTTATATGACTCTCCCTGTTGAATGAGTTTTTTGAACTGGTATTTAAAACTTATAATCAATGTTCGATGAATAGATATTATCGCTGAATACCTTCATTTACGTAGTCATGGTGTACTTCAAAGTATTTCTAACCTAAGCAGCATGTGCCATAATTAGAATGTTCTCAACTTCGTTCTAATCCTATCATCTCTTCTTCAATATTCATCCAACTTGTGAGGTATTTTGATGGTCGATTTGGATAGTCCCCAGTTTTCATCCAACCGGTATTCCGTTTACTTTCACGTCTTTTCTGCTGGATAGAAGGTATTATGTGTGGAGGAAAGACTAGTGGAGTCCTCTGTCGAACGCCAACCGGAAATTGTCCACGTCCTGCTTCCTATAGCTGGCGAGCTGCTTGTAGGATGGCAGCTAGCCAACCGTGCATATTAGAACCAGCATAGCTGCCTTCGCAGTTTGTTGATAATAACTTTACACTAGGCTATTGAATTATTATCTTATAACTTAAAGCAGTCTAGCCAACATCATCCATTGCTAGAGGTGATACCCTCGATTTCAAGAGGCCTTCAAGGTTTTGCAAAATTTACCCTATGATTCAGGATAGGTAAGGAAAAATATGAAATATTCTGAGACAATCACACTCCATAAAAATGAAGATAATAATAATAATAATAATAATAATAATAATAATAATAATAATAATAATAATAATAATAATAATAATAATAATGAAACAGTCCACCTCCTTGGCTGAATAGCGTAGTGGCCTTCGGTTCAATTGCTCCGCGTTATAGTGATTGGCAACGGACCGGGAGTCTTAATCCGAAACACGAGATCACTCCGCGTATGCGAAATCTTCACGCTTAACTGTGGAAAACGCCGGATTGTTATGCAACACTGCTATGCCGGTACTTTCGAGGTCGGTTACATACAAGTCAGGTGTAATTCTCCCGATCAACCAATGTTTGTATTGCCGTCAGTGGATACGGAATATAAGTAATCCCGTTCCAACGGTGAGCTGTGTGAAAATAACTTTTACCAGGTTATCAATTGGCATTGGAAAACAAAGAACAGGTGAAAGAAAACTAGATGAGAATATTTACATTTTACTAAATGTTTCAAATAGTTACATTTCACTTGAGGTAGAATTTTCCCAAATTGTGGATCAGCTGACAGTTAAGTACGTTGGTTTCGTTCAATATCCGCAATGTTTTGCCATAGCTGCGTACAAAACTAGTTCCACTTCGTCTCTCAGAAGACAAATTTATGCCAAATTCAGCCCTAAGAAACCATGGAAAATGTTTTGAAGGCATTTTTATTTTTTTATGTACCCTCGATTTAAGATCTTTCTAAATTGTGGATTAAAAGGGCTTCATTAACCTGGCAAACGAAATTCTCAATCTGGGAGCCATGTACGGAGTTGTAACTGCTGAGGGCATACTACAATGTAAACGCACAATCTCGCGTTAAATACACAACTTTGCTGACCAAGTAAAGTTCAAATTATCGCCTTGAGTAAAGGAGGCTATTCTTAAGAATGAGTGCTATCTTACAACAGATATGCGGACTGGCAAATACAGACGGTATGATTATCTGGCAGTTACGTTCCACCACATAGATGTCAGTTGTGCCTTTCAAAGTATGTGCTTTCAACGTTCTGGCTAAATTCCTGGAAGACAGAACTAAAAACGGGCTAAGTATTAGAAAGGAATGATATAACAACATGAAATGGCATAATATTCATAAGAATGAACGTAAACCACCAATTATAACCTTTGCCTCAGACCAAGAGGTGAATATTAAATAATGATTATCCGATTATAGAAGGCTAGCCTGTTCTGCCATTGATTAAGTACCACTCTAAAGCACGTATTTGAAGCGGAAAAATAAAGAGACCAACTAGATTGCGAGAGTCTTGGAGAGGTGTATTTGACAATGGATGTATCTAAACGTACCGTAACTCATTTGAAAAACAGTGATTTCGTAACAAGTCTAAAACTATCAACGTACAGAGAGCAGGTGTAACAGCCGTCTCCTTAATGATCAGTATGACGTATTTAAATATTGTTAGGCAGCGGAAAGGAAAGATCCATAATGGAAGACGTCTAAACTGTAAGTCATATCGCCAAATGGACAAGACATTCGTAACCCATCATGAAGATATCTACAACTTCGGTCCCGTGAATTTTGGCAGTATCATGATCCCTTATGTCTTAGATAGAGTTGCATTTTCAGATTTTACGTCAATTTTGTACATTTCCCACAATTAAGTTTACTGTTTTACACACGTATAAGACCGATAGAATCATGAAATTCTTCAGGCTCATTGGAACGACCGTGGGTCATATGCAAGGAAAATGCATGATTCTAGCACCATGTAAGAATGGACAAACGAAAGGAATATGTGGACACTATACTCCTAATCTAAGGTTCTAAACCAATCTACGGTGCACCCGATACAGATACGACGAAACATCACGGAATGAAAATGTAGAATGTTTCAACCACGATACACCTGCCAAGTTTCAAGACTATAGCTGCCCAGTGGTCAGGAAAATAATTTTTTATCTTGTGAGAATTGTACGTAATTTGCACAAGGTCGAAACGTTTACCCCTATCTTTGTTATAAACCGTGAATATGCTGTACAAGAAAATATTGTAGGACCAAATATATACGCGAATAAATGGGCCGTCTGGTGGCGCAATCCGGTTTTCGTAACGACGTACCGGTTCGTCACAGTAATTTTCCAAATGACTACTTCGAATGTACAGGAATTGGGGGGGTTTGGGGGCTGAGCCCCCAACGAGCGAAAGAGAGTCTAATTATAAAGCTAGAAGGGAGGCTATGCTGCATTAAAGGCATCCAGGTAATCAGATGGAAAACTGATGAGAACTTCATAAAGAATTTTACTCAAGTTATGTTTAAAAATGCTTAGTTAATACCGTCTCAGAACAGGCCATGAAGCACATAAAGACATCCACAATTCATAACTTCGGCACAATCTGGGTTACGATGATTTTGCTCCACGAATTGATCTCTTACAAATGTATGGTGTAGGGTGAGTGAACATGAGGGCCATATGCCTCTCCAGAAATAGAAGCCTCACTTCTAAATTTCTCGACTTCATGACTGGGAATCTTTCTTTTCTTCTTTTGCTAGTTGCTTTACGTCGTACCGACGCAGGTAGATCTTATGGTGACGATGGGTTAGGGAAGGCCTAGGAGTGGGAAGGAAGCGGCCGTAGCCTTAATTAAGGTACAGCCCAAGCATTTTCCTGGTGTGAAAATGGGAAACTACGGAAAACCATCTTCAGGGCTGCCGACAGTAAGATTCAAACCCACTATCTCCCGGATGCAATCTCAAAGCTGCGCGACTATAACCGCACGGCCAACTCGCCTGATTGACTAGGAATAAAACTCACGTCATTCTGAGTGAGCGAGCACACCTTTACCGTTTTGACGAGGCAGTATTCAATAAACTTAGCACAAATTGGCTTTTAATTACTATTTTCACTATTGTAGGCATAGAATCAATAAGTAATGAAAGTAAACCAGTGGTCGGCATATTCCGTGCTCTGCGCCGTACAGTAATACCACAGAGAAGCCGTGCTCTGTGCTCATCACTTGTGCATGCAGTATTAAGCAGCAAGTTGGCAGTGAAGGAGGCGGCACGCCGCTCATACACCAAATTTGGTGCGCTTGATTCCGCCTCAATAGTGTTGTTAGTATTATGAATGTATTTGAACATGACTAGAAACTTGAATATATCACAGGCTGTATTTTTGCAAGAATTTTTTGTGAACATGAAGTTAAAATATTACTTCCTTAAATGATTGCACACTATAATTAAGTTTAATATACTGACATTGCTATGGAATACATCACAACATTTATGACTTTGAGTTTGTTCTCTCACATAGCGAGTTCCAAAAATTGCTATTGTCTGTCTGTCTGCCCGTTAGGTCATCTACGCGGAGGCTACATTAATTCTCAAATATCGCCACCAAAAGTTATGCGGTTACAGGGAAAAAAACCATCGGTGGCACTAACATGAGGCGTACTAGGTAAAGTGACGAGTCAGGTAGTTTGCAATTGTTTCCCTCAGTGGGTCAGAAAGGGGTATTGCAGTTAGAATGGCCCAGCAAGTAACACTTTTCATAGCATCCAGATGCACAAGATGTACTACAAACGTTAATACTCAGTACCTAACATACCGCAGCATGTTCCATACTGTTACAATCATAAATGAGACCGAGACTTTGGTGGAAGCTGCTTTGTCCCGGATCTAGGGACAGATGAAAGAATATATTGCATACATCAAAAAATGGAAACTGGTGCCCAATTGCTACTAATATACTATCAGCAGTATTATCATAACTTTGTGTGTCAAGTCAGTCAATACTGATCTGCATTTAGGACAGTCGCCCAGGAGGCACATTTCCTATCTGTTGTTTTCCTAGCCTTTTCTTAAATGATTTCAAAGAAATTGGAAATTTATTGAACATCTCCCTTGGTAAGTTATACCAATCCCTAACTACCCTTCCTGAAAAGGAATATTTGTCCCAATTTTCGCTCTTGGATTCCAACTTTATCTTCAGATTGTGATCTCTAATACTTTTAAAGACAGTACTCAAACTTATTAATGTCATTCCACACCATTCCTCCACTGACAGATCGGAACATACCCTCTTAGTCGACCAGCTCGTCTCCTTTTTCCCAAGTCTTCCGAGACCAAACTTTGCAATATTTTTGTAACGCTACTCTTTTGTCGGAAATCACCCAGAACAAATCGAGCTGCATTTCTTTGAATTTTTTCCAGTTCTTGAATCGAGTAATCCTGGTGAGGGTCCCATACACTGGAACCATACTCTATTTGGGGTCTTATCAGAGTCTTGTATGCCCCGTCGTTTACATCCTTATTACAACCCGTAAACACCCTCTTAACCATGTGCAGAGATCTGTACCCTTTACTTACAATCCCATTTATGCGATTACCCCATTGAAGATCTTTCCTTATATTAACCCCTAAGTACTTACAGTTATCTCCAAAAGGAACTTAAACCCCATCAACGCAGTAATTAAAACTGATAGGAATTTTCCTATTTGTGAAACTCACAACCTTACCTTTAACCCCGTTTGTCATCATACCATTGCCTGCTGTCCATCTCAAAATATTGAACCCATGACCTTTGTGCCCTAAGAATATTATGCATAATGTAACAATTAAACTAAAAGTTGGATTCTTGATAGCATGGATCTGACACGTGACGAGGGGGTGATTACCTTCGGTCCCACGCTCTGGGGTACGGGACGTCAGCCACACGTGTCAACGGCGGAAGAATCTCAAGTCATTTTTGTGAACTATTTCAAAGCGCGTGTACATGGCGACCCAAGCCAAGTCAAAAAAATATAGTGCCTATCAAAGGGGGTCAATCATCTCACAAATCGAACCCGTAAAATTTTTAAATGTCCATGAACACTACCGCCAGAAATGTAGCAAGCATGTAGTCACTTTCAGAACTCTTGAAATTACAGTTTAGTTAAGTCAGAAACTTTATAGAAATTTTCTTGGCGGCAAAGGGAGATATCCGAAGAGAGGGGGTAACTGCTATAAATATGAAGGGACGCCATGACGAACTCTCCTTCTCCGGCATTTGTGATACAAAGCGGACGAAAAATCGTTGAGCTGCTCTGCGAAATCAAACAACGAAAGTAGACTGAGTTCAACTGCAGATTTCAGCCAGTGTGGCTAGGTCTTGAGTCCATGAGGGGATAGTTTTCTTGAGTGAAATAATTGTACCAGATAGGACGGTCAAAGTACTGAATAAATTCTAATGTGATTAATTAATTCGTGTGCGGAAACAAGTATAGTCCATCGTGTGCGCTCAACAAACAAGTGAAGGGTATTTTCTTTTTTTAAAATGCTTTATTCCAGGAAACCTGAAGAAAATAATAATAAACTGTGAAGCCATGAATGTAAAAATGGCTAAATAAAATGCCAGGGTCGTAGGTGAGCCCTATGACGAACACTGGCGTGACGACATGAGGTAGGTGACTTTCCATCTTACTACCTCTTATATCTTGTCTCGTGATCTCTAAAAGTGTATTTGAATGGGGATATACGACGCAGTGGTCACCCCTACTAAGTTTTGTAAATGTGAGAGTACGACTAAAAGAGTCATTTGTTTTATTTTCCACTTGGATAAAATTTTGAAGTCTTGCGAGTGCCGTATAATGTTGTAAAAAGTTATTGAATAGGGTTCCGAAGTGATATCACGTCCAATGTAGATCGTCATCCGTGTGAGTGTACTGCCTATATTTTGTGATGTCAAATTAAGATGTTCATTCGACGTAAAATTTTTCTGTCTGCAATTTGACGTTAATAATAATAATCCATGGTTACTCATTTTCAATCGAGTGGAAGCGCGCTGTCGGGTGAGAATCTAGGGTGATGAATTTGGTCACGGAGAGAAACGTTTTTCTATGCCCATTTTAAACTGTGTCTGTCTGACAATAAAAAGATCTAGTAGAATGTTTCAGTCATTTTGTTCATAAAAATCGAGTTATTAAATACGATCTCATTTATGCGAAGTTATTCATGAGTAATGCACTGTGCGATATTAGACGTCGAGATTTCTAGTAAGGATTTTATTCCAGTTCTTTGTCGATGATAATTGTGGAGCTGGGAAACAGAGGTTAGTTTTGTTGATATGAGATTTGTGAATCAGGTTGGACCTGTCATTGAAGCCGGGACACGGAAGCCCGAGGAATGTTTTATATGAGTTGAGATGAGATGTGCGAATCAGGTTAGAGTCCTGTCATTGAAGCCGGGACATGATAGCCCGAGGAATATTTATAATGTCGAGAATGGAAAGAAATTCATAGAAATCCATAGCGGTAATAATTGGCGACGCGTATAATTAGTGTGGGCATCTTGAAGCATAACCTGTGCATTTTGTTGGTTAGAATATCGTATTTGTTTAATTATGTCGGCAGAGTTTAAGGGAGCATTTTGAGAAGCCAGTCAACTGTGAATAAACCAGGTGTTTCGTGTAACTGCCAAGCGAACTCGGGGGATGAGAGACCTCAGCTATGATAATGGGACAGCCGTGGAGTTGAGATTGTACTGTATTCTCGGCCAGGGAAACGTTAAAATGCTGGATTTAGTTGAAATTCATAGCCGGTAATGATCTGAGTATTGTGAAATACTCTAATTGGGGACGTAATGAACATTGGAAACCATGAACTTGGAGTATAAGGAACAGAGTAACCAATTCAGGGTTGTCCAAAATATAGAGCGATGGTCGTGATGATCGGTTTGTCTGTGAGGGGTGTGCAAAATTTCATAAATGGTAATGACGAGAGATGGCATCGTAATTATATGGCGAGTTGTTTGGTTTGTACGTAGATTATTAGGATATCCAAGTGTTAATTACGGTTAGGACTAGATTAGATTTTTAAAAGTGTGGGATCACGAGACAGGATATATAGCTGGACATGAATTATGTAACAAATTCTTTCCCAGCCAGATAAACATCGCAATATTGAATTCACATCACAGCTGCGTAGAAATTTGTGAAGAAACCAGAGTCCGCGGAGATAAAATTTGTTGTTCGTTAACATTTCGTCAAATCATTTAAATTTATTTAATTATTAAATTCAGTGAAACCGCATTTTGTAATAACTTTAATCAAGTGAATAACTTGGAGATGCATTCTGGAAATTTTAGATGGTTTTTCTGGGGGAATATTAAAATATAAAGTAACGTTTAAGGGGACATATCCGAAGGAAATGGATTTTTCTGCCACAAAGTTTGTGAGCATTGCTATTGTTGTAATTATTGAACTTTGATTGATTGAGCAGTGAATGTGCTGGGGATAGTAAAGTGGAACTTTGGTCATCAACCGATGTAACTTAATTGTGTTTAGCCTTCAGCCTAGAAACTTGGATGGTCAGGGGGTCATCAACCTCAGTGACTTAGATTAGGGCCATATGCCATTGTAGCATCATTTCCTTGCGGTCATCATCCACAATGACTTTAAAGTAACTTAGAAGATTAGATGTCGGTCCATGACATAGACGCAGGTCACATCGATTCAATTAAGGATCCATGCCGTGGAACCACTGTGTGGCACACACCGATTGGACGGCCTTAATTATACACAGAGTCCAGAGTTCGTGTTACGAGGGCTGGACCATAACGAATCACTATGATGGTACATGTGGTCTCACGTGGAAGCCGAATTTAAGGATTTCCAGACTTTTCTTTCTTAAATGATTAATAATTGAGACAATGGTTTCTAGTATGAATGCCCGTCAGGTAGTTACGTTAAAGGCTCACACCAGTGTTCTGACCATTATGTAAAAATGATTGTGGTGTCCAGTGGACACAGTTGACTTCTATGATACCATTGACAGATTGCTTCAGAATTTTCCTGAATAAATAGGAATCTTTTAAATAGACCTTTCATTCCAGTAGATAGATTAGAATTACTGAACCCTACCTTTACCTCAGCAAGTGACAAAGAACCCGATACGACCCAAGAGACAGATCTCATGAACTTTGCTGATAGGTAAGAAAGGTAGGTATCCCTCAATATGGACCTAAAGGGTTCAATATTATCGAGGTCATTTTGCTATTGCTCACAATTTTATAACTTTTTTTTACTCTATACAGAATAACGTCATCCGCAAGACACCTTATCTCTGATTCCACTTATTTACTCATACCAATGATATATATAAGAAAACATGAAAATACAATAATACAGCCTTGAGAAATTGCCCTCTTAATTATTTCAGGGTCGACAAAGCTTCGCCTACTCTAATTCCCCAAGATGTATTTTCTAGAAATACAGCAACACATTCAGATCCCAGGACGGGTTCGGCTCGCCAGGTGCACGTCTTTTGATTTGACACACCTAGGCGACATGCGCGTCGTGATGAGGATGAAATGATGCTGAAGACAACACCTACACCCAGCCCCCGTGCCAGGGAAATAAACCGATGATGGTTAAAATTCCAGACCCTGCCGAGAATCGAACCCGGGACCCCTGTGACCAAAGGCCACCACGCTAACCATTTAGCCACGGAGCCGGACAGTCATTTCCCATTATCCACCATATCAAGTGCCTTAGACAGGTCATCGCTATACAGTCCATTTAGCCTCATGAATCCAAGATACCTGCTATATCTTGCTGGAATCCTACAAGCTGAGCTTCAGTGGATATCTTTTCCCAAACCCGAACTTCCTTCTATTGAACAGTTATTAATTTCGCAAACATGACTAATATAATCATAAAGAATGCATTCCCAATGCAATACATGTCAAACTGACTGGCCTGTAACTTTCAGCTTTATGTCTCTCATCCCATCTTTTATACACAGGGTCTATTATGGTAACTCTCTATTCATTTAGTATAGCTCCTTAATGCAAACGGTAATCAAATGAGTACTTCAGATCTGGTACTATAACCAAACCCCTTATCTTTAATGTATCCCCAGAAATCTTATCAATTTCAGCCGCTTTTCCAGATTTCATCTTTTGTATCTTATTGTAAATGTCATTGTTATCATAGGTAAATTTTAATACTTCTTTAGTAACGGTCACCTCCTCTATCTGGACATTATCCTTGTAACCAACAATGTTTACAAACTTCTGCATGTTGAAATCCTCACATACACACTCCCCTTGTTCATTAATGATTCCTGGAAAGTCCTTCTTGGAACATGTTTCTGCAATAAAGTACTTATACATACCCTTCCATTTTTCACTAAATTTTGTATGACTGCCAATTATGCTTGCCATCGTGTTATAATAATAATAATAATAATAATAATAATAATAATAATAATAATAATAATAATAATAATAATATTTTTATTGCAGCCAAATGGCCATGTAAGTAAGAACATTAATTTTAACATTTCCAAGCCACATAGGTCTCATTCTTCTGAACAGAAATTAATCAACGATTTCCCTCTATTAGTACATGTTAAGACGTGGTATCTATCACATTCACGATCCCACAATTTACACATGCATCCGAATTCAAGTTCATGAAATGTTTTGGTTCTGCAAAGCTTAAAGTGAAAACCATGAACAACCAATCTAATTACAATATGTCTTAATTCGTAGTTCGCTTCCATCAATCCCCGCGTTGTCATAGCATCCGTTGCACAGAAATCTAACTAAATGTCTTCTCTTTTCTGCTTCAGTTCCGTAAGTAGTCGATCGTAATTTGTCGTGGATGGTAGTGACATCTTGAAACGTGCTCTTCGATCAGGAAAGATTCCCTCGTCAGAACATACACAAGTCGAGATAGTGTATACTTCGAAAGCCACAGAGCTCTCTTTAAGTATGCGGCTTTGACTTTCTTTATTCGTCGTAGACTATTAATGTTTAGGTATTCCCACACGAGTTGTAAACCATAGGTGATTATAGGCACAACTTTAATATTGAAGAGCTGTACCGCTGCTTTAACTGACATCTTACGTAAATCTTTGATATCGTTCACTGCTTTAAATGCCAAGATTGTCCTATTCTTCTATGTGTTTTGCGAAAACATCACCTCTTGTTTGGAATATGACTCCCAGATATTTGAAGTGATTAACCCTTGTTAGTTCTCTGCCATTGTAATGGACTCTATCAGTCACTGCTGGCCTTCCCCCTTTTCCGAAAACCATGTAAACAGCCTTTTGGTCATTTATGCTGAAATCAATTTCATGTTCCCATGCTGCCAGAAGATCAAAGGACTCTTTCAGGTCCTCCAGCCGTTCTGCAGCGAGAACCATATCATCTGCATATACATACAACTTTACGCCATCTTTGATGCATCGTATCACATCCGAAGTGATTATTGAGAACAGAAGAGGACTTATCGGATCTCTTTTTAGTACACCATTTGTCTGTGCTATTGCACCTGATATTGATATGTTGTCCTGTATAAACACTGTATTTTTGGAGAGAATGTCTTTGATTATGACCGTCAAGTAGTGATTATTACCAATTAATTGTTCCAGCTTTGTCAGGATTATGTTCCTATTGAGCATATGGAAAGCTTTAGAGAAGTCAACAAAGATTGCGTGGAGCTTCCCACCTGGTACTCTTAGTGCTTTTTCGATATCTTGTTTTAAACACTCGACTGTTTGCGGGTAGATCTACCTCTTCTGAAACCAAACTGTTGCTCATATATATATATATATATATATATTGATCCACAAGTGTTGTTAGCCTATCAGTGAGAATGTTGGTCACTACCTTAAAAAGAGTGCATTCGAGTGCAATACCTCTGTACAAGTCTGGATCTCCCATGTCCCTTTGCCCTTGTATACCATTTTGATGTAGGATCTTCTCCAACTATATGGTATTCTACCTCTCCTAAGGCATTCGTTCATCAAATAAGACCACGTTTCCTTGAAACCTGGAGTCACCGTTTTTAAATGTTAGTAGTAAATCTGATCAGGTCCACAAGCCTTTCCATTACCCATGCTGTGTATAGCGTCCTCGATATTCATTACTGTTATAGGCAAAAACTCAGTTACACCTTCTGATTGTGTTAGTGGTCGAGTGTCTTTAACCTGAAGCACTTGACACATATGTTTTTCCCAGGTTTTTATTGGTATGTCCCTAGGGAGTTTTGGTTTTCTTGGGTTCAGTATTTTGTAAGGATGTTGTTCAGCAACTTCTATCTTCTTTATGTCTAGCATTTCTTGGTACTCTTTCTTCTTTTGTTTTATTAGCTGCTTATAGAGCCTACGAGAAAGTGTGTATATTTCAAGGTTCTCTGGCGACGGATAATTCAAGGTAATGTGTAATTTATTCAGTGTTTTTTTCCTAGCAACATAGCAGTCTGAGTTGAACCAGGGCTTTGATTTCCGTTTGTATGGATCTGTATACTGTATAGCCTTCTGCATCTGGCGGTCTAATCCTAGAACAGCTTCGTCCAACATACCGTCTCTGATCAGTTCCTGCGCTATTTCAAAATTTGCTTCTTGTATTTTGACGAAGTCAAGTGTCCTTGTGGGCTAGAGTGCTGGCATTTTCTTTTTGCCATCTTGGCATAAAATATTGAAATTTGTTACTACTGGCAAATGTTTTCTAATAGCAATAGGGATGACCTGTTGGTGCGTTGGATGGATGTTTTGCATGTTCGTAAATACAAGATATATTGTATTCCTCCCGTTATATGCTACGTATGTAAATTGATTTCGCTGGTTGATTAATTTTAAGCCTTCTTCTTCCAAAAGATTCCATCACACACGTAGTTTTAAAATCTGGCTTGTCAATTCTACAATTCATATCACCAGCAAGTAACAATGGTTCATCTGGGTCCATATTGTTTAAGATAGTACCTACAGTAATCCTTCTATTATGTCATTCCGTGGAGAGTGTGGTTGGTAGTATAGGCATGCTATGGAACATCATTTAGTTCTTATAAACAATATGTGCTCTGAATAGTGTATTACTTGAAAAGGTGAGAAATCGCATTTTAATAGGCACGTGATTCCACCTTTTGGTTTGCCTACATGCTCCTGGGAGGCGAAATTATGGATTGTATACATACCTTTTGTGGACCATTCATATGTTAGCATTGTTTCAGTTAAAATTGCAATATCGTAAGTCATGAAGAAGTCATCAGGGAGCATATTGCATGCATTTGTCAGGCCTTCTATATTCCAAAGTAATGTCCTAATTTGTATCTGTGTGGTGCATACATCCTGTGCATTGGTTTCCAATATTTGCAACATAATTACTGCTAGTCAAGTTTGATTCCCTCAGTTCTCCTTTTCCGAAACCGATACTGTCTTACGAGCACACCTTTAGGCCAGAGTTCGTTCTAGTTCATCGAACCGTATTCCAATTTTAAAAGCTTTAAAGTAGCCTTTACTTTGCAGCTCATCACACTGTACTTCTTCACCTGTTATACCTTGTATCTGCATATGCCTTTTAAGTTTATCAGTTGTTGTATCCCGATGTAACTTTCCCACGTCTTTCTCCTGCTTGTAATTCTGTACTTGAAGGGTCCATTGTGCCCACAACGGCAATACTGTCCTTTCTGACTCCTTGTTGCCTTCTAGTTACACCTTAGTATCCCTTTCTAAATTCCATTTTGTATTTGTCATGAACTTGCTCTGTTGATGAATTTACACAACATTTTTCAATCTCATATTTTGCTGGATTGTTCTGCTCCTTGCTTAACGTATTTTCCCGCCTTTCTCTAATGATTGAGGAGTGAGTGTTGTTGTGAGCTTCAAGGCTTCTCTGCTCTAGGATTACGGATTCATCATATAACTTTGCAGTTTCCTTCACTGTCGTCAGTAGCTCCGTTTGTTGTTGTAACTGAGCTTCTAGAATAAGGGACATTTTCTGCATCAAAGTCTCAGCGACACCATTCATTTTTTTCTTTCAGCTCCTTACAGGAATTTATACTTTCTGTGATGGCTTCGGCATTTTCCGGTGATGTTTTACACAGCCCATAGTTGTGTAGTCTGTACCTGCAAGTGTCACACATCCAGAGTAGACTAACTCTTTTGGAATTCAATGCCTTAGTTTCTGTTACTCATAATGGGGTACAGGTAGTATGAAACCAAAGGGGGCATCCATCACAGCCCACGGCGTTGTCGTCCTTTGTGAAATGAACGTTACATTTTGAACATTTTGCCGCATCCATGCTATAACTGTTTGGTGTAATGTCTTGATGCAAAGATGAATGTTACACCGGACTGTGTTCTGGGAATTCGAGCAGTTATAGCGGGACTGTCACTGAATAATTATTGCCAAATTTGGTTACTAAATGTATCTATATTCCTTGCTATCAATTTTAAAAGTCAAATCCCAGAATCTATATGAACAAGTACAACTCACTATCACCGAATAATTATTGTAGTAGTCGATTACTAGTCAACCCAAGAAACTTTGTGAACCAGTAAAGCTCGGTTCTTTCATCCAAATCATAAAATGGCCGTTGCTTATTGTAGTGCACTCGCACTTGAGTTATATAACAATCACGATTTGAAGTTCTTTGCCTCATGCAGTTGTCTACTGAATCACTACACAAACGCAAGACTCAATAATTCGCAATTAATGACACTGGATCAGTTGTGATATCTGGTAGGCCGTGATTTCAAATAGTAAACCGTCACTATCGATATACTTGTTTAAATTAACAATGGCTCACTCAGTCTTTAATGCAAGGATATTCGCACTAAGTCGTACACACTTATCACGAATAAATAAAGTAATGACTTAAATTAATCTATCCCCATATCCACAAAGCTGAACACTTGAATAAGGTGTAATTCTCTTGTAGTTTCCAAATGATCACTTTATCAGATGAAACACACACACTCAGATCGATGGATAATCACAAGCCACATTACATTTATTGATATAGGCCCTATGTATTTCAGAAAATTGGGTACGTCAGTATCATACACACACCAATCACAAATTTTACACTGCTCTTGCACAATTATATTCCCACATTATAATTAGCAGACTATATACAACGCTGAACACTATGATAACACGACGGAGTATTTTAATAAATTTAACCACAGTTTCGTACGATGACTGATCTTATGGTTGAAATATCAGTTCACTAATACATAACTCGAACTGTGTTAAATCCTGTGACAGTAACATCCTTCTTTTTTAATTTAATGAACACTCCATATTTGTGTATTCCAATTGACATGCAACATTTACTATTATGGTGCCTCATTTCAACAAGTATAAATTTTTTAATAATAAATACCTTACTATTCATGAGTAATTATGAATAATTATCAAAACATAATTCTCTTCTCATCCAGGTTTGTCATGGTCGAGCGAAGCAGGCATGAAAACTGGATACATAGACTGTGACTCACTCTGATGGCTCGAAGTAACAACCGTGTATCAACAGCTGACTTCTTTGCTAAATTGAATTTCCTACTAAGTTCCTCCAATTTATCCTTACTTCCACAGCCATTTATACACCCCTTTCTTTCCATTCTGCACCTCCTTCTTAGTCTCTTTATTTCTCTGTTATAATAAGGTGGGTCCTTATCACCTTTCAAGGTACAAACCTGTTTTCACATTCCTCAGCAATTGCTCTAAATGCATCGCAGAGGCTGTTTACTTTTTTAACGTTTTCCACCGATTGTTATTACTTTATAAAAACTTTTACATGCCTGTCATATCAGCCATATGGTATTGGCTAATACTCCTACTTTTAATACCTTCCTTTCTATCACATTTATTTTGAACTATGACAAAAACCGTTTCGTGATCACTAATTCCATCTATTACTTCGGTTTCTTAATACAGCACCATGTCTAGAATATTCTTCCCTCTAGTTGGTTCCCTAACTTTCTGAATCAGCTGTCCTTCCCATATTGTTGGTCATGCTTCCTGTCGTTCGCATTACCTTCCCAATCGACATTTGGTAAATTGAGATCTCCCGCGTCAACCATATTCCGTTCCAAATAAATCATTTTGAATCAGCGTCTTCGCTAACCTTTCCCGGTCTGTACATTACAAAGACATCAAGTTGCCTATTATCTTTAGAAATGAGCTTTACACCTAGAATTTCATGTTTGTCATCTTTAATTTTTTCGTAGCTTAAAAATTCTTCTTTCACCAAAATGCATACTCCCTCTCATACCATTCCTACCCTATCTCTACGATACATACTCCAGTTCCGTGAGAAAATTTTTGCATCCATTATATCATTTCTCAGCCATGATTCAACTCCTATTACAATATCTGGTAAATATATATCTATTAAATTACTTAATTGTATCCCTTTCTTTACAGTACTTCTACATTTTAACACTAACGCTTTTATGTCATCCCTACTTGACTTCCAGATTCCTGTACCCTTTTCACCGCTCCCTAGACCACCCCGTTTCCTTGAATCTGCCTCCCCATAACACTTCTAAACAACTTTTCTAACTTACATGTACCACCGCGGTTAAGTGAAGGCCATCTGTGCGTTGAAGCTTCAGCATGGACTTAATTTCCTTATAATTTAGATTACTCTAACTAAACATTATTCTATACCAAAGAAAAGACCCATCTTGCTTAGTACAACATAAAAATTACAAATTATTTCCAAATAAGATAAATAAATAAGGAGTTGTGGATTTTTTGCTACTAAATACCGCTATGTCCTCCAATATTAAACACGCTTCAAGACACTGCCAGGTTACAACTGATTCAGTTCCCGTGTACTGCCGCACTGGCATCAACTGCACCCCACGTGTTTGGAGTTACTCGAGTCCGCAGCTCGCTCTACAGTGCTCACTCGTACAGCCCTTGCTCTTACGTCACAACTGGAGTGGCTGCAGATCGCTGAACTAAACCATAAATATTACATGTAGAGCCATATCAAATTCACACACATGACAACGCTAATTTATCGTGATTACTTCTTGAAAATCACCCGAATATTTTCTCTCGCTTTCCAAATCAGGTCAATTTCAAAGACAGTTCACGCACCTAAACCCCTTTCTTGCCGTTAGTTTCTTCACATACGAGGTTAGATTGTCGTGTTGGTGAAACGATGATTCAATTCTAATTTCTCTACTACGATTCCATTGCTTCTTCCAAAACCGGAATGCACATTTCGCTATTCATCATTTCAAAAAAAAAAAGGGACGAATATATTGGTCCTGAAACCGTAGGAAAAAATCCCAGACAAAATTAAACATTTTTCATTAGGGTCAAATTAAATTTCTCAATACTGCTTGTACTTGATTGGGCTTACGTGTTATGTACCAAGCTAGTAGTCTGCCTCGTTTCTAATTTTCATAGAATAAGTATACTGAAATTAACGAGAAGAAAGTATAATTAGGTACATATCCCCTTTTCATTGTGCAAGTGGTCTCAAAATTGATGTCATTTTCATGTTACCGTCCTGGATAGAATATAAAATTTATCGGCTGTGTAGTCTGTTCATTTACGGCAACTAACGTCAAGGACTTGATATTTAGTTTGATGGAAGATTCTCAAATGTTTACTCCACTCAGTTAATTTAAAATGGTTTACAATATTCTTGCCTGAAACCTGTAGGTCTACATAGTATACCATTGAGGCCTTCTTCCCATCTCCATGATGCTTGCAGTGGGCGTACATTTAAAAGGAATAAGTTTGATTTTTCTCTTACCTTGTCTACCAGCTGGGATTTGGGCAGGCAAGTAGCTGCTCTCATTCGTAGTTTTCTTTGGAAGAAGCCAAGCTAATCTGAAAGCAGTGAGCGAATTTACTTGAGAGTATTTATTGGCAGTGTACGGATTTGTCTCACTGGATAATTCATTCCAGGAGTAAGGAACCATCAGTGCTTACCACGCGGTTTTATCCTTCATGCGAGGTCGATAAACTGCGCCGCATCTCCCACTGGATAACACGCAGAACTTCACATTGCACTTTGCGTCCTTTAACTGAAATCTTACGCAATCTAACAGATATCTGGGAGTACACATTAGAGTAAGCATAAGCAGTGTTTTCGAAAAAAATATGTGAATGAATGTAAATGATGTCAAAAGAAGTATGAAGAAATAATGAGACATTGTAGGATTTGCTACTAAGGGATTTAGAGTGTAATATTGATTTAATCTGTCCCAGTTCAGTTCCCTACAAGTAAGTATAGTGTAAATGTCGTGGTGCGAGAAGCCTTCAATTTCTACTTTCTGTATTGCTCGTAATCACACTATAACACACGTGGAAATCCATAGTGAATTGTTCTTGTACAATATATACTATTCTTACGTCTCTACGTGAACCACTACAGATACATTAAGAACTTTCTTCTTTACTTTTATTCAATACTATTAATTACACAAATATTTTCTACTGTCAGTTTGGCACAGACAACGTGTGGACATTGTACATACTTCCACAGTTTCTCCAAACTAATTTGATTTTTCTTAGTAAGGAAGATATTTGCCCTGTCCTAGCAGAAACTGGAACAATTCGAGGCTCACTATTAAAGCAGAACAGTCCGCACCAGTCCATTACAGTTTCCAGCTCATCTCGGAGAGATTGCTTCAAAGAGTTCCTGTAATTATTTGTTCATCTTAAAAGCACCGGTGTACACTATTTCCATAGATTTCCATAGATGTCGGGAGCAAAGGAAACAGATCACTACAGGAATCGAGTGAAAATGTAGCCGACTTGTGTATACATAATGGTATCCACCTATCAAGCACGTAGAACACCATCAGATTGTTAGGAATTGCTGACACGCCTCAGTCTCAGTGAAACGGAAATCCCGTAAAAGTATACTTCCTCGCATTCCTAATATCGTAGACTCGTCTCTCCCCTAAAAGTACATACCAGTAATTCCCTCCCTTCCTCACCTCTCTCTCTCTGGGTGTATAATAAGAATAAGAATAAGAATAACAATAACAATAAGAATAAGATAAGAATGAGAATAAGAATATTCTTAAGAATTCTTCTTCTTCTTCTTTATTATTATTATTATTATTATTATTATTATTATTATTATTATTATTATTATTATTATTATTATATTACGAACGGCCTTCTTTACTTTTATTCAATACTATTAGGCCTAATTATACAAATATTTTCTTTTGTCAGTTTGGCAGAGATAACGTGTGGACATTCTACATATTTCCACAGTTTCTCCAATCTAATTTGATGTTTCTTAGTAAGGAAGATATTATTATTATTATTATTATTATTATTATTATTATTATTATTATTATTATTATTATTATTATTATTATTAACAACCTATAAAGAACTGTAGATTTTAAGAGATGCCGGGGAGTCGAAATGTTATCCTACGGAAGTTCTATAACATGGTGGAATCCAACGATGCGGAGTTGTTATCAAATTTCAAAGACGTAACATTTTTTATACAATACGGGACTATTTTCGGTGTCATATCGCCGTTGAAAAATTGGATATTCATAACAATGTTATGGATATTCACGGGGATGGTTTGCTGTTATTTCCAATTGTACTACAGACTATAGATTGGTCCAATATGCCTTACGCTAATACATTTCTGATGATGTTACTCGTCAGGTCGTTGTCTGACATTGACGTACCCATCACGTTCACCCAAAGAGTAATGTGTATCAGTGGAAAATATAATATGCTGCCACTTCACCAGGTCATGATATTCGGTGCACCATCGAACATTTGTTAACTTACTGTAGACGCTGAAATATAGCACCGCCACAGATGCGCTATTGCGGCTTTTTCTTCATCTCCTCAAGGGGTCTTCGACAACCAAGGTCCAGACAAAAATATACATTTATGAACGCTTACTTTCGGATGCAAGGCTAGAAATACTTTCAGAAATCACTTAAAATATCTGGAAAATGATCCAGGTGTTTTCTTACAAGACGACTTTGAGTGAAAGTCCAACAAACAACCGTATCTTGGAAGAGGCCAATACCACGACATTGAATCGTTAATTATGTTCACATATCAACTTCGTTGGACCGATCACCTCACCCGCATGCCTAACACAAGCCTCCAGAGCGCGTGATGTATTCAGCATAATCTGAGAGGTCATCAAAATAATGCGAAGCAAAGACGTTCTGAAGTCTAAATTGAAGAAGATCCAAATTGACATCAGCAGCTGGGAGGATGTTGCGTCTGATCAGCCGATGTGGCGATGTGTTGTCTTTCAGGGCCAACAACATTTCAGTGAAGATGTGAGTGCGATTAAAGAGATCGAAGAAATGGCCACGAAAATCAGAGAAGAAATGATCTCCAATTCTGCAATAATAAGGAGATGTTGTAGATTTGTTGAAGTGGCATTGTGGCAGAACTTATGGTAGTAGAATTGGTCTCTTCAGCCATCTGAAATCTATGATGCACTGGGGAGATATGATCGTACTTGCTTCTGAGTGAATTCCCCTGACGATGAGATAGTTTGCCATTAGTAAACTCTTGAGAAGTTGACAGGAACGCTAGCTATACTGTATACACAATTGTGAACTTCATGAACACAGCACTACAGAAACAGGTGAAGTAGAACCGTCATGCAATGATATCCCTTCAAGATGTCAATAGACTTTGATGTTCAGAATGTCCTCTCTATGCGATATCTCATTCTCCAAACAAAACTTTTCATGTTCTCAGTATTCCAGGAATATTGTACCAAATCGGAAATGCATTATCCTGAAATGATGCATTACACTCTGACATGTTGATAACGCAACCTCTCTCACACTCAATAAATTAAATGTGCCTGCCTTACACGTAGATGAGCCACTCTGAACGTTTTCAAAGGACCGTTGTAAAATATACATTGACAATTAAATTCTAAATCGAACCAAATATAACGGATTTTGCAGCATTTTACGGTATGTAAATTTACGCCGTTGAATAGGCCTGTAGTTGCTATACCTGGACTATAGCAAATGCTGAGGTTTTGTTAAATCATATCGATTGAGACATTGCGGTATTCTGGTTTAACCTTAGAAAAGTTTCCACTATCTTCTGTGTAAAGTACAGGAACATCAAGAAATGTTGGTAGATGAAGGCCTACAATCATTGAGGTGTGGTCACTCGCGGAGCTTCAGCCACTGGAATTCGTACAGTATTGTACACTTTTATTTCAGCATTCATGAAAGTGAACTAGTTGCACAGAGCTCATTAGCTGCAGTCGCTTAAGTGCGGCCAGTATCCAGTATAATGGGGTTCGAACCCCACTGTCGACAGTCCTGAAGATGGTTTTCCGTGGTTTCCTATTCTCACACCAGACAAATGCTGGGACTGTACCTAAATTAAGGCCACAGACGCGTCCTTCCCACTCCTAGCCCTTTCCTATCTCATCGTCGCCATAAGACCTATCTGTGTCTGTGCGACGTAAAACAACTTGTAAAAAAAGAACTCGTTGCATGCTTGAGAGTATGCAGTACCACACTTCACTTAACTGTTAGATTAATTTTTGTTATAATTATATTGCTACATATATTCGAGGATAGAGACTAAAGCCATTGCATCGTAGTTCAATGTGAGTCCTGGAAATCAAAGGTTGGATATCCGCCATAACATTAATCAGAAAACGGACACTGAATTCTATATCTGCTGAATATGACCTTCTCTGAATTTGAGAATCAATTAGAAGAAAATGTGCAGTTGTAAAAATTTTTGTTGCTGAAATCGACGGAAATCGTTGTTAAGCATGCCCTTCTTTCTTTTTGTAAATTGCCGAATTAAGGCACCCTGTGCTATGTCCGATTGAAAACAAGTGAATCTAAATTAATATATGTCAAGTACACAGACAACGGAACACGCCTTATCCGTGTTGTTTTAGCTTTGCTGCTGGTAAGTATACTTTAGAAAATGAAACAATGCAGTGCACGTAACGAGGGAGTTAGTAACAGTCTTCTGCCATCTGATGCGATTTAAAGGTGATTTTACCCAAAGTAGCAAACTTTCAATACCTCCTGTAAAGAAATCATCAACCGTGAAACCATGATGTCATGACACTGAAAATAGGCGAAGCTCCACATTATTATTATTATTATTATTATTATTATTATTATTATTATTATTATTATTATTATTATTATTATTATTATTATTATCCCGCACATCGTCCATTGTAATGTTGGCCTTTCGAATTCCTGAAGGACTTCTTGAAGCCACGCAGGTGTGACTTCCACAGGATGAGAATTTCGTTCGCTAGTTTGTCGGTCCCCATTCTTTTTTCGACATGTCCAAAAATATGTCTTCTCTTTCATATTCTGACTGATATTCCCTCGAACTGTTCATAGATCCCTTTGCTTTACCTCATGTAGAATGTGAATCTGCGGAAAAACGGCAAACATGACATGCTGTCACTTAGATTATTATTAAATATTTAGTATGTTAAATGTTCCTTTACCTAAGAAGCAATCACTTAACCCTATATGAGATGGTAATAAATAAGTATATGTTAACTGTAAAAAATTTGGTCTGGGGAGAAGGATTATGAAAACTATTTTATGGGTAATGTATGCTAGAACAGGGACACATTTGTACCGTGAGTCAGTAGTTACTCACGACACTACCAAAACGAAACTGCTTATTTGAAACTAACAAAGATTCCAATTCGCTGACGTCGTGCCAACATCTTCTCACCATCCACTCTTCATTTAGTCTCTCCAATTGAGATCGCTTTGATCCCCTAAACTGGCATTCTATTTAGTTACTTAAACTAGAAATAAAGTTAGAAGTTATTTATTCGCCCACTGATACTAATTATGTCCAATGCTATACAGTTTGTTGGACAGTTCCAACGTATAGGTAGTACAACTCTAGTACCAGTAAAGTCAAAAACACTGCTCAGAAGGAACTGCTCATTTAGGAATAACGAGAGATGCCGACATCGTCCCCACACTCTTCTAACCTAAGACGTGGAGATTGCTGGGATGACGTATTCTTCAAGCAGGTCTTATTTGAAAGTCATAGAACGAATTCAGGGGAGTTGGAACGTCGATAACATTCGGTCTGCGTATCATTTATTGAGTACGTGAAGTTGAGAATAAGGGGACGAGTTTTTCTCAAGTGCAATATGAAGAAGAGAATTTTGCTCAGTTATTTATATAGTTATGTACTTCAAATCTAGACCGCGTAGAGACCTTCAGGATTAGAAGCAGAGGTCAAGGATAGGTGGGTGATGGAGAACATATCACAGTAATATTACTTTTAATTTCACCTTAATGATATATAGCTGAGTTGTTCAACTCAAATAACTCATTAACGACTCAGGGTATTGAAAACCTGTTTTCACTTTTAGTGATGTTAAAAAAAGGGCTCGTAGTAAAAGATGCAATACTTTACCAGAGTGTCAATGCTTGCTGAGATAACTACGCTAACTTTGTTCCTTAAATGCACCCACAGCACACACATTTCTGCACCTAGTTCTAACCTTCAACTAACTACGTCCGCACTTTCACACCTTGCGTATTTCCCTTTGCTCCAAAAACCACTCTTTGTTTGTAAATGTGCACTCGAATGGCCATGTAATCATTCAGCGTTAGTATTGAAATAAACTGTCAGTTGAAACGCAACAATCACGCAGGTGGTTATTTATTTATTTATTTATTTATTTATTTATTTATTTATTTATTTATTTATTTATTTATATAATGCAAATATACATACTTTAGTCCAAGTACACTGTTTGTTCACAACATCTACTATTATTACATATAATTACAAATAAAAATCTGGATACAAAAACAAAACACAGAAGTGGATGAAAATTAGGTAGCCTATTACGCAACAATAACAATGATAAAAATAATGAATACAATCAAATGAAGAATGTAAACAAAAACAAAAACAGACAACATGGCATCCTTAAACTAGTTAATTACCTGTAATAAATGCCTACAAGATGTTAACAAGTCAGATTTTTTTTATCTTGGAATGAATCAGCTTACCTGCCGGTTTTCTAGGTGCATGTAATAGGTGTTCACAACTTAGTTCCATATCATCCACATCATTGTTAACAAGCTTATGAAGATACGTCATCAACTGACATTTTCTTCTGCTATCTAGCCGTTCGAACCCAAATTTTTCGATCATTTCATAGTAAAATAAATATAAATATATGGGATATTCTCCGGTTTTTCTTAAATGCATGTAGGCATATAATGTAATATAAGAAATTTATTTTAACTTCAACCTATTCAATACAGTACTGTATTGTATTATACTGTATTGAATAGGTTGAAGTTAAAATACATTTCTTATATTATATTAAGATTCTTTCAATACGGAGAAAAAGATTTTCATTACTTCTAATGTAGGCATATTTCAAGAACTTTTTCTGGATCCTTTCAATCAAATCTGTATGCAACATTGTTGCTTAATTCCACATAATAGACGCGTATTTCAAATTTGATCGAAGTAATGCAAAATACAAACGAAATAAAACTTGTTACTTAGTCCATAAGAATTTCGAGCTATAAACCCAAGTTTCGTGTATGCGTTATTCACAATATCTTATAAGTGAGAAGTTAAAGTTAAATCACTAATTAATGTTATTTTTAAATGATTAATTTCATTTACCTGTTCCAGTTTAGTATCACTGATTGAGTACGTGAGATTTCTTTCCTCTTTTATCGTTGAAAAATGATCTTCCTGCATTTACTGGTACTGAAAGGAAGTTTACAAGTTTTGCGCCATTCAGCTACGATATTAAAACCAGATTGTATTTGAAACTGATTTATATACTTTAATATAATAAACAAATATTAACATTTTGGAAAACCGAATTTTACTGGACATGTCGTTTACAAATAAGCGAAACAGCAAGGAACATACATTAAACATCCATTTAACACGAAATTACAACACGAGAAGTTTATATAGCTTACATAATCTGTGCTGTAACAACGAAACTAGAAGAGTTTCAGAGACGGATCTAAAGATGACTAAATTTACTAATTAAACAATTGTGGTCTACTTTGTCGATAGCCTTTTTGAAAGTTGGTGCAAATAATATCTACTTGGGAAAGATTATCGATATCAGTAGATTGCATACTCTACAAAGTTATATAAATTGGTTTCTGTAGATTTATTCAGCATATCGTAATGTTGATCACATTTAACATGTTTAAAATATATGAACATATAAAATACTTTCAAAATTCTTTTTCTGGAGACGATGGAATTGTAAGTGGTCTGTAGTTATAAATATAACTGTTTCATCCCAGATATATACACTGGCATGATTTTGGTATTCATTTAGGAAAAGTAGTGCTAGCAAACATAAGGGGTACCCAGTCGGGTCCAGCTGACATTATAGGTTTCAAATTCATTGTAGCTCTGCCTGTTTCTTTGGCCGTTTTACATTTAAACTGTAAATTATTTTGTATGTTTGATTCTGTACGTTAATTTTGACAATAGACCTATATCTATGTTTAATGCAATTTTTCCCATTATATTCCATTTTGCACATTGTAAACATTCCCTTTCCTTTTATTTTAACGAAATTCCAAAATTTTCTCACGCTGCTATTTATTTCACTTTCAAGTGCTTCGTTTTCAAGAAAGAATCGTTTAATTCAACATCATTTCGATGTTGTTAATATCAATATACTGACTTAGTCATAAAGGACGTTTCCAGCATAATGCAAATGCATACTACTTCTTCTACCGCTTTTCCCACACCTGTGGGGTCACGGGTGCGAACTGTGTCGCACATGTGGGGTTAGCCCTGTTTTATGACCGGATGCCCTTCCTGACGCCAACCGTATATGGATGGATTTAACCACTAATGCGTTTTTCTGCGGTGGTTGGTAGTGTAGTGTGTTGTCTGAATATGAAGAGGAAAGTGTTGGGACAAACACAAACACCCTGTCCCAGAGAAGGAAGAATTAATCAGACGCGATTAAATTCCCCCACCCGGCCGGGTATTGAGCCCGGGACCCTTTTTAAACGAAAGCCTCAACGCTGACCATTCAGCTAAAGAGTCGGACAACGCAAATGCATTCTGTTTACACAAATAAATACATTTATATATTTTGCCATTTATTTTATCAGATGTTATAATATATTCCATCCATTCTTACTTAATCCTTTTAATCGTTAGATTTATTGTTGTGGCAATGCATTCAATTAGACCGTAAGCAGTGTTTTTCAAGGGTTCTGACGCCACCTCAATTGACGCAATGAGGTGCGCAAGATGACTGCTATACATAGAACTCATGGGGATGGAAGTAGCAGCGATTGTAGTTCGCGTGTGTGGACCTGTGAACCTAGAGATGATCCACATATGTGTACCTAGTAGCGTGGGTGGTCCTCTTCTCTGAACCTACCAATGGTCCACATAATGTCGATATGTCGACGAGACAGCGGCTGCAGTCCTTGCCTATGGATCTGCGGGTGGTCCATACAAAGAGAACATAATAATGTTATTTAATTTACGTCCTACTAACTACTTTTACTGTCTTTGGAGACGCTGATGTGCCGCAATTTAGACTCGCAGGATTTCCTGTACGTGCCAGTAAATCTACCGAAATGAGACTGACGTATTTGAGCACCTTCAAATACCACCGGACTGAGTCAGTATCGAACCTGCCAAGTTGGGGTCAGAAGGCCAGCACCCCATCCGCCTGAGCCACGCAACCCTGCCAGAGGGAACAAAATATGGCGGTCATGCATAACGTGAATCTCAGTGTGTCATATTCGTTGACCTCAAGTCCTGAGCTAAGATAATGTTCCATCACCCTACTTAACGGTGACAGCAGCTAGCACGTAACCTGAGAGTCCCACACAACCATGTTCCCACCAAGTCATATTTCAATGTCAACGTAGATACAAGCCTACGGCCAGTTCTTGCTGGTTTACGTCCAGTGATATTAACCATAAGAATAGTAATTCAAACCAAATCCTATGACTGCTATCGAGTCATTTGGCTTACAGATACTGCGGGTGAAGCATGGTCAGCGCGTTGAGTCATTCAGTGATATATTTTGACTTTCATGCCCATTAATAATTGTATTATAAACCAAACCATCAGAATGCAACAGCTTGTGAAGAGTTTAGACCTGTCAAATACCGCTACCGTGTGGCTATCTAGCTGGGTATCTTGCAGAGAGTGAAGTGACGCATGATAACCGAATGCGCTGAAGATGCTGAGGTGAGGGATGGTCAGCATCTCGAGTAAACCATGTTACAACCCTCAAACCAGAAGAAAAATTCCTCCATTAACTTGCCTGGAATCGAAACCTGGACTCGTACGTCTAAAAACCAGCGTGCTGAACATTCTGCTGTCACCTCAATTTAGGTAATGAAGTGCGCGAGATGACTGCTAAACATTGGTCTTGTATGTATGTATGTATGTATGTATGTATGTATGTATGTATGTATGTATGTATGTATGTATGTATGTATGTATGTATGTATGTTGGGTATTCAGCCAGAAGGCTGGTTTGATCCTCTGCAGCTCCGCCAACAGCTGTCATAAATAGCCTAGGCGTCACTGAAGAGCCGTAGTAGGGAAATGAGGAGTGAGGTAGTTTCCCCTTGCTTTTCTCACCGAGCCAGCCGTTGCTATTACATATCAGCCTGCCAAGTCCACTGAAATGCATGCACCAACTGACCCTATGAGCGATATTTTCACACCATTCATAACAGGGACTGGCTGCATAAACAATGGTATTACTAGGATCACTCATACCTCAGTCACTTTCATATTGTCAAAGCCAAGAATGAGACTGAGACAGGTCAATGAAAGTAACAAATTTGATATAGCCCATACCAGAAGACATAGTGCACTGTAAACACTACATCTCGCCAGCAAAGGCATAACATTGGTCTTAAGATAGTGAAATTTGAGAAAAATGTAATTCTGAGGGTTATTGATAGCAAGAATTCAGTGACTATAGATCGATTAGCATCTTATGTAGACTGTCGAAAACTTTAGAATCCATGGTTCACCAGCAGATTACCAACTGTCTTACCTAACACAATCTCTTCGATATCCACTTGTCCGGCTTTAGACAAAGACAGAGTACTTGCAGTGCATTAACACGTGTGACTGATGACATATGGCAAGCTATGCACAATAAAACAACTGACAGTTCTAGCAATATTGGAATTTAGCAAAGCTTTCGACACTTTTGATAGAGACATACTTATATCCAAATTAAATGGTTTAAGTTTCTCCGCGACCGATGACCTAGATGTTAGGCCCTTTAAACAACAAGCAACAACAAAACAACAAACAAATTTCTCCGCGAGTGCACTCCAGTGGTTCAGTTCTTCTCTCACCGGCCGCTGGCGGTGTGTACTTGATAAGAATAATGAATATTCAAATTGGCGTACGGTTGACATGGGAATACAACGAGGATCTGTACTGGGCCCCCTATGTTTCTCGTCGTACATGAATGGCATAGCTTCCGAGTTAAAACACTGTAAATACCACTTATACGCAGATGACGTACAGGTGTATACATAGTAAATCCGAAAACCTATATTCGGAACACTTCACCTGAATGAAGACTTGATGACCATAGATATATGGGCCAAAAATCACAGATTAAACATAAACCCATCAAAATCCCAGGCAATAACTATTGGTTACCCTAAATTACTTTGCTCATTCAATCGAACAGCGTTAGCACAGTTGTCCATATGTGGTACTCCCATAGAGTACAGCCAAAACGTTAGGAATCTTGTTATAAAATTTGACGATCATCTGTCCTGGTCTGCCCAAAATATATCTGCGGGTAGAAAAATATATGGAATGCAACACTGTCTCAGTAAATTTAAATTCACTTTCGCTTTTAAACTAAAACAAATTCTTGTTGAATCACTCGCATTACCTCATTTTGATTATTGCGATATAGTTTATAACAACCTAGGAGTAGAATGGGGAAGGAAATTACAGTGTGCTAGGACTGTTTGTGTAAGTTTTATCTCTGGGCTTCGTTACGTTGACCATGTCACTACGTCCTACACGCAGCTATGGTGGCTTCGCCTGCAAGAATGACACACACTTCAGACTCATTGCTTTGTGCATAATATTATTAAAACTTCTCAACCAGCCTATCTCCGTAATCGCATCGAACTCCTCTCCACAGACCATAACAAAAATACCCGATCCTGCAGCTCCATGTGTTTATCTCTTCCTGTACACAGAACAACAACCTACACGAAATAATTCACCGTTACCGCAGACCGACTATGGAATCTCTTACCAGTGGACGTCAGAAGCATGCACAGCAGCTCACGTTTTAAACATGCTTGTGTCGATGTACTAGGTAAACATGAATAAATCATCAAGTTTTGACGTTTAACACCTTATTCTACTTCCTCTTCATCATTATGTCACTCTTCCTTTCACATATGACTTCATCATCTTCTTACTAATCCTTCTCTTCACCTCTCAACTGAAGGCGATATCTCGGTATATTCTTGAAATACATATATTTCTGAAAATTTATTTTAAATAGTATATCTAATACTTATTATTTATGTAGTTTTAATGTACACAACGTACGATGTGTATTGTATAGATCGTACGATTTGTTTTTATGTATGATTCCTCCTTAATATCACTACACTTGATTATTTTATTAATACCCTACTATTCCTGTTATTATTGTTAATATTGTTTACATCTTGTTGTCATCAGCAGTTATTCTTGACAGTGTTCTAGATTAAGACCGGTTAAGTGTAAGAAAGGGAGTACATCCGTAACTTTGCCAGAATAAAAAAAACATATTATTATTATTATTATTATTATTATTATTATTATTATTATTATTATTATTATTATCTATTTACTGCTATGCTGTCGCAACTGTTATCAGAGTACTGCATGTATTGGTGTAACATAAGAGGTAAAAAGTACTCAGTAGGAGTTCGCTTGTTACACGTGTACCAGGCCATTTCCTGTACGGGTGTCACGCGCCAGCTCCCTAGAGTTATTCACTTAAGACCAGTGTATGGCGGCCGTATTGCACATTAGCCCCCCTAAGCCAGCTTCCCTTCATGTAAAATCTCCATGCATCACATAAAAAACAGATATGTTAATTGCAAATTTAGGTTGTAAATTTAAGTAAGTTATGTTATACACTACCATAACTTTAAATACGGTAGTGTTTTCAGCGATACACTCCAAGGGGTGAATTGTATGTACTGCTGTTTGAGGATGGTGTAATTGTACGTGGCTATGAATAGGAAGGAAGCAGCCGTAGCTTTGGGAAAGGTACTATTCCGGAATTCCCTTTGAGTTGAATTAAGAAACGACAGAAAATCATTTCAGTGATGATCGACGGGGGGTTCGAACCCGCCTCTCTCCCGAATACAGAGCTAGACCACTTCCGGTAGACCATGCATGTCTCATCAATTTATTTACTTATAACTGACGAGGAGACTTTTATGCACTATAAAATCCGAAAATACGGACGTGTTCATGCACTACCAAACTACGAAACATGCACGATCAAGCGAAATTCCTCTAAAACGAGCAGTATAATATTTGTTCCAATTCCTCTAAAACGAGTAGTATAATATTTGTTCCAAATTTACTAAAATGTACAGTATAATATATGTTACAAATACCTTATTCCACTTTATTGGTACAGTTAACAACAATGAAAAATTCCTTATTTCACTTTACTTCATTTTTGCCATATTTAATAATCATCAACATTTCTAAATTATTTTCTGTGAGGTTCCTGTGCTTGTCAGTCAATATAGTTTTGTAGGGTGAGAATGACCTCTTTAAATCACAAGAAGTAAAGTGTGCAAAATTAAACGAACATACTTGTGACTGTGTCAGGTCAAATACTTCATTTAAGTTTTCGCCACAAAATAACTTCTTCACTGAAGAAAGAAATCCGTAGTCAGGGTCGGCGTTTGTGACAACGAGTCCACCAGTGTGGCTTCTAATTCCGTTCTTTTAAAGTGTAGTTTACAGAAGTTTGCTTCGATGTAGACTAAATTAAATCCTGCTGCACATTTTCACATTCAAATGCTGCTCGTGCATATCTGATATACAGCGCATTATCCAGCGAGGAACTGTTTACTGCTTAAAAGGAAGAGATAAGAGAGAAATAAGAAATAAGAGTAATATTAATTCCATTCATTACAATTAATTACGGCAACTAAGAATAAGTTTCATTTCATACCGATTTAATGACAACGTATTATGGGAATGGTGAAAGTGAAGCTCAATTCACAAGTGAGCGTAAAAGCGGAAAACAAAACTCGGAAACGCAGAAGTTATGCCAGGATGTGTAATTTTTGAAAAGCAATTAAAACATGCACTTAAACTGAATATAATTCATATTATATGCATGATTAAGCTGAGAGCTCTTTATACATAAATTATATTTTGCCCCACCCCAAAAAAAAGATGCAACCATGCACGCAAAAGTACACTCATTTGAAATCGCATAGTAATGAAACGGGTATGTACTCAGTTTGAGCTATCTCGTAAGTTCCTGTAAAACATGCATCTGCATAACAGTCTCGTCTCTACTTTTAATAATAATTCTCAATCTCTAGTTTCGGCCAAGAACCACAACTAAGCTCTCAAGTATTGCATCAGTCAGTAGGCTGGTTTGATGCAGCACTCCATGCCGCTCTATTCTGTGCTAACCTTTCCATTTCTACTTAACTACTACATTCGAAATCTGCTCTAATCTGTTTGCCATATTCACACCTTGGTCTAAACCAGACCGTTCTTACCGCTTAGACTTCCCTCATAACTAAGTGAACAAATTCTAGGCGTCTTAAGATGTGTCCTGCAATTCCTTCTAACCCTTCATCTAGTCAAATTTGGCTAAATTATCCCCCTCTCACCAATTCGATTCAGCATATTTTCATTCGTCATTCAAACTGCCTTTTCGATCCTAGATAACATTAACTACTCTCTTGCTTATAGTAGTAAGATCGGTTTTCTTCTCGTTTTCCTATTGAGTGTAAAATGTTAAAGTCATGTAGCTGTGTTCAGGCATTCGGCAGCCTTATTATTTATTTCTAAAAATAATTAAAAACCTGAATAGGAGTAATATTTAAATTTGCTCTCTCTGATCGAAACCATGGTTTTTTTTAATTTCGTGTGGCTATTTCTAGCCGAGTGCAGCCCTTTTAAGGCAGACCCTCCGATGAGGGTGGGCGGCATCTGCCATTTGTAGGTAACTGCGTCTAATTGTGGTGGAGCATAGTGTTATATGTGGTGTGTGACTTGCAGGGATGTTGGGGACAGCACAAACACCCAGCCCCCGGGCCATTGGAATTAACCAATTAAGGTTAAAATCCCCGACCCGGACGGAAATCGAACCCGGGACCCTCTGAACCGAAGGCCAGTACGATGACCATTCAGCCAACGAGTCGGACGAAACCATGGTGAACAGACAATATCGCAACCATTCAAAAACGATAACAACCTGAAGTCCTTCTTTTAGTTTCTGTCGTGAATAGATTGGGTTTTAGTGTAGAATGTCATTCCTTACTATTTTAACATCAAGGTTATCAGCATAATATCAACGGGATTTCTACATTAAAATATACCGTCTCAATTGTTGAAGTTGTTTGGAGTAAGTTATAGGAAACAGTTTAAGGATTAGCTATTGTTTATATCTCTCCTACTCTTGAAATCAGAAGTGTAACACGATAATCATCAGCATTGTGTGCTTGTGATGATGATGATAATGTTGATGATGCTTCTTGTTTAAAGGGCCTAACATCTAGGTCATCTAATGGTACGAAAATGAGACGAAGTGCAATGACAATATTTAACAGACCAAAATTAATCCACTGACCAGAATTCAAAGCGTGATGATGAAGAATGAATGGTTGAATATGAATTTAACGTAATCAGCAGACCTTAAAACAATAGTATTACTGACTAAGGGACTGCTTCCAAAGCACAATCCTGAATCGATGATGCTTGCTGTCTAAAGGGGTTCAAAATCCAGGCTCACGGCCCCTCATAATGGTACTTATCGCTAGTAAAGTATGGTATTTCTCATGTTGCGGTACTAATCAAAAGTAGCGTGGACTCACGGTGTTCCACACATTATGGTACTACTTACAAGTATTGTGCATCGCACAGGTAACGCAGACCTATGGTGTTTCTTACATAATGGCGCCACTCATAGGCAACGCAAACCCACGGTGTTCCTCATATAGGTGTACTAATCACGGGCGCGGGTATTTCCGTGGTGTTCCTCACATAGTGGATACTAATCACAGGCAACGCAAACCCACGGTGTCGCTCATATAGTGGTACTAATCACAGGTACACTCTGCTGCTACTAATCACAAACCTATTGTGTACCTGACATAGTGGTACTACTCGCAAGTAAAGGCGATCCGTAGTATTCCCCGCGCGATGGTACAAATCACAAGTAGTTTCATGGTTCGAATTCAATCACCTTTGGTCACCCCTCTTAGTCGCCTCTTACGACAGGCAGGGGATATCGTCTGCGTCACCCACCCACAGGGGTTTGTGTGCTTTTAAAGAGGCTAAAAAAGCTGATGAATAACCCGAGACCTAGAGAAGTGTGGACGTAGTATTGTTAGGTTATCACGTGTATGCGAAAAACTTGTTTTTTGTATAATGTCGTGCTCCCTCAGCTAGTCTTCATCTTTTCCTACCACTTTCCCCATACATATGGGGTCGTGGGTGTGAACTGCGTAGCACGTGTGGATTTTGCCCTGTTTTAAAGCCGGATGTCCTTTCTGACGCCAACCCTATATGGAGGGATGTAATCACTATTGCGTGCTCCTGTGGTGGTTGGTAGTGTGGTATGTTGTCTGAATATTATGAGAGAGTTTTGAGACGGACACATACACCCAGTCCCCGAGCCAGAATAATTAATCAGAAGCGATTAAAATCCCCGACCAGGCCGAGTATCGAACCCGAGTCCCTCTGAACTGAAGGCCAGTACGCTGATCATTCAGCCAACGAGTCGGACCTTGCTCCCTCAGCTAGTATGTTCATAATTTACGTACGGCACTTGTGTACGTACAGCTTAGTATGCTAAGCAGGCTTTGACTGATCGATGTCGACCGTCTCTGTAGTAGTGAGGGCTGGTAACTTTGTTAGCTTCACCTAGCATGCTATTCACACATTACAGACACACAGGTGTCCAGTATGCCTAGATCTCAACGTCTCTATTTTTGTGTGCTGGGAAAGCTTTGATATACCTCTTCATCCTCATCATTTTGTCGATAGTAATGACTGTAATGAGTATTCTCGCGAAGGCCGAGTACGTTGCTAGTACTACAATGAAGATCTGAAATGTGATATTTCGCCCATTTGATCAGGAATCGCAATTACTGTTGTCATCTGATTTCAGTAAGATCATTCCGAACATCAGCCTCTTGCACATAAAACAATGCTTCTGATATCATCTCATAGCTTATGTTTCTAGCGATACCAGTAACTGTGTCTGCAAACCTAATACCATCGGAAGAGCTTGAAAGAGAACAAGATTTAAACAAGGCTGTTCGGATAGTAAATGTGAAAGCGAGGATCATGACATGAGTAGAAGTAATATCAGACTCAGTTAGAGGCCCGTAGTTACCAACTAATGCTGGAGTCTTGCGGAGCAGAGTTATGTTCCAAGTCCACAGTACAGGAAAAAAGTAGCTCGATAGCGAGTAGATTTCCGGCGGGGTCACATATTTCATTCGCATCAATTTTAACAGCATGGTGAGCAACAAAAAACTGCCTAATTCCTTCACCAAGGATTTATCGTACGATGTTTACTACCGGCTGTGTTCTAGGGCATGCTTATCTCGCATGAACATGCAGCATCACTCTCTGCATACGTCAGCAGATCCCCGAATAGTTCCAGTAGTTGCGAAATGAGTGCAAGTGAAGCTAAAATCAACTCTGTTTATTGCCATTTCTGATCGCAGCTAGAACAAACGCTACAGATTATTTTTAGAACCGCAATTGCTAACAATAATACTTAGCTGTTCATGTCATGAGAGGGCCATACGTTCTACCTCGAGACAAATCTTATGACTCCCACATGCAGTAAGGCTTCGTGTAACAGCAGACATGAATCGAACCTGCTACTACCTAGCGCACAGCTCTCTTGTTTATTCTCTTCCAAACCTGCTCCACTAAGATCATTTACATTTCACTTGTAGAGATTTTTTTTTCCAATGATAGATTCAACTAAGGGAATCATAGACGCCAGGAATAGCATCTGTTCATGTGCAGTGTGAACAATACTCGGCCATTTTAGCCCTCATGAATTAACCTAATACTCATTTCTGTAGCAGGCTGAGTGAAAACTAAAGGCATATACCGTTTTCTAAAAAGGATCGATTTTCTGAGAGAGACAGAAAACCCAACTTGCTAAGTGGAAAAAGCATGCCTTCACCACATCGCTAGGTAGCCCCCTCGATCATTAAACACAAAAAGTTCATGTAGGACTTCATTCCTATATCCCAAAGTCCCCGATTTTTATTATTATTATTATTATTATTATTATTATTATTATTATTATTATTATTATTATTCGTACGAAGTGCAGCTCGATTTGTTCTGGATGATTTCAGACAAAAGAGTAGCGTTACAAAGATGTTCAGAGTTTGGGCCGGGATGACTTGGGAGAAAGGAGACGAGCTGCTCGACTAAGTGGTATGTTCCGAGCTATCAGTGGAGAGATGGCGTGGAATGACATCAGTAGACGAATAAGTTTGAGCGGTGTCTTTAAAAGTAGGAAAGATCACAATAATAAGATAAAGTTGGAATTTCAGAGGACAAATTGGGGCAAATATTCGTTTATAGGAAGGGGAGTTAGAGACTGGAAAAACTTACCACGGGAGATGTTCAATAAATTTCCAAATTCTTTGCAATCATTTAAGAAAGCGCTAGGAGAATAACAGATAAGGAATCTGTCAGCTGGGCAAGTGCCCTAAATGCAGATTGGTAATGATTGATTGCAGTTGAAAAAAAGGAAGTGCCAGCGTAGAAACAGTCTAGCTTTCCAGTAACGGAAGTAAAACTGTTGATACACCAAGACTTTGACTCGGTAGAATCACACACACACACACACACACACACACACACACACACACACACACACACACACACACACACACACTGGACGTTGCTTGCATGTTTCCACAGGCCTCCCGTTCCCCTGTTACTAGCATGCTAGCACGAATCAGTTTAGCAATATGTGCTGAGAATGCTCGTGTCCTTCCAAAGCAAGCAATTATTCCCTATATACCTTCTGTTCTCCTATACTCAATAAATTGAATAATCTTAGTTTCCCCTTGTGTTTCACCTCCAAAAATTCAAACGGGCCATCATCATCTTAATTATTGGAATTAACATTATCTAGTTTTTACCAATTAGCACCCTCACGTAATTAGACTACCATACCGCACTACACTCAAGAAAATTTCCAAGTCACAGAGCAGGCTCTCTCCATTGAGACTCTCCTCCCTGCACCTGTCGTAAGAGTTGCTAGTCATTATCGACAGTTTCTAAAATCCAACTGAAAGTGTACAGCATTTGTCAAGATAGTTAGAGTAAGAGGTAGGGATCACGCACAGGTCTCCCCACCACGCTTGACCGTCGATGACGTCAACGTGAACCCTCAGGGCCTTGTGTTCTGTATGAGATAGGCTAATACACTGCTGTAAGCTATTCTGTTTTAGCCACAAGTTAGAGATAAGAGACCTTCATTGATATCTTAACATCTCCCAGAAAAGGCATTCCATTTCATTACAGTAGAGTAATGATAGGAGATCAAATACAGTGTGAATCCAGCAGCGTTTCTGAAGTAATTCTATCTCTATAAAAGGTTGAAACAATGATAAAACTGTGATCGCAGTGGAATGGTCATTCCATATGTTCATGTTCTCAACACCTATGATAACAATAACAAGGGGCTCCATAATTGTTATATATTATAGACTCGAAAATTAAAGCTTGATGACTGCAAGAAATATGTCCGTTGTTACAAGCAATATTGGGAAACTATATACACTGTCAACAACACAAACAGCAAATATTAGGAAACTGTCCACAACACAAACAGTAAGCCTACAGTAAATGTTCTCCTCCAGGTGCCAGAAACTGACAAATTCCACGTTGACATTAGATAGGCCATATACATCAATGAGCCTGTATATTAACATTCTTAGCACTGGTTTCATATACAAAGAATAATGTTGATATATAATAAAAGAATATCAAACACACTTATCTATAGCATCAGTGGAACCCTCTTTCAGTTCTTCCCCGTGGTAAAATTGAAACTACCGAGCTCGATAGCTGCAGTCGCTGAAGTGCGGCCAGTATCCAGTATTCGGGAGATAGTGGGTTCGAACCCCACTGTCAGCAGTCCTGAAGATGGTTTTCAGTGGTTTCCAATTTTCGCACCAAGCAAATGCTGAGGCTGTGTCCTAATTAAGGCCACGGGCACTTCCTTCCCACTCCTAGTCCTTTCCTGTACCATCGTCGCCATAAGACCTATCTGTGTCGGTGAGACGTAAATCAACTTGCAAAAAAAATAAAAAAATAAAAAATTGGAACTCTTTTTGAAATCTAATTTTCACCCCTTGTAGTTCGACCTGTTTTCTCCCCGTAATTGCTTTCTATATCGAGGTTCTTCTTCTATACCCTAAAAGCTATATAGCCAGTGAAGTTTTCAAGCAGCTCATCACGATCCTTGGTTTCGCGACTGTCCTCGAGCTGTCCCACTAGCTCCTCAAGGGCTTTAACGAACCCTTGCCCATCCTCCGGTAAATAATAGGATGTTGTGGGCTCAACGCTGGCCTTAGACTGGCACACGATATCCGAGTTTTGATCGAGTTCATCAGTAGCATGTAACATATTTGTTTCATAATCTTCCGGAGAACAGTTGGAATTTCTTATCGCCTCGGAAGCATTGAGGCTATAGAAGCAATGATTTCACCTTTCGCGTCACAGCTGTCGGAAGAGGATGGTCATAAAGCCTTCCGAACCCTCGAAGCTGAGAAAGATAGCTTTCGATAATGTCTTGATTACTTCTGTCACCATTTATTTAGGTCAGTGACTTTAGGGAACACATGAAAATGCACGTTTCGTTCATTTGCGTGCCTGCTATGATTTTGCAGCCTGCAATGGCATGACAAATCATACCGGTACTGAAAAGTGTACACCATTACTGTTTTTTTACGTTTTATCACATAAAATACACACACACCGTTTCTTATACACCACAGATAATGTTACTATCGTGTATTATTAGCACCTAGCTTCTGCGTGCACAGCGATTCTTATTCGAACTACTATCTCATTCAGAGCAGATTGAACGCCAGGGTCCTGAGTGACGTCACAGCTCTGCTCTGCTACTGCGCACCTCTCTCGTGATCCCTACCTTGTATTCTACGTACCTTGAGCATTTGTAAGGCATACCCTCCGACGATCCTCTCAGTAAAATCGATCAAGAATATAACGAAAATCTTTGGATGTGGTTCTATGTCCATGGAAGTTAGAGTACTGTATGTCCTCCTTCACAAAAGCTATACATACTCATTTCATAACCAAACAATATACTTATAGTTTCTAACATTCTGCATCCACAGCAGCTCCTTCCTTTTGCTATGTTGTAGAAACCCTCTGTAGTAGTTTGTTGGCAGTGAGTCGAATGTAGTACTAATTTACATGACATAGCCATACCAAGAGCATAAAGGGAAAATGTTCGTTTTTAATGGGTTCTTTGAAACCCCTACAACCTATTCAGAGGCGTTTTTCATTACGGGAAATATTATTTGGATGCCGTTATGCATAACTAGACCAAGCGCCAAAAGTTGGTTGCGAGATAATCGCGTTTAAATTTGGTTCTCTGTGTAAATTCGAGCGAACATAGTTTTGCTAAATATGGTATTACTGGTGTTGTAGGATAATAGATTGTACCTTCCCACCAAATTTCAACATTTTTATACTCGCACTACATAGATTTTCTTGAAGAAATGGCGCTTAGTCTACTGATGCAATTTAAGGTTTTTCTCAAGTGCGAATATTGTATCTGGATGCTACACCAATAAACCCTAACTGTTGAGTACCTACTGAGTAAAACTTCAAAAAATATAACGTGGCAGCAGCCATGATTAAAAACTGAATCTCCTACTGTCTGAAAAGGCCCGCTAAGTGCTTGATCCACCACGAGCCGCGTCACAACTCCGGTACGTTATTCAGGTTTTAGATGGAGAAATTCTAGAAGGGAAGCTATTCTCTAAAGTCGTTGTTATAACGACTTACTGATTTGAGGAATTTCAACTTATCTGAGTCAAATACAAATGGTAAGACACGAGCCATTGTAGTCTATACAATTTTTGAATGGATTTTCCTTCACGACAGGCCTATTATATTCTGAGAGTACAGTATTGACGTGATATTTTTAAGCCTATGGGTAAGTTTTGTTCTGCTTGAGACAGAAAATGTGATTATAGATATTTTCTCCCATAAATACACACAAATCACTGGACAGGTAATATGATTGTTGCTCTCAGTTCATTCAATCTCGAAATCAGGATCTCCATTAAATCCATCCACGTCATCCACATTGTCAGAATCTGCTTGAAGATTCTAGTAAAATTGTTTGGCATCTGCAGGTATTAGGTGCATCAGCGAACCAAAGTCTCTTAGTTTGGCTTCAGAGATAGGTTTTCCTTTTGGCCACAGAGGTATTAATGCCTGGTGAAAGGGAACTCTACTTTCCCGTGGTCGTCCCTGTCTTGACTTATTTAGATTTACTTCCTGAGATTCACCATCGAATTCTAGAGAATGATTCTCAGATACAACTTTCTTAGCAAGCCGCATCAGTAGCATTGTCTTTCTCCTTACTTTAGGAAGTACTTGATACATCGCTGAACTTCGTTACTTGATAAATCACTCAATGTATCACCGCGTAAAAATGTCAGCACTATCGAAAACGCGGGCTCACTCGCTGTCATCCGCGCGCAATGTGGGGAATGTGGCGCTTGGTGTAATGATGCAAACTGGAAAGTCGCTTAGTCTACTGATGCAATTTACTTGTTTACTGATTCCCGCTTTGTCGCTTAGGTTTTCTGTTTACTAACAACTAACGGCCTCTAGTAATGCAATGGGGATTTTTATAAATAGTTCAAGCCTTCCTCTACAAGATGGCGCTAAAATCTCAATTTTCGTCAAATGACGCTTAGTCTACTGATGCATAACGGCATCCAATTTGTCCTCGATGAATATGAACTTTATATTACTTAATATGACAAAAGGAGGATTCATGGGAAATGTTCATTAAGGCGTGATAGCTTGTGACTCGAGTTGTGAGTGAAAACATTTGTCAGGCAGATATAGCATATGAGACAGTGAGAAAGAGGAATCCACTTTCACTCAATTCATATTTCACTTCATAGTGCTGGCATACTCAAGTCAGCCGAGATGTAGTTTAGACGTACGCAGCATGCTTCTAAGATCTAACTTAACTTGATTATATCGACTGAAAGGATATCTCATTTTTCGTTAACAAGAAGTAATTGAGAGCCAACGTTACAAAAATGAAGACGTCGCAGTGAGTTAGAAGAACAACTAGAAACTTAACTCTTTCAAATTAACTTTACAGCTTCTTCTAAACAAGTCAGGAGAATTCAGCCGATACAGCAAGTAGTTTAGTCGATCATTATGTTCGGATTTACTGGGTTCGAACAAAGAATTTGAACACCGAATACTGTGAATTAACGAACAGCTTGTACTTTCAACTGAATTTAATGCGCAAGGTCGAGATTCAATACGCATTACACTACAGAGCCAAAAGTAAATTTCGAAGAAAGCCTGTGTGAATGTATATTTCAAACAAAAAAAATTCTAAGGAAACCGTAGTTGAGGCAGGGAGATTTCAATTTTTCGCAAAAGTGAGTTATGGGCTGGACGAGGCTTTCTAGTTGGCCCCGCATGCGTGGAAGGCAAGAATACACTAATTCCGTTATTCATCTGTATACAAGAGGTGATTTTAAAATCCGTGCAGTTCAAAATTACTCCTGTTCCATGGAAAAAGACAATTCTTGCTCTCCAAGCTTAGTTTCCAGGTAGTTGGTAACACCACCCCTTAACCAGCTGAGCAGAGATTGAGAGGTTAAAATGGAATAAAATTCTAGCGCAAATTCCGGGGGGAAAACAAGTGGGAGAAAACAGAGAAATGAAGAAAAATGCAAAAGAAAACATATTAAAAAGCTTGAAGCAGAGGGTAAAAAACACAATAACTGGCACAAGAATATAAAGCTAAATCATTCTCCACGCAACAAAAGTACAACTCGGACTTGCTTGCCATTTAAGAAAGTAAAGCAAAGATACTTTGAAAATTGAATGAAGTCCATTTCAGAGAAAACTGGGATGTATTAGCAAACTCTGCTGACAGTTAATCACGTAGATTCACAGGATGAACAAGAGAGTGAGGCAGAATATCTGTAACACTAATCAGAATGATAAACATTTTATGTTTATTCATGGTTTTATTTATGTATTTGGTATGGTTTAGATTAATGTATTTTTTGGATTTCTGTCGCATACTGAACATATGAAATTTTAAAAATAAAATAATGTTAACATTAATGATAAACATTCATATTCCATTGTTTCATAAGGTAATTACGATATGCTGCTAGGCTTATTATACTTTTTTCTTTAAAGTTTATTAATGTTTGTTATCTCATATACTCTGGAAGCAAGAAAATGCCTAACTTCATCAATATATAGTTACAGTTATAGCATTAGGCTTATAATACAGAATAACAATCAAGAACTGAAGTTTAATGGAAGAGGGACCTATAATTAACGAGCTCAACGTTTCTAGGCGTTGCCCTATGACCTTAGAAATCATTGACTCTTCTGAGCGAGTCTTGTATACAGCAATTATTAAGCATTATTAATTAAGTGTATTTAACCAGCCATACAAAAATGTCACTAAAGGAAGGGTTTTAGCCACTCTGATTCGTTTATCTCAAGATCTGCTGATATCATTACCTATATCTAAATCTTCAGAACTGCAAATACTGTACATAGGATAACGATGAGTGTTTTATCAGTTATCACTTATTATTACATTCGAAAGGGGCTGCGTAGATGAGTCGGTAAAGGCATGCTTGGTTCACGCGGAAGGGTGTGGTTTCGCTTCCCCGTCAGGAAGTCAAAGCAATAGAAATGAGGTTTCCACTACTGGAGAAGCAAATGTCCCCGAGCTTACATCAACACTGAGCACTGGGTTACTACCCTGGAGCAAAGGCGGGTGAGCATAACAGTAACCACTCCACCCCACTTAACATCGGGGTTACGGATAGGGGAAGCTTTTACCTTCCACTCCTCTAAAGATCTTCATGGCCTATTCGGAGATAACCTTGATTTTTTTTCCAATACATGAAAGATCATACATTGCATAAACATACATGAAAATGGGTCCTGTTCAAAGGCTATGGCTGATTCAGTGGTGAGACAATGGACCGTTAAAACACAATAATCTCACCAAAGTTCCCCAAAGTACCATATATCCGAACATGCCTGTACATTAAAATAATGTGTATGAGAGCAATTATTGTTCATAGTAATTTGCAGAACTGATGCAGATTAGTGACACGACCGCTAAATCGATTAATTTTAAGCATGACAACGGAGACTCGACAATTATTTATTATTCTTCATAGTTGTCTCTGCTTGAGATATTGTCTGTGTGGGGCTGTGGGATCTGTAGTAATATGCGTATTATGGACAAGGTAAGGGAATGAAATGGTTGTCATCTGTGTGTTACATGATATCACAGTGTTCACCTGTAGTTGAAATGAGAGGCCTTTATGATGGCCAAGAGAGAGTTTGTGACACATTTGTATTCTCAGCTACTTTCACCGCGCTGAGCAACCCAAATATTCTCCCACTGTAAGCCTGTCAGAGTAGAATTTAAATCCCTAAATCGCAGTGGTTACATTTACCAATGCCTTTAATAAAGTTGTATTCAGTCTTGTTGAATTTACTGTACTTGTTCTAAATAATCTTCACAGTGCCACGGTTCTGGTACTTCAAATTTCAAGCAAGGAAGCTTGTAGTTTCATACGACTCTTGATATCGCGATCATAGCCAAGGGACCTCCAGTTTTACGGGGAATCCGAGTCAACGAAATGCGACATTTAGTTTTAGATTATGGTAGCTAATGGACGTTAATCTTATTTTTAGTCAGTGTTATGATGTACTGATATCGGGCAAATTCCTGTGAGTAGAACTGGCATTTGTATTTCAGAATTAATTATTGGACTGGATTGAGTGCAAAAATATTATTTGTTGTTGTATTCCTGAACGTTCTGAATAGAAGACATGAACCTTCCACCTCAGAGGTGATCAGACATTAGCGAACCTGGTAGATAAATACAACAGTGTAGATGTAGTTTGCATCTAATAGAACCTCTCTTAACCAAATATTTTGGCAGCAGTAAAATTACAAGTACAGTAGAAAGCAATTCCTTAATATTATGTAGTTGTTCCTGGACAATTAAACACTAAAATTTCAATAATGGACTTCTGCATTCATATAATTCGTCTCATTTCTTCACAATATCAACTCACAATCATTGACACGTTTACGCAACGTAAACAATATTGTACATATTCCGGTATACGCATGGTTAACAGTGATTTTATTGAATTTCAAGATGTTCTTATAGAACGAAGCAAGTTAATCTTTCAATAACAAGGCTTTTTTTACAGGGTGTAGTGACCTAAGTGTTATATTTCGTGTTTCGACAAACTGAAAAACGTAAAAGTTATATTTAACTGTGTAAACGCTGAAAAAAGCACGGTTTCTTTCTTAACAATTTATTTCGAAAGAGAATTCCACCTTCATGCCGCTCATTCAGCTCAACACGTTCTCCAAGGTGTTCATTAAAGTCCCTGTCAGGAAAGATCACCAGTCCTACTGAATAGGTGTGGGGCTGTTGATGTCGCCTAATCCAGACTTCGACATCGGTAAATCATTGCCCTACTGCGCCATCAGTGCAATATGCCTGAAACTCCATTACGCAGGGTGATATTCATTATCACTACGATTGCTTCAGTGCGAGAGTTTTGACCTGCATAGCAGGTAGAGGGTACAAGGAGGACTGGAATTTTCCTTCAACGCATCCTTTAGATTATATAGCTTGCGTACAAATGTAAATATTGTGATTATACCCTGAAATAAGGGCTTCATTATTTATATTTACCTTTTCCGTCAGTAAATAACTACGAGAACATGAATCTACAAGGCAGAAAAGTAGTGAAACAGCGTGCATGTTTCATCGTCTTAGCGTACACATTGTTTGGTAAATTCGTCCAAATTACACTGACTGACTGACAGAGCAAATGCAACACCAAGAAGGAGTGGTCAGAACTTTATGCCAATTGCAGGGTAGACTGACGTCATTGAGGTATGCTCATGATGTGAAATGCGCCGCTGTGCTGCGCACGTAGCGAACGAGAAATGGGACACGGCGTTGGCGAATGGCCCACTTCGTACCGTGATTTCTCAGCCGACAGTCATTGTAGAACGTGTTGTCGTGTGCCACAGGACACGTGTATAGCTACGAATGCCAGGCCGCCGTCAACGGAGGCATTTCCAGCAGATAGACGACTTTACGAGGGGTATGGTGATCGGGCTAAGAAGGGCAGGTTGGTCGCTTCGTCAAATCGCAGCCGATACCCATAGGGATGTGTCCACGGTGCAGCGCCTGTGGCGAAGATGGTTGGCGAAGGGACATGTGGCACGTGCGAGGGGTCCAGGCGCAGCCCGAGTGACGTCAGCACGCGAGGATCGGCGCATCTGCCGCCAAGCGGTGGCAGCCCCGCACGCCACGTCAACCGCCATTCTTCAGCATGTGCAAGACACCCTGGCTGTTCCAATATCGACCAGAACAATTTCCCGTCGATTGGTTGAAGGAGGCCTGCACTCCCGGCGTCCGCTCAGAAGACTACCATTGACTCCACAGCATAGACGTGCACGCCTGGCATGGTGCCGGGCTAGAGCGACTTGGATGAGGGAATGGCGGAACGTCGTGTTCTCCGATGAGTCACGCTTCTGTTCTGTCAGTGATAGTCACCGCCGACGAGTGTGGCGTCGGCGTGGAGAAAGGTCAAATCCGGCAGTAACTGTGGAGCGCCCTACCGCTAGACGACGCGGCATCATGGTTTGGGGCGCTATTGCGTATGATTCCACGTCACCTCTAGTGCCTATTCAAGGCACGTTAAATGCCCACCGCTACGTGCAGCATGTGCTGCGGCCGGTGGCACTCCCGTACCTTCAGCGGCTGCCCAATGCTCTGTTTCAGCAGGATAATGCCCGCCCACACACTGCTCGCATCTCCCAACAGGCTCTACGAGGTGTACAAATGCTTCCGTGGCCAGCGTACTCTCCGGATCTCTCACCAATCGAACATGTGTGGGATCTCATTGGACGCCGTTTGCAAACTCTGCCCCAGCCTCGTACGGACGACCAACTGTGGCAAATGGTTGACAGAGAATGGAGAACCATCCCTCAGGACACCATCCGCACTCTTATTGACTCTGTACCTCGACGTGTTTCTGCGTCCATCGCCGCTCGCGGTGGTCCTACATTCTACTGAGTCGATGCCGTGCGCATTGTGTAACCTGCATATCGGTTTGAAATAAACATCAATTATTCGTCCGTGCCGTCTCTGTTTTTTCCCCAACTTTCATCCCTTTCGAACTACTCCTTCTTGCTGTTGCATTTGCTCTGTCAATCAGTGTATATTGCAATAGTGACTAAAAGCAAGTAACTCGAAACTTGCATCACAACTCGAAGATAGTTTTTGAAACTAACTGTATGATATCTTGAGCACGTAGAACAATGGCGAGAGAGAAATTTGGCTCTATACTTTTAAATACTGTTCTACAAAATCACTTTTTAAAATTATCACTTCGACTTTTATGGAGATACAAAGAGCACAAGTATTAAAAGGCATCAGTTTTTCCTCAAGCAGTGTCGTTCGTGGTGTTATTCTTGTGCCTAGATGTATTTTCAGTCATTTATTATAATAATAATAATAATAATAATAATAATAATAATAACTGAATTATTAATAATTAATAATAATAATAATAATAATAATTATTATTATTATTATTATTATTATTATTATTATTATTATTATTATTATTATTATTATTATTATTATTATTATTATTATTATTATTATTATTATTATTCACCCCAGTAACTACTTTTACGGTTTTCGGAGACATCGGCGGACCGGAATTTTGTCCACGTGAGATTTTTATGTGCTGGAAAATTTCTCGATAGGAGGCTGGCGTATTTGAGCACCTTCAAATATCATCGAACTAATAATAATTTCGTGTGGCTAGCCGAGTGCAGCCCTTGTAAGGTAGACCCTCCTATGAGGGTGGGCCATGTGTAGGTACCTGCGTGTTATTGTGGTGGAGGATAGCGTTATGTGTTGTGTGTGAGTTGCAGGGATGTTGGGGACAGCACAAAGACCCAGCCCCCGGGCAATGGAATTAACCAATTAAGATTAAAATCCCCGTACCGGGCGGGCATCGAACCCGGGACCCTCTGAACCTAAGGCCAGTACGCTGACCATTCAGCCAACGAGTCGGACATCATCGAACTGATCCACGTCGAACCCGTCAACATGGGCTCAGAAGGCCCACTCTCCACCGGCTGAGCTAATCTGCACGACATATTCTTGTGATAATAAATGGTGGTCTTACTTTTGAACTTATGTTACTCTTTCACTGATGCTTCGGAAAGAAGGCAGCTTCCGTCCTCGGTATGAATGCTGTGTGGCTCAAGGCATTCTGATAAACTCCTTTCTAAAGCGCACATCTGTAGTCATCGTCGCCATATGACCTATCTGTGTCGGCGCGACATAAAACTAATAGCATCTGTAGTCAAGATGGGACTGAACAGAAAAGATGCTACTACTTTTTTTTTTTGCTACTTGCTTTACGTCGCACCGACACACAGAGGTCTTATGGCGACGATGGGACGGGGAAGGGCTAGGAGTGGGAAGGAAGCGGCCGTGGCCATAATTAAGGTACAGCCCCAGCATTTGTCGGGTGTGAAAATGGGAAACCACGGAAAACCATCTTCAGGGCTGCCGACAGTGGGGTTCGAACCTACTATCTCCCGAATACTGGATACTGGCCGCACTTAAGCGACTGCAGCTATCGAGGTCGGTAGAAAAGATGCATCGAGGATATTAGTTACTCAGTATGACTCGTGTAACTCTGAGATTGCGTTCGGGAAATGGAAGGTTCGAATCCCATCGTCAGTGGCCTTGCAGACGGTTTTCCACTGTTTCCCCATTTTCACAGCAATTCAGTTACGGGGCTATACCTCAATCAAGGACAAGACCACTACTTTCAGGATCCTAAACCTTTCTCATCTCAGAATCATCACAAACCTGCAACTGTTAGTGTGACATTAAATCACTATCAGCCGGGCGGTGTAGCATAGGGGGTAGAAGTGAGCCTAAGTTGACGGGTTCGATCGTAGGACAGTTCGGTAATGTTTGAAGATGCTGAAGCACGCCAGTCTCGAATCGGTAGATTTATTGTCACAAAGAAGAATACCTACAAGACAAAAGTCTGGCACACTTGCGTGTACGGAAATCGTAAAAGTAGTTAGCGGTACGTAAAAAATAACATTATTATTATTATTATTATTATTATTATTATTATTATTATTATTATTATTATAAATCACTATCAAAAGGAAGAAAGAATGCTTCTTCTTGTTAGAAGTAAGCTATAATGGTTACATTTTTACGTTGTGATGAAGAGATTGCTACTCTACGAAGAGTTCTTAAAAATGGCATCAACTTATTTTGTCACTTATACTCACAAGTATAGTACTAGATAAGTGATTTATATCCAATGCTAAAGTGTGTTCCATCCAAGACTCATGATTAGGAAAAGAATTTTAAGATGGAAAATATAGTCAGAAAAAAGGGGGGAGGGGACGTACTAAAATACACTGACTGACAGAGCAAATGCAACACCAAGAAGGAGTGGTTCGAAAGGGATGAAAGTTGGGGAAAAAACAGAGACGGCACGGACGAATAATTGATGTTTATTTCAAACCGATATGCAGGTTACACAATGCGCACGGCATCGACTCAGTAGGATGTAGGACCACCGCGAGCGGCGATGCACACAGAAACACGTCGAGGTACAGATTCAATAAGAGTGCGGATGGTGTCCTGAGGGATGGTTCTCTATTCTCTGTCAACCATTTGCCACAGTTGGTCGTCCGTACGAGGCTGGGGCAGAGTTTGCAAACGGCGTCCAATGAGATCCCACACGTGTTCGATTGGTGAGAGATCCGGAGAGTACGCTGGCCACGGAAGCATCTGTACACCTCGTAGAGCCTGTTGGGAGATGCGAGCAGTGTGTGGGCGGGCATTATCCTGCCGAAACAGAGCATTGGGCAGCCCCTGAAGGTACGGGAGTGCCACCGGCCGCAGCACATGCTGCACGTAGCGGTGGGCATTTAACGTGCCTTGAATACGCACTAGAGGTGACGTGGAATCATACGCAATAGCGCTCCAAACCATGATGCCGCGTTGTCTAGCGGTAGGGCGCTCCACAGTTACTGCCGGATTTGACCTTTCTCCACGCCGACGCCACACTCGTCTGCGGTGACTATCACTGACAGAACAGAAGCGTGACTCATCGGAGAACACGACGTTCCGCCATTCCCTCATCCAAGTCGCTCTAGCCCGGCACCATGCCAGGCGTGCACGTCTATGCTGTGGAGTCAATGGTAGTCTTCTGAGCGGACGCCGGGAGTGCAGGCCTCCTTCAACCAATCGACGGGAAGTTGTTCTGGTCGATATTGGAACAGCCAGGGTGTCTTGCACATGCTGAAGAATGGCGGTTGACGTGGCGTGCGGGGCTGCCACCGCTTGGCGGCGGATGCGCCGATCCTCGCGTGCTGACGTCACTCGGGCTGCGCCTGGACCCCTCGCACGTGCCACATGTCCCTGCGCCAACCATCTTCGCCACAGGCGCTGCACCGTGGACACATCCCTATGGGTATCGGCTGCGATTTGACGAAGCGACCAACCTGCCCTTCTCAGCCCGATCACCATACCCCTCGTAAAGTCGTCTGTCTGCTGGAAATGCCTCCGTTGGCGGCGGCCTGGCATTCTTAGCTATACACGTGTCCTGTGGCACACGACAACACGTTCTACAATGACTGTCGGCTGAGAAATCACGGTACGAAGTGGGCCATTCGCCAACGCCGTGTCCCATTTATCGTTCGCTACGTGCGCAGCACAGCGGCGCATTTCTCATCATGATCATACCTCAGTGACGTCAGTCTACCCTGTAATTGGCATAAAGTTCTGACCACTCCTTCTTGGTGTTGCATTTGCTCTGTCAGTCAGTGTACAATCAAAAAGGTGCAAAAGATGAAATCATTTTTTAAGCTTTAAACGACTTACATGAAATTTCTGGGTTTTGATAATTAATCAACATGTTATATAGGATTACACACAATATTTCAAAGTTGTTAACAGTAAGTCGCTGGCGCTTTGAGCTCAGTAGATCCTTATATGGCGAGAAATTCCACTCGACATCTACAGAAACCAATTGAGCATTTTTGTCAGCTTGTAAATGGAATTCAGTCGAAGTTGCAAAGGCTTTCACATGCGGATAGTTCTTCAAGCTTACTTCATATTTGTATTTAGAAAATTTATCGGGATTGTCCCTAACTTCTTCCACGGTTCCTCCTCCATACCTCCTTCTTAATTTTCGACATGATTTTGTGTTGTAAAAAATATGCTATGGTCCAGACTGGTAAAACACGTACACGGCCAACAAGAGAGTACACAGTATATAGGTGGAATCGTTAAATTCATGATGGTACTAACTGAACTTAGCTGAAACTGTTGCAACATAATTGTTTAAATTTTAATTTGATTTCACAGCTGCAGATTGGCCATTCTTGCTGAGGTTGGCCATTGTTACTGCGATATAAATTACTGGTGATTTACTTAAATTATATTTTAATATTTATTGACTAGGTTGAGTTCTGATCAAACAAACTGTTAAAAATATGTTCAAGAAGGGAAAAAAGCATAATCTTTTAAAAATGCGGCTAAATATGGGGTTAAAAGGTGCTGGAACATGAAAGATTAGGGAAAAGTTGGCAAAATATAGAAACCTTATAAAATGATGCAAAAGGTGCAACAAATTGTGTTTATTTCGCTCAATTTCATGTCCCCACATTCGTATATTGACTTACAGTATCTGTATAAAAATAGCTAATATTTTTAAAAAGGAGCCGTGCCAGAAAATCCTTTCACTACTCATGATATATACAGCCCATTAAGGGCCTTGACTGCTTAGACGACTGCTGTCCAATTAGACAGGCAGCAGACATAGAAGAAATATTTGCATTCGTGACGACTTACTCAGCTGCATCGATTGACTAAATCGACTGCATCTCATATGAAGCAGCTCCTCAGTTGAGAAGCCAACCAAAACCAAAATTAATCATATTAAATTACATGTTCTACTGCGGATAGCACAGTAACATGGGATTATAGACACAACAAGGACCCGAGATTTCTGGCCAACAAATTGTCATTGAAAGTGTATAAATTACCTAATTTTGTGTTTTTATAGATGCATAACATCCTAAGATGATAACATATATTTATTCACAAAAGCACTTAGCTGTAGTTCCGGAAGAAAGTCGTCTGCATCTTACTATCAAGGTACTCATGTTCCGAATCTAACGAACAAATATACTGTTAAAACAATATAATTTCGTAAAATCAATCAATCAATCAATCAATCAATCAATCAATCAATCAATCAATCAATCAATCAATCAATGACTACTGATCTACATTTAGGGCAGTCGCCCAGGTGGCACATTTCCATTCTGTCCTTTTCCTAACCTTTTCTTAAATGGTTTCAAAGAAATTGGAAATATATTGAACATCTCCCTTGGTGAGTTATTCAAATCCCTAACTCCCCTTCGTATAAAAGAATATTTGCCCAATTTGTCCTCTTGATTCCAATTTCATCGTCATATTGTGCTCTTTCCTACTTTTAAAGACACTACTCATACTTATTCGTCTACTAATGTCATTCCACGAGATCTCTCCACTGACAGATCGGAACATACCACTTAGTCGAGCAGCTTGCCTTTATGATATAAATAAAACCAAACCAAACCCCGTGGCACTACAGCCCTTGAAGAGCCTTGGCCTACCAAGCAACCGCTTTTCAGCCCGAAGGCCTGCAGATTACGAGGCGCCGTGTGGTCAGCACGACGAATCCTCTCGGCAGTTATTCTTGGCTTTCGATACCGGGGCCGCTATCTCACAGTCAGTTAGCTCCTCAATTCTAATCACGTAGGCTGAGTGGACGTCGAACCAGCCCTCAGGGCCAGGTAAAAATCCCTGACCTGGCCGACAATCGAACCCGGGACCTCCGGGTAAGAGGCAGGTACGCTGCCCCTACACCACGGCGCCGGCTTGCCTTTATGATATAGCAATAATAAATTCGAATGCCATTCACAACAGTAAGAATAACATCAAAATAATAAATCATAACTTATAAAAACCAACAAATAAGTGTCATCGTATTAACAACGTAACAATGTAATTAAAAATGTAATTGCATAAATAATCTGGAATGTTGAATGTTCACATTTATACTGGTATTAGATTTGTTGTAGTTTGTGTTCTGAGATAGAAATATTCTCAATTTGAACGTTTTCGCTTTGTCTGGGGCTAAAAGTCTAATTTTGGGTGTTGGACATAAACTGGAAGAAACCAGTGTTAAAATCTCCAAACAGTGTTTATTTTTTAAACTCAGCATGCAATGGTCATATAATGATCACACACTAACGAAGCAGTGCTAAAAGGAATTTTGAGCAAAATTCTAATTTTCTCCTTGTATTTACGATCAGCAAAACATAAATTATTTGACAACTTAGTCTGATTTCCCCATTTATTTGGGGTCGGAACATGAAGGGGATTAAGGCCAGTCTTACAAACGGGTGTCTCTCCTGACGCCAACGGTGTGCGGATGGATGAAAATTACTATTTTTCCATACTGGATCCCTTGCAGATTAATTGCTATCCCACTTGATTCCCGTACTGTCTTTAAGCGTTGGTATAAATTGATTCCCGCCTTGCCGATCTCTAGCTGGATGTCATATAACTATCGGAATCACCAGTAGGCCTATCATTTATATTCATAAATCAATACACTAAATGTGCTGAGAAACCTTGGTTCCGAAGTATCTGTTGAATTAGTTTGTATTGTTATATACTGCTGTCTGTAATTGCATTGATGCGGGCAATTATATTAAAAAAAAATCGTGTTATATAAGAAAATGCCAATATTACAATTTCCCATTTTTACACTAGGCGAATGCCATTCACAACAGTAAGAATAACATCAAAATAATAAATCATAACTTATAAAAACCAACAAATAAGTGTCATCGTATTAACAATTACACTAGTTAGCTCCTCAATTCTAATCACGTAGGCTGAGTGGACCTCGAACGTTTGAACGTCTTCGCTTTGTCTGGGGCTAAAAGTCTAATTTTGGGTGTTGGACATAAACTGGAAGAAACCAGTGTTAAAATCTGACCTGGCCGACAATCGAACCCGGGACCTCCGGGTAAGAGGCAGGTACGCAGACAAAAAAAAGGTAAAAATCCCTGACCTGGCCGACAATCGAACCCGGGACCTCCGGGTAAGAGGCAGGTACGCTGCCCCTACACCACGGGGCCGGCTTGCCTTTATGACATCCTACAACATATGGACAGTTCTCTGTCTGGAGAAAATGTAGTGGCTTGACACCATGGAATCAATTCAGACGTTATGAAATCAATCTCGATGCAGCCGAAAATTCATGAGACATAAAATATATATTCTCCTTTTTTTAAGAAGTGTTGTCAAGGGTACTTAGCCATAGCAGAAGGTGAATAAGATGACTGCAAGGTCATTATGTGTGGAGATTGGCGGGAACTTAATTTTTTAAAGCGTAAATCGGTAATCGGTTCAGTGTTCATATCGATCCACGAGGAGAAAGTCACAAATCATTGTACTCTCAATCCCATTTTCATTATGTCTTTTTGCGATGCATGCTCGATGAAATAATTTGTGGTGGGCTACTTATCTCTAACAGGAATTCTATAATGCGTGGAGCGCATTGTGCGCCGCTGGTGCAATGTTGTTCTGCATCTCCCCCCAACTCCCAGCCGGTCTGGCATGATGAATGGATGGTCATAACATGGCGATGACAACACATGGACATCCATGCTCTGACCCCAGATTTGATTCGGTATCATAACAGCGACGTTCGTCACTGCCTTTCATCTGTCTCGTTGCCCGGAAACACCACACCATGGCTGAACGAGCAAACTCTTAATGCTAATCAGATGCCTCGCCACAATTGAATTACGAGGAGAGTAGGTCTTGCAGTCAGTAAAACGGATAGAGCTCAGAGGCACACGAAAAACTAAGTTATGAAGTATAGCTCCGTAGCTTGCATTCTAAGACGACTTCAACACATGGGAAGGGAGTGACAGTAGTGTATAGTCCATTTTGAAGTAATACAGACATAAACCTGAGGTTGAGAGAGAGGAGGAAATTTCCCCCTACTACTGCTGTTCATATTTTGTGGCAGCCAACTCCACGTGGATCAGTACAAAATATGTTATTCAATTGGTTGAAGTAAAATATTCAGATATCCCCGAATCGCCATTCGTTTTGTTCGAATGGGCAACCCAAACACAACATAAGGAATGGGCAAAGCCGCTGGTATGAAACTTCTACTATTTTACCATTATATGATTGTCCGGCTCATTGGTTGAATGGTCTTCGGTTCAGAGAGCCCCGCACTCGATTTTAGGACGGGTCGATAATTTTAATCCTAAATGGTTTATTCCCTTTGCTCGGGGACTGGGTATTTGTGCTTTCCACAACACTATCTGCCAAAGTACACGCAACTCCCCCATACACAACAGATTCCGCCCACCCTCCGGATGGTCTTCCCTACAAAGGCTGAACCAGATAAGCGATAGCTACCCAGAATTATTATTATTATTATTATTATTATTATTATGATATTAAGTAGGATTAGTTCCCTCTGTTTCAGTTCTTTTCTTTAAAATTGGCTTTCTAGTACTGCTAACACCGTCACCGTGTAGGCCTACGTGGCAACAACATTTAGTTTTGATTGTTACACCGATCTAACCGGCGTTTATATTTGTTATTGTTAATTAGTATAATAATATATTGTTAATAATAATTAAATGTACCGTAATAATAATAATAATGATAATCATAATAATAATAATAACAGCACGTCTCTTTCGTTATGAATCATACATTTTACTTTAAAATGGAATAGGCTACAATTCAATCCTGGACCATGGCGTCTGACGTGAGTGAACTTCAGTAGACTTTCGCCAGGTGTTATCACACAGAGGCCTACTCTAATGAAATACTGTGGGCAGTAACTGCTTTGAAGTTCGCGTACAAATTTCCCCAGTTCACATTTAGAATACGAGAATGATGACTACAACATTCCTTGTTCTCAAGCTGAACAACAACATGAATAAAACAATGGAAGCAATATGGATTATTCACACTATTTCAGTACAATATCCTGGCATAAATCATAAGATCGAAAGACACCGTTGTGAATGCCCCTCCCAAAATTTACTTTAAGGTATATAAAGCTCAATAGTATTTAACAATGTCTACCACGTCATTACCGCATCCTAGCCCATATAGATGCACTTAGGAAGTAAATTTCTTTCTAGTTTCCTTCAGATAAGAATGTACGGCTCCGTGGCTAAATCGTTAGCGTGCTGGCCTTTGGTGCAGTGGGTCCCTGGTTCAATTCCCGGCCGGGTCGGGGATTTTAACCTTCATTGGTTAATTCCGATGACTCCGGACCTGGGTGTATTTGGCGTCTTCATCATTAGAATTAGGGACCCGTCCTCATAGACGCTCAGGTCGCCTATACGGCGTCAACTCGAAACACCTGCACCGGGCCTCTTTGCAGGACACACGCCATTATTATTATTATTATTATTATTATTATTATTATTATTATTATTATTATTATTAGATAACAATTACCTGCATACGTTTCTTCTGTTCAGGGGAATTAAGGAAGTAGAAGTGGGACTAGTACACTCACTGACTTTAAAATATTCGTCTGAAAATGGCCAAGTTCCCGAGTAAACGTCCGACCAGGAGGAAGGAGTATTTTATTATGGAATTTCCTTAGCTAGGTAATACACGGATGATTATCTACGTTTTGCCATTAAAAATATGCACTTACGCGCCTTTAGAACGAGTTTAAATGTTGGCATTTGCTATAAACTCTCCCAAAAGCTGCTTATAACTTTCGTAACACCCAAATTAAGAGATATAATATCAATACATTTAGCGTAAAAGGACGATTCAAACCCAATGTGTCCAGCAACGCCACGTAAGGTATTATGTAGACCGGTAGTATACAGATGATAAAATAGCTAATTTTTGTAGTTGATGGAGCTAGGCGTGATGTGAGGGCGACGTCAAGTACAGTATCTTTAAGTTCATTACCCACGAATCTTTATAAGAACTGATTGTGAAAAACAGAATGTTTGAACAACTTCAATCAGTATTAAATAACCACACTCCTCCAAATAAAACAACATTATAAAATTCTATCTTACACAATAGGTTTAATTCGGAATAGAATGCTGTATGCCATCATTTCAAGCAGTTTTCAGGTGCTTTTAAAAGATATGAATGATACAGTGTGAAGTATCTGATTAATGGGGCAAGCCATTGTTCCGATTTCCGGAATTGTTACAGGTCACTTGGCTGAATTAAGGGAAGGTCAACATTCTAAGCAATTGGTGATTACTTAAAATCCTACCTGTCCTAATTCTTCCGAAATTGTTTCTCAAAGCAATTAACCTTAAAGTAAGGGTTCTATATGAATGACTTACACAGGTTAACTCTATTATAATTGAACAGTTCAAAAATAAATGTGCAGGACAAAGATAATTATGGAATAATAATAATAATAATAATAATAATAATAATAATAATAATAATAATAATAATAATAATAATAATAATAATAATAATAATGCTATTTGTTTTATGTCCCACTAACTACTCTTTTACGGTTTTCGCAGACGCCGAGGTGCCGGAATTTAGTCCCGCAGGAGTTCCTTTACGTGCCAGTAAATCTACCGACACGAGGCTGACGTATTTGAGCACCTTCAAATACCACCGGACTGAGCCAGGATCGAACCTGCCAAGTTGGGGTCAGAAGGCCAGCACCTCAACCGTCTGAGCCACTCAGCCCGGCATTTACGGAATAAGGAGGGTAGAAAGAAATCTAAGTGAGCAGCACTAGTGTGGCAAGAAATTAATAAAATAAGAAAGAAGTGTTCATGATTGGATTGGAATAAAATTGGAATTGGGGAATGAAGTGAACGGGGATAAAAATGTTCGGCTAGGTTAACTCCTTGGTATAAAAGTAGTTTCAGTTTAATGAAAGATAATTCTTTGAAAATTGATAGGCGCATGAGAACTACTTCAAAACGGGTTTTGGAAAGTGAATTCTCCACTCCGTTATAGCATGAATGTGTAAAAATCCGATTGACAAAGGCATATCGAAGGAATTCGGTGTCAGTAATGGATTTTCTTGAATGATCGCTGTATGGAAAACAGATTTTGATACCACGATTATGAATTGTATTCAACCGAATGACCAATTAAGGGTATCTGAACACAAATTGGCATCACCAAAGGCATAGAAGACTCGTCCATAATGTTGCTGATGTGGCTAGAATGTACAGCAGCACAGAAGGTTAAAAATCTGTAGTGCCCCACTTCTCAACATAAAATGGGAACAGACAGAAGGAATTCTTGGAAGATAATAATTACACTACTACTACTACTGCTACTACTACTACTACTACTACTACTACTACGACTATGCAGTATAAATGCTGATTAACTTCATTGTTCAAGATGGCGGACTGTATTGATATGCATGAATTATATCGCAGTGCTGATAATTACATAAATTTCATAAAGGAAGTGCTTAACTCTGACAAAAGGACCAACAAACAGTGGACCAGTAAAGTACTTAATTCAGCAGATGATATGAAGAAAACTCTTGATTCATTTAAAGAAGAAATAATCAAGTTATTGGAAGAACTTACTACAGCTGAAAGCAATTAACAGAGCTACTTCGATGTTCTTCAGGTCGCTACACAGACCACTCAACCAGTTTCACAGAAAACCACCAATGTTGTGCTAGTGTCTCCGAAGGACGCTACTAAAGTTAAAAATTCGCAACAAACTATTAATATATTGCAATCTGAGATAAAATTAGCTTCACTGCATGTAGGACATCAAAAAAATTCCAAATAAGAGCGTTATATTGGAATTAAGATATACTGACGAGTGAAAGAACTTTGCGAACCATTTCCAGGAGACTGGACCTAACTTGTCTGCACGAATTCCGAAGAAAAGAAATCCTCGAATTATGATACATGGGATGGAAGTGGACTTTCCGGAGGAGGAGATGACGGAAGCCATCTTCAAACAAAATCCTCCCGTGAAGCACAGCATGCTAGATACGAATGCGTTTCAGAAGAAATGCTTTGTAAGGAAGTCAAGGAATGGAAGACCGCAGTACTCCGTGTTTGAAGTGTCATCAAGTGTTTATAACATCATAATGCGATCAGAGAGATTATATATCGGTTATTGTAGTTGTCCAGTGAACGAGTATACACGTGTGATTCGGTGTTACAAGTGCCACGAATTCAATCATTTTGCGAAATAGTGTGAAAGTCCTTTAATCTGTTCTCAGTGTTCTGATGTACATGAAACAAAAGACTGCCCTAAAAGTAAAAATGAATGCATTAATTGCAAGAACACAAATCGGAAAATGTCTTCTAGAACAAGGTATTAACACTTTAAGACTGATCATCCTGCCACATCAACTGACTGTCCCATTTATCAAAGAATCGTAAATATTATCAAACTGAAATCAATAATGACTTACATAAATCTGTTGTCCCAACGCAGAAACTGATACAAAATTCGGACTTTAATAATTTAAAACCGAAACATGTCATAAAACTTCTTTGTGTACAAGAACCGAACACCAGAGGGAACAAAGCCGTTGGATTTTGTCTGAACTGTACAGTTTTTACCAATAATAATGAACAAAACGGCGATAGACCGCGTGCCGCAATCGTAACAACTTCAAAGTCCATTTCTCAGTTTATACACTACTGTTCTCCTGACAGAGTTGTAGAGGGTGTTGACCTAAATGGCAGGAATTTCTATATATATGTAATATGTACTATGATCTAAGGATGAGTTTTAAATGTCCTCAACGGACTCTGTGTTGATTTGAAAGGCAAGCCCCTCTTAATAAATTGGAGATATTAATGCTAAACATAGTGCATGGGGAATTTCTGTGACCGACAATCGTGGAAATCATTTTTTTTTTTTTCAATTTTTGCTCCTCGAATAATCTACCAGTAATGATGGACAAATTCCAACTTCTGGTCTATATGATAGTAATAGTTTTATAGATATCAGCGTCTGTTCATCTGCACTTTTAAAACACATTGTGGAATGGAAAGTGAGTGAATCTCGTAGTATTTCTGATCATAGACTTATTGCTATAAAAATGAAAACAGTCGTAGATGCAGTTAGTGCTAATGATTCCATTACATGTATCTTAGAGCAAAGAATATTCAGTAGACTCATTTTCAGATGGCTGCTCGGAAACTTGAAAGAATAGCAGAACAGGTGCTAAAAGTGACTACAACCAAACAACTTAATTTAATGATAAATGAACTTATACAAACTATTTATAATATCTGTGAAGCGCATCGTCCGAAATTGTCGCAGAAACCTGTAAAAAAATACTGGTGGAACTCTGAACAAGATCGGATGAGAATCAGGTTCTTAGCATCATACAGCAGATTCAAGCGATATTCTTGTGAAATACTGAACCCTTGAACTTACCATTCCATCGTTGGTCGGCCACAGTTGCTACAGCAGAGCAATATATTGAACTCTTAAATCTTGGGTCGTTGCGGGAAGAAATTCGGTCACTATCTTAACCAAACGATGGGGTTCAGAAGAGAGCCTAACTAACTTGAAATGAGGAGCAAATATGTGCTTACTAACTTTTATTAAATTCGAAATGGCACGACAAGATTATTATTTTACATAAATCCTTGAAATAAAAAAATTATAAATCATTTATTACTGAATGTTTCAAACGCAGTCACATTGCATAGCGTTGATTTATTTCTCACACTATCGAAGAGTTGCTTCGGGGAAAGTAATAAATTAGTGAACAGCGAAACCGAAAAACTGAAAAAGGGGAAACCTGAAAACCAGGCACCTATTACTCCAAACGAGAACTGATAATTAATCCCCACGATCCGTGGAAAATCTGACTTTCAACAAGTAGAGTGCCTGATTTCCTCTCAATTAAGGTTATCCACCAGTCGAATACCCTTGCGGATACGGAACACCCGCCGAATGGACCCTTAATCGAACCAAATTGACTATCAGTTGCTTTGGATAGGTTGCGAAATATTATGGGAAAGCATGGTGTTCCCTACGAGTTAACAGCAGCATTCACAATTGAAATAAAATTCCACCATGTATTTGTCCTTCATGACACCCTTAAGTGATAAAATAATCCCGATGCTAAACGTGCATCATCCAAACAGCTGTTCAGAAGGAACCAACAACACCATGATCCGCGAGGATCTTACGATACGTCGTTCTGAAGGAACAAAATTGCGAAATGCAGGAAACACTTATTCATCACGCATTTAGAAGAAATGCCAAACACTGAAGTTAATTAAAAAGTGGGAAATCACTTTAAAAGTATTATTATCAAACCGATTTTCAGGTTAGAAATGGATATGTTACGCATAATAAAATTACCAGTCCACATTGAAAAAATACAACAACTTAAGGAATTCCTTCCTTCTTAAACAATGACTACCATTACAGATCCATCTACTTATTGTTTGTCGCAACACACTACCTACAAAGTTATCACTTAATCGAATTCAAAATACGTATAAAATGAAAGAACGACAAAGATTGAAAATAAATATATTACTGGCTGACGAATCGAAACCACATTCGCAACTCAAGTCTCTCACTAATACATTGAGGGTCAATATGCACACTATCAAAACGAAACGGACGTCAGAACGACAAAACAATTAAGTCCGTAAAATAAAATAAAACACCATGTACACGTACCCTCCTAATTCTATTGTTGAACGTGAACTAGGACATCTCATCATCAGTATACTCCTAGGATAACATGTAACGTCCTAAATATATTGTCGGGCGGAAGCTGGGTCGTATTATGCTTCCCCTAGCATATCAGGCGAACCAGCAATTTCAAACAAACCCTGACATTTCAGTTGTAAACCTGGTCAGACTAATAACACACAATGGAACAACGTCTCTTACTATTAAACGAACGCCAGTCGGAAAATGCAGTAAGTCTCTATCTCGTTACAGAACGTGAACTCGAAAATAAATATTTTGTGGCGAGCAATCCTCCAACTCAAACACGACCTCAGCATGCGCAATGAAGTTTTAGGGAAGAATAATAATTCCCAACACACGTCTACCATTTAGTGGATGTTGTCAAAATAATAATCATCACCACCGCATTGGAAACCCTCAAATCGCCTACCGTCGTTTCCAAATATTTATATCCATGACTATCCAGTGAAACGAAATTCAATAAATTTACACGGTCACACAACACAAACCGTGGATTCTAAATGCTCTTTTATCCTTGAGGTCACGTTATCCTAATATTCATACTGACTTTACGTAACTAGTCACTTGACTTTTACTACCAAGATTTTTAATCTTTACTAGAATCGTTTTTCACTTGGGATCTTACTAGAAATCTACTGTGCATCACACAGTGGTCGTCTCAATTTTCGGATTGTTAGCGGAATACACTACAGCCTGCCACATAAAACCTCACATTTAATATGCAGCCTGTCTCACAAATCCTTCCTCGGCAAACATAGCCTGTCTCAAAACACATTCTCCTCGCCTTATCCCGGCGGTATTACTTAAAATACAGGCTCCCTTTCACCTTCAATATTTCTACCAATATCATCTCCACATATATAAATCCTTCGCTCTCAATCCATTTTTCTTATATTTCAAGACCCTTTTCAAATTTCAATCCTCTGGTCAAAAACAATAACCACTTTCTTTTACTGTTACTACAACTTTCCGACCTCGAGAATACAACAACACACCATGAATTTTCCTATCATCGACATACACGACGTCACAAAATATTACTTCCCATGAAAAAAACATAACTTTATCGGATTTCAGTGTAAATTTCCTTAATACCTGCGATCCTTGTAAAACATACTTGTTAAATGCACTTTGAACATAGGAAAATTTTATCCCGCGGTAGACATTATTATTATTATTATTATTATTATTATTATTATTATTATTGTTATTATTATTAATAATTTCGACAAAAATTTCTGAATTCAAACGATATTTGAAATTAAGACATTCGCCACGACTACTTTATCATGATCACCTTCCTAATTTTACTCACTTCGGACAATATCTCGAAGAACAATAACACAAGATTCCAACGTCGCATTTTATAGTTTCTTGATGTGAATTTTACAAAACTAAAATTTTCACACGCTGACCAAAATTATAACACTTTTCGCCTGATAATTACAAATATCACCCGACACATGCCTTGAAAAATTGGTTGGGACAAACAACAGCCTAACTACAACATAATACAAAATATAGACAGACCTGCATTGATGTCATCTTCAATATTCTGGCTACATTTAGCCAGCTGCCCTCGTGCTTAGCCGCACATAGATACAAGGAACATCACCTTCTTAAACATATCTATCTTACAAATACTGCCTCTTCACACGTTATTAAATGACAACAAAAATCACGCACTTCCTTCGTTATGATTTTGTACAGCAAACCTCCTTCGTTCTGCAGTCAACTGCAACTGTCTCCCTTCTCCCCAGACTCGGCTTTCATTCACCCTAATACAACAGGTGTTCCACAGATAACGAAATCAGAACTACTCTGACTAGCTTCCCAACTCCCTTAACACTTTCCAATACACACGAGGTGATACAATAAAATCAGCTATGTATTTAAACAGACGCCTATGCTTTCACAGTTTTGTCGGCGAAAGTTCAGAAAAATTTCTATCACCTTCCCTTTCTAACAGTAGATATGAACCGCAGCCACGAACATGTACCAAGTTATTTGGAGATCAATCCTATACACTTTTCTGCCGACGACGGGCGTAAGCTTCCGCTGCTTCAGAAACCAGACCGACACTGAGAAATATGCAGAGGGGGGTTTCTTTTATAGTCTTATGAGGTGACGCTACTCACACCACTAAGCTTGATTATGCAATCTGCTAATTTTGCGTCCAATAGACCGATTTTCATGAAACTTGTTCCAGAATTCCGGACAGACTTGCGATTTATTTAGATGTTAATATCATAATTGTACCACACTCGCAACAGGTGAAATAAATTATTTCTGCCCGGGCTTTTCGCGGGTTTTCATCATCCATTGATCTTGGCGCGTGGAGCTAGTCCACTGATCTGACGCTGATTTGTACCTAGGCTTAACTGCATTTATATTTACCCTAGGGGTCCTGTCTTCACGTAGGGTTTAACAATAATTTAGATTATTTATTTCTGTATTTACTGTGTTGGCAAAATCTCTCGTTACGAAGAATTCCGTGAATATAAAATATTGTTGAATATTCGCAGTCCACCGAAGTGTCACGGTATTTCACGAGCTTGGGGCTCGGTCTGACATGGAGCACTCGCTCCCACGAGACAGCCAGACTCACGAAATGGCCGCCCTCAAACAAATAAAAGTAGCTTGTTATTTGAAATAAATATTGAGAAAAATAAAAAATAATTTTCTCATCGTAGAATTATGGGTTCAATACTTCGTCGAAAATATGAAGAGGCTTAGAATAAAGAACGGATTATGAAATTAAAAAATTAAAACAAAAATTGAGCTATGGAAAGCTTTTTTATCCGCACAACGAACCAGTAACCCTTGGGACATTGCATATAAAATTATACGAAGACCTGAAAATTTCAATACCCTACAATCATACAACCTTACAAACAGCGAGTGGATTCGCAAGAACCATTCATGAAGCAGCAGAGGTACTTTTGGAGAAATCCTTCCACGAAGAATCACAAGATTATCATTTTCAGAAATATGTCAGAAATTCCACAAACACTGCACCAGACACGATAATTGATTCTCCCTTTACACTTGAAGAAGTTCAACGTGTAATCAACAAACTATTTATTTCGCTGTCTGCACCAGCCCTTGTTTGGAGCCATTTCTGTTAAGCCTTCGTTTAACCTTTACAAGCTGCTCTCACTTCATCATTCCACCAAGATATTCGCTATTTACCATCTTTACACGCAGTTGTTTCTAGGCATTCCCTTGCTGTTCCTACTACAGCATCCCCATATGTCACCCATTCGCTTTCTATATCCTAAACCTCCTCACTGTTCACTGATCCGAACTTCCCACGAATCATATCCATGTACTTCTCTCTAACATCCTCGTCCTGGATATTTTCTACCCTTATCCGTTTGCAGACAAATTTCACTTTTTCTATCCTAGGCCTAGAGGTACATAGTTCACTACGGATCAGATGGTGGTCCGCATCATCGAAAAATCCCCGGAAAACCTGCACATTCTTGACAGATTTCCTGAATTCGAAGTCGGTTAAGATCGGCTTATAGTCTATTATGGATCTCATACTCGTACCCTCACATGTGTAGCGGTGAATAGCCTTTTGCTTGAATAATGTACTCGTAGCTGCTAAACCCATACTAGCACAGACGTCCAGCAAACTCTTCCCCTCCGTATCACCTTCCATATTTTTCCCACATTTACCAATCACCCTTTCGTATCCTTCAGTTCTATATCAAACTCTAGCATTGAAATCTCCCATTAGCACCACCCTATCCTTGCTGTTGGCCCTGGCTGCGATGTCGCTCAATGCTTCATAAAACTTCTCAACTTTATCCTCATCTGCACTCTCACATGCCGAATACACTGAGACAATTCTCGCCTAATTCCTCCAAACGCCAAATCTACCCACATCCTTCGCTCATTTATGTGTCTAACAAAAACTATTTTGCATGCAGTAGTATTCCTGATTAAAAGCTCTACCCCACACTCTGTCCTTCTCTTCTTAACACCCGTCAAGTACATTTTATAATCTCCTATCTCTTCCGCGTTATCTCCCCTTACCCGAATATCACTTACTCCTAGTACATCCAGAGGTATCGTCTTTGCTGACTCAGCCAGTTCTACTTTCTTTCTTCCTTCCATAAACTGCATTAAAATTGATAGCCCCCCCCCTTGAATTCCATTTCGTTTGCCAAGTCCTTACCAAGGAGTCCCTCGCCTGTCAAATGGGAGTGGGACTCCGTCACTCCCTTATGTCCGAGGCTTCCGTAAAATGTTCTGAGCTCGGTAAATTTATGAAGCAGGATGATAATCTACTTACACATAGTCCAAGTGAGGATCTCTCCTCTAACGGGTTGGGGACCACCGGTGGATTGTATGCTCACAGCCGCCTAATCACGAAGGGGTCCATAGCTCATAATATGTCCGAGATGCCCACTCCCATTCCGTAGCAACTAGTATCCCGACTCAGAGGACCACTTACTAGGCCACTCAGCCATTGTCCTTAGTTCACGAACAGGGACGTTACTTCAGTAACCGACACAATAAATAAATAAATAAATAAATAAACAAATAAATAAATAAATAAATAAATAAATAAATAAATAAATAAATAAATAAATAAATAAATAAATAAATAAATAAATAAATAAATAAATAAATAAAGATATATCTGGGAGAAGTCATCCAACCTTCAGGACTGAACCGTGAAGCAAACGGAGAAGGGATCTCTAAACTACAAAGAGCATACATACTAACTTAGAACAGATATAATAAAAAATCCATATCCTGAAATGCAAAATTAAGGCATAACAACACTGTAATCAAGCTTGGAGCGTTATACGTATCTGAAACACTGATCAATGGAGGCATATCATTAATTAAATATGTGTTAAAGCAAGAAAGAAAAGTCTTAAGGAAAATTTTGGGACCAAGGTCTACAGGGGAAATCCGGATGATAAGGAAATCTCATGACTAGGGCCAGGAATTTTAGGTTTTAACCTATTTTGTCCTCACTATTTAATTCACAAATTTCAATATATTCGTTCGTTTCACACTTCCTGGAGCAGAATAAGTAAATTTTATTGCACATAAATAAATGAGAGGTTGACACCTAAAATAACCTAAATACCTGTTTTACCTTCTTCAAATAAAGAATGTTATTTCCCCATTGAAATGCATTGTAAAATTATTTCCTCCGTGATTACAAGCAGTAGGACGGAGATAGTTCAGGTTACTACCGTTAATGGCAGCACGGCCCATGTTTCCCACTACACATGTGACACCTGGTGGCTCCTTGATGTACCTGATAGAAGAAGTTTAGTAGGAACGTAAACAGTTTCGCCACCAGTCGTCCACACGGGTGGCCCAGATTGGCTGCGCAGTAGATGTTAGTTTTCCCTCGTCCTGCTTCCTGCTCGTGACGTCATCACGGGAGCACCGTGACTGTGTAGCATACAACCGCACGTATACCTTATTTCGTTGTTTATCGCTGTCTGTCTTATAAAGAAAGGATTTCCACGCAATATCTATACGCAGTTTCATTCCGTATATTGCTATTGGTTTATATAGTGGCCTACTGTATTTTGCGTAGTGTGTGTGTCATAGTTCGTTTCTGTGAGATCTCTGTTAGGTTGCTGTGTTTCGTGCAGTGAGGTGCACTTATTTTATTTTCGTTAGTTGCGTGAAGAGTGTAATAGTAGCTAGAATGAAATTTCTGTCTTCATAGTATTATTGTAGTGTGTATATTTGCGTGTGAAATTTCTGTGTGTTCATAGTATCATTGTAGTGTATATATTTGCGAGTGAAATTTCTGTGTTCATAGAATCATATATATTTGCGTGTCATTTTGCGAAATTTTCAGTGTGAATACAATTTCTTAAATTTGTTAGGCTAAAGCAGATGATATATGTTCGAAATAACTGACAACAATGCCTGGATGTGCAGTAACTGGCTGTCTGTCATACAACAGAAAGACGAAAGGAACAGATATCGTGTATCAAAACGTTTGGATACCAAAATGTAAAAGGAAGGATTTCTTCAATGTAGCTACTTCTACTGTGTGCTCGCGGCATTTCACTGACGCCAGTTAAGTTCGCGATTTAAGAGCAGAATTACTTCATTTACCTCCCAAGAAGATCTTGAAAAAAGAAGCAGTACCTACAGAGAACCTTCCCGGTAGCATTTACAGTAGTAGTCCAGTAAGTGCACAATTATTCCTGAGAAATTCGTCAGTTTCACAGTCTTCGGAGCAAAAAATGAACAAGAACAGATCGGAGGGGCAGTTAGCCAGAGAATCTAAGAAGAGAGCTATAGAGACTCTTGAGAATGTGTCTCCGAAGAAAAGAAAAATCGATCAGTCCACGGCTACTGAAGATACTACCTCAGAGGAAGTAGAGTTCCTTTTAAAGGAAGTGAAGGCACTAGAAGAGCAAAATAGGAAATTATTTCTGATGTGCAGTAAATTGCAAATAATAAATAATTACCTGAATGAAGAACTGAAGAAAGCAAAACAAGAGCTAAGTGAAATGTCAAATCAAAAATATAGGAAGGCGGAGAGTGAAATTAATCGCGTTTTGGAGAAACTGCTTTCCAGGACTCAGATTAAAATTTTATTCAGTGATAAGAAGCATGATAAGAAGCAGACTAAGTGGACCAGAGAAGATATATGCAAGGCAGTAGTATTGCATGCTGTTTCTTTCAAATGTTACATTTATTTACGTAATAAAGGATTCCCTTTGTCCGGGATATCTACTCTGAAAAGATGGGTAAATCCCTCATTCTACTGTCGAAAAGGAATGCCCGGCGATGTACTCCTACTAATGAAAGCCCAAGCAGAAAGATTTTCTACGTTGGAGCGCGTGTGTGTGGTCTGCTTTGATGAAATGAACGTCGACGATAGAGTCTGCTACGACGAAGAGGAAGATCGCATTTTTGGTCCACACAGCAAAGTACAGTTATTAATGGCTCGCGGATTGTTTTATGCGTGAAAACAACCCATATTTTTTTTAGTATGACCTGCAAATGACTGCAGCTTTGCTTCACAAGGTTATATGCTCCGTAGAAGATGCAGGGTATAGTGTTGTTGCCATGATGTCCGACCAAAGAGCAAAAAATCGAGGTTTGTGCAAAGAACTGAAGGTTACTCATACTAACACATGTTTTCCGAATCCTCGAAGTCCGCAGAAAAGAGTATGGGTCTTTGCTGATGTTCCACACCTGTACAAGCTAATGAGAAATCATTTCATAGATGACGAGCTGACTCTTCCAGGAAACAACCTTGTTACAAAACAAACCATTGAAAAGTTGCTCGCATTAGACCACGGTGAGATGAAGATCTGTCCGAAACTCTCGTTGCAACACATAAATATAAAAGGAATGGAGCGCCAGCGAGTGTACTTCGCCATCCAGCTTTTTCCTAATCGTACGGCGCAAGCTATTCGCTTCCTTATGCCTGGTGAGGAACATATTGCATCGTTCTTCCAGCTTCTAAATGACTCATATGATATCCTCAATGCAAGAACACCTAATGATAAGAAAAAGCTCGCAACTGGGTACGGTAATGATCATCAAGTCCAAGGAGGAATTCTAAGGCAGCTGTACACATGCTGTGAACGGATGAGAGTTGGTAAATGGAGTCAATTGCTCCCATTTCAGAAAGGTTTCATGACGACCATCCGTTCATTATTTGGCCTTGTAAGTGACCTCTAATATCTCAACATGAAGTACATTTTGACTGCTCGATTAATCCAAGACTGTCTGGAAAATTTATTTTCTCGGATAAGAGGATTCGGACATTTCTCTGAACATCCGCTACCAACCGAGGTGAAATTTAGATTGAGACGGTTACTTCTGGGCGCGAACTCAGAAAATATTCCGTTATCCAATCAAACTGCAGTGATTTCAGCAATTGATAATGTGATACTGATGTCTAAACTTGCAGATTTGCTGTCGGATATGTCTGAAGCATTACGCATGGTTGAAGGTGAGACAGAAATTCGGGACTTTGCGATAGAAAACCGTGCCGTTAATGATTCACCGAAATCTACAGCGACACCCATTGTTCAGCAGAAGGATTTCGGTACCTCGCTGGCTACATCGCCTACAATGGAAGAAAATATGACAGGTCGATGGAAGTCCCACTGGGGACAGCCCCTGTGGGATGGATAGAAGTGTTATCTCGGGTAGGTCTACTCGTTCCATCGGAAGAATAGCTAAACCAAGTAAAGGAATTTGAGTTAATTTTCACGGACACTCACGGACGTGCTGAACTGCCACGCATATCTAATATTATACGCAAAGTGTGTCAAATAATTAGCAGTAAATTCCCCGCTGTACCACCAGAAATAGTAAAAATGTATGTTAGAACGAGAACATCTCTACGCATACGACAAATCAACATTCGGGCAAGGGCTGAAAAATCCATAGCAGCTCATCGGCGAAAGGCACGGCAGTGGATTTCATCTTCAAAAGCAACCACTTCATGATATCTGATCTCACAGGTAGGACTGTGTTCTAACTAAGTGTTTTTCCTGTTCTTTCTTATTCTTTAATTTTAAAAAGTAGGAATATCTATGCAGGGTTTCGAATATGAACTTACTTCTGCTGCTGTTATAATATGTGTTAAGCTTTAAACTCGATACCTGCGGAAGTGAGTCAGTATATCGTATGTTAACATACGGTAGTTCCATTACGGAAGTTCTGCTGTCAACATTTAATATTTTTTATGTTGACAGATTTGAGAGCGCGTAACCTTCCTCAAACTTAATAGAGGAACTTGGATTTGTTAATAAATTTCAAGCGTTGGTCAGTGTACCGTCACGTTACATTTACGCCTTATTCGTAATAGAGACAATGAAAACTTACTATGCTGTACTCTCTTTCGAACTTAGCAGTAAACTTTATGTCTGGTCTGCAGTTAGTTCCGGGAAACTGTAATGTTGGCTGGTATTATGAGATTCCAACTGATCTGCGCGCTCTGGGCTCGGCTACTCTGCTCCTACTGTGACGTCATTTCGTTAACCAATAGCAGCTCGTCTCGCGTTGGGCCCAACCTTTAGTAGTGTTTAAGAACCTTGAGTCGTCCACAGAGTACAGCCAGCAGAGTGTGTGGTGAATGGTTCCTGCAGTATTTTCTAACCGTAATTGTTGTATAGCGAAACAATGCCTAAGCCGCACGTATTGAAAAAATGAATTGCTACAGATCGACACTTCATTATCGATGACCGAGTAGTCTTCTGTCATGCATGATTCAAAGAAGTACGTTTCCCGTAACTGACCTAAAACGTGAATTGCAATACCCTAGCTCGTTTACTGAAGAGTACTTAGGATTTGGATTCTTAATTTCAGGTTAAATGTGAGCAGAAATTCCATCTTGAGTAGCATAAATCTGTAGCTGCTCACATGGCTAGCGTAGCAAGGAGAAATAAGTCCAGCAGCAACAGTAAGCAAACCTTTATCTCTTCCACAGTTGACAGGCCTGAAGATAACTTTAACTTTCGCCTATGTCAGGCGTTGGTGTCTGCAAACGTCCCACGGAACGTGCTAAGTAACCCGACCATGAAAACATTCCTGGGAGACATCAATGGCCACAGTATACATAATGAATCCACTTTAAGGAAGAATTACTAGCAGTTTCCCGCTGGCTCCGCCCGCAATGTACAAAGTATGGTGTTGTTTGTTACTATCCTCACGGATGTATTTGCAAAGTTTCGAGTTAATGAAATAAAGCATATGATCTGCTGTGGTAATAGAATGTAATATTATGTCAACGAAACATTTGAAAATACATCACACAAAGAAACTGAATTAAACGTTCCTTGGAACAACACTACGCGCCGAAATGTTAAAAAGTGCTTCAAAGATCTTTGTCATGGAGACAAATGTACTCATATCTTTTCTCATAATCTACCAATTTAAGTAATTATTATTACCTCAAAAGAAAAAGATTGATCAACTGAGTGTTTTTACACCAAAACCTACTGTGTACCTCAATTAGAACGAAAGATATGATTGCATTAATAAGCAAAAATGTTGAAGAAATGAGACGTCAAATTGAATGTGCACTCTTAACTTTCCTCAGAATCAACCAATTTGAATAGTTAAGAGCTAAAATGAAAGAACATGATCTACTAAGTGTTCGTAGGCCAAAAAAAACTCCGTACCTCAATTAGAACTAAAGATATGATTGCTTCAAAGAGAAAAAAATTAAAAAATCAAATAATTTCAGGAAGGCGGAAGTTAAGTGATTTATAGTACCTGATGAAAAATATGTGCATCAATACCTTTCAGTTAAAAACTATGAAGGAAATCGACTGGTTATAATGGCCGGACTCACTGACTTTAGTTTTCATATATATTTTTTTAATATATAGATTTGGATTCTGTTTACCAGAAGACAGATGAAATAAGAGAAGATATAGGTGATCACTATATTTGGTGTTCTGTCGATGAAACATCTGACAGTTGCGGTCGCTTCATTGTGAATGTGGTAGTAGGTAGGGCCTAAGCTGGATCAAAATGAACCAGGTAACCCTCACCTAATTCTTTGTAAAGAAATAGAACAAACTAACAACAGCACAATAACCTGTGCAGTGAGGGATGATTTACGCATACTGTGGCCAGCAGAAGATAGTAAGTTTCTTTTGTTAGTTTCAGACAGTGCTGCCTATATGTTGATGGCAGGGCAGGTTCTACAGTATTTCTACCCGAGTATGCTACATGTTTCGTGCTTGGCCCACGGCGTGCACAGCCTTGTGGAGGAGATTATAAGGAACTTCAGTGACTTTAACAGCGTGGTTTCTTCAGTCAGGAAAGTTTTCTTAAAAGCCCCAACACGTATACAGTGTTTCAAAGAGAAAATACCAGCAACACTTCTTCCACCAGAGCCGATAATTACCCGCTGGGAAACTTCGCTGTCTGCTGCTATTTACTATGCTGAGAACCTAGAAGGAATTAAAAATGTCATCAATGACTTAGATGAAACCTAAGCTTCCTACATCGCCAAGGCCAAGAAATCGCTTGAGTGTCCGACTCTTGTCGCGTCCATAACATATATTACGACACATTTTTGTTTTATACCAGAAGCTATTGTCCAGTTAGAAGTGCAACCTTGCCACTCAAAGATTCCCTGGATATCATTGGCAATGTTTCCAGAAGAGAAATACCTGGGCTATTGGGAGTGGGATGTTCTTCGAAGCTGCAGAAGATTCTTCAACGCAGTCGTGGTTTCGAAGATACGAACGTCATCAATTCAGTATTACAGTGAGAAAAGTTTTCAGGAAAATTACCCCTACAACCTGCTGTATTAGCATCTATGTACTACGCTCTAATGACGTCATGTTCCGTTGAAGGAACTTTTTCGTCATATAAGAATGTGTTACGTGACAACAGGAAATCATTTACGACAGAAAATTTGGGTATGTACGTTGTTATTTACTTCAATGCAAAAAAATAACTTACAAAGGAAACAGTAAAGTATATTCTCTGCGTGTTTTTATGAATATGAATATGACAATGTAAACTTTTGTGAATTAAGTACATAAATAAATTTTTAAAAACTACGAAAACAGAAAATTATTGCTGCCTGTATTGATCCTGTAGGAAAAACCTAAAATCACTTATTTTAAGAATACAAGAAACCTCATTGAAGGTTTCTGCCACCTGAAAATCCCATACCAACACCCAGAGAAAATCTCGGACGCATTAAGGAAAATACGTTTGAAATATTATGGACATATTCTCAGAATCAGTAATCAGGGATTGACCTAAAGAATTCTGAACCATGTCGTATGAATGAAAGTAAAAAGCAATTGCCTGCTCGAAGTTGGAAAAGTTCTTCAGGAAATAGGCATCACAGATGACAATGTCTAAGACAGAACTTAATATAGAAAATCACCGCTTTACACACCATCCAAGCATTACCACCAAAAGGACCTGGCCATAAAATCGCAGGAAAAGCCACAGGAAGAATGTGAGGAGAAAACGGCAACGACATCTGCTAAATAAGTTCAATCGCGCTCATTAGTTGTCATAGTGAAGTAAGGAAAAATAAATATTAATTAAAGCCCATGAACGAGATATAAATCGAGCCCAGATCCCTGGGCATAAGGTGCTACTATGGCTGGCTCAAACAGGAGTCGCACGGGATCTGATAAGAGAGTAAATGAAGTAAAAGCTAATATTGATCAGTCAATGCATGCAACGTTAAATATTTGTTGAGGGAATAATTAATGCGGATGTTGTGATACAATGAGACCTACGGACTTCAATTAATTGACAGTAATTAACAATGGAAATGAAATTGTTGTTTCCTAAAACAGTACTTGTAAACCAACGTTCAATTATTCGTTTTAATATATAAAAGCCAAGCCATGGTGGCCTGTAGAAGATTTGAACAATTTTTTTTTCACAATTGGTTTTACGTCTCACAGACACAGAGAGGTCTTATGGCGACAATGGGACAAGAAATGTCTAGGAGTGGGAAGTAAGCGGCCGTGGGCTTAATTAAAGTAGAGCCCCAGCATTTGCCTGGTTTGAAAATGGGAAACTACGGAAAACCATCTTTAGGGCTGCCAACAGTGGGGTCGAACCCACTACCTACCGAATGCAAACCAACATATGCGTGCCCTTAACCGCATGGCCACCTCGCTCGGTGGTTAGAATATTAACTCTCCCACTGTTCATAACCTCGGTACCGTACTAACTTCTTTTCTGCCTATTTATGCTGTAAGTTGAGTTGACACCCCTGAGAGTTGTTCCTCTCACAGGTTTCTAAGGGGCGATGACCTCGATGTTAAGCCCCTTTAAACAACAAGGAACAAGCAAGCACAAGTTTCTAAATTTCTCAATTTCGCCACTGGAGATGAGATTCATCAAGATTTTGTGAAACAAACTTTATCCGGTACCTCATCGACTGATATTTAGCAGTACGCCAAGGGTAATATGGCCATTAAATAATATTTCTCAGGTTTACATATCAATGACTTACTTAGACAGCTGCCGACTTAATATATCACGATCATAAGTACTGAACCGCCAGTTTCATGTGGAATTTGAACCTACGGGACGTAATTTCATATTAGAAATTCCATGTGCACTGGCCGCGATTCTAATACACTGAAGAAAATGGAAATTTCAACACCCAGAATGAGTGGTGCTACATTGCTGCAATTGAACATGCAGAACGAGTGTTCGGTTGTGATTCGATGGTTACACTTTGAGGTCCGTCTGACCGCAAGTTTGGACAACAATCAATACAGGATGTGCCCACCACGAGCTGCAATACATTAATGAATTCGTCGAGGCATGGAGTCAATAAGGCCCTGGATCGCTTCCTGAGGAATTGTGGCCCATGCTTGCTGCACTGAACGGATCAGTTGTTCCAGAGTTGTGAGTGGCTGAAGACGGTTGGCCAGTTGTCGACCCATCATGTCCCACACATGCTCAATAGGACTGAAGGTCCGAGGATCTGGCGGGCCATTCTAAGGTTGTGATGTCGTGGAGAGCTTCTCTGGAGGTGCGTGCAGTGTGAACCCGGGCATTGTCCTGCTAAAACATCCCATTAGCAATGTTCGCCATCATAGGGACAACCACTGGATTGAGTACCCTATCAACGTACTGTCGAGTAGTCATAGTGCCCTCAACAAGCACTAATTGTGATTTCACATTAAAGCCAATAGCTCCCCAGACCATAATGCTTGGTGTTGGCCCTGTGTGCCTCTCGACAATAAGATCTGGGCGGCCCCTCTCCCCGGTACATCGGCGCACACGATTCCGGCGATCACTGCGGGCAAGACAGAAGAGCGATTCATCACTAAAGACGACCCTATACCATTTGTCGACCCACGTTGATTTTTCTCGACACCAGGCCAGCCTTACACGACGCTGTTGTGGGGTCAATGGAACACCTTCTGCAGGGACACGGGCTCGTAAGCCAGCTGCACGCAGGCGATTACCAACTGTTTGTTGTGTAACGTGGGGTGCCACAGCTGCTCAAATTTGCGCTGCTGTTGCATGGGGTTCCATCCGGGCCATCCGAATGATGCGGCGATCCTCCCCTCACAGTTGTCTGTCGCGCTGGGCCTGTGCCAGGTCTACGAGTGTGGGTACATTCATTTGACCACTGCTGCCATACACGTTGTACCGTACATGTCTGTCGGCCAACACGTGCAGCGACAGTCCTTGGCGATAATCCAGCCTCAAACGGCGACAGTTGTTGATAGCTTGCTCTTCTCTGTCGTCGAGGCATGTTTGACGGGGAACACTTCACTGCACAGACTGTAAGTCAACTACGCTACACCAGAGTCCGTATACTGGAGTTGATTCCTCCGCGACCAATCACGTCGGGAGACCTGTAGCCACAATCCAATGGGTCTGAAACTTTGATTGTTTACATACCTACATGGCATCGTTCCTTATCTTGAAAATCAACACAAACGACCAATGCCTTCATGGTGTTGCAATTTCCATTTTTTTTTTAAGTTTAGCAGCCGCATTGGTGAGAAGCCAATCAGGACGGCACTCAACTATCACAACTTCCTCAATCCTAGATGCTTTGCTAGTAATTTTGTTTAATTCCCGGTTTGTGCACATTGAAGATAACGACCCTAATGCCATCACATATGTTTAAAAAGTCGTGTATTTCGTGCTTTTGATATTCCTCAGAGTGCACTATTATTTCGGTCGAGAAGTGGGAACAAAAAGTAGTCTGTCAGTGAAATGCCGAGAAGCAATTTTTCTCGTTCATTCCGTCGTGGTCCGTGACAACGGAACATGCTGTTTCGAGGTAACAAGGAAACTTATAGAATAGTACGTTTAACAGTGCTTATACGGCAAATTAATAAATGCTACTACTACCGGACGAGTTGGCCGTGCTGTTAGGGGCCGCTTTCTTCCCACCCCTAGGCCTTATCTATCCTGTCGTCGCCGTAATAACTATCCGTGTCGGTATGACGTAAAACAAATTGTAAAAAAATGCTACTGTCCTAAAACGGCTTATTTTCTTACTATCAGTTTGATGTCTCACTAAGACATAGTCTAGGCTTCGGCAACGCTGGAGTGAGTGAGGGCTAGAACTGGTAAGGTAAGAATACAGCCCCGGCATTGTCTGGTTGAAAATGAAAAATTACGGATAACTATCTTGAACTCACTACGTCCTCATTGCACTATTACAGTGGAATAGCTGTTAACACATTCATGATCTTTTAAACTACTCGAATATGTAGTGTACACAGACTTCCCAAGGGGCTGAACCAGCAGACTGTCAGGTAAGTGGCAGCCGGGACTCGATCAGAGTATCGGGAAAGGAACAACCCAGTATAGGAATATTAAGTTGCAATGAGGATTACCTTGTAATGACATGCACATATATTTAATGCTATTATATTTTATAACTTCAGTAATGAAGGAAAATATTCCAGTAAATAAAAGTAAGAAATGGTCGTAGCCAGGCGGCCAACTTGCTTCACATGTTAACGAGAACAGATGTTTGTTATTGACAAACCAATGTTTAAGTTGGCCGTACAAGAGTACGTGGCTTAGGCCGACAAATCGATCAAAGGCAGTATTCCCAGTGCAGGGATATTCCAGGCAAGACAGAGAAGTAAAAGTGCAGAATGAGAGATAGAGATTTTAGTGTCCAGCAGACCATCAGTGGGAATCACTTAGCAGTGTAAATGGCTGGGAAACGCCCAAACACAGCCCCTGAGGTACAGTGAAGAGACTGATCATTGCTTTACTGTGAGTGGATAAAAACACGAATTCAAGACGGCAGAGGGAGATTCTCGATAGTGAACTTGCATATAGTTGTACGTAAGATGGCGCAAGGCAGGGTTTGAATTGCGCAGAGATTGAGAGGTTAGTGGGCAAGCTCCCGTCAGGACAATATAGTGATAATTTGTATATAGCCTACTTTCCATCGTTCTTCTATAATAAAGGGCAGCATTTTTGTACTTCATGTTGTTATTTCGGGAGTTCTGGGCCCAAGTACGTACTTAATTACCTCCCTACAGGACCGCTCGGCAGGAAGGACAGTACACCAACTAATAACGGTCGGTGACCAACCACAAGAACGTCTCACAGGACAGGTAGGTCACGACAAATATTTCGCTCACCACTTATTGCTACAATCAATTTTTCCGTCGCACAGACTCTGATAGGTACTTTGGCAACGATGGGACAGGAAAGGGCTAGGAATGGGCATGAAGTGGTCGTGGCCTTAATTAAAGAACAGCCCCAGCCTTTTTCCTGATATAAAAATTGGTATCCACGGACAGGGCTGCTGACAGTGGGGTTCGAGCCCACTATCTCCCGAATTCAAGCTGGCAACAAGGTGACCCAAACCACACAGCCACTCGCTACATTCATTCTGTGGCTGACAAAATATATTTACAAACTTAAAACTAACGACTAAGCTGCGATAATAAGCATAGAAATGTGGTTAACAATAAGAGGAGGGCAGTGAACATGTAGGCCAATTTCCTTCGGAATTTGGCAGTTTCCAAATGTAATGGTGGACAAGCTGTCCAGAATTCAACACCTATTTTTAAAATTAGTATTTTCTAAGTATATCAATAATCTCTTCCTTACAGATCAGGACAAGAAACATATCGAATCCGCCTCCGAAGTATGATATTGTCGATGTCTCTAAACTCCTGGATGATGGTTAATCTGCTAGAGTATAAACTTAAAAAGAACCATTCAATTTTACTTTCAGTCATCAATGTTTTGAACTGCTTCTATATTAAATACCTATATTCAAGTGATAAATGTTGTGTATGAAACTAAATCATGTATTGGTCTCTTAATCAACCTAGCAGAAGCAGGAAGTTGAAAACTAACAATGATGTCTTATTTTTTCGCGTGAGTAATTCGGCTTTGTGTATTTTAGAAATCGATCAGCGAGAATTTCAAAAGGGCTGTCTTGAATGAGTTTCACTCTTCAAATAAACTTCAGATGATTAAATTGTAGAAATGTTACTTCCAGACAGTGACTTAGAAAGAAAGCTGCTTACAGCGGGAAGCAGACCCACCCGTACTAACGCTATTGGCTTATTTATTCAGCGTATGGCTCCACATGAAGATAGACGTAATATTACAATATATACTATATATCATCTATAGACTACAGCAACAGGGTATGTCAACACTGCAATGGCATTTTAACTGAATGTTTAGTTGATCAATCCACTGAAATACTTCTCCACGGGAAATCTTACTAGCTGCAAGTACGCTGAAAACAGACACTCACTCACGATAAGTAGAGCGATTTGAAGTGGAGCTATACAGTCCTATTATAGATATATGGAAATGCTCCTTATGTGATAATAGGCCTTGCACCTGCCGTGATCTGTCCTGATTCTTTACAGAGTGGTAAACATTTTGCGAGGCAGTTGGAATTACTCATGAACGTGCCAGTATCTACAGTAGGTTGTTAAATTAATTATTTTATCCTGTTGTTCTTCTTCCTCACATTGCCCCATCGTACACCATCTTGATTACAGCCCGGCTCCATGGCTAAATGGTTAGCGTGCTGGCCTTTGGTCACAGACGTCCCGGGTTCGATTCCCGGCAAGGTCGGGAATTTTCACCACAAATGGTTAATTCCCCTGGCAATTGGCCTGTGTGTATATACTGTCTTCAGCGTATGGCTCCACATGAAGAAAAGCGTAATATCACAACATATAAAACAGGTCGCCTACAGACGTCAAATCAAAAGACCTGCACCTGGTGAGCCGAAGTTCTCAGACACATCCCGGCACTTAAAGCCATACCCCATTTCATTTTTTCATCTGGCTTACAGCCATTCAATTAAACATTTTTGCAGCACATTAATAAGTCTATAAGATGTAAATGCATGTGCGTGTAACAGTGGTACATACACTGAACATACATTGAAGAATCGGAGGACGTTTACTTGAATGGACGAAACACGCTATTCTATGATTAATGACATCTGTTACCTCAGGTCTAATGTCTCAATATTTTGTTTATATTAAAACTTACACTTTATGAGCAATCGGATTAGAGGTACTTGGATAGTAGCGTGTAGCACCCAAATTCGACCAGATGATGGTGGTAGCGATGCAGCGTGGCACTGACTCCACAACACACCGGAAGTTCATGACCACTGCACAGCCTCGTATAATGCACGGAGTTTGGTCAGAGGAGAGTCTAGGGAGCACACATTCCTCTCAGCAGCATCCCATGTATGCTCAATAGTATTTAGACTGGCTGATTTTGGGAATTAGGTAAGCGTCCTCACGTCCGTAGAATTGACCACAAGTCGGAGGTGATAGACCGTGATAGGCTCAAAGTTAAGTACATTTTATTCCGTCGACCGATACGGGTCTTGAGCGCTATATCGTAATAAATTTATCCCATAACTGTAATTTTGTCGATGTGTGTTAGGGTGAGAATTGTTCAGTGCCTATCAGTGGCCTTGGTATGGACGGGCGCATGAGTGCCGAGTAGTTGGGTTCTGTACTAGCGCTGGGCACTGGTTGTAAGTAAAATGCCCGAGGTGGAGGTAGAACTATTCTATGAGTACTCCCGACCTTTTGGGACATGGTCTTGCTGTAAGTAGGTATAGGTCTCCTTCAGGGAGGTGGAGGCGGACAAATGGGTGGACATGATCTGGCAGCAGTTTCGTGTATCGTTCGCCGGTGAGGGATGTTAGCAGGTGTACCATGTAAATAGTCTTCTACACCACCACCGGCATGAACCCTACCCTGCTGGCAAGAGGGCTCCTTTGTCTTGTGTGCTTTGCGACGCATTCGTACCCAGCCATCGGCGTGTACCAACTGGTACCTCGACTCATCTGTCTAGGTGACCTTTTACCATAATTCGAATTTCTAATGGCGGTGTTCCTTTGCGCGTGTCAATGTTTGTGCCTTCTGACGTGGAGTGAGCAGATGAAAACTGCTGGAAGGGCGGCTTCTACACTCCATTGCGAGGAGATTATTCAGGATGGTATGGTTGCTCAGATCTTGTTGTCCAGCATCGAATTCGCGAATGATATGATGCACTGCAGCCCGTGCATCCGTTCTTCCCATCCAAGCTAGCCAACAGAGACCCCGGTTATCATCACATTGCACTCCGTGCAAGTGACCCTGGCGGCGGTGGTTTTTTCTGAATCCATGGACTCAGGGTATACTCTCAACAAATGTGATGTGCCTGCACAACTTCGGAGATCGAATGGTCAATGTTTAAGACACCGAAAATCTCTCTGTTACCAAGTGCGCTGAGATCTTGTATCTTACCCATCCTGTACTCAGCCATCTAACGGACAGCTCATCAGTGGATATTCGGCCGACTGGAAAGATATTTCACCCTTTCGATCTCAGCAAGTCGGCATTGAAAACTATGATTTCTAAACATTTTTTTAATTTTATCGTATGGTAAATATAATTAATTTCAGGATAAATGTGCGTAGTCACAAGTCCGTACCATACTACAACTCTAGGTCTAGCTTCTTGACTTAATCAACTGCTTCATTCGATGTGCGGTGAATGTCCATTACGTTTCCTTTGAAAGCTCGAATTGGGCAGTTAGTAACAATGTGGTGGATTGACTTAGAAGGTGCACCACAATCACAATTTGCAAAGCTAGTCCAGCCCCATTTGCACAATAGATAACCACGTCTGCTTGTCCAGTTCTTATCTGGTTGATGATTCTCCACGTCCGTAGGTTTAACCTCCACTCTGCCCTGCACGTATCTTCCGGAATGTGCTAAGAAAGCAACAGTGATAAGATTAGACCGAACTGTCGGAAACGACCTCTCGGTCAAAGAGCGAACAAGAAGGAGATGTGTGGTCCTTTTCAGGACCCTTAAGTCCGTAGAACTGGACCATCGCTGCTCATTTGTCAATTATTAACAATAATCCATAACAACGTTCCTACTTGAAAGAACTGTCTCCATTCAATTACATGGACGATCTTCAGTAAGAAAGATTTTTTCTTTTACATCGCTTATTTTTCAGACCAAATTTGTTGTACGGCAACGGAAGGTGGATGGACTCGACATATATTATTCGTAAATGGGAAGGTGAGAACAGTGGTAGGTGGTACTAAGAATGGAGAGATAAAGTTTAAGTAAGGAATGACCTCGATGGGTGAAGCTGTGTATAAATGGGCTTCGGTGGTGGAGTGATGTGATTTGAATGAAATCACCTGGGAACATGGTGGACTCCATCATGGAGGGAAGGAGGAGCAAAGGAAGACCATTTCAGCGAGGATATGACCCTGTGTTCGAATCCCACAGTCGGCAGCCCTGAATATAGTTTTCCGTTTTTTCCCATTTTTACATCAGGCAAATGTCCGACTCGTTGGCTGAATGGTCAGCGTACTGGCCTTCGGTTCAGAGGGTCCCGGGTTAGATTCCCGGCCGGGTCGGGGATTTTAACCTTCATTGGTTAATTCCAATGGCCCGGGGACTGGGTGTTTGTGCTGTCCCCAACATCCCTGCAACTCACACACCACACACAACACCATCCTCCACCACAATAACACGCAGTTATCTACACATTGCAGATGCCGCCCACCCTCATCCGAGGATCTGCCTTACAAGGGCTGCACTCGGCTAGAAATAGCCACACGAAATTTTTATCAGGCAAATGCTGGGGCTGTACCTTAATTAAGGGCACGACGCTACCATCCCAATCCTACCACTTCCCCATCCTTGCATCACCGGATACCATCTTATGTTTTGGAGCGAAGTTAAAAAATCTAGCAAATAGAAGATACGGCCCAGTTCATAACGATTTAACGTAAATGGTGTGGACCTGAACGAGGCCAGTGAGAAAGCTGCAAATACAGGATACTCTAGCTGCTTATTTAATTCACAGGGGCTTGAGGCTGAACGCTGAAAGTCATAATGGTGGGGACGGATGTATGTATGTATGTATGTATGTATGTATGTATGTACGTATGTATGTATGTATGTATGTATGTATGTATGTATGTATGTATGGATGGATGGATGGATGGATGGATGGATGTACAGTATGTATGCACTGAACGAATGTGAGGAAAGTGTGCCAAATATACCTTTAGGAGAAAATGAAATACCTGTTTTTCAAAAAATAAATTATGCAAATTTCACAAGGGCTTTTCTTGATTCTACCTGCCTATTCACCTCGAAATGAATAACTTCAGTAAAAGTGAATTTAAGTGTTTTTCGGGTTTCTAGTTTGCTTCCAAACACCAATAGATCGTAATTAATTATAGATCTTTGTTGCGGAGTGCGCATCAAAAATACTTGTTCTGTTATTGGAAGTGCTAGTAAGGATATTAGTGGAGAGTTGACGTAATACAACAAGCGCTTGTCCGTAGCAGACACCAACACATTTCCGTTGACCTAATTCGTTGGGACAACGGCTGAGTAAACTTTGCGCGGACCTAACACTCGCCGAGACCTCACCACACAATGAAGCCTGGGCGGTAACATCAGAGCTTGCCACTAGTGGTGTGGTTTTTAGGTGAGCTGGAATGGCATCCTCTCCGTAGAAAACGGGCAAGACCACGGAAGAATGCAGCAGTCATTAAAGTTTTATTGCAACGAAAAATACCAAGCAAAACCAAGAAATATGGAAATATCATGGAATACATTTGGCATTCCAGAACAGCGATAGGAGGAGGCGATTAAGTGACGGTTCACTTAGATTTGTCTTCGCCTGTATTACGAATTCGATTAACTCATTGATGCATGCAACCTATATTTTTGAAAATAAATATAAATCTTGACGTGTTTTACATCTTTAAGGGAGTAGAAATATTAACCTCTTCCTCTTAAGTATTTAAAAATATTTGTCGGTGCAAAATCTCCAATATTTTTGTTGAAATTAAATGTATGTATGTCTACCCACTAATCCCGTTTTATAATACGCTGTCTGGAATGAGATGAGATGGAATTATGTGACATGATTTTTCGTTCGGATGACCTTCCTGTCGCTATCCTCAGCTGAGGAGGTAATAGAAATGAATGATGGTGAACGGAATTCATCTAAAGAGGTAGTATGATTCGGCTGTGGCAGTAGGAACTGTCCTGGCATTCGCTTAGAAGTACAAGTTGAAAGCAACAAAATAAATTCTCAGGACTGCCGACGGTGAGGATTAATCCCACTCGTCTCCCGAATACAGAGCTTGCGTACATAGACGTAGCGCGTCAATACGCCCGCACACATTTATCATAAACACAGGTTGCAGTGAATCATCATTTTCAAAATACGAACAAAATATTAATTATACATTTTTAAAAGAATCCGAACTAAAATCCCGAATATATTCGTTAGTTTTAAAATAAATTAAATTTCAATGGACTACTTTTGACCAAACTATTATGTGCACGCGAGTTTCGAAGTTGTTTGTCATTTCATATTGGGGCATGCAGGTTTCCAATTTTTAATTTATATTTAATATTTTTTATCACAAACAGATCGCAAGATGTGCCTGTTTCTAAACGTCTTCCGCCCATTCATCAAACTTAAGACATTGTTCCTCAAAAGCCCGTCATATAATCGAATTCAAATTTTAAGACATTCTTCGATATTTCTTATTTACCTTGAAGCACATATTTCAGAAGCAGCCGTCCGTTGTACAGGGAATGGTTTCCTGATCACCGCACACACAATAAGCGAACGATCGTTGCTGTGTATCAGAAAGTATACGATAATGGTAGTGCCTTACTGGCCTATAGAGACTGTGGACGGCGAAGATCGCGGCAATTGTTAGCGGAAGACGGCGCCATTCAGGTCATTACTGAACTCTAAGGCTGAAGTTTGTCCCCTCTTCTTTTCCATGTTTACATAGAACAGGCGATAAAAGAAATCAAAGAGGAATTTGGAAAAGTAATCACAATCCAAGGAGAAAAAATCAAAACTCCTACATCTGCCGATGATGATATTATTTTATCTGTGTCTGCAGAAGATCTAGAGAAATTGCTGAATGGAATGGACACAGTCTTGGTAAAGGAGTACAAGATAAAAATATATAAATCCAAAACAAAAGCAATGAAGTGCAGTCGAATGAAGTCCGGCAGTGGATCCGGTCAAGAAAGCCAAGCAATATGGCTGAGGACGTCGTGACGATGATCATGAGGCAGAGTGTCTGCAGGTCATCTGACTGTGCAGCAATCGTCTAGGTAGACCAAGCTTCATTAATGGACTCTTGTAACACCCATTTTTAAAATACTGACGTTGTTAAAGTGCTGCTACATTTAAAATTATAGGAAAATATATTTTCAATTTCTATCGCAAAATACAAGTATACTTTATACAGTGCATTTTATAGTTTACCTTACGCAATTACTAATTCTTGAGCATTCAATACTACCGAGCTCGATAGCTGCAGTCGCTTAAGTGCGGCCAGTATCCAGTAAACCGGAGATAGTGGGTTCGAACCCCACTGTCGGCAGCCCTGAAGATGGTTTTCCGTGGTTTCCCATTTTCGCACCAGGCAAATGCTGGGGCTGTACCTTAATTAAGGCCACAGCCGCTTCATTCCCATTCCTAGGCCTTTTCCATCCCATCGTCGCCATAAGACATATCTGTGTCGGTGCGACGTAAAAAGCAAAAAAGCACTCAGTACTGGTTTAAATCCCGGTCAAAAGCTGTAACACATACATGGACTGGGAACAGAACTAGTTTAGTCAGTGGAGAGGATCAAGACTTCAAGCAGCTGCATGAAGTCTGGTGTAGGCGGCATTGACGAAGATTTTAAATTTGTTAAATTTCAGATAGCTTTTCAGTGAAGTCATCGTTAATGACGCAGATGTATGTAAGGCAAAATGACCTCTTCTGTTCCAGCCGGACATTTATTCATGAAACCTTCAGCAACTCCAATTCGTAGCACTGGGTAAAGTTACCAGGCAAATGCTGGGGCTGTACCTTAAGTGAGGACACGGTCGCTTCCTTTCCTCTTCTAGCCCTTTCTTATCACTTCGTCAGCATATCGCATATATGTGTCGGTGCGACGTATAGCATAATGTAGAAAAAAAGAAAAAAAGGATGGGTATGAATCGACACGCTGTGTTTACAGAAATGAAAGTCTGCCAACAAATACGAGTCACTTTTCTTGTGAAAGGAAGACATGTGTATTCCAGTGATGAATACTTGGATATGTGATTACGATTACTCTTCAGATAAAGTTCCACGCTACCTACGATAATTTCCTAGAAGAAACCTAATAGACTATGAACACGTTTCGAAAGGTTGAAATAGAATTGTGTGAAGCGATGTCAGCCTGCCGTGCCGCGTTGCATTCCCTACCTTCCACCTTCCACTCATCCCCCCCCTCTTTTGCTATTTACTTTACGTCGCTTTGACACAGATAGGTCTTATGGAGACGATGGGACAGGAAGGGCCTTGGAGTGGGAAGGAAGCGGCTGTGGCCTTGATTAAGGTACAGCCCCAGCATTTGCCTGGTGTGAAAATGGGAAAACACGGAAAACCATCTTCAGGCCCGCTACCGAGGGGCCTCGAATCCGCTATCTCCCGAATGCTGGATACTGGCCGCACTTAAGTGACTGCAGCTATCGAGCTCGGTACTCATCCCTTTACTCTCTTATTGGTTTGGTAGGGCTATGCAAAACAAACGTGATTTTTCGGACGATCAGGTCCCTGGTTGTTCCGTCATCAAGCCATGTAAGTGTGACAATTTTATGTTGTCTGTTTTTTAATTTTACTGGCACAGAAAAAAAAATTAAACTTTAATTTAAAGTCAGATTATTTAAAAATGTCAAAAATTGATAACGACGACCTTCCAAATTTTAATCCTTTGAATGTAGTAGTTTGTCTACAAAGCTGCTTTGCAGAAAATGATCGCTATGAAAGCCAAATAACACTTGGTGAAAGAGAATTAGGATTTGAACTGTACCGTAAGTAAGAACATTGTTTACATTTTCTCATGGCAAAAGTAGACGTGCGCCAAGACTGTATCATGATCCTGGTTTACAGGCATTATTGCAGAAAAGGTTAGTGAAGTGCACGTCGCCATTTAAGATGAGGAGACGTTAGTTTTGCCTAACAATAGCAATGTTATTAAAAACGATGAATTTGCAATATCCGACACTGACAATGGAAAAGATGCTACCGCAACACCTGCAATAAGTATAACATACAAAAAATGCGGTTGATTATTGGCTGAACAAAGGCGGTAAAAATGGTCAATTAAAGTCGTTCAGCACCAATTTGAAAAGCTAGGGCAACAGTCGGACCTTTCTAAACGGAAGCAACATGTTGAATCTGGCGCCACAAAGGCTGAGAAACTGAAATTTATCACCAAAGAAACATACGAAGAACTTTAAAAGGCGAAGCTGAACTACTATAAAAACGTCCATGACGTACACATTAGAAAATGGGCCCTGATAAATGCTCGGAGTGTTCATGAAGATAGCTTCCGCGCCTCAAATTTCTGGGTACGAAAGTTTAAACATAAGTTCAATTTTGGTTCCCGAAAAGGTACGAAATTTGTAACCGAAAGTTACAGAGCCGATCAGCTTGACCTTGCATCGAACGCAACAATTTTGTAGGATACGTATCCGAATTGATGAACACTCGCTCTCCAAAGTGCGTTTATAACACAGAACAAAGAGGGTTTAACGAGGAGTTCTATGCTGGACATACGCTACATTTGAATGGAGAAATTTTCTTTTTTCAAAAAAGCGCAATCGTTGACCTCCTTAACACACAGGTATAATTTCTGCCGATGGAGAACTGTTACAAAACTGTTAGTTGTATCATAAGAAAAGGACGGTTAATTTGGCCCTATTGTTAAAAAATTATTTTACACAGATAATTTATTTGTTTTACTTTCACCGTCCGGGAAGTTAACTAACTAGTTACTTCAGAAGTGGTTACAGGACGTTTATCTTCAAAATGTACCAGACGACTCTTGGATTCGTGGATAGCAAAAAGTGAAGCATATATATTAGCGTCAAAACTCGCCAACAAAGCTATTATTGTTTAAACTATTCCCCAGGGAACTACTGGAATAATTTAGCAGTTAGATGTGCTTCTTTTTCGGATATGGGAAAAAATTGTTCGTTTTTTACTGACATGATTGTATTATGCAATTTTGATATTAACGTTAATTTGCGCAACAATATTTTAAAAACCATTTCAATGACCCACAACCACCTATCTTCTCCGCGGTTTTGTAATATGTGCATGTATTGTTGGTACAAATCCGGTTATGGTGAAACAAAAGCCGCTTTCTTTGTGAACCCCGTTCAGTTTTGTTTCAAGGATGGTGCTATCGGAAATACTTGCGACATGTGTACACGCGAGCACAGAAATGCTGTCCCGGTTTAAACAAAGCCTAACGCATTGCTGCAGGTAGACAGCTCGCTAAAAGACGGTTGTGATTGAATTGGGCACAGTGGTGGAAGTACAGCAAAACACACACAGTGCCTTCAGCACTACCCTTTCACTCCCTCCCCTGCTTTTCGGTACTGGAGTGGCCTTCGACACTACCCATTCACTCCCTCTCTTCCTGTTCTGTACTGGGTGGGGCAGTGTTGATTGTTTACGTCGGGACACCATTTCTGTGCTTGCATGTACAAAGTAAAGTCTTGCAAGGAGCGCGTGGTGCAAGCAGTCTCTTTGCATTGACCACTGTTTTGTAAGTATCCACTATTGCAAGGATTACAAAGATTAAAATAAAAAAAATAAATCGGTTTATTTATTTACAGTATGGCCAAGCGCAAAACATCAAATGATGTTGCATGATAAACTTTAATCGAGAGGGTAGAAGAGAGAGAGGAAATGCAACGCAGCACGGCAGGTCGCTGCCTGGTGGCCGCGAGTCATCGCGAGCTGCTAGGATTCAAAGTCAACTTCACCTCTCCCCGCCTCATCGCTAATGACGTCCATCGCCCGGCAGGTTTTCGGCGTTCAGTATTGGCGTTCAAAATTGAAAGTGCCCCGTGCGGTTTTCACTACGTCATTGTACATTTTTGTTGGAATATTGGGTGTTAAATTTCAACCACATTAGAATTTCCCACCGAAATCCGTTCTCTTGTTAGTGTTGCCGCACAGGGAATATTCTTGGCCCCTCACTTTTCTGTATTTCTATTAATGATATACCATTTGCGATAGGAAACAACACACACCACGTCTATGCTGAAGATCTTCAAATTTATCGACGCTCAGAGACTTCAGACTTAGGTGAAACAAGAAAAGATATTAATAATGACCTCCAACGACTCAGTTTATATGAACAAACTCCATAAAAACTCAAGCGAACATAATAGGATCACGAAAATTAAGATCTGCTTAAACAATGAACCAATCCCACCCATCCTACTGAACGGTAACATTATTCCCTACAGTAAAACGGTTAGAAATCTCGGCATAATTATGAATGAAACATTTCATTGGTCTGATTAGGCCCTACCCAAAATAAACCCATAAAAAGTTTTTTGGAGCACTTCACTCTCTTAAATGGCAGGGAGGTGTATTTCCGTATGAGCTAAAGGCCAAACTAATACAGACACTGGTTCTTCCCTATTCTTGATTTTTGTGATGTTATTTTAGTTGACATGACAACGGAACAAACACTTAAAATTCAATGAGCACTGAACTACTGCCTGCGATTTATTTACAGTATCGTGTATGATATTCATATAACCCAATAGTATCAGGCTCTCACATGGCTGAAGCGTGATAAACGTCGGCAGATACACATTTTAACGACGGTGATTAGATTGTTAGCTATAAAACCAGCCGCTGTATATTTATTCTAAATTAACCTTTTTATCATCATTTCACGAAGTAAACACCCGTTCGAGCTCGTTTGTTTCTATTCCAGTGCACCGCACAAATAAATTATTAAAGCATTTGTGTTGAACGGCGCTAGATTATGGAATTTCATGCCTATATCTTAAAGTTTGCTTATTTGAGTCTGAAACTGGGTTGAGAGGAGGAACACTTCAGAGAAGCATTTCAAAAATGTTTTGTGCATTTTTGTGGTACTCTTAAGATAGTGTCGCAAATCCCTGTTCGGGGAATCACTGCTGCATGGGTACCACCATGACGGTAATTTTGAGGAGAGTTAAAATAATTCGCGGTCTAGGGGTAGCAAGAATGCCTTTACCCGGTTACCCTGGATTCAATTCCTGGCTTTGTGGCGGGCATTTATGTGGATTTAAAGGCTGGTTCGAATTCCACTGAGGCTACGTGGGAAAAATTGAGAAGCTACATGATGGTGTTATAGCGGCCTCATACTAGAAAGCCAAGAACAACGGGCGAGAAAATTCATAGCCCTGATCATTACCTCGTAATCTGCAGGCTTCCGGAAAAAGCACAGGTCACTTGGTAGGCCAAAATCCATCAGGGCTGTAGCATAAGGAACATTAATCGCTTACATAAATAAATTTATTCTGTCTACATAAAACGCTGATAGTTGAAATTCTATTTAGTGGACAAATGCAAGTTATTTTAGTCCCTTCCCACCCTGAATTTCGAACATACGATGGCCAGTAGTTTTTCCAATGAAAATATGTTAGAAAGTAAAAACCTGAAGCAATTATGTATTCAAATAAGAAACATGAAAAGCTTCTGTTTGGATACAGGAGGGAAAAATAGGGCGGCTATACTCATCATTGTAAGGTCGAAATCCAAAGTGCTTAGGACGTGGAGCAAATCCTCGGGAGAAGGAGCGCCGAGAGGAAGTGAAAAGGTTGGCAAACAGCAGAACGAAATTCAGAAATTTCACTTCAGCTCTATGCACATAAAGAGACAATCAGAGACGCTGATGCAGCTGATGACAACGATGAACTGCATGTAATATTTACTGATATGCATCGTGATATTGTTAATAAAAGCTGGTATCCTAGATATGAATATCCGCCCATAAATTTTCCAGTCTAGCAAACATTTCAAACTAACATCAATAACGCTGATACAGGTCTGGTAAATTTTAATGTAGTTCCTGACCCATGTATGTTAAAACATTTTGAAGAAATTTATCACCCAAGCGCATAGTTGTACATTAGCCATAGCAAAAACAAGTAGCAACATACTAGCTAATTCTTCTCTGTCATGCTGCGGTTCATTACTCACGCTGTGTCCGGCTCCGAATGAATAATTCATTAGAAATATATTTGGGCGAAGCGCTGACGGCCATACCTTTAACTGGAACGACACTACATTCTTTTTAAGTGAATGTCCACACGCTCGATGGTTTAACACATTGTTCAACTGTTACTTTGCACACGTCATGTCCACTACAGATTTAGTGTTCTAGCGTTGTAAGGACTGCTACTTCGTGAGAATAACTATCAATTCCAAAGCACAAGGCGAAATAGTTGATCATCTCCTTAGGACGCCTGGTGCAGGTCTTTCGAGTTGACACCTTACCGAAAACCAATGAAGTTTAAAATCCTCGACCCGGCCGGGAATCGAACCTACGACCCCATGGTCCAATGACCAGCACGCTAACAATTTAGCCATCGAGCCGGTAATAATAATAATAATAATAATAATAATAATAATAATAATAACAATAATAATAATAATAATAATAATAATATGGCCCCGTGTTCTAATATACGCTGTGGTTAGTAGATTGTTGTCTCATCTATTCGGTTACAGTTCTTTTTCTACAATTTGCTTTACGTTGGACCGACACACATAAGTCGTACGGCGACGATGGGGTTGGAAAATTCTAGGAGTGGGAAGGAAGCGGCCTTAATTAAGACACAGCCTACTATAAAAATAGGAAATCACGGAAACCTATCTTCGGGGCTGCCGAAAGTAGTGTCCAAATCCACTGTCTCCCGAATGCAAGCTGACAGCTAGCTGTACGTAACTCAAATCTTGCAGACACTCACTCGGTCGGTTAGGGTTCGATTTCCGAATTTCTCTCTTAGACAAAAGACAAATCAATGGCACATGTAGCCTCTTGGCCTGTCAAGATGACTGCTGCCTAATCAGATGGCCTGCAGATATTGGAGATCTGTATGGTCTTGGTGATTACATCTTCAACCACATTGCTGAAACTTCACAATTAGGTTTGTCTCCCAAACCGAAGGAGTAAGAATTTTGCCATGCAGTTCTTGTTGCAGGACTTGCAAGTTCCGTTCACCCAAATTATATATGTAGTAGCATGTAGACAGGCTTCCGTAAGGGCCCTTAATCGTGTGCACATAATCTACAAGGTAATGCGATTGTCCTATTGGAGTACGGAGTTCCATTAATACCTTGAAGAGTATATTGTATTGTACTTCTTAGCTTGGGGCAGGCATTGTCTTGCTAGAATATGGAGCTCCATGAACACCTTCGATAGTATGTTGTGTTGCACGTGTTGGTTCGTCGTTGGCATTGTTCTGTTGAAATATGGAGTTCCATGGACACCTTGGAGAGTATGCTGTGCACCACATGTATGCTCAGGGTGGGCATTGTTCTGTTGAAATATGGAGTTCCATGGATACCTTGGAGAGTAAGTTGTGTTGCACTTGTTGGCTTGGGTTGGGTTTGTTCTTTTGGAACATGTAGTTCCACGAAAACCTTGCAGAGAAAATCGTGGTGAAAGTGTTGGCTGGGAATGGGCGTTGTCCCCTTATAATACTGAGTTACATGAACACCTTGGAAAGTATGTTGTGTTACACGTGTTTACTTGGGGTGGGAATTGTTCCGTGGGAATAAGGAATTTCTTGAACAACCTCAGAAAATTTGTTGTACTGTGCCCTACCAGTATTGACAACAGGATTCTGAATATGGGAGCATAATCATATCATAAAGGATACGCCGAATATCGAAAGTTTAGCCAGCTATATGGACAGGCCCAACTTTCACAAACAGCAGGCAAAAGCAGAAGGGTTCACCCAGTGTGAGAGGACAAAGAAGTCTGCCATTGAACAACGATGGAGGATCAGTGTGGAAGTTTGAACCAAGAAAAGAGAGTAGTGTAACCCTCCGTTTACCAACCCCAGTATCACAAAACAGGTGCACCATTGCTTATATCTGGCCTGAAATTCACGAGTTTTGTCTTACAAAAGACTATTAAGAGATATGGAAAATAAAACCTCTGATGGACTTTTTATTAACGGAGATCCATATTAGAATTTGTTTTAATTATATGTCGCATGAAAACATGGTAACTGTTGAATTCGCTGGGCAAAAAATGAGGTCAGGGTATTATAAAAGATTGTAACGTTTGCCGGAAGAGTCTCTCCTTCAGTTTGCTAGGTGTCAATGACGCCAAACTTTTAAAATCTATATCTCGTATTGCTACAATCGGATTTCAGGCACGCGGGTGTCAAAAATCGTGATAGAACACAAGGCCTGACATGAGCTCAACTACCGATTTTTCTAGCTTCTACCAACGGAGCTGAGTTTAGGAACGTGCATCGTGTAATGTGTCACGTTGTCATCAGGGGACTGCCTCTGAGGATCCGTGGTAGAGTGTTGGCCTCCGGATCCCAAGAGAGTGGGTTCAAACCCGGCAGAGGTAGTCGGATTTTTGAAGGGCGGAAAAAAGTCCATTCGATACTCCATGTCGTACGATGTCGGCATGTAAAAGACCTTTGGTGATACATTTGGTATTTACCCGACAAAATTCATTAAATCTCAGCCACAGACGCCCAAGAGAGATCCGGGTTACTCGGTCTGCCATCTAGTGGCCCTAGAGTAAAACGGAACGTCGAAATTGACGAGCAGACAGCCAGATGGCGTCAAATCAAAATGTCTGCACACGGTAGCTGAGGCCATACGATTATTATTATTATTATTATTATTATTATTATTATTATTATTATTATTATTATTATTATTATTATTATTATTATTATCTGGGGAATCGCAAAATAGAAGAGCGCAGGACAACCCAGAGAGTATGATAGTGTCGTGAACCGTAAGTACGTGGAGCCGTGTTATACGTACTTTGAGCGAACGTTTGTTATGTGTAACAATTTGTAACAGTGTATGTGATTGTGTCTTGAGTCTTTGGTGCGTGGAGACGTATTGTACTTTGAGTAAATATTTACTTTCTTCTGAGTAACCTTACAATTTGTAACACTTATTATTCGGACACGTTAGTAATTATAGTCTTTGCTACACACTGGCCCTATATTTCAGAGAAAATATCGTACACGCAAACTAGTTTCTGACAGAACCCAGTTTGACAGATGCAACACGACCTTCAAATGTGTACTTTTACCTCAGAATGCAGTTAACGTGCTTCAACAAAATTATTCGGACAAAAGTCAGTTGCCGTGCAGAGGTCGTATGTAAAAGAGCCACGGACAGTGTGAACGTAAACATTCAGTGTGTCAGAGTGCTGTGTACAACGTAGGTGAAAATGGGCCGCAGAGGAAGAGAGAGCACAATCGAACAGCGGCAGCTAGTAATTTTTCACCATGCTAAAGGTAAAAGTTGTCGTAAAATTGCTGAAATTTTACAAATAAAGGAAAGTACAGTCCCTATTATTGTCACAAGATTCCGGGAGGAAGATAGGATTGACATCTACCGCATATGGGACGTCCAAGAACTATTTTCTGTGAGGGAAGAGTGTTATCATCAGAAAAATGAAAAAGCCACACCAAGTTGAGTGTTCCAAAACTCGCTTCGAAGATTGCCGCAGACACCGGAAAGAAAGTGCATCCCGAAACAATACGGAGAGTGCTCAGAAGAGGTAACTTTCACGGCCATATTGCAAGAAAGAAGCCCTTCATAAATCAAGTAAATCGAAGAAAGAGAATGCTGTTTGCCAAAGATCATGTTAAAGAAGGCAATGAGTGGTCGAATGACGTTATATTTGCTGATGAGAGTAAATTTAACATATTTCAATCTGATGGCAGGATAACAGTTTGGCGGCGTCCTAATAATGAGCTTCAAGAGAAAAATCTGAAAGCAACTGTGAAGCATGGTGGTGGACAGGTAATGGTGTGGGGGTGAATGTCGGCGAATGGAGTTGGTGAATTGGTTTTTATTGAGGGTAAAATGGACCACTTTCAATACCTTAAAATACTGAGGGACAATATGAAAAAGAGTGCCGAAAAGATGGGGATTGGTGAAATTTTAAGTTTTATCAAGATAACGACCCAAAGCATACGGCCTGGAATGCAAGGATGTGGTTATTGTATAATTGTGCAAATGTGCTTCATCCTCCCCCTCAATCACCAGACTACCGGGCGAGTTGGCCGTGCGCGTGGAGGCGCGCGGCTGTGAGCTTGCATCCGGGAGATAGTAGGTTCGAATCCCACTATCGGCAGCCCTGAAACTGGTTTTCTGTGGTTTCCCATTTTCACACCAGGCAAATGCTGGGGCTGTACCTTAATTAAGGCCACGGCCGCTTCCTTCCAACTCCTAGGCCTTTCCTATCCCATCGTCGCCATAAGACCTTTCTGTGTCGGTGCGACGTAAAGCCCATAGCAAAAAATCACCAGACTTGAATGGGATTGAGAATCTTTGGGACAAACTGGATAAAGAAATAAGGAAAACAACAATCACATCTAGAGAATAACTGAAAAATGGACTTGAAGAAGAGTGGCAGAATATATCTCCCGATTACATCCGGAAATTAGTGGAGAGCATGCCAAGTCGACTCAGGGAAGTAATTATAATGAAATGAAAGCCCACCAGATACTGAACCTTTAGGAACATGAGTAAAACGGCAAGTGTCCGAATAATTTTGTGCTATATTGGTTTTGATTTTGATTTTGTTTTTAATGATTATATTTTCATTGAACGTGTTCATTAGGAGAATGATGGATGTTGAGTTTTTATATTCCATTGAAACTTGTATCTAATTTATATGAGTGCTTTATTATTACTGAAACCACTAATACAAAGGAAACTATAATAAATCATGTCTGTCCGAATAATTATGCGAGTCACTGTATATCTTTCCGGCGAATGTACGCGAACTGTCATTGTAGAGTTGCTCTCAAATAACCGAGTATATTCGAGTATAACATTTGCGAAAATCATTAGAATAAACGAAGTTCGAACAGAAACTCAGTGCGGTTATCTTAAATTTGAGTGCAATAGTAATCTTGCTTGCGCCATTTGAAGTGGTATAATTAGTGGGTTCGAGACACGGCTCATTCAATAAAACGGTACAGTGAGTGCAGGAGTGACAGAAACCGCGATTAAGAGAACGAATCCGTTAATATGTGTATACTCCTGAGTACAGCGATGATGTTCTACCAGCGCCACGGAAGAAAGAAGCCATCAGTAGTAAGGGATCCACCGCCAGTAGGATGGACGTGGTTTCTTCAGTAACCACCGGCTGTGAAATGGAAGAGTAAACATATGCCGGATCCAGGATGGACCCTGAACCGCCACAGAGAGGAATCGGATGAGAACCTCTAAATTTATTTATTAATGTAAAGAGAGTGCCGCATTAGACTTGTAAATATCAGTTTAGTTAACTTAATGTAAAAATAGTTTAGTTTTAATTAGTAATAGTGTTAGGTTGAGTGAGACCGTGAAGTTAATGTGTAGATTTCTCAGTTTTTAAATTTGGATGGTCTTATTTGAGTCAGTTATATGTTAGTATCGTATAAATATAGCCATCACAAAGTTTAGTGTGATTTCCAATTTATAGTGCCATGACGGTAGGATTCATCTGTATTTGTAAGGCCATGAAGCCTCAGTTTAGATTCCTATCAGGGACAGTTTGGGAGAGCAGAAGACACTGACTAAGTAACGTAGTTATGAAAGAATTCTAGCATGTAATTTCAGATGTGTAAAGAAGTGGACCAGTATTTGTGTGAAGAGGGCTTTTTTCTTTCCAGATATCGAACCCATGACGTCAGTTAGGACATTATTAAGAGCCCTAGGCCGTTTGAGTTTAATTTAAATTACGTGGTTCCAGGTCTTCTTCCTTTGAGAGTAATATTCCCATGTTTTGTTGTTATAGATATAGAGTTAGGTGGCTTGTTAAACTCAAGGCTTTGTAATCCAAGGGAGAGATAATGAAGAACTATGACGGAATACTAATGAAGTAATGTCCAATGATGCACATAACCTGACGAAAAGTATCCTGTCACCTATCTGAAATTGCACTTAGATTTAATCCATGTCAGGCTCTCTATTATTAGACGCCTTTAACTCTCATTGGGGACAAATTCAGTGAGATGTTTGAATGCATGTGGAAGAATGGCAGTCCATTCTTCCTCAGGAGCCGAAACCAGATAAAGTAGTGATGCTGGACGCTGGGGTCCGGAGCAAATTCGACGTTCTAACTCATCCCAAAGGTGTTCAATTGCGTTCAGGTCAGGACTCTGGGCATGCCGGTCCATTTCAAGAATATTAGTGTCCACAAATCATTGCCACACCGATGCAGCTTTATTATAGGGTGCATTGTCATGCTGATACAAACAGTCATGCTCTCCGAACTAGGCCACAACTGTACGCATCAGACAAGGGTTTAAAATGGGTTCATATCCTTCTACATTGAGGAAACCACATCATAACCACGAAAAACGCCCCTATGCCATAATACCACCTCTTCCGTACTTCACTGTTGGCATTACACAAGATTGCAGGTAACATAATCCAGGCATTCGCCAAACCCAAACTCTTCCGTCAGATTGCTGCAGGGTATAGTGTGATTCTTCACTCAAATAACTCGTTTCCAGTCATCCACTGCCCAGCGGCGTTACTTTTTACACCCCCTCAAGCGTCGCTTACCATTAACTACAGAAAAATTTTAATTATGGGCAGAATCTCAACCATTGTAGTCATTCTTTGTAACTCACGATGCACAGTCATTATACTGGCTGGACTGTTGGTAGCACTTTGGAACTCACGAATGATTCCTTCCGCTGATTTCTTGCGACGTTTTACAACCACCCTCCGCACAACTCGACGGTCCCTATCCGTTATTAAATGAGATCGGCCTGGTCCTGGTTTAGCTGCGGTTGTTCCTTCGCGTTTCCGCTTCACAGCCACATCACCAACAGTCGACATGGGCAGCTTTAGAAGGGTTGAAATATCCCTGATAGATGTGTTACTCAGGTAACATCCAATGACTAGTCCATATTCGCAGTCACTGAGCTCTCCTGACCGACCCATTCTCCTGTTACAGCTTCTATACTGACAACACAATACTCCCCGCCTTCACTTATAAAGGCGGGTACACCTCTAGTGACATCTAGGATTCAATTCCTCATTACATAGGGATGTCCAGATACGTTTGATCCGGTAGGATATATGTAAAAAATTTGGAGTATCATTGATTCGTCGAGATATTTTGAGTGTTATTGACCGCATTGCATGTACATCATATTGAGAGGGCCGAAGTGGAAACAGCTGAGATAAGATTTCGCTCCGCAGCTGGAAAGTAAAAGTAAAATTCATTGTACGGTCAAACTAAGCCACAGAATTATGCGAATTTATTGCAGGTAGAAGGTGACGAGGGGAGGGTGGAACCCCACCGCGTCAAAGATTTTCTGCCGGGAAGCAAGGATGAGTCTAGCCGCAGAGAAAGGGTCTTCAGAATGAATTAATGTTTAATTACTTTGCGGCCTCTGTTATATATAACCCTAGTTATGAGAAAGAAGTTAGAGGTATTCGAGTACATACAGTTGACTCGAATGAATGTAAGAGTGAATGACGTGTGAATGAAACGAAAAATTACGTACTAGATTTAAGTATCTTAGACTATCCCATTTACGTTCTCACTCCTGTCATTTAAGGCTATGTACTGTTCCTAGACATAGATTACATAGTAGCATCGATTTTAGTATACTCAGATTGTAGCATACAGTAGTTATATTCAGTTAATTTATTTCAGCCATACATTTGAATAAGTTTTTCTTTAAACTAGTTAGTAGATATATTCTTTAAGTATTAAGTTGATATCCCTTTCTTATTATCCACTCTTTATTTATCCTTTATTTTTAATCAGTAGTAATCTTAATTAATAGTGTTATTGTTATTCCTTATCTGACTTACTTATCTCAATAACTGTAAGTGATTACAATGATATTTTAAATGAATACTGTAAAAAAATGTATGTGGTTAGTCTAAGTGTAAGAGAGGGCCAAGATCCCTAACTTCGCCACTTAATAAAGACACAAATAAATAAATAAATAAATAAATAAATAAATAAATAAATAAATAAATAAATAAATAAATAAGTTTATCTAATTTTACAGGCACGTTTTAAATAGGATTTTCATGTCCAGTCTTGGACGGTGTTCTAGGAAACGTTGGATCTATAATAACAGTTTCATTATGGAAAAACGATGCTTTGGTGTTCATATGTGTATTACTTCTGTTTCAGATCTAAATATCATGTATGTGTATGTTCTTTTATGTGCCAGTGCTTTGCCGTGTTTTCTAGCCTGGTGTGTTGTCGTGAGTTTTGAGCCGCTTGTGTTGGTAGTGACTTTATTCACATTTTAGAATGTGTGGGTTTTTATGTGGTTTGGAGGGGAGCGGGTGTATATGCGCGTTGGTATTAGGGACTCACTCGAATATGTGACACGTACTATGCGTGTTTATAATTATCGGTGTTTGAAAGGAAATCTTAAACGTGTTGCTGTGTATTTTCATTGCGTTACTAATATTCATTCCATAAGAAGAGACGCTTATCGCGCCCTCCCATAATACTCGTGTAAACTAGACCACAATGGTGAGTGGGCTGTAGACTCATGTTAATCTATCACCTAATCAAATTAAATCATATATTTCCACCTTCTAATATTTTTACAGGCTTTTTATTATGCTACGCTCCGTACATGTTTCGAGAACCTGCTTGCTCTCTTCTTCAGCGACTGTTTAATCTACCATTCACTTCTGAAACTTGCTAACTTCAATACCTTTTCTTGTCTAATAGAAAAATTAAAATTTGTAAATATTAATTCAGTAAGTATATCAATAGGTCTAGATGGTCGGTATAACTACTGTTAATTACTTCTTGTTGTTAATTACTTCTTGTCCAGTGTTTAAGTGGGGTCAGTGTCCAGTATTCGGGAGATATTGGGTTCGAACCCCACTGTCGGCAGCCTTGAAGACGGTTTCCCGTGGTTTCCCATTTTCACACCAGGCAAATGCTGGGGCTCTACCTTATTAGGGCCACGGCCGATTCCTTCCCTCTCCAAGCCCTTTCCTGTCCCATCGTCGCCGTAAGATCTATGTGTGTCGGTGCGACGTAAAGCAACTTGTAATAAAAGCATCCTCAACAAAATGTCGCAGCCGATATTTGAAGAAATATTCAATAGAAATTTCTGACAGATGATCACGTCCCCTCCAGATTATACAATATACGTGTCTTTGTCTAGTGACGCAGAAGTTAAATTTAGATTCAACCTTGGTTCAGTAACCGGTGTTTTACTCTGCTACTAAGACTCCCGAATAATGGTATTCAGAGCATTTGCAGTCCCTGTTAGGGCTTAGAAAATCATTACTCTTAGTGTAAATTATAATGAAACAACCATCTCTGCCTATGTGAGGAGAATAATGAGAAATTTTCTCACTTGTTAGCGTAATTAATATGCCTCTTTACAGCTGTGCCTTTCGGTTTTGGGTTTTCCCATATCGAGATATCCTATGACGGTGCTTTTGAGGATTGTACCAGTGACTTAAATATACTTCAAGAGGTGTCTTGCAACCCCTCGTACGCTTCCCTTCAATAGGATCTAGAGAGCACTGATTTTACTTTAACGAATATGATTTTCTTAGTTATAGGTAGGGTACTCTTTACACCACGGATATTACTAAGAAGGTAATCCAACAATGTGCTACATGTAATAAGTTATTCAAGTTCGACTACACTCAGTCATTCCAATTCATACAGATAACCGTGGATCATCAACTCTATTACTCCAAAGACACTCCTATAATTGAGAATTTTGACCAGAGTTTTTCGTGAAAGTGATATACTTTCCAGATAAAGAACGGCACTTAATTGTTGGCCAATGATACTGGGTGACGTTCCTGCAGCAAGTGTCAGGACAAGGGTTTTCAGACTCCTTGAAGGTTCACTGCTACCATAGCTCGAGATTTCATAATGCGAAGAGTTCTGTATTAACTCTTCCTTCATCCTCGGGGATGTAGTACAATTGTATCTTGTTAACTTGTTTCAGCTCACATTTATTAATTCTTTATAGACAGAGATTGATGAAACAGTGAATATAAATATGACAATATTAAGTTGTTGTAGTACCGAGCTCGATAGCTGCAGTCGCTTAAGTGGGGTCAGTATCCAGTAATCGGGAGATAGTGGGTTCGAGCCCCACTGTCGGCAGCCCTGAAGATAGTTTTCCGTGGTTTCCCATTTTCACACCAGGCAAATGCCGGGGCTGTACCTTAATTAAGGCTACGGCCGATTCCTTCCAATTCCTAGGCCTTCCCTCTCCCATCGTCGCCGTAAGACATATCTGTGTCGGTGCGACGTAAAGCAAATAGCAAAAAAAAAAAAATGTTGTTGTAGTTGGTATTGTCGTTGTGGCCGTTTTGGACCCCGTCTGCTTCTTGTTCACGATGAGTGTAAATGTGTTAGTGTGCAGTCTGTTACTGTATGTTATTTTGGTATTTATGTTTGGGAGCCCCTAAGTGCAGTTTAAGATATTCAATAAGTTGAATTAACCTTCCTTTACGGTAAAGGACTGTAAATACAACGGCATACACTTAGTTTGGCTAGCCGAGTCGGCTTAGCGGTGGATCGGATCTACAGCTCTGCATTCGGGAGGCGGTGATCTGGTCCTAACGTCGGCTAGTTTTCCATTCCCCTCACTAAGGTGAATGCTGGGACAAAACCATTTATAAGTCAAGGCCGCTCCCTCCAACCTCACTCGTCTCCACACCACAATAAGCGCAACACATCTCCTGGTCTGAGAGAGGGCCTCACCCTCTACGAGCAATGCTGTACCCTATCACATTAAGGAATGAAAATTTTAGTATTAGTAGTAACCGAGCTGAGTGACTTAGACGATAGAGCCCAAGGTGATGCTTAGTCCGATGGTAATATAAATCCTACAAATAAACATTCAAGAAAGTACCCGGGCAGCACATGGAGCAACTTTATATCAAGACACGTTATTTCGCCTATTTGTAATGCATGCTCCGGAGCAACGCGGGTCCTCGAGTATATACAGTATAATTTTGTGTGTGATTTTTTTTTTACAATTGGCTCGACTTCGCACCAACTCAGATAGGTCTTATGGCGACGATGGGACAGGAAATGGCTAGGAGTAGGAAGAAAGCGTCCGTGGCCTCAATTAAGGTACAGGCACAGCATTTGCCTGGTGTGAAAATGGTAAACCACGGAAAACCATCTTCAGAGCTGCCAACAGTGGGGTTCGAATCCACTATCTCCCGAATGCAAGCTCACAGCTGCGCGCTCCTAATCGCACAACCAACTCGCTCGGTGGTTGTTTCTAGCCTGGCGCAAACCTTGTAATGCAAACCTTCCGAGGAAAGTGGTCACCGTCTGCAGCGTTTGGTAAACTGATTGTTTTATGATGCTGGGTGGTGGTGTGTGTGATATATGATTTTCAGAAAAGTTGGGAACAGAAAAACACCCATTGCCCGACGCAAATGTATAAACCAATTATGATTACGATCCCAAACCCGACGGGGAATCAATCCCGGCGTCTCTGAACCGAAGACCACTACACTGACAATTAAGCCATGGAGCCAGACAAGGTTATGATGATGATAATGATGCTGATGATGATATTTGGCTAATGTTCTTTCAGCTACTGCTGCTTTTATGTGACACCGACATATCCTTGTTCTTGCTAGAGAGGTGTTTCTTAACATGTCAGCAAATTAAGTATCACAAAGACGAATATCTCCCATTTAAGTGGGCCATAATATCAAGTGACTGCGGGATTCGATCCCTTAATATAGAACTTAGGAAGCGGACAGCTCGTCTTGTTGCTATTCAGGTCTTCACACATACCGCAGACAGCCTGGCATGAGATTATACTGCGAATACAGATACATACTTTATGTACAGAAATTTTCATTTTCAGAAATAGTATCCTACATTTTAGAAGATCAAGATAGAAGAAGCAGCTGCTGCTAATAACCTGTGGCAACTGGTGCGGACAGATTTCCACTCTCAGTCACTGGGGCCTGTGCAGTCTTCGCGTGTGCAGACAAGCAATCTTTCTCTAATCCAGTCGAATGGCAATGAGATTTCCTCGAAACCACCACCTCAGCCATCAATTTCCAATAGTCTAATTGACTCTCCGCCGCTGCGTGATTAGGTCTGGAAGACTCAGGTGGTTTTCGCCTCGATACTGGCAGAGCACTTCAATTTCCTTTGTAATTCACAGCGACGCAGATGTACGTGGAATTAAATTGTAGTCGATGTTAGATACAAAGTACTTTTCGCTACGTTTGCTTTCCTCAGTCCTCTCGGATAGGCACCTATTTGATCATACGAACTAGTAATAGGAAGATGAAGGTGAGTTTTGAGTAACAATACACAAAATCCGCCAGTTAGCAAGGTACAATTTCCGGCAAGTGTTATTTCTAGTTTATAAATCAACGTTTCAATAATATTTAATAATATATATCAGTGTCGTGTAAATTTATGTGAATTTTGCATAGCTGCTATTATAACTGGGAGGTATAGTATATCTCTGGACTGAGAAGAAGGAAACTGTAGCAAGAAATGTGTAAGTAAAGTATGCGGAGAAAAAAATTCATTGTGCCCACGATCCGGGACCATATCATCTTAATTTATGAGCTATCTTTAGTATGCGCTTTCGAGCGCACGGCTACATGCTCGTCACGTATGTGGGCCGACGTTCTATACGACTTACCCGAGAAGGTATTGTAAAGTCGGTTGAGTGATACCATTCATGCTTACTTGTGAATATTACACTCGCGGAGATCATATTCTATGCATTTACATGAGAGTATTGCACATAAACTACGCAGCAGCATGGCCTTGTCTAATGTAATTCCATCGTTAAGAAGGAAGCAATATACGTATTTTTCAGTATCGACTTAGTTAACATACCTGCAATTTTACAGGCAAAATACCTGCATTTCACAGGTATGTTATATTGTTATGACACACAGACTGGAAAGCTTTTAAGTTACATTTAACGTAATTCACCAGAGTTTCATTATATCAGTGTGTGTGTTTAGGTCACTCAGCACTGCAGTTATTGTATTTAGTTTCATGAAGCATCAAAGCTTTAATATTGCAGAGCAAAATATCACACGTTGGGAATATAATTTATTTTGCTATGAGAATCGACGCAGTACACTAGGACAGGGATTAACCTTCCTCGTCTATTCGTTATGCCTGTTTAATAAAGCTATGGTTTTCGGAGACGCCGAGGTGCCGGAATTTAGTCACACTGGAGTTCTTTTACGTGCCAGTAAATCTACCGACACGAGGCTGACGTATTTTGACCACCTTCAAATACCACCGGTTTGAGCCAGGATCGAACCTGCCAAGTTGGGGTCAGAAGGCCAGCCCCTCAGCCGTCTGAGCCACTCAGCCCTGCTGTTTGCAATATAGATACACTGTACACAGTGTTTCCTTCTTTCAGTTATGATAATTAGATATGTTTGCAAATTACGTGGATGGAAGTGTGTCACAATATGAAAGCGGGGAAACAGTTTGTCAATAACGATCCTCTCTCCCGAGTAAGGCATAATCTACGCTCCAGCAAATAAGAATCTGGAGAGATGAAAAATGTGCTGGCTGCACAGAATAAGATCAGGCATTCGGCTCAGTCACCACAGGGGATATTTCCATCCAGAAGCTCTACAACTGATATGTTTCGTTCTATGCGTAGGCAAGTGGGAAATCTTAACTTGAAACATTTTGCAATGCTACTACGTATTTCTATTTCTACGCAACTGAATAATGTCCACTAATTTACTTTCTTTTCAACGGTTAAAGAATTCGCAATAGCATGCATTTTCAAATGGAAAGCTGCTTGTTATTTATGTTGACGGTCAATTTAATGCAAAAGTAAAAAATATATATATATTAACAAAGAAACTGTCAATTTGTGTATACACTTTTTCTAGATATAAGTGTTTTCGTGGTAACCTATATAATTGGAATTATTTTAGCTTTTGGGTTGTCAGATTTTCCTATGTTTACAGTGGTTTGGAGACAAGAAGGTACCTACATAAAGACCACGTCGGATACTGCCTGCTTTCAAAGCAAATGAATTTGCTTGGACAATCTATCACTTCGTAATATTCCCAAATATAAGGTTTATTCGTTCCAAACAAATTTCGAGAAAGATAAAGTATAATGTTTTAATATTCGAAGATAATCCATGCAATATTATGACATCTTTATTCTTAATTCATTGCTATTCCTGGTTTGAGTATGGATAAATCTCTTTTTTATCCCCAGGAGTGTTTACTTTTCTCGGGGTGTGGTGTTTACACATCTCATATTTCAATATCTCAATCATATCTTTAAACTTCGATATTCGTAATTTTTGGTTTGGCTTATGGGACTTTTATCATCGTTGTGTGTGTAATTTGTATTGAATTATATTGTAGTCTAGGGTTTGAAAACTGAAATCTCTCGCTACTACCACACACATTAGTTGTTTACTTACAGTACTTACGGTAGCAACGCAGGTCTAAACCGGCAGGACGTTCTCTCTCTCTGCCGAGACGCGCGATGGGTGAAAATTACCCACAAGCAAAATTCCTCCTTAGACCTAATTCTAAACTGCAATTATTGGAAACGATGTAAATGATGGCCCCGTGGTTTAGGGGTAATGTGCCTGCCTTTTACCCGGAGGCCCCGGGTTCGATTCCAGGCCAGGACAGGGATTTTTACCTGGACCTGAGGGCTGGTTCGAGGTTCACTCAGCCTACGTGAGTAGAATTGAGGAGCTATCTGACGGTGAGGTAGCGCCCCGGTATAGGAAACCAAGAATAAAGGCCGAGAGGATTCGTCGTGCTGACCACACGACACCTCGTAATCTACAGGCCATCGCGCTGAGCAGCGGTCGCTTGGTAGGCCAAGGCCCTTCAAGGACTGTAGTGCCATGGGGTTTGGTTTGGTTTTTTATGTAAATGATGATGAATTTATGTAGTAAATAAATTGTAATCGTTTCGGAGTAATTATGGCATTGTCCATATTTTGGTAACAAGAATGAATATTGAAATATCCAGGTTCTCGTAATGCTTACACAAATATTGGGATCATTCATTTGTTTATAGACCATCGTTTATATTAGACACGAATTTTCTTTATCAAAAGTGTCACATATGATAAACACACGTTGGGTATAGAGGGAAGAGCAGAGTGTAAGAACGGTAAAGGTTGTTCAAAGGTCGGACTTGATTAAACGTCACTCCTGGTCCATAACTTCCAGTTCCTCGTTCACTTGTTCCACACATTATTCACACACTGGCTTCACATATTCCCCGTAAATTAGTTTTTCGCACATTACACAACATATTGTGTGGTTTTTTATCCTCTTTACTCCACGGTCTTCACATCTTCGTGCTTGACGCTTTCTGAGGACTGTGCGTTTCCCTTCCTCAGATTTTACAGAAAGCCACTGAACACGACTTCTGAGATATGTTGATGGAGTCAGTATTTTATTTCTCGATGCCAAATGTTCTTTTGTGAGATCCAAGAACGGTATTTTCAAACAACTTCGACGGAAAGAAAAAGGAACATGCCTGATCAATTCCTTCGACATTGTCAATTTCTCAGTCACCACTATCCGCGATTTCGCAGTTATTCTTGGGAGGAAAAGTTTTATAATTTCGTTCAGCGTCATAGAGTGATACATCTTTATTTCCTGAAATTCTCTAAAATTTCGTGTAAAATTGTGGAAAAAAGCATAGGTAGTATAAAGTACACCTGTATAATTACTGCACTGTTCGTCAGTGAAAAAAATAATTAACAAGAAATGCAATCTGAAACACATGAACGCGCGCACGAATGAAATTTACCCATTCGATGTTTCTCTCACACTATAAGCGGAACTGCCAAGGCCGGTTGATTCAAGGTCATAACATTTGGAACGGTTCACTTGAAAGTTTATGAAGAGCACATTAGAGATAACTGAAATATATATTTCAAATTCGCCTGGGTAATTTTTACCCATGCGCGACTTTACGGGTTAAATATTTCTTAATAACTGGAATCCATTGTTGGCGTCGATCCAACTGAAATTTGTCTCGCACGACACCGTTACATTGTTGGCAGGTGTGAAGCCAGTAACTAGAAAAGTAATTTGTGGAATTAACCTAGTAAAATTATTGCCCTGCGGATATGTTGCATATCTTCCGAACGTTAAGTACGCATCTTAACTTTTATTTGACTCGGGGTCGGTTCGACCATCTGCTGGTAAAATGGCTGGCAGCTGCCCGGGAGGTAAACTGCCTGGTGGTGTAAATCAGCTGGTACTTTGGCTTGTGTGCAATCACCTCCGTGCAAGCGCTAGGTAGCAACCCGGAGCTATACACCGATATACGGAGTTGGCTAGACTGATTTTCAGCGACTTCTCGCTTTCGAGTGTGGTGCTATCTATCGTCAGATGTATGAAGCTCATTTCGATTGTCTTATTTTCTTGTGCTTGCATCTGCTGATTATCACCAAAAAGCCTAATAAGGGGAGTCTTAAGATTTATGGACAACGATTTATGTCAAGCTTTCGTGATTTTAATCTATGAGCTTAAAAAATCAATACTTAATTGGGATTAAAATCTCGAGATTACATTTTCTTACGCCAGTTATAATCTGTCGTGTAAGGCAGCGGTTTTTGGAAAGTATTCTCGTAGAATTTCGGTCAAGTCAGTCCGCCTCTGTGGTGTAGTGGTTAGTGTGATTAGCTGCCACCCCCGGAGGCCCGGGTTCGATTCCCGGCTCTGCCACGAAATTTGAAAAGTGGTACGGGGAACGGTGACCTGGAATGAGGTCCACTCAGCCTCGGGAAGTCAACTGGGTAGAGGTGAGTTCGATTCCCACCTCAGCCATCCTGGAAGTGGTTTTTCGTAGTTTCCAACTTCTCCTTCAGGCAAATGCCGGGATGGTACCTAACTTAAGGCAACGGACGCTTCCTTCCCTCTTCCTTGTCTATCCCTTCCAATCTTCCCATCCCCCGGAAGGCCCCTGATCAGCATAGCAGGTGAGGCCCACTGGCCGAGGTACTGGTCATCCTCCCCAGTTGTATCCTACGACCCAATATCTGAAACTCCAGGACACTGCCGTTGAGGCGGTAGAGGTTGGATCCCTCGCTGAGTCCAAGGGAAAACCGACCCTGGAGGGTGAACAGATTAAGAAAGAAAGAAAGATTGGTCAAGTCACTCGCTCCGTAATGGAAGGTACGCAGGTTTTCATCGTCTTTCTAATTTACATTAAACATTTTATTTTCGTTCCCTGCCATTGTTCTTAACTGTCTTTTACGCGATTCCACATACGTATATACACACACACACACATCTTCCTTGCGGATATATTGGCTTTGAGCATTTTATCTGCAGGATTCCGTGAATTGATTAAGTATCTCCACGATGCTCTATTTGCAACTAGCTCTGTGACCTCGTTTAGTTCCACATGCTTCCATTTACTGATAATGCATTTCATTCTAGTGCTTAACTTTATGAAGATGAAGTTAGAAGGTACTGTAAATGAAAAATGAAGAGGAATTCGGGAATGGAATTGTTTCCAATTTCATCGAAATCATTTACAAGAAGACTATGTAAACAACTGATGGGGAATCTGCTACCTGGGCGACAGTCCTATATGCTATATTAATCATAACATCACTATCTATAAGTAGCACACATAGAAAGCATTTTCCTAGTAGACATAGTATTGTGATGAAACATATCAATGAAATATATTATTAACAAAAGAACGTATGAAAAAGGCATACAGATTAATAACGAAAATACCGGGCGAGTTAGCCGTTCGGTTAGAGGCGCGCGGCCGTGAGCTTGCATCCAGGAGATAGTGGGTTCTAATCCCACTGTCGGCAGCCCTGAAGAGGATTTTCCGTGGTTTCCCATTTTAACACAAGGCAAATGCTGGGACTGTACCTTAATTAAGGCCACGTCGCCATAAGACCTACCTGTGTCGGTGCAACGTAAAGCCAATAGCAAAAATAATAACGAAAATAAGTGAGATTCGTCATAATCAAGACTCCAACCAGCATACCTCGTATTATGAAGCGAGTGCGTTAGCAATTGCGCTACGAGAACGTTTGTGGTACGAGGGATACATACACTGAGTTATATGTAGTGTCTGAAAACTGAAAGAGTGGAAAATCAAAGCCTATTTGAAATGATTTCCAAATAGGTTTGGATTTTATATCCTTTTAGAGTTTCATTGCGAAGGCTTGACGTATAAAATGTGTTCCCTGCGCTACCAATGCGAGAGGCTGGGGTGACCGTTGCAACTCGAAGGAAGCAATATGTTCAAAATCCTGCAATACAATATATATCACTGTTACAGTATCATGCGTTTTTCAGTATACTAAGCTAATTTAAGTTGCATGTCATTAGAAACACAGCTAATAATGTTCAACTCTCAAAACTTGCCCGGCATGTGAAGTCTTATTGGGCCCTCGAAGGGGCCAATACATTACGCGCCGGGTAACTACGATTTATGCTGCCGATAGTGCTACCTGGGAGTGGTCGAACGGAAACATCCTTTTACGCGGAGGGCAGTTACGCGCTGCTTTACCAGTAGGTGGTAGAACCGGCCCTCGGTTATTTTTCGATGTAATATAACTTTTAGCCGCTTTTGAATGCTGTGTACAAATAGTATGTTACTTCTTGGAGTTCTTGGTTTCAAGTTCTACAAAAGGAGGAGGGCTTGACGTAGGATTATCACCTCTACGCGGTATAAACTTATAATGCTACGGGAACAGGTAGAAGAAATCAAATATTACGCCGATCACAAGAAAGCCGGAGCCTGATGTTAAGGACCAAAACTATCACAATAACCGGAACGTGGAATGTTCGAACCCTGGCTCAAGTTGACAAGTTGGCGCAAGTAGAAAGTAATTTCAACAATTAGCACTTGGATATTCTGGGCATAAGAGAAATAAGATGGACTGGCTGAGATCAACTAATTAGCGATGGGAAAGTCGGTATACACTCTGACCACGAGAATCAGCATATCCTCGATGTAGGATTGATCCTGAATATGGTAGCAGCAAATGCGTTCATGGATGGAATCCCATTATTGATCGTATCATCAATGACCGCTTCCGATCACGCCACGCTAAATCCACCATTGTTCAAGTCTACGCACCAACGATCAGTTTCTGGAGATCTTCAACGAGGTATCCCTGTATCGTATTAAATTATTTATCGTGGACCTGAACGCTCAGATCGATGGACACAGGAACATTTCAATCGGCCATATGGTTCGGCAGTGCAAACGCAAATGCCTCTTCTTATTCAGTGGCAGGGACAGTTTTTGTGTTGGGAACGCGTATTTTGCGTACAAGCGCTATCACAAGGCAACATGGCGCTCGCCCGGCGGTTCAGCGAGTAACAAAATTGAGGTGTATGTGAGAGTAATGGCAACAATGCACTGACCGCTTGCCGCGACGGTTGGCGGTCGAGCGGATGTCAGTTTATGCAGAAACATGTGAAAGACAACGCAATGGCTGTCTTCTAACTCGAATGCGGTGATCGACTTGCAGAAACTTGCATGGGAGACAACGCACGACGCCGCATTTCTGCGCACTTTCCATATAAGAAAGGAAGTCTGGCGATGTATTTCAAAGCAAAAAAGCTTATTTTTGATATACAATCTCGTCCTTCGTTATGGAGTATGAAAGGGAATGAGTACAGTGACCGAGTCTTAAAAATGAAAATGTTGGAGGACATAGTTGACATATTTGGAGGAAAAGAAGTGTCACAAGATGAAAAACATATCTGGGTAATGTTATAATTTCATTACATGATTTTTTAACATACCTTGTTAGTTATGTGTTACATTACATATTTATCAATAACTTATTGTAGTTAAGGAGACGGCCTAGGGGCGAACGCGCAAGATGGGGTCCGCGTACGATTTCCTGGTGCTAGTGCCCCCGAGGCAAGATGGTCGCTATACATTGGTTATATGAGACTAACTATAAGGAGATGGACCAGGAGCTAATGGTGATACATTGTCCATGGAATTTCTTGTTGTACTCTTGTTGTCGTTGTTGGGTAATTATGTTTTTAACTTTACATTATTATCACTTGTACTGTTAAGCTAGTACTAAGCTTACCCTACAGTATTGTAAGCTGTAGTGATAAGCACTAGAAATACTTCAGTTTTGTATCAAATTGTATATGATTATGCTGGATTTAGAATGTTAAACTAGTAGTATTTCTTGTAATAGTTTCTCTTCATGGAATTGCTTGTTGTACTCCTGTTGTCATACTCCTTTTGTCGTTGTTGTTGTTGTTGTTTTGTTGGGTAGTTATGTTTTAACTTTACTTTATTATCACTTGTAGTGTTAAGCACTGGAAATACCTAAGTTGTGTGTGAATTTTTATATGATGCTGCTGGATTTAGAACGTTAAACTAGTAGTATTTCTTGTCGTAATTTCTTTCCATGGAATTGCTTGGTGTACTCTTGTTGTTGTAGTTTTGTTATTGTTGAATTGTTCTTGTATAATTGCGTTTTAACTTTGTCTTTTTTATCACACTGCTCTAAGTGACCATTTCCATCGGGATATTACCCAATTGCTATGTATTTATAATAATAATAATAATAATAATAATAATAATAATAATAATAATAATAATAATAATAATAATAATAATAATAATAATAATAATAATCAACGAAAGTCCCTTCGCTATCGGGAAAATGAATTCCCCTGCCGTTGTCGATCAGTTCTAATTTAAATTGACCAACCGTTTTAAGCTAATGCGGAAGGATGAAGTGAATATCAAAGTTCAGTGGACGCACTTCAAACGGCCCAGTGTCGATAACACAGAGGAAACACTCGTTCGAAAATGAAGAACGAATAGGGAGCGATGGATTCAGTACTGTACTTGGAAATACTTTGACGATCACAGGGCTGCAAGATGTTGGAGGGGCCAAGTAAAATCACAGTAGAAAGAATAGTAGCACCGAGCATATACCAAGTCTGGGGCTGCACCGTCAAGAGAAGCTTCCGGGCTGACAAGAGAGGATGGCTAGAGTAAAACGGTACCGAGGCACGAGAGCCAGAAGATCGGAAAAGCACTGAGACACTGTACCGTATTGTTCGTCCACGAACCAACCACAGAATCAGGTCACGTGTCAATATTAAGGACGTAAACGATAAAATACTTCTTGACAAAAAAGAACAGAGGCGTCTTGAACCAATCAGCACTAAGTCTGACCTACGATTTCTACACTGCCGACAACTCTGCCCTACATTGAGCTGGGAATGATTGAATCCGATTAAGTCAGATGCGCGATAAAAGCTCTGAAGAACAATAAGGCTGAGGGCTTAGATCAGGCCCCAGAGGAATTCTTGAAGGCTGGTACTACAGAAGTTTTCATTCCGTACCGTGAAGGTGTAAGGCGGGCCTCTTAGATTTGATACGGTGAAGAACATGATCGGAGAGGGTGAGGCGGTTGGCGGCCGTGGCCAATAATAAGAACTGTCTCGACATTCGCCTTAATAATTAAAGAAATTAAAGGATTAAATTACCGGTAGCAGGCAAGAAAATAGTATTTGTACAAATTACTCTTTTTTAATAATTATTATAATTCCTAGCTTCAGGTGGCTAAAATGGAATTAAAATTTTATGTTTCCTGCAAAAAATTGAGGGTGGGCGACTGCCTGGCCTCTCCCCCCCCCCCAACCTCCGCTCCCAATCACCAACGCTGCTCGTAGGTCGTAAGTTACTCCGACCGACCTGAAGGCTGTTGGAGGAGATCTGCTAGTACAGCTAACTAGACTGATAAAGGATTGCTGCTGCACACAATAGGTGCCTGCAAGTTGTTACTGTTAATCTCCCTCAAAATGGCTAAGTTAGTTATTGAAACAACTGATGCAAAATCACCTTTCTTTCGGTACCTGGTAATGCGTTCACGATCGTTCTACCCAGACGTCTGGAAGAAGCACTTGATACACTATTTTGAGAGGAATAGGCTGGGTTCTGTTATGAGCACCAAATATTTACGCACCTTAACGTTATCCAGCAGTCTATTGAGTTCCAAAAACCACTTACTCTCAATTTTATCGATTCCAAGAAAGATTTTGAAAGCATACATCTGAACTAGTGAAGCGTTATTTGGCAAAATACGCTAGTTATGTGATACAATTTGGACAATCAACTGTCTACGCGACATATGTTTAAAATGTGTCCCTTATCGGCACTTGTATTTTATGGTGAATTATTGCATTCTGCTATGGAACCGTTTATTCGTGACTAGTGCCTGTAAATTGAGCTGAGACTGGTATTCTACACTATTTGAAGTATTGGATGACTAAAACTTGTATCTGGTGGACTCTGATAAATTGTGCCTGAGCGTTCAGAATAGTTAGCCTACTGGTCATCTACTCTGTCTATATGTGGCGAAATGGACCTTTCGTCACATACTTATTATCTCGAAAGACATAATCGTATTGTGGACGGCTACACGGAATTCTACAACGTCCATGAGAGTACATAGCCTCTACGATGTGTGCTTTGGCGGTGCCCGCCAGGGCGTGTTCCGAGACTAGACTGTGCCGCTTCTGGCGGCGGATTATGTAGTGCGCCTGTCTGCTCTGGAGAGTGTTTAAAAGCGGACGTTAAATGCAGCAATGGAGTTCGTTGCCGCTGCCAATACAATGAACTCCCCGTCGAGTATTGGGTGCCGGGCTAGAACTATCCCAACAGGGAACAAGGTTTTCTTTATATCCTTTTATGTTTTAGTGTAGTTGTAATGATGTGAATATGTAAATTTTGTTTCTTACTGGTGAGTTGTAGTGATAGTTCAGAACACGGTTGCCTTACCTAGGTATATATGGTTTAATGTAAGTACGCCTTTATCATTTCTTTGTGCTCATATTATTTTTCTTGTGTATTGTTGTTATATGCTCGTGCGTGTGTTCGTTGCGACTTAATAATATCTTAGTTTTGTGTTAAGGCGTCATGTTCCAAGTGTGTTCTGTATGTAACGTAGTAGGTGATTATTGCGTAGGTAATTTCAAAATTCTCCTCTGCCTTTATTGAAAGTTGATTTCCCCTTGGTTTTATTCATTTTCTGAATTTTTTCGAGTGATTATTGCCTTTGTTTGATGCGTATGCCGTTCCAATTTGGAAATTTGGAAAATTTTTGCTGTCGTGTTGTGTGTTTGGTACACGTAACGATGTGTGATTTTGTTGTGAAACTCATCCAAATTATTCGTTCATCTTTCTGTGTGTTTAGGCGTTTCATTGCCCGTGTTCAAACTAACACTACGCTTACACTAGTTTCTGAATTTTTTAAATTTTATTATGATTATTATTATTATTATTATTATTATTATTATTATTATTATTATTATTATTATTGTTATTATTAATTTCGTTAATTGGTAAATTGTTTTATCTCTTAGGGAAAATTTATTATTTGGGTTTGGTTAGTTTATTTCCATTCCTATTGCGGGCGTTTAATGAGATCATTATTCTAATTATTTTAGTAAACCCGTATTTATGTTAACGGTAGGACAACAATGCCATTGTAACGTGTTCACGTAATCGGGGGCTTGGACAACCCTAGTGCGAAATATATGGAGTCTGGTTCTGATCTTATCTATTCTGCTTATTGTTGTTTATCTCTTCGTGCCTGTCGTTTATGTAACTGATTATTATTGGGGATTTTTGTGAATTGTCGCGGGCGCGATAAGAGCATCTTGCGGATCGCTTCGTGAATACTACTATGAATTGTTCTTCTGAAACTGTGTGTTTACTTTTTTTTTGGGTCTCGGTGATGTTATGTGAACTGGCTCGGTCCCTTAAATTATGTTCCGGTGTTTAATTTATTGTCTCTCCTTAACATGCTTTTGTGAGTTTAAATTGTGGTTTTATCTGGGTTGTATTTATTATTCTGGGCGTGCCTGCTGTGGGGACATTATGGTCGGTTTTGTTGTATTCTAAGTTAATGGTGATATCCCGGGTGTCCTTCATTTTTGTGGGTTTTGTGGGAATTCAGCTTCCACTGGGGTGCTGTCAAAAGCCCTCGATTTTCCATCCAACCTTTTTGTGTTAAATTTTAAATTCCATTTAATATTAATGTATTTCAAATATGTGTTTATCAAGGGTAATTGTTAAGCTAAGCTGATGCATCAGTATATCTTTTGATCACCAGTGGTTCGTCTGTGAAACCACTTTTTTGGAGGCATTTGCACAGTTTACCAATGGTAATATGTTGTAACCACCACGCCTGCTGATAGCTGATGCACTCTGGCGTCATTCCGAGCATGTTTCTCGAGCTTATCTTGCGAGGGAGTCCGTTCGTGTGAGGTAATATGTTGTGATGCCACCTTTGTGTTCCTATGTTGCTGTGATTGTCATTTTTCATATATTTGTGACTGCTTTTGTTGCAATAATTCGTTTTTTGTACAGGTAAGCATTAACCATGGCGACATAGAAAGTTTGCGCGAATGAGTTGAACACTGAAATATAAGAAGCTTTATTAGATACAATACCTAGTGATGGTGAATTATGTGCATCAGTGAGTACAAGTGAAGGTGATCATGACATTATGGAAGACAATGTGTGTCCAGATTTACATGGTATTTTGGAAGAAACTGTGAACTGTGATTTACAAGACGTGACTGAACACGCCCAGAACGAAGAAAATGCTGACATTGATTGGGTGAATTACGTTGTGTACAACATTGATGGTGAAATTTTTAGTCAATTTGGGAAAAATGTTCTCGAGCGACAGACTACACTGCTGTTTTTTCTGAGTGCCTTTTTCCGGGGGAACTTATTGCGCTTACACTTATCCAAACAAATTTATATACAACACAGAAGCTTGGGGATCAACAAATTTCCAGCCTACCAGTAAAGAGGAAAGGAAAAAATTCCTTGCCATAAATCTTATGGGTGTGAAAAAGCTTCCTAGTTACACTGATTACTGGTCTTCGGACCCAATGTTGGGGGTGGATCAAGCGGCATACATGTCTGTTCAGGAAACATTTAGGTGGTGTGCTTTTTGCAGCACGAAACGAAATCCCCACCGTACAAGGTGGGGATGTCAGACATGTGGTGTTGGACTATGTATGGGCAATAACCAAAATTGTTTCGCTGAGTACCATGCCAAATGAGAAGACGCCTAGTTTCCCAGTGGTTTTAGCGAAATCACCCCCCCCCCAAAAAAAAAATTACAAAAGTAATTTTTGCTACAAAAACTGTCATACATGTATTTTTTATTTGTACTTCATTAGATCAGTATTTTTTTTGCTAGGGGCTTTACGTCACACCGACACAGATAGGTCTTATGGCGACGATGGGATAGGAAAGGCCTGGGAGTTGGAAGGAAGCGGCCGTGGCCTTAATTAAGGTACAGCCCCAGCATTTGCCTGGTGTGAAAATGGGAAACCACGGAAAACCATCTTCAGGGCTGCCGATAGTGGGATGTATCAGTATTAAGCATTTACATAATTTTCATTATTTCATTCCTCGGTAATCAATTGGGTTATTATGAATATGAATTTATTTACATCTAAGTCATTTATTTAATGAATATTCATTTTACTCCTTAATGTTGTGTTTTTGTTGTAAGTTTCACTATTCCTCAGAGTTTATTTAATTTTTTTCAAATTTGGAGTATAGTTGTAAAGATTATTTATTAATTATATATTTATTTTTATTTTTTGAAAATCTTGGTGTCATTTTGAGGTGAATCGCCTCGCAGTTCCTTAATCCCCTCCTCTAATTTATTATTATGGGTAGGTTCCTGCACTCTTCCTTGCTTCCCTGCTTCCCTGTAAATTTTGCTGTGTTATTAACTGATTTATTATGAATTATTTGCTCTTTTTAAGTTTATCTTGTTTGCACAGTTCCCTATGATGTTCTCATCCTAACGTCATTCATCACCATTGTTAGGGGGTGTTGCACTAGTTGTGGTACATCACAAATTTGTCAACGTTTTTGAGAGCCTGTATCATAACAAGAATTGTGAGAGTACCGATAATGTGAAAACGAACTACTTCATCATCGATGCAGGTGTCAGGCAGGGTTGTATTTTATCATCTTTTCTATTTCTTATCAACATCAATTTCGTTATACAGAAGGCGCTGAATGGTCCAAGCGTTGATATCTTCTGGAATCACTATATGCAGCTAACTGACCTAGATTTCACCGACGACAACGCATTGCTTGTCGAAACCAGCATATCTCTACAAGGCATGACTAACAGCTTAGACACCGAGGCTGGATAAGTGGGACCACGCATTAGTGTAGATAAGACAAAAGACAGTAGACACTCTCATGGCTTTATTGAAGCTTAAAATTCCCCCGGTTGATACGCACGGTATACAGTTAATGTGGCACAATCTAACTCTGATAAACATAAAAAGACATGAAAGTATAAAGGCCAGAAACCTAAAGCGAATCCTTCAGCTCTCAAAATTTACAGACAATCTTTCTCCCTAGAAGATATAAAAAACACGTATGAACTTCCTGATACTGCCGCATCGATAGTTGCCCTGGAAGGAAGATGACAGAAAGCCCATCAGACCCCTGAAGTGTTGTATGTAACAAGAGTAATAAGAAGCAACGAATGGAGAGAACCAGAATACAAGCTACGCCACGTCCTCACAAGATTTGGGGTTCATGGGTTCAATGGAAGGATATGTGTAAACTCCAGATTCCATGTTCCGGACGAAAGGTGTGTATGTCGCCTCTGTGGCATGACCTGATCTAGGTATCACCTGATGGACTGCAGGAAAGGACAAATTTCATTAGCACATTTGCTAAGGACTGATCAAATTCAAATTTAAAATGTAAATATGTAAAATATATGTGTTTAATACTACCTTATTCATTTTTCTGTGATAAAGTGTAAATAAAAATTAACCTTAAATGCATTATACTGTAGGAGAGCGCAAATACTTCACGAAAATATACATTCCTAGAGTAAGGTAAAATTCGGTTCATTTTCCTTTACATATTGGCATAAGAATATAAACGCAAAGACCATTGTTATGATGGACTGCGTATCCATGTGTGTCTGGGAGGCGCGACCAGTCTTAAGGAAAATAATAGATAGGAAGAGCACTGTGGAATACGAGGAAATGATCTCGCATCGTCGAAATGGTTTCACACTGGAGAAAGCAAAGGAGATATCGTAGGTTTTATCATCAGTTGCATGATTCATTTTCCTTCCTCCTTTCCGTTTAACCCATGTGTTATGCATAGCATTCGGTATTTTGAGCTGTTGCACTTCATCGTTCACTTCTTGTATTTCCAAGGAGCTCACCGTCCGCATGAACAGAGGATGTGCAAGGGATAACTGCAGTGCGCTAATCATGTTAATACTGTGTTGATGTGTTGTACTTTGATCATCTGTTATACAGACACACATCGATTTCTCTCAAGTGGACTACACAACTCGTCGCAGAAGACACTCCTGCGATTTTTGATCGGCCGGGTGGCTACACATCTTTACTATCCGCTCGCGTCGAGCCAACAAATCATATAGGCCCACTCCTCGTTGGATGTCAGCCTCCCTAACATCAACCATCATGACGACCACCACCATTACCACTACCTTTGCGACCCCTGCTCACACCTTCTCCTCCCTTTCCATCACAACTGTTACGTCGTCCCATTCATCGTCACTTCTATCCACCTCTCTTCCCGCACTAACTCCTGTTGATCCACCTCGACTATTACGTATTCCTCCCCGCTACTTCACCCGCCCTTTTATGCCGTCTACATCTGCCTTGTCAACCACTACGTCACCACCACCAGCAGCAGCCGCTCATCAACTTCCATCACCGTCAGCAACATCAGCCACAAACGAAGTCTTCAGTTGCGTCGTCCGCGGCGTAAGCTCACTCATCCCGGCAACCGACATTCAAGAACTACTCCACCTTGAAGCCATACCTGTCAAGAGGGCGTTCCGTATCTACAACTCCACCTGCCCGACATACTTAATCAGACTTCAGCTTCACAGCGCAGCAGCCGTCACCCACCTGATCTCCAACGGAGCACTTCTCTACGGCCGTCATCATACCGTCGAACCGTCTCGCTCACCTCCCCGCCTTAGCCATCGCACCTCCACATTTCGTCACCATATCCGGCCGGATCATCCCCGCTTTCAACGTTCTTTCCATGTCCGTCCACCTACTTCCTCTGCTAATCTCATCCCGCCTACCCTTGCACATCTCCAACACCTCATAACTGTCCTTTACCATATCGCTTCAACACTTCACCACCTTACCTTTCTACGCAACTTCCTTCTCGACACTCTGGTGTAAACCACCATCTAAAGTTACTTCACCAAGCCGAGTGGCTCTTCCATAATATTCACATCGCTTACCCATCTCCTACATCTACTCTCTTCACTGCTCCTGGCCCGAGAGATCACGTTACGATTTAGGGGGCCCGCCTCGCCCTCCAGGCGGGGAATGAAAAGTTTTCGTCGTCGTCGTCATCTGTTATGAAGTTACCTGCCTGTTTCTCATGACCTGAGAACACTGTTCCATCGCAGTGAGAATCTTTCCGAGGCAACAGCCGAAGAGAGCTTCTTCTAGCGTTCCGTTTTGTTACACTGTGGAACTCTGTTCCATCCAAAGAGTGTTCAGTCGATGTAACAGACTCACCTCTGTGGAACACTGTTCCACCACAACCGAGTATTAGGACCGGATAACGGCCACTGCATTGTAATTCCTGAAGCGTATCGTTATTCTGTAAAACTGTAACATTTCGTAAGTTCTCCACTCAGATTTATAATTAATAAAAATCGAACTTATATATATATATATATATAGTATATAATTTATTTTTCAGTGGCGGACACTGTTGATAAATTTACTTCGTGAGATATTTGTGATCAAATGCTGTCCTAAGTCTAAGACATTAATGTAAAAGTCTCTTTGGCTGGAAAGCATCGCAGTCTAAGTTTGTGAGCCCACTTAAACTCGTCCTCTTCAATTTCTACCCGTACTCACAATCATAACGAAGATGATTCTTCATCAATTACTATGCCGTCAATTTTAAATGGATTAGTAGGAACAGACATTCGCACTGTACCCGATCAGTCCACAGACGAAACCCAGCCATCTCAAACACCATCACATTCTGTCACAGTGAAACAGACATTCGTTGCTTATTTTCAAAAATTAATTTCGGAAAATTTGTTCCCAAAATGTATTGTCTTGTTCCAATGTGTGATATTTTGTATTACCTTCTCTTTTCTTCTTTATTTACTGATCGCCGAATGTGATCTTGAAGTAAGATTGTTAAGGGATGTCATTTGTCAAATAGTAGACATTGATTACAATATTGTGCGGTAAGTTCCTTAACTGTTTCAACTTATTTGTTTTGTGCATGATTTTGAGACCTGACTTTCATGATGAAACGTATTTATAAATGTTTGTAATCTATGCCATATGCGTTTCGAGGTCACTGATTTTGTATTTTGTTAATTACTGATTTTATGTTGACTGTTTTTGATAATGTGTGATCTTTCGTTTCTGATAACACAACATTTATTTTTGCGCTGTGAAACGTTGATAGAGAGCGTGTAAATAATAAACTAAATTCAATACGAGACCAATAGCCTATTCATAATATTTTTACTATTCTTATTACCATGTGCTGATTATATTTTCCCATGATATTTTAATATATTTCGCACACTCTCCCTTTCTGTAAAAGCCGTGTTAATATTTTGCATTCCGCATGGATATATGAAAGGTTGAATATGGTGAGACTATGCAATCGCCGCCCACTCAAAACTGTTGCTAAATACTATGACTTCAGTATACTGTATATAGAATGTGTCGTTCCTAGATGTCATGGGTTTCGTATGCCTGAATTTTATAACGTTTTGAATGTATTTCGACCTATTTCTTTATGCAATACTTTTCTCAACAGTAATTAAACGAAACCGCCATGTCTCAGTTAGTGGAAGAAGTCATTTCTGTCAATGTTATACGCATGTTACATAGCTATCAAGGTAACATGATGCTCAGTGATTGGAGGCGCACGATGACAGACTAAACATTAATGATTCTCAAGGACTCTCGTCCCGTCGGTTTATTGGGCATTTTGACTCACCCACCAAAATACCTGGTTACTCCTGGTAACATCTTTGTTGATACATTGATAATTTACGAACATGTTATTTTTATAACAGGTTACTATAACATTTTACGTAGGTCGAGTCGTAAGTCATGGCAACTATACTTTTCTCTCGCGAACAGGAGACAACACGGAAAAGTACGGTATGTACTTGCGTATAATACCACTAGATGGTGTATATAAACAACAGTGTGGGTCTAAGCATGCCCCCAAGTTCAGTGTGTGAGTGAGAGCGTCACAAAATGGAAGTCAATAAGCAGGAGCAACGATCGTATATTAAAATAGCAGTTCTCTGCGGCAGAAATGCATGCCAATGCCATGCAGAGCTGCGAGAAGCATTAGGTGTGCATGCCATGTCCTATAGAACAGTGGCGAGGTGGGTGGAGACGTGCCTGCCATACGATGTTCCAGGTGTTCTTGTGTGTCATCCAGTGTGTGAGGTGCACACTCTCAATGCAGTTTGTTACGATTCCTTTTTTGTTGTACCAATTGCGCCGTGCATTGCGAACCAAACGTCCAGATCTTTTGGACAACGCCATAATCCTACACGATAACGCGACAGCTCACACAGCAGCCATCGTTCAGCGCCGTTTACAACGGTGCGGATTGGAGGTTCTTCCACAGCCTCCTAATTCGCCTGATCTGAGCTCACGTGACTATGATCTAATCCCCAAAGTCAAGAAGCCATTACGTGGACAACGGTTTGCTAACAAAGAGGATATCGTAACAGCATTTCGGAGAGAGGCATCACACGTTAGGGATACACATGCAGCGAATGGTATTCAGCGCCTGCCCTACCGCTGGCAACGCACAGTGGAAATCTTCGGTGATTATTTCGAAGGTCTGTAACCCGTGGAGACAGGTCCTTTGTACGTAGCGTTGTGTATTGCAGTCTATACCATACCGTTTTATTAAAACAATGTTTACCAATGGCCTGTGTTCTGTCACTTTCTTACGAGAATCTCCTGAAGTCAGAATTTGTCTTTAGGCACAATGCATAAGTGCATGCTCTATATTTCCAAATGGGTACCTTAGATTTTCCGTGTTGTCTCCTGTTCTCGAGAAAAAAAATAGTTGACATGACTTATGACTCGACCCTCGTATATCCGTGAAACTAGAATTTAAAAATAATTGGAAAGTAACTTTTTAGCTTATCTCTAATCAGAAGGCACCTTTTTCATATTCCATGCTAATCCGATTTTTGTATGAAGCCATTTCATCCCTGGCTTCCCGCTGTATTTAACCTTTTCAGGTTCAATTTCATAGATCCACGCTGCGTTATAAAAGTGTTGAAACATAATGATTAAAGAAAATTACTGAAAATAAAAATACTGTACATGATCGCATGAGCATGCACAAGGAATGAGACTGAAGAATATAGGTTATTAAAATAAGAATGACTAGAACACTAAAAGTTGCAGTTCCTAAATACTTGAACAAACTGTCCTCAGATACCACTCCCTCAAGATCAAAGTATCAGTTCTAAAACATGTGTAAATGTGGTTCATATAAAATTATGTAACAACAATATTTTCCTACAGATGAAAATTTTATCATGACTAAATTTCTCCACAATGACAAAACATTTTAGGAATTTACTTAAAGTAATTTATAAGAGCTCACAATTCAGAAAATACTGATAAGATTTAAAGTATATTTACGCTACTGGATTTATGTAAATGTAGTGAATAATGATGTGAATAAACGGGAAATAATACAAGAGTAAATTATAATCTATTTATATAAAATAACTTGTCCTGACTGACTGACTGACTGACTGACTGACTCACTGACTCACTAACTCACTGACTCACTGACTGACGAATTCACCATCGCTGAGCCAAAACTACTGGACATAAGGAAATGAAATTTTGGGGATACATTCATATTAACATGTAGGTGCTCCCTAAGGGAGGATTTTTGGATATCCTGTCGCTAAGAGGGTGAAAAGGGGGTGAATTTTTAAATTGAGGATATCTATATCTCAAAAATTTACAGATGTAAAAATTGGTGATTGGAATCTCCTTTAAAATAAACAAACACGTAACTTTTTGTTTTGGGAAAATCTCATTAAGGGGGATGAAAATGAGGGGAAAATTTTTGAACACCTTTTATGAGGAGACTTATATCTCAACAACTGAAGCCTTACAGACGTGAAAGTTTAAATTTGTAATCTCCTTTGAAAACAAAGGAACACGTATTTTTGTGTTTTTAGATAATCCGATGAATAGCGGGTTAACAGGAGTAACAAACGAGGTGAATTAAAAAAAAGACTATATCGGAAAATTATCCTAGACACGTAACATATTGCAGATTTGAAAACTGGCATTTGGAATTTCTTGTAAAAGTAAAGAAACATACATTTTGGGGGGGGGGGGGGAAATTCACCTAAGGGAAACTGAAAAACGGGGTCAATTTTTAAAAATAGCGTATTTACAGTATATCTCAAAAACTGAACATGTTGCAGACGTGCAAATTGGTAATTGGAATCTCCTTTAAAAATAAGGAAACACGTATTCTTTGGTTTTCGGCAAAAACCCTTAGGGGGCGGGGTGAAAGAATAGAAAATTAGTTGGTTTATTTTTATGAGAATGGGGTATATACCAAAAATCTAATAATGTTACAAACGTGAACACTGGTATTTGGAATGTCATTAAAAAGTAATGAAACCTGCATTTGGAGGGGAAATCAAATTGGAAGGGGGGGGGGGCGGTGGTGAACGAAAACCGAGATGAATTTATTTTGCGACGTTACTCATATCACAAAAAGAAACGGATACTGTTTGTTTTTGGAAAATTAACTTGAGTGGGAAGTGTGAAAGGAAGTACAATTCTTTTTCTGGAGAAACTTATATCTCAAAACTGAAGGTCACAGACGTGGAAACTGGTATCTGGAATCTCCTTTAAAAATAAACACCCATTTTTGGGTGGGGGAAAACCAACTTAAGGCGCGGGGGTGGAGTGATAAAGGATTTTGAAGGAGTTTGAGGACACTTACATCTCAGAAAAGGAGAATATTACAGACATGAAAATTTGTACTTGGAATTTTCCTTCATTGTAAAGAAACACGTAATCTTTTGTCTTTGGATAATCCAATCAAGGGGGGTGAATTAAATGAAAATTAGTTGAATACTTTGTATGAGGATACTTATATCTCAAAAACTAAATATGTCGCAGACGTGAAAATTAGTATTTGGAATCTCCTTTAAAAGTAAGGCAACACGCATTGGGGGTGGGGGTATCAACTTGGGGCCGAGGTGGTGAAAAAGGAGTTTAATTCCTCTTTATGAGGATACATATACCGGTATCTCAAAACTGAAGGTGATACAGTCGTTATAATTGGCATTTGGAAGCTCCTTTATAAATAAAATAAAGTATTTTGGTTTTCGAAAAATTCACTTAAGAGGGGAGGGTGAAAGGAAGTGAAAATTTTTTATTCCTTTTATGGAGAAACTTATATCTCAAAAGCGTAAGGTTACACAAAAGAAAATTTGTATTTGGAATCATCTTAAAAAATAAAAGAAACACGCATTTTCTGGAGGGGGGGGGGGGAAATCAACTTAACGGGCTGGGGTGAAAAGGGAGTTGAATTATTCTTATGAGGATACTTATATCTCAAAAACTGAAGATGTTAGAGGCATGAACATTCTATTTGGAATCTTCTTTCAAAGTAAAAACCGGGCGGGTTGGCCGTGCGAATCCCACTGTCGGCTGCCCAGAAGATGGTTTTCCATGGTTTCCCATTTTCACACCAGGCAAATGCTGGGGCCCTACATTAATTAAGTCCACGGCCACTTCCTTCCAACTCCTAGGCCTTTCCTATCCCTTCGTCACCATAAGACCTATCCATGTCGGTGCAACGTAAAGCCCCTAGCAAAGAAAAAATCAAAGTAAAAGTCTACGTAAGGGGTGTGGGATTGGAAATAAGTAAATAAGGATGCTTTTTCATAAAAACTGAAGCTGTTAGTGACGTGAAATTTGGTGTTTGAATTTCCTTTCAAAATAAAGAAACGCGTATTTTTTATTTTCGGAAAGTCCACTTAAGGCGGGAGAGGGGTGGAAAGAAGTGAAGATGAAGAAGTTGAATTATTCTTATGAGTACACATTTCATCTCAAAAACTGAATGTGTTACAGACGTACAGACGTGAAAGCTGGTATTCTGAATTTTCTTAAAAAAAGAAACACGTATTGTTTTGTTTTCGGGAAATCCCATTAAGGTGTTGAAAAGAACTGGAAAAGCGGCTGAATTTTTAAAATGAGTACCGGCATATCTACATTACAGTATATGTCAAAAACTTACAATTAGTGTCAAGAAACTTGGTATTTGGAAAGTCCTTTAAAAATACAGGAACCTGCACCTTTTTGTTTTCGGAGGGGGTGATAAGAAGTGAAAAATATTTTCATTGTTTTTATAAGGATATATCTTAAAAACTGAAGATGTAACAGTCGTGAAAATTGGTATTTGGAATCTCCTTTAAAAATAAAGAAACATGTATTTTTGTTTTCGGAAGATACACTTAGATGGGGTTGAGGGTGGGGGTAAGGTCTGATCAATGGGTTGAATTCCTTTTATGGGGATACTTATGTATATCTCAAAAACTGAAGATGTTGAAGATGTGGGAATAGGTATTTGGAATCTCCTTTAAATATAAAGACGTCGCCATAAGACCTATCTGTGCCGGTGCGACGTAAAGCCCCTAGCAAAAAAAATAAATATAAAGAAGCATGTATTTACTTTTTCGACTTGAGAGAAGACTGTTTCTCACATGTACAGTTCTATGCCGCATTGTCGTCTTAGCCCCAAAAGGTAATACCACAAGCATGGTTTACAAAGAATTTCTACGGTAAATGGAACTCAATTTTGGGTGCGTTTTTATACTTTAGAAATTTTCAGATGATGTCTTAGTACATGTCGAGGAACGATTACTTTGATAAAATTACGAAATCCACGCAAGCGAAGCCGCGGGTAATTGCTAGTCTATATATATAGAATATCCTGTCCTGACTGACTGAATGACTGATTCATCGTCGCCGAGCCAAAACTACTGGGCATAAAGAAATGAAATTTCGGGGAGACATTCATATTAACATGTAGGTGCTCGCTAAGGGAGCATTTTTGGATTTTCCATCGCTAAGCTGGTGAAAAGGGGGATGAATTTTTAAAATGAGGATATCTATATCTCAAAAACTTGAAAGCTTAAAAACGTAAAAATTGGTATTTGGAATCTCCCTTAAAAATAAAGGAATACGTATTTTTTGTTTTCGGAAAATTCCATTACGAGGGATGAAAAGGGGGAAAAGGAGTTGACACCTTTTATGAGGAGACTTATCTTAGTAAATGAAGATGTTACACACATGAAAATTGCAATTTGGAATCTCTTTTGAAAATAAAGAAACACGTATTTTGTGTTTTTGGATAATCCGATGAATTGGGTGTGAACAGGATTGACAAACGTGGTGAATTTTTAAAAAGATTTTATCTGCAAATTATCTCATACACGTAACATATTACAGATTTGAAAACTAGTATTTGAAATTTCCTGTAAACGGAAAGATTTTTTTTTTTAATATTCACTTAAGGGGAACTGAAAAAAGGGGATGTTATTTTATTAATTAGCCTATCTACAGTATGTCTCAAAAACTTAACATGTTGCAGACGTGGAAATTGTTATTTGGAATCTCCTTTAATAATAAAGAAACAGGTACCATTCGGTTTTCAGAAAAAAATCCTTAACGGGGAGAGGGGGTGAAAGAACTAAAAAATTAATTGAATTATTTATATGAGAATATATATACCAAAAATGTAAAGATGTTACAAACGTGAAAACTGGAATTTGAAATCTCATCTAAAAATAAAGAAACACGCATTATATGGAGTGGGGGGGGAGGATCAACTTAACGGGCTGGGGTGAAAAAGGAGTTGAATTCTTTCTATGAGGATACATATATCTCAAAAACTGAAGATGTTAGAGGCACGAACATTTGTATTTGGAATCTTCTTCTTTCGGCAGCCCTGAAATTGGTTTTCCGTGGTTTCCCATTTTCACACCAGGCAAATGCTGGGGCTGTACCTTAATTAAGGCCACGGCCGCTTACTTCCCACTCCTAGCCCTTCCCTGTCCCATCGTCGCTATAAGACCTATCTGTGTCAGTGGGACGTAAAGCAAATAATAATAATAATAATAATAATAATAATAATAATAATAATAATAATAATAATCTTTCGAATGAGATCAAAGTCACAGGGCGGAATGTCGGGAGAGAACGGTGGGTGCTTCAATTCTTCCCATCCCCAACGTCGCAGTAGCTGCCCTATACACTCTCCTTTATGTGGTTTTGAATTGTCGGGCAGGATTATAGCACTGTCCGCAAGACCCGGACGCCACGTCGTACCTGTCGCACCAGGAAGTCGCTGTAGTACTGTGCGGTCACTGTACTACCATGTGGAACAAAATCTCAAACAATGACACCCCTGACATCATACGCGACGATCCCCATCTATTTGTCTGGGGAAGGATTCTGACGAACCTTCTGCCTCCTTGGTGATCCAGCATGTCTCCAGTTCGCGGACTGACTTTTCAGTTCTTGTTCGTATGCCCTGGTCCAAAAATCATCGATGGCGATTATTCGTGACAAGAACTGACCGCCGTCCTGTTGTCAGCGTGCAAGGTGGTTGGAGAATATTGTATAGCGCACCCACCTTTGAACTTCCGTCAGTGCACGCGGTACCCATCGCGAAGCGATTTTGCGTAGTTGCAGCTCATTACGCAATATCCTGTGGACGGTCCGTTTTTCGATGTCACTTGCCCTCTATAACTAGCGTAGCGTCCATCGTCTGTCTTCATCCAGGAGCTATTCGATGACGACACGTGCTACGTCGGTCCGCACACTGATAGGACGTACCGAACATTGCTCATCACTGGTTGACACGCGTCCTTGCTGAAACTTTCCTACCCACCGTGCTACTATACGGTATGGTAGGGCGTCATTCGCAAGGGCTTCCACTAATTCACTGTGACATTCCATCGCATCTCTACCTCAGAGAACGGCTATTTTGATGTAAGCGTGCTGCTCATCACGGGTTACTAAAATCTCGCACGACACTCACCGACTGACTGACTTCACAGCCCTCGCTGCGCTACTACGAGTTATCACAGAGCTATCAATTGTTCTGGATACACACTACGCCTGCAGAACTTCCACACGACACATATACGTTTGTGATCCGTTCACATATCTACAAGGAAAAATATAGTTGCCGTCACTTTTGCCCCAATCCTCGTATATAAAACGTTAAGCATTCAATTATAAAAATTATATATAATACAGTAGTATATACATATATATATATAATAACTTGTCCTGACTGACTGATTCATCATCGCCGAGCCAAAACTATTGGACATAAAGAAATGACATTTTGGGGTTATATTCATGTTAAGGTGTAGGTGCTCGCTAAGAGAGGATTTTTGGATGTCCGTAGCTAAGGGGGTGAAAAGGGGGGTAGAATTTTAAAATGAGTGTATCTATATCTCAAAACTTTAAAAGTTTACAGATGTAAAAATTGGTATTTAGAATCTTCTACCAAAATAAGGAAACACGTATTTTTCTGTTTTCGGAAAATCCCAATAAGAGGGGTGAAAAAGGGTAAAAAGTGGTTGAATGCCTTTAATCATGATACCGGTACTTATATCTCAGAAACTGAAGATATTACAGACCTGAAAATTGGTACTTTTAATCTCTTTTAAAAATAAAGAAACATGTATTTTTTTGTTTTTGGAAAATCCAATTAATGGGAGGGTGAAAAGGGACATGAATTTTTAAAATGAGTGTATCTGTATATAAAAACTTTGAAAGTTTACAGATGTAAAAATTGGTATTTATAATCTTCATTAAAAAACGAACACGTATTTTTTGTTTTCGGAAAATCCCAATAGGAGGAATGAAAAGGGGTGAAAATGGGTTGAATGCCTTTAATCTGGATACTTATATCTAGGAAACTGAAGATATTACAGACCTGAAAATTAGTGTTTGGGATCTCCTTTAAAAATAAAGAAACGTATTTTTTGTTTCGGGAAATCCAATTAATTGGGGGGGTGAAAAGTGGGTGTGAATTTTTAAAATGGGTGTATCTATATCTCAAAACTTTTAAAGTGTACAGATGTATAAATTGGTCTTTGGAATCCCCTTTAAAAGTAAAGAAACACATTTTTTCGGAAAATCCCAATAGGAGGGGTGAAAAAGTGGTGGAATGACTTAAATGGGGATACTTATATCTCAGAAACAGAAAATATTACAGACCTGAAAATTGGCATTTGGAATCTCCTTTGAAAATAAAGAAACACTTTTTTGGAAAATCGAGTTAATGGGGGTTAAACAGGTGTGACGCAAATTGGGATAAAATAAAAAAAAAAAGACTACATCTATAGTATATCTCAGAAACGTAAAATGTTACAGACGTAATAACTGGTATTTGAATCTCCTGTAAAAGTAAGGAAACATAGGTGATTTGTTTCTGGAAACTCCCCTTAAGGGAAACTAAAAAGGCGTGAAATTTTAAAATGAGCATTTCCACAGTTTATCTCAAAACTTAAAATGTTACAAAAGTGAAAAATAGTATTTTTCTCCATTGAAAATAAAGAAACGTGTATTTTTTGTTTTCTGAAAAACCACTAGGGTGGAGGGGTAAAAGTGACTGAAAATAGGGTTGAATTCTTTTAATTAGGATAATGATATCTCAAAAGTTGAAGATGTTACAGACGTGAAATTCGGTATTTGGAATTTCCTTTAAAAATAAAGGAAAACGTATTTTTTGTTTTCGGAAGTTCACCTAAATGGAGGAGGGAAATTGAAAATTTAGTTGAATTATTTGTATCACGATACTATTATCTAAAAAATGAACGATTTTGTAGACGTGAAAATTGGTATTTGGAACATGCTTTAAAATTAAACAAACACGTATTCTCGGAAAATCCAATGAAGGGGGGCGAGAGGTGAAAAATTGACAAATTAATTGAATTAATTGCATGAGGATACTTACATCTAATAAAAACTGAAGTTGTTACAGACGTAAAAATTGATACATGGATCTCCTTTAAAAACAAAGGAAAATGGCGTTTTTGGGTGAAATCACTTTGGGGGGCGGGGGTGAAAAGGAGTTGAATTCCTTTTATGTGGACACATATCTCAGAAACTGAAGATGTTACAGTCGTGATAATTGGTATTTAGAAAATCCTTTACTATTAAAGAGACAAGTATTTTATCTGGAAATTCACTTAAGGGGGAGGGGGCGGAGTGTGAAAGGAAGTGAAAAAAGTGAATTATCTTTATGGGGATACTTATATCTCAGAACTGAAGGTAACAGACGTGAACATTGGTATTTAAAATCTACTTTAAACATAAGAAAACTCGCATTCTTTTTTTTGAGGGGCGGGGTATATCAACTTAACGGTAGTGTGGTGAAAAAAGGAGTTGATACCAATTGATTTTACTGTTCATAATGTACTTATTCTGATCATAAACTGATCATTTTTAATCTTTCCTGGGTTCGATTTTAAGCACCATCCTTTCTTTGGAGTACATAAAGTTTGATTACAGTAGATTCTCCTGGCATATAAATAAAAATTTACACACATTTGAAATAAACGATATGAATGATATTGGCCGTGCGATTGTTAACATCTATAATAAGGTCAATCATTCACGGAAGTATGTCATTCGTGTCGCCAGAAATCTCGCGCACATTCCTACGCGCGACATTGATGCTGGTCACTTTGTCAGCAGTGACAGTGGCAGCAGATATAATTTACTGCCAAGTAGCGGTCTTGCATCTTGCTCTGGGTTCCAGACCATCAATAATAATAATAATAATAATAATAATAATAATAATAATAATAATAATAATAATAATAATAATTGTTACGGGGTTACCCGTGGAATGCAGAGGTGAAAGAAGGTGCCGGGGTGAATGGGTCTAACTACAAAGCCGAGATATGAATTAAAATTGCATTAAAGGTTATGTTTTCGAAAGTAACAAAATTTAACAATTCTCACATAGACTTTCAATATTTAACAAATAACAACAAGTCAACAAATAACCTACAATCAGGTATAAGACCAGTAAAGCTAAGATTTAGGGACAAATTAACAATCTGGGCTTCAAGCCCCACTTTTTACAATTTCTGAGCTCTCCGCTCAACTTTACCAAGGCACACTTTTGTCCAAAGGGCAGAAAACCCCTTCATTCAAGGATCCTTTGCTCCAGAAACCATATCAGGCCTCCTAGAGGCACTTTTACCACATATAAAAGAGCTGACCCCCTCTCAATTTTCTGAGCCTACCAAAGGACACAACAGACTTTACCATTAACTGCCCGCAAGGTACACTTACAAAGAAACAGGGTTATCTTGTACTCAACCTACTGGGCCTTAGTAGAAAAATAACGGCTTAAGTTAATGGCCCAAAATGCAAAATGAATGGAGGCGTGAATTTGCACTCCTACATGAAACTTCTTTAAAACCTAAGAGGCACTAGGCCGATGAAACATGGGCTATTCCCAAACTATGGAGGTAACTCGTATACTGAATTAATTTAACACATTAAGGAAGAGTAAAACATCGGTTACAAAACGTAGTCACCTCAAATCAAAATGAAGGGGAGCTCGAGAGGGTAAAGCACTCTCTATCCCCGAATTACAGTTAAAGATATATGAAGTTTTACAAAAGCGACGGAGAATTACATGCTTGAAGATAGGTTACATAGTAAAGGTTTCGGACCTTCCCCGCGGGTTAAACTGCTGAGCTAGCAAGAAATAAACATGTTAAGCGGCCATTACCTTACTGAAGAACTGCTGCCGGAAGAAAGAGGCGCTTCCCGCCTCCTGCTACATGTCCACACACTAAGTTAAACGTTGATGATGTGGCCGAGAGACAAGAAAATCAGCAGGTTTTATACCCTCGGGGAAGATTCGAGATCTTTCATGAATAATTAAGACACACCCACAGGCGTGTATTTTCTAAAGTACACAGTCACACACAAAATCGAAGAAGAAAGACACGATTGGTCAAAAATTAATTACAGAAATAATTCATTGCCTAACTTCAAAACTGACGGAAAGAAAAGATTAATGTTGCCAACCCACAAATGAAAGAACGAAATTTAGTAATAAGGAAACTTGTGAGTACAAAATATCTTCAAAAAGTTTCTTCACGACGCACCAGGGTGCATGATCATAGTTTTTTTTTGGTAGAGACATCTATAAGAGAATGTCCACACTTCTTGATCAAATGGAAAACAAAACAAGTTGAAATCCACACAGTATTGACAACTTCATAATCACAAAATTTACGGTAGTGACATCTTCTGAGAAACATATGAGTTGATCCAGTTTTTAACGTTCAGAGTTTCTCCAGTAGAGGAGGACTTTAAGGGGGAAAATTCATGTATGCGGCGTAGGGGTGTACCAGCCGGTACAATAATAATAATAATAATAATAATAATAATAATAATAATAATAATAATAATAATGTTCTGGACCGTCGTTAAAATGAGAGGACCGCGCTGGAAACGGACCCTTGCCGGGTAGTGACTACGATTGCAGTCCGGCCGCGGGTTCAGTACCTCCAAGGCACCGAAGACGACACCACACTGGATATCCTCGAGGATTTGATCCATATTAAAATGCTTATAGGAAAAGATGGCAAAGATTTAGAGACCCAACTGGCCGGGTGGAACACCTGGACCTAGCCCGGGAAGTACGAAATCGATTGCTGGAACGAAAGATTGAAAAATGGGAGGAACTTTGCCTTAATATCTCAGAAAACGAGTCAGATCACGAATTTTGGCGGATTCTCTCAGAAAACGAGTTAGATCACGAATTTCGGCGGATTATATATAACACGTTAAGCATTCAATTATGAATTTCATTATAATACCGTAGCGAAGCACGGGTATCTTGCTAGTATATTATATATCTAACATCTTCATTGGCACATGAGCACGTAAGTGCTTTGCAAGTGTAAACAATTGCAAAGATTATGCATGATAACTTAGCAAACGTTTAAAAATGCATTGTATTGAAAGTATGTCCATTATTATTATTATTATTATTATTATTATTATTATTATTATTATTATTATTATTATTATTATTATTATTATTATTATTACCGGGCGAGTTGGCCGTGCGCGTAGAGGCGTGCGGCTGTGAGCTTGCATCCGGGAGATAGTAGGTTCGAATCCCACTATCGGCAGCCCTGAAAATGGTTTTCCGTGGTTTCCCATTTTCACACCAGGCAAATGCTGGGGCTGTACCTTAATTAAGGCCACGGCCGCTTCCGTCCAACTCCTAGGCCTTTCCTATCCCATCGTCGCCATAAGACCTATCTGTGTCTGCGCGACGTAAAGCCCCTAGCAAAAAAAAAATTATTATGATTATCATTATTATTCAGCTTCATTATGGGCTGTTATGCCCTTCTGCAATCAATCAGTCTGCAAACCTCTGTGAATTAACTAAACACCTCCATAACCCTCTATGTGTAACTATCTTTATAGCCTCGTTTAGTACCATAAATCTTATCTTAAATCGTTCTCTTTTCCTCCATGACCAAAACCACCTACAAAATTGTAATAATAATAATAATAATAATAATAATAATAATAATAATAATAATAATAATAATACTGAAAATGAAAATCCACAACCTTCTTCCAGTCATGACCGGGTCAGGAATGGAATGAATAAAGCCCCCATCTAGCGGCGAGGATAGGAAATGTGCCGGCTGCCGAAGCCGTCGCAGTCCTCTGGGGCAATAATGAATGACTGACAGATGTAATGAAATTTTAATGGAGAGTGTTGCTGGAATAAAAGATGTCAGGGAAAACCGGAGTACCCGGAGAAAAACCTGTCCCGCCTCCCCTTTGTCCACAAACCTCACATGGAGTGACCGGGATTTGAACCACAGTATCCAGCTGTGAGAGGCCGGTGTGCTGCCGCGTGAGCCACGGAGGCTAAATAATAATAATAATAATAATAATAATAATAATAATAATAATAATAATAATAATAATAATAATAATAATAATAATAATAATAATAATAATAATAGATCATTAGATAACCAATTCTCCTCCATTCGTATTACATGATCCCCACTGCCGAAGCCGATTTGCATATCTTCTCCTTCCTCTTTATTATTATTATTATTATTATTATTATTATTATTATTATTATTATTATTATTATTATTATTATTATTCATGCCATTTGCTTTACGTCCCGCTAACTACTTTTACGGTTTTCAGATATTATTATTAGCAGTATTATTATTATGTTTATTATTATTATTATTTCTTGTCTTAATCCCAATTTATTGGAGTCGGCTACTGATTTTGAATTGGCCCAATTTTATGGTCGCATGCCTTACCTGTCGCCAACCATATGTTGAGGGATATGTTCAATATTGCGTGTTTGTGCGTTGGGTAGTTTATCTTATATGTGTATGGACATACGTATATTCAGACGAATACAAACCGACAGTCCCCGAACCAGATTAAGGTGCCATATGTAGTTAAAATGCTCGGCGTGGCCGGGAAGTGAACCCAGAGCCCTTACGAACGATAATCAGTACACTGACCATTCAGCCAAGAAGCCAGATTATTATTATTATTATTATTATTATTATTATTATTATTATTATTATTATTATTATTATTATTATTATTATTATTATTATTATTATTTAGTACATATGAAGAGACTGACGTACTAGTAAATCTACCGTCACATATTATCCCGAACTCCCTTAAATCCAACTGACTGTGATGAAGTACTGTTTTGAGATAGGAGGTGAGTACCTTATCAGCTACGTTACTCGAAAGGTAATTTATCCTCCTCCTCGTCCTTCTCCTCGTCAACGAATGTGTTCAGACTGTAGGTAAAAGAACTCCTTATTCACCACAGAACTGGATCACCGAGTGCGTCAGACGCCTGTGCAGGGCAGATAACTGCAAGGCCCGTCTCCAACACTCTACCGCAGTCTATCAACAAAAAATTAAATTGGACTTTTTATCGGATATGTAGCCCAGAGGCATGCAAGAGCCGTGTACCGATCGTCACAGCTTCTCGGCGAATGAGTTGCATTTCATTTTCAGCTCGTAATTAACTGCTATATACTGTATTCTATTACTCATGTTGGAATTAATACAAAATATACTGCCATGAACTTCATTATACTTAAAAATGACAACGAGTAATTCATTGCTGTGGCAAAAAGCTTCCCATGAAAACTGAACTTAATTTTAACGATAATGAAATCGACTTTCTGTGAAATATTCCCCACTGCTCCTTGATTATATATGATGAATGGCATTTGAATATCACGTTTCGTTGCTTTTGGTATTCCATTAAGTGATCCGGGACATCATGGACAATATCCGCGTATACTTTATGTGAGTAGAAATTCGAAGATCAGGGAGTCAAGTGTCGACGCGGCGCGTGTCGTGTAGCAGAAAACTTGCACTTGGGAGATTGTGGTTTTCGTTTTCCCTGTTATCACATCATTAAAAGTCGTAGCTGTACCTCAACTAAGACCAGCGTCGCTTTCATTCAGGTCCTAGCCGTCGCCCTGCGGTAGAACATCAAATGAGTCAATAAACAAACTGGAGTTGGAAGATCATTTCTGTCTGATGAATTATGTTTATTAATTGCTTATTCTTTTGAGATAGAGAATGTGCTGTATTTCATGTTGTTCCAGAGAGTTAAATGTGTGCACCTAAAAGCTAATACGGATAATTTCCGTGCTTATGTTGATGTCTGCATGTTCGTTATTATTTCTCTATTAAGTGGTTGACTCTGATGTGTTCTGTGAATCACGTGTCGAAATTTGCCTTCGATGATATGTAAACTAATCAACATTTAAATGGCAATTATAAGAATTCACCTAACTTTCACATAAGCAATGGAGTTTTCGTTAATTTCTTTGCGTACAGCTTCAGCACTTGTGTCCTTCCTAACTTAGCCTTTGTCGCCTCATTCCGAGTACCTTCCTGCCTTTGTTCCCACATGCTTGTACCCGAGCTCATTCTCGCTACTTCTAACTAATGAATACGGTATCCTCAGTCCACAAAACTTTCGCTCTTGTAAAGCAAAGTAGGTCTGAATACCGACCGGTGTAAATATAGCTTCGTCCGGGAGTTTACTTCTTTCTTAAAAAATACTGTACATAGCAACTGCGAGTAGTATAATAAGCGGGTTCGGGCGCCACCTCCACCTCGGGCTCCCAGAGGCCACCTCCACCTCCACCTCAGCCAGAGGCCTCCCAGATGCCTCCTCCACCTCCACCTCAGCCAGAGGCCTCCCAGATGCCTCCTCCACCTCCCGCGGGAAATTTGAATTTGTAAACAAAGCCACGTGCTTTTTGACAGACAACAACGCATCGCTAACCTCAGTACTGCCATCTTGACGGGCCTAAACCTCAGTAGTGCCAACTTAACCTAACTAGCGCGAGGTAAACAAAGCCACGTGCTTTTTGACAACCACGTGCTTTTTGACAGATTTGTAAACAAAGCCACGTGCTTTTTGACAGCTGTCATCGACAACAACGCATCGCAAACCTCAGTACTACCATCTTGACGGGCCTAAACCCCAGTAGTGCCAACTTAACCTAACTAGCATGAGGTAAACAAAGCCACGTGTTTTTTGACAGCCACGTGCTTTTTGACAGATTTGTAAACAAAGCCACGTGCTTTTTGACAGACAACAACGCATCGCTAACCTCAGTACTGCCATCTTGACGGGAATAAACCTCGGTGGTACCAACTTAACCTAACTAGCTCAAGATAAACAAAGCCACGTGCTTTTTGACAGCCACGTGCTTTTTGACAGCTGTCATCCGCCATCTTTAAACTACAGAGCGCTGTGCTGCCCTCTTTCGTCACCTGTCATCGGCAGTGCTGCCATCTTGGCGGGCCTAAACCTTAGTGCTACCAACTTAACCTCACTAGCTCGAGATAAACAAATCCACGTGCTTTTTGACAGCCACGTGCTTTTTTGACAGCTGTCATCCGCCATCTTTAATCCATAGAGCACAGTGCTGCCCTCTTTAGCTACTTACCTTTGAAATGTGGTGGCGGATAATTTGAAAAAATGCTTTTTTGACAGCAGCCATCTTTGAGCGCTGTGCTACACTCTTTAGCTAGTTACCTTTGAAATGTGGTGGCAGGCAATTCCACATGACAGCAGTCATCTTTAATCAAGAGAGCACCGTGCTGCCCTCTATGTGGTGGCGGCAAATTGAAAAATTCTACATGCTCTTGTTTGGAAACAAACTCACGCGCTTTTTTGACAGCCGTCATCCGCCATCTTTAATCAACAGAGCACAGTGCTGTACTCTTTAGCTAGATACCTTTGAAATGTGGTGGCGGCAATTTGAAAAATTCTATGTGCTCTTGTTGGGAAACAAAGCCACGTGCTTTTTTGACAGCTGTCATCCGCCATCTTTAATCAATAGAGCACTGTGCTGCTATCATGCGGGCAATTTCGTTAGCTGTCATCCGCCATCTTTAATCCAGAGAGAACAGTGCTGCACTCTATGTGGTGGCGGTAAATTCCATGTGCTTTACAAACCTATGTGCTTTTCTGACAGCTGTCATCCGCCATCTTTAATCTAGAGAGAACAGTGCTGCACTCTATGTGGTGGCGGCAAATTCCACGTGCTTTACAAACCTATGCGCTTTTCTGTCATCCACCATCTTTAATCTAGAGAGAACAGTGCTGCACTCTATGCGGTGGCGGCAAATTCTACGTGCTTTACAAACCTATGCGCTTTTCTGTCATCCACCATCTTTAATCTAGAGAGAACAGTGCTGCACTCTATGTGGTGGCGGCAAATTCTACGTGCTCTTATTTGGAAACAAATTCTACTCGCTATTCAGCTGTCATCCACCATCTTTAATCAAGAGAGCACCGTGCTGCCCTCTTTGTGGTGGCGGATAATTTGAAAAAATTCTTTTCGACAAGCAGCCATCTTTAATCCAGAGAGAACAGTGCTGCCCTCTTTAGCTACTTACCTTTGAGGCGGTTAATTTGAAAAATTCTTTTCGACAAGCTGCCATCTTTAATCCAGAGAGAACAGTGCTGCCCTCTTTAGCTACTTACCTTTGAGGCGGTTAATTTGAAAAATTCTAGCTGCCATCTTTAATGAAAAGGGCATCGTGGTGCTATCTTGCGGGTAATATTTTACGTCACAGCTGTCATCCACCATCTTGCATTGCTAACCTTAGTGCTGCCCTCTTTAGCTACTTACCTTTGACAAGCTGTCACCCGCCATATTGCATCGCAAACCTCAGTGCTGCACTCTATGTGGTGGCGGATAACTTGAAAAAATCTTTTTGACAAGCAGCCATCTTTAATCAACAGAGCACCGTGCTGACATCTTTAGCTACCGCCATCTTACATCGCTTACCTCGCTGCTGCACTCTATGTGGTGGCGGTTAATTCGAACAAGTTTAATCACGCATCGGGAAAGCTAGAGTAAGCACGTGCTGCAGTGATGACGTTATCATGCATGTTTAAACCCGTTCGTTGACTAAAAGCTTTAGTCTTCGGGAAACAGTGATAGAGTGTAGAGTGCAAACATGACGAAAACATTAATAGTTGATGTGCAAGGCTTTAAAGTAAACGGAAACAAGTTTGTGTTTAAAGAGGTGGCTGTGTTAGATTGCTGTGTGTTGTGGGCACCAAAACTTGTTAGTTTAGTATTTAGTCCACCGTTCCCTTACTGTTTGCAAACAGATGAAGATAAAAAGCAGACTCAGTGGATTGAAAACAATTTAGGTTTGAAGTGGGAAGAAAAAGGAATACCTTATTGTTTTCTACCTTTAATGATGAATGCACATTTGTCAAGAGCAGATCTTGTTCTTTTAAAGGGTTGTGAAAAGAAAGAATGGTTGCGTGATTTTCTACCATCATCATGTGAAGTTATCGACATGCATGAATTGGGGTGCCCATCATTTAAAACTCTTCCGAAAGAGCATAGTAGAGAAACAACTAAACAGTCTTTACAACATGTATGCATGCTCTTTGATTGGTTGTGTCGCAGTGCATGCCGGGAAGTGAACAACATATGTAAAGTGCAGTGTCGAAATAACCTTAGTGTAAAAGAAACATTTGTAGAGTAAAGACATCATGTCATTTCTAACAGATACTAAGTGTAACGCAGTTGAAAAGGCGATCGTAAAGTTTTATGCATGCAAAAAGAAACTAAACACTTTTACTGAAGAAGAGTTAAATGCATTACCAAAGGCATTTTTGGTCAATGTAGCTGCGAATGCTGTAAAGAAGATTTGGGATAAGGTGCCTCGTGAGTGGACTCAAGATCCTGTTTTGTCAGAGCTTCAAACGTGTAGTTTACATCATGAACACGTGAGTTTAGCTAGAAGACCTTCTGTGAGACAGTGCCGTACATGTCAACTAATTAAACTGTATCACGGACCTAAAACTAACGAGTTGTCTTCGCTTATAAACACTTATCATGGCTGTGGAGAGAGTAAACAAGGAAAAGGTGAAGAAACGTGCTGGGAGAAAGATGAGGAAGCATGTTGGGCGTGGACTCATCAATAGAGTGATTGATCTTCTTTTCTTCGTGCTTCATCTCCCCTGCGGCCCTAGAACACGTTCGCCTGATACGTAGTTACATGCTGCCTGCATAGAGTGTAGCTGTTAAAATCTGCTTCGTAAAGTTATGCTGTGTGTGTATGTGTTATTACCTAGTGCTTTAGCTGCTCAGAAGAATATAGCAGCACTTGTCGTTGTTGGTGCAATAAAACGAAAAACTGAGTGACAAAGACCGTAACATGAACAAAGGATAGAAATGTATGTATATAGTCTAAAATAAATATGAATTGTCAAAACATATTACAGGAGTTGTTTAATCCTACAGCATGTCCTAGTGACTTAGAAGAAAGGAAACGTAGAGGATTAAAAGAAAACACACATAAGATTTAAAGTACATCCTCTTTATTAATCCATGAATTAAAGCTGTTATTAAAACCAAGCCATTTAACATACAGTTTATTACCACGACGTCGAATAACACGTTCAACTAAATAGTGATCAGGATATTTTGTTTTCTGCAGTTCTTCGATGTAGAATCCTCCTTCAATAGGCTGTCCTCTGAGATCGCGAAGTAAATACGTAACTGGATTAGTAAGCTTAACACTTCTGATTTGAAAAATTTCAGTGCTCCAGTTAGGTGTGTATCCTTTTGCAAAGATAGACTTGTGTTTGCTGATGCGAACGAAATCACCTTCTTTAAAGCGATAGCGACGTGGATCAGCTGTTTTGATTACAAGATGAATAGCATCTAGACGAGGTGTATTCTTTGTAACAAGACGTGGCTTTGTTCCGATAGTGCGATGAGGTGTATCGTTGTAGGTAGATAAAAGTCTAGGTAGCAGATCAATCCAACGATATGAACCTTGCGCTGTAAATTCTCGCCACATCATTGTTTTGAGTGTACGATTAAAGCGTTCTACAACACTTGCCTTGAGATTACTGAACGTAGAGTAGTGTTGAATGCCAAGTAACTTGAGGTAAGAAGAAAAATCCTTGTTGTAAAACTCTTTACCTTGATCAGTTTGAAGAAGCCTTGGGCAGCGTTTCGATTCTTCAACAATATGTTTAAATGCTTCTTTAACTTGAGCTGCTGTTTTAGAACGCACGGGTTGTGCAAAAGCAAACTTTGAGTACACATCGATAACAGTAAGTAGATACTTATAGCCCTTATTACTAGAAGCATATGGAATCATTTCTACTAAGTCTGCTTGCCAGAGATCATCTTTTCCTCGTGTAATAACGCGTCTGCGACAGTAGGTGCGACGTGCTGGTTTATGTAACTCATGTGCGATGTTTACCTTTACAGGTGAGATCTTCTCTTGACGAGCCATTACAAAATAATACCGGCATAACGTAGTTCTCTTTCTATTTCTAGAATTTCTGATCCGTGACCAGTGTGACCAGCCTCTTGCGATGCTCTTAAAAGTTGTAATCGTTCAACGAGTAAGTTTGGGTCATTCCAGTATCTTACATCCACATACGGCAACAAAGGCTTGTAGATAACGTCTAGACTACGTGCAGTCGGAAACAGCTTAGAAATAAATTCACGATACTTGTAACTCTTATTCGCATTTACAGCTTCTGTTCTCTTGTAATTACGTCGTGTTGCATCGGTATCAAAAAGTATTGCTTTATACTTTTTAAGATCATCTTGTAAAATTATATCCTTGTCAGGTATTCGTGAGAAAAGAAGTTCTAAGAGTCCTTTCGTAGGTTTATAGGTAACACCTTTTTTCAATGAGTTTGTTGCTATTAATCTTAACATTTGAATTTCCTATCCGGAAACAGTCATCTTCGTAGCGAATACCATAGGTAGTGTCAGTTTGTCCTGTAAAAAGTTTTTCTATATAAGGTGCAAAGAGAGATCCATAGGTATCTTGAATAAAAGTTCTAAACTGATTGCGATACTCTGGTGTAATCATAACCTCAGACAAAGATGGTAGATTTTGCGTCGATGTAGTAGGTGTTTCTGCAATAATATCTGTAGTTAAAAACTCAACACGCTTAGATGGTGATGCATCATTAAGTTCTTCTTCTTCTTCTTCCTTATCTTCCTCTTCTTGATCTACATCCTGCTTCTTCTCTTCCCTATCTTCTTCATGCTTTTCTTCTTCATGCTTCTCTTTATGATATGATGTTTGCATAGAAGCAAAACTTGAAGTAGACTGCGGTAATGAAGTAGAATTAAAAATTTCTTTGAGTGGTGTACTTAGTTGTGTTTTTAAAAATAAATCCGTGTCTGCTTGAATACGTTTAAGCTCTTTAAATTTCCGTCGAATATTGTTTCGAGCTTGGATGATATGTTTTGTGATCTCCTTGCTAGATGTTAACATGATGGTGGTTTTTAATCAAGTAGTTACTGTAATTCTGTGTTAATGCATATAAAATAATCGAAACCCATGCGATATCGTCCATGCTGTACATCACTTTCTTTATCAATAACTAAAAAGCTGTAACGGTGTAATGACCAACATTTAGCACACATACGTTTAAAGTCATCGAATGTCATATCAGTGTTAACATGATCGTTATACACATGTCGCATGTTGCGCTCATCTTGCCGAAAAAGCACAATAACATTTGCGTTGTCACGTATCAACTGCTTGGGCACACGAGAATAGGTTTGGCACAAATAGATGCAATCAACATATTTATGTCGACCCATACTAAAGAATGCACGAATAACGTTTTGCTGTTCTGTTGCGACGTCATCAAAGATCATTAGAGAATTAGGAAGCACATCGTCTGGTGATGGTACTTGCTCATGTGAATTAAATTTAAAATATCTTATTCCATCTTTAACTAGATCGTGCATTACAGTTTGTAGAATAGTATATAGCGGCTGATAGTGTGACTTTGCGAAAACGTAAATATTCTCGAAGCGTATACCATTTACAGAAGTAATAAGTGTGAGTAAAAGATTTGTTTTACCGCATCCCGATCTCCAAAGTGCAGAGCAATATTTAGTAAACGTGCGCGAATTATTCCTGTACCAAAACGAGGAGGATTTCTTCCTGCGCTGTTTGCTGGCTTAGCAGCTTTAGGGTCATTGCTAGGTGGTGCTAGTGCTGTAGCGAGAACTGTCAAAGCTGTAGAAGAAGCGAAACAACAGTTGAAAGAGAGTGAACGTCATAACAAGACGATGGAGGCAATTGCGTTACGAGGTAAAGGTGTGAACATGAAGCTAGCGCCATACAAGAAAGGGCTTGGTATCTACATTTCTCCAAAAAACGTCTACTGAATGCACTGCCATATCGAGCTCTAACGCATGATGAAGTTTTTACGTTTGCTAAACAACTAGGAATTCATTATTTTCGAGGAGTGTATATGCGTGATCAACTACCAGCACGTCCACGTGAACGTGAAAGTGCCGTAATTAACTTGGACGACAGTCGTGGACCTGGAACTCATTACGTTGCTTATGTAAAACGTAAATCTAAAGTATGGTATTTTGATAGCTATGGAGATTTACCTCCTCCTTTTGAGCTCATACGTTATTTCGGAAGCAGTGCAGACATTGTTTACAATAAAAACCGTGTGCAAAACTTTAATACACGCATGTGCGGACGATTATGTCTTATGTTCTTATATCAAACCCAGACAGTAGAGAAAGTGTATTAGTGTCTACGTGATGACGAACAGTGAAAGAACGTTTGCTGTACATGGAGAAGGACCTGAAACAACCATCTATTTTAATCCGCCAATCGAACTTGGTTATCAGCGGCATAGTCTTGGACTAGTATCGTTTGAAAGCTACAATAAAATCTATAATGTGCGTGATGGTTTAAACAAGTTCTATTACGAGGAGTATGTGCTAACACTACCCTCAGGTAGTTATACAGTAGATGATATTCACGACTATATTGAAAGTACGTTAATTGATCAGTTTGGGGAAGATAGTTTTAGTAATCATAATTACAAGTTCTCAATCACTATAAGCAACATTACGCACAAATGTGTTATTGAATCATCATTTAAGATTGGCTTCAAATCACAACCTGATTCGATTGGTCCACTGCTTGGATTTTCATCGAGGGAGCTCCTACCGAACGTACGTTACGAGTCTGATCAACCTATAAAACTCTTCGATGATTATAATGTGAACATTACTTGTAATATTATTACAGACTTGAATAGTAATCTACAACCTTCGCACGTCCTGCACGACTTTATTGTTACAGAGGAACGTGGATATACTATTTGTGAGAAACCAGCAGTAGTTCTTTATCATCCTGTGTCTGTAAAACACATTAGCAACATTACTCTTAGACTTGTAAATAAACATAATCAGCTTATTCATTTAGATCAGCACGCGTACGTAGCTTACAAACTACATCTTAAACCAGTATGAAAACCATCTATAAAACACGGTGTACATTCCGAAGGCATACTACATGTGTGCAGAGACTCATCGAGTTAACAGATACCCATAAGCAGATACTCCAAGATTTAGGATATACACTACTACAACAGAATGGAAGAAATGCTAGACATTACGAATACAGTAGAAAGTCGTGAAGGTGTAGTACGAAGTGAGCTTCATTCCTATCAACCTTTTACGTTTGGATTAAATAACAATGATGAAATTCATGTTATTATTAATCAACAAGATGTTTACACCTTACCACACGAAAGCTACCTCTATATTGAAGGACGATTAGAAAAGTCTGATGGAAGTGGACCAAGCACTTCACAACTAAACAACCATGCTCTAGCTTTTCTCTTTTCTGAAGCGCGATATGAAGTAAATAATGTTGAAATAGATCGAACGAAGAATGTTGGTATTACAAGCGCAATGAAACTCTACCCTTCTTTCTGTGATGAAGAAAGTAATCTTTTGCGGATGGCTGGATGGTGTCCAAAAGCTACTAACAACTGGATGATTAATGAGGATGGAACTTTTACGGGTATGTTATCACTGAAACATATTTTTGGATTCGCAGAAGACTTTACACGTATTATAATCAACGTAAAACAAGAGCTTATTCTAATCCGTGATCGAAGTGATTACAATTCTCTTAAAGCAGTAGAAACACCTGTAGAATCGAAAATAACACTGCATCGTATACTGTGGCGGATCCTACATGTAACCTTATCTGATCGTGAAAAACTTCGATTGCTCAAGATTGTAGATAATGATACACCATTACCTATACGTTTTAGAAGTTGGGAGCTGCATCAATATCCTGTGTTACCACCTACAAACAAGCATAGCTGGGCAGTTAAAACATCACGTTTTACTGAGAAGCCCTTGTACATTATTTTTGGATTTCAAACTAATCGTAAATTCAATCACGAAAAAGATAGCTCACTGTTTGATCACTGCAAATTAAGACACGTTAGACTATATCTCAATGGAATTACGTATCCCTACGAAAACATCGACATTAACTTTGAGAAAAATAAGTTTGGGATGCTCTATGACATGTTTTGTAAATTTCAATCATCGTATTATCAGAAAGAAGATCGTCCGCTATTTACACCTCAAGAATTTAAAAATAAAGCACCGATTGTAGTTATAGACTGCTCTTATCATGAAGAATCTATAAAAGAATCTCCAGTTGATATTCGTTTAGAATTTGAAACATCTGAAAACATTCCTGCTAACACAGCAGCCTATTGTCTTATTATTCATATGAGTGATGTTACTTACCATCCGCTAACGAATATTGTTACGAGACTATAAATAAGAATAGATCTTTATCATTTTCATTAGTGTGTGCTTCGACATCGTACGCTATGGAACAAAACTGTAAATGTGCATGCTGTTTGCATGCTCATACGCAACATCTTATTTATGTTTCACGAGTGAGTGAGGCTATTAAGATGTTCTATAAACGTAGATCGTCGATGCCGAAACATCTTATTCAATACTTACCACCAGGATTTTTATATACGTACGCTGCCTCTTACGTACATAATTTTTGGGACATCCTTCCTCTACACAGTAAGATGTCAATCGAAGTAGCTTTATGCAGAACTTGTGAACGACATTACAAGCATCGAGGAGAAAATGGTGATGATGATTGGGATGGACTAAATCCGAGGATTGAACACTGTACACAGTGTATGAATGAACTTTCTCTAGTACCTCATGATGATGATGATGATTCCGAAAAGGAATAACAGCAAGGTAAGAAGTACATGATCTTCTCTGTAAAGCATAACATACTTAGTATAATATATTTCTAAATGCTTTGTTTAATTTGAATGTTGCAGGAGGCATTTCGGAAGCATACGTTGTTAAGAAGCACACCAACCTTGTCAGCAGCAAAAACGAACACTGTTGTAGTACATTTGTAAATAAATATTTGATCGCATTCAAAAAATGTTGTACTTATTGCATTGCTTTACACCGACTTACTCTTAAGAAAAACGATCAGGTCTAAACATGCACAATGACGTCATCACAACAGCACTTGCTTACTCTAGCTTTCCCGATGCATGTTTAAACTTGTTCGAATTTACCGCTACCACATTCCTTTACACCGACTTACTCTTAAGAAAACGGACAAGTCTAGACATGCATGATGACGTCATCACTGCAGCACGTGCTTACTCTAGCTTACCCGATGCGTGATTAAACTTGTTCGAATTAACCGCCACCACATAGAGTGCAGCAGCGAGGTAAGCGATGTAAGATGGCGGTAGCTAAAGATGTCAGCACGGTGCTCTGTTGATTAAAGATGGCTGCTTGTCAAAAAGATTTTTTCAAGTTATCCGCCACCACATAGAGTGCAGCACTGAGGTTTGCGATGCAATATGGCGGGTGACAGCTTGTCAAAGGTAAGTAGCTAAAGAGGGCAGCACTAAGGTTAGCAATGCAAGATGGTGGATGACAGCTGTGACGTAAAATATTACCCGCAAGATAGCACCACGATGCCCTTTTCATTAAAGATGGCAGCTAGAATTTTTCAAATTAACCGCCTCAAAGGTAAGTAGCTAAAGAGGGCAGCACTGTTCTCTCTGGATTAAAGATGGCAGCTTGTCGAAAAGAATTTTTCAAATTAACCGCCTCAAAGGTAAGTAGCTAAAGAGGGCAGCACTGTTCTCTCTGGATTAAAGATGGCTGCTTGTCGAAAAGAATTTTTTCAAATTATCCGCCACCACAAAGAGGGCAGCACGGTGCTCTCTTGATTAAAGATGGTGGATGACAGCTGAAGAGCGAGTAGAATTTGTTTCCAAATTAGAGCACGTAGAATTTGCCGCCACCACATAGAGTGCAGCACTGTTCTCTCTAGATTAAAGATGGTGGATGACAGAAAAGCGCATAGGTTTGTAAAGCACGTAGAATTTGCCGCCACCGCATAGAGTGCAGCACTGTTCTCTCTAGATTAAAGATGGTGGATGACAGAAAAGCGCATAGGTTTGTAAAGCACGTGGAATTTGCCGCCACCACATAGAGTGCAGCACTGTTCTCTCTAGATTAAAGATGGCGGATGACAGCTGTCAGAAAAGCACATAGGTTTGTAAAGCACATGGAATTTACCGCCACCACATAGAGTGCAGCACTGTTCTCTCTGGATTAAAGATGGCGGATGACAGCTAACGAAATTGCCCGCAAGATAGCAGCACAGTACTCTATTGATTAAAGATGGCGGATGACAGCTGTCAAAAAAGCACGTGGCTTTGTTTCCCAACAAGAGCACATAGAATTTTTCAAATTGCCGCCACCACATTTCAAAGGTATCTAGCTAAAGAGTACAGCACTGTGCTCTGTTGATTAAAGATGGCGGATGACGGCTGTCAAAAAAGCGCGTGAGTTTGTTTCCAAACAAGAGCATGTAGAATTTTTCAATTTACCGCCACCACATAGAGGGCAGCACGGTGCTCTCTTGATTAAAGATGACTGCTGTCATGTGGAATTGCCTGCCACCACATTTCAAAGGTAACTAGCTAAAGAGTGTAGCACAGCGCTCAAAGATGGCTGCTGTCAAAAAAGCATTTTTTCAAATTATCCGCCACCACATTTCAAAGGTAAGTAGCTAAAGAGGGCAGCACTGTGCTCTATGGATTAAAGATGGCGGATGACAGCTGTCAAAAAAGCACGTGGCTGTCAAAAAGCACGTGGATTTGTTTATCTCGAGCTAGTGAGGTTAAGTTGGTAGCACTAAGGTTTAGGCCCGCCAAGATGGCAGCACTGCCGATGACAGGTGACGAAAGAGGGCAGCACAGCGCTCTGTAGTTTAAAGATGGCGGATGACAGCTGTCAAAAAGCACGTGGCTGTCAAAAAGCACGTGGCTTTGTTTATCTCGAGCTAGTTAGGTTAAGTTGGTACCACCGAGGTTTATTCCCGTCAAGATGGCAGTACTGAGGTTAGCGATGCGTTGTTGTCTGTCAAAAAGCACGTGGCTTTGTTTACAAATCTGTCAAAAAGCACGTGGCTGTCAAAAAACACGTGGCTTTGTTTACCTCATGCTAGTTAGGTTAAGTTGGCACTACTGGGGTTTAGGCCCGTCAAGATGGTAGTACTGAGGTTTGCGATGCGTTGTTGTCGATGACAGCTGTCAAAAAGCACGTGGCTTTGTTTACAAATCTGTCAAAAAGCACGTGGTTGTCAAAAAGCACGTGGCTTTGTTTACCTCGCGCTAGTTAGGTTAAGTTGGCACTACTGAGGTTTAGGCCCGTCAAGATGGCAGTACTGAGGTTAGCGATGCGTTGTTGTCTGTCAAAAAGCACGTGGCTTTGTTTACAAATTCAAATTTCCCGCGGGAGGTGGAGGAGACCTCTGGGAGGCCTCTGGCTGAGGTGGAGGTGGAGGAGGCATCTAGGAGGCCTCTGGCTGAGGTGGAGGTGGAGGTGGCCTCTGGGAGGCCTCTGGCTGAGGTGGAGGTGGAGGTGGCCTCTGGGAGCCTGAGGTGGAGGTGGCCGCCGAATCCCTGTATTATACTACTACTGCGAATTCGCTGCATTAGCTTTGATGCACCCCGATACTACTATCCTGGATGAATATAAATCCTACATACTCGAAATGATCTACAAGTTCCAGCTTTGTATTCCTAACTTGACATTCAATTTCCCTTGGTTTAATACCTACTGACAATATTTTTTTGCTGTTTGCTTAACGTCGCACCGACACAGATAGGTCTTATGGCGACTATGGGACAGGAAAGGGCTGGGAGTGGGAAGGAAGCGGCCGTGGCCTTAATTAAGGTACAGTACCAGCATTCTCTTAATGTGAAAATTGGAAAACACGGAAAACCATTTTCAGGGCTGCCGACAGTGGGGTTCGAACCTACTATATCCCGAATACTGGATACTGGCCGCACTTAAGCGACTGCAGCTATCGAGCTCGGTTGACAATAATTTAGCCTTGAAAAGGCTAATTTTCATATCTTACACATCGCAGCTATTTTTAAGTTCCAAGGTGTTATACTGCAGGTATTTATCACAAACTGCCGTTGAGACCAAGTTGTTGGCATAGGCCAAGCAGCATGACGCATTTCCGCTTACCTGAATAACTCTCTGGCATTTTATACCTTTCAGTAGATGATCCATGTAAACTATGAACAACAAAAGTGAAATATTACGGCCTTGTCTAACCCCTGTAAGTACCTAGAACCAAGAACTCATTTTACCATCGATTCTCACAACATCGTAACCGTCAACATAATGTCTTCGGTTGCCTTTAATAACGTAACCCTACTGCCATAGTCCACCAATACGGTCAACATATCTTCCCTCTCTACTCTGCCATATGCCATACTATACCTACGAAACAGGAACGTACAGTAACTTACTATTCCTCTCGCAGCTTTTTTCAATTAACTGGCGCATACTGTAAATTTTACCTTAACAGCACCTCTGTGGTCTGCAACCACGCTGGTTTTCATAGAACGTACTCTCAGCCACTGTTCGCAGCATCCCTTCGAAAATGCCAGTGAACACCTTACCTAGTGTAATGATCAATGAAGTAGAGTGTAGTTATAATCCATCCAGTTCCTTTGCTTATAGATTGGTGCAATTACTGCTTTCGTCCAATCAGACGGTACCTTCGTAATATTCCATGCTAACCTGTGAAGCCATTTCATCGGTGCCTTCCAATTATATTGCACCATTTCATGTCTAATATCACCTATTCCCACAGCTTTATGACAATGGAGTTTACTTACCATTCTTTCCACTGCCTCAAGTATAATCTCACCAGCATCATTGTTTTCCCCATGAGCTCGGTTATTTAGGACATCAACAGCAAGATTTCCTTTCACATTGAGAAGATATTCAAAATCTTCCTTCCACCTGTTGAACTGACACTAAGAACACAACGAAGACCCAGTGCGGTGGATTTGGTCAAAACTAGCAAAGACTGCCAGGATTTGGACCCGGGCCTCTCATGCAGATTACACACACATAAGAGACACAAATAAAGAAAAATATAACAGGAATAAGGTCAAAAACGTCCATTTATTATGATGAGAAGAATAAAAAAATCGTATACGCGAAACATGGGGGCCAAAAATCAAATAGATTATATTAATTATACGTGGCCCATAATCAAAATACACATGATTCACAGTTATTACAACTTCTCTCACTCTCTTACCTTGATATAAGACTTGATGAAAGTGTTAGGCACAAGGGCTTGGCATCTACCACCATTAGATGAAGAACATAAATTCAGGTGGGTACGAAGTATTTTTTTTAAATGCACATTATGTCTAAATGACCATAAGTTAAAGGAAAAACAGCAATTATCATAAACTTTTCCCTTGCAATCCATAGGGTAAGACATGACGCCCCCACAACAATCCACATCTGCCGAGAATACAGGATCGTTGAGTAAAAGAGCTTAAAACAGGAGAAGAGGGAAGGGTGCACCGAGCTCATAAAATTAAAACAAAGAGAAAAGGGAAAATTGGGGTGGTGCCATGGTTACACGGTAAATTATATAAAATAGAACGGCGTCCCGTAAAGAATAAAACATATTAAACTAGAAAATAGGTAAAGAAAGCCAATGACGGCAATATGAAGCTAACAATAAATAAATTAGACACAAAAGGTATCACGGATCCAAGGGTCAGAACCATCCACGCTCACACAGAGATCATAGAGGTTAGGTCGCCAAATAAAGGGACATACAGGCCGGACGTATAAGAACGTCAACAACACAGCACATAACAAAATAAATAACGGCTCTCGAGCACAAACAGACAATACGATTCAGAAAGTGGTCCATCTTAGGGAGACGAAGTGTCTCCATCCAAAACACACAGAAACCCGCCGATCGCGTTGTTGGCTTGTAATCATACCACACAAATGTGGTGACATTAAATATACAGAACACGCGATAAAATAATAGACATGAGCTCAAGCGGTATGTTAAAAAAGCGACATGAGTGAAAGGTCTCGGACGGCACACAGCAAAACAACTCATGCACACACATGAATCTGTGTCACATTCTGTTATCATAACAAACATTGCGGATCGCTAAAGGAAAATACCGAAAGAAGCGTGTAAAAGCACAGTTAACAAACAAATAAATTTGAAACATATGTAATGAGAGAAGCCTTTCTAACCCAATCATGGCGAGCACAGAACGAAACAATTATCAAACCAAGAGAAGATTAAAGAAAAATAAATACCTCAGATACATAGGCAATTAACATTCTAGAAAGGCCGAGATATGTACAAAGACATTTTGAATCTGTTAAAATATCTTTTATATGCCAAAAAGGCGACATGGAAATCCAATGCTTCCATCTTTTCAAGTGAAAACTCCCCACAAAACCAACCAGAAAGATAACCCAACAAGACGAGGCGGAAAAGAAATGCTTTGACACGGCATGACATGCCATCTACCAGAATAAGGGAAGACTACGTAGTGGTAACAACACATGGTGGGGAAGAGTAACAGTTCACAATTGATACAAAAGGTCGCTAGGAACGTGAAGTCTTAAGAACAGGCAAACGTACCATAAAATGGTATGGTGCGGCTGAAATATTCTAAGTACCCCCTCGAAAATGAATTCTGTCTCGCTGATCAGACAAGAAGAATTCATTTTACTTGAAGGCTGAAACGTAAATCAAATGTGCGCGCACGACTACAACTTTTTTTTTTTTTTTGCTAGTTGCTTTACGTCGCACCGACACAGATAGGTCTTACGGCGACGATGGGACAGGAAAGGCCTAGAAGTTGGAAAGAAGCGGCCGTGGCCTTAATTAAGGTACAGCCCCAGCATTTGCCTGGTGTGAAAATGGGAAACCACGGAAAACCATCTTCAGGGCTGCCGACCGTGGGGCTCGAACCCACGATCTCCCGGATGCAAGCTCACAGCCGCGCCTCTACGCGCACGGCCAACTCGCCCGGTACGACTACAACTAAACTTAACGCAATGGTAATACATGAGTAAAATACAAAGGTGGGTTCATGTTCAAGAATGTACGTTTTCCATCAGAAACAAGTGTAGACGTAAGTGTCCTATCACTAAGGTCAACACGAGAAAACGATGAAGAACAGAGTCGTTTGAAGACCCGAAGTGTGTCGCAGTCCAGTAAAACGTATAAACATGTGCCTGTCGAATACGATCATACGTCATTTTCTCCATATATTACGATTCGACTCCTGGTTCCCTTTATCGTTATTAATCTGTGTTATTCATCAGATTTCTTAAAGAAGAGAACAGTTTTCTATTCCTGAAACAGAAATAGGTCTGAGTATATCATTTTCTCGTTAAGGCATAATCCAAGTTCACATGGTAGATGTAGAAAACAATATGAAAACCCAGTAAAATGAAATAAAATGAATGTTACGATTCCCTTGGGTAATATGGTTTTAACAAGGATTCATGGGCTTCGGACAAGTCATGCGAAGCGACGTCCTCCAGCTCGACCGTCACAGGTCCCAGAAATTTGGCTCAGACCATTTCTGACATAGTTTCCCGCTGACATGGTCCGAGGCGAAACTGACAGGAAATTTCTTGATTAAAACAAGGTCTCCAACACAAAAAGGGACCGGATTCTCTGTCCAGTAATTACCTGGGAACTATTATGAGTTCACCTGATTTACCCAGAAGACTATACATTTCTTTTTGTCTCCCTTCCTAAGATTCTTTATTACTGTCCAGAAAGGTTTCCCAACTGCTTGACCTAGCCCGTCCAAGTTATTACCGATATCTTCCCACGACTTATTCTTGGATTCAACAACTATTGTTTCGCTTTGTTTCTTTGAACTACGTACAATTCCCTGTCTGTATCAGTCCTTGTTTGGAGACATTTAAGATATGCCTTCTGCTTGCGCTTACAAGCTGCGTTCACTTCATCATTCCACCTAGACGTTCCATTTTTAATCTAAAATCTCCGAAGTGGTAAGTAAAAAATAAGTAAGTTAGTAGTATTTTTGGTAACGCCTACATCACAGTTCATAATGGTCAAATGCATGCAGATTGGCGAATTATACCTCTCTAATCATCACCTTCCTGGAGAAGATAAAATATATTACTGCAATGAGTTCGCTGGAATTTCTTCAAAGCTAGTGAGAGTAAAGTATTTTAATTAAAAAATTAGGAAAGATTGTCGCCTTGGTCTCCCTCAGTGGTCAGGTCCATTATTCTCCTAGATAACTTACAAGGAAGATGTTTGGTTTGGAACAGGCCGATAGCTGGTAAATTGAACAAATAAGGCAACAGAACTTCACCGCTATCCTGCAGTTGTCGCATACATCATGACAAAACGAGTGTTTCTGAACAAGGAGTACGGCAGCTCCTCAGCTGTGTTAAAAATCATAGTTTTGTACATAGATGACCTAGATTTGATACTACTTAATAATTTCGCTTCCATTGTAAATCTGGCAAGTTTTTGTTATATTCATATACTGTACGAGGTATCAGCAATAGGTTTGAAGAGCGTGAAATTCTGTTAGTTTCGTCATTAACTCATTTTCGAAGTAAAACATTATACGTAACCCTCAAGTAGAACTATCGGCATATTACCACATTGCATATGCTAGGTCATTCCACGTCATCATCACCTAACTGCTCCGAACCACCCAGATATATTTCAGCAATTAATTATAACGGTATCATTGATTTCACGGGAAAATACTTCATTTCCATTACCATCTAGTCACAGCCATGGATGAGACTGGGACTTCGGTGGAAGCTACACTTTGCTCTGGCCTGTGCCAAGAGACGGATACAAAAATACTCCATCCATCAAGAAATGGAAACAGGCGGGATGCATTTTGCATAGATTATAAAATGCTCACATGTTCTCCAACTTTCAAAACTGATAGCATTGCACTGATATTTTTTAAAGTTTAACTTCCTGATCCGAAACGCGCAATATTATCAATGCTATATATGGCATTAGTGAAGGATACATTTTTGTATTCATACCATCCTCCCCATTTGCTTAGTTTTAGTAACCGAAATGGCGTACGGTTTTTGTACCGGGAGTGTCCGAGGAAACATACACCCAGCCCCCGTGCCAGCGGAATTATCCTATGATGTTTAAAATTCCCCAGATTGCCGGGAATCGAGCCTGATACCCCTGTATCCAATGGCCAGCACGCTAAACATTTAGCCATGGAGCCGGACATTCGTTATAGTGAATAGGTATTGCAAAGAAAACTGTCCACTAAAGCAAGGCAAAGTCGTCTCCGTTCCACACGATGATAAATGAGATTTCGTAATAATAATAATAATAATAATAATAATAATAATAATAATAATAATAATAATAATAATTTTTGCTAGTTGCTTTACGTCGCACCGACACAGATAGGTCTTATGGCGACGATGGGACAAGGAAGGGCTAGGAGTGGGAAGGAAGCGGCCGTGGCCTTAATTAAGGTACAGCCCCAGCATTTGCCTGGTGTGAAAATGGGAAACCACGGAAAACCATTTTCAGGACTGCCGACAGTGGGGTTCGAACCTACTTTCTCCCGAATACTGGATACTGGCCGCACTTAAGCGACTGCAGCTATCGAGCTCGGTAAATAATAATAATAATAATAATAATAATAATAATAATAATAATAATAATAATAATAATAATAATAATAATAATAATAATAATGTTATTCGCTTTACGTCCCACTAACTACTTTCACGCTTTTCGGAGACGCCGAGGTGCCGGAATTTTGCCGCGCAGGAGTTCTTTTACGTGCCAGTAAATCTACCGACACGAGTCTGACGTATTTGAGCACCTTCAAATAGCACCGGACTGAGCCAGGATCGAACCTGCCAAGTTGGGGTCAGAAGGCCAGCGCCTCAACCGCCTGAGCCACTGAGCCTGGTGGTGAGATATCGAACATCGTGGTTATTGAAAGAGGTGTTCTAGTGTTCCCTGGTAACTACTGTATTTCTAGAGCCCTGCGCGGATGTACAAAATCGTATCCGCATCCGCATTTCCTTTATTCGCACCCGCATCCGCATCCGCGAATGGTTATTCGCATTCGCAAAATTGTTATCCGCGGATAATTCAAGTGTTTAACTACAGTATATTACACCCAAGGTATTGAAACTGATAGATCAGTTAAGATAACACAATAGCCCTGATACCTGACACCAGAACCCCTACCGCCACAGGTTTGTGAGGGATTTTCTCTTGCGAAAACTACCGACGTATTGATCTTTGTTCCTTCCCTCCATTAATTTTGGGCAGGAGTCAGTTAAGCTTAGGTTAAATTTACGATTTTTTCTCTCAAGACACTTTATATATCACTATTTAGAAATTATCAGCAAAATTATCCGCACTATCATACAGTTTTTATCCGCCAAAACGCTTAAAATCCGCGGATATCCGCATCCGTGCAGAGCTCTAAGTATTACACAGTCTAATGTAAGCCTTTCTGCTTATGTCACCAAACGTGCTCCATTGACGAAGTGAGGAATTACAAAACGTGAACGTTGTACGGATGTGACATCTATGCAACTGTATAGCAAGCAAGAACAGCTGTGATAAGTCACCGAATGTAAAAGTATGGACTTTATAGAGTACATTTTTCTTCTTCATAATTTGCTTTACGTCGCACCGATACAGGTAGGTCTTATGGCGACGATGGAATAGGAAAGGGCTAGGAGTGGGAAGGAGGCGGCTGTGGCCTTAATTAAGGTACACCCAGGCTTTTGCCTGGTGTGGAAATGGGAAGTCACGGAAAATCATCGTCAGGGCTGCCGACAGTGGGATTCGAACACACTATCCCCGATTGCAATCTCAATGCTGCGAGCCCCTAACCGCACCGTCAACTCCCTCGGTGTTGTTCAATGTACATTCTAAGATGGGGCACGTCATGAAATGTAGCCAGTGTATGCTTTTATAAATCAGAGTAGAAGGTGGCACATTCCTAGTTCTATCTACTCTCAACACGGGGCGTGATAGTCGAGTGTGGCTCCGCATCAAGGTGGCAGCAGTTCGGATCCCATCAATGCATGGGAGATTTTTATTTCTGTGCTGTTCGAATTCCACGCAATTCAGTTCCCATAGCTATAATCACGATATCAACAGCCATGTAAACGTAAAACTACGAGATTGATTTATAAACTAAATAGTGTTCCATAGCTTAGGGAAGCGTAATAGCTTATGCTATTCAGTAGGTGAGAATATTATTTCTGGCGTTCAAAACAAGTTTGCCCAGGTGGGTAGTCTGTGTAGAGAGAAAACGTGGTTGGATCCCCCGAGAGAACTCGCGGTGGGAATTAGCAAGTGTGTCAACTGGTTGTGGAGGGCTGAGATGTGCTATTCCCCATTTCCACTCCGCCCCTGCATTTACGTAGATCGATGCTGCGCTATATGTACTTCAGTTTCCTAACGTGTCATTGTTTACACAGCCCTTAAGTGCCAGATGTGACGCCACAATATATTTGTTCCCCAAACAGGATTATGTCAAATCAAACTTTCTATTACGAGCCATCATGCCTTTCAATACATAACCCATTTACTCAAATCATATACTGTACAGAGTTAGAATTTGTTACGTATTCCAACAGAATTACAAAACACAAAAATGTCAGATTCACTCGAAACTAGAACCAGCTCCATTACACGATTCAACTCAGTAGATTCAAAACTGATGAAAATTAGTTATAAGTTATGCTCTCGAAAAACAGCTGTTCGCAGAATATCAGTAGAACTTCACCACTATAATTAGACTTTTAAGGGCACAAGACAGAAGTCAGATTAGAACTGAGCATTATAATACAAGTTAATTTGAGACAAACTTTCTCCTATACAATTACTCACAAAGCATTGGAAACTTCTTTATTCTTTCAATGTTAGCTTCTCAATACAGAGATAAAATATTGAAAGAATGCAAAAGTCATAATCCTAGAAAACGTCTTTAAATTTAAGCTGAAAAATATTTTTTAGAATGTTTTTACCCGTTGAGGAACACATTTATCATAAAATAGCTGACAGAGAGCAGCTAAACTGCACATAGGCAATATGTTGTACAGATTAGGTTTACGCTGTAGGTGAAATCTTTTATTCGGCACCGACCTAGCAGGTACCATCCTAGCTCAGTCCGTCAGTATTTGAAGGTGCTCAAATACGTCGGCCTCGCGTCGGTAGATTTATGGCACATAAAAGAATTCCTTTGGGACTAAATTTCCTCAACTCTACGTCTCCGTAAACCGAAAAATTAGTTAGTGGGACGTAATATCAATATTATTATTATTATTACATAATTTATTCATTTATTAAAACATTATTTGGCTATCTAAAAAATTTCAAATTTGATTTACCAAATTTTGGTAAATTTTTGTAGCATTCAACTTTTTATCGAACTGGATTTCTTTCTTTCCAGGACATATTTCACTTGCACTCTGAGCATAAGAAATATAATATCAATGATTTCAGTATTTTCTGAAAATCCTTAGCCTACTCGAATATGAAAAATCTTAAGTTGTTGTAAATGACCAAAACCTACAAACACCTGCTTCTGACCCAATCCAGGCCAAATTTCCATCTCCGTACCCGTCCTTATTTCTAGTTTCTTCATCATCCTTCTTCCTCTATTCTGTTCTCTTCTTTATCTCGCTTTCATTGTCATCTGCTGCACACTCCTTTCAGCTTCCTTCTTTCGCAGTTTGTAATAATTAAGTAAGGTATTTTCTGTATATGCGTAATAAGAATCAGACAGCCATTTCCTGGGATATTCCAACTGTCAACTTACCCGTGTACCAAAAGGGGATGGTGATCTTGGATAACACCATGGCCACGAATTTTCTGGGAAGTACACTCAAATGCGAGTGTAATCATATGAAAACCTACTACGAAAACGTGTAGACCTTGGGATGGATACTGGTGCAGCGACCTAATGAGCCGGAGGTTGTCCAAGCTTGATAAGAAAACGTAGTTTCACACGGGACGGAGATCATTTAAGTCAAGTTGAAAATGAGATAAACACGCACTTTAATTTATAGTAATTGCATAGCACATTTTACTTCCTTCACGTAATATCTTTAAATAATGAGACTCTACGTAAATGAAAACAGGCTCGAAATGTAAAAGAGCATACACGTTATCGTGGACTATCTTTAAGACTACTTATTTACCAAGATGTCAGCCGCAAGCCTAGTAGTGTGATGATAAATAAAAGCAAATATCGTCTGAAATCTTCGCAACAGTGTGTTTGGTTGGCATCAGTCCAAGCCGCCACAAGAGACTGTGTTTGCCGAGCCAGCACAATAGGTGATGTCAGCTGACAAGCTCATATTGCTCGGTAAACTTGGACCTGGCCTCCAAAGGTGCATTGTGTACAAACTTTCTCCGCACTATTCAGGCATGGTAATATTGCACTTTGTGAATAGCATGGTTCAGGTTCGCATCTCGGTGAAGATTCTGGAGAGCTTAATATCAAAGAAAACAAAGATGAACTGTTAAGTTAAAGGACCTTAAAGTTTGCTCTATCAGACTCGTTATAATTTGTCTCTTCAGTAGCTTACTCCTACAGACATACCTATTCCTCCTTGGCTTCTCAGGAGAGTTATTCTTACTCCTACTAATAATTGCTATTCATAACATAATAAAAGCTGTACGAAGAATGCCGTCCAACAATCATAAAGGGGATCAGAACAATTAGAACGAGAATAGTATCCGCCACTCTAACCGCCCATTTTCAGCTAGTGTCAAGTGGGGGAGAGTTGAGGAACGAAGTTTTCTATACGTATCTTCATGGTCGTTCTACTTGGTCTAAATTCCACTTTTACTTTCGAACGATGACTGTATTCACAATTCCTGTCCCTAAATACTATAAAAGAGAAGCAAATGTAAAAGGGCTACTGGAAGCGTACACTCTTTGAAAAATAGTAACTCACCGTTCGCAGTCAGAATCGCATATCACGACCGAAAACCGCACCCAGGCCCCTCGGATCGAAGGACAGTCTGCATTTGTAATCATGTACTCCTGGAATGATGAACTAACTGTCACATCGCTTGTGAATAAAATGACCTTGTCCTTGTGGATAATGCAGGGTTTTCCGGCAGGGTATTCTATATCCTAGAAGTTCTACGTGTTTGGACTAGAATTCTATAGCAGAAACTTTTGAATAATAATAATAATAATAATAATAATAATAATAATAATAATAATAATGTTACTGGCTTTACGTCCCACTAACTATTTTTACGGTTTTCCGGAGACGCCGAGGTGCCGGAATTTAGTCCCGCAGGATTTCCTTAGCGTGCCAGTAAATCTGCCGACACGAGGCTGACGTATTTGAGGTCCTTCAAATACCACCGGACTGAGCCAGGATCGAGCCTGCAAAGTTAGAGTCAGAAGGCCAGCGCCTCAACCGTCTGAGCCATTCAGCCCAGCTAGGCAATTGTCTAGTGCTACCTTGAGTTATGTAATGTAACAGATTATAGGATATATATTTGGAGGTTTAGTAACCTAATCTCTCTTCAGTATTTTATTTATTTTGGAGTTATTGCCACTGTCTAAGGCTTATTAACACATTAAAATCGGCCTTATCACATTAAATTCCAGCTATAAGAAAATACATTGCATCATTGTTCTAGAACAATCAGCCTGCCCCTCTATAAGTGTTGTGAGATTTTTGAATTATGATGTCTATCTGCATTGAATCTTCGAGTGTTCTATGTAACTGAGGTAGTATCCCTCGGGAGATGCTGAAGCGGGGGCTGCCGTGAGAAGATGGTATCACAAGGGGCAGACGTTTCATCTAACTACGTGAACATTACTTAGCATGTAACGGTTAGGTCGGCCTGCGTTTACTTTGACTGTAATGTAATGTTTTCTCTTCGTTTCCTCTTCGTTTTAACTTAAAATATAGGTTTTTCCTACGCAGATTACTTAAAAGTAATCACCCCTAAGGAGGATTTTGTAACATGTAAGGAGGCACGTGCGTGTACCCTCGTTTCCCTTCTTCAGTTATGTCTTCGGGTGACTAAGTTTTAACTTTCTAAATCCATCTAATGCCTTTTCGGGCTTTATTTTTATTTTCCTTAGTCACAGAGTAGTAGGCCTATGGCTTTCCACAGTGTCATCGGGCCTTATACCTTCTTATGTGTTTTTTTCAGTCTTAAAACATGGGGGAGAGAGCTTAAGAGTTTTCAGATTCCATTTTTCATTATCTTCTCTCGGCCTTTCTTGTTAACCGTTGTCCTTTCTCTCCTGTTTATGGCCGGGTAGTATGAGCTTCATCTCCTGTAGAACTTTGTGGATATTTCGATCCACGCCACTTCCGTATCTTGTGAAGCATTTTAAATTAAATAAATTTACGGTCAGCTCTGAAATATTAATTAAATGTTGGTTGGTTAATTTCTACAAGTGTGTCGCATGCCCTTTATGATAAAACCACCCTCACACGCCGAGATGATAAAGCCGGTTAGATGTGTTTTTGCCGAAGATTACATACTACCAGTCACGTGCACCGCCTATTTAATATTCATCAGTTATGACAAGTAAGGAATTATTATTTTAGATAGTTGTCTGAATGCATATGAAGTGCAGGTGCCAAAAGAAAGACTGTGAACCAACGATCTGTTAATACAGTCGTGGCAGATGAATACCGTCAGCGACTGTTCTTGCTATCAGTGCTTATTTCGGTATGAAATGACATGTATGGCTTTTAGTACCGGGATATCCCAGGACAGGTTCGGCTCGCCAGGTGCAGGTCTTTCTACTTGACGCCTTTAGGCGACATGCGCGTCGTGATGAGGATGAAATGATCATGAAGACAACACATACACCCAGCCCCCGTGCCATTGGAATTACCCAAATAAGGTTAAAATCATCGACCCGGCCGGGAATCGAACCCGGGACCCTCTGAACCGAAGGCCAGTACACTGACCGTTCAGCCAACGAGTCGAACCTTATTTCGACGATTTGATATAACAGATGTAGGTTCTGAAATTTGATGGACAAAGTCTTATTTTTGTGGGCCAGATGGACGAAGTGTGATTTTTGTCGGTCACTGAGATTCACAAACAAAGTGAACGTAAACACAATGCATGACTCTAATGTTATATTGACATTTACGTTATCTTTCAGTAAACGTTTGAACATTTGAGTAGGTTAGGATAAGTCCGTGTGCAATATTTAGCCTGTACTCGAGGCGGCCTGCGGAAATGATGACGATGATGACTTATTTATACGCAAAAGGCATAGAAAAGGTAAAAAATTTGGATTTCATTGTCATTGTCTACCTGCGCAAAGAATCTCTTGTTTGTGTACAGCCGCCAGGAGCAACCTTCACTTGTCAGGTGAAAACGAATCTTACAGCGAAATGACTATTCACATCTATGGCACATTCCCCAAGGAGGGGAGATAACCAATAAAGGAGAAAAAAGAAGAATATCTGTTTGAACATGTCGGGAAAGTTCGCAACTTCAAATTTTCTACATTTGTGCGCTGATAAAGAAAATGACGTCCTATGTGCCTTTTGCATATAAATAAGTAAAATAAATTAAAATAAATGAATAATACAAAAATGAGAAAAATATTCTCCACACGGGGAGTCGAACCCATGACCACCGCATTACTAGTCCAAGTTCTTATCGCTACGCCAACAACTGCTCGGCATACGCACTAACGTAAGTGGCTTATACGGTGCGAGAGCCGCGTCAACATTTTTATTTTCATTTATATCTTTTATACGCTTGGCCATCTGGAGTTCCCACTTTGGGTACTTTCATTTCTAGCCAATCACTGCATGTCCTATAAATTTGAGCAAAATCGATGGTGACGAGTAGGGAATGTCCCCTTGTCAGCTGGTGTCGGGAAGGACGATCGGCGTACGAAAGTTTCAAGTTGTGTGCCCGTGAGGCAGCTCTCTGTTTAGGTCTATACGAACAGAGTATAGCAGTCATCTTGCATAGTAGACCTTGCCTCAGTTCTCGAATGTCAGGCTGATCAAAGTAATAGGTCATAAGTAGAGCTGAGTTTTCTATGTAATTACATATTTTGTTCCTTGATATTTAGATACTGGGAAAAGTAACATGTTCACAAAACACTATGTTAGGGTTATTATTACCGAATTTCATTTTACATATTTTTTATATTGTGGGTATTCTGCATATTTTTAATGATATAACATAAAATTAAATGTTTTAGCGTTTTCCAGTTTCCATATGAAATACATTGCTGAACTGAAGTTTCACACTTGATGTGGGACTGTTTTCTGTCCTCTCAACAGGGGGATTAATGTAATTTTGAGTGACACATTCCGCCCTCTCCTCTTTCTTCCCCAGTCGGTCCACGCGACTTCCTAGCCAGTTCCTCTTCAACTCTGAAGCACACACAACCAGCCAACTGAGGTGAGTCTATTCATAAAAAAATTTACGTTATTGCCCCATTTCCACTATCCTAGTTTAACTCATTTTTATCTTTCATACTACAGGCCCGCATTGGACCGAACATCTTTTAACATCTTCAACACACAGTTCCGGCTACAAGCTCCACTCCCTCCAGTATAATACGACATAACATCGTATTTTACGAAGATGGTTTTCATATATATTATCTATTGACTTAGTTTCTTTTTTATGCTCACAGAGGAAAAACATGTACTCTTTTAACGTATTCAACATTACCGCATTGCACTCAGCATACATTTCTCTACTTAAGTTGGCCACCGTCCGCCTCTGTGGTGTAGTGGTTAGCGTGATTCGCTGCCACCCCCGGAGGTCCGGGTTCGATTCCCGGCTCTGCCACGAAATTTGAAAAAGTGGTACGAGGGCTGGAACGGGGTCCACTCAGCCTCGGGAGGTCAAATGAGTAGAGGTGGGTTCGATTCCCACCTTAGCCATCCTGGAAGTGGTTTTCCGTGGTTTCCCACTTCTCCTCCAGGAAAATGCCGGGATGGTACCTAACTTAAGGCCACGGCCGCTTCCTTCCCTCTTCCTTGCCTGTCCCATCCAATCTTCCCATCCCTCCACAAGGCCCCTGTTCAGCATAGCAGGTGAGGCCGCCTGGGCGAGGTACTGGTCGTTCTCCCCAGTTGTATCCCCGACCCAAAAGTCTGAATCTCCAGGACACTGCCCTTGAGGCGGTAGAGGTGGGATCCCTCGCTGAGTCCGAGGGAAAAAACGACCCTGGAGGGTAAACAGATTACGAACGAAATTGGCCACCAATGCCGCACAAAACACGCAAATCTATAAATTTTAGGTTTGTCAAAAACTTCACACTTGTTTTTCTGCGAGGATTCTCAACTTCAGTTTTTTTATTTGTGACTAACAAGTTGTCAAACTTGTACAAATTACATATTCAAACCTGGACATTTAGCATAAATATGCTTTGTATATTAACTTGTTGTAGACAGTTCTATTTATGAAGGTCAATTTTGTGTGTTTTAACTTTAATGTGTATCTTTGTATAATGACCCTAATTGACTGATGTTGATATCCACGGATGTTGAAGCCGGTGCCATAAATAAATGAGGTTGTAACTTTAACCAACAACATATATTTTATTGAAAATTTGGATCTTGTACAATCTAACTTATTGTCTTGTAATCTCTATTCACTACGGACCAAACATGAAATTCTTGACTTTTAAAAATAAAAATATTTTTCTAAATGTTTCAATCAGCTGCAGGAAACCTGATACTTGACATGTGTCAGCCTTAAAAGTTTCGTCCCTTTTAGAGTTAACTGCTTTACAACTAGCCACTTTCATGTTGGAGTTTCCAGGAATATTTTTCTAAACGCATTTCTGTGACCTCTTTGTTATGTACGTCAGGAATTTCCAAATCTATTCTTAGAGCTGTCTTCCTTTGAAATTTCTCAATTAGGTTTTAGTTTCTTTTGAACAGATGAAGACCATAGTTCATGAACATCAGTTTCCTCTAGGGTCAATATAGCACCAGTAGCGTCCTCTCTGACTTCAAAGTTAAAATCATGGATTTCAGTTGACGAATCCTTTGCAACTGATGGCAAAGTAGTGATTTGCCAAGCATGCAACGAACATATTGCATGTTCCATGAAATCCCAGCTTGAGCAACATGTACGAAGTGCTCTGCATAGGAAAAACGAACAGTTAGGTCTACAAAGGAAACAAATCCTTTTAACACAGATGCAGCCTTCACCTTCAAGTAACCCTTTTTATAAAGACTTATGCAGTGCAATGACTGCAGCCAACATTCCATGGTATAAACTTGAAGTGCCTGAATTCACATGTTTTCTAGAAAAATACTGCAAGCAACATGTTCCTAACCAGTCAACACTACGCAAGAATTATCTTCAAGTCTGCTACGACGAGGTATTGCACAACACAAGACAGCATATAGGAAATTCTTTCATGTGGGTTGCTGTTGATTAAACAAGAGATGCTAAGCGTAGATTTATTGCAAATCTTGTGGTGGGGAAGCTACAACCCGACAGCGCCTCAAAACCGTGTTTTATATACTGTAAAGAGCTAGACTATACAAATCACTCAACTATGGTGAGATTTGTGAATTATGTATTAAGATCTCTGTGTCTGACTGAGATGAAAGAGGAAAAAAGATATTAGTGATGTATTCTGATGCTGCAGCATATATGCTTAAGTCTGCTACTGCCTTGTAGGCGTTTTATCCCAATATGCCCCATTTTACATACTTGGCTCATGGACTGCAACGTGTTGCCAAAGATATTAGAGCTAAGTTTCCACAAGTGGATAGATTAATTTCAGCAACAAAAAAGGTTTTTCTAAAAGCTCCACAGCGAGGGCTACCTGACAAACAGCAATTGCCAGATGTACACAGCCACCGGAATCAGTGTTAACGAGGTGGGGGACATTGTTAGAAGCAGTTAACTTCTATGGTGACCATCTAGATGCCATAAAGACTGTGGTAGATTCTTTTGATCCTGAAAATGCTGTATCTATTAGTGAATCACAAACTGCCTTTAATAACTCCAAACTGGTCTCCTCAATCACCTACATCAGGGGCAACTTCTGCTGGCTTCCAGAAAACATCAAACGACTAGAAACATCAGGACTGCCACTGCAATATTCTGTTGCAATCATAGAGGATGCGATTGAAAAACTAAATGCTGTGCATGGGGAAACTGGTGCAAGTGAATCGAGTAAATTGCAAAAAGTGTTGGAGAGAAATCGTGGTTATTCAACTCTTCAGAGTGTATGCCAAATTCTAATTGGAGATCAAGTTGGTCCTCCCGAGTACATTTCTCCAGCGAAAATTCCTCTCCTAAAATTTGCGTCAGTTACATCATGTGGTGTTGAAAGATCTTTCTCTGCATATAAGAACATCCTAAGTGACAAACGCCTTTAATGACCCCTGAAAACATGGAAAATTACTTACTGTGCTACAAAATCTAAGTAATAAACGTGCTTTGAGTGTTGAAAATAATAAGTTTCTATTGAATATGTGTGTGATATATTCATATAATATGACTCCAGAGAACATTGAAATATACTTAATTGTTCACTGTGCTACAAAATGAAATATAAAGCGTGTTTAGTGTGTTGTAACTGACAAAATGGTAAGTTTATATTAATTATATGATATTACATATTTTGCCCATTCTACATATTTTGATACATATTTTGGTGCACTTTGTTACATATTTATGTACATATTATGCCACTTGATACTACATAAAAATCTCAGCTATAATCATAAGTTACAAGTTGTGAGCTACTGAGGCACTTTTTTAGCTAGGTCTATACGAATAGAATATAGCATCCATCTTGCATTGTAGCCCTTGCCTCAGTAACCTAAAGTTAGGCTGATAAAACTATATTTCCACATCTGTAACATCTTCAGGTTTTGAGATGTTAGTAACCCCTTTATCAGCCCTTCCTCCACCTAAGTGGATTTTCCGAAAGTAAAAAAAAAAAAAAAAAAAATCGTCGCCATAAAAACTATCTGTGTCGGTGCGACGTAAAGCAACTAGCAAAAAAAATCTTAAAAATAAAAAAGTTTTTCTTTTGGAAAACCCATTTAACGTGGGGGTAAGAGGGACTGAAAGGGGGTTGAATTATTTTTATTAGGGTACTGATATCTCCAAAACTGAAGCTGTAACAGACGTAAAAATTGGTATTTAGAGTCTCCTTTAGAAAAAGAGAAACGTATTCTTTTGGTTTTGTAAAATCCACTCAAGGGGGATGAAAGATGAAAATGGGAAACCACGGAAAACCATCTTCAGGGCTGCAAACAGTGGGGTTCGAACCCACTATCTCCCGGATGCGAGCTCACAGCTGCGCACTCCTATCCGCACGGCCAACTCGCCCGGTTTTTAAAAATATTAAAAATTTCAATTTTCACATCTGTAACATATTCAGTGTTTGAGATATAATGTAAATATCCTCATCTTAAAAATTCATGCAAACACACATTTCAGTCCTTTTCACCCCCTCCCCTTAAATAAAACATATCTCTTTATTTTCAAAAGAGATTATAAATACCACTTCACTTCTGAAACATATTAAGTTTTTAGATATACTTTAGATATGCTCTGGGATTATGTGTACCAATTCTGGTTGGCAGCTATGCCCGAACGTACACGCATAATCTCGCTGCTGTAGAATCCTGGAGCTGACGTTGCCATGGTTGGGGCAGTTCATTTCTTTATCCGATTCTGTGAGCAGGGGTAGTTTGGTGCCAATATCTCAATAACGGTTGGTTTTAGGGCATTAAAACTTGGTTTTCGGGCCCGTAGGGCTTACCGAGTTTTGTTCTTTGCGTCAAGGGGCTGAAAATGAGCTTTGTCTCGACCTTGCACGACAAATTCGATATTTTGCCTATATTAGCCTATTATTTTTATATCTTTCCCGTTGCCCCCACCTCAAATTGTTTTGAAAATAATGTACACCCCATGTCCGTCAGGGATAATGTATATTTACATAAGTAAAAGGATTTTTAGAATCGGTCCAGTAGTTTCTAAGATTACCCTCCAGATATACACAAACTTAAGACATTCGCACTCTCTCTTTAAATTTATTAGTACCGTACAGATTAAAGGAGTCGGACTGATTTTGTCTTTTTATGGTTAGATAAATAACTTATGAACGAGGTGTGATTGAACGACGAGTATTCTAATATTTGCGGGTCATCAGACTCCACGACTATGCCACAACCTGTCAAAGTAATGAAGTTCTCTTCGTGGACTGACGTTCATGATGCTCCTATTCCAACAGATGAGCTGGAAAGATATTTAAAGCAAAATTGTGGAATGGAAGAAGATAGATACAGTGTCCTACTGGAGAACAAATGAACAAAAATATCCAAAATTTCACCAGATCTCTAAGAAAGTATTGTGTATGTAAGCATCAAGTTAAGCTTCAGAGAGACATTTCAGTTCAGCGGGCTTCATTCTCAACGCCCGACGGTCTCTTGTACAACCAGAAAATATTGATGCTCTTCTTTTCATTCACAGTAATTCCATTCCACCGCCATTAGCAATGACCAATAAACTACGCACAGTAAACAAAAGCTATGTTCAGGTTTGTTCTTGTTGTTGGCATATTGCACGCCATTTCAGTTTATTTTATTTTGAGGTAAACGAGAATGAAGTCCTATGAATATGCTTCGTGTTCTTTAGATTCATTTTCAGTCAATTGCAGATGAGTATTAGTTTATAACAAAGTTTCGGCTTGTTTTCAATTATTATTATTATTATTATTATTATTATTATTATTATTATTACAGTGCAGGAAAAATCTCAAAAAGCGATTAGCCTACTTTGAAATGTGTTATTAGCGTACGGGAATTCGTAGAGTGAGTGATCCGAACAGTAGTGTGACGCAAACATTTCGTTGTGCACGGCGCACATGTTATTGTGGAGAAGTGCTCAAGGTTATTCAACTGAGCCCGCCCAGTGCGGTGGACTGCGGTGGGCTGTATGAGACCAGTGCTGTGGGCCAGTACGCGGCCGCGGCAGAAGAGAACGGCACTGCACGGGCTGGGCTGCTTGAGCCCGTGGGTTTGAAGTGCTGCGCGGTGGGCCTGGCTGCAGGGCTCTGGAAACAGGTATGTATTTCATTGATGCACCGCGCAAACTTCAGAACTTAAGTACATCAGTCATGCTCTCGAAGAAGTAAGTCAACGGTACAATACGTCACTGAACGTCGAGCAGCATATAATGAGATTTCCCAGGACTTCACTGGTATGATACTACTACATAGACATTAATCTTCTTCCTGGACTCTTTCCAAATTTCTTGGGGTGGGCACTTAATTCTGATTTGGTCCTGTTTTACGGCTGGATGCCCTTCTGGCGCAGACCTCACGTGGAGTTACGTGTTTCTACGGTGGTTGGTAGTGTGGTGTCCGGTGCGTATATGAAGCGGCTGATAAATTATAATATCTTTACTGAGTAAATGAAAGCTATGCTTTATACAGCTTAAAGAAAAAGAAGGGGATTCATATGAATATTTTCACTACTTATATTAAAATTTACTACTTTATGAAAGGCTGGCGCGAGTGAGATTTAATTTGTTGTATTTGTGCAAGAATAACAGATTGATTGAGTCCAGATCTTTGGCAGAATGGTCAGCGTACTAGCCTTCGGTTCAGAGAGCCCTGGGTTCGATTCCCGGCCGGGTCGTGAATTTTAAGTGCGTCTGATTATTGTAATTTCTCTGGTTCGTCTCTTCACATGTTTCTCTATTTACGTAGTATGCTGTTAGGCTATAAACTCCGCTACTTCCAATGTGTAACCAGGAGCAGTAACTGTATTGATTATGTACGCCGGTGAGAACTGAGATTCTAGGTAGTATATTATTCCCTATGGAATATCCGTATAAGACTAAAACTAGCAAATACGTGAAGGACGCCTTCAGATATAATTACTGTATTCTTTGGTCAACAAGGAAACCAAACACACAGTGCCAAGCAAATATTTCCAGCATTATACGTATAAAATGTTTCATAACATATGTAGATCATTAAACATGTGAATGGAAGTGAGGCAGTTTCTAATAATGTATATATAGAAATACGGAAGACTTCCTTATGGTTTCAACTCACCATAAGAAAGGCAGTGTTATAAGTCTGGAGAAACTTTAGAACGGTAGTCGCATCAAGGAGCGTTTATGGTACGGTCTACGATAGAATTTGGTGCTGAATCTCAATTCCAGAACCGTGGACAAACACCATAACACGCAAATGACCAGGCAGGTTGACATGCACTACGTGCGCAGAGTTGTTGAGTGCTTTTCTCAGAACCGATAACGGCGAAAATTAACGCTGGCAGAGCCCACGAAGAGTGCTGAATTTCATTGGGTTATTCCAAAATTCACCATGATGAATGGTGGGATAGTAAAAATAAATACATGACGATTTCTCTGTCCATTCCTTTAAAACTCAATAAAGAAAAGTTTCACTTACACACTGAACACATTCTAACTAACTTAATTCATCACGCGGCATTACTGGTTGCTTGTCTATCACTCGACTGCAGTTGACTGTCAGTGATTTGAAGCAGAAGCCGTAATGCTGTATGCTTTTGACACAGGAACCTAGGGAGTTCAAATGTAAGTGCTTTCAACAGGTGTATATGCCTCTTACCCCGCCGGGTTTCGACAAAAGTACAGTGAATCAGGTCACATGTTCCACAAAGTAGAAGTACCTCAGTCGTGACTATAGGAAGAAAAGGTAACCGGACATATACCACAACGCACTCCTAACTGAATCTTGCTTAATTTTATTTCACATAAGTGGTGATCGTGATAAATGACAGAAGTCATATGTATACTGTATATACATGAAGAACATTACTCACCTATTATTTTGCTGTGAAATTAATACTATTTTCTCTTGCTTGAGACTTTCAAGTGGAGCCGTAAGGGACAGAATTTGTGTCGTTGAATTATCATTAGCATCTAAAATTTACTATAAACTTGAGTGCAGAAGTTACAATAATATTTGGTGTTCATCATGTACAGTATACCAGAAAAAAAGCAAGAATGTGGGGAATTTCACTAGGTATTCCAACACGTGAAATGTTTTGATAATATCTTGATCAATGATCTACACTTAGGGCTGTCGCCGAGGTGGCAGATTCCCTATGAGTTGTTTACCAAGATTTCCTTAAGAGGTTTCAAGCAACTTGTAAATTCATCGAACATTTCCCTTACAATTTATTCCAATCCCCTATTCCTCGTCCTATAAATGAATGTTTGCCCAATTTGTACTCTTGAATTCTAACTTGATCTTTATGTTATGAGCTTCCCAACTTTTAAAATCTCCACTCAAGCTTATTCGTTTACTAATGTAATTGCACGCCATCTCTCCACTGACAGCTCGAAACATACCACACAGTCGTGCATCTCGCCTCCTTCCTCTCCAAAGCCTTCCCAATCCAAAGTTCGCAATATTTAAGTTACCATTCTCCTACTGTATGTCAGAAATCACCCAGAACAAATCATGCTGCTTTCCTTTGAATCTTTTCCAGTTCTCATATCAATTAGTCCTGGTGTGGGTCCCATACACGGGAACCATACTCTAATTGAGAACTTATCAGAGACTATACGCCCTATATTTTACATCCTTACTACAACCCCTAAACACTCTTATAAACATGTAAAGAGATCTACAAACTGTCTCTACAACATAGTTAATATGATTATCCCAATGAAGAACATTCCTTATAATAACACCTAGGTACTAACAGTGTTCCCCATGAGGTACTATCACAGTGATTAAAACTCAGATTACCACCTAGTAAAATTTTCATGCATCATACTCGTAGTAAGCTGTGGAATGGGGCTTGAGATAACGAAAGTATTGCAACCTTCATTTATACTCCTTTATCAATTAGAAAAGAAGCCTCCGTGGCTCAGGCGGCAGCGCGCCGGCCCCTCACCGCCGGATACCGTAGTTCAAATCCCGGTCACTCCAGGTGAAATTTGTGCTGGACAAAGCGGAGGCAGGACAGGTTTTTCTCCGTGTACTCCGGTTTTCCCTGTCATATTTCATTCCAGCAACACTCTCCATTAACACTTCATTTCATCTGTCAGTCACTTAGCATTGCCCCAGAGGAGTGTGACAGGCTTCGGCAGCCGGCACAATACCTATCCTGGCCGCTAGTAGGGGGCTTCATTCATTTCATTCCTGACCCGGTCGAATGACTGGAAAAAGGCTGTGGATTTTCATTTATATATTGGAAAGCTGCTTGTAGCTATGTTAGGATTAGCATTCCTCACAGCATGTATTAGAAAAACCTTCGGTGAGGTACTTCACGTGACAGACAATAATATATCCTGTGTTAAAAAGAAACAGAGTTTATTGATGTATAATTATGTTTAAATGTAAAAATCAATTATTTACGCAACCATTCACAAACTTCTTCACTCTCTTGACTTAAACAGTGAAGCAAGACGAATTACGTAGGCCTAGTCAGAAAATATAAATGACTTGGCTGATCATTTGGAACTGATCTAACCTGAATCAACACATGTCGT